>NC_071327.1:62181913-64876080 GCF_943734725.1 Anopheles marshallii
GTTTGGGTGGTGAAGATTCTACGGAGTTTTGCTGCCTCCGCCTAGAGCCTGCTGTCGCGTTGATAGCGCAGCGTTATTTGTAGAAATGCACAGTGGCGTTAAAGTGATACGAAGAAGTGAAGTTACTTGGGGGAAAGAATTCTCGAACCTTCTGCTCTAGTGCCGGCGAGTGATGGTGGCTTTCTGCCCTGCATAGATAGTGGATGCAGTGGCTGAGCGAATGCTTATTGTTCTCAAGGAGTCTAGGAGAAGCTGATAAACAGCCTGTCAGTGGTTAGTTGTGTGCGGAGCGAAAGATTCCTTACAAGTGATAAAACGTGGTGGTGCAACCATTCCCTAGCTGCATGTTACGTTCCTCCTGTTAGGGTTGAGTCACTCGGTAGAACAACGCGCCCAACGAAAAAGGTGACTGTCAGCCCGGTACTTTTTATTTCGTATAACCCCGGTGTATCACCCGGGGGGGGAGGGCAAGTTAAAATTTATTTCGAAAATTTGCTAATCATCACATTAAACATGGCAATCTGTTTTCCCGAGGGGTAGAAGACAGACAGACGGCTTATCAGTCAGGTGTTGTTATGTGGGCCTTAGCCCCCTTGGCGAAGAAGGCGCTCGGCACCGTCCGGAGGCTACCCAAAAATCTTGAGAAGCTGGTCAAAACGTACCGCCGCTACCTAACGAGACCCGGGTTGACCAGTGACGGGGGTGTGAACGACAAATTTTAGGGGAATGCAGGGTTCGCATTAGCATTGCAAATTGGTTTGTCTTGCGTTGTAGACGGGTAAACACCCGTCGAGGGGTCCGCAAAACGCTCACAGCTCAGTACGAATGCAACATTGGGCGCAGCGTAGACGTTTAAGCATACACGCACTGGAAAATGGTGTTGGTAAATGTTTTTGAAATTTGTGTGTTGGTAGTTTGGGTTGGTGCAAATTCTGTAGTTTCTGGAGATTTGTATCGGCTATAAGGTTATAATTTAACTTTGTGAATGCGAAACTGTCAGTTTGCTAGGTATTAAACAAAATCTAAAAATATGCAGCTGTTGATTTGCGTAGTGGCCTTTTTATTCCTTCAAAACAGACTTTTACCCTTCAAGATGCCAACAGAACGATTCTGTGTTAACAAGCGTGCATTCGTAATTAGTGTGATTGGTTTACTTCACAGATGCACACGAAAATAACCGTGTCTGAAAGAGCTGTAAAGCTCTTTACTTCTTGTAGCAGTTTACACTTGCCACAATTTAACAACACTTTTGAAGCGTCCTGATTAACGCGAATGGATAACTGCGCCCGTAAAGAAGTGTAATCTATCAAGCATGCTTATCCTTGCTTTGCCGTCCGTCGTCTTAGCCCGTTCCAAAAAAGCGACCTAATTTCAACAAGAAAACTAATTATGGTTTTAATTTTCTCATCTTTTCCTCCACAGGTAAGCGCCCACGGTTAGCTTTCGCTTGATAAGGCTTCACACAGCTGCAGATCTGCAGATGGGGAAAGATTGTTACAGGATCTGGTTCACAACAGTGTGTTGGTTGAGGTTTGATGCATAAAAGTTGTAACATCATATAGCTTTGGTTGACTTTTTAACTGCTTAAATGAGCTGTCCTTCGTAATAAATACATAACCCTAACTCCAACATTAAACTGTTTGGAAAGGATATAGTTTGGATCCTGAGTGAAATCGTTTTTCAAATTTAAAACAGGGTTTTTTAGAGGACATAATAATGCAAGCGCCTAGCGCAACAAGCGCAGCATATGACATTTCAACGGCCTTAGAAGACACTACAACCCCGACAGGCAAAGTTCAATGCAAGCACATGATATCACAATGGCAGTGCACTTTCTCATAAAACTCATTCGACGGCTCAATTCGACCAGTATAAACGCGCTCTAAGAAGTATTTTGACAACCAAACAAGCATCGTTTTGAACCGAAGAAATATTTATTGCATTTATCGGATGCAATATGTTACATTTAATGAAAAATACAGTAAATGTTACTAACAATACTCTTCTGGTTGTAAAAAATTCATCCTAGGACACGTTTATATTCCATGGATCGTACTTCTCTTCTACTGCTGTTGTGCTAAACTGCACTGCCATTGTGATATTATGTGCTTGCATTGAAATATGCCTGCTGCGCTTGTGGTGATACGGGCTTACGTTGCTCTGTCATCCAAAAACCCTGTAATATTTTTCTTATAAGTTCCTTAATTGTAAGAAAACTTTGGTCTAGACAACAAAATAATAATCGGAATAGAAAGAAGCTTCAAAAAGTAGCGCATGAATGGGCTCAATGCATAATCATGCTGGTGCCGTTGGTCAAGGATAGGACGAGCCTGATACGAAATATGTAGATAGAAATGTGAAGAAAGCGTTGCTTCATAATCTGCACTCTGTATACACGCAGCATTTGTCTACTGAAGATAGAAATTTCACTCACCATGACGCCAGGAACTGCTAGGCCGCTTGCATAATAGTGTGCGAATGGAGAATTCGCGTTCAACGTCAGATAAAACGTAACGCCTCTAAGTGGCGGGATCATAAGCTTTAGTGAGTGATAAGCCGCAATCATAGCTTGCAGTTGTTGCTTTTTTTTCGTAATGGCCATTACAATGTCCAGTCGCTTAAAAGATTGCGTTGGTATTTATTCGTTTTATGGTATGACGCTCAAAAGCGGATGGTTATTATTGGTAATGAAGGCCTTACCGGCTCTTTACCATTATCCTCGCCGGTTTGTATCTGGGTGTTTACGGTGGGTGCAGCTTCAATTTTCATTTATTTTTTCACCCAAAATGTTCACAATCGGTTTAAATGTGTAAACATAGCACTGAAACACGTGAACGTGCTGCTCTAATCACGCCTTTGATCTAATTAAGCCAACACATTTATGGACGAGTTGTTTTTTTTGTTTTTTTCGAATTTATTTTCATAAAATAATATTTAACATTTTGCTAATTTTCGTGCGAAATGTTTACTGTTTACGACGGAGCGTACCCCATCGGTTAGCCCGATTACATTAATCAATGTTTACCCTGGAGTTTATGTAATCAGCGTTGGAATGCTGGACTCTGTAGGATGGCGTTCCGATTGATAGATTAATCAATGTTTGCATTTCCGTTCGACGAACGCGCCGCAGTTTGTTTGGTTACGATTAATTCCAATGAATCATAGCGATGAGTGTTTATGTAGTCACACGGGTAGAGAAAGCTACGTAGAATCAGCTGGTGGCCGTATCGTGAGCAGGAAATTGTGGAATGTGTGGTACGGATCGGATATTCAATTTTGCAAATTTACCTTTTGTGTACTTTTTTGTTACCACCAAACCAATGTGTTTCAACACTAAAACTACTTAATTTGGTTTTTATTTCTGTCCGTGCGTATTATTTAGGACATAAAAAAATACATGTAATGTAATGCTTTGTCCGCTTATCGAACCAGTTCATTGTTTAACATGAACGCTTTTAATATGTAAAACATTTTAACACATTTTATGATTTAGTTTTGCACATTTTCGTATTTTTGTTAACACTTCTAATAATTAGGCGTAGTGAAATCGCCTGAACTAGTGATGTGCACAATAATTCAGATTGAAGAAATGATTTAAATTCAGGGAGTGCGTTTATAACTTTTACTTAAGCGATGTAAACCCATTGACAAAGAATTAAATCTGTAAAAATAATAAAGATTTAACTCTTCAAGGCGACCTTCAATCTACGATTTAAATCGTGAGCTAACTCTTGTTGAGAGTTAATTTTTTACGTGATTTAATCGTGAGTTGATTCAGTTGATGAAGTCCCTCCCTCCTGTCGCTTAGTTGAAATTATAAAATTTTTGAAGAGTTTATTTAAGAGTTTAATTTTCATTCTAACTCTTAAATTCGGATTTAAATCCTTGAATAGAATAAAAAATTCTATCTCTAGTCTGAATGATTTTTTTTAATGTGAAACAAGTGCCCAGCTCCCATTTTCCAACAACATAAATAGTTTCCAAAGATGTGGCCGGATGGTGGTGGCGGTGTCGATCCCACACGACAGAACGGAGATAAAATCCCAACTATCCGGCTGCGTGATTAAACAATTCGATACGGTTTGCTCAGTTGCTAACGAAACAAAACAAATATTTGTCCGAGCGAAACAACCAGTATTTCAGCCAAGTGACAGGAAAAATGTACGAACAATGCAATTCGTAGCAGGATAGCGAAAGCCTAAATTGATGCCGTGTGCGAACTGGAAGTTGATGCGGCGGTAGTGCACAAGTTTATTTCCGGCAGCAAAGACTGTCGATTGCGTATTTTGGTGGTATTGCGAACCTATCGGTCCTTCCTCGCTCGTTCGCTCACTCACTCACTCTCTCCCACAGCTCTGCGCTCACTCGCAATGCTCCCGTCCGGTGGGTGAGCATGCGTTGCTGCAGTCAAGTACGTATGGCTGCATTCGTCCTTGTGTCGGGGTGTCGAGGGGGAGAAGCCGGAACTTTGGAGCGGAAGCGGCGAAGAGGTGGTAGTACCGGTGGTGGCAGGGAGTGGATGTGCCAAGTGCCGATACACAAGCCACGCGACGACGCACTAACGTCGCGACACGGGAAACACCCGTTCTTTCGATGGTTGTATGCGTTCGGAGCGAAACCGGTGAACGAACGGACCGTACACAACCACCTTTACACGGTTTAACGACGCTGGTTCACTCTCTCTCTTCCTCACTCTCCCTCTCTTGATCTCTGTTGTTGTTTTCCTACTCTCGGGCAGCGCAACGGTATACCGCCGCCATCTAACGCCCATTTTTCTTCTTCTCCCATCTTTGATTTGATTTGGTAAAATGGTGGAGCGGTGAGAGCTTCAGAAAAAGCTTCCGAAACCGCTCCAGAACTGCTCCGAAAAGTACCGCTTATCTCACGCAATTGGGCGACCAGTGTTTGCAATGGTGTTGGTGGTGTCATTTTCCCTCTGCCTCCCCCCCCCGTTGTGTTATGCCGGCCCGAAATGCATGAAATCTCTCCCACCCGCGTCGTGGACAGTTTCGGGGTGGTTTCGCAGATCAGATGTTGGGTGGTGAGAGCGAGCATTCGAGCGGATGGCGATACGATAACGATGAGATGAGAGCGGTGCCACAACATCAACCACCAGCTGCTGCTGCTGCTGCTGCGTGAGATGACACCACCCTTGCACGGGAACGTGCAGGGGTGGATTTTGGGGATGCGGGTAGGGGTGAGATTCCAGTGGGATAAAATGGACGCGAGCAATTTCCATTCTAGCGGAGAGCACAAACGCGCAAGAGCACGAATGTGAGAGCATGGCCGAAGGACCGGGTCCGGCACACGTCCGCACAACCGCACGGTTCCAGTCCGACGTGAACGTTCGCCCCAAGCGCATCGACGACGGAAACCGAAACCGTGGGTGTCTGCAGCAGTGCACTGGTCTCGCCCTCGCCCTCGGTTCTATACGTAGCGTGTTCGGCATTCAAACGACGTCCACATAGCGACGACAGCGACGACGGCAACGCACACTTGCAGATTGTCTCCCCTTGCCAGAGCAAGCGAAAAAGGGTACGTGTGGATCGCTGTGCCCGTGCAGTGTGCGTTCTTCTCCGGCTGTGAAGCTCACTTAGATTCGCGCAATAGCCCGTAGTTGACACATCGACAGTTTCGCCGACGAGAACCTTGTTTTTTTTTCGTCTTCTTTAGGCTCCACAGACAAACGTCGACGTGGCCGTAAGCAGCGAAATAGTGAGATCCCCTCTCCCCCTCCCTCCCCTAACGTACAGTGGCTGCGAAATTGTCGCAGAAAAGAAAAACCCCGGAAGATCTTGAAATTGTTTTCGAAGGTCTTCGTAAGGAGTGGTCCGAGTGGTTTCCAAGAGAAAGCTCTCTTATTGCAATGGGAAATTCAGAAATTTAAGCTACCACAATCGTATCGCTTTACGTCCAAAGTTTCTTAATTGTGGCGGAAGTGAAACGAAAGAACCGGAAACGGCCGCTACTACTAATACGTTTCCCGTGAGCTCCCAATGCATATGGGGCATATTTCCACTTCGTCATCTTCTCGCACTCCGGCTCAGTGTGTGTGTGTGTGTGTGTGTGTGTGTGTGTGTGAGTGTGTGTGTGTGACGCCGCTACAATGAACCGGTCATTACATTCCACGGTGTGTGAGCGTTTTGGGGTGGTATTGGGACACGGACGCTCGATTGGGTGAATCTTCGTGGCGTGGAAGTTGTACTTATGCTAGTGCCCTTGTTTTGTTGGTATATTGTGATTTGTTGGTGGGTTTCCGATGACGACAGCGCCAGAAACCGGGAGCGCATCGAAGTGAATTGACTACAATGAAAGAGAGCTTCGGTTGGTGGATGAGAGCAAGAGATGTATGGAGAGAACGAAATTTCGTGTGACTGTATGTATGTGTGCTTTTACAATACATTACAAACAAGAGAGAACTACCCCTTCCTCCCCTTCCCAACGGGGGGTTGCAAAGAAAGTATTTTGGAGTTCGGAGTGTCCAAATAGAAGACGATTTGCAATCAAATCCCACGGAAAAACCGACACAAACCGGTTAGTGGTCGTGCTCAGCGTATGTGTATGTGTGTATTGTTGGGTTGACCGGCCTCTTTAGGGTGCATATGAAGTAAAATTTTCGTGTGTGTTTACGAAGTGAAAATTTTGCACATGAGAAACAAAAATCCAGTCACGAATTTGATTCCCGTCGGTTTCGATTGCCCGCGTGACGACGGCCCCTACTGCTTTGATTAACAGTGTTGGTACGCGGCTGGACCGTCTGCATCACACACCGTTCGTTTGTTGACGGTCATAATAAGTGACGTGACAGTGAACTAGCTGGAATGCAAAACAAACTAAACACAGTGGTCCGTGAGTGGGGTCGGCATTGTATTCAACTGGATCACGAATAAGAAAGAGCGAGAGAGCGAGAGAGACAAAGCCAGAAAGTAAGAGAAGAAACAGAAGAAAAGAAACAGCAAGGGACGTCATCTTTGGTCCATCCGTAAGGGTGTTGTGTGAGGGGGTGGATGATCTGTTTCATCTCATTGGAATTTGCTCTCGAATGAGTTCCTTCGCTTTGCTGGTGAGTTCCCGCAGTTAGCCGTGGGATTGTGCAAATCGACCGTCACTCACTATTGTTTCTGAGTGTTTGGCATTGGCTGGAAGAAAGTTCTACGAAGAGGGGGTCTTGAGGAGGGTAGGGCTAAAGTTTTGAAGTTGACCGGTACGCGTGTATTTGTTGTTTTAAGACGTATTATGGTAGCCATTTCACAACTGCCTTTCGCTTAATATCAGTCAAATCATGCAATGGAACTATGGAATTCCGCAATTGAGTGAGCAAATCGTTCTATATATTTCTCGGCTTAATACACATTTTTTTTTGTAAAATCGAATCCCTATCGGACGATGAACCTCCCCCGCTTTCAAGAAATCACTTCCGGTTCCTTTCCCCCCACTTCTGCTTACCTTCCACGTCCCTCTCCCTCCCTCCTTGCCAGGCGAATGGATGCGCCTGCGTGCAATGGTGTGCGTTGTGGCGATGTATTGGTGCACCACTTCTCGTCCGCTCGTCGGTGAAGTGCACTCGACGGAAGGACACCCACCCATGCTTGGAAAATGCATCCTTCTGCATAGCATACACCTCACCCCCTTTACTCATCCCTGCACTGGTGCATTTCAACACCTATTGTAGCTGTGTGTGTGTGTGAGTGGGGTATGGGTTAGTGCACCGGAAGTTGGTACAGGCGTCTCCATCCGTTCATACACCACCACCGGGGAGGAACTCTCGCGAGCTGTGACGCACACGACGAGCTTCAGTTTTTCGTGGAATGTTCCCAGCTTGCGCTCTTGTTTTCCCAACCCCTTTTCTCACCTTTTTTTCCCCCATTTTCTTTCTCTCTATCTCACCATTTTCTCTCTCTCTCTCCACACCGTTAACACATGCATACAAACACAAACGCCATGCACAGCCACCGTGATCGCCACTGTGGCAAAATAGGCTCGCGCTGAGCATGCCAGACAGTCTTACAGTGGACGTCTTACCGGTCGGCGAACTCTCCTTTGCTACGTGTTTTGCTGCAGCGTACATATATTCCTCCACGGGAGTTCCTCCTCTTGTTTCGTTGGTTTTTCTCCACTGCTCGCAAAACTGTACAAACGTGGCAGCGCGATTAGCGAAGGTTCCGTACGTAAAGGTTTGGCTTTGCTGCTTCGCGCAACGTTCCAACCATTGTTGTGGGCAATCGATAAGCCGCAGTGAACGGAGAACCGGCACGTGCCAGCGCTAGGTACACTGAATTAATTTAATTTTTCAACCGTCCGGTGCAGTTTCATGTGGTTGCGTTTTCCAACGCATTGTGGGCGGTGTTTGTGATGTTGTATGCCGCCGGTGTCCGGCTTTTGCCGTGTGTGCGTACACCGGAAGTGACGATTAATACATGCCGTGTCTCGGCGGTGGCCGTTGTACCCCGAACATTCCTGTCTTACATCTTCCCAAGTCATCCCCTTCATTTTCTCTCCATTTCTCACTCTCTCTCTCTCTCTCTCTCTCTCTCGCTCTCTCTCTTTGGTCGTTATGAGTTTTCTTTTCCATTTCAAACGCTCCATCTGCTAGTGTTTTCCATGCGAAGCTGTACGTGTGCGTACGCTGCTCCGCTGTGTTTGTGTTTCATCGTTAGAGAAGCTTTCTTATGTGTGTATCGTCTTAGTATTAGCCACCGGCGGAGCACATTTGCTGCTACGTTGAACCGTTGAATCCGGTAGAGAAAAGTGCATCCACGCACCCCGCAAAGTAAGAAGTACTCGTGTCTGTAAATGTGAACCCGTTCCGGCCGTCTCGCCCACATACACAAACACACACACCCTCCACGCTCTACCGTCTCGCGTGTAAGCGATAGATACATACAACAGCAGCGTGATAAGAATTGTGTTTGATCTCGTGATATTTAACAAAAGAAAAAGCCAACATTTGAGTAATGTAAAATTTAATTTTGGGGCTCCATCCCTTCTCGCCGTTTCACAGCAGTCAGCCAAAGCTTTTGTTTTCCCACACAACCAAGTGCAGTGAAGGGGTGTTTGCTGAAAATTGGGTAAAAAAGCCCTCCCCCCCCTCAAACCGGAAGTAAGCGTGCGGCACCGAAGCAGCTCCATTTCCGTTTACCGGTGTGTTCCCGTGTACGTGCTGTGTGCACATTCGAGTGAGTGTGTGTGTGTGTGTTTGTGTGCGCCTGTATTTGGGTATGTGCGATAGTGTTTTGTTGGTGTGTAAGTGCACTAGTGAGTGAGCTAGCAAAAGCGAAAGAGAAAGAGCATATCTGTGGGAATAGAAAGCCGCCCACCCGCGTCACACCCGGCAACATTGTTTGAAGGCGGTTGTTAAGCAGAACCAGAAGGTGCCGAAAAGGGGGAAAGAAAAACGGAATTGCACACAAGCATCAGCAATAATCGCTTCTCTGGTGGTGGTGGTTTTCCAGTGCCAGTAGTGGTTTTGCCCCTGCCTGCCCCAAAGGTGTACAGCGCGTTCGTTTGCGGGGTGGTACTCTTCCAACTTCCATCCGAGCGCACCGGAAGCCGGTAGCAATTTTCCAGCACACTTTTCCGAGCCTGTAGCTGACAGCCCCGTGTTCAACGCACAGCCGGAAAGATACTTCTACTAAGAGTAAGCATCACTTGCTAAACGTCCTTTGATGAAATCATAAATCATTTTCAATAATTATTACATGAAAGTATTTAAAAACTCTCCAAACAAATGACACGAGATCGGTTTCGTTGTGCTCCCGACATGGGTGTCCAACATGTCTTGCAATGAGCAATTGCTTCGTCTGGAAAATACGAAACCCGCGTTCCGTTACCCGGCCGTGCACGCGTTCTGGTCGAATAAACTTTCCACATGCTTTTACCAGAGTTAGCCGTAAAAGACGGGGTAGTTTTTTTAAACTATTCACTTTAAACTGACGATAGAGAGCGAGTCGTGGTCGCACCGAACAGTTCGATTGCCATCGAGAAAGAGCAAAGGAATCTAAAATCGCTCCAGCAGCAAATAATAAAAAAAAATGTTCACCGAACCGAACCGACGCACGGTGCGTTTTGCTCCGATCATTCATGGCCACGGCCCACGCATTCTAACCGTTAATAATCAACGTCAGATCAGTGGAGCCTTGGTAGCTCCATAGACTTTTCTTCGTTAGAAGCTGTACTCTCGCATCCACCCGGCGTGTTCGCGAATGCTCCATGCACAACCAGTCAAGCGCATCCGGTGGTGTGTGTGTGTCTGGTGGTAGTGTCCCGATGCATAATGTCCGGAACCGTTCCAGGTCCGGCTGGTGGTATAATTACGGCCAGACCAGGTCTATTTTCTCAGATCTCAAAACCGTTTCGGGGTTGCGTTTAGAATGCGAGACAGCAGATGTACAATTAAAAGCTTCCGTCAGCCGTGCCGTTTTGAGGTTGTAGACGTCTAGATAAATCAAGAATTTTGGACGAGACGCTTTCAGGGTGTATGTGTACTTAAGCATTGGTTTTTGTTTTTGTTTTTGTATCATGCATATGGACAAGTGAAGTTCGTTGATCTTCACCATGTCTAGATGTTTTAATTAAATACACCAGCAATGACCCGTTGCGGTGACCAATGATGCCACTAGAGACTGCTGTCACGCGCTGACGGTTGAAGGGGCCGCAAGTGACAGGTGTGTATTGATTGCTGAAGTAGTGTCTACACGCATCAAAACTACTTTTCCACTAGTGACACCGGGGAAAGATTGTTCGGTGCCCGCTGACGGAACGCAACGTAACGGAATTAAAGGTGACATCTTAACGCAAGTGGCCAGGACACTGGTAACAAACTTTGAACACACACAACCTGTGTTGCGTGTTCTTGCAGTTGCCCCGGCAAACGCAGATTTTGCATACGAAACAGAGAATGTAGGGAAGCGCGTTAGTGGGAAACACATCACTCCAGCTCGAGACAAATCAGTCAAAAGATGGAACCAAGAATATCATTCGAATGATGCGTACTCCGCACGTCTAGTGCATCGGGGGAAAAAACGCATCCATAATTGATGGCATTGAACTTCGGACGTTACAATTCTTGCCCCGTTTGCCGGTTGCTACATTTAGCGAGTATGGTAATGCGTTTATGTTAATGATTACCAGTGCTGGTG
This sequence comes from Anopheles marshallii, assembly GCF_943734725.1. Taxonomy (NCBI): domain Eukaryota; kingdom Metazoa; phylum Arthropoda; class Insecta; order Diptera; family Culicidae; genus Anopheles; species Anopheles marshallii. Next base: position 62,193,052 of record NC_071327.1, read on the forward strand.
GGATCCGCTTTTCCGTCCGAACGAACGTCCCCACCAAGTGTGGAAGAATGCCAAATAATTTATCAGTTGATAGTTCATCTGTTTCAATAGTTTTTTTTTTCTTTTGTTTTTACTTTTTAATTACTGCAACATTTCCGTTTTCGAATCCATCACAAAACATTCGCTCTCAAATATCGGTCATTAAAAGCGGTTTCGCTGTGTTGTAGCTGTGTATGACGATTTTTTATTTTTTCGTTTTTCGAAACATATCTGTAGAATCGTTTTTCTTTCATAAATATTAAACACACTCCGGAGCGCGCTGTTCGATGCGTGCGAATCGCCATTAATCTCTTGTTCATTTGGGTGAAACGAACCTATTTGTGGTTAAGCAAGGTCCGGAGCGCGGGGTCTGGTGCCTAGCAAAGGGCTGTAGTTTTGGTACATTTTTAATGGATTGATGCAAATTAATTTGATTCGGCGGAACAAAAATGTTGTCACCCATATGCACACATAACATGGTAAAGGATATTGTAGAGTTTTTATTTTTTGGTTATGTACTGCAGTACACACATATACGTTTCGGGAAATTCACTTTGCATCCTTTTCAGACATCTATCAAATGCACTGAACGGAAATAGTGCACTATTCTCTCTAGCGTGCCAGTGTTTCCCATGCGCATCGATAAAAATTCCCGAGTGTATAATTAAACCACTCTTTATTTATCGAAATTAAATTACATCCGTCATCGTTCGCGGGTTAGCTGATGAACCCGCACGGAAATGACTGATCCGTCAAGACGCTCGGTTCAATTCGCTTCGGCCACGTTTATGGGAGACGGGTGCTAAATGACCCCCGCGGGTGGATTCTTTGTTTTGAGAAATTGCTTTGTATGATTTTTTGTGTTTTGCACCACAACTTCGCGGAGTTTTTTTTGTGCAGTCATTTAGGTTTTTGGACTGTATTTAGCTGGTAGTTGGTGCAGTGGAATTGATTGGATGGGATTCAGCTCATGTGAAAACTAGCGCCGTTACCACAAAAACAAACAAAATTTTGGTTTAGAATTTTGAAGTTAGTATAATTGTTTGCTATAATTTTGAAGCTACTATAAGTGCTTATGAAGAATTAAGGCTCTTTTTAAAATATTCAATATTAAATTTAAAATAGGAGGTTAGGAAATGTCTTGCTCCATCTTCCACTATAAAACTAGGCCGTTCAACAAGCATTAGATTGATCGCGTGTGCAGTAATGAATGTAACAGCTGTGACCAAAGAAATGGACTTCTGAAGAATCTTTAAGTGGTAGAGTTAGCGAATAGCACTTGTATGCTTTTTGTTAAGGTTTAGAACGCTAAGAAATGCACTAAATTAGCTTGCTTGGGGTGATGAAGAAATGCTTGTGTAATATTTGTACTTCTGTATCAATTCAATGTCAAGTTGTTATTCTTCTTGAGATAGCAGAACAATTTATCTATGTTGTAAAGAAAATTTCTAGAGCAGCATCTTCAATGAAAGCAGCTTAGCAGAGCAAGGCTGTCACTTTTTTGTCGACATCGTACAGCTCATTTCGCTTCCACGGAATGGAATTAGGGATGGAGATACCAAAAAAAAAAATGGCAAGTTCTGTCCATCAGGAAAAGTCAAACTGCTCGTCCGACACAATCCTCCAATGACCTTGTATCGTGTGGGAAAATACACCGACCCCGCACACAAACACGCACGCACGCACCATCTCCTAAACAACTCACATGGGGAATCCATGTTCCTAATGTCACTTCCTCCCCATCCGCTAGAACCGCACGCACACCAGAGTGCCAAATAATCGCAATCGCCTTAAGATTTACCAGTCATGGTCCGTGGGGAGCTTTTGTGAGCTCCGGTGCGCTGTCTGTGTCTGTTTCGGTTGGGTGGAGCCCCATCAAATGTGCTTCCCGGTTCCTCCGGCTGAAGCAAGACGGAAGCTGCTCAGAAGAATCGTTTTTGGTACAAATTTGTGCGAATGGAAACGAAACATTTCGTTGACGAGCAAGAAGGGGAGGCTTAAAGGTGGGGTGAAAAAAAAAAGAATATATAACGTCATCATGTAATGAAGGAAAATCCCAACTTCTGTCTGTCTGTTGGGGGATGTTCGTTTCATGATCGGCTTTCCCTAGCTGTTAGGTTATATACCCACCACCCGTTCGCTGTCCCCCAGCACCACTTTGCACCAGGCCAGTCCATCCTTCTACCGGTGTGAGAGCACAAAACGATGAAAAACGGTCCCCGGGGTGATTAGAGATGGATTTGAGGTAACAAAGGAAAAGAAAAATACGAAATAAAACCTCCAAAAAGACGAATTCTGGAGGTTCGTTTTTTTTTGTGTTTGGTCGTGCACACTTCCTGCCGCCAGTGGTTCTATGATCTATTTTTTCGATCCAAGAATTCATTTGTTCCTCACGGATGTAGACCTTCGCCATGGCGGAAGATTAATCTTCTTTCGTGTCGTTGCCATTGTCATTTGGTCTCTAGGTTTTGGGGGGGGCGACAGCACTCCACGGAAGCATCGGCGGGCGCAAGCACGCACTCCCATCGTTCGCGGTTTCCTTTCAGCTCCAGATGGGTGACATACCATACACATGCAAGTATCGTTGAAAAACCGGGATGCTGGTGGAGCTGATCGCGGTGGCAGTGGTTGTGCGTGTGTGTGTGCATACATTCCGCCCTGGATATTAAACCTTCCTCCACTCCAAACCGTTATCGAATCGCCTCCAACAACGGTCCCCCCCCCATTCACACACACACGCACACACACATGCGTAAAGTGTACATTGTTAATGATCTTAGCACATGATGTCTCCACGGTGTAGAGGCAACCTGCGCCCTTGCCTCCCGGATTCCCTTCATCGGTTCCGTTCGGTTCTTCGTTTCGACTGGCGGTCTAGAATCCGGTTCGTTCCAGTCACTTGAGACCGGACCGGCAAGATATTTCAATGGATCATATTTTTTTCTCCCTTACCTGAAACACGCTCCGAATGATCGTTCGGAAGATGCAAAGGGGTGGAAATGCGGGAAATGTAAAACCTCAGACTACAGAAAGACCTAGTTGGATGATGCGGTGACAGGCTCCAGACCTCTCGGTGCTCCAGTCGCCGGGATTGGCTGTCTAGTCGGCAAATGATTTTTCCATTGCTCGGGATGCGGTTTGTGGAGGGAGGGAGGGTTTTATTTTTGGGGTTGCAACTCGGTGGTTTGCGTGTTACCACGCTCTGCCATGAGTCTCGGTTTTGTGGTCACGCGAAGAAGTTTGCGGTTACATGAATAGGATCTGAGTGTAATATCGCTATCACAGATCTACGTATCAGTGCTACGATTAGATAAAGATGCAATCGGCAAGAAGCAATTAGAAATGGCAGAATTTACATTTTCAAATCACACCGACATTTACGTTAACACACTTTACTTTGGTGTGAGAGAATGTGTGCCGGATCGAAAAATGTATCAGATATTGGATAAGATAACTTGCTCAAGAGCACTCCCAGAGAAATATCTTAAATCAGCATTTGTAATGCGAGATTTATACCTCTCCAACTCATCTTTTATTAATATTGCCGTGGTGCTACTTATATCTATGCATTTTTTGCAGGATTTTGATAAATGATGGAGTTGTCTTACCTTGTCGTGCCCGTAGACATCAGAGAAAATCGGCATACGACAGAAAGTCCATAAATGATAAGAACCAAGATATTATCCGCAGTGACATTTAGCACGCAATTAATCAGTTAAATAAATCGATTCACATGTAATTAAAACTCGTTTGATAGTAAAAAAACAATTATCCCAATACTCACTGCTTGATGCAATCTCGATTGCGTTCAGTTATTACGGGCACCCCGATTACACCCATTGAAGCTGCTCGTCTTTAAGATGTGATTCGCCATTTTACTGGCGTCGCTCTCTCATTTAACTTTCGTAGCCACCAGTCCCGACGGCTAACTTTTATTCGATCACTTTATGGCTTCGCTTCGTTTAGATTGTGTTGTGTTGAAGTGTGTACGATGAGAGCAGTTCAATTGTCGTGTCCGTGCCGCCGCGCACTATGCTGCTGTGACCATAAATCACGAACTCAACCAACCTCTTCGTGTGCATGTGGCCTGTGTGTGCCCATTTCCGGTGCTATGCGGTCGTGAGTCAGCGCCGGCAAACTCTACCATCCACGAGGCGGATGTGTGCCAATGAAAGGAGGAATTTCTTCCACTTGGTGTGATTCGAAACGCGCGAAATACCTTCTGCCCGTAATTGGTTTTGCGTGTACCGAATTCGACAGTTTAATAGCCCTGTCGCGCCCTGTGGCAATGGGTGGAAGCTGCCGGGAAGCGTACGGTCAGTGCAGTGTTTCGGTTGTGGCAGAAAGCCCAACACAAAAGGGTGGTGTCATTTCAACTGGAAAGTGAGAACCAGTGTGCGTCGGCCAATGCACACCGATTAAAGGTAGCTGCTGTTTGGACGTTACTAACGTGGAAGACGAGGTTTGGGCAGTGCTGTGCTGGGTGGGTTGGCACAGATTACCCTGTGGAAACTCTGTTTGGCGTATGGAATTGATTTTGAAGTTTATCAATTGTGTGCACGAGCAAGGTACAGCCCCGTCAAGCTCAGAAGCGTTCTATGCGGAGTAGTGAGCTCAGCTTGTAATGACATCTTGAATGAGCATCAACAACAGTACAGTTGAATGCTTTTGATCTCGTCTCGTGATGTTGATGGGAGGACACAAAGACCACGCGAAAACCATTTCGACAGGAAGAGCTTTCTTCCCAGAATGTTTCAGCAAAAAAAGGGTCAAGCTTTCCTGTTCTGCTAATTAAGTTTTCCCCCTTCCAGACGTCAATGGTCCGTTGTCCTAACCCTTACCGTTCGGCGGAAGTGGCAAGGAGGCATCGGGCCTGCTGCTTTCTATTTTTAATTTACCACCGCCACCACCCCCCTAACCCCGCGTCCGGAAACAGCCAAACTGCGGGCCCATCGTTCGTTCATGGCGGCCATTATGTTGCGTGCTTTCTTGTGCCGGTTGAACCTAGAAGTGATCTTAGCGATGGTGAAACCCAGGTCCAAATGGTTCCTATTGACCCCACCACGCCGTACCATTTCGCAAAACCGCTCTCGATCGGGGCAAAAGGCTGATCGTAAATTGCAGGTATCGAAATTGGTTTTCCCTTTGGGCGTAGTACGTCCTCAACGCCCAGCCGTGGAGTAAGGCAGCAGTTTGCACATTAATTTAAGGTATTTCCGCAACGGTTAAAAACGGTCGAAGAATGCATTGGACGGGAGTCGGGTTCGCTGGTTCGTCGAACAGTGCTCTAATCCTCCAACCACTGCAGTGGGGAGAGCCTTTCGTTTAATTTCTTTCCTCCGAATTTCGTTAATTACTACCATCACCGGTGAACCGAGAGGAACGCACTGGTGGGGACGCGGCTAAGATGCTTAGATAGATTGCTGAGAACTCGAAAAGTGGAAAACGGTGCATCGATTGCACTGTTAACCATCGGTAAGAGATGACCGGCCCCTGATGCTAGATAGTGCTAGTTTTATTGTTATCCTTTATTGTGCTCATTTTCACTGCCAAACGTCGAGTGTGTGAGTGTGCCCAACGTTGAGGTGCTGCGTTTTATTGAAGTGTACGTTCGTTTGCGTGAAATATGGACCCCTTTCGCCGTGGGTTTCAAGAAAATGCAACGGTTCAGTGAGTTGCTATGGAACAGTTTTTTTTAAATGCTGCTTCGTTTCGGTAGCGCTCGATTTTTTCTTCTTTTCCAAGAGGTTAGCAGAGTGCAACGGTGCATCGAAGAAAATTACTGGCCATGACGTTTTCGTGCACCGGGCTAGACGGCACCCACTAAAAGCCGTCCCCGGGGTTGCCTCCGGGAGGAAAAGGCAGTAAATAGTGAGCCCCGGTGGTCGATGGTAAATTTTCACATCGAAGAGAAATGAGAACTGGTAATTGATCTCGGTGCAGTGGTATGCGGTGGAAAATGAGACAAATAGACCCTCCCACACCCTCCCACCCAGTGCTGGGTTTCACATTGTAATTAATGGTAGTTCCTGTTTCGTGAAAGCAATCGATAACAATAGTGCGGGCCAGTGTTTTATGCGCAGCGACGATAGTGCATGCTAGAATTGAAAGAACCGTACAAGAGCAATAAAATGCAGTGATTTGTGAGACGACTTGATAACTAGATATAGGCTTGGAATCTTCATTGGCGTCAGCCATGTTGAAGGTTGTGGTTTATTAGCAATTAATTAATTATTTATGAAATTTAAAGCTCTTCATTGATCTAATTCTTCATATAAAGCTAAAGCTATTTCTGCTCTTTAACGAGGTGCAACATAACTGCACGAAGCCCGTTTTTTTTTTGGGAATAAGACAAACCCTTGATGACATTAAAATTGTAATCAGACAGGAATTGGGACCAAAACGTATGGTTTAAATTTATCTATCGTTTTGTGTTTCAGTTCGCATAAGATGCCGTTGAATATAAGATGTTTCTGGGTTTCGGTAAATGCATATTAAAGTTAACAATTTCAATTGCTCCCCAAAGTTTCTTGCACATACTGCTGCGTCTTGCGTTTGACTTCCCTGTCAAGTTAGACATCAGAAATGAATATACGATATAGGAGAATATAGGAGATACGATTTATGTTTCGAGTTGTTGTTGTGTTTGCCTATAGAGACTTTGAGTCTTTCGACTGCATTCGTCTCTATTTACGTTTTGAGCTGCCACAGCTGCTCGTTATCCGCACAGCAACCTCCATATTGTCCTGACTTGGCACCAAGCAACTTCTGACTGTCCGACAAACATAAAATATCGCTTCGCAGGGCATCGTTTTGAGACGATCGAACACATCCACGCCGTAGCGAGGAAGGGATATAAAGCCATCTCGAAAAAGTATTATAATAACTGTTTCGAAGATTGGAAAAATCGTTGGCGGAGGTGCATTGCATCAGGAGGGGATTGCTTTGAATGAGACAAAATTGATGTGCCCCAATAAATAGAGAGTTTGCCAAATAAATGCAATGCCACCTTATAGAAGTAGTATAACTCCATTAGCTTCAATGCTCCCAGTGTGAACATCTGGAGTTTTTTTTTACTTGCTGGGCATTCACATTGCTTGTCTGAGAGCACCTGGAACGCGTATATCTGCCGAAGGTTACCGTTTAAAAAGCTTTCCCAAAAACCACCACCTAGCGATGGAATGGCGAAATCATTATTCAGATGCAATCACCCGGAGAAGATTTGCTCGCAGAATTGTTCCGACAATACCGACGGTAAAAGCATGTTGCTGGTGCTGCTCTACCGCCATCAAACACGCCATTAGTACCGAGTCACAACGGTCGATCAGTTCGTTTTTCCCTCGCCCCATTACCCGTAATACCACGGAACGTGCCCTAAAATGTCATCATCGTTGTTCGTCAGCGACGCATTTTAACATTCATAAGGCTTCCCTTAACGGCCTGGAGACACTGCTGTTCCGCTGCTGTATTACTTTCCCCGTTTTCGTGTTCGTGTGCGTGCTTCGTTCTCCTTGCAATGCCTAGCGGAACATTAAAAATTCGTTTGATTTTTCATTCGTGAAATTGTGTGTGCTGCTTCTTCTTGTGTTTCTGCACGCCAAAAAAAAGACACATTGCTCAGTCAATGGTCGCGTACCGGAACCGATAAAGATGGTTTTTGCAGTGCGCGTTCATCGTTATGGGTTGTACCGTCGTAAAACAACGCTTCCGGTAGGGTAGAACGGTTGTCGGCTGACTTTTAGAGTATCGAAAGCTTCTTTGTAGCTGACAGCGTTTGGAGATGTGTGTGTTGTTGCGGCAAAGTTTGACACCTGCCAGTGGAAGCGTACGCACGGTAAATGTTTGCGAAACACATTATACATTGTAAAAATGGTACACAAACACAGAAAGTGGTTAGACAAGCAAAATTTGCTGCCCATATGGAAAAATTCGATTTATAGAGAAAAAACACCGCGAGTGAGAAATTTTTTCGTCCGATATTTCGCTTCACCAGCGATGCAAAGACGCGCGCACCAATCACCCACCCCGTTCAGCTGCGTTCCGCGGGTTGTTGCGTGGCTGATGCTGCGTGTGACATTTATGATGATTTCAAATTCATGCTGCTTTTTGCGCAGGCTTTACGGTGGAAAGATGATTCATGTGCGGCGCGTTTTTAAAGCACGGCACAGTGTGGCAGCTGCCAGTGTCATCAGCATTAGCCGCGCCGGGTGGGAGCTTTCCCTAACCAACACAACAACAAAAAAAAAAAAACAGCGGACAAAATGGAAGGAAAACCTCCCGTGAACTTATTGCAGATGTTGATTTTCGCTTCATCCCGTCGGGGGCCCTTTTCTTCGTGCCCAAAGAAGAGTAGATTTGATGTCGGTACGTGTGGCCGGCACTTCATCGTGGCGTACAATCGAAGAACACCCGGCAAACAACGGTGGAAGCCTGATGTTTGCTGGTGTTGGCACTGGGAGAGTTAACGAAGCGTGACCTTTTTGTATTTAGGTTCCTGCCCGGCTATTTGGACTCGTTTCGCCCGTAGTGCGCTTCTGCGTTCTTGCTTTGCATTGAGATTTTTATTCCATTTGAAGTAGCGCTGGTACTGTCAATCTGCCAGTGTGTGTGTGTGCGAAACAACACAACTGCTGTGTATCTTTGGATCGGGAAACGATTCCACCACGAACTTCTGTCAGCGCGCGCGTGTCAACGTTAAAGATTCGCTTCATCCATGCGCCGTATTTGCACATTTGCTTTTCCGGCCGTGGAATGAGGTCACAAAAAAGTCTTTCGTTCTTCTTTAGTGGTGCGACTATTACACAGATCTAATCCATCTAACGTGATTCCGGAATCACTGTATCAGAGCAGAATCACTGCAGAAAGCAGGACGTACAGTACACACGCGGCTTAGTGTGGCGCACTGCCGCGTGTGAGTGTTTGTCATCAAATATCACATTATGCTATGATTACATTTCGTTGTGGTGTCTCGTCTCGGGAAGCATGCATACCTTCTTATTCACACACTAAATATTGATTCCCGTTTTCGTTTCTTTTTCGTCTATTTTTAGGTAAGTTCCACAATCCAATCAACTGGCACATTCCCCGTAGGACGAAATTGGACGGTAAAACAGTGATCAGCAAACATGCGAACAGGGTCACATACAAGCGCATACCCATACACATACGCACACAGAGGCACAGACGCAGTTCAAAAGAAGCAGTGAAGTTATTCCTCTCTAATGAAGCACAGCGAGGGGAGCAGGCGATTTATGATTCTTTTGCGTTTGGTAAGGTTAATCCACCAATCCGACGAGCATTCATAATGGACTAAGACTTTGGCCCACCGCCATCCGTTTTGTGGACACACGTGGCATAAAATGTGGGTACAATTTGGATGTGCCCGTGTTTTCCCAACGGATTTGAAGAAAATTGAAGCATTCTCCTTGCCGAAGATCCACGCCAAGAGTTGAAAAGACGACAGCAAAAAAAAAACGAAACGAAACGAGCGCCTTCCGTAAGGGATAAAAAAGCACTTACCAAGGCATGAATCTTCTACCGGTAACCAACCGTACCTTAAGTAGCTTATTTTGCCTCTCCCCCATCAAAATCCAACACCCCTGCCACCCAACACGCTCCATAACTCACCCGGGGGGGGGGAGGGGCGAAAAAGTGGCAACGGAGTGTGCCTCACTTCGATGTGCGCTGACCGTAGCGAAACGAAACGCTTAAGAGCCCACCAAGAAGTGGTTGACAAGTCTCACCTTGCTTTGTGGGGAAATTCTCATTCCTTAACCTGGTGCCCGGGCGTTCTTGTTCGCCACGACAGTGTTTTCTCGCTCGTTGGCGAAAGCTTTCGAACGGGGTTTTTCTTTGGGGTTGTTTTTTTTGTTGCGTGAGGAGTGCTTTTCATACTGCTCTTTTTGACGCGCTGGCACAACATCAAACACGTTCCCAAACGATTCCCGAGACATTACGATTCTTACTTATGCCTTTCTGTGGTAAGAGCCCGTTTTTTTGCGTACATTTCGCTGTCATCTTTTTTGGACTGGGCAGACATTCATCTGATCTTGCGCTGGATCACGATTGGTAGGTAGAAACGGGGAATTTTCCGCTTTTCCAACGGTAGCCATATGACTACTTGTTGGTGAAACAAAAAAAAAAACCCCACAGAGATTAAGTGAGTGAAATTCTCCGTTCCATGATAGACGGTCACGATTGCTACCTAACGTTAAAGACGCTGGTGACTGGTAACGACCGGCAGAAGTTTAAGCGAAGGATGATTTAATGTGCCATTTTTTACGCTACGCATATCTGGAAAAGGTCGCTACGGTTGCGCCGAGCCAACACCTTATTGTTTGCGCGTAAAACTCCGTGTGCGGTGACAAAAGTGCGTCGTTACAAAGGACAGGACAAAATCGTCCAAACATTATGTATTTAGATTAATTATCTCTATCCGTCCCATCGTGGCCAAGAAGGTGGCATCTGGTTGGGAGCTTTCTTCAAGCATTTTGCATCCACACCGTGGTGGTGCGGCGTGTTAGCTTTTATGCCACCGTCATACCCAGCACGGTGATGACTGATGTTATCCAGAAAAAGTCCTAAAAAAATCCTCCATCACCGTAACCACCGTACCGCAGCTTCCCGTCGTCAGCCATGGGGGTGTTTTTAGGTGTTTGTGACTGTGCCGTTCCGTTCCGTTGTATGGTGCGCTATTGGTAGGAAAAATAATAACGAAACTCATAAGGCGCTCAACGAAACGATAAGGTTATATGGGTTTGTGTATGTGTGTGCAGCATCGACAAAAGGGAAATGGGTGCAAAAGAACCACCCTCCACCGAAACATGATGATCGTAGGCGGAACCGAAATCGTCTCCAATGGCCTTCGTCGTCGATCTGTCATGCTTACCGCGCAAAGTTCTTTCCATAATTCGCCATCTGTCATGTTTTATGGGTGTCGTCTTGCGAGCCCCGGCCCCGGCCGGTGACGGTGGCCCCGGTCCATTGTCTAGCATCAGCTGCAGCAGGGACGCTTCGATGACAAGAAAATTGCGTAAAACGGACACACGGTGCGACATCTTCTGCGGGATGCGAAGATGATGGGTGCCATTTTTCAGCAGCAAATTAAAAAAATTGAGGCACGTGACAGACGATCCGTGCAAACCGTGCTTGGTGACGGTAGAATGGCGCGTTGGAAGTTTTTAATGAGTCATTTTTCACGAACGCTAGTGCGAGTGCTGGTGACTTCGTGACTGAAATGTACAAAAGCAACGGAAATATACTGGTGATCTTGTAAAGTTGGTTACAACACACTGGACTTTTGTGGACAATTTTTGACCATAGCATTTTCTTCCGCACAAAAGAATAAAATATAATGTATGTATATAAGCTTTTCTGGAACTGCTCCAAAACCTATTCATTTCAACTATCTGTACTATCGACCCAGAAGCAAACACTATAATTACGCTGCAAGCGCCAAACGCTCAGCTTTACATAATTCAGTTAGGATTTGTGTACGGACCCGCACGTTCCGTGTTCGCTCGGCGTGGCCACCACCACTGGTCGGTTTCAATTTAAGTGTCAGATTTGTGCTCCAAATTGTGTCCTATTCATTTGGGCAAATTGCTTTAAACGCTGCCATGTAATATTCTAGGCTGTCGTTTTTACTTCATCCTTGAGTTTGCTGTGCATAAATTTTCGAAGACTCGGCCGGATGATGGGACTTGGAAGCTGGGAGGCGTCGCAATCGTACGCCAGAAGCCGTAGCGCAGTGAGTTTATCTCTTTTTACACGATGCCTTGAAAGTGTGGACAGCGTTCATTGAAAATTTAAATGACAATTCTACGTCAAATGAACTTTTCGTGCGGGATTTAGCGGGAATAGATTCGCAGGACACAAGGGAAACGAAGAGAAATGTTACATTGAGTAAAATAATCCAACGCTATAGACAAAAGTGCTCAACTAATGAGCTTAACAGAGATATCTTTGTATTGAGGTATAATACTATTTCAACGAATTATCTGAATGTTTGAAAGACTATTCCACAAATTAGGTACACTCTAAATGTCGTGTTGCTAGTACGCAAAACTGATTACTGAGCTATCGGTTATTCGTAGCACAGAAAGTCGTCCAAGGTAATCCCAAATTCACAACAATTGTAGAATCAAATAAGGTGAAGAAGTCACTATTCAGCTGTGATGTTATAGTGCTTATTATAAATAGAATATCCAAGTTCTCCAAATAGACCCTGATTAGGAAAAACATTTAAAAATATTGCTTTTTTGATTTGATTGTCAACCTCAATAAGTTGGTCGAATATTTAGGCCAGCTTAACCGAAAAGCGATTGTGGTTAAACTAGGCTGGGTCTAACTACACAAATATGCGCAAAAGGTGTCTGTTGGAAAGGTAGCTTACCATTCCATCTCTTCATATTTTCTCTTCGTGTAAGGAATTCAATGAATTACATTTCTATCCGTACATTCTCAGCTGTACCGAACGCGATCTGTACGACAAATGGAGCATTCTTGAGCAAACTAATCGAGAACGTACTGTCGGCAAGTGCTTGCGTTCCAAATGCTCAATCATTCTCCAGCACGAAAGTGGTGTTTGTGCGCCATAAGAGCCGTTACGCTTCCATCGGAAGCACCACTCCAATGTTCTAGCGTACCTCGCTACACCACATCTTCGCCCTGCGAACGTCGAACGTCCCCGCGATCCTCGCAAGCCATTTGGCTGGTGTTGGAAAATTAAACTAAATGAAATCACCCTCGAGCAGAGTTCTCCAACTTTCATCGGCAATCGGTGCCAGAAAAGGGCTCTGCTTGTGCTTCGCACACTAAAACGGAACAATCTCTTGTGAATGTTACGATTGTCGTCGACGTCGTCGTTTGCCCCACTAACTGAGGGCACGGACCCACGGGCACGGGGCCGCACACTGTCGTATTGTAAGGAAATGTAAGGGAAGCAATTTTCTCTCCTCCGCTTACTCTCTCCCCCGTTACGTAGCAAACTAACCCGCCCATGTGTTGTGAAGTTATCAAAATCCCACCCGAAAAGCTTACACACGGGGAGGGAATGGGAAAACGATTTTCCTACATCGTCGCCTGAGAATTTCCACCGACGGCTTTGGGCAAAAGCCACTAGCGGTGCGGTGCCCGCCGTGCGCCCAGTCTCTTTTTGTGGAGTGGTGGCATGCTGCTTGAATTATTATTCAAATTTAATGAAGCCCTTTTACTTACTGTTTTCCTCGCTCCCGGGATTGTTTGCCCTTACTGGGCGCCGGGCGCGATCTCTTTCACCCCTCCTGGACAAATGCGAACAGGGGTGGTTCTTTGCCGCGTTTTCCGTGCGGTGTGAACATGTTTGCCAGCGTAAATGTTTTTCCACCGCGTTGGTGGATGTAGGCGGGGCTGGTGTAGGTTTGGGGGATTTTCCAGGGAAAAGTCACTGAAATCGTCACCCGATTCTGGTAGTCGCCCTTCGGGAGGCCACCCCAAGTAGAGCGGGTAGTTTTGCTAACTGCTCAGAAAAGGAAAGTCACCAAAACTTTCACTGCGTGTGGGGTGGGGTGTGGAAGTGAGGCAGGGTGATGGGGGGGGGGGGCGGTAAACCGGGTGAATGATGGAGCTCTTTTGGCCCACTTGAGATTAGATTTTGGGAAGTTTTCCATTTTAGCTGTAATGAAACTAATGAATTGCTCGAACGTAGCTCACTACTCCCATTTCTAATGGTTTCGATGTGGAGAGCGATACCACTGTGAATTTTTGTTCCATGTTGTTTGAGCTGGATTGAGTTGGTGTTGTGTGTGCGTGTGGGAGTGAGCATGTTTCATGGACAATACCAAGTCAACCAGTTGTAAAATTCCAATCAATCAAATGTTAGGTAATAGGTTATATTTTGTTAAGCAATTTGACATAGCTCATTTGCTTTTCAACACTCGTTTGTATGATGCATTTGTAAAATATAAACCATTTAACACGTTGAATACCCCGAGGCTTTCTTATTTTCTGGTTGGTTTTTCTTTAAATTTGATTCCACATTTCCACAAAAAAATCATATACTTGGTCGTGTTTAAGTAATGTTTTCAAACAATAAATCCCCAAATTAATATAATTTTCTCTCCAACTTAATTAGTGGGATAAAAGTTATCAACTGTGGAGGTACAATGATATCATTTTATAGCACACCAACCCAATAAGTAATAATTATTGGCTCCAGATGCCACAAGCGAAGCTGTACACTGTGTTTTCCACCCCCCATTTTTAATTTGACATCATTTTTGATAGCAAAATATTGTATCACAATACACTTCCGGTGCGTGCTTTAAGGCAAATCGAATCTGTATCGTTTGTCGAATGGATCGATCAATCAATGTCCTTCTCATCCCAAAAGCCACTCGTTCCACGCTGGCTTTGCATGGAACTTATGCATACATTTTTTTTTGTTTGTGTCGCAGGTCCATTCAAACTTTCCAACGCCGCAACACCAGATTCTATCGTTCACGTCCAATTGAATGCGTAATTAATGTTTCGCTTAATTCACGTTTAATTGAATCGTAATACTATTTTACATTTTCCCTGCCCCGAACGGGTTGCATTGCAAAAAGGCGTTTGTTTCTTTTTTTTTTAGGAGGGAGGAAAGAGAGAGAGCACATTCCGGAGCATTTTTTATTCCACATTCCTGGAACTAATGTGTGTGTGATCTCGTGGGCTTATGCGCTGATTTATTCAATTATCAGTCCCCCATCCCATCTACAGCGCCACTCTCCCGCAGGGAGTTGGATTTTATTTTCACTGAGTGAATTTATAGACATTTATCGATCGATTTGGAGCTTTGAGCTGGTAAAAAAAACCCCGAAGAAGCTAACCGCTGACTCTTGGTGAAGCTGAGTTTTCTTCTCCTGCGTACACTATGCGATCGGTTCAATTTTTCGACTTCCCGGCACGCTCACGTCACACTCTCGAGGGAGCCAAAAAAAAAGTTACATCCCACCACAACCCACTTTTACCACCCATCTCCGGCCCCGGGCCGTATCGATACGTCGTTCATTTTTCCGCGGCATGTTCATCGAATCGGTGGCAAGCTGCTGCCGGGGGCTTTTTGCAGTATGTTTTTGATGGAACGAAAGGGGAGGGGAGGGGGGACGCATTGCACCCAAAAACCGGGCCGAAACAAGTGCGGCGAACAAGAGCCATAAATTTTCTTCGCTCTCGTCCCTTATCGCGATGAGCAGGAAAAGATTTACTTACAACCGGGGTGAGCATTGGTTTTTTTTTTACCCCCCCTTTTGCCCAGCGTCAGATAAGGGGCTTTATGTGTTTTCTTTGATTTTTTGGCATTCATTCTTCGTCGCCGTCGGTGTGGCGCTAGAGCCCATCACCGGTAACTGGTGAAATCTGTTTTGACAGGACAGTGAATGTGTTTGTTGCCGCCTGTCAGTGTCGACCTCTTCCTATCGCGGGCGTGAAATCGGAATGGAATAGATTTTCCCCAGCCCTGTTCTGTTTTCCTTCCCCCAACCCGCCGGGGAAAAAGCTTCAAACCACCTTAACCTCCCCCCCCCCCCCCCCACACTCCCTCGGCGTTGGTGGTGCATTATTCCTGTGGCACGTTTTCTGGGTCGAATTATTTATCGCTTTCGGTAATCGAAGGTGTGTCCTCCAGGCATGAAGGTGTAGTGGATGATAGCCGTATCGAACAGTATCGCACCAAGGGGTAAGAATGCGTGCAAACAATAAGACACGATAATATGGGTTTACTGCGTTAAAGAGACGATTTTCTTCCACCCGATTTGAATATTCGGGCAACAAAACAAAACGGGTTGTTACTTTGGCTTTGGGCGTGTTAACACTTATGACCCGTACTTCCATATCGTTTCGCAATCAAAAGTCATCATACACCAATAGCTAATGTGCGTAACACGTGTGGAATACAACGAAATAATTAATGATCGCTTTGCTTTTGGTCTGTCACACCCCGCACCAACCGATTGACATTTGCAAACTACAATAAGACAATCCCGGTGTCGAAAGAAACGGTGCACAAATCCTAGAACGCAAAATGTGAAAGCTGCCCACTGGCTACAGAACGTAACACCGTTCAACACCCATCCCAATTACTACCATCAATAATTCCGTCACTCGTGTTACGTATCGATGTATCCTTACCCCACGTATACCCGGGCACTGCTGCGGTGCCGGTGGATAACAGCCCGAAGAGCCCGAAGTTTCTAAATTGATACGCATCGGATCGGAACGGTTCGGCAGAAAGGCGGGCAGGTGGAGGTCATCTACTAATAGCTTTTCGGTGCTCGATGTACGAGCGTCAGCACTGGATGACGGGTATAGATTGCGTGTACCGTGTGTGCGGCTTGGCTAGCGGTTGCGGAAACAACCGGTGCCTGTGTGCGGATTGTCCTACACCAAGGCTTTGGCGCGCACCGTACAGAAACGCCGAGATGAATCTTTCTCATTATACTCGTCCGACTCGGGGCTTTGCTCGTTTACTGGAAGGTGCTGATGCTGCTGGAGGGTGCCGCACGGTTAGCTGTAAACAAGTTATTTAATACCAAACATGTTTTCCAACTTGGATCTTCTCGTTTCAGAACGCGGCCGCCACCATGACGCAGAACGCTCTCGTTGCGTTGCGCTTTTCTTGAGCTCGCAAGAAACCCTATACCGCTTGCTTTCTCGCTTTCACTAGCTCTCGCTCTCTCTCTCAACTCCGAACATAAGTTTTATGGGTGGGTAAACGAGCTTCCAACAAAGTGTGACCGTGTGCTCGAAGATGTGCTTCGGGCAATGTGACTTTAATCGAACCACGATGGGGCTAACGTCATCAAGAACTTCCCTGCCGGATCTAGTGCGATAGATCGACCGCAACGCTCGCTCTGCCTTGAGGGGTCCGGTTTTGCAGCCAGTTGTCTGACAGGCAGGCTGTGTTCGCCTTGTTGTAAGCGACAGCACACCGACGGTAAACCCGTCCGTTGTTTTGCTGTGTTGTAGCGCAAAACCCACATCAAAGTTGGATACTGCTTAACGCAACGGCATTGCGCACGGAAGTGGTGCGGATGGTGTCCAGTTTAGCTGCCGGTGGGGCATGGCATGTCATTTAGTGTAGATCCTACTTGCGAGCAGACACAGCTGGGACGCGTTACCAGTTACAACCGTATGAATCATCCCGTCGGGGGCAACATCGATCGATTAGTCATAGCGAAACGGGGGCTTTACGTTATCAAATTGTGTTCCTGTCCGGTAAAAGTTGTTGCTGGTTTTGCAGGGCTTAGAAGAGTGTCTTGTTTGTTTAAAGTGCCGTTCGTTCCAAATAGTTATGACATCCAAATTCCTCCAATCTGCGGTGATGGAATTAATCAAGCGAAATTGTTCATTGTGGTCTTATTGCTAACGAGCATCTTGCGCAGAAAGTTCTTTCAAGCTGAGAATTTAAATTGAATGCGTAAAGTTATTTAACATATATAAATTCTACTGTTTATTAAATTATCCTTCTTTTGTAAGTAAAAAAGTACTCTTCATTGACATTATTTTTATCGACCCGTTTGTAAGACACGAAAAAAAACCTAATGGTGATAACATTTTAACTTACTTTATTATGCATTATTGCGCACTGCTTCTGATCTTTATTAGTGACACTTAAAAAATTCCAATGAACTGACAAATTGTTATTGTTCCTAGGTACCAGAACTATAATTTGCCAATGTGTCAAACGACTTTGCCGCACCATCGTCAACATAATCGCATTTCATCAACGTTTTTATCGTTGTTTCGTTTTACATTATGTGTCGGCTCTTTCTTACCACTCAGTCGTCCAGTACGAGCGCGCGTCTACGCTTAAAACGCTACGGACATCAAATCATCCGAGAGAGCATGCTTTTATTAGGGCATCATATTTCAAGCAATTTGCTTCACCAGTGATTATTGTGGCTTCTTCCGTAGGGACAATAATTTTAACCACGGTAAATAATTCACGCAACAACAACAAAAAATTGCCGTGAAACAAAGTACGCAAACTCTGGTGTGGCAAGCTGGCAGGAAACGGTCCAAAAGGAAGCCTTACCGGCAAACGAAGGAATAAAAGCCGAAGGTGGGTTCGGTTCAAATGGAAGGTAATGGTAAAAAAAATAGGAACCCGGAACCACATAAAACTGCAGACGGTGCGGGGTGAGTGTTTCCAATATAGAGAGTGGCACCCACCCCAACTTCCGACCGATACTCGCCTTACGGTTTTTGTCGAGCAGTTTTCCCCGTTCCTTGCGGTGCGCTTTTCCCCAGGACGCAGTAGATACGGTTTTATTCGTTCGCTTTGCGGTTGCTTCTTGCTGCGGTTTACATGTGCGGAATCATTACTCAATGTGCGTCCCCTGATTGTCTGTTCCCTGTCCAAAGTACCACAGTACCTAGAAGGCAACCACCACCACCTTGCCTTTTCTATCGGAGTGTTGCCATTACAATCGCGATTCCACTGACAACGACGGGGAAGTGTAGAGCTTGCTCTATACACGGACAGAGTGTGGTGGCGCTAATGGACCGTTCGTTGGTTCGATTAATTTATTTATTCGGGAGCTACGGACCAGAAATCTTCCTCCTTCGCACGGGCACCGGGATGGACTACGCGGTGAATCGCAAGGTAGCATTGTCTAGGGAACCAGGGATGAATGGGTGGGAACGGTTCGATTACGCTTCCCCAAGAAGAAGAAATAGCCCTATCGGGAAGCCACCCTACCGGGGCCGGTTCTTTACCACTCCAAATTTGTGCCCGAAGGGTGGATCGGTTTCCAGGCGGCAAGGCGTTGCAAGATGCTCTTTCGTTGACCATATAAATTGTACTTTTCTTCTCCCCGGTGCGTTTCCGTCGTGGGCATCACCATGGGCCAATTACTCACTCGTTTCTCCCGTGTGCACCGGGACACTGGCCGCCGACTGTTGCTATTCGCTGGTGGTGGTAAGTGGTGGTTTAATAATTTATTATTCGCCAGCTTCTTGTTGACTTTCTGCGCACGGACGGTGCACGGGGAAAGGACATTGGTTGCGGTTATTTTCCATCGGAGTGACTGTTGGCTGGAGGAGTTTTTCCAACCTTATCACCGCTTCCGCTGCGTGATCGGGCATCGGTGTCACTGGCAATGGTTTTCGTTGAGATAGTGGATGACATATTAGATAATTTTTCATCTCTTGTTTTTCAAGGTGTGTATTTTCGCTAAAAAATGATAAGAAAATCTTGTTTTCCTAGCTAGGCCACTAAATACCGTCCCATTATGAAGAAGCTGTATCGGGAAAGAGAGAATACAAGAAAAAATAAGCAATGAGTGGCCATTTGTGTTCCTTTTTTTTTTCTTACTTTGCCGACTGACAAATCTGCTGTAGAAAAAGCATCAAGAATAACTAGTCAAGTAAATGGCTTCTTCGCGCGGTGAATTACAGCCAAGAACAAGCCCAAAACAAGTCATTGACATCAGTGGTACCGACATACAGCACTTACCAATCTCAAGTATGATTTGAGGCAAATAGTTTGTACAACTGAGATGAAAAATTATCACAGTCAGCAGCTATCAGCATGTACTTGTGCCGGAGATAAGTTGCTCAACATCCATCTAAAATGTACGCTGTCATGTGTGTCTCGCTTGGTCGCTATGCCCGTGCTATGCCGGCAAAGTTCGTAAGACGCCCGCAGTATGTATGTGCGGGACAGAAGGATCAAGCAACTGCACGGCTGTGCGATTGAGCGACCCGCAGGCAAGTAACCGGCGTACGTTGCAGGTTTCGTGGATCATCTGCAAAGTTGACGCGTCACGTCACGGCTAGCCACGGCATCGTCGCGCAAAGCAGTGGAAGCATAATTTTTGCGCTACCAGAAGTTTTGATCTTTCCATCCAAACTTTTGAACCCTGCGGGTTTTGTATCCCCTTCTGGTGGACGGCACACTACACCCCTTTACCGGCATCGCTGGTACCAGCGTTACTTTCTTTATTTTTGAACTCACATCTCACTGGCAGCGATCGGGCGCACAAGATATCGGAGCTCCATATGGGTTTATGCTTGGTGCGGCGGTGCCTGAGGCCGGTGCAAAGAGTAAAAAAAAATGGCGAGTAAAAAGCGAACCGCCAACAAAGATAATCATTATTCCGCTCCAGAATGAAGCGTGTGTTAAAGTTTTCCGTTGCACATGGTTGAGAAAACGGCATGCGCTGGCGAAGATCCCTGTCCGGATCATGGGGCATTGATGCGCTATTCTTTCTTTCTATCTTTTTTTTTTGTTGGCCCATCTTGCTGATGCTGGGAATGGGGCCACACGGAATGAGCGAGTGATTTTTATATTTTTGCCAATTCGAATGTGCAGAAACACGGGCAACAAACGAACGTAAAAAAAAACTCCACACACTCACTCGATGTTTTTTTTTTTTTTGCTTGCTTGGCAGACATGCTGCGAAAAAGGTTGACTTGGGAGCAGCGCACAGATGAGCGATGATGAGCGCCACACGCGAAATACGGTGAAATTCCGAGAGGGCACTGAACCGAAAACGGTATATCCATTATATTGCAGGGAAAGGGGCAACAGATAGATTCTACACGATTGGTCTTCGGTTTCGGCAAAGTCAAGTGAAAAGGAAATAGTGTTTTTTTTTTTTTGCTCGCTTGACTCGCATAACATGATCCACCGAAAGCAGGAAATTTGAAGGAACCGAGTGAAAAGCAACCTTAAAACGGGGGGTCGGGGATGGGTGCAAATTTTCGCAAACCTGCTGGATAATTTATCAGATCGGAAGCAATGGAAGAGGACGACTAATCGTGCGGTGTGGTGGGGTTTGACGGGAAAAGGGGTCCAACGTTGAGAGAGCTTTTGGGGACAAACGGTGGGAATGTAAGGAATTCTTCATCAGCCACCGGGTCATAGGTGACTGTGACGGGTAAAGGAAAAGGTGAAAGGGGGGAATGGGGGGAATGGGTGGGGAGCGGGAAAAATAACGGGCACATGTCTTGATGCACCAGTGGCAGCGTATTTCGCATCATCAATTTGAAGCAATCGTAGCAGAAGTAATAACCTTGCGCCAGCTCTATCAATTCCAGCAGGTTCTTTTCCACTCCGCTGCTCCGGTCACGGTCCACACGGGCGAAGGTCCGATAACGGATGGCTTCAATCAGCAATATGTACACTGCTCAGGGACGGCTGCTGGCCCCATCATGTAGGCGAGCGAGTCCGTTTCTACGGGGAAAGCAATTTTTGGCGCAAATGTTCCAGAGCAGAACAAATCAATCTCCTCACACCCGTGGGTTGCATCGTGTGCCTGCCTTTTTTTTTGCTGCTTCTTGTTTTTTTAATGTACCAGATACGTTACAACAGATATTCAATCCACTTAGACGCATTTCCCCGAGAAGAGTCTTCATTTGTAAAGGATGTGATGGAATTCCTTGAACCGAGTGGCCGAGTTTTCTAGTTCAATTTCCTCTGCGTTAGTTGATGATAAAGGGCACGTAGATGAAGTCCCATCTACAATCTGGGCGAAGAAAGTTTTCAGGTTCCCGTACGATACATCTTATCATCAAAACAAATCCAAGTAAGGAACTCTAATGAAACTGATTGTGTAACAATAATGGTCGGTATCATACTTATAGTCAGTTTTTTTTTGTATGCGTTTTGACGTTTCCAGGCTTGTCTGCTAACAGGTCTCCATACAAATGACAAACCAAGTTAAGCCTATTGAAAAAGGATTTGATTGTTTCCCTAATGGAAGCAGTTGACCGAAGCTCGATAAATGCCAAAACAAAAACTTTTGCTATGAGGTCTGAACCAGGATAGGTTATGTTTCATCGTGTGCGAAAAATGAATGGAATTTAAAGTTCAATTTCTGAACTTTTAACGATTTTTCTCAAATTGTAATTCCGCAAAAAACGATCCCCTATGCCACTGTTTCTGTCAAAATGCTATGTCTTTTACGAATTTGTGACCGATGCATGGATTATTTGACAGATACAGGCTTAAGGTTTAAGCTTTCTAACTTATAGGATGATCTGCCCCAATGTTGGCACAGAATGCTTAAGACACTGTTCTGTTTAGGACGCTATTTAGTTTCAGCAGGAATCGCGTTTCCAGTGTTTTTGAGGAAGAAAAGGTACGAATAGTAATTCGAAAATTTAATTCGAAAAACATTACCAAACTGTTTGACCCATGGAATAGAAGATTTATTTATAGTATGTGTAAAGATGACTCTATCAGAGGGCGTCAAATTTGATGACTGTTGGAAATAATACTATTCCCTCATACATCTTTGGTTTTATAAAGGAAATCAAAGAAAAAGTAGCTTATTTGAAGTGAAGTTGTTAAAATGTAACAAATTATATGTTTACTTAAAACATGTTTATAAATTTTACTAAACAAACAATTCCCATTCCCAGACTACTTGCCCGATGCAAGTAAAAAACAAAAACAAAATTACATAGTAAACACTCCATGTATCCCGGTCACGTCACCACTACGTACCGCGCAGCATATCAACACCAATACGCCAATACATTCGTACGGTGTTGCACCGAATGCAGTGGGAACAACACATTTGGGAAAGCTGGTCATTAGCTAAATTAGTTAATTCACAGTTCGAAACAATGTGATACCGGTGAAGTTGCTAATTGGAGTAACGATATGATTGTAGCCCTCGTGCACTATGAAGCGTGAAGCGTTTGCACTTTAACTCGCAACTGGTGCTCGCCAACTGGAAGGTGTTTGCCGTTCGTTTCTCCTCCAACGTGTTGGCCAAAAAAAAAAAGTTTGTTTCGGTAAGCTGCATTTCGTGATCTCGCCAATAGCTCTACATCAGATTCCCGCTCGGGCCAATAGAACTTTGAATGTGTCCACACGATGGTGATATCATAGAAAGTGGTACAATAAACGGAATGCCATCGAAAAAAAAAACAGCAGGGTGCTATTCTCGAGTGTTGACAAACAGTCGCAGACCGTTACCGGTAGAAAATTGTGCGCTGAACTTTGGTCAGCCAAAACAAAAAAAAAACCTGTATATCCACATTCTTTCTTCTTCAGTGCGCAACGACGGGTCACGCCTAGAACGTTCCGCACACTCACTGATGGCCGACGTTTCTTGTTAGTTCTCGAGGTCCGCTCCACAACTTCCTACGCCGCATGAACAGCTCGGTGTGTACAGTATGTGGGATAGTGCCATCTATTTCGAGACAAACCCCTCCGCCGCAAACAATGTGTGGAGGTTTGCAGTGTTGTTGTTTTTTTTTTGTGCCTTCTTTTTGTAATTCTTTCTCCGTCTGTACGTTACGACTCAAAACACCACCCCGCACTGATATCAACCACATATACCGCGTTATCTCGTGGTTCTAGCAGAATCTTGCCCCACCAATCTATCCAATGAACGCCGAAGTGTGACTCCGTGTAATGAGAACAAACAGTGCAGAGATTACAAGCAGGTTTGTTTTCACGCATAAATTATAGCTCGCGATCGTAGTCGCTAAACGTTCGGTGGGTGCGCCACGTAGTGGGCGGGAGTGCAGAGGGAAGGTATCGAGTTTTCTTCTGCTTATTCGTTGGAAAAACCACCCCTGCGGCCACATCTGGGATAGATTCTTGAGTCATGTGTGTGTGTGTGTGTGTGTGTGTTTGGAAAATTTTCATCACCTTTCCACAGCGACTCTGGCCATGTGCGCCATGTGCGGTGGAAAAGCTTGTCAAAGTTTATCGCCAAATGCGTGCATTTTATGAAACACATCCTCTCACCCACACCATTCACCCATGAGCGTTTGCAAAATGTCACCGTTTGTTGTGTGCAAGACGTGTTGGCATGTATTAGTTCCGCGCCCCTGCCCCTCCCGACAGCTTTGTGGTGAGGGTTTTGTTTTTCTTTTCCAAAAGCTGCTTGCCAACCACTGGGCGCTTCGGAAACTGAAGTCGCTCGGAAAGGTGCGATCGGAAATGGTGGACATGGCATGGAAGGGGAAATTTTCCACCAAACCACCGCATGGGGAATACTAACCCGCAAACCCGGGGTACGGCGAGCACAGTGAACGAGCACCGGGGGTGTCCCAGTGTGTGAGGATTGTTTCGTGCTTGGATGACACCGAAAATTAAACGACAACAACTGTTAAGCTTTTAATAAGCATTATTTAGCGATAAACGATGGCAGGGCTTTGCGCGCTCCGGTGGCTTACGATGTCGTACACGTGCAGAACCATCGATTCGCGCGTAGGAGATAGCTTAGGAGCGTTGTCTTTTTTGTGTGCTTTAGCTCCCCCCCTCCGCAAACGATGATGATTGACTTTTCCAACACTGTGGACAATTCTGTTATCTATTCCATTGCAGTCAATTGTGTTGGTTTTCCATTTCCTAATATTCAAATTTATTTCAACAAGAATGTAACATTGGAATCGAATCAGTGGTGGTAAAGTGCTTAAAATGCAGCGCAAAGTCTATTAATAAACACTTCTCATCACGGACGTAAGAAACGCAAAGTTTCGAGTCGTATATGCGTCAATATTTATGCATTCATAAAGTAGCAACGTTCATATCAGTTTAATCTTCTACCGCTTTATATTCCAGCCTCAGTAACAGTTTGTTTAATGCTTCAATCGTGCTTTACGAGCTCCGCCGAATCGTAAAAGTCCACCGTGCCGTCTATTATCGAATCCGATAATGCTCTAATCAGTTTCGGTTCGGCTGCATTTCGTTAAACAATTTGCACATTATCCCTTTTGCTGGCGCCCTGCTCGACATGCAGGGACCCGCCGATAGGTGGCGCTGCATCAGCTGCTGGTTCGATTTATTTCGTTTCAATTAAAACGTCGCGCACCTGTCGACAGTGTTTACGATTGGGAATTACTCGACATTTTATAGACGTTGGAACAGTGTGTGGGCTCGATCGATGCTGATTTGGTTCCAAGTGTTTAGAGGTTAGCGGCTGTTGCAATTTCGAATACAATTTGGCAGTCCTATTGCACGATGGAAAATTTAATTTGAAATGTGAAAAATACGATACGTTATGGTATGATCTTTTTTTATTCAAGTTAGAGTATTTGTTTGACTAACCTAGACTACCGCTGGTGCACGTGCGGCCTAATGTCTGCATGTAGAAGGTTTCCAACGTGTACCCCAAACTGACTGCAACAAAATCACGCAAATGTAAGTTTGAACAAATCTTTCTTGAGTTTTATTTCAATTGAAGGTTGAACAACCCTTTTCCATTCTAACTTCATATAATTGACTGCGTTTTTCAGTCCCGCTATGTTTTTTTTTTGATGTCGCACTTCCAATCACTTTTATTGTGATAATGTTATTTCCCCTAAACAACCAGCGGTGATGCCATGCAATCGAACCGCAAAGAAAACGTCCAATAAGGAGATAATATACGTAGCAAATGATCGTGATAATAATGAGAAAACGAATGGGAAAGCCGACACACTGTGCAACACAGCTGGTGCGGACGCGTGCAGACGGAACGATCCAATTAGTTCCGTTCGCTTTTGATCTCTTCCCATTCTCAGACCGATCGGAATGCTTTTTTGGCCGTGTGGTATTTTCTTGTTTTCGTTTTATAAGATTGTGTTAAGAAACTTTTTTTTTTGCTTTCGTTTATTTTGGATGATGGTTTTATTTCCTTTCTCGGTCACCATATCCCACTCCCTTTTTCTCATGGGAAATCATTTATAGCATTCTTGGTTCTAATTTTGGGCTTTTCATTTAGTTCACATGTTGTGTTTTGAATTTTTTTTAGTTGTTTTCTTCTCGCTTGTTCCTGCTTTGTAATGGTTTCGTGCTGCTTGGAAGTTGATTTACCGGCTGCAGGACAATAGATGCACCTGTCCCCCCCAATATGCAACAGCGTCCGGCATGCCATTCTGTCTGCCAGTGTTGGTTTTTCATTCGTCTGCTTACGTTACGGGTTTGCATTTTCATCATGATATCGTCCTTAGTTTCATACCCATTTGCTGCTGCGAAGAAAGGATGCAAACGCTTGCTGCATGCTAAATAATGCACCTCTATCCACCGAGTGATCGAGTGTAAGTCTTTAGGAGGATTTTATTTATTTTTTGTTTTAGTGTGCAATTGCAGCTTTTCGGATTGCATTGCAGGGCCGAGTAAGCGCCCATGAAGAGAAGAAAAAAAAATAACGAACAAAACAAAGCAAAAAGCAAAGCGAAACGCACGCCCTATCGTATTAAGAGCGTTGTTTGTCTTACCGCACTGCAGACGGGCTGATTTTGTCGGTTTTATTTTCCAAACAACAACCATTTGTTCACCGCTGCGAAGCTTGAATGGATCGGTGTGTTCCACCCGATGCGATGTCGAACGGTTCCAAATGCGTTCGCGCAGATATGCAGTCGTCCGTACAAATAAACAAACAAAGTGCATCCTGCCCCGTTCTTGTGAGTGTAGTGTGGCTGTGCGATAAGCATTGACCGGTGGAAAGTAAAAACGGCAAAAGCAAGGCTCAGCTGTTACAATACGATGAATGATGGAGACTGGAAGGATGATAGTTGATTTCTTGGCAATGTTGGGCGAAGAATGCAATTCTGATTTGCAGATGGTTGACAGAATACAGTGGGCAACATAAATATACGACAAAGAGGGACTAACGAAATCTATATGCTAAATTAGGAATGAAAAAGGTTTAATGTTGTTTTGTAAATGATAAAATACGCTGTTCTTGATTTTTCCATAGTTTTATGAGCTATTAGAAATATAATTTATAGTATTGTCTTGTGTTTACAGCTCGCAGGTAATTTCCAAGGTTTTTGTGTTTTTTTAAATATCTTTGTACTAATTTTGAATGACAATGCTGATTTAACAATCTTTTTTTTAATATGTAACTACTATAACGAATTATTTTCCACAAAATCTACATAACAGTAGTAAAAAGCAGAAGGAGATAGTTTGAACAACTTTGAATTCTTTTTTTAGTATTTGGTTCTCTAACAACCACTTGAACAATTTGTTCGGGGTTTAAGATAATTAATTGTTAGATTAATAAAATGTAATTAATTAAATTCATTAAATTGGTAATTAAAAAAAGCAGTATTGGTCGGTATATTTATTTTACACACTGTAAAATGCCACTTTTTTATGAACATGTTAAAATATAATTGGAAATATTCTAAAATTATTAAAATTAATACTAATGAGGTTTTGAAAAAAAATCATTTGTCATCTAGAAAAGAGAAAAACCAAAATATACTATTTGATGCAAAACAATGCAAAAAAAAACTACACAAGCCACACGTTACCCAATCGCTATTGAATGCGCAGTTCGAACAACAATGGTTTGACACTTAAATGGTGTTTTGGATTCATTTTTTTTTCCTTTCGTCGTTTTTTGTGTTGTGCAGTGCTATCGTTTAGCGTGATGCAGTTTCGCTAAATTTCACCGGTAATAGAAGTGTGTTTCGATGGCTGTAGATGTGCGTGAACAAATAAAATGCACTGGTACGAATCAGTGGAAACAACCAGGCGAACAACAAAAAAATGAAACGATTCCCTCCACCGAAGGTTGCGCCATCAGCTGCACGCCAAACGTTCATTATTCATCCGCATCGGGTTTGTACGATGCCGCCCCATGGCTTGGCTATTGGAATTTAAACCGTCAGTAAAAATACGGTTCCAATTTATAACGCCCGGTAACGGTCGTTGGATGATTACGCCAGGATGAGTTTAGTTTGCTCTCGAAGCAATGCCGGTGTTGTTAATTTGGCACTTCGTACTGTCACAAAGAGCTGCCGAGAATGGGGCGGAAGAAAAAACAGCATGGAGGGCAAATAAGGAAGGAAAAAAAAAAGACATTCAAATTCAATCGCTTTTCCCATTGGAAATGGGATTTGCTGCAGTTGGCACCATGAATATTGCAACCGAACGCAAATCGGATGCTTTCCAGGGGAGACAAAAACCCAACCGACCCATCCCCTCCACCTGCCCAACATTAAAAATACAACCCCCACCAATTTCGGAACACATCGTTACCGTCTTTCCGGCACTGAATTTTGTGGTGCGTCTGTGTGCCGTTGATAAATCGTTTCACGTCAACGATCATACTCTTACACACACACACACACGTTTCTGACTCCACCGTCTTCTCCCGTTTGTCATGCCATCGGGTATTATCGTATTTTCTGGTGCAGTCTAATGCTACGATGGTATGCAATCGTGTTGCACACACGCCGCACCGAGAGAAAGGAACGGAAAAGATTTGTTTGCATTATTTTCCACACATTTCCTTCCGGTGATGGTAATGAGAAGACACAGCAGCATGCTGTGGAAGGATGTTCGCCAAATCGTTTTACTTCCATCGTACAGAGGACGGTCGTGTACTACGCCGTAAGCTATCGTCTCCGGCACATGCATCACGGCATCGACAACCTAAAGAGATCTGCCACGGCACCTGCTGAAACACCTTGGAAGGCGATGGCCACTTCGGTGGAGAAGGTGGGAGGGTGGAATGTGGGTATGAGAGGCAAGGTACCGGGGAGGATGGATTCGTGTTGGATTCAGCCGGCAGCAGCGTGCAGTATGTGTGTTTGCACATGGTGCCAATGTCAACACTAACCTTTTAATGATGCACACACATTAGTTCCGAACCAGTGGGCTCGTACGTGCCCAGTTGCAACGAGCGAAACGACGTACAAGCCAACTCGCCCGCACACCAGCATGCAACCACCCGAGCGCCGGTACAGTTCATGATTCGAATTAAATTATTATTGCATTCGGCACGAGGTGCAAGCTACCCCGTTGCCCCGGAGTAGTGGGGTAGATGCAAGTGTTTCCAGTATTTAGGTTACGAATTAATTTACCAGTGCTCTTGGTTCATAAAGTTTTTCACACCCGGCGTGTGTGGCGCGGTACCGATCCGTACTGCCGGCATGCCAGCCAATCATAAAACACGTCCGAGAGCTGTTTTGATGAAGAACTCGATTTTAATAATGTTGCGAAAATTCATTCCACTGGAATGCACTAACGATCCATGCGCTACAATGAATGCTGCACCTGATCGTAATTGCTGTTTTTGTTATTCGAATGATCTTTGTTAGATGTTTTTATTTTTAGATTTTTGGTTATTGGTCCCTTACAGGGGTTTGAGACGAATCATGCAAGTGCTTGATTTCGTATTATTTAAAACAATGGTCACGGAAAACATGTTGGTTTTTTATTAAGATCCATTAACCACTTTATTAGTTTCTAGTTACAAAGTTTAGATAACTACGAAGTACATCTGTTCCAACCGATTTTATTTTACGGGTTATTTGGCCATATTCATTATCATCTAATCCGTTTCATTTTCTTGTGATCCAGGTCTATCATATTGGCTCCATAGAAGGATCCAAATTTTTTTTTTATTATAAAATAATTATTGTGACTTCATTTTGAAGTTTAAAAATGACAAAATACAACTTTTTTATTTTATTACACTACTACTTTTACTACTACTTTAAAATACTACTTTTTTATTTTATTTAACGCAAGCATACAAAGAGCGTATACATTTCCAATTTTGTATTGCATTTTCTAGAACATCTGAGTTTGTTGAAGTTCGACGTTAGCTAAAAACTGATCAGAAATTTAGTTTTGTAATACGATTTCATATATGGCTATGGATGGCTGTTGATGACGACATTCAGTGGATTTACGCTGATCGATTGGCTGTGAAAACCCTGTATCGTGATGAATTAAACATGATTCATAAGAGTAACCCTGCTTTTTGTGTCCAATAATCTCATAGTGTTTATTAACCACCCAAAAAACCGTAATGGAAAACCCATCCGCCTGGAGCCTCAGATAGTCTCGGTAAGCTTTTTACTGCAACGAACTTTCAGGTTCCGGCGCATTAGAACGCTAAACTGTAACTACACGCTTACCGTAAGCTTTTCCAAGCGAATGAAAAATCGATAAAACAGCACTAGTGTGTATGGGTAGCACATGGGGCGAAAGCACACTTCGGGACACCCGTGCCCATCGGCTCCCTGGACAGATGCATACCGGCCGCCATAAATCACGCACGTGTGTCGGAATGCCAACAACGGTGTAACCGTTCATGAGAACGCCCTCTGCGGGGTGGTAACCATATCGCTAGAGCATCGTACCAGGATGGGATGTTCCAAAAACGCATTCATAAAGTGGCAATAGTTGAACGGCTTGTTTGCTGCATGTTTGGAAGGGAAGGACACATTCTGAAGGTTCGGGAAGGGAGAGGGGTGGTGGGAGGGGGGGAGACAACGCGGAAATGGTTTTAATAATATGACACTATCTAACAAGATAATGGAAAATGTCACCACCATTGTACCGGTTTGCTTGATTTAGGGCGCATCAGGGGCCTTCAGTGTCGGCATGTGCCCAAGTTCCACAAGATTTTCGTGTACGTTCGCTCAACTCCCCGGGAGCGGGGGAAATTTTGACTGTTGAGCGATTTCTAGCGTCATATCACGAACTCTGGTTGCACATCGCCGCTTCGGAGCCTTCGTTTTTTGGGAGGATACTGCAATTGCCTCGCACAGGAGCACGAGCTATCAGTGCATGAAGAATTTTCTCTCGGGCTTACATCTACAAGCACATGACCCAAAATTTATCCATAAGCGATGCCCGTGCATAGTTGTCGCTTAAGACCCTCAGCGTGTTTCCCGAAAATGTGCCAACCTACCGTGCATGGTGTGACAAATATGTGCGGCCGCATATTTTCACCACCAAAAATTAGGGCCATTATGCAGCGAAGCACATGCACCGTGGAGCGGAAGACGTCTAGAACCAGAACTCTGGATCGAAAACGGGTTAGCGGGAACGGGAACAAGATTTACGTCCACCTGCTCGAAGCTCTCACGCAAATTACATGTCAGCGTGCTGTTTTTTTTAAAAGAATTTTAATATTTTTATTGCTTTTGACAGGTTGCAAAACAGAGAGGCATGATTTAAAAGAAAAACGACGATGGGTGCCCATCTTGATAGAGGAATTTACGAGACTTAAGATTGCTTCTAGGCGCCCAGATTACATCGCCGGAAGGAGGATTATTATGGGTGGTTTTAATTGATTTATTCGAAATGGTTGTTTTTATCGCCCATGCTCGGGGGTACGAATATCGCATTAAGTATCTTATTTAGCTTCAGTGTGTCTTCAAGCTATATGGGTTTAGCAGGACATGTAATGTGCAAAGTTCGTTGTTTCGAACCTTCAAAACTTTTCGATAGTTCATTTTTTGTTGGTCTTCATTATCGCTCCACTTTGAAATAGTGCAATAAAACAAAGATTTCAAATAAAATATAAAAACTTCTTCCGACAGCATTTTTTTTTAGACCATTGTTCCGACAGCTGGCCGTACCAATTCCCATCTCATGTCGCAGCTAAACTGGCAAATCCGGTAGCCGCGTTCCGTGGCGTCTTCTTTCCGTACGACCGCTAATTAGTATCCGCTGGACGAATCTTTGCAAAAGATGCCCGGACCAGACACCGAGGGTCCTAAAACAATAACAGTGAACCACTCAGCTTGACCACGGCGACTGGGTTCACTCGGGATGCAGAAGAATCGCCAGTTAATTATAATTAGCCAACAGCACAGTTCTGACATCATAGCGAGCTGTATTTCTTCCGCTGTGGCCCTTTGTTCGGCCGGGGCCGCTGTCAATTTCACCAATAATCAAGCGCTAGTGGTCCAATTCGACTTAACGTAATGTCGAATCGCCATCATGACGATGTGGATGATGGTTGCTGATGATGGAGGGTTGCGCATCGACGCAAGATCCCACGTGTTGGGCCAACGGTGTGTTGCTCGAGTGTGACCAACGTGAAATCAAACAACAACAGCTGAACCATGGCGGATGTTGACCCGCTTTCCAGCCGTAACTGTAATTTCGCGACTCAATTTCGGTGTTCAGTTCTGTGTTTTTTTATTTATTTATTTCCATACCCTCCCCTGCCAGGGCGAGTAAGACACTAGATCATAGGGAAAGATAGTCAGAATCCGATTCCGACAAACCTTTGGGGAGCAATCGTGTCTCTTTCGCCAAAAAACCGAAGCCCAATTTCGGTGTGACGTGGGCATTTGGTTTCGGTGCTCGAATTACCGGAAGGCGTGTGGGCGTTTGAAGTGGACGGTGCTATCTGATGATCACTCGAAGAGTCGAAGTCACATCCTTTAGGTGGCGCCACGAGTAAAAAAAAAAGAAGAATAACAAACTCCCCGAACGTCAAAAAGGCGTATCTGGCTAAAGTGTCAGCTTTTTAATTAACTCCCAAGTGAACCTTCCCAGGCGAACGTTGCTGGTTGTTACAAGCATTTGTCCGTGCTTGTAATAACATCCATTTGAAGTGACACCAACGAAACGGAAGGGGGACTCTCCCCGACAGTGCGCTCGGTGGAGTGCAATCAATTTTGGGAAGTAAATTACAGTTTCTTTAACCGTGACCCATCTGCGGAGGGTAGTGTTGTGAGGCATTTTCCCGTTCCCGTTGGTGACATTTGTGTGTGTCCAAATACAAGCTTGACATGTTAATGGGTTGACTGTTTTATCTCCAATCATTCGCCGTACTAGGCCGTGCCTAGGCTTGTATCGCGGTGTCAAATCACTTGCTACGATATTCGGTTTTGACTTATGGTAAAAGCTTTACACTTCTTCTCTACTGTGTTCCTGCAGGGGCCTAGGGGCGGACGATGGTTCGGTGTGCAACTTTGTAACGGATTAATTATCCCGTTCTTAGTACGTCTCTGCCAAACGCAAACGCTTATCTAAATGGCCCAAATGGTCGTAAACATCGTAGAGCAAGGTAGAATTTTGGCTTGGGCAGAGCGTTAACGAAGAAACGAAGTAAAACACAAAAAAAAATGCGACATGACACCGAAACCGAACTTCAATACCAAAGCCATTAGTAGTACATTAATTTACACTCTAGCCCCCTCCATACACGGTCGAATGAAATTTAATTTTTATTCTCCGTTTCCGTTTGAATTTTTATTTCCCTTAACTCCATCATTCAGTGTGCAATGTGTGATAAAAACCGTTTCTCCCCGGGCCACGGTTTGCCACCGCCACTAATTGGGCTGGTGTAGCAAAACGCAGCAGCCACAGTAACAACATTCAATAAAAATTTATTTCAAATGAAAGTCATAAAAGTTAATTATTATGTTCTTGATAACAAAAAAAAAGCCGATTCGGTTCCGCGCCTGGTGAGAGTGCCCTGCAGCCCTTTCGCGAACCTCGAACCATCCACCAACCACCCGACGTCATCGGTCGCGTTTCACCAGGTTTCCCGGCGCGTTTTGCAGTGTGTACGCGGGACTGTCTGCTAGACCCGGCTCCTATTCTTCACAGGTTTTGAGATATCTTTGAGTTTCGTGCAAAGCCTCCACTACTCAGCGTAGCTTTGAAGTTAATTCATGAGATCACCCAACCCATCTCTCGATAGCTTCCCATCGGTTGCAACTAGAAAGCCTAACTACGCCATCCGTAGCACAAAACACCGGTACTGGTACAATCTCCACCAGGCCAATTTTCTTATTCCCTCCCCAATCCCCCCACTTCCTAAATTTCCTTCCGATTTTGTGATATGGGTATTTTCTTTTGTCTATGATTTTCTTTCGTTGGCGCATTTTGAGGTTTTTGCTTGCCTTGCTCTTGCTGTTAATTCGATGCGATCTGATCTGAAGATTTCTCCTCGCGAAGGCACAACGCCACCCCAAAAATGCTAGGGTATCGTTTCGCTTTTCGTGAAAATCCGCTTCACAGAAACCCGGTAATTTTATTCCCTTTCAATCAGCGGGGCAAGGCTAACCGAACTCGGAACTCTCGTTTCGTTACCGGAATGGGATGTGGAATCGTGTAGGATGTGGGTGTTGCACTAACCATGATCATGGGCGCAAAAAAAAACCCGCTTGATGTTGTTTGTGTTGGAAGGGAGCATTACATAAGGCCAACTCTTTATGGGATGTAGGGGGAGGGGAGTGAAAAACGCGAATTGATGCGAGCTTTTCCTCCGTGCCCGGCGAACGTGAGACGCGAAAATTAGCATTCAATTTAATGCGGGAGAAAACCCGAACACAAAACGTTGTATAGGTTGCGCAGTCTCCGACACTCTTGATGGGATTCAATTTGCAATATTCGATATTTACGCTCCGGAACACGCTTCTCGTGGGTTTTCCAACTTTGCATAAAAATGGTCTTATCTTCGTATCTCGAACTAGTATTAATTATTCAACCTTTTCATCCGAGAGGTTATTGACATTACTTTCAAGTCAAGTGATGGAAAGTACGGTTTTGTTGTGAGTATCGGATGACATTAACTTAAATTAAATACATTTCTGTTGACAAAGGATGTTCCTTGCTTTTTTTTACGCGCTTACGTGCCTGCGAAATGATCTCCAATTATGGATACTCCAAAAAGTGATTTCAATATTGTTCCAATGAAAGCTAAACTACGCACTACAAAATGGGTTTAATTAATGCTATCTAAACACCCCCCCGGCCATAAAATGCTCAAACACTTTGCGTTCATTCGGAACACAGTGAACTGTGCGGGACAGTTCCATTATAGCAAATACATTGAGCCAAACCCAATCGCGATGCTTTGCCTGCTGCCATCCTTCCATCCCATACCGACCGGCCCGGTAAAGCATACGAAAAATGCATTCCTTTGGAATGAAGTTGCTTGCCGGCACCCCCTCCATACCGACGGTGCAAAGCGTCAAGATTGTGATAATCAACCTACAATTAACATATTTCTCGACTCACTCTCGTTTCGCGTTCGCATCGACCCCGCAACATACCGGACGGTATGGCATCTAGTTTGTATTCGTATCGCGTAAATGCAGTTCGTCCGCAGTGCGTCCGTCTCCGGTGCAATCTTCTCCCCACCCCCGCTCGCTGTGGATCGTGCACCGGGAGACCCATCCCTTATCCTCATGGTTTCAGCGTGGTTAAATTAATCGCAAGATCCCCCCCCACCCCCACCTCCCCTCTCCCCCAACTATACTTCTCATCATCCCAATTTATACTCGATATTTATCCCTTGCTTTCTCGTGCCACCCACCACCCCAATGCATCCCGCTTTCCCTTTTTCGGCCATCTTTCTTCACGTGGCAGCTCAATCAATTACGTCATTCATTCCACCCAGCGGAGTTCCATCATGATCGGCTTGTGCAATCCGTTTGCGGCCCGGGGTATCTCGTGTTCTCCGCGGTACGAATAGCTTCGCTCACGGAAGAATGTGCCGCATCTTCCGGCGTACCGTACTGGAATGTACGGTTGCGGAATCTAACTCTCGATCTTCCAATAAGGATAAGTATAAGTGGGTTGTTCGAGAAAACGAAAGGGAGGGGTCGTGGTACGGTGATGATGCAGTGCAAAGCAGCGCGGTTTATCGGTTTTCTTTTGCGCGGTATGAACGGAATTTGAACTTTGGGCCAGTTGTGCGATTTTCCCTCGCAACCGAAACAAACACTCCGCCAAGAGCACATCAGAGAAAGAGAGAGAGAGAGAGAGAGAGCTCAAGAAACGTGAGGAAAAGCGTGTGGAAATTTTACCAGCGCCATTGCTCTATTGCACTCAAGGTGGAGGGGGGGTGAAGGGGCAAGGAAAGGATATGAAGGTTTTGTTGAAGACGCCCGCGGCATCTCGATGTTGGCGGTCAAATGGTCAAAGTGGAATTTCCAAAGAGATTAAGCAGAAACGTGACTCGCCGTCAGCTTCAGCCATCGGTGAAATGGAATAGAAATGTAACGTAAAATCAACACAGCCCTGTACGCGCGGTAAGAAAAAGCGAGGAGGGCGAATGGAAAATTGGGTGAGCTCGGGTGGAACGGGAGGCCTCTCCGTCCCCCCCCCCCCTCCCCTTCACCGCCGTGGAGACGGATTACTGGATAAAGCTGTTAAGGATTTCTTTGCGATTTTCTGCGCTCCCTGGGCAGATGGGAAAATAAAATAAAACACTTACCAGCAAACCTTTGCTGCTGCTTCCCAGTCCTTGTGGCTGCATTTTAAGCGTTTGCTTTCACGAAAAACCGGTACCTACCCAAAACAGCTACTGCTCCTGTGTGCTCCTGTACCGCGCTTGATGTTGATCTTTGCCTTTTCCAGCTCACTGCGTCGCGCGCTTGGCTTTGGACGCTTTTGGTCCGCAGCCGAAGTTGAAAGTTGGTGGGAAGCTGTCGATGAAAGTGACGCTTTTTCACTTTTTAATTCGTATTACGATTGTTGAATTGAATTTTCCTTCCTGCTCGCGGTATGCCCGTGCGATCGTCTTGTACGATTTTCGATTGCCGAATGTGATCAAAAGCACCGCCGGCACGTGGAGTACGTGTCGCTTCAAGGTTTTTGGTCCGTGTTCTTTCGGCCACGGTTTGTATGTTGGTGGCGGCTTCTTCTACGGCGGATCCCGATGCGCTTATTATTAGTCAACCGATACGCGGGATGAAACGATTTGATCTGCTTTGAAGTTGTGCAAATATGAAGTAAAGAAGTGGGAAGATGTTTGCCTTGTATATGATCAATGAAAATCAGTAGTTACGTGTCTTCAAAAGAGACAAATTCCAATTTTATTTGCAGCAACTTGTCAGCTGAATGGGAATTCTTTTACAGCAAATCGTTCCTATCATAAATTCAAG
The DNA here is from genome assembly GCF_943734725.1 of Anopheles marshallii. Taxonomy (NCBI): domain Eukaryota; kingdom Metazoa; phylum Arthropoda; class Insecta; order Diptera; family Culicidae; genus Anopheles; species Anopheles marshallii. Next base: position 62,229,643 of record NC_071327.1, read on the forward strand.
CCCCTTTTTTTCCGAAACTATTCTTCTTAAACGTCATAAGGATTTAAATGAAGAGCTTAATGGCTTTGGTACAAAATTTAAATTTGATCCTGTGTGAACTCATTCTCCCAATGGATGGCATAATTTAATCGAACCAATCAAACCGTACCCGCCCGAGGCGCATCATCATAATCAACTCTACCGTTCCGAGTAGTACGGACAATCAAGCGGTTCACTACCACTGGAAAGCAACTCACCGCCCCTTCGAGACCGAGATAATGACATGAGCCTAGCTGCAAGGACCTATAATGACGTCTTTGGTTTCGAGCAACCAACCTGTGCTCCGCTATCCTTTTCTTCTATGAATCTTTTGATTTCAACTTGGTGTGGGCGAGATGAGCTGGTCGGCGGACATGGGTATACGGACGAGAGTTAATAATCTTGGGATTAAATTCGTTCAATGAAATTAATATTACCGATAGGGACGCACACAATGTGTGTGTGTGTGTGGGTATTCTCGTGAAGTGAGTGAGTCCTGTTCTGAGATGCCTCCTCGAGTGTCACTTCGATGTAGAGAAGACGGAGAGAGTGAAGATGGTGGGAATTATGATCGGAAACGATTCAGCCACTGCCAATGTTCCTCCGTCGACTTCAGTTCTTTAAAATATTTCCAACCCCTACTCAGGCCATACTTTGGAATCAATATTGGCAGATAGAAAATAGAAGTGTGCACGCCATTGGCATCGCTTCGAACATTATCGAAACCTCGGCACAGTGGTATGGTGGTGGATTAAATCTTTCAAAACGAACGAATATAAAGGAAGGGGAGGAGGGGGGGGGGGGGGGGGGCAGCACTTCAATCGCGCTCAGTAAATCACGTTCAATTTTTCGCTTTTATTGTTACCAAATGAACTTTGAGTTTGCCGCCCAACCCCGAATTTCTCCTGTGCGGAATGTTCCTTGGTTCTTCCTTTTTTTCTCATTAAATTCTTATTTTTTCCTGCTCGAAGCGACCTTGCCCATTTGTGGATCACTTTTCATCCCTTTTGCCCAGCCCGAAACCTCGATCATTCGATGCCTTGTGGAGACGGAATGGTTTTGGAAAAAAAGGAGGTATAGCAAGTTTTTGTTTTTCCCTTTCGCACACTTTTCCCATATCGGGGGGCTATTTTTCTGCCATCGGAAAATGGGAAACCAATGGAGCGCTACTGATGCCCGGGCGCTCCAACAACACCAAGAAATGCTTCCTTTGTTCGGTTAAACACTTTATTAGCGAAGCTGGGTTTGTTATGAGTGCGTTCCGTCTTTTTTTTTTGTCTTCTCTCTGCCACATTTTCCTCCCACAGCTGGCGCCAACCATCCGTGATTGGGAGTTTGGGAAATATCCGGCATTAGTGGAGAAATTTCCCTCTCATTCCCACCCGGTGCCAGAACCTCCGAAAGCTCCGACGGAACGTGTACGTGTACCGTCGTGAGCGCGATGGCAGCACATTTCAAGCCGATGAAGTGGAGAGTGCTTGCTTGATTAATTGTGCAGAATGTTGTTGGCAGATTTTGCCAATTCACCGACGCCCTGCGCCGTTTCGGCGCTGCCCTGCGCCGGTTGGCAAAAAAAATGGTGTGAACCAGCCAGCAAAACCGGTAAAAGAAAAGACAAAATATAGTGGTACACGGATTCGACCGACATGCCGTGGCCACGGTGTACGTATCGTGCCCTGGGATGTGGTGAACGTGGCGCTAGAAATGAAACCAATTGCGTCCAATCAGGGAGGGAAGCGAATGGAGGGAAGCACGGACGTTTCTTTGGCCCGAGCACTTGCAAGGAGGAATGAATGCTTCAATTAAAACCACGCCAACGCACCATTTTTCCACCATCGCCAGCATAACGGCAGTGGCCGTGGCGAATGTTAGGCGCCAGGAACGCGTGCTCTGGATGTGCTTCTGGTGGGTGATGGTGGTGGGCCGGCCGATCCAGCAAGAAAGCCGATTGCGGCACGGGAATGATTAAAGCCTGTAACGATCCGGCAACAACAAAGTAATTTTCATTTGTACGCTTTTCCGCACGTTTGTGTGCGCGGTCCCCTCCTTCTCCTCGGGGTGGATCGAATGGTCCGTGAAAATTCCTGCCAATTATTGCTGTTCAGCCAGCAACTCAAATGGTCCGAACAGGAACTATTCTGCAGGGGTTGACTTTGAAAGCACCAAAACATTCCAAGCGACAAATGCTCCCTTGTGTACCGACAGCGCTCTGTGAGCAATTGTATTACGTTTCAAACTTTTGTACAATTTCGAACATATAAAATGAAATGTGATTTTATTAGTTGTATTGTAGATTCCTCTACAACTATACAGAACAAATATCTATAAGGTTTCTTTCATGGAAAAGTTCAACCGTTTTTCCAACAAGCAATTTACTGTAATCTCATACTATGCGCAACATTGTAGAAATTGTGTCCAACGTTAACCTACATACGTACTTATCAGGCAGTCTTGACCTGCTGCAGGAGTCCTCTAAGCCGCTCACGATCGAGCGTCATCATCAACCAATCCATTATCCCGGCCTTTCTGTCGGTGGCATCAACACCATCACTCCATCTCAATTTTGGCCTTCCACGGCTCCTCTGTCCATGAGGACGACCTAAAAGGACTTTACGGGCTTGGTTGTCCGGTATCATTTTCATTACCAACCTCACCCCGGAACCCAGCTCGTCTAATTCGCTGTGGGACTGTAATTCTAATTCGACAGTGAGTTCGTCATTGTAGCAGCTCCTCCATTGTCCTTCCACACATACGGGACCAAAAATCCTTCTGAGAATCTTCCTCTCGAACCCCTACAGAAGAGGGTTTCGTCAGTTTTGGACAAAGTCCATATCTCAGAGGCGTATGTGAGTACTGGAACTATAAGCTGCGGGGCCACGAGCGTTGAGACTGCGTCTCAAACCTCCTCAGTCACTCATTTACCTCAAAAAGTCACTCAAAACCAAAGTCTCCGTTGGCTCTTGAGGATTCCCTCAATTTCAGTACAGTGGTTACCTTACTGGATTTGACGTTGACAACATACAGTGTGTGACGAGTAAAATGTTTTTCATGTATTTTTATTTTTTTGTTTCTACTGTATTTTTGTTTCAATTTTATGGAAAATATGGTCAAAAAAATTGTGGTTTGTTGATTAAAAACTAAATCATCATTTTCTTAATTACAGGAGCTTAATCCATCAATCATACTGCAGTTGAAAAGTATAAATTCAATTATAAAACATGTTCACAACTTTTGTCACACATTGTTCCAAAAACTACGTTGCGGAGATATAAAAACATCATACCGTACGCCAAAACATTGTGCTTGTACAATCATAATTACGCATAAAACACTTTCAGAATGTAGGTACATTCATAATAGTACGCAAAAAGTGTACTTGTATAAAAAATAAACCATTATTCTTTCGCCATACCATCGGCAGATACAACAGGTTTTGTTTACATTTTGAGCTGCTGGCCGAATCTGTCAAAAAAGTCTCAAAAATTTTTGAGACTTTTGTAGATGAGCCAGGTTTCCCTCAAAACTCAAGTCACTCAATGTTTAGAGTTTTGAGGGAATCCTCATCGCTCGTGGCCCCGTGGCTATATAAGTTCCATATAATCCAAAGTATATCCAATGTTTTTTTTTTATTGTTACGCGATTGTTATCGCTTTCCGATCGTCAAAGGCATGGAAACTTGAAAGCATTTTCTCACAATGTAGCAATACTTCACGAAAACTCACCAGCTGTGACCGCCGTAACGGCGCTAATGGAGTATGTAACTTACACCGAGCGGTGTGGCATTACCGCGTTACCGTCGCTTCTGTACTCATGTAAAATTTATGCACTTACGGTTCCAGTTGCATCTTCTTCATGCATTACAGTTTACAGCGTCACCGCAAACGCTTTTGCTTTTTGCATTAACTTTTCGACTCTTTGTTTGGTCTGCTGTTGTGGTGATGAACGTCGAGTTCGGTAAGCTGCGCTCTCTAAGTGTTATCCCAGAGGACTCGTTAGAACTTATAAACTTTCACCACCCGAGGGTGTGGAAGATAGTTCAACAAGAACGTGTGCTAAGAAGGAAACTTTCCGTTGGTTTATGATTATTTGAATGGACAGATAAAGTTAATTGTACACAATGGTTTAGAATTTAGCCAGAAATAGTTCCATACGGCTTAGATGGCGAACTGTCGTTCGAACTGTGTACGAGACATTTATATTTTGTCTGCAGAGTAAATGGTTCGAATGGCCAAATAGCAGCACCCAGACAACTATTTGAACATTTCAAGACCATTGAAGTTTGACCCACCGATCACGAAGGCCGTTGTGAGGTGCATTACACCACATGTGCCGTGCGATGTTTGCCATCTGAGCTGTCGTAGCACGTCCCGCACTTCAATTTGGTACAGGAAATGAGGAAAATCTGCATAACGCATCTCCCAGACATGGTCAACCAGTCCGTCGTACCAGGCGTCGTACCGAAGTAGAACCGTTTGATGTGTCTGCTGTGTAAATGCGGTTCACTCGGGAGCGACTGGTTGACCGGGACAACAAGAAAGAAATAAAACGATAAGACGCATACCCACCATTTGTTCGGAAGCTTGCCGCCGGCCAAGTCAAAGTTGCGAAAGTTCAATAATGGATGCATGGTCGTCCTCGTCGGAGTTGTGCCGTTGTGTCGTCGTCGTTAGGACGTACAAGCAGAGTGGCACATAAGTTTCTTTTTACCTCGATCGCCTTTTCTGTCTCTCTCTCTCGTGTGTGAACTACAGCACCCCCAGCACACAGCCGATCCCACACCGGACACTCACACGGAGCACGTAAAGATGGAGTAGCAGTTTTGAGCTCGAAGTTTTTTGGGTTTTGTTTCTGGTAAGATTCCGCAACACTGGCGTACCATGCGCGGCACAATCCCCTTGGTCGAGGTATGCTGCCGGCCACTACCGCGGATGTGCGGTACCATTATTCATTTAGCTGGCTCTCCGGATCGTACGGCACCGAGCCAATGCCAGTCGACACACATATTAGCAAGCCACGGCACCGTGGATCGCAATGATATCCCTGTTTTCCCACCACCCCCCCACACTGTACAAAGGGAATTTGCTAGTACGTAGTTCTCGCTCGCCGAAGTTTGCCATTGTGTAACGCAACGCGCACACAAAACCGGGCAATAAATTTTGCTATCCCCACTGGCAGCGGGGTTTTGGAATTTTGGTTTGCTGCTGCTGCTACTGCTCTGCAGCAGAGTAGCCACACGGTGTGTTAGCGAACGGTACGTGCAAGTACTTCCCGTCCGTTGCTTGGCCGTTGGGTACGCTACCCAAGGATATTTGGCCCTGTGTTTGTCCACACTGCACACTCTCAAAGAAATGGGTCCGCCCGGACACGCGGTGGTCCCATCCGGTCGGTTATCTTTCAAAACCCTCCGGTGGTCGTAGGTCGTTGAACGTCGCGGAACTCGTTCGGCGGGTGGGGGAGGGGATGGAAAATATCGAATGGATTTCCTATTCCCTTCACCAGCGACGGTTTCCTTACCGTCGGATCGGTAAGGATCATAAAAATGTTTCCTTCTTTTTGTTCCGTTCACTAGAAAGCTTGTTGGCAAAGTTTCACTAAGTGGTCATAAATGCGTCAACGAGACTAGTTTAGAGGATGCGCTGCTCGTCCATAAGCGGTCCCACTATGAGTTCATCCAATTTTGGGGGTAGTAAAATGGGAGCTGTTACGGTCTAGTAGGACGCTGTAGAATATTGACGGTTGATTAGGAAGAACAAACAATTTTTGGACGAAGGCTGATTATTAGTTGAAAGTGGCACAATATTCGCAGCTGGTGCTGCTCCATTTGTTGTTTTTACCTAAGATAAGTAAGTTTAATATCACTTTAAGTCACATCTAGTCTACAGTATTCAATGTCGACTCATTGGAGTCGTTTAACCCTCTCAAATTATTAGACTTTCTTGATCTTCGAGACTGTAAATTAAATTAATGATAACACTTCGATACTTCTAGGCAATTGGAACTCAATTTTTAATCCTTTTTTTGGTCGCTATCTCATCGTTACAGGGAAGTACTACAGCCGCGCCTCGTAGCGCCTACCCTGGAGCACCACCGCCTGCACCGGCCACACTAAAGGGTGCCCAGCGACCCGCTATGACTAGTCCGGCCAGCGGCATTCCCGGTGCACCGTACAGAGGCACTACCTGGGCGCAGGGTTACGCCCCAACACAACCAACCTACCGATACACTGCGCCGCAGACCTATGCATATACACCACACACGACGACCCAGGTAAGTGTACTGGTTAACGCTTTGAAGAAAAAAAAAACCCTCGCACACCTAAATAAATAAACTGCAGCGAATTGCGCTTAACCGCGTGTATGTTCGCTGATCAATGGCCAGGCCGGCATTCATGCTTATCGCGTTGTGCGGTGCAGTACTCGGGTGCCCAGGTACCTGTGATATATTTTGCCACGGAAAACACTCTTGGGGACCGAACCGTTTCGTCCTTTTGCCCCGTTATTTACACACCGGAATCGCATTGACTCGCTGTAACCGAGTGCGCTCCCGGTGCGAGTACGATTACACGAGAATTAGATTCAGAGGACCAGCGGACCCAGCATTACAGCGAACCCTGGCGGTGGGTCAGATGATACGGTCGTTTGCGTGTATTTTTCATCCACCCAAAACCCCACACCCACCCCCCTGTGTGTGTTTTGCTAGGTTGTTCGAAAAAGATTTGGGATTACACCGGTGGGCTACGTTGTATCGTGGGTTATGGGTTGTATTACATCCCTTAATCGTATCCCAAAGCCCTTTCAGGTAGAGCGGCAAGATTAAGCAACCTTGCGTCCGGTGGTGATACACAGTGCCTCCTCCGTGTCGGTAGTTTTTGAAAGTAATTTTTACATCTCTGGTCCCATGATTGGATGGAGTTTCGCTTAGGGAAGGGAAAGCAAAACATAAATTGATGGCTTTAATCTGCTACACATTAGGTATCTATATGTGCAGTTATATCATAGCTGTAGCATACCTATTGCCTCTTATTTTGATCCTTTCGCCATCCTGCAATGGCATGGAATTTGAAGTTGGAAGCTGGAGGAACAGTCACTTCCACAACCCTTGACCAACTCGCTAATGTCGTGATCAGTAAATGAAATTCTCACACCACTTGCAGGTCCTTCCCGTAGTAAGTTTGTTGCGCTTGCAACCTGCTAATTGCTGATAGACCTGGTGACAACCTGGTGGTGGTTGTTTTATTTCCTTTTCTTCTCATCGAACATCAGCAGCAGCAGGACAGGCAAGAAACGTAGCATCGTCCGAGATCTCAAACACGCCCATCCTTATGTCATGTGCTTCCCGTGATGGGAACGCGAAAATTTAGTTTTACTTCTATTGCATTATTTTAACTCCATTACCACTGTCGTCCCGACGCTTCGCCAATCGGCCTTGAAGCGTCAGCGTCACTACATCCTCAACGGATGACACGTGTCGTTTGACTGACGAACTGTTTCGCATCGAAAGGAGGAGATGGCAAGCAGTGATGTACCCACGGAGATCCGCTCATCGGAGATCCTGGAGGAGGAAGAATACACCACCGAGGTGGAAGCTAGTTTACATTTAGTACCATTGGGGGGAAGGAGTCGGCTTATTGTGCGGCGCACATCAACGGTGGCAAAGGCTCTTTATCATTCATGTCACACGGCGACTCGGCGAGCCGGGCCGAGTACGATGACGAAAGTTATGCGCCTGTAAAATGGGATGAAAACATTCAAAGTAGGTCGGCCGGTCGTGTCACACTTCAGGGAGAGCAGCAGTTTCTAGTGTCGCATTCGGGTGTGTCCGCTCTGGCGCTGCTGTGTGCGGTGGTTTGGTACGCGATATCGCTCGCGTGAGCCTTTTATCTATCCCATTTAGCGAGGGCGAAAAGGGAATTCAATTTTCTTCGCCCGGATGTCGTCCTGGCGTGTTTGTGGAGGGCCGTCGGTTTTTTGGTTTTGGCACCAACGGTACGACGTGTTTTCTCAGCTACTTTTGTTTTGTATCTGCTGCTCCACTTAGTGTACGTACGGTCGGTGACAGTGTGTATGTCACATTGGTCGGCATCTTTCAGCTGTCTGTGTTGGAGTTTCGTCAGCCGAAGCAGAGAGACCACCCAATAACTCGATCTGACACTCGATTACAATACGACCCATGTCTGAATGCGCCCTTGCTTCGTAGGAAAATTGTTGAACACCGACCGAAGGCAGTTCAAGACGTGCTTGGGTGTTGCTACATAGGCTTTCGGCCACACAGCCGGCAAGCACCACCGGCAAACTGCTAAAAGGGGGACCTCACTGCAACGGTTGGACGACTTCGATTTGGACATCTTTTCGGTTAGGTTTAAGCTTGTTGAACAACTTTTCCTCCACGTCAGGATCTGCAGTTGGTGCTACGGCGTGCAAAAGGGCTGACTTATACAGCAGAGCCGAGTGAAAAAAAAAGGAATGTTCTTCATGCCAGGAAGCTTCCCGAAAGGGAAACGAAAAGCATGGGCTGATGCGAAATCAAATGAAAGGCAAGTAGAGTAGTCGTGCTTTTTTATTAGATTTGCTACTATCGTGCGGTGTAGAAATTTGATGAAAAGCGAAAGCGTGACGAGTGCGAAACTTTTTGTGAGAAATTGAGTTTCGGTGCTACAAAAAAAAAAATACGACGAAAAAGATAAAGCACTCCTCGCGGCACTCGAACGTTCTGCCTAGTTGGTCGCCTTTTTTTGTTGAGGATAATCGTCGATAACGTAGGCAAGAGGCTATGATGCCATTTTGAGAACATAAAAGTAGCTTAAAATAGCACTTTTACTGAGAAAGTGTAACTGAACTTGAAGATAGCTTGTTGGATTGGATAGTTTGACTTCACCATTACTGAAAGCAGATGCTGATAATGAGAAATGATTGCTGGTTCCTTGAATATGTTTGAACACAAATTTCAAACTTGCGGCTAATCTAACTGAATGATGCCCTTTTTTCTCGCCAAGTTGGCTAATTATCGCGTATTCTTGCCACTGTGGGCCACGATAAATGTGTGTTATTCATTGCCGGTAGCCAACCAGAAACGCTTGAAATTGCTTGCAAACGCAACGGCAACGGATTGGGATGAGATGTAAAAGTGGGCGGTAAACATGCGAATGAAAGCACAGGGTGACGCGGCGAAACTATTTAACGAAGTTGCACTCCGCTCAAGGAAAGTGTCAGCAAGAATGGAGGGGCGAAATGTGTTTTCCTGCTGCAGACGATTCAGACAGGGACAGAACTTTCTACCCGTTGAACCACCGGAAGGTGCCACGGTGACAGGGTGGCGCTTTTCCATGTTTTGAAGGAGTTTGTGGTGAAAAGCAGAAAGGAAAATGGTAAAGTGAAAAAGAAAATCCACCGCCTTACGGGGAGGGGGAAAAAAAAAGACTGATTAGTTCGGAAGTGAAGACGACACTCGATTAAAGTTTTCATCCTTTCCTTCCCGTTACCATTACCTTTCAGTTTTGTTTTTCATGGCGCTTGGGATGAAGTTTTCTTTTCATCCCGATCCTTTTTCGAATGCCGAACTTTCCGTTCGTTCGCTGGAAGGAAAAATCCTGTCTGTATGTTGCACAGTTCTTATCCTACTCAAAAGAATTTCCCCACACCCGAATGGGGTATGTGACACCTTGAGTTAGGTTTTTCCAGAGTTTTTTTTTTTGTTTGGTTTCGTTTTTAGGGCTCCTCTTCGGTTCGTTTCCGATTGGCTCGCTAACGGATGAAAGTGAGCTTGTTGAAGTACAACTATTTACGAATTCATCAAAGTCGTTCAGGTGCGCGAGTTGGACAAAGAAATGTTATTAAACACGGAGTGTTTCTCATCGAGACGAGTCGTTAACATTGGGGCCTTACAGGAAAAAAAACCCCATCGAAGATGTTTCCTCGTTTGCAAAGTTTTGTCCGATTGTGACACGGCACCCAGCAACTGGCCAGTTGCTGTCCGATTTCCGTACACGCATTGTAATCGTACCCTCCATCGAACACGTCCATCGTTCGATGGTCTTTCGAGCCTCGTAAAATGAACGTGATCGTCAGTTATTTCATCGGGCAAATTGCACCCAACCGCCGTTAGCGTCTAAAAGAAGATGAAAAAAATCCCCCAAACTGGACAAAAATTCTTGGAATATACTTTATCCCCCATCTACCTGTCACGTCGTACGCTAATGGCGCATAATGCTAAGAGTAAGGGCAAACCTGCTAAATAAATACAGGCACTTATTACGTGGTGTCTCGTTTGTGTTCGAGGACACTTTCAGCGAGCGGCAGCGCTCGACAAAACGTCCAGCTAATGCTTCAAGTGCTGTGTCATTTTGGACAAGCGAAGGTGCTTTACCTTTCCGCACGGAACACACATGGAACGATAATCAACCGCAAAAGAGGACAGGGCGCCGTGTACGGTTATCTCCTTTTTTTTCCGCCGCCTCTCTAGACACTAATCCGCTTTTCTCACCTCGCAGGAATTTGGCGAACCACGTGTGCACGTTAGTGCTGTATCCGGAAAACACCGCCAACCCGTGAAACACATTACCAAATGTGATATCCGAAATCCATTCATCGGGTTCACTCTGCTGATGGGTTTCCTTCGCGGATGTTCCATTCGGCGAAGCGTAGGTAGGGACAGTCGGGATAAGAGTTGAATCCCCGAGCCCTGAACCATCTAACGAGCTGGCGGTGGCAGCCACACCGCACCCGGCCAGTGACGGGGGGATGATTAGGATGTGACCAAAACTTTATGACCAATCAATAGATAAGCCACTCAACGAAACAAACACCATCCGGGCCCGCATAATTCGTTGAAACGACCCGTTTTGCCCTTCTTAGGCCTGTGCTGTACCGTTCGGTGCTACAGCCGGATTATCGGAAATGTCGTCGTACCCGGTGTATGTGCGGTATTAATGCGGCGTATGTGCGGTCGGTGTTTGGTGGTTTAATGTCACCGGATCAGGAACTATCTCGGATGTGGCTCGACCGACAGCACGAGTGTTGTAGCTTTTCTATTACCGAACAACTTGCTCCCCGTGGTGTTCACCTCCTGCTCGCATCGCATGACGTTGATAATTGATTCTGGCTCATTCCCGAAATGGACTTCTGGGTAGCCAGTTTTTCCAATGAACAATTATGATTAAGCGGGCGGATTTACGGTGGATTCGCGGTGGTGGTGTGCGGTTTACTGTGTCGTCACGCGCTAGACGCGCTACCCGCGAGTCTTCCGGGCTGGTAACGGGTCGTGTAATGGGCTAAGTTTCGGTCGGATTTAATAAAGGATAACATCGCTGCCATTAATATATTAGCAGTGTCTTGTGGCTGTGTGCGAGATAACTACCCTCCAAGTACGGGGGAGCGACACATTTCTCAATCGATTTCTTGAGTCAAACTTACGATGCTTAACGACGGAGTATTTATTGATTCGGTAGCTACCGGAAATGTCCAACCACGCAAGATAATGTTCAATTGAGCAAGTTTTTCTTTGAATTTTATTCCTCCTTGTCACGTACCTTCACTTGGAAGCGTGAATTTCGTACCGCATCGTGCAGTTATTTCGAACGTTATTGAGCATGATCACAATTCCAACACTAGTATTGCATTGCTTTTGCTCCCAGATACAGCAATCGAGGACTGCTTCTTCACTGTCCATCGTCTGCTGCACTGAATGCGTAAAACTACACGCGAAAATGCAATTCTCATGTGAAACATCTTAACTTCTAATGAAACCTAAGTGCATCCCTATAATTTCCCATTCCGCATCCGATGCACGTCCAGCAGCGCCATTTGCTCGTTGTTAACCGACCATTACAATACTGGTAGCGATGGTAGCACTTTATGCCGAGAAACTTGCAGTCCAGTCCAGTCTTTCAAGCTCCTGATGCTTGGAACGACCACGACCGTAGGTCTACCGCTTCCGTTCGCACAGCTTGGGAAAGGTTTCCGCGCTACTGCACCCCTGAATAGGGACTGCATCCAACGTTTGCTTCCAGGCTCTCAAGGCCAATGAAAACGTCTATCCAGTTAAATGGCCTCCTGTTTTTTTTTTTGCTCGTGGATATAAAACCCAAGATTAATACAACAGGGTGTGGTTAGGCTAACGGAAACTTTACAACTTGCTGCTTGACCCCTCGCCGCTACCAGACGACGAACAAGGCGACGGCGTTCGCGGTCTGCCCCTGCTGTGCCTGTACCGCTTCCCTGGACATCAGAAAAAACTTCTGCAAAAGTGTTGCTAGAAATGGTCAGCAATGGTGGCAGATGTTGGCGTGCATGAGTGCTTTGATTTCTGTCGTACACTGTGAAGCGACCAGACCAAAAAGAACTCGACGTTCGCCACATTCTATCTTCCGTCCTTAGAAAGCTCACTACAGACGTGGAAAAGTTTTCCGAAGAAGTTCCAAAAGTTCACCGTTCGGAAAAGCAAAGTTACTTTTTATTTGTTGCTGCTTTCTATGCTTACGACGATTCAACTTTTGGCCACGCAATTATTTTACTTCCTGGTGTTAAAGAACAGTACGATGCGTTCGTGTTAATCTTCAGCAGGACGTATCTTTGCTTTAAAGTTACATTCGATGGAGCTTTTTTGGGAAAACGTTTAATTTTCCTGCAAACAAACTGAAAAGAAGTTACTAAATTTTGCATCTTAGTTAGTGGTAGTAAGAAATATTTTTTTTCATTTAATAAATTCATAAGAATGAGATAGTTTTTTTCCCTAAAAATTACACTATAAAAGTATTTCAGTACGTTTAAAATCTCCTTCCGTCATCCACCTGCATTTGATGCCGGTTCTCATCTTACTCAACAGCTTAAAAGAACATTCATCTCAAAACTGCGGTTGAAGAACCCGTCCTGCTGTCGGATTTCATAATAAAACTGACCGAAAGATGGATCACGTTGCTACACTGCTGCTGTTGATGCTAAGGGTTCTGTTTTTCTTTCCGGAAGATTTCCGTTTCGGCTCTTCCCTCTACTGACTGTCTCGAATGCCTTGCACCGTAAGGAACATTCTCGGGAAGTGAACCCATGTATCTGCTTCACTACATGCGAAACGGACATCTAAGCGGCGATGGTCAATATAGTAACGTTTTCCTGCCATGCATTCGCCCTGTAACATGAACACAAACCGATCTTGTGCTTGGATTGACGACTTGTGGCGCAGGGTATGTGAAAGGTTTTCATTTAACCGTTCGACCGCGTCCCAACTGACCACGAGTACCGTCCCGCACGTTAGCATCGTCCGGGACAGTGGCAGGTTTTAAGTATCAATATATATATATATATATATATATATATATATATATATATATATATATATATATATATATATATATATATATATATATATATATATATATATATATATATATATATATATATATATATATATGTAGTGTACCGGTGCAAACAAACTTCCCCGTCTCTTGCCCTGGCTGCCGGAGAGAAGCATCATCTATTTCTGGGGAATCCTGAACCTTAAACCACAATATATTGCTTTGGATCGTTCTTTCGTTTTTAATGTTGCTTTGCCCTTTCTTTTTTCTCTGCTTTGGCCGGTGTCTGCTGTGTATCCAAAAGGAAATTTTCTTGTGGCTTCCTTTTCCTTTAGCGGATCATGGAACATGGAAACAATCTTAGATTCTTGGGTACCTTCGCTTTAAATTCGCAGTGCTGAGCGGCGTAAAAAAAAGGAGGATCAAAAATAACTACGGACCACGGCAAAAAGGATCTGTTTCCGTTTATTTTATTTTTTGCTGTTGGTCTGATTGTAAAAGCACGCAAGTGGCTTTTCACACAGATGTTGGCAAATAGGGTGTGTGTGTGTTTTTTTTTTGTTTGCTTCCTAGAAGAATCTTCAGTGAAGGTTTTACGGTTGAAGAAAAGGGATTTTGATTAATCCTGTACGGTCCGAGAAATAGGATTTCTATAGCTAATTCATCATTCGTGTCCGACAACCGTTTGTGCTTCGCACACACCGCTGCCCAGTGGGGTGTTTTCTTTGCTAACTGTTTGTTACCGTTCCGGGAGGGGGTTGGTTTGTGTTGTGCAAATGGCGGCAAGCTGTAGTACTCAATATTGGGACGAACGGGCTTCCAATCAGAAAATTACACAAGCATATTGCGAGCTCTGCAAATGTCTGTAAATTGTGAATAGCAAATGGCCCATTCGAAAATTCCATCTCTTTATGTGTCGTTGTAATGTTTGCATATCAATCTCAACAGAGTTCCGTGTGGGTGTGATCTTGAAGGGTTTCTGGCCTTTCACATTTGATCGGGCTTACTTTAAGACATCATCATTACAGAAATGGCTTCCGGCAAAACAGTATGAATATATGCAATGTACTGAGACGACATTGCCCTTGCAGGCATCTCTGGACATTTGAAGCACATCCCAATGGATGTCCAAGTGCGAGATTGCAATCAAAACCCGAATATGTACGTATTGGATTCAATATGCTCTTTGTGGCTTGGGCAAGCATAAAAAAATTACGAACTCCTTGTTTGATTCCTAAGTGAAATTGCAAACCGTAATCCAGATCCTTTAGAAATTCTTTGGACATTTGCAAAAACAGGGAAACAAAAACGATTATAAATATCTTCATTTTATATTAAAATTCCATAAATGTTTATGTTCTACATGACAACGTAACTGTAGTGCGCTTGGGACTTTAGGGACATGAAGGTCCTGACATTCAACCACGCTACTAACCCGCATCGTTAGCAGAGATATCGTAGCCAGAAACAGAAGAAATTGAGAACTCAAAACTTTTCCGCAGTCGCTGTAAAAAGATGCTAAACAGTGATTCACCTGCCATAGATGCAAATGCCTGACCGAATGCAAATGTCCGCCAACTAAGTCGAAAACATCGTTTCACAAATATGAAGACGAGAAAAAAAACACATCAGATGTGTCTTTCTTGTATTTTACATATCACATCTCTAGGGCGTGCTCCTTTGCTGGGAGTTAGGGGTTGATCGCACACATGTCATGGATGCGTGTATACTATCGGGACGCCAACACAAAACACATCGTCCCACCGGGAGGTGAGAGAGAGAGAGCACCGTTGCTAACGGCTTTTTTATTTGGCGCTGGATTTGTTTTGCTCACTCCAGCCTGCGGAATAATGTTCACAGAAAAACAAATGATGATGATGGGGATGTTGCTGTGTGGTTACCTTTCCGTGGCCAATAGCATTGTACTGTGATGGTTTTGGACGGTTATTTTCCATTCTCCTTCTTCCTGTGGGGTTTAGAGAGGGCCCCGTCTCGATTTCATCCTTTCGGTTATGCACTGTAGGAGCACTAGTAATGTGTATGGAAATATTTCCTCCCCTCCCTTCCTTTAAACAGCCTCCAGCCCTGTTTCCATGCGCTGCTGGCCTACATCATGTACAGGTTTATTTAAAATCGATTCCAATGGAGACGCCTGGTGCTTCACGGGTTTAATGCGGATTTGTGGTTATATTTGCATTAGTTCGTGCTATCTTACCTTCGTTCCACAGAGAAGGGAGTTTTTTTGATAAAGAAGAGAATAACAATAACTAAACCATGCCATCCTGAATTCGCTTAATCATTGTAGTACGTTGAAGGCTTAGCGCAAAAAGAAAAATGCTAAATAAAAACGGGAAACTGTTTGCAGCTAGCTGCGTTTCTCTTCCTTTTCGACACACACGTTTGAGAAACGTTGAACCACTTTATTTGAAAGCAGTTAGGATCGGAAAGGCCATAGCAAAAGGATGCCATCCCGCAGGGGATTCACCATTTACATGCTGTTGAATTGAGCCTAATGCTCACCCGGGAACATGACGGGGAGTGGCCACAAAAGCGGCAAACGATTGGGCCGTAAAAATTTGCTGCTCGCACATTCAGTTGATTTTTATGGCTTTCAGCGTACCTGGTCTGGTTTGGTGCTTTGTATGCGTATTTAGCGATTGCGATGGTACGCACCGGGTTTGTTTATTTTTACATGAATTAAGCTTCGTAACCCGATCGCAAGACATCGATAACGGGAAAATGTTTGGATTGCGAGAAAGTTTTTCATACAGACTTTAATTCCGCGACCGGATCTTAGTGTCCAAGAATTAAGCAAATCTTTCATTAAGGCAATCTTGGTGTATCTTTAAACCTCAGCAGTTTGTTAAATCAAAGAAAAGCCCGCAGCAACGTAAATCAACTTTGATATTGTTTTACAGCTTCACTTAGTTCAAGCTCCGGTAAATATTTCACTCAACGTTAAGCGAACGTGACCGCTGGCGTCTTCTTCCAATTTTAATTTTGTTTCCGGTCACTTCTCCTTCACTGAACCGAAGAAACGTATATCCCATCGCACCGAAGGTTCATATATCTATATATATTGTATATGAATATATTTGTCCACCTTCTCCAACAGTGGATAGTCTACCCACCCGTCACCCGTTCTGCTGTTCGCAAATCGTAGCTGAAATTGTCGTCAAACACATTTTTCCGCAATACCGCAGAGCGTAACGGGTTGCCGCATGGTCTCATAAAATTATGCAAAGCTTGCGGCTTTTTGCAAGGCAAATGATGTCCTCGGACCACGACCCGGTGATACGGTACGGCCCGGGGGTTTCGTCTCGACCGTGCGAGCGAGTGAGAACCCCCCGGTTACCATTTGCCGGTTTGCCGCCGGCACACAGCCGTACCGTGGCCGATACCGGTACCGGCCGTGGCTAAAGAATGGTTCGTTTGCGAGGCCACCGGCTACAGATTCGGGAATTTTATTGAATGGTCCGAGCGTTTCCGGTTCAGTGGAAAAAATGCAAACATTCCGTAACGAAGTCTCCGCTGGTTCGGTTGAGGGAAAGTGAGGGAAAGTGAATTTTCGGGGTGAGATATATTTTCCGAATCAAAGACGGGTTTTTTTTTTTCTCGGAGGGTTAATCCGCCATATTTTCGAAACCGAGCGAGAGCTAACGCGTCTAAGCTAAGCATATTTAATAGTGCCGTTCAGAAAAGCGCCAGAACTGTATATATTAAAGCCTAAAGTTTATCGTTGAACTATTGTTGAAAATATTTTACCCCTTCGTTAGGCGTTGCCTTGCGTAATCAGTGGAAAATTTACAGTAATTCCTAGCCCCGTGTGTTGTTTGCAGCCTCAGCTCGTGTTTCTTTTACGCTTGAACTATGGCTCCTTTCTGCCGGTTCCACCAAACCGAAGATCAAAGGACATTCTTCACTAAATATGACGTGACAACACCGGCCACCACACGCCCCATCCGGGGACCGGCGAATGCTTATCGCCGCACGACAAATGGGCCCCAAAAATATGCTTAACCTGCGCGCAGCGCATAAGTTCCGCCGGAAGGGGTAACAAAAAAAACGACTGCCAAACGCGTGACTGAGGAGAAGCGTACATTCTGCCAAAAAGGACGAACCGTCCAGGCCGTTTCGCCTCACGGAGACAACCGACACGAATATGAAGGAACTTCATAATTTACTTCCCAACTCAACGCCACCACGGCAGAAGGTCCCGACAGTTTGCCCTGCTTCAAAAGGATGTCGTTCGGAAGTCGGGAATGCGTGTATATCCGCCCAGCGGGAGTAGTGAACGTGCATGGGAGTACCCTCGGATGGCCCGAAGCTACCGTGGTTGTGTGGAAACAACAAAAAAAAATTATTTGCTCG
Organism: Anopheles marshallii; assembly: GCF_943734725.1. Lineage (NCBI taxonomy): Eukaryota > Metazoa > Arthropoda > Insecta > Diptera > Culicidae > Anopheles > Anopheles marshallii. Next base: position 62,247,317 of record NC_071327.1, read on the forward strand.
TTGTCTTTCACTCTAATCCCGAACGCTGCGAGAGACGGCGGCGACTTTTATGAGCCCTGTGCCACTCATGAAGCGATGGAGACGATGCTTCATCAAGCCGCGACGTGATTTAAATGCTAAATGAGTACTCATCGTTGAGTTGAAGTACGCGTTTGCTTTTCCCCTCCCGCTTGGTAAGATGATTACCATACATGAATCTCGGTGCACCTGTAAAGAAGGTTCAAGTGCTTTCTTACACAAAAACCGCACATGTGCGCTTTAAAATGCGAAATAAGTTCGCTAGTTTTTTCTTTAAATGGAACGTAACTAAATGATTCTCTCGTAAAAAAAAACACAAATACAAACGACGTACAAACATTCAATAAGGGCTGTTCGGGGATGATGAAAATTCCTCCCAGCAATGGCATGCGCGTGTCCACGTAATCCAACATCAAGTAGGCTGACGTCACGGCATGCTTTTCGGCTTTCAGGAAAAAAAAAACACCGTACAGGCGTCACACTTCATCGACGTCATGAATTGTTCGTTCGTACTCGCCATGCCGACGTCAGCATTTCGTTTGTGTTGGTAATTTTTCCACCCTTCAGTTGGTGATTTTTCCTCTGTCTACTTCACTGTATACTGGAAATTGATGTTTGATAGTGTGTGTGTCTGTGCGTGTGGAAATACTTTTGCACGTGTGCGAGAGAGATTGAATCGAAGAGAGAGAGAGAGTGAGGAAAAGAAATTATGTTTTAGCCAGTGTGAGTAAGCTTCGGTAGTGTTTGTCCATCAACCTACAAGCAATTATGAAAATGCTCGTGCATTTTACTTCCACTGCTAGCGAAAAGCCGAAAGTGATTGTTGGGTGACTGTGTGTGGGTGTTTTTATTTCTGTTTGTATGGTTTAGTTTATTGTGTTTTAAGTGATTCTCTCGCCATCCACCCGTCCTCACGGACGCTGTGTCGCAAAAGCTTCCGATTTTCCGCTTCCTGCAACATCATTTCGCCACGTCGGCAAAAGATGCGCCGATAAGGAAATCGGCTCCATCTTTGGGGCGCTTTTCCATTTAATTTTTTCCCAATTTTATTTTCGTGCGAGATGTGTTTAATCTGTGGCATCCGAGATATGTGACAATTAGGGAAACATGCGAAGCTTTCGTAAACATCTGTTAGATGACGTCATTTGGAAGAGATTTAAATCTTTCGAGGAGTTCGAGGAATTATTGAACAGTTTGTTTTACTCCTTTAAAAAGCTTCTAGTAAATGTTTCATAAGCGTTGCCGGGTTACCGTTGTGTGAGTGTTTTCTTCTTTTTTTGCGTTTTTGGAAGCATCCGGTCGTGTCTCGATTATTGTAAGTGCCGGAAATGTTTCCCCGATTTGCAGCCCAATGGTTGCCTTCCGTGTGAGTGTTTGGTTTGTGCTGCTGACAACGGACGCCCAAGCACCCTTAGCACCCTCCGGATGAAGGTATGACGTTCCGGAGCCGCGCTGAAAAGTGAATTTGGATGTACCGAAAATGCATTCTACTCCAAATGTTACCCAAAAAAAAGTGCACAAATGTGCCAATGCCAGGTTGTGTCCGCTGTAAGGGAAGTATATCCGCTCGATTGCTGTAGGTGTACATCGAAACGCTCGCTTAAAACCCCGGCGGGCGGGAAAACAAATATGGCCGGGGTGGGGAGGGGGAAAGGAAGGTCACCATTTGTTGAAACTGGTTTACCATTTGTAAGCTCCCGGATGTCGTCCGCACATCCATTTCGAGGATATCGCTCACAGTCGAACGTGTTTGCTGAGCTGCTGTCCCCCAGCACCGTACCGAACAGCCCAATTCAATCGCTCGCCAAACTGTGGAGCTTTTGGACCGATTCCGAAGCCGGAAGGTACTCAACAAGCTGGACTTGTATCCATCCTTCGCCAAGTTTTTTTTATTTTTGCTTCGTCCTGCCCCACCTTCCCCGCTCGTATATCCCTCTCGGCGAGCTTCATCGACGTAGCAGCAGCATCAGCGTTTGCATTGACTTTGCGCGGTTTCGGTTGGCAAATATTTGTCCGAGTCCCTCGAGAATGGACGCTGGTGAACCGTCACTGCGGTATGTGATATGCTCGGTACAAGACCGACTTGTCACCGAGATCGTTGCAACTCTTTATCAATCCTTCCCAATTGCAAACAGCGAAGCAGCATGGAGGAGAGGCACATGGGAATGGACAACAAAAATAAAATAAAGCAAAAAAACCAGAGAGACGTTGTACGTAAGTACCGACGCCACCGGTCCCACACACGGACCGGGACGGGGTGTTGTTACCGGCAGTGGCACAGATGAAGCAAATGATGGCAGCTGACTTCTTAATTTAGTTTGCAACGAGAGTTCCGGGCAAAACGAGCCCGGGTTTCGGGTTCGTAGAACGACTCGACTCAAATTGCTGTTCCCCGGAATAGGAATTCAATTACCTTTTGCCCCATTGAAACGTAATCAATATGGAATTTGTTCTTACTTTATTTGCTTTAAACGTACAGATTGTGAAACCATATCGGATGAGTTGCTGCGCTAATACGAACCTCTCCGGTTTGAGTGTACTTTATTGTGTTGATCGTTTCTTAATAGCGTTAAAGTCGCCGGTTGAAACCTGTTAAGCTCGATTAAATGTGTTGCAAAGTTCGTTTCTGGAACGTTTAGGAACCAAAGTAATATTAAACGGAGATACTTTTGTGCTTTGCTCATATGTTTTTGCGTTGAAGAATTATTTTTTCCTGTAGTTGCTTCAAACTGCTGAACTCCTCAACTGCTTCTCAATTGTGCTTACGGTTGCAAAACCATACATAATAGCAATAGAATTTTCTGCTCAACGTGTCATACATATCTTCATCTCGCATCTTCTTTCGTACCCCCGTCCAGTACACCGTACACACAGCAGCACAGCCCCAAAGCAAGGACTCAAGAACGCCTTGGAAAAACCTTTTTCACCCAAGCAGACGCTAAAAAACCAACAAGGCAAAAGCAAACGAAATTGAACGAAAAGCACAGGCAAGTTTCGGATCCCGCAAAACCGCAGTCTTTTGAAGGATTCCAACCGGAACCGGAACTTCCGGTAGATCTGCACCGAGCAGCACCATTCGCAACGGCGGCCCTGCGCTGCGGAGGTTTGGGGTTTTCCTGTTTGCATTTTATCTTGCTACTAAAGCCCAGTAAAAACCGCACACACACAGCTCGGGACGGGAGAAAATGCCCGGGCTGCGGACGGGAACATGCCTTTAGTCGTGTTCTTGGTTCTTTCGTTTCTTTTTTCTCTCTCTTTCCCTCTCTAAACACGTCACGCAGAGGGAGAATGGTGCTGCCAAAATCAGACAACCGTTGCTTTGGGTATAGTGTCGTCGGAGTGGCACCGTCAAATGAAATAACCACATACACTCACACACACACACACATATACATCCTCCCCTCCCCATTTAGGATGACTATTGGGGAAGACTCTGGAAAATCCGGAATGTACGCCGAGCATGTTTCGTGGTCGGTGATAGTTGCTGCGGTTTTTCGGCAAAGGACAATCGGCAGAAGCAGGCCTCGGATGACAACGCCTTGGCGATACTGACGGTGATGATGATGATGATGATGATGATGATGATGGTGGCAATGATGACGGTTGCCTGTGGGCGAATTCAGCCAACGAAATTTCCTCAGATCACGGCGGAGATAACAGTAATTAAGCTCACGGGCCACAGCGCCGGGCATGGGGCTCAGCAGCGCCTTATCTTGGAACCGCATGGGATGATAATGTTTGCCGAAGAAGAACTTTGCCCATGGTGGATGAATTGGCTGCGGCGGAAACCCGGGGTAAAAGGGCAACGGAAAAGGGCAAGGGTGGCTACCCTTATTGCATGTAGAGCAGTGGCATGTAAAAACAAAACGAAAAGCGAGCCAAAAACCCTCCTAATCGGACTATCTCTACTCCAGACGGGGCCCACGGGGTCACCATTCTGGACATTCCGGTGCCCAGCGAACCGGAAACCCGGGGACCGGTTTCGGAATCGGCTTAATTTAACGACAAGATTTCCCTTTTAATTTGCACGGTTTCCTGGGTTTCGGCTCGTCTGGACCGGGTGATCCCGTCCCGGGACACGGGGACCTGTATGATGTATATTAAGCGCTTTGTTCCCGGGGTTTGCCGAGTGCTGCCGTCTTCGAAGTTAACGATGAATTCACAAAAAAAAACAGGTCACGGGATGAGATTTACTTGCCGTTCGAGCTTTCGAGGGCGTCCGTTTGATTTCTAATTTACCTCTGGAAGCGCAGTGTGCATTTTGCCATGTCGGCTGGGAATGGGAAATTAATTAAATCCATCTCACTATTTTAATTTTGCTCTTTCAATATGGCATAAAGCGATGTTTGAGATGAGTATTGAAATTTATCCAAGGGAAATATACACGTTGTTCGCAAGATAGTACATTGGACAAATCCATTTGCAATTTTTGACCTACCATCGACAAGTTCTTATATCTAAAATGGCCATTTTACGAATTTTGAAAAGGAAATGTGAGGAAAAATTGAAAAGGAAATTTACTGGAAAAGCTCAAAATTAAGCACTAAAAGAATTATGAAATTACTTTTGGATGCTTAATGCCACTGCATAAAGACATCATTTTTAAGTTGTTTCGTGTAATCCATGCTAGAATTTTCCTTAGCAACAATACCCATTGTAAGTACGATCTAAAGCGAGAAGTCATCAGCAGAGAGGATTGTAGCTGTCATCAAACCCCTCGGTAGGGAATGGAAAGCAACGGGCAAGAAAGAGACCCATAAAAGGACGGCAATGTATTGTCGCGTCATTAGATATAGCTGTTGACAGCTAGAGGCCAACCGAACGTGACAAGCAACGCCGGAACAGATCATCAACCGGCGGATGCACCGAAAAAGGGAAATCGAAATGGGATGCGAAAGCAAAGCAATAGAAATCCGTTTCAACGCGTGGGATTATGCTACATTGTAGTGTTGTGCATCGGTAGCACCGGGCCGGGTCTGACCCGTGTGAATGCAGTAAGCGCAGTACCGCATGCGATCTAAACTCGAAGACGAATGCACTCGAACGTAAGGAACAAGCAACACACCGGCAAAGATGAATGGCTGGAATGCAGCTAGTGGTGGTGGTAGTTTTGAGAGCATCTTTCGTGCGTTTCTCGCATGCTCTTTCCGAGTGTTGGGCTGTCCATCATAATACCACCAACCGGGTAGCAGTATGCAACAATGCATCCGAAAGCGTATAATGCAAATGCCGCATGGCTCGGCACGCTTGGGCACCACCGTGTCATTATGTTACCGGCGTTCGGCACCCAATCCTACCCTTCGAAAGGAGCTCTATTCGAGAGGAAATTCTTGCACGGTTCTTGCACCGTCTAGAAATCCCGACGACAGCGCAGGGGCTCACTCGAGAGATCCAATATTATAATAATTGAGCTTGTCGTCGGTTGGCAGCGAATGCTTATCGGAGAACCGCAATCTTAAATCTCACATTTTCGGCTTGTTCGACGTGATTAAACGGATGTCACACCATCGGCACGTACCAGAAATAACAATTCACCATTGCCAAGTGCGGCGGCAGCGTCCGTCGCGTACGAATCCCTTTCGACGCTCATTTGCGGTACAGCCATTCCACGGGTTTTCTTGAGGTACGTGACACGCTATCGGTGGGTCAAAATCGGTCACGCTTTAACTAAAACCCCAGGACGGCGCGGGTCAGATGAGCAGCCCCGTTTGTCGTACCGAACCATCTGGCATGGTGATAAAAACCACGATCGTCAGGTATTAAAACGCTTTGCTGGCGTAAGACTGGTAGAATATAAGTACTCCCGGAACAAGCTGTCCAAAAGGTTGGATGACTTTACATGGGCCCCGAACAAAAAAATCCCGATAACAGGAAGCAGTACAGGATGAGTTGAGTTGCGAATGTACACAGGAAGGTGGCAGTAAGTGAGTAACCAGATGACGTTCCGAAAAGACGTTCGCAATTGGATGCTTCTGGTGGCAGCTTCATTTGGAGGAGCGGGGGGGGGGGGGGGGGGGAGAGCGGGTTCCTTTCGCACATTTTGAGAGCTGTGAGAACTGCTTGCTGGAGGTAGAAAGCATCGGTGCAGAATGAATGAGCGGGAGAGGTTTGCACTGCCGTTGATCTTCCGGACAGCCGGAACTGAACGCACTCCCGCGGTCATCAAATCACCTCCAACACCCCGTCCAATTGTACCTCGCGTTTGTCGCAATCTCTTCCCAAAAACACTGAGCGTTGCCGATCGGGTTTCTTACTCTCGTTCCTTGCCCGAGCACACTATCACGCTCGGGAGCGCGCATGAGCGCTGATAAAAGCTCGTGCACCGAACGTGAGTGAACGAACCGGCAGACGCGCCCCGCGTATTCGCCGTTTGGCTGACTGCTGCCACTGCCGGATGGTACGGCAAACCTATCAGTGGGAGAACCCCGTAACATCATCCTCATCGTCATCTTCCTCGCACAGATCACACACGGCACAGCCCGAGGTTCGGTGTGCGTGCCGGTTCCGTTGAGTACACTTCCTTTTCCCGGCTCAGCGCCGCATGTTCGTGTTGTGTGTCATCCGAGTTAAAAAAAAAACACACTCCGAACTCGCTCACTCACTCACGCCGACTATCGTGTCGGGTCATCGCGTGGTGTGGTACCCGGTCCCGGAGAGGGAGTCGCAAGATTCATTCATTCGTCACAACGCTACGCAACGTAACGCATAAGACACCGCAAGCCGTACCACGTTCGTCAGATCTGCGTGCCAGCGCTTCTATACCGGTGACGGTGTGCGTGCGTGCGTGCGTGTGTAAGAGTGGACATTTTTTCTCGATTGTGTTTCACTGTTTTCGGTTTTGTTGTCATCCCGTTTGTTATTTAGTGCGTTATTAGCAGGGCCACAGGGTGAGTGGTGTATAGAGGTACTAAAGCAAGGCTCTCAAACGCAAAAACCCCTCCGCTTCGGTGCGACGATAGTAACCATATGGTAGAGAGGAGCCAAGTGTTAGGTGCGTGTCCAAACAGTGGCGAGTATTACTGCACTATCACCGCAGCTGAAACAGGTGTCATTTAATGTGGGGTGTAAATCTTCGCGTCCGGTCAACACAGTTCCGGTAGTGCGTTTGTGAAGGTTTAGAATCCATCCGACTGACACGCTTCAAAAACGTCAAGAAATTTGACACCGTTCGATCCATACGGAAGCGGCATCGATATACCATATTGTACCACTAGCGCTCATTAGTGGCCCCGGTGCCATATGTGGTCATGTGTTTAGTGTTGGTAGTGTGACAATCAGTTCCAACATTGTAGCATACTCGGTGAAACTGTGTGTGTGTTTTTTTTTGTTTTGTTTTGTATGTGTTGCACACAAACACACACACACACACCTGCGGTGATCACACTTGTCACATTACAACACCCAACCAAATAGAGGTGTCGCAAGGCCTATCACGTGGCATTATTAGTGCGTGCATGTGAGTGAGTGTTGGGCGGGTGTTGATTTTTTTTTTCAGCTCCATCCAGAATCACACTTCATCAAGCCATTCTACCGGAAGTAAGTTCCTGTGTTTTTTTTTGTTTCCCACCCATTAAACCTCCCGTGTGTGTGTATGTGCGCAGGATGTGCACCCACCTGTTTACACCATCGCTGTGTTTAAACTGTCCCCCCTTTTGACCCCTTCCCCCCCCGCGTACGATTGTTTGATGTCCTTGCGCATAAATAAACCACGGTGCAGCAATCGGCGTAGGTGGCGTAGCAAGCAATGGCCGGGTGGTTGTGTGTGCGAATCCGTAAATGTTGCTAGTGACAATCTGTCGCCAGCATGATTCGATCTCCAGGCGGGGCGCGATAACGGCGGGGTGACCGGGAATGTGCTTATCACTGCTGCGTACCGATGCCCGGAGCCGGGGGAAGTGGAAGAAAGTAGCGCAAGATAAGGGATGGGTATAAACCCGGAAACAGATGGCCATTGTATCGGTGCTTTATCAGGCGCGGGAAAACAAAGCAGAAAAGAAGCGAAACGCGATGTTCGCAAAACTGCAACAACGGCGCCCTTGCGCTCCGTTCGTAATGTGTGTCCGTGCAAAACCCGATGCGGTTCTTCAACAGATGGTCATTTGATTTGCTACCATATGGAACCGTGGATAGTGCGGCTGTCATCCGATAATAATATGCCTTCCATGCGTAAATATAATTGCGTGCGTGATTTTGTTTTAAATTCATCACCCACCGCTTATCTCTCGGTGGTTCGGCAATGAATTTTAATTAAATGAGATATTTAAAAACACTAACTTTATCTATAACTTGAACCCTATCTCTCTCTCTCTCTCTCTTTCTCGCTCTTCCATATTAGTCATACTCACAAGCAAACTTTTACACCGCAAATGTCACTATCAAGCTTGGTGGCCCTTGCTTTTGCCACTTCCAATCCGTTGCGGATCTTCCTGTCGATGGTGCAAAAGACACGCTCGAGCGCTTCCCGGGCCATACCTTCGGCCGAACTTGCAAATCTGGCTCGCAGTGAAAAATGAGCAAGTTTAATTAGATGCAAACCGCATGACATTTTGTCAAACTTAAATTTGTTCCGGCTGCTGCAACCCGTTAAACCCCTCCAAGATGGTGGGAACTGGAAAAGGGGGGAAAAGGGGTTGAAGCTCCACACCAAAAACCCTCGGAGGTGCTCCCAAACCCCTTTTTTTTGCGTACGTGGGAAACCGGTCGGCCGTTGTACGGGTTTGTGTAGCGTGCCACCCCCTCCTTCCCTTCCTCGCAGTCGCCGCGCAGAAGGTTGTTAAACTCAATTATCGAAAACTTTTTTCGACTGTTCCAATGTTCCCCACCGAAACCTTGGTGCGGTTACGATGTATATTCCCCATTTTTCTACCAACTACCAACTGTGTTCCTGGTTGTTATTTTTTTTTTAAATTTTGCATATGCTTTTACATTTTCCATGTTGTGCAAACGTACGGCATATTGTGCCTACTTTCGTGTATGTCGACGCGGACAACCTTCCCGGTAGCCGGAAGGTCGTGTTTACCGAAACTCGAGTTTCCATAAACTTCTTCTCAAGCCGCTCAACGCGCCGTTGTAGGCGCTTTTGTGTTCGTTTTTTTTTGTTCGTTCCACGCTTCAAAGCGCTTTCAATCCCACATAGAATTAGGAAAATGAGGGCTATGTGTGTGTGTGTGTGTGTGTCAAAATGATAAACTTGAGGGAATATATTGAAGAAAAAAGGTGCAGAAACCTCGTTGCAGAACCGTTTTTGAACTTATGGAACTCAATGATGGTTTATGGATCAGTTTTCCCCGGGCCGTCATCGAGTGGTGAAGAAAGTGTAGTGAAGCAATGTTGCAAAAGTTCAACCAACGGTAGAAATAGTAATTCCCATCAAGAACAGGGCATGTGTGTCCAAGGAGATGAGGTCTAGGTAAAGTAGTCAGATTCGTCTACCCTACCGTGGATCTCACATAATCATGCGTTTCACTGAAGGCAAGGGAGCTGTTCCGATACCTCCGAGAATAGATGCATAGTTTCCGAATTCCTGCCACTGCTTTCCGAGGAAACCAACTGCGAAGAATCGATTTGCAGCATAGAGCACGTGGTATGGATTATATCGGAAAAATAATCATGCAATCGGAGGGTAGGGTAGCATGGCTACGATTCAATCATTCGGAAACAATCCTGTTTGCTCGCGATGAAGGCAACTGCAACTGCTGCTGAAAGACATGCAAGAATCAGGTACCATCGTTCTATCCGCTCTTTGGGCGACCGTCTTGTGAAATTGTTCGCCAAAACTTTGGCATCCAACCGGCCTACGAGCTTTTCGGGGTATTCGCAAGCCACTGTGGGCAAAGCTGTGCCTTACGGTATCCTTCGTTCAACTGCATCCCGGAATTTCATTCCCCGGTGGGGGGGGGGGGGGGGGAAAATACCGGAAACCACACGGAGATGACGTTGACAACACCGTATGCACCCCAAACCCCGTACCCGGCTCTGGGCGTGTCCGCCACCCCCCGGATGTGGTGATTTGTTTCGTATGTGATTTAGTGCGCTGGATGATGCACCGGAGCGAAGCGCCGGGCTCTGCATCCGACCGGGTGATGATAAGACCATAAATCCATTTACCCAAAATCAGATTCGTTGGTGCATTTGCGGCCTACCATTCCGGTGGTGATGATGGGCCTTTCCCTTGAGCGAAGCAGAAGCGAATGCTTCCGGTTGGGCTGGCGCACATGAGCCGAAATTTTCCTGGGAAATTGTTTCCTCTCGGCGCCGCTGTGAAAATGGGCCGTTGGAAGGAAGATTTTTTTTTTGCTCCACCCCGCTCCATTTCTTTTCACTCTGCTAAACTGTAATTACTGTCGTTTCGAATGTCTTGGTTTGGGTGCTTTTTACCAGCACGGCCACTGCTGCCACGTAGCGTACTCGTTGCAGTGCAGGGGCAATCTGAGCGGGCCGGAACGCCAGACGCTCATCCATCTTGCGCTCGGGCTGACTTCAGCCCGAAAGCTGTACCGGATCGGTCGTGAGCATCCATCTGGATTTGTAATGATAATCCATCTTCAGCATCCACATGCAGCACGGCAGCAAACCGGCATCAATTCATCAAGTCACACACATATGGGGAGGATGGCTGAATCGGGGCAGGGTACCGTCCCAACCGCTTGCTGTTAATAGTTCATGTGCAGAGAGTACTTAAAGTGCCATCGATTAACCTTCTTGTAGGCAACGGCAGCGATCGTGTCGAAGAAGAAAATTAACAACAAGTTGCTTATAAACGATTGGCTCCCATTTCCCAAGCTGACGGAGATGAAACAATTAAAGTCATAAGCAATTTTATATTCCCTGGCAATCTTTACCAGCTACAAAAGTGTTGTTTATGTTGATGTGGCTTGTTTGAACTGGACACATGTGTCACTTTCCGCACTACTCCACTTTCTTTATTTGACTATCAGACCTGTGGTCTATTGGAGGCCTCTTTTTGCTACCATTTTAGTTTTAAAATGTAGACTTGGTTGAATGAAAGTGTTATAAACCCCTGTTTTAAAAATAGTTTTTGCTAACAATTTGCTCCAATTTTTTACCTAATTTCCAGCAAGAAAATCCCCTCCGCGATCGCGATCAACCTTTTTCCTCCATCGTGACCCGGGGGTTCATTTGCAAAATGAACAAATAGAATGAAAATTTATGTTATTTACACGAGACCAGGACGGGGAAGGAAGCAACACATTTCATGCGCAAAACCCATCCACCGGTAGCAAAACGGCGTTCCGGAAAATCATTAGCCCGGTTCCAGGGGAATGGGAAATCACACCGGATCCTATCTGGACCGTGCGTGCGTGCGTGCGTAGGTCGGGCGCTATTTACACCACCGGAACGATAGCGTCAAAATAGGTGAACGATGAACACAGCGGGGGCAAGCGCTGGGCGAAGACAGAAGTGAGGGGGGAAGTTATCATCGTGGTCGTGTCATACCCACCGTGACCCAGCGGTTCCCATCCGTGCACGGGACTATATCATTTGCCATTAGCAAAGAATCTAGAACCCATCCACTGGCCGTTACGGGAAGGATACGCGTTTCTTTCTGTACCGTGCCCGCAACAAAAAATCCTCGCCCAACATCATTAATCTTTGCCATAAAATGTACTCTTCCTTCACTGAAAGCATGTTAAGGTCTGGGCCAGCACAAAAAAAAAAACGAAGGCAAAGGATGGAAGAAATGGAAATACTGCTAGCAAGAGTGAGAAATATCTTTCCAAACCCACAACAGTGCCCCCACCCCCTTCCTTTCGATCTCCAATCATTATCATCTGCATTCATTCGCTATCAGAACTCATTTATTTGCGGTTGAGGTGTTTTTTTTCCCCCCTTTTGAGGTGCGAAAATTATTCATCTCATGCCTATCCCCTGCCTACAGCGGTCTCAGCGGACCATTTTTGGGAGGGTTGTGGGGGTTTAAGAATTGTTCAGAAAACAATTAATCGGAACGATAATGATTGCTGAGGGATTTTAGCTAAGACAGCTTTTGATGGAGAGGTGTAAATTTGGGGGAAATTTAGAAATCATTTAACGATGGTTAGTAGTGGTCAGTAGTAAACGATTCGAGTAAGCAGCTTGATCCCTCTTGCGATGAGAGTGTGTGTGAGCACCAATCAATTCAGATGAATGGACAGGTAAATGGTGAAATAATCAGGAACATTATTGGAAGAATGCTGCTAGCAAGCGTCTCGTGTTGAACTGGAACTACTCTTCCTTTCTCCTAAGACATGAGCAAGGTGTCCTACTAAAAGTCCCAAGATCCGATAATGAGTTGCTGTGAAAGGAATTCAACCACTTTCTGGTTAACGATTAAAACTGATCAGCAAGCATAGAGCATTCAATGGTGGTTCTGCCCCTTCCCGATGGAGTGTTCTTAACGAACCAGATGATCTGCAAGAAGATTTTAATTGTGGTGCAGTGCAAACCTTGTAGACATTTCACCGTAAAATTGAACTGCTGATCAGCTGCAAGCGTCCTTTTAGCTCTCAAAAAGCATCTCGCACCGTCGTCTATTAGAGTACACACAATAATCAGCATCCGTTATATAACCCGCAATTATTTGCGACAGCAATGGGTTGACCTACCGGTGGAAGAACCTTCCGGGAAGAATTGCACAGAACCAACCGAAGACGTTCGTATCATTCCGAGCTGTATTCGATTAATCACTACGTGACAATCGCTTCGTTTCGGTCGTGAGTTAAACTCCGGGCACTCGCCACAGAGTCGCCGTCCTTCAAACGCACAGCCATGGTCCGATGGTCACTGCTTCGTCACTTCGGGCGCAGATACCAACCGGTGATGGTTCTTCTGCCGGCTGGCCTAGCAAAGCTCGATTATAATTTGTCCTACAGGCGAGGGAGGGGGGGGGGGGGGGGGGGGGGTGATAATTCCCATCCGGACGTGCTCACGTAGCCCGAGTTGAGATACTTCCGGATTATGAAATCATACCTTCGCTACACCTCTATTCCCACTCATCCAGAATCGATGCGCTGGATGGTTGGCTGGATGGTCAAGCAAAGCATTGTATCTTGCAAAGTAGCAGCAGCAGCCACTCACTGATAAGCGGACGTTTCAAAACGTGGCGGATGAGAGGCTTTTTTTTGTCAAGAATACACCCCTTTTTTTCACAAACCTCTGCTACACTGCGTCAAGTTCGTTAGAAATCGTTAGTTGCGTGGGGTTAGTACACACACACACACACATACGTACACATTTTCAGCCCCCACGGGCGTCTTGTTTTAACGCGTGTGATGATTGATTATACCGCCTATCAATCATAGGTCGGCACCGCGCTGTATAACCCAGAGAGTAAAGGTTAGCAATAACGTACGATGGCCGCAGTATCACTGGCAAGGCATGTATTCGACGTATATCAGACGGCAGGCGGTGACAGCATCAAACGGTACGGCACAAATGAGCAGCAGAGACGCTATCAGACATCACAAAGGTAGCACGCAAAGATAACGCAAGGGCGAGTGTACGACTGTGCGTCAGTGTGTGTGTGTGTTTAAATTGAAAGGCCGCTATTTGTTCGCTTCTAATGCTACAGTTAACCGTACATTGTGCGCATTTGTAGAACATAATGGACGTTCTCGATATGAAGAACGAAATTGAAAATCCTGGTCACGGCACCAACACGTAAAACCGCATTAAGTCTAGAACCTATTGCTTTTCTATGTTGGGAAAAACATATTGGCAGTGTTTTTTTTTTTATTTCACCATCACCTTATTACCATCGGTTAATGAGGCACGTATTACGGGGGGGTGCCTATCGCTTGGTAACGTAATCATTAGTCTGTTCTTTTTCCATCTAGGTTTTGTTGATACACGATGTGTGTTGTTTAGTCGATAACACTATTTTTTGTTGCGTTCATTCCATGCATGCATGCAGCAAAACATGCACATGCTATTTTAACAACCCCCACGGTGCACACACATACTTGCACTCCGGACCTTCCATCGACTGCATTAGCGATCAAAGCAGAGAGCTCCAGCGATGGATCGGCAATCGATATGACGAAGGCGAGGTTAGTTGGCAGACGGTGCGGGATGGATTCCAAGTTATTCCAATCTCTGGGTTGTATCCATCGCCTTCAAGAATGCTTCCCAGCTACCCACTCAATCCGGCACGGCAAGGAGTAGTAGAAGCAACAACAAAAAAAAGCTATAACGTCGAATGTCATCAAGTGCCAACCATGTTAGTGGCAATTGGTGCTCTCTGTTCGTACATGAGGGGATGTATCTATAACATACGTACTTTGTCAACCAACACACACGTACAACCACCGGTACGCTCAAATGGAGGTACCATATGTTACTGGTATCGAATTTCTTCCACGCCACGTTGCCTTTCCCGCGCGTCGTCGGTTAATGTTCGCTCCTGGAACTACTTCGCTTTGCTCCATTCACCATCGTACCAACAACCCCGGGAGCCAAATACCACGCGTTGACGGTGGTGTTATCCTGCCATAGTTCGTCTAGTGTTGCGCGCATTACAGTGATAACATTTGCCGTAAAGCGAATGTGCCTTCAAATCGGTTTATGCGATCCTGCCATTACCTCAATATATCGACGACATTGACGGTGCCTGGGTCGGGCAATATCGTCCGAGGCGTAACACGTTCAACTTCGCACCGATTGAAGATGAAGCGCTTTCGGGCGAAGCGTGTACGTGTGGCAAATGAAGTTTGTTCCCTTCGATTTCATGATTACGGGTGTTTTGCTGCAGGTCTACAGAATAGACATTCAAGTTTCAATTTCGATTCGCCATTCTGGCACACTTGCGCCTAGAAACGGAGCTCAGTTTTAACTGAGTTCCAATTTATTATCAATGGAAACGCTTGATAAATGTGGAAAATAATAGATTCTTTTAACACAATCGCTGTCTCCAACGTTAATCAAAAGCCTTTATAAATCAACCCAACACTGTTGTGTTATAACTTACCACGATGCCTTAAGAAACGTCAAAAACATCTCCATTTTCCCAACAAACCTTAATTCACACTGTCCATCCGCAATCGTTCTCGCCCGCTCCAAACACTAAAGTCGTTACGTATTCATTCTTCTTCCGTTACAGGTAAGCTTCAGCAGTCACGATTCAGCACGCGCCTCTACTGTTTTCCTCGCCAAAAGTCACCGGGTAAGACGAAACGCTTGAGCTGCCTCGGAAGAAATAATCCGCTAAAAACTGCTCAAAAGTCACTCCATCGTAGTCTTCACCACCGCGCCACCACCGCCTGGCCAGTATGCAGATTAACAATTGAAAGTTAATGTAGTGTAACAGTGTCCGTGGTGGGTAAAAGGACACTAAGCGACGGAACCCTTTTGTCGCTCCGCTTTTTACTGTGGTGTGCCGATAATTGCTGATACAATCTCTCCTCCAGCTTGGGGTTAACGAAGTGGACGGGTTGTCCTAGGGTTGAAATGACCGCCACCAACAGTTCACGTTGAGTTTTATGGGAGGTCGTGCGGAGCACGAACAATCCTCTTTCCTTCTCAACCGTACAGGAAGTAGGAAAGATTTATTCAGCATCACAAATTAGCTGCTGTTTTCGACGGAAAAAGGTTTCGTGCTGGAATATTTATGCTGCAGCATGCACAGAAAAATCACAACCCGACAAAACAACAGCTGTGGATCAAATTTAGTAATGAAAGCCACGAATTTACAATAACTAAAATCGATTCGCACCCGACCAGCGCCTATGGCCAGTCAATCTGTTGCGGTTTTACTTCATTAGTTGCTTAAACCAGCAACATATTACACATAGACTAATAATTCGCCAAACCGCAACCGCCAAACCATCCGATGTGCGGCTTTTCATTTTCTGCCCAAAAACCGACCTTACTTAAAAAGGAAGCAAACACGGAAAAAAAGCTTCCACAACCAGCGTGCGGCCGGGCGAGATGCAAAGTGTGAGAAAAATACTAATGAAAATCTGGCCATTATTTTGCACCCGTGCACCATCCCCGTGCCCCATACGGGGGGGAAAATTCCCGATTTGACACGGAAGTCAGACAGAAACATCTCGTTTCTCAACCTTCTCCATCTATCGCATGATCTTTCTATGCTCCCTCTATCTCGTCCACCGGATCCTTCTGCCACTGTCTGCGACCCCCCCTCCCCCCCCCCTTCCCGCTTTGTCTATCAAATTATTAAGATAAAGTTTTGAAAATTATATTTCCCACGCCCCCCCTCCCCCCCCCCCCCCCCCCCCCCCCCCCCCGTCCGACGCTAATCTCATTTTTATCATATTTTATGCAAAAGTTTATGCGCAACCTTTCCCATGGACGGGCCGCGCCGGTACGTGGAACAGCGCTGGACGTGGAGAATCCGTGCGAGGACTAGGCAGACCGCCGGAAGCTTGTACCGTGTGCGTATCTGTTCCGTGCTTGAGGGCTATCGTTACGATATGCTGGCTGATAAGCGAAAAGTGCTTTGAAAGTATTTTTGCGGGCAGGCATCTTTGCTTCCGTGCGGTTTTTTGGGCGGGGTCTAGGACCAGTTTCCACTGTTGTGCCCTGTTTTATACCTCACGAGTGTGTACAGTTTGCTGCAAATTTGTGAATTTGCTGATTAAACAAACACGGTGACACGGTAATGAGAACGAAATCAGGGCCCGTATCGGCCGTTTGCTGCTCCATGGAACGATGCGAACGTGTGGAGGCCTTTGCTGCTCTGGTCCCTGGAGCGCATGAAGTAGCTGAAAAATTATTCGTAAACACTGCCGACATGTGTCACAGGCTTTGGACGGCAATCGGTGCAGATGACATATCTTCCAGGGTGGATACGGACTTCATAAGTCCTACGCAAATTTCTTTGTCTTAACTCACCTCCTGAAAACGACTGCACTGGCGAGAACCAACTCCACTTAATACATCCACCCAATGCTGACCTTTCGAGGGGCCGCGAGCTAATAATAAGCACAAACCATCCATGCTCGCACCAAAAATGTCTTCGAACCTACACCGCTGTACGTGTTCCTTTTGGGCGAACAACCCACATGCGGCCGTGGGCCTTTCGAGCTTGCCCGTTGCCCTGCGGATTTCGTTTGAATTTCTCGGCACGTAGATCCGCTTAATTCTAATTTAGAGATCTTACAATTCCATCCACAAAAATGAAGATTACGATGGAGAGCGGACGTACGCAGCAACATTCTACACATCCTTCGCTCCCTCGGCTAGCCTTTGGCCGGGAGCTCTTCACACCGACACGCCGGAGAATGATGTGAAAATGCCATCCGCTTTTACCGCTTTTGATCCTTTCCGTTTGGTACCGTTGGGCGGTAATTTCCGTTCGCGAACCGACCAACAAACGCGTCGGACCCAGAAGCGCATGGAATGGATCCATTGCTTCGGAATTTGCCAACCCTTTGCTTCGCTGGGTTGTGACCTACGGGGGTGGTACGCTGGTGGTGCCTACGTTTCCACCGAAGAAACTGACACCCATCCGGCAGTGTGATGGTAACGGCGAAGAAGAATTACCAGTGCAAAATGGCAGAAGAATTTAATGAAAATTTTCTCAGCTTTCGCTCCCATTCTATATGAGGATTGTTGCCTCCCTACCCTGCTGCTAGTTCCTCGAAACGTCCTTCTCCGTTCAAACTAGCAAAATAAAAAAAAAAACCTCGTTGCAGATAAAACGAATGATCATAAAAAAGGACAATTTTCTTACCAGGCAGCAGCAGCAACGGCAAAGACAATGAATAAAAGCTTCACTCGAAGAAGGAAAGGCACACACACACACTGCATATGCGATTTGTTCTACTCCACGGGGATGCCGATTATGCTGATGCTTTTCCCGCCGCGAGTACAAGCCTGCAAAACAAAAGGGCGTCCAAAACTCTCCCAGTCGGCAGTGAAATGCGGGCAAGCGACAGACCAAACAGTGCGAGCGAGACACAAAAGCGCTGGCGGCGAAAGATACTGCCCGGAACGGTACCTTCAGCGATTGAGGCGCTTTTGTCGGTGAAATGCGAAGGAAATCGGGAACAATGCCGGAACAATGCCGGAAGTTGGATCTTTATTGTATGGAATAAATTTCCTTTTGCTTATGCCACGACCCGTACAACCATCCCTGTCATTCGCACCCCATCATTGACGTTTTCTTCGGTTGACACTTTCTCTTGCTCGTTCCCAGTTCCCGCGGTCCCCCACTTCACAACACCCTCAGGACAATGATGCGTGGGTGGAGGGTTTTCGCTACCCGCTGCAGGCTGCGAAACGGGAAAAGGGGATTAGTGTGGTGGGGATGGACGGGAACGCTTTTCCACCCATGGTTGCGAATCAGTTCTGCCAAACACATCCGGTTTAGAGCAGCTGTGGGAGTAGGGTTTCGTTGGGGTGCGGAAAATTTGCTCCCCAAAATCTCGTCCAACTTTCGTCCTAAAGGCGTTACCGGGGACATATTGGGGATGTGGACACTAGCGAAGATATGCTTCGCTCTTTATGCAACGATTTCACACCTCTCCCCACCGAGTTTGGTTCGCGTGTGTGTGTGTGTGTGTGTGTTTGGTGTGGCCATCCATACGACTAATCCACGGCACGGCAAAACGTTTGCAGCCCGGACGAAACCCCGGCAATACACAAGATCCGATTGTTGTCACCGTTTGCTCTCGCTATGATTATTCGCATTTCGGTTGGCAAAAAAAAGCTTCCTTTTTCCGTTGCCCGTTGCAAACTCCTTCCGACTCGTTACACGTGTGGCCCACACACGTGTGTACGTTGCTGTGCGTGTGTTTGCCTTTGATTCGATTTTCAAATTTAGTCGGTTTGTTCATTCCGTACAGCTAGCAAATTGAGCAGCAGAAATAAAGTATAACACGTATCGCATCCCATTCACCCGGTGGAAAATCTGTCACTACCAGCATATTTAAAAAAAAAAGGATGGTTCGTTGGATTCAGCCATTTTTCCACCCCAATCCAAGCGTGTTTTTTTTTTTGCTTATTGCGGGGTTGGCATCCGCAGGGTGCGTAAAATACAAGCCGAGCCGATGTTTTGCGGAAAATGTTATAAAATAAAATTTCAAACTCGGAAATGAACGGGAAGGTTCGATTTTTTGATTGTTTGCGTTTCGTTTCGTTCGCAAGGAATTGTTCTTGTTACGCTTACTTACGCTGATAAGATTATACGTGTACGAAATATGAGCCCCATCGAGTACTGGAACAAAACCCAGTGGAAACGGGTGAAAATAAAGTTAGACCGAGAGCGTACGAAAGGAATCCTTTGGAGGTGGACTGAAAACGCACACGTGTTTTTTTTTTTTGAAGAGCAAAGAAAAATCCACTCTGAAAATGGATTAGAAAGCGCAAAACAATAGCGGATGGCACGGGGACAATAGCGCGGTTAAGCACGGTGCTGGTGCCACTTCCGGATGGAAGCGTCAGCTGAATGGGGGGGATGAACAAAACATGAATGCGCACACGATCCTAACGAACCAACCCCGAAGAAAACCTCACGGCACGGTGCCACTTGAAGTTGCTCTGCGATGGCCCAGGCGCAGCCACGCTTTGTGCACAGATTGTTTTCCAACAGAGACGTAGCGTCATCCCCAACCTATGCTGGAGTCAATGCCGTAAAGCCGTTAATATTCATTCGGTTCTACCTTTCATAATCTTCAAACGCACTCGCATTTTCGTTTACTAATGCAACACATATGGTGAGCAAGAGCACAGCAATCTGGATTCGGATACAGCCGACACTTCCAACGAAGCCTGGCGACAGTTTACGCTGTGTGTGTTAAGAATATGGCAGAATAGACATCAAGTTAATGAAATTTATCTACGCTGAGGAGCATACTACTGAAGCAATTTTTAAAAAAAGTCTAAAAAACCTTATCAGATATTAAAACCCACTCTCAATAGTCCTCAAATCTTGAAAACAGAAATGTATAATTTGTATTTAGCTTTTCCGCGGTGACGACAGCTAAGTTTTAGCTTGCAAAGCAGTCGCAAATGAAGGAAAGATTTCACTTTCGTCTAAAAGAACCACTTCAACTTGAAGAGCAAATATAGAAATGCTTCAAACTTTTGGGGCAGATCATACCTTAAACTTTCAGTTTGTATTTGTCAAATAATCCAGGTACCGGGCTATATCATTCTGAACAGGTTCGTAAAGGACATAGCATTTTGACATTTTTTTTTTGTCAAACGCATATTGCGTTTTGACGTTTCCAGGCTTATCCGCCTACAGCTCCCCATACAAATGACACGTCACATGAAGCCTAGGAAAAAGGATTAGATTGTTTTTATTAAATGTTTTACAATGTATTGTTTCAATTCAATTGAATTTCTTAAATGTAATCGAGTTTTCTCAAATTGTGGTTCCGAAAAAAATATCCCTTACGTCATTCTTTACGTCAAAATGCTATGTCCATTATGGATCTGCATAGAATGACACAGCCTGGTACATGTATTATTTGACAAATAGAGGCTGAAAGCTTAACTTTTCTAACTTATGGTATGATCTGGCCCATTTATAGACTTCCAATTTCGACACTATAATGCAAAATTTCAGTTAAATGCCATTTTCTAGATTTTTTTTTTACAGCACACACTGTAAAAACACTCGAACAAGCTCTGGTTTCCCACTTCCCGTTTCATATCGAGCGCACAAGTGGCAAACAAAACTGATTGTAGAGAGCGAAAGGCAGAAAGAAAAAGTCTCCGAGCTCGAAATGCGATTCCACTCGCAGTGAGAACCGTAACCACCGACGCGTTTTGGGACAACTTCCGCGTTGGAAGCAATATTCAATTATGCTCCTCGAATACCGCCGCACCACACAGAATCCAAACCGGGATGGCTCAATAGTACAAAACGTTTAATTGATTGAAAGCATTCAATTTGATTGAGCAGCATTTAATAGCATTTTTCGGATGGCTTTTTTTTTGTTGCTGCTGTCTTCTCATACCCTTTACTTATGGACTTAACTACTACCGCCCATCGATCAGGAGGGAACACGAGGATGCTCTAGCGGTTTGTACGTCGAATGTGGTTTTCCTCTTGTTCCGGTGGGTGAAGGGGGAAGCCCTCTTACCGCCAGTGTTGAGGTTTTCCACGTCCTGTAGGAAATTAGAATTGCGAAACTAATTTGACATTTCTAAGTGCGGGATGAGCTAGAGAGAGAGAAACATAGGGGAAGAAAGGTCAGCGCTGTTGTTGTTCGGAACCATTTTCGGAACCTATGCCGAAACGATCCCGCTAAATGGCGAAGGGAGGAAAATGGTTTGCTAACAAAAAAAAGACAGGAAAATAACAGGTATCTTCACTTTCTGACCTCCGTCATTTGTTGCTGACAGTCCTGAAGAGCGGAAAGTCGCGAACAAGTTTAAGAAACCAGGAAATAGCTGCCTCTGCCCACACAAATGCTCACACTCACACCAACTTAGGGACGTGAAAAAGGAAGGAAAATCTGTTACGGCTGAAAGAAAATGGTACCGAACACAGCCTATTTTAAAGTCTCTTTGGGCGTTCATGCAGCGTTTTGTGTGCTTTTTTCTGTAATTGTGTAATTTAATTCGTTTTTTTTTTCTTTCCTTCGCCACTCATTTCCCGCTGTCTGTGGGAGTTTAGACTGTAAAGGATGCCTTCCTATTATTCATTTCTTCTGAGGCTAATACGAAATTACAGATATATCTGTTGCACTGAATCATTTCTGCCGCTGTCCCGGGTAGTCATTTGTACACTTACTTTTACATAAACCGTAGATGGTCGTCTATCGATTAGACAAACTTTTACCAACAAAACCTCAGCAACAACGTTTGTGGTGAAATTCCCATTTTTCGTCCCCCCCCCCCCCCCGGTATCACTTGTTTGCATCTGGGCATAGTCCGTCCGTCTTGCCAGCTTGCCGCAAAACCTTAACCTTACCTGATGGATTACAAACAGCGCCGCAGGACACAACGCAATCTATAAACACCGGAGCACTCTTTCCTTCCGGTCACGTCCGTGTACAGCGTTACGTGAATATTTATGCCTACTTTTACAGGGAAGCATTCCGAAAGCCCGGGCCAACTTTTGCGCGAACCGGCGATGGGGGAGGGCGATGAATAAAAGAGCAGCAGCTTTTAGATGTTGAAAATTATGTTTTGGTTTAGATTGCGGAAGCACAACAACAACAACAACAACAACATAAAGTCCCCACCCACCACCAGGTGGAAAAAAGGGTGTAATCGATTAATTAAATCACAACACCGAAGCAATAAAAGTTGCTAAAGTGGTGGGTTTTTAAAATAAACGGCGTCAGATTTACAAGGTTCCTCCGGCGGCACAACCGGGCGCAGCTCTGCCTTGCTCCGGCGGTTTTTGCTAACCCCGTGGAAAAGCCGGGCCAATATGCCATGCCATTTTCATTCGGGTCACCGCCGGGGTCGGGTCGGGAGCGTACGGCACACGGATACATCTGGACAAGGGTCGTGTCATTTCCGTGAAGCGTGAATCGAAAATAAAAACCAAACTCCCCCGGTGGTGACCTTCCGCGCACCGCTCCACGGCGCTGGTCTTTTAGCGGCTCTCCCTTCAAGTATCCTTTTTCTGTTTCCGTCTTTCCCGGTCCCACCTTATTCTTCCCGTTATATTCTTCGACACTTGGTGCTGAAAAGTTACCGGTACATAATTACCAACAGGTAGAACGGGTATCTGCCGCGCGCTCCATTACGGGGTCCAATAGTATTGCTCCAGTAACGGGCGGAAAACGGGGATTCGCAATCTTAAGGGTGGTGCGGACGGAGCTCCATGGTGGGAGCTGTCTAATTATGATAAATTTCCTATAAACTTTATGCCCACCCGAAAAAGGTGAAAGGTTGAGTGCAAATGTTTGTTTGTGACCATTTTTTTTGTCTTCTTCTGTACGCTCGCGTTTCACCGTTCGGGTTGGAAAACTTCCGACATCGAAAGTTCAGTGACACGCAAACGTTTTTTTTTTTTTTAGCCAACATTTAGCACATCTGTTGGGCTGATGTTGCACAAAACATAACTTTCGGTCCTTCAGGGACTTATGCAGGTTAGCAGTCCGAAAAAGAGTTTAATTTATTGGGAAAACCAGCATAAACAACCCCTCTGTCAAGGAGCTTTGTTGCGCAGCTGGCCTGTTTTCAATGCAACCCTCTCTGGGTTGAATTGCCTTTAAATGTGGACCCATTTTGGAAGGCACCTATTTTCTTATCAGTTTTATTATTTATCTGTTGGTGCTTTAATCCTTATCCGGGCATTTGACAAATCCACCAAATCTATCGATCGCTTAAGCATCGAGTTTACTGCCATCGTGCCGAAATTGTCTCCGGCAACATTTCCCCTCCGAAGCATTGTTTCGATTTCCGCATTAAAACTGTTTCAGTATTAAGACCCCCCCCCCCCGGTATATATGTATATGGTCGCTTATCGGCCAGTGGCAATAGCGTACCGATGATCGGTACGCATATACGCACGACAACCATGAATCATTTACGATTATGGCTGCCAGTGACATCGATTGCCGATTGTCGTCATCATAAACGTTAACCGTTCGTGTACGTATATATTCGCAGCGTACCACGCGCCTTACCCCACTCCGGGCGGTTCCCGCAGCAGCGGACGAGTGCATTTGGGCCGGGAAGGGATGGAATGGGCATTTGGGAATGATTTGACATTCGCCAACGGGACGCCATTATCGAATGTACAGCTTCCTCGAACCGCTGGCAAAGCAAATGTCCCGAGTAGAAGCCACGATACGGGGGTTGTTTCGCCGCCCCTAACGCCCCCCCCCCCCCCCCCTCCCCCGCCGAAAGCTTTGCGGTGTGGTTAATGCGAAAGGTTTCGGTTTGGCACGAAAATTGCAGTTGACACCCTGCAGGGCGTGTGATGCCGTAGGGAGCCCTTCCTTAATGTGCAGCAGGCGTAGATTTTAAGGGTATTTTCGGTGTGTGGCCTACACGTAGTGCCTGCCTTAATAGACGTATGACCGATTCAATCCGCTTTTGTTGCACTGTGACCTCCTGCTGATAGCGAAGAGTTGGAATGCGTGGTGCGAAGCGATCGGGAGGGGGCTGCTCCCTTTGCATTGACCGCCCCAAAATGTAACGAACCCCATTGTCGGCCATTTGCGGGAGTTTTTATTCGTCCAAAAATTGGTCCGTGTGTACGGTTGGTCATTTTGGATGGCCGATTTGTTGGGTTTGTGTGTGGTACGACTTTCCCACCCCTCAACTGCGTCAACCCCGTACCCTGTGGTCAATTACTTTTTTATGAAGCCTCTATGTACTTAGCTCTGTGGAAGGGGCTGATACAGAACGTGTGATAACAAATGACATCTCCACAACGGAGATGCTCTGGCTTGTCAAGCTCTAATGTGTGCCACTGTGGAATTGTTTGGTTACTTTACGAGTAATGAACTTGTCGACTCGGCTATAACATTTGTAGTTCATTACACTAATCACGACAATTTTTTCCACTCCAACTACTACAACACCACACATCTATTGCAATGTGTTGATGCAAATTGAAATGTACTTTACAAAACCGTATTCCCCCTTAGGTTTGCTTTGCAAATGCATAACGCAAATAATTATTTCCATTCTAGTTAATGTTGAAGACCTTAAGAATCTATCTGTTTGTCTGATTCTACGCATCCGCTGCTCATTCATTCCTTATCAATTTGCAGCCTCGCTATAGGCGAACACATTGATTTACGTCAAGAGGCAAGGGCAACGGCAATACTGTCACCATCGTAAATTCTTCGGTAAAATTTCAGTAATGCGTGTAGAACGTCGTGGTTCTTATCACCCCTACCGTTACGACTGGCGATTAAAATGGTTCGCTTAAGTTTCTGTTTGTTCAATCTGTAGTTGCCCATTGGAGGAAGTCAACATTAATTTCATTTTGAAGATTAAATGAGACGTGTTAAATGCACCGAAATTTACTCCACTTTTGTAATTTAAAATTCTTTACTTAAATGTTATGCCAATTGCACATTTTTGTGATATTGTATCTTTTTTGTTTAACTTACGTGATGAAAGTTTTTTACCCTGCGAAGGTTCAAAACACAAAATTTTGTCTCCTTCAAGAGTGAAAACCCGTCTGCTTCGAACAAGCAAAAAGCAATTTTGCATCATTCAATACAACAATTTACGCACAAACACATTGTTCAGTTCGAACTGGATGAATTGCAAAAAAATTGACAAAATGATTTGGCCTTTGGCATGATGGAAATCACATCACAACTGACAGGACGGAAAATTGCAAAGGAAATGTGTCTAACGTACTTCATCACGCACTGCAGTGTGACCGCCTACGCAATTGTTTTCAGTTCTTTCATGACCAAATCTTCATCCCCTGTTTAAGAATTTGATTCCAAACAAAAATAAAACAAGTTTAAAAGTTCTGGGAAAACAAAACAAGGCACATAATGTATGGTCAAACATAATTTATGTAGTGTTAAGCTACAAAATAATAACAAGAACAAGGAACATAAGCGAGTTGTTTAAGTTTGGAGATTTTATAGCTTTAACAAGAGGTGGCATTTGTGGCATTCCATAAACTATAAAATATTAAAAATTGTTACACATTCGCTGGCTGTGAGAAAATGATGTTCTATGTGTGTGTATTGTCTATGAAGGGATTTAACAATATTTGGTAGTGTTGTGCTTAATGAATCTTTTGTGAAGAGTCTTTCATATGAATCTTTAGCGAGGAGTTATTAAGATCAGGAGACGACTCTTAACAAAAGCATAAATCCTTGAGATTTATGAATCCACGAGATTAAAATTACTTTAAATTATGTTTCGTGTGAGGTTCATGAATCTTTGAATCTTATTTATAAATTTACTAATCACAAGGATTAATGAATCGTTGAAATACGTTCAATTCAAAGTTTCATTCAGATTCATGAATCTGATTTACCCAACACTGATTCT
The DNA here is from genome assembly GCF_943734725.1 of Anopheles marshallii. NCBI lineage: Eukaryota > Metazoa > Arthropoda > Insecta > Diptera > Culicidae > Anopheles > Anopheles marshallii. The sequence continues at coordinate 62,273,240 of NC_071327.1, forward strand.
TACTATGTTGTGACTTCAACATTCGTGACTTTGAACACGTGTGCTTACTTGAATTATCAGAATTTGAATGATTATTTTGGTGAGTAAGATGGCATCGAACTCTTTCAAACCCGTACCTTCAACAAAATGCAAGATCCTGAGAGTGCCTTGGAAGATTGCAAAAACTTAAAAACTTCAGCGGTAAGATCTAAATAAAATGTCACTTGCATAATGCGCCACTCTATTCAAATGTAGCAACAACAACCACAAAAAAACACGTCGCGCTAAAGCTCATGGGAAATACTACTAACGCACACCTGGTTTAAGTAAATCGTTCCACGTGTACCGTCACATTGACATAGGGTGAAACCGTAGTGCTCGATGAGGACAAATACAATCGAATAAATATTTTAGCATCTCCGGGCGATGTGGGGAACAAATTCCTTCGCGTTTCGTGTGGCGCACAGCCTTCGTCGCATGCTGCATACTGATGAAGGGGGATTGCCGAGCGCATACGAAGGATCCTTTGGCCGGGCGAGCTTTACTCCACCGGCTGCCGTTAAGCGCTCTGTGTGCGAAAAGCATCCGGCCGTCGACGAAGTTTTGCAGCATTCCATCCTACGCAGGGGGGGAAAGCGGCCAAGCGTACCAGACGAACGAAACGAATAGTGTGTAGTTGTCATCGGGCCGCGGCTTTCGTATGCTTGGCATGTGGTTTGTGGAACCACTTTTGAGGGAAAGCAGGAAAAATCGAACTTTTTTCAACCAACTCTCTGAGCAGATTTTGGGTGGGATGGGGGAATAAAAGAAAAGTGTCCCAGCCGGAAGGGGAGGGTGGGATAGACAACATCTTGTGTATGCGCATATCCTGAGTGCCAACGCGACGCGAGCGTTCGGCTCACATATCACACCGCTTGCAGCAAACAGCAAGGAAACCCAGCGGAATAAAGCAGATGACCATTTTTTCGCTCGTTGTATTGGTTCATATTTTTATCTCGCAACAAAAAAAAAAACACTCCACGCTGCCGAATCCCGGTCCAGACTCTCCGAAGCACAGGAATCCGGTTGAAAGAGGGCACAAAAATGTATATTATTTGATGTTATTCTTCCACGACTTTTTTCCCACCGCGATCTCTGTAAAACATCCTTGCAATTTTACTTCCACTTTTTTTTTGCACGAAAAGTTTCCTCGAAAGTTACTCCACCAGCCGAACCGATATGCCTATGTGCTTCGGTTTTAAACTTGTCCGTGTCCGTGTGTGTGTGTATGGAGCTATGCAGATGGGTGTGTGTGTGTGAGTAGATTTGTAAGTTTCAAAGTTGGTTCCCAGTTGCTTTCCATATCAGCACGTCCTTCTTTTTCTCTCGACGTTAGGAGTCTCCGCCTGGGGCCAAATTTCGTGGAAATTCGATTTGGAAAAGCATCCCCCACAAAACCCCTTGTTCCTTCCTTTTTTTTGTTGTCTTTGTTCACCCGTCACAAGGAACGAGGCGGCGAAGCGAAAAAATGTTTTATTAAAATTTTCGAATTAATCAAGCACTGGCTGTAGAGGAGGGCGGGGGGAGGGGGGGATGAATACCAGCGTCGAAGGACGACAACGGAAGCACGATGAGTTGAGACATCCCGGGCGCGCCCGTTTGCACATTTCCCGGAAGCGTGTTTCGTTGTTTCCTTCGTGTTTGGCTGGTTGTTGTGGTACCAATTTCCCGAAAACCGTTTCAGGCATTTCCCCGGCAAGCGTCTGATCTTCGACGGCGTCCGCACAGCTGAATGCATATCCGGCAGCGAAAGTAAGCGCGCTGTGTTATGGGCCCGGTCGGCCGGCGCAACACTTCAAAGCACAATAACAACTGATGCAAGATTCATTAGTTTCGTTTCCACTATTCACGCCCCGTTCGTTATTAATCCTTCGTTCGGACCGTTCCCGGCGGTTCGGCAAGTCCTCCGGTTCCAGCGAGTTTTAGTCATTTTCCCAACAGTACAATATGCTAGCGAGGAGGAGGTTTTTGACGGGGTGGAGGGTCAAGAGATTTTCTCTGGAGTATTCCAGCTTGTATGAATATAACTTTCATAGAATCTTGACAAGGACAAAACATTAAATCGAGTTGATCATCGTTTTTTTTAAATTTATTTAGACAATTTTTTCTCACAAATTCTTCCCCAAAGTTTTCCGAGAATTTTATGAAATTTTCCAAACGTTTCACTTCAAATTTGTACAATTATGTTTCCGGCAAAGCGATTGTGAGTGTTGTGTAACGCTGCTTTACTTATGATCCCCACAAACGAGCAACATTTTCCATATCGCTCCAGCGTATTATAATGGAGCCTTTAGCTGATTTTTACCGTGACATTTTGAAGATCAATTTCCATGCTTCTTGGTAATGCTATTTTTAAACTGCCCCAAATGCGGTCGAACTAATGTTGACGGTATCTGGTGCTTTTCTGTTTCTTTCGCAGTACGGACAGCGTGTGCCGACAGCAGCGTCGCCCAGCAACACGAACTCGAGCAGCTCGTCCAACACCGGTTCGCAGAGCGGCACCCTGAGCACGAGCCTGAGCAACACGACCAACACGAACAACACGATGGGTCCTAGCAACACGCCACAGCAGACGGAGCAGCTGTCCAAAACGAACCTCTACATTCGCGGCCTGCAACAGGGCACGACCGACAAGGATCTTGTCAACATGTGTGCACAGTAAGTACGGGGTCGACCATAACCATGTAAAGGCATGTGAGGGGATGAGGGAGTGGGTTGGGGGTGGGTTGGGGTAGGAATGTGGAAAAATCCTTGCAGAATAATGTCAACTCGCGAAGTCGCGAGGGCGTGTTATCTGTGCCGTGATTAGCATGTTGCCGACATGGGTGGGTTAATCATATTTTGTTGTAAAGATTGCGTCAGTCGTTTCTTTGTGTTAAACCATATTTAATGGAGATTTTGACACGGGTGGGTGGGAAACGTTTATCGCAACGTTTATATTAATAAACGCGGAACATCGACGCGATTCTAGCGTGAGCTACTGCGTGAGGGAATACTATCTGATACAGTTCTTGGTGAGCCGTCTTGCTGTTGGGTTAAGCATGATGCGATGCTGTCTTATGGTTATTTATAGTAGAAAGCCCATACAACTTATATCATAATATATCTAAGGACATATCCAAACCCAGTTACGGTTGGCTATTTAATACCACTTAATACCACGAACTATCGTAGCATCAGAAAATCAAAATCATTTCCCGAGCAATTTTAATATCGGCCCCCAAAAAAACCACTGCTACTAGCATTAACTTGCGAGGTTTGTGGCTTATATTGCCTTTCCCTCTTGCCAACCGACTATCTATCTATCTATCGTTCCATCCCCATTCATCTCCGTCCAGAATGGCCAGAAGCCCGCGAACAAAAGCACACGCTTCTCGAATGATTGCGCATAAATGTCATCAATCCTGCCGCACTTTACGAGCGCCCTGTCTAACCATCGGTGACGCTCGCCATCCGCTAATGGGCGCGTAACACTGCCCACGAACCTCCCTCACCGAACGCTGCCCAAAAGCAGTGTACATGCCGATGATGCGATTGCACCACTCATTTCGGGGGTGCTCCTTTCGGCTTCTGGCTGTGGGTTTTTTGGGATGGTACGGATTTCCGGCACCAAATCTGGCAGCTCTGCTAGTAGGCTCAGAGCTCACCCATCCCCCTCCCCTCCGGCTTGTGGAACAATAACTCTAAATGAGTTTTCTTCTCGCCCCTTCACGGGAAACCCTTTCCACATCCCTGCTTTTCGCCATTTGGTCGTTAATATTTGGACCGCTCGTCTGGAACCATCGTTCCGCGTTACCAGTAATGAGGAGGCAACCCGGCAACAGCGAGAATACACCACACCGATAGCGACACCATCGTCCTGGCGGTGGTGAAAAGCCCTGCCGTATGAGAGACGGAATGCCCGCAAATCCCACAATCAATCTTTTATTCATGCGAAGCATGGAAATTATGCCATCGTTGATGTTGTTGCTGCTCCTACGCTTCGGTTGAATCGGCTTTGCTCCGCACACCGTAGATGCTCTCACTGCATTTCACAAGGGCACAATATATTCCGAATACACTGTCAGAAAACGGGGAAAGGGTGGGCGGAAAATGGTGCCGGTTTTCTTGAAAACCCATAGACCAGAGGGAAAACTGTTCGGAACGTTGTTTTTTTTTTTCTTCTTCTTTGCCCACTACTTTCCGGAGGGTGTGAAAGTGTCCGCTTCTTGGGTGGTGAAGGTGACTCGATATACTCATCGATATTTCATACAGACACACCCACGTCCACGCGTAGTTAGGGATTCGTGACGTCCCGCTCGTTGTTGCGTTCAAGCAAACCGTGAAAAATCACTAAAAACCGTTCAATGAAGCATCGTTTGGCCATTTTTATCTATTTGTTCGTCGGCGATGGGCTTAATATTCTGCGCGAATCTCGAATTTTTATTGATGGCCTTATCATCCTTTTTTTTCCCCCCGTTTTGCTAATATTCGTGTGCGGCATTTGCTTTCGCTCGAAAAGTCAACTCACGCACGCCATCATCCTCGCATCACTCCGTGGCCATTATGCGGGGGGCGGTATTAATTTGGTAAAACTTCATTATTATGCTCCGTAGCATATTGTGATGGTGGGAATGTTTGATGGAAAAACGTGGGGGGGGGGGAGGGCGAATAAGGATTTCTAATAGCTGAGGGCCTATTGCCTAGCCTAGCGGCAAGATAAATTGGGTTCGTTTTGCAAAGGTGGAAAAAGGATCGGACACGATGCTAAGTGAGCAATGTTTACTACTGTTGATACATATTTCCTGACTGTAATTGATCGGGAGGCAACACAGTACCCCGTACAATGTTACGGCGTGATGTCATCCCGTATGGTTTGCAATGTATTCTTCATAACCTTCAGAAAGGAATACAACTTTCACGAAGATGTGCGACAAACGAAAAAGCCCGATCCAAGCCACATGGTCACGTATTTTTCCTCCCCATCTAATGGGCAGGTCAATCATTCCCTCGATGGGCACACACAAAGAGCATCACTTCCCGGCCATATTCCGCTGTTTGTCACTTGCGGCGAACGATGGGCAAGAAAATGAACCCGCACGGGATGGCTGTTGTAGATGCTGCGCTCTTAATAATGCTAGCCTTTTGCTGACGGGATGGCTTCCTACGCGTGCAGGAAGCTGGACCTTCCAGGAAGCCCCAGAATTGTATGACCCGCTATAATTAGCTAGTTTGGCACTCGTCGTTCGCTCGCTGTTGTGTGCCGTTCGGTGCGTGGTTGCTGTGTCATGCGAAACCAATAACTTGGTACGTCGTCCTGCACACGTCACAATACAGATCAATAAATAAGTCGCTGTATGATGATGAATGTATCGATGTGGAATATTTTGGTGTGTTTGATTTATTTTTAGGCTGGTTCATTGCTTTTTATCATTGTTCTATTGCTGTTTTGAGCAGAAAATCGTTCTCACTGCCCTAAGGGACTGATTTGTATGTGAATTGCATACTTTTGGGCGGATTTGGGCGATTAAGGGGTCAAGAGTTGTTTCAAAATCACAGACTGGGTGGTTCATTGCTTTTTATCATTGTTCTATTGCTGTTTTGAGCAGAAAGTCTTCCTCACTGCCCTAAGGGACTGATTTGTATGTGAATTGCATACTTTTGGGCGGATTTGTCTCTCCCTTCCAGAGTTGTTTCAAAATCACAGGCTGGCTGGTTCATTGCTTTTTATCATTGTTCTATTGCTGTTTTGGGCAGAAAGTCTTTCTCACTGCCCTAAGGGAGTGATTTGTATGTGAATTGCATACTTTTGGGCGGATTTGTCTTTTCCCGTCAAGAGTTATTTCAAAAAGGGACATGTCTGTATAGGTTAAAAGAGTTTTAATTTTCTTATGTTTTGTGGAATAATATGATAAAGATAATGATTTGTTTTTAGTTAAATGTAACCTTTTCAAATGTATAACGCCTTCAAATGCAAACATTGTCCTAAGACAATTATTCTCACACAGAAGGTGAAACGATTCAACGTCTTCTACGGTATCATCCATCCGCTGGATTCGAGTTTTTCCGTCCCATCGTTAGTCATACGAGTCCCACCAGGGAAATGGGTGGGAGTTGCTACCCACTATTATGTTGAGTTGTTTATTGTTTTGTTCTGCTGTGCAGTTTGTTCGCTAATTTGCATTATTTTTCAACTGAGCTTACCACCACTACGCTAGGTATTTGTATTTCTTTTCTTTTCTTTTATGCGCAGTACGGTTCCGTCCGCGTTTTGGGTTGTTCCTGGTTTTTTTTTTTTTTTGCTAAACAGTATTTTCATCCATTTTGTTCTTTCGTTGCACTAATGCACTGGTGCACTTCTGCACTTTGTTCGACGTCCGGTCGTCGGGTTTCATATCACCACTGTGCACCATGTCCTGGTTTTGTTCCCACTTTCGCTGTCCAGCAACGAAACAATGGTAATGTGTTGGCCGTGTGTTTATGCTTCCTTAAGCACGGGCCAACCGGTGCACCGATTCGTCGCATTTCGGTTCGAAATAGGATACGCTTAATTATCAAACCTCCTTCGGGGGTGGCAGCAACAACCGTTCCCCGGCTTACCGTTCCACACCGGTGCAATTGTTTATGACACTCTGAATGGATGTAGACCGAGATACACGTAGGAAAGGGGGAGGAGGGGGCATTGTGGGGATGGGTGGAGCAGCACGCTAACGAGTTTCCCCTCGTGTGGTGGTCGCTGGCTAGAAAAAACTCACCCCTTACCAATCTTCTGGTGCCCCCCCGATAGTGGAGCGGTCAGCCTAGATGGGCCGAGAATTTTGCTACCGGAAATTGTTTACACTTTCAAGTACATCGCTCCAAAATTAATTTCCCATTCATTTTTCCCCCTCTGCCAGTGCTCTTTCTTCTATCCCATTTCAGCGAAGCGTGCTTCCTTGATCCTTTTTCCACATTTTCGCTTCCTGTGTGCTGTTGGTTTTATCCTCCATGTTTTCCACTGTTGTTTTTTTTTTATTGCGTTTTTCCAAACCACTGAAACACCTCACGTGTTACGGTTCCGTGCGTTTCTACGTGTATTTTTGCGTTTGTTTGTCACACACACAGTTTCACAGTTTTCCGAGATTTCAGCTGTATTTATATGCATCATTTTTTGTTTTGTTTTGGTCATTGAAGCGCACAAACGTGTCCAGCAGCCAGGCTCTTTTTGTCGCAAACAGGCGCAGACGGAAAAACAAAATTAAAAGCCCTTTTCGCACGGTGCATTGCGTGGCCCAATTCCCTTGTGGAACGTACCGGCCTAATGGTGTGACGATAATGATGTATTTTGACGGGAAAGCGGGAGGACGGAACACGGAACACACTGTTTGCCATTAATTATTGTCCAATCGTTGTTCGATAAATTCACGGGCAACTTCTAGCGCTGGAGGATTAATATTTCTAGCTACCGGATGGGAAATGGCCGAACTACAGTCAAGGCTTGTTTTTGTATGAGTTAAAATAAATCGTTGAAATGTGGACTATGATTTATGGTTAACAACAACAAAAAACGCATAGTTGGGATATCACTGCTAGTGTACTATACTGTTGATCACCCTGGGTTAAAATCTCAAATAGGACGAAATAGTTTTTAATGAGGATTTGGGCACTATATAAACTTAATATTATAAACAAATTTAACTACTTAAAATAATTATTAAAACCTTCTTATTTCCCTCTCTTCCCTCGTGCAGGTATGGTAACATCATCTCTACAAAGGCAATATTAGATAAAACAACAAACAAGTGTAAAGGTAAGACTACAGGCACCTACAGTTCAAACGTTTGTGTTCGTACGCATACGTGAACTCCATTTTGTTAACTAACGTAAAAGCTATTCATAACGAAACAGCAATTTAGCACCAAGAAACGCACAACCAATTTGCAACAATATGGCTTCTCGCAGCCAGCCCGACCCAAACATGACAGCCAGATCGATGATTTTCATTAATTTTTCCTTCCGTTCTCTCTCTCTCTCTCTCACACCCACACTGTTTTTCTTTTCCGATTTTCCTTCTCCACATCAACTAGGATACGGATTTGTTGACTTCGAGTCGCCATCGTGTGCCGAGGGTGCCGTCAAAGGGCTTCAAGCGAAGGGCATCCAAGCTCAGATGGCCAAAGTGGGTATCTGGGTGCTACATAGGCCGGCCATTGTACGTTTGTTTGCATGCAAGTAATACTTACACTTCCCCCCGTACCTGTTTTACTCTCTTGTTAGAAGACAACCCGTTTCTCTAGCTTAAATTAAAAAAAAAAACCACACACCCACAACTACAAAACAAAAACCAAACGAAAACAAAACGCCATAACACACGCCTAACAGTAACGGACGGGTTTAAAGAAACCGCATCGAACTTACCCCTTTCCGTCTTCACACACACACACACACACATACACGGCACAACACTTAAGAATCACAAAACCATGGAATTGCCATGGCATTAGACCAATGGGACGTTTCGACTTGCGACTAAATAGGGAACCAAACCAAGCAATTAACCGCGACCACAGTACCAACGAGCGACCCAATATCCTGCAACGACTTTTTTTTTTACATTTGTTTTGTTCCTCCCTAAAACTTTGTTTTGCTCTGTATTGCTTTGTATTTTCCCTTTGGTTTCCTTCATTTTCCATTGCTTCTTCGGTTCGACAGTCAAGCTGCAGCGTTTGCTTATTGTTAACTGTTTCTTAACGTTTTGTTTTGTGTTTTTTTTTCCTCTAATTTTGTTACTTTTTTCTTTAAATCAACTGCGCTATCAATCACAGATGATGCGTTGCTACAGTAACGGAACATACAGTTAGGTTTTCATTCATAACAATCAAAACACTTGTTTAAGTGAAGAAATCTTTTGCTACTTTATTATTCTGTCACACATTTAGCTTCTAGTTGAGTAAAACAAAAAACAATCAAATCATTGATCATCATTCCACAGAGATTTAAATAGTATTGTTTCGAATATAAAAAATGTTTAATTTGCTTACATACTTTCGGTTTCTTTCTCGTTTGTTCCTAAACTATTCAAATTGTTTATTTTTTCTCATCCCATCCGGTACGTCATTCCTGAACAGGCATTACGGCTTTACAGTCAAAACCCAAACGGCAAATCAAAGCATTCCCGTAACAGTGAAGAAGTTGCCGAAAGAAATGATCTCACCATGAACAAACAGTCACAAACGGATTTTTGAATGCTTTATTTGTAAGCTAATTTTCACTCTCATTTTGGATGGGTACAACAACGACGCGAAAAAACAAAACCGCTGTACATCCTTTTGCTGCACAGCATTGGGGAGCAAAAAATGTCTAAAGCAGAGCTAAACGCAAAAAAAAAACATCCTTGGACTCGACCGCGGCTAGCCGTGATTTGGCAAAGTTTCAATAAGACGCAAAAAATAAAAGACGAACGTCCTCGACAAACACGGTTGTTTGAAGCGGAGAAAAAGTTTTCCCCCTCTTTCACGGTGCAACCCCGCATCGGAGGGAACTTCCGGTGTGAGGTTGTGATCCTTGCTTCGTTGTTGTTGTTTTTGTAGTATTTTTTTGTAACATACTAACACCACCACCACCCACCCACCCAAGAAAAAACTTGTTCCTTTGGACGAGGCCAGCGGTGAACTACGGTGAAGCGAAACCAATGCCACGTACAAAGCCGGAAAGGCTTTGCCGTTGATTATGTTTAACCAATTTCTCCTAGGTGATGAAAATGCTCGGGTTTGCCTTCTCTGTGTCCTCTTGAAGCTCTCCTGCTTGCCTTTTTTTTTTGTTTTGTGAGGGTAGCCCTACCACCATCCAGACGCGGCGTGTACACGAAAGTAGCGAAGCAAGCGAAGAAGTTTAAACGAGTTAATAATTAATATTACACTTCAATGAAATTTCAATGCACACAAACCCATCCTTTAAGGGTTGCTCGATCGAATGGGGTCAAAGTTCATGAACCGTGATTTTTTTTTATTATGTTTTGCTGTGTGTGCCTGTTAATGTGCTACCGGGAAACCCTGTTGAACCAGTTCCTCCATAAGAAGCAATGGAAAACTTTATGAGTATGCTTCCGATCCATCCATTTTGTTTCTATTCTAAGAATGTTTACTTCATTTCATTAAATCAAATCAAAACAAACAAACAAACAAACAAACAAACAAACAAAAACAAGCAACACATTTTTTGGGGGAAACAACTGTACACCAACTGTACACACAACCAGCTACAAAATTACCTACACAAATCCATCGAACGAAGAACCCGACATTGTTATGCTATTTGTATAAAATCTGTGAATTGGCACAAAACATTTGCCCCCCTGCAATCTGTCATATACACCTACTAACAGCCACCTGTACCCCGTGGGGAATGGAGTTGACTAACCAAATCGAAAGTAACTGGCGACTGTCTGATACTAGCTACTGATATGATACTAACAGATCGATACCACTCAGTGTGTATATGTGTTGCTCGTCCATTTAACAACAATGTTGTTCCCCCAACCACCCCACCTGGTTGTTTTCATCGCTCACAATCGCTAACAGTAACATACTCCAAACAGCTAACCATTATGTAGATTGTTTCGTGTACATTTTTTTTAAATTAGTTTTACTTTCCAATTTTCTCCAAAACTTTACCTCCAAATATTTGGGTTTTTTTTTTTGTTGTTTGTGTTGTTGTCCGATGATATCCTTCCATAAACATTCCGCCCTTGAAGACGTTTTGGTTTTTTCCTGTTTGCGAACTAAGAAGCTTGGACAGTTTAGAATGAAAAAAAACAAAACCATCATACAGAGGACATACACACGAATCCACTCTACTATTTGGACCATCTTCAACACGGCCTAACGGCCAGTTTAAGCGCAATGTGTAGAGAAGAAGCCATCTTCAGCTGTTTCTCTTTCAGCGACGCTGTCCTGTGTGCGTGTGTGTTTGTTTGATAGAAACGAGATAAAAAAAACAATCCCCTAGAATAGAGAGTTCAATCTTACCCCAAACTTACCTCCCTCCTCAACAAACCCCCCCCCCCTCCACCCCCCGCCACCGTGTTCTCCCCTTAGCCCCATCGTTTGTTGCATAGTCGATTTGTCAACCGATTCCCTCATAGCTCTGACCATATAGTATACTAGCGCCTAGAATAGAGGTTGACTTGTTGCTCCAATGCGGTTCATTATAATCTTAGTGCGCTACTCTCCCGTCAGCTAGTGGGAGAAGCGACTGGTGTTGACTAGCGGACAGAGATAGTGTTTGTTGTGTTGATTTTTTGTTTGGTTTTTCGTTACTACTTCTTCGTTCATAGTGTCCACAGATCTGCAACACCCGGTGGCTATTACAGGACACCTAGTGGTAGTGTTGTTTTGCCAAGGTTCTATGACATCCCGTACATCTCGATACTCGTCCCGATTTCCACCACCTCCGTCCTCTGTTTGAACGTCGCCATCCGCTAGTAGTTGTCTATTGTTTTCCCTCATCTTGTACTAAAGTGTCCAATACGTTTACTACAGTAGTTTATTGTTACTGATCTCGACTAGTAATGCTGCAGCTCCCTACACCACCTACTACTCATTTGCGTGTTTTTTACGATGACACATTCCCAATGTGAAATCGAATCCGAAAAGGGTTCACCAACATTCCGTTGTTGTAGAAGCAAAAAATTATAGCAAAATTTGTGCTTAAAAGTACTATGATGCGTGACCGAATGCGGGCACAAAAAGTTTGAAAAAAAAAAGAAATCGGCAAAGATTTATGAAACGTTCCCGGACGATAGGTTTAACCATCTCAGTCGTAATCATTTTACGAGAAACGATAAAAAATTACACGATTTGCATCTTTGAACCAACCCTGTCCGGTGGGTGTTATTTTCGACCGACGCTTTCCCGCGGAAGGTGGGTTGCTTTATGGTGTGTAACCCTACCCCATTTTACAGCGCGCTGCAAATGAGCTTTAACCGGACATGGGTGTAGTTGTGTAAATGCTAGTCGGATGGCAATAAACTGCAGACGAAACACTACCGCCAGCAGTTGCCACTGTGCCTCGTGCTGCGCGTCCCACGCCCACGTGCTTCCGGCCAAGGATTATTTAATGCCCGTTCACAGGATGGAACCGTTCGGGTCCGGCCGGCGGATCATGCTTAAACACCCTTGAATGCCTTTCGCGCTACTTGATTTTTTGTTTACCGGTTTTTATACATCATGACCGGTTTATTTATCAATTTTCCCTGATACAAAATGGCCCGCACCACCCCCACCCCCAGCAGCAGGGGGCGGAAGGGTGGAAGTGATGGTACAGCGAGACGGACAGTAAAACCGGAAATCGGTTTGTCAACACTTTAGCCCTTCCTTAAGCTGGTTGGATTAAATGCAGCACCGTTTTATGTCCTTACCTCCACCATTTAACGCTTTGCGCTCTCGCAAACAAGAACCACACGAAACGGTGACGTTTGACACCGTTAATGTAGGAAATGGTTTTGACAAAGGGTGGTGGGGGGGAGGTTGTTTTTCTTTTGTGCTCTTTTGTACTAAAACAACGATTGTCAAAAAATAATAAAAAAGAAAATGGTTTACCATTTGCCCTGCCCATACATCCTGTTTTTTTTGTTTTCGCCCCCGACCGTCCAGTATGTCCCATCTTTGCCTTTCCAACATTTGTTCCAGCAACGTCTGTAGATCAATCAACCCCCCCCCCCCCTCCCTCCCCTGTCCCCTTGTGCAGCAGTAGTACCATAAAAGTGTGATCCAATCCGTACGTTCGTTCGCTAGTGTATAGTACTTAAGTACAGTGTTTCAACTTCAGCTCTCCGTTTTTTTGCCGTTTGTTGGTTGTTGGTTCCTATTTTTTACAACGCTTTCCCCATAGGCCGTATAGTATCTACCAGCGAGCTTTTTCTACTCTACTTAGCTCTAGTAGCCACCAGTTCTCTAGTCTAGTTCTTGTACTGTTCCCGTTTGTTCTTGTACCGGAAAGAGACGTGATTAGGTTGTGTCTCAGTTCTCCCCACTCAACCAGTATTTGTTACATGCGAACAAGTTGTTGTACATAGCGCATCAAATCAAACAAAAAGTTCAGATAATAAGTTGCCAAAAAAAAAAACAATGGAAAACAATCTACATATTGTGTACAGTAACCATGTAATGTTTAAGGCACGTCCTGCGCTTGCCTCCGCTATCCTAATATAGCCGAAGCGATGCCGCAAACGTGGCTGCCTACTATTATTGCTACTATCGTACTAAAACCCGCCCCCCCTTCTCCTCCCGCCCGGAGAACAGCATAAAGTATGAAACAGAGAATACACAGTATTAACCAATCTAATCGAATGCTAACTTCATGTAAATCACAGTTAAATATATGTACAATCGCTCCCTCTTTCTCTGTTGCGCTCTTTCGACACCGTGCCAAAATATTGCATCGTTCCTAGTGTTGGGTCAAGTAGCTCGTTTTAGTGAGCTGCGCAAACCGCTCGCGCTCAACAAAGCGAGCGTTGAGCGCGAGGTGGCTTGAGAAGCTCAAGCAAGCGTCTAGCGTTTTAAGGGCGTTGAGCGTGTTGAGCGCGTCGAACTCAAACAAGCGCTTCGAAATTTGTACGAATAAGCGGTTTAAACACCAAACAAACTTTCATTTAATTTAAAGGAAATTTAGTTTGGCGCTCATTCTCGCTCATTCGTACAAATTTCAACGCGCTCAAAGAGCTCGACGTGTTTAATTGTTCAAGCGCTCGTTTGAGTGATCGTTTGAGCTTTGAGCTACCCATTTTTCTGCTTTAAGCGCTCTGAGCTCGCTCTGTTAGTTAAGCTTAGCGATTTAGGTACCTCTAGCGCTCACGACCCAACACTAATCGTTACCCTTTACGTACCCCCTTGCGTTGGTACACCGGTGCGCAGTGTAATCAGCGCACTAATCCGTCAATGTGGATAACAAGCAAATTGTTGATATTTGCGATTCGATCGTTCGTTCGTACGCTCGCTTACAGCTGTAATGTTTTTATTTCTCCTTCTCGAAAAGATGTACAAAATGGAGAAAGTAACGTAATAATAAGCGTGCGGCCTTAACGGCTGTCCGTAGGCCCAAACTTGTAGTGGTTTGAATAGCTACCTAGTCATGTGTTTTTTGTTTATAATTCCAGTTTTACAGTGTTTCAAGTTTCCTAGTACCTTGTGTTGTTTTACTTAATTAGCATTTGATCCACTCCAGAATGGATTAATAGAAAAGTTTGCCAAAAAAAAAGTCGTTATCTAAAGCTAGTCTTTGCAGTAATGGTTACGCAGTAACATAGAAAGAGAGCGGTACGAGCGAAAGAACTTGCTACATCGTAAATAAACTGTTGTATAGTGAATACTATTTTCTTACCTTTCTCTCTCTCTCTCTGTCACACACACACATACACAATTCTCTGTATAATATTGCCCTCGTTGTTTTTTTTTTTTCTTATCTTAACCAAATAAACTTTTGTAAACTAGCCTAGCTCTAGCGGCATCTTGTTTGCTATCATATATTTACCATCTACCAAAACAAACAACAAACAAAAAAACGTGCATAGTGAGCCGGCCAATCATACACCAATTATCAATTAAGAAAGTATTACATGTTCGAAGCGTAAGCGTAGGCATCAGGAGAAATATCGCGTTGTATCCCTTCTTAACTCGGTTCGAGGCTAGTTCGTCTTGGTCTAGTGTACCGCGCTATTCGTGGACTTCGGATGCTATTCGGATTTGTCCAACGTTTCCCAGCCAGCGTTACTTAGGTCCCTAGGAAATCTCTTTGCGTGGGCTCTTTAGAACAATCTTTTCGTGTTGGTCTTTTCGAAAACAATCTTGCAAGCACCGGAATGATTCCGTTTTTTTTTTTTTGTGTCCACCTCTCTTAATTCCTATTGTCTTAATGTTCATCTCGGCTTGTTCCATTTCACCGAAAAAAAAAACTACATTAGACAGTTCATCAAACATTAAAAGGCAGTTTTGTTGGTGCTGTTATTGCTTGTATGCGTTGGTTCTACGATGCTCTGGCGGGAATATTAAGTTATCGATTGTGTTGAGACACAAACGTTTTTTGTTTTCTGAACTGATCCCCAGGATCAGTGATGCTTCGGTGCGTTACTGTGGCACATCACCAGTAGGAACCAACTAGAGCAACAACAAAAAACGCCGAATCCTTCGTCTCACAGCGTTCCATACCCCTTAATTGATGAACCCGAACACAGCAAACACAAACGTTGTAGGACAAATTTGTTTCAAAACTCTTCCTCGAAAGCATTCATCATTCGCATCGCATCTTCTCATCGGCGACCATATATGTGTGTTCCAACCATGTGTGCTCTCGCCTCTCAGTCACCAAATCTTCTACTGTCTCTGTCCGTCCATAATGCGCCATTCCCCTCTAGCCCACCAAACCCAAACGCCCCCTCTACTCTTATAAACGTATATCAAATCAGACCAGTAAAAGTTAAAAAAGAAGACCATTCGCCTCCTTCAAAAAAAAAACAAGAAACGAGAAACAGCAGCTTTGCGTATACGCAACGAAAGAGAGAGAGCTTCGCGCAGGCACACGGGCAATTGGAAAGCCGAACTAATGAATTTTCTTCTCTTCCCTTTCGTTGTTTATGTTTGTGGTGTATTACGCAAAAAAAAACCCTCCTTCTTAAACGGAAAAACGCTTCCAAAAAAACAAAAACAAAACCATCCTTCTATTTTCAATGTACGCTCATACGTCGTGTTGAAAAAACAAAAAAACACGCACACTTAATGCCATCCGCAAACGGCTCCGAAACGATATGACGCCTCTTCACGCACGGAATCGCTGGACCCCGCGATGGTGGTGCCGGCTGAGCAGCAACAGGAGCAGGATCCTACCAACCTGTACATCGCGAATCTTCCCTTGAACTACAAAGAGACGGACGTTGAAAATCTGCTGTCCAAGTACGGCCAGGTCATCTCGACCCGAATTCTGCGCGATCAGAATGCACAGTCGAAAGGTTAGTGTCAGGGCGAAATCTCACCTTGGTTAAACCAACCGCAACCACTAATGTTGTCATCTTCCACGTCCTTTACAGGTGTCGGTTTTGCACGAATGGAATCACGGGACAAGTGTGAGCAAATTATTCAGATTTTCAACGGTACACAGTTGCCGGGCGCCAAGGAACCACTGCTAGTGAAGTTTGCCGACGGTGGCTCCAAGAAGAAGAACCCGTTCAAGAGCCCGGACCCGAACACGCGAACCTGGCGCGAGGGAGCGGAAGGTATCCCGGTTACCTACGATCCGAACATGCAGCAGAACGGAATCGGTGTCAATGTCGGTACGCACATCAACATGCCGTACAGAGGGTTCAGTACACCGCAGGTCGGAGGCTATGCCGTGCCCGGTTCCCAGTGGGTGCCAAGCTACATGATGACACAGGCGATTGCACCGGTCGAGGAGCAGGTATGCGAGTGATGATGGGGGCGATGTTCAAAGATTCCATTTGTAATGTGGTTTTTTGGGGACCATTGCAGCAATACGTTCAGGTTCCCGCTTCTCACCTGAGCGTGGGTACACCGTACAAGACGGACGGTGTGACGCCGGTGCAGCCACGGGGTGTCTCGATGATCATGTCCAGTGATAACCCAGCAGCCGTCCAGTACGGCATGATGCCACAGTTGGCAACACTGCAGATTGGCTCCTCGGTACGTCCTAATAAATAGTCACAAATAAAAATACTTAATAATCGCTTTTTATCCTTGTTGCACAATTCTTTTCAGCCGATCCTTTCTCTCCCGCAGCAGCAGTACATCAGCCCAACCTATCCGTACTATCCGACCCATCCGACGTCGGTAATCCACACGCTGCAGATGGGCGATACGGAACAGGCGAGCACAGCCGCCTCACCCGACGAAGCATACACCACGCAGTATCAGCACGCTCCGAAGTAGATCTTTACACCGAGCAGAGATCACACCCGGAAGAGCCCGCCAGCCCTCCCGTAGCCAAGACACACCATTCACCATCACCACCAACAACAACAACAACACCACATCCGTCACCATCTTTGCAAACGATGAAAACAACATGAATGAATGATCGATATGCGTGACCACATCCACAAAACAGCGTGTGTGCAACACAAAACAGCAAAACCCATCTCCTTCGTCTTTTTTTTTACCGCACGCGTGGGTTAGATTGCGGTAACCACGGCATACGTGTATGCGTGTACACCTTGATCGAACGCTTCAACATCGTTTTGCGTTGTAGGCGACATGTTTAGAGAATCGTATTTTCTTCACACAAACGAGGAATCGATGCATGGTCGCGTTATTGCTAACTAAACGTATAGCATCACGGCCGGATCGTGCCGATATTTACAATGACCTCCTACCACCGATCGATAGGACGTCCATAGATGTATCATTTCCACGAAATGATAATTTGTAACATCACAGGAAGAAATACATCACATTCTTGAGCATAGGATAGTAAGACTACATGCAACCAGTGCACTTGTAAGTGCACTCTTGATTGATCGTTGCAAGCATCGAGAAATACCAAATAAGACACGCGGTAAAGGAAGACAATGCTGGGGAAAACAACGGCCACACTCAGAGATTATATGAAAGTCATTGGAGACGGTGCATAACAAGTGCCAGCGTATGGTAGAGAGCGTGTCACGATATGCTGCAGTCTGTCCCGCATTATGGTAGGCCAAATGAATTAAGATACCTCAAACTGAACGATACGGTTCGATTGAAGTTGATTGTCGAACGAACTTGTGGAGACCGCTTGTGGATGTGCAATGCACCGTGCAATCGTGTGCAAAAGAGAGCCGATATGTTTAAAGCGAGCAGAAACGCGTACGAACGAAAACCCTAAACGAGTTTAACGAGAAAGGAAGAAAATGAAGGCAAAAGCGATTAGACACGAACCTCACGAACCCAGTGGCCGATGATCGTCCCCATACACCCGAATGACTGATGATAAACACTTTGCTTTTCTGGTTGCATAGTAGACGTTACTAATAACGGAACGTTGTGCAGGTGCACACACGCATGGAACATTTTTCTCTGAGGCTGCCATAAAATGTAGCACATTTGAACCTGTTCGCACTTATTTGTTGCAGCCCGCAATCGGCGCAAATCGTTGATCGCTTGTGACCGGTTGCGATGGCTTTACCGGCAATACAAGTGTTCGTTCGAATGTATTTTGACATCACTTCATGCTCCTCAGTTGAGGTGGTTTAGAAGTGGATAATTGGTAATTGCTGTTGCCACGTTGCGATATCGGGAAAGTTTGAACGAAATGTTGCAATACCTGACGAAGACCGTCTCAGTGATCACCAGAGGGTACGCAAAACAAGTAATGTGTTGTAAATCGATATTAAAGGCATACCCAAGGGTAACAAAGCATAGCCTTTATATGATCATCCAAAGAAGAAGAAGAATAAGAAGAGAAAGAAGGCTTAGAACATGGAAAAGTTTTGCACTGAAACTGATGCAGAGTCTTCGAATTGTCGAATCGAACCGAAGCGATTGCTTTTTTTTGCATGAATATTGCAGAAAGCGTACAACGTGCCGATCTTACTTTCAAAACGGTAGTGGATTGGCTACTCCCGGTGTGTACGTGTTTGGCATATTTTGCCAACCACAAAACAACCAACAATCCCTTTTCCCGCTCCCCAGGGCATACAAAACGAGGGCGGTGTGCGATTGCGTTTTACAAATCCACCATGCTCCGTTTTCGGTTATGTTTTTGTGGGGATTTGTTCTTTCCCTGTCGGATGTGTTGCTCGATTTTAGTAGAGTTAATTTTAATTTATTGTTTTCTTTATTTTTGTTTTCCATTCCGGGAAATGTTTTTTTGTCTTTGTTAATTTAAAGCGAAACGTGGAAGTAGCTGGGAAGGGAAATGCATTAGCGTAAGACGATAATGGGAGGAGGGGCCGATTTGTAGGGATAGGAGCAGAGGGAAGCTCGAAAGTGATGTGAGGATCGCATCTAGGCAAATGAAGAAAGGCGCTGAGTGCGTAGTCTGAAAGCGGAAGCTGAAAGCGTAAGAACTAGTTTATATTTTAGTCTCGTAGAACGAATGATTTAATTGAGAAGAATCAGGAGGCAAAAAGGGATCCTGCACACATTGGGCGAAGATAATGATACACTCGTTTGTTTGTGGAATGCAAACCTCAATGATGGAGAGAGGGGGACGATTTAGCCGAAAGTGTTGGGCGCGAGCAGGAGTAGATCAATCGAAGAAACACGAAACTCGAAAGCAGTAGAGTAAATCCCCCGCGACACGGATATGCGCCCATTACGTGCTAGCTTGATAAGATTAGTTTTTAGAGTGTTTAGTACGTTAAGTAGGATTTTTCGAAGGACTCCCCACACTCTTCCTCCGTGGTGCGCTTTAGTGCACTGTTTATGTTTTCCTCCCTTGCGTTCCACTGAATATTACTGAATTCCTTACCACTTTTCCATGTTCGCAATGCCCCAACCATACGGGGGGAGGCATTCCGCAATTGATTGTTATGTTTTCTTCTTCTCAATTTGGCCACCTTCGTGTACTGTTTCAACAGCTCTTGATATAGTTTGTTTTTGTTTCTGTTTGTCCTTGGTGTGATTGTGATAGCGCATAAAAGCCGATGAAAAATGAAAACAGTTCTTTGCGGAAAAATGAATCTAAAGAGAAGGCTAACGACCTGGCGTGCGATCTAGTGCAAACGACCTGCAAAGAAAGCATAGATTGAATTGTGCGAATGAAATGCTTCCAAAAACCATTTCACACTGACCATTTGTACGTTGTCCAAGAGACGCGTGTTGATCAATGGTTAACCTTTTTTCTGTTCACTTTCCTTTTTTTTTGTTTTTGTGCACGTCATGCCCGCTCCGTTGCAAGCAATCGGTTGCGTAGGGCCAGATAAGATCAGATAAGGCCAGAGATCAATTTTCCAAGCTCTCCTTCCCTTTGAACAGTGAATGTTTGATTAGTTGTGAGTGAATTCGGATGAGCTTCATCCAAAAAGAAACGGACGCGATGTCCATGGCGCAGCGCGTAACAAATTGCGGATAATAAACGGATCATGAGTAGAACGAGAATCGGACTCGGTTCGAGGCGTCCCTTAAGCTTGGCAAACTAATGAGAAAAGGCTGCGCTGATGCAAGCAAATTGCTTTTGAAAACGACTCCTGTTTGGTGAGATATTATTACTTCCTTTAAGGTGAAGCAATGTTTCGTGCAATGTTTTCTTTTCCACTGTACAACAGAGAAGAAAACAATATCACAAATAAGAAAAAAAACTGTCGCGTATGGTTTGATTTGTACTGCAGAGATTGTAAGGAGTAAGTTTTCTTTTTGCTTTATTTTTTATTATTTTTTTACTTTTCACCATCTTACCGTTTTTCTTTCTTTATTTTCATTTTCAGTTTGACTACTGCTTCGACGCTAAAACGCAAATTCCGCAGCGTGGGAGTGACATGTCATTGGGCGAAAAAGAAAATAAAAATTGTGCCTTTTTCACAATTTGTCATTATTGCCAGTTTGCATTGAAAACGTTTCCACAAAACCGTTCCGTTTGTACTGAAGGTGAACGAACTTCCGCATAAAAGCTCGCACAGCAAGAGCAACTGTAATGTGCATGATAGACGAAAAAAAGAAATATATTAATTATTCATCGATACGGGCAATGATTTGAACACGCAACATGAACAATACAATTGAAAACAGATTATACACGAAAAACATTTCGTAATACGTTGAGAGAAAAAAAAAACACACACACAACCGCACGGAACAAATTGACAAAACCAGCTGTTCGCGCAACCAGAAACGAATAACTAAACGCAAACGCGATTGTGTAGCATCGGCACAAAATAGAATACAAAACTGGGTGGCAGAATGCTGAAACGGTTAAAACAACAAAACCATAACGCAAAGTAACATACTTTTTCTACACAAATATTTTTGAAAGTCCCTTTTTCCAGTTGTTGAATTTTCATTGAAACTAATGGAGAAGGTAGCAGGAAGAAGCACAGTTTACAACAAATGAAATTGCATATTCGAGAGGCTAAGGAACTGAAGCAGAGCAAACAAGAACACGCTTAACAAAACCAAAAGGAAAATATACGCGCACACACACACTCACAATATCCAATATCGAACTGTCGAACCGTTGAACCGTTAATGGTAGCGAAGAATGAGCTGTTACGTTGGAGCATAAAGACATCTACATACATCGACTGCGTAACAAACGCAAAGTGCGTGCAAAATTACATTGAAGTATCAACTCTTCCCACCACACTGTCTCGCCTGCAACCCAATTGCCAGTGTTTAGTGTGACACCGAAATGAACGTACTAAAACATAATGCAACCTTCTGTTTATGCGCTAAAAAGGGATAAAACAGTTTCTCGTACGCAGCTTCGACGATGTAATCACAACCTATAATCACATACAAACACGCACTATATAATCACGTATAGGAATAAATGAAACGAATTGCAAGTGTAGGAGAGTGTACGCGATCGTATGGCTGGAGCAAAACAAGCAAAAGCAACAGAACGTAAAATTATAGCGCAAACAACACAGCACGAAAGGCCAAAAAGCGATCTAGCAAAAAAAACGACGATCTAGGAAAAGGAATGGAATATTATGCTTATTTATAGAACACAAGTTGACACTTTGCCTGCCGGCTGCGCCACGATGCACCGTTGCCCTAGCAAATCGGTACCGGTTAGCGTCGTCGGCGCACGTAAGCTATGTGATAATATGTTTCAATGCTGTGATACAGAGTAATAGTCTCGCCCTCTTCTCGTTTGCCGCAACCAACGATAATTTAGTAGAATCTTGCTAATCGCATTCGCTATTATCAAATTATTTAGCTTACTTTCAAACGAAATGTCGGATTTTCCTAGGGGGGTGGAAAATGATTACCGCTAGTGAAATTTATTTAACGAAATTAATCAATTTCCTTTTGCTTTACTAGCACATTCGCCCCTCCCATTGCATTGTAAATGTTCGTTAGTTTATAACTATCTAAATATATCTAGTTATTCGCAATTATTAGCGCAACATTACACCGGAAAGACTGATTCCTCCGCTGCACGCAGCAAATGGTCAGCCGCTTCTTTAGTGTTTTTTTTTTCGTCCTCGGAACACTGGGTACGCTCGCGCACCGTATTTTTTAAATGATCATTTGCTGCCCAGGCGAGGCTCGGATAAGCTTTTTGAGGTCTTATAAGGGGAAAAAAGCCCTGTTTTGTTTGTTTGTGAGTTTGTCTTCTTCTCTATTTTTGCGATTGCGTACTATCCCAAAAGAAACGGTATACTATTGTGAATACTATTGTAATACTGCTGTACAAAGTATATAACCATCACGGGTGTGTCCGATAAAACGTGTTTCACCTCCTGCATGTCATTATAACGCTCTGCGGAAGATCATCCCGTTGATATCTGCAGGCGTGCTCTCCTCATTTTCGTTTGCCCTACGCTACACGCTTTCCAGTGAATGATTGTTTATGCATTAGTACAGTCATTTCGGTGCATATCGAAACAAACCTAGGATCCGTTACGTTGCTCACAGTGTGTCGTGGGTGTAAAAAGAGATTTTCCGGGGTTTAAAACCATTTCGTTCAACTACCTAACGATAAGTCAAAAACAACACTCATAACACACAAAAAAAAACACTCTTCAAATGTATACAATACTATAGTGACGACTCGGAACTGATCGCAATGATGATCATGATCATGTAGACATAGTATGAACACGGCATACTGAAAACGATCGAGTTAAATAGACAAACAATCAACACAAGCAGACGATTGGGTAGGAGATTCGAGTTCCGTGTTGCACACATGTTGTTGTTTGACAGGATAAGCAAGGACGCGTTGCGTTAGTATTTAAACAAAATGAGCTGTGTGTGTGTGTGTGTTTAGTCGTCTTAAAACAAATCCTGAATGATCGTCGCGGAGTTACAGTAGCATCAACCAGAATGCTGTTTTGAGTGTAAAACGGTGTAATTAGGTAGACGGGACGTGTGTAGGTGTATGCGTGTTGGTGTATTTAGAGGAGATTAGCTCACTCATTCCTGAAAACAAAGAAGAAAAAAAAATGCAGAAACTTTCTCTTCCACGATTTACACATCTCACCAAGGCCGAGGAAGGCGTTCCTCACTTAGTGCGTTTGCGTTTAGATTGCCGTACGTTTGCCCGAATGTTCGTCACGCGCAGGCATTTGAACGGGTTTGGAGGACTGGACATTCGTTAGAATAGTACTGAAATTAGTAGAAATCTTCCGAACAAAAAAAAAAAAAACGGTCAAGAAAGGTGAAGACGCAGCACGCCATGAGACAGCAGGTTGAAAAATCATAATCAAACAGCTCTGATTTAGTCGCATTAGACTACACTGCTAATGAGGCATCCGCCGTATTCGTACACGAAGATTTCTTGCGTCACAGCATAGTAGACACATACAAAAAAAAAAACAAACAGGGCGGCAAATACAAAGCAAAACAAAAGAGAATTATAGCAGTGGCACGGTTTCTTGCACGGTGATTTTTTCGAACCATTTTTACCTTTTACCATTTAAAGAAAAAAAGGGGAATAGGAACGAGAAGACGCGGACGCGCGCGCATGATCACTGAATGAAAGTATGCGGCAAGGGTATGCTTGGCTCTCGCCCCCCCCCCACCTCCGGGTTGCATAGTGCAGGGGAAATGGATCACCAGAATTACGCACGCCAGGTTACAAATTTTCCAACCACAAGACAAACACATAGGACAGCGTATTTGGGGCGGTAGGCGGTGTGTTTATGTGGCAGGGTTTTAGCTAGAGTGACACCCACACTCCATAGGAGATGTTTCGCGACACCAGCAGCAGCAGCAGCAGTAGTCGCTTTAGTCGATTTAGTCGAGAGCGCGGTACAGACCGCCCCCCCCCTCGGTACACATTCGTGGGTTTTTGTGGTTTTTTGACTTTTTATTAGCACGCTCTAGAAGAGAACAGGGAAGGCGTAGTAGAAAACAGTAGTGCAAAGCGCCAGGGCTAGACAAAAGCGACAGGAGAGAGTGGTTCATAGTACCGTGTAGTGTAGTATTGTCTTTAAGCGTGTGTGTGTGTGTAGCATTTCGAGGAGGAAGGTAGTAGTTCGCTAGGCAAGTAGACAAAATACTAGGTTCTGTACTACTAAAACGATGTAGGAAAGAGTGCGGGAAAGAGATGGAGAGGTGTGTAAGGACATCCATCTTCACAACCTTTTTCGCGAATGCCGTTCTACCCAATCCACCGTCTCTGGTAAATCGAACAAAAAGGTGTGTGAGTGTAAGGAACAGTGTTTAATGTAAAGTATATACATGAGTACGAAGGGTAAACCTCCATTCAGGATGCACTGGTCTGACAAAACTTCTTTCTTTGTTGTACCTTTTTTCTCACACCCTCCCCCCTCGTGCCCCTTTATTGGCATCTCTTGGTAATGTGTTGTACTAGAATCATTGACAGTGTAGTGTCCGGAAACTATTGAAAGTACTGCGAGTAGCGCAAAGTTGTTGTTATTGATCCAATTTTGTGGTTGGATGGTGTTAGCGATTGACGGGTTCCGTAAGCGTAAGAGTTTTAAATCTTCCTTTGTTGTTGGTTTTTTTTCTTTGTTAGTTGATTTACAAATCAAAATATTTCGATTTTTTTTAACGATATTATAATTTTCAATATCATCTATATCATCGTGGTGACATTGTTTGTGTCATTGTTTAAAAAAAAGGTTTAAAATGAAGAAAAAACAAAATACTCATTGAAAAATCACTTCAACTTGAGAAAATTGATGGAAAGCCAAGGGTTAGAGAAAAGATGCGAATGACAAATGTTTTACAAAATAAAGAAAAAATGTACGAACGTAGCAAACAAACATAGAAAGCGAGACAGAGTGGAAATTAAAGCAGTAAAACGACGTTTAGTTTATATGAGATGAAAAGCAAAATAGGAAAAACGGACTCGCGCAAAAATAATTAAGAAAAAAACGAATGAAATGAATAAATGACTCCATGCGTGAGATAATATATAAAGAAAGACAAAAAAACTGTCAACCAAACCTAACAACCATACCAAAATGGAAAAAAAAAACACGTACAGCAAACAAGAGATAATGTAATAAAAAAGGAAGAGAGAGAAAGAGAAGGGTAGTAAAGCGGAAAATGAGGACAAAATTCTGAAATATGGAAACGGTGTCGTAGAATAGGAAACCAAACCAAATCCACTCGAGATCGTGCGCGGCATATTTCGTCATGGATGAAGAAGAGATAGTGAAAAGTGTGGTGCATAACACCCACACACACACACACAAACACATCCACACACCCACAGGATTAAGTAGCTGAAATGAAATGAAACGATGCAAACCGTGTAGTAGTTTTACTAGGCTTAAGAAAGGAAAACAAAAAAAAAACAAAATGAAACTCTTAGGCGTATTTATAGAGCATGTAAAGTTTAAGGTAGATGTGAAATGGAAATGTCTACGACATACGACATTGGCTGAAATCGGCTAACCACATACACGCACACATACATTACGCGTACTGGACGTAAGGACCCGCGCGATGCAACAATGGCGGGAGGAAATGGATGGAAAAATCGGAAAACGGAAAATTACTACCTAGTAAATGCTCCCCAGGAAATGCGTGTATGTGTGCGTGCGTGTGTGTAAGCGCACGTTCTTTGGAAAGGAAATGTCTGCGGGTCTACATCAGGCACGGGAGACGAGCTGTGTGGGGCTTATAGGGTTAAACAATGAAATGAAATTTTTGCTAGTTTTTAAGGACATATTTAGGGTAAAAAATTGTTTAGAATTTAAAAACACAGTGAACAAGACAAGTGAAAAAAACAGACAAACAACTCAATGTAGTAGCGAGAAAATGAAGTTTGCTTAAATGCTTTCCCCCAATCGTTCGAACTTTCAGCGATTTTGCGTACTGTGGATGGAAAGTGCATGAGTTTTCAGTTTGGCAGTTCATGAGGTGCTGATGTGCATGATGCAGTTTCATTCAACTCCACCGCGCCACAAATATGCGATCGTGAAGAGACATGTTAGCGATGTTTATTTGTTCCTTTTCTTCCTTACACCCCGTACCCCAACCGCTTGGCCAGGAAAAGCTTGGTGGAAAAGAAAATATTTAAAGCAAATGATGTGTACATGATAGAGTAACAAAATTTCGGGACGTGTGGCAAATCAAGCTATATAAAACTATTTGTTTGTGCAACTACGACACCAGTGTCGGTCACCTTTCTTTTTTGTATCGTTTTTTGCAAAGGCAAATAGATGAAGTGGAAAGTAACAAAACAAACACTAATACCGACGCGATCGTGAGGTGAGGAATGGCGTAAATTAAAAAAAGAAAACATAAACAAGCGATAGCAAGCCTCAACAATCGTAATTCTTCCTGCTAAACTACACACGATACGATACGCAAGAGAGAAAAAAACACACACAGTTAAAGTAAACGAAATCAGGAATTTTTCTTACACAAAGATGAAGAAACGCGCAGGAACGAACAAGCACGCGGCTCTCGAGAAAAAGAGAAAGCCCCCGGAACATTGTGCATCAAAAGGGGAGAAGAAAGTGACAGAATTTTCCCACTCTTCCTAACTCGATTTCCTTCATCAACATGAACATTTTATGCACTCACACTGCTACTCATCCTTTACCTTATCGCTGCATGCTGTCCGTTAACTAACGCGTGTGCGCAATCCATTCGACGTTTGATCGTGCATGTGTGTGCGCGCTGTCTTGTAGCAGACGTGAAAGGCAGGTGTGTCGAACCCAAAGCCAGAGGATACTAGCGCACCGGGGGATATATCACATACATACAGAGACACACACACACACCCGCGCACAAACACCGGTGCGCTCATATATTACCATATTAGATGAAAAATTTAAAATGCGAACGGGGCTTCCACCTTCGGTTCTGTTTTATACATAATTAACAAGATGGCGGAATGAATGCTCCGTTTCCGGTGTGATGAAACAAGCCACAGAAAGAAACGGGACATAACAAGGCAGGAATACTGTGTACGAGTGTGTCAAAACTTGTTGTTTTTTTTCTGTTTCCAAAACCATCTAGTGCGCTTTGCCAATTTTCTTTCGTGGTTTTTTTTTTCTTGTACACATACAAACAATTGCATTACATTACAACCTGAGAGTGCTTTTTGCCGAGATAGCCGAGCTTACGGGCCCCGGGCTAGAGACAGTATGGTAGAAGAAGAACGTTGCAGTATCACACGCTGCAGTGCTAAATGTGGCACCGACACACAGTTACACACATGCCCTGCATGCGCACGACGGATGCGAGGAAGAAACGGATGGACGGACGGAGCTGAAAACTTATTTTTGGTCTTTATTTTCGAATCGCTTAGTGTGTAAGGATGTTAAATGAACGTAGCAGTAAGTGAACAAAATGCAAATGCAAAATGATCATGTTTTTGTTTTCGCCCCGTCGGCCGGAAGACCGCCGGTTGAGATGGGTGAAACCGTTGAAAAGAAAACATACACGAACCGATAAACGCTCACAGATTAGGCAAAACCCAGGGCATACCATTGTGTCGGCTTAGGAATGGAAGAAAAAGCATATGCGCTAGAAAACGAGCTGTAGATTGGAAAGCAAATAAGAAAATAAAAATTTAAAAAACAAAAACTGATTTACAACAACTAGTGACTAGTAAACGGCACGACGAGACGACAGGCACGATAAAGAAGCTAAAACTAAAGACAGATAAAAACCAGCTCACCGAAAACCGGAAGCCGGTGCTGAATAGTTTTCGCGATAAGCAGTAGGGGTTGACACACATGAAAACCTAAAAGTTAAGATGTTAGTAGCAGCGTGTGCGTGAAATAGATACGGCAAAAAGGGGACAGGCGAAGTCACGCATACTGCTGTAAGCGGAATAGTAGATGATGAAAACTGGAGCAGCTGAACGGAATGGAGAAACGAAAACAGACAACAAAATGATTTAAAAACTCAACCCAAAAAAAAACTACAAACAGATGAAAATGCAAACAAAAAAAAAACACGAAATGGTAGTAGAAAACAAAAACAAAATGCAGATTGAAACGTTGTAGTCTGTAAGATGGTGTTGAACAGATGAAAAAGAAAAAACAGAACCTTTAGCTTCTAAGTAAGATGGAGAAAATGAAAACCAAGAAAGCAGAACACGCACTCACAGAAAACTAGCTTTTAAGAGTAAAAACAAACAAAAAAAGAAAACAAACTGAAGCTGAAAATATGGAATGGGTAAATTTGCGGCACGGAATAAAAGGAGAAAGTAAATGGTCACATTGTTGGTTTTTTGTGCTCATGTATTTTTTTTTATATGTTAGGCGCATTGTATGAGTAAGGTACAATGTATTTCCTTCAAATTGAACCTTCTGCTGTAGTAGTAGTGTAGTAGTTCTTAATATCTGATACAATATTTATGCGAAGCTCTAATGTTGATTCTTAAAGTTGTCCACTCTCCACGTTTTTATTCTATTTTACACCTTCTTTTCTTGCCTTCACCCTATATCGCCTCATTTTATTCACATATTCACTCCATAATCCAATCAACTACGGCGATGTCGTCATCCACGATGTCATTAGCTGGAGTCATCGATAGTGTTCCCGTGGGACGATTCTTCCAATACGCGTAACGAACTACAGGAAGGTGCCAGAGATGTGGTCGAGGGGCGTAGTATTCTATAATGAAAGAAAATATAACTGATGTAGCTCCATCAAATAATCGTTGTGATCGAAGATGATGCAGTGCAAAGGGTATTCGGATGATCCTTTGTCTTTGAATCAAGAAACGGGATGTCCGAGCAGTTGAATTAGAAACCCTGTAATTCCTACAATTCGTTGCACAAATTGCACCGCAATTCAAATTTCTCGGCGGAACTCTACAACAGCCGACAAGCTAGGTTCTGTTGCGAATGCAGAAATAATCGGTTGCTCATCCCTGCAACTGTCACTGTCACATTCGAAGCAACAAGAACAAGAAGAACTTGTCAAGTGAACGGAGAAAAAGCGAAAAAAGTGTAGTAAAAATATCGGAATATTCTCGAGCGGTGAATATTTAGCAAAATCGTGATTATCGTGTGCATGACTCCATGTGGTTTCGTGTCATTTCTCAATAAAAGCTTGCGTGGAATACGTATTAGCTTCCTTTTCCCCATCACAACATACGATTCATCATCAAAGTTGCCGGATACATTCGCAGCAGGGAGCGCCCACCGTGGAATGTGTTTTTGCTGTCGTCTGTCTAGCTGATCGATACTGTTCCCTTGCGGGTTTGAGCGTCTCAGTAATTGTGGCACTACGTAGCCCTAAGTCTGCCGACAAACTGTAGCGTTCGTACGAATTGTGGTATATTTTTATTGAAACTGTCCTTCAGTACAGGCGACGAGCAGGAATTGGTGCGGCTCGTGCGCGTGAAGTTGCCCGTGAAAAAGGTTGACGGAAAGGAACAGCGGTCGGAACGGGAGCAGGTCGTGTGTCGTGGCTCCAGGTGCGAAGGTACGTATGCTGTATGATGTGAACGATGATAAATTTAGGCTGCTTAGTCGGACGCGAAACAATTGCAATAGCATTTGTAACGGCATAACATGATACACGGGAAACCAAATGTCATACGACGGGGAATAGGCAACGCACACGCCATGAATTAATCTCGTCCCAACAAGATTGCACAGTCATAACATAGCGATTTGACGTATTTACGACCAACGAATCACGGTGTGCTTGGATTGTGTTGGAGCCTTTCTAGTGCGCGTCATCTGATTTTCTCCTCTTTTGAGCCACAGATGTAAAGTGGCCATCCAGCTGAGAACGGATGTTTCATAGTAAAAGCAACTTTCTCGATTCTTCTGGTATTCCTCCATCGTAACAGTTTCCACAAGTTGTCTCAACACAAGAAAGATTTCATCAGATTTTATTTCCACTTTCTTCTTGCAGGGGAAAATTAGGAGAAATCGTGTGTTTACTTGACAGCAGACAGTAAAGCTGGAGTTTTAGAAGAAACCAGTTTCTCAGCAACTAACAAATATGATAAATTTAAAAGTGAAAACTCTAGATTCACAGAATCACGACTTTACGGTTGATGAGGAGGTAAGCAGCTGTGTGGCCAAAATGTTGTCGAAGTGCTCTCGCTTAATCCGTTCCACTGTTTACTTTCTAGATCTCCGTGCGTCAGTTTAAGGAACAGATTGCGGAAAAGATCAGCGTTTCGGTGGATTTGCAGCGGCTCATCTACTGTGGCCGGGTACTGTCAGACGATATCCCTCTGAAAGATTACGATCTGAATGGAAAGGTTGTTCATCTGGTGCAGCGTGCCCCACCATCGGCACGCGGCACCAGTCTCAGCAGTACCGAAGCGGGTGGCCGCGATGAAGCTGCACGTGCATCCAGACGGTCACGCAGTAGCGACAACGCTACCCGGAACATTTTTCCCAGCCTGGATGAGCTAAACACTATGTACTTCGGTTCGATGACGTCAATTCCGTTGAACATGACTGCGACTGTAAGTAGATGATATGTGCCAACCACCCTACCAACCAACTACCCTAACCATTTTGTCTTCCCTCGACAGAACGTCACTCAGATACCGTCGGTCGGTTCATCTTCAACGCTGTGCAACAATCGCATCACCGTCGCCCGGCACATGCTGGACTGTGCGGATAGTATACTGAGCTATCTGGAGAATCCGGCCCGCGGACTCAATTATAGCGCGATGGACTACCTCTCGCAACAGACGATGGAATCGACCGTGTTCGAGGTGGGCATATCGGCAGTCGGTGACGTGGACATTCCGCACAACCAGGTGCAGAACTTTGTGAACGCCTTTCAGGGCGCTGTGAGTGCGGCATTACGCCAGAACGGTATGTCCAATGTGACGGTACAGCAGCCAGATGGGCTGAACGGGTCGGTGCAAGTTTTTGGAACGGTGCCCGACTTTGCCGTCCTAACGCCACCGAACACAAGCGCTACTGCTACGCCAGCCCACGAAGGTTCGGGAGCGTCATCGACAACCAACAGCGGCAGTAGCAGCAGCAGCAGCAGCAGTAGCAGTAGCAGCAGCAGCAGCACGAGTAGCAGCGGCAGTAACGGCGGAAGCTCCAGCAGTCCTAGCGCATCGTCCAGCTCGTCGGAAACGAGTGCCGAAAGTCGGCGCCAGGTACGGTCCGGACCGTTGAACACTCAAACAACGAGCACGCAAACGCTCGGTGAGGTGGTGCAGCAGATGCGTTCGGTGCAGCGGCGCATGGAACCGTTCCTCCAGCAATACTGCGATATACTGCAAGACGATCCGTCCTTCGAGGAATCGGACACTGTTGGACGCGAAAATGCGCAGCGTGTGTTTGATCGAGTTTCGGAAGCGATGCATTATATTTCACACGCGCAGCACGCCATCAGTGACCTCATGCTGGATTTGCAAATGGCCACCCCACGTCATCTGTGCTGTCGGCCGATTTTAGTCGAGCAGAATGCTTATGTCAGTTCCGGACTGACCGCAATGCCGGTATGTATGCATTTTTATGCATTTTGCGAGAGGCCTTAACACTGGTTCTATTTTGTCTGTTTATTTCTCTCTCAGCACAACATCAATCTGGCAAATATGCTGCGCAACCACATTAATGTAACCAATAACAATAACAACAACAACCCGGAAGTGGGTAACAATAATATCCACGCGCAGCTGATCAATTTAGGCATCACGGCCCAACCGGCCTTTTTCACTGGAGCTCCAGCTGCTGCTGGTGCTGCTGCAGGAGGAGGCGGCGGCGGCGGCGGCACTGGGACTGGGACCGGCACGATGCGTCCACCGACCGCTCCACCAGCATCGGGAGGAACGACAAACCAACCGCCGTCTACTAATCAGGCAACAGCAACATCGGCAAGCACCACTACAACCGGTGCCTCCACGACTCAGTCACGACCGCCGAACCTAGGTCAGTCTCAAAACAGACCACCTACGGCAGCTGGTGTTGGTGTTGGTGGTGGGCGAGGTAACAATAATTTAGTCACCTCCGTGTATATACCCCTGTACGACCTCAACAGCGTCCGGCGGGTACAAAATGTTCTCGGCGAGATGCGACCATCGGCGGCAGGTTAGAGTTCCCTTTTCCTCACGATCGATGGCGTATCGATCGTTGTTTTGTGGTTTCATTGCCAGTATTTCCATTGTGTGTTGGCTGGTATGCACATGTTTAACAACCACAAATGGGACCCCTTGGATCCTCGATGGGATACCTCATCGTCGGATTGCGCTTTAGTGCTAACTGTGTTACACTGTGTTTTCATTACGCTTGCTTAAGCTCAATAGCGTATTTTATGGATCATTTTGTGTTCCCTACTGCTTTTAAAAATCCCAATACTCCCTACTAACAGTGTTATTCAAAAGCAAACCCTTGCACGTCTGATGTTTTGGTACATAATTCAATTTAGGCAGGGATAGGATCTTACAGAAACATAGCTACATTTCTTCTAAAACATAACAACACACTCACACCGTCGCACACAACACGAAACACATATTGCATTGCTTTTGTTCCTTCTAGGTTGGCGCAACAATCGGTTTATCATGATACGGGACGCGACGCGTTCAAGGGCTCAACGGCCAGCCTCGGCTGATGGCCGTTTACAGCCCCCATCGGCAGCTGGCGCAACCCGCCCGCCTCGTCTGGTCACCATTACTAACTGTACGTTTCGTTCGATTACTCCATACTCCTCACAATAGAACTACGGTGCCGGAAATTCCTTCAAGCACAACCTTGTTTCTGAACATATCTGCCTAGCCATTGTATTCAACAGACAAGTTATGATGTCACTTCACTAACTCTATCCATCCACTTTACAACAAGATATGTGCGCAAAAGTCATTGTTATTTATTAAATATTTAGGTCGTAAATTACGTGTGGAGTCGACGTCAAAAATGGCACGTTTGAGACAATTGCTAATGAATATTGCTGTGAAATAAGTGTGCGCTTACGGGAATTTCTACTTCTCTACTCAGATTTGTGGTATTAATTTCATTATCTTTAATGGATTAGAAAAGATAATTTCATTATCTTTTCGACTGCAAGGGTGGTAGAATATTGAAATGACACTTGCTTCTATACGAACAGACAGAGAATGTTTTTTTTTGTGGTTCATGTGGCTTACATTATCATCGAGGTGATTACATTCTGCAATGTACAGATTTGAAGTTTTAACTGAAGGTTATTAATTATATGTGTTGCTTGCTGTCCTTTTGAGGTCCTGTGGTTATTCAACTTACATTAAAATTTCCCTCCATAATGCTTCGTCCACTGGCGGAATAACTTGTTGGCCGTAACGCAACATAATTAAAATCGTATTGTTCTTTTTCCTATGTTTACATAATCGTCTTTTTGTTTTTTTTTCTACTTCTTCATAGTGAACGCAAACAACAACAATAGAGCAGCCGGTGGAAATAACACGTCGGGTACTGGCACACCGAACAACGCCAACCAGAACGCGCAAATCCAGATGGCACGTTTCCTGCAGGCAGTCGTAAATGCAGCACCCATCCACACGGACATCCACGTGCAGATTAATACCGGCGGCGGTAATGATAACAACACCGGCAGTACGCCACCTGCATCTGCTGGCAATCGTACCGGGGTAACCGCCACCAGTACGACAGCGCAAACTGGTAATAGCACGACGAATGCTGCCACTGCCGCCGCAACCACCACCACCACTGCCACCAGTGCCAACGGCAATGGCAGAGCTGGAGCTGGCGGTGAAAACATCATTCATGGGCATCCACGTTTCGCTACCGTCACGCTGCCAACGACGTCCACCCAGACGCGTTCTACCTCCCGTCCGCACGTGCACAGCATTCCGCCGTCACATCTCGGTGGAACCGGACAAATTCGCAATCTACGCCCCATGGCGGCGAGCATATTGAACACCTTTGATCGGTAAGAACTATGGGTTGAAACAAAGCGCTCTACAGGAGCTGGAGACAAAGAAGAGATTATACAAACTTTTTTTTTTTTCTTTCCTGTTTGACTAGATTTTTGCCCTGCAACAGTCATCATATCCGTGACAATAGCGGATCAAATGGCGATCGATCGAGTGAGGGTACACCGAACCGTGCTGGTTCCGGTGAAACGGCAAACACACCTAATGCACCGGCACCTGGCACCGAATCTGGCACAGATACCGTTCCGATGCAGGATGATGGTACGAAAAGCATTTTAAAATCTTTTAAGAAAATTTTAAATAATTATTTTCCTTAACAATATGATGGTTCTTTCTTACATGATAGGACGTGCAGCAGCTGCCTCGACACGCATTAGCATGTTTGGTACTCAATTTACTCTGACCGAGCTACAAAATGGAGTGCCACACCCGAACACTCTGAATCGTGTGCGGGACTCGCTGCGAACCTATGTCAACCGAACACTTTTTGCCGACCGTACTGTCGACGAACAAACCGTGCGTGAGGTACGCTTTTTTGTCCACCCAATATTATTGCCCATAAAGACTAACAATATTACCGTTCGTTCGATATAACTTTCGCAAACAGGTGGGCAATAGTATCATTGAACGCGTAATGCCGCTCCTGGCTCCGCTGGCTGAGAACGATCGTCCGCAGTTTGATACGCGCGCTTCTTTGGTCAATTTGATACGTAACTTCTTCCCAACGTTCATCAACCTGATACGTGAGGACAGCTCATCACAGTTCGGTGTACGGATGATGCGCTCTTTGCTGATGTTTATGCGTCGCTCGTTAATGATATTGGTTCAAGGAGTTGGCCGATTCTGTGCGCAATCGTTTGTGCTGAATTTGGTGGAAAGCGCACTGCGCCAACAGAATGTACCAGACCTGGACCGAATCATGCGATTGATGGAGCCCATTGTGAATTATAACTTTACTTCGGCGACCCGGAACGATATGTTTGACACTCAACAATTTCTAGTCATCCGACAACCGGCCCCACCAGCGGCTGGTACATCTACGGCGGACAACACCGGTACGGAAAGTCGCTCATCCAGCATGTCTTCCAGTACTGGTACCGGTCAG
Source organism: Anopheles marshallii (assembly GCF_943734725.1). Taxonomy (NCBI): domain Eukaryota; kingdom Metazoa; phylum Arthropoda; class Insecta; order Diptera; family Culicidae; genus Anopheles; species Anopheles marshallii. Next base: position 62,308,272 of record NC_071327.1, read on the forward strand.
CGAGAAGCTAGTGTAAGTGAAGTTATTATGTCGCCGGTTACTGCAGGTTACTGTAGCTTTTTTCGTAATTTTGCATCGTCCCTCTCTAGCCCATGGATGTGGATGACGTGGAGAGCATGTCTACGCCGGAACTCGTGTCGGATATTGCGGAAATATCGATCTCAATCGAGCCACCAGCCATGAGTGTCGACCAGTGCCCGGTGGAAATGGCGAGTTCCTCATCACAATCCGAAGCTGAACCGGTCACTAGCAAAGCAGCAACCCAGCAAGCGACGGTAAGCACACTGTCGGGAAGCATTTTAGATTTGGCTAATCGACCAGTTCCACCACGCCCGGCTGGTGATGACGAAGAGCTACCAACAGTCGAGTTTGACGCCGAATCCTGGCATCGTCATTTCCCGTCCAACTGGTTACCGATCATTACCCGCGATCTTGGCAGACAAAGGCGACAAGTGAGTGCGACTAACCCTATCCGATTGTATGAGAAAAAATTGGCATGATATGTCTTTGTTTTACGCTCCTTCACAGAGTCCACAAACCCCTTTCTCCGATGCGTACATTTCCGGCATGTCCTCAAAGCGCCGAAAGTTGCTATCAGAAACGAAACCACCGAGCGATGTCCATTCGCTGATATCGGACGGTGTTCGACGAGCCTTTCTCGGTACTGGAATTACACCTTCGAACGCGGTTATTGGAAACAGTGGTACTACCACCGGCACCAGCGGCCATGCCGCCACCACTCGACGATCAACCACAGGACAGACAGCTTCGTCGGCCACCACGTCCGGGGGAACTGCAGGCGCAAGTACGAGCGTTGCCAGCGGTAGCAGCGCCACGCACAACCGATTCCGCACCCTGGACGAGATGGCCAACAACATTGCCAACGATGGTGCCCTGCAAATGTCGTACTGTGAGGCGATGAAGGCCAGCATACGCGACCGGTTGGCGAAGGATTCGGATTACGATGCCATGCGGTTCCCCAACTGTTCCAAGTACTTCGAAAAGTAGTAACACTGCTGGAACGGGAAATGGACATTAAATAGGGAATGTATCTTTTTTTTTACTTGAGTTTATAGTTTAGTTCGTCCTCGGTTGTTGTGTAATGATTTCGCGCGTGTTGTGTTAAAAGATAAAAAAAAATAAACACAAATAATCCCGTGCTGTGACGATGACCGTCGCTACCGGTGGTCAAGGGTTTGTTTGTATTGGTAGGCTGCATTGCGCACCGTTCCGTTTTAGTACACCCGGTCGCACGATTACTAATATGAAACTATTCGGCTAACGCATACGGACAGAATAGGGCAACGTGTGAGACGTGTTTGTGTGTAGGTTTAAGAGGGACGAAGAGAAGACGCAGCTTTAAGCAAAAAGTGGAGAGCACTATCGTAGTCTCGTAGGTTCCATTGGTTCTTACAAAAAATGTACAGTTGCGATCTGAGGTAACGGATAAATCACCATAAGACAACGATGATTTATATCCCCCGACAGTCGCTCCGTTTGGAATGTATAATCGCGAATCAACCAACCAACCTCCGTACGGGAGCTGTCATGCAATGGAGTAATCATTTAATAATTGCAATTCAAGTGAAGTGTTGTGTTTTCAGTTTAAACTTCTAATACCATTGCTTTGTTCTTCTATCAAAAACTTGCCTCTCATCGGTAGACTTTTGTTCGTTTGGTTCCATGGTACAGTTGAGTTTTGTGTTGCTGTTTATATCGTTCACCCGCGAACAGAATTGCGCTTTCTCGGGAAAAGTAAACAGAAACTTCAGAAGGGAGAAAGGAAAGGACACATACACTTTATAACCTACTCAATCTAATAGGAAGTTATAATAAATAAAACTAGATTAAATGATACCTACTGCAGGGATACCAACCTCCACAAAAACATCTAGATCAGTGGTGTCAAACTCATATCGGGTTCCTGGCCAGGTTATTTGTAGATACCTACTTGAGACATTCATTGTACCCTTCCCTTCTTGTTTCTGGTACATTCAGAAGCAAACGAAGTACTCGCTACACCCTTTACGATCCAGATTGTAGGACCTTGTGGGCCGTATGTTTGACATGTCTGATCTAGATGTTGGGACACCGATGACAACAGTGAGAAAACTTGCTATCACTTTTACGGGTACAATACTGCGCTCCTCTTGACGAAATCTTCCACCGGCGGCAGACTTTTCCAAAATGCCGAGAGCAACTGTATCCTTGTGAGCCCACGCATAGTAGAACACGGTGTGCTGATGTGACCTGCACACCTGCCAATGAACCACCTATTATTTCGGTTTGGTGTGTTATCTATTTGAAAGGATGGCGATTGTGTGGTGCAGTTGCCTACCACATGTGACTGGACCAGTACCAAATTCCAACCGGACCGTTCTCTCGTACGCAGGAGTTGACTGTCTACCCTTAGGGGGATACTACCGTCAAGGATATACAAAGGATAACAAATAACAGTAGGTAAGTGAAATAAAGCAAGTATTCAGCTATCATCTCGACCTCTTGATTTTTGTCTATTTCGCAGACCATCATCACTCCCAACTTTTGGCGTCCGCTTGTCTATTTTCGATCGATTATGGCAACATCCAAAATGCGCATCCAAACGCCCGTAACATTGTTACGATCCGGATCGGGAGCACACCAAATCGCAAAACAAAACGTGCACCATTAAAATGCCAATCGGCGGCACGGCCGTGATACGTGTGTTGATGTTTGGCAGTGCTTGGCCACCGGTGCCCGGTTCGAGAAGCGATACCACTTGAGCTCGTGCTGCACGGAGCGGTAGAAGTAAAAAAAAACACAGCCCAGACGACACGGGAACACCCTAGCAATACTGGGCCCGGCAAACCGAATCGAAATACCGACGGTGATGACGTAATTCGCAATGACGACGACGGACCCATCCAACCGTTTCCCCCCACTCCACCCCCCCCTCCATCCCCGGCCATGAAGTTGGGAAAAAGCATGTCAATGGTTTTCCATTCATGCTTTCGCATTATCAAACCAGCTCGATCATGTGATCGTGGCGACCATCCACGGCAGAGCGTTTGCCTGTGGAATGCAAGGAATGTTAATTTCCATCCAGCGTACAAACGTTTTCCCTTGGCAGCAGATCGGTTGCAATCCAGCCGGGAGGAGGAGGAGGAGGACGGCAAAGAAACAAAATACGGCAGAACTTGAACTTTGATTTAGGAACCTGTGTACTAACGGTATCGATCCCGTTTGGCGGGTCCAAACCGATCGCTGACGTACCCGCTCAGGCGTGTCAAGTAGTGTCGGCTAGTAGTTTGGCGATGGCAATTGGAATGTTAAAATGGCGACGAAAAACCGTACGATCGATCGGCCTGCGCCGAGTGACAGCTAAAGAGCAACCGAAAGTAATTGATGAGATCGTGCATGATTCACACGTGCGATAATCGGCCAATGCCGAGTGAGCAACGGCAGGTTGCGGTATCTGGCCACCCACACACACACACACGCACACACACACACGCACACACACCAGGTATCGCACCCCGCGCACCGATATTAATTCGCGGGATTCGTGGGGGAAGGTGTCCATATTTCGCCCGGTGGACACACGCATATTTTTAGCCCGTTAATCAGCAATCCGCCACCACCTTCCGGGTGCCGCCGGTCCACCAAACGGGCGCTAAAATTAAACCACTGCCGGAGGACAGGCGAATAAATTTGGAAAATGGTGACCAAAAAAAAAAAGAAAGAAAACAGGGCAAAAAGTTATTCCAAGAATGATAAACATTTTTTGGGCGATTCACACATTCCGCCTACGCGCTGTTGCAACGCGGCGGCAGTTGGAGGGAAATCTCCACCGGGGGCGGAACGGAACGGTGCTTGGCGCCACCCGGCGGTTACAGGTTGTTGTGACAGGTTTATGTGCTTATTTTGCTGTAGTACATATCTCCACTTGACGACATTCATTCAGACGACCACTTGGGACGGCATGCCGGGCTCGAGATGTCACTGCTGGATGGCAACAATGTATACGCACAATTGCATGATCGTCTAATAACAGAAGAGCTTATCAAAAATGCGGATACAACTTGCCGGTTGGCCAGTTGTATTAGTAGCGTTAAGATATCTGGTTATCAAGATGCTGTTTTGGGCGTGATACTATTGGAATCTCCTGGAAAAAATCCCAGAATTTCTTGTAATTTCAACTCAGACCGGTGGAACCATTGGCTCCAGATTGACGAATCTTAATCTCTATTCGAAAAATGCAAGAATCATTCAAGATTTATGACATCCTATGAGCTTGTATTCAGCTTGGTCTTCAGTTGTCTAAACCTAACCTAAGGACCTAACTATCATTCCGCTTCAAGGGACCCCATCCATCACTTCTCTGAGGATTTATTAATCTTTTGAGAGTCGATTCCTGATTCATCCACACTAAAGATTCATATGAATCTCATTCTTTAAAAAAGATTCATTAAGTACTACACTTATCCAAGTCCTGCTGGTCGGGAACTCTATACCCAAGATATGAATATGCGAAAGCAATAATGGATGTCTAGAACACACATTCGGGTAGGAAGCAGGAAAGAAACTTAAAAGCTAACAGAGACTCTTGTTAGAACTTGTCTACCATTAAATTAAACCTACTCTCGGTGATTGTTGCGTTTCTTCTCCTTGCGACATTGCTGAAACCTCTTTGCTGATCACTTTCGTCTTTTCTTGTCCGCCGCTTAAAAATTCCTGAAGTCCTGAAGACCATAGAGGATTACCGGTATGTAACAGTGTACGATATATACTGCATTTCGTGTCTTGCTATGATCAGCAGGACATTGTGGAGCCCATAGGTAGTCACGATTCTCCATCACAATGACCTTCCAGAATTCGTTGCTTGGGTTGTTATCCGAAATTACGATCGTTCCAAGGTAGCAGAACTCTCCTCTACAACTTCAAGATTGTCACCATCAACTAATATTCTGCTCCTCAACCGGGCCCTGTCGGGCGGCAAGCAGACAACTTTGTCTTCGCCGCATTGATCCTCAATCCAATCCTTAAGGCTTCAAGTTGCAGTTGGGTGTACGATTCGCCATGTCCGTCCTATGATGTCGATGTTATCTGCGTAGCCAAGCTAAGCTCAAACTTTCTTCCCAGGAGGAGGTCCGACGCAATGCCCGCGCTTAACTTCGCCTTTGCAGCTCGACTTTGGACGACAGGTTGACGGGATCTTCAAAGACTTTCAAACCTGCTTTTGACAGTGTCTGTCATAACCTTCTTGTTCAGGCCAAGCTGTCGAGGCATGGGGTTTCATATAGCTTCATTAGTCCCGTGTGAAGCTCTTTGATACTCTCGTTATCCAGGATTCCTTGTTCCTGTGGAGTCACTCAGGGTAGTGCGTTGAGCCCTCCTACTGTTCCTTTCGTTTGTAAATGACGTATGTACTATCCTCCCACTCGACGATCATCTACCATAATCTCAAAATCTGATTACCCATCCACTACTCCTCCGATTGTTTCTCTCTCCAATTTTTTCCTAGACTCCCTCTCCTCATCGTTTTGCTCCAATTTCCATGTTCTGTGTTATTTCCTTCACCTGGGACTGCTCTTCCAGTTGATTGCAATTACTTCATAATCGAGTCTCTTCGACTATTGGTCTGGATGTGTCTTGCATTGCAGGAAGCTGTTAAACACTGCACTAAGGACTGCCTTGGCTTGATTAATCATCTTACCTCTGAGATGTCTGATCCGATGTCTGAGATGTGGACTTGTGCGTCCTCCATGTTGGAATACTCCAGTGTTGTGTGATACCCGGCTGGAACTACCTTAAATTAAGCTCAAATTGAGACGGGAGCAAACACTTTCTACGCGTATTACCAGCTCGATTGCCTTTACCAACCTGTGCAATTCTACTTAGACTTCCAGAGCTCGTAAAGCCTACCTTGGGATTTCATCGTTCTCAGGCTCAGGCTGCCTGTTCTGGACTCTTCTTGCATGCATTTCGTAAGTGAAATGTTTCAGCTGTTTGTTTCTATTTCCCAATGTTCTTTGTCTTCTTTCCATTCCATTCTCTCAACCTCTTTTTCTTTATGAATTGTTATCCTTTGCCTAGTGTTTGTTTTATCTCTCTCCCTGTTCCTACTGTCTTACTGCGTCCGTTCACATCATCGCTCCATACTTTAGTGCTAGTTAGTGATAGAATAATGATTTTTAAGCTTGTTTAAAGAGCGAATTGCATAGCCCTGGTGACAAACAACGAAATATATATATAAAAAAACGCAAATAAGTATCATTAACCGTCTCGCTTACAGAGCACCACAAAAGTCACACCCAACAAAGCGCGCAACATAAATCGCGTACACATATTCCGCATAACTCGCATTCCAGAGCTGCGAGCGCCCAGAGACCCCAGCGAGCGCGTGCGCATTCGTACCAGGCTGAATGGTGTGAGAAAACACGGCGATACCATTTTTTTTTTTTGGTTTGTATTATTTCCTTCGCAACAAACGGAATCCACCGTCCATTGGCCACAATGCACGGCGAGTCGATCCTTCGTTACTGTTCTGCACGGTGAACAAAAACGGTTCACATCGGAAGGTGGAAGATCGAGCAAGGCAACCGACGGGCAGTGGTTGTTCTTGGCCTGGCACGAAATGGCGCCTCGTCAGATGCCGCCCGAAGGCGCCATCCCACTGTTCGCAACGATGGATCCGGCATGCAAATAAATTACCGTGACGGGGGAAGAGTTTATGATTGGAGCGATAAGTAAAATTAATTTGATATTATCTGTTCGGTTTTGCAGACCGCACCAGCGTGTACGCGAATGGGTTTTGAACCCCGCTGGTTGGCCGGTTATGAAATCATCGTCCTGGCTACCGTGCAGACAGCACTGCCGCGCGATGGATGGATGGGTTTTTACACTTGGCAGCCCGGGAGTTAGCCCCCATCGGAGCGGATCGTGCCGGTTAGGCGCCATCTTTTCTGCCACTGGTAAGCCCTTTTCGTGACCACCCCCCGGCGGGAGAGGCCGTGGGCCGTGGCAGTAGATTTACGAGTGGTGGAATGTTTTTTGGACATTCTTAACACATTCAACTGGCACGGTTTTGGTTGCAGGCGGGAATTCAAGGCTCTGTAATAAAATGTTTTTTTTGGGACCTAAGAAAATGATACTTCAAGTTAACATAATGTTTAAATTGGCAAATACAATCTGGAGAGAGTGGAAATATGTTACAGTAAAGAATATGTAGGCAAAATTAAAAGAACAACTCCAAACAACAATTATTTGAAAGATGCAAAACAAGGAGCAACGTAGAGAGGGTACTGCGCCGAATAAACCAATCATCTGGGTCAAGGGTGTCAAACCTCTTTTTGAATAAGTCTATTTTTTTCTCAGAAAGTTTGCGCTAAGCTGCTTTGCTTAGGTTGTTAATTTTGGATTAAATTTAAATAACTTTTATGAAGTTGCGAAGAAATGTTTCTTTTCCACTGTATTTTTGTTTTTAATTAGTTTTTTTTATCTGTAGATAAGTTATACGGCCCATATTATATACTACACTTAATATCTAGTAGTTCAACAATAAATTAATTGCTAAGGGGTTGCTAAGGGACATTTCCTTCTCTCACCATTACGATGCACGTTATCCCGGGTGCAACTACTCGGTAGAAGTAGTTGCATCCGAAATGTTCTATTAGTTTCAACTTATATAAATATTTTTATATATTTTGTTGACAAAAAATGATGTACAAAGCGGAAGGACCTGTTATCCGTGGAAATCGATTAACCGGATGCCTGGAAAATCAAATGTATTCATTTGTTTTTAACACTGATTGAGACCGTTTGTGTTTTGATCTGTAGAAGCTCAGGCATTTTTTAAGCATGTTTTACTGACTTCTTACTTAAGATCTTAAAAGTCTTAGTCTCTTAGAGAAGTCTTTAAAGAAAAGACTAGAGATCTTAGAATCTTAAATCCCAATGACAATATGCATGGAGGTGTGATGCATTATTTTCATTTAACCCTCACCAGAAGTCGAGATATTCGAAGAAGATATCTATGGAAAAGTTAAATTCTTCCATACAAATTTATCTGCTCTGTCGTTATTGCTTTTGAAATTTTTTATGCAAAAACATATCGTTAAGGTTTTCTATTCTCATTTTACATCAAACCGAAACAATATCTCGTCCTTTAAATTGCTAATTAATTTGGTTTAATTTATTCCTTGCACATTAAAAAACACCACATAATCTACCAAAATGAACCCGAACGAAGTATTATTGGCATTGAATGCACTCTTAATGTATCGTCTGGAATCGTTTAAAACAAGCAGGACACTTTGGCTTGATAAAAGTCGATGCTTTAGCTTTGAGGAAGAGCATTTTTGCGTGTCAAATTCCATTCGCTTGCGGTGTAATGGGTTAAATAAATAGTTTAATATTAAAATTCTTAAAACTGGAAAAAATGTGTACATTTCCACAGTACATGATGGTAAAAACGTGGTTTGAGAACATTTTGCTACCAATGAATGAAACGTTCCTGCAGCTGAGGAGGTTCGACGCACTTGCTCTGCACCGTATCGCCATCGGGCAAGAACAGCATCAATTAACGCACCGAAACGGTATCGCCCGTGAGTAAGGGAGAAAAAGCAAACAGGGAACGAAAGGGAGAACATAGAGAGAGAGAGAGAGGTCTCCGGTGAGAGCACGGCATTGGCAGGATCCGTCGTAGGGCGCGGGTGTAGCACGGGTCGCGCGGCCTCCGGGCGGGTGATTTGTTTTTCCACCGTTTTCTTAAAAGGAAACCGCCCGTTACGCTCGGCGCTCAATTGTTTTGAGAACGTGGTAGGATGCAGACATCGGTCCGATCCGCAGCATACGAAGCATCAGCAGCAGCACGGCACCACCGTACCGTCGTCGGGCACTAGCATTTCGCACACCGTGCGCCGGGCAGCGTTACGGTAAACGGTTACACAGGGGGCAAGGGGTTCGCGACCGCTTCAGTGATACCGATAACGGGGCGGCCGTACGAGTGGGCGCCGCCGAGTGTGCGTGATCGGGTCGGTGTTGCCAAACCGGGCGGGTGGAAGCCGGTGTGACAAACCGTGAGTGGAGCCGTTACGCCTTATCGGACGGGGAACGGGTCAAGCCGTGAGTGGTCCGTTTGGGGCGTAACGCCAACGGCAAACACCATAGACAGGCGCGATCTTCACCGCGGTGGCACCGGATTGGGGGGGGGGTTTTCTTTTAGGTGCGCGTGGCACCAGAATGCTAGCGCGTTGTGTGTGTGTTCAGTGATTCATGCGTGCAACCTTTCGCATCGGAAGTGACCGGAGGAGACATTGAAAGCCATCGGACGGGCGTCGCTTATCGGACGTCGGTGACACACTGTTGGAAGTGAGGTTGGAAGAATCTCTTGACCGTTCTTGCAAGTGAAAGTAGATTTTGCCTGTGATCGTGATCGTGGGGCCATTCTTCAAAACAACCAACGCGGACAGTTCGAATCCTGCATCGGTTCGGTTTTGCACCCGTTGGCTATTTTCACGAGTCGGTGGCCAGTGCAGAAATTAAACTCCTCCCGCTGGGTGTAGCAAAATAATCGGCCCGCTCGATTCCTTTTTTGCCTTTGCCCTCCATTCCCTCCCCAAACACGGTAGAACCGTGGCGCTTGTCTGCTTGCGCCAGTGTATTGGTGACTTCCCTTCGGTGGCGCTTTGAGACTGTCGGCTTCGCTTCTTATTACGCTCGCGATTATCGCTGATCCCAGCAAACGACGGACTGGTGGACGCGCAAAAACGTAAACACGGCGCACATCCGATGGGCAATGGCTGAAGCCTGAACCGGGGGCCCTAGCCCTAGACCGCCAGATTGTGCACGGCGACGTCCGATTGGCAGCGGCGGAAAAGTCATCAACGACGGCGGCGCGATTCACCAAACAAAAACCCCGTACACGTTTGCGTGTGCCCCGCAAAACGCAACACAACAAAACTGCACTACACACCACAGCCAGACACATACACGGAGAGAACGAGAGTGTGAGTGAGTGAGTGAGAGAGCGAGAACGCTGTGCAATCGGACGGTGTTGCGTCGTCGTTTTGCAAATAATCAAATCGTGTGCGCGACTCTTCCGGCAGGTTCGCCGGCGGCCGATCAGCTGCCGATCAGCTGGAGGTGAGTCTGGTCGGAGGTGCGACACTAGAACAGACATTGCCAGTGCATGTGCTGGACTGGTCTGGTGTGGAACTTTCGAGGAATTCCAGGAAGATTCAGGAATTCTGTACTGCAACTTGACAAACAGTTCGTCTGAAAGGTTTTGGCTTTCAGCATTCGAGAGCAGTTCCTTACAGTGTTGAGAAGACTCCGGAGTGACATCCCCGAATAACGTCAGCTTTCTTCCTTAGCCCACCGTAGAATCAGTGTTCAAAGTACCAGTGTAGCAGGTCCAGGTGTATTCTCCAGCAAACCTTACTAGACAGTGATCAGTGTACGCCACCGACTGTCAGTTGAGTGACAGAGGCAAGTGTTGTGTGTGTTGTGCGTTGTGTGCGTGTGTTTGAAAGCTACCGAATAGCCGCTTCTGCGTAGCGAACTTCGGGCGCTCATCATCGACGGACCGGCGCAGCGATGGCCACGCTGCTGTACACGATCATCGGCATGACGGCTTCGGCCTCGCTGAACTGTGCGGTGCGGCGTGAAATATCGCCCTGCACCTGTTCGCCCGGCCTGTTCGCGAACAACATCGACGTCAAGTGCGAGCAGATGGAATCGTTCGGGCAGGTGGTGAACGCGCTCCAGGATCGGTTCACCGAGGATCACAACATCTGGCTGACGATCTCCCACTCGCAGCTGCTCGACCTGGCCGCCCTGTCGTTTTGGGAGATGAACATGAACATCAAGTCGCTCCGGATAAACTTTGACAATCTGAGGTAAGTGGCGGTTAGTTCGCGAAAGCTTCCAGCGCTCGTGGAGTTTCCCGGGTGGGGTTTTCCCATTCAACGCGTCCTGCTTATTGTTACTTCCCCAAGCGGCCCCTCGGATCGATCGGTTTTTTTTTGTTGTTGATGACGTGCGAAGCCACATCGGTGCGATCGCATTGATAATCGAGCGAGATTGAGTGGAGTCACTTTCACACACCGCTTCCGTGCCTGAGGTGACCAATACCACCCCGTGTGGTGTGTGAGTGATCGTTCGCGCCCTTATCAACCGATCGGAGTGACGAGAGTGACGAACCCACGCGGCGTACGCTTCTCGGGACGCGGGCAGTTGGCCACCACTTTGCAAATGGTGGCAATGGTGCGCGTAACACCTCACCGTTGTAAACAATAACAGTGCGCCGGCGGGCAGCGGTAGGAAGTAACCGCACAGCCGCACGGTGCTGGCAAGCTTGACGACGGATGACGCGTGTTTTGATGGCCGGCAGCAGGACTCGGGTTTCGATTGTTTCGCGATGCCGTAATGCACTGGTGACACGCGTGGCGTGACGTCGAAACCGAAATCGACCACGAATCCCGCTGTGAGAAACGGTGCGAAATGTGATCCCGTGTGGTTGTTGCCGGTGAGTTTGGGAGTTGGTGGAGTGGGTTCGGAGCAGATGAGTCGGTTTTGCCACCCCTAAACTCGTCTAGTCCAATGGAACATTGTGTAAACGCTAGGTGCTTTGCGTTGCTTGTCAAACCCATCAACTTGCGTCCATGTGTTACTGCAAGCTGAGCGCTTTGGAAAACCCCTTTCGGAGGCCTTTATCGTCTAGGCCAGGGGTCTCCAAACTTTTCAGTCCGCGGGCCGCATTGGTTGAAACTATGATACCGTGAGGGCCACTTATACATTACAGGGTTTTACATTAGATAGGATATGGCGAATCCAACTTACTGAATCGCACGAACAGACAAGATCAGACACAAAAACTACCAACTTTAATTAATCGCAAAAATTGGATATGGAATCGCATGCGCAATTTAGTTAATGCCAAATCGGTTAGCATGTTTACGTACAGGCGGATTCAAGTGTTGAAATACAAAATGAAGTTGCAAATTAATCACAAGTATTTAACATCATTAAACCTAAGTTTTAATGGGTAATTTGAACAAACTTTGTTTAAAATGTCGTACATTAATTTTGAATATTCTATTTCAACTCTTGAATCCGGCAGATATAGAAACAGCCCGGCCGGATTTGACATTCACTAAATTGTGCCCGCGACTCCATATCCAGCTTTTGCGATTCAGTAAATTGTGTTGTGTTTCACTATCAATCTCCCAGTTTATCTTATAAGCTTACGCGATTCATTAAGTTGCGCTCATCAGATTCTATCTATTGCAAAACCCTGTATCTTCCGGGTAATTTAGAAAGATGTTGCGCTCGGGGGATTTTTATTTCACAATTTCTATTATTAAATATTGCTAACTATTTCAGTAATTAAATTGAATAGTTAAGAAATATTACAACATTCCCAAAATAGACATTTTCATTACAATGGTAATATTAGCAATAGCGTCGCGGACCGCACTGGAGACTCTCGAGGGCCCGCATGCGGCCCGCGGGCCGTAGTTTGGAGACCCCTGGTCTAGGCAAATCTGTCCCCTAAATTGGAGCTTTAGTGCTCGGCTAATAACATGTCGCACGGTGAATTAATTACACATCAATTGGCGACTCTTATCAGCAAGAAAGGACCTTCCCCGTAGCAAGGACTGACTACCCAGCTACGTGGTAACTTTAAGTCTAATAAGCCAGAAATGGCAGGCATATGACCTTCGAAGGTTCCTTACGCCCAGAAGAGAGGAAGATCTAACGGACGCCATCTGTAAACACGGCGACCCTGCAGTTGCTCCTGCTAAGCAATGAATTCCCAACCCTCGGAACATTAGACGAATGTTTTCTACCCATCCGAAGATGAGACATCTCAGTTCGCGAAGGATTTTTGGGTTTCCATCGTGCTTGCGCTTCTTTCGTGCCTCGGGGTTCGGTATTTATTCAGCTGGATTAGATTAAAAAGTCACTGTCGCCACTCGGCCATGTTCCTGCCGCTTGGGAAAGGATTTATCCTTGCCGTCCTTTTCGCCCCTCTCTCTCTCTGCGGTCCTTCCTACCTCCATCAGTGGGACTTGCGGGTGCATTTGCAGCGTACCTGCAGCACCGGACTCAAACTGCACGGGCATGGAATGGGAAATATGAGCGAGCTGGGACTGTGTTTTCCCCTCGTTTCCGCCCACGGCCACAAAGTAAACATTCGTGTGTGCGGCTCGAACGATGGGTTTGAAAAGCAATACTTTTCGCTGCTAATGGGAACTCGGCCGCCGCAATGAAAAACAACAACAACGGCACCGCGCGGGTGGTGCGTTGTGTGGGAAAACCGTCCACCACCACCGCACAGGCTTCGAACCCGCGGGGACCGGGCGTAAGTGAATCTCTACTTATGGGTCCAGTGACAACACGGTGACAACTTCACGGTGATAATGGGTGCGTCGGTCGCTGCAAGGGATCGAGTTTTTACGGGGTTGACAGCAAACAAGTGCCATATGTGATCGTCGTAGGGTGTACGGCCCACCAGGCGTCCGCTTTGATTTCCTTGAATTTCTTGCTGCTCAGCAAAACACTCACATCGTCGGGACACGGTGTGAAATTTGACACTCTTCGGTTGCTTTGGTTTGATTGAAATAACATTCAATAAATAAATTTCACAGTTCGCTTGTTTTGAAAAAAAAAAATATATATTAAACCGCAATTATTGCAGTTGCATAGCGAGAATTTATAAAACGTTTTGGATTTGATAACTAATTCATGTAAAATAATCAATATTGATCAAATCAATCATCAAAATTGCATAATAATTCTGTTTGCTTGTTTGTTATAGCGAATAAACTAAACAAACAAAGAAATTTAAGAATAAACACATTGCATAATGACTTCCAAACTTCCCTAAAAGTTAACGAAATGTCTGTTTTAAACAAATTATCAAAAGCTTTAAATTGTTTATGATTTTGTGGCTTTTACAATTTAAAAATATTTTAATATTCCATTTATAATGGCCTTTTCCAAGCTAACCAAATATCCGACCTGCATTCCACTGGACTCACTTTTTAAAATATTGTTAAAATTATCATTTTTTTATCTCGATCTCTGGTTCGGAGTTTTAAGAATTGTTGATGATTAATTTAATAAGTAGAAAAAAAACCTTTACAATATTCTCTTATCTTTTTTTTTAATAAATCGTATAATTCTTTAAAGGTACAGTTTCGAGTTACTTGAATAATGCCTGCCAGAGAAATTCGCGTACCTAAAATTCTCTTTATATTATCGATTATATTTAGTATTCAGTGATCGATTTCTTCTTTTCACGTTACGAATCACATTATTAATTGATATTTATATTAATAACTGATCAATTATTAATTGATATTTTCACGATTATTTCGACAATTAGAGTAAATTTTTACCAAAATTAATGTTTTTTTTATGTTAAAATGTAACGTATTTTTGGGAAAATTCTGAATTGAATAAATAAAAAATAATAATTCCACGTACATAATTACACGAACTGTCAACATTTTGAGATCCACGTATCTCGAATTCGCGTAACTCGGGTGTCACGTAGCTCAGGAAATGGCTGTACCTTTTATTGGCCGGAATCATACTCTAAGCCAGTTTTTTTGTATGCATTTTGACGTTTCCAGGCTTATCCGCTTACAGCTCCCGATTTGAATTGGATTTGAAGTTATATTTCTAAACTTCAATCGATTTTTCTCATGTTGTGGTTCCGAAAAAATGATCCCTTATGTCATTCATTGTGTCAAAAGGCTTGTGTCCTTTACGAACGGATACGGATTATTTGACAGATACAGGCTAAAAGCTTAAGCTTTCTAACTTATGGTATGATCTGACCTAATATTAGAAAACCTCTGGGAAAAATCTGAGTAGTTCTAAAGTTTTGAAAAGGCAAGCAAGATTTCGACTGTAACAGTATGTTCTTCTTCCTAAGCGGGACAACAACCTCAAGCGGACTAGGTCTACCATTTTTTTGGCTGTCTTTGACCATATTTTACGGGTAAATATAGTCAGGATAGTCAGTCCGGATAGCGGGGATTGTTCCGGATGGGATTTTTGTCCGGTCCGTTCGTGTGAAAACCGGCGCCACTACTGTAATAATATTAGTCAAATCAATTAGTTGTATAAATATTATGAACTTTGTTAAATGTTTAACCACTTATTAATGTATTTAACTTTTTAACGGACGGGAAACCCTGGTCCTTTTGCTTCAAAAAATGCTTCTCTTCTCAATTATTGACACGATTATCGTGTCAGAATTACACAACAAAATGAGTGACCCGCGCAAACAAACAATAAACCCCGTGTTGGCAGTTAAGCAACATATGTTTGCTTAAGAATGTACAAAACAGCAACGCAATACAAACGGTCCGCTATTGTAAAACGGCTCAAAATCTAACGCGCCATTAAAGATGTCCTACGTTACGGTTGCAAGGGGGTTCGCAGAACGGTGGTTCCTTTCGCTCCGGTCTTAGATCGCTCGCCAAGATTCAACACGTTTCCCGCTAAGGGTCAACACGGTCACCGTGTTCCCTGCCTTTTCCCACCTCCCCCCCCATCGGTCCACCATCGCATACAATATCCGTTTAAAAGCGAACGTGCCACCGGGGCGTAAAACCGGTGACGCCTGTGTCCACCCTTGACAAGGTCCGCAGCTGATCGTAGCGTGGAGAAGCTTGATAAGTCACACCCAGGGCATTTTGTGCCTGCCCCGTTTGATTTACCGTCCGTTCCCATCGGGCCATTTCCCACCGACCCACCCACCGAATGTCGGTGCCGAAAATGGGGCGGGAAGCGTTCATTCAAATTAGAATGACGCGTTTTGCTGGTGTAAGCGGTGTTATCGGCCACTGCCAACGGTCGATAGTTTCTTCGAGTCTTCTTTTGCAGCACCCCCGGGCGAGACCCGGGGAGTTTGCGTCAGCATTACGAAGCACTGTTTTGGGGTGGGAATCGATTTGCCGAACGGCCAATCCATCGGGTGACAGTCAGGAATCGTGTTTCGCACGTTAGGGCCCGCCCAGCTGAGGGTGGCGTTTGGATCACTAGCACACACCGCGTCCCGGCCATTCATCATCATTGACGTAAATGGTCAATTAGTTGGTTTGGATGTCGCACTAATCCTTAATGCAGGTGTGGAATGGGTTGCGGAGGAGGGTTGTCCATCAATCGAAACAGGTCCATCGAAGAGGTCCAACTCCAAGGATGACTTAGGATTAGCTGATTCGTTTGGGTCTTCGATTAGAGTCTTGTGCTTAGAATAGCAAACGATCTTCAAGAGGGCCACAAGCAATGTATCATTGCTGCAGATCGCACCGTGCCTACGCGCGTACACCCTACCCGGTTCCAGTCGAATTCCAGCCCCGTCATTAGCTGCATCAGAAACTCCGAGAATTAATATACCATTTCTTCTCGCACCCTGATCGCTATCGGCGCTGGCCGCCTCTGTTGGTGGGGGTTAGATTTGCATCTAAATAGCTCCCGCTCAAACTCGGCTGGATAAACACTGGGCCCTTTGTCGTGAGGGCAAACGGCCATCCCGTACGGTTCCGGCGAATTTCTGGAGAACCGCCCAGTGCCGAGTCGCAAGGCGCAGTCTTTCGGCGTCTCGGCACACAAGCGGGCACTTTCTCGTGTGCAGACCCCCCGTTTGTTTGGGTCAAGTTGGTGAAAACTGCCCTGTACGGTTTCGCCGGGTGACCGGAGATTCCTCACTCCATTCCAGCAGGGAGTTCGTTCGGTACGTTTCCGCTGCGCATTGAATGATGCGTGATTGTTTTCTTCCCCGTGATGGGATGATGATGGTCGGGGTTTTTGGGACGCTAAGAGGGGGGAGGAGGGTAAATTTTCCCCTCTACCAACCCCCCCCCCCCCCCCCTCCGGTTCGCTGAGTGGCGCCGTAGCTGCTTGATATGATTTGATTGGAGTCGAACGATAATTGGTATCAATCAATGGTAATTCAATTAAACCCTGTCCCGGTCGGTGTCAACTGGTTGGAGCAGTACATGGTTGGCGATGATGCTAGCACCGGGGTTGGTGTGGTCATCTCATCAAACGAGGGTAACCGGGCACGTAACGTCGTTCTGCGCAGTGGCACGAAACCCATTAACACTCTCACGCTGGCAAAGAAAGTGCTTGGGGATGCAGCAGTGGAGGGCAATGCTTAACTTGACTGGCGATTTTCTGGAGATATTTCGCCCAAAAGGGTCAGAATTCGAGCTCACCATGGACTGATCAGGCAGGGATGTGCGCAAGGTGCGCTTTGGAACTATGATGCGCCCAATCTGGGACAAAGTCTAGGTTGGAGATTGGAGACTCTTGAGGTAATCTTCAGAGGTTCAGCTTGTAGCTGCCGGTTTACCATGCATGATCTAGTATAGATCTTGAAGTACCTCAAGAAGTCCCAGTTATTCTACGCACGAGTTAATCTGATTCAGATTCCTCAAGTAGAATGAATCTTTGATCTGAATCTCTATTGCAAAGATTCATGAATCAGCTAAGACTTGCTTGCCTCATCATGTCAGTAGCCAAAAACGGACTGCCACTACCATGTCTACGACTTTCAGCTTCCAAAGGGCCACTACTCTGAGGATTCATGAATACATGACATGACTCCTCACTAAAGAGTCTTGTCAGTCTGAGTCTCACGTCTCAGAAGTCTTCACTTGGCAACAACACTTATTATCGGTGGCTTCCGACAATTTAGCCGAACATTTCTAATTCCTCCAGAGAAATCCTGCCAACCTAACATTAAACAGCCTCCAGAGAAGCCAATAACTCTCAAGACCCTGGTGTAGGATCTTCTACAAGCAAACGCGTCACGACCAACGCACACGCTTCCCGCATGACGGACCGCGCGTAAAGATCGAGGTCCGATCGTCTAGTGACGCAGTGTGCTTATTCCCACAGCATTCCACATCATCCCGGGCAAGTCTGAGACTGATTAAAATATGGTCACGCTTTCACATCCATTCTGTGCCGCCACGCCACGGGTTCATTTGGACAGGTCAATATCGCACACAGTGCCGTCTGGCACCATTGCTGGCCGCACGGCGAACCAGTTCTAGCACGGTTCTTCGTTCTGATTTCTGCCACTCCCGAGGCGGTGGTGATGGAAAATTTAGCACCACCCAAATGTGTAAACGGCCAAGGTTGCTATAAATTGATCGCGCTCAGTCCGTGCCGGTGGAGTCCGCTCGGTGGGGCGTCTTCGGTTTGCTGACAGCTACTAACCAGTTACCCCGGTCCCCGGTGGCGTCGAATTTTACGATCCGACCGGCGACAGCCACTTCATTCACGCGCGACCACACGGACTCGCGGTGGAAAAGCCACGGCATCGGAAACACCCCACACAGAGGGACACGGGTTGTCCGTTTTTGCACAAGAAAAACGCAGCGTTATCAATCGGCAGCAGGTCGGCAATCGGAACGTGTACGTGCACCGTGCGATTGGAGCGGGCCGCGCCCGGACAGGCCATAACAATAATGTTTAATAATTTCAGCACTGATTTACGATCGCGTTAATTGGTTCAGGGCACCGTGCCGGTCACACCCGGGCTGCCCCGTCGCATCGATCAGTTCAACCCGATCAGCGCCACCGGTCTCCCGTGGCCCAATCTGATCGAGTTCTGTGCACCGGCCCCATCCGGACCATCCGGGACGGGTTGGGTTGGGATGACAGCGCTGGTGGTGCGGTGGTGTGCGAAATGCGAAGACGTGCACACACCGTTTGGCAAAGACTTCGGCAGTGCCTTCGCAGTGTGCCTGGTTCAGCCCTTTTCTCGTCGCGAACGCACTCGCCGAGTCGCAACACATGCTCGCAACACAATATATTAATTAATTAAATCAGAACTTATGAAGCCATTTAACACTTGCACCGTCACGACGAACACGGACGGACGGGTCGGCAATGACGCGTGCTGCTGCAACTGCACCGAGCGCTGCTCAATGTTGTTGAGCGCGGTCGAAATAAGCGTACGACATGATTTATACTGACCCGTGTTCGGGCCGTCCATTCATGAGCGTTTGTTCATATATAATGCCGAACGGTGGCAATACAAAACAGCGGCTTCGATGGGCTTCGCAATCGATCGGATGCTAATTTGTTGTGCTGAACTCGGCGGTTACCGATGTTTACTATTTTGCTGAAACGGAGAAGTCTGAGTCAACAACAGGGTCTGTTTGATTTACAAAGTATCCCAGTTCTTCTGTACACTAAACAAACGCATCACAACTTAGTGAATGAAGCGTTACTGCCACAGGTAAAGCTGTGAAGCGTTGTCTACTGTATCAAGATGTATAGAGGTCAAGAGTCGTGTTTTTACAAGCTGTCCCGAAAGGAATAAGAGTTAGGCAGCGCGCTGTAAGACCACACGACAAGAACAAACTATCGAACACCCCTCACAAACAAGACACAAAACAAACCAGCTTGGTTTTGTCTGAGATGTCTGATTCGCACTTCGAAAATATGTATACCTTGGCAATGCGCTCAGAACAAGCACAGTGGACGAAGCCCATACAAACCAAATTAAAATAAATTAAAATAGGATGTCATGAAATTTTTTTATTTTTCCGTTTGCAAAATCGTTTAATATCAAATTAGCGTTGATATAACACATAGTTTAGGAGTTTTTTTTATTAATTTAATAATGTTTTTACTCATTATTTTAGAATGAAAACGAAGAACCAATCATGAATACCCAATCATTTGAGTAGTATTGGTGTTAAAGTAGTATTTTTTACTGTAATATGATGCTTTCTTATGGATCGAACTTGCTGCTTTCATTTGTAGAATATCACAAGCATGGAAGCAATCTGCACTTTGAAAAATTACTTCCTCCAGAAGTACGGAGTTTTAAGATCACATTTTTTGGTTTTGTTAATGTGTATGCATCCTCTTTAATACAAAAATATTGGGGGTACCAATGTCTAAAACAAATACAAAAAATATTTGATCCCAGTCGCAGGTCCACTGTGGACTGTTTGATTGAGTGACAGTTCGGCACGATTGTTGACAGTGCACCTTTAGAACATCGTGTCGTGTTTGTCGTGTTTGTTTGATGCTTCGCAGCGCGCTGCCTAAGCGTTATCTACTATCAAGATGTATAGAGGTCAGGAGGTGTTTTTACAAGCTGTTCCAAGAAGAATAGAGAACAAGAGGATAGAGATCTTGAGTCCGCTAACAGCAGTAAGAGTACAATAATTTTTTGAAGATCAAAGTTTCAAGATGGGAAAGTTGGTTCAACTTAGACTTGGATTATATCCAGTGGCGGATCTAACGGTAGGCAGAGTAGGCGGCGCTTAGGGCCTCGCCGTGTTGGAGGCCCCTGTAAAAGCAGTTTAGAAGGAAAAAGTGTATGAATTATGCCAAAAATGGGCACAACAAACGCCGCTGTAACCTTCTCCGTATGCTAGAGGAGGCCCCGAAGTGTAGCCCAAGGGATGTCTGGAGAAATCTTCCTGGAGACTGCCCCCAAACTTGATTTTCAAATTCGGGGCCCCAACTATCATTTCGCCGAGGGCCTCAAAGGGGATTGATCCGCCACTGATTCTATCTTCAAACCTTGGTCCTAGGAATGATCATGTACAGTGCGAATCGTGTCACTACCAGGTTCCAAATTAACGTCCACACACACACATGTCTTTTGTCTCGTCCGCAGTCAGCTACCGGTCTCATCGTTCCGCAATTTACCCCGGTTGGATCTGTTCAGCGCAGCGGACAATCTGCTCGAGGAGATACCACCGGATATGTTCGAACAGATGCCCAATCTCGGTACGCTCGATCTCGCCCGGAGCCGTATCCGCTACATCTCGGGCGACACCTTCCGCCATCTGCAGAACCTGCGCCACCTGATCATGGGCAACAATCAGCTGCAACGCGTCGACACGGACGCGCTGCCGAAAACGATCCACTCGCTGCAGCTCAGCGTGAACCAGCTGCGCTCACTGAACGGTAGCATTCGCCATCTGGACGAGCTGAAGCTGCTGCTGATCAACGAAAACAATCTCACCACGCTCGACGGCGAGCTGCCGCTCGGTTCGCCGAACCTGATCATGATTACGGCACAGCACAACCAGCTCGAGCAGCTGCCCGCTGAGCTGCGGTTTCTGAAGAATCTGGACAACCTGTGCGTGCCTGGCAACCGGCTGCGCTCGCTGGATGGGCTGCTGGCACGGGCCACCCACCTGACGAAGCTGCTCGCCCAGGACAACCAGATCAGCGAACTGCGCCGGGACGAGTTCCTGGAAGCGGAGCGGCTCGAGGAGCTGAACCTCGCCGGCAACTGGTTGGCACATCTGAACGGATCGCTGCTCAACTGCAAGGGACTGATCAACGCGAACTTTAGCGAGAACCGTCTGCAGGAGTTTTCCCTGCAGGAGGTGGCCGGTCTGCGGAAGTTGCGCCTGCTCGATCTGTCCCACAACCGGATCGAGGTGCTGAGCGGCCGGATGGAGAACATGATCGACTCGGGGCTGATCATTTCCGAACTGCGGCTCAACAACAATCGGCTGCGATCGCTTGACGGTGCGCTGATGGGGCTGAACAATCTGCGCATCCTGAACGTGGCACACAACGAGCTGCAGACGATCACACCGAACGATCTGATCGGCATGGAGGAGCTAGAGCGGCTGGATCTGTCGTTCAACCAGCTCAAGACGCTGGAGGAACTGTCCAAGGTATTGACAGGGTCGGGTCGGGAGGCCGTTTCCGCCGTTCCGCGTTCACTTCTTAATCGGCACCGCTTTGTCATTGTAGACGTTCCTGCCTTCGCTGGAGACAATGAATGCGTCCTACAACCAGCTGACGACGATGCACAAGGACTTCCACGGACTGCCTGTACTGTGTGTGGCGGATCTCTCGAAGAACATGATCCGAGAGCTGTCCGTCGATCTCGTGTCGAACACACGCTGCAGCAACCATGGCGTCCCGAACCGGCTGGAGATCTTCCTCGATGGTATGTTTACGCTTCTGACACTTTGCGGAGGGACTGAAAGAACCTTAATGTGTGGGATGTTCTTCGCGGAATTCTAAGAATCTTCTGACTATTTCAAAGAACAGATTTAAAATCTAAGATGTCCGATCGTATTCTAATAAAGTGATCAACTCTGGAATTTTAGAAATCTTCTTAGAATTTAGAAGAACTGTCATAGAGTGCCTTAATGTTCGAGATGTCCGTTATTATTCTTATGACGTGATCAACTCTGGAATTCTGGAAATCTCATGGCTATTTCGAAGAACTCAAACAGCTTTAAGATCTAAGATATGTCCGATAGTACTCCTAAGACGTGATCAAATCCGGAATTCTTGAAATCTTCTTAGAATTTAGAAGATCTGGAATAGAGAGCCTTAATGTCCGAGATGTCCGTTATTACTCTTATGACATGATCAACTCTGGAATTCTGGAAATCTCATGGCTATTTCAAAGAACTGAAACAGCTTTAAGATCTAAGATATGTCCGATAGTACTCCTAAGACGTGATCAACTTCGGAATTCTAGAAATCTTCTTAAAATAACTATCATAGACAGTCTTAATGTCCGGGATGTCTGTTATTACTCTTATGACATGATCAACTCCGGAATTCTAAGAATCTTCTGGCTATTCATGCGAGCTGATAGAGCCTTAAGGTCTCGGATGTCCGAGAACACTATTGTGGTGTGATCAACCCCGGAATTTTAGAATATACTTTAACTCCTGCCTGTATTTCTGGTCGATATCTCTATTAATTTGTTCTCTGCTTGGGTCATTTCCAGAAAATCCCGTCCTCTGCAACGAATCGCTACCGGAGCTGATCAATCAGATGGAGTTCTATCACACGCGTCTAAACGGTGTAGCGCACTGCATTGTACCCCAGCAGATGCCAGTAGAGACACCGATCTTCATCCAACCACCGATCGCCATGCTGCAGCCGCTGCTGAAACCTCAAGCCCCACTCGTACCATCGAACGTCATGATCCAGCCACCGTCGATCGTGCAGATACTCGTCCCCTCGACACTCGTCATGCCAGCGGCCGCCATTGCCCCACCACCACCGCCACCACCACCATCCGCATCGGCCACTCTTGCGATGACCGGCCCTATCGCACCGATTCTACCCGCTGGTGTACCACTCACCCTTGCCACCGTCGCACCGATACCGATCCTCTACGAGACTTCCACCAGTGCGCCGGCTCCACCGCCACCGCCAGCCTTCCATCCACCGATCGGACCGTCCGGGGTCGTCAATGCCGGTGTGTCTCTCTCCACCAGTGGACCTTCGCTTCCGAACAGCATCCCACAGACGCATCTGCCGGACCTACCCGCGAACGTTGCCGACGACGAGCTGGACGATGAGCCGGGTGTCAGTGTGCTCACGATCCCGCAGCAGCAGCCGTACGACGAGCTCAAGTACGAAACCGCTCCAGCGCAGGAGGAATCGCACGCTCACCATTCGGGAACAGGCAGTACCGGGCCGAGCCATACGCTGCACGCCGACAACAACGACATTGGCCGATCGGGGGTAGTCGACCCGAACGGGGGCGACCCGGTGGATGGGACGATCACGCCCAGCACAACAACCACCACCACGATGCAGACGATCCTGGAGTTCAAGAACCTCATCCACGACGGTAGCTCATCGTCGTCCGCCATACTGGTACTGCCACCGGAGGTCCTACCGTTGCCGCTGGACAAAGCGCAAGGGTTGGCGACGGAACCGGAGGAGGACCCGCCAGAAACGCAACAGGACCAGAACGTGGAGTTGGACGGTGATTTGCAGTGAACGACACATCCACCCACCCCTCGGAGGTTGAAGGTTAAGACATCTCTCTGAGAGTGCGTTGGAGTTTTATTTTGGGAGGGGGGGGGACAACATCAAAAAGCGATCCAAGAAGCGAAAGCGAACTCTGCGTCCTGCTGTGTGGTTATGTTTTGTATTGCGGTTTGCGTTTTTTTGAGGACGAAGCTTTAGGGGGCATTTTAAGGGCCAGGGCTGTTTAGCTTAGGACGCTAATGACTGAGAAGATTTCTGGGCAGCAGGGAGATGTAGAACCTTTCACGGACATCGTAAAGCATCGTCCCCACAGATGGACATTGGGTTGGTTTTGTTGAGAGAGGAAATGAGTTCCATTATTTCAATGTGAAATGCTTCCGCAGCAGTGAGTACTCTTCCGGTTTGTTGCGATTTGGAGACTACTTGCTGGGGATTTTCTTTCCTT
This sequence comes from Anopheles marshallii, assembly GCF_943734725.1. Classification (NCBI taxonomy): domain Eukaryota; kingdom Metazoa; phylum Arthropoda; class Insecta; order Diptera; family Culicidae; genus Anopheles; species Anopheles marshallii. The sequence continues at coordinate 62,332,462 of NC_071327.1, forward strand.
TCGATTTTGTTTGGTTTCTTGTGGCCGTTTTTTGCCCATCCATCGCGACCACCCTTGTAGACCGTTTTGTGTTAGTAAATTGTGTGCGAGCTGTACGGCTGTTGAGTGTTCTGTGCGGGTGCGTATGTGTGGGATTGTGTGATTGGAAGTGTGTGCGCGTGGACGTATGTTTATTTGTTTGTTGCGAATGTAATAATCAGTATCAGCGAGGAAGATTAACAAACAAACAAACAAAAAAAAAACAAAAACAGCCACAACAAAATATGCATGTAACAGCTTTATACCAGTGAAGCTGCATTTGATATATCCCTTCATGTAACGAGAGAGAGAGAGAGCGAGAGAGAGAGAAAGAAAGCTACGCAATATGGCTTGCTGACTGTGGGGAATTGTAACTCTTATATTCCTATGTGCGATTTTGTTTGACGTGCCATTTTTGAATGCATATACAAATATTCTGCTTGCCATGTAAGACGCCTAGGGGTTAGATTTTTTTTTTAGTAATAATATTTCCTTTGTTCCGTTTAAGGGTTTGAAACAAGTTTTTCCGTTGCTTTCCTTAAAGATTTGGCCTGAGTTTTGTTTTGTTTGATCACGATTTATTCGATCGGTTGACTTAAAATTAGGCTTTGGTTTAGTAAGAGTCAGACAGACAGAAACAAAATGGAAGATTATGAACGAACGCTAAAGGAAGTAATAGCAAAGCAGCAAAAGGAAATAACTCGACACGATACACACAAACATCCAAAGCGTGAAGATGAACATTTACAGCCCCAGTTTGAGCAATGGCAACTAAAAATCATCATTTTACTGTTAATTGATACTTCTAATAGTAGCGGTAGCTAGTAGCGTAGCGATATTAATGAGTTTAATATAATAATAATTATTACTATTATGAACGCAGCACGCGCACCACTTTCGCGTAGAGTACGGTGGTACAGTAGAACTTTACCCGAACGAAAAAAAAAAACCACGAAACAAACGGATGGACGACGATACGATGGCCGACACGTTCGGAAGGAAGGAAGGTGTGCCACTGGCGAGTTTGAGAGAATGCTATTGTAGCGAATTTGTAATTATTAGTGTGGTTTTGAGATGATGCGTTTTTTTAAACTTTTCACTTTTATTCGTTTGTTTTCTTTTGTTTGGTAGTGAAGTTGAACAACTGCTTCTTACGATGCAACGAACATCCATCAACCGGCCCGGAATGGGCCCGAGTCGAGTTTGCTAAACTTAGTATTGAAAAGGAAAACAAGAACGCATTGCATTTGCAAGTCTTAGTAACAAAATTCAGTAGTGAATCAAAACTCCCATTGCATAGAGCGACATGTGTGACGACTATCATTTCGCATCATAGCGCTTGTTTCGAAATAAATAAAAAAAAAACGTGAATTTAATTGCAAATAAAAGTTAAGAAAATCAAATATCCACAGCGTGTCGTTGTGTCTGAATTCAATTTTTGGGAAATCACACAGAACGTTGCGTTTGCGTTTGTTTCGGGCGCGCGCAAGGCTTGAAGCGTTTTTTTTGCGTTTGTCTGGTGGATAAAGTTGGAACTAAAATATCGCTTCTGCAATAATTCGAATTTGAAGTTGAGGTTCGGGTCTTGACTAGATTTGGTTAATCTATTGTTTTCGAGGCATTTGTATTAATTTGTCATTAGCTTTAACTTCTTCGTAAAATAAACAGAATTTTTGATTTCTATCATGCCTGTCGTAATAAATATGTGAAAGAAGCTTGTTTGTAGCATTTGTCTCAATTACCCCCAAGATTACACATGAGAAAAAGCACAACTTATGGTTTGTGTCTTGACTAAGTTGAGATTTTTTATTTCCATCGATTATTTCTTCCCATCAACAGTTGCAAAATTAAACCATATTTTCAATACCAAAAAATGCAACTGCATAAAAATTCTCACATGACGGAAACTCACAAACGCTATTGTTTTGGAAATGGTTTTTCAAATTTTATTGTGGTTGTTGTTTGCGTGTTTTGTTTTTGTTTGCTCCAATTTTTTGTTGTTGAATGCGTTCTTCTGATTTTAACAGGCGTTTTGGCTTAGTCAACTTTTCGTCACCATCGTACTACTGCGGGCCCGGGCGGCCACTGCAGTGCGATGCTCGAAGTACTAAAAAGCACTCAATAAACGACATTTGCTCGCTGTCGTGCTTTGGGTTTTGTGGGGTGAGAGTTAGTTTATTAGTTTTACGTTCTCCGCCGGCTGAGCGTCGGATAAAGAAGCAACATTACTGCAGCAATTAGTGCGGTACTTAAATTTGTGGCGATTTAAACCTGATCATTACCAAACGATCACAAGTGCCCTTCGCAGGGAAAGGGACCCAGAGTGAAGTACTAAAAACGCGAAATTAAACAACAGACTTTCGGTCACACTATATAATATCATTTTCAATCAACATTTTACAGAATATGTTGGGCCATGACGCGTCTTACGAGCACCTCCGTTTGCTCTCACTCCATTCGATCTTTTCAACAGATCAGCAAACGAAAGATACGAACGAATAATCCCGCAAACAAAGAAGAAAACAGAACAAAATATTTGCCAAACATGTTCTGTTACTACCTAGTACTGTCACGAAGCAATGCTGTCCTCCAAAAACAGATAACACCGTGTTTGTTTTTCCTTCATGTCACTCTCTTTCTTTTGCAGTTTGCACTCTTTTACTCTTCCATTTGCTTCCACTATCACTTGCACGTCGTGTGGCATGGTACCTTTCTAGCTTCGCTGTCCTTTTCTTCATATTCACACACGCATCATAGACTTTCCGCTTAACCATGGGCTTCTTTTAACTGCTTCACACTATTTACACACACGTAAAACAAAAATAATCCTTACCGTACCTGTGTAAGCACACTTCTGCAAAAATGAAACAGAAAATGTGCTTTCTCCTCGCATCTCCACCAGCTGAATATTCAGCATTTTTCTTCGCATCCTGTACAGTATATACCACCAACAGAGCGGCCTTCACCCCAACATTCAGCGTGTCGTCGACAACCAACGGAGGCTTGATTGCGTTTTTCCAACGACAATGCCAAACAACAAAAGCAAAGATGGCTGACCAAAGAAGCGGGAAGCCGTTTTCTTCCAACAACAACAGAATCGAACGAGGGCAGCAAGAAAAGTAGGCATTGATGGTACGGTTCTATCTACAAAATGGCGGCGAAACTTCACAGCGAGATGACGACGACCAAACACACCGTGCGCCTGTTACATCGCAGTTTCGATTGGGTAACTGACATTTTTATTACGCTCGCACAATGTTTGCCTGAATGAGTAACGACGCCAACCCTCCACCGCTCGTAAAGCCCCCTTCCCCCCTCTCCCTTTTCCTTGCCCTCCCCACACACACACACAGATCATCCTCATGGCAATATAAGCCGGTTGCTTTTGGGAGTGTTTTTTTGTTGCTTTCACGCTCGCTATATATCACTTGTGATGCTACACACTATGTGTCCTATTGTTGATGCCTACCGATGACGCCGCACGCAGGGAAAACGAGACGCATCGACATGCGCGCGCCAAAAGGGGGAGAAAAGGCTTTTAGCCGTCCAGCTCCATTACGTTCGGGTCCGTGTTGTTGATGCCACCGGTCGTTGCCGTCCCGCTCATCGGTTCGCTAAGGTTCCGACAGTGCGTTAGCACAATCTGGGCTAGCTCCTTGAGGCGCGGATACGGCTGCGGATGTTCGATCAGCTCCTGCAGCAACTCTATACCATGCTCCTGCTCCACCACCCGGCAGTACTTGGTCGGGTAGACCTGAAACGGGAGGAAAAGCGATGTTAACGCTGAGGAGGTGCCCACCTCATCCGCAAGGATGGAACAAACAACAGTCGCGACACTTACTTTGGTTAGATTCGCTAGTGCCCAAATGGCCCAATGTTGACACTGTGGCGTGTGGTAGCAGCGAATCAGCCCAAGAATTGGCTCGAAGCTGCGATAGTTGATGTTACGCTCGGCGGACAGATCCCATCGCTCGATAGCTTCCACCATGCGCACCAACACGCTGTACCGTGTCGGTCGCGTTATCGTCCAGGCATCCGCACCATCCGAGGCAATATGGGCCAACACGCCAGCGGCATTATAGCTGACCTGGAAGGATAGTTGCTGGGACGGTTAATCCAATCGGTCGGCCAGCTATTCCATAACCACTACCTACCTCAATGCCATCGCTGGACGAATCGAGCAAATCGGAAAATTCGGTTATAAACTCGGCCGTCATCAGGCGTGGCCGTAGCTCCTTCACTTCCGCCACATTACCAAGCAAACCCATCATGTTGCGCAGCAGCTCATCCCGATCGGGGAATAGCTAAAGGGGCGGGGAAATATAAAGAAAGCACCACACACCAAAAATTACTATAAATAAATCGTTCTGTAAGGTCCGTGGCACGTAGAATAATCGATCCCCGCGATCTGCGCACCTTTAAACAGCCGAGGAAATATTCCATGCCGCGACCGTCCAGAAACCGTTCACAGTTCTTGGCCGTCTCGTCGGTTACGTTCCACATCGTCGACCAGGCCACCTCCATTACGTCGTCAAAGACACGCCTCGATAATCGGTCGTTGATCAAATTCAACATCGTCTGTTGGAAGGGAGGAAAGAGAGACAACAAAGCATGAGAATGGAGGTGCAATTTCATAACCGATAGAACCCAAAACCGTCGTAAGTACACACACCCCCACACACACACACACTTACCGATATAGCACCGAGATCGCCCAAAAACAGCTTCTGGCTGCCGTCCACCTGGCAGGCTAGTGAGTTTAGCAGATAGATTGCGATGCGCTGCACGAATCCTTCCTGCTCTCGGTACGATACGCCGTGCAAAAGTATGTGAACCAGCCGCTCGTATTCAAACATCTGTCATAAGATGAATAGAACAAGTTAATATATTTTCTATACAGTTCAGATTAAACATACGCTTTTCGAGGAGCTCAACAACATACTACAGGTCATTAACAATAGAAAACGTAGTCAAACAATTATTCTTACAGCATAAGGACGGTCCGGTGGTGTATTTGGTAGCGGCGCCGGTCTGACTCGACAGCACCGAGAACCCAAATCCCATCCGGACCGTTCCCCCCGTAGCAAGGACTGATTATTCGATTAAGCGACAAAATAAGTCTGGTAAGCCAGAAATAACAGACATGTCCTAGTAGATCGCTACGCCAAGAACAATAAAATGACTTCCACTTCTTCTTTATCGGTCCAGGCCTGCCATATCTGACTTTCTTTGACTAAACTAAAATTACAGCCCCTCGAAATTTAGCTCGTCCACTTAACTAGCGAACCCTTTCAATGGACACTTACCACATCGAGCGGTATGTTGAACTGGCACAACGTTAAACAACCATTCCGCATCATTGTATCATCCGTCAGGTGTGTGGACATGCCGTTCAGCAGTGTGTGAATGATGTGGTTCTTCAACGGTACGCCAAACTTCATTTTTTCCCTTCCTTTTACGATGTAGAATAAGGTGGCACTGTAACACGCAACGATAAAGCAATTCATTAATGTGCCCATCTTCGAATGCATATCTTCACAACCTACCTGCCACTGATCTGAATATTCTTTACGCGTATGTGCTTATCCATTGCCGACAGAACTACGTCCAACGCTTTGTGGATTTGTTTGCACGTTTCAAACCGTAACAGATGGTACAGGTCGTTCAGTACCTTCGTCAGCAGTTCGTGCCGGTCCTGATAGGCCACGGCAGCTACCAAGATCTGTTCTTCCGTTGCCTCACCGGCGACCTAAAATCGGATACAAAAAAAAAACAGCAATGTAAACCCCTGTAAAGCTTTTCTTCCCGATCCCGATCATGCAACTTACCCTCAGCGCCGGAATGTCGTGCCATTTGCACGCCGAATGAGAGGTATAGTAGATGCCGAGAAAATCCAACGGTCGATCCACCCGACTAACCAGCCCCGGGATGTCCGAGCTGTTGCCCGTGCAAGAGCCGGCCCGTTCGGCCACACCATCACCGGCTAGGTTCGTACCGGAGATGTCCAAATGTCGCAGTTTTGGTAGATTTTCAACTAAGTTTGCTAGCAACTAGTATCGGGAAAAGAGACAGAAGTAAAGGAAGACAAACATTTAGATCAACAACTTGTTGTCCACTACTCCGCTGTGACAGCACCAAACTTACTTTGTTAGGCGTTAGATAGTTTCCATCGACGTTCGCGCGTGACACGGACAGGTCGAGCGTTTCCAGATTTTTCAGCTTGCACAGCGTCGGAAACTCGTGCTCCAGCGGCCACACATTGAACAGGATGAGTGTGCGCAGGTTCGGCAGGTCGACCAGCGCCTTCAGGCTGAACTCGGCGAAGATGCACGCGGTCAGATCGAGATGGCTCAGCTCGGTCAGATGGCTGAACTGGATCGTTGGCTGCAGCACGACCCCGTTCAGCTTGAGACGCTGCAGACGGGGCAACAGCAGCTGAAAGTCGATCGGGGTCTTTTCGTTCGGTTCGCTATGCTTCAGCATATCGACGAACCGGCCGAGCTCGAGCGAACGTAGCTGCCGACAGTGCTCGATCAGGATGTTCCAGGAGGCGGTCGTGATCTTGTTGCAGTACCACATCGACAGCGAGTTGAGCTGGTGTCGCAACAGTATGCGCATGCCCTCGTTCGTGATGGTGCTGTTGCGCAGGCTAACATGACGCAGCGGTGTTTTCTCCGTGTCGCGGAATATCTGTATGAAGCGATCGTTGATGTCCTGCCCGCAGTCCTGCTGATAGCGGAGGAATCTGAAAGACAAAAAAATAGAGATGGAGGTTAGCAACTTGTAACAGCTTTTTGTAGGTTAGCAGATCGTTGAACCGGCTCGGTGGTGTATTAGTAGCGGCGCAGGTCAGGCCCGCTCCAAAATCCCATCCGAACCAATCCCCCGTACGGAAGACTTGACTTGACTTTGACTATCCGGCTACGCGTAAATAAAGTCAAAGAAAGCCAGAAATGAACCCTAGAACATTCAATTGTGGACCTCTTGAGGTTGGTTGTGCCAATAAGTTTGCAGTTCTCCAGTCACAACTCTCTTTTTGCACGTCAAATTTACTACATTATCCGTTGCGTTTCGTGCGAATAAGAACAATTCTTCTGCAGCTACAAATGACTCAGAGGTGCTATTTCCAACATTTTTATTTCCCACCAATGAACAAAGTTGTCGCAGGCATTGGAATGCCTGCAGTTAGTCTTGCAGCGAATTGTCGAGGGCAAATCTAAATCATTTGCCACCGGACGGAGACAGCTCGAATCGCAATGTAGTTCCACAAATAGAACAATTTCTTTGTCCTCATATAAATAACGTGCAATGTTTTGGTGGTTTTGCTGCATCTTTCCAAAAGCAGCCAGTGCGAAAATTGGCATTTCTACACTGTGTGGAAGCAGCAGAATTCCAAACTATATCCAAAGACAAAACCGCCATGAGATGTAGGTTCGCGGCACCATCATTAAGGTGTGGTAAGCTTCGCGATTCTATCGTCGCCCATAAAAACCCGGAATCTCTTTTTTCACTTCTCCATCTCGTTAAACCAGGGTGCTTGTGAAATGCAAAAGCCGAAAAGAAGGATCGCGAACACATCATCATATTTCGCGGCCATTATCATCATTCATTTCCCATGACCTTGCCCGCCGATGCTTCTGAAATTTGAGGAAGTGGAAAATCAACACCAAAACGGAGTCGAACAGCTGAAGCGGTTAGGTGGTCACGATCGACGCGGATCTGCGACTGCGGGCCGCCGCTCATGGAGACGGCCGCTGGTGGTAAAGCAATTAAGCACGGGAAAACGTCCAACATCACCGACGATGATTGGGTGTTTGATTAGTGATTTAGTAGCCGAAACACGGTAGCTAATCTTTACAGCTCTGATTGAAATCGGTTCCGTGCGAAGTTTCTAATGGAATTAAATCGTTTAATCGTAATCAATTAACGGTCTACAACCTCCACATCCTCTTTTTAGCTGCATTCTTTTTCTACGCAAAGATTGCATCTTCGTACGATGTCGACAAGGGTCGACAAAAACACGACCGACTAAGTGATAATAATGAAAACACTAAACCAGACAAGATCTTTCGTTGAAACCTTGGAACTCTGCTGTAGGTCACTCATTTGGTTGCAAAAAAATCATCACTCCGAAAGTGATTACATGTATATGGAACGATCGGAACCTTGACAGAACAAACTGAATCGTGATCTTTGCCCAAATTCCTGTTTGAGTAATGATTGACTTTTCATTTTGCTCCCAATTTCATCCAATTCAACATCAGACATTAAGTTCGGTTGATCGTCTCTCCTCGATTTAAGCAGCTGGGAGTTGGAGGACTTCGATATACCAAACGACACACACATGAAGCAAAGGGGGGACTGTTTTGAAGTGTTCCAAAGCGGTGCGAAACAGTTTTTTATGCTATCCGTCTGGTCCAAGGTTACAAAAGGAGCTGGCAAAAACAGGTGCTGATCGACCTGTCCGCAGTCTGAGTTGCATGTCTGAGACCACCGTCAGCCTTCTTATCACAGCCGGTAGATGGGCAAGGTTGTTGCTATTGGCACCACCCGAAGCACGTACCGCAGACATGATTCCAAACGACCACACGTGAATTTCACATGCGTACTCACTGCAGGCGGGCTGGTGATATGAGAGTCAAGTTGAATCACACACCAACAACAACAACAAAAAAACGCATACAATGTTGTCCTTTGCTGAAGTTGATGCAAATCTCTTGTTTTTTTTGTTGTTGTTGTCGGGCGATTTTATGGTGCCACAACACAGCAGCAGTAGAAGGTGTCCTTGATACTGGGGAGCGCTCGTCCAAATGAGATTCGGTCTATGACCTCCGCAAAAACCTTATGATTATGCACGCTGCAATGGTGAAGGTCACTGCAAGGAATAGATCATCTGATTCCTGCATAGATAAACTTAATTAAACTAATTTAAATAGCAACTCATTTAAGTTCTAATGAAGTTCAACATAATTAAGCAATACGGCCTGGCCGTTCTTATTGAATAAAAAAAAAAAAGTTCAACATAATCATGCTCTACGCCAAAATCTACGAATCATCACCTGTAAACTATGGAGCACAATTTAAGACAAAATGCTTGTTGAATTAGTGTAATATAGCGATTACATTATAAATTATATAACAAACAAGACCAAACAACTGTTCTTATGTCAGAATTTAAGCCATTCTAGCAGTATGAACTAGTGTGCTTAATAAATCTTGTGAGAAGAGTCATTCACATGCATCTTTCGTAAGGAATAAATCAAATCAGGAATCAACTCTCAAAAGATTAATTAATCCTTAAGGCTCATGAACCCTTAAGATTCATGGATCCTCATACATTCATGGAGATTCAGATATAATTATGCAACTATAGAACAAAACTAGCATGACCTCTAGCTGAAGTTACAAAACTGTATTTAGACTTACAGGGTTTATCAACCACGTAACACTATCTGTCAAAAGCGTTAAACGATTCACGCGAATCTTACGAACAAATCAGACCCATTTATCCTATTCAACGCTGGACCACTGGATTCCAACCATGTACAATACCAACTCAACTGTGGAAAATGAGGTTTCGATTGAGATGTTAGGCAGGATGGTTATACTGCGTGTTTTGATACTCAATTGCAATATTTTGTATATATTTTAGTACTTATTTGTATTTATTTCATTACGACTATTGAAACAGTTGTGATAAATCGAAACGAATGAAAACAAATTAAACAGATCAATAGTAATGATCCGGGCATAAAAAGTATCAAAACACGCAGTATAAATATCCAGTGTGAGTTGGTATTTTACATCGTTGGAATCCAGTGTTCCAGCGTTGAATAGCGTTAATGGGACCGAATTGTTCGTGAGAATCGTTTAACGCTGTTGACAGATAGTGTAACCCTGCATCAACTCGTTGTGTTCTACAAAATTCCTACGTTGAACGCACGCTGGAAATTGAAGATATTGGGGTAGATCATCCCAAAAGTTAGAAAGCTTAAGCTTTAAGCCTGTATCTGCCAAATAATCCAGGTACCGGGCTGTATCATTCTGTACAGATTCGTAAAGGACATAGCATTTTGACATAAAGAATGACACAAGGGATCATTTTTGTGAAACTAAAATTTGAGAAAAATCGATTTAAGTTTAGTAATTTAATTTTAATTTCAATGTAATGAAATAATATACAAATCTGATTATTAAAATAATCTTTTTTAAGCTGTTTTCGTTAAAAAAAATTGTTTACCTTTTTCGCACATGGGAAACATGGCCTAACCTGGCTCAGACCAGCTAGCAAAATTCTTTGTTTTGACATTTGTCGAGTTTGGGTTTTGGGTACTTGAGTACTTTCATTGAGAAACCAATCTAATCCTTCTTTCCTAGGCTTAACTTGGCTTGCCATTTGTATGGCGAGCTGTAAGCGGATAAGCCTGGAAACGTCAAAACGCATACAAAAAACTGGCTTAGAGCGTGATCTACCCCATTCATAGTAATCCTCGCGATGTACTGACTCGAAACCGAGCATGACAGCGACGTACAAAAACAATGCAACAGAAGCTGACGAAATTCACGAACCGTGAACAATGTCGCGACACTGGTCACACTATACTAGAGTGGCGTTCTCCATTTCATTACCCAAGCCCGCGTTAAATAACTTTCGCGTCATATGTTGATGACATTCTCGATCCGTACACAAAACGTCACTTCGTCAATTTACCATTTCAAGTGCAACACGAGCGACGGGGCAGCCTTTCACGAGGCCACCCGCTTCTGTGTGAGTGTGTGTGTTTGCGCCCGTTTGAAGGTTGAAATAAGCGGCGTGCGCGCGGGCTCATGTTCGCGCCTCACCACACCCTCCCATATCCAATCGTTCTGATTCCCCCAGTTCCCCGGCCCGCCACCGGTTTGCAATATGACCAATTGTGGAATATCACACGGCACTCGGGGCCACGGAGCGATTTGTGACAATTGTCGCGTTGATGTGTGCGATGCGCACGCCACAACCAGCATCAAAAGCAACGCAAACACGAGATGGGAGGGAGCGGGAGAGGAATATAACCAATTCTCCTTCGTCAGAGCATCAGCGAACGATGCGAGCTGCGCCGAAGCGTGACATTTGCGATGGCATCCCACAGCAATCAGCGAGGAAGATCGCTTCTTCTTGGCAACGATCTAGCGGGCAAAGAAAGAGGCCGGGAGAAAGCGATTAGCGCGACCTGCTGCTGGGCGAAGTTCATTGACATAACTTATCTCCAATGTTGTCCAACCATTGTACCGTGGTTTTTTTTATTTATTTTCGGTAGTTCTACTGGCGATTGGGGCCTGGCGTTGCCCCTTCTGAGCCTTATGCAATCACATCCGCCTCGGTGTATGCAGATCGCGCCGACGATTGGCCGAATGTCCAGCGCCTTCTGATACGATTATCGCTAAGCTAAGAGAGCAAGGACAACGCTGGTACACCCATTACCACGCAAGCGAAGCATAACTGTGGCCTTTCTTGGAAGAAATAATTAAACGAACGATGCTTTGTTATTTAGTTGGTTGGGATTGTGCGTCGCGATTGTGAAAGTTACAGAGTGCGCGCATAAAACAACCTTTGGTGCGGAGTAAAAAAAACCGCACAATAAACCTTCAAAACACACACGCAAAAAAGGAACATTTGCGCATTTTATGGCTGACATTGAGGAGGCAAGAAACATGTACTGATGGACGGTACAATCGAAAATTCAGTGCGCTTTCCGCACGAATGGACACCCCCGGAGGAGGAATGCTCGAACAATTCTAAGCAATCGCAACTCGAGTAAATCAATCCCACCGCTACCTTTCGTTGTCATTCGTTGCATTGGTAGTTGTGAAGGAACCATCCGGTGGTACAATGCAAAACGCTTAGGGGGCGTAGGAGGGGGAGGGGAGGGTTGTTTGGTTGCGAATCGTAAACATTGTTAACCTATTTGCAATTACTTCCGAGCATTCGGTTTCGTTCTAGTTTAGGACGATAGTACACGGTTTCTTTGTAGTAGAGAGCACTCTGAAAGATTAATTCAAATCCTTTGTGGTGTCCATAATATCTTTACGATCTAATCCACCGTTGATGAGGTACTCTGTTCCAGGACAGGTGTGGCAAACTTTTACATTTCACACAATATGTTCCATGTGTTCTAGTGGTAAGAACGATCGTTCCGAACCTACTAAGTTCGTTCCGTTCCTTCTGTGGAACCGGTCGAACCTAGGTTCATACAAACATTCACATACAGTCAAAGTATCTCTAATGTAGTATCTCTCAAAGATAGCAAATCTCCTTGAGATTGACATTTTTGACAGCCCCTTAATTTTCAATACATTTTATTTTTCTACTAGCCGTGTTTTGAGGTTAGCCGATGACAGCTCGTGATAGCTGCGTTTACAGAGCACGGTTGAAGACTTTTGCCAAACATAAATGGTATACCATCCAAGTGTTTTTGTTTCCCAAAGTTGCAACCCTCTCTAAGATAGCGGTCTCTTCTAGAGTTGGGTAATTCAGAGTCAGATTCATCTTAAAGAATCTTTTAACTGAATGAACGACTGTGAATCTCTATTTCATAGATCTAAAGATTCCTAGAGATTCATGAATCCTCGATATTACTGAATCCTCAAAGATTCATGAATCTTTCCGGAAACATAATTTAAGACTGTGTTGAATCTCTGAGGATTCATGAACCTCTAGAGAGTTGACTCCTGATTAGAATTCATGAATCCTCGTTAAAGATTCATGTGAATGACTCTTCGCAAAAGATTCATTAAGCACAACACTAGTCCCTACATGTTATTCGTCTTACGAAGATTCTAACGTTAAAGAGAATTTTCTCTGTGCATGAAACTCTCTATGATATTCTCGGAATCTTCGATTTTCATGCTACTACCTCCATAATGTGCATCTCTTATTTCGTTGGATTATTTCTATGTCCAAATTCTGAGCAGCACACACCCATCACTTGCACTTTCGAAACGGACCGCTTACAAACGGGCCCTTTCAAACGATACTGCTGTTAAAATGCCATGTTTATTGCACACGCTTAAATCGGCATGTGGCTCAACCCAACAAGGGTCAACAACGATACTACAGCTGTATTTTGAAAAATGAACACTGTACCGCACGTCACGAGATTAACACCCGAAAACGTTTCACTGCGGCAGAATAGAACGCAGTTTGATCGCACGATCTTTCCTACAGCGAATCGAGCAGAGCACCGATCGGGCAGAGCAGAACACTCCTCATGTTTTGCGCTATGAATAGAGTCTTGGTGAATGGGTGTGTGACAACAAGAAGGATGGACAAATTAAAGAAAGAAAAAAAAAACAACACAAATAAACATAACAACAAGGTGCACTTTGAGTTCGGCAAGGGTACACGATGGTGGTCCGGTCAAGGCACGTTCCTTTCACTTGAGGTTAATTTTGACACCAGACTTGCTCATTTATCGTCACTCCCAGCGGAATGGTCGAGGAGTTTATACGTCTGCCCTTGCGTTAATGAGGATAACAATTTGGGATTCCGAACCCGATGCTATGGATGGTCATTACGGCAAGAAACTGTTGTGTGTTTTGGCTTTCGTTAGATAAAGTTGAGGGAAGAGATGGCGATATTATTCTAAACCAATGAATCGCGAAATGGAAGACAAATTTCTTGGAGGAATATTTCATTTAATTCTTATCAAGCAAACACAGCTACTGCATTAATTTTTCCTTGTAGAGAAGGGAAATTTAACTCCTTTCAATGGCTTAAATCCGAGTTAAAGAGTTAGAGCAAAGAATTAACTCTTTCACTCACTCATAAAGATTTCAACATTTTCAAGTAAGCGAACGGAGGTGTTGCCACCTTCAACTTAGGATTTAAATCATGAATTGAAGATCGTCGTGAAGAGTTAAATCTTGAGCTAACTCACACAAGGGTTAACTCACGATTTAAATCATGAGTTGAAGGTAGCCGTAAAGGACCTTCTACCTTCAACTCACGATTTAAATCATGAGTTATCTTAATTGTTTTGACAAATTTATTTGCTTGTGAATGAGTTAGAAAACAATTAAAAACACACTTTTTTGGATATTTGATTTAAAGATTTAAATCATTCTGAATCATTGTGCACATCACTAGTTGCTTGCGTTACACGAATGCACACATGACACACATCATGCCACATCTGTAATTACTTTGATAGTGATTGTAGCTTTCATCAAATAGACTTAGTAGGGTTTGTAGAGGTTGTTTAACAATTCAAAGTCTTGTTGGCACCCAAACAAACAGCATCCCAATCTGTAATAGAAGGTAACCGAGCAAACCCTTAACAAAGCTCGTCAAAATTAGGTCAATTTGATTGTAATTAGCTTTGCGCTGAAGAAATCCAGAAGGAACAACAAAGAACGGTCCATCTCGGTTCGCTTCTTCCTTCAACGATCATTCCCTTCGCGAGTGAAAAGTAGATCATAGGACCGTAGTAAAGCCTACTTTCATAACAAAGAGCAAACCCCCAATAGAGGCTCCGTAGGAACGATAAAAAAAGGGCTGCCCTAGAGGTTGGAACACGGTGCCCCAGCTTAGCAGATGGGTGGTGCAATCGCAAACCGGAGCATGGTGTGGGGGGGAGGTGGGTGGGGACGTTAATGGGGAGTCAAGTTTCACCAGTGCACCGAACAGAAACACCTGAGAGAACCACATCCGCCTACTCCGTAGGGGGAGGGGGGGCCTTTCGTAGCGCTGTGGTTGTTGTTATGTGCAACATTTATATACAAATCACGAAGCGATTCGAAGGATAAAAGGAAGGCAAGCAAATGGCAGGCTGCCGCTGGGTGAGCTGGCGAAAACTGCATACACACCCGACCTTATCCAGCACACCACTAGCACCTCGGACAAACATAAAGCAAACCTGCTCGAAGCGAATGAACACGCGTCACCAGTGCGTTCGAGTGAACGTTCACCCGGTAGAAGGCGAGAACGAGAATCGATTAGACCGCGGGCAAAGGGCGGGGTCCGGATGGTGGAGGCACGGAAATAGGCGCAGGGCAGGGAATCCTGCTGTACGTCGCAATAACTGCAGCAAATCTATAGCGTTTTAATGCGCGCACACACACACAGGCAGGGGGACAGGGAACTTCGGCCGCTATCGCTAGTGACAGCAGGGAACTTCAACGTGTCACGGTATCCGTCAAAATGGTGGCAATATTTAGAAAGCCCCCAGGCCCAAAACCGGCCCCAAGTGACGGTGTTCCAAAAGGAAAAAATAAGATGAGGCAAAATTTTTGGGAAATTGACCTAAATTTTATGTTAACTTTATTCGATTTTTGAAAATTTTGCAACAAACTCCAACTCCAGAAAAAACTCCACTATAGCTAGTCGTTCTGTTGCTTTCCAAGGACCCGCAAAACACGTCCATAAGAACCAAATAAATCATCTTTACGATTCGCCTGCACTCATTGACCTCGGATTGCCACCGAGATTGCTCTTCCCTGCCGTAAATGAACAAGAATGTTGCATCGTATCGGGCGGAACCATCGCAATAGGTGATGTACAAGCGCGCAAATGGAATCAGCTGATTAGCTGAGACGGAGATAGGAGAAAAAAAAGAAGCTTTGTATCATTGTGCTGACCGAAAGCGAACGAAACGAATGAGGCCCAGGGGGCAACTGCCTCAGTAGAGAACGAGGATAGACAAATTATGTAACACACACACACACACACACCCCGCACACGTTCTTACGTCTTTCGATGGTATCTCATGCAAGGGCACGGTGGGTGGAGGATGGCACAATGGGGGGGGGGGGGGGAACTCCACCCTCCCCTCCCCTCTCGGTATGCAACAACACGCGCTGCATTATCTTGCAGAGTGCACACACAGCATGCTCTACCATGTGCTGTGATGGCACGCGGACAACCGCGCAGTGTGGAGTAGCGCCGAAGCGCGTTATAAGGGTCGTGATAGCTACGACATTTCTTTTTTCACCCCTCAGTTGGTGGTGTTCTTTGTTCCGATGCCCCTTTGGTATTCTTTTTTTTTTGCGTAGCTGCGAGTGAAAGGAAAAGAAGCGTTCCAGTCGCGGTCGTGGCAAACAGGCTGAGGTTACTAACGGGACCACTACAAGCCCTTGTACGCAAACACACATACGCGCGGGTCATTTTCCAAATCACTACTGATAACACACAATTATTGCACGGTGGGAGATTCGGGAAGGTTGGAAGGGACAGAACGGCGCGGGAACACCACCACGATACAACCCCGCCATCAAACTCCCCCCCTCCGGTTCAATCCTCGGTTCGTTTGCCTTTGATGATGGAGAGTGTTTTGCATTGAATGGAAAGTTCACCTCCAGCTTTCACTCTACTCGACTCTAGGGCGGCGTGTTGCGCTGCGTCACAGCGATCATCATCACCATATCACCAGCAACATAAATAGGCCAGCAGGACTATCGAAGTTCACGGTGGTGGTGCTCCCGTTCCAGTAGCAACCCATTAAACTCACCTGTCGCAAATCTCGTTCGGCACAACCACGTCGTCCTTCAGCTCCAGCTGATGCGTGACCGGATCGGTGTTACAAATGACGTGGAGATTCTTCGCCAGGAAGCGAATGGTCGTCTCCAGCAGGGTCGGTAGCTCCTCATCCATGATGCCGTTCTCTTTGAGTCGCACACGTCCCAACATATTTGTTTTACCGTCGCTTAACGATGTTGCTTTAGTTTAAGCTTAAACACACACACACACACACACACACACACAGACTCACACTCCAAGCACAGGGCTAATGCTTCGCAACTGTTTACTACGATTGTTGCCTAATTGCACTCTTTGTTAGCAACTATGACGCACCGTTTGTTGTCACTTGTACTATTCGTACACGGGGCCGCGCGCGCGTGTGTGAGTGTATCGATGGGAACTTTTTTTTTTGCTAGTCGCACCTCCCTAAACACGCATAATGCGTTGTTGTATTCTAGTCATTTGTAACTTTCCTAAATATCACTATCGCACTGCACACATACACACACTCCTGTAGGGTTTTTTACCTTTGGATGACGTAGAATTAAGAAAAAAAAACGGATCGATTTATCACACCGTGACACACAGCTCTTTTAGAACATGAACAGAGGATTAACTTTTAATAATGATTAACACAGCGCACACATAAAGAACAGAACGTTTCGAATGGGATCTCGCACACGATTATTGCTTGGCACGCTGCAGTGCTGCTACTGCTGGTCGATCAATCTATTCTACTCCACACAACAGCAACAACACACTGCACACTACGCTGCAACCAAACCAACCAGCCGTTGCCGTCGTCATTCTATGCCTACTGCTCCTGCTAGACACCCACCACCACTGCTCTGGCACTAAACGACGATGATGACGTCGTAACGTAAACAAATATATGCTGCTCATCACGCTCTGGCTGTCTAGCAGGAAAGAGAGCGGCGAGTGGATTTTTTTTTTCGCGAGAGCGCAAGAATGAAAACTGATCGGGCTGTTTCGTTCGCTCTCAATGGCACACTACAGCGCTACTGGTTTAGCGCTTTACCGTTAAAATGGGTGATGCTATCCCCCTTTTGTTGCTTTCTTTGTTGTTGCGCTGTCAATTGCCAGCTGTCAGCATAATGCACCTTCATGCATACTTTGCTACACACACGATGAATTTGCGTATCGCCCAGTACCGAGACGCCTTTCCACCAGTTAAACCAAACTTCGCGTTACAGATCCAACAGGTACAGCAGCACGTATGAATTCTACCCACCTGATCGTTGGATTTCTGTGTGTGCTATGCTATGAATCATCACGTGCACCGTGTGTTCGAATAGGCTCTATGCTCTCCCTTCTCCACTATTTCGAACGAGAATCGATTTCGCACACAAAAAAACCACCTCTCACATGACCCGAGACACCAGCAATCGATCCAGCAATCTTTTTTACGACTGGCGGAGTAAAGTAACACTTCACCATTATCAGCGCACTTCAAACAGAAGCAAGAAAACCAGCCTAACGCACGGTGTAATCTGTTGTTATCGAAAGTAAACAATTACACAAAGATGCAAGTACTTGCAACTGGGAACAAAAAAAAACCCAGCAAACTACAATCTGTGCAGCTGTGAACGATGACGGAGGGCTACGAATTTTACCATTGCTGGGGCTATGGGGTTTGCTTCTCTGACGATGTTCTGACGTTTCATTTGTTTGTTTTTGACGCCTTTTCAAATAGCTTCCTCGTCGCCTGGCAGTTCGTTCGCTCCTCTCCGATTAGCTCAACACCACCGCTTCTTGGTTGGATGCTGGTGATGCGCTGTGGAGGACCTTTCACGGTGACCCTCGGCATCGGCCACACGGGTGTACGGGTAGCGGCGCACGGATGACGAGTTGTCCGAAGAGATGGACGTGAATATCAGAGAAATCTAAAAATACACTGACTTTTTTAGTATTATTCTCGACAGGCGTGGTGTATACAGCAGGACGGAGGAAAAAATAGCATTCTTACTGCATGCACACATACACGCTGTTACGCGTATATACTAAACCATTTAACATGATCTCAATGCCACTGCAGTGTTTTCCTACTCCCAGCAACCAGGGCCGTAGGTTGTCTGGGGTAATTCTTGTCAACCAGCAGCAGCAGCAGCCACGAGCCAGACAGAATTATCCGATTCGTTCGATCGCAAATCATCAGCAGCTGTTTCGAAAAATCGACCCATGCCCCTATCAACGCCTGTGCATCAACCTGTTTTCCATTCGGTGGCTATTTTGCACCTTTTTTATTATCATTGTTGGCACGCGGACGACCTTGATGTATCTCTCACGGTGTGCTCTTCCAAAGCACGATAAACATCGAGGTAGCCTTGCTAATTTTTTTTTCCTCCTCATCGTTCACCTTCCATTCCATCCGCTACGTCAGAGCGGATATGAGACACACATGTGTTGTTATGCTTATTGTGCACCAGCTGAGTCCAACTTTCGTCAAACATTCCTCACACAAAAGCTGTACCCACATGATTTGTCATTTTCGAGAAAAAAACGCACCATTCAACATTTCAGGTAACTTTCGGTCAGATCAGGTTTTGTAGTGTTTCACAACGCAATAAGAGCGAAAAAACTATCAGCGCCCACTTCCGCATCGAGAAGTTTCGTGGTGTAAAGTGGGCAAGAATCTCCGAATTCTTGCTGTTACTTTTAATCACTTTTCCATCATTCAAAACCGAACAATCAACCTTTGATCACTCGGAGTACTCGGTGCACTTGTGATTGCTAACCTTTATCGGTGCGATTCGGCTGAACTGTGCACGGAACGAGTGTTTCGTATTTTCGCAAAAGTTCACACCACTTTCCTAGAATTTGCTGGTGTTCCACATAAATATGTCACAACAGCAGGTTAGCACATTGTGGCATATTTGACAGCAAAGCGTTGAATTGGAATCGGCCATCAAAACGGTCAGTTATAGCATGGCCAGCGAATCGATTGATGTGCTATAATAATTATTTTTCAGTTGTTTTTTTGAAGTAGCATACTATTTTCAGTGTTGTGTAATTATTGAATCATATTTCTACAATAATTGAAATTATCACTATTGTTTAGGTGCCTCTGGTACCAAAAGAGCTTCTACCATAACGATATTTCGACAATTCGATGGCCTTTCAAAAGGCCTTTTCGGGAGTTCAGAAAAATTAAGATATTTCCTTGCCTTTGTTTGAATAGTATCACAATCGCAGAATATTAATATTTTTGTTGTTTTTATGCAAAAACTTAGCTATGAATTCGCTTCAAATCTTTCGTCGATTTGATTTTCTGCAGAATGAAGTCGCTTTGTGCTTCAAAACGATAAGATCCGGATCTGACAGCGCTACGAGAGGCAGCCAAAAAGCCTCTCTGGCACTTGACAGCAGCGTGTATTTTTCTTTTCCACTTGGCTATCGAAAGGAATAGGTGTGCTGTTAACTATTTCCGTCGTAATTTAGTGTGTTTACTCATAATATCCGTCCCCGTTGCAGGTTCTATCCACCATGGTGACGAAGAAGCCCGTCAAGAAGAAGGTTGTGCCGAAGCAGAAGGTTGCCCCGGCCCCGTTGGCCAAACCGAAAAAAGTTGAGGTTAAGAAGGTGGTGAACCCTCTGTTCGAGAAACGTGTTAAGAACTACGGCATCGGGCAGAATGTGCAGCCTAAGCGTGACCTGAGCCGGTTCGTGCGTTGGCCGAAGTACATTCGTATCCAGCGCCACAAGGCCATTCTCCAGAAGCGTCTGAAGATCCCGCCGCCGATTAACCAGTTCACTCAGACACTGGACCGACCGACGGCACAGCAGGTGATGAAGCTGCTGGAGAAATACCGTCCGGAGAACCCGATCGCCCGCGTCCAGCGCCTGAAGGCGAAGGCCGAAGCGAAAGCAGCCGGTAAGGATGAACCGCCGACGAAGCGCGCTAACCAGCTGCGTCAGGGAGTCAACACCGTGGTGAAGATGGTTGAGCAGAAGAAGGCCCAGCTGGTAATCATTGCGCACGACGTCGATCCGATCGAGCTGGTCGTCTACCTGCCTGCCCTGTGCCGCAAGATGGGAGTGCCGTACTGCATCATCAAGGGTAAGTCGCGCCTCGGAACGCTGGTGTACCGCAAGACGTGCACCTGTGTCGCCCTGACCCAGGTCGAAAACTCGGACAAGCCTAACTTGGCCAAGCTGGTCGAAACGATCAAGACCAACTTCAACGACCGGTTCGATGACATCCGTCGTCACTGGGGTGGTGGTCTACTCGGACCGAAGAGTATGGCCCGTTTGGCCAAGATCGAGAAGGCCAAGAAGCGTGAGATGCTGCAGAAGAGCTAGATCTGTGTCGTCAGACATTATTTTGGTGAGATTCCAGCTCTCCCTTGCACAGAGTCTGTATGCATTCGATAATAAATATTAAGTTTTCGAACACTCGAACAACATTGATTCCAACTGTTTTCATGCTCAGCTGCTTGTCGTATCACTCCATTCGGTCACAGGCGAAAGACTTTTAAACGAACATCTTATTCTGAGGATCTTCAAAGAAGTTTGGTCAAGAAATGTTACACACAAAATTGCAGAATAACTCCAAACATTTAAGTAGCTTTATCGTGCTTGATCAGCAAATGATCTTTTCATTATATTCTGTCTATAGTTGCTTAAGCCATTGTTTGCCCTCCAGTTTCCAACAAACATCTGTTTGATGTTTTTATGGCCGTTACGATTTCAAAAGGAATCATCCCACCTTGGTTCCCTCAAAGTTAGGCTCAAATGAACGGATGATCTTGCTCTAACGATATAAAAATACCTCCGATGATTAAGAATAAGATAATTTAAGATTTAAGATAGTTGAATCTCTTTATTACTAACATTTGTCTGGTAGCTTGCGGAGTCTTGTGTTGGCAGTGTTTCCGATCTTCATTATTCTCTACTAGCTCTCTGTATATCACATGTTCGCATAACAGCATCGGAACAAACTTCTTCTCCAATGCTGCTAACTAATAAATTACATCCGTTGTAACATTAAAGGATAGGACCGTTTAGTTTCCACCATGACACTTGCAGCTTCCATCAAGGATAGAAATCTGATGCAGCGTTCCGCAGCCGGCATGATCCTTTACGTAGCTCGGGAAATCATTTTCCAACACCAGCAGCCGGTTAAGTTTGAGATCGGGGAACACGTGCGTCGCGTACAGTCCCAGCACGCTCTTGTACACCAGCTTGAAGTTGGACTTTTTGTAGCAGCTATTGGTGTTCCAGTAGTAAATATTCGATTCGCCTTCCTCGCGGAAGAACACCCCATGCCCTCCGTCCGTTCCCAGGAAGATCGGCACGTGTGGTTTTTCGCCAACGTCTATAAAACAGAAAAGAAGGTTGATAAGGTTACAATCATGGTTATCGATTTAAATTAATCCGGCCCATTACCTATGATATTGCCACCGTGTCCCTTGCGCAGATGCTCTGTCTTGATCGCAAACAGTCGATGTCCACCCAGGTAGGTAAAGTACAGCCGCGTGCCGTCCTTGTGCTTAGATAGGAAGATGTACAGCATATCCCGATAGCGACAGCCCATGTGGACTGCCTTCGGAAGAATCACACGATAGCCACGGCCATTGTACACGTCATACACGATGATCGCATTGTTACCCGGATCGCTTACGTACACGTAGCACCGACCACCCTTCAGACATTCCACCTGGATGTACTGGAGGCGCGACTTCTCCGTCACAAACCGTGCCAGGTTGATCGTTTTCAGCTTCTTGCCCGTTTTGCTACAGTACACCACGACCTTCGGGGGGCACCGTTGCATCGGCGAACGAAGCGATTGTGTCACACCGTTGTCCAGCACCCAAACATAGTCCCCGTCACTGTACAGGTCGATGGCGGACTGCAGCGCATTGCAGTTACCTTCCTCCTGCTCGTTCCAGCACGGGAACGGTTCGAACTTGACGTCACAACCCTTCTTGGTGGCGTACACCTTGCTCAGCGTGATCGGATTGCTGCTTTTGAAGCGCGGAAACACACACAGCGTGTGCGTGTTGGCACGTTGGCAACGCATCGCGATCAAGTCGCGTGGTGTGTACTTGCCGGTGCTGGTAATGAGCCGCTTCGTTGTGGGACATGGCCAGACGATACGACCTCCCTCCCAGGTGTAGATCGTTCTGGTACAGTTTTCCGACGTGCAGGATCCGTGGACCGCTATCGCGGCGGACAGGCATGCCAGAACGATCGGCACCAAGCCGATTTTAACTGCTGGTCGCATTTTCCAAACGATCGCACTAGAACGCTTGTATCGTTGCGTGATTCCTTCGCAAGTAGCGTCTGGCTGTCGAGTATGATGATAACGCCTTTTCTATCCACTTTTTCTGCTATCCAGAGCTTTCGGAGCTTTCAAAGCATTAGACTACAACGCCCTACACCCGACTGTTCTCCCGACGATCCGGTACGAAACGTTTTATAGCCTTACCTCTTCGGGTTGCGGTTGGTTTGTCGATCCGGACCATAGTTACGCATGTCTTCAGCGCCAGCTTACAGTCAATGTTAAGGGTAACAGGGGTTTGGCGAACGATGGTCACGGTTTGTGATAGCTTACAAACCAAGCACCGACGCCCTTGTTCGTGTTGTTTGTGTTTTTTGTTTTAAAACAGTTGTCGCCGCAACGGGTTGTGTGACGCTGTAAGGCGGCATTCCGGGCTAGTCTTGGTGAGAGT
Source organism: Anopheles marshallii (assembly GCF_943734725.1). NCBI lineage: Eukaryota > Metazoa > Arthropoda > Insecta > Diptera > Culicidae > Anopheles > Anopheles marshallii. The sequence goes on from NC_071327.1 coordinate 62,355,667, forward strand.
TCATTTGTAAACTTCATCCATTTTTTTGCGCAAGGTATACGTGTGAAATTCGTACACTGGGAAAAATTGAGAAATTCTGAACACCTGACCATCATTACCGGCACGTACTATTGTCGGGTGTCGTCATCCGTTTGTTGGCGGTAACTGCACAGAGTTGGTGCGGTTGTATTTGGACTATACACAACATAGCGAACAACTGAAAGATATTTGTTATGGTATCTCGGAAGCGATCGGAACAGCATGCTACTACTACCCGGAACTTTCAGTGTGAAATTTAATTAAACCTTCACAAGACATTTCAAACTACAGCTACTACGTGTCTAAAGCACGTTCAATGGTTGTTAATATTTCCGCCAAACGTTTGCTTCCATGTCCATTTTGGGTGGGTAAGGAGGAAACAAATGGAGACTGTTATTATTTTATAGATGTACAAGATGTAGTACAAAAACACTTGAAGAACAACCATTATTTCGAAGATCACATTCCAGAACATTTCTTTTTTGATACTGCACAACACACATCGAGGGATCGCGAGATCGTAGTTCAATAGGGGTCCGCATTCGACCGGCCGCCATTTGTAAACAGCACGATACTACTGCAGTATACGATGCTATCAGTATAGGTATGCTATCACGATACAACGCACGGGACTAGGTGCGACTAACGCCTCCATACAAAAGAGCGCTACGTTTGAGAGCAACACTACGAAGCCTAAAGGTTCATGCTTATATTACTGTTTCACTGATCTGTTTGGTCCTTTCACTTCGTCCAGTAGAACAAAAAAAAGAATTAAGTTATTCCAAAGACTACAGTAGTTAGTGATTTTGTATACTCCGTCTATTTAAAGAGTGCCTGACATATAAATTGGTCATAACCTATCCGTTATCTCACAATTGCGTGAAATGCGTAATGTTGCGTATTCAAGTTTACAATTACCTAACGTAGAAAAGATACTACGTTTTTGCGATATAACTATCCGACAATAGCAGCTCGTACGCATTTTAGTGACTAACTTTAAATTATTAGAGATCATGCGTAGTTCAGATACGTAGGACTGTACGTGATAATTAAAAACCCCCACCAAAATCTTGAACTGGTTGCGCACGAATTTGTCAGTAATTTTACATCAAACACATTGAAGTATTTGTACAATATATCGTTCATATCATCGCTATAAACCAGACGACTTCCTATCAGAGAACTGTCTTTAGTTGTCCACTTTTCGTGTCCTTTACGTCTATCGGTGCGAACAGAGATTGGGGGGAAATGTTTCAACTGGGTGACGAATCTGAAGACAACACACACTCCGACACCGCGCCAGTCCAGTGTCATGGTCAGCAAAGCTTCGTGTCGCTAGACGAACGCACTACGGGCGTCAGGTTCAAGAAAATCTTCACCATGCACGTACCGTTGGTGCTGTCGAGGTCGCCGAAACCAAAACTAACCACAATGCCTAGCGTAGTATATATGGACCGTAGAAGCTTTACCCACAGCCAGTAACATTTGTGCGGACCGTACCGCCAGTAGCAAGAACTGACCAGTCGCACTCTCCAGAAACACAGCCAGCGATGGGTTCCCGTACGTCAGGGCAAGTGTTGGCCCTGCTCTTTGTTCTGGTTTCGGTTTTGGGAAGCCACGAAGAGCACGAATACTGCGACAAAGTCTATCGAATCAATGGCAATTCCATTGATTTTCCCTGCGATTCTACGAAGAACATTTACATCTCGACCCAGCGGTACATGGCTCGGAACGTGATGCCGGTACGGTTTCAGTACGACAACAATCGTGCCCTGATATGCTTGCCAAGATTACGGCCCGGTGTGCCTACCACGCTCGGACAGATCGATCTGAACAAACCGAACTGCTATGCGCACATTAAGCCGTTCCCGTGCTGGGCCTACCAGGAAGAGGGTAACTGCAACTCATTCCAATCAGTGATTGATGTGTACACCGATGTGAAGGTAAGCTTCGTTGGCGACCGATGGAAAATTGGCTATCCGTTCATACTAATAACCACTTCCTTTCCGTAATGTATTAGCGTATTATGTGGTGTCTTGATTCTGGAATTACAAACTTCCTGGAACAACCGATCAAACGGTGTCCGCCGAAGGTGTTTGCCTTCACGCTCAGCAACGATAAGACGGTCAAAACGATCGAACTGTCGGAAATTGTGAAATCTAGCTCCCGCTTGCAGTATCTTGTAACGGATTACAACGAATCGGGACATCCATTTGTGTAAGTACATTGTTACATTACGTTCCTCAACGCTAGACACTTCGTACTAATTTATCCGTGCTTTCCACCAACAGTTACATTTCCGACGGTGATGGTGCAATCATGGTGCTCGACGTTAACAACAACAAAAATTTCCGCGTCGTGCTTCCGCGAGCCATCTCGGCCGGTTGCGGTGACTCTGATGTACTCTATCTGCTACTCATCCCGAAGCCCAAGGGCCAGAGCATTGTTATCTTTAGCTACCTTTGCGGTCAAAAGGTTTACTCGATAAAGTCTGAACATCTGCGCAGCGGCAAGGGTTCGAGCGCCATTGTTGAGATGGGATCGAAGAGGAAACACTCCGTCCTGCTGGGTACGGATGGTGGTAACGGTGTTATTCTCCGGTACCGCAGCGAGGCGGAGCTGTACCTTTGGAACACCGATCAACCCTACAGGGAGTGTAATTTCGAGCTGGTACAGAACGCGGACGAATGCCGACTTTCGACGCACGTTAGCGTAGGCAAGAACGAACATTTGTTGTCTCTTTCGTCGAACTTGAGCGATTTCCTGAACAACACGTGTGGCGTTGGAGGAGCCTCGAGTCGGTTGAAGTACGTTTGTAAGGAGTGTGACGACGATTGTTTCTAGAATAAGAGAACAATTAATCTGTGTGCAGAGGAAGAAGAGGTTACATGTAGGACGACTGGACCTGTAACTGACACAACCTGACCCGTTGGCCCTAGCTGGCCCGCAAACTGGTGGATTCTGTGATATGAGAGCGTAACCACTGACGAACTTTAAACTGGACTTTAACTGACCTAATTATACGCATCTTAACCTCGCTTCCAATCGATCGTACACATATTACATGGTCGCGAAACTCCATGCAATAATTTATTCACTTTGTACAGGGCCACAAACGCCTAATTTAATAAACATCCTTGATTACCGTACACGCTTCTACAGTTTCTTCATTTTGGTAACATCCTCGATCAGCTTCTGTTTCTGCACCACACCTCGATATTCGCCGACAGTCTTGTTAATGTACCGCTGCTGATATTTTACAATAAACTTATGACACTGCTTCAGGGTAGCTCCCACATAGAGCGTGCGATAGCGAGCAACTTCGGAGCCGGCCTGTAACAGTAGAGAGATATTAGCAATAAGGTATTTTCCTACATGTTCTCACGAAAAGAAGCAAATTCTTACGATAGTTAGCAATGGCAGAATGCTGGTAATAAAACGGTGTGGACCATGTCTCGTTTGTATGATGCAAAGGTGAGTTTTGGCATTGAAGTAGATTACATTCAGTCGCAGCATGCTCGCACTTCCAAACTCTCCGTAATATCGTTCCACCTGTTCGCTGATGTACAAAAACAGGGCATGAGATGAAATCGATACCGGTTCACTGGCTGGTCGATCATTGCATCGTATTTGCACCAGTATGTACCTAGTGGAAGAGATCAACGAACGACATGAAAGAGAACTAGCAGCAGACAGCTAACTGCATCCACAATGTATTTCAATCTTACCTGTGTTTGACTCGAACCATTTTAGCTTATTTCATTCATGTAAGAATCAGATATCAGCGTGGATGCTATATGTTTTAAGTTAACATAAAATCTATCCACCACTGCAAAGTGAATGCGGCAAATCTGTTATTTTGCGGCGTGTTTCGAAAGTAAACAAACTTCTGTTGTTGTTTTTCATTGCCGCTGTCAAAAACCTCCATGCGCAATCAGTAACTGCTCGAATGCAGTTTGTGCATTATTCGAGTAGATACGTTTTTTTTTAAAGAAATATGAAAGGCGGGAATAGCTGATCAACACGTGGCTCCCGTGCAGGAATTGTATTCAAGTCCTGAACATGAATTAATTCACATTGGCGATTTGCTCAAATGAGATTAATTATTTTACACCTCGAAACCGTTCGCTGAGTCACCCTGTGATGGAACTTAAGCTTTATCATCAAATAATAACATTCCGCCAACACTCCGCACCGGCCGGGACCGCCTGGAGCAACAAATACTCACCCCGAGGTCAGTTAGAGCGCGAGCTCGCCTCAGTTTACTTCCAGACTTCCGCGTAGTTAAGATCAGTTTCACGCGTACGCGCAAGGACAGAGCCTACTTTGCAAAGAGATTTCAAAAGGGAAAGGTGAAAGTTGCAATCACGGCGTATCAATCAGCATGGCCAATAATCCCACATTTCTGGTTGGAGTCGATGTCGGAACGGGCAGTGCACGAGCCGCTCTAGTTACCAGCAAAGGTGTAGTGCTGGAAACATGCGTAAAACCCATCCGAACGTGGAACACTCAGCCCAATTATTACGAGCAATCGTCGGAAGATATTTGGTCAGCGGTTTGCGAGTGTGTCAAGGTGATCTTCGGCGTGTGCCGTGAATATGCGTTAAGAGGGGGTACTCACGCCATACAGATGCACTTGTTTGATGACGCGTTTATGACCGCTTTGAGAGCGATTGTTTGACGGAAATATAGTACTACGATTAGTTTAATGGTATGGGACGCTGATAGAAAGACGACTTCGAGATAAGCATGCGTTTTATGGCACCGGGGAGCAGAGCTCAATGGGACAAGACTGCGATTAAAACACTTTTCATGAATTATTTTTCAACAGAAATTTAAAAAAAAAAGTTCAAAAATAGTTAATCATCTTCAATAATTATTTTTCAGAATGTCACCACCGGTTATGCAAAGAAGGACATTAAAGGCATCGGGTTCGATGCAACCTGTTCGCTCGTTGTGCTGGATGGTGAAATGCAACCCTTGACGGTTAGCCCATCGTCCAAGGACAACCAGCGTAACGTTATTCTCTGGATGGATCACCGCGCAGAGGAGGAAGCACGCAACATAAACGCAACGCATCATGAAATGCTCAACTATGTCGGTGGTAGCATCTCTCTCGAAATGGAAGTTCCAAAGCTGTTGTGGCTTAAACGACACATGTACAGCGAGACGTGGACCAAGGTTGGCGCATTTTACGATCTGCCCGACTACTTAACGTTCCGTGCAACCGGTGTCGACCATCGATCGATTTGTTCGGCAGTCTGTAAATGGAACTACGACGCGGAGAACCGACGTTGGTCGGAAGACTTCCTTCGATCGATCGATTTGCACGAAGATTTGCGGGTTGATAATTGGCGACGCATCGGCACGCAAATATTAACTCCAGGAACATCGATCGATGGCGGACTTTCGCGAAAAGCCGCACAAGAACTTGGCCTGGAGCCTAGCACGGCTGTTGCTAGTTCGATGATTGATGCTCATGCTGGAGCACTGGCACTGCTAGGATGTCAAGGGCCTGGTGGTGCGGGTGGTGAAAGTAAACTAACCACTAAACTGGCTATTATATGCGGAACATCATCTTGTCACATGAGTCTGACCAAGAAGCCAGTACTGGCTCCAGGAATATGGGGTCCATACAAGCATGCCATCATACCGGATCTGTATCTAAATGAGGCAGGACAGAGTGCTACGGGCGTGCTGATCGATTACATGCTTCAAACACATCCCTGTTACGATCAGTTACTGAAAGAGCATGGTTCTAACGGAAAGATTTATGCCTTCCTCAATGCGTTCCTGGATGAGTTGGCTACGACGCAGGGTGAGAATTATCTTCACCGATTAACGATAGATCTGCACATTTGGCCAGATTACCACGGCAATCGATCTCCTTTGGCCGATCCCAATTTGAAGGGCATGATTTCCGGTCTGACAATGACAAATGACGTTCAAAACCTTGCATTGTTGTATCTAGCGCTCATGCAAGCGTTGGCAGTAAGTATTCATACTCGATGGCAAACACCGGAGAACCTTTCAACGAGATTTCATTATATACATTCTTCCCGTTAGTATGGCACGCGCCACATATTGCAGGTTCTGGAATCTTCAGGACGTGAGGCAATCACGTCGATATTGTTGTGTGGCGGTTTAAGCAAAAATGCACTTTTTGTTCAAACACATGCTGACATTTGTTCCGTGCCGGTTCTGCTTCCCAGCGAACCTGAAGCAGTGCTCCTTGGGTCCGCCATGATGGGGGCTTATGCGGCTGGGCTTTACGATAGTTTGGAGGTTTGTATAGAGCCTAATTGGAGAAGAACTTGTTACTGTTACCCGTTACATTTTTTTTTGTAGTCGGCTGCAACAGGTATGGGTGGTAGTGCAACCGTTGTAAAGCCCAATTTGAGCGACAGCAACCGTGATTATCACGAGCGAAAGTATCGTGTGTTCCAGCGGATGTACCTTGACCAGCGTGGCTACGAACGTATCATGAAAGGTTAATGTTTACGGTGAGCGGACCCACAAGCCGTACACACATTCCAAGCAAAAGCTATTGCAAAACATTACATTTAAGCCCAACTTTTCCAATTATATTCTAAACTTGCAACGTTTATAAGTACCTTAAATTAAGCAATCGTCGCTACTGGTAAAATAAAACATGGGGTAACCGCAGTTAAAAACGTACATTTACGAAATAAAAGCGGCTGCTTTGGTTTCAATGACCGTTCGGCACACTGGACAGTGTAAGCTAATTTTCTGTGCACAATTTTCACACAAGCAGACGTGGCCACACGGCAGACAGATCACTTCCTTCGGATTCACGATGCAAACAACACACAGCTGATCCTCGCTTATTACAGTCGATCGCATACGCGCCCGGCGGGTAGCACGCGACTGTTCCAACTGTTTGCGTAGCTTATCTTCCTCCCATTGCTGCTTTTTGCGCTTGTAAATCTTTCGCGTAATTAGCCCGATCAGTACCGCCGATATAGTGCCGCACACAATCATTTTTAGCAAGGTGGAGGACTTAGCCTCCTCCAGGCGCTTGAGGAGTGTGCTTTTAGTGGCTGTGGTGAGAAACATTGGCGACCCGTTCGACGGTGGATGCAGACGGACACCGCTATCATCGAGCTCCAGCTCACCGACGGCCGTGATGAAGCTGCCGTCGCGCAACATCTCTTCCGTTGTTTGCAAGCCCTTTTGTCGTACGCCCGAAAACAAACCGAACAGATGATCAAACACGGTCAACGAGGAAGGTTCATAATTTTCGTACACCGTATCCATATCTAGCAGTTCGGCGGAAAGGCCATTAACGATTTCCACTCCTTGTTTGCCATTGACAAGCTTGAAAGGAGTTTCGTTCGCCGATACATGAATGATTTGTTTTTCCTCCTGCCAAAAGCCAAGCATTGCGCGTGCAACTCGATGTTCGCTAAAAACATTTACAACAAATTAAAAAAAAATGGATAGTAAACAACCGTTGCCATGCTATGGCTGCTTACGTCAAGGTCATCGTCTGAAGCACCCCGGTGACCGAAGGGGACATTGCACTCCGAAGTGCAGTGCCGATGGGTGTGACGCTGCCCCGAATAACAGCATATTTGAGCTTCTGGTCCGGTTCTTTGCGTAACCGATCGGACAGCTGGTCATCGATTGGTAGTTGAGGCGCATCCTAAAACAAAATAAAGAAAAAAACGTTAGAGCTATGACATAATCCTTGGCTGTATTCCCTTCCTAAAACCTAGCGGCGGGCTCCACACCTTCAATGCACGACAATTTTTCCTGAGTTTATAGTACTGATTGCTACACAGCACCAGCACTAAGAGATCGACGCCTAGCAGAACAGCCTCTTGCAAGTATTCCATTTATTGTGTTCTATTTTATCGCCGAAAAAATAGTTGTTTTCTCACATTTTGGCCGGTGAACTCTTGCTAGTTTGTTTCCCGTCGCTTGCAAATACGCACTACCTTATTTACATTCCCATATGTCAGAGTGTAGACGGCGCTGCTCCAACGGTCACATGGATGACACAAAAAAATTATGTTCGGTTGAGAAATACATGGAAAGAAAAGAATAGGAAACAGCTCGTACCTATGACGCAGTTTCAGAAAGGATATAAAATAATTAAAAAATCTCACGGCGCTATTAATTTGGAAACAGAAACAAAGAAACGGAGTAGAAATTCGGTTGCACTGCGGGACTACTGCAGGCCCGTGAGCGATGGAGGATGTTTTGCTCTCTGTCAAACTGTTTTGATGTTTTCCAATCGAAGGTGTTATTTTTTTGTTGCGTTCGAGGAATGTGAAACTCTCTTTTTCGGGCGATTAACTAAAACTTCCTGCCCGTTCTCGTCGAGTGCACTTGTCGTTTCTGTGCTGTCGATTTGTGTGTGATTCTATCATCTTGAATATCTTATCCCGTGATCGAAGAATATCGGTAAATATTCCGTACAAGGACGGTGTGAACACACAGACGTTTTGAGCGCTGACGTGTAGTTGCACTTGGTGCATCTGGTGATAGGTTTTTCGTTTTGTGTACATTTTCAGACTACAGAATTGTTCCATCATCGTACATTAAACTACGCTGCTTACTTAGGTGTTGCAGGCGTAAGGGTAAAAACCATTCCGAGAACAATACGCGATGAAATTCTTGGGAATATTGTGTCCGTGAAAACTCGTATCGACATTACGCAGAAAGCAAAGTTAGAAAAAATAGGAGCGGAAAGTTTCAAATTCCATGAACAATAGCTTGAAACGCGGTATTGAACAATAGCGTCAGGCGGTATGACGAAGAAGAACCCGTAAAAGGCATTCACCGTAGTACGTTGATTTGACTTCCCGCATCCATCCAACACTAAATCGCGGACAGGAGGTTTGTTTCAGGCGACCGTGAGACTATTGACAGCAGTTCTTTGGAGAGCATTAGTTAAAAGTTAGTGCAAAGTTTTTACCCAAACAAGGTTGAATTACTCGCTTTTCCTGAAACAATTGCTATAGCGCTATCTTAGCGATACCATCTGCTGGGTTGTAATAAAAAACACAACACACACAAAGTGCCACGATGACGAACCAGAAACCGACTGCCACTTGCCGGCTGAAACAGGACTATATGCGTTTGAAAAGAGATCCAGGTATGCCGCTAGATATGAAACTGGAGTTTTGTTTTCTAATTAAATTATCATTACCCTTTTTTTCATTTCAGTACCGTACATAACAGCCGAACCATTACCGTCGAACATCCTCGAATGGCACTATGTGATCAAGGGACCGGAAGATTCGTTGTATTACGGTGGTTACTACCACGGGACGCTGCTTTTCACCAAGGAGTTCCCATTCAAACCACCGTCCATCTACATGACCACCCCGAATGGACGGTTCAAAACGAATAAACGACTTTGTCTGAGCATATCGGACTTTCATCCCGACACCTGGAACCCTGCCTGGTCCGTGGCTACCATCTTGACCGGTTTGCTGAGCTTTATGCTCGAGACGACGCCCACGATGGGCTCTTGCGAGACGACGCCGTACGAAAAACGACGCTACGCACAGCAGTCGCTGGAGTTTAACATGAAAAACGAGGTGTTTCAGGAACTGTTCCCCGAGATCTGTGAGGAGATCAACGAGAGGTTGCAGAAGATCGAAGAGCAACGGAAACAGGCGGCTGCATCCGCCGAAGACGGTAGCAACGGCACGGAATCCACCTCTGGTGAAACGGAAACGACAGACGGTAGCGTATTTGTGGCAGGCCGTTCCGGTGCGGATGATAGTAACATTTGGCATTCTTTGTACACCAATCTGATAGTGCTCGTGGGCTTCGTCGTGTTTGCACTAATAGTGCATTACGTGATTAAAAGTATGAACATTTAATAATGGTCATCTGGTTCGCAAGAAATGCTGCGCAATTACGTACACGATTCGAGGTGCGTTTGTTGCGTCAAACGTTGAGCTTGGTTCTAACTTACCTAACATCGGGAAGAACCTTCCTTCTTCAGCAAATAATCCTCCAAGAGGAATGTCTAGTTTACAAAATCTAATCGTAACAAAATAGTAAAAGAATCGACAACCAATAAATACCGGTGGAAGATACGATGGCCGTTGGGATGTCATGCAAGATGGAGTAACATCGTTTTGCACCTTACGGCCACTAAAACCCATATACCAAATTTGCATGTTAGAAGAAGGTAATATCAGTTTAAACAAAATCCTAAGCGTTAAAAGCAAAGAGTAAACGTAGGGACAACAATTCTGGGAAAAATCCCGCGCTAAGCAGCAAGCATAACGCTCCCGAAGTAATCATAATCATACAATGGCGGTGGAATGTGAAGAGCAACAGGAGGATGACGAAGCAAGAAAGCTGCTGCCGATGCATGTTGTAGGATTTGTAACATATACATAATTTTATCATGGTTTTTATTCTTCTTTGTTGCCCGATGCCATTCGTTGCCTCTGCCCGTTCAACGACGCTGCGTTGGGTTGAATTCGTCGTAATGGATTATACAACTATCTAATGTATTGATATACACAATATGAAAATAATACATCGTTGCAAGAATAGAACGCAATTGTAACGAACTAAAGGGAAATAGTGGTACGAGAGGGGTTTGGTGCGGCTGTGCTCATTAAGAAAAAGAAAAGCTCTAATAAAGTATTGCATCGATAGACCGTTCGATCGCTACGGACACATGATTAAGAGTTGATCAATGATATAGCAAACATTGTCACGTGCATATAATCAGGCTACGAAGTGAAAAACTTCACAGAAGCATAAAGCATTGCAAAATTGTTTACAACCGTTAATAGAAAAACGATTTCAACCAACCAAATGCCGATTAAAACCATGTACCGACCATGCAACCATCATAGATTGCACGGTTTGTGCTGAGACGGTAACAGCACGGATGGAAAATTTGCATTTCAAAAATTCCCAAGGGAAAATGTTTACTTTTCATCGTTAAACAGTATTTATTTCCAGCCGTAAATATAGCGATGTAATTAAAAATGATTGTTGCCTTCTTGCTTGTCACAGTTTCGTGCCCGAAATTTCAACATCCATTCAAACGATAATAGCTACCGTAGATGCGTCCGAAATTTGTATTCTTTCTCTACAACTAACATCGCGTTCAAAGAGAACACGATCCGAAACGTGCCCCAAACTAGACGGATGATGCTGTACACGTTGCTGTTTTTTAAACGACACATCTTTTGGACAGAATGTTAGTCTACATTTATTTGCTATCTTTAGCGTTCTTAAACATATATTATTAATGTTGCACAGGCAGGAGAAGCCGTGACGTGACTGGTGGTTGCTGGTGGCTTCTTTTCCGTTTTCTTACCATCCCACTAGTTTCGCTCATCTGCTCGTGCTTTCATACGAGTGATAAAAGCGGCACCTTTATTCTTACGAAAACTTTCGTAAGGATCCGCCGGATTGTAGGTCTCCTGTCGTATCGGTTCTATCGTGGCTCCTAGCCCAATACGATCTCCTCCCATACCGCCACTCGAACCGCCCATTCCACCACCACCCACCCCCTTCATTGTATTGTGAAACTGATGGTTACCACCGGTTCCGATTCCACTGCCTCCAGGTTTGCTGCTTTCGTCGAGAAAATTGCTAGCCGCTTTCATGTACCCACCTCCACCAAAGCTGGGCGGAGTCGGTGATCGTCTAATATCACGCCCGCCACCACCGCGCGGTTCTCGATGATCACGCTCATTACCACCACCACCACCCCGACGAGCAGGTGATCGACTTCGGCTCGGCCGACCACCGGATGACACTGGCATCGGAGGAGGGCCTGATGAGGGAGACCGTCTAGAAGGCGACCGTGAGCGTGACCGGGACCGAGATCTACTACGCGATCGATGATTTCGGTGATGGCGTTGATTATTACGTCCCGGTCCATGCAGCGACTGTTGCTGCACCCCGTGCAGTGCGCCATTGTCGGCCGGAGAGCGCGAACGCGAGCGAGAGCGACTTTTCGAACGATAAGTGCGCTTTTTTTGCTTTTTGGTTGCCTTCAGCAATTCCGGATTGATCGGTGAAGGTGACCGTGATCGGTCTCGCAGACCTCGATCGATTTCATCTTCCTTCTGCTTGCGAGAAGCGTTTTTCACCTTAAAGTATTCGTACAGCGCCAGCTTTTCCCATCCCTCACTACAAGAGCAAGAACAGCATGAAAGAAATGCATTAGTCACCGAGGAACGACGATTCCAGGTTCGCGGTCATAAATACTTACCCATCTCGTGGCCGTTCGTGGCTTGGAGGAGCATAGAATGCTTCAACGGCGCTTACTAAACGATCGTTGGTTGGTGTTGGTGGAGGCAGTCGAATTTCGTCCGGATCCAGCGGATGATAGCTGTAATCTTCGAGCCGAATCAATGGTACCATCAAACCAGCCGGCAGCTCAAAATAAGGTATCTTCACAGGAGTCGGTGGAGTAACCTCCTCCGTTTCTTCCTGCTGCTGCTGATCGTGATCATCTTGATGATCCGATGGATCCTGATCTAGATCATCTCGATCACGATCGTCCAGCATCATACCTCCAGGCGCAGCTAACTGCCTATCATCACGTTCGTCGTTCGATCGATTATCCGGATGATGTTGGGTGTGTCTATGGTCCGGAGGCATTCCACCAGTGTTATTGTTACTATTCATACCATCACCCGGTGGTGGAAGGTTTGCTGCACCGTACTGGAAATTAGGAGGAGGTCGCGAAAGATCCGGAATAGGGAAGTTGGGAGGTGGCTGCGTATAATCTCCACTATTATCACCATCCCGACCAGGCGGTGGTGGTGGCGCTATGTTATTCGCATTTCCTCCCCCGACACCCGATCCGAGTGGGCCGTTGTCTTGAATATTTTTCAATTTTTGCAATGCGGCCGAAAGTAGGCCGAAGTTGATGTTTTGATCCAGGAGCGAGGGAATCTGTCCCCCGCCATTACCGCCTGATGGAGGTCCACCACGGTCGCCAGCCTGTGACAGAGGCGGTTGTGGTTGTCCGGGCGGCCCAACGGAAGGTAGTGTTGGACCAACGAGACCACCACCTCCACCACCATTCACAGCGCCACTGTTTGCTCCGACGACTGCTGCCATCAGTTCCGGTAACAGTGGAGGAGGACCACCGGCCAAAGCACCGTGTGCACCTGCTTTACGAGCGTGTTGTTCAAGATGTTGCTGTTTTTGCTTTTCCAGCATTGCCATTTGCTGTGTGGCATGCTGCACAAATGCTTGATGCTGTTGTTGGTAGCTGGGAATGAAAATCGTGGGTGTAAATGCGTGTTGTTAGCCGAAATGTAATTTCCATTTCCATTCGTACGTTACTCACTTTTCAAACGTTGTTTTCGTGGCTTGTGTAATCGCCGCGACGACATTAGCGTGCTGTGTCAGCAGACTGGTCTGGTACTCCTGCAGCGATGAAGGAGGAGATTTAAGCTTCGAAATGACGCAGGCATCGAAGAAGTTTCCTTTTGATTCCCACAGCGACAGGAGCTTAGTAAGTTTCACCCTTTGCTCGTCATTGGCGGCTACAATGTAAAAATATATCGATAATGACGATTGTAATGTAATAAGTGTAATTGTTTAGCACTTACTTATCTGAGCGTTGCAGAACATAGGAATTACCGCGCTTTCCAGACATTTTTTCAGCTCGTCGGCATTTTTCCGGATGCTGCAAGATTTGTTACTAAGTATGGGTTCTTGTTTGTAAAATCTCGCACTAAGAAAGCAATCAATCCAATTCGCATATTAGCATAAGGGAATGTTGTTAGGAGGACAGTGCGAAACATAACTTCTAACGCCTAGTGTGTACCACGATTTCGCAAGATATTTTTGTTTATATCCTTATTTTGTTATACAAGGCAAGTAGAAAATTAAATATTTAGAGTTTAACACGTTAGCAGTTCTTCTAATTAACTTACGTACATATCTTATATACACTTTCAAAGGTCAGTGTGCTGATTTAAAAAAAAACGGGTTGCATTATGGTTCTCAGCTGTACCAAGTACTACTAATATCATTGAAGATGTGATGGAATAGCGGAAAGGAGGAATAGAATATTACTGACAAATTTTGATATGGTTAAGTATGGCTAAAACTTCTACGGCAAATGGAACACGTCTAGGGAGTTAAAAGGATACGAAAAAAAAGCATAGACACTTACCAATGATGTATAACATCATTTACTAAATATATCAGGTGCAATTTTTGCGTAAATAAAACTCCAGCTATTAACGCCCTATAAGTAGATAGATAAAGATCGGAAAAACGAAAGTTCGCTAAGGTCTTTTTGGCTGTCCTGCTTCATCAAAATTCATCAGCACTGCCGGATAGCAGGTTCGAAAGGTGGTGGCTGCGAAATGATTATGAAAAGCATTGTGTGTTATCTCGCTACTAGTTACCATTGTATGATAACGGAGATGTTGTAACATTTGTTAACACTTCCAAGTGAAAGTTTAAAGCGGCAGACTGTGCTGAACTAAGACTTTCGGTCAAGCAAGAGCACGACAAAATGTCCGATGATCGTGAAGTGTAAAGCGAACACGTTGGATCGCCGTAAATAAACGACTGTGTAAATAATTTGACTAAAGAAACCAATAAAATGTTACAATAACCACTGATGAATCTTCCTGTGCTGGATTGGCGACATATTTGTTTTCTAGACAATCTTCGTATCCATTCCTTTCGAACACTAGCGAATCCGACACATCCGTCCGAACAGCGGATGACGAATTTTAACTCGATACCAAAATGGCATAAAATATAAAGAAAGTATACGATAGAACATTTAGTATTAGGGCAATATAAACGGTAAATATGATGATTACTTTCTCAAAAGATACTGCGAAATAATTTGACATTTTCCCGAATCGGTACAATGCTGTAAAATCCAGCCTTTTCCTAAAATTGTAATTAACAAAAAAATATATGTAGATTGAAATTTGCCATTAGAAACATGGGATTGTTAGGTTTGATAATGCATATTGTGTGGGTTTAAGGGGATGAAGGGATCGTTTTACGGTAGCGGAATTTGCGGGATGAAAAATAAATCACCTAAAAAGGGTTCACGTCTTTAATCGATGGAACTGAATTACGAATAAAACACAGAAAAGTTAGACTCGTGTTTGTTTATGTAGCAGAGAGGAATATGTTATTTTTTGTACATCTGTGTTGTTGTATGTACGTTATAATAAATTGAATCATATGAAGCGCCTTTTATAAACGCTTTAAAAATACAAATCATTATTTTCATTGTTTTAAAACACGTACGAAAATTGATACTTTAAATTTTGGAAAAATATTGTTTAGAAACAGCTACTCCATAAACATACTTTTGATTGAGAGTATGACCATAATAGAAAATAATAAAGAAGTAAAAATACAGCGGGATGCCGGTCTAGAGAGGACTCCAGGGATACATGGATATTCAAGCACGTTAGATCGTTGAGTCAAAAGGGAGTTTTCGTTGTTTGTTTTCATTTTTGCGAATGTAAACCGAGAGAAAACGAACGAAACAGCGAACGAACAACTTACCATTGGATATACTGTCTTTCGTGCAGGAATCAATTATTGGCTGCAGTTTGCTGTCGAACTCGTGCAGCGGAATATTGTATTCCTTCGACTGATTGATAAGCATTTCTTCCTGCGCTCGAATCAGGGCTTCGTCGATCTGCACTTGTTGCTGTTGAAGCAGAACCTGGAAAGTATAAACAATGAAACCCACAATTACAGAAACAAGAGTGCTCCGTACACTTACCCCATGTTGAGCCGTGAGATTCATTTCCGATTGGCGTATTTGTTCGGTCAACGCCTGCTGCTGTTTGGTAAGTGCTTCCAATTGTGCCGTCAACTGACTATTTATATTATTGGGTACCATCTGTACCGCGGTGTTTGGCGGTCCAGCATTTACCGGGGGTGGATTTGACCATATTTGGGGCATTGTGTTATTTGAACTATTTCCGTTCGGATTCGACGAGGGTACCAGTTGGGAAGCTAGTTGCGCTTGCGACTGTTGTTGATGATGGAGTTGTTGCTGGTGCTGCATAGCGACACTGGGTAGTTGTGCTTGTGGTGGCGGTTGCTGTGCAAACCCAGCCAATAACGGAGGAATACCATGCTGTCCCATCAACGGAGGCAAAGACATGTTCTGTGGTAGTTGCTGTTGTTGCTGCTTCATCACTGATTCACGTAGTACAAACAAACGAAAAACAAAACAGTTGAAGACGACACTTGAACGAGACCTTTCTACACTGTTCCTCTAGAGCCAGTTTACAGAAGTTTTGCTTACTTGCTTGCTTGGTAATCACTTTGTACTGATAGTAATTGTAGTATTCTCCGCCGTACAGGAACGCAAACTTCGGGTTGCCTCTCTGTTTCGATTTGGTCATCGACTCAAACTCTGGTCCATTGCGAGCCACGAAATCGGCTAGTTTGTCGATAATGTTCCGTAGTTCGATATCTGGAAAACAACATTGGTTGCAATTTGCTTGTTTTTACATCGGCTTTGCCAATACGAATCGACATTACAGCAAACCTACCATTTGGTGGTGATGGAGCTGATATTTCCATCGTCCAACAGAAACTAGTGGAAAACAATAATAAAAGAAAAAACTAAAACCTATCTAGTGCACCAAGCGACCGGCATTAGGAGCGGCCACTCTCATTAACACAGCTAAATAAAGTTCTCAATCTCCAAACAGGAAAATTTGCTATTTTTGCCGATCGTGTGAAAAAAGACGCCATTGACTGTTGTTTGACAGTTGGCCGTACCTTAACGTCAAAGAGCTTGTACGAATACAATCTCTTCTTGAGTACTTGAGATGGCCAACGGGCATATGGCTGGATTTCAAAGATGTTTACAATACGCTTTAAATTGTACGTTATTTCTCACTTTACCTACGATTCAGTACTTTTCCTCGCGACTAAAATTTGTCATCGTTTGTTTTATATGTTGATAGATGTGTCACTTGGAGGCATGACCTCCGAAAGAAATATTAAAACGATAATACAAAACGTTCCATTTGTTAAAATTGTACATGAGTAGAGGGTTTGCGTTTATTGCTATTCACAGATGAACGAATCAACTTAAACAAATAGTAAAGACAAATTTAAATGAACATAAAATACAGCTTCCGGCAGCACGCGCTGTTATTAAAACTAAAATGTGAATGGTTTGCTTGGCCGCTTATAATGGTAGCCATCTTCTTCCAGAGTGTGGGACGGAACATCGCAGTTCGGTCCTTGGCCACCATTAGTGCAACAGAAAGGCAACACACCACCGTTAGGGCAGCTTGGTGCAGGGCTAGTTGGAGGAGGAGGAGGTCTCGTCGGTACAAAGCAGTTCGGTCCGGAACCTCCATTCGTACAACAGTACGGTGGTATACCACCAGCCGGACATGTCGGCGGAGGGCGAGTTGGTGGGGGTGGTCTAGTTGGGGGTGGGGTAGGTGGCGGTGGAACATAGCAGTTCGGGCCAGATCCTCCGTTGGTACAGCAATACGGCGGGACTCCTCCGGCCGGACACGCTGGGGGTGGTGGAGGTGGCCGCGTCGGTGGAGGAGTTGGAGGCGGTGGTACGTAACAATTCGGTCCAGTTCCTCCGTTCGTACAGCAGTATGGTGGCACTCCTCCGGCCGGACATGCCGGTGGTGGTGGAGGTGGCCGCGTCGGTGGTGGGGTTGGTGGAGGTGGGACGTAGCAGTTAGGTCCAGTTCCTCCGTTCGTACAGCAGTATGGTGGCACTCCTCCGGCCGGACATGCCGGTGGTGGACGAGTGGGTGGAGGAGGAGGTCTCGTTGGAACAACACAGTTGGGACCTGAAGATACAAATTGCAGAAATTTATTTTAGTTTCACATTTCGTGGAAGCGATATTTTACTTTCAGTACAGTGATACTTACCGACTCCTCCGTTAGTGCACGGGGGGAGATACTCATTGTCCTTCCCAGGGGTAGGTGGTGGAGGCGGTGGACGTGTTGGAACGTAGCAGTTCGGGCCGGATCCTCCGTTCGTGCAGCAGTTCGGCGGAACTCCACCTGCTGGGCAGCTTGGCGGTGGTGGGGGTGGCCGTGTCGGTGGAGGTGTTGGAGGCGGTGGAACGTAGCAGTTAGGTCCAGTTCCGCCATTCGTGCAGCAATACGGAGGAACTCCTCCGGCTGGACAAGACGGTGGTCGAGTCGGAGGTGGTGGTGGAGGCCTAGTTGGAGGCGGTGTCGGTGGAGGTGGAACATAACAGTTCGGACCAGTTCCACCATTCGTGCAACAGTAGGGAGGAACTCCTCCGGCCGGACAGCTTGGTGGACGCGTTGGCGGTGGCGGAGGGGGACGGGTAGGCGGTGGGGTTGGTGGTGGAGGAACGTAGCAGTTCGGCCCAGTACCTCCATTTGTGCAGCAGTACGGAGGAACTCCACCGGCTGGACAGCTCGGTGGGCGAGTTGGCGGAGGAGGCGGTGGTCGGGTCGGTGGTGGAGTCGGCGGAGGGGGAACGTAGCAGTTCGGGCCAGATCCTCCATTAGTACAGCAGTATGGTGGAACTCCTCCGGCCGGACATGCTGGCGGAGGGCGAGTTGGCGGAGGAGGAGGAGGACGAGTAGGAGGTGGGGTTGGTGGAGGTGGGACGTAGCAGTTAGGTCCTGTGCCGCCGTTTGTACAGCAGTAGGGAGGAACACCACCGGCCGGACAACTCGGCGGTCGAGTTGGTGGAGGAGGCGGAGGTCTTGTTGGTGGTGGTGGTGGTGGTGGTACATAACAGTTCGGGCCAGTATCTCCGTTAGTACAGCAGTAAGGAGGAACTCCACCTGCAGGGCAGCTCGGAGGACGAGTTGGTGGTACTTGGCAGTTGGGTCCTGTGGTACAAAAAATCAATCATCAGTTATTACACTCTTCTGTAGCTCAATTTCACGGTTGAAATGTTTTATACACTTACCAACACCCCCGTTAGGACAAGGCGGAAGATATTGATTGCTTTGTGTCGTTGGTGGCGGAGGTCTCGTTGGTACAACACAGTTGGGTCCTGAACCACCGTTCGTGCAACAGTAAGGAGGAACTCCTCCGGCCGGACAGCTCGGTGGACGAGTTGGTGGTGGCGGTGGTGGTCTTGTTGGAGGTGGTGTGGGTGGCGGTGGGACATAGCAGTTCGGACCAGTTCCACCATTCGTACAGCAGTACGGTGGAACTCCACCTGCTGGGCAACTCGGAGGACGTGTTGGTGGCGGAGGAGGTGGTCGAGTTGGCGGTGGTGTCGGTGGTGGGGGGACATAGCAGTTCGGGCCGGATCCTCCGTTCGTGCAGCAGTACGGTGGAACTCCACCTGCAGGACAACTCGGCGGGCGAGTTGGTGGAGGAGGTGGAGGACGCGTTGGTGGTGGAGTTGGAGGCGGTGGAACGTAGCAATTAGGTCCTGATCCTCCATTCGTGCAACAGTACGGAGGAACTCCTCCGGCTGGACAGCTTGGTGGACGTGTTGGTGGCGGAGGAGGTGGCCGAGTCGGTGGTGGAGTCGGTGGAGGGCGAACGTAACAATTCGGGCCAGTTCCTCCATTGGTACAGCAGTATGGTGGAACTCCTCCGGCCGGACAAGCTGGCGGAGGACGCGTTGGCGGTGGTGGAGGAGGACGTGTAGGTGGTGGAGTGGGTGGTGGTGGGACGTAGCAGTTGGGACCCGTTCCCCCGTTGGTGCAACAGTAGGGTGGAACACCTCCGGCCGGGCAGCTAGGCGGTGGCGGAGGAGGTCTGGGAATCACGCAGTTTGGTCCTTGTCCTCCATTTGTGCAGCAATTCGGTGGAACTCCGCCATTAGGACATCCGAATGGAGGCCTAAGATGCGCGGAATAGAATGAGAGTTTTCCGTCAATGCCTGTTTGCAAAAATGTCCCGAGAGACTAACTTACCTTGGCGCCGGAGTTACTGGTGGACGTGTCGGTACTACACAGTTTGGTCCTACACCTCCGTTCGGGCAAGGTGGCAGGTACTCATCTCCCTTCGGTGGTCTCGTCGGCACCACACAGTTGGGCCCCTGGCCGCCATTAGTGCAACAGTAAGGTGGCACTCCTCCGGCCGGACAGCTTGGTGGCCGAGTCGGTGGTCGAGTGGGAGGCGGTGGTACATAACAGTTCGGACCGGATCCTCCATTGGTACAGCAGTAAGGAGGAACTCCTCCGGCCGGACAGCTTGGTGGAGGTCTCGTTGGCGGTGGGGTGGGTGGCGGTGGCACATAGCAGTTGGGTCCGGTACCTCCGTTAGTACAACAGTAGGGTGGAACTCCACCTGCCGGGCAGGATGGTGGCGGCGGAGGCGGTCTTGTTGGTGGTGGGGGTACATAGCAGTTTGGACCACTACCTCCATTGGTGCAGCAGTACGGAGGAACTCCACCGGCCGGGCAACTAGGTGGTGGAGGCCGTGTTGGAGGTGGAGTTGGCGGTGGTGGAACGTAGCAGTTCGGTCCAGATCCTCCGTTGGTACAGCAATACGGCGGGACTCCTCCGGCCGGACACGCTGGGGGTGGTGGAGGAGGTCGCGTCGGTGGAGGCGTTGGCGGTGGTGGAACGTAGCAGTTAGGTCCAGTACCTCCATTAGTACAACAGTACGGCGGGACTCCTCCGGCCGGACATGCTGGCGGTGGTGGAGGTGGCCGCGTCGGTGGAGGCGTTGGAGGCGGTGGCACGTAACAGTTCGGTCCTGTGCCACCGTTGGTGCAACAGTAGGGTGGAACTCCTCCCGCCGGGCAGCTTGGTGGTGGTGGTGGAGGTGGCGGTCTGGGGACTACACAGTTGGGTCCTTGTCCACCGTTGGTGCAACAGTAGGGAGGAACTCCACCAGCCGGGCAGCTTGGTGGCGGCGGGAAGGGCACTTTCGGTGGAGTGTAGTCGTAACCATTCTGTCCCAGCACGGTCGTAATCTCAGCATCGCTGCTAGCTGCTGCTAGCAGACAGCCCAGCAGCACTAGCAAACGCTAGAAGTAGTGCAAACGGAGTGTAGGATGTGTTAACGGCGTCCATCATACGAACTCACTGCATCGGTGTCGTTCTGCTCAGTACGCAACCTTTGAACACCAACGGTGGCGTATGCAGTTGTGCGTCTGTGCATCTCGAAACTCGTCATGTGCCGTATTACATACGTTGGTCTAGGTGGGGTTTTCCCAGCCACGATCAATTTATTACACCCTCATAACAATGTAAGATGTTCAACTTTATTGGAATAAGAAACGTAACTCATCGTTTTCTTCTTAGAATCGTTCGCCACCTTCGCACGTGTGGCGCGGGCAACGTTGTGTATCACGACGCGAAAGCATCCGTAACAATTCATACAGAACGATGCAGAAGAAGCCTCTCTATTGCCAAATATTGCCGTCTGAATTGACGCGTATTGAGTATTTGGCTTGGGAAAGAAAACAAAACTTAAAACGCACCACAAATTGATAGTTTAACCTTTCAATCACTGGTTCACATTCACGCTGGTGATCATAATTACGTTCACCCCATAACGCCCGAGCTTACCATTTGATCGATAATTGGTAACAGATTGATTATAGCAGGCTTTGGCGTACGGGTTGCTTTGCAAACGGCAATCTCGGTGGGAACATCTGTTCGATGCGTCGTTGCTCGTACGGTTAATGAACTACCGCGGGGTAGTACAGTCACAGATCGACAACGACCTACATTACGCCACACGAACCTGCACGGCTGCGTGGGTATATATGATTCTTTTTTCGGCAAAGTTCCACCTTTTACTTTCATCGTTCGGGGCGGCGTTGAACCATTGGTTTCTTCTTTCAGTTTTTGTTTTTTTTTGGCAACAGTGAGGATGGCGAGAGATTCTTGACACTAGACACGGCGCGTCGCGCTTTGGGTGTTTATAGCAGAAGGGAGACTTGGACGCCACTAGATGTGTGCAAGGTGTGGTAAGAAATCTCTTGAAAGGTTGCTTTCATTATTTATTATTGGTTGTGAAATATTTCATGTCGCTCAATGGGGGGCCGAATGGTTTAGTATAAAATCGTGTTAACCTAGTATTAAATTGTTCCACTAGCGATGGAATAGTCATTAAAATTAGCAACGAAGATGAGAAAATCATACTACAAATTAACTTTTCACGCCTCATTCGCACTTTATTTCTTGACAGCTGACAGTTAAACATTAACACTTTATGTCGCACGGGTTCGCCGTATCCGGGTTCGTTTCTTCGCTCCCGTTGCGCTCTTTCGTGCGGTCGAGCGTAACTGAGCAGCTTGCGAGCCGTCCCATCGATTAGCTCGTTGCTATTAAACGTTCTATTGATCGTTTTAGCATCTACCAACCACAATGTATCGTGGACAGGATCGTGTGTGTAGAAAATATGACGGATCGACCCGAATGCGATGCCTTTCCAAGTGGCGCCCGATGATATTGCACACCATGCACACCGGCAGTATTGTTGCGGTTTATCGCAATTGTATGACATAACTTTATCGCTTAAATGCTAAAGGTAAGCATAGGCGAAGATGGTTCCCATACCACAGCGTTCAGCTCAGTGAGCGCACGGTTCGCTTGATTTTCTATTCGCCTACGGTTCATGCCAAATGGGCATCCGATGTTGGCTGACAGTGAAGTGCATCTTCACAGTCTCTGCACGCTAAATCAAGCCATAAATGGGGAAGTTAACCATGATAAAAATAGACAAAACAAAAAGGGTCACACTTTCTCCCACCGACCCTGACCGCAATGTGACCGGTACTGCAAACATTATTAACCGAGCGAGTTGACGATCGAAATACATCCATGAAGCGTGCAATCTGCTCATGTTTCGGTGAGGATCTACACATATTTGTATATATTTGGGTGTTCGCACGCCAAAGAAGAGATATGTATCGGACCTAGGCTATGTCTGACCGGGTCCACCAAGATGTCGGCAGTCACGGACCGTTTTAAATCGGTGCGTCAATATTTCGTAACTCATATTTGCATTTATGAGTCGACCTTCATAAAACAGTGGCAAATGGTGGTTTCTTAACCTTTTTTTTGTTGTTGTTAGGATCCTTGGGGTGGCATTGAATGTGCTGAGTATTTGTTCGAGTCGTTTGACGAATTTGTTTCCCCATCGCCAGTGACACCCAGGCACCGGTTGATGTATTACCGGTTTTGGGACGTTTAAGAAGACCCAAAACGGACCCTTTTCTGACCGGTACGGACGAAATTAACGAGTTTCTCATCGGATGCAAATGTCGAAGATCAGGCAGGGTAAATAAAAAAAGGAGAAGAAAACGATAAAGCGCCCTTAGGCCATAGACCTCGCGTGTGTTTTTCTATTTGCCCTGACACAACACACACACCGTGCAGGTGTGTGTGTGTATGTGGTGGAACATGCGATCCAGGTTGATGGGTGCGCGCGGACCACCGATCATTAAGTAATCGATCGGACAAAAACATTATGTTTCGTGACGATGATGATGCCCCCTTCCCATCACCCTTCCCCTTTTCGGGCGGGGATCTCTGCCGTGTCTATGTCAAGCACAGCGTCATGCGTAACCTTGACGAGGTCGTAAAGATTCCCGACGCTTGTTTCGGACGTGAACGACAACAAAAAGGGGGGGATTTATTTTTTTTTTATAATTTAATTATAAACTGGCAGATTTAATCCCAATTTGTGGCCAACCATGCGTAGCATATTTTGGAAACACCTTATGCTAATATGCAGCGCTTCATTTAGATACGCAGTCGACCTTGATCCTAATTTGGATGCACAAACCGGGCCTCGACGACATTCCGCGCGAGCAAACAACTATGCACAAATGATTCCTTTTTGTTGGTGTTTGAAAAATTATCACTCGAATCCTTAGCGTGGTAGCGAAAATGGCGAAAGCGAAAGTGCAACTCAACGATGCGAGCGCCCACACAAACTCCCGGCGGCAATTCTAGCCCCTGCGAAGATGAAACATCGGGCGGATGGGACACCGTCGCACGAATGGGTTAGCATTTTCAATTATCAAGTAGTAATGGGAACGAACATTTCGTAACATCTGCTCTGCTCTTCTGGTGACATTTTGCTACCCAAGCCACTAGCCAACCATGATAAACCCGGGAAAAGGTGAATTGAAAGGAGTTTGCGTTCAAATGCAACTTTATTGCAACCGAAAATTGATTATGATGAAATAAATAGGAATCGAACCCGAAACGAGCAGAAACAACCGCCTCCATCCCAAAAACCCCCTATTCGGAAGGGAACAGCAACTTAACCTCAATCGTTTTAACGAAATTACTGTCGTGTGGTCCTGCGCTCGGTCCAATTGGAATCGATTGAACTTTTCAGCGCATCATTAATCAACGCCGACACCGTTTTACGGTTATTGGTGGTTGCTGTAGAATGGTGGCAGCAAACTGCAAACTGCGTCCCCTTACCCCCCTGTCCACCCCTCACCCCGGGACCGTGTTAGAATGTCGTCCCGGTACAGTTGGGTGGACCATCTCAGCATCGAGTCTGGCCGAAATGTGAACGAAGCTGCAAAAAAAAGTACTTCCCAGCCTCCCCAGCCCAGTGGGTGGGTTCTACCAAACGCCCACGGATGCACCACGACGTTATGCGTTGAGGTGCAGCAAAGCGCTTCGTTTGCTTTCGCTTTCGCGGACAACACGCCGCGAACGAGGTGTGTTGCACCCTGCTGCCCCTGCTGCAGATCATTGGGGCGTTCGTTGCGGTCCACTTCGGGATGTGTTAAGTGATTTAAACTGATGAATCTGAGTCGTAATAAGTGGTATTACTGGTGGAAGGTTGGCCCGGGGGCACAGTGGGATTGGAAGCTTTGGAGAGCATCAGGTACAAATTATAACCTGCGAAGTCTTCAAGATCAAGATATTTGTGTCATAGATATTTGCCGAAGCTAAGTGTCCAGCATACGTCTCGTCTGACGAACAGCAGACGAGCACGCAAGCTGCTCGTAATTTCATTAGCACAAGCATTCTATTCTCATGTCAATGTCAAATTTCGTGCCAAAAGCTTCGCCGTGTCTGCATCTGACGTAACGAGCTCTGCGCAAGTGTGGAATGTTGCTAACTAAACCATCTATCGACTGCAGCAAATATTCAGAACTTCTAAATTTTCACCAACTACGCAACATTTTCAACTCCTTATTTTGTGTGCCAAAAATAACTTCCAGCTTCCAGCTTATGCCAAAAACGATCGCGACCTTAACAAAAACCGTCCGTCACCTTACACCTGAGGGCTGCAAAACTGCAACATAAATCATTCGCTGCTTGATCAGTTTCGCCCATTATGAAGGCAGATGCTGGAAGCTCCTGCCATCGATCATCCCACAGCCTGGGAGGGTGTCTGTATGTTTGTCACTCACAGACCGTTCGTCACCGTTCTATTTGTGTGCATATCCGTGTGATGTCGTAATCGCCCCTCGCTCCCCGATGCCCATTTAAACCTGCCATCCCTTTCGGAACGGAGTATCGTTTGCAGGCTTTTGCCTTTAACCCCAACACGGGGTGAATTAAAGGTGTTCGACCCCTACGTAAGATGGTGATGGTGGTGGATTAATGTTGGGTAGGATCATGAACCGCACGTACTGGGCGATGCGTTTTAGGAGGTGCAAACAAAAAAAGGAAGAAAACAGCTACGGTGAAGCTTTTCACGCGCTTTATCCGCGCTTTGTGGGATGGTTTTATGGCATGTGTTGCGAATAACCTCGTCCAGCAGAAATGCCTCATTTGCCTGCCAGCATTGGTTTAACCCGGGCACAGAAGAAGAGACGTAACATAACTAACTCATAGCCCCGATTGAAATGTCAGTGGGCTGTGGTGATGGCCCTAATCCAAGAACAGATCCCAGATCCCGGATTGCGGAAGGCATGGGAAAATGACCAGCAGGCTCCACTCTGTGTGTGTGTGTGTTTTTTTTTTTTGTTATGTTGCCTTTGCTCTCCCTCCCCCTAATCAAAGCCCACTTGACATAAATGTCGCACAGTAAGCACGGAAAAACGGAGTGTATTCTGCCGATGGAAGGCACTGACACACGTGTACGATCGGTGGAAATTACACGGGGGGATAAGCCGTGGCACGATGTTGAGGGCGTCACGGCATTGCATAATCGCGGCGATCGCCGAGGATCGAACTGTAGCTAAAAACTAATAATAACTGCCAGCCACTTTGCTAAAGGTTAGCGATGAGCAGTTGGTTCCTCACGCTTCCCAAAAGCCTTCGACCAGCACACCGAGCACCGGGAGGTCAGTAAAATTTCCTCAAGCTACCACCCGCCCCCACATCGACCGGGTTCATCACCGAGGAAAGTGAAACAAAAGCAGGAAAACAGCACAAAAAAAAGCATCGAAACCGTGCGGGAAAATTCGTCGTGGAGCATAAAACAAAACCGCACGACACACATTCTCTTGTACGGTTGTTTTGTTTTGTTTTTTTGCAAAATGTTTGCAAAATGTTTGTGCAGTTTTTGTTTAGTTTTGTTTAGCATTGCACTTTGTTGCACATTGCATCGGTGTGGTTTTGTTTTTTTTACTCTCCCAAAAGGGCCTTTTTTGTTTAAGCCAACAGCCTGTTGTTACTACATTCCGTGCCATTATCGTTCTTCCACTCGTCTGTTGTGTCGGAGTGGAGTCATCACAAAAAACACACAAACAAAACAAATAAAACTCTCACGACCGGACGATGGTTTACGTCAAACAGGGCGCAACAAAGTAATGCTGCTGCCTCCTTAGCTGGCAAGCAATTGTCAGGCGGCCGACAATCGGAAGGTTATGCTAATTTCCAATTAATAATGCCGCTCATCAAAGTCGCTCGATGGGCAATAATTACTGTCCCGGTGCGAGCAAGACGAGAATCGTCTTCGAAAGGACATTCCGTTCCGTGGTCGCGCGAGATTTTCGTGCCGCACACTGGGGCAGGATTTAATGAGGAGAATGGCTCTCCATAGACACTCACACGCACGGTTAACACGCGACTACAAATGTCACAACCCGGATTTACTGGCTCCATGCATCTCATTAAGTCACGGTGCAATAAACTAATTTAACAAAACAAAACAAAACAAAAAAACAAATACAATCTCACCATTTTGTTTTATCGCGATCGCTCACACTTTAAAGTTCAACGCTGCGCGGGATGCGTCCACTGATTCACCGAGTGTCCTTTTTTGTTCAATGTCCTTTCGCACACTTTCACACCGCTCAGCAGGCACCGAATCCTTGTGTCGGTGTGTCGTTCGAATCCCACCAGAAAGAACACAAACCCTACCCCCCAAATCGAACCAAACCAATGCTCGTTCGTAGTCGCGATGTTGCACGGACACGTGCAGCGTGTGTGTGTGTGTCGCGGTGTCACACTAGCACCCGGGGTACATAGGTTCACACGACTGAACGATCGATCCGTATGGCACGGTTTATTTATATCGTCGGTAGTTTTAAGGGTGGTGCGGTGTACCACCCGGTCCGGTTCGGTCCAACACGTCGACGGCCCTGGCGAAGTTTGACGGCGCGTCCCATGGCCTTACCCGGCCCCGCAGGAAACGTTGCTCATCTCGGGCTCATCCTTCCCGTGCGAGTGAGACAGAACAGCATCATCGCACAGTCTCACATCCTCCACCTGCCCTATCCACGGGGAGGGGTGAGAATTAGTTATGCCCGCAAGTGCAACCCCGTTTTGGGGTCTGCCAGTACCGGAGGGTGCGTGCGGTCCGAATCTTAGTGAGCCCGATCTGGCTGCCGGTACACACACCTCCCCCCACCCTTTTGGGGCGCTTAGGAACACTAAGGTGCACCATCGCTCTCGCTCTCGCCCCGTCACTGGGAAACCCCGGTAGGGGAAGACAATGCCTTGCGCGCGCGTACAGTGATGGCGAACCAACGGCACAGCATCCGTCTGGCGGCAGGCGGCCGATACTACTACTAAGCGCCCCGTCTAAGAGAGCGCGAGAGATCGCGTTCGGTACGGAGAGTGAGAGTGATTGCAGCTACACCGGGCTTTGTCAGTCCCACCCCCGGCATCGTGCGATCCCTCCAGAGCGGTGATTATGCTGCGAATCCGTTTGTCTCGTACATCGGTGGGCAACAACGGCAGCCAAACAAACAAACGAAAAAAAAAAAAAACGGTCACCACCGGCTTCATCCCGCACGGAGCTTAACCGAATGTCGATCCACGGCTACATCTTCACTTGCTCGCCGATCCCGGTACTGGCTGCAATGCACTGTGCTTCGGTTGTAGCGTCGCTAATTTCCCGGCGGGATCTTGAGACCTGTGGACTAGTTCACCTCAAACCACGCACGCCTTAGAAGCACTTTTACCCTGCACTAAGGATTCTCCGCGCTATCGGCCATCTTATCGGCTTATCGGTCCGGTTCGAACGCTGGGGCAATGATCAGCCCTCGAAAAAGGGGGGTGACATTTAGACTTCGTTAGTTTACGTCGCTGTGAGTGCTGTGAGTGCTTTGGCCTGCATCTAATTTATGGATCGGATTGGTTCAATTTTCAAGGTGCTGTTGACCACGCCTCGGTCGCCACGACACCGGTTTGTAACGTGGTCAATCTGTCATTCGCACCCTGCTGGAAGCTGCTAAGCTGCGGTGTGTGGTAGACGCATCGGAATCTCCGCCACTAATCGATGAGTGATTAGAATGAACTGCCGTTTGTGACAGTGAGGTTCGTTCATTTATCAAGCCACTAAACTGTAGTTTACAGCGTGTCAAACGTGAAGGATTGAAATGTTGCAGGAGGACATCATGAGCCAGCAACAGTAGAATTTATGCTAAGATGTATCAATACAATGGAATATCGATTCGAAACAAAACACAAAAATGTTGTGGAATGGAATGCAAATGTTTGGAGATTGTGCCTTGGCTGATTGAGATGGCAGTGTTTACGATCAATTTTTAATTCGCTATGCATCTTTGACGCTATCCAGGTTCTACTGAATGTTGCACGATTTCCAAACATCGAACAACAAAGTTACAGGGTTTAGCAGTGCACAAAACAAGAGTTTTCATCTTCAACACAAGGTTCGGTTTGAACTGTATTGTGGTATTACACAACATTGCTTATATACTGCTCTGTGGCATTGCATGAATTTTTTATATTAATCACTATAGTTTAACAACAACAATAATTAGTTACCAATATTCTGTTGCGGCATGTATGTCTCAACGATCTCATGATAAAGATATAGCCTAAATGACGAAGATGACAGTTGTTCAATTGAAGTTTACAACTGTGTTAATCAATTGGACAGAGTAGCCTACTCCATCTGACGTGCGAATAAGTGGTAGAAGAGTCGGTTGTTATCATCATGTGGATAGTTGTGTATTGAACTGATAAACCCTGAATTTCTTATGAAACTCATTAAGACGTGAAAAAGTTGATGTAAAATGAAAATAAAAAACTATTCAGTTCTTATTAAACAGTTTTTAGTAAGTTAGACAAAAAATTTCATAACGAGACACATGTACCCCGAGTGCCAAAACTAACATGCCGAATGACGTTTGTTCAAGCCAATGTGACAGATATTCTATTGAAATCGACACTTTATTTTGAACGGCCAATGTTGTGCTCAAGTCGTGAACTGTTGTGTTGTTCAAACCGTTGTAAAGGATGGAAACGCTTGTTTTCTGCACTGTTAAACCTTGTAAATTTGACTTGTTAAATCTATTACTACCAGCAGGGTCAGAAAAAATCGGAACTCTGATCAATTTAAAGTCCATTTGCTGATTGTCTAAAAATAGCTACACATTAACCTTAACGGAACACATGCTTCTTTTTTGTCCAAGATTTGATTACCTTTTTTTCTGCATTTAATAGAAAATGCACCTTCGCCTTGATTCTGCGGCATTCAAAATGTGCCAGCCTGTCTTTCGAAAACCAGGTCCCCGCACACATATTCAAGACGCACGTTGTTCCCTGGTGGGAATACACGGATAAAGTCATTCATCGAACGGTCCTGGTAACGATGCGAAATTCCGACCGTTTCGCTCGTTTGGACAGGGGTACGGGTAATCTGTGTAGTGTTGACTTATGATCGTGTCACCCCGGTTCGGTGAATCGTAATCGTAATTTGTCAACTTAATTTTCATTTAACGTTCGATTGCATTCGGCATCAGGTTGCAGTTGGGAAAGGGGTTTTCGGATAGGGTTTTTTTTCGACTTCCAACGAATGAACGAGGCACAGAGGCTGCATGATGGAATTCGCAAACAAGAAAAATGAAACAATAGGACCTTGCGTTTATAACAAAAACATTGGCGATAAGTTGTTTAATAATTATAAACGCTGATATTAAAAGGAAATATAGCGTATGCTGAAGATAGAGCTAACATTATGTATTTATTTGAACAATTTAAACAATATTATGAAGATTTATTGTGTAAAAAAAATTATCAAAACATTTGTATTTCATACGTTAAGTATTTTATAAAAATATTTTTCTCCTTTTCATTATGTAGTGGTTGACAGAAATTATTGTTTCTTTCTTTCTTTGATTCTTTCTGGCAGGGGTCGGCACATCTTTCACGAATAGGGCCAGATAGTAGAAGCAACTTGGAAGCTCAGGACCAGACATGCCAAATGAGTTTTTAGACATGTGAAGTAGGTGAAACAATAGAAAATCAATTCTTGTATTTTTTCCAAACTGTATCGGTGCTGCTAGTACATGAACGTTTTTTTCATAATTATGATTGCAAAATGTTCGCAGTCCTTTTTTTAGATTTTTAAAGGTTTTAAACACCTTTAATATTACTTTTTTGCTTTTCGTTCCAATGTAACATGACTTTAATTATTTGCAATTCCTGCGGAATGTGAAAAAAACGTTGCTTTTCAGTCGGATTTTGAAATAATTCACAAAACTCTGCCATCCCTCGAGCTCTGTCGGATTGTATCGATAATCGTAACACTATGGGCATCAGGTGTCGATTCGGGTGTGGAACAACTCTTAAACACAACTACCTTCATGACATGCGTTCTGGGCTTCGCGTTGAAGCAACTTTAGTATGCTTACAGCACGACCAAAAATTAATTGGTTGGGAAAAGATGACCAAAGAAATTTTATTGAAAAGTGTACACTAATATGACACAATTGATGTCAATGATGAATTGCTAGTGTCGTGGTGAAGAGGTCTTGTGTTGTTTGTAAATTTTTTCTAAATTTTTTTTATCGAATTCTATTCAAAATCTATTGGCGGACCGGATTTGGTCCGCGGGTCCCACCTTGCCGACCCCTGATGTAGTGCTAGTAGGCTAGTTTACGTAAAATTTAGCAATTCAATATTTTCGTCTGCTTATGTGGTCCTCAAACCTTATTTCAGACGATAACACGATCAGCAATGCCCAATGTCTGGATATGTGTAAATTGAATTTCCCACATCCGAATAGTGTAAAATCCTTTGATGCATGGTGCCCTGTCCAAATGAGATCTTCGGTGTTTTAGATCACAAACCAAAATACCTTATAGCTACGAACACATATCCACCTGGGGCGTCCCAATAGTGTATTGGTTGATGCACCAATTTTCACACGACAGGACTGCTCCAAAATCCCATCTAAACCAATCCCCCGTACGCAGGACTCTGAAAAAAAAAGAAAGTCAGAAATTACAGGTCTTAGACCTCTAGAGGTTGTTATGCCGATAAAACAAATGATCACGTATAAGGTATCAAACCTCCAGACTATTAAACTTATTAAACTTAAACTTAACTTATATTTTATTTGCATATTCCTGCAATACATTAGCATCGTCTAATGGAGTCACGCCAGTTGAAACTGTAATATTTCATCCTTCAGGTGTTTTCTCAAGACAAGACAATAACACAATATCATCTTATTTTGTTCGCCAATACACGCCTAATGATTAGCATTCCTTTATCAACCACTCCCATGACCGTTGCACCATATCAAATGAGTTATACTATTTTTAAAACATTTCCACGATCTGATCCTACTGTTCGGCGAAGTATGACTCGATTTCCATCTCATCTACATTGCTAATCCGGAGAGACAAACTATCAATGTTGTGCTATCGATCGATCGTCGTGCGCGTTTATTTTTTGCTTTGCAGTTGCATTTATGTTTTCATCGAGCGAACACGTGCCACGATGCTAAGGTTTCTAGCGCAAGGTCACCCGTTTTGGGGGAGCCGTACGAGTCCCCAGCAGCTTCTGGTCTGGCCATCTCAGCTTCGCTTTCTGTTTTGCAACGGGGATCAGATCAACGAACCGTGGTTGCGTGACTTTGCTAACATTTTATCGTAATGCCATTCGGTAGGGAAGGATGTGCCCGAGCTGCTTCCTGCACATTAGCGGAGTCAATCAAAATCAATCACCCTTCGCGTTCCGGATGCTGCGGAAGGGAAGCGTGACGCGTCATGAGCAATTTTCCACTCAATCGCAAGGCTTCCGGAGAACAGGGAAAAACACGCAGTGGCACACCGAAATGGACGTGTCACGGCAAGGTCAGCCGCTTTTGCAGGACAACCAATCACTGTGCGGTGCACCGACGGCCGACGGCGCGTTTTTCTTGTGCCTTCCTTTTTCGTGCGATGCAACACGCAAGCACAAAAAAAGCAAACTCTTTTCTTCACCATTTCGCCAGCAACGCTTTTCGCAATGCATCTCGGATCTCGGATGTTTGCACAACCGGCACGACGGTTATGTTTTTGGGGGTAAGCGTTCGGTGCCAAACGAACACGGCCCAATGCTAAATCGTGTGCTGGGTTGCGTTTTCGACACTGCCGACCCGGCAAATCGTTCCACGACCATTCTCGGGGCTGCGGCATTGTGTGGGCGCTTTCTTTCGCTTGAATATTCATAACCGACCTGCCGCTGGTTGCACAGGGCAATAAAAGCTGAACCGCGCTACACGGACTAGAAGATTTTGGTTATGAGTTGTGTGTTTTGTTTCTTTTAGCCCAAGAAACCTTCTTCATACCCGTCCGGCCAGCATAACAACGAAATACGGATATGTTTAGCGACGAGCAAGTGCTGGGTGTGAGGCGATGCCCGATTATGCGTATGCCAGCTGGTGGCTTTTGGACAAAGCGAACCGCAAACACTCACGGCCCTCCCGGTTTCTGGTGGCCTTTGGTGGACGGATTGATTGTATTGCCCGCTAGTTGTGTGATGAATTACAGTTTGGCGCCGGTTATGTCGCATGGCTAAACCTTTGATAATATTTGACAAATTTTGGCATTTTGCCAGGCGGGAGCTTTTCTTCTGCCGGTGTACCGATGATTGATGCAGTCCTTGACAGACAATTTACCATGCCTGTTTGGGAGGATGATGAACTTTAAGAAAAAAAGGGATCTAACATAATCAGCACAAGAGTTATGTTTTGCCAAACGAAAGTGATGATTGTTTAGAGTTATTTGTTTGGTTATTATTTGTTTATTATTCATTTACAAAATTGTGTAATCGATGCAAAGGTTTATTACTAAATTGGACTTTACTTTCCCTACTCAAAACACCTTTCGTGTCGAACGAAGCTGGGACTACATGGAACCTATTTAGTTCCAGTACGCACATCCGCTTCTGAGCGGATTAGACTCGGCAGGTTCCGATAAACTGTTCATGTCATGAGAACGACACCGGACGATCCAACCAGTAAAGCCCTTTCAGATCGTCCACATGGACAAAAGGGGGTATGGTAGGCCCTAATTGAGATGGAGTGTGTCCACTAGTAATGCCGGGATACAAGATTCTCAGAAGACGGCGCTCGACCGTGAGTGGTTTAGAGGATTCCAACAGCAGACCGAAACCACAAAGCGGTTGTAGCGCCGGTGTAAGTAAGCAAATAAGGACGTTTGTTGCGTCACCGCAACAGACACTTTTCGAATCAAACGCAATTAATACCGGAAGTCCTTTTAATACTTTATTGACTGTACGCGGTGCACAAGGGTTAAAAAAATCATTTGTGTTTTCTAGCCAAAAAGAGGTTCGAATGCGCACCGTCACGTGCTTATATCCTCGTCGATCCTCAGTCGTCAACACAGCCTCTCCGGTCATCGATCCAACGCTGCCTAGGGCTCCTTCGGGTTCTGCGAGTTGACTGCAGCGTCCTCTGTGGAGAAATACCGTAACCTCGATCGGCTGGGTATTATTTAATTATGGTTCATGATTATTCATGAATATATCCTATGGCTTTCGACTACTTTTTACCATCTTTTAAATAATTTTCGGATTATTTCACGAAACAATATTCTTTCGACGTTTTCCATACATTATTCTATTTATTAACTTCATCGTAATTGAATAACTGCTAGTCAGCTATAGCTTGACCATGCTTAATCAACCGAAACAGATAGTAATCCAATGAAGCAATGTCCGAGCTGGTGGTCTAACTGAGCTTTTAAGAGAGGAAAACTAAGTTATACAGTGGAGCGCCGATTGTTCCTGCTCATCGGGTTGCCGGATAATCGGATAATACGGATAATAGACACAACTCCTATTAATAATTAAATTAGCGTATGTGCCATTGGTAGGACTTTTTGTAGTATAATTTATATTTCCTGTGTGTGTTTATTGTTGCAAAAGAAATTGTAGCTGTATCTCTGAGAATTTGAGCATTTTCTCATTTACAATTGGGTCTTTCAATTCTTCCGATAACGGTGGTGCCCGGAATATGACAACTTTCCTTTGAAACTGTCATTTCCCAGCTGCACGGATAATCCGACACCCGGTTAATCCGCGCTTCACTGTATATGGAAAGATATGACATAACTTTGTTAAATGCATTCGCGACTCGATGCTAGAATTTTATTTTCATTTCTGATGTTGCGGGCCAGGCACTACAAACGAGATTTTAGACACATGAAACAGATAATATCGTAGGTGATTTGTTAACATTTTCTTATAAATTATCAAAGCGTATTGGTGGGTGCATTAGACCGGACGCCTTGGCACTAGATCTTGAGATCATCCAGATTTGTTATAAACATTCGGCAAAGTTTGACGATGGATGTCTTATTTCGGATCTGTTTTGATGAGAATTGAATCCAACTTATATTATTTCTTTCAAGATCGAGGACATCAATGTGACTTACAATTGATAACTGGAAAGGAGCGAGAACCAGAGTAACTTAAAACGTATTCTTGAGATATTCCCGCCCAATGATAGATCATTCTTCCCGATCTGATCTGTTTGTTCACTGTTCAATTGTTAAACAACAGCAATCGACTTATGAATGAATGGCTCTTTCTCGGAAGGATGCACGTTTGTCAGCGAGAAGGCGAGATGGTTCCTGCCACTTGAGCTATTCCGACGCGACTGCTTTATTTTAAATAGAAACTGTCGCTATTTGTATCTCTGCCGTGCTATCAGCTAATAAGTAGAAATGCAAAAACACATCCCCACACACAGATGCAGACAGACAGCAAGACTGACAGTGAATGATCAGGTGGATACCGGCCACCATGTTGTGAAATAGACTTTTCTATTTGCCTTCTTCTAAAACCCACGAGACATTTCGACAACCTTGCGGAGCCGTGTAGCAAGCGCATCGGGTATGTTAAATAGAGCTACGACATTTAAATCAATTCGTTGAACTCTAGCTTCGATTCTATCCCGTAGCTATACGCATCCAGTTTTACTGCTCCGTTCGCATCTTATCAAAGATAATTTCGTTTCTGTGCTGGTGTTTTTAGCAAAGTGCCAAATGTCAAAGGTGTGCCAACAGCAAGGAAAGTAAATGTTCGCGATAAGCACGTTTTAGTGGGGGGAAAAAGCCTATTAAAAGATACTCCATAATGGATAGAACTGTCGACTGTGTCGTTCTAAAAATACGAGTTGCTGCAATAACACCCAACAATGTGTTCAGTGAAGAGTTTACGAGCAACTCCACCAGAAAAGCGCCATCTTTCGATATGTTTTCCAATCCTTGGTGTGAAGGGTTGGTCTGATCAAACGTATCCCCGCAGGAACAAACCCAATCATCGCACGCACTTATTCTACCCGGTGCCTATAAATTTAAACGAACGCATAAATTTAGAACCATTTACCAAACATCCGGTTCGGAGCCGGGCGACGCTCGGCTAGTCCTGAAAACCAAACCACAATCCCGATATATTTTTGTCCCCCGTTTGCACGGTTTGTACGGCACGCGTTTTTCTAAAAGCAAAACCTGGCCAAACGGGCAAGACCATTCTGCGGGTCCGCTGGTACGCGAATCCGGAACCGCAGGTCGCACAAATTCCATGCATTTAATTTTGGCAAATATATGTGGAGAACAGAAAAACAAAAAAAAACAAAACAGCCCAATACGATAAGCCAAACGGCCAAAAACAAGGCTATAACCAGTTCACCTCTTCAACTTTTTGGCCATTGAAGTTGTGCGCTTGAGGGGAGAGTTTTAGAATCAAAAAACCACGACCAGCCAGTTCTTGGTCCGGGGGAGGCATAGTGGGGGGGAGGGTGAATAAATATCAAAAGGTCAGTAGGATTCACCCCCAAACGGGTGCTATAATGCTCTTGTGGGAAGCTGCGGGTGAGACATAAAAACAGGTACGGCCTACCTGTGGCTCAGACCGATAATTTTATGAATGCAGAACGGAAATTAAGGGTAAAATTAACAGCAAAGGCGCATGTTTTCACTTCCAAGAAGTCGTTTTTTTTTTCGCTTCCCCCCATTTCCAAGTGATACCGAAACAGCTTAATTTCTTCATTGGTTGCTTGATTGGGGCGAGCAGTTAATAGAATTGCATCTGATTGCTCCGTCTTTGCTGGTACACCAATGTAAAACAGTCACAGCGTTAAACGCTCTTCGCCAATTTTCGCCTCATCTTCGCTGACATCAATCAAATGGTGGAAGAATATCCTTGACTTTTACTAACCCCTTTCAACGGTTTACGGTATGTGTTTTTGGGCGGCGTATGCGATAAGCAGTATTGGACTCGGCATCTAGGCCTTTCCGTACGCTGGCGTCCGTACGTTTTCCAGCGCATCATGTCACCCGCGATCAATTTCCTACCACCCAACGTTCAGAACCCGTCCGGCGCATAATGTGCTATCGCCAGGGACCCAGCGCTCTCGGTCGGGTCGGTTCGCGAACTTTATCATGTGTCCACCACGCTCGACCAGCGAACCAGGGGAACCAGTTTCACTTTCCGTCGCATCGAAATCACCTGAATGTTTCGAGTCTATCGCGATCAGCATTTGTTTAGACATTTTTTTATGCCTGCTTTTGACGAGACTTTTAATGTTCCGATTCTTTTTCTTCTCGCTCTCTCTCTCTCTCTCTCCACCCGGTTCCTTCGATTGCTTAGATTTCGGCACACTAATGTGCGGACTCTTTCTAGCCGGTTGCCAGCCCGGGGCCGGCAAAGTTCAGCCAGTATTTTGCAAAAATTTCTTTCACCCATGCGAGCACCCGAACCCGATGCCGTCTTCCTGTCGAAGGTCACCTGATGTGTTAAATGATGATAGCAGATGGATCTTCAGGCGAAAGATTCGTTTCAGCCCAACCACTTCGCTGCCCACCGATCAGCAGAGCACCAGGTCGGTGTCGGTGCAAAAAAATGTTTTGGTTCCATATTCAAATGAGCCACGAAAAAAAAATCCGAACCGAAATGGTTTGAGCAAGAATTCGGACCACTATCATCTTGGGCACCTAAAACCCGTGCGTGGATGGAGACATCTTCGGGGCAGTAAAACTGGACTGCACTATCGGCCGATCGGCACGGTATAAATATGTCCACACAAAGGATTCTCTCAACTAGTCGCAGTTCTGTGTAGCGAGGTGTAGCTAGTAGTCTTATGGTTTCCGTCCCCGTATGAGGATAACAATCCGCCAGAAGTGCAATAGGACTTTAGCTGGACTTTATCGTTGCGTGCCGGGAGAAGATGGAAAACAAGGTACGGCAAGAAGGCTGAACAGTGTTTTACAACCAGTGATGCTCCGACAGTGATTGTGGTGCCCTGTACGAATGGACCGGATAAACGAATGTGCTTCTACTTTTATTGTTTCTCCTGTAGGTCGTTTTCCTACTCTTCCTAGGGGCACTACTATGCGCCTCGTGGACGGAAGCTTTACCGGATGAAAGCTTCCTTATCACATCGGTGAATAAGCAGAACCTGCTGAAGGCTTTGCTGCAGCAAGAATCAACCACCTCCGACATTGGCCGCCGTGGATCGGGTCAAAAGGATGAAGATGGATACCATTACGATCGCCCGAAGGATCCTCTGTGTCTGGTAACCGACGGTCCCCACTGTCAGCCAACGAAACCCGACAATGGCTACCTGCCACCCTGCTCACCTGGCGTGCACGGACCGAACTGTGCGCCAACGGCACCTGTTTGTCCCCAGGGTGGAGTTCCACCGCACTGTTGCACTAATGGAGGAAACGGACCCAACTGTGTACTTCCCGATGTTCCGCCCTTGCCGCCGATACATGTGCACGGTCACAGCGGAGCACCCATTGTGCAGGTGCAGACGTTCGTTTACGGAGCCTGCACGAATGGTGGTACAGGACCACACTGCTGTACAAATGGAGCAAACACGCCGGACTGCGTCCTAACTGCACCTCCGATTGTAATTCCGCCTCCACCGCAACCACCACCAACGAGGCCCCCACCGCCGCCGCCTACTACTACTAGACCTCGTCCACCACCACCACCGCCAACGACACGACCTCCTCCACCTCCCACCACCACTCGTCCTAGACCACCACCAACTACCACAAGGCCGCGTCCTCCGCCTACAACCACTCGTCCGAAACCTCCACCGACGACGACAAGGCCGAGACCTCCACCTACGACGACGCGTCCTAAGCCACCTCCGACGACGACTCGTCCGAGACCTCCACCTACGACGACGCGTCCCAAGCCACCTCCGACGACAACTCGTCCGAGACCTCCGCCAACTACGACACGTCCCAAGCCACCTCCGACGACAACTCGTCCGAGACCTCCGCCAACTACAACGCGTCCTAAGCCACCTCCGACGACGACTCGTCCGAGACCTCCGCCAACTACGACGCGTCCCAAGCCACCTCCGACGACAACTCGTCCGAGACCTCCGCCAACTACAACGCGTCC
The DNA here is from genome assembly GCF_943734725.1 of Anopheles marshallii. Lineage (NCBI taxonomy): Eukaryota > Metazoa > Arthropoda > Insecta > Diptera > Culicidae > Anopheles > Anopheles marshallii. The sequence continues at coordinate 62,394,655 of NC_071327.1, forward strand.
TAAGCCACCTCCGACGACGACCCGTCCAAGACCTCCGCCAACTACGACGCGTCCCAAGCCACCTCCAACGACGACTCGTCCGAGACCTCCGCCAACTACGACGCGTCCTAAGCCACCTCCGACGACAACTCGTCCGAGACCACCGCCAACAACTACTAAGCCACGTCCACCACCGACAACTACTCGTCCTAAGCCACCGCCAACTACTACTAGACCTAAGCCACCACCTACTACTACGAGACCTCGCCCTCCGCCAACAACAACCCGCCCAAGACCTCCGCCAACAACAACTCGTCCAAAGCCACCACCAACTACTACGAGACCTCGCCCTCCGCCAACAACCACACGCCCTAAGCCACCGCCGACGACAACGAGGCCACGACCTCCACCTACCACTACACGGCCAAGACCACCACCTCCGCCACCAACGACTCCGTATCCGATAATTCCCGTGACGCAACCATCGGTAGTGTATCTTGGCTGTCCGAACGGAGGCGTTGGGCCTTACTGCTGCACTAACGGTGGAGTGGGACCGAACTGTGAGGTACCACAGATTCCAGAATACCAGGCGTGCGACAACGGAGGACAGCCACCGTTCTGCTGCACAAACGGAGGAGTCGGACCGTACTGCGTGGAGATTCAGCAAGCGATCGAGGTCCGTCCACCGACGACCGTCATTTACACAGACCCGGTATACCAACCGATTAGTACGGTCGTGGTGCCACAGGGCAATCGTCCCAGCGGGCAGGCTCCTTTGCCACAGCAGCCACAATACCAGCAACAGCCTCAATACCAGCAACAGCCGCAATACCAGCAACAGCCGCAATTCCAGCCACAGCGACCCACCAACGCACCCAGCTACGGTTACCGACCACCAGCGGTGACCATAGTGGCCAGCTCTACAGCAGCACCGTTCTTTGCCGGGTCACGCGTAGACGCAGGTGGACAATCGCCGGCAAACGGATTTGTACAGCCCATCACGCCGCGTCCGGCACCGGCTGCTCCACCGCCAAGGCCTCCATCTCCACCCAGAAACCAGAACACTCAGACAAAACAGCCGCAAACGCCACGACCACAAGCAACTCCAGCACCAGCTAGACAGCAACCGTCGGCACGACCGCAGGCACCAGCTCCCCAGCGCCCGAATGCCGGTACCGGTGGGTTCAACAAAGATTTCTCCAACAAGACACCGGTGAAACCGGCATCCGTTGCCGGTGCAGGACAATGCGAAGGCTCGAACTGTGAGCATGGTTTCTACTACAAACTCGGCGATCAGGCGGTCATATTTTAGACACTAGACGGTAGATTCCGTATGCAGTAAGATTGGTACATGTAAATAAACGAATGGTGGTTCCGCCGTGCTTGATGGGACAACAATATTTTCGGCGTTTTGGCTTACCTTTTTCGATCGGGCATTACGAGGTGGTCGCAATGAAAAACTGCATCGCTATGGCGCAACTTGGTTGGGCAACAGTCACTACGTCATGCACTCTTCTCTTTGTTGCCGGAGTGTAAAGGTCGCACTAAACATCGCGAGGAACCGTTCATCCCTCGAGGCACTACGTTGGGTCGATAATTTGTTGCCCATTACCACGCCAGACCGAGCGCCATCAACAGCAACGACTTCTCCGTAAGCCACGAACGCCACGCCGGGCCTTATCTGTACGGTGCTGTATCGATTTGTCGTATTCCCGTGCACCGGACCGCAGCCGAGTTGGTCGGTAAAGTGACGCGGAACGTGACGAATTGGGCTCATTGCACCAAAGGCACGACCGGTCTGGGGAAGAGTCGAATGTTGTCCATCTTTATTGTAGCAATTCGATGATCTCTAACGAGAGCGATTACCATGGGAGGTGTTTTTATATTGTGTGACTCAGTGTCTTTCGTGCAAAATCTGATAAATCCATCCCAGCCCTTAGGAATAAATTGTTTATGGCACTAAAGATAATGGGAAGATCGTCAGTTCTACGGATTTATTCAAATTTATCAAGATTCAGTATTATATGATCGGGTGGTCAGCTTGTCTAAGCAGGTTATGCAAAAGGATCATGTCAGGCTTACGTTAAAAGTTACGATTAGTTGCTCAAAATTTGCATAATTAATACGTTCTTGGAGAACTAGTCGAAAATAGAGAGTCTAGGCCTAGTCCTAGGCAGGCCTGGATCTCTTGAGATTGTTGTGCCGATAAGAAAGAAGAAGGACTGTCACAACAGTTCTTACTTGGTAAAATTTAATCCACTTCCTACTTCTACGATTTTCTTCCGAACTCCTCATCAGAGAACCCGTCCATTCGCACTCCATGAAGGTCAAGGTGTAGATCTCTCTGGTTGTGATAATTTACATAAGAGTCTCTTGTTGGAAATTTCGCTTTTGTTTACCCTCCCTGCAGAGATGTTTGAAGCTGGATGCGAAAACACCAACAAAAAACCAATCTTTCCAAGCACATCAACCAACCGGAAGCGCATTGTAATTATCTCATTATCTCACTGGCAAGAACGTTACGCACTCGCTCATGTTTCGTGCCGGGTGCGAACCTTGTCCGTCATTCGGAGCGCACCCAGAAAAAGCATCCGTTTTTGGGTACAGCAGGTCAGTCGGCGAGCAAAACATAAGGCAAACTCTGGCATTACAACGAGAACATACAAATCATTACTGACGTGAAGGACGCGTCCGTTTTTCCCAGATGGGTTGCTTTCGTTTTTGGGAGGGAGTGTGGACGAAAATTGACGTGCTAACGGGCAGACATTAGTTCGCCGTTTGAACGATTCCCCATCGAGCGAACCAAGAAACATGACAAAATAAACGACGAAAAAGCAACAACAAACCCCACATCCGCAGGCACGCAATCATCGTGATCGCGGGTTTAAGGCGAACCATCTTATTACGCTGGTCCTCCGTGGGCAATGATTTTTGTTGGCAACTTTTCGCAACTGGCACTGGCACCAAAATGGCACATGTTTTGCTGACTTTCTTGCGAAAGTGAGAGTCGTGAGAGAGTTGGAGGTACCGGTCAGATGCTTGTGACATGGTTTTAGTATTGGTTTTTGTGATAGATTTTAGGGTTATCTGTGCATTAGCACACATTAGAACGCTCCCCTTACTTAGCAACTTCGCAATAAAAAGCTGCCCCGGTGGAGTACAAACTTGACCCCATTCCCTCACGCTGATTCAATCGAAACAAACTCCTTGAAATAAAAAAAGACATCAAACTCATTGCGTACTAGATGTCTGTCAAACAATTCTATCAGCATGAACCCTAGTGCACGATAAAGTTCATTTTTTCCGATAGTTGCTCCACTCGATCGACGCAGCTTACTGCGATTGATTGCACCAGACGGACTATGATGATGGTGTGCAGGGTTTGCCCATCTGCCATCGCTTCACACGGTCGAAGAAGTTTTTCTCCAATCGTCAGCTAAACGTGTCCACAAGTTGTGGGCAAATGTTGGGTCTTCTAAATAAAAAGGAGGCGAAGAAAAAAAAACGCCAACCTCAAAACAAAAGCTTCAAAACCCATCTATAAACTCACACGGCGCACTTACTGCCCTCGCGGCAAGATGACCTTCGTAGGGGCATCTCTTTTCGGGGACCTACGCATCTCACAGCCACGCGTTTTAAATTCCGTGATCCGAAAAGCGTAACCATTAACGGCGGCTGGGCAACAACACGGTGCGGCATGCCTTTGCCAAGATACCGATCGCGATCGCGGTTTTATGCTCGCACCATAAACAACGCTTTGGCCGGGCCGATGAAGGGATGGTGAAGTATGAAAAATGATACCCCGTACCGGACCGGATGGCTACATGCCGGTGCGCATGAAGATTAATGGGGCACGGACGGGCACACAAATTGCGCCATCAGCTGTGGGTACATTCATTTGCATGGTGGAATATGCGTGGAAATCCGTTGCAGTTAGGGGAACATTTTTCCCTTTTACCCCATATACGGCCGGTAAAGAGTTTTTCACGCCTTCGCACGGTAGGTGGGTCTGGGGTGGTGGCTCTTTCTATGGGTGAAGAATGTGGTTGTGGTATGGTTTGCTAACGCATATGAAATGTGAAACCGGTGGCTATTGTTTGGAAATGGGCAGATTGTGTTTTACGCCACGGATGGTGTTTGGAAAAATAGCGGTGCAGAAAGGGGGGGCTCTAGTACAGAGCATTTGTTTAAGCGTAGTGCAATCTTGACTTGACGACTAGTGATGGACATAATTGACAAAAAACTGGAGCTGGTTCCGAATGATTCCAAAACTGTTTGAAACCAGCCTGGAATCGTCCGGAGCCATCGGAATCGCCCTGGGAATCACCCGGAACCGTTGGAATCGGGGGAAAGGAAGGAGGCAATTTTTCTTCGGAAAAAAAATTAATCGATTTGCTTGTACCGACAATTCCTACAAACATACCAAGTTGACCAAGTCGCAGTTAATCGACTGCTAAATCTACCCAAATGGAGCGAGAATTCGACGACATACAAGTTGGGGAATGTCAATACTTCGGGTTTCATCACCTACGATAGTGAAGCTCGGCAGCAAGAATCGTCTACTTCATTCGTCCAGTTCTTTCCTTCGTTAATTCATCAAATTAAAGGATTTAAGCACTGCAATAGGTGTCAGTATGTGCTTTTGAAGCTGTACCACAATATGATCAGTATTGACAGTGCGGACATTGTAGATCAATACCGTCAGAGTACTTCCTGTGAAGGACCGTTAGTTATTGAGGTAAAATCGGTTGATCAGAACCAGTTACTAGATCAGTGTGTACCCAGCCTATGGGTCGACTATGATATCGACGGTTCCGTAAAAAGGCAATGATTCCGATGATTCCGGCGTTTCCGACACTTCTAACGACTCTAGACGATTCCAACGGTTCCTCCAGATACCGACGGTCCTGCACGATTCCAGACAGTTTCAAACAATTCCGACGGTTTCGGATAGTTCCGACTGTTTCCGACGATTTCAGACAGTTCCGGGCGGAACTGGTGGAATTGGAGCTGGAGTTACACTAGCCGGAACCGAATCGGTACCGTGGGTGCGCTCCAGAGAACCCATCACTATTTACGTCATATTCTGGAAATTTAGACTTATATTTAGACCACCATAATTGAACGGAGATATTCATAGGGTTATAGTGTCTTTGAAGATGATGAAAGGAGTATGATTCTGAAGGAAATTCTGATGTCAATTGTCTACTAAATCGTCAATTCGTAAAATCTATCTCGAAAATTCCATGCCTTGGAACATCTAATGATAGCTTCTCTGAAGGAAATTCTCAAGTCAATTGTCATCAATATCTTCAATTCGTAAGATCGATCTCGAAGCTTCCATGCCGCAGAATATCTAATCTCGGATAGTTTCATAACTAAACAGCAGACGCCATTGCAAATCTAAGAATTATGCATCATTAGAACATTGTCACGGAGCAAAGTCACAAACAGGTGTATTCATTCATTCGATATTTTGCTTAGTTTATTGCGCTTTCCGTTAAATGGCGAGCACACTAAAACGCATCATAAAACTACCCACCCACCCCTGAGTCCATCTTTGGTACCATTCGCACCCCCCGTGTCGAGGCGAGTTTTATGCAAATTTCCCAACCGAAAAGATTTTTTGGCGAACCTCATACGAAAGAGAAACTCCTAGGCGGCGTTGATCAACTTGGGCGACCTTGGGGATGCTGACCGTATCCTGCTGCAGCAAACGCGCTTCTCGAGCTGCTCATCTTCAAGCAAACAAAGCACACAAAAAATCGTTAGACAAAACAAGAAACACAGCGAAACCAGTTCGATCAAGATATGGTGAACCCGATCGGTGGTGGAAGTGGTTCACAAATGGGCAATGGGCATGGAAAAGGAGTTCAAGTTTTCAATTTGTCTGTGACCTTGGGGATGTGTTCGGCTACACGGGAAGCCGGTTCCATTCCGATCGTAAACGTTATGGTCGTTGAATGGATGTAGTTAATGGGAAATAACTTATGCTCTAACAAGCGTTTGTAGGCGTCGAATCGGTTTAGTAGACTTCTGCGGTAAAGCACCTGCTATTGGACGAGTACTTGGAAACTGAAGCTATGCTGCCTAGATATGTCTAGACATCTTACTTGGTTATATTACACTGTAAAGACAGTAAGCAGATGACGACATCAGCACCACTGGAACAAAGCTTTCAGACAACCACTAAGCGGAATTGCAATTCCAACTCCACTCTGTGACAAAATCATGAAGAAGGTAATTGATTTCACTTAGAATAGAAAGCGAAAATGAATTTATTAGCCTTCCCGTGGCATCACCGCACCGGTGCAGTAGGTCACGGTTAGTACCTATTAGAAGCCTCGGAAGGCCAAACCTTTGCCGTCCTTTTGTACAGCCCTTGGCATCGCATCAGGCCGCACTCACGGAACGCGATGCAATTTGCTGCGGAACGTAGGCGATAAAGCAGGCGGGTGAGAGAGAGAGAGAGAGAGAAAAGGAAAACCCACTCGGACCAGCCGCGGCGAAAGGTGGACCCCGTTGGGCTAGGTTGGCGCTAACTCGTTCAACGTTTCATGGACCAATGCCACCCGATGGGGTTATCGCGATGCTACCACGGGTTGATGATGCGCGGATCGTCATCATGATCAGCGTCCGCGTTCGCGATGATCGGCGGGAACTTTTTCCGCCTGATGGTGGGATGGTTTCTCGGTCGAAAGGGAGATTTCGTGTGTTTAGTAGCGGGTGCATCGGCGTTACCCTCTGCACTGGCTCGTAAAGCTCACGACAATGTTGTCCTGCCCGGGCTGTGCCGTTGGTTATGTAAATTGGCAGGTTCGAACGCACGGTTTGCTGTGGGAAGTTATGCGCAGCTTCACACCCAACAAGCGTGCGGCGTGATAAAAGCAAATATTTGCGGTCCGAGCGCGTGCGATGTTATTATGGACGAGCATGCAACGAAGGGAAGCTACACTTGACCAACGGCTCCGGAAAACTAGTTGCTCTTTAACGAGTCGGAGAAGCCATTACACGACAGCGATGGTGTTGGATTTGGTGGAGCCCGGGAGCAATGGTATCTCGGTAGGCCGATCCTTGATCGATTGATTTTATGTTACCGTAGTGCTGTAGGAAGGCGTCTAGGTGATGTCAAAGCGTAAGACCAATTCTAGATTCCGGTGACTCCGGTTGTAATCTTGATGGTCAAATCAAACAATTGACCTTTTCCTGCGTTACTTGATTGTGATCGTTCTTGCTCAGAAGTGTCTGAAGTTTAACTTATTGGATTATGAATCTACAATTCTGAGAATATTTAAAGATCACTTTGCGAGAGGTGCGTCAAAGTAGAAATAAAGAATATGGTTAGGAATTGAAGTTGATGATCAAGATAAGACTGGAAACATCTAGCATAGCAATAATACTTCCTTGTCCAGAATGCCTTCGAGATATGTGAGGGGAGGAGTACTTCGTAGAACCAGAGGAGTACTCCACAAAAAAAAACCTCTACATCCGGCTCCACACTCCGGGCGTAATTGCAACGAAAATTCTTCCCTTTCCAAATCTACCACCCGAAATCTTGCAACGCAGTAGGCTTCTGAGCGTTTGGTGAGAAAAATTTGGTGTGCCCCATTGACGTCCAGCTCGAGTGGCGCCTAAAAGTCAAGTACATCACGCGCTGCGCTTTGACTCCACGACGGGAAGGTCGCTATTTTTTTTTTTTTGCGGCCCGTTGTGTGTGGTCACCACCGAATAAGGAACAACGATACCCGCTGGAAACAGTTTCCCTGCATGAGAATGGTGCCCATATTTCGAGTGCAATCGAACACGGGCTTATGGTGGTGCTTTTAGAGAGGTGTTTTATGAACCATTTTGTAGCTTGTTGTATGTTTTACGCATTCTTGTTCGAGCAGCACTGTTTTAATTGCAAAAGGTGATCGTAAACGCAACAACCTAAAAATAAAGCACCGTACACGATACTTATCTGGCTTGATATCACCCGATTACGGCCGGTGTGATCATCTCTATCCCTGCACAAAATTCATTATTGGCACTCCCTCAGGGTAGCCGCACTATTTTCTGCATCTTTTGCAACCACGGAATAACCACTGCAAAAACCCACAAAACGATGACCTCTGAGCAGTTCTGCTCGTTCGTGTTCGGCGTAAAGCCGTATACGCTTAAACAGTTAAGTTGTCGTACGTGCATCAATTCGTCACCCTGTAGCAGCGATTTGTATGTCACCAAACCCCACGGCGGTGCATAGGGCAGTACATCTTTTCGGGATGTGCTTTCTGTTCGCGAACGGTGTCGCTTCGGAGACCCGACAATGAGGCTGAATATGAATGATGTTGACGATGCACCCAGACGAGTAATGGTTCACGACCCGCATGCGTACTCGGCTGCCGTCACGCTCTATCAATGACAGTGACACGCATGGCGCATGCACGTAGTACTCCATCGTTCGGGTATGATTTTCGGGCACAAATCTCACGCTCTTTGCAACAGCTGAAGAGCTGAAGAATTTTACCATGCCGAGATGCCAGGTGCGATGAACCACGTGCAGTGATTGTGGTGCAATGGGTAGACCAAGCACAGTTGTCTGCCCTGTATTTCAGGAGTGCAGGAGAGACAGTCGGTGCAGAAATGTATAATTTATGGAACGATGCTAACGATTTCGCAATTAGAAGATGATCTGGACAACAAATAGTCACTAGCAAAGAATGTTGTGCAAAAGGGGTTTTTTTCTGAAATGATGACACGCTGATGATGATGTATGGCGATTGGGACATTTATATGGAGTTGAATATTTATACGAAGATTACAATTTTATTCTACGCGCTATTTCTAGCCGTGAATATACTTAAAAATAATCTTAAGTCCTTAAGTATGGTTTGAGGTCCTAGAGGATTCCTTGGAGGTTTGCTTCAATTGTCAAAAATGTTGATGGTTTTGCCATATCAAATGACATATTTTGACAATTAGCTAATTGACGTTCAACGCCATCTACGATCCTTACGATCCTATAGACCACTTGCAATTCGTTCAAGCGAGTTTTAAATGGGGATGGGGACTTCTTCCAAAACTGCTTCACCGTACAATCCGCAGTGGGCTGTGCACAACCTCAAAAACAAACAGGACTTATGTAAAGCCAAAAACATGCTGCGCTTATCGATCCGCAGAGCTTTTTGCTTTGGCTCGGTAACCTGGAATAAACTCATCCCGCTATTAGACATGCTACAACACACCGCCCAGACCCTACCATCCAGGCCACGTGCGCGGTGTGCTCTTGCATCACGCACGTAAACGATGCAGCACGCGCGCCAAGATACTCTCACTGTTGACAGTAAGTGACATAATCTTTACGTTTGTCACCCGTGCCCCCAGTGGATGCTGATGGAACCACAATGGGTGGACGGTAGACAGTCGGGAAGTGTTCACTTTCCGTATGCGGTAATGATGAGTTTAGTGCTGTCTGGTGGCATTTATGAAACGGGTGCCGGGAACAAGGGGGGGGGGGGGGGGGCGCAACACCGGGCATAGGTGCTAAAAAATTACGTTCCCCTACTATATGTTCCACGGGGCTGAGCATAATCACGCGTGACTGCTTTGGCGGGGCGCATGGTTTTGTAGGTTAATTCCTACTAACCTACCGAAGCAACCGTGTGTCGCCGATCTGCTCGATACATGCCACATGCAGCGAAGGTGTAAGAAAAGACACATAAAATCACTTCCGTTCACGCTTCCGTGCGGGTGACCGCTTCCGTCGTTGACGTTGGAGGTTCGGTGATGATTTAACCCTCGCCTCGCGTAGTTCTCACGCCTGAAGGTCACGACTAATTACCCGCTGGGTAGCAAGCGTTAACATCACTTAAGACGCATGTCGCTCGACAAGCAACAGGGTGGTACATAACGTACCACCAGCATGTCTTTACCAACACCATCGAGTGACATTGGGGGGCGATGGTGTGATTCTTTGCACGATGTGCACGCCAGTCTGCTCGGTAAGGTCCGCAATGGACGTCTAATTCAAAAACCCTTGACAGACACAACATAATTAGCGCTTCAGTAATGAGTGCTTTTGTGTGGTGAAAATGTGTTGCTGGTCCCTTCGATGTGTTATTATCAAAGGGACTGTTATTTGGCATTTTATCAGTAAACACCCGCAACCGTACATCTCTCGTCAAATTGAATTATTCACAAAAAAGGGCTTCTGAGCTGTTCTAATTGATTACGCCTCCTACACGTTTCCCCTCCCATCACGGCGTCTTAATGTCGTGAATGCGGTGAAGATGTCCACCCCTTGGAGAACCTTCAAAACCAGTTCTCACCAACCCATCCTGCACGGATGCTATCCCAGAGCGTTGAGGTCAAACCTCGCTGGACGTCAAGTGCCCAGGCGTTCTCTATGTTTGCCATTCGCGTTCCATTAGCACACCATTACGGCGTATCTTATGCGGTTCGTAACGACCTATTGGATTGCGGAGCATGTCAATGCATCATCCGTATCGAGCGTGATGTGAAGATGTGTCGATTGGTAAGTGGAACTGGAAACCACCCACGCGGCACACGTACAGAGTGGCTCTCCTCCGCGTCTAGAGCAAATGGGCGGAACATAGCATGCGGCAGCCCATGCTGGCCTCCGAAACTCCGGACGGCACTGGACTGGACGGCTCGAAACGAGGGCACCGAGGGCATTATATTTATTACCATTGCAACCCAGTCTTGTGACGCTGCGGATGCATCGAAACGCACCTTATGGTTATTGAATTCCATGCTTTTGGATGACGTCTACGGTGTTGTGAGTCATCGTCATGTGGGGCAGCAGCGCCTTGACGCACGTTCAGACATCGGCAAGTGCGGATTCGTTCCTAATGGTCACATAGAATGCATGAATACCGGAGCTGGAAATGTCATTTGAAATATGCAGAACGTCCATTTCCATGTGGATTAAAGGAAATTTAAGTTTAATCACAAGAATGCTGTTGATCATCATTTGTCTTTGGACAATGGACTGCCGAGAACTTCAAGGATTTTTGAGTGTCTTGTAAAGGTCTTTGCGCTCATTTCAACTTTTAATTGATGATGTACAAATTGTTTTGAAACAGTTAGTTTTTTAAACGACTCTTAGATAGATCAATCAATTAAGCAGTCTTAATACACACCTGCACCACAAGCCACAAACCATCGCAGAATTCCATGGGAACAAAATTGAATCATCCTCCCCTGCCCAAACCGTCCTTCGCGAATTGGCCGCTCTCCATACGATGATTTCATTTTAATTTGCGTGAAATGAAGGCTGCTTCTTTCGCTCGACAGCCGGATCGGTAATGACCATCCGTGGAGTATCGCTGAATCGTGGCGCATAGAACGCGCACTGCGTTGCGTATTTTACGCTTTGACGAGAACCGCAACACCACACGCGGTGACATTATGTGCATTGTCACATTCATCTTCTTCAAAACGCATCGAAACGGCGAACGCGGTTCCCGCGGTTTTTGGTGTGATGGTTTTCAAGCCACTTCTTCCCCACTTTTTGCGGGATTTCCCCCCCACTGTTTCCCCCTTCACTAGAGATCGGCCGTAGTTGGCTTCATTTGCAGCATCGAAAGTTCAAGACCAGATCCGAATCAGTCCGGAATGGGTCGGATCGGTGGGAGGAAAATTAATCAATGCTCGTTACCCGGCGGGCTTCTTCTATTCATGAGCATTGCAGGGTGTTCATGCAGTGAAAGGGAGAGTACATTTGGAGGTCGTTTGGATGGAGTGGATTCGCACGCCACTGCCGAAAAGTGCAACCGCGGCGGTAGGTATGGATATGAGTAATAACATCCGACCGGTTTATACGCATCGATCGAAGGTGCGGATGGACGTCACACCGGAAGCAAGATGCATTCCGACTGGTTTGATAAAATAGTTACCGTACGAGCACCGCAATTATGTAACTTCCAAACAGGCCGGATGTGTCTGATGGGATGTCATTACGCCGGGCAGGAATTCCAACCGAAAGCCCTGACTTTAGGACTACTTAAGGAGTTATGGACGATAATCGCTTTGATCGCGATCGTAACTACACTCGCGTCGTACAATTGCTGTCAAAATGTCAGACGCTCGATTAATCGTCCAGCGGAGGAGTTGTTTCGCGAGTGATGCGGATGTCAGGTTAAGAACTGAACATCTATGATCGCGATCAAAGAAACGGTGTCTTCGGATCGGTCGGTGTTCACCGTCAAATGTCTAAGATATGCACTGTTCGGAAAGGTTTCGATCTACAGATATAAAAGAGATAAGTTTGCATGAGGTGTTATTGTACAGATGTTCTGGAAGGTTAGAATAGAAGCACAACAATACGTGATAGACCGGTGTGTTTCCTAACAAAAGTGTTCTTAAGCGATATATAAACATGGTCGTAAAGCTGGCGTATTAAGAATTCATTCTTCCACTTTGAATCTGCATTAAGTTTGACATTTAAAAGTCGTCATATTTCAGCGACTACTCACAGAGCGCTGACTGTTTAGGTGCCTTTCCATAAAATAGTTTACCCAATGTCTCTTCTACTCTATCTGGTTATGAGCTATCTAATATTCCAACTGATTACCCAGCGTCGTGTTGAAAGCAACTCTGATAAGTCAGAAATCGCCATCATCGCCCAGTAGGTGATGAAGACCTCACCAAGAAGCAGACATTTCTCGTAGTAAGTCCTACTTTCGGTGTGCAGTTTCTACTGCCACGACCTTCAAAGATCCATCAAAGGCCATTGCAAATTTGCAACAGGCGATGCATTTTAAATGCGCGGAACACCAACTACGAAACTTTCGCTACTCTGCTATCCAAATGTGGATGTATCAATTTGCATCTTCCATGCAATCGGTATTGACTCGGCTAGAATTACGCGAAAGAGCAACATTTGTTAAGTGGTTTAGCCTGAGCAAAGTGGGACGTAAACCATATTGTAGAGTGGAAAGTTGTTTTGTGATGTCTTTCTGTATGATCACCAACAACTGAGATATTCCGGTGGTATAAACCAGTACCAGCATTGAAAGTGTAGGAACTTACTATTACTTACTCTCCATTTCTAAAATGTGTTATGCTATTATAAGCTTATCTAATCCGATACACGGTACCTCACAACCTCAGAAGGATTATAAGGCTCAAATTAGAAATCCAAATTTATTTACCCGAGAGAGTCGTCAGTGTCGTTCTGCACGGTTCAGTGGCAGCAAAGTGATTCGTTGGTTAATAATGGAAGCCAAAACCACGAACAAAACTACGACCGGTGCGGTGTCTAACGCCGATGCCAAGGAATAGGAGGGACCTGCCACTCGGAACCGGTTCGCTGGCGAAGGTCTTCCTTCCTGCACGATGGAACGAAGCGTAAGGCTCCACCGGCCGGACGGGGCTCCTCCCCGTTCGGCATGCCTAGTGTCGTATGGCCTGTTTGGCTAATGAAAGGGAATCTATAATTATTATGCGAGCCATCGCACAGTTCTGCTGCCGGGGTAGCTCCCGCAGCGATTGGTGTCAATGATGTTTGACTCACCGTATTCACCCCTCCCCCGTTCGCGACCCCTTTCTGCCCCGGGGCACGAAAAGGGATTTGAAGGTGGCCGGCATCAAAATGAATCTTCAACCGATTGGAAATGCCACAGCCGACGCCCTTACGAAACACAAACACAAACGCAACCCGGCGTCCGAGATGAAGCTGTCGGCTTAAAGTTGCGGTGGTTTTCGTGTGTACATTGGGAGGATTAAAATATTTGGATAAGGGCGCGACGTTATTGATGCGAAACAAGCGATTAAATTTTAATTTAATTCAGATGTTTATCAGCGCTTCTTGCAACATTTAGCGAAGATTACTGTTTAATATGTTATAGTAATACCACTCACCGATTTACTATGTCCAGTAAAATGCTTTACTTAGCATCTAAGAAATGATCATGTCCATAAACGATTCCATTCTGACTGATCAATCACTGTGCAATCATCTTTACCAACCGAAACGGAAGCTATCTACCAAGCACCTCCCTCCCGCTCAGCCACCATCTAATCCGATCAAACCTATAATGAGTCGCACATCCATCATCCCATCGATCGCGCTAGGTCCGATGCACGATTGATCTCTTAGCGTAGATCGCACCAGCGTACCTTACGCTAACGCTGAAGACGAGCCTCCGCCGCGGTGAAATATGGTCAATAGGAAATGCGCCCCAAAAGTGCTATCGTTAGCTGTCAGGCAGAGACGCAACTCCACCAGCTTGTAAATCCATCACAATGAACGGTTTTGCGGTAGATTGTAAACAATCGGGCCGTGACGCGGTGCGTTAATGATGCGGAGATTAGCCTGCCGGTGGTGGTGTGTTGTTTAATTAACTTTGTGCTTTATCTCAACGCCTTGCCGTTTAATTTTATGGCAGGCTATTTGTTAAACCTTTTTTCTCGTTTTTCTTCGAAGAAAATAAAAAAAAACGTGTCTAAATTGGGAGTTAAGTTTATACGGTCACGCACAATCTTATCTTAATGGCTGTTATTATTGAATATGAACAGGAGTTGTCGTAAAAGAGCAGTTGCTTCGGTGGCAGGCCCCAAACACAACCTAGGACATTCATCTTAAGTGTCAGCCGGAAACAGAAACAAACTCCAGTGTCCTCCAATAGATACCCCGGCCGGATGATGCACCGCAACGTGTTAAACTCGTCTTTTTGCGATTTTATTGCGCCTTGCCTAGGAGACGATCGCACACTTTACGGCAGTGCTGTGCTGATGCAGAGGTCAACGGTGGCCTTTGCTGCCGGTGTTGTGTTTTGACTGACTGACCAGTTTTAATGTGTAATTTCCTTGCCGAAGGACACTTGCCGCTCAATTTCGATGGCAAGCGTACGATTTCCAATCGAACGACACCGAAAAGTCGGCAACCAAAGCGTCAGACGCCGCTCTTCCCACATTCGGTGTCATGTGTGCTGTTTGATTACCTAAATGTTTGTGCGGCATAAACACGCGCTACGGCCCAAAATTTGGAGGCTATCGGTTGCTGTATGCTTTGGGTGTTGTTTTACGCGCTCATTTACCAAAGCATCGGTTGGCATCGGTGGCGTTCGCCGGGAAAACAAATCGGTTTCAACCGATACCGAAAATACAACCAACTGGCAAGCAGGCTGCTGGCAACGATGCACAAAATTTCGTTGACAATTGAAGATGACAGATTGCACGAAAACCGGGTGTGCTAGTGTGTTGTGCTCCGGTGGCTGCTAACGCTTCGACGCCTTGCAGTCGCAGTCGTAACCGAACGGACGTCAAATGTCAATGGGTCACCCAGTAAATTGGTGTGCAACCGAAGTGCTTGATCTTCCTCCCCCACCGGTGGCAATCATCACTTCAGCGCAACAGCCCCTGCATTGTCATCGCGCTCGTCGGTGGAGAGTTATTAAATGTATCCTCTCCACCGAGATTTGCTCCTCCGGAGGCTGGCGGAGGCGAAGCATCGAAAATCCGCCTTATGGCGACGCGAAACACTGGCTATCTGTCATTTGTGCAATCACGTGATAATTTTTGAATTTAAAGTATCAAATCAAATTAAATGTTGCCTCTTTGTTCGTGCCGTCGCTGGTGCCTGGTGGTTTGGGGACGCTAGAACTGCGCAATCGTACGTCATTTTACCGACCGTATGTTGCAACCGGCCAATAATGGAGTCTTTCCAAAAGACGACGGCTGTTTCACAGTTCCATTTCACTAGAATGTCAGCTGCTTATGATCGCTGTCTCAATGGGAGTTCTGAGATTGCCAATTGCCTCACTACAATGAGTCATTTGTGGTGATTAGAATGAGCTTTTGTATTTCCTTTGCCTATTCTGGTGTCATTAGGTTTGTCCATTGAACAAATTTCACTGATTAGTTGGTGAGCAAGCTCACGTTGATTAACATTTGATGTGTTGGAATCAAATCATTCCGTCCCACAACATAACAAAGTACATCGAAATGTGTTGTGTTCTGCTAAAGGTGAAGGTCACCACAACCTGACTTGGTCTTCAGGAAATCTTCGCTGAAGCGAATGTTTACAATTTGTCCATTCGGTACACACGGAACCAAGTTTAGAAGACATCCGAGATTGAATACAATAACGATCGTACACACTTGCTTTGCTGTATACTCCACTGGAGTTCCAAGTTAATTGAATTCGGCGTAGGAACTGAGGATTATTTGAACACAAAAATCGCGTCATCTGCAGATAATCATACCAAAATTTGAACGAGCTGGAATTCCAAACCCAAACGATTCTTTATGTCGAACTCTGTAAATCCCAACTGCTAGACCTGCTTTGAACCCTTGTAGACCCTTGTAGAACCTCGGCAAACGGTATTGACCTCTGCAACCTGAACCCACATGCGATTAGGACACCCGATTAGATCCTGCCACCTGCAGGAACCGCACACATCCGTGATGTGTCTTCGGTTCAAGCCAAAGATCAGTCGGTCGATCAATCAGCCGGCGAGGGTCTGCTGTCGGTACGCCGTTGCAGATGATGCGCACACCCGTTCCGAACGGATCACACGGAACTTGAGCAACTCGTGTCTGTTTGCGCGAGGCAAGAACGGGTCGAATGTTACCGCCGTTCAGCACCGTAAGGTTGATTAATTAAACAAATTACATCATGCATCTACAGGCGAGGTGATATTCGATACGGTACGGATGACACGATCTGCGGACGTACCGGAGGACGTGTAAAGTCTTCTTCCACGCATCTAGTCTTCGACGAATAATGAAGCTATTGCTGCTAGCAATCCACGGCTAAGATTGGAGGGAGCGTTTGTGCACGAGACGGGATACTGTTTGGCACTTAGATCCGCCACGCGTATCCGTTCCGTCCATGCTGGGCACGGTCTGCCGGGAAGTCCCCGAAAAATGACTGACCAAAAATAGACTTCACAGAACGTTATGGGAGATTCCCTTCCATTCCCGGACCTAGTGCAATCAGATGCTCATTTGTGTGACTTCAGCCACTTCGGAGAAGTAGTCGTGCTGACATGCTGGAAGTAGTCATGCCATTTGATGTGGTCCGCATTGTTGTCGCAAGTGCAGAAATGGAGAAAATGTGAAGGCTGACCAGTGAACTAAGTGCGATGGATTGAAAAGTTTCCATGATTGGTGGTTTTCGAATATTATTTTCACACAAATACAGTAGAACGTCGAACCGTGGGCTAAACAATCACGGCTAGTGGAATAGTTTTGACTTGTTTTAACCGTTCTACCGGTTGGTCCGTGAGGAAATGGAAAGTTTTCTATAAAGATATTGCTAAGTTAAACTCCCTGAAAAATGTTCCCATATTGTTAATAAACACTAACTTCTTATACTAAAACATATATAGCAAGCTGAAGAGACTGATATCCGTGAAAATCGATTAACCGGCATGCGGCCGGTCCGCAGATGCCCGGATAATCGAGGTTTTGCTTTAAATAAAATTGTATTAAAATCTGACTCGTCTAACATCACATTAAAGCAACCCACGATTAACACTTCGATCAATACTTATCAACCAATGTTCGAGTACTAGACGTACCCGGATCACGCGCGTTGCTGGCTGAAAAAGTATACCACTCCAAACCTGCATCAACGTCATCCACGGGAGGTCGAAGGTTGTACACAGCATTCTGCTTCTTCAAACAGCCCCAAAGACATCCCCAATGGCACGATGCTGCTGGTGCGTAGTCAAATATTCAACCCTCCAGGAAGTCTAAACCGTATGAAGAGGTCGAAAATTTGCACGATTCATTAGAGATTCGGTTTCATGGCTGTGTGTCGGTTGGCAGCAACTCGTTTTGCCTGCAAACACTTCTGTTCTTCTCCGATCCGCTTGGGCAGTAACCATGTTTGACCAGCTAATTCGGCGCTGCCAGCAGGGAATTCGATTATTCAAATTTCACATAGTGCATCCTGGTGGGGATCGAAACAATTTCCGATATTCTGCTAAGGGGTTGGAGCCACACACGGTACAGCTAGAGACAAAGGAAATGAGTTGTAATTCTCCGATAACATGCACCAAATTGTGCCGCTGGGTCTAACAGTAAACTGGTGGTGAACAAACAAAAATACAAACAATTCCCCTTGGGGTAACAGAAGCCACGACGCACAGCGCTGAGCGATGGGCTTGAGGCTTGACATTTTCGCATTGATATTTTTCTGTCATTTATCAATATTAGCACACCGCGTGCGGGTGTCTTTTGGGGTGGCTGGAAGGCGTACGCTAACCAGTGTCGAATAGCTAGGCAAGCCATCGCACGCACCTCAGCACCTGTTGCACCACCGAAGGCACCTAAGGAACACATTCTAGGACTGCTCAGCGTATGAAGCGGACACACGAACGTGGGAAGAATCTCGCACACATCTAATGTCAATTATTTGTCACTATAATATCATTTCTAAACGGCAGCCAAAGAATATGTCAGCCTGTTTTGTTCGTTTGTACAACGAAAAAAATAAATAAATAAACAAAACACGCAACCGTTCCACACTGCTCCTGTTAAATAACGACAGATGTGAAGGTACATTTAATTACATCATCCGGCGACCGGTTCCTTTAGCACGCTACCCATCATTCTAAGCTCCTGCCCCACAAACCGGACCCGCTTTAATTAGTATACCCACATCGATTCGCCGCTAATCGAAACGACGTCGATTCGATCACGCCGATCGCGGCCTGCGCTCACCGTAACCTTTCGCGCCACGTTAGCCTAACCTTAAAGGGTTATGAGGGAAGGAAATTAACCTTCCGCCGCGGATCACGCAGCGTCCGCTATTGTGGCGAGGGGGGAGCGTACAGAAAAAAAACAAGGAAAGAAGCAAATTATTATTACTGTCACTACACGACTTAATCAATATCGCATTTGGGTGTCTATGGTTGACGTGAGAATGTCAATCCACGCTCTGTTCGATATGCGTGCTGCTCACTGTATACTTAGCAGAGAGCTTAAACACTAAACAGGCTTCTGCTGTGCTTTATTGCTGCGGTATGGTGGCATCAGTTCTAATTATCTTTATTGCGCTTCGTGCGGAATAGCAGCTTAAAATAATGAACTTTTAAAATGGCAAATGATACCGACCGCACCAGGATTTAGCATATGTTTCAATGACTTTATCGGCTACCTGTTTAAAATTCCCCTTTTCCATGAGTTCCTGTTATTTGCATACCACTTTTTATTATTTTTTTCTTGTTTAAGTTTGTACATATTTTAACCTTGTGATCATGCCATTTCTCCTGTGTGTGCTACGAAAATTACTAAACACTTGTCAAATCGCTGCGAGCATCTTCGCATAAGTAGGCTAAGGCGGTTGCCCCCAGTACCAAACAAAGAGCAAAAGAAAGCAAAAGTAGCCGGTAGAAACACCGGGGAATGGAGTTGCCACGTGCAGAAAGCAGGCGTTATTGAATGTATGCAAGAGCTGACGGCGCCATGAGGATGCCAAAGGAAGTTTCCGTATCGTGCGTAACCTATTGATCTAGCGCTTTTGTTCTAGCCACGTGATTGGCTTGATTTTTTTGCTTCAATCTCTTATTGCGTTATCGACATTTCGTGTTTGCCATGGCAAGCGCATTGTATTGGAGTTAGAAAAAAATCACACACTCTTGTTGAGGGAAACTCCATCTTCCATTCCTTATGCAGCATCTTTTCCCTTCTTTCTGTTCATGTTTTGCTTAGGCGGTGGTCTAAGTTGGTTGCGGGCAACTTTGTTGTTGGCAAAATCTATGCATCGAACATTTGTTTCGCCGCACTAGTGATGGGTGTTCTGGAGCGCACCCATGGTTCCCATGGTGACTCCGGTTCCGATTACGGATTCCACTCGTTTTGAATCGTAGAAAACATTGAAATTTCGATTGAAATCTGTAATAAAAAAAAAGTCACTTAAGTCTATTCCGGCAGTTCCATACAATTCCAATGATTCCAGCCGATTCCGACGATTCCATACAATTTCGACGGTACCGAACGATTTTCCGGACGATTTCAATGGGTCTGAACGGTTCCATCGATTCCGGACGATTCCAATCCCAAATAGCATTTTCTGTTTTATCATGGTTTTGACGATGTTGTTACTTCCATGTGCTTAAGTATTATCATCACACATACAGTTCTTGTAGTCCCTAATAAACCCAAAATAAAACTATGTTAAGGCCAAAAGGTTCATCTACAATACGTTGTTAAGACTCTTTTTTAAAACCTTCTCTAGAGTTAACGTTCTAGTTAGTTCTAGGAGAAATTTTACTTTACGTAGAGTACTCGCCTCTCTCATTTGTTCTTGAGAACGGCTAATCCGTAGCTTCAACTCACATTGTATTTCTCATTGATATCAGCATGATACCTTGAAATGTGAAAAGCGCCTCAACTATAATGGAAATAAATGCCGAAATGTGGATGCGAAAATAATCTGTATAAATTAATATATAGAAAATATTTAACCACCTTTTATACGCACTAAAATCGACTCAAAATCGTTTGATTGCATTAAAAATTTATTAAAACCTTAAAACCATTAAAACCAACATTAAAAAGCGTAGGAAATGATCCTTAGGATGGTTTCCAACGATTCCGGGCGATTCCGACGGTTCCAAAAACAAACTCCTACAAAGTTCTTATAAAAACTCATCTCTAAAATTTCAAGTAATTCACTTCACTCCCTAATAAAATCTAATTCCTACGTATTATTCGGAATCAATATGCACATCACTAGAATGAATATCGCCGTTTAAGTCTGGAACAGATTATTTATCGTTGATTGATTGAAAGCAGGTATAGTGTCTAAGTCTCAATTAAATAGTGAGTTTTGGACAACTGTATTCGTTGTACAAAGCTATCCAAATTCCAACCAGTGGGACATTGACTCAAAAATACACAGTCATCTGAATATTCAAGACTTTGATAGGGGCAGGGACTTTGAAGAAGGGCATATAGAAATTTAAGTTGCGGGAAGGGTGGCTTACGCGTGTAGATTTGACCAAAATTTAAAGAATTTGGAAAAGTTTCCGCTGCACCCAAAGTTCGGAGTTGCTTATGACAGCGTGCACCTACAGGACCTACTGAACCTCCGACCTGAACTCGCTGCGCCCACGAGACGGAGTCGCTTATAACAGCGGGCACCTACTGAACCTACTTGTACTTACAGGTCGATCCGAATCTACTCGGGTCGCTACGGAGGGCTCCGACCAGCAAGGGTCGGAATCTATTCCGATATGTTCGCACCCGATTCGGGTCGTGAAATGAATCGTATGACCCATCACTACGTTAAGTAAATTCCGATTAAGTAAATTTTCCACCTTCCCTGATCTTTCATTTCCGGCTGTCTCTGTGCGAAGCTTGAAAAGCAAAACGATCTCATTATCCATACTCCTGTAAATAAACTACCCGTAATAGCTATCGTGATTGTTTTTCTTGTCTAGTCAATTTATGCTCCCAGCACACGCACACAATAAATTACATCTCTCATGCTCAAAAGAATGTCCCGCATGAAAACCATTTGCACACACATGGCCCACGAGTGTTTTTTCCACCAATTTTCCTCCCAGCGTCAGAGGTGAGCGATGCGAGCGGACGATGAGCGTGTGCATGATCGTGAGAGAAGAGAACAGTTGAGTGTGCAATTATTGTAGCCAAGGAAACGACCTCCCGCATTGCGTTGTTATCGGATTCTACGTTGTACCATTAGTTGTACCAGAAGAAAGCAGCGCACAACGTACAATGTGGGTGAGTTGTTCCGTGGCTACCGATTACGATTCGAGGAGTGTGCCCTTCTGATCGTGAAGAAAGGCTGATTCATCGGATCAGCAACCGTTCCGTTTAGTTTACTGTTCGATACTGCTCAGAACTCGTCTCACTGTCGACAGTGAAAGTGGTGCCGTGGTAATAGTTCTTAATTAGAATCAATAACTACAGGAACGAAGCAGGACAAGCGTTCTGCTGAATCGCTGATTTGGCATTAATTCTAGCCGCCTACCGAACAAGTAGCAATGACTGATAACATAATTGCATCATCTGCTGTACAGCTGATAACATCGCAGTAGGCACCGCGATTTATCGGTGACGATTTGTGTACATCGATGCGCCCTTTCGGTGTCCGTATTTAGCAGGCCGTTTTCACTCTTATCAGTTTAAGCTTAGATACAGCGGTGGTTGGTGAAAGGAAGCTTCCCGATAGGTTATTGTGTGGGTCCAGCCGAGAAGTGATCAAACTAACAAAGAAAGAGGGCAGGGATTGAGAACTACCGGGCTGATTCATGTTCTGACAACCTCTCCCCTGTAACAAAAGCCAACCCGATAAGCCCGTTAGAAGCGCTTAACGGGCTGAAGGATAAGCAAACACAAAAGCCTCCGTAGCAATCGCGAGCTAGACGGGCGCAAAAATATGTATCCTCCATACGAATCAATGATGTCACGAGTGTTTGCATGGAGGTTACATATTTTTGCGTCTCGTTCAGCTCGAGTTTGCTACGGGGGCCGTATATGAAGACGCATGCGCCTAGTAACGTTTTGTCCCCGTCGTGGAACGCATTCTGTGTGACAAGTGGAACCTAGTGACGAGTTGTTCGCTTTGCGCAGGGAAAGAAAAGGCAGCAGCATTTAACCGCGGTAAACAAGCGTTGATTAACCGTGTACGTGCAGGGTGGACAGTGTTTGTGACGTCGTGCTCTCCCGCCGGTCGGTTTCATCTCGCGCACTAAATAATAGCGTACTTACTTGAGAACGCGCGAGATCAGTCGCAACAGATCTGCGTTTGTCAAGTGTCTTGATTTGTAATTCGCGCCGGTTGGATGTGAGTGTTGACGCTACAGCCCCCACCCGTAGGTGGTGAACTCGTGAATTGTTATTTGTTTGCCAATTTTCCACTGAACAAGGATATATTACGAACAGTAAACAGATTGAGTGAGAGTTTATGGTTGGTTTGAACACTGAAACATCGGATAAAAGATCGTCACCAAACAGCCACGTGCGTGCAAGCGAGCATTGACGTCAACCAATGGCACCAAGGAATTAAATGTGGAACAGTGCTTAATTTGTTTTTAAGCGCAAGGGTAAGAAAATGATTAAGATACAAAGAAGTTGTAATAAATGAAAAAAAAAACAATCATTTTCTTCAAAAATCCTTCGAGCCGGATTTGAACCAGCGACCTATGGATCACTATTTGCTTGATTGGTTTCATCATTGCCTCTACAGTCCACCGCTCTACCAACTGAGCTATCGAAGGTGATGAGTGACGCGTCGCTAATCAACATACCTGTTCCGGGTTACTTTGTGTTTAACGACAGGAAGACGAGAGTAGGACGATTTTTTTATGTCCTAATTCTATTACAAACAAATGTAAAGATATGAAATCTAATCCTCATTGTGAGCAAAGCTTAAATTTCCAACCCAAATGGAATTACATTCATATAAAACTAGATCATGCTATTGTGCTCATTGAATTCTTATCGAATCAGCGCTATATCTCGTTTTGCAACCATTCCGGCCCCACTGTTGTCGGGTCAAGGTGAAGTGGATTTTTGTTTGGCTGTTTGTTGCGAAGGACCTCATATTACGTACATTACAAATATATTGGTTAATTACCCAATCCAATGTCACCAATGGTGATACTCTTCCGTTGAAATCAATCTGCTAAGAAACGGTGTTGCATTTCAGCTATGCAGCTGTGTCTTACAAACACAATCACATTCATCACTCATTCCAATGCATTGTCAAAGGAATAGGCTCCTCTTATCGCGCTGAGTTCACCTGCTCCTATCAGTTGCGTTAGTAGTCGAAAAATACAATTGAAATAGCGAGTTCCCCTCGCGGAAGCAAGAGAGTCTGATAACGCGTGTGTGTGTGTGTGTGTGTGTGTGTGTGTACACTCGACAAACACCCGAAACCACCGAAAGTTACGATTGTGTTGCGTGCCTTTGACATAACACGACAAGAGCCAGTACACTCTCGGGACACCAAACAAAGTAGACGCTTGCTCTAAATCTTGGGTTGAGGAGGAGTGTTAGCAACAGCACACGCCTGCTGCGAATGCTAGCTCTAATAGTGCGTGCAGTCACATTCTAACCTTGCACCCGTGCTGATCCCGGGAGCACGCGAGGACACCCGGTGCATACCTCTTTTGTTCTAAACGATATCTGTAACCTCTAGTGCCAGTGACTTTTGTTTTTTCCTTTGTACTACGTGTCTTTTAATGTGTTAGTAAGTGTTTCTCGACCCGTTCGCAATTGTTACAGCTTCCATCTAGGCTATCATCTGGATAATCACATGGTTTTGTAACTACTCGTCCCACACAGGTATAAACCGGTAAGCTTACACGGATCAACATGGGTAAAATCGAATGGGCACCATTAAATGTGCCCATGCGGCGACGACTCGAGACTCTATCCACTGCCCTGTGGATGTGGTTAATATTATTCGGTGAGCTGGGAATGCTCATATCATACTTCCTCCTCCTGGTAAGCCTGATCAAAACCTGCGTTGATCCACATGTTGCAAGCTAACCTATGTTTTGTGTTTCCTGTAGATTTATGGTAACCTATTTATTAGAACGCTATGTGTCATCTACGGATATTTCATCTACACGGATCGAAAGATCACAGTGAACGGAGGACGAGGACAGGGGTAAGTAGTGTTCAAACGTTCCGGTTACGGTCCTACGTTACGCGTTGTAATTCATCCAACTGTATTCCGCAGAGTAAAATGGTGGAGAGATCTGTTCTGGTGGAAGCTCTACCAGAGCTACTTCCCGGCGAAACTGCACAAGACGGTCGATCTTGATCCTAACCGGAACTATTTATTTGCCGCCTTTCCTCACGGCGTGCTAGGGTGAGTATGCGCTATATATAGATCCGCATTCATAGTAGAATTGGAAAACATTCTGGAAATGCGCTAAAAGATTCCCGCTTAGCTCCACTGGCGTTATTACGCCGAAAATAATTACTTCCCAAAGCTCAAGATGATTGAGCACTGGGGGCGAGGGTACCCGAAGCGAGCAATCATCTATCGAACGCTGATAAGATACGCGACCTCTCGCGGTTATAGTGAAACTTCTCGCTTCAATTTTCAATGTGGGTCCCAGGCAAAAGGGTCCAAAGTGTCAAGCGGTTGATTTTGTTTACAACCGAAAACGGCCACGATTTGTGGGAGATTTCAATTGCGGAAGATAACGCCACCTTGTATTGCGTGCGTAATTGAACAAATCGTATCGGTGTACTGCCGGGGATTGGAGATTTTATCGATTGGCTTGTTTCTCGGCAGCGATAATCTCAGGTATGACCGGCAAAGATCACGAAACAACAGTGTGCAGACATAGGTTGGTTGGGCGCGAGAAGCTGCCAGCTTACATTTGTAACCCCTGTTTATCAGACCTCTTTTAATTTTAAAGCTCATTTGAATTATGTTCTTGCTTATCAGATACAACCGGCTCTTGTTATTGATTTGCAACAGGAGTGTCAGGAATTCTTCGACGCCGTTCGAATATTGCTAGAGTCATTGCAGTTGCAGCATGTGATAAATTTATTTAATTAGCCCTCGATCGTACGGTATCTAATCCTCACGATTCACAAGAGCTTAAGGAATTAAACATTTGCAGAACGGTTTGCTTGTAAGAACCATTTTTAATTCATGAATGTTTGGCAAATTCCGAGAGGTTCCCCAAGTTTACCATACATTATCAAACTTCATTATCTCAATAGAGCTAAAGTGGCTTAAGATAATGATCTAACCGATTTCAAGTAATCCATACTTCACGGAGGTTTCTAATTACTCTAGGATATAATATCAGTAGATACGAAAGTAAAGTTCCAGATTCTTCTTTACGATCGCATTTCCTCAGGAATGTACTGAACGTCTTTCCAAGAAACTTCCCATCATATTTAGTTCTATTAGTTTAATGTAATTAAGTCTAGTTATACTGATTTTTCCTTAACAATTTCTTCCAGGTTGGGTGCTTTCATCAATTTCGCAACCAATGCGACCGGTTTCCATGAAAAGTTTCCCAAAATTCGTTCCCGTCCAGTGACGTTGAACTTCCACTTCGTAATACCCTTCTTCCGGGAGATATTGCTAAGCTGGGGCCTTGTGTCCGCTAACCCGAACAGCATTCTGAGTCTGCTGAAGGCATCGAACAAACCGGACGACCCGTTAAATGCAGACGGCTACACCTCAAACGCAGTGACAATTGTTGTGGGTGGTGCAGCCGAATCCTTGCACTGCCGCCCGAACAACTACACACTCGTGTTGCGCAAGCGGAAGGGATTCTGTAAGCTCGCTATCAAGGCTGGTACGCCGATCGTGCCGGTCATGACGTTCGGTGAGGTGGATCTGTTCGACCAGCCACCGAACCCACCCGGTTCGAGGCTGCGCCGGTTCCAAGAGTTCGTCAAAAATACGACCGGTATCGCACCGGCCGCGTTCGTTGGACGTGGGTTCTTCCAGTACAGCTACGGATTGATTCCTCGTCGGAAGCCCCTGAATACAGTCGGTAAGTTGAAGTTTAAGACATCAGTACAACTGTACAACACTCGCTAATGTGTAACGGATTTTGTTTTTAGTCGGTGCTCCTATGGAGGTAACGCAGATAGACGACCCTACGAACGAGCAGGTAAACGAGGTGCACGAACGATTCTGCCGCGAGTTGGATAATTTGTTCGAAACTAATAAATCACGCTTCATCGCTGATCACAAGAATGTGAAGCTTGTGCTGGAATAAAACTAAAAACCAGACAAAACCACGGTTCCCATTGGATCTTACACAGCGTGACGTGTATGCTAGATATGGGATACTGTGTGACTATCACAATCCCGCGTTGCAACATCTTACGCAGGGGCTCGTGAATATTGTAGTTTAATGGCAACACATAGGACGATCCCACCAGCGAGCTGAGCTCGTTTGCCATTCGGAAAGCAAGGATTGAGACTGCAAGACAAACCGTAACTCTTCGATACCTAAGAACCAATCTGGCACACAGTTTGTGGTGATATTGCTGTCCAGTTTGGGAGTCAATTACTAGCGCATAAGTAAACACTAGGCGAACTGGGTGTGTTAGCATTTAGATATTCTAGGTTTAATTGTATCCTTTATTGGGGTGTTTTTTTGTTTTTGTTATATGTTTCCGTTCTGGGATGTATTGTTGGGTGAAAAAAGGGTTTTCTTCGTTTTTTTTTCTGAGCATGATTAGGATAGCATACTAAGCCGAACTAGCGCCAAATCTATCCACATTAGTTTGTTTTCCTCCATTGTTGCCATATGTGTAGTTGCATGTGACGGTGAAGAAGAAATGATTGTAAAAATAAATTTCAATGTGAACCATAATTTGTGTCAAGTGTTTTCCTCCCTGTAATTGTAAACTTATTTCATAAATATTCTTGTAAGTATATTATTACGTGGTTGATGACTATCAAAAACGATTGAGAAAGTGAACATTTCACCCCTGACTATATATGAACTGAACAAAATAGCACTTTACCTATAATTTCTGCGTTCTGATAAGGACTGCACAAGGACTGCTTTCTGCACATGATAAGGACTCTTTTCAAGGAACTAGAGCTGTACGTAAAAGTATCAAGCGTCCCGAAAGAACAGTGTAGAACAGTAAGAAACAATGCCAGAACTCATTTACGCCTTCGAGCTATCAACCTTGTCCAAAGCATTGGTCACTGATTAACTTGTTTACAAAGACAGTGTAAGTATGGTCAGTCCTGTGACTGTGATGTGGAGGTACCCCAAACGGCAATTGAATTGAACCAACAGAATCTGTCTAGTGTATGGTAAATATTATGCATTTATTAAACGCTTGTTTTCGGTTTCAGTAGCTGGAGCGTGGATAAGATCGTCGACGATAGCTGGTCGAGATGACCCACGGTCACGTGGCGGTAGCACAGACCGCCGATAGCTGCGATCGAGGCAAACGAAGCGCCATACAATACGCGTGTGAGAATCTGCAACAAAGAAGCACATGCAGAAACCATTATCAGTTAAATACGATTGCATGCATTTCCAATGGATGGTAGCGTTTTGGCATGATATGTGCATGGGCAGGCTATTTACAATTGGTGCAATTAATGATCGCTTGCCAATATTTGGCTTGTTTCGACGTTCGAAATGGAAGCGATGCCTTGGCCACTCATCAATCTCATTAGAGCTGCAAACAAATTGGCGCAATGTTGTGCACAAACATACCTTGTCTTGCCAGGCACGGTTGGCAATACACTTGCTGTAGCGCATGTGCGAGAAGGATACGGAGTTGTACAGCGGGACCCAGGTATTCGGCATCAACCAGAACAGCAGCTCGTCCAGCTTCTTGCGGAAAAGGTACGAACGTTTGGTGACCAAATCTCGCATCTGAAACGGAAAGAAACCCAGAACGGTAAATACATACACAACACCAAGCTGAATGGACACGCGCCTACGCATACCTCAATGTAATTGTACATCGCCAAGTCACAGATGGCATGGGCATCCTCCCAGCGCCTCTCACTGAACTCTGGCAAGACACGCGTCAGATCTGAACCGTACTTGTTGAACAGTTCCGTCAGTACGCTGCAATCCTCAAAGCCCGCATTCATGCCCTGCCCATAGAACGGTACCATCGCATGTGCTGCGTCACCAATGATGAGCGCCTTCGCACCGACGTGGTACGGGTTACACTTGATCATCACGAGCGATTGTGGTTTCGTCTTGAAGAAATCCTTTATCAGCCGCTCGCGTCCGATCAGTTCGATCGCGTCCGGGAAGTACTGGCGGAAGAACTCGAGCAGCCGCTCCTGATCGGTAATACTGTGGAAATGTGTGAACGGCATGAACAGTGTCACGGTCCAGGTGCGGTCCTGGTTGGGAAGTGCAATCATCATAAACTGTCCCCGGGGCCAGATGTGCAGATAGTTGTGCGGCATGGCGAACTCTCCATCCGCCTTTGGCGGAATGCAAAGTTCCAGGTAGCCGTGCTCAATGTATGTCTGGCTGTAGTCGTAGCGGGGCCGTTTGACGATTTCCTTCCGGACGGCACTGTACGCACCGTCGCAACCAACGATCAGATCCGCCTTAGCGCTCTTGACCTCTTTCGTTTGCGGACTGCAAGTGAAGACAGGTGGAAAAGATTCAATTAGTCTAATCAAGGTAACGAATGGTGCAGTTCGAGTGGAAGGAATTCTGAAGTATAAAAAAAAACCTTTTTATTAATCCACACTGGGGTGGCATTTCCAACTACTTCAAGATACCACATACTTGCATGTGATGAGTCAGAGGAAAAACTCAAACTGATGAAAGGACTCTTGAAGATAACGAAATCCCTTTGAATGAATTTACAACTATCTGAAACAACCAGGGGGAGAGGGGAGTTTACAACCCACGAAAGTATCTACTGTGCACGGGACAATTCTCAATAGGGTTTCTTGCAATCATCTAAGCAGATAAGAACCGTCTGCATGTGTCCGGTTAACAATGAATGAAAGACAATTCACCATCCACAAATATGAGGAGAGAGATTAGATTGCTTTCTTCTAACGCTAAATATCGAGACATCTTCAGGCACGATCTTGATGCGTTACAAATGATTCCAGATAAAGGCATTCAAATGGAAGCACGCCATCATGGGGGGTCCAAAAAGTCTCCAATCACCAGTTTGGCACAACACGTGAGCATATTAAATACATCCGTTAAAAAATCATCTTCTACGCATTCGGAAACTGTCTCCTAATGGTACGAATTGTTCCTTTCTTTAAAACAATCATCAAATTGGAACGTTCTAGAAATGGCCAAGAATTCCTTCAGGGTACAATGTCTGCAGGTTACATGTTTGCTACTTACTCAACCATAGACAGATTGCCTTCGTCCAAATTGGCGCTGACCAGTTTGTGGTTAAAATGCATGTGAATGTTCGGGTATTTCTCGGCCGCTGTAAGCAAATAGAAGAGGTAAAGAAACCTTAGAACTGTGCCCTACCGATGGAAACCGATAGTTTCCGACACTTGTAACATGATACCCTGCCTCGTCGGGCAGTAACATGCCGGCTATACATCGTACCGTTTAGCAACACCTCGTTCAGATGCTTGCGGCCAACGGAATAAATGCACTGGTTGGTGTTTGCATCGTACGGTACGATTTTCCGGTTGCCGTGAATGTCGTGTAGCATCCGTCCCGACATCGGTATACCGTGTTCCAGCAGGGCTTCCTCAAGCCCAACTTCGGCTAGCGCGCGCCGACCACGGGCCGACAGGGCCAGATTGATACTCCGCCCGATTACTAATTCTGCCGTGCGTATATCTGTAAAGAATCCCCCCCCCCCAAAAAAAAAGGTTATTTTTAATTATGTTTCATTGGAGAACCATACAAAATGGTGTGTACTTTGCAAATGCTTACCTTCGCGGTATTCGTACAGATTCACCTCGTGCCCCTTCTTACCCAAATGCAATGCCAACAGTGAGCCAACCTATTAAAGGGACAAAAGAAGAATAAAATATCATAGTTGCTACACTGTTACGGTGTTCCATTAGCTTGCCCAACGTTTTTTTTATTGTGTCCCAAAAAAGCACACAAATATTGACCACGGTCAGTGTGACGGAAATCGATCGCATTATGTTGCGAAATAGGCAAGATTACTTCCAGAACGACTTTGCCGCCAAAAAAAATCGTCGTTTTTGATAAGGCTCCGACAACGAACGGTATTTAATTGCAATAAAAACACAAAAGTTCTACAACGCACAAGGAAGTCAAGAAGATAACAAAGATGCTAGAATTCATTCATGCTACAAGTTAAAGACAAATGAGTTATTAATTTAAAAAAAACATTTCTAAATTTAAAATTCAATTCGACACACCGCTTGGTATCGAAAAAACAGGCAATACTCACCAATCCGCCACCGACGATGGCCACGTCCAGTGGCTGATGCTGCATACCATTGGTATTGGTACGCTTGTACTTGTCACTAGTGGTCACCATTATGCGATTATAACGTTAAACTTCACACAAATAAGCTACACGAAAACAATTGTTCCTGCAATGGACGATCACTGGACGACAGACAGCTGCGGGCTTGACTGGGACGCATATAATAAATAGTAGGCACACCTACACTACACGTGGCACCGTTGTGGTAAGCGGTACCAATCCGAAGAACCAGCACGGTCAAGCGCCCGAATGGAATTGAACCCAGCGCCGTATCAAACCGGACAGAAAAAGCCTCGCCCAGTCTCGATCGTCCTGCTGCCGTATCCTCCTTCTACCTTCACGCTGCTGTGCAACCTTCGGTGGTCTATCTCTTTCCTACTGTTTCTCTGCAAGCATTCTCTGGAATCACTCCTCTGCTGCTGGTTCTGCTTCAATGCGTCTCACGTTCCTGCTGCCGGCGCAAAAGCTTAGTAGAACAGGGTGGGGGAGGGCTGCAGGGCACGTTATCACGTTTCCAATAGTTTTGGCCGCTGGTGTATTAGTGCTTGCCGCTAATACGACGTCAAACGCTATTTCTAGTGGTAACAACAGCTTCGTAAGAGCCGCGAAGAAAATTCCATTCCCTGCCAAAGCCCATGAGGAAGATAACTTTTTTGTGTCCCGAGGAAAAAGTAGTGATAACATCACGATTCTGTACGTTTTTTGCTTGATTACTGTTGGCGAAGGAAGTTAATTAAACCGAAATTTACCCACTACAGAACAAAAACACGTAGTTCGTCGCTCTAACTACCATGTAGAGTTGTTTTTTGCCCGGTTACACGAAGGTTCTAATTTTGCGTGTATATATTTTTTTAATGAAGCAGATTCATGGCTGATTGGTTACGGTGTTATCATGGTGGAAATTTGTTTTCTTTTTTAATTTGAAAAATGCTCAATGCATAATTTGGATGATTAGAATGGTTTGTGTAGTTTAATGATTGATGGACATAATAAAAAAAAACACACACACTAACCACAATATTCCCTAATGCCAACAAAGAAAAACACCAGAAAGTTCCAACGGACACGTTGTTTGGTTAAGTTTCCTTTCGTTATAAATAAAACGCTTAGCAAGATCTTAGTGAGGATTATATGGAGACATCGCTACTAAGAGTAGCACTCCAATAAATGGCCAATTGACTGTATGTATTGCCACTGATGCCATGTGCTACCGCCGTTTATCATCCAACAAGTACCCCGCCAACTATTGTCACGTAGATACTTTGCTGGAGAGCGTAATCTGTTAGTTGAAATGGTTTAACGCTATGTTTGTTTTGATGTAAACGACGGTAGATTCCACGAATAGTGAGAGATACGTACATAGATACGCTTTCTTCGGATAATAAGATCTCGAAGACTCTCCTGCAACTATCCAGGCATTATACAGTGGCAATGATCATCACCCGCCAGACCCGACGTGATGCAGACAAATCTTGAGTGAGATCGTGCTTATCACAATGGCTAGTGGGACGTTTGTAAGGGCTGACTCATAGGAGCACCAAAACCGTTTTGCTTATCAGTATGGTGCTGTCGCTCGGAACATTGGTGATCAATCCGGAAAGATTAACCACGGATCGCTGAACCTACTCGAGATCACGATCCATAGAGCGAAGCGACGTGCCGTTGTTGATTCATAGCGATTGGTCTTATCGCCGATACGCATCGCCGTATGTGACATCGGTCAGGTTTTTGCATCTTTTTTTCGGCAAATATTCGAAAGGTTTTGAGAAAATATTTAAGCAGCATTGTTACGGGGAGGACTGTTCAAACCGATGTAATGGAAGGATGAGCTGGAGAGAATTGATTCAAAGATAATTATAACTCTTAAAGAGACGAATAACTCGAATAAGGACCAACCTCTCTATGGACCACCAAACATTTATCACATAGCACCGTTGCGTTACTGCTATTGTGTGCATTACGCAAAACAATTCTTCCCTGTGATGTATGTAACTTGCTTTGAAAATAGGCCAGATTCAACTTCATTAGGTTTGTTGTTGAGTCTTGCCAACATTACCTGATGTGATGGAAAGCCTTGGACAAGTTAACGATTGGTTCAAGTTAAACGTCGATTACAAGATTGACCACGCTACTAACACAAACAACACCACCACACGCTATCAAAACAAAGCTTGCAACCTCTTTACGTCAGTGCAGGTCTCCGACAACGGACCTCCAAAACAGGTGAAATGGATTTTCGGCTTCGCCAAGAACACAATCGACACTTTCTTCGTAGAGAAACTGACTCCGTCCAGATGCCAGCTGCTGTGTATTATTACATTTTCAACATCCCACGTTTGAAGTTGAACATCATCAGACCATCAACGCATTTTCCTTTCCTTCACACCGGTCTGTCCGTCTCTTCTCGGCGGGTCTCACTTCCCACTTTCCTGCTTAGGCAACCAGAGCGGAAGCAGTGCTCGATTCGTACTTCCAGTTCGGTGGCAGGACTGCCTTGATCTTGTAGTACCGGGCCAGGCGGTGAATGCGCGACTCGATCAGAATCAGGCGGAACTTGCTGTCGATGTCCTTACGGTTACGCTCCAAATGCTTGCGGATCGATACGGCCTTCTTGATCAGGAAGTACAGATCTTCCGGAATGTCGGGCTTCAGGCCAACGGCTTTCATGATACGCAGCACCTACAACAACAAACCATTGCACATTAATATGCATCGTTCTGTAGCACCCAAATCCAACACAAATACGACCGACGGCACTTGCCGGCCGGAAGCCAAACTAACCTTGTTGCCATTGACGAAGCGCACTTGAGCGACACCGTGCGAATCCCGCAGAATGATGCCGATCTGCGACGGAGTCATGCCCTTCTTGCCGAGCTTCTTGATCTGCTCCTTGACATCTTCGGCGTTCAATTTCAGCCACGACGGCACGGAACGACGGTATGGTAGCGCGGATTTGGAAATACCCTTACCAGGAGCGTGCATACGACCCATTTTTCGATATTTTTATTCGTGCTTTCGCACCGCGTGTTTAGTTCACCGAGACTTTGACAAAAAGAAAGATGGAGGAAGACGTCAACTTATGACACGGCACGGTTCCCGCACAAAGGGCGGCCCATCGGGACATCACTCGCGACAGTAGTACTGTCAAACAGAGTGTGTCAACAGGTTTTGTTTTCTTGCACGAACTTTTGTGAATTTATTATTGAAGGCGATTCCGGCAGTTATTTGTTTTATTAAAATATTTTGCAACTCTGTTATGTACTAAGTTCGTAATAAGCATCGGTAAAGAGTGTCAACGATACGTTGGCGATTTTTTAAAACGAACAATGCAAATCATTAGTTCGCATTCCCACAGCTAGAGGGCCTTCGAATAAAAAGGCCTTTTCGACGGCGCGTGAATAATTCAATTTGGTTTTTATTTGTTTTTTGTTCCATTTGCAATTTAATACTTTATATAGGCATTGGGAGCAATTATCCATCTAATGCACAATGAGCAGACATCAGCAGATGTTTTAAAATCATACAATACGTTGCACAATTATTCGACAGTTGAATGCACAATTCCTTCGCGGAAAAGGAAAAACAAAACGAAGAAGTTCAAATTTGTGTTTCCACGCATGATCACAAAAATTGTCAGGAAAAGTAAAAACACAGCAAAACAATCGCCCCATCGCTTTGCATTGTCCTCGATTCCTTGAATAATAAACAAGTTCATTTGCGGGAAAGCCCTAAATTTGATTAGATTCGATCGGATTAAACACGTGCTGCGGGTGAAGATGGAGTCAGTGGGGTGGGTCTACAACCGTCCAGCGGAACCACGTCGCTGGTCGTAAATGTGCAACCCAGCCACAAACGCTTCGCTCACTGTTGGAGCACATTCCAGGGTACAAGATACGCACGTCTCCAAACGGTAATGAAAGGACGAACATTTATCTACACGTTAACGCAGGCGAATAATTAACTTTTGCATGATTCCACCGCACTCGCATGCCACAGTGTCTCTCCATAGCATGCCCAATAGTGATTCGTCCGGTGGTATATACTCCCCTCTTCCACAGACGACACTGACCGATTCTGAGAGTGAAGAAGAGCTATTGCGACGTACCACAATAACAGTTCGCCGAATATCGGAACGCACGTTTGGCGGAAGTACCAGGGGTAGGAGCGGTGGTGTTGTGACGGCGATCATGATGAACGGTATGAAGGGGCGACCGGTGGCGGAGATTCGCTCAGCTACAGGAACCGAAAATGGTGGTGCTGCCCTGTACAACGGTGGTTATCCACCGAGCCCGAGCGATGTGGAGGATGCAAGTGGCGTCTTTCACGCGGACAATGTGGCCATTCTGCACGAGGCCGGTACGATACCGGATCACAAAATGTCCTTCCCGAGGAAATGTTGCTTCGTGGCATCTCTGGTCATTTGTTTCCTCGCGGTGATAGTGTTTCTTTGGATTATTCCGTGTTCGGATGAGCTGTCCTGTCCTGCACGGTAAGTTATTCGGGCGCAATGTTTCGCCTTCTTCCGATTATTCATGCCTCGTAAACTTGCTCTTCCAGCGCGGAACGGGTTAAAACGCAAAACTGGATACGTAACTACGAGAAAATCGAACTGAAAGGTGTGATCAACGTTGTCGAGGGTGTACACGGCAAGAGCAAGAACCTGGTCTTCATGTACCGGGGCGATAAGCTGTTCCCAGAGTTTGACGAATCGTACAGAAGACGGAATGGGATCATTTCACTGGTCGGTAGCTCCGGCAAGGTCGCTTGGTACGATCAGATGATAAACGAACCGAAGAGCATCGATTGCACCTTGCTAGATGCGGATCGGAGCGGTGCCCCAGACTGTCTGGTGCTGGATGAGTACGGCCAGCTAGAGTGTATCGATCCACTGTCCGGGGAGTGGCTGTGGCACGCGGAAGGATACAACAAGCGAAGCAACAGCGGCAAACAGAACGACATGCTCGACTTCCCGCTCCTAATACCGGACGTCGACGGGGACGGAGTGTACGATCTACTGTTCGTGACGAGTTCCAGCGAGACCAAGCACAACCGTTTGGTGATGATATCTGGCCGGAAGGGCATCACAATCGGGGATTCATACGCCGTTAAAGAGTGTCTGTACGTCCACAAGCTCATGCTGGACGAGGAACTAAACGTAAAGTTTAACTGCGTCAAGGAAAAGTCTGAACAGCAGAAAGCCAAGTCACTACCGGAGCTGTACAAGCTCATACATCGTAAAGCACTCGATATGCGTGTGGTTCGCCGAATGCCCACCGATCTGCCCCAGCACAAATTCTTCGGCCAAAGGCGCAACACCGAGAAACAGCGCACGATAACAAATGTCGGTGGCAAGCAGCTCGTGGTGGAGAATCGTGGCAAATGTCCGGAGAATTGTTCCACCTCGGTGCTGCTGACGGAAGAGTCAACCGGCGAGTTGCTGTGGAACGTATCCGGCCGTCAGCTGTACGGCATGCAGCCGGTGCGATTAAGCTTCTCCAATTTCGGTGCCGATAACCGCTCCACCATGTACGGGTTCGTGATTAAGTTTTGGGAGTGGAGCCAGCGTGATCCGGACAATCGGAGCTCACGGTTCAAGCGCACGCTGTTCGGTGCGCGGGATGACGACAGCAAGCAGCGCTTCATCCACCAGCAGCCCTGGATAGGACCGCCCGGGCTGGACGCCATCTCGAAAACGTCCTCGTCAGCACGGGGCCAAAATCAATCGGCGTCCTCCCCGGCCCGACCGTCCGGAGTGTTCCGCACGCGTATGCGCTACCTCAAGGAAACGATCAAGCTGATCGTGTTCAACTCGAGCTACATCAAGATCGAAAACACGAGCCAAAGCAATGTGATCCAGTTTTGCCGCGAGACGATCAACGGCGATCCGGCGGATCCGGTGCTCTGTCAGCCGGATTTGAACTATCAGGAAAACTCGCTACTAATCGCCGATCTGGACGACGATGGTTCGCAGGAGCTGGTGTCGTATTATTCGACCTTCGTCAAAACCGCCACCAACGATGCAGACGGGATGGGAGCTGGTGTGGGCGTTGGACCGGGCGCGACCATGAAGTTGAAGACGTTCGTCCAGCTGTTGCGGCTCGAATCGGAGCTACCGAAACTGTACACACCGTCTGCCGGTCAGGAGTCGGATGGTGTCAAGCATCGTTAAAGATGAAGCGACCATCCAAACTGAAGCAAGCCCACATTCCAAAAAAAACTTGTGATTTTGTGATCTCATACCAACCTCGTTCCACTAGCTTTATGTTACATCAATGTCGTTCGTTTTCTTTTTTTCTCCTCATAGGATGTCACTGTGCACTAGGCTAGTAAATGAAAGCAGATATTCACACTCGACCAGCTTAATAACAGTAAAGATAGGATAAGCAGAACAAGTCCAACAAGCGATAATGATAGCAATTTGGTGAGATTGGTGAGCAATGCAGGGTGCGAGTGGCCAATACGGGTGTTGAGGTGGCAATAAGCCAATAGAAGAAAACAGTTTCCCACTCCAGTTTCTCGAGTAACTGTGTCCCTCCTTCTCTCTCCTTCTCTTATACGAGTAGTGATTATTCCTGCTGCACTGTTTGCACCGAACCGTGTCCTTGTATACATGCACACTACCATGCGCACGCTTGTATTTTTAGTATACACAAAACATGCAATCAAACGAAATGACAAAGTACTCCGTTGCAGAGTGGAGAGATTGAGGTTAGAAAACGTAACGGTTGAATATAAATCCATATGGACCTAATGTTGAATAGAAATGTGAAACAAATGTCTAGCAGTAAGTAATTCGACCTATTTGATTTGTCCCATCGGGACACAAGATTAAGAAAGAAACTACGAAGCATTGGTGCATTAAACCCCTTGGAGGCTCTGGGCGGAATGATAACATCCTTAACGGGCTGCCCGATAACATCCTTGTCGGGCTGCCCGATAACATCCTTGTCGGGCTGCCCGATAACATCCTTGTCGGGCTGCCCGATAACATCCTTGTCGGGCTGCCGGATAACATCCTTGTCGGGCTGCCCGATAACATCCTTGTCGGGCTGCCCGATAACATCCTTGTCGGGCTGCCCGATAACATCCTTGTCGGGCTGCCCGATAACATCCTTGTCGGGCT
This sequence comes from Anopheles marshallii, assembly GCF_943734725.1. Taxonomy (NCBI): domain Eukaryota; kingdom Metazoa; phylum Arthropoda; class Insecta; order Diptera; family Culicidae; genus Anopheles; species Anopheles marshallii. Next base: position 62,432,621 of record NC_071327.1, read on the forward strand.
GCCCGATAACATCCTTGTCGGGCTGCCCGATAACATCCTTGTCGGGCTGCCCGATAACATCCTTGTCGGGCTGCCCGATAACATCCTTGTCGGGCTGCCCGATAACATCCTTGTCGGGCTGCCCGATAACATCCTTGTCGGGCTGCCCGATAACATCCTTGTCGGGCTGCCCGATAACATCCTTGTCGGTCTGCCCGATAATGACGAACCTACAATGACGAACTCTACGAGCTGTACGACGAGGTCTCTGTAGAATACAGCGGATTAGACTCGCCAGGCTCTGGGGTGGGCTGGTCACGTCATGAAAATGACACCGAACAAGCCAGCCCACAAAATCCTTTTAGGTCGTCCACATGGAAAGAGATGGTGTGATGGCGTCCGTTAGAAAGCCCGTGACCGTGAGCAGCCCAAGACCACCAAGCGGTTGTAGCGCCGGATAAGTAAGTAATGGCGAAAACCCATTTTAAACACTTCCCTTAGACGTCACTCGCTTCGAATCTGTTGGTATCACAGTCGAAATTGTTTACGACAAAGCAAGTTCACGGATTCCCGTCGTCCAGAGGCGGATTTTTCTATAAGCGGACTGAGCGTTAAAGTTAACTTGAGCTAACATTCCAAGAGCTGCTCAATATAGTATAATAGTTCGTTTTTGTTTCGTGAACAGTATTTTTGCCATCCACCCACCACTTCCACCTGTACATACATTTCAGGAGCGGTACGGAGTAGCTCCAAATTTTTTCCCACCGCTTGAAGTTCCGAGATTCTTAAATCCGCCTCTGTCGTCGTCAACCAGCTTCCCTAGAATTAAGCGGGGCAGATAATTCGTGGAATACCAAGCGAACGTTTTGTTTACTGCTTTGAACGTGGAAGATGTTCTAAGCATGGTCGCTTCAAGTATAGCCACTAGCAGACAATGAGCGTACTGGAAACCCCCAAAACAAATCTGTCTGTCCCCAAAACCACCGAGGCAGAAACAGAGAGTTTAAACACAGTGGAACAATGATTCCACATGGAACGACATATTTTGTTCACATGTGACAGAACAAATGGTAGACTTTACTGTCCACGTTTTCGTTCCTATCGTAAACTCGTGTGGCACGCGTGACGAAAAGGGGCCCACCAGCACAAAACCAGCTCCGCTTTGAATGTTTTGAAGAAACAAAAAATAACTGGCGGTTATTTGTTTGGTTCTTGCGCAGCTATTTTCATTACAGAAGCTCGTTCATTCGCTCGATGTTTTGGACGATCGTTATTTGGGATGGGTTTTTGATAAGCCATGCGGTCATCGAGAAATGGCAGACCGTTGTTAAACACGGTCGCTGTTTCCAGCTGACATAAGGCGAAAGCACGATCGTTGCCGCATTGTCCCGGAAGGTGCAGATCTTGCGATGCACTCGCATGTCTGATGAGCCATGCAGAGCGCAACGGCAATCAGCCGGGGGTTATTAAACAGGAAAATCATTACGTACGAAACGTTCGAAGATGCTTTACGTCCAAGGATGCTTTCCCGGCGTTTTTGTGAGCCTGCGCGGGTTTTATGTCCATCCGACGATGTCCATCGGGTGGTTTTGTTTTTCATCTGTGGCTATTAAACGTTATCACTGTTTTGCGGTAGCAGCCTTTGGTGTCGCGAGACTTGTAACGTGTTTCCGCCGTCGCTGGAAACTCCAAACCGTTCCCATCTGTCTTCAGATCACACACTCACCTACTCACACCCATGAGAATGAGCCCGCGAGACAACTGAGCAGAATCTTCTCACCGTGCTGGCAGAATATGGCTTATCAGTTGGTGAGTTTGGCGGGGAGCAACCATCGTCGTTGACTACAAGGTTTGGATGTCTGCTGACGTACGTTTGCTGGATGGAGTGTCCATGCCCGCCCCGGCGCGCGCCTCGTACGATGGTAACCATGCGCTCGAGTTGAATGCTACCAACTCATACACGTTCGATTGTTTTTGATTCGATCTCGTTCCTTTACACTCCGCCATCTACCTCTCGCCATGTTCTTGTCCACGGCTACAGCATCCATTGCTTGGCTGTTTTAGGATTGTCTAGAGCTGTTTGCCGAGAATTTTCCCTTCCCCCACTGGTCATGCCGTGTGCGATCTTCATCGAACGAAATAGGTCCACCAAGCATCATCTATGTAGGAGCGTGAAATGAATGGTAACAAAAAAGTTAAACAAATAGGTTTACGAGTTTTGCAAACTTGATGATCAAGAGTACGATTGCACTCATTGCACGGGCCTTATAAATATAAGATCCAACGGGTAAGCGATCTCACTAAGCTATAGATAACCAAACAGACCACACTGCAGTTCCTTGATTTGCTAATAGTGAACTTAAGTTAACAATTTACCAAAAAAATCGTACCGGGAATATCTGTGATTCATAGTACTAAATGGCGACCTTCAACGATAGCAAGCAGGGTGTGAGCCGAATGTAAGTACGGAAGCGAAGTGCAAAGAAAGTGGAAAACAGGGTTTGCCAACGGAATATTTCTCTGCGTTGGCACCAGAAGCTGTGCGGAATGTGAAGTGATGGTTGAGATAATTGAACTGCTTCGCACGTTTGCCTACCCGAGCAGAGTGTCTCCTCCAGGGTCTTGAAATTTAAAGCAGGTCGGCCAAGACCTTGCAAAACAATTGTGGCGATGCACTTTCGTCCGGTTTGGTTGCGTCTCTATCAATCATCTCGGCTACCCGTGCATCAGAAAGCCATTAAACAAGCGACCCAGTGATGTGCCACAGTGTCCGATTCACGCTCAATTTACTCCGGACCGCAATTGCATTGAACCGAAGGGAGTGTCTGTGAACGAGCAGTACAATCACCAACGCCCGACCACGAACAGCATGCCCCAATCATGGTCATTTGCTCGGTTACTAGGTAGTAATTGTAGGAGCACAAATTACATTACACCACCGGGTGAAGGGCTTGGTGACATGCAATTGTGCCTTGTATGAAACAGTGTCGCAGAGAGTCTAAAGACTACTCGGGGGAGAATTGAAGATATGAGCGAAGTCTCTTGATAGGGAACATAAGGATTCGTTGCTTCCTGCAAGAGAACACTTTTCACTATGTGAGATGTTATTTTCTCTAACATAAACTGTAAATAAAGCAATCCCACCCGCAAAACCACTATTGGAGGTTGAAGTCTTTCTCACCTTCTTAGTCTCTGGAACAGTCAGTTGCCGAGGCACCAGAATAGAAAAATGGCGCACTACAATCACGGTGAGACAATCACCAAAATTAATGCTGTAAGAAATTACAGCAAATGGTCATACAAATCCAATACAATACAATAAATGGATTTTGCATTTCGTTGTAGAAGTTCTCGATCGTTCAATCCAACATCTTGTCTCCGGTCGCTTGGTATAGCAATCGTTGAAAACAAACCAATTAATTGCATCACTTTGTTTTGCTTCCTGATCGCAGTCCTTGTTTTGCTCGCGATCATCATCACACGAAGCATTCTCCTGGTGACCCCCTGGTTAGATGAATGTTTACCGAACGAAGCCTCTCGGGGTGTCGGTTTGCTATGAGATTGATTACTGATCTTTCGAAGCCATAATATTATTTTACCTCTTCAACACCAAACCAAACACACAAACCACCCCGATCACGTGTGCGGTGTGGTTGCGATCACTGCATATCCTTACAGCGATTTTTTGAAGTGATTTTTAACTTTAACCTTGACCCGCTTCAGGACGATAGCAAATGTGTGGACGAGCGTATTTTTCTAATGCCCGTCCTTATCATTGGGTTCAGCTGAATCGTTGCTGATCGCGTGACGGGTTCATCTTGCACAATAACATGTTATTTTGATCATCCTCAAGACACTCCCTAACCCTTCGCCTTTGCACCACCAAGAACCAGCGAGTTGTTGTGCTCTAGTTGCAAAAAAAACAAAAACTGGGACATTCTAGTGTGGAGTAAACCAGTTGTAACGTTTTTTTTTTCCCTCCATTGAGTTGATTTCCGCCTCTGTTGTTGAATAAATAACGCAACGCATTTGCTAGCCGCGATTGAAGGTGATCGGCACGGGAGACAAAGAATCGAGCAAACTTCTCCAGCCATCGCGGCTTTGGTACAAAACAAAGAGTATTAAAATTCGCAACTATTAAATATACCACTGGACGATCCGATTTACCGCCACAGGCACAGGTGAACGGATTCCTTAACATAAAACTCGTTCAAGCGGAACGGATCAACACGGCGGAGCGAACAAAACAACTGTACCATGCGTGACATTTGCTGTTGCGCGCGTGCCACCAAGAATTCCATCGGTACATCTCTGCCAACAGAGTTGTAAAGCAAACTTCGGCCCAACGCCGCTTGTTTTTGAGCTGCACCCATCGAAACGCATCGTGCTCCCCTTTTGGAAGGGATCCTGTCCGGTCGCTTACTGGCCGCAACAACAACACCATTACTTAAGAGCGTCATCAGCTTTTCATAATTACCCTTAGCCTCCCGGTTCCTGCCGCGGTGCTCAATCACCCCGCTGCTTTCTACCGCTACAATCTGCGCAAACATTTCACTCGCACACCGCCACCAACGGCACACACCCGCCCAAATACAATCCATGCGTCTGTCACGCGAAAACATGCGCCCATCGGCATCGTGCGGTGATGGAGGTTTTATGCTATCACCCGGCGACGCGTACCGCCACTAGCGTTCGAGGTGCGACAGTGCACGGTTCAGTAGCAGGAAGCACACGGGCCACACGACTCTTGTTCGGTTGTCGGTCCTTCAGTTCCTTTACGGTTTGCACAGCTAATGCGATTCACAGCGCGCATTTGTTCAGTTTTGCTCAGTTTCACGTAGTTGGCGGTGTTGATTTAAAGGTGGTTGCAGAGTGTCCACTATTAGAATAGACTTTAAAAGGCTCTATCAAACCTGCAAAATAAAAACAGACAGGAAAGTGATTAAAGTTTCACGTTCGTTAACGAAGCGTACCAGACAAACTGTTGCGAAAATGAGCAAATTTACTTACCTTCAAAATGGCAACGTACCGAACGGTGTTGCGAACGGTGCTGCTGCACCACACACGAACGGTCATCATCACCAAAATGGACATTCGAACGGTAACCGGAATGGTACCGTCTCGTTGCCGGCTGCCGAAGCTTACCAGCAAAAGGGAGCAACGAGCGGTCCCTTCCATATGCCACGCACAGAGCACGCTGGGTAAGTTTGGGGGTGTTCTATGGTCTGCTTTAGGTCACTTCACAAATGGCTTCCGTCGGTAACCGGAACCGACCGGTACCGGCTGGTGTGGTGCGGTATTCAGAGGCACAGGGAAGATGATCCGATACGGGTTTGGTCATGGAAAACATGCAAGTGCAGACATGGTGAAATTGGACGTAGTTCCTTCTCGAGATTGTTGCACCATCACAAGTGATCGATATGGACAGTGGGGGCCTTTAACGACTTCGTCTATACTCGTGTAGTGCTTAATGAATCTTTCAAGAAGAGTCATTTATATGAATCTTTAGCGAGGAGTCTTTCAAATCAAGAGTTGACACTGAACAGATTCACGAATCATCAGAGCATGTTGTGGATCGATTCTTTGGAGGGCCTAAGCGACATGATGAACAAGCTCGTTGGAGGACGTTCTTCTTCTTTATCGGCACAACAACCTCAAGAAGTCCTAGAGGCCTGCCATTTATTTACCCGTAGCTGGATAGTCAAGTTCTGCGTACGGGGGATTGGTCCGGATGGGATTCTGGTCCGGTCCGTTCGTGTGAAGACCGGCGCCGCTACCATTATGCCACCGAGCCACTCCGTTGGAGGTCATTAATATTGGCAATTTTCATGAATCTTTGGAATAGAGATTACATTCAGAATCATGAATCTGAATCAGATTTACCCAACAATCGCCAATGCAGCTTGGTTAGAGCTTAATACACTCAAAGAACAGAGGAGAACAGTTCGTCTATTTGTCCAACTAGTAGACATACGATCAATGCTGTATCAAATGTCTCCAACAAGATTACCACACTGGCGGACTTTCTAATCTTGTCAGAACTTCGCCCATTTCCAACATAAAATTGTTATTACCCACGTTTCTAGACCAAGAGTCAAGTCAGGTCACCGTCTAAACCTTCAATTTTTCGATTTCTAAGCGATTTTTTTTCCCATGAACCGCCGCTGCCATGAAATTATCAGCACGGGATTCACGCCACCAACACCACGCAGCAGCAGCATAATGCGACATTCGCAAATACATGATCATCGTGGCAGGTTTCGAATTGATTCGTCGTCCACCCTTATCAGCTGTCATCGAGAATGTTCGTGTTTTTCCAACGGAATAACAGTCCCGCGCAGCCTCTCTAAACTCATGTTTGGCATATTTCTGTACCGCCACACCGTGCGATGCAGTGGCCGCAGACAATGGTGTTCGGAGTTGGGTGGCGCTGCTGCTCCGTTTGTTGCCGATTGACTACACAGCTTGTGTTGACGATCGTGCCCCCACGAACCGTTCAGCAGGGTCATCGCTAGGCGCGTTGACGTCCACTGACGGCGGGTGCCCGGGGGGAAGCTGTTCGAGCACGCTGATAACGCTGAGCAGCGGTGCAGCGTAATTTGTTAGCCCAGCCTTCAAACGGCAGGTGATTAGTTGGTTTCTTCTTCGCACGCTAGACCTTGCCTTGCACAACTTTCTTTTTTTTGCGAAACTTTCAGAACGCAGTTCTTGGAGTGAAAGGTTTAACATATCGCGTTGATTGCTTCACTGCTATCCTTTCGAAGCTGAAGACGGCAAACGATCATCAGCAAGGTCCCTACGGCCCTGCAATTTGTTCGTGCCTGCACGTCACCTTCCATATGTCTATTACAGACGCACTGGACAGCGAGACACCGTAACGTTAATAGTTTTCCTTTCGCTTTTCTCACCCCTCCCCATAGGTACACCTACGACACGCTGCAGGAAATCGCAAATTATCTCCTGGCGCGCACGGAACTCCGCCCGAAGGTTGGAATCATTTGTGGGTCCGGGTTGGGTACGCTGGCGGATCAGCTGACCGATGTGGACAGCTTCGACTACGAGACGATCCCACACTTTCCCGTCTCTACCGTGGCCGGCCATGTCGGGCGGCTTGTGTTCGGTTATCTGGCCGGTGTACCAGTCATGTGCATGCAGGGCCGTTTCCATCACTACGAAGGATATCCGCTCGCAAAGGTAAGCATCAGCATTAGCGCAAGGATCGGACGAAACCTAACCGATTGCCATTCTCTCTCCATGCCAGTGTTCCATGCCCGTGCGTGTAATGCATCTGATCGGTTGCACACATCTGATCGCGACCAATGCGGCCGGTGGTGCCAATCCCAAGTACCACGTGGGTGACATCATGCTCATCAAGGATCACATCAATCTGATGGGTTTCGCCGGCAACAATCCGCTGCAGGGTCCAAACGATGAACGCTTTGGACCACGGTTCTTCGGCATGGCCAACACGTACGATCCGAAACTCATCCAGACGGCGAAAGTGATCGGCCGTCAGATTGGGATCGAGAATGAGCTGCGCGAGGGTGTCTACACCTGTCTCGGTGGACCCAACTTCGAAACGGTCGCCGAGGTGAAGATGCTGGCCATGCTCGGTGTCGATGCGATCGGTATGTCGACGGTGCACGAGATCATCACGGCACGGCACTGCGGCATGACGTGCCTTGCCTTCAGCCTCATCACCAACATGTGCACGATGAGCTACGAGGAGGAGGAAGAGCACTGTCACGACAGTATTGTGGGTGTCGGTAAGAACCGGGAGAAGACACTGGGCGAGTTTGTTAGCCGCATTGTCAAGCATATTCACTACGAAACGAAGAAGTAAGAGTTTTAGGTCGAGGAGTGCTGAAGCATCAAAGAGAGCAAGTGCAATGTCGGGCAAAAAACAAACCAGACAACAATGATCGTAATGTAGCTTTTTGGCACATAAAGTAGCTGTAAGCGTCAATTTTAATTAGGTAAAACAATTAACGATTTAGCGCTAGGTAGGGTTAACGTGAACGTAATATAGTTAAATATATATCTCCCAACAACCTTAAGACTAGGAAGAAAAGGAAGAAATTATAAAGTTTCTGCCACGGAAAAGGTAATTCCTTACAAGTTGCACCGACGATATACAATAATCTGTGAGTAATGCGTAAACAATAAACAATTTTTTAAAAACAACCGCCATCAACATCAATTTAATTAAAGTTGCAAAAGAAACAATCTTCATTTAACTAGAAAGCACATAAAACATAATGCTAGTGCATTCCGGTCTCGAGCCAATTGACACGCTGGGGCAACGCTAACTCAATTGCAGCACCACTGTGACCCACAGCGCGTTGACAATGACCCCGGCAATGAGGGGACACCAAAAAAAAAAGCAACCTCAAAGCGCATCACAAACCGTTTTATCTTGCCCCGCTCTGTAGCCATTCCATTGAAACCATTTACGCATGATAGCAGCTGATTTTCCGCCAACCGCTCGCTGATCGTTGCACTGTGATCATATCATCATCACCGTCGGAAGCAATTGTTTCTGATGATGCCCATTGAATTGGGCAGTTTACACAGCACTGTCGGAAAAGGATGAAAAGGAAGCGTATGAATGAAACATTGGACTCAGGTTGCTTTACGTAAAAAAAACACGGAGGTTAATAAAAACGAAGCAACATGAAAAAAAAACCGGGGAAGAGGTTGTATGAAGTTCCATAAACTTTTCCATCCGATTATGGCAAACTATGCAGCGTGCTATAAATAAGGTTTGGCGCTATAACATAATTATTGCATGCTTCGATGCAGAAACGCGTAGAGGGAATTTTCTAATGGACGTTTTTCTCTTGTTTCAAAATTTTTGGATCGCCATTCTGATCGTTGCGTAGAAAAATATTATTAAAATACTTGAAAATATTCTTTACAAAAATTCTTCAAGAAACCCTATTCGAAGATGAATTCTCAGAAACGCGTGTGTGTTATCAACGAACACAAAACATTGCGGAGGCTGCGTTTATTGCGAAGCCATAACATTCCACGCTTCCCTATTTGAAAGCATCTCAGCGCTTGTCAACTCGTATCACAAACACCAGCACAGATTCGCCGGACCAGCCCCAACGGCCACTGGTCCACCGTCATTAGCCAGTCACTTGCATTCGATCGGGCACCGTGAATGGGTGGTTTAGACGAGAGGAGTCCAATACGTGATTTGTTGAACGTACTGTTGTATCAAGTGTGCAAGTGTATCACGATAAAGAGACCCTTGGCTTATAATTCAAGCTTTGCGTACAGTGAACATCTTTAACTTCTGTGTAATTTAGTGCTACAGACCAGCAAGTGCACAGTTTTAAAATGAATCGTACGAGTGTTAACGGAAAGGGCAACGGAGAACAGCAGGGTAATCGAACCAAGGCACCAGGCAGCAAGCGGATCAACGGATTGTACAACGCTGTGCAGGACAGTGCTGGGTACATATCAAGTGTTGAATGTTAATATTATCAGTTTGGAGGCTCCAACCGTTGTCCAGCAACATACCAAAAGTGGCCCCAAAACTGCATTCAAATAGCATTCGGAGTGTGTAGTCGGTGAACTTGTTCAAACAAAGGTTTCACAGTGATAGGACAGATGCGCTAGCGCCTAAACTGGAATGCCTAACGGTCGCCCCTATGATTGATGGGAAAAGCAGGTTGTAACGGTTTAAATTATATCACGGAGGGAAGAGAAAAAAAACCCACGCAGAACCCTAGCGAGATTAGTCTAGCGCTGTGCTCTAGGGCAAGGTCAGACCACATTATTAGCATGACCAGAACATGCTTCTAGTACCTGCCATTATAATACTTTCTCTTTTGAATGAAGAACTTTGAACTAGAGGAGCGTTATACTAGCGTTAAACGTGTTTGTTAGTTGGGAAGTTAATATAACATAAGCATAATTTAGACCTAGTCTTTCCACGTCATGGATTTACAATGAATATTTCATACCGATACATTTGGAATTGCCTAAACGAATATAAACCGTAATATTTAAGGAACTATAATCACATAATTCTTAATTCTAATGAATCAATTCTCAACTTAAAAGATCATTAGTTATATTTCCGATGGTTCCAAAGAATTAGCATTGTCACCGTATCTTTGTGCAATATGCAAACCAGCTAAATATAGACTAGTATTCGCTTACCTTGTTATGCATGTGATCATCATCAGTTACCTAGCGCAGCAAAACATTGGCTGCGATTCGTGCAGGACGTGTCGTTGTCGCAATTAAAACATCAAGCAAATGCCCATTTGTGACCAGTGCTCGTTTTTTTTTCTTGTTGTTGTCCACAAAACACCTCTCCACAACCGGCAGCTACGGTAGCTACGAGATGGTACAAGAAATCGCCACTTATCTGCTGGACCGCACGCGTATCCGACCCCGGTGTGGCATCATATGCGGCTCGGGGATGGGATGTTTGGCCGATCAGCTGACCGACGTGGATAGCTTCGACTACGAGACGATTCCACACTTTCCTATCTCAACCGTGCCTGGACACGTGGGACGGCTTGTGTTTGGCTTTCTGGCCGGCGTACCCGTGCTTTGTATGCAAGGTCGCTTCCATTACTACGAGGGATATTCATTGGCAAAGGTAAGCCTACTATCGGTACTATGCACAATGGCGAAGCATTTACCACCATTTAGAACACCGATTCTGCCAGGAAAATACAGCAAATCAAACCAATCACAAACAGTAACGCAACTTACTGCAGTTGTACACTAAACAAACAGTCAAGAATTTAGTTTTTATCTGCAAAACCGATTTATCTTCGCTACTAAATGCGACCACAAGTAATATGCGATCACTACTCCAAAAGGTAAACAATGTTTGACAGCTGCAATTGCACAAACGGATGTCAGTTTGAAATTCAATATGGCGGTTAATAGAAAAAAAATACGCTTTTTTACGTTTTAGTATCCAACCGTTTCTCTTTCGCTTTCGTTAAGTGTTCCATGCCGGTACGGGTAATGCGACTAGTCGGCTGTACACGTCTGATTGCCACCAATGCGGCCGGTGCCATCAACAGCAACTACCACGTCGGCGACATCATGCTCATCAAGGATCACGTTAATCTGATGGGATTTGCCGGAAACTGCCCTCTGCTCGGACCGAACGATGAACGGTTCGGGCCACGTTTTCTCGGAATGGCCAAAGCGTACGATCCGACCATACTGCAGGTAGCGAAAGAAGCGGCCAACCAGGTGCCCGGTCTGCCGAGCATCCTGCGCGAGGGTGTGTACTGTTGCGTCGGTGGACCCAACTTCGAAACGGTCGCCGAAGGTCGCCTGCTGGCGTTGCTGGGCGTTGATGCGATCGGTATGTCGACCGTGCACGAGATCATCACGGCACGGCACTGCGGTATGACGTGCTTCGCCTTCAGCCTCATCACCAACATGTGCACGATGAGCTACGAAGAGGAGGAAGAGCACTGCCACGAAACGTTCGTGGACGTTGGGCGCCAACTGGAGGGACGGATCTGTGAGCTGGTCACGCGGGTTGTCGGCACCATTGCGGGTGTCTAATGGGCGGAAGGATTAGCATCAACTAAGCGCTCTGTTACAATAAAACTACCATATTTCCCCATGTAACTACCTTCGTTTTGTTGTTTATTGTTGCCGTTTTAATAGTATGGTTGTTTGTTTGTTGTGTGTGTGTGTGGATGATGCTTTGGAAATAATTTTATCATGTTTGAATTCACATTAACTTTTGCCATTCATTCGATTAGTTCTCCCAACGGTTCTATGTGTTTTTTCTTCTTTCACACGAGTACAATGTATCTGCTTCGTTTTTATATTCTTTTATCCAGTTTAATACTTATGTTTCATGTTTTCTTTTCCAGCTTAACGAGCCTGTTGCCACATTAGTTCGATTTTTAATTTTCATCTCAATCACTTTAATCTTCACATTCGTCAACGGTTCAATCGATTGAGCAACGTCCTTTCTTCCCTACATTCATTTATATTCGATTTTTGGTTTACTGTATACAAACATTCATTTCAGTAATCATTTATTTTGTGTTCTTTTTCCATGACTTGGTGCTTTTATAGGCTCTCCGCAACTGGTGGAAGAAATAGTTACAATCAGCAATCTAGTTGACGATGTTAGGCTTTTCTAGTTACTCATGAGTCTGTAGTGGCTTGCTCTGTTATGCTTTATATCTCGCGTTTGTATGATAAATTTTAACCTTCCTTTCCTAGATAGCATTATGGTAGTAGAATTGAAGTAAGAAAAAGGTAAAAATGTGTGTTTGCTTGTTGTTTATTCTTAAAAGTTGTATTTTCTTTAAAGAGATCTCCGATTCTGCTTTGGGTGTGCATTTTTTTTCTTTTTTGTTCCATTGATCCGTTTGTTTCTCCCTTTGCTGCATATTTTGCTTAAATTCACTTAAATATCAAATGAGCACTGTTTGTGTAGATATTGGTTCTGGGATAAGAATTCCGTCCATTTTCGTTAGCATTCACATTCATCAAACAAACTGGGTGAATCTCATACACGTGTTGCTGGGACACTACTAACGTTATCGAGTGGAGCATAAATGTTTTCAAAAGGTTAATACAAAAATTGGACAACTGTGTTTGAGGAGGGGGTTTGTTTTCAGGTTTCTTCGCACGTTAACCGTTTAATAGATGCATCGATTCTTCCGGTTGCTTCATTAAGTTACTATCCCTGTCGTCCGACGAGTGTTTTGTGCTTGTGTTGTGTTTGGTTTTGGTAGTTATCATCAGTTGATTTTGTCATTTGGCGGTGGTGGATGTTTAGGTCTACATTTTATCAGCATTTTCTTTCTTTAAGTTTTTTTTTTACTTTATTACCTTTTACCTCTAAGTGAATGTTTAGCGTGTACCGTCATCGTCGGGCGTGTGCTTCTCTATCGGACAAAACTGAACGGGTTCTTTTCGTTGAACTTTGTATTCCAAACATGTCAACCATGTTTGAAATGGAGCTGCCTCGACTCATGCCAAACAACAAGCTTGTCTGTCATTCTAATTGTTGATACGCAAAATAAATCCACGGGCGGCAAATTATGCTAAGGCCGTTCCACTGCTTCAGAATTCCTCCCGTTCGGTGTATGAACAATGCATGTCATAACTGCCACCCCATCACCCATGATGGCGGGATCCTTTGCTGTGCGGTTTTACAAGCAGCAGATAATTTTCTAATCATTGCCTCTCACAGACGATCGACATCGACCGTAGGTCAAATCTGATTCGTCAGCAAAACCAGACGGCATGGGATGGTAAACCGTCCATAGGGTCAGCTGCCCAACAATTACATCGCTGTGAGGTTTTGTTTTCATTGGACAACATAAAAAAAAAACACACACACATTAAGAAACTGAAAAACGCCACGCCACATATGTCTGAAACAATATGTCGAAAGGTTAATGGGTAGCTCGGCGGCGCGATTCGATAGGGCGGGCCCCTTCGACATATGGCAACCTACGGGATACCGTACACACGCTATCAGCTCGTAAACTTCTCTGCGCCCATTGCGCAATTTGGCATCGGTGATGTCAAAAGGAATGTTTCCAAAAAAACTAACTGCGGCAGCAGAAAATTTGAATAGAAAAAAAAGATGAGCTTCCCAAATAAAAATTAAAATATTTATATACATAGAAGTGATATAACACAATTGTTAGAAACAATATAGAAGTAAAGAAAATAAACGAAACGATAAACCTGTTCCACTGTCACAATTTATTGTGTGATCCTTTCTCTTGTCCGCTTTATGTTTGCTGCGGCTCCTAGTTGTTGCCCACGAACGAACCATCGTACTCGATACTAATGTGTGTTATGCTTGTGTATGTGTCCTCATGTACGTATGCAATGGTTTGCATATAAAAGTATCATTTTTACTACAATTTATTTCTTGTTGTTTCATTTCCGCCTAATCTAATTCACTACAACGATGATAGAAGGTGCATTTCCTTGCGGAAGAAGGGAAAGGATACGAGGTTGGGGGTGATGTGCACGGTTTGGTTTAAATCGGTGCTGCACAACGTTTCGACCATATATATATATGGTTATATATTTTGGGGCCGATTAATTCTTATGACACACACACGCATTCACACATGCACTTCCGCGCCAATCGATCAACCAAACTTACCAGCCACGCACGCGCATGTGTTTCTCGTTTTGGAGTTGTTTTCTTCTATCAAATAATGATTACATCATACAATTGTTACATTTGTGTACCTGTGGCGCCAATCTGCCTGCGTATCTTAATTAATAAATTATCATACGAAGTTCACAAATCACTACTCAACTAAGCTTAATAGTGCACTTTCATCCTGTTTAACGGCAGAACGGCAGGAAGGTAGCTTCTTTCCTATATCTTGCTGTTGCTTTTCTATCCGGCTTTATCAGCTCCCAGTACAAAGACGAATGTAATGCGACTGGACTACACGGTTGGCTTTCGTTGCGCGCTGAGTACCAAAACAACAGGCCCCAGAACAGCGTGGAAATTGTTTCCTGCAGTAAATTGCTTTACTTTAAAGATATTTTTGATCATAGCTACCATGGTTTAATTTTATTTTTTCTAGAACCTTTTGTTTAGCATGTGAATCTTTACACGGAGTATGGTTTCCCGCACAGTAACGCGAGAATCGCTGTAGTATGCAATATCAATTTAAATAAATAAATTATAACCAACACACGCGAACGCAAAGTACGTAGTATAGTTAAAACGAAAACTTAAACAAACAAAACTGCACACGTCTTAAACACAGCAAACAAAAGCTAACTAAAAAGTAACGTCCCCATTGCATTACCGTAGAAGGTACACTCATACCCTCGTATTAGTAACTCGTCTTCCCGCTTTAGTATAATATTCACAAAAACTAAACACAGTAACTTTTACAATTAATTAAATACATTTTTTCAGCCGAAAAAAAAAGATTTCTTTTCGGTTGTTAATGGTGCGGGAAAAACACAACCTGCAAGGGGCAAATAAATGTGATAAATAATCCTGCATAGCGTTTCCTCGCAAATGTCTCTGTTTTGTCATGCAGCAGTTACACGCCCCACTAACACATGAGAGCACACTGCTGTTGTTGGTTGTGCTCTACAGGCCGAATAAACCGACGAAAATGAGTGCAAAAGGCGCATTTCGTAACCATTTCCTCTACCTTATCTCATACAACGAGTTCGCTTCTAAATGCATGTCTTCCGAACGACCGCACGCGGTGCCTTACTTCTGGTATCGTTTCTTCTGCTCCTTTTCGGCTTTCTTTTCTGCTTTTTTGAACAGTTTTTCGCGTTCACGTCGCTCCTTTTCGTTCTGCTTGCGTTCCTTTTCGTTCAGTCGGCGCAATTCCTTAATGTTACGCTTCAGTAGCTTCTTGTCGTCTCCACCCACGTTTAATATCTTAAAGTCGGGCTTGTCGAGCTGTAGCAGTGCGCCACCCTCGACCGAGTGCTGCATGAAGGCCGGTATATGATGATCAAGACCGATGCCGAGCAACCATTGGCATACCTATTGTGTAAAATAAGAAGAGGTACGAACGTTAATAGGAGTCATTTACGGTATATCCACACACACAAACAGAAACAGCACCTGTTCGTTTGACCACTCTTCGACGGGACCGTTTTTCCACTGGTGTGTATCACGGATGCGATCGCTCGAGAAGCTGGACGTTGAGCCGGAAAGGTCGAGCGTACGGCTCGGCGAGTAGGCGCCGGGTGAGGTCGATCCGCTCGAGACGCTCGACGGCGATGGAGGGCCCTGCGAACCTGCCGTCGGGCCGCTGCTGGTGGATTGTCCCTGCTGTGGCTGCTGCTGCCATGGACCATTTCCGCCTGGAGGAGATAAATTTTGTGGAAGTATGTTTTTCACTGCGGATGAAACGGAGAGAAAAAGAGAAAAAGCCAAGAAAAACAAAGAAAAAACCAAAAGAATCTACAGTTACACCTTTTGGCTTTTGACTAGGCACACGAAATGATTGTAAACCGAAACGAAATAGTTCCATTCCACAATGTCGAAGAGGAATTCGATACACAAAAAATATACGCGCACACACACACATACAATGGTCCACATGCATGTCCTGAACCACACAATATCACAAACAGATAGATAACCAGGTATTATTAGAGGGATGCATTACCTTTCGGTTGTGCTTCGTTGACAGCTTTCTTGATTTCCACCAGCAAATTTTGCGACAACGATGCTGCCGGACTGATGTGTCTTTGCTGTTGGTTAATCTCGGAGTAATCGTCGCTTGAGTCGCGCGACGATCCGTCGTCGATCATCCCACCGCCGGAACCACGACGACCTTCGCGTTCCGCCAGCCGCTCCTTCAGTTGCTCCGCTAACAACGGCGGCGTAATGCCCTTCAGGCCCTTCGGCCGTCGGCTTGGGTACATCCAGCTATCGCTCGATAGTCCACTATCCTTCAGCTTATCCGTCGACGAACCGAGATCGCTATCGTACGAAGAGGCATTCAGATCCGAACCGTAGCTCGAGTTTAGCTTCCCATTATCCGATCCAACAGCGGTACGGTAAATGTTCGGTATCGTCGTGTGTTGCTGTTGATCTGTGTGCCCACCTGCGGAACTTCGGTCTTTGTTCACCTGGGCATACACTGGCGGACCGGAGTCTTCTCCCTTCAGCGTGGCCACCTTACGATTCACGATCTGCGGTGTACTGTACAGCCCACTGTACTCGTGCGAACCTTCCGTACCGGTTGTGCTTCTCGTCATATGACCCTCCTCGTCGCTTTCATCCAGGGCACAATCCGAACCGCTATTACTGTGACTGCGTTTACCCGGCAGATTACGCTTCGCTAATCCTCCTCTCGCAACTAAATCGCTTTTCCCCTTGTTCAGTGAATTATCTAGCAGTTCATGCTGTGGCACGGCCACGTCTAGATCGTCGTCCTTGGCTGACGGAGGCACCTTGCGCTCGACAGTTGCCGTTTTACCGTCCTCACCTTCACCGTCCGGCGAAAGATCGCTGAACTCGGTATCGGAAAGATCCGTTTCCAGCTTCTGGAAGACGGGTTTGGGCGGTTGGCGGCGGGACATCTGAGGCGTCAGCTTCAGACTGGCACTGTCGTACGGCAGTATTACCGGGAAGCCGGCTTTTCGCTGTGTTTCTTGCAGCTCTTGCTCAAGGCTGATGACGCGATCCTTAAGCTTCTTTACCAGCGCATTGTACTCGGTGTCTTTCTCTTGCAGATGTTGCAAGTAATACTCCTGGAACTGAATCTGAAAGGGGAATAAAATAATTAATCTCACAATATCATAACTGTCCCAATCAGGGCTCCACTTACCATATCCCTTTCCCGGTGCTGATAGTCGCGCAGTATTTTCTTAACCCGACTGTACTTCTTTTCCAGCACCAAATACTGTGCCTGCGATTGCTGCAACATGTTCTGGTAGTTGTTGGCTTCCTTTTTAATGTTGGCCAGTTCACGCTCCGTTTGCTTAACGCGCTCATTCAGCAGCTCAGCCTCGTTGCAGGTCTGCTGATATTTAATGAGCTAGTAAGGTGGAGTTCGTAAGCACAGGTGGGCACGGAAGGAGTTTGGAGCGTTTGGATGCCGGGTTGCAGTTGATGCGTAAGGAAGGAACCGTAAAAATAACATTAGTTAACATTCGTATATCGTGGGGATATGTGAGGGATAAGTTTAATGTACACTTCTTTCCTGCAAGGTGGGTTTTTGTGTTGTTAAATCGAGCTATAGTTTGCTTGAGGCAATCAAACATCTGTGTGTGGAAAGCAGTCAATATCAATAGTATGCTTGTGTGTACAAAGTTGCATCATTTTGTTATATCAAAGAAGACCAGATTACCTTTACAATATTAAGATTTAGCTGTCGTAAATAGTGCCAATTTGCTTTTTGCTGTAGCTGTTCTAGTGCTTAGTGTATAAGTGAGTCCGTGAATGCATATTTGGTTTTTGATTGCAGATGGAGACATTTAAAATGCGTGAAATATCAATGACAGAACAGGAACAGTGTAACAGCACAGACGCAGGTCTAGCTAGTCAAAAGAGCAAGGAATTTTTATTTTTTGCAGCAGAACACAGCGAATGATCACACACGGTTGTTCTAGATTTGCATGAATTGAGTACACGCACGTACACTCGCACACATATACAGACATTGCTTTGGTTATTAGCTTTCAGCCTTGTCCCAACGAAACGTAAACAAATAAACAAAAATAAACCCACCACCCCCGTTAACATAAAATCATCAAACAAAAACGAAACGAGTAAATCAACTTACCTGTTGCTTCAGGTTCAGTATGTCGCCCTCATGCAGTGCAATGGTTTTAAGGTTCTGGACATATTAATGTTTTGTTTCGTGTTATTTTCAAAAAAGGGGGGTTCGGTTCATTGCAAATAACATTCCGTGAGGGGTTTCCATTTTCATTTTCGATGAGCAGAGTACGGTAGATTTGTAGATGTTTTCGGGGCGTGTAAATTGAAAATAATTTCGACACCGAGATAGTAAGGGAACGTGAACATTGTACAGCCAAAGATAAGAGAAAATCAGATTCCGGTGGTTTTGTGTGTTTGGTACAAACAAAAATTATTGTTGCATATATAAAGTACGGTTCAGGAATTTGTTTGTTTTTTTTTTGCATAATTTCGAGCGAGTGGGGTGGGTGGTTGGTAGAGTTGGTTGGCAGTGACAAAGATACAGATGCATTGCGTGTGGCGGATTGGAAAGAAAGAAAAGAAATTGGGAAAATATTCCAATAAACAGATGTGTTTGTATCTGGTTGGTATCAGGTTTTGTCGTTTTGAGAGGATAACGCAATTAAATTGTCGATGCAAAAATTAAAACGATCGATGGGAATTCAGATTGCATGAGGTTTCATCGATATCTTCTTCTTCAGTATCAACAGGAAATTTCTTCTACACGCTAACATTTCACTACTATCGCAATCACTAAGGTTTCGAGATAAATATGTAAACAAAAAATGTAAAACCAAGAGAACACTACGACCGCGGTGCATCTGTGAAGTGGCAGTGCTAAAGAGTAACAAGGTAGCGCATGCATGCATTCTGCTCAGTTCTCATACCCAGCGTGACATGCAGAACAATCTTACCGTCTCAATGGAAAGAGTATGAAATTTTATATACATTACTCTTGCAAGCCTATAGTATCCAGCCCATTCCGATCTCCGCGATGTTTTGGGAGGTTTCGGTCCAGCCATTTGCTTGCTCCAGTTAGAGAATACCCATAACGCAAATCATATTCGCTCTAGTTCTCCAAATCATATCATAATGGCACAGTATAAGAAGCCACAAAACAACATAAAGCAACAGATGGTAACACTAATGCTGAAAGTAACACTGCTAAGCGCCGTAGAAAAAAAAAGCGAGGCAAAACAAATCCGCACAGTGACTATAGAAACTACAAACTAGGATTTTCATAAGCTAAGTTTAACGTCGGTGTAACGTCGACGCACAGATGATAAACATTGTGAAACGCTTGAAGCACTATTGAACGAAACTTTACCGCTTTATGCTGCAACAGACAATATGGCCATTCCCAATATTCGTTAGAAGGATTGCGATTGCACAGTAAAAAAAAAGAACGAAATGGAATAGAACAAACCAGTTAACCGTATACAAACGCGAAGAACGGAACGCAAAACACTAAACTTGATCGTAAAGGAACAATCTGTACGATAAATCTTATCATTGGTGCGAATAATTAGAAAATACGGAACAATTTAATGAAAAATACAAAGCAATTTTCGGTGGAAGGTAGGGAAAAATTAAAGCCATTCAATTGTACACTGCCTTAAGATACTAGCAATAATTGAAGTTAATCTTTTGGTATCACACAATTTAAGAGTTATACTAGAGCAAAGTTTTATCACAAACAATAGTGTGATTTTTTTCCTTAATTTTCCATCCATAAATCCATAGTAATATAGAAACACAACCACTCATAAAAAATTGCAGTTTGTTTAGTTTTATCTTGGATTAATCGACATTTAAAGCAACTCAGGAATGATTCATTCCGAAAAGCTAACATAATCTCGACAAACGACAATGAATTTCAAACCAATTGCCATGTCCATGGACGATTGAATGAAAGAACTGATGAAGGTTGCGAATGGCAAATGAAAGTGAATCGATAGTACAGTGAAAGCGGGAACGTTGGAAACGATTTTCTTACCTCCTGTAGGATTCGGCGCAACGACTCAACGTCACTGCTTCGTGCGGCTTCAGTTTCAAACAGTGATTCGGCCGCATTTGTCGTCGGACTGACGGGACCTTCCGATACGCTGGAGTTTGCCGATACCGGTAATGTACTATCTTCGGAGATTTCTGCATTTCGACGAATATAGTCCTCCAGCTGTCGCTTAACGCGTTCCTCCTTCTCGCGGTCTGCCTGCAAGCTTTGGCGGATCAGCTGAGCAACTTCCGAATTTTCCGGATCACGCTCGCGTCCAATTTGGAACCGTACCAACCCGGAAGTGTTACGCAGAACGGACGCTGCGTACGCTTGCGTTACACCGACTAGACTTTTACCATCGACTTCAATTATTTGATCGTTCACCTGAAACGTTAAGAAATCGTTGAAATTAGTTTAATACAAGTGAAACTTCAAAGGACATGTATTGCAAACCTGTATTCTTCCATCACGTGCCGCTGCACCATTATCTGTAATGGTTTTAACAAAGATACCCAACTTTTCCAAGCCAGCGTCCGCTCCGACACCCATACCTGCAACGAATTAGCCAAAAAATGTGTTACAATATTTCGCATCTATGTTACTCTGTACAATTGCTTACCTATTATGCTCAATCCCAAACCCTCAGGTCCCTTCATCAGTTCCACCGGGAAGACGTCCATCTTTTCGACACGCTTCTCCAGCTCATACTCTGCCGAAGCAGCCACCGGATCGACGTCCTCATTTCGTCGATCGTAATCATTCACCGAGAACGTTGAAAACACCTGCATCGGGTTGGAGCTGAACTTCACCTTTGTGTTCTTTTTCACGTACCCACGCAGATCATCATCATCGAGCTCACGTTCCGCCTCTATCAGTCCCGGTACCTCCATCCAGAAGTTACCATCCTCGAAGAAATGCACCCCGTCCGGATTAACGTACACCTCCTTGCAGCGTATGGGCGGATACTCGGGAATGTAGAACCCGGCCGAATTGTTTGACTCATCGTCGGCGGAAACGTCTGCCTCACTGACAGCCTCAACACCGATTATATGCTGTCGGTGTACCGCTCCTTGCCGACCGCTGGCCATATCCTTCTCATCATCCTGACCTTCGTCCTCTTGGGTTACCTCCCCATCGTCTTCTATAACACCCGTTTCACCCGGAGATTCCTCCTGCTTGCTCAGATTGATACTGTCCGAGGTGGTGGTTGTAACGCTCGGTATCGAATCGCCAGTATCGACGTACGAATCGGCAAGAATGGAGGAGGAATCGAGAATAGTTTGGTTAAGCAAATCGCAGGTCGTGTTGTTGCCGATGCTCGCGTCCTCCGGCTGACTAGTGGTTGAATTGTTTCTGCTAGCACTGGATGGTGGTGGTGGTGGCGGAGGTTTATCACGCATTGAAGATCCCACCGTAGACGAAGAGGGAGTTGCATTCCTCGGTGCCTCGAGAACATCCTTCAACCAATCAGGCTCGTCCGCCGTGGCAATAGTTGGAGCTTGCTTTTGCGGTACCGGTACAGATGGCAGCTGCGATTGGTGTTGAGGTTTGGCGGCTGACCCGGTTGCAGGTTCACGCTCCGGAACTGACGGTACCTGTTGGCGAGTGCTTGCCACTACCCGTGCGGATTGTTCTTCCGGTTCCGCTTTGGCTTGATTGTTCAGGAGAATTTGCTCCACTTCTCGTGCCTGTTCATCTGAGAGCAGCGGTCGTTGTCTATGAACGGTACAAAGGTAAATCAACTGTTAGTGCATTTGTGAAGAGACAGTGCGAGTTTTCTTCTGCAGTTCTAACAACAAAGCGAGAGCTCCGCTTGAACGAAGATCATGTATAGATTAGGCGTATTATCTTACTTCACTAAAAGTTAACGAATTGAAAGAATCTCAATCTTGACATTACCTGATCTTGTTCTCCAATATTCTATTCCAACGCAGTAATACGGGTAATATGCATTCATTCAATGCATGGATGAAAATGGAACATAGCGAACCAAACGCAAGCGAAGAATCGTAGCCCAACGTGGCGTGGTGTATGTCGATGGTGGTGATGATATGTAACGTGTGCATGTGGTGAAGATGGCATTTGTGCGTCGTAGCGTGTAGTACATGATGTATTTTTGTGTTTTTTTTTTTGCAGATTTTCCAAACAAAATTTGAAACACCGGAAGTAAGGGAATAAAACATAAAGCATAACATGATGCGTGAGAAACAAACATATGAAATAAAAAAGAAAGAGATATGAAAAACAGAGATCAATTTAGTTTCGAAATCAAAGGGATAGGTCCTCATGATAATGTCTGTAGTAGTAGACCCCACTATCAGCATCTGGATTGTGCGCCCATAAAGATAACATATGTAGCCGATGTCGATTGAAAGGGATCATGCAGTTGAGGCGTGTAATAAAAGCGAAACTGGTGAAGTGGTAACTTTAGATAGCACGGACCGCCCATTACGAATATATCGAATACGTGAAATGCTTACACTTATTGACTATATGCCAGATTTTATACGGGAGAAAATAAAATGGACACTTAATACTATCTATGAAGATATGTTCTGTAAGCTTTCGCTATTAAACTGTCGAGTAATAAGTCATTGCTCCTAATGGAGGCGCACAGTGCCCCGTAAAAAAAACATCTGTTTCGATCAATCAATATCCATCCACTCACAAAAATAGCCGTTTTGGGGTATGTTTTTAAGCTGTTTCATCTGTAATAATATAAGCTGATATAACGATGATATAATTTTCAAGTAAGTGCTCGGTGAACCTTTCATTAAATCACGTCTTGTTAGAGAACAATCAACGTTTAAAAAGATTGTCTGTGATTGCCGATTGCAGTCATTGTAATGCATTCAACAATCGGGATTTATGCGAAGCTGAAGTGATTGCCTCTTTATTTATTCAATGTATTTCAATCATCTCTCTCATTACCACGAGAGTATGCCAATAGTGAATACGTTACACACAGCACACTAAGGCAAGTAGATCCCCACTCTCAGCTTACGGCGATCATGAAAAGACAGAACACATTTGTGATGCAAAATATGCAAACCCGAGCCACCCGCTCAACTACGTTGGCCGGAAACCGTACAAACGTCACTATGATCGATAGACTACATTCCCTGGCAGCGAAATTTATGCCCTTTTCTTGTCCGGGGTAAAGGCAATCAGATGTGTGCAGCTTGTAAACAACCATTTACACTACACGAGAGTTCCATTCAATGTTTTTACCGCTGCTTTACAAGAGATATAACTCACACATCCCACGAGTAAACTAGAACTGGGTCAACGCAGATCAGAATCGGGTGCTTACTCAATCTCAGCGGAAGCAAAGCTAACGATGAGAACCACCGCTGCGATTTACCCGTCCGCGCGACAACTACAGAGAGAAAGATGCTTTGATGGGTTGCACCACTGATTCTGCTGGGAATTCTGGATGCCAAAATTATGTCGAAACAGCGCATGGTTTCCTTTCACATTTCAACCAAACAAACCCCAATGGAATGAATTCATTAGCATACCTTGTGTAATACAAGAGGATTGTTCGGCACTTGGGGATTCCTATGAACTAATTTCCTCCATTTTATACAGAGCAAAGCTATACACTTCGAGCTGCAGCTTCTTAAACATCTTAGGATGAATGTAGTACCACGGTTCTTGTCATACAAACAACGCACTCAACTGCCACACTAAACGCAACACATACGGAGATACATACCTGGAGCTTAGCAGTCGCTCGGCTTCATCCGCCGTCATCTCGTCAGGTAACAGGCTGTCCTGCTCATTATCGCTAGCATCCGCGAACTTCAGCGTGTCTTGCAGATCCAGCGGTGGCCCTTCCGGTATCGGTGGTGGTCTCATCGAGGCGAGGGACGGTGGATCGGGTAACGTTTTCGTACTGTAGTCATCCTCCATCTCACTGAGCGTGGTTCGTGTCGGGTCGAGCAGTATCTGCGCACTATGGTAACCCTTCTCACCCATCTCGCTTAGCTCGTCGAAGTCCAGAATTTTGGCCTCGTCTCGTTCACCATCCATAAACGCCAGTTCACTGTCGGTGGCAGTCGTGGTTGTGGAGCTGTTGTCACCGATGGAGGACGGCAGGATGGATGCGTAAAGTACACGATCGGCCGACGTGGTTCGACCATTGGTAATCGCTGATGGAACACCAGCCACTTGCGGTTCCGCCAGCTGCGTACTACCTTGTCCATTCAGCATACTGTTACCGCTCGCTCCGGAAGGTTGCGATCGGTTGTGGGCCGTCACTTTGCTGGGAATGCCGCCCGGTTGGGGTTTTCCGTTAATACTGCTGTTTGCGTTGGCACTTCGATACACATCCACCTCGCCGTAGATTTCATCACATTCCGTACCGTCCGGTCGCACCCGATAGCCCAAATCGGCGTACGTCAGTTTCGCTTCCGCAGGACTACCGACGGGGGAGCGATCCTCACCGATCGGAAGCTTTCGTGGCGGGGACGCGGGCAATGGGAGATCAAACTCATAGGCCGGTTTAAGTTTGGCTTTGATTTCTGGCGACGGTTCGTTGAAGCCACCTTCGTCCGTGGTGGTTGAGCTACTGATGATACTCGGCGGACGGTTGCCAAGTCCAGCGGCTGGAACGTCAAAACAAATGCTCGACACCTTCGTGCGGCGCGTAACACCGCCATGCTGTTGCTGTTGCTGTTGCTCACCGGAATGTTCATCGTCTGTTCGTGAGGATTTTCCTGAAAGAAAGAGCAACCAGAGCAATATATTAGAAGACTATTCAATGTTATATTCAGACATGAAAATTCCTCTGTATAAGCCTTCACCACTGATACGTGACATCTTCGGTTGATGTAGCCCGCCATACTGAACCAACCACAAGAGCCCACGGCCTCTGTTCCGTCCAGCCCATGGAAGCCAACGAAAAACGCCACTCACCTTTGCAGTCGATGCAAAACCGGCGAATGCTGAGACACATCTTTTGCCGCTGATTGTGTCAATCTGATGTCGGTGTGTCAGTGCGAAATTGCGAGCTGCTCACTTGCAAAACAACATCTTAACCAACTGCAGCACTCTCCGCTGGTCAGTATGCGCCAGACGTTCTTCACGCGAACCCTAACCTCAATTCTTCGTTACCACACGAATTTAACCCGAATACATCAACGAGCGCACCGTGGACAGTCATTTTATGGGTTCACTTTTCACACAAAAAAGGCGACGTCTCGCGTCTTTGTCAGATTAGCGTTGCAAATAATGCACCGCTTACCGGAACATTGTCATGAGGCTGAACGGTGAGTATAAAAGACAAAACTATATATTTTCACTTTTCGTTGTTTTTTTCTTCAAAACTCTACTGCGGGTAGCACACTAAACCAACAGCAGCAATCAGTAGCTCCCACCTTTTGCTCTAGCCACAACTCCCTCTCGTGTTGACGATGAGCTATTATGTGTTAATGAATTGCATTCCTCGACGTTGTCTACAGCGATGGTCACCTAGGAACACGATGTCCATTGCAAAACACTAAATGTTTATTGACTTTTTTGGGTGAACTTATGAATAAAATTACACACCGCCATCCAATAATGGCTGGAAGACACTTTGGTAACGGCGGGAATTTTTGCAAATGTTAAAAAAACAACCATTCTCTCTTCAATCAGCAGGGTGTTTGTCTACTGTTTGTCTTTTAGTGGAAATAAGCTCATAACTTTCTGAGCAAATAGTGCCTTACGATGACCTTTTCCAACACGAAAAGATGACAATAAATACAATGATATAAGCTCAGCAATAACAGGTGAAATAGTTCGTGACAATACAACTCCGTTGACGACAAACTCCGCTGAGTAGTTTCGCATTATTATTTCATATCTCTACACATCTCAATGAACCAACATTTAGTGCCATGTGAGAGAAGGGCGGGTGTGGTCTTGCTTGAAAAATTTTCAAAAAACTTCAATCTATAGCAACTTGGACGTTCTACAAAGTCGCCCACATCAACCAAACCCCGAAGTAGTAACCGGGCGAAAACGCCTCTCCAATTTCAAGAATGTAATCTTGATTTATGTTCCTCCACACCACCACAAACCTACTCTCGCTTGCGTGTCCATATTCCGGGCAAGCGGATAAACATATCTTCGCTATCGTATCATATATCGGACGACATTGCCGTGCATTGAAAAATTTCTGCCACTAAAAATATTAACCCAACAAAAAAAAACAAAAACCAGCGCGAGTTCAAAGTACATTTCATCCAGAAGGGATATATTCAATTCATACAAGAAAAGGGACTCATGTTACACCACTTCAAATCACTTCTTCTGTCATGTGAGACAACAAACGCAAAGGAAACCGTCTGATTAATTTTTCCGTCATCTTCGCGTCTAACCTGAACACATGTTCCCCGTGTCGAGTGATCGTCAAACCACCAGATGGCCCAACCACCAAAAAAAAAAAATGCAGCATGCGCAGAGTGGGCTGAGGATCGACTGACGGTTTTTTTGTTCTTCTCCGAAACATTGCGACGCCATCGTAAAATCAAACGACACTTGCTATCGATCGCGCGTTCAAGGCGCAGGAATGTCGACCAAGAATGTTGACGGCCGACAAAGGTGGACAGCTGCTTTCAAAAGACACTATTCCCACTAAAGACACTGTACAGGCGTAGAATGTGGACGCACAAATAGTATTGAAATATGTTAAACGAATACTAAATGGCGCATACCCCATTCGGACGAGTCGTAATCGTTGGTGGTTACGTTTTGCACCGACACACATTCGCGTTAGAAATGCTTCCACGTCACGGCCATCGAAACGTTCGGAGGGAATGTCGGTAATGCCTATCAGAATGTCACCAAGAAGCTGTAACGTTCCAGTGAATTTTGTACTCGGAATTAACTTCGTCTTCATCGCGCCTTCATCTCACCGAATGTTACGCTATTAACATCTGCAACACGCTTCCCCATCGATTCCAAGATTCAAAACAAACTTTCCACTCAAACTCTCATACTCACGATCTACATCTTCCAATAAATCTGTCGCAGATGTTGACGAATTTAAAATGGGAAAAGTTCTGCCCTGACGTCATCACACACTTGCGTCAAAAGTAGATAGAAATTATAAGCACGCTGACAAGAGTTCTCCCTCTTTCGATCTTAAAACTTTCTATCACACAACAAATGAATCACCTTCTATCTAGGAGACCCACACACACACACACATCTCAACCAAGCTAGTCCGAGCGAAATGAGATGGGAAGTAATAAAAATTAAATCAATCCCCACTAACCGTTTACAGCTGTTTGACAACCTCTTGGCCCATCCGCCCCAATGGCGTGTGTCATCTATCGGGCGGGGGGGAAAAAGCAAAACAAGATGCCGTTTGTGGGCAACAAAATTGCATGATCAAATATCGGTTCCACTCGACGGCGGGAGTTACTTATTTCACATCGGCTTTGATCTTGTGCCTGTCCGGTAGTCAAGCAATCGGCGATCGTCGATGATGCTCTTGCCGACTTGCTTGCATGTTAAGGCGGAAAGGCGATTTTGTTGTAGCTGTCTCCCGCCTGGGTTTGGTGGCTTTTAACAACGATCTGCCAAAAAAGCAACGGTCTAGCCTCGGTGGTGAATGATCGTAGCCAACAAAAAAAAGAAGGGACGAAAAAACAAGACACCGCGTGTCAGACAGCAAACCCCAAGCTGCGCGGAGGGGTAAAAGGCATCGAAAGAACTAAAACAAAATGTACATTTATATTTATAAAAATTTCAAACGACCTCCCGACTGTCTGGTCTGTTGACATTCGCACATGCCCATAGGGGAATGGTTGGATCACATCGTGGTTAAGGCACAAGTGTGTGTTTTTTTTTTGAGGTTGGTTGGGCGAATGTACTGTCGACCAAACAATGTCGCTTGCTTGGTGGTGCTTGATGAGCTCGTTTTTATGACAGATTTGGTTGCCATTGTGTTGGTTGCCCTTCGGATACGTACGTTTGTTTGTTTGCTATTTGTTTCGCTTCACAATGTTTGGAAGAATTTGCCGTGCACTTGCGGCGTGTGATGATGGAATGCGTGTGGAGTTCTGTTCGTTGCCTTTTTTTTATGTATTTTTCGTCCAAACGATCATTGTTTACTGTGGGACGAACACACATGGAGCGTCGCATGATCGCTTCATCGATTTGGAAATACTTTTGCTGCAAAAACAAAAACTCATAAAGTTGTTGTTAAAAACAAGACGGCACTTGACATTTTATGCGGATGTCAAGCGTGTTTGATCAACGCGTTATGAAAGTGAAATGAAGCGTAGACTTTATCTTCTTTTCACAGTTTATAGGTAGGAAGTTTGATTGACTATTGTATGAAACAAACAACAATTCCGTTTATAATGCTATTCTAATAATCTACCTAGGAATAAGAATTTTATTTCCTTTCAGACATCGAAATCCGAGTTAAAGAGTTAGAATAAAGGATTAACTCTTTACTTCATTCATAAATATTGCAACAATTTAAAATGGGCTATGTGAGTTAACTCGGAATCCAACTCTTCACGGCAACCTTCAACTCAAGAATTAAATTTAAACGACTTAACTTTTGTGTGAGTTAACTAGGCATTTTTCACGATCTCCCACTGGAATTCCCACCGATTTTAAACAGTCATCAGTTATTTTACACATGGGGCGGCCCGTTGGTGTATCGGTAAAGGCGCCGGTCCTCACACGACAGTGCCATTCCAAAATCCCATCAGGACCAATCCCCCGGACGCCGAACTGACTATCCTACTACGGGTTAATAAAGTCAAAGAAAGCCAAGCCAAGCCGGCCTAGACCTCTTGTGGTTGTTGTGCCGATAAAGAAGAAGAAATAAGTGAATGTACCGAAACATTCAACCGGTGTAAGTGAGTTATTGTGTTCAAATTCTGAATTAATTAACACAAATGTTAACTCACGATTTAAATCGTGCGTTGAAGGTCACCGTGAAGAACCGTCATCGTGAAACCGTAAAATCTTAATTGTTTTGAATGATTTTTTTGTTGTATTAATTCACTCCCTAAAACGATTTTAATCATTCATTTTGAATCGTTGTGCATATCGCTAATGTACACGCTAGCGCCACTGAGGCAGAATACTGTGTGTCCCCGTCAATGGGAATCGTCTGTTGTTTACAACAAGCAAGATTAAATTTAAAACACCACCCACCACCATATGCCCGTACCTTCCCTGCTACGTCCCAAATCACCAAAGGTTTAAGGTCAGACTCATCATTTTCCTATTTTTAATCTCAACTTTTAATCAACTTGTCTCTTTATCATTTGCGATACAGGGTGTGTGATCTAGAATTTCATTCAAGACTAGGCGGCTTAACACCTAGATCACATGCTAAAAATGCTGAAAGACAAAATATCTTCGCTGGAGAAGGTTTTACCAGGTGCCAAGTAGTTGATCTTGAAGAATCGGTTATCCAATTTAGCTGTCAGTTAGCATAAGTAACACTCTCTTAGACGACTTCTCTGACAGGAACACAATATTTCACTACATTAAGTAGAAAACTCGTCAATCACAACTCTCCAGAGACTCCAGAGGAACACACAATGCTAAAACTAGTCATTGCATACTTTCAGGCGTTCAGATACCCAACCACTTCGGTCAGCGAACGGTTCGTTAAATTGACTTCCAAGCGCTCGCAATTGCAAAAAACGCAAACGAATTCGCAAACATAATTGGCATTCATCAATTCAGAGCATAATGTACGCTTGTGTGTTGGTACGAGTGTGTTGAAAGTTGTGAATGATGATGGTGTTTAAACAATTCCAATGAATTTCAAGAACCGTTCCTCCATCTTCCCTCTTGCAGCCAGAACCCCCGTACGAGTTAAGAACACTTTTCTCCAATTAAAATGTGCCGGCCGTAAAAACGGGCTTCCCATCGCTCGTCGGGCATTTATATTACACCCGATGGTACACATTCACACTAACCGACCGCACAAACACTCGCACAAGCAGCTAAACTGTGCAACTGCGAGCACTCTGCAGCGTAGCAGTCTTGCACCTAAGGCTGACTGGCTAACTTCACTTTACTGGCAGCAACCGGTCAATCTCACACCAACTCACACCTCATCGCGTGTTCTGCTATTAAAGCGACAGAAGAATTATATCTTTCACGCACTAAAATTATTTTACACCTTCCAACCCCGGTATTGCTGCTTTTGCCGTGTGAACCCCTCTATTCCGTTCCGATATTCCCGGGGGGAACTGATTTTTGCGCACAGTTTTCATCATAGCTAGAACATGTGGGAACATACGGGGCCTTCGGCAACCCCTTTGGCGTTGGAGACACACAACCGCACACAGCACACATCACTTGGGCAGCATTATATTTGGTGTGAATCTTTATCCACTTTCCGGCACGGACATTTGGCTTCGCTTTACTTTTCATTCTGTACCGCGCAAACACTTTCACTAGGCGTGTTGCTAATAGATTATGATCTTTTT
Organism: Anopheles marshallii; assembly: GCF_943734725.1. Classification (NCBI taxonomy): domain Eukaryota; kingdom Metazoa; phylum Arthropoda; class Insecta; order Diptera; family Culicidae; genus Anopheles; species Anopheles marshallii. The sequence continues at coordinate 62,463,234 of NC_071327.1, forward strand.
CGCTTGGTGCCGCTGGTGTGCGGTTAAATATAATCACAAACACCACGGCCACGGCATCACTGGGATTCACGTGAATACACATAAATTACGTCAACTTCGGTACGGCGCCGGTAGGAGGCCGTTCAACAAATTTGTGTCGGAGATTACCGACAAAACAAAATTCAAACAACGCTTGAGGGCTGATGAATTTGCATATCGGAGATGGGCTGCATGGCACACTGGCCATCGCAAGATAGTGTCACTTGGCACAAGGCCATCAAGACGCAAAACATTTCACTTTTCAACGCTCAATGCGAATGTGCTCGATCGCAGAATGTACGATGAAAGCCAACTGGACTGGAAATCAACACGGTTCAAAAGACGTCACCATACAAATTGCACTCAAACACCCACGCACCTCCTTAATTTCAAGCTGCCTCACAAAGGACAAACAGAAGAAAAAAAATAAACAACTACACAGTGCACTCGAGTTAGTAAAACAGCGCGACTCTAAAGTACAGGCAGGAATGGGATGTAAAACAGCGAACGCGCACGTCCGCATGGTCCGCAGAGCACGAACGTGAAAACACTAAAACCCGTGTGCCGTTGGCGGGTGTCGATCGTCGGTCTCGCCGGCTCGTGATGATGATGATCGTGCGAGACGCCAAAAAAAAAGACACTTCGCTCTCAAACAGGAGAGGGAGAGAGTGATCATCTGCGACATGCCGGCAATGATCAACCGATCGACGAGGTTCCCTCCGCATTGGGGAGCGTTCGTCGACGAGTCGCCACGCAATAGTTAAGGTTGGAATGGTACACTCAAACGTTCTGGTGCTGAGAAAAAATCCACTCAGAGTCACAGAGAGAGAGAAAGAGAGAGAGAGAGAGAGTAGAGCAGCACCTAGACCACCCTCCAGGCGGGTGGTAGTGGCTACTCGCACAGCACGCTCATCCAACGTTCTGCGCCGCAACCGAAGTGGTTTGCATCGTATATTATGATCGAGCTGGCAGCATGGAGAAGAAACGATGCTTTCACGAGAAGGACGTACGATCACAGCGATAGGAAAGTGTGGTTGGTAGTTGTTGACTATTTTTGGAAGCCTATTTCGCCGCCGACAAGCAGCACTTCAACGAGTGGTAAAGTGTTCTGAAATCAGACGGCCAAACATTTGGATTCCATCCATTAAGAAGTTGGGCCACTCAAATCATACACAAACTAATACAATTATTGCAACTAATTTCATAATAATCAAAGGCTTCTTCTTCTTCTTTAGCGGCACAACAACCTCAAGAAGTCCAAGGCCTGGCCTGGATGGGATTTTGTAGCAGTGATGTGGTGTGAAGACAGGCACCGATACCAATACACCACCGGACCGCTCCAATAATCAAAGGCTAATAGTTGATACTCTCTGTTACAAAAACCATTTCGAACTCCAACAGCAATATAACAGAAGCTGATCCACATTGTATGCGGCCGGCTGAATCCCAAAACTGAAAGGCGACGATTGTGTGTTAGTTTGCCTTCAATTGGTCTTCACCAAACCGACCACTCGGATGGATTTTCCAGAAATCATTCCCATTCTTCTGCCACCATACGGCACAAATGCATCCATCCAGCAAACTAGATCGAGGAGATCGTGCACCGGAAAACCCGAAAAGTGCATCTTCTCTTCAGTGCGAGCGTCTGGGCACTATCCCCCTATATCACAAGCACATGCCTTCACGTTGAGGTTCTATTTATAACAAACCGACACCCTTCCATTGCTCGCCTTTAGCAAGTAGCGCGTCCCGGATTGACGAGCTGGAATAACAGCCGAGGCACAACAAACTCATGATGCACTGGCGAGAGGGTGTGGATTGTGCACTTTCTCCATCGATGTCGAAACGTCGGTTGCATTGCTTCACACTGGCCGTGATTTGTTGCGCTTTTTTTGCAATGTAGGTGGGTGTTAGTTTATGCATTCTACAACTTCTTACGGATAGAAAACGTTGGCTAGAAAGAGCTCGTTGTGTTCGTAAGTAATAAGTTCGTAAGTTCGTAATATTCGTAAGTAATGCAATCTATTGATCCGCTACTTAAACCCAACAGTTAATTACTGACTCTCATGTGGTTCATTAGATATTCTACTATAGTTACAGAGACTATTAATATAGAATTTGTCCATACGCGCCCTCCAAATGAATAGTCCATAATATCATCGTTAGTATGCAAATTTGCAGGCGGTCTACCTGCAAAGCCCACAATGCACTGCCGGAGCAGCATCAGCTCACTGTGCGGATAATCCTCGCACAGCGATGAAAAATGATGCCGGTACACCAACAAACATCATTTAGCAGTATGCGCGTTTCATTTAACTCGCACCAGGCCCAAATTAATCTCCCAGCACCAGGGAATCTATCTGCTTCCCGTGTCTGCACCCGCTAAAGCTGTGTGCCTAAGCCTGGCAATGGACTGATTGCATCGCTCCAATACGTCCGGGCGTGTACTGTTTGTTTAAGACCGCACCAGATAAAAATAGGCCAATTTTACATGACCGCTGGTGAGCAATTTCGTTGCACCGGGTCGCGGGCCCGGTACGTGGTGGTCGTGTACGGTTGCGTTGGAAACCAAAATATTTTTGCCCACACGCTGCACAGTCCACGGGTGAAGGAAGGAAAAATTTATATTTTCCTACATCCAGTGTTGCATCTGCACAGCATCTGGAAGGATTTGGAGACTCCAGTGAAGGTGTGCATACCGACAGCACAGTGTTGAAGCTGACACTACCCGTCAGTTGTGGTCAGTGTAATACTAAAAATGAAACAGAATTTTAACTCCATGAAACTTAAAATTTTACAGCAACTTTCATAGAAAAACAGCCATATAACCCCTTAATTTTGGTAATTCATAACAGCATATTGTTAATGTGTAGTTGGAACTAGATCTGCCGCGAAGTATGCAATCAAAGCCACAGCTCGTTAGCCAAACATTCGTCAGCATCGTCACCTAGCGTAACTAAACCCAACGAGAATCACACACGAAAAGAGCTCCAAAGCAAATAACGTTCCCCACTCTTGCCTCCGAACGAATCACATCTGCAAACGCAATATAAAAGCACACCCTACAGCAAGTTTGCTCCACATTGCCCGTTTGCTTTCCTTCTAATTGTGAGCTACAAACAGTATGCCCTCCCTTCTGACGATGAAGATGATTTAAGATTTCCAAAAGCAGTGGAAATTAGCTCAAACCCATCGACCAGCGCAACCAACCAACTGCAACCGGCGAAACGTTACGTTTCGTCGAGAAGTTATTATTATATCGTGCACGGCCCGATTCTTCGTCGTGTCGAATTTCTAGAATAGGGTTCTTGCCGGTTCCTTCCTCACAATCACCAGCTGCAAAAGGGTTAGCAAGAACACACTCCAAAGGCACCAAAGTATGCACGGTCACGTTCCGTGCCGAATCCAGTCCAAGTGGAACCATTATGAAGTACTGTGTAGTACTCCAAGTACGCACCAGCAGGAGCGCACGTTCACCAACTTCCTGACATAGAACAAAGCCAATGAAAAGGAACAACTCGTTCGCTCCATCCCGTCACCCATACACACACATAGTGGGAGATGTGAAGTGTTCAATATAAACTGCTTAGTGTTGCCAATGAAGGGTCCTAATGAGCGAACACTCCGTGACTGCAAACAATGGCGGCCATCTGTGGTGATAGAAGTTGGGCGAGATATATCTGTTTCATCGCAAGGATTTGAATTTCTATCCAACAATTTCATAGCGATATTCTTTTTTTTTTTCAAACAAATACAATTGTTTATAGTTTTCTTCCTTTAAGTTCCATGGCGTTTGAAGATATTTGAGCAAACCGAATGAAGCGCCCTTTATAATGCATTCAGAAATACATCCTAGTGTTTCCTAAGTCCTATTTCCAGTTCCTCTACTCACCATTTAGTTCCTCTACCGTCTTCGAGTCGTTCGCCGGAGGTGAGTCTTCGGCGCGTGAATCTTCCCGCTCACTGCTGCCAACCTTCATCAACTTTTCCGTCGATTCATTCTCCTGCTTTTCGTCCTCGGTGTGAATCGGCGAAGAAGGACCGGATGATGCACTCGCACCCGGACTGGGCGAGGAACTGATGGCATGTGCGGGTGACGTTAGTCCACCCGATCCGGTATCCTTCTCGGATGATTGCCTTCTGGCGAGGGCTCCCAGTTCGGGATACTTGAAGTTTGCTGCACCACTACCTCCATTACCCACCGGTAGCCCAGACTGTCGTTCGTCCAGATTGCCTTCGAGCGATTTCTTCCGGACTGCTTTCTCCGGCGGTGGTGGTGGCACTTGTTGTTCGATGCTGGCGCCACTGACACTCTGCTGCTGTTGCTGGTGGTGATTTACCGTGGTAAGCACCGTGGTACTACTTCGCACAGGTGCAATCGGGGGTAAATTAGCGTGCGGTGTGGCATTTACCGGAGGTGGTTCTGCCTGTCTCGGTGGAGGTTTCAGCTTCTCCGGGCTCAGCTTGGTCGGACTAAGGGAGCTTGGATCGGTGGCGTGCGGCGGAACCGCTGGCGGTGTCTTTGTTGGGCTCGGGAATGAGTTTTGTCTTAAATTAGCCGTCCGTGGACCTTTGTCCGGTGGTGGCGGCGGAGGCGTCTGGCGCTTTGGTGGGCTTGGCGGAGGTTCGCTTGGAGATGGTAGCCGATGGTGGCTGCTAATTAAGGGCGCATGCCCATGGTTAAGAGCAGGTCCGTTCCGTTCCGCAACGAACGGCAGCTGCTCCTTCGAACTTCCATTTGGAATGGCTGAATAGTTGCCGTTTGTGGTCGGCCCGGAACCAACCGGCGGTGCTGCAGGGGTAACCGTGTTCGATCCGGCCCCGGCAATGATACCCGTACCCGGTACCGTCCGGATGATGTCACACCGATTGAATTCGCTCGCACCGCTACCCTTTGTGGTGCGCGTCTTCGAGAAGTGTGACGTCCAGTTCTTCTGCTTTTCGATTAGCTCACGGGAATTAAACTTCCGTTCTGGTTTCTCGGGCTTTTCTGGCTTTTCCGACTTTAGCCGTGATTGGTTGAGGATGCGGTTCGAGTCAAGCTTGCCGATGCCGTTGCTGATCGCTGACGCGGGTTGCTGCTGCGGGCCGTGCAGTTGCTTTCTCTTTGGCGATGGTGATCGGTCCGGTCCGGAACCGATATCGGACAGATTGTCCTCCTTGCTGCTGGAATGTGACATTTTAATACTGAAGGGCGGAGGGCGATTGACCCGCCCCTCACCGAGCTTTTCGAACAGGGCGCGAGCGTTGTTGAACCGAGCGGCGTGCGATTCTGTCCGTACGACTGTCGCCGTTGGGGAGTGAGTTGCGGCGGTACTGTCGGGTGCTGGTCTGTCACCGCGCGTTTGTATCTCCTGCGTCAGTTCGACGGGTTTGCGCTGGAAAAGGTTTGCTATCTGTGACACCTTAGGCCCGGCGGCCGATGCCGGATGAGCGGTGGCCGTAGATTTCTCCATCTTGAATGTTACCGTTGCAATCCTGCAAAAAGAAAAGGAAAACAAATGTTAGAATCTTTCAGTTAACCTTTCAACTTATTTATTCCATTTCAGACTAACCATGTTTGGTAAATCTTGGAATACAATCAACAAACATCCCATAAAAGCCCAAGTGTTTGGTTCCTGCACGCTCAAATGAGCTGTTTTGCAAACAGAGTTGCAGTAATCTTGCAGCACTCTTTAGAATTCGCTTAGTACTCTGAACAACAATAATTTAACAACAGCACGATCCTCTCGGGTCGCGAAATGTATCACTACTGATTCGCAGATTAGCGCTCCGCACAACTACACGCAGCGAAAGATGCAAGATATCAGCCAGAAACAACACCTTCTGTTGATTTCCCCCAGACAAACAAGATACTAAGATACAGTGATGCGAGATAGTGTCACACGTTGGTGTTGCCGTGCACACAACTACTCCATCATTTGCAATCACTTCGGTTCGGTGCGGCACAAAAGAAAGGGGTTGAATTCTTCAAATAAATTCAACACCCAACTGCAACTGTAGGTTACGTTACATTGACAATTTATCAAAACCGAACCAGTTTGCAAGCCCAGCTGCTTCCGAAAACAAACGGCTACAGGAGTAGCGCACTAGCTGTCACTGTTCTTGTCCAGGAAGCAATGGTGGCGGTGGTCACTCGAGACGCAGTAAATAAGTAACAAGTAATCATCGGAACTCCTCTGTCTTGTCCGGGGGTTTCACGGTTCCTATTGCGATAAGACAGTAAAAGTGTCTTATCAGGAGGTGCGCATTCTATTTCGATACAGCTCTAGCATGTATTGTGATGTCATAAACACACACGGCGGTATCAAAGGTACCCCAGCGGAAGAACTACATTCCTATCACGGGTGTAAATGCGTGCGGAAGGGATATCGCTAAAGACGATTAAATTAATATTTCTGAGGCTTTTCCGTTTTTCCCGACATGAATCTAGCAGGTAAGCCGATCTCGCAGATCCATCGTGAAGTAAACTTAACCTTTATTAGATTGTTTCTTCCGCAAATCGTATGTACAATACTCACATCCATTTTGATAATTTAAATAGCAGTAAAAACACTTAAGAAATCAGGTTCTTCGTCACGCTACAAATTTTAATTGGGAAAACACTAATATTGTCTCTACGTTCAATTGCACATCACATGAAACAGAACACCTTCCATACGAGCACTTCCTAAGCAGCGGACGAATTATTATTGCGACGTCCGGTGGAACGGTCACAAAAAATACGACTGTGTTTTGCCAACGGCCAGACTGCGTTTACCGACAGCGGATCACAATCATCAAGACAATACTGATAACACTGTCACGAGAGGTGGTTCGGCTTCGCCGGTTCGGAAGCCTTGTTTAGCTACACCCGAAGCTATTGGACATTCCGCGATAAGTATACCGGGCGAATGATTGGCCGCTTACAGGCGCACGGTGACGGCACACTGTTGCTTTAAGCCGATCTAGAATGCCCGGGCTTACAGAGGCCCACTCGACACTGGTACTAACACTTCAGATAGTCTTCATAAACCAGATATTATTCTTTTTTTGTGCTCAACAGGGATAGAACTCTGATTCAGTTCCAGCGATTGGGGATTCAGTTGAGTGATAGCCACATTCGAATGATGGCACCAGCTACAATGCAGTCCTGTACTAGTCGACTTCTATTTGCAGCGCTGCTGCTTGTGCTATCCCATCCAACCGCCACACAGCTCGTTCCCAATTGTGCTAGTACACTTGGCTGTCTCTCTTATCCGGTTGACACTTCCTGCCCCAATCCGGACGAGTTTTGGTCACCGACGGCTGCCCTCGGCGGATGTTGTCCCGGTTGTGTACGTGGTCTTTCCCTTGGGACACCGTGTGGCGATGGTACGACTACCGAGGGTTCCGCGCATTCCGCCACTCCCTGTGCTCCGGGATTAGTGTGCGGTGTTGGCAGTGTTTGTCGCTTGAACACCGGTGAGTGTATTGGCCCAATTGGATTAGGTGATAGGAACCCCGTCATTAACTTTAACCTTTCGTTCGCACGTTTCTCCTCACACGCGTTCGGGTGTTCTGTCTGGGACAGGAGACTGTTTATCGACATACCACGTACCAGCCAACATTATCGACTGGGTTCCGCAATGCGATAGCCGCGGCCAGTTCGCACCCAAACAATGCCGCGGAGATCGAATCAACGGACGCTGCTTTTGCTATTCCGCCGGGGGCAAACGCATTTTTGGCTGGAGCTGGCGTAATGGAGCACAAAACATGACTTGCGGTCAGTGGTTTGTGTGCAGTGTGCAAAGGAGATTCATTTAGCATTCATTTCCTCCTCACCATGTTTATCACTCACGCGGTGCGATAATGCCTAAACGCCTAATGATATGCGTTCCAAACTGCTACTCAATCATTGCTATTATTTTGTCTGGCAGCTTGTAGTCGACGACGTGCCGAGCTGGAAGCGGAAGGAAGGATTGACGTAACACTGCACTGCACACAAAACGGAAACTACGAAGAATTGCAATGCGATCAAGATGTCTGCTGGTGTGCAGATGCAAAGACTGGTACCCAAAAGCCCGGCACTCGTGCAGTTTCGGCGGAATTGTGGACCTTGCTACCTTGCTGTGAGTATGCACTATATATGTAAAAACAAATCTCCACGTAACTTGTGACACAACCACATGCTAAACGCTGGTGATTAATGATCCATCGGTGCCCGATATCGACGCTGTCTCGCTTCCCTTCCAGATAACGGAACACTTCAGGGCGTACAGTATCTGAGACGTTGCGAAAGTAAAGCATTTTCGCAGATACTTCAACGCAAACAATTCATCATCCGCGGGCACACGGGCGTAACGTTCACCGATACACTATGCGAATACGACGGCAGCCACGGCCGGTACATCATCGAGGGACAAGAGTAAGCTAGTCCTACATCATTACGAGAAATGTTACATTAAATTTGTCCTTTCCATATCTTTAACAGAGCTGCCTGTACGTGGGTTGATGGGACTAAAATTGATCCCTACAGAACGTCACTCCAAACACTGGCTGCGTTGAACTGTAGTAAGTAAAACTTGGCGATATGCTTCTTGTCAATTTTGTACACCGATTCCTCCGTGTATTTTACTCTGATTTTACAAACTTTCACTTGCTACCTTGAATTATTGCTTATAAATAACTTAACATCACAAATTCTCACACTAATTGCATACTTGCTAGGCGAAATAGGCAAAGCGTTATCGAAGAATGCATAACGCTTATAAAATTTATGCGCCTAACACTATGCAACCCGCACTACACTACACTGAACTTGCACAGTTAGCGCCTATGCCGTAACCGGCCCGTCTGTCCCCAAAACGTAACGAACTCTCACTCAACAAGCAAAGCGGAAAATACCACCGTCGCACCGTCACAGGATGCATTTGCTTTCATCATCCGGCGAAACAAATTGGTCATAACGTAGTTACTTAACGAGAATAAGCACCAGTCCACATGCAAGACACACTTTACACGCCCAGGCATGAACGTACCCCCGCTTCCCAACCGCTTTGTTCTGCCGGTCGACACGGCACGCCACGGAAATGGCAACACATTGTTTCAAAAGCGTACACCCCGCGCGCGTTAAGCGTCTATTTCGCACTTTATTCTTTACGGCCACCTTTCCTTCACAGATTGCGCACGCGACTTGAAGCTTTTCACGCTGGCCGGACGGAAGATGGAGCTGGCCTGCGAAGGCAATGGAAACTATGTGCCGTTGCAGTCGCGCAACGGTGAACTGTTCTGCGTTGATCCGGACGGATTTGTGGTGGCGGAGAACGTGCCCGAACAAACGAACTGCGAACAGTTCATTTTCGGCGCAAGTTTGTTGTAACGAATTGGAAATAAACTGTGCAATGCAATTGTTTAGGTGGATGTGAAACGTCCATGTCGTTACTAGGGAAAAATTCTATGGGCATCTCACTTCTACCAGTCACAATAAACCTTTTACTGTCTGCTGCACGGTAAGGAACACTTCATGAAAGGCGACTTCGCTTGTCAAATTGAGTGATCTTATCGTAAAGAACATCGAAAATCAATTTACCCCCCAAAAAAAAATTGATATCAAGTCATCCACAACCCATATCGCGGGTAAGTTTCGTCTAGAGTAGGAGTTGTATTCACTAGTCGAAAAGAAACCACCGAGAGCATCTCCACGATGACTGATCTAACGTTCTGTGGAAAAGTGATTGCATTGTTGATTTCGTACCACTGCTTGATAGTCTTCGTCCGTGCAGTAGATCCACCGACATGTGATTCATCGTACGGATGCGTTTCTTCCATCCGCCAGGAAGATTGCGCCAAGGGAGAGATACTGATCTCTGGCGGTTCGCTGAATGGTTGCTGCCCTGGTTGTCGTGGTGGCCGGACGTACCTAGCCGTGTGCAATATGAACATTCCGGATCGCCGCTGTGCACCCGGCCTAAAGTGCGCTGGGCGCAAGTGCATCTTTGATCGTTGTAAGTGACCACCTTCAACGAACTCCTGGTACATCCTGGTAAAGCACACGTTGTTTCCACTTCGTAGCCACCTGTCTGCATACGATGCATCTAGATCGAGATTTAGTCGGTTGGATCCCAAAGTGCAATCTGGACGGTACGTACGCGGTTAAGCAATGCCGGGGAGATCGACTATCAGGACGTTGCTTCTGCTACAGTGAGGACGGGAAGCGTATCTTTGGATGGGATTGGTACCGGAACACCGAGCGTATGACTTGCGGTGAGGAACCGAACAGCTCTTTTAATGGGAATGATAACAGCAACTTACAATCTTCCGTCCCGCCAACAAAGCCTGCAGTAGACGGCGTGACAAGCTGGAGAAAGAGGGTCGTTTCGATGTTACACTACACTGCACACAGAATGGCAACTACGAGGAGCTCCAATGTGATTCCGGGCTATGCTGGTGTGCGGATGAGTTCACTGGAAATGTCCAGCTCGGCACGACCGTAGTGCATGAGAGTTTGTGGCAGTTGCTGCCTTGCTGTGAGTATTACGTGTACCTCGTAAAATTTTGCCTTCAATATCGAGTGACTCCCGGTGACCTTCCCGATTCGCAGATAACAGTACCCTGCACGGAGAGTCGTACCTGCGCCAGTGCGAAAGTGCTGCCCAGGCGCAGAAAATGATCCTCAAGAAGTTCTACACGCGCGGTACCGTTGGTGTTACCTTCAATGAGATTCCGTGCGACTACGACGGTGCTTACGGTCGGTACAAGGTTGAAAATGGAGTGTAAGTAACGCGTTCGAGCGCGCAATACGTGCCGGTGGCTCGTGGCGCACAGCGCCCCAAAAACAGGGACAAGTTCACAGAGTCACGGTGGCCGCACTTTAAGGGTGTGGTGCGGTGCCTTATCGCTTTCATCCCTCGGAGGTCGCTTTTTGGCGGCATGATGTTATTTTTTCACGGTTCACGGTCACGGTTTTCTCCGGTTGCTTTTACAGTGTCTACTGCACTTGGCGTGACGGAAAGAAGATTGGATCGTTTCAGATACGCTCCAGTATGCTGTCGTCGGTGAACTGCTGTAAGTAATAGAAAAAAGGGTGTCCACAAATCACTGGCAAGCTTTTCATCATTTTCCTTCCATTCGGTGCCCATCGCTTTCCTGCCGCTGATCTCGTGCAGATTGTGCACGCGATACGATCATCTACCGGGAGGCGGGTATACCGTTTACGCTGGCCTGCGGTGGCAACGGGAACTACGAGTACTCTCAGGATCAAAATGGCCAACTGTTTTGCGTAGACAGCGATGGGTTCGTGGTAACGACGGAGGTCGCACCGAATGAATCATGCGATAAATTCATCTACAACTCCGCTTTCTACGACGAGGACTGATCGGTATTATGGGGAAGTTGATGACGACAGTTTGCCTCCATCTCATATCTGTTACGTTTGAAGTTCATAGGAAAAACAAGAAACTGAATGTATCGTGCGATATGTGATACAACCATGCGACCACCGCAAAGAAAATTGCTTACGTCTTGATTGTTACCGGTTTACCCCACACTTCGCAACCATTCTCGGGTGAACAATGAAGCCGAACCGAAAGAATCTAAACCATCTTGGCATTGGAAACCGAAACTCCCGGGGTGCGTTACCGCAAGCGTATCCTTTACTGACCACACCAACCTCAAACAAGTGACGGCTCGATATGTTATGATTTTGGTAACCCAACACCGGGAACACCGTTCGCAGACTTGGTATGTAAGAGCAATTCTATCGCCAAAGCCTTTAACTTCACACAACGAATCTACTGGCACAGCGTCTAGATACATTCCGCACCATAGGGCAAATGCTTGACCTTTCCCTGTACACGAGTTGCCGTTTTGCAGAAACCTGTTCCATTTTTGTTGCAGAGTTGCAAAATGGTTACCAAACTGTAACTCATTCATGGAACTCGCCAGTGGTTTGCTTTGGTTTGGAAATCGAAGAATTGGTCGAGTGGAGGGAGTTCCATCGTTGTAGTAAAAGTGCAGTAGAAAGGTTACGTGGCTCAGATGTAGTATCGGTATGTTTTACATTTTAAATCCCTTTACCGCGCCATCCAGAAGGTGTGAAGTAAAAGTGCATAAGAAACCATTCAATAAGCCCCGGGCAAACTGGATCGTATTGCCTTTTTGGACTAAGCTGGACTTATATTTGGCATAGAGCCATAGATATTTTAAACTGTTATGGTTCAGACATGAGCTGAATAACAATTACCTCTAGCAAAACCATTGAAACGCCATCTCTTGCCCCACCCTTTAGTAGAGCTTTGTGCTGAGTAATCCTTCTTTATTGTCTAATGAAACAAACAAACATGCCCTACATGGTGTATACTAAGACTTCACTTCACTCCAAACATGTGACATATTTAATTTTAGCCAGTAACTCACTGCAACGTCCGACCGGGCTACGACATAATTACATTGTATTACAACTTCTTGTCATCTTGTCCGACACCGACCGGGTACGGACCGAGTTTTATGGCAGGTGTTGGAGTGCTTCAGGAGTGGAGTGGTCCGGTGGATGACACAAACCCCCAATAAAACGTTGCCTCGCACAGTCCCCTGTTCCACTGCACCACGCCACGGTAACACTTACCTCGCAGGAAATAAATCAGCAGAGACAGCTTCTTCTGATTCTCGTCGTTCTACTGTATAATGCCGGATTCTGTCCCTTTGCAGTACTTCACACAGACACAAGCACGCACTGTTTTTACTTGTGTTTCTCCATTCAAGCTTGTCACTACCATACGAAAGATAATGTACCAGTCCGTGTTCTATCGAAACGTACGTTTTATGCGGTGATCTCTGCTGTCGGTCCTCCCGTGCGGTCTGCTATCCACCGGTAAGATGTTTCACGCGCCTTTTTTTAGTTGATTTTATAGCTTCTGTCCATTTTTAGCCAGCAGCAAAAGGACAGTCACACCATAGGGTTCGACCTATTGTTTACATCTTTAATGATGTCGTCGTTCTTGACGGCCACCAGGAATGATATATGTATCGGCTATTCCACAGCCAATCTTTCGGCTTTATTCGCTCTTTAATAATCTAAAATGAGAAAAAGATCACATGGCAATCGTTAGTGAAATTGCAAATCAAAACAAAATACAAACAACATGGTGAATAATAAAAAAATGGCAACAAAAACTTCATCAACACTTCACCTACCGCTCATTTTAGAGCTATTTTCACACGGTTTACCAGACCTCCACCGGCTGAAGATGCACGAGGGCAAAGAGAAAAATAAATAACATTCCTTTCAAGTACGATTAAGCGTTAGCTCCACTTTTCCAGTCTTTCCGAAAGTGAGAAACGATCTTGCGGTGCAGAGCGGATGATTTTATTTGCTTCTCACTACAAAACCCGCCTATTTTCACATCTGTCATCCATTTAGGTTTTCATCTATCAAGTGGTTTGTTCATTTTATTCGGTTTATAGTATGATGCGTTAATGTGCGCTATTTATTTCTATGATAGTCGTTATTATCGTTTTTTTCCTTCTTCTACCGGATCTGTTTGTCAGTTTTTTTTTCTTTTCATTTGCAGCACTATTGTGGATGTTCCTTCTTCACCGTTTGATAGATTGTGTTGTTGTAGTGCACACGAGTGGTGAAGCGTGAAACACAATTCATTCCCCTTTTTTTTCATCAAACTGTGTATGTTTTTTTTGCTTTGCTTCGCTTTCGTTATTCCTATTTGCGCTTCCAAGTTAATGTTTGCTTGTTTATTTATTTATGAAGACATGCAAATATTGTACTGTACATGTACATCTGTACGCACCGAGAAATTATCTTTTGAAAAATTACCATTATCAATTCAATTATCATTATCATTATCAATTATCAAAAATTAAAAATTATTAAGAAATTATCTATGGATTAATGCTGCACAATGCGAGGAAAACTACTTGAAATGTTATGGAAAACTGAGAAAAGCTCATTTAAAACTTGTTTAAAAACCCCAAGGAACACTGCTGAAAATATCTGGATATGACTCAGGAATACACCGAAGTTAACACCGGAGTTAACCCCCGGAGATAACACCGGTGTCAACACTGAAGTTGACTGTGGTATTTACTCCAATGTTTACTGCGTTGTTAACTCCGCAGTATTCCGTACCTGAATCTGGTGTCGACTCCGGAGTAATCCGTTGTCGATTCCGGCGTAATCCGCAGTCAAATCCGAAGTTAATTCCAGATAAATCCAGAGTCGACTGTGGGATTTTTTTATTTTCATTTAATTTCATTTCATTTATGATTTATTTTTTTGTTTGCCGCAAGGGGTTTCGGAGTTGAATCCGGTTTTTCATCTTCGGAGTCGATGTGTATTCATGAATCTATTCGGAGTTCGTAACACTACTATAAAACCATCGTAAGACACATGATCAACATTACCTTTGCAAAAAAAAAATCCCCTCATGAAACATTTACCATGAACCTCGTAGACCCAAGAAGCGAAACACTTCTCTATGTCTCGTCCTTCACCAATTGCTCTTACGCTGTTACGAAAATGGAGAAAATTCTGTTGCGCCATGACCTCCGCACCATCACTACTTACTAACCACGCACGTGAAGCCACCCGGAACGAGAACAAAGCCAAAAGAAACTCACTTACTGGCGGTTTAATGCAAGCAAGAAGAAGGGAGGAAGGTAAAAACTGGTCAAAATGTATGTGTTAACCATGAAGAAAATTAAGAAATGAAATTTTCTTCACCCTTGGCATACTCTTGCTGTGTTTTTGTGTGTGTGTATTTTTGTTCTTTTCCTCGACTCTTCGCTCAATTCGCAATTCTTGGGTAATTATTTTTATAACAGAATCCCCCCATGAAGCGGCACCCCTAAGGTTTGGAGGAACGAAGCAAAGCAAATATAAAAACAAACTATTTTAGCTATTTCGTGTGACTTCGAGGAGCAATAATGTGTAATGATAATGTTATTACGGTTTAATTCTTTCAGTTCTTATTTCTTTAGTTAAAAAAAAACACCCAAATACTATAAAAGAATTAATAACGTAGAAAGAGTAAGAAATTTATTTGAAATTTATGAATTTTCATGGTCTTGAAAGAAATTAAATGCTTTCATTATCATTAAACTATCAAACCTCACACCGTTTGCACTCTAAATATTTCAGATTTCAAAACAGAATGAATAATCCTATGTTTGATTCATAACGCGGTAAAAAATTACAAATATCTAACCCATCAACAATCGCGACCGCTATCAGCAGTCCGATAAATACTTCATATCCCGTCTACCATTTGTCGCTGAATGATGTAAATGACTCAATGCGGATTTCTTCGGATTGTTATCGAACGTATCCACGATAGCTTCTTCGCTCGTGCGAGCCACTGCGGGGGTTGCATATAGATATATGAGATATGTATCTCATCCGAAATCCACTCCCACCATCAATATTAGCATCGGCGCAACCGATTTCATATTTATGAACTTTGCCACTAATCTGTTTTACGCTAGCTATCTCATATTTTGCGGGTGATTTAGCATGCCAAAAACAATATTCTGTTCCTCCAATTCACATGGAAACATTAATCGAAATATGTTAACACGAACGCAACGAATCTATTTACCGCACGCAAACGTTGTTGTTAACTTCGCGCGTAAATTTCCTTTTCGCGGAAGCTCAATATGACGCGGTGTAGGCTGTTTGTAGTTGAGCAGCAGTAGCTTTCATATTCAAACGGGCAAATTTAATTTATTCCATTTATTTTAAGCGCTCCTTACATGTCTGTAGCAATCTGTAGCAAACGCAAACTGCAAATAAACTTAAATAATAAAAACTGCACTTGTTATATCTATAGAAGGGAAGGTGACGAATTGGTGCAGCTTTACAGCTTGTGGAAACAAACAAAAAAAAAGACGGACGTACGAAGTTGAGAACTTCATGTGTTCGCATCAACAGCCAAGTCTCTCTACGGTAGTATCTCTCAAAGCAAATCTCCCTAAGATGAACATTTCTGACAGTTCCTTCATTTTCAATACTTTTTTTGTCTCTCAAAGCTGCAAAATCTCCCTCACATCACTTTCTCAAAGCTGCACATGATGTTTTGTACACCAATCTAAGGTAGCCGTGTTTTGAGGTTAGCCAATAACAGCTCGTGATGATTGCGTTTACAAAGCACGGTTGAAGACTTTTGCCATACATAAATGGTATACCATCCAAGTCTCTCTAAGATAGCGGTCCCTTCAGCTGGCAGGTTAAAGAGACTTAACTTTGTACAAGGTTTTTGAGATGACAGAATAATGCAAGCGCTTAGCACAACAAGCGTGGCATATGACATTTCAACGGCCTGAGAAGACAACACAACCGCAGCAGGCATAGTTCAATACAAGCACATGATATCACAATCGCAGCGCTTGCGTTGTCCTATCATCTCAAAAACCCTGTAAAAGTCCTATCATCTTAAAAACCCTGTTCTGCGAGAGCTTTATCTCCGTAATTGTAGTTTTAGTCGCAAATATTCATAGCTCCAGATTTCCATTATTTTAAATTAAAACACTCATCCATAGTGCTGTTATTTCTGTCACCTAGCTTTCTCATTACTAAGCTTAAGCTACGGCAGTACGTAAAAACAATATCCACAAACTTCCAATATCCGAAATTGCTCATAGATTTAGTCATCCGAACGGTTTGCGGCAGCTTCACGGTCGGAAGCATTAAAATGGCAAACGGTTCCAATCACACACACGAAGAGACATGCTCGAACGCCATGCTCATTCCCGTTAATTTTGGGGCAATGAAATGAACACAGCGTCAACATGCCAACATGGGTGCCGGAGGCGTTTACGAACACGACGAGCCCACCGTTCCGCCGGTGTGTGTTGTGGTGGCAAAAGCTAGAATGATCATTATCGTAATTAAAAAGGGTTCTCATCTCCTTCGCTCTATCGATGGACGTTTTTCTACTGGACGTTTTGCTACGGACAGTTTTGCTTCGTCCAACGTGCGAACGTGACCAAACGATCGATCGATATGGAATTAAGTTGTATTCACATCAAGAAGGAAGCTAATAATTAGCCATACCATCTACCTGCAGTGTTCTTATACAAATACTAAAAATAGAAAAGACAAACCATAAGATCGCACTACTGGAGTAGGAGTTAGACTGAGTGACCAGGTGATGTGGAAAATTTAGCAGTAGTTGAAATTTTCTAACGTCTATAGGAACAATATTTATATACAATTAGTATTCATATTTATATATTTTTATATATTTATATAAAATAGTTTGAGGTCTTTTTCCCAAACTCCTCCACCTTATTTTTATACATTTGCTCTTTAATTATTTGCCCGGCGTTTCACTTTCATGGATAAAAACTAGTTTCGTTAAATGGAACACTACTACCAGTGTTCCTTTTTGCATCCATTAGAGAAAAACTAACAACCCCCCCACAAGGTCACACATAACACACTTTTCTTCTCCAAAACATTCATATCCTCATGTTCGTCATGCAAGCGACACGTGCGGCTAGAGTTAATGTTAGGTCGGAATAGAAATAGTAGTAGTTATTTCCTCCACAGCTCTCCATAATCCCGTGCACCAAGAAATGGGAGTGACCGGTAAATCCACTTATCGTACCGTTTGCTACAGCATTTGTCGCACTTGCTGAAACCCCAGTAACAGGGTTCGCACATCGAGGGCACTGCATTTCTAACGGTACCCAAGGCCAAACGCGTGACCAAGTATTTAGATAGATATTTTTTTTTTTAGTGCAACAAGATAAAGCTGCAGTGCAATGGTGGTTTAATCCCGTCTGCAGTAGCACACGGTATATGTAGGAATGTAGGTTAAGATAGCTTGATAATGGTACGTTTGCAATACAAGTACTCTTCTGGACGATCAAGATATTTGCGCGAAAGTAATGGACATAAATGGTTCAAATTAGAGATTCCTATTGTATTTGGAAAATGATTTGAGGCAGCTTAATATAATTCAATTTTAAATTATGCACAAGAATCAAGTAATTTACTTACTTACTTACTTATCAGACGTCTTATCGGCCTGCTGTGGGAGTTTTTTAAACCGCTGTCACTGTCAAGTTCCATCGTATGTCTATGCCTATTAATACGATCTTTCTGACAGACGACAAACAGACAGACAGACTAACAGACGCATCAACGTCATCACTCCACCCCAATTTGGGCCTACCACGCCTCCTCTTTCCTCATGTGGACGACCTAAAAAAAACTTTACAGGCTAGGTCGTCCGGTGTCATTCTCATGACGTGACCAGCCTACCACATCCTGCCGAGATTAATCCGCTGTACGGCAATAAGTTCGTCGTGCGGGTCATTCCACACATAAAGGACACAAAAGCCTTCTGAGCATCTTCTTCTCGATCGCGGCAAAGAGGGTTACGTCAGTTTTGGACATAGTCCATGTCTCAGAGGCGTATGTGAGTACTGGAACTCTATAAGTTTCAGCTCCGTTCGTCACGACAGGTGATTTGAGCAGAGAAGTTTGCTCAAACTGTAGAATGGTCGGTTGGCAGCCAGCACCCTAACGGGTATCTCTACATCAATGTTACGTCATTCGTCTCTATATACGTCACCCCTGCATAGAATTTGTTAGCAGGGACGCTGGTGGTGGTTTTTGGTTCATTTATCTTCAGAATCAAGTAAAAACATCCAGGGAATTGAAGTTTCAAATAAGAAAGAATAGCTAAGGCTCTCTTGCCTTAATTATTATGTGTCGTTCAAGATAATCAGATCGTCCCCAAGTCCGGATGAATTTCTAGTCCACAACTGTTAGTGAGCTAGATCGAACACTGAACTAAAGCGTCGTCGCTGACCGTGCGGACTAGAATATCCTTTTATTACTATGGAATGTAAAACTAAGACTATCTACCGCTGGAGTGGAGAAACTCTTTCGTGAATCCGCTACGAATTTATCTTGACCTCAAAAACAAACATATGATCGCTTTAATGGGAGCCTCAGCAATGGAAACAACACATATTCGAGCATCATAAATCAACGAAAAAGCCTCACTCTATCGCAGCACACTAGCATAAAGATGGGCTCTCAAACAATCAAACCCGACACTGTTGGCAACGGCTGTCAGAGGGTGATAAGTAGCACAAATCGTGCCCTTTTTCAAACCTGTTGACTGCTGCAATCTGTTGCCTGGTGTTTCGGTGCTTTTTTTTTTTCTTCATCGGCATTTGCTGTTCAATTTTTCATACCGCTCTCTTCCGGGTAGGATGCGAATTTTGGATGCCCGCATTGCAAACGGATAACGTGCAGGTTATGGGCAACAGTATAAGCAGTATCGATAGCATCACACGTACGGCATGCTACGGCACACGGTTTGCCAAGCTTCTGGATGTCAGTGCGAGTGCGGCAACCATCATCAATATGCATTTCAATTTCAACTTATCAACCATTGAACCTACCGTATTCATGAGCATACATTATTGACCTCCTTTTTGCTTGCTGGTCTGTCGTCGGAGGATGTGTGGAACGCAAACGAGAACGAATGGATACAAATCTCCCATGGGATAGATGATTTTACCACAGGTTCTCCCCCCCCCCCCATTTACCCAGTTTTGTTTTTCCTATTGGGGCATCATCAAAAGTGTTCGCTGCATAGGCGCGTGCTGGAATTCCACCAGGCACTCGAGCGACCGGTTCCCGGTGCACTTGTACAAGGCCAACAGGCCCCAATCCCAAACATCAGGATCCCCGGACGCAACGCAAAAGCCCCGATACAGAGCCCAGAGGGTTACAGACAGCAGACAGAAAGACGAAGGAAGTAAAAAAAAATACGTTACAAAAAGCTTCGATTTCGCCCAGGCCAACTGATTGCAATTACGCCTAAGGTTCACGTTCAAGTACCTTCCGAATGGCAGCCGGGTTCTCATCTAAAAATAATGACATGGCCCCTATTAGAGCCACCGCATGCCTAACGGGGATGGGAGAGCGCATCAACAACTACCGACTCGGGGTTGGTCAGTTGGCAGGATTTCCAATTTCAGACGAGCGAAGCCAGTGAATGTGACCTACCTTCCCCCTGCTAACGTCACCAGGTTACGGAACACAGCGATCGGAAGACAACAAACAAAAGCGAAACAAAAACACACACGTCCAAAGAGTGCGATTGAATTTTTCATGAGCAAATAGCTTCTACTGTAGCTCACACACACGCCACCTGTTCTGGCCATGCGCCTATGGAGCTGACCATTGTCGGATGGTTTGGATGGCATTCCAGCGTGGCGGGCAGCCGCACGGCTCCATTCATCTCAGCGATGAATCGACCTGCGACGCCATTGAAAGCATAAAATCTGCACCATATGTATTGTGCTTCTTGTTGAATTAGACGAGCACTGGATGTGGTGTACAGGAAGCACACCCCCTCCGATTGCCAGCCGACCTTTTTTGTCGCTCAGTGTGTGTGTGTCTGGTACGATAGCACTCCCAGCAGCTGGCTGTACAGAGCCCCAACTAGTAGATTGTTAGGGAAGTTCACCAGTTCACCAAAGGGAGAACGACCTACCGAGGGCATCGAGAGAGTGTGTACGTACACTAGAAGTACGCACTCCTCGCCATGTCAAGTCGACAAATCTGACGTTTGAAGCCCCAATGAGGCACCTCTTCTCTGTAGCAGGATTGTAAACTATCAAACGTACGGGGTGGAACTCACTCGCTAATTATCGATTTTTTCGCGGCTTCCTTTCTTCCCGGGTTGTCCTATAACACCGACAGTGCCGAGCCTCATCATGCCCAATCTCGTTAGGCAACGCAGAGAAAAATTTGTGCAAAATAAAACCGGGATAGAAGTTCATCACCATTACCTCGGACCGGTATGCTGGTCGTCATCATCAGCGGTATCTACCACAATTACTTGAGGCATCTTCTGGCCATTCACCCATAAAGTGATACTTCGGTCCACATCGTCTAGCGAGATGCCGTGCGCGTAAAGTATCTCACGTGCTGTGTGGGGGGGGGGGGTGTGGGGCTAAGTATATCGAGAACGTGGCAGCCCTGTACCTTACAAGTACAACGCTTCACGTTGGCTTCAGGCTAAGAAGACTGCTTCACACCCCTCCAGCGCCGCAGTGTCACTTGTCCCGCCGCATGTAAACATCGTACGCCCAACAGTTCGGAGCCTGCCTCCCGACCGAACAAAATTAAAGCACCGAAACCACAGTACGGTCGCGCAGGGTTCAAAGCCAACCATCCTCTTCTAATGCCCTCGGGAGATGTTCGGAGAACGGTGCTTTGCTGGAACAGCCATTCAGGGGAGTTTAGTTTCATGCCGTTTTTTTTTTGTCTTTTGCACGTTTGTTTAACTTTGCACAGTTATTGCAGTTATAGCTCGTGTAGTTCAGAGCACGGAATGGAAAAGGCTGTCGAGATGTGTATCTTGGCTGTAAAAAAAAAAAAAGTTTTCCAAGACACAAAAGCACAATTCTTTCTACACTCTCCGCAATGTCATAAGATGTGAAAGAAGTTTTGTTCACAACATGGAATTGGTACCGTTGGAGTACACGCGAAGTTCCTGTAGCCCTCGTAGTACCGGTGAAACGGGGGCAGGAAGTTTGTTCATATTCAAATCCGGAGTGAAAATAGCTCAGCTGGAATTTCTTTGCAGGAGGAGGCTACAGCCAGTTTAAGCAAAAGTTCCATCTACAATCGGGTCATATTCTTTTATTGGATTTTTATTGCAATGGAAAGCACTCTCGGTGTCTTCGAGTGTTCTTGCTTTCTTCTAAGCAATAAGCAGATATTGTGATGCATCCGGCACCGGCGTACAATTGTTCCGGAACCATTTAACGCACATGAATAAAGCATCATGCCGGAAGCGCGGCAACCTAACATATGCGCCGGCACACGACACAACGGGCGCGTAGATCGTAGCCGATTACAAAACGTGAGAAAATGGTTCGGCATATCTTGAATCCCCCCCCTGCTGGTACACTCGGTAGCGATCCCAAGCGTATCCAAACAAAACATCCAACCCTGACACACCTTAAAGACTTTACCCATCAAACAGGGTTCGCACATAATCCCTAGCATGTCCCACCGGTAGGCATATACCACACTATCGGGGCAAAACCAAAGATGTCGCTTCGTCTGTTGTTGTTTGCTGGAGACGATACGCGTGCATTGGGAGTCTAAGACCTCCCCTAAGCGGGAGTGTCTCGATCGCACCGAACAAAGCATCAAGGCGGAAATAAGCTAATAATGGTTGGGAAATCTACCATGCCGATAGTTCATCGTGCTATCAACACCCTTCATACAAATACCGGACCGGGAGAAAATTAATGACTCCATCACATAACGACATTAGCGATACGGATGGTTCTGCTTACGATCACAGTTACGAAGCCCTGCTTGTCCAGATGGCGAAGGGTTGGAAGGTACTGATGATAGCAATAATAATGCACGAAAGACAGAGAGAAGTGCATCATTAAAGTGTATCAAATGATCTAATCCTATTGAGGGTAATTTTGCTCAGTACACACTCCCACCGACTTGGCCCTTCGGTACACACACTTTTATAGCCGCAAACTCTGATTCCGCCGGTGGAAGATCTTCAACGGCAGACAGCCTTAATTGCCTTGTGGCAAAGAAAAACTCTCATACCGAAGGCGTAAGTCAATGTTACGCAGTTCATGAAAAAGGAAAGCAGTTCATATTTAATTTCCATGCCCACCCACACACCCTGTGTTTCGCTGGCATGGGGTTTTTTTTTCTTTCGCAGCTGTGAGACACTAGCCGATTGGATTTAGCCGCTTTGGCGATTCGATTCACGCTTCTTCGGGGGTTTTAGTAAAGGGGCTGGCGGAGACGGTATCCGATACAAGAACCCACAAATTACCGTGCTTAATTGACCAAGACGCACTCTAATTTGTTTCTCGGTCTGCAACAGAGACCAGAGAAACGGCAATAGTTTTCGCATTCACGCCATACAAGAACCCTCACAGACAGCAAAAAAAAAAATAACACCCGCACAGTGCTGTTCTTTTGCGAACGATGGGACATTCCCCGGTGGTCGGGTGAATGGGTGTGTCCGCTTATGTGCACGGATATGAACCCACCATCCATATTTATAATTTGATCGAACGATAAGTGTTGACATTAATTCCATTCCGGACGTGCGGAACAGTGAGCGCTGGTGGAGTCGTCTAAACCGTTCAGGGGTGTCAGGGGATTTTGATGAAGCGCCCATACTGGACCAGTTAAAAGATTGATGGTTTCGTTTGTAACAATGAGTGCAAAACTGTCAATTCTTTTACACCCAATAAGGGGGACCAGGGGTCGGCACACCTTTCTCGAGCACGACGGGCCACATACTCCAAACGAGGTTTTAGACTCATGAAATTGCGATACAGTCGTTGCATGAAATTGTGTCCCTTAGCAACTAGTTTTTGACAATGGGCAACAATTTTTATCTCGTGACCACCAATTTTTGACAGTGAGCATCAATTTTTGTCACGTAGTCACCTATTTTTGTCTCAAGTTGGAAAGTACTCCACGTAAAATTAACACTTTATTCACATCAAATATATTTTCATCTATCAATTAAATAAAAAGCAGGACATTCTGCTAGATATTGTTTATATACAAAAAAAATCAAGAATAAGCGACTAAAAATCGTGCTTAGAGACAAAAATTAATGCTACAAAAAAAAAAAAAGCTACAAGCTACTTCATCACGTTAATATTTTAATAAATTTTTCTTATAAATTATTCATGTTATTCATTCATGCGTTCATTAACGTATGCGTGTTCAACTTCACGTTAAAACAATTTTAGTAAGCTTTCAAATCGGCCAAGAATTAATTGATCGACATTCACTGTGCCAGACGACCAAATAAATTTTGTAGATAAAAGTGGACAAATATGACACATTTGATGGCGATGATGTTTCACAGATATGTTTTGTTAGTATCGTAGGTGGCGAGATCTTGTGATGTATGTAAGGGTCTTTCAAATTTTCTTTTTTATTTGCCGACCCCTGAGTTAGACGGTTTGAATGCCCCAGGCGTCCATCCCACGTGAAGTGAGCCATGAAAACTTCGACTTCGCATTACCGGCAATTTATTACATCAGAAGCAGCATGACAAAACCGATGTCCCATCTTTTTTCTGAATCAATTTGATTTTTATCTTACGGCGCTCCTCATTAAGACAATCCCAGTTCCAAACCCTTCCCAGCTCGAAGCTAATTAGTTATTAAAGAAATAAAAGAAAAAAACACGCACAATTCGACCAGATACCGCCTAGTCATCTTATTAATGAGAAAGCCTTGCGGAAATCAGACTATGTATCACACATCTGAACACCTTTTGGGGGGTTTTCGAGAAAAATTGATTAAGCATTTCGACGACACCTGGTTTCCGAAAGAAAAAAAAACATAATAAAAACCAAACGCGTTTCATCACTCTCGCCACGCACACGCAACATAAATCAATGAACATAAGATACAAAATCCACCACGAACAAAAAAAACAAAAGCACCAAATCAACCCTTTTTCATCACGCGCGTCACATAACTCAGTTTTGCTTTTGAGCACCAAATCTGCTATTTCGCTGAGATGAAAAAAAATCACGACCCAAAGAGAACCGTGCCGTATGTAGGAAGGCGCGAAGTCATGGGACATACCTTCTTCTTTTTCACTCGAAATTGGCGGCCCAAGAAAATCCAACCCTGTCGCAACGGCTGCATCAGAGGCGAGCTACCTAGCGGCTGTACTGCACTTGGCTTCACAACGATTACCCAATGCAACCTGGGTGCACCACCCGCTTCCCCCCCCTCCCCCCCCTTCTCCATTCACCAATTTGAAACTCGTGGATAGTGACTTGTTTACGAAAGGGAAAAAATCACGTGGCCGCTATGCAACATCGCAAAGATGCTGATGGGGAGAGGTTGCGGTTGCACTTTATCCGCCATTGCTTGGTTGCGGTTTTGGAGGTTCGAGGATCAGAATGCATACACCACCAACAAAACAAAAAAAAAAAGCAAGACACGGCAAGGGCAAGATCTCACTTCGAACTCAGACTCCGGTCGGTCGGTCCGTACACTGTCTCTGTCGGACGAAAACTTCAACATGCTGAAGGGCTCCAACTTGGATTGATGGTAGTCTTCTGATGCGATGGAGCAAATCTTATCGCTCCCTCCATCATGGTACCTCTTCTCATGTCTGTTACGATGGCACACGTCTAGTGACATGACCTAGATGAAGTGCCTTGTATAGGCGGTGCCAGTTTGGTTCGGTTGTCAAGTTCGACTGCAATGGGTTTCTATTTGCTATACGCGCGTTAAACAAGAAACTTGCAAGCCTTTGTGGAGACAAAGTCACGCAGAGGTTCGCAATGCTTGGACCAATCTGTCAAGGACAACATCTATGCATCAGTTTTTGGTCTGGCTACCTGACAGACTCGTCGGAGATGAATTCTGTTTCTAAACTTTGCACAAATCTATAATTTTTTTACAACAAACAAACAAATCTATTGCAGGGGCAGAAAGACTTCTCGTCTTCGTTACAATATTTAACATTACTATCAACATCAAACAGTCATACCCGACATGGTGGAATATCTCTGGGTCTTTCCTACGCCACCCTTATCAGCGGTGTCCATATCGCACCGTCGGGCCGACCGCGCTGAAAGCGGAAATTCGGGCTTACCCGATTCGGGCACTAAAATCATATGCAATCGCCGTATCACACGGTGACAACACACCATCGGTTCAGAGATCACGCCGCTCGAACCATTCATTACCTCACGAAAGGAGGCAAAATGTTCGTTAAAAATAATGCTGCATTGCTACAACGGCTGTGTTCTCACGACAAACTGGCATTGTGGCACGGTTTAATGCTCATCGCCGCTGCTGCCTGGCGGTGGTGATGTTGCAGCGTCATGAAAAACACTAATGATGCCCGCGATTGGAGGGAATGTGGTCGGAAAGTGTTTACTTTGGAAGCCATATTAAATTACAAACAGATGCGAAATTTGTCGCTTCATGGTCGTGACTTTCACGACCAACAAAAAAAGGGATTCCCCCCCCCAGCTCATCATGAAGACTGATGATGCTGGAGGGCATGATCTCCTCTTGCGATCCTTTCCCAACATGTTTGTTTTGTTGGGGATTCAACCTACCGGTTTTCCTCCCATACCACTGTACCGTTACGCGAATTTTCATTTGCAAACATCCATGCTACGTTGTGCTTTCTGCGCGTTTTGCTTCTACTGCAGGTAGTTCCGCGAGCATTTTAATATTATGGCAAGTAATCAAATCTGTCGTGACACATTTTGGGAACAACCCACTGCAGTTTTCTTTCACTTGAAAACGCAACAAATGTGGACAGCAACATAAAGATCAAATCGATCTTTCAACTCTGGCGTTATGAACTGGCGACTTACAAGCTGCAAGAATCTGGGTTGGGCGCGATAAAAAATCCGGTGCTTGCAATCAAAAATGGGCGCCGTCAGTCAAAACCAAGTGCAAACCCTTTTAATTATTCAAATTATTAAATATTTTATATTTTATATTTTAGAAAATGCATAATGCATAAGACATTTGATCAACAAATGTATCTATTTTACCTGAATTTGGTAAAAAAACGAACAACAAATCGCTTTTCCTTGATAATACGGCAAAAGCCGATATACTGGAAATTAAATTTAAAAAAATAAATAAATCGCTTATCCCCACTATAAAGCGGGATATAAATTTATATTATACCTCCAATCAACTGCAAACCCATTCCAACCCATCCACGTTATTTTATCCCATTATGGCATCGAATGAAAGTGAAAACGGTGAATTTTTACCATTGTGTCTCTTGGGCCACACAATGGTATCGTAATTTACAACGCTTCTCCTCGCCGTGCAATCATCAAAATTGGATTAATCTCAACATTCGAAAGCCGTCGTCCAAAGAAGGCGCCCACAAGGCCCTTCTGAAGAAACTTCTCCACTAAACATAAAAAGACAGCTTTCTCGGTCCCCTAAACGACCCGAAGTGCCCTATTAATAAACGGTTCGTCTTCAGTACTTTGCTAAAAATATCGTTCCCAATAGGTACCGGAGAGTGGTCCGTATATACGTAACAGATATTCCTGAACGCGGCAAGTTTTAGAAGCGATTTACCCAAAACTAATATTGGCTAATCCATTTTGCCGAAGATTTGGAACGCACTAGGCTCTTACACAAATCAATATAATAATCAAATTGTATCTTTAATATGCCAGAAATAAAATCCAGAATATATCTTCTTCTCTCAGACACTTGAAGCACAGCGTTACTTGAGGACGACACCCGTTCACGTCTAAAGCTGAAGATTAAATCCTAAAACGCTAAACGTTAAACCTACCTTTCAGCGAACCTTTCAAAATGTAGTAAAGGAAATTGCAAAACAGCAAAATCCGAACTGTTTACCAAAGGAAAATCTCGTATCTACGCGCAACCGATTGCGGGGATGCAAATTTCCGCCGAAACGATCTACCTGCGAGCACATTTTGAAGACCAACTTTTGGAACCAGTAGAGCGGTTATAAGCTACTTCTTCGCTGGAAGTAGAAAATATCAGCAATTTTCCACCTTATCACAAGCGTAAGCGAAAGAAGGTACTGGTACTTCCGGTACCGGCAGTTTTCTCCCCAAGAAAATGAAAAACCCACCAGACGGTAAACGTTCCGGTTGGGGGGGGGGGGGGGGGGGGGGGGGGGGGGGAAGGGTACAATATTTGATCAAAAATCAATATTAAATCGTCTGCACGTCGTCTTGTCGAGACGGCACCTTAGCAACAACGCTTCGTTCTTCCTCGTTCCTTCACAGGTTGGCACAATTTGTGGCAGCAAATCCGATAATTCCACACTTTTATTCGTCTCGCGACGGGCAGGCAATATTCAGTGTTGAACACATTTTCAACCAGCTTCACATACATGGTTTATATTGCAGCACCCACCCGTGTGTGCATTCAAATGGAATCCGATAAATTATTCAATCAACGCTTTACAACGAGACTGTTCTTTGAGCTCTTTTTCTGTGGCTTTTTGCTAACGTTTCGAAGGAAACTATAATTCTTTCCCAAGTCACCTTTCGTTAGCATAGACGAATTAATGTGCGCTAATCATTATTCTAATCGTGTGCTTTCGTCGGCGAACGAAAACAACAAATCTCTTTGAGGGGAGTTGAGAAACGGGGGGAAAACAAAAATTGGTCTGTCAAGACATTTTCTCACGCACATTTGGTGGAACGATCAATCGACCCGTAACGGACGCCAGAGCGGCAAACGGCTCTCTTACTTGTCGCTAGTAACGGCACAGGATACAAAACATCAACGGCTTCCGGTGCGAATTCGAAACAAGACAACCGAACTGCAAGATTTGAAAAACATCTTGTCGGGCATGGGTTGGAGCATAATTTGAGTCCAACACTATTCATGTTAGCACCATTAAACAAGAACTTATAGTCGTTAGACATGCATGTTGTGACAGCTCCCCTGTAAAAGCATTGCTCGTCTAGGTACAAACATTAATAAAGGTATCATTGGGGTGCCACTGCGTCTCATTAAAAAAAAATAATGCTGCAAAATCTCCCGTTCAGTGTTGTTGCATGGTAATAGATATCATAATGTATGTAACATTCTGATGTAATCTAACCTTGCATTGTTTCTTCCAACCATATTTCTTTCTATCGGTTTCATTTTCCTACTGTTTTCCTAGAAAAAAAAACGCAATACTTTGTCATGGAAATACAATTTCTATCCAAGGCCTGGCAACACAAACGCATCCACATGCCGGGTGCAATTTTTACAACGAGGTTACGTTAGCGGTTACGGCACCCAGAATCACATCTCCCTTTGTCACCGTGCGGGCGGATATCGTTCCGCACGATGCTCCTAGATGGAGACATCTCCGGTGCGAACGGCACCCGTACGGAACATCCCGCTACCAGGCGAAATGACAACAACCGGAAGGCCATTACCATGTTGACAGCTGTAAATCTTGCCTTCACGAAACTGCACACACCACGAACAGCACCGTCAGAGGTTAATGCTGTGTTTGGTAAGAAATTGTCAAGATTGTCCTGCTCCCCCCCTCACGCGCTAAACAGTCCGCGAGCATAGTTTGCTAAGCTCTCTAAAATTAGACAATGGCAACGATGACAATCTCCTTCGACTAGCGACTGTAGCTGTAACTATGCTGGGGACGCTTTCCTTGCCTTGCTCTAGAAAATCATGCGACTGCTTACATTGGATTTGACCAGGCAGTGCGGGACTTCAAACGCGCGCCACAACAGAAAGGGAAAAACGCTCGGGACAAAATGTTGTGTAAACATCTGATGCAACGTTCCATTTTCTGGGAAATCAGCTCGTATGGAAAACCCGCCGGAGAATGCATCCGAAGACGCGGATGCATTTGATGCTGCATGGTGACAATTTATCGAGGGCAATAAGTATGTGTCACGATTTAAGGTAATAGCTAACACATTGTAACCTAACGAGTTTTGTTATTCTCAGCACTAGAAGTACAGGTTCTAGAATTTAACTCGTCCGATTTCTTCAAATTCTTCAACGTTTTAAGATTTAATATTTAGTAGTTAATGCGAAGCTTACACAAATCTATTTTCATATTAAATTACACATTAACAATAGACAAATGGCCCGGCCGTTCTTCAGATAAATAAAAAAAATACACATTAATCATAGAACTTTTAAGCGTTTTAAGCGTTTTTCATTGATGATCACTTTACAAACAATTTCGAAGACCTGGATTATGGTTTAATACATGTTTTAAGTACATACTACAGAAAAGATATGTAAAAGTCATGCATCAACAATGGCAGAATTGTTTTACCCCAAAAATTTATGTGATGAAAATGAAGCGTTCCCATTCAAAATGACCGACCATAGTTCTAGTGGTAATATACTAGAACTAGCAAGCGTTTTAAAACGTTTCGTTCCTTTACCAACAATTTCTTAGTCCTGGATAATGTTTCAATATGCTTTTGAGCTCGCAGTGCAGAAAAAATACTTAAAAATCATACTTCAATTATGGTTGAAACCCCAAAAAAGTAACGAAGCGTACCAATCAAAATGACAGCAAATCCGGTAGTTCTAGTGTTTAGTAAGTGTTATGTTAAGTAAGCAAAACAAAAAGGTTTTAAAATGTTGTTAGTTTGTAGTTTTGATAATTAGCGAAACATGATTGCATTTATATAACTATGTAATTTGTAATTTTATCTCAACACAACAAAAAGGTAAAAAATATGCAAAAAACAGCCAAGAAATATGTGAAAATGTTTGCTGACATGCGAGAAAATGATTATATCGCTTAACCTAATCGAGTAAAACATTATGCGAATGAAATACAATGAAAATTTCGATAATCATCTAAACCCCAACGTAACAATCAAGTTGGTAAAAGATAGATCAAGCATGAAGCTAAAGTTCATTCCACTCAAACCACCACTGGACACACGCAGTACCAAATTTGCATTTGACAGCTGAGATTTCACTTTTTTCCCTACCCCATTTCACTACATATACAGAATAAATGGTCACTTTTCCCATCCGGCTTTCCACCGTGGCGGCCCCGGCAGACATAGGACGTACACGTTTCCCATTATACCACCCTCGGTCTCGGGCCGTCCAAATGGGCACCCATTTAGCGCATAATCACTTTAACGTGGACGTGACATGATTTTGTCAACCGGTAACTCCTACTGCTTCCCGAAAGGAGTGTAGTAACACGAACGTCTTTCTCTGGCCCCTGGCGTGGCGCTGGGTGCCTTAAAAATGGGACAAACAATTAATTAATTGGATCCAAGAGCACCGGCCGACCGCACATCACGTGCTGGGTCGGATACCAAATTTGGCATCACTACGCTTTACCTTTCTTGCTTCCTGCGTTACCGGCGGTTGCCACGCGGCGGTTTACACTATTCCTTCGATTACTAATTTCTCCCGGACCACAACCCCCATGATTGACCAACTATTTCCTGAGTAACCGATTAATGGTATCGTTAGACAGTGTGTTAGCGCTGTCTTAAAATGGAAGCAGATTTCCTGCCGAAGGTTTCCGTCCCAACTCCAAACACCACCGAACGCGAATGTTCTGCAAACGGAAGTAGTAAATGATCCAATTTGATTGATTTCACTACCGTTTGCTGCTGTGACTACAACAAGCCAACCCAAACGCGGGCCAAGTTTGGTGGTGGCATTACCCGATAAATAACCCATTTCGATGCCGGTACTGGGCTGCTCAATCAATGAGCACAGGAAAGCGACAAAAGCAAAACGCTGGTCCCCCCTTGTGTTTGCCATTTTTTTTCTCTGCCAAGTCCAATGTCTAGTCTCGATCACGTGCACCTAGACATTCAGAAGTCCTGGGGAAGGTGGGTCCGGAACGGTGGTTTCGGGGGGGTTGGCCAAATGGGTAATTTTGGCGAGCACCTGTTTATGGCCACCAAACAACCTGGTCGGGAAGGTTAGGGGCACCATAAAGCGCTGTTTGGCACACGACACGTCAAATTTTCTGATGATGCTAGGGTATTGTCGGAACACCGCCAGACATGTAATCATATTTTAACGCGTTATTGCACCACGATTGCGATGGTGAGTGCAAAATGGAATGAACGTGAGCGTTGCTTCTACGGTGGCATAAATCATAATGCGATCTCCGCTAGAAGAAGCCAAAAAGACGTCACATATTTCTCTGACAGACCAGCCGTTTATCGTAGGGAAACAACATGTGTCCAACATGTTATCGTTTTCCTGTTTTAAATATGCTGTAGACATGTTAGGGGGGGGGGGTATAAGAAGGTCGAGGTACCATGAGTAATTCTGCTGCTCACTGTCATCTGTCTGCCAGTGCTAAAGCCCGTGGGAATTTTGTCTTGAGAAAAATACTTTTCCGGGTACTTTCAGCTTAAGTTACAGCGTCCTAAAGCTGACCCAACTGTAGACCACCACGTCCAAAAACCACGAAGGTTAAATGGTGGGTGAGTACGAGAAGGCTATAACTTGCACAAATTCCAGTTTTCTAAGATTTGCCCATAAATCAACGTCAACTTCAAAACACATGAACACCCGGAGGTAGGTAAAAAAAACACACACTCCTTACTTTGGCCGCTCATCGCATATTTGAACGCTTATTTATTTGCTCCACATATGGGAAGGCTCGCGTCTAAGGGGGAACTAAACGCCAAAAATAAAAACACTGTCCTTATTGTCGCCTTCTGCCTTTCTAGCTCCAGCCGAAGGTGTGAGAACGGTGCGCGTTGGCGCTAATTATGATTTATTTCTATTGGTTAATTTATTTATTTGCTTTCATTTTTTTCCCTAAAACCATCACCACACTCGCGAATGGCTCCCCAAAAATCGAGAGACCCCCCCCCCCCCCCACACAATAGCAACACACAGCCAAGACACTGTTAGTGCGTTATGTGGTTATACTAAACAATGCGATTGTTTCTTGCGTATCGCATCAACAAATCAAATGATAACACCCACACACACACACACACACACACACACACACACACACACACACACACATGTATGTCTTGGTGGGTGGGGAAGATTTGCGGACCAGACAAACAATAAAAGTCCCGGGCCCTAGCAAACTTGTTTTCGATGCGAACTTTCACCCAGCAGCATGCAGCAGAAAGGCATAAACATAAACAATTCGAAGCCTGTACGCAAACGCATCAACACGCAGGGAAGGGAACAAAAAAAAAAAGAGGGAGCTATTAAAAGCTTTGCCGTTGCGTTTCGTGTTGTGCTTTGTGATTGCTTGCGCGATTTATTTTTGATTCATTTCCCCTATTTTGGCGCTGGCTCTTCCCCTTTGGTGGAAACTCCACAAAATTATTGCAAACATGTGTGGTTGGTACGTGTTTTCCCCTTTTTCGCCGCCACTGTCTAATGATGCAACGAGTTTGAAACAATCAAGCGGATTATTATTATGCTGCCGGGAGAGAGCATCGGATAAATAATGAGCGAAAGGTGTGAATAGTGGAGTAGTTTGAAGTACCAATCAATCAGGCAGATATGCCAGGTTTTGCAGTGGTTTCGCTTTCGTAAACAATCACTTCACAACACAACCACCAAATAACAGGCAAACGCAACAGAAAAAACGCTATATGGTCTTTAACACTAGTACTACCGGACCAGTCATTTGGGACTGGAACGCTAAATTTTCAACCCATTTATTTTTGGGTTAGTAATAATTCTACCATTGTTGACGCATGACCTTTACATATGTTTTCTGTAGTATCAGGACAATAAAAAAGTTCATCCGGTTTTAGTACAAGCGTCGTTACTAGTTCAATTTTACTATGGTGGAATCTGGCAACACTGCCATGTTGAAGCTGTCATTTTGCTGCAGTGTAAATAAAATGATTTTCATGAGCTTGTAAAATGGTAACATTTGTGCCAAATAAAGTATTTTTGCGGGTAGTTCCACTTCTTTACTTCTGCACGAACAAACAAATTGCCTACCGAAAGTTTTCGAATATTAACGGAAGTTTATGCTGACCATGCTTTATCAGAAAGAACTTGTCTAAAATGGTTTGCATGGTTCAAAAGCAGGAGCTTTTCTTTGGAAGACGAAGAACGCTGCGG
The DNA here is from genome assembly GCF_943734725.1 of Anopheles marshallii. Taxonomy (NCBI): domain Eukaryota; kingdom Metazoa; phylum Arthropoda; class Insecta; order Diptera; family Culicidae; genus Anopheles; species Anopheles marshallii. Next base: position 62,496,828 of record NC_071327.1, read on the forward strand.
ATGGCCCTTGAAATAGGAGGATAGAGGACTCGAGACACTCGAAGAACTTGGGGCGGCTAGGTGGTGTATTGATAGTGGCGCCGGTCTTCATACGAACGGACCGGACCAAAATCCCATCCGGACCAATCCCCCCCCGTACGCAAATCCGTAAGATCTTTATAATTTATAATGCTGATAAAAACTCAAACAGCTATTCGAAAATAATTCAGATCTTCGAAATTATTTGTAAAGTGACATTCAATGAAAAACGCTTAAAACGCTTCATATTTTTCTAGTGTTAAGCTGATTGTACATAAATAAATTTAGTATTTTGTCATATAAAGGAAATTGAACATTAATTCGCCGACACACTTCTGTTCCATAAAATGTTATACAACAGCAAAAAAAAAATGGTTTGCTCAATTTAACCGATTGCATGCGAAAGGTAACAATTTACAAAAAAAAACATAAATCATCAAATTTAAATGAAAAACATCCATAAAATCTTTACAAACAGAAAATCTCATCTCCCGGGCTGCTGTGTTGAGCAAGCGCTCTATAATGCATAAGGAAGAACCACTCGCTTTCATGAATAATACACTGAGGTGTAAATAATCGCCCATTGCAACTGCAACGGCAAACTACTGCCCATCGTATAAACAAAGGTGCATAAACATCAACTGACACATCCCGTTCGGTCGGCGGAATTGCACCGGAATGCACCAACGATCGGGTCAGATTTGTTGCAATTCCCATTAATAAATCGCAAGCGGAATAAATTACAATACTACTGCCGGTGGCGGCGGAGGTGGCGGCTGTGCAAATATAAGAGCAAAGCCTTCATACTTCATTTAAGCAAGCAAGCAATTGCATTGCTCTGCGGTTGTAGCGAATGCGAATTCCAATGATACATTTGTTTTAGTAATAAAAAATTAAATAAAAAAAAAATTACAACCTCCCTTGACGCCCTATTTTATGGATACAATCCATCCAAAAAAAAAGGGTATGTTAATTAAAATTGTACATAAAAAACCGTGTTGCTTTTTTGTTACTTGTTCCGCACAAATAACCGGTTTCTTTCACAGATCGATGCTGACGGAACTTTCTTCGGACGCTTCCCGTATCAGGTTTCAAGATTATCTAGCCACACACACACACACGTGCGTCTTCTTCACGTGGGGTCAATGTAGGGCAGAGTGACAAAAAAAAACCCACCCTTCCCCAATTCCCGGACCAAAATTCCCGAAAGTCATCCACACACCAATGGAGGTGAATGGTCGATGGTTTGCTGGTGGGATGTCAATGAGCTCGGGCCAGTTGTCCGGTACGTGGACTTTGCACGCGGCGGAACTCATGATCACACGCTAATCGATCAAAATCACAGAACGCCACCAGAGAGGTCTTCGACCACCGTGGGCTTCTTCCGCTACCACCCTCCTCTGTTGCTTCACCCTCCGTCGACCCGGGGGCCAACCGTCATTGGGGGGGCACGACGCTCCATGACTCAAACCGATTGCCACCGCCGACACCAGCGACGTTGTCGTGAAGTTGTCGCTGATAGAATAGTGGGAACTAACGGGGACGACCCACCCCGTTTTGGTGACTCGCTCCCATGCGCGTACTGCAATGCAACGTCCAAGTGTGTGCGTGTTGCAGCCCGAAGGCCGCCACAGTTACCCGGTGCTGCACTCGAATGCAAATGAGCTGATAAAGAATTTGCTTCACTTGATGGCACTGTTCTGCTGCGTCGTTCGTGCCTATTACACCGCTACGGAACACTGCTACTCGTCGTGCAGTTGGGTTCGGAAAACAAAGCGTGGATGAATCGTCCAGACGTTCCATTAACTTTCGCTGCTCTTCGTTCACAACCGCGTCGTTGCCAGCTGGTGGATTGCGCATATAAATGACCGGGAGAAAACTGTCTGCTGCGACCGTATGGATGCGTTCTGGTGACGAGAGAGTGGCGTGTACTCGATGCTTGCAACTCGCCGTGGCACGCGTCTATGGCAATTCGCTTCACCATCTTCCTACTGATAATGCTTACCAGCACTCGCACTCTGTTCGGCAAATGAGACAATGAAGCTGTAGTTCCACGTTGCCGAGTGACACAACCGTACGCCACCACGATAAAGCTATGTGGGGTACAGCGTTCAGGTTAAGGGCTTCTTGAAATAATTACATCGAGTGGTGCGGCAGATGCGGTTCCATAGTTCCGACACGCACACGGTGCGTAAATAATTAGACATCAGCATGAAATCGCCAATCGATCCCCGCATCAAACGCATGAAACATTACACATCAGCTGTTATTTTAACCGAGCCTCAGACCCTCTTAAGCACATGCGTAAAGTCGAACAAGAGCACTTCAAGCTGAAACAACCGACCCTCGGCTGTGGGGGTAGTTACGCGCCAAAGGATTTACAACGCACACCGCTAAGTAGCACCGTTAGTAGGCTCTTTTAGGGTTTGTTCTAGAAATAGGCAACACCTTTCCATAAGTTGACCGCTTCCAAGGAAGCACAAGAAACGCGTTATATAACTGTACGAGAACAAGCTGAACACGGGGGAGCTGTTTTGTTTTTAGTACGGAAAGGCTAGGAAACATCAAAACAAACCCATAAATTGACGGAAAACTTCCTACTAGAGATATTAACAGAATGGAAACCAAGAGATTAGATAATCCTCCAAAAGCTAGGCTTAAAGTTGACATTTTTCCCCCCCATTGGGACATTCGCGTCCGAACCGTCAAAAAAAAAAAAAGGTATTGCGAATAGACCTTTTTCCCTAAAAACCGAACTGGCTATATTCTTAAGCCGTTTAGACGTCTTCTGTTTCACAGAATTTGTTCTACTGTTTGCTTTCCCTCCGACCGACCGTACCGGACCAGGGAGGACAGAGTGAAAGATTGGCCTTTGCTGCTGCCAACTTTTTTTGCTTTGTTTAACGGTAAAACCACGGATATCTACTGTTCCGTTTGACCCATTCGCAACCATTGCACCGGATCGCCGGACGACGGAGAGGACGATGACCAGTGGCGAGCGTTTTGGTTCGCGAGGTCAGTCAACGCGGAACGACGCGAAAAGGAACGAACTGGGAGAGCACCAACGCGCCACACATGGGGGGCGGGGGGGGGGGGGGGGGGGAGTTGTGCCGTTCGTCGAAAAACCTGTTTTGTTAGATGATACCGATTGTGGATTTTGGCAACCGATGATGCTGAAGATGTTTGGTGTTTTGCAGAAGCAACAATTTGCGAGATGTTAAAGAGCGTGCAGCGTGAGCGGAATACTGACGTGCAATAGTGTAACCTGGAAGATTTTTGTCGCTTGCAAATACTTTCAATATTATAGATTTTCCTTTCATTTGTTCCACGATTCTATTCTCATCAACTGTATTATCAACAAAATCAACTGGAACCCAAAGTGCATAAGGTTTAAAATTCCCAAACAAAGCTCCGTAGATTTTCTACGAACCAATCAATGTGCTTCTGCTACGTTTGTCATTTTCCCCCCTTTCAATGTTCAAAGTCTTCCCTCGTTAGACCAGGTGTGATTATACTGGAAACGAATCCAGCGCTCAGCAGGATTAAACCCACAACTAATGACTGGTCAATTAAGCTCATCGACGCAGCGAGCGAGCAAGCGCTCCGCAACCATAAATAAAAAGAATCCCACGTGGCTGAATGGTGGTGAAGGCTATAAATTGACCGGAGAGCTTTTAAACTTTTCAGCACAAACATATACAGGTATAGACAATGAATAGAACGCTAGGTCATCTTCAGTTGGTGGAAGCATGGATAGTACCTGTAGTACCCTATATGGGGTTGGACTTATCAGGTGCTACAGCCGCTTCGCGGTATTGGCCTACAGCAGAAATCCTCTAAACTAATCCAATATTTCAGACAATTTTGACCCTAAGTCCATAAGTCTCCGAGGCGTCTGTAGATACTGTAACTACAGTGAAGTATCCCCAAGGCGTTACCTCACGATATCTCACGATACCAAGCTTCTCTAACGAAAAATCATTTTTGGTACATTTTCAGTACATTTCAAGTATCTCAAAGCAACAAAGACTTCCCAACAACATATCCCTCAATGCTGCATATGATATTTGTACGATGCCAGTGTTTCTCAAAGGTATGCGTTTGTGTTGGTGTTTGCCAATAACAGCCTTGTGATGGTTGAAGACTTTTCTTTTTTTACTGTATCCCACACAACACCTCAAGAGGCCTGCGAATTTTGGCTTTCTTTGACATTATTTACCCCTAAGCCGAGCAGACAAAGTCCTACAAGCGTACGGAGGTTTGGGTCTGGATGGGATTTTTGGACCGACCCTGTCGTGTGAAGAACGGAGCCGCTAGCAATGCACCACCGGGCCGTCCATTTTGGTTGAAGACTTTTGCCATACATAAATGGCTTTTTTTGTTTCCCAAAGCTGCATGCTTCTCTCCGATAGCAGTCCCGTCAGTGTGTCAGGTTAGAGAGACTTAAGTGTATATAAGTTCTAGAAAGCGTTGTTCATATCGCGACAGGTGTTTTGAGCAGACCCAATATAGGACACCGGGACATGAACCACCACCTTTCATTCGTAGCTTATCACAAGCTTTTTCAGCATCTTTTGACGTTTGGTTTTTTACACCAAAGATTATGCAAAGAATATCATAAAGGTCGTCAATCTTTATGCAGAAAAGACTGACTGAAAGATTATGACGCTTGAACAATCGTTCCAGTTGATTGATTTCCAGCCAACAAATTAGCGCCATATTACAGAGCCTCTTCGATATCATTGTATCTGCCAACTATTCCAAACATTCGTTTTTTTTTTTTTATGGAGCAATTTTCGTCGCATCAGTTTTACAAGTCTAACAAACAGATGTCCGTTTTCCGTGTGACGAAAAGAAAAAAGGTTTTACAGCTAAATTCCTATCCTTCGAATGCCGTTCATATATATCTCCGCTTTTTTTCTGTGGAAATCGATACAAAATACGATCAACTTATACTTACTTTGATAAATAAATACTTTGATCAACGATAAAATGGATATAAATTGTACCATCAATCAAATTTTTCCTACCCGACCTCCCTCACAATAATAATGCCCCATGTATATTGGGTGCGGAAAAATGAAAACACAACGTTCGATACAGTTTCCTTCTTCCGACCGCACTCTCGGGCGCGTGTGTGTGCAGGCAATGACAAATTGGTAATTTAAAACCATTATGGGCTGTTCGGCCTGTTTGAGCAGATATATATATATACTGTTTCTATCTCGCCATTTCTTTTCCAACTCATTAAGCGGCATGGAAAATCATCTTACGACGCACGCTGCAATTAAAACTAGGGAACGAAGCAAACGGGTAGATTAAATATCAACGAAATTAAATCATCCAATAAAGATTTATTTTGCGCATGGAAAGGCTCACCGTGAGCATTCACGAGGCACAAACGCATCAATCAATGCGCGAGGTGCCCCTCGGTGTACATGGACGATAAGATACGCGTGATAATCTTTTTTTTTTCACGGGGACGGTTCGTCCACTCATGCAAAATGTTTTGCAAGAGTTCCTTATCTTCTGGACGAGTCACTTTAATTTTGCGAAACGGCCGAATCCAAATTACAAGCGGTTGAAATTCAAGTCATCGTACAGCTCCGTCCACCGGTACACGTGCCTAAGAGGCTCTGGTTTTGGATTGGTGGACAAAAAAATGGTTCGTGTGCTAAGACAACATTTACATCTTCCATAAACGCAAGACAAATCACATTAATTTGTCTTTAATAAGGCCACTGCTAAACGTTTAACGATATATTTTCATCAAAATTCGTACAGGGTTCAAAAGATCCGGTGATGTGTGGGTTGTCGTCGTACACCCCCATCCGGTACTTCCAAACATTGCGAAAGCCGTGGACCTTGGCTTGGCGTCAAGTGGGACTTGAGGTGTCTGTTTTTGAAGATTAATATCTTCGGCTAGCGCGAAGTAACTAACAAATCGCTCGACCCCAACCGCAAATAACCTTCTTGCCGCTAATGATGTACTTCTGGCTTCACTAACTTGTAGTGTTGTGCATAGTGAAACATTTTAGAAGAGTCATTCATATGAAACTGTAGTGAGTGTGGTCGTTCAAATCAGAAGTCGACTCTCAAGAGACCATGAATCCTCAAATGGATTGATGAATCCCCAAGAATCAAAAACATTAAAATGGAGATTAAGAATCATTCAGATGTATCCAACGCTACTGACTTGGTACTCGCGGGAAGATTTTCAAAATTAGTGTTGTGCTTAAGGAATCTTTTGAGAAGAGTCATTCATATGAATCAATAGTGAGGAATCATTCAAATCAGAAGTCGACTCGCAAAAGACCATGAATCTTCAAATGAATTGATGAATCCTCAAAATCCATGAATCATTAGGATTGATTGAAAGATTCAGATTCATTCATTCAGTTCAAAGATTCATTCAGATTCATAAATTTGAATCAGATTCAAAGCTACTAACATGGTACTCACGGGAAGATGGAGAAAATTAGTGTTGTGTTTAAAGAATTTCTTGAGAAGAATCATACATATGAATCTTTTAAGAGGAGTCATTCAAACCCGGAATCGACTCTCAAAAGATTAATGAATCCTTTAGATCTCTAAAATAGGAAATCAAGCCCTTTAAGACCTTAAGGGAAATGCCGGTTTGGGGAGCGGAGGGGCAAGCTACTAACAGGTCTTCGAAGGTGCTGAATGAATCAATCTTTGAGGAAAACAGAGATTCACTTTCATGAATCTGGATCAGATTCGACCAAACACTAGACGAAATGATACGGCAAACACTCGTACGTGTTTCACGGCATCATCCGGCAGTGCAGTAAGGATGCTTCATACCACTTCTCAAGCACCTTTGTCCATACGAACCGCCACGAATGCTCCAAAAAATCCAGCACGTGAACTGCTCTGTAAAACTTGAAAACTTTCCTTCGTTCGTTCCACACACTTTATACTCCTCGTCAGCGAGCGTCAGCTTAATTTCCGCACTTAAAAAGGGTGAATTTTGATGGATGCACGCTAGGTAGAGCGAAACGGAATTTAAAACAAAAATGCAAGGAATAGCCCTCGTCCACTTTCAGATCAGATCTCTTCCCGCGCGCCCTCACTGACAGGTGACAGTAAAACTGGCCCCGAAACTGGTTTCGCTTAACTTTTCACTGCCGTCCGGGCCTTTGTTCGTCCGCTACATCTACGAGCTGCAGTAAAGAAAGTTGACATTCACCGTTGAGCAATGGCAACCACAGGTCTTTTGGGGTTCTTTCGCTCTCTTGTGGGTAGGCAAAGGGCCAAGTAAACACAGTAGATAACACCGCACAGGGGACATAATCTTACATTCCTATCAACACACTTGTCGTTTCGCGTATAATTCCTCCTGGAGGCCCTCCCAAAAAAGGCACGCAACTTCGAAAAAAAAAAAAAACTTTCGTTTTCATTCGAGCGTCTGGCGTGGGGCACTGAAATTGGCTAGCGTTGTAGTTAAATTAAATGAAAATTTCTTACCAATGAAAAATTGCAGTAGCGGGTGCCAATCATTGCGGCGGTATAAAATAAGGCTATCTAAATTCCAAACACCCTCACCAAAGAAGGAAGAAATCAAATGTGAACCATGCGGCCACAGCATACCGACAGACACACACACACACACAATAACCCGCATCTCACCAGCAACTTAATCGACACGAAAGTCGAGGTATCACGAATACCGCAACACCACGCACCCGGGAGGCCCGAGTTTGGTTTGCTTCACCTTATTTTACCTCTGCTCGGTTCGATGCTTTTTGGCCCGCGCCGGATAAGCTTGGTCAGCCGCAACACTTTCTCTTCACCACGGGGGCGGTGGGTCGGTACGCCGGAAGATCTCCGCAGCCCCCGTCCAAACACCTGCAAGCGGCCGCAAGCAACCCAAAACATTGTGTTTAGGTTTTATATTTGAAGCCGCACTAGCAAGTGGCACTACCGTGTCTACCGAGGGAGTAGTTGTATCCGGTTTCCCCTTCTGGCAGCATCTTCGCCGGAACTTGTGAGGTCTTCCGTTTCTGAACTGTATGATGATCGCTAAAGCATAAACACAGAGTGTGTGCTGTACGCTTACACTCTAAATAGCACCGCGCTCAAGGGTTTAGTTCCAGCTTTTAAGGCCTCACCCGAGTGTCTAAGAAAGATGACCCTTTTAAACAAATTTTACCGCCGAGTGGAAGAGAACACTTCGTTGCTCAGTTGTGCATCCTCACACCCTGTGTTCAGAATTCGCGAAGATTACTCTCCTTTTTTGGAATTCCCCAGCCCATCAAACGTCTAGGTTGACAGGTTGATCTAACGTCAACCTTCTGCCACGACTTCCAAAACCACGGCAAGATTTATACATACACTTCAACGCCAAACAAAAAAAAAACAATTGTGATTGATTGACCATTCCCAAACGGGGAACAACAGTTCTGGGAGATCAGCAAATCGTAAATGGTAACCTCTTCTTAAGGCCTTGATCTTTAAACTGACCTCTAATATATAGCCACAATGTTAGAGAACGCTACATCCCGCGTCCAATGTGATCTGATTACATCGGGAGTTGGCTTGGTTGGCGGCGACAATCCGTGCGTGGGTATAGAATTCTAGTTGGACACATAAATCACATCAATAAGAGCTATTGCATATTAATGATCTAAAATAGTGAAGCATTATACAAATATAAGTTTTCACATAGGGTAAGTGAAGCAACCCTGGTGGTGCTAGTACCAATAGTGGCGACAAGTTAAACGAAATGAAGATATTTCTAGTAATGCGAAATGCTCTCTTGTCTTCTACAAATTGTTAGAAAATAGGAATTTCCAGCCCGGGGACCGGATTGGTCGAAACTAGTGGTGGAATATACGATTCATTTCCCGACCCGAAACGGAGTCGGGTGCGAACATAACATATTAGAAGTTTGAAATTAGAGTTACGTTAAAAAATAACTGAAGGTTATTGCAAAGTCCAACACACAATGCTGCTAAACTGTGAGAAAACTTGCATATTTCACCAGTAGGACGTATTACTACAAGGTGTCTGTAATAATGCCACAACAAACAAGAAACTCCCCTAAAATTCCGCTCAAACTCAGAAAAAAATGTCGAGAACTCCTCCATACTAAAAAAAAACTGCGGAATATTCAATTCGTGCTTTAGATCACCTAAGAACTACCGTAAGTGAAATAAGAATCTATTTTGAGCAAATCGATTTTTAATGAAAACCTACACCAGCCCATCCAGGACAAAACAGCGCGGTTCCCGACGAGATCAATAAAATGGTCTGTTTTGGCTTAAATATTGATTTTTTTTTCAAACAGACTGCATCATTGTGCAGAATTTCTTAAGATTCCATAAGGTCCATTCCATAAGGAAAATCATTAAAATCATATGAAAATTTCGTGAATATGCTACAAAATTGTTGATTTTTGCAAATGAATATATGAGCAATATGAGCAAATGGAGTTTGGAGAAATTAAGTGTATTTTTATTAATTTATGACGATTTTGGCCATAGTGCCATAATGCATTGTTTGCATGCTGACTAATTGTAGAAGTAGTGGTACGGTTACACGCTAGACTTTCGGCATAAATCGAAGATTCAGATAAAATTTGCCACTAGAACTTGTCGCTTTTTGCAAGATTGAAAACCCCTGTGATCTTTTTAAAACCTACAAAGTAAACAAGTCTCATCGAGCACTGTTTTTCTCGGGTTTATGTATGCGACGCCGAAGGATTCGCCGGTTTTGGCTTCGTCGCTATAATCCAACCATAGCTAAGGGCTTCACCGTTACTTCGCCTAGCCCTTCGGAAGCAGTTTTCCTTCATAGGTCAGTTTTATCCGTTCCTATCACCCGGGCCACGGTCTAATCCGCTTATGGGGTTATCGGTTTTATTTTTGCCATCATTCATCGAAGAACGCGTTTTGCAAACCGGTTGGCTCATATACACTCCACGACCGTACACGTACAGCAGATCTCGAATGGAAGCGGAACGAATTGGCTATGATTTCCGTACGCGCGCGTTTAAAACCAGCAAATATTGACATTTCTGACTACTCTGCCCATTGCACTGCTCGTCAAGGGTCGACAGCGTAACGGCACGTAAACAGTCGTGGGGAAAAGTATTTGCGTGCGTCCACCCAGGAAGCCAGACCGGTAGATAGGACATCAGCAAAAACAAGGTGCGCACCGTAATCCATAAATCTAATAAAGAGGTATTTGAAATTAGCATCGTTGGGAATTGGATCGATGTGAGAAAAATTGAAACGTTCTCGAGCACCTAGAATTTACCCCATATCTAAAGCTTTGAGAGCTAGCGTCTTGTTGATGTTGTACACAATAATATTGAAACCAAATTAAATCCATTAATCCATTAATTAATTTGCCAAAAAATTGATTTTTGCCTCGTTAATCTCCAGCCCGAGGTTTTCCGTCGCGTGCTCCATCCTTTGGTAAGCATCCGCTACGTAGATGAGTCGTAAACCAATGATGTCTATGTCATCAGCGTATGCCAGGATCTGGATTAACTTATAGAAGTTGGTCCCAGAAGTTTCCACCTTCGAATCGCGGAGGGCCTTCTCTAGTGCCAGGTTGAAGCGTAGACAAGCTAGCCCATGTCCTTGGCGCAAACCCTTAGTGGTAACAAAGGGCATTTTCTGTCATCTCCAATTAACGCTGGTAAATTAACAGTTCCATTCCTGCAACTGCTGCACAGCGCACCAACAAAAAAAAAAAAGACCAAAAGACACGTTTGAATATTTTGGACACAACATTCAAAACGCTTACCATCAACGTCAGGCAGCCGGAGGTAGCACGGTTGGTACGAGACGAATAGTGTGATGGTGTTGATTAAAATTCATAACCCAATACGGTACGCTCCGAACACGCCCTGGATTGACTGGATGTCGAAGATGGGTAGATCATGCAATTCCCAGTGGAGGAAGAAGGTTAGATCCACATAATATGCTAATACGATGAAAATACCTCAGCAGTTCTGTTACTGGTGGTGGTCTGCGAGCATGAAGTAGATCCGTTGTTGTAGAAGAATATTTTCATACACAAGAAAAAACCCTTCTGTGCGAGACACGCATGCACTAATATACCGACTGTAGTTACCGATGTATCCCTGTAATATTCAAAACTATATTGAGACACTCGGAAAGACTCATTTTCGTCCCGGTATTTGAGCGACCGGCGTCGATAATTACTACTCCGGTTAACCTCGTACTACTTGCTCGTTCACTTTGGCGCCCTACATCCCAACAACGTCCGGTACCAGCACCACGCGAGGAGGGGTGGCATTATGCGCCAGGTTTATAAAAGCAACTACCGGATCATTGGATCAACCAATCGACCGAGGCGGAGCCGGTGGAGCTTCCAAGGCCGACTTTCAACTTTCGTACGGCTTCGTGACCAACCGTCCCCTGCTAGGTCGCCTCTGTACACGTACACACTGCCGCCGCGGTCACATTAGCTACCGTCCGATACAAAGCCCTTCTCCAGTGTGTGTCCGTACCTGGTGCAAGAATAGCTAAACGGAAAAAGAACTTCACCCCTAACGCCAACCGATTGTTCCGAAGGCCACGGAAAATGGACGTCAGCGGGTTCTAAACGGGGGCCCCATTTTCAATGTCATCTCGAAGAACGAAATATGCCGACTGGAGGGCGAAGAAAATGGGTGGAATGTTATTGGCTAAAAATTAAACAAACATCATAAACTGCCAGCAACAAAATGGAACCGTTTCTTCGGTTGTGTGGTGAGCCCGAGACCGGTGTCTGGTGGCGTTTTCCAGTCGTAGATTGTATTAGTTTATGGTAAAAACGTTCTGTGACGTCTGCTAGAATGTGATTCGGGGCTTATATCGACCCTGAAGAAAACGCTACATGAAATTAAAATTTTACCTTCCACTTCTTGGGGACTTGTTGGGGACTTCTTAGGCGACAAGCGATATAACTAGCCGCTGGTGTCTAACAACGTACCCATAATACTTTGTCGTTACGGACCGACAATGTTACATTGATAAGAATATTATCCTGAAGACACACTTCTCTTCTTCTTGTCTATTCGAGTAGGAACTATATCCTACTATGGCTACCTCTACTACGTTTATCCGTCCATTATTCAGAGGCTTACCCAAACTTTAAGTTATCTCTCGATTAGTGTTGTGGTTAATTAATCTCTTGGGAAGAGATATTCATATGAACTTTAGGGAGGAACATTCAAATAAGGAATTGACTCTTAAAAGATTTATTAATCCTCAGAGCAGTGGCGAATCGTGTCCCTTGGAGCCCTTAAACCAAATGGCAGTGAGTTGAAGGGGGGTGGGGAGGGGATGGGGGGGTCAAACGACAAACAAGCTGAAAATCAAGGTTACAGGATCCATGAACCTTTTAAACAGAGATTCATTCTTTTTGTTCAAAGATTCATTCAGATTCATGAATTAGACTCAGATTTACTCTCAGACACTACTCTCGACTTCTATGACTCATATTGCTATGCAGACACTGGTAACTCCATAATATTCTTGCCTAATTTAGAATGTTTTGAAACATGTTTACTACAAGTAAACGTACGTAAACGAACGTAAACGTAAACTGCAATACGTATTTGCTATTTGTGAAGAGAAATTTAATACGGTATCGTTTATACTTCAAAGTTACAGAGTTAACTTCTTTCTCTGCACACTATTTAGCAAATCCGGTGACTTTTAGAATGAAAATTTACATATAAATTTTAAAAACAAATGTTTTATACAGCAAAGCTTGCTTAGATTTTGTGCTGTAAATTAACTCAGCGGTCACATTTCCAAAAACGTCGTATAGGAGGAACCGCGTATCTCGGGGACTGGTTGTACAGCAGTAATCAACATCAAGCTACAAACTGTAGCGGCATTTCCATCAAAGTAGCGTACCCTTTTCCATCTCCGAAACACAATTAGCTTTCGCATACTTTACACACACACATACCAACAATCTGCCATCTACCAAGAAGTGTTTTGGAGATTTTCGCATGCGCCAGGATGGAACCTTCCGGTAAAACAACTCCCCATTTTCATGCAAAAAAATAAATAACGGAAACGGTATGGTTTCGACCGTGACTTTTAATGGGAGAGAGGCCGTACTTGGTAAGCAGCAATGACTTTTGATTTTTATTTCAGTTGGAATCATAACCGGAAACGGGATCCAAGCACACACACCCGTACAGGCCGGATCACGCACACACCCACACATCGAGCCTTGCCTTCATTTTCCATGCTCGTCCCGATTGTGATGGGAATTCCATCAGCATCTTCCTGGTGAATGAAAGCAAACTACAGGGGAGCGTCACATGGGGGATCCACATCAAGGATGCTGAGCGGAGAAGATTACTCCCGGAACACAAAAAAAGGACACTCTCCGGTGCTGCTCCGGTGTGTGTTAGTGCGGCTGCGTGTGCGTGCTGTACTGGGTGTAGGTAGTGGCATACTATCAGTTAGTACAATCTGTCGGAAAGATGCTCCGAGAGAAGTTACGTTGCTCTCCATGGCACAAACGAATGACAGTTCCGCCCTTTTATCAGCTTTTTTTTAGTTAAAAATATACTGATTTCATACTAATTTTTATTTTTCAATTTGTGAAGTTGTTGCAGTTTTTACAGCGTTATTCATATGAACAGTAAAGAAAATTGAATTACCAGTAGGCTCTGCAGTTGTTCGCTGCTGCGGAACAGTTTCCTGTCACAGTTGTTCTGCTTCTGCTACTTCTCACTTCACAGGACACGCTAAAGGTTAGACACTTGTAATAAACCACCAAACGCCCTTCCTTCCTCACACGATCCTGCTTAACACTGCACTTGGATCTAATTCACATCCATGCACCTTCACTTTAGCATCCTTTTTGGCTGTTAAATAACACACAGAGGCTATACGTAAACACACGTGCACAAACATACACATTCACGCCTACAGCCTCCCAACTGACGAGGGGAACAATTTCGATAGCGGGATTTTTCTTCTTCCAAGGTATAATTACGTACCTTTGCACCTCGTAATTTTTCGAACTTTTGAACAACTCCTACGCCCACGGAAACTACACATGGGGAACTTTTTTTTCCCTGCGCCTGCAACGCTACACACCCAGGGGCACACAATTCTTCAGATCGTATGCGCGGCGAACGCTGCTCGACGGACACACACCCTTCGAATTGCCGGGAACGCACACACCTTCACACCAGCATCGTTTCGATGCGGTTTTCCTGCTCTTCAGCACAATACAGTGCACTCGAGTTTCACTTATCGGAGCACGTCCCCGGAAGTGGGAAATGGGATGGCGTCTAGAATAGGAGAAGGATAAGATGAATCAGACGGATCTGCACTACACCATTCGCCCCGCACGCTTCTTTAGACGCAAAGGGAATGTTTAATACTTTTGAAAATGCGTTTGAGTCCAACGCGTACAAATTACGGCAAGATGTTGATGCAAAACTACGGGCGCGGTAATAATTTTTCTCCGAATGCACACGCAGTGTTCCTCGCTGGGAAGTAAACAGCAAGAGTGGCTGTGGCTGCTATGCATTCGCGTTCGAACCGATCGCTATTTTGACAAGAGAACAGACTGCTGCTTACTCTCTCACTCTCGCACACCATTCTCTCGCATTCTTTTTCACGCTTCCTTTGCTTTCTCACTCTCTTTCTCGTTCTGTATGCGTCTCGTATCTAGTGTTCCTTAACGCGGCCGTTGTCCCGGCGGCGAAATACCGTGTAAACAAAAGCCGCACGCACACACACGCATCGCTCGCATCGCACACATTTTTTTTCCTCCTCTTCGCAGCATAAACGCGTACGCACACAAACACCGTGCGGGAGGATGCAGAGAAGCGGTACTTGCGCAAAAATGCCTCCTACCCTTTTTTTTAACCCAGCACCATCCCACTCTGGTAGTTGAGCTGATCCTGAGAGGAATCTTTTGGTCTACGATGAGAATAAGCAAAATTCGCCGTCTCACTAGAGTTCTGCGCTTAGCTGGGAAAGGACATCGAAGCAACAATACTTCTTAGGTTCGAAGGAAATCCTAGGATCAACATTTTGTACAAACAATCTAACAAGTAAACCCACTGGCAGTGAGGTACACTTGCAAACTTGTTCAAAATACCTAGCCTGGAACCCACCCTACATTGTGCTTGGCACTATCAACCACAAACGAACGAAAACGCACACGCACACACAAATGCACGGTAGCGAGCTAACGCTACACGGTTTGAAATGTTCTTCACAATCTAGTTCCTTTTCCAGCTTCTCGGTCAGCGCAAACTGAATACGAATGCTTTTTATTTCATTGCTTGAATCTTCCCCTTTCATCCAAGCAAAACATGCAACCCATAAGCTTGACCACAACGATTTTTTCACAAACACTCACCGATCACAGCACAATTTGTATTTGAACTGGACAATTTACTGATTGCTGTCGAACATATTTGGAACCCCTGTTGGAGAATATTGCTTATACCTTATTTCTTTTTTCTTTCAATTCGTGAACTTCTTCCAGAAAACACTCGTCTACCATCCGGTCTCGCACGCCACTTCTAACTGCAGCTCGAGTCAAGAAACAATACCGACAAACTCTATTCGGCCCGCAAGCTCCTTCCCAAGTAACAAACTTTATGCTCATTTTGACACATCTTTTACCCAGTCCAAGTGACAAATTTGAAACGTCTTGTGTCATATATCCGTCTAATAGAAGCAATTATATGACGGTTTTCAAATTCACACGAACTGTACGACGTCAACTGTCCGGGCAATTGCGAACTTGCCAAAAATCTCAGAGAGACGTTTTCCACGAAGAACAGCTTTTAGTTCAAGTTTTGAAGATGAAGGGATTAGATCAACGCTAAAAACATTCGTATATTTTTAATATCTAAAGTAATAATTGATTATCAATGTGCAACATTTTCCAGGCAGTTTAACTTTACTATCCAACTCCTGCTTGCCGGACAAAACGGTTAAACGATAAACAAAATCGTAACGATGCTATCAGACGTCTTTTTTGAACTCACGGATAATCCGCCCGCCGGTTAATTAAATCCCGGGTAATCGACGTTCTACTGTACATCCCTATCAGCGCCATGTCGAAATCGTACGAAACGATTTCTACAAAGCATCAACCGAATTCTGGTGATGCGGTGCTGTATATTACATGGATGCATAATTTATTAAAATAATGGACTTTTAAATTAAACATAAACAACAAACACATGGTATCCGTATTTGGTTCTTTGATTGTATAATATATACCTGCAAGCTCAAGGCTCAGGAGAGATAGTCGTGAAGTTTTGTGAACAAGATCCTGGTGCATCAGGATACTTACGTAATATCTTAAGGCTGTAGTACACTCAGCGCTAAACCCTAGCGTAACGTCCATATTAAGGACTCGTATGGTACTCATATGTCCAAAATATTTGAAAAACCTGTCTGGCACATGTACAGCAGAGGCGTGGTAAGCTCAAATTGAAATGGAACGATGAGAGCGGCGCCGACACACGACAAGACCGAGCCAAAATCCCATCCGGACCTGCCATATGATAAAAATTATACGCCAAGAAGGAGAACGAGCTACTATTGTACTGCATCTAAAAATACATCCATTTTTACCCGTATTTCCCCATCATTTTTATAAAAGCTTTTATTTGATTGAAGCACAAATCCAAAAATTAAAGAACACACAAAGGTTAAAACATATATAACCCATATACACATATGGGTTCAACAATTTAATTCTATACTGAATATTGTGCTTAATTCAATCATTTGTATGTAACATAGCTATAAATAATACAGTTTGTAATGTAATCAAAACTTACCTTAATTTTTTTAGCTATTTAATTATTATCTTAAATTTCTTTCAAATACTCCAGCAGCTTGGCAGATTTCATAATTGCTAGCTCATTATTGATAGTGTTTTTAGCGGTGCCAAAATGATTTGACTATACAACTGCTGGGCTGTAATAAAACACTAAGCAGGACCTAGTGTTTGTTTTAAGGCACAACCTTTGTTTTGCCGTCATTCTCAAACGACATTCTGTTCTTCTTCTAAACAGACAGTTTGAATTATTTGGGATTGTGTATTACAAATCTGAAGCCACAATTCTCTCTAACCTGCTACGCAACATCATGGAAAACACTGGCATCATGGAAAAGGCACTTCCAACAATGGATTTGTAGTAGTAAAGAGTAAGGCAGGTTAAACCATAAAGTGTCAAAATAAACGATTAGCATACAATAGTACTCCACTGAGTAATTTCAGGCACAGCTGGCACAGGCGAAAATCGCAACGCGAACTTATTATCCGATAAGTAAGTTAGTACCACCTCATAATACTTTAGATATTGCTTGAGCTGGAGCAAACTTTTTGGAACGTATAACCACGTTGCATTATTAAAATATATTCTATTAAACCCAACTATACTTGTCTGAACGGATTGAATGGACTTTTCCCCGTTATAACGGCTTGGTCGTATTTTATTATGCCGCGTAGAGGGATAATCAGTACCACATAGAAAAGATCCGGATAGGATCGACGCCACTACCAAATATACTACCGGGGGGGCGCGTCAAATAAATCAACTTATACCTAAGTCCAAGCTATGCAGCAATATAGTGCTTTCTTCTTTACCGGCACAACAACCTCAAGAGGTTTAGGGCCTGTCATTTCTGGCTTTCTTTAACTTTATTTACACGTAGCTGAATATTCACAGTGCTGCGTACTGTGGCATTGCTTCGGATGGGATTTGTGTCCGGTCCGTTCGTGTGAAAACCGGCGCCGCTACCATCATGCCATCATGGCCGCCCCAAATCCAGTGAATTTGGTAGCTAATAAGCGCAGACCGTTTGATGATTGCCCTTCAAAGGGTAAAATCAACATACGATTATACTGCATAATCGATCCCGTTTCAAATCTCGCAGGAATCGTTTTCCCATACTTTGGACCAATTATTGATTTAGGATACTTCACTTTACGTAAAGCTCCTTCTTCTTTAATGGCAATACAACTCCAGGAGGACTAGACCTGCCTGTGTGAATTTCTGACTTTCTGTGACTTTATTTACCCGGAGCTGGATGGTCCACCGGCCTGTAAGCTAGCACATATATACATTCCATGTACGAGAAAAATCAACCTGAAATTGAAAACAAGAATATCAAATTTGATTTTTCCCATATATCGTAAAACACCGACCAATCTCATCCCATCCTCCAAAACGTTTTTTATCCGAAAACTGTAAAGATGATAAATTGTACCACATGTAGTAATGTTTATGATTTTCAACTACATTTCATGTTATATTTGTATTTTTGTCGTTATTCTTCAACGTTAACTCAAGAATAACTGTCGGTAGCGCCAATATTTCACTTTCTGTACTTGGATTTCACAGTTCCCACAAAAAAGTCAGATCGATTGATCGCAGAGATCCTTGAAGATCACTACTTTTGAGGCAAATCGCTATTTTTGAGGCAAACTAAAGGCCTGCCATTTCTGACTTTCTTTGACTTTATTTACCCGGAGCTGGATAGTCAGTCCTGCGGATGAGGGATTGGCCCAGATGAGATTTTGTGTCGTTACTGTCATGTGAAAACCGGCGCCGGTACCAAAGACACCACCAAGCCTTCCGAACCATTAATTCTATAACATTTATAATAAAATATATCTTGTCGTTCACGATGATTTTCTGCTAAAAATTAATGTTAGCTTCCGCACGTTCGGACGGTAGCAGAATTTATACATGTTTATGCATCAACTGTGATACAAGTGGTTTGTCAATTGTACAACGGATGTATAAGTTCTCAGGATGTTGATAGGGTCGCATCAGTATGGACTGTTCTGTATACCAAAACAAATCAAAACTTACGTTGAAGCTGCAGTATGATGTGCATTACTTCTTGAGTTTCCAAGATTTAAGTGCAACGTCCAGAACAAAACTTTTTACAATGGCCTAAGGTCTTTTGTTAAATGAAAAATTTGCATTATACTTCCAATTGATTTAAAATCAAAATGTATAGTTGATAACTCTTGGCCACATAAAATGTCGATCGGTTGGGTAGCACCGTTAATGGGAAAATGATCATGCCCAGGAACGGTTTTGCAGCAGCCAAAAAGGTCCATTGCATGATTATACCATCTACTACACCGTAAAATATACATCCTTGAAGCTGTTATTCCTTTTAAAACGCTACTTCCGAAAGAAAATTATCCAGACACTCGACAGAAGGAAGTAAAAGTCAATTAAAATGCCGACGAAATTGTTTTGCATGTATGTCATAAATATTTGTCTTGCCTAATTCATAGTAACATCAATGGGATGTAGTTATCTACTCACTGCTACGGCCTTTACCATTCATTTGCATTTTGTTTTTTTTTTTGCATCTACAAACAATCAGCACATCTGCTTTGCCATCTAATTTGTTTAAAGCTAACCACTAGAACGAATGTTATTAGTACCTTTTTTTTTGTTTTGTTGTGTTTTGCTCAATCTTGACATGATCTTTGATATAAAGTTTTCAAAATAAGGAACTAAGATATCACTTCTAAAACTGAGATGTGACTCTAGGCTGAGTGTTATATCAAATATATCCTGGAGTTAGGCACTCCGGGCAGACCAAGGTGTGTACTTTCAAAAAGCGTTTTTATGTAAAATTTTTCGTAAAATATAGGCACAAATGCTTTTCCGCACGTTCACGCGGAACTGTTTATCTCACTTTAAGTTAAACCGTTTAGAAAGCAAGGAAGCGCATCATCAACTATTCGATAATGTTACATTCCTATACGCGATCCCTTTTCTCTCATGGAATAATCGTGGGGTGGGGGGACAGTCGTCTATAGTTTCGAGTTTCGGTGACCGGAAAAGACTTCTTGCACTGCAGGACGAAATCGTCAGACTGGGATGTCTACTAACGGATGGAGAGCACGGTTGATTATGTATTTCCAGTTGATCTCTAAGCAGGTACATCCGATTTTGTTTCCGATTCTCCATGCGCTCGATGTTGCAAACGATCTCCGTTGCTGGACGGGAGAGGTCTCTTTTGTTGGAAGTAAAAATAGGATGCAAATATAGATGGTGGAAAATTCATCCATACGGCAAGCGAGCAAGAAATCTTCCCCGATCGTTCGACATTGCAAGCAAAGGTTTGCAATATTCTCCTTAGTATTTGGCATCGATACGATTGTCTACTGAGCGCACTTTCTTGCCACTTTCATAGAAAGTGCAATGGTGGACAATAGTAACTACTATTCGTCGTGGAAGTAGTAAGATTCATAGAATCTATCACTGTAAGACATGGATTTTGATTAAAACAAACAAAAAATAGTCTCTTAATTCTCTCTCACACGCACATACTCCTCGGTTTTCACTGTATCACGCTTTAGGCCATCCGTTCGACCCCTATTTGTTATCTTCACGGCAGTGTAATACCGCCCACAGAAGCCCAATCTGTTTCATTATCAGGTAATGAAAGGCATACACTTTCTTCCAAAACAACCACACGCTTCATTGGATTGTTGGAACTCGGAAATAGGCATTCGTATTTGGTAGTCCTTGAGGGAAAAGGGTCCTTTTTCTTAAATGAGCCATTTGTTTCACGAGCCATCTCCGATGATCATAACACATTCCATGTAAACAGATGTATCGATACACGCACTGCAAACTCCGGGTGCATTTTGCGGCGTGTGCATGTGGACGGTAAGTTCATGGGGTTGTATGAAAAATAAGCTCGTCGTTTATTCTCACTATGCACGTACCAGCAGCACACCAAGTAACGAACGGACGGGTCCGACGAACAATGAAACAATGTTGCTATCGGGAAAATCGATCGTTCGCCAATCACACACAATCATCACCCTGAGGTGATCGAATTGATCTCTCTTCCCTTTCGAATCAAGTGATTGCACTTTTTAGCGTAATTGCACGTCGAAGTAAACTGTTATGATACACTGTGTTTCGCAGAATACTGGCAAACAACACTCGGAAGGGGGTGGGGCAGCATCATGGTAAAAGTGTTGATCCTTCGGGAAGGATGTTTGTGTAGCCGTATCCGTATGCGGCGATATCATTTGCGAGCTGCTTCAGTAACACCGCAGTAGGCAGCGCTTGAACAGTTCTTTTGGCAACTTCACCCCCATACGAAGCCCAGCCCCCTTTCAGCAGCATAGCGGGCGGCAGGGATGGACACGTTCCGCATGCACGCACCGGTAGCGGTGTGCGATAGGTAGTTTGGTATAGAGTGTCCACATTTTCCGTGGTTAACCGCATAACCAACGCAACACACCAACACAGCCCAAACCGAGCGCACTATTTAAATTTCATGCCGATCTTGCCACACACTGTAACGCACTTTTTTTCTGCAAGGAATGATCCTCTTTCGGTGAGCAACATAGGTATGCTGTGATGTTGCTGCTAATCAATCGTTTCATTAACACTTTTATTCCATCATCACACTACACACATTTCCGTACGTTTTTCTCTCCCGTTTTTCGACCCGCTTGGGCCGATAACCGTCAGCAGATCGGCAAAAGGTCCATATTGGTGGTTTGGGTTACGGCTACGTTAGATTTTTTGTTTAACTTTATTGAATACATTTATACTGCGTGTAGATGTAGTATTTTGCTGTTGTTCGGCTTAGGACAGAGTAATTGGGTGGGTTTAGTAACATAAAAGTTCATACATTCCTAACCGTTCAAAAGGGGGGAGCATCGCTCTGTCGCATTACCCTTGCTGTGACTGCAATTGCAGGAGGCTCTGTGTTTCAACGCACACTACGACCTTTCCCTACCATAGTTGTTTGCAATTAACTGCGTCGGGAGCGATACAGGGAGGTTTCATATCATCTCTATGTGCTTATTGTGTTACTT
Source organism: Anopheles marshallii (assembly GCF_943734725.1). Taxonomy (NCBI): domain Eukaryota; kingdom Metazoa; phylum Arthropoda; class Insecta; order Diptera; family Culicidae; genus Anopheles; species Anopheles marshallii. Next base: position 62,518,710 of record NC_071327.1, read on the forward strand.
CCTAATGCTTGAGATTGTGTTTAGCGGCAAACTATCGTTGTACGCGCGCTGATCGTTACTTCTATGTATCGACGAAGTAGCATAATTTGTTGCATTTTTTTGTTATTTTCATCATTTCACTGTGTGTGTGTGTTTGTGTGAGTGTGTCGGTGTTGAGCTTTAGCTTTCTTCAGTGCCTAATGTACCGCCTATGATATCGTAAATAATTTATTCGCATCGTAAAGGATCGGAAAGTTCGAAATTATTTTTACACACGCAGTGCACGTGCACACACACACATGCTCTTATAGAACAAATTACAGAACACTCACGGGCGCGCTTTGTTTGCCTGTCTCTAAAATAGTATTCACCCAATGGTAATTGCGATGCGTCACATACACGATATTTGTGTATATTATGTTGCATATTGCACCGACAGCTTGGAGTACACCCCCTTTTGTTACGGGTGGTGATCGTTGAGAAGTGAACACAAACACACCCACGCACACACGAAGCGTCCTTTAGTATCATTCTGATGACGGGATAAATTGGTTTCATGGAGAGCGCTGATGATCGCCCGTACATACTATGCTTATTACCATACTTATATATGTTTCATTAAATCGCAATTTAGTTATTTCACCTCTCGTCTCGATTTCCCAACCTGTATAAGCGGTTGTGGCTGTACTGTTGGGTTGATGTATCTGTTTTGCCACAAGGAACAGTTCATTCAAATTTGTGAGTAATTTCTGTTACGTGTATGAACACCACTACCGCGTTGCAAACTTGTTTGTTCAATGATAAGAAAAGTGAAGTCCTTCTGTAGCATGTAGCTACTTGACGCTTTTTGTCTGTTTTAAAAGCAATCTCTACAATTTAGCACCGTGTCGTTGGTTGCATGTATGTTGTTGATCTTATGAAAATTGATTTCATGTTACAATATTACTTTAGTTCGCTCCACAGACTATCAATCCATCCGCTCCTCCTTTATGCCTTTCACTCGGTGTTGTCGCATAAACGTTCTCTCGCCTATACGCGGCTTACCAGCACAAATCATTAATCCACCGTCTGATCCTCCCTTTCGATCTATTCTACAAAAAATCCTTTAAAATCTTATTCATTTCCATACCAAAACTATCATTTCCCCTTTTCTTATGCCTCTGAGATCTGAGCCTACAGCATCCTTTCGCAGCAAATGCACCAGCATGCGTATCACACACGTATCAATCACTTTGTTGCACCGAAACCAATTGAACGCCACAATACACGAATTTTCTTCACGCAATTAAAAACTGCACTCGACCGCACTCATATTCCTTCTTCTGATAATTCGCACTCGCGCACAATCGCAGAACGTGTCACAAAAAATGCACCCACAACATCGGTGCCTCGGTTGTGATCAAGCTGCTGTTGTTAATGCCGACAGGCTGGCCATGCCGGCGTATCCATACTCCGCAGTTCGGCGGTTGAAGACGTGAGCACGTCTGTACACCGCCATCCGCAATCGGTGATGTGGAATGCAGATTTCGAAGATATCGCGATGATTGCTCGTAGTATGTGATGAACAGGAAAGGACACCGAAACGTAATGCACATACGTTTTTAGTGTCCAGCAACACGAGATGGTCGACTGGTACTGCTGGCCCGGTGTGATGAAAGTTGCTAGAACGGCTACGGTACGAAATCTACACGTGAACGACTGATCGGAGACGCTAGGAATCGATCGATCGTTCTCGGTTTCGCACGTGATTTCGCGATGGGGATGTGCACAATGGGGGATGTGTTGGGATGATCGATAACATGACGCCTAATTATGCCCACATACTATTGCACAGGACGATGGGAGAAGCTTCGGTGAATCCAGGTAAGCGCGATGAGGGTTCCATTCCATGATGCATTCTTTATATCACCATATTTTGCTGGATGGAAAATAGGTGATATTGATTTTTATTTCGATTCCTCCTTCCTAATACTAAAGCCGATCGGATGGGGAATACTGGTGAACTGAAGCTGCACTCATGTCCAATTGATTCGCAAGGTATGTCCACGGTGTTATGCAAAAAAAAAGAAAATACAAAAAATGTTATTAAGGTGTGTATAAGAATAAAATGATCTCCCTTAAGCTATAAATTTTCCAAAAATACGTTACATTTTGATAATAAAAACTTTAATTTTGTTAAAAATGTACTCTAATTATCGAAATAAACGTGAAAATATCAATTATCAATGTGCTTCGTACTTTCTCTGGCACGCATTATTCGCGTAACTCGGGAAAAGATTGTATTTCTTTTTTTTTAAGTAACTCTTCAATCCCGTTTGCTAATCAGCTGTGAGTCAATTTGGGGAAAAAATGTGCAATACACACTGGAATTTACCTTCGAATCATCGCCTATCACGATTGTTATACCCACGGATACCGCCGCCACCACCACCTGCACCACCGCCGCCACCCCTGTGCTGGTTGCGGTCGCTACGGTGGTTGGAACGGTCTCGATCTCCACCCCGCTGCTGGCCACGATCTGACGAATTGCCGACACCTCCATCCCCACGATCATTCTTACGGTGCATGTGATGATGATGCATCGGAGGAATCATCGGCGGAGGCACATGATAGCCGTGGCTGGGCAGAACCGGTGGCGGTCCTTTCATCGTAGGTATACCGCCAACGAGCCCACCGACAGCGCTGCTCAAACCTCCACCACCCTGACCACCTCCAGTGCCGCCAGCCCCACCTGCACCACCGCCGCCACCACTGCCTGCATTGCCGGTGCTCATGCTGTTCGCCGACTTCCACATGAACTCCTCCATCGACTGTTCGTACGCTCGCTTGTCGTACATGGCAGCAGCAGCTGCTGCAGCCGCTGCGTGACTGCGCGGTGGAGGCATACCACCAGCTCCAGTTACGCTACCCGGAATCGAACCGGGTGGCAGTGGATACTCCGGTATTGGTAACCCCTCGTAGTAGCGCGGCGGTGGCGGCAAATTATCGTACGGCATAGGCATACCTGGGAAGCCAGGCGGTGGAGCGTACGGCATCGGTGGCAGCTGGTTCTGCATGTTGCGCATATAATCGGCCACGTACGCTTCGGCAGCAGCCGTTGAACTGTACCCATCGGCCCAACGATGATGATGGGCCGGGTGATGCATTGCCCCGAGGGCAGCAGCACGTGAAAGACCACCGCCGCGATCACCTCCATCACCTCCATTTCCGCCGCCCATTCCCATCCGCGGACCGCCCATTCCATGACCGCCGTGCCGACTGCCACCTCCACCACCCATACCTCCACTGCCTCCACCACCGTGCCGGTCCTTCCGGTAAGGTGCAAACATTGAGCTTGCTCCATGCGATCGACTTCCGCCACCACCTCCATCTCTTCCGCCCTTTGGACCTGGATACATGCGTCTTCCACCGCGCCGTATCGGTCCAATACCACCCCCGGTTCCTCCACTGCTGCGACTTCGCAGTGACGACGAAGTGGGTCGACCAAAGTTCGGCGGTCGTCGGAACGACTTCGATGCCGCTTTTTCCTTCATCAACTTTGACGCTTCCTTTGATTTCTTCAGTATTGGAGTCATATCGATGCTTGTGTCTTCGGTAAACAGTCGACACAGTTCCTCCGCCACTTTGGGCTCTATCTCCTGTCCATCCCGTCCAATCTTGACCGGTTTATCGTCGTTCCAAGCGTTGTACAGATGCGATGTACTGGTAAATGGTAGCTCCTTCTTACAAACCCAATCGATCTTGATAACTCCACCGAGCGCTTTGGCCGACATACCCGGGGGCAGCACCCAATCAACCGCCGGTAGATCGCGCCTTGCCTCCGCACCCATGCGTGCGAAACCCGCAAACTTGCCACTTTCCTTCACCGAGTACAGCAGAATTACATTCCGGCTTTCCCGGAACGCCTGGTTCAGGTTGGCTTCGTTCGGTGGCAATGTTGACCAGACGCCCTTCGTCTTGGATAGCGCCACATTGTCGTGGTTGTTCGATTTGATCAGAAAGAAGCGTGCCTCCCGGAACAGATAATTGATCTTCGTTACGTAGTCGTACGATTTCACCGTGTTTTTCGTACCGGAAGCATTGCCGGCGGCTTTCGTACGACTGCGCTTAGCATCTGGGGCACCAGAGGCCGGACTGCGGCTTCTAGATTTTCGATCGTCCTTCTTGCTACCACCTTCACTGCTGCTACTGCTGCTGCTGCTGCTACTGCTACTGCTAGTACTTGTGTCGTTTGCATTGTTGGTACTATTGTTTGCCGCATCGTCCTTTGCTTCCGGGCCATTGCTCGCAACGGCGGAAGCAGATTCCTTGTCCTCCTTTTTCTTACCAGCCCCTTTTTTGCCATCCTGCGACACAGTAATTACTTTCTTTTTCTTCTTCTCAGCGGACGTTGTCTTCTCTGTATCTTCTTTTGTGGTGGCTGCTGTTGTTTTAGCCTTCTTTTTAGTCTGCTGGGGCTGCTTGGATGCCGCTACTTTTTTAGTGACGAGCTTCTTCTTCGCCTTCCCGGCAGTAATTTTAGTCTTTTTCACACGCTTGTTATTACGCCGTTCTTCCTGGTCATCGTCCTCCTCCTCCTCTTCGTCTTCTTCATCCTCATCTTCCTCTTCCATCGGATCGTCCTCGTCTTCCTCGTCATCATCGTCATTTTCATCTTCATCTTCCTCGTCGTCTTCATCTGCAGCATTGTTGTGTTTTGTATCATCTTCAGCCGCAGACACTTTCTTCGCCTTTTTCTTCGTCATCTGTTTATCCTTGGCGGCGCCATTTTCCTTTTGGGTGGTTTTTGCATCGTTTTTTTTCTTTTTATCGCCCTCGCCACCATCGTCTTCTTCTAAATCGGTACCGGAGTCTGATTCCGCCGAACTGACCGAACTGATACTAGGATGCGAACCATCACCGTCGTCAGCCTCGGCTTCGTCAGCATCGCCATCCCCATCGCCGGAAGCTTCCGACCGGGTGTCATATGAATTTTCCAGCGCTTCCGCGATGTCCCGTTCCGTTTCATCTAGCCCGAGATTCACTGCGTCCAGATCGGCCATCTTGACTCTTTCGGTGTATAGCAAGCAAGCTACTGCTCTCTCGCTCGCTCTAACGGTTCCACGAGGAACGAATCACACGCACACCACTTTGTGCGTCGTCGCGTCGGTGTTGGATGGAGATGAAATAAAACAAAATAATGTAAGATTTTTCGGCAATAACTTTCCATAAACTAAACTTAACATCATAAAACACACGATGTGCTAAACAATTTACATTGGGATCTGACTTTTCGCACGCTATTGCAAATGGAAAAATGAAAGAAAAAAACAAAGGAATAAAGGGCAGGGACACAGCGGTACTGATTGTATGGCACTAGCGTTCTTTTCAGTAAACTTGTCCCAGCAGTGGAACGAAATAAAACGGAACACTTGCGGAAGCAATGTAATAACATTATTTTTACAATTACCTATAGGTATAGTGGCTGCAGGTTCCAGTTCCTGCCCTTGTTCCGATGCAAATGTTTTGGAAGAAGGAAACAGTGGAAATCGGCGAAGGAAGCAGAGATTAGTTACTCACAATACACAACAAATACTTTGTTTCCACGTCGGAAAAGTGTCTCCGTGCGAAGTCCGTGTAAAATTCTAACCTAATATAACCTATACACTTATAAAAACACTCATTTTCGGCAATATTTTAGAATATTTCTACGGGGCTCCGTGCTTTGTATCTTCCTTTCTGCTCGCACACAATACTTGTCCCCATGTAGCCATTTTGTCTTTGACAGCACATTCGCCCAAAGAGCATTTCGAAAGGGTGTTCGAACTTTTTAGAACAATTTATAAACGATGAATGTATTAAATTAGATTTTAGAAAATTTGAAAAGTTAATTAAAAATACCCTTGAAAAAGGATACATAAATTCAGTTTTTTTTTTATTTTGTGACATATTTCGAATTCAAACTTTGGTTTGTGTTATACCCATGCGGCAAAAATAACGAACACATCGAGATGAACTCGCCGGCCCTGCACTGACGTTTTGAGTTATTTTGACGGCGATGCATTTTGATGTTTTCATATTTTAGGCGCTCTTTTCTACGGGCCCATCGTTGGAGCAAGTACTGCTTGATAATTATCCCAACATGAAGCGAAAGGAAAAGGTTGAAAATGAAACGGGCTTCGAAGGATGGGTAAGAATCGCGCAAGATATGCTGTATTCTAGTGTCATCCGCTACCGTTCAACTCTTCCTAGGGCGACTATATGGATGCCAAAATTGCCAAACTGGAGGACCAGTTTAGGCACAGCTCAGCTAACGTGGGGGAAAAACTATCGAATCTGTTCGCGGGTGTATCCATTTTTGTGAACGGTTACACCAATCCGTCGGCCGACGAGCTGAAGCGACTCATGATGCTGCACGGCGGTGTGTTTCATCATTACAAACGCTCCAACACAACGTACACGATTGCATCGATCTTGCCCGACGTGAAGGTACGTTCGATCACGTCCGAAATAATCATCAGTCCACGCTGGGTAGTGGATTGTTTAAAAGAGGGCAAGCTGCTAGACTACTCGAAGTATTTGCTGTACACACAGCATAAGCCTTCACAACCTAAGCTGGCATTCAGTAAGTTGATCCCCGTGAAAAGCCATGCCACGGATATAGCGAAACCGGTAACCAAACAGGACGGCGATCCTAACGACATCAGTCGGAGTGAGTGTCTTAACGTGCTGGGGATGCTAAAGCACTTTGCCGATCCGATACCGGAAGCATCGGTTCCGAATCAACAACAAGCAAACTCGCCGCAAAACACGGCCGAAGATATATCTATTGACACAACATCGTGTGAAAAGGTCCTGGAAAATGAGGGAAGTCCACAACCGTTTACCAATGGACATGGAAAGAAATCTGTAACTTCACCACAATGTTCGCCTGATGTGTTTTCGGAAGAAGACCCGCTCCCAACGGAAAAAGCTGCTCCTCAATCATCAATGGTTAAAAGCCCAACAAAACTGGCGCCTTCCAAACAGTCGCTTACCGCGACGGATCCTAACTTTTTGAAGGAATTTTTCAATAACTCCCGACTGCACCATATCGCTACGCTTGGGGCAGGTTTTAAGCAGCACGTATCAGAATTGCGGGAAAAATCAACAGGTTCATTCCCGGCCCGTGACGCACTGGTGCAGTATATTAATAGCCGTGCTAGTATACGAGAGCCAACGGAAAGTGAATTCCGCAACGATTCCAACGCACGCTATATAATGCACATCGATATGGATTGTTTCTTCGTATCGGTTGGTTTGCGGAAGTATCCTCATCTCCGCGGTCTCCCGGTAGCCGTCACACATTCCCGAGGATCCGAAGCACGCGTTCCATCGCATGCTGGACAGAACCGTGCGTTAGAGATCGAACTGTATCATAAGCGGCTGGAAGAGCGCTACAAAGCACCGGACATTCCGATCGAATCACGGCTATCGGCGATCGATGAACATAATTCACTGTCGGAAATTGCTTCCTGCAGCTACGAGGCTCGTCAGTGTGGAGTAAAGAACGGCATGTTTGTTGGGGCAGCCTTAAAGTTGTGCCCGGAGCTTAAAACCATTCCGTATGATTTCGACGGCTACCGGGAGGTGGCCCATCAGCTGTACGACATGATCGCGCAGTACACGCTTGACATAGAGGCTGTTAGTTGTGATGAAATGTTTGTCGATTTAACCGAACTGATCCACTCGACCGGGATAGAAGTGATGGAGTTTGTAACGTATGTGCGGAACAAGATTTCGACAGCTACCGGATGCGCTTGTTCGGCAGGGATTGGCGCCAATCGTCTGCAAGCTAGGATGGCCACAAAAAAGGCAAAACCCAACGGTCAATATCAGCTGGTTCCGGGAGCGGTGGAGGAATACATGCGGCCGATTCCAATAGCAGATCTACCGGGCGTTGGACCTAGCACCTCGCACCGATTGAAGAAGATGACGTATGTCACATGTGCCGATTTACAAACCATCCCCAGGAACGTACTGCAGACCGAGTTTTGAAAAAAGTTCGGTGAAACACTCTACAATGCATGTCGCGGAATCGACGAGAAGCCGTTGGTGTACGATCGAGGAAGAAAGTCGGTATCGGTCGATGTGAACTATGGGATACGCTTCAGCACCGAACAGGAGGTGGATCGTTTTATGCGCCAGTTAACGGAAGAAATTCACCGCCGGTTGTTGGAGTTGCGTGAGCGAGGAAAGCTCGTTACGGTCAAACTGCTCGTTCGCTCTCCAGAAGCACCGATCGAGACGGCAAAGTTCATGGGCCATGGGTTATGTGACGTTGTGACAAAGTCCCAACCCCTTCGCCAGCACACAGACGATCGTACACTGATTGAAGGGGCAGTACTGGAACTGATGCGCACGTTAGCGATTGAACCATCCGAGCTGAGAGGGATTGGAATTCAGATTTCCAAATTTGAAGGTGTAAAACGTACGGCCGATAATGAAGCTGGTAATCGGTTGAAAAGCATGTTCCAGAGAGCGGAGGATAAAAGAAAGCCTCAACCAGAAACGGTTCAGGTTGTCTGCGACGAACCGAAAGTCACCAAAACCAATGAACAGTTTCGTACATTGTTTCGGCAACCCGATGATCAGGAACCTTGTACATCTCGTAGTTGTACCGCCGTACCTCAAACAGTAGTATCGCCGGTACGGCAAAATTTGAACACACCGACAAAGGCCGAGTTTAATGGCTATATCAATTCCCCCAAACGAAACGATAGTGCTACCTACTCGCCTGGTAAAAAAACTACCGGTGGATCAAAACCTGGCACTAGAGGTCGACGTGGAAGGCCTCCAAAATGGGCTTCATCGGGCGGAAGGAAGGATCAAACCCAAACCGCACAAAGTTCCGGTGTGATGAGGAAATTTTTAACATCTGCTAGTACTACCAGTTGGTCCACTGATCTGCCTGACGGACTTGACCCGGAAGTACTGGCTGCACTGCCGGAAGAAATACGAGAAGAAGCCATACGCGACTACAGAAGACAGCAGCAGCAGCTGTTGCTTGCGGTTAATAACAGGACGTACCAACCTCCAGTGGAAAAGACTCCCGTGAAGATGTCTCCTCTCAGGGACGTTTGCCATCATGAACGGAAATCACCAATCACTCCACAAGCTGTGAGTAATGCAGCCGATGAACAGAAAATAAAGATCGAGCTAAAATTTCTTCAAGCACTACCGCCAGAATTACGGATCGAAGTGGAAAAGCAGATCGAACTCAACAAGGACAACATGGTGGTAACATGCAGTGACACAGAAATAGATGAACCTTTACTAGTCACACCAGAGAACAGTCCTGTGCGGGAGATAAAACCGTACAAAATATTAGAACCGAAAGATGGTACTCCCAAAAGAACTTCAGCTGATTGTGAAACACCAAAGGATACAAACATTCTGAGACGCGAGAACTGGAGAGGACTTGTGGAAGAATGGATAGACAGTACCGACGAACCGTACGAGTACGATGTGCAGCTCTTAGTGTCGAATGGGCAGGAACTGTGCGAGAACAAGTCGGTAGAACGTTTGTATCTTTTTTTACGTTGCTTTCATCGGTTGGTGCAGGAGAAGCACAATTGCAGTTGGCATCTGGCATATTACAATGTTGTTCATCCGATCCAGGATCGAATGATCGCACTGTACGGGAACCGGCTGGCAGTGCCAGGGAAAATTACTTGTGAAATGTGCAATAGTGTGGTTTAGCATACCATAATTGGCTGTATAGGATTCTAATAATTAAGTATTCAAATTTTATTTATACTATTTCAAGAGAAATAAAACCAAAAACTCTATTTGTACAGAAGAAGTCCATGACGGCTGATGGATTCCCATATATTGTGACATTGAATTTAATTTCCTCGCCCAAATTACAACTGATTATTTGAATATAACTTCTGCTGCAAGGGCATCATCATTTCAGCTGTTCCACTGTCACTGACCGTCAACATCACAACAAACCAGAATCCTTTTTTTCCAGCTCCAAAACAAGCCAAAAGTTAACAAACCTCTGGTTTCGGGGGTCGAGATTTTCTGAATTTATATAATAACCAAATGGAGGATAACCTAGACGGAGTGTGTCATTTGTGTCTCAGTGGTGAAATTACCGACCTAAATGTTTTAAACGACCGGGAACTAGTAGTGAAGATAGGTCGAGTATTTTATTTCACGGTATGAGAAATTCGTGACCGTGACTGTGCTCCGATATTTAATTCAACTCTCTTCATCATTTAGCTAACACCACTATCGCAGTCAAGCGGGCTCATCTGCGGTACATGCAAAACGACCATAGAAGAATTTTACTGGTATGCGGAACAAGTAGCAAGGAATCAGCAGCAATTGAGAGACAAGATACACCCGAATCTGCCTACAGAAAATCGGCAGGAAAAAACTGAACATTCCGCTGAAAACCATGATTCCTTGATAGTGGATCCTTTATCAAGCGAGGTTAAGCTCGAGAAATTCGTTGAGCCAAATGACGACTCAATGACTATCGATGAGGGGAATGGAAATTGGACGTTAAAAGAAGAAAGGGATGATGTTCCGACATCAGATTCCGAAACCGAACAGCTACCAGCCCAAAATATTCCGAGTGTTGCAAAAAATGAGCAGATTGCTGTAGATCCCTCCCAAGTTAAGAATGAACTTATGAAAGCATCATATGAAGACCCATCGACACACGATGTTCAGACCGTTTCTAAAAATGCAGTTATTGATGAGGAGCCCTCTCAAGTTGCACAAAATGTGCGCATAGAAAACTCCGACCAAGCAACCGAAGGCGAACAGTCCAGCAATGATCAAACGACCAAACTCACCCCGGAACAGTTGGTGCTGAAACATTACAAACTAACGTGCGACCTCTGCTCGGCACCGCTGAGCGATTTTAGCGATCTACACAAGCACTATAAACTTACGCACAAAGTAACGGGCTACTTGCGGTGTTGCAACAGAGCGATCCACAAGAAATGCTGGATGATAGAACACCTGCAGCTACATCTAAATCCGGACACCTTCCGATGTGAACAGTGCGCCAAAAGTTATTCCTCCAGCAAAGTTCTCAAAGAGCACATGAAGGAGGTCCACGCTTCGGCAACGGAACGTTCCTTTCCCTGCACCACATGTCGCAAAGCTTTCGTTTCGCGCTCCCACCTTAATGCACATATAATGGTGGCGCACGGTACAGTTCCGTGTACGCAATGCGAAAAGGTGCTGTCTAGTCAGGGCTCACTGCGGAAACACCTTGTCGCGGTCCATGGCGAGGGTGAAAAGCATGTATGTGAGGTGTGTGCCCGAGTGTTTCGGTCCAAGCAGTGCTTCGATGCGCACCGGAAAGAACACGAAGGACGCCGGCTAGAGGACAAGGTGCAGTGCGAACTGTGCATGATGTGGCTCATGAACAAGTACTGTCTTACGAAGCATATGCGCCGCAAACATACGCAACCGGAAGCTGGTGAAGTGGTGTGTCAGACGTGCGGAAAACATGCACCCAACCCGGAGGCGCTAAAACATCACGTCCGGAGCGTTCACAGTGAAAGCCGGTTCGAGTGTGAATGGTGTCATAAAAAGTTCAACCGACCGCATCATATGAGGGTAAGTATGGGATGAAAATCGAAATGTGGTCTCCCGTTTTCCTACTAACTTTGTTTTGTTTGTAGGAACATATTGCAATTCACCATACGGGCGAGGAACTGTATGGTTGCCAGCATTGTTCAGAACGATTCAACACAAAAAACAAGCTGTACTCTCACCGTAAAACCGTTCATCCGCAGGAGTTTGCTGGAGAGTTAAGGAAGCGAAGGTTAATAGAATAATTGTTTATAACGATAATGCTAGACTCTGATCAGTATTTAGCTGTACCTCCGGACCCTTATTTGAAGTTTGACAAAATAAACTTCCGTACCTTATGACACTCTGCTTTCTTTCTATTCAATCAATCTTCTATGGATTCTATCTCTTGCCTTGTGACATTACTTTATCTTCGTCGTCATTTTCATTACTAGCGCATCTGCTCATTTCTAGTCTGAGGATTCTCTCATAGCTTAGTACGCTACGTCGGATGGTTTGATGCGGAGAATCACCGGCACGCTGGTGCAGGGTAATATTGCCACCTCCGTAACGACGGCGGTCACCAGTTCCGGTGGCGTTACATCGTAATGCAGGTTAAGAATCGTTAGTGACGTGATCGTTTCCCAGTCGGCCAGCATCGGTTTTGCCTCGGGAAGATCGCGCGTGCGTGGCGCAAGCACGAGTTCGTTAGGATTACCTGTTCGATTACAAGGAAACCAACTGGAATTAAAGTACAACCGTCAACTGCCAAAATTACCGACCCACTTACCGATCTCGTTGTACACGAACGCATCCGTTTGCACGCGCTCGGTAAACTTGTGCGTTTCGCAGCATACGAGCACAGGGACATTGTAGGATTTGGCCACCAGTGCAATCTGTGCCGTTCCAACCCGACTCATTACAGATCCATTCGCTAGGAGAGCGTGTGCGCCGAGCAACACTTTCGTCACCTCTGGCATCACATAGCTGACTGCGTTGATTAGCACGCACATGCACTTTACGCCAAGTTGAACCAGCTCTTCTAGCATTGCATTTTCTTCCTGTCGCGGCCTTGCATTCACGATTATCACGCGGAAGGTTTTCTTCCGGCGTATCGCCTCCTCCAGGATATGTTTAATCAACGAGGAGCTAGTAAATTTTAAATACATTAATTTCCTTCCATTCTTCTCAATACAGTGATAGGGTTACTTACCAACCGTAGGTTAAAATAACATCACCATCGCAAATCTTATCCTGCACCGAGCAGCAGATTGCCTCTTCCGCTTTTTCGATCTGATCGCGGATGTACGATTCGATCGATTCCAGTAAACACTCCTTCTGTTCGGACACCGAAACCTTCCCGTCCAGTTGACGTGCGTACATTTTTACGTGCCGCAACGCGTTCGTCATCGAGACGGAGAAAGGGCGGCAGCGTTGCAGATGGTTAGCGGATACGTTCAACATCTCCTCAAAGCTTCGACCAAACTCTTTCTCCGCCGGTGTCTCATAATCTTGTATCAGCTGATTCAGAACCTTCAACAGGGCAAGACAGCGAGCTTTCGATCCAACGACCGCTCCCTTGGCGTACTGTATGCCAAGCTTCGTAACAGCAGGATGCAATGTGGGCGAGTTGACAATCTCGGTAGCGGCGAATTTCGGCTGATGCAAGTGATTGAACAAATTTACGATATGCTTACGCGGTGGCGCACCACCAATCCCGGTAACTCCCACACCACCGGTTGGAACAGTTTTGTTTGCTGGAGCTTTTGATTTTGCGGGTTCAGTGGCCACTTTCGGAACCTTTTTCGGTTCTTGCTTTCCGGCTGCCGGTACGGTGTCCCGTTTGTTCGCTTGCTGCGCATCCGCTTTTGCAGCTCGTTGTGCGTCCTGAATGGCACGACGTTCGGCTTTCGTTAATGTTGGTTTTACCGGTTTTGCTCCCTCCGGTGCGTTGGCGACGAGGGAAGGATTTTTTGCTTCGAACAGTGCTTTTCGTTCCGCTTTCGTTAATTCTTTTGTTTTGATTTGGTCAGAAACAATGTTATCCGCCCCAATTGCAGAACCTTCGCTTATATGTAAATCTTTCATCTTTTCACAAATGCTTGCATCGGTGCTGGATTTTTTTAACACAGCAGCTGGTGAAGGTTCCGCCTTCTGTTTGGCCGGTCGTTGTTCCTTAGCATTTGTCGATGGTGCTGGAGTTCGTTTCTGGGTTTCCTGTGCAGGTGCATCTTTATCCTTGCTTTTGGTTTTCGCAGCTAATTTGGCCGCTTTCTTCGCTTCACGCTCTGCAAGAATGTCTTCACGAGTTTTATCTGATTTAGCACCCGGTGCTGTAGCGGCAGGTCGTGCACTCATGGCTGCAGGTTGCTCTATGGGTTGGCAAGCAATTTGTGACGGATCTGAAGGTGTTTTTAACCCAATTGACAAACAGTTTGGAAAAAGTTGCTCGGTAGATATATCGTGTAAACCTTGCTGGATGTATTCAATCGTATGCTTAGCAGGCTGTGCCTCAAACACAAGCGGGTTGATGCCGTGCGATTCAGCAAAAGCAATTAATTTCCCAGGAATTGTACCTCCAGCATCGAACCGGAAAAATTCCGGACCGGGGAATATTTCGTCAAATGTTAGATTTTGTACGAACGTCGCAGGTTCCTTTGCCACCGGAAAAAGTTCGCTTGGTCTGATATCGATTATACCCACGAACTTTGTTTTATCGATTATGGGGTTTCGGGAAATCGACACGCTTTCTGGTACTGTTTCAAGCGTTTGTGGTTGTGTTTGACACACCGTTTGCGTAGAAATCTTCCCTGGTGGGAATAAATCTTCAACCGTTATCGATTGCAATTCAAGCTGGGGCTCTTTTTTGTCGTTCTTCGTCTTTCGTTTACGACGTCGGCTTGGTTTACGAGAAAGTTCAGGAGCTTCCGCTTCAATTCCCGGTCGCTGGTCGGACTCTATTGCAGTTATTGTAAGCGAAGTGTGAGTTGGTGGATTATTCTCCTTTTCAACTGCGTTGATTTGAGCGGTGTTAATCGTTCCGCAATGCGCTGCTACCTTTGTCGCGTCCGGTTTGGTTTTTTTGTGTGCTCGATTCCGTTTCTACAAACCAAATAAGGTAATTATAAAATGCAATCGTATAGGGTATACTATGCATGCAATTCTACAAACTAATAAAATTTCAGTGGAGTGCATCTAAAAGGAAGGATCGTGCAAAAGATCGACAATAGGGAGCGTGGGGGAACAAAATTTCCAATTGCGAAAAAAATAATAAACACACGCATTCAGGCTACACAATCCCGTACGATACCTTTTTTAACGATCCAGCATCCGTTGGAGCGGCGGTCTCCATGGTGATGGTGAAAGGGGAGAATTTAAATGGAGTATCTACAATCGTGGCAGTTAACTTTGGGAAATTTTTGTTTAATGTACGTTACATTCCGGCAGCATCGTAACAACAAGCAAATGCATTGCACACCGGGACACGAAAGAGATAAAGTAGGGAGAAAGTAGAAACACTTGTTAAAAGGATAACATCTACGGAGTAAATCGATCGTGGAAACAATCGGAAATGCAAACAATGATGCAATTATATAGTGACGAGTTAGTGGCGTATAGTAGCAACGATCGTGTTGCAATGGTAATGGAATGATAACAAATTTGGTATACCTTTTCGGCAGGCAGCAGGCAATTTTTTGCCTTGGTTGCAACGTAGCAGAATTGTGGCTTTCACCACGGAACAGATTTCTTTAGCGCAGCACAATGCTTGAAACTTCTGCTAGTGTATCGATCAGGGGCCAGCCGCTTTGTTCTATGAGTTCTACAAAAACGAAAATTATGAGAAAAATAGCTAAAACTTGACTATTTTTTTACTTACGACCAATAAATAAATAAAGTTTTTGCTCGTGCAGCCCTCTGGGCTGGTGTGCGAGGAGGAAATGAAATTTGAAAGAGACGGGAAGACATTTTGACACCGCTCGTTTGACGTTTCGTACATCTGCTATCAAATTCGAACTTCAATGGCGACGGCGAATTGTTTGAAATGTGACCCAAGGTGTGTAGATAAAGCACATTGTGTTAAATGCGTGTGCAAACCGTAGCGGAGATTGTGTGAAAGTTTTGCCATACCGAAAAGGGGTTGTGCGAAAGGGGGTGGCTGCTGTACACATACATATAAACATACACACACGCCAAGCAGCAAAAGGAATCCCATTCCCGAGACACCGAGATTTGTTTGCAGCCGGACGAAACGGCAACACGGTGGTTAAAAATAAACTGGCCGCCTTTGCCGTTTGGTGTTGGTTGGAGGTGCGTAGCACGCAACAAACGCGAGCATATTTTCCCCGTGTGGCATCTGCTGAATTGGTGTTAGCTTCTTCGCCCTGCCGACAGCCAGTACACGGTGCGTGTGCATTTGTTTTGTTGATTGCATTTTGCTCTACTGCGGGTTTCCAGTGCGGCAGCTTAAACGGGAAACTATGACAACCTACTCGACCGACAGTCAAGGTAAGCTGAACCCGCTTGTCCGGCTTGCATAATGTGCATTTGAATCGTTTGCGTTACATCTACCCCGGCAGGAAAATTCATTCCGGCCACGCAGCGTCCGGACGGAACCTGGCGCAAACCACGCCGCGTCCGTGATGGTTACGTACCGCAGGAGGAGGTACCGCTGTACGAAAGCAAAGGCAAACAGTTTGCCCAGAAACCTACCCTGCCGCCCGGTTTACCGCCGGAGGTGGTGCAAAAGGCAAAGGAAAAGCGCGAACGTGAACGGTTACGGCAGGTGCGAGAGGAACAACAGAGGAAGGAGCAGCAGAACAAAAAGCTGCAAAATAGCTTACCTCCCGGGGTGTTAGCGGTCGACGGTGCGGTGGGCAACAGTGAGAAAGAGAAAGCCAACACGGCCAAGAACATAAATGCCGCTTTACGCTGCAAAAAGACACCGGAACTGCCCGACATACTGCTGGAACAGCGACCGTCGGTCAAAACAAAGCAACCCCACCAGCAGCAGCAACACGCAAAATCGTCACAACAAAAGCCCGCCGCCGCTTCCAACAGTGATTCCGCCGTAGAGGAACTGGCAAGCGCCCTCGCTTCCGGTGCACAGCTAAAGCAACCATCCTCGACAGCAACCGCTTCGGTTGAAGGAGCCGAAGGACAGCAGTTGGAGGTGGCGAAAAAGCTACGCAAGCTCCGGAAGAAGATACGGGAAATTGAAGCTATCGAAACAAAGCTAAGATCCACCGACGGGCCAAAGCTGGACAAGGATCAGCTGGAGAAGGTGAAGCGGAAACCGGACATACTGCAGGAGATTGAAGAGCTTGAAGTGCAATATTCAGCCGGTGCCATGTGATGATAAAAGCGAGGATAAAACCGAATTTAGTCCCGCTTTGCGCATTAGGAAGCGCGCGGTAGAGAGTAATCCAGGAGCTGTTTTGTCAGGATGGCTGCATTTAAGTTGTCCGGCGAAGAAGGAACCACAAACCACACGTTGTGCGTACTCCGGATCAAAACACAATCGCTAGTTGGTAGTTGTCGCGGTACTGAATAACGCAGATGAAGGAGGTTTCTTCGCTGTACAAACTCACATGAATCGAACGAAGGGTGAATCGATACGATTGGTAGTGAGCCCAAGGAAGAACTTAATTTATCGCGAAAAAGGATGCGGTGGTGAGCTTCACTCGCCCACACACGTTTGCCACTGTTTTACAGCGGAATCATCGAAACGGAATTCATATTTTCGTTCGCATGTCGAAAACGAGGCTCGATTAGCTTCCGTACACACTCACGTTCAGCTGGGGTGTCCTTTTTTTCTGTCAGTCAGATTGTACATCCTCATAGGCTTAGTTTCACCGTTCGATCGGATCGTACGCTTGTACTGCCGGGATCTTGCTTTTAATTTTTTATGTATGTTTATATTCGAGTAGCTGCTAACGTGCGCTATCTGTTCTGCGTAACATACGGCCTACTATTTCCCCTGTCGATAGTACATATTTTCGATGCTTTACTCGATCTATCTCTCCAACGAACCTACGCTCCCGTTCCCCCGTGTTTTAGTCGAATGTGGAACGTTTTGTTTCTCTTTTACTTCACAGTCCAACCATCTCGTGGACTGACTAGCATTAACAGCTCCTACGTGTAAGCAGTTTTCGTGTAGCAAGTACGTAGACTTAAGATTAAACTAGTGCTAGACGTAAGTTTTAACGTAAATTGTTAAATGATATAAAAAGAAAGGGAAGCGAACGAGTGCAAGAGCAGGTAAACTAAGAGCGGTTGAGTTGGAACACGAAAAGTCAATAAACGTTTTAAGGACCAACGTTCCCGTGTCGCGCATTTCTTTACCAAAGAGCAAACATATTAAACCGGAACAGACTTATGCCCTGCCGTGAGTGCGTGTTTGTGTGTTTGTTCTGACGTGTATTTCTTATGACGATTTGCTTACAAATTAAAACAGTTTCCCTGCTTCACACACATTTTCATCCATTTGTTCGTGTTGTTGTTGGCATTTATATCCCTTGCTATGGTGCATTTCATTCGTAAAAACCATCACAATGCTTCACCGCAGATGGGTTTACTTGCGAGTAAGATTCGGATTAGAATGTTGTGGTGAGGAAATGGGCTGCGGTAAGGATGTCCTACAGGAGGTACATCCGTTACACGTAAATCCCAACCGAAAGCAGAAGAAATAGCACTCCAAACCCAAGGAACAGCGATGCAAACAAACTGATGGCCAGCTCCTTGAAGATTACGCTCTCCTTGGACGGTTGTTTCGGGCGAGATACTTCGAACACGAAGAACCAGGCGGTGAAGAATGTACCGAACAGCAGTAACACGCTGGCCAAATGTGGAAACACGGCCGGGTTCACCGGCGAGACATAGCGCACCATCAAATCCATGACGCTCGGATGTTGTCGATGCGATTTCCGGTATACCTGAAGGTTAATCCCATCGTATTAGTTATTAAATTTGAAATGCGTTGTCTAGTTTCGTAAGGCGAACTTTAATCTACGTACAGTAATAGAAGAACCACAGTAAATCTACAAAAACAATCTACTTTCACTACGTACAAATCGGCGTTTTCCAGCAAGTCTCTTGCTGTCGAAACTGACGTGGCGTGTAGTTTTTTTTCTTTGCGTAAAATGACAGTTCGTTTGACAGATGAACAAGAACAATAGGAGGGGCGAATCAAACCGATTTGTTTTGATTGTGATACCCCGGTATTTACAATTGCAGCAACTCAACCTGCTCTCAGTGCAGATTTTTTTTTACTTATTTCGGATAATGTAAGACAAGCATTTCCGCAAACGGGTTGTTTAAAATATGTAAGCTTTATTATACGCGATATAGCACAAAACGAATGAGAGGGCTATAATATCATGATAGACGATGAAAATAACAGGTGCGCTGCGCAACCTAACACAATAGGAAATAGGCACAGGAGAGATAACAGAACGGAAACAAGCACATATAGTCGACGAGTACTCTTTCGAGTGCTCCCGTCACGAAACACGTTCCTGGGTCGCACAAAGAATTAAACGCTAAAGCCCGCCTTTTGCCGACACTTTTGCATAAGGGCACGTAGCATGAACTGTTTTCGCGATAACTGTCGAATCTGCTTCAGGAACACTTCCAGATCAATCACGCCGCTACGGAGGGCTTCACCCATGAAGTAAGTTGCGTCTTCTATGGCGGCTTCTTCGGCATAGGCATTCAATAATCTAAAAAAAAAAAAAAGATAAACCCATATCGGTTATGGACTTTTGCTGCAGCTACGGTTGGACGTTTCTGTACGCACTGTTTGTAAAGTGGGGCAGTTGTGGTGACTGCTTCGTCGACATCAATAGATTCGACATTATCCAACGACTCCAGAGCACGTTCCAGCTCCTTTTCCTTATCCTTTAGCACGGTGATGCTCTTCGTCAGTTCCTTCTCGTCGCGATCGAGCCGCGCGAGAATGTCCTTAATCTTGACTTGACCCTCGTTTAGCTCTTGCTGCGTTCGCTTAAGTGTCTGCACCTCAGCCTGACACTGGTTTACCTTTTCCTGTACCCGTCGTTTCAGCTTATCTTCTACGGCACTTATTAGCGATGCCCGGATGTGTTCTTCTGTGATCGTTCCAGTACCTTGGTTCTAAAATGCAGAACACAAGCATAATACACATTCATTAGATTTGCTATTCTGGGAAATCTCGTTTCAGCTTACCACGGCCGGTGTAGATCCAGATATTGTTCCTGGTGCTGGCGGATAGGAGGGCATCCCGTAAGGCAATCCATAACCGGGACCGGCAGCACCGGGCGCGGGCTGTCCGTAGCTATTGTACCCTGGGCCCGCCACTGGATACGGAGCGAATTGTTGTGTTGGGTATGGAGGTATGTAAGAGGTACTGGTGGCCGGTGTCGGTGGCATATAAGATGCTGCAAGAGACGTAACAGAATAGAATATATAGCAACTGTTTCCCTGCGATTTTATATGCGTAGCCTTACGCTGCTGCTGATACGATGCTTCTGGTCCTTTGGAATACACTGGAGGCACTTCGCCAAATGTGACGCTCATGATTTGAATAAGATCCAGTAGATCGGCATTTTTCTGTGCAGGAATGAGACGATACAGTTTAGCAAACCATAGTACCATTATATACGTCGTGTTCTACCGGGTTCCAATCGTGCAGATAGGGCAAATAGATCTTCCCATTGAAATCAACATACGCCGACACCTTGATGCGCATTTCAGACGTTGGTTTGACGTAGCAAATCGGAGCATTCTTCGGGTGTGTATCCATAAGCCAGATACAGATGGGAATGTTGTACGTGTTGCCCTTATACTTCACCGGTATAGTACCATGAAGGTTGAGTAACATTTTCGTACTGCCATCGTTGAACACTGGGTAAGGAGATAAATTCCATCAGTTTGGAAATCAGGTCTTCAGGCCTGCTATGAAGATGACTCACCGTACTCTTCCATTCGGTGCTGAAGCCCGTGGTAAATGCGTAAGGCATTTGTGACGTCTTTCTTGGTCGCCGTAGGGTCCCGATACTGCAATAGAGACGAATGTGACGAAGGTGTTAATTTCTGTTTCCTTCTTGTTAGGACAGACACTTGACTTCACCTACCGTGGACAACATCCGGGACAGTGCATTTTCGTCTAGCTTGTGCATTGTGCTGCTAGTGCTAATCCACCAAGGTTGCTCACCGCTGTGACAAGGGCGTACCAAGATGTGGCCCTATGAAATAAGTTTAACGATCCCTTTGCTATGGCCCGCCTTTGCAGGGAGCTTAGGGTACTCCCTTCTTTGTGGCGAACTAAATTTCACAAATGAATCTTGCTTTTGATATGACGGGGAGATTTGGTGCAATTAAACATTCTAAATCTTCTGCTGCGTTTGACAGTTCACACACACCACTCCATCTGGCTTTACAGTAATGAACTCGAGATTGGCAGATTCGGTGAGAGATACACATTCAAGAATCGATATTTATATGCCTAATAACATACAATTGTACCTGGCATGTTGAGTAATTCCTGCATTTTAAATATTTCTTCCTTTTCAGCTCCGTTTTAGTACAAAGAACGACTTCATTGTCTCAGAAAGGCATATATATATTCCTTGCAATACATGACTATTTTTCGCCTTGCTGGCAACACTGTCTTCTCATTCGGATGTCAACCTGTTATTGGATTTTTTTATATTTAGTGCTTGTATGCCCTACTGTTGGCGCAGTTCTGATTTCACCGAAGAGTCCGTGCCGTGGAGAGAACGCAACTGCAGTTTGAGATAGGAAGAATTAGTTGCTATAATTAACACCCCCAGGGAAAATGATGTCTCTGGCCGAATCTACCCAGCGTTCGTTGGAGGAGGAATCGTTCATCATACTCGGGACCTCGCCAACACCCTCGATGGTCAACTATTCCCTCGCCCCGGTTTCCTCGCAGCCAGCATCGGTGGTGGAGCGTGAAATCGCAGACTCAGCAAAATCTTTGGCGACACTCACAACTTCAGTGCACAAGATGGAAATTTCAACACAGCTCGATTCCAACACGTACAGCCTGCTAACGAACGGCGGAACCGTTCTAAACGCATCATCCATTGCACCACAAACAGCAAAATCGTTCGATGAATCATCATCCCCAAAAGTGTCAATGATTGCATCAACCGAATCAATGCACCAAGCGCCGCGCTCGGTGAAAGGTTCCCTGAAAAGCCTGCAATCGATCGAGAACAAGGAAAATGTCCCGCGTGATGGTCTGTTGGCCAGCTCCATCCAGACTCCGACAGCCTCCTTCATCCTGGGAGAAACACAATCGATACTGCAGCAGTTTCCCAGTTTGGCCCATTCGTCGGTCTCTTTCGAGGAGGTTCAGTTGCTGCAGAAGCTTAGCATGGAGCACAGCCAGCTGAAGGAAAGTCTGCAGCGGGCTAATGTGGCGATGCGTAAGAACTTCACGTCCATACAGCAGCTGCAGGACGAAACAAAGGCACGGTACGCCGAACAGGACGCCTGCATAGAGGAACAAAAGCTGAAAATCGAACAGTTGTCAGCGGAAAATAACCGGCTGGTGGCAGAATTGGAGGCTTTCAGAGCTGCTGCGACTACGAAGGAAAACGAGCTGCAGAGTTCGTACAAAGAGCTGCAAGTGGAGTTGGATGAAGTTGGTCGAGTGCGCGAAGTGGAACGCCAATCGGCTCAGTCCGAAGTGGACGAACTGCGCAAGGAATCATCGGAACGGCAGGCTATCATACAGAATCTGACCAAGCATATCGAACGCCTGGAACTACAAATCAAAGGCTTTGTGGTGGTGAACAACAACAAACCCGAAAGTGACGATGGAAAGGCGAGCTACGTTTCGGGAGAAACTCACAAACGCGAAATGAAGCAGCTCGAGAGACGTTTGTCAATGGAGGTGGCCAAGAATTTGGAATTTGAAGATATGGTAAGTAAATGCATTCTTCCATGGTTTGGAGTAACTCTTTGAATCGAAATTTCTATTCATTTTAGCGAAATGTCTACGTCGATGAGATTAACTGTCTCAAGGCAAACGTAAAAGCAGCCGAACAAATTTATGCAGCTACACGTGTCGAGACGCAAAAGCTGTTTGATGACATCAAGTCCCGTGACGAAAACATAAAGCAACTGCGTGAGGAAATTACCGGACTGCAGGAGCGGGTAGAGATGCTGACAGTACAGTCAGACATTTTCCAGAAAGATTTCGAAGCCGAACGTACCGCCCGCGAAGAACTGGCAGGTGAAAAGAGTCGTATTTTGGGCGAATTCGAAGTATTGCAGCGTCGCAATGTGGAGCTGAATGCGCAAGTTTCGCAATCGTAAGTCAAGTACCGCACACGCAATCGTGAAGCCTTAATTACGCGGTAGTTACAATGAATGGTATCATTTATTTTACAGAGAATCCGAACGCGAAGAAGCAGCGCAGCGCGCTGCAATAATGGTTCAGAAGGCTACATCCAGCCAGAAGACGACGGAAAATCGCAACACACCCGCCGACCAGTTGGTAGAGGAAGAGAAGGAACCGCACAGTTTGCTACGCTGTCCGCTGTGCCTGAAAGGGTACAAAGATTTTAGTTCGTTGCAGAGCCATGCGGCTGACTGTATGGGTATCGATTAGGATGTGGTACCGCCATGAATTACCATGAACAACGTTAGGGTGCTGTATTTAGCCAAACCTTATTTCAAATACTGTTAAACATTTGTCCATATTACAATAAAAGTATACTGATGAAACATAACATACAGTAATCGGATGCGAGACACGCAATAGAGTAGAGATAAGAGTTGCGTGACTCATGTGGTGGCAGTATCCAGTGGTGATTCAGCACGTGAATTTGATGTTTGATAATGAATGTCTTATCAGAATCACAGCTGATGATCCGACTGATATCGTCAACAAGGTTTTATTTTGTTTTCTCTACCAAGGAAGCTTCACTTAATTCTAGATCACACACGTGAGCTATTGGGAAGATTTACCTTATTGTACAGCTAGTCTCATACATCCCTCGGAACTGGTATCTGAGCAACAAAACAAAAAGGTAGAAACGAAACGAAAGAATGCATCCAAAACAAACTCAGCAATTCGTACGAAGCCAACTGTCAAAAGCAAACCAAAACAAAGTCAGCTGAGCGCGACAAAGGTTGCCGGGATAGTGTAGCTTGCTGGGACGGTAGGGTTAAATAATTGGGCTGTTTTAATCATGTCCGGCGTTTCCAGCACGCAGAAAAATACCATTCTGATGGGTCGAAAGTGTTTTCTGTGCCAAAACACGCGCTATCGCAGCAGGCACTGCCGTTTGTTTCGATTTCCTGCGCGTGGTACAGCCATGTGGAGCCGATGGTTAACAGCGATGGCACTCGGTGAAGAAGACATCCGTCCAAACGAGCATCCGCGCGTGTGTCAAAGGCACTTCGATCCAAAGCACTTTCTCACCAGGCAACTCTCCGGGATGGCTGTACCGGTGTGGAATTTGGAAAGAATCAAGCATAAAGAGCTCTACACCGGCGAAGAGTATTCGTCTAATGTTGTGAAGATCTTTGATAAGAAAACAGAAGCGACCGGTGACTGTGGTACTGAATATGGTGAATTATCAGACGAGAAGATTTTGGAATATGAAGTAGCTGAAGATGTGCCGTCGGAAGAGGAAGAATTGGATTTATGTCCACCGTTATCCACGCACGCAACTGGGGATGAACAATCGAATGAAACTGAAGCCACTACTGCTCCGACCGCCCTTAGCTGCAGTATTCTTCAACATGAAGAGCTCCAAGAATTGCTCTCGCTGGAAAGAGTTCGTGTGGAGCAACTGTTGCGGTTGAATGCCCAACAGAAGCAAATTATCGAGGATCAGCAAAATCTACTGTGGCAGCTCGGTGTAGAATACGTTGCGCTTCACCCGGACAAACTTGCCGATGATTCGGATTGAAAAGAAACCGAGCTGCACAACACGGACCGTTTGAATGCATGTGCGTTTATTTGCAGTATTTGAGGAGCCGACAGGAAAAGCCGTGCGAATGAAGCCACTTGTGAGGTAATAGTCTAATGCACAACCAAAGCACATCGAAGTAGCTTTTAAAAGTGGAATGATATGAGCTTAATTCAGTTCCCGTTTTCTAGGTCCAGCTGTTCGCGCAAAGTTTGCAAAGCACGGCGTCGTAACCGTGTGCACTTTGCACATTTCATCTTCTTGCGCTGGTAACATTCCCGATGGCTGACGGTGCTGCAACGTGTACAGCTGATGGCGTTGTCGTCGAACGGAAACAAAATCTGATCATTGTTGCAAAACTCGCAGATGTATGCTTTACCGGAGCAGATCTGTAAAAGACAACCAACACACAGTGTATGGTTTTAAGTGATTCAAGAAGCCGGAATCTTAACGAGAACGTTTCTCACCAAACAAGTTCTTATGTGATGTTCGAATGTGGCGCGCAACGTACGAAGCTGACCTACCAACGTTCCATCTTCTACGCCAACTAGATCCGCCACACTGTACAGCTCGACCGATTCCATCAAATGACGCCGTTCTCCGATTTGTTTCGTCACAAGTTTGACCTCATCGGCCAAACGACAGGCGATGAGGTACCGCTTCATTTCACCGAGCTGCACACGAACCCGCTTCACTTCGGCCAACTGTGGAATAAAGGTAAACAGACGCGGATTTTTCTCCTCCAACCGGATGACGGGTTTGTGTAGCAGTAGATTGATCTGCTGCCGTGACGCACGACAAACTTTGCGCGGCACAAAGTCCCAGTTGTTGGTGACCCGTGCGGGAATTATGCTGGTATCGTTCCAGTGGCAGGATGGACAGTAGTACAGGCCGGTGTAATCACACAACCGCGGTTGAATCGAATTCAGTTTCTCTATTGCACAAAAAACAAAAAAACCGAAACCCCGGTTGGTTTTTTGTTGTCGTGAAGGAATGTAAAAAATGCAATACACCTACCTGCTTTAAACTCCAGACCGAAACAGTTTATGGCGGTGGATGTATCTGCAAACGGAACGGATTTGTACGATGCTAGTTCAACTAAACACATAGAAGGATCCACTTACTGTAGCTCAGCTGCGTTCCACATTCAGCGCATGTGTACTTCTGAAAGGCCAATCCAATCTCTGGGCAGATACATTCAATCGGTTGCTTGTGTTCCGTCGTTACAACGTGTGCACAGATACGGATTACGCTGCGCAAGCATTTGTGATGCACGGCAAAGGAACAATCTGGCAGGAAATAAAACGTAAGTGGTCTTTACTTGTAGCACCAGAAAACCGCGCAATATAATGGCCTACCATTGCAAACGTACGACGCCTGCACCACGTTCCAAATGACACCCGAACAGTGATCGCAGTACAGGTTCCGTTTGTGTTGCAGCTGCTGGAAGGGGAACTGTTTCCGGCGTACGAAATGATGCCCAAGTATAACTTCCGTCTCTTCCAGCACCGCCTCCGGATCGCGCGAGTAATCGAGCAGCTCCCGGTATCGGTACCGCAGCTCCACCAAATGTCTTATCAACCATTTCCTTTGCTCCGTGTCCGGTCCGTAAGCGTTCGAGCGTACCAGGGACCGGCACACGTCAATGGCCTGCGCCAATTCCACCAATGTTGCGTGCTGGTCTAGCGGAACCAGTTGCCACTTTACGCGCAGTACAGCAGAATCCGGACTGGGTGGGGCTGTGCCTTGAACGTCCACCTCCTGGGTACCGCTCTGTTCGTCACAAAAAGCACGTAACGATCCGACGGAACTGTTCATGGGTTCCAACGTTCGGTCACTGCCATGGGTACTCGTTTCCGGTACATCTTCATCCTGTTCGCTGTCCTCCGCATCGACATCTTCGCTCCCATCGTTGTTGTTATCATCGCGCTCGGTGGAACCGGTTTTTTGTCCACGAGTTATTTCCTCCGACAGGCTTCTCCCACCATTGTCCGCGAATGTTCCGGCAAGCAGTAAGCTATTTACCGTACTCGGATTCCACAATCCTTCCCGGAAGTTTTGCACCGTGCTCTGCATAGTTTAAACGAAACAGCCACCGATCGCTATAATTAACCGTACTAACGTTACATCGGGACAATGGCTCATCCGCTCATTTGCACTTGAACGACAGTCATTCGGTCATTCTTATCAGTGTTTTAGAATGCTGTAACCTTTTTTTTTATTTCACCACTATTAATCACATTCTTTTCCACTAGGCGGTTTTGCTTGGCGGATGATTTAACTTACACACTTTAAGCTCATTCTTCTCCAATCTCCCTCGGCGAAGGCAAATGAAGGTGTTAGTGAACCAGGAACCACAGCGTCGTCCGATTGTTAGCTATGACTCAATCTGCGTTGCTTGTTTTTGTTTGTAAATTGTGTACTTTTTTCCTTTTTAGAAAGATTCACACACCAAAGAAAGTGTGAGGAAAAAGGCACGTGCTTAGTAGTTTACTCTTTTCTACCCACAACCGGTGACGGGGGTGTTCCGTTTCCGCTTTTGCACTTTGCTGGGGAGAGAGAGAGAGAGAGAACACTTATTGGCGGGAAAGGATATTTTCGCTCTCGGCAGAATATTTACGTTCGTGAGACTCGTTAGCAGAGAAACAACGATGTTAATTTGTGTTCTTATATCCTGACAGTGTCCTAGGCCAAAAAGTAGCGATGGCATGTGACTTGGCAGCGCCGTCGTTGCATTGCCAATGCATTATCCCGGTCATTTTGGCGGACGCATCAACGTCATCACCCGACCTTAATTTGAGCCTACTCCGTCTCCTCTGTCCAAGTGAACGACCTAAAATGACTTTACGGACTGAGTCGTCCGGTGTCATTATCATGACATGACCAGCTTACCGGATCCTACCGAGTCTAATTCGCTGTACGACAGTGGGTTCGCCGAACAGCTCCCAGCCCATAGTCCTAGCTTCATGCATAGAACCAGGCTCATTCCCCTCAAGAAAGCATTGTTATTGAACGATTCTGCAATAGACGAAAAGAATTACAACAACCTCTTTAGCTTTGGAGGACAAAGAGTCTGCTGTATTGGGCTAAGGTTCTATCAAAAAGGGTTCTGGGGCATGAATCATTTTGTGTAGCTCTCACCAAACATTACAACATGATTGCTCTTCATTATGTTTCGACGAATAAAGACGTCTACAATTGTGAAGATCAATCAATCATTGTTTCATAGCAAAGTGACAACCTCAAGATAAAGCTTTATTTCATTCATTTATTTCAAGTAGATAACAGACAAACTACCCAGAACTGTTCATTACACGCAGATGTACTAAACTTCAGTCGCAATACGGGATTATAGTAACTTCCAATACCGATCTACTCGTCGTTTATGAGCGATGATGAGACAACAGTGATGAGCATCAAAGCTGTAATATAAATTAGTTGTTGGTTTACCTTTCCTCAAGAAAGAGATAGTAGTGAAGAATCGAGAGATAAAAAATTGACTGCTTTCGTCAATGAGTATACTATAAAATGTGTTGATATCACAATTACGTGGTTTCGTATCGCTTTACATGGTGGTGTATGGTGTGAATGTAACTGACACATTCGGGGCGGGAAAGCAATTTGTCCCTGATGGTTGGGCCATTCGCACGGGATGATAAACGTGTTAATTTAATCTACAACCGATAGTCTCGATTGTTGTCTCAAGTGTCTACGTTCTACGATAGGCTATCGCCGTCGTTTTCGTAGTTTTGAATCCGCTGGAGTGGGTCACAGTGTGGGCGCAGGTGCCAGAGATTTGTAGCAATCGTTCCAGCTATGGCATTTGCCGACGATGAAGCCGGACCGGCGAAGTTGACTCTTGCCGTGGAGCCACCAGCCGAGAAGGACATTGCCATTCAACATGTGCCTTCGGTAGATCCCTCGGTGGGGCTGGACCTGCTACTGCTGGTTTGCTTTCTGGTGACGATTTTGCTGGTTGGTTTCGTGCTGCGATTGTTTCTGCAAATGTGGCGCTCCCGTATCGAGTGTCGCTGGTCAGAAGATGAGGCAGCGATGTTTCGGCAGTTAGTTTAGCGGACCGGCGAAAATTAGTAAACACCACACCGTGGGCATGGCGAGTGAACCGCCAGCAAACAAAAGCCACAAGCTCTGATCTGTGATATTTGGTGCAGTTAACAGTTTACGTCACGATGATAATAAAACGTACCGGTGCGATTTTATTGAAGGGTTTTGTTTTTTTTTTTTACCACCCGTTTATTTCACTGCAACACCGTGTACGCACTGCACTGTGATAGGTAGAAGTAATGATGGGCTCGTTGTTGGTGTTGATAGAGTTGAAAGAATTAAAGAGCACATGGTTGAGGTAGAACCAACGTAAATACGCAAACTGACCAAAGACTGGCTAAAGTTACTGAAGAAATGAATGAAAATTAAACTGTTTCATAGAACGTAACAGTTTCTATTTTGTTTATCATTTTCATTTGCACATGCTGCTTCTTTCGTACTTTTATAATGGTTGAAAATTAGTGTAAAAACAAATGCAAATGAGACGATCATTTGAAGCGGGAATTACACTAGCGCCATCTATAGGATTATCCCGCAACATTAACCAATTGAGGCATATGTTCTTCGATGATAACTTGAAAGAAAATCGTCTTGTACGCATCTTTTGAAGGTTATAAAACGATAAAATGTAACACGTTGTGTATATCTGATGGCAATTTGTAGATTAGAAAGCGATGCAATTATTACGAGACCATTTTATATAAAATCATACCTTTTTGGCGTATTGATGCTCCTGCATACTCTTTTATCGTTTTGACTGATCGATTTTTCCATCAAATGTCCACGCAACGCACTTTCTCGACGAAACACCAGGTTCGTCATGCCCTGTTTTTTGGTTGGCCATAAAATCGTGCATTTTGACATGCAAGAAAACTGATATTTATGCGTGAACTGAAAAAATAAACTTATCATTGCGTGTTTGAACACAATAAATTGCCTAGTTTGATTGGAAGAACCTTTTGAAGAAGATGAAAACCATACTCAAAACGTAAAATGCGGAAAACCACACCTAGTTGTCGTTTGAAGCTCCAATACCAGCAACGCTTATGTCAAATGGTGAGCTGTCAATAGGCGCTCGATGTGTAAACCTGCAGGTCACTCTGGTACGTGGTACGAAAGTGAAAAATGCAAAGAAACGTGAATTCGTCGAGTTAATTTCGCACAGTATAGAAGCGTTACCAAAAATCAGCGCCGTGATTCGTGCCGCACAGTAAACTTGGCCCTCACCGACCGCCGTGCCAAGAAGGCAAGCCCATAAGCCCCAAGGCTGAGTTTTCTTCTTCGTGGCTATCCGTGCACGGGTTTTCCTTCTTCCTCTTCGTTTGCCCCTGGTGTGGTGCGTTGTGCTCCCATTCCGCGTTCTCTCGTGTGTGCGTACTTAAATAGAAATTTTTTCATGCCACCTTTTTTCCTACCACCGACTCGCGACTGTACCCGAAAGGGAAATGAATTTCCGTGACCGTGTGTATGTGCCAACAAGTGTGGAATCTTCTGCGGCCGTGTTTAAGAAAAGAAAAACGCTAAACGTTCGTACTTGGATACGAATGTGTGGGGTCCGCAACATGACGACGGATTCCGCCACAGTTCCAACTCCAAAGAAGGAAAGAGAGCGAGAAAGAGAGAGTGCGAAGTGCATCTGCCCGGAGCAGGAATTGTTTTTTTTTTAGCAAGAAGGGTTAAGCCGTGTTGGAATATAGTTCCGATTTTTCGCTTTACCAAACGGCAGCGCCGCGAATCGTTTTGTCCGTGTCCCAAACTGCACGTCTCCTGTGTGTTTATTCTTCCCGTATGTCATATGCAACTTCGGTTTTGCTTCCTGTGTGTTGATGTGCGTTCGCGCACGGTCACCCATACCTGTGTGGTGGTACGCACCGTACGTGTGTCGTCGCGTCTATCGCGTTCCCTTGATGGCGTTTTTACGCGAGATGTGAAAAATTATTTTTATTTCAGCAGGCTAGAACCGCCTTGTCGTGTGTGGATGGAAGGGGCAGGTTGAGAAACAGAGGGCGGAAGATGGTGTTGAAGGCAGAGGAGAGAACATGGTCAGTTGGATTTATGTAACACGTTCGACGAGATAAACCCGAACACACACACACGCAAAGCGTGTCCCCACAAAGATATCGTCACCCTCCGCTACGGTTCCCTTCGCATCTCCTTCGCTCCCACATCGTTTCTTTTATAAATCCAACAACACAGAAAAGTGATCAAAACGTCGGGAAACGCATAACGCGGTTGGAATTGCTGTTTGAGCGGCAAAATCTATGTGTGGTAATTGCGCAAATCCGGCCCCGTAAACAATTGCAGATTGGAAATAGCAAACGCGTCGTCCTTCGTTCACGCACGGAATTGACGTTTAATACGGTGCTGTGTGTAGCAAGCTGTCAAATTTGTGTGCATATAGCGCTCCCCGCGTAAACGCGAACGAAGGGAAGAAGATAATGGTGAAGAAATCTCGGCTACACAATCCACATCAGGTGGCGCCTGCTATGATGGTGCAGTGTGGTGTAGTACTGCAATGCAAGGAGATGATACGATTAGCAGGCTAAGATTTTCTTTTAACGTCATGTTTTCGCTTTCCGTTTGCAGTGTTTCTCTCTAATTTTAGCACCAATCCGAAGTTGTTGATTCGTACACCGTCTGGAGCATATGGAGAAAAGCAGCCATTTGGTCGGTGTGAGATAGTGAAAATCACAGCAGCAGCGGGACGAGAGTTGATTTGACCTTCCGGAGTTAGTGCTCCGGAGCCGGAGGTTTGTGCAGAAGTAGGAAGGTGATGTGTGCGTCTATGGTTTCCGATTCGTCGCTGTTGGTAGTCGCTAGACGACGGGCAGCAGCAACAGCAGCAGCCTCCATTGGCGAAGATTGCTACCGTCGGTAGTGTTACCGTACGCAGCAACACCACACTAACCCTACACCGGCTGGCCAGATTGGTGGGTGCGTCAAGAAGTAGGGTTATCTGAAAAGGTTCTACCCTTTGCGAAACGATATTATCGTGCGGATGCTTCTCACCAGTACAGGCGTGATTAACGAAGTGTGTAGTATACTCCGTAGTGCAGTGCTTGTGTGTTGCTAGTTGTGAATTAAAAGAAAAAAAATTGATAAAGATTCACCTTCTCGTTTTTTTGCGTTTTGTGAAAAAGAAAATCGTTTAACGTCGCAAGCTTTCCTACGTATAGATAAGCAGTTGTAATAAGTGCGTTAGCGAAACGGTTGGTGTTTTGTATGTTAAGGGATTAAGTGTAGTTAAATCATCAGGCCTTTCGAAGATACGCTATATCGCTACCAACATGTCGTTAGACAACCGGAATACGTCCGCCCAATTTAAGCGGGCGGAACAGCTGAAACGATGGGAGGAGTCGGAGATGAACAAAAAATTAAGCGGCGTCCCGAAGAGTCCGTCATCCCGGCGGATCAAATTTTCGTCCGGCTGCATCTTCCTAGCGGCTTGTGTCGCCGGCGATAAGGAGGAAGTGGAGTGGTTGCTTAACAACGGAGCCGACATCGATACGGCCAACGTGGATGGGTTGACCGCTTTACATCAGGTGAGTAGGATGTTATGGGATTTTACACTTGCTAAGCTGCTAGTTAAACGAGCATTTGGTGAGATATTACTTACCAACATGTCATCAGAATTGTACTGAATATTCATATATGTAAATTGAAGATACAAATGAACAATCGAGGCTTGAAGACAGATCCAGAATGAAGTCCGCCTACTGAGATGTATCCATCTGAGGCTTCTGTAGAGATAAAACAAATCATACTTCCTACTTAGATGTATCGATATTAAGATATTTCCTGTATTTTAGATCACCTGATAAGGATAATCCACATTGTGAAGTGCGGCTGATCTTAAGCGATGTTAATAAAAAAAGGATATCGAGGACTTTTTAATGTCCAGCCGCAATCAATGCTCATGCCCATCAATTTCCATATTTATGACTTGATGGCGTGCTAGAATCATAACCGTACGAGTTCAATGACCCATGAGTTATTGTGACCCTAATGAAATTTTTGAGATCTTCAACTTTAAAACAAAAACTACGAAAAGATTTACCCTATATATGTTCACTAAGCAGGAATTAAAAATGCTACCTCAACACATCCTACAAGCATTTTGATAAGGACGCGTCATATCATTTCCTTTGTTTACAAAGTTTGTTTGTTACTGCAGGGCGCGCACAATTTCGTGTGCGTGTGTTGTGATATAAACATCGCCACTCACCGAATACGTTGCCGCCAACGTAGCTCACCGCTTTGTTGTTGTTTTGCTTGTGCTGCCGGTGGGTGGTGGGCTTTTTTAACCGCCTCCACACCCCACAAATAATGTCAGGCGAGAGCGCGCGCGCGCAGGCTTCACCACCGTTCAGCTGCTTTCTTTCATTCACTGGTTCATTGATGGGGTGCCGATATGGAGCGAGAGAAAAAAGGGAGTAAAGGATAAGGAGTTGTAGGAAGAAATCGACAGGATGCGATGGCACTCCGTACTCTGCCGAAGTCACTCATCTGCACACATTTGCGTTCCACATTTCTGTTCCAGGTTTTGTTTGCTACGGAACATGCGGACATGCGCTTTGATCGGGTTTTTAAATATTTTGGATGTTCGCTTTTCGTTGTTGGTAGACGTATTCCTTCCAGTAAATATGAATTCTTTGTTTACATTTGCACCCTCATCGCTTGGAAGGGTGAAATTATCGGAATCAGGTCTATAAACCGAAGGTTTCCTTGCAAGATACTTTCAATTAACATGCTTTTTTGGTAACACAGTCAAAAGATTCTGAAAATCAATCAATTTCATCATAACATTTAAACATTACCGAACCACAGATGCTCATTCCGTCCCTGTATCTATGGGTGCGGATGAATTTTGCCATAAGGCCAACTAATCCAAACCAGCTACCACGGGGTTTGCGGTGTTGCGATTTTCGTTTGCTAAATTTAGCTTCTTTTCAAAACAAGAATAGCACGCATTTTCCGCACGAAAGCCGATCGGTTGCGGTTGCGTATGGTTTCGCGATGGCCCCAGCCCCAGTATCATCACGGGTGGAGTATGAATTCGGTTTTTACACTGCCCCTCGCGCACTGGTGGTTGGCGACTTTCACGCGCTGCGGTCCGCGGCTGCCGGCCATAATTTCGTCCCGCGTGTCTTACGTTTTGTTGCAGATCGTTTTAACTTTGTCCGCCGCATCGCCCAAAAAAAGCAAAACGTTTTTGGGTCCATCGTTCCGCCCTTCACACACACACACACCCAATGTGCAGAAATGTTAAGAGAGATTTCTGGTAAGCAGCAACAAAGTAAATTGTTTATGGGCCAATACTGGCGTTGGTTTTCCTTTCTGGTCGGCTGGTGTGTGGCCGACCGGCTAGCCGTGGCTGAGGCCTAACGGAAAGATACATTATCCGATCGGATTTCTCGCTGCCTGGGCGAGGCAGTAACGGAAGCCGATCCGTGGTCGGGTTTTAGCGTTTGAAGATTAACGCTATCTAAATGTTTATGGAGAGAACGAACGTTTGAACTATGTTGCTGATGAGTAGAGTATAGGGGAAACATCCAACAGAGGCCAAACATTAAAATATTGCATTAGAAAATCAAGTAAGAATACAAGGATTTACAAAGTATCCTACACTGACGACTTAAAAAAGCGGGTTTATCGAGATTTTTTCAAAAAAATTTATAAATGTATGATGGAAATTGGAAAAACATTTGTCGATTCTGTGGCTGCTTGGTTACTTTTTTTTTCAGTCCAAATTGGACAACTTCTGGACAATTGGGATATCAATCAGAACGAACAGCGTGGAGTCTCGGACTTTTGATTTTCTGATCGGTGGACCTCCTAGAGGCTGTATTTTTAGAGCTACCAATTTTGATATTTTTTCCCTTACTCTACGCTAATCTTGCTGTCATTGTACGTAGGTTCCGTAGGTTACGTAGGCGATTCCAAAAAGCTTGGATTGAAGTGGCATTTGTTAAGATAAAGAAAATGATAAAAAACAGTGTAAAATTCTAAACATTTTTCAGTTCTGATGTCCACCAACTTTCCGAAAAAAAGGTTCTATAATCATTTGAAGTAAAATTAATTTTGCATCACTCTGTTGTTACCGTTCAATTCATGAAAAATATGTTAGGGCAGTGGAGTGCCTGTTATCCGTGCTACGCATCGAATTACTTTAAGCTCGCCGGATAATCGAATAGCACGGATATCTCCTTTTTATGGTAAAAACTAGCGTTAGTGAAGCTATTCTTTTGTGGTGTCTAAACATCAAACAGTTTAGCGAAGTATCAAAGCGGATCAAACAGGTTAGCGACCACTGACCTGCACACCGCAGAATCCCTCTGATGCTCACGTTGACAGATAATTTCCATCGGTGAAAATTTTACCTTCGTCAAGACCAATTCCATTATTGAGCTGAAATCTGTCAAGAACGAGTTGACAGAAAATTTCCATCCAAATCCACCTAATTTAATTTAAAACGTGTACAATACTGCCGTGTTTAGAAACACTGGCGCGTGGAAAAAGCAATACCTGCATTGCTACCACTAGCTAATTAAGTGATTATTTGCTTAACGATCTGGTACGTCAAATGCTTAACAGCTTTTGGCCATCTATTGCGCGCGGGATCGATAAAGTTTCGTGACGAATCGCTCATAGCACAATAAAACACAAGCAAAGCAAAAAAAACCACACACACAAAATTCGCACATCCCGCGTGTACAGTGGAGAAAAGTGCAAGCGAGGTAGCGTATTATAATATGCAACCGCGTTCGTGCAGCCACCGCCTCTTGTCATTCAACAGCACGGCGGCACCACCGTCTCCATCGGCCTGATGCTCTCGAGTGTTTTTTCTTGCCATCTTCTTCAACGATCGGATCGCTGTGGGTTGTAAAAGGTCAGTTGCGATGAATGAATGAATTGAGCCATTGAATAAAGCATAAATTTCTTTAAAGACCAATCTTGCAAGCGGGCGGAACGATTGTTGCCAGTAAAAGCTTTCAATGTGTACGATTTTTGTCCGCCGTATGTTCAATTTTGTGTGTGTGTTGTGAAAGATCCTTCCTTTTGAAGCTTCCAGCGCACAATCATCACCCAAAAGGGAAGTTTTGGAGGGGGTAGAAGGGAGGGGGAAGGAGGGGGGGGGGGGGACCCATGTTCATGGCAGATATTTTCGATACGATTCGGCTTGACAGTCGGTACGACGCGCCCGCCCGCTGTCGAACCACTCTGCACAGTGGGACGCGAGTGCTGCAAAAAGCGATCGCCAGTGTGAACAAGAAGTCGCATTCGATCGCCCAGCGGACGGCCATCTTCGTGCACCGGGGGTGCACCGTAAATTAACCATAGCACACATATCAAAATTCGCATTAAAATCCTGTCTCCGTCTGCCACACCAACCAAGGTAGAAGAGAAATGGGGGTTAGGTGGGGATGTTGTGCGGGTTGTCGACTGCACATCTTTCCCGCTCGCACTTTAATGCTGCTTGATGAGCATGATGATCGGACGATCGAGCAAAAACTGCAAACCCTTTACGAGATTTTCGATGAAATAAAATAACAAAAAATAATTCGACTAGCCTGGTTGGACTTTTTGTTCCCTCTCGCGTATAATGGTATGCCCTGCCGGTGAAGGTGAGTGGTGAGGCCATTTGTTGCATTCGGTCGGATTTTGCATGCACGTCAGGGTTTTTGCACTTTTTGTACCGGGGCGCAACAACAGCAACAACAAAACACCCTTTTTTTTCTTCCCTTTTCACCGCTTTTCATCAACTGCGGCCCCCAGGTAGCAAGGAAGGGATGCGCTAGAGATGGCGCTTCGGTACACCGATAAGATGCAATTAGCGGACTGTGATCGAGCACGAGCATTTGGGCCCCGGCGGTAGATTAAATATTGATTTGCAAATTTTTGTTGTTCATATCGCTACCTCTAACCGTGAATCTCTCGCCAATGCTTGGTATAGAAAGGCGCACGTACAGCAACAGTTTGGTTTTGTAATGGTTCAGCACACCGTTCGGAGCTGCTATTCGGCAAGAGAATGCTTCCGATAAACCAATATCGCGTTTAAGGCCGGAGAAAGTATTGCGCACGGTTGAGTAAACATGTGTTACAAAATGATAATAGCAAGGCTTAATCGTGTATGAAACGATGGTTGGTAGCAACGAAAGTATGGATTGCGAATTATTAACAGCACTAAACTGCAGCTTTGTGGAGTATGCAATAGGACACTGTTGATAAACATATTTTTAATACTTAAGCTTTTCCTTCACTTAGTATCAAATGTTTGGAACTGATTCGTATTCATTCGTCTGAGGGATTCTTTGAACGGACCGAATGGCTTAGAAATTCTATTTGAAAGATTCACGAATTGATGATTCGTGAATATCTCACGATTCTTTAATTCTTCAGTTCGTATTCTAACTCCTCTGATCTTTTATTGCACTTGGAATCAATCTAAATGCGAACGGAAATTTCAGGAAGTTGCTGAATCCTCAGAAATCCTTGGACACTTTTATATTCGTATAACATTATTTATAATTTAGAAGTTTTTGAAGGCACTGAAGATTCATATTGGAGAATTGTGCACCAAAGATTCATTAGACACAGTTTCTGCTTACCCGGCACAACAACCTCAAGAGATCTAACTCTCTTTGACTTACTATTTACCCGCAGATAGATGATCAGTCCATGGGGCGCCCCGGTGGTGTATTGGTAGCGGTGTCGGTTTTCACACGGCCGACCCGGTCCAAATCCCATCCGGACCAATCCCCCGTACGCAGGACTCTAACTATCCAGCTACGGATAAATAAAGTCAAAGATATCCAGAAATGGCAGGGTTCTAGATCTCTTGGAGTTGTTGTGCCGAAGAAGATAGTCATTTTTGCGTATGGGGTGGGGTATTATTACGGGGTTGTACTAAATTCTAGCAAATTTGCAAGTCAAAGTTCAGGAATGTGTTATGGTAGATATGATATCTTACCCATTTGCTGGATGTTTCGCAAGCCTTCAGTGCTTTATACCGAATCAGCTTCCTTATGGACAAGATCCAGGCCCAGTACGCCGGATTTCAGATCTACCTCGTGGATATTCTAGTTCTAATTGAACTCGAATCCGATCTTAACCAGGTCAGCGCCTAAAAACACCTGTTAAGGGACTGCGCAAGAAAAAAACATGAAGCATTTAATTTTTATGTTATTGAAGTACTGTTAGCGATGGGCACTGCATCTTTTGCTCGTGCAACGATGAGAAACATGTGCGATGTGGAGATGTTCCCATTAGCGTCAGCTAAACCAGACCTTCTCAGAATGAATCAGGGGATGATCGCGATCGTGCGCACTTGGAGCGCACCTTCCGCCAATTGCTGCGAGTCCCTATGCTTCGCCGCGGTCTACTTCCCGTTCCGAGATACCGATCTAGCTGATGCGTTATTTGCTCGCCAAGCGCAAGCGGTGGTCAAGATCGATCAGCAAGGCAGTATTAGTTTGGGGGGAGCTGGGGAATGCGTGGTGGAGCCGGGAACGAATCGGATCAATTCCAGGAGATCTGTTCGCTTTACGATCGACACATCTGGATCCGTTTATAACGATCGGCACACGGTTGGATTCCGCTGGCGAATTCTTCGCCTACCACCGCGCTCGTGAATTCCGCGCCCTCTTCCCTTTACTGTAGCTGGTGCTTTCACTTGTGTGCAGCTTACCGAAAGGATAATGGCCACGTCGTAAAATGGCGTCTCGCCTCACAAGCGTGTCCCGCCAACGATCACCGGGAGGGCGATCAGCGAGCTGTGCACAGTGTTTGCTAGCTCCGTCTGCTTTGATCTTGCGTTGCTCTACATCTTCATCTCGCATTCTGTATGGTTCTCCAGCAAAGGTTACACCAACGAAACAGTGTCTCCCCAATGGTGCAACCATTGCTTGCACCATTCGTTCTCGTTCTCCGCAGCGCGCAAGTGTCCGCGCTGGTGTAGAACGCAGTAACAACAGCATAATTATTGTTTTATGCTCAGGCAACAGCACCCTCCCGATCCTCTTTTTCCCTTACAAACCCCCCCCCCCCCCCCCCCCTATCCCTCCCCGCCCCCTTTCCCCCACGCTACACTGTTGCGCTACCGTTATAACTGCATGTTTGTTATTGCAATCGCGTTGCGCGCCCGCACAGTGGTTTATGAGGTTCGCATGTGCGTTTTTCCTTGTTTTCCGATTGCCATGCTCTATGATTATGGTGTTGCCATTTCCACCGTGCCGCGCACTGTACACCCATCCCAACAAAAACATAAAGAAAAACAATACGCTGCAATAGTAATGGTTTTGGATTGAACTTTCGGTTCCCTTCCCCTTGCCTTTTTCGTGCCTCCCATTTGCCGGGCCAGCTCATTCGGCCGGTGGGTGGTGCATTGCAATAGTACACGGTGTGCGGGATTTTAACACGCGGCAGCAATGGTAAGCTAAGCACCAAACCACTGGAGCGGGGCACCACCTGGGGGCGAGTATGTGGTATCATGCTAATCCGCTGGAAAATCCTACCGGGGCATTAGTGGGTCCGCTATTTCCGCGGTTGAATCTCTACGGTCACGGTCGGGTGGGTTCGATGTAAAGCCGCACACATATGTACATTTCCCTTCGGGAGCCTCTGGTGTTGTTCTTTCTGTTTGATTTGTTTTGCTTTTTTTATGTCTGAAGTTGTATGCTTAGCGCGTGACCAACAACTGGGCCTGGCATACACTCCACTCCAGGTCTATGTTTTTAGACGATCACGCAAGTCTTTGCTTTTATCGATTTCGAAAGTAAAGTAGGGAAAAAATTAAGATAAATTAAATGCGCTCGTTGTTTTTTATTTTAATCTTGTTTTTTTTTTTCTATTTAAAATTATATTGCTAAATAATTATTACCAGTCCGATTGTGTCTGGCATCATTTTCACGGTAGATGGCGTTGTCGGAGTCGGATTGGATCGGTCCAAAGTAGGAGCCACTGGTCAGCTAGGACCAGACAAAGGATTAAAGGGACCTGCGAAGGGACAATAAAATAGTGAATCGAAAAGATGGCCGCTACGTGCAATGCCTTACTGTCGTCCTTTAAGTCGAGATGTCAAGTGGTCGGACCAAATCCAATGTCAAATACACCAAATCCCCGCAGTACGCTATACTCGATATTCGCGAATTCGCAATGCGCGATATTTTACAACAATGACAGTTCAAAGATAATCAAAGGAATTCTGCAAACTGCAGTTCTCAACACTTGGAGACATAATGAAAAATTAGAACAGATGAAAAGTTCGTTAGTCATACGGGTAAATAAGAGTGATAAACAAGCGAATTTCACTTAGTTCCTTGTAAATTAATTACGAAATTTTCTCTGACTTTTCATACATAGATAGAAATACAGTCAAGTCTGTCTAAGTTAGTATCTCTCAAAGATAGCAAGTCTCTCTAAGATGCACATTTTTGACAGTTGACGGTGATGGTTGTGTTTACAGAGTATGGTTGAAGACTTTTGCCATACATAAATGGTACACCACTCAAGTGTTTTTGTTTCCAAAAGATGCAATTCTCTCTAAGATAGCGGTCTTTACAGCTTGTAGGTTACAGAGACTTGATTGTATAGACTATTATAACTTTTCAATATGAAGTATAAACGATATTGATATTCGTTATTGAGCGCCGAACCTTTAGCTCATCCCGATCGAGATCTCATCCTGAAACCAAGATGCAATTCTATTCGTTACGCTTGGTGTGTTAGATCCAGAGCTGATGAGCCACATTGCTAATCACCAGCGCAAAGTGATATCGATTTAAAGGTGCACATAATTAGTGTATTGATTGCACACTATTAAGAAGATGTTAAAAATCTTTCCGCAAGTTTCTAACCTCCAATGGTCATAAGTAGACGCAAAATTGCTACGATTCTTCACCCCAATGGTGTTGGAATGCTTCCATTGAAGTTCGTTTCATGTATTGAAATAACAAAAATTAATCTTGCGTGAAGATTGGGAGAATGGGTAAATTAAGCCGCATGTATCCAGCATCCCTGTGTTACTGTGCTGCTCCGAAACAGTACAGCTCATTGCTCCTATCATTTCGCTTTATTTCTTACGACCAAGCGTAATTTACGGGCGAAGGTGAACTCTGCGCGGTGCGCACAGCGCTCCGGAAGTATTTACTCGT
This sequence comes from Anopheles marshallii, assembly GCF_943734725.1. Taxonomy (NCBI): domain Eukaryota; kingdom Metazoa; phylum Arthropoda; class Insecta; order Diptera; family Culicidae; genus Anopheles; species Anopheles marshallii. Next base: position 62,559,394 of record NC_071327.1, read on the forward strand.
TCTGCGCGGTTGGGATCGGCTGCGGATACATAATGCTCCACATGATGATGAAGATCGCGCGCGCGCATCACCCCGTTTGCCGGGCGGGAAGTCAATGGTAGCCCCCCCACGCTGCCCGCAATTGTATGCGGCCCCAGTAGAATCCGTGCAGGCTCTAGGCGGTTAAAGATATCTTACACTCGTGGCCAATTATTTCCCGAAATGCTGAACGGCGAAGAGAGGTGGGAAAGAACACCCCGCTCCCCCAACCCCTCCAACCAGCGGAGCAGTACCGGTGAGTGCCTTAAGGAAGTGGCTTGATTATAGACCACTGCTGCACCTCAACGGAATCGCTATCGTGATCTTTATGGTTGAAAAGCCGGTGAAGGTTTGCGCCGGTTGCAGATGAACTGCTTTGCTGCCGTCTCACCTTAAACCAAGCTCAATTTCTACCCTGTCCCTCCCCACCCGATCTCCCTCTTGGGGGTTGTTGGTGCAGTGACTGCGGTGGCGTAATTAGCTAATAAAACTCTCATTTTGCATCATTTCAACACTCGTGCCCTTGCCCACACGCCCCACCCAGCAGCGAGAGAGTCTCGGCGTTGGGGTGTTTTTTTGTTGTTGTACTGCTGCGCAATGCCAGAGTGGGGTGCGGTTTTCGCCTCTGCCATTTAATGCGCGTACGCGTGCGTGTGTATCCAGGGTAGTGTCCCGATGGCTGACGGAGGGCGGGAAACCACGGAGATTTGCCCAGATATTTCAGAATTGTTTTGATAGCTTCAAGTTAATTGGTGGGAAGTGATCGCCAATCGCTCATCCACCGGTGTATCTCCACAAAACTTTTTGTTTCGGTACCGGCATGTATCAATCTCGCGACTGCTACAATTCAATTCCTGTTTTGCGCACGGTTGAGCCGGCACCGCACCATACACGGGGGAGGGCTTACAGAAAATGGGTCAGAACAACCTCGAGGACGACATCGTTGTGCCTCGGATGTCGGTCTGCTCCCGGTTTGGAGACCCCGGATACCACACACCCGCGGCTCCCCCCCCACCCCAAACCGAGGTTAACCCGTGGAGCCGCCCTTCCACTGTTTGTGCGATCACCAAACTCCTGCCACCCCGCCTGCCATCTCCTTGTACCTCCCTTCGCCGATCACGATGTGGAAAGCGTGAAGAAGAAAGAAACCTCCAAGCCCTCCAAGATGGATCCATTAAGGTGTCAGGGTTGTTGGGTGGCGCACGCGTAGTTAGGAAGGTGATTTATTCGCCATTTTTGCTGCGCGTGCACATACGCGCATGCACACACGCACACACGTGTGTTGGATAGCAAGAAAAAAAAATAAGGGGGAAGAAGTTTACAGGAAGCCAACAGCGGGTGGTGGTGGTGGAGCGCGCGACAGGGGTAGCTACAATTGCCTTCGCTCTTCGCGTTTTCTCTGCGCAATTTTCGCAACCGTCTGTGTCGTCTGGGGCGACATTATTGCGTACGTGTGTGTATGTGTGTACGATGTCTTGGGTTGCCCCTTTTATTACCGCAGCCGGAGAGAAGGAGATTGGATTGGACGGGAAGAGATGATGCCCCCTTTGGGAGGGCGTATTATTGTGGGGGGGGGAGAAGTCGGGCTTTCGCATATAAATCAGGTAGCCAATATGTACGGACTGGTAGAGTAGTTCCAGGGTTGCACTGGGTACCGAAGGTATTCGCCACGGTGTACCCATAGGTTACACATGCTTAACCCCACCCCTCCCGGTGGTGATCGTTTGATCATCGGGCCTCCCGACCCGACGGAATCAAGCACCGACGCATTCGTGCGCGTACCTTTATCTAATTAAGTACGACAATTATTGTCAAAATAAAGTGAAGTATTGCCTGTCCAGGACCGTTGCCTCATTGGAGCGGTAAGGTTAATGCAACCCTTCCGACTCCTTTGTAGGTCAGTGGTTTATACCGGGTGGGTTGCAATCTTCGGCACCGAGAATAGAGGTTCAACGAGGTCCCACTAAATCATGGATCGAATGTAGCGAAACTTCTAAACAATCTCCCTGCAAGCATCTAGCGAGATCCTTTGGGAACCATCCGGACATGGTGTAAAATGTTGCACTTGCATCACTCGCTAACGTTACAACTCCCGAAGGTTACATTGTGCGGATCGACCTGCCCCTCAGTAGAGGGTCGGACGTGTCGGAATCACGCCGGCATTTCGGTGAATGGCTTCACCTTAATGCCGTACACACATAACCTTGCCTTCGCGGTTCGTAGTTGCGGTTGCTGGTTCTCTTCATCTTGCCTGGTGTGTGTAGCTTTATCCTGCTCACATGCATCATCCCCCCTCCCACCCCCTGCTGTCGCCATTCGATACGCGCGGTTCTAGTGGATGGGACACTAGGGTATCGTTTGCCGGCGGGTGAGCCACGTAACCCTGTTGTGTGTCCGGTTTGTGAGGCCCTTTTGCACGCAAAAGACGTCATCAGCGCCGGGTGTACTTGAAAGGGTTTTGATCCACTCGAGAGCCCCAGTTCGTGCCAGCAGCAGCAGCAGCAACGGAGTCATCTTGTTCTGTGCTTGATCTTTTTTTTTTCCATCTCTGTTCGCACCAGTTACCAGTTTGTCGATCTCACTTGTCATTTGATATACTTCGAACCGGTACGCGCTCATATACAGCGACCGGTAGAGAACGAAGCGGCGCGCGCTGCACTAGTCACTAGCCAATCCCGGTCGCCCCTTTTTCGGTCCAGTCGTGTGTTTGCATGCGCATTCTTATTTAACTTTGGCATACATTTTTGTGGTTTTCTTTCGACTTGAAGAGGTCCGTTGAGATTTTGTTTGCTTTCTGCGCTGTCAGTGGACGCACCGACGTGTGATGGAAGCATACGGAGAGTCTTTTTTTTTTGGGTTGATATTGGCATGTCTTTGAATGCTTCGGTAGCAAGCGTTGGATTAAAATTGGTCAAAAAGAGAAGAGAAAAAAAAACGTAAATAAATGGACTGTTCGCTACGCATCGCGCTACTGCTTCGGGTGCTGTGAGAAACAGAAGCCATAGAATATCCAAAGAGACAAGATGTCTCAAAACAAGATCGTGTCATGTTGTGTTTATTTTTTGGTTAAAACAATACGCGGCCTAAGGATTCTTGTGTGTAGTCACTACGACGCTGCAAGAAGGTGCAATTGTGGGCTTCTGTTCCACCGAAAATGCAATTGTTGCGCTGTGCTGTAAACAATGTTGCATTGAGGCTAATGAAATGATCCAGTTTACGTTGTGTGACAAACAAATATTCTGTAATTTGAGTCATATTTCAGAGGAGGATCTTTAAAAATTTATAATTAGACAACCTTAAACTCAACATCATTGCTGTGTAGTAGGGTCTACGCCAAGGAGATCTTCAACCTAGCGCTAGAGAGAGTCATCCGCGACTCGGAACTGGAAACTTCGGGGACCATCTTGTTGAAGTCAATCCAGACCTTGGCATACGCTGAAAACTTAGACATCACTGGTTTACGGCTTTCCTACGTAGCGGATGCTTACCAAAGGATGGAGCAGGCGACGGAAAACCTTGAAGATTGAAGATTTACGAAGCAAAAACCAAGTTGATGGTGGCACCTCAAGCGGTTCTACCAACAAATCCTAACTTAGGCAGGGGTAATGTACATATAAGTGAGTGCTCTTTCGAAGTTGTCCAAAATTTCACCTATCTTGGGTCAAAAGTCAGCACCGACAACAACATTGATGTTGAGATATGCACTACGGTGCTGTCTGCCAACCGATCATTCTACAGTCTGAGGAACCTTCTCTACACAAAACACCTATCGTGACGAATGAAGCTGGGACTATGCAGAACTTATATAGTTCCAGTACTCACATATGCCTCTTAGACATGGACTTTGTTCAAAACTGACCAAACCCGCTTAGCCGCGTTTCGAGAGGGAGATGCTCAGAAAGATTGTTGGCCCAGTTTGTGTGTTGGAAGGACAATGAAGGAGCCGCTACAATATTGAGATCTACGACTCTAACCCGGTAGCCTCCAGTTGTGTGATCATGTCATGAGAATGACACCGGACAACCCAGACCATACAGTGCTTTTAGATCGTCCACATGGACAGCGGAGGCGTGGTAGGTCCAAATTGAGGTGGAGTGATGCGTCTTCCAGAAAGGCCGAGAAATTAGATTCTCAGAAGATTCTATTCTCCTGTAGCAGGCGTCGATTAAGTAAGTAAATAAACACAAAATCAGACAAAGGTTTCGCCAAAAAGCAACCTCAAGCTAATTGTCTCAACAAAGGTCTAGGAATCTTGGAATGAATTGTTGCATGACATCCATCAGAACACGTTCTTTTTTTTCTCATACAGGCTGTGATCCATTGTGCGGAAGCTTCCGTTTACTTCTCTGCCACACAACGCACCCTGTAGCGGGAAGCGCTGCGTGCAGCACATAATTTAATAAGCTTTAATTAACGTCAACAATTATTAAAGCAATTGATTGACAACTGTTCTGGTACGCGAGAGGAAAAAAAGCGAAAGCGAAATAGCCAGCCGCCGGTGAGTGGGAAGGAGATGGTTCATTATGCAGCCACCAGCAACTCGTAACGATCGGAAGGCCAGCACAGATTGACCCAGGAGATGTTCGGATCGCGTGTGCCGCTCGTACACTGGCCACGTGCGTCGTCCGTCGCTGGTAGCCGCTTTGCTGCCATTTTGTTCTAAATTATCGACGTACCGGGGGTTTTAGAGCCTCCGTGTTCACGGGTTACACCTAGACGTGCCAGAGCACGCCAGTGCGTTCTGGTCCATTTCCGTTTGCGACGCGGTGTTCGATTTCCGAGCGACACACATACACAACGGTGAAGCGGTCGAAGAACCAGACCCATAATTACGCCTCGCCACGGCCTAGCGGCACACCATCTTTCATCACAACCGGAGTTGTCTGCGGTTTACAATAAGCGCGAGCGCGATCAATATCTGTGTTGTGCTACGTCAGAACGCGGTGTGGATGATGCTCGAGTGTTCCTGCTGCACTAGGGTACCACCGGCTAGTGTGTGCCCCCGGCCTAGTAGTAGTACCACACTCGATCATGGTGCGCGCGCGTTACCACGACCACCATCATCGGGGTTTGGGCGCTGATGGTTGCAGCAGTCATCGCTGTCATTGTTGCCCTCGGCCCGGTACTTCTCTTCTTTTCCCCCCCTGAAAAAAAACCGTCCTTCACCCGAGGGCCCGGTTCGTCTGGTTGCGTGCGGAGTTCCACTGCTACGTACCCCGTGCCGGAGTCTAGTTTGGGGGTCGGTTGGCAAGAGCTTCTAAAAATACCTCGAGCGGAAAGCAACAGAGCAGCGAGACCAGCCACGATCGCTGGTGCTGCGCGTTTCCCTTCGTTTGTCGTCAATGGTGTGATGCGCGGTTTTCTCATCAGCCCCACAGCCGTCTTGACGCGGTACGGATAGGATCGGTAATTTGCACTTCTATTCTCCTAGCAACGTGCCGTGGGGGGTTGTGATGGAGCCCGGGGGGGAATCTTGCAGATGGACGAAGTACGCCCGGTCGAAAGAAAAGTGAAATTATATGAAGGAAAGTTACAAAAATGGGGGGAAAATTGAAAAGTTTGACCATACACGGTACGGTTAAAAGTAGTGATGTGCACAATGATTGAGAATGAATGAATGATTTAAATCTTTTTAGGGAGTGAGTTAATGCTAATCTCGAAGAAAAGTATTTATAATTCTTTGCGATTTTACACAAACATTCCCAAAGAATTGAATCATTCATAATAATTAAGATTTAATTCTTTATGGCGATCTTCAATTCATGATTCAAATCACGAGTCAATTCCCAGAAGAGTTACCGCAAGATTTAAATCGTGAGTTAAAGGTCACCGTGAAGAATTAAACCGCGAGTTAACTCACGACTTAAATCATGAGATGATGGCCGCAGCAAACCCCCCCCCCCCATTGTCTATTTGAGATTATTGAAATCTTGAAGAGTGAGTGTAAAAGTTAAATCTTGATTCTAATTCTTTAACTAGAATTTAAATCCTTAAAAAGAATTAAATTTCTCTTCTCCAGTTTGAAGTCACGTAAATCGTTTAAAGAGCATCAGGAATCGGACTAAAATGGTTTAAACTAATTCCTCATGAAAAGTGTCTTGAGAAAAATGTTTGTAGTTAAAATTGAATGACTTTGTTTTGGAATTCCATTACATGAAGTTGGATTAGAGTGGTAGCACATTCCACGACTATCCACGCTCAACAACATTTCGATTGGTGCAGGGTTGATATGTTGGCCCAATTTACACCAAACCATATGCCCTTCCGAGAGCCTCGCATAATGGCCGGAGCTCAATAAGCGATTGGAAAACGTTTTAACGATAGGAAAATTTACTCCCGCCCATCTTCCACAGCCTCCCAACCTGCCTCCCCTAATCTCCAGAGATCGTACATTTTTCCCGATGGGAAATTAAGACCATCGTGGATGGCCATAATCGGTTTTCGCTCCAGATTCTGAACCCATTCGGCGAATGATGACGCACGCGGTGAGCCGGTTTCGACATTCGGCAAAGAAAATTCGATTGAAATAGATCTGCGAGGAAACGGTATCCATCTTCGGGAATGGGGAAGGGGGGAGGGAGCGACGCCACATTGCCTGGTGGTGGGGCAGACAGAAATGATGGGAAAACTGGCGTGCCACCGTTGGCAGAACGGATGTGCAAATGGATGTTGTGCGAGAGATGATGTTTTTCCCTCCCCTTTGGAAGCACCACCGCCTCCCGCCAACTGTTTTCCATTTTCACTGGACTGATGTGATGGCTGCTTTGAAGCACAAGACAATTCTGGAACTGAGGGAATTTTCTTTTTTCTTCTCTCGACGACCACGGCCACGGTTATTATTTCCGTGTGTCTTTGTGTGTGTGTGTGTGCAGCGATGAGAGGTGAGAAAGACAAATTACCCCCGGGTGTGCACCGGGTGTTTACCGATTCGGTAGTGAAAATTTAATCGAACTTGTGCAGACAATTCCACCGACCAAATACCGGCCCGAGGGAAAATCCGTTTTTTTTTGTTGGTATATGTGTGTGTGTGTATGCAAATGTATACCAGTCGGCACATTCCGAGAATTTTTCCTCCCATCACCGGTTTTTTCTTTTTGGTTTCGGTATAATTGAAACGTTCACGTATGGATCGCCAGCGGTTTGTGATCTAATTTAGACGAGGTGACACATAGACTTTCCCGTCCGTGTTGGGTTTGGTGTAGTTTTTTTTTTTCCTTTCGGTTGGTTGGAAAAGCGAATGCCGTTGGACGGCATTGTGTATATATGCACGCCGGGGCTGCTCTGCCCACGTGGAATTCCGGACCGAATTCTTGAGGTTGTCGATCGGTCAGTAAATTTAACACAACCTCATCAACCGTGTGCGTTCGGTGTGGGCGAGCAAAGTGCACGTGCATGCTCACATCAGGCCACATGGTGTGGGGCAAACATGAAGAATTGTGGTTCTGCCCGATTTAACATCATTTATCAACTGTTTGATTAGTGCAGTATGAATAAGCTGGCGAAACCTTCACGCGATTATGATCTGCAGTGCATTGCGACATTTTGGAAAGCATTTTATTTGTACATTGGACAAAGCATTGAGTGAACATTTTAAACTGCTATTGCCGACTACTATTGCGTCCTTAGTTTTGATTACCCTTTAATGATAGCTGCACGAAGTGCTGGTCCGTCACTACGTTCCTGCACTGACCAATGCTTCATGCGATGCGACAATGTTGCGTTAGAACGTTTTCTTCATTATCATGTAGCTGCGTATAGGACGACTTAATAAGGCCTGCAATTAGAGTGTCGAAGCTGGTGCTATGCGGTGAACTAAACGACGCACAGACCACTTACTGTCGCAAATGTCACAATGTTAGCGTTACGGAACTTGCCCGCCCGTTACCGTTGCGGTCTGCCCCGTAAGATGATCCGCAGCAAATATTTCCGTATCACGATCGGCTCCTCACACCAGTGGCTGTTGAATGCGGAATTATTAACGGTGGCGTTCTGTTCTGAGTAAAAAAAAAAGGTCAGAATTCTTATTCTGTGGACATGCGATCTATATGTGCGGAGGGTACGTCCTCACCTCCTCCGTAAGTTGATTGCCGAGATACGAGAAACACATCAGCTTGATGAAAATGCAAGAGAATAGCACGCCAACATTGATAACGTTAAGGCTGTGATTGTGTGTGACATAGAACGGTAGGCGACAGAGTAGCAACAGGCATCCCACGAACTGGATCAGTAGAATTAGTCTAGTATTCTGTCAGAAAAACAGTGCGGATAGTTATCGACCGGCAGTGCGTACAAGAGCTGAAGCTTTACATAACACAAACTAAACCGCTGAATGTAGGCATTTACGTCGACGATCAACTCACTCCACTGGTCGTTCCTATTCGGAACTGAGAAGTACGGGAAAGAGAACGCATTAGAACGGTATACGGAGTTGATGGTGGTGAGTCGATAGCTCACCACACGTACATAACGCCAATGCTTGCTCCAGCTTAAGAATCACCTGCCGGAACGGTTCCGACTTGATGGCCAGGATGATGATCGTCAGGTAGCAGAGCGCGCCTAAGATAAGCTCCGCTACGCTTCGCACAATCCTCTCGAATGGATGTCGGATGTTGGAAGATGATGACCGGCATCACGCAGAAGTTATATGCCGCAGTTTAGGGTGAGGTATAGTGTCTCACGTACGGTAGCGTACTGTCGCATTAAAAGTGTCTCCATTTTGAAAACCACCTCGTACTGGACGCCTACTACTCCCACTAATGAGATGGGCGGTCCTGGAGGTATTATTCCACCAAATAAATTGTTATATTGAGACCTATATTTACGAGCTGCGCGATGTTGTGACAATCGTTCCGCACGTTTATGATAGCAACATTAATAATGCACACGCGGGACAGATTATGATTAGTGGTTGAAATTTCAACACCCCCCTGCGGGGAACGCTGGAGCATATCGTCTATAAATTAAATCGAAAAAACATGGTGCATAGAACGTGTTGTATCTCCATCTCTAAAACAATTCTTTTAGAATTAGATAGTATGAGAATATCATTCTCAACAGCTAAACGTTGGGGAAATTAAACATAAAGATCCGAATCCACTATTAACTTTTGTTGGGAAAGATCTATTTGTTGATGTACACTTACTTGTCCAAACGAGGCCACATCCACGATGTAGAACTTCCCAACCGTAATACCCCGTGGTATGTAAGCATGGCGAATCATCAGCTGAAACTCCTTCTGCAAAGTCGCTGGGTACTTGTACCAGGCTGTGTTATAAATCGTTACGGCAACGGCAAGATTCTGCAACCAGAGCAAGCGTCAAGTATTTGCCGAAAAAGAGGCGAAATCACACCCACCTCGGTCGATAATCTGTTGCCAAAGTACGAGAAGCATAAATTTTCCACAGTTAGTGCGAGAAACAGAAGCAACACGTTCACTGCACCGGAGTTGACGTTCTGGTGGATAGGTTGGGAAAGGAATTAGCGAATGGCTCCGAAGTCCCTCAAGGAAGTTAAGCGTAGAAGCGTACTTTTGAAATGTAGAACAGGAACAGACAGCACATCAGCACGGTGTTGGTGAACTGCACCAGAAGCATCAAACTGAGCACAGTGTCGAGCAGTTTGGTACATTTGGTGGCCACCCCGTGCATGTCAACGATTTCAGTCAAATGGGTCCGGAATTGGGGCGTGCCGGGGTCGAGCGTCTCCAGCTGCTGGATCGACTTCGACACGAGCTGGTACTGCAGCGTATTGTAGACGATGATGCCGACGAAGACTAGTCCCTTGACCACCGTTAAATACGCGGTGAACAGAAATGCCGGACAGGCGACGATGGAGAAGACGGTGTAATCGACGATGCTGTGGCGTATGTCCATGAACCAGAACCGAGACTCCACGGGCAGCAGGAATTCCACCGTGGTCGAACTGTTGGCGGTGAAGTACGCGTGGTACGTCACAAACGCGGGTAGTAGGTTGAAAATAAGGAAGTACACGCCCTGCACGATGATGTACAGCCGGCTGTAGTGCATTATTTGTCGGTTGACGAACACCACGTACTCGCTGGCCACCGCTTGCTGGAGACTTTGATCTACGATTACCAAGATGCAAAGAGAGAGAGATAGAGAGAGGGAGAAGAGCTAATGCTACAAACACTTACACTTGTCAAACAGCTGCTGGACGGTACCGATCAGCTGCTCGAACGGTTTCCGCTGGATGGCGAAGATTGCCATCATGAGGTAATTGTTGTAGCAGAAGATGAACTCGGCCGTACTGCGCGCGATCGAGTCGAAGCTATCACTGCCCGTGCCCAGCACAACCTTCGGCACGATCAGCAGCAGTATCGTACCGATCAGCATTAGCGCGAACGACCGCTTCCGCCGCGGATCACCCCAAAGTCCGGAGTACTCCAGCAGCCGCAGTCCGAGCGGCATTACGGTGTAGTCGGACGACGCGCCGCGATAGTTTTGCCGCTGCAATAGCGTGTTCGTTAGACGGCGGAACATGTTTGTTTTACGATAAGGGATGGTTTGATACTGGGGCGAACAAACCGTTCGGAACTCGTGTGGACAGCCGGCAGCGGTTTGAATAAAGCAATTATTTGTGTGGAACAAATAGATCAATCACGCAATGTGTGCGGCGAGAATCGCTATGATTATGTTATTACCAAGGTTCTCCGCCTCTTTCTATAGGCAGTGCTATTGAGGCACTTTCGGGGTGTTGTTCTGTGATAATAACTCATTCAATATTTGGATGCGTGGTGATTTGGATAAATGTTACCTACGAAATATTGATTATTTTAGATAATACCCGGTAAGTAAAACATGTTCCACCACTATGTCCGGAACCCACCCTGTCTGTAAGCCTTGAGTAATTGAAACGCGTCAGTTTGACGCACAGCTCACCATCGCATGTGATGTTCCGAACGAGTTCCCACAGGAATCGGGGGAGCGGATGTAGCAACAACAACCGTGTTTATCACCCCTGATGTAATCGATTCTGCTTCATACTGCCGGTGTCGTTGTAGTCGCGGACGTTGGAGATACAGCGAAAGCAGAGCACGACCAGAGTTCCTCGTGAGTCTTGAGTCTTTGGTGGGACCAGTCTGCTTTGCTAATAATAGCTTAATTATTCATTCTGATCAGAAGAAGTGCGAGATATTTGCCTTTAACCGAATTTGCCGCAATTACCCGTGCAGTCGTGGTCAGACCGTGGATGTACATGGCTCTGGCAAATAAAAGTTCAACCCTCAACTACATGGGTTTTTTTGTTGGGTAAAAAGATATCGCTTTCGGAGTGAAACAACTGTGGCAATTAAAAACACATCGGTTGTTTCCGGCACATTCGTGCAGGATGGATCTAATTTTGCAGCATGGTTTCGGGCTGTTGTTCGGGCGAATCTTAACTCAAATCGTAACTGCAGTCTGGGTTTGTTTTTTTTTTTTCGATCAGCTCTCTCCCACCCGGTTTTGCGGGTGCAAAATTCGCCTCCCCAGGTGGGCGGAAGACGACGACAAGCTTCTGCCGGGTATGATGGGTGCCTTCGTCACGGTGACACGCTCTACATCGGGTGAAAGATTGGAGGCGAGAAGCAGTGATGATGAGTGCTCGCAGCGCAAAGGAAAACAAAGCAAAACATAAACCCCGAAGGGAAAGATTAACCCGTGTGGAAATCGGTGGCTGCGCAAAAACATTGCGGTACTCGCAAACGACGTCATTAGCTGGGACGCGGCTAAAGTCTTGAGCGCTCGAAAGTCACAAGCGCGGTTGCGGCAAGGTGTGACTAAGCGGATTGATTTTTCTTCTACGTATGGAACACCCGTTTGTGTCTCTCGCTTGTTGTTGTTTTTTTTTTTTTTGCGCGTACTCTACCATACATCTCGGTGCAGGTCGTCGGTTGCTGTTCGGCGGGAACCGTTCACCAAATGTGTTCAGACACGGGAATTACACAGGCAGGTTTCGAGCTGGTCGCGATCCGCAATCACCTCCGTCATCATCACCCGCGGTGCGGTGCGTCGGGTGGGCATCACTGCGGATCGCACACCAATTCTAGGCTTGCTCCAAACTCCAACCACACACACACACACACACCCTTCTTTTTCGCTTATAATATTTGCGCACGGTCGACGGTAACGCCTCCGGGCAGGTTTATGATCTAAGATGCAATGCTCCGAAAGCCTGTTGGAAAAAAGCGTTCAGTTGGTCCCTCAGCTGACAGATAGGATTTGACGTGAGCGTGCGGGTTGGTTGAGATGGTGACGGGTGCGCCTGTACGGAGGCATATATCCTCCCGGACGTTGGTGGCAATTGAATCAAACGTTTTCGGAAGAACCTAAATGGGGTGACCCACGGGTAGGTTGTAATATCATAATAAATTGTCCCAGTTGTTGTGAATTAGTTGATTCCCACTTGTGGGTTGTGTGCACCTGGTCAGTTGTGAGTGGTCGGCACTGTCGGCAAGCAATCGCCCGCCAAAGCTTCCCACAGGTGGGGTGATGATGCGACGATTCCGTAGGTGGGAAGAATGTAAATACTGACCATTCCTTACGATTGGATTAATTAAATGTCCATATTTATGTATCGTCTCGTTTTGGAATAAGGTTGAAATTTATGTCCTAAATCCCTCTTTATTCTGCACACTAAGCTGGTACCGCAAAAAAAAAAAAACAAAACGGTAAGGTACACGCACGATTTTGCAACTCTGAAATAATTTCTTCCTGGCTATGGCGTACCTTCCGTTGGCAAAAAACAATTCGCATGCGGCGCGATCGCATTTTACGTGCGTTGAACGGCGTCAAAATGATCCATTCAAGTAGCCGTTCCGGTTATCTTTATCCCGCCGCGTAAAGTGTCTCGTAAAAATGAGCCCGCTATTCTTACCACCCACGGTCACCATCATGCTCGCCCTCCCCCCTCCCCCTCCCGATGGGTGGTGTGAATAATTTGAATAAAATAAGTTTCGACACTGTCATCGTTTCTGCTTTTACGGGGGAAGACGCGTAGATCAAGGCGTAGCTTTGTATTTTCGACCCAATCGGTCGGAGGAGTACACGAGGAGGCCCCGTGCATTTCGGGGTGCTGCTCCCGGAGATTCATTCTCATGGGCGATGTATGGTTTGCATTTTTCATCACGTGCCTTTTTATCAGACGGCTGAGATCGGTGTTGCTGCTGTACGGTTTCAAACCTTCCAAAATGGAGCTAGCTGCGTGGTGGCAACAAGCGGGAGGATTGTAAAAGCGTGAAGAATTAGTCGCTTTGTTCGGTTGAAGGAGGTTGGAAAAGATTTGTACAATGCGGAACCCCACTACTGGTCTTAATAATGGAACATCTTTTCCGCGTTCTGGCTGCGAAACGAGCTTGTGACGTAAGTAACGATGAGTCCAATAAATTAATAAATGTTGTAAATAAAAGTGTGTGTTTTTTTCCCTCCTTCCGCTAATGTATCGACAGCTTGTCCCATGTTGTTGACACCATTTGAACCTCCAGATATATCCCCGGGGTATTGTAAACATAAATAGTTACAGAATCTTTTCCACGGCGCGTGAGAGCGTACGCTTTAATTGGTGGTGGTCGGCCTGGAGGGGAGAGCCCGTTGCGAAAAGTGTGTAAGATTAGGGGAACGCCACTATGTGTGTGGCGCATGTGACGGACTGCGCGGACGTCTCCGGATATTCGTTCCAGGTCTGGAATGAAAAACGTGGGCGATAATAAAGTATAAACTTTGACAAGCAGGAAACAATCTTTGCGTTTTGCCGGCTGCCGCTGCCGAATGTCGTCGTACCAACGCCCGCCAGTGTGGCTTATCGAATCGTGACCGACCGACGGCTTGTTCTTTCTTTGCACGGGCACATCGAGCGCTGGCGGGGAAGGGGCCGGGACACTCCCCCGACACCCCGCAGCCGTTGCTGGGCGGAAGTGCACGCGAACGAAAATGAATTAGTGCAAATTGTGAGGCACGAAATTAATTTGTCGCCGAGTTTAGCTTCACCCGACTGTGGTGGTGTGGCGGTACCGGATCAAAAAGGTCCAACGTGTCGTCATCGCCATCGTTACGGCGATTCCACTTTGGAGGGAGACTCGCCTTAGAATATTGGGGGTTTTGGTGTCTAAATAGAGACACGACTTTTTGAATTCAACTTCGGCGCACGATTTTTTATGTGTTGATGATGTTATGTAGGGGCTTTCGCGAGGCAGCACGGTGGTGTATTAAGTGATGGCGCTGGTCTTCACACGACAGGACCGGTCCAAAATCCCATCCGGATCAATTCCTCGCACGCAGAACTGACTATCCAGCAGACGGGAAAATAAAAGACAACGAATGACATCTCTTGAGGTTTATGTGCTAATAAAGAAGATAACGACATGAAGTTTATTGGTATATTGGTATATTATTGGTATTTATTGGTATATTATGTCCTCAATTAGAGGAGAGTATAGTGTACAATTCCACAATGATATAATTTTTAGTAAAATCTAACCTAGAATAATGCTAGAATAATAAAATTCTTTGAAACAGTCTCAACCAATTCTTGAAGTTTAAGCCAGTTCTTACGATTGAGGAAGTAGAGGATGAAGTTAAATGAATTGAGTAATTCACCACCCTCTACCGATACAGATACAAATTGACAACTCAGAATTTGATTTGTGATAATGATTCTCGTTCAGAACCTTCCAACCATTCAAGGTTTGTTATTGTTTTCTGGTCGGAATGAAGTCATTCTTTGACAGAAAAGTGATCAGTAGAGTACAATTTATAAGTTTATCGAATTGTTTGTTTTTTTTCTTGAGGATTCCCAAACGCTTCCACTATCAAGCGTTTTAAGCGTTTTTCATTGTTTGTCCCTTTTCAAATAATTTCAATGATCTTGATTATGTTTCCATACGTTTTTGAGTTCAGAATAAGGTAAAAGTAAGGAAAAATCATGGCTCAACTATGATTCATTTGCGTTTAACACAAAAAAATAATGTGATGAAAATGAAGCGTTCCAGTCAAAAAGGTTGGTCCGTTAGTTTTTAGTGTTAATCCTAAATATTGTCCTATTTTGTACTGTGGAAAGTTTTTCGCAGCGCCAAAAAATTGAACGTGTGCTAGTTGCCGTGTCCCGTGCCCAAAAATTGAATCGCTTGGAAGGAAAAAAAAAGGTTGATGCGCTTTAAATTGTGACCGCGCGAACCACCGGAACGAACCAAACAATTCGCACGGAATGCAGTTTCTTTGCGCCGGAGAAGGCGTGCGCACGCCTGGGCATGCGAATTAGGAGCATGCGTCAGCGTAGCGCTTTGATGTGCTTGCCGTTCGTATTGTTTCGCGGTTTATTTGATCGCTGTGTGTGCGTTCACCGAGAGGCTTTTGCAATGGTGCTGTTAACAACGGTAACAAGCCAACCTTTTTGCGCCACAATGCCGGCTGAACCAAAAAAGGGAAGATCAACAAACAGCAAACAAAGTGGCCTAAACGCACAAAGAAGGAGACGCACATGTGGCCGGCAGGAAAGCGTATTACACGAGAAATACTTTCACCCAAGGTGTCGAATGGTGGCGATGATTAGCAGGTGTGCCTTCGGTGCTTATTTGTGCTTTGTGTGCTGTTGGCGCTTTTTGTTCCTAGAAATGTCACCCTTTTTGTTTTGTTTTTGTTCATAATTATTAGATAGTTTTTTCTTTTGATTTCCCCACCGGGCTTGCGCCGGAACGTGTTGCTTTTCGGAACCAGACCCCCCGAACAAACCGGTGCTTTATTATTGCCGGTTTCCTGCATTTATTTGCTGGCCCCAAAACACGTGCCTTTGATACGTATTGGCGGCAAGAAAAACGTTGTGTTCCTTGCGCATGGTTGAAATTGGTTTAATTTGGGCGGTTTTTTTTTTTCGCTTAAAATCGTGACCGTATCTGGAGTTTTGTGAAGCTTTTGGGGCGGTGGACCATTATTTGGAAGCGTGGAAGCGAAAAATTAGCGCACCATTTCTATTAACGAACCACGTTTTACTTGGGCGATTTTCGAGTGAGAAGGTGAAAGAGGAAGAGAGAGAGAGAGAGAGAGAAATGTTAACATAATAAGTTTTTTTAATAAACACTAGAACTACAAAGCGTTTTAAGCGTTTTTCATTTTTCATTGATAATCATATTTAAAAAATGTCGAACGCCTGGAAGATGTTACGTTTTTTCAGTGCACGCTGCAGAAATGATATGTAAAAGTCATGCATCAGCATGATTGGCATTGGTAAAATGGTTTTGCCCCAGAATTTTATGTGATGGAAATTTAAGCGTTTCAGCCAAAATAACAGGTCCGGTAGTTTTAGTGTTAAATAAATAATATTTTTCAAACACTTTCTTTTGCAGATTTTTTCCATAACAATGGTCCATAAACCCACTTAACGGTATCCCTCGAATACATATGCAATAAGTAATTACACATTTAATGGCGCACATTCTCGTACATTTGCTTGCTGTCGGCTATGCGTTTTCCCTCAGTTGCGAATGTCGCCTGTTGACTAATATCTTGCGGGCAAAGATGGTCATATCGGTCCGATGGCGTCACTTGTTGTTGCCTTCCAGTTCTCGCGCTCTATCAATTAAACCCATAGACACATTAATCACATCGTACTACCGCGTAGGGGACAGACTCGCTGGAGGGGCGCAAGCAACCCGGGAAATGTCGGTGGCGCTCTCGTGGCCCGAGGCTGATGACATTAGAGTGGAGCACATTTCACTTTCTTTCTTGTCCAGCTGGCTGCCTGCTACGAAAGAAGACCCGGGGCAGACGGTTAACAATGATCGAGTGAATGTTGTTCTTGACTTGGGCACGGTACCGCCATGTTGTTGGCCCATACACGAATATCGTTTAGTGTAGCCGGCTATTCGGTAGTGGTGGAGCAGAGGTTAGGTTAATTCTCACATTAAAGACGGTTCTTCACAGAACATTAGAAGCTTTTACCATCGATGTCTGGAGGGTTCTGTGGAAAGTGAAACCGCTTCCCTCCTCCGCAGTCGTTACTCCCGGCGACAATATGTGCTTTATGCCGGTGCGTGATACAAGAAGTTTTATTGCGGCAATTGATTGGTTTTATTGAACTTCGCAATGGCTTCATCAATCGGTCTCGGTTGTTTGTTGAACCGTTTTCTTTAACCCCTGATTTGTGCGGTGAAGGTGAAGGTGAACGTAGGTAAACCACCGTTAGACCATTCCACGCGGATTCTTTATTGTCGGCAATGTTTTATCAGCAGGTTCAAAGGGAAACAAGATATTTCAGCGCTAAACACACATTTCTGGTCGACGATCTGGGCTTATCAGACAGTAGCATCAGTTGTAACGAGCTACATGAGTCAACGAAGAAAAAACAGCCGAGCGTTGCTCCATTTCTTATCAAGCTTTTGTTTGTTATATGATTTGTTTAAACATTATGGAACATCACATTGATAATGTTAGCATCCTGAAAGGATTAACTATTCGAGTTAATAATGCGGTGCGTAACGTAACGACATGATTTTTGTTTGTTTGAGAACATAAGAAAAAATTGAAGGCACTTGATATTTTTTAACACTAGAACTACCGATCATTTTGACTGGAACGCTTTATCTTCTTTACATTAATTTTTGGGGTAAAACAATTCTTCCATTACTGATCCATGTCTTCAACATGATCCATGTAGAATGAATTCCAAAAAGGTATATAACCATAATCCAGGGCATCGAAATTGTTTGTATAAAGTGACCATTAATAAAAAAACGCTTAAAATGCTTGATAATTCTAGTGTCAAAAGTTAAAAAAAGGATTAGATTGTTTTCCTAATGAAAGCTTCGATCAGTTACGCGGCAAATGTCAAAACGAAGCATTTTGCCAGCTAGTCTGAACCAGGATATGCCAAATTTCTCGCATGCTAAATCTGTTAACAAACATTTTTAATAAAAACAACAAAAAGAAAGGATTTTTTTAACAACCAGTTTTCTAAGTTGTCTGAAACGAATTGAGTTTAAAGTAAAATTTCTAAACTTTGGACGATTTTTCTCAAATTGTAGTTTCACAAAAATGTGTCATTCTTTATGTCATAATGTTATGTCCTTTACGAATCTGTACAAAATGATACAACCCTGGCACTTGAATTATTTGACAGTTACAGACGGAAAGCTTATGCTTCCTAACTTACGGTATGATGTGCCCTATTGTTGGATTAACATAGATATTGTAATGGTCATTTTATATTTTTAAAGTGAAAAATACTAAATTTTGGCAACACTGCCAGACACTTTCTCCCTCATACCGCTGTCATGAATACACATCCTAAATATGTTCGATCACATAACGTGTCTCATGGCAGTATCAGTTTCTTACTGGTGTTGATGGAAATTGAGTCGGACATGGCGCCAGCCGTCGCGGACATTAGAACGCTTGATGATTGATGAAACGAAACCGCGCGAGCAAAAGAAAGTGTTAGCCAGAACACATGGCGAAATAAAGATTGTCGGTATTGTATTGGCGAATGAAGAGAAACATAAATTTAGAAAGGGCTTGAAGCGTTTTCCTTAAAGGAAAAGTTAATTTTGAAGCAGTGTTTTATGGCGCAAAAATCGAAAGTCTGTGGCTGTGGCAACGTACACGAGTTGGATTGGTTTTTCAACAATCAGGATCAATTTGCTTCAAATGGTTTTGCTGTATGTTATACGTTAATACATTTTTTTTTGTTGTGGTCATTTTGTTTGTCATCGTCTAGATGCCGTTTTTTTCGCTTATATCATGCGACTGGTGGCTATTTTTACTCTTGTATGCGATAGCCTTAACAAGGTACTTCGAGGTACACTTACTGAGTTTGCGCATAATGCAACACTTCCCCCGTACGGACGAAAAACATTTGCATTATTGCTTGACACGCTCGATGACAGGGAGAGCCCCCTACGTCAAAGATGTACTCGATCGCGCAGCAAAGTAGGAAGCATACCGTCATTAATCAAATGGTGGACTGTTCACTCGTCCCGGTGCTGCTTTGATCGCAAGATAAGGTATCAAATTACACTCAACGAGTGTCACCGCGCCGCGTACGGGTGTGAGGTATGTTTCATTTTACGCTTTTTTTCCCACGCCAAACGACGAACGCTCGGTCCAGCACACCGGGGCAGCGGAACAGTATCCTTCCTGACAAATTGCGATACACCACCGGTCTCGATGGATCATAAGCAGTGCCCGGACACTGCTGGTGGTATACAATGTAGCGAAATGCAACCACACTTGCCGATCCCACACGGCTGATAAAGCTGCCGCCAGCCGATGTAACCCGAATTGATTAATGATTCCGACCCAGCGCAAACAATCGACGTATAATAATTTCGCCCGGGCCCCGGTTTGTCCAGAGGCCGCCACGTCCAAGGCTTGGAATAAAAACGCGCGCGAAATATTTGCGCGTAACGCTTCCCTTCAACCCCACCCCTTCTCCCCTCCTCCCGCCAAAATGAGAGTCAAAACCTCGTGTCTACCACGTGGAAACGTGCCTCGGCGCAAATGATCATGCGTGTACGCATCGGAGCATGCGGAAATGCGCGTCAAGTGTTTTGCTGCTGTATCGGACAACTTTCCCCTTTTTCGGGTGCCCGAAACCGTTATGGTTCGTTTGTGTGTGTATGTTTTTATTTTATTTTGTAAATTACTGACCGATAAACGCCAAAGCCAGCTCTCGACGGTGGTCGTGCGCTGCAGATGTGCATTCGGTGATATATGATGTAAAAGGTGTGTTGTCCGAAGGTGGAAAAAGAAATTGGAGAACATGAAAGCCTCCCCTCCGGATAAGACGACGGTTGGGTGGAAAAGACAGTGCGCATTTCAGCACGCACACGCGCTGTCAATCGTTTGCTTCCGCGCGCACGGGAAAAATTCAAACGTTGGGAAAAAAATGTATTAAATAAATGTACGGTATCAATAATTCATGCCACACACCCGCTCTCGCTTAGATTATGAGGCACCCGGTTGGTGATGTGCGAGGAGCTGGAAAGACTTTCTTTGGTACAGGGGACTTCGTCTCATTTGATACTTCTTATTATATCTCAGATATAAAATAAAATAAAATTATATTGTTTTGCAATATAAATTTGCAATGTTCTCCTTGCATTTTTTTTTGTATTGGAATGAAGGTGTTTCATAATTTTTGCAATGCTATAAAACTTTATTGCAAAATTACGCTAAAGATCTATAGATTGGAATTCGCAATAATTTGAAACTCGCTGTGGTCCGTGTAGTGGGAATGTTTTGAGTAGAGTCATTCACATGAATCTTAAGCGAAGAGTCATTCAAATTAGGTTTCAACGCACAAAAAATTTATGAATCCTCAGAAATCTCAGGAATCTCGCCATTTAAGGCCTAAGCGCAATGACAGTTGGGGCCCATTTTTGGCCTTAAGCGGTAGATGACAGTTGGGGCCCAGTACCTGTGGACCGGGTGCGGAAGGTTGGAGAACAAACTCTTTGATAGTCATAAATCTTGGATAAATTAAGACTCTTCAAAAAATAAAGTTTCCATTCAGTACAAAGATTCATTCAGCTGCTCCCAACACAATTTCCGTGTTCTTTGGGGTTGTTTAAATTTTCTATATAGATATTACTATAGTGTAGCAAACCCTGCACTTCACCAAGGAACTCAAGAAATTGGTTCAAAGCAAAAATCCACAATCAAAACATCTTTAAAAAATCCTTTTTTGGCGTTTTTCGTTATTATTAAGGTGCCGGTACCTTAAGTCCAACGAAAAAAAAAGCCCACCATCGTCATGCGTAAATATGTGTGTTAACACGTCCCGGTGTTCTACACTGTTCGTCACATTTCACTTCGTTAAGATGCAATTCTCAACGCGCAACACCCGCGCTCGCACATACTTGGCGTGGTGTCTCCATGTGTGTCTCGGGGTGCAAAATAAACAGTTCATCTCATTGCAAATGCAGCGACGTGCAACGGGTGGGACATTTGCTTTTGCAGGCAGCGCTTCCAGCGCTCCTTCAGCTGCCTTTTGTCGCTTCCTTCTTCCGGCATCATGTCAACCACCCCTGTCCATTTGAGCCGTTTCACTTTGCGCAATATGCGCGCGCGCGCTCGTATATATACACGCACATACACACGCCAGCTTTCACTTGACTTAGTTTCATTAATAATGAATGGAATGAAATAAATAAGTAATGAAGAAATTAGCCTCATCAACTGGCCGCTGACCGCCTACCTCTTCCCCCGGTAGCATCAGATCCGCCCCGGTGGACAGTCCGTTTCATGTCAGCACGACGTTTCGTTGCCTTTTGGCGGGGTTTTTTTTTTTGCACCACTTGCGAATGCATTTATGCATACAGATGCGTATGCGCGCATTCGGCAGTGCGCAGAAATAAATGACATCGAGCATAGTTAATTCGTCCACTGCATTAACCCTGCATTTCGGACTTGCCGGCACATACTGGGTCGAAAATGGTTGACAGTGGTGTGGGGCTCCCCGCCGGTCTTCCTCCCATTCCACACCATTTCTTCACCGCAACACAACAGTGGACGCAATTATTTGGAGGTTAATTTTCATGCTCTGATTTGTTGGATCGTTTTTCCATTCGGGACGGGCTTGACGCTTATTGCTTACGGTCACGGTAATTTTCATCTTGCTGATACATTAATGCCGATCAAAGTTTCGACCCTCGAAAAATGTTTTGCGGTTAATTAGCTTAAGCAGAGGTATAAATTATTGTTATTGCATTTCCGTACGTCAGATTGTGGAAATGAGTTCCAATTTACGTTCCATGCTGGCTCACAATATTGCTGTGTAGAATTTTAAAGTTGAGTTTATATTTTACATTAAAAACTTGTCATAAACCATCCATTGTTGTTTTTTTGTACTAGAGCTGGGAAATTTAACTCCTTTCAAATATTTAAATTCGAGTTAAAGAGTTAGAATGAGGATTTAACTCTTAAACTCTCTCTTCACGATTTCCATAATTTAAAATAAGCGAAATAAGCAGAACGGCGTTCTTCATCTTATGATTCATCTCACGATTCTTCACTGCGCCCTTAAATTCACGAGTTACATTACGGATTAACTCTGGAATGAGTTAAATCCCGAGTGAACACGTTATTTAAATCGTGAATTATAAATCTTACGGGGATTCAGTCTTCGATCCTGAGTTAGTTCACAAAAGAGTTAACTAATGATTTAAAACATGAGTTGAAGGTCGTCTTGATGAGTTAAACCCAATGAGTTAACTTCCAAAAAAGTCAACTCATGAATCAAATCGTGAGATGAAGGTCGTCGTTAAGAGTTTAATCTTATCTATTTTAAATGATTTAATTATCTACGAAAGAGTTAAATCGCAAATGAATTATAAAAAAATCTTTTTGGAGGTTTGAATTAACTCACTCCCTAGAAAGGTTCGAACCATTATTTCGTTCTGAATCATTGTGCACATCACTAGTGTGTACCATCCATTTGGTCGCGCAGACTCCTTATGGTGCACTCGATCATACTTTCCACCCACACAAACACACGCACCGTGTGTTTGCGGTCACGGAGCTCGGGGCCCGTAATGGAGTTGTCTAATGATTTATGAACGATCGGCGAATCTGTTTTGTGGACTACTTGCCAAAAGCTTACCACGTAACAAAAACGCAAAACAACTTATCCCGCTCGGTTTAGCGATAGTTAATCTAATTATTGATACTGTCAAAGTTCCGTGGCTTTGACGCGGCTGACAGTCAGCTGACAGTTTCGCGTTTATTTATTTTTTCCCCCTGGTGGGTTCATTCGGAGGACTCCATATTTCATACACCTCTGTTTTTTTCACCCCTCCGATTCCATGCAGCGTTTAGTAGGCTGAGCAGTGTGCGGGTCCCGGGTTGCAGCACCTGGTTACCTGGCCCTTTACTGTGTGCCGTTGCTGCGCTGCGCGTACCAAGAAACTTAGATTGATACGCAAGAATTCCAAACAAATCCATCCATCATTAGAGGGACCTGCTCGTGGTGGCATTCGTGGCCGCGGCAAATCGCTATGAAGCTCGCCAGTTTCACCACGCCAAATGTGGATTTGTCGGTCGGTGGATGCTTCCAGCCGGCGGGTGGACGGTGTCGATCTAAGCAAAGTGTCGTACCACGGCAAACAGACAGCGTCGTCTGCAGAGTCCAATCCAGTGCCCCGGCGGTGCATTCTTTGCTTGCAGCAGTAGCAACAACAGGAGGGGGGGAAATGTGCACGGTACGGTGGTAGAGGGTTGTTGGGCGATCGCGCAGTACCATCGGAGGTCGACTGTCAAACTGTCAAAAGTGTTTATCTTCGCGATAAAAGTCGGTGAACTGGCTGGTGGCAAACCACATATAGCTCCGGGAAAAAGGCGAGGTGTGCTGGGAGCCGCTTAAGATAACCGGCCGTCGATGGGGTCGGTGTGTGTGTATGTGCTCGGCACGATGGCACCAAACTCTCACACCCGGCTTCCCTAATCGGTGTAAAGCGATACACATATTTGCGGACGATGTTGCTCAGTGTTTCGCGTGCTCGCACAGCGCGAGACTGAGTTTAAGCTTGCAGCGCGGTTAGGATTTGATGTCGAGAGGAGAAGGTTGTACACATTCTTGTTCCAACGTTTTAGTATGGGCGCTAAGTGATCGCAATGTTTTTATTAGAGATGGGAAATTTAATTCCTTTCAAGGATTTAAATCCGTGTTAAAAGGTTAGAATAACGAGGATTTTTCTAAAAAGTTTAAACCCCCGAGATAACTCACACAAGAGTTAACTCATTATTTAAATCTTGAGTTGAAGATCATCGCGAAGAGTTAACTCGCACAAAAGTGAGTTAGAATAAAGAGTTAGATTTAAATCGTGATTTGATGGTCGCCGTGCAGAGTTAAATCTTGAGTTTATTCACATCAGAATTAACTCACGATTTAGATCATGAGTTGAAGATCGGCGTGATGAGTTAAATCCTGAGTAAACTCACAAAAGAGTTAACTCATGAATTAAATCGTGAGTTGAAGGTCGCCGTGATGAGTTAAATCTTTATTTTTTAGCTTGATTTAAATCTCTATGAATAAGTTAAATCGCAAAAGAATTGTAAATATTCTTCTTGCTGATTTGAATTAACTCACTCCCAAGAAATATTTAACTCTCTCATTCAGTCTGAATCATTGTGCACATAACCATTCTCGGGAGATTATATACAGTGTCTTATTTAATAGACTTATAATAGAAAATAAAAGCTTATAAATATACCTCAAATTCACGCAAGCTTAGATTCTCAAACATCAAATACATCAAAGACACTTTAGGAATTAGTCTACAGTAACTGGCAACGCTAATTCTCCGAGCACGAAGCAATTTTAGCATCAAGCTTAAAGTATCAGAACAATATCGACGACATTGTCGACATTCCAGCGAGGTTTATCTTCTAAGTGGTCGGGCCCCGTTTGCAGCGACTTGTCAATTTCGGCACACCAGCGTATCTGTCAATTGGCAGTTTAACGCTACGCTCGTGTGGAAATAACTTCGTTCGGTGCGGGACATACCGTGTACGGAGCTACTGGTGCTCGACTCAACGTTCAGCGGACAGCCGCGTGTGCGCGAGCTACTGTGCGAAAAATACGCTGTGACAGAACGATCGATGTACGCGACTGCCACGCCATATTGTGTCCGAAATCCACCCGACCGTTGGCAATTCGTTATAAATCTTCCAATAGCCTTAGGCCACCGTACCTATCGATCTCGGGTGAGCAATATATCGAGCTCCATGGGTCGCTGGCTGCTGAAGTTCTTAGTCGGTGCTAAAGAAATACACATTTCACCCCGATAGCGTACGACAAATAGCTCTGTTAAGCCGACCTGACACGTGCTTTTTATAGGTGTGTGGGTTGCCCCGTGGCGCTGTGACAGCACCAAACTGTGGACTGTGGAAGGCTTAAACAGTGAAGGTGCTTAGGTATCGACTCCCGATTGGATTGATTTGAAGCGGTTCCCGATTCGCACTAGGTTCCCTGGGAGCTTGGCAGCTACTGGAATATTTGCGAATTGCACCATTTGCCATCCCCAGGTGTCTTTTTCCCCCCATCGGCAGCTGTGTAGGAAGAGTGTGCCGAATGTTTTCAGGACACCTTGGACAAACACCGCCGTACCGATGTGACTGGCCGGCATATTCATAATGCACATAAAACAGAACGACTCATTTTTTTTTTTGTGGGAACGTGATTGAAATAAAGCGTAGCTCCCAAAAAGCTATCGAGATCGATAGCAACAGTGACCAAAAGTGGTCAAATTAGCTCGTAAATTTGGCCGTTTTATGGCATGTGTCGAACGCCCGAACCAGCCGTATTGGTTTTGTGCGATACTGATTGGAAAACGGTGCCGAGGATCGTGTAGCGATTGGTATTTTATTCGCAATGCTTTTGAAATGATTTTCGTGTTTTTACGAGCCCCCCGGGCGTAAGATATCAATCGTCAATTAAAGTGCTTGGACATTGTGCACGCTATTGCTATTCATGCGATGCGTGGTGCTTTTGGTGTATTATAATGCAATCCTTCTTTACCTGGGTACTCTTGCAAACTAGCAAAATAATGTGTAAATAAAATTAATTTAAAGTACGATATTTACATAAAATCGTCGCCGTGTGGCCGGCTGCTTGCACTGACCTACATATCTCTGCAGAGCAGGGCGCATCTCTCTGTTTCTTGTCTATTACAACGGACGGTCAATGATCTCATCGTAACAACGTTTCATTCATTCCCTCATCCGATCGCGGGGGGAGTGGAGGTTCTATTTAGAACGCGACCGCATGAATGGCACTCACATCAAGTGTGGTGCTTTATTGCTACTTGTGGGTAAAGTGAGCGTGATTATAATTAAGCCAGAATGATGAGGCTGAGAACCCGCCACGAACCCATCTGGTCCTGCTCTTGTGGTGCTTAAGCTGTACTCTGCATGTAACCAAACATTTGTAAGGTTCCGCCACCATTAACCAATGTTATTTGATTGCGCGACCGCAGTCATCGCTTTACGCCTTTCTGAATGTAATATAAAGTATACTCAGCTCTACTTGCACGGTAAATGTAAAGTTTTGCACCGAACGCTAGCCATTAGCCGGCTGAATGCAACAAATATTTCATCACTACCGTCGCCGTTAC
The DNA here is from genome assembly GCF_943734725.1 of Anopheles marshallii. Classification (NCBI taxonomy): domain Eukaryota; kingdom Metazoa; phylum Arthropoda; class Insecta; order Diptera; family Culicidae; genus Anopheles; species Anopheles marshallii. The sequence continues at coordinate 62,585,510 of NC_071327.1, forward strand.
ATTTGCTCCCCGGACGATTGCGATTCTGCGATCGTAAACCCGAACAAAGTAGTAGCGTTTGTAGCATTTAGATCTGTCTCCCACAACCCATGCACAATACCGCGTAATGTTACGCCACAGAATGGTGTCGTATTTTAGGTATTTTGTCATTTCTCCAATGAGACAACATCCCTTTGGAGGGGAAGAAACTGCACCTATGGTTTTATATATTTATTACCCCACAGTATCGGCTGTGCCCCAATGTGGGTGGGTGAGCAGTAATGGTGAAGTTTATTTTTATTGTTATAGCCATTTGATTGTTTTCTTCCCTTTCCCGCGGTTATTAGACTTCCGTGGTTGCACGACATAGTAATGCACGGTGTAAAACCACGTCCACAGACGGGAATGAAGTATCGCTTGTTAGGCGCTGAAGAAGGAACTTTAGATGTAGCAATATTTCATCTGGATTAACATCAGTCGGAATCATTATAGAGCAAAGAAAAAACTTCTTTGTTATGAAGATTTGATGAACCTAAACAGGAATAAATCATTACATTATGGAGATTATCATAAATAGCGAAACAAACTAGCCAATTAATAGACTCACCAAAACGTATCCCGTTCGGCACCCTCTGCTACACTTGGCTACGTGCGATAATGATTCCACCAGAAATTATGCGTTTGGTCAAACGTTGGCCTTTGGCCACCGTATCCGAAACACCAAAATCCCATCGATTCCTCGACGCGATGCGAGATCCAAAATTATCCAAATTTCGCTACGATTTGGCATAAATCAAACGTCACGATGGTGCATTAAACGAGCTCCACACGCTTAAAAGGAGTCTGTTGGCAAGTATAAGCCGCCAGATGCTGCTACTACTGCCGCAATTTGCCCAATAAATCTAGCTCTGCTCCAGGAAAGTTCCCTCGCCAATTTCGATCGTCCGGGATGCCATCAGTTTGAAGATGCTGCCAAAAGTATAAACACATCTTTAGGCGAACTGTGCTGAATTAGACGAGCTGAGAAAAATATTGGAAGACGGTAAGGTTTGGCAAGTGGTTGCAGTACATCATACCCATCTCAGGAAGGTTTCTTCCTGGTGTCCATTGCAACATCATCCCTAATTGCGGATGGTATACGATGTCGATTTGTGAAACATTTTGTTCCTGGCTTGTCCAGTCGAGTTACGGCCCCGAAGACTAGTTTGCGTGGGTTTTTAACAAAACAAGCAATGAAAAAAAAAGAAATCGAGAGCAATAATTTGTCGATTAATCAATTGGCTACCGTTTAACTTGTTATGGTAACGTGCATTTGTCGCTTGCATGAGTCGCTCGGAGAGTTTTTGCTGTATATCCCCAAAGAGTGTCGCATAAATCGCGTCCACCGGTCGCGTCCTGTCGTCTGCGGTTCTCCGCACGTATGGCTTGTCATCTCGACAGCTTCACGTATGCGCAACCTTTCCTGTATCCGTCTCACTGTATCTGTTCCACCGCTGTGTATTTTTTTTTTGTAGGTGGAAATAAGTTCGCGGCAAAAAAAAAGGGATTTATCCCACACCGTACGATCGAACCCGATTGAAGCACAACGGGTAAAAGAGCTTCTGGTACTTTGTGTCAGATTTAAGCCTACCAAACTGTCGCTAATCGATAATAAATCCCCTCTTTACCCCGGTGCGGTGCAGCAGCTCGAGCTGCATGAGTCGGCTGAATGAGTGGTGTGTTGAATGGGTGCACCTCGTAATAGGCCACCCCGCGCGCTTGCAGCACGGATCGGATGGAAACGATCCGCAAAACGATCCACACCAGCGCCCCCGTACCCGGGGAGCACGAAGCACGATTGCCCCGTCCCAATAAACCAGAAGCGTTGCTAATCTGTTTTACGGTTCCTCTCTGTCCAGGCGCGAACGCCTGGAGCCCTCCACTGTAAGGCTCGTTGAGTCACTGAAAGTAGTGTGGTAGTTTTTTTGGCTTACCCTTTTTCATGTGGTAGAAGAATACAAACGAACAAGTTGAGTTGCATTTTGGGTTATATTTTTTTCTTCTCCTTTCGATCAACGTTACAATAATTTGCGATGAAATGTGCAAATGTTGTGATCATTGTAGGGATGGGAAATTTAATGCCTTTCAAGGATTAAAATCCGTGTTAAAGAGTTAGAATAAAGATGCAGCTCTTTAACTCACTAATAATAAAATTCAACCATTTTAATTAAGCGAACAGGTTGGGGGGAGTGCTTCGACCTTCCACTGATGATTTAAATCACTCGGGATTTAACTCTTCACGGCGACCTTCGAATCACTCTTTAAATCATGAGTTCATCGGCGTAAAGAGTTAAATCCTGACTTAAGTCATACAAGTGTTAACTAATGGTTTAAATCGTGAGTTGAAGGTCGCCGGGATGAGTTAAATCCCATGAGTTAACTCACTCAAGAGTTAACTCACGATATAAATCGCCATGAAGTCACCATGAAGAGTTAAATCCCGAATAAACTCACATAACAGTTCATGTGAGTTCATTTATAGTTCATTCATGAATTACATAGTGAGTTAAAGATCGCCGTGAAGAGTTAAATCCTGAGAAAACTCCCCAAAGGGTCAACTCATGAATTAAATCGTGAGTTAAAGGTACTCCGATACTCTTCTTGGAGATTTGAATTAACTCAATCCCTAGAAATGATTTAAATCATTCATTCTGAAATATTGTGCCCATCACTAGATCATTGCACCGTTTTAAAATGACATTTTACTCGCAACACAACGCTGCGCTTGGAGCGAATGAGTGAGAGCGCTTGTCAAGCTGCGGAATCACGCCGAAAAAGTGCGGCAACTTCAACTCCCTCATCGCAGAGCGGTTGAAAGACGAAACCGAACCGGCTGCGTGCCGTTGTAAAGCCTACAATTTATGACAGGAGTTCCAGGCGGTACGCACCTAGTCTGACGGGTCGCAAACACAGGGGCGCGCGAGAACGGCGTGGTTAAAAACAACAAGTGTTTTTATTTTTCGCTTTTATGACACACGCATAAGAGACGCATTCGCGCCCTTCTTGTTATGAATGTAAGCGTGCTTTTTTTTCGTTATACTTTTTTTTTTCTTTATTTCCACTTGCCCACACCGGTCCCAGACGCACTTAAACCTGTCCAGGGTTGGGGTTTTTCTTTTTCCTTGTGCGTTCTTTTGTGCGCTTATCATCGTCCGCCCCGGTTTAGTGGTCGCCCAGTGTATTGAATCCGATCTGTTGTTCTGTTCGCTTTCATCATATAATTCCCACTGTCTTGCGCGATTTGCTGTACAGTTTGCACGCATTCCCCCGTGAACCGAATGGTAGCTTATGCTTCATTGTACCCACAAGAACACGCATCCGTTGCGTCGTCACGAGCCGATCATGCGTGTGCACTACGCTGCCACCTTGCGTCGTCTTGGTTGGTTCTGTTCGGTCGGTTCCGTTCACGTAATATGCCGGTTATGAACGTGTAGGCACCCACCCCACCCCGCGACAAACCCTCACGCCGTGTGCGGCAAATTGTTGCACAGGTGCACAGTGTGACTCATGTGGGGTTGAATGGTGGTGGGCAGATGGGGCAGACGGCGCATATTGGCTCTAAACCGACCGTTACCACCGTGTGCAGTCAGCAAAGACGTGAGAAAATTTTCTGCAAAACGAAACCAGAAACTGTATCATAAATGATTGGCTCTCGGAACTTCTGATGGGTGTGTGTGTTGGGGAGTTCCTATAAGGGTTAAAGAATTCTCCCAGCCGTCTGACCCTCTCCGATCCGGGGCTCTCCCGTATCCCATTGGCTAACTCTGCCGCTGTGCGACTGCTAATTCTACACAGCCAGTGCCTCTGCCAGTGCCTATGGTGGCTGCTCGTTGAATTCTTCCCGCAATGGGCTTAGATTAATTGTGTTTTCTTGCGTGCAGAAAGGCTGGGTTGGTGGGTACCCCGCTCCATTAGTTTGGATCTCAACAGCAGCGGTGCTAGACAAGACAGGGCCCTCAAGGGAGCATGAATAAAAAAAACAACACAGTGTCCATCACACACAAGTGTTGAAGCATAGCTCCCATTTGATGTGTCAGGTGCGGAGACCTTCTCCGTTGGTGATCGTGGCCGCATCCTTCAGCACACCCTGCCCTTCGCACAACCGAGCAAATTAAGTCTTTAAGCAACACCCCTGCTCCAGTTGGCACGAGATGTGTATCACGCTAGAATTGCACGTAGCCGACTGATTGCGTACGATGCCGGGCCCTTTCCCGAATTCCCACCTCGGAGACCCATGTGCCGGGTTTGGTGCGGAATGGCAATTTCCCCGTGGGAATTTGAACGTGCATTCATGCCACCAACGGTACCGGTGTGTGGGACTGGGTCGATGATGGTGCAGTGATTGCGCACCGGTACGAGAAGTGCAACAAGTGCAGGATGGGATTTTCGTATTGTTTCACCAATTCCCCACGGCTGATGGTGTGAGTGTTGTGCTGTGCCAGTATGTGGATCTCTTTGGAAAACTGTTTAGAAATCATTAAAGTGTAATTTTTTGCATCCAAAATGCGGCAGCATGCGTATTTTACGCAAAGCTTCGCGGCCTGTACTGCATTGACGGTACATTTTAGCTTTGTCGCGGAATATACACATGTTTATTACTACAACAACCTGTCTTAAGATGCCATGTCGTACGTCAAAACGTGTTATGCGCAGAAAGTAACCTTCGGATGGTTTTTTTTTCTTCAATGCAACTCCCCCCGGACTGGGCTGGTTGTCCTTGCCGACACCTTATGAGGCAATTAAAACGTGTCCGAAAAAGAATCGTTAACAACTACGAGATCAAATGAACATTTTTATTAAACGCGTGCTGGTACGTTTGAGAACCCTGCTCCACGATACGCTGAAAATGCGTTTAAAATCCGTAACGTCCGGTTAAGATTTTGTTTGGCTTCCAGCGCTCCTTTGACGCTCCAGTTGGATGTGTAAGATATTGATGATTGAAGTATACAAGTAGGGTGCAACTCTGAAGGTCCTATATTCTATAGGTTGGATACTAGGTGTATGGCATTCGGCGTATCACGAATGCAATAAAACTCTTTATTGGTTAGCTATTTAATGTCATAATGTTTCGATGATCCTTACGACGGTTAGCAACGATCGATTTTCCATTCTCACGTGCAGCGTTGGCTAAAAGGTCCTATGCAAAAGGCCACCCTCAACAACATTAATAATAATGGTTTCTTCTCGTTGTATGACGATCACCGCTCCGCCGCCTATTGACGTCAGAGAGAATTTCCAAGGTTTTCTTGAAAAAAAAACCCACCCCGAACCGTGCGATTGAATCCATGGCGCGTGCGTGCTCTTTGCCGCTTGGTCCTGTCTATTTTAGCTTTCTTGCGTTGTCGGCTCGGCTTGCTAGGGCTGCCAGCATGTGCTCTGCATCCCCATGCCGGCAATCGTCGTTTTCCGATATCAAATTTAAGAGCCCCAGTCCCATTTGCTCGTGGCCGTTTATGTCGATTAGAGCACACGTTCAAGATCATCTTGTGTGCGATCAACAACAGCTGCCGATGTATGGCAGCTATAAGGCGAGTGGTAGTCGTTTCGGTTAAATACTACTACAAAGTTTAACCATTTAGCGTCGGTGTACACTTTGCCTATACCGGTGGCCGTGCTGATGTATTTTTTCGGCATGGAAATTTCATAATTTTTCCGGCTCGAAATTAAATTAACCTTGAAACGGTGTACGGGTGACCGGTTGGAACACATCATCAACGAGGTACATATTGGATAATGTCATTTATGTAACGTGTAACATATGATCGGTAATATGCAAAAGAAAATTGAATATTAAAAACGTTATGCAGCTAGCAGAGCAATAGTATCTAGTCGATTAACTTGGAAAAGATGTAAAGGAAACATGTGAAAGCATTAACAATATTTTCTTTCTTTTCTTTCGTTTGCAGGCTTGCATCGATGACAATTTGGATATGGTAGAGTTTCTCGTACAGAAAGGTGCGGACGTGAATCGAAAGGATAACGAAGGCTGGACACCATTGCATGCCACAGCATCATGCGGGTAATGGAGACCTCTGGTCGCTTATTCTATCTGTAAGTCAAGGAAGGAATGGTTAATAATCAATCGTTTCGTATATTGCAGATTTCTCAGTATAGCACGCTATCTGATAGAGAACGGCGCCGATTTAGCGTCGATCAACAGCGATGGGGAGCTGGCAGTAGATCTGGCCAGCTCGGACGCCATGGAAGATCTCATCCAGCATCACCTCGACGAGCAGGGTATCGATTGCGATGAAGCACGCCAGGCGGAGGAGCGTATCATGCTGAGTGACGCTACGAAGTGGCTCCGTACGGACAGTTCCGACTGTGATAAGGCGCACCCGAAAACGGGTGCCACCGCGATCCATGTTGCGGCCGCCAAAGGCTACATCGGTGTGCTGAAGCTACTGCTCGAAGGCCGGGGTGATATCGATCGGCAGGATGTAGACGGATGGACACCACTGCATGCGGCCGCCTACTGGGGCCAAAAGGAAGCCACACAGATGCTGTTGAATGCTAGCGCAGACATCGACATCCAAAACTACAGTGGCCAGTTAGCGATCGACATTGCCCAGGACGATATCGTGCCTTTGCTGAAGGATGCTCGCAAGAACGTGAAGCGCACGAAGCGCAGACCACCTAGTCACGGAAATAGGTACGGGTATTTTCGCTTTGCTTGGCGAAGGAAGGGAAAGCATTAGTAATGGAATAAGCGTGCCAGTATTGTAACGTTGTGTTAATCTTTCTCTTTTTTTCCGGTACATTTCCATCGGGACGATAGGATTACGGATAATTTAGAAAATAGTACGGAAACACCGACCAAGGTGATTCGGGTCGAGGTGAAGCCGATTGACAACAACAAGCAGAAAGAAGGTAGGTGTATAGGATGATCTAGTTACAGTGTGCAAACTGCTCGTAAACGGTTGCACGAAAACGCTCTCCCTCACCCGATTGCATTCTTTCCCACATGCATGCGGGTCATGCTGTTATCCATGAGCGGTTCATTTTCAGTATTCAATTGGTCATTCGATTTTCGTGTACCACACGATTAGCTCAATATTGATACAAGGGTCAATTGAGCTGGCAAGGAGAATGGCTAATTGGATCTCAAACAAAGACTATTCGAATATCAAAACACTGCAGGCTTTTTTTTAATCGGCCTTTTCCATGAGCGTTCGCTATGTGTCGCTTTTGTTTGGACGAACAAAAACATATACGAATCACAAACTGTAGACAAGTTGGTTTTGCTTTTGATGAATTAAAAAAAAACTTCATGCCTCGCTGAATCTGACCCACTGGTATCCAGAGTGAGTTCCGCTATGTAAAGTGTATCTTGTTAAGTCAATATGATTCCCTTCAACAAAATCCCCTTCCATCACGCGCCTGCTGGACCCTTGGGTACGGATTCATCCCAGCTGGACCCGTCGCCGTCGCCCACGACGACGACGACGAAGATGTTGAGAGTGCACAGCAAGTACCACCGGATGGCCAAGAAGAACCAGAAGAAGAAGAATCAAATGAAAAAGATGAAGAGGAGGAAGAGGAGACGATGGATGATACGGTAGACGAGGAGCTAGCCGAAGAAGAGGAGGAGGAAGAGGAGGAGGATGAGGAGGAGGAGGAAGAAGTGGATGAGGATGAGAATGACGAACAGGAGCAAGTGGTGTCCATTGAGAAAAATAAACATCTCGTCCAAGATGTACCCGATTCGATTGGAGGGTTATCATATCAGCGAGTTACCGCACAGGCAATTCGATTCGATGGAGCTAATCAATCCAACCAAATCAAAGATGCCGATAACGAAGTGGAAGAAGAAGAAGAAGAAGAAGAAGAAGAAGAAGAAGAAGAAGAAGAAGAAGATGCCAGCGTTTCGTCGGAACCGTTCTCATCCTCCAATCCATCGGCAGATAGTAGTTTAACCGAATCCGAAACAGGTACAGACACCTACAGTGTGCTCCGTTGGTGGAATATAAAATAACCCATTTCTGTTGCACGTTTGTTGCATTCCACCAACCGGATGATGTGTGTTTTATGCTCGCCATTTTAAAACGATATATGGCCGCGCAACAAACCCTGTTTTTGGGCTCTGTTTGACTGAAGCTAGTTTTTTTTTATCCTATGCTAAAGCTCGTTCTGTTTGATGAGTGTCTTTAATTTGCGTTTGGTTTCGTTTGGACATCGTTAGTTCCCTCGATTCAGTACTGTTACTTTCGGAATTGTGTTCTTAACAATTGAATATTTACACATGATTCACAGATCCGGAAAGATAGAAATGCTTTCAGCATGGAAGTCATTTTTCTAAAAAATAATTGTTGAGTAAAAAGGTTTTTTTCGATTAATACATTAATGCTAAGCTCTTATCGGCACTTTTATACGAAAAAGGGCATTTAATACATAACAAGACTAGCGCCAGAAACGTGGTTCAATGTTATTATTCCTGGCACATATGCTTCTCTGATCTGTGATGAATACGTGTTTTGGCGTTAGGCATACATTAGGCATATGGCTTATATGCATGTTTACATTGATTGCGCTCGTTTCAAGCCTTTGTTTGTAGGATTGTTACTTTATTTGAAGCAATTATTATCAGGACTATGTTGTTGTTGCAACTACATTTTTAATTGTGTTATAGTTTTGACGCTCCCATTCATAATAACAGTGTGTGTTAACAACATGCAAAATAACATAGGGAATTAGGTCTATAACTTTAACCATGGTATTTATTTATTTTAAACTACAATGGTTCTTTTAAGAAAATCGAACATATTAGAATATACAAAATGATATATTTATATTGCACTAACTACCGAAATCAGTGTGATAAACAGTCATTGATTATTGTTAATAAGGTGTATTGCTCAAAGCAACGTGCCATATGTATAAAGCACAACTCCATTGGTTAAGTTAAAGACCTAAAAACAATTCGATCAGAAAAAAACAATTTCTATTAAATCAATTGCAGTCCGTAAACCACATACTTAACCATCTTAATGCTTCGAAGATTTCCAATGCTGTCGTTGTGTTATATTAATTACTATTTTCGAATTAATCATGATAGTTAAAGAGTGTTGTTATTTGCTGTATGCTACGCACTATGCTACCGCTGTTTACCCATATTCTGAAATGAGTCGTATTTTTTCTTCTTCTTCTATTGTGATATCTCTAAACCGTTCCTAATCGTTTCGTTGTTGTTGTATCGTGATGCCACTGACTGCAAACCTGTTGTACTGTGCTTCCCATGCTGTGGCATGTGTGGTATTACTGTGCTTGACGATGGTCCTGTTGCTGTAATAGATGAATTGTTACCGCGACCCGTTCCAATCATCTCGCGACCGGCACCGGTTCCACTGACCACGCAAATCGTAACCCCGAAACCGCGTGTGACAGAATCGGTACAATCGGCAAACACTACGACAACATCGGCAGTACCTGCTAATAATCCTCCTCCACCAACGGCACCATGGCGCCGTCAGCGTGCCATACCAACGCCTGTCCCGCGTCAATTCTACGAGAAAGAGGAACAACCAGCACAACCCACAACAATATCGCGTGCGACGGACGACGTCGACTACGCTAACCTCTATTTCACGTCCAAACGCAACCGTAATGTTCTGTTCTGTTCTTCTCTTGTTTCACTTGTTCCGTTGTTCATTTTGTTGCTATTTGTTTTTGTTGTGCTCTTTTTCTGTCATGTTTTGCCTTCTCAATTCATTATTAGTTTCTTTTATTCTATTACCATTGTATTGCTCCGTTTTATGTATCCTTCAATATCATGTCACTCTGGTTGTGGGAGGGATCGGTACGATTATTAGGCATAAATTCACTGACTTCATGTTTATTTTCTTTGCATCATTACACGTTCGTCTATCGCTCGACCGGCATTTTGTTCATGCTTTGGAGCATTTTGCTGCTGCTGCTGCAATCATTTGTACTCCTTTAAAGTAAATTGCACCTAGGAAGCACCCCATAAGGGAGGCAAAGTTTTTTGATTAAAAACAAAAACAAACATTGCCATCCACGTATCTGCTGCTCATGTTCATGCTAACAGGATGAAAATTATGAGAAAACTTTAAACATTCGTGACTGCGTTGACTTGCTAGTTTTGGTCGTACGGTTGTATATTTTGTGACAAACGCCAGAGATTGATTCATTTATATAAACAACCCATTAGCTTTTAATTGAGCGTTAAGCATTTGTTTGCATTGAAAACAAATTTCTAAATGACATATGTTTACTCTCTTTTTTTCTTTGTGTGTGTGTGTGTTTTTTTTTTGCAACTTCATCGGCGCCATCTTGAATGTAGCAGTTTCGGAAAAGGAAAATAAACCAACCGAACCGGATGTGATACTAAGGAGAACCCAGAGTTTCGAGAGCGATGAAAAGTGAGTATTATTTTCATTTTAAACAGTAACGTTCTTCTATGTGTGTTTATATATGTTTGTGTGTTTTTGTTTCAATATTACACATTAATATTGGTTGCCAATTTTGTTAACTTGAAACAATATTGATGTTTGGATTTTTTTTTAAATATTTTTTGGCATTTGAATAATTTGGTTTATGTTTTCAAAAAAGAAGCAACAAACGCATTACTATTCACTGTTTAATTCCTCGGATGTGTTGTGTTTTTTGGATTTCGAACGCCAAGTAATATGCATCTAGAAGAAAAAAAATCGATGATACTGGAAGATCCGTGCTCGAAAAAATACTTTGCATATCTTCAGGCGTCCGAATAATGGACAAAACCCAGCGACGAACTGCTGCGGGGGAAGTAATGCGTTTGAACCGTCTAGAGTGTTTAAATATCGCAATAGCCTTGCATGATTCATCGCCTTCAGTACATTCGAAATTTATGTAAATCAACCCAAAATTGTGGCCTACTTGATATAAAAATATGTGTTCTTATTTTTGTTTTCTATAAAAAAAAAACTTTTATTCTTATTAATGGCTTGTGTTTTCTAATTATTTAATAACCCCACTATTCATTGGCACTACCTGTGTATCTCGGATACAAAATATTGCAACGGCACTCCGGATGTTGCATACTTATCGAAAAAAAAACGAAACTACCGTGTATGGCCGGTTATTTTCTGCACACATAATACTCCGCACCACTACACTATCCAACACTACTCTTGCAAATATAACAACACCGGAATTGGGTACAAACGTCGGATTATTGTACCACCGGAATGTGCACCTGAACGTGACTGAATCATGCCAATAACAACATCACACCATACATACCACAACACATAATGCAACAATGGTTACAATCATGCGTGTGCAACCGATCATAGGTTCTACCAGAGGTATGCAGAGCTGCGAGCACGAATACAGGCTAACTCATGCCCTCACACTATCCTACCATCGACGCCTATTAACACTAAAACCAGTACTGCCTCCAACAACAACAACAACAACAGCAGCAACACCAATAATAATAACAACAATACTACCACTACTACGGCGTCGACGCCGACAACAAACATTTCGTCGTACCTGGTGCAGCGGTCCGCTTCACTGAAGGATCATCGGACATTAAGGTAACGCAACGATTATTCTTAAAAGATTATTTTTTTTCCTGTTCAAATCAAACTACACGTCTATCTCATATTCTAAGCGCTTGGTTATATAGCATATTCTCATTGCTTTGTAAGATTGCCCCGCGGGTTATGCTATTCTCTTAATCGGTTTTTGGAATGATTCTGGATTAATTTATGTATGGCGAATCCCCTTTGATAATCCTTCGATCTAAAGTTTTGCTATGTAAATGACTGTGCTTGTTTTCGTATTTATTTTCGCAGGAAAACAGCCAGCAATTTGGTCCTGGGAAGCACAACAACATCACCATCGTCAGTGACCGGACCTACATCCGGCATACCCACCAGCATTGTGCCTCCAACAACCGGTACAGCCACTGCAGTAAGCCAGGCAACGAATAACATCAGCGGTAACGCTACGGCCACCTCGGGCGCCGTGTCCCCGCCGACCAGTCCTTCCGGAACACCGACAACGACGCCCACTGCCGGACAGATCAGGAGGTAAGAAAGGGTATAGTTAAAGTAGAGACAGCGGGTTGATGCGTTATGATGGGTCCACAGAAGAGATTTGCGTTTTGTTCATAGATGTGAATGTTCCACCTTCACCCTCATATCATTATGTGTAATATTTTATTCCACAAATATTTTCATGCAAATCGTGCGTACATTTCAATTTCGTGTCATACCTATCTGTACGTTCGCGCGTGTTGCCAACGTGGTCATCAATCTAGCAGTTCCATACCAACACCAATCACCACCAACAACAAGAAAATCATGTCCAACAGCAACACTGATAACGGTGGTAGCACCCTGTTCGGTGATCGCTACCGGAAGCGGTACGAGGATCAACCGGAAGTGGCGCGCAAATTGCCACCAGTGGACAACAACACCGTCGCCGATCATACGTCCACTTCCGTTCCCGAAGCTGGCGCCAATCGTACCGATCACACGCCACACGATGGCACATTCACATCCAGCAGCGGCAACAACGCTACTGGTACCGGCACCGATACCAACAAGAATCATAGTCTGTTCGAACTCAATCGCAAATACATTGAGCAGGCCCAGAAGACGAAGATCAATAATGAGCGCAATAAATTTCTCTCCTCACTCAACGAGAAGAGACAACAGCAGCTCCAGGAACAGCAGGGACAGTCAGAAGATGGACGAGTTGGACGAACGAGCGGTACTGCTGGCAAACGGGAAGCGTCACAAGAAGAAGCGTCGTACGAGGAACCGGCGGAAGTGAAGTTGATTATACCATCGTCCACCGCAGCACCGACGATGGTGGAAGCATCCATTGCACCCTCGGCGAACACACCGGTGACCAGCAGCCCATCGTCAAACAAACTGTCACCGGGAAATATTTTCAAAAACTTTTTCAAGTAAATGCAACAAAACACAATCGATGGAAAAACTATGTCCTCGATTGTTTATGGTGTTGTTCTAATCAGTGTTGTGTGCATTGTGTGAAGACAGCGTGAAACAAATGCGATACGCTATGATTCGTTACTTAAAACATCAATATGTACCATTTGATATCCTTTTCTTGACTGTGTCTCATTCACGTTGCAGATGTACTATAATGTTTGCCAAGAATGTTTTTCGGATGTCAATTTTTTAGCACTGGTTTTCCGTTGCATGTGCAGTGCCGAATTGTGCGAATAACAAACCCCTTTCCTTATTGAAGTTTTGCTATTGTTGTAAATCGCAATCCTGGAATAATACCTGGCCTAACCAGACAGACCTTTTAAATACCCTCATCTCACCACAGAAAATTCCACCTTTCGTCTATGCTTCATCATAAAATGTACTTTCCATAGCTTTTATATCATATTTTGTTTTTTTTAATCATCTGCATAATTAACCAGTGTTTTCTTTCAATCAATGTATTTTAATAGCAAGTCTAATATGTGTATTTTTACGTTTTTAATAAAAACTTTACAGATCATTTGTACCACCGACGCGGGATGAAGAAAGCGAAACTCAACGAAAGGCTCATGCTAAGCGCGTCCGAGAGACGCGTCGCTCGACCCAAGGTGTCACTCTGGATGAGATCAAGAGTGCTGAGCAACTGGTCAAGAAGAAGAATGCTTCAGGATCCGGTAACGAAGTAAGTGCCAAAAGAACACGTCATTCTTTGTGAAACATTTAGAGAAAAGGAAATTTTAGGTGAAAATCCATCATAGGTTTCATCACATTACTGTTTACAAAAAAAAAACAGGATGTATAGAGTTGCATAGGTATTCATTGCATTCGACGTTTGTGTTTATGAGGGATCTTGCTTGAGAGTTATAGAGAATAAATTAAAGGCTTTTGTTACATTACTTAAGAAGAACCTTTAGGTAAGTAGTATTATTAAGGATTTACAATACCTCTGTTATCCATATTTTACAGTTTAATGTGTGGCAGGTGTTTTCAAAGGCTTTTAAAAGTTTTTTTTTTATTTTGTTCGCTTCTGTTTGGTTTTTGTTAATAACGCTGTTGGTTGCGGTGATTAATTGGGTTTGTGAGATATTTACATATATCTTTCTAGCATTATACGATGGTGTAACAGAAAATATTTCGAATGGTTTACATTTCTCTACAGCATTGCAAGATTTTCGACTCGAAAATTAAGGTTACGTAGACTTCGTAACCTATAACCTATAACCTTAAGAATCATTCCAAATTTGCTGAAGGATTATTAATCTTTTTTTTCTACATGATGAATCTTGAAGTTGTAGAAGAGCTACGATAACGTTTAATTTTTGCTTCTCTAATTTTAGACTACAAGCAACTTTGCTGTTGCGTATAGATTAGTAATAGACTTCCAGTCATAAACCAGAACATATGGCATTGCTTGCCTATATGCTTTTGTTGGCTTTTACAAGCACGCATTAACATTCTTCACCTCGTTCACTGGCACATTCATGTTAATATGCATTTTCCAGCAGAAGATGTGAAATTCGCAGTTTATATTCCGTGTTAGGATCAACGATATTAAGCGTAGGACATGTTATATTAAGGCAAATGAAATAAGTTGGCTTTCGAAGCAATGGATGCGAAGAAATCATGAATGTACATAAAACATTCCTATATCAACTCTGACATTAACAGAACGATACAATGGGATCAGCGACTGCAACATCAGCAAGTACAACAATCACGTCATCATCACCATCATCATTATCATCCTCTGCATCACCCTCATTCACCAACAATGCCACAACGATATCGGGCACCGCGTCCATCAACGATCGTGTGCCGTCGGTTGGAGAGATCAGTGATCGACAGCAAAGCGGTAATCATGCTGCGGAGAGCCCTGGAAAAGATGCCAACAGTGAAGTGAAAATGGATGACGTTGCCGTGTCCGCCAGTTTCACGATAGCCGCACCAGGCACGTCTATCGAAGATGGGGGCGATGGTGGAGGAGGTAGCCGAAGACATCGCCGAAGTGTGAGCGGAAATGGCGAGGAGGAGGATGATAGTAAAGTGACAGTGTCGTATACTCTAAGTGCTCCCGTACGGCAAAGTTCACCCAGTCCGCGGGCGTCAGCGAACAACTCCAAAGAAAGCACCGTTCCACTAGCAGGAAGTGATGTTGGTGGCGATGTTCCTGTCGTATCGGCAACGTTCCATGTGCCAGCGGTGACCGATGCGGAGGGTGTTGCGACCACTGCCACCATCCGAACGTCCGCAACTGCGGGTGGTGTCGTGAGTAATAGTGATAGTAATACCACCTCCACCATCACCAACACCACTTCCAACAACACCACCAGTGCATCCTCTAATACCAACCACAACACAGCCGCAACCTACACTAAACGTTCACTGTTCGATATCGATAATGCCAACTCACTAACATTGGCCGAAAAGCTACGCCACGAGGCAAACAAGTATGCCATCGCGGCAGTAGCGGATGGCGATCTGGACAGCCATCTTGCCTCCCGGGTGCCAAATAGCAATAGCACTACTAATAGTGGCGGTGAAAGTAACAGCAACAGCAGCAGTACAAACGCACTTGTGGACAATAGTGTTGTGAGTGCTGCTGCTGCTGGTTCTGCCGTTCCGCCGTCTCCGACGCTACGGAAGGCGGCGGATTCCGTGACAACGACGGGTGTAACAGCGGAACGAAGGCCCTCGTGGCGGTTGAAAGTGGACGGTGGCAGCAAGGTAAGCGTTGTGTACTTGCATGTTGTGTGTAACCTCAACCAGCTCGATAGTAAGCTGCTGTAGCTTTGTTCTACACTGTCGCATGTGTTTGGTACAGGGGGGATAGAAATATCCTTGTACGTATCATGCATAACGTTAAGTTTCGTTGAATATGGGTTTTAGAGTTAAATGAGTGTGTTTTTCTTCTTAAGAATTAGGCGCATGCACTTGCATGTATTATGTTTTGCTTCCGTTTTAGTTGTGTTTTTATTTATAAAACGTTCGGAATTTTATATTATAGAGTGAAGGATTTTTAAACAAAGTTAGTTAAATACTAGCGAGTATATCAGTAAATATGTGTTAAGTTGGATAAATTGAACTCATACTGTGATAATTTCCACATTAAGCATGAAAGTACAGTTTATTGCGATTATAATTTATCAGTAGAAACGTTTACTTTATTGGAGTATTGTAGTTTTTTAATCGATCAGTGTTATTGAATTAATTGAGACACTTATGTTTGTGTTTAAACATAGACAAATCAAACTGCTACACTATTTATGCGTTATACCAGACACACTACAAACTGGATAGGATGTGTAGAATATGATGGTTAAACTCCACATCTTTATTATATAACAATAAGTTATTCATGCTTTTCTTACACGTCTGTTTGCAGTTCAAACTGGAAGATGCGTCCACACCGAATGCCGCCACACAGTCATCGTCGGTAGCGAGCGGTTCGGTGTATGAATCCGTCCCCGCTACTCAGGCAACAGAGCACGGTTTGACTACTACTAAGCTCACCTCCTCGTCGGCCCTGGCTCAACGAAGGGCACAGCAACAGAATGGTGACACCACCACCGCAGGGATGACAGGTTCCAGCGTTGCCGGTACCGCCATCGGTTCGCGGCCACTATCCTCATCGGGTCTTACCGCTGGCGAACAGTATAACCGCGTGCCTGGAAGCGCAGCAACGTCTGCTGGAGAACAGACCACAACAGCCAACAGTGGTGACACTAGTCCACTACACCATCTTCGGCGACCACCAAAGTCGACCACGGGCGGCGAAGAGAACAAGGAGAATGACAAAGAGAACGACAACCGCAGTACGGCACAGGCGACGCAGGCGGTTATCCAACGGCGCCGGCGACAGAAGCGTCGTTCGACCGGTGTTGTTTCTGTAGGCATAGAGGTAAGTGTGACAAGATAGTAATATCGAAGTAAAAGGAACAATTTGTTTTAACTTTAATTAATTGGTATTTTTCAGGATCTTGATCCTGACAGACAAGATTCTCCTGTCGATGGTGATGAAAAAGAGGTAAGTACACGATTTCTTTCAATTTGTCATGTTATTTGAGCAAACTCGTTCGGAAGGATTAGTATTACTTTTAGTATTTTAGTAATAACGTTTTTTTCCATGCGTTACAAGCGCTTCGCGCGTATAATAATTTATTTTTATGAGTTTAATTATAAGTGCTGCAATTCTATTCGATTTTTATTGGCTCCCGGTCGCGTTTTGAAATTTGAAACGGTTCCGTCTCGCGTATTTTACGTGAAGGAAGACAGACGGACGCCAATATTTTCATAACACATGTGATGCGCTTGCCTGTCCGTCTATCGTTTTCCTGTGACATGTGGAAATCCCAACTAGGTTCCGCACTCTAAACGACGTCATTCAGTTTTTGGGTTTTTCTTTTCGAAAACCACCATGCGCCTCCATCGAGCATACAAGCGAGATCTGACCTAACTGATCATGGGCCTTTAGATTAAAACGATTGCGCCTTTTAATGAACTCCCGGGTACGATGCGTATAAACCAAACCGTGCAACGCGACGGACTGAAAGGAGCACTGTGTCAGCACAGGCTGGCGATGATATATTTGCTATAAAAATAGAGTCAGACTTGATTTCCTCTATGAACTCGAGATGTGGATACACTAGAGCGTAGTGTTGGTAGACAAGCGCTTTGTCCTTTCGAATGTGACAGTTTTAATTTACCACCTGCCTTTCGGATTTATGACGAGGATATAAGCAAGAGGAGGGTCGCCGTACGGGAGTTGCGAATAAATGCACGCTTGTCTAATTACCTGTTTATTTCAAGTGGATGTTTTGTGCACGTCAGGGTAGATTGGAGCTGTGTGCAATGTTTTAAAATTGACCAACAATCAGTTGCATCTACACGTCCCCAACACTTACACTCTTTTACGACTGCATCATCCGTTCCAGATGGCCATAATGGTCATGTTTACGAGAGGGGGATAGTAAAGTTTCTTGACCTATGCGTGGACATATGATGAGACATTTGCGGCTTGTACCCGTCGTTATTTTATCAAAAGTGCGCGGGAGGGTGGCAACGCACCGAACCACGAGACGGGAAACACCGTCTTAGAATAGTGCAATGAACTACGTATGCTCATTTATAGCAGACAGCGCAGTGAACACTTTCGCTTCTTACTTTGCTTTGGAGCTGTTCTAAATTTGTCTCCGCTGAACGTTCAGGAGAGTGCCTGCTGTCCCATTCTATCATCTGGTCGGATTGTATAAAGACTGTCAATCCAGACAAAGAACTGTGAGTTTCGTAGTTGTCAAGATTAGTGCCAGGTTAAAAAGGATTCCCCGCTACAGATGGAAAAAGTAGAAATACAGTTTAGTCATCAGTAATGGGTCCGGTAAACTGATGAGAAATAGCCATGAGACTTAAATAGCGTTCTATTTTCGGTAATATCGATTCTTATTTTTAGCCTAATTGTCAATCGATTTGTTTTTTTTTCTATGCTAAACGGACCGTCGTGGCATTGATCATTGTTTTCTGGTGACTCATTCGATGAATCAGCGAGAAAGGTAATTAGGACGGAGCCATCCCCACCAGAGATTGTTACTTAGTAGAGAATTTAACAAAGGTACTGAATGTTTGACGTCAAAAATTCATGGTCTGACTCTTCGCTTCAAGATGACATTAGCCATTCATCGCCTCAAACGTTGATGGTGTTGAAAGACTAGGACGCGAAAGTGGTTTCCGCACGCCAGTAAGTGCAGTCAATTCTATATAATTATTCTATAGTAATTTCGAAAGACAGATTAAATAGAATTGTAGTAGCATAAATAACTCCTACGAACTGAAAAAACAATATATTTCTTCCGGGGGCAAAAAATAAAGGCAATTTTTTCCTCTCTAGTCACCTGACCTTGTTTAGCGATCGATCGAACGATCGAATAGCAGCGTCATGTAATACACTTAACGATCGGATCAACCTTGCCAGATGGAAATCGTTTCTTGCAATAGCGGTGGAGACGCATGGTGGCTGGTATACTGCAAGAGTTCCTTTCACCACGTTCGCTCAATTTCAACTACTGTTTCAAAACAAATTAATCGACACAAAACAAAAAGTTGCTAAGGCCTAGCTTAGTTTGCATCATTGCGTCTACATCCAGAAAGGAAGGAAATGGTATTGATTTTCGATTAAACTGACTTTGTTGTAGCATTCCTTCTGGTTGCTACTCACCGAATCATTTCACTACCTGCTGGGCTAAATATAGTTATAAGGGGGGGGGGGAAATGTGTGTACATCGTGCTACGGAAGACAACCCCGTACACCGCTAGCCAGGCACGAATCACACGATGGAGAGCGCAGAATAAGGGAAAATCGGCCGTGTAAGTCGATCGGCTTTGAACCGGGTCTTGTGTTGCAGTGGGTGTACGTTACATGAAGTTAAACAGACCACTTGTTGTCGGTTCGAGACGGGTGCGCCGTTCTGTTTCGCTTCGCTACGAAGCATTTGACTGCGGAAGTTTTGCGGAACTAAGCCAAATGATTCCTTTTCGACCGTTTCGTTACGTTTGTTTTGTGGTTGTAAATGAAGAAGTGTATCGCTTCTCTGTATCGTATCGTTGGCACTTATCCATGAGTGTTTTAAAAACCCGTCGATACCACTTAAAAATAAAACTCTTCAACAACAACCCATTTAATTGAGTTAAACAAGACACAATTAATTTAGCATTGGCATGTCTTCATTTCGTCATGCTTGCATGAAATGCATCCAAACGCGTTAAAAACGTACGAATGTTTTTTTTTTTAATTTCCGACGCACATTATTTAACCCTGAACGTAAAATACCTCCAATGCGCACCAAATGATTGATGAGCGTGCCTTCAATCAACAGTGTGCCATTTGCGTTACTGTTTTACACGTTTCCTCTTTTTTTTTTTGCAAACCAGGAAAACACGGCAAACACAGCTGCAATTGCAAAGTTTCTTCCTTCACAAACGGACGAAGACGGCGCATAGCTATAGATCTTTTCGTTTTCATCCGCATAGCCATGACTGCATGAGCCATTGGGCGGGTTCCCAGTGCATCATTTCTAAATTTAATCCTAGAACACGACATACACACCTACCTCATTCACTCCCGTTTGGATTCCCGTTCTCATTGTGGAGCGCAGGAAGGTGGCCACTAATATAAATACACACATACGCACACACACACACACACGTCCATTGAGGTGAAAGAAAAGGTTTGTGTGAGGTGTGATGCAGAATGAAGCCAAATTCTTGCAACCGACCCCGGTTGGAGCTTCTGCTCAGCCAGACGTTCGGTGATCTTTGAACACAGTCGGGGGCTGTGTATGTGTGTGTGTGTGTGTGCCAGAGATTTGTTGCGTTTTACCGGTTAGTTGGAAATTGTACCGAATCTTTGCGGTGGATTCAGGGGAAATATGGCTGATTTTTGTCGGGTTTATGTTCCCTTAGAATACCTTGTAAACGAACACCCGCACGGACAATGTTTATTTGTGCATCGGGTTAAAATCGGAAAGATCTTTGTGTTGTGTAGAATTGTAGGCCGTTTTTTTTCTCTAAACGGCACGGAAATATAACGCACTTTTACCTAGCACTCGGCGTGGCAATGTCCTTGGACGTTTGACGTAACGACCGTTTTGCCGTTTGGATTTGTGTCGAACACACATCACTCAGCTCAATGCTCTCGCGCCCAACGTCTGTCATATATCTCTGGCGATCGCATCGTGTGTTGCACGGTTGACGGGCCTGTGTGCGACCCCCCATCCTCGGGGGGAGTGAAAAGATGGTGTGTTGTGCTGTCGATAATCCTGTCGCCTGTATGTTTGCTTTGCGTCACCCATGTAACCTCCTCCTGTCCTGTCCGGAAGGGATGTAACGGGTGGGGAAGAGTCGTTTTGACACAACGCGCTAACCTCCACACGCTCGAAAGTGCAGCATTTAGACAGACACATGTGTAGATAGTTGTATTATTTTTTTTCCTTCGTCCAATCCTCTAACCTTGACTTCCTTTTTTCTGTGAGCGGGTCCGTGTTTAATGTTTTGTAAACTATGACAACACCCGCTCACAAAAACGCTCCGGAACCGGATCACGTCGAAAGCTGACCGCCGGCAAACTTCACACCACCGAACCGCCGCGGTTCGGCTGTTTGAATTTAAAAGCAATTAATGGAATGCCCGACCGTGAAGTGCGGGCCGCGGTTTTTTTTTTTGTTTTGGAGACGCGCAACACGGCCGGTGGAATCAGCTGGGATATTGATTGAAGACGGTGCAGATGGGACGAAGGTTATGCGTTTCGTATGCCACCGGAGGACGCTGGTCGCTGTGGCCCTTTTTGCGGTCGAGGCCACCACCAGGTGTTAATGGTCGGCATCATAAATTCTTCTCCTTCGGTTGCGGATCGTACACGCCAGATTTCAATCCTTGTTGGGAAGTGTGTAACGCAAACTTATCTGCTTTTGTCAGCTGTCATTAACAGTGCATGCCAATGGTGAACTTAATGAAGATTTATGCGATTGTGTAATTAAGATGGTGCGGCCATTCTTGATCTTTATCTTCAAGCAGTACCACTAGAACTAGTGAAAAATCGAGAAAACGTACCTCAAAAATTAATAATCCAGTGAGTGATTTTAATCCCGCGGCCCAAGTTAAGTGGGAAATCCTACCGATCTTCTACTGCCGAATAGATTAGTTACACTCACGATCGTGCTCACTCTCTTTCGAGACCGAAATGAGTGGTCTTGCGCTTGTTCTCTTAGCGCAAAAAAACACGGTATCTGGTAACTCTCACGTTTAACTGCGGGCCAACCGTTTTGTGTTCGGGGTGTGTTACTCCTTGGTTGGATGTGGAAGCCAGTAGTCGATCGTTTCGCTACTGACGTTCGCCGTATCGCTGCCCGTTGCACACCGAACCAGCCGAGCCTACGTTATCTACGGCGCCAATCGAAACCATAATACGCGCGTCACCATCTGTTATACGGTTGTGGCTGTATCTTACCGAAGTGAGTGCATTGTCATAGGTGAATCTTATTGCTGTTGCCAACTTGGTGTGCTGAGCGTTGAATAACGAAAACCGAAAACGATCTGCGTTATTGTTGTTTGAAGTTTTAGAACAATTGTTTCGTTTTTTTTTTTTGCATAAAGTTTTTGAACGAAGCCAGGGTGAAACGTTTTGGCTGAGAAGAAAGAAGCAGTGGGAAGAAAAAACACCATCAATACATGCTGTAACACCAAGTGAAACATGTATCGGTTGTGGGTCAACGGCAATGTGAGATCTTTTTTTATTATCTGTGACCATATATGGCGAATTGATACCGAACGTGCGAATTGTGTGTGTGTGTGTGTTGTGAGGTTGCATCGGGCAAGAGCAAACCCGATATCAACGATCTCTCTGCGCCCGCATCGTTTTATACATTCCATATATACACCGAAAAAGGCAAAACACCTTCCCTTCTGGGCTGGCAAATCGGGCAGCTGATTGGCGTTCTATCGAAGCGCGAATGAAATCGTTTGTCGTAGCGCTACCAGTTGGTGAAATTGCAACAGATGGTTGGTTTTGAACACGGTATAGATCTGTATTGGCGTGAAGAAAAGAGTAAATTCTATCGAATGAAAAAATAAATTTCATTTTTTAACGGATTTTTTTTTTCTTGCACAACCTTTCTGGCTCCGATCATTCGAATGATCGGTTAGCTGCTGCTGTTTTGGGAAGAATAAATATTTACACTAGCGTCTAGCGCTGGAATCGATTTGAATTGCGGTTCGACCCCGAAGGTGGATGGAACCAACGAATGGATCGGACGTTGATTAATTTAACGTGCAAACAAGGTGGCGGAGTTGTTCTTTGCCTGCTGTTAGGAAAAACTCTTTTTTCATAAGATTTTTGTTTTACTTCTGGCATTTTTATTTGGAAAAACTGATGTACTGATGAGCTGGATGTAAATGCTTCGTCCTATGACCCAATCAGACCCAATTAAGCGCATTTAGTTCGGCAGCGTTCACCGTTGATTGTTTTTCCCGGTTGCAGCAGTTCGTGATAGATGATGCCGATGCTGGTCCCACCAAATACTCATCAAAACTTTCGTACTTTCGTTGGGGTATGGCCGGAAGGTATCCATGATTTTGTGTTACTAAACCTCCAGTAAAGCCGTCAATTGTTCGTCTGCGAACGTTTTGGGCCTTCCTTACCGTTGAGCGTCCTCCGGTTGTTTCGCCTAGAGCATCATCTCCGTAAACATTCACAATTTCTCGATGCGCTTCGGCTGCCATTTTCTGCGATCAAACACAGAAACAGCAACACCTCCCGCATATGACACTTACTCCGCTCAAAATCAGACATATTCAAGAAATAAGAGCATTTACTAGCACGAAGTAGTCACTCATCTGTTTACACCATTTGATTATCTCATTCCCAAACTTCATTTGTTGACGTTTTTAAACCTTCAAAATCGCGCCACAGTTCTGCTGTGCCCCATCGATTTCAAAACGGCCGTTATTTACTTGCGCACCTATTTTTTTTCCTTCGTAGTTCGTAACCCATTTCCAAGTATTACGCGAAAAATGCGTAATAGGATTTAAAAATTCGACCGAATTCTGCTGGCAAATTGCGGTGTTTTTCTAACCGCCCCACAGCGAACTAGTTGATTTATGTAGGCCGGCCAGTATCTTCGCTCCAAAAAACTAAATAAATCCTGTGTGTGTAGTAGTGTGCGTGTGTTGGTGTCCCTGTTTACAAACATGCGGATTTGATCGGCTTATGCGAGGAAAGGCAACGCAAACCACGAGGGAATAAAGGTGCCAATTTACCAATGGAGATAGATCTTCATTTTATTTCTCTTCATGATCACTAATGTTGATACGAAATTGGATGTTTTGGCAACCCACGTGTACGGTCAATTTGTCAACTCGAATGCGGATACCCTTTTTACTACTATTTATGCCACTGTCTGCAACAACGTTACGCATTGTTTTTAGTTTTGTTTTAAAGCACTTCCATTAATCTTTTTGCCGTCAGTCATTTATTAAACGTGCGTACGGCACAACTTTGAAATATGGAACATTAAAATGTTTACCCTAATTTGTCCTTCCTTTTTGTGGAGTTTCACCGCAAGCCCCGATATGTGGACACTGGGCAGATCTTTAGAACTTCAATGTTTAATATTTCCCCCCTCACTTCGCGATGGTGTGAATGAAGTGATGTGTTGAAAACACCGCGCTCAAAATCAGCTTAATGCGGTAATCATTTGTTATTTTGGAAATGCATCTCTCTAGCTCCGTAACACGCAACACATGGGGTGATGATTCCATGACTAATTTTAGCTATCGGGAAGGTGGAAGGCAAGACCATGTCAGCCTCTTGTCGTCGTCATATAACCCCTGGCAGATCATCGTTATGACGACATTCGTCCATTGGCGAGCCGAATAATCCAATGACCGCTATTTGCCGCTAATATGCCTGCGCTTGGTGGTGTCTTTTGGACATGCAACGTTTAAACTAATCTCAGATTTCATCGAAGAATCGCGAGATACCGGGTTGGTGATCTCAGCTAATGTAGGTGATGTCATTTTTGCCAGTAAAAGAACAAAGTTCTTGATCTTGTGCTGTAAGCTCGCTCGATTTAAATAAACAAATATTTTAAAACAATAATTAATTAATTTTGTCTATTTGACATCAATACTTAACAGTGGGTATCAATTTTTGACAGTAGGCAATTTTTCTCTCGCAGTCACCATTTTTTGTTGCTAAGCCACGAATGTTTGTTGCTTATTCATGAAATACTTTGTTTTAAATACAAGTTTGTATGTACACAATATTTAGCGAAAAGCACTGTTTTTTTTATTCAATTAATAAATGACAATACATTTGTTGTGAATAAGGTGTTGTACAGTTTTATCGTAAATTTTACGGCACTCAAATAGCCTTGCAAGCGTTTTTCAAGTTTACTGGTGACACCCGATAAAAATTCAATTGTATTCATTGACAAATTAAATCCAACATCAACTTTAATTGTTTTTCATGTTTTTCTTGACCTAATTCTATCCAATTTTTCATACATATGAGATCATTAGAATTTTCTGCCTACGTGGTGTACTTCCCAACTTGAGACAAAAATTGGTGATCATGAGAGAAAAATTGATGCTTACTGTCAAGTATTAGTGATCGCGAGACAAAAATTGATACCTACT
Organism: Anopheles marshallii; assembly: GCF_943734725.1. Classification (NCBI taxonomy): domain Eukaryota; kingdom Metazoa; phylum Arthropoda; class Insecta; order Diptera; family Culicidae; genus Anopheles; species Anopheles marshallii. Next base: position 62,610,679 of record NC_071327.1, read on the forward strand.
GTACACTGATCAAAGTTTGTTTGCTACGAGACAAAAATGCATGCTTCAGAGATAAAATTTAGCGGCAACGTCTGTAAAGAAACAACCGTCTCAAAAAAAAAACCAGTGGTCCAATTGCAACAAGGACCAATTACATTTATGTGCAACTTGCTTGTCAATCCAACCGAAACGATGCACATTCGGCTGCATTTTTGTGCGATGCATTCCTTCCGATTTCCGCTTCCGCATGCTCAGTGAAAGTGAGGTTAAAAAAAAGAAAATAGAACAGTTTGTCGGCGTCGTTTCGTTTAAAACTTTCCTCTCGCAAAACAACATTGCGCGGTTTGGGTCCCGGTTCGGTTGCGCGGTGTCGTAAAATGTCGATTTCACTTTTCACCATCCGTTTGGGCGATCGTAGAATGGAACCCCCGGGGGGAATTTGTGGAAGAAACGTCACATGTGCGTGATGTGGATGTCTAAAAGGAAGTCATTTGGAAGAGCCGTTTGAGATCGATCGGGTTGCGCTAAATATAGCTTCCGTCCACACAGAAGCTGATGTCCGGCAGCGGTGAGAATAGGTTTACAGTGGAAGCGACACGGATTGCGTTGAACAACGGAGAGTGTACGAAGAATAACCGTCCCTACCGTGACGATCTCCACCCACTTTCCGATGTGCGCTTGTTGGAGAATGGCCGCTCTCCACCGTGTTTATAATCACGGTGACCTCCGTAAGCATTTGGGGAGAGTTTCCGACCGCCTATATTTAAAAATCATCCCGTGGGTTGTAGTGTCGGCCAGTTGATGTCCGGGAAATTGCGCGAAGCTAGCGGCGAGCAGTAGGCAGGCTAGTGAGCACCGGTGAAGGTTGTTTTTACGGGTTTTGCGTCGTCGTTCCATCCGTGCCGACGCGTATGTCAACCTGACCTGGGAAGATCATTACGGTGACGCTTCAAACAACAATAACTCACGGCTTGTATTTTTTGCCCCCCCACGTGCCATTTTGCCAGCGTGACGCAAGTTGAAAACAGTGTACTATTGAGAGTATGGAGGCATCAGTGGTGTTAGTAATATATTTATTCTTTATTGTTTAATTTGTTGTTTGTCGCGTCGTCGGGTGCAGTACGCACGAAAAATCTATTCTGAAGGAATTATTATTCTTATCCCAACGAGCAATGTCCTTCCGTTCACGCTCGCGTACGGTTCAGCCGATAGTGACACGGCGCGCATCGTCCTTGACACGCACGATCACACCATCGTCCGTGAACGGTGTCACTGGACCATCCGCGCTGGCATCGAGCTATGCCGGACGGTCGTATACGGGGCCGTCCGGTATTGCGGGTAGCTCGTACGGAAGCAGTGGCAGTCCGCTAGCAGGCAGCAGCTACAGCACATCTTCATCCCCGTACGGAACGACCGTGTCAACCAGCAGCCCTTCCAGTCGCTCACTGCTCGGTGCGGGCGGTACAGGTACAAACGGTGGTGGCACGTACTTTGACTACTCGAACCTATCCCGGCGCGACTCGTACGGTGGCAGCAACAGCAGTCTCGCGTACAAATCACCTTACAAGGATAAGGATCGGTATGGTAGTAGTGTGGGTACGAACAGCTACACAACATCGGCTGGATCGACGGGATCAACGTACAAGGATCGCTACGTTAGTCCCTACACTAGCTACGACAACGGCATCACCACAGCGAGCCTAAGTTTATCCGGATTAAAGCGCCATCACCATCTCTCCAGCAACGGACTGTCGGGATCGAACACGAGCTTAAACAACACCTACACACCCTCGTACGGCAGCAGTTTGCATGCGGGATCACACCACCACAGTGCCGGCGTTGGCCGTAGTCAATCATTGCGTGATCACGAACGCCGAAGCCGAAGCAGGACCCGTGCATCGCAGGCTGCTAGTAGTGCGGCGGCCTTGTCCAGCTATCCGTCAAACGGTTCCCTGTCGCGATCGTACAGTACCGCGTCGGTGCAGAGTGAAGGATATGAAGTAAGATTTTTTTTGGGAGGGTTGTACAAATTTACGATAATCTTCCCGGAATGAGTTTGCTCAGCTAAATTTCCCATAACTGTTGTCTGCTTTATTATTTGTAACACAAATTGTGTATCATTTACTAACTTTATGCATTTATACCTATTACACACTAGACTGGCTCGGAACGGGGTCGATCGCGCGTCGGTTCGACAGCCTCCGAGTTGGACACGGCTAACCAGCCACAGGATTCCAGCCGGGAAAATGGTGGCGACTGTATCGACTACAAAGCTCTCTATGAACAGGAAAAGTAAGTATTTGCTCGTTTTAAGCAGAATATAGCAGCTGGCGGAACCGAATGAACCTTATCTTATCCCCATGCACTCTTACTTCTTCCAGAGCCGATAATGATAAGCTTAAGATGGCACTACGAAAGAAGGATGAGGAGGTGGTAACGCTTAAGGGCGCCCTTGACCGATTTACTACAGCGGTAAGCCTAACGTGTGCAAACAATCTCCACGTCAATCTGTTCACTAATCGCGATGTACTGTTTTAGACCACCAAAAACAACTCCCTGTCGGAGCTGGAGAAACGCGAACGGCGCGCCATGGAACGGAAGATGTCTGAGATGGAAGAGGAGTTGAAGGTAAAGTCAGCTTTGTTGTACATGTTGTTGTTTTTTTTTTGTTTTCTTTAACGTTTCTTTAACTACTTCTGTTTTTCCCCTCCCGTTACGAGACGAACGGTTCCTACGTTTTCCCTTGCGTTTCTTCGTGTGTGATTGTCAAATCCCGAGGGATTTATTACAAGGGTGGCAATTTCTTCGTTTTCGTGTTTTTTTTTTTTCGTTTCGTTTATTTTCTGTTCCTATATTTGTTTGTTTTTCGTTTCTGCATATAGTTTTTTTTTGTACAACTTTCATGTTCCTTTCGCTGTTTCTCTTAAATGATTCTTTCCAAACCGTGTTCGTCTCAACATACTTACCTTTTAAATAGTATTCCGGTTTTATTTAAATACATTTATATAATTAACATAGCGTCATGATTTTTTATCGTTTCTTTTGCGCTTTTGCAAAAGCAAAACACTAACACATAGAGCAACATATTTCTGTTATTAGTTTTGAAAAACACATTTTAAATCACAAATAGTAGTTACCACAGTCAGCCATACTATCACATCAACATAACAACAGCAACTACAATGAAAACAACAACAACTATTCATCTTTTCGTTTAACTAACATATACATGTGTCACTAACACTTACCAACATTACGAGGATCAACTGATGGTTCACCTGATTGTAACGGTTTAATCCAACAAAAATGGGCGAAAAGCTTAATACTGTGCCGCGTTCTAACAAATGCATATGTTTCCTTTCGTTTTCTAATCAATTCTCCGTTCGCAAACGTTTACTCGTGCTGATAGAGATAATAGCATTACTGGAACGTTTATGGATCGATCTTCTGTTTGTTAAAATCGTTGTTCCGATGTTGTACTTTTCTGTGAACAAAACTATTTCTCTCAGTGGAAACACGTGTGGATATTTTTAATTGTAATCAACCAAAATTTTGTATTAGACTACATTGATTGGCGCTTTGAATTTTGAATCAAAATTGTCTTAACGACAGCATAAGTCTTTCCCTTGTTCATATAAAAGTGTATTGAATAATTCTAAAAGTTAATTGATGTAAAGAAACTTTCCAGTTAGTCAACAACCAAGAAGCAAAAACCAAGAAACAGTGCGCTTTGCTTCTTTTGCATATTCGGATACCTTTATCTTACTACACTGAAACTTATTAACCGAACGCTTTTACCCATGAACAAATTCCAACAAACTTACACATACGCACAACGCTCCACACTTCAATTTTCCTTGTTTACTTGTCACATCGTTTAACATGTTTCTATACTTAGTGTTGTGCATTATTATATGCGCCTTTTTCATTACTCCCCTTACCATTGTCAAGTTTCTGTGTTTTCTGTTTGTCCATCGTTTTCGAGTTCTTGTTTCCTACCTGGTTTTTTTTCCTATGAAAACATGATGTAAATCATATTTATGGGACATAATTCCCAATTTCAGCGTACTACAGTTTACAGAACATGCAAAATCTTAACACAGTGCAATAATGTATTAACTTCATCGAACCGACCTGTTTGTTTCATGATCTTCTTTTTTCTCTATCTTTTTTCTCTTTCTCTCTTTTTTCTCTCCTATTCAATTTTGCTCTTCGATGAACCAATTTCGTGTTTTAATTCCGTGTACCCGTACCATGTCTACATGTCTAAACTGTTACTACCGCGGGCGACTACTTTCAATCTGTTCGTTATGTTCTTTAACCTATTTTTAAAAAAACGGAAACCATCTTGTTCTCCACTCTCACATCATACGCGTAGCTGTTGCAAAAGTATAAAACCGAAAACGAGCGGCTGCGGGCCGAAAATCGGGCACTTACTCGTGTAGTATCGAAGCTGACCACCTCGGCACAGAACCAAGTACATGCCAACAAGCAGTAGCGACCGTAATAACATGCAATCGTTTGACTAACTGGATACGTTGTGGGCACATTTGCTTTTCTTGTTGAAGGACTATAGCAGGGAACTTCTGTGCCAACGAAATCTTAGTCTAGATAAACATTCTCTCGCTAAAGTGTAGCGAGCGGGTATGGTATCATGCACCAACGAATCATCGACAATGTTGCATCGAACTTACCTACACCCTCTCTTCGAAAAACGTACACCAACTCACACAACCAGGAAAAGGAATAATCAAAATTAGTGTAGACTGGGCTTCTTAATGTTGAACGGCTGCTGTACTGCTGTGCCACAACAGTTAGTGTAGGCGGTCGGGAAAATCAGACCGTAACATTTCACTATATTGAAATCGTAACCTAGCATGAAATTATACATGCATCGTGCATCATCGCGATGGTATTATAGCAAATGGAAAGGGAACTTTGTTACCATTATTAAAATCATCACATAGTTACTCAAACTACACACACAAAAAAATGGTAGATATTATGCGTTCGGATTAGGCATATAAACGTATTTATGTCACTGTTATCGAAAATGAAACATTTTCGAGTTCTTTTCTTTCGAATTATGGCAAATGAAAATTATAGCAATACAAGCGAAAAATTAGGGTGAACTGAAATGGGTTTTCTTTGCTTTCTGTGGGATCCGTACGTACTTTCGCAATGTTCACGAGCGGTGTGCGAACGATTTTTTTTGTGAGCTGTGTGTCCTTCACTTCGTTATCGGCTGTTCTTCATACTGGGTACATTTAGGCTCCGCGAATATACCGTGTTCAAACATCAATTACCACTGCACTAGTATGACTACTTTTCCACCACAAAGACCACCAGAACAAGGAATCCATCATCACAACTACCACCACCACTACCACCAACAACAATCACCAACCACCACCAACAATTTAAGCTACAAACCTTCATCGACCGTTGGGACTGGGATATTCCTCCTCGACCGAACGAAAGTATCTCCATCTCCATTGCGAATTGTTATTAACAAGAGGCGCACACAACCCAAACCAATCCGCCCAAAGGGAGCGCGTGTGTGAGCATGCGTTATAATCGATCGACCTGGGGATCATAGTTTTCCATGCTCGTCGCTACAAACTCCCCAACCGTCAACTGAATCCTTACCGGGTATGAATGTATATCCCATCCTTGGCACACACTGCCGGCCACTTGGTTTTGTTTTCTTCTTCTTGTGCGTGCGTGTGTGCCCTGCCTAGTGTAACATTGTTGTTTTTTCTTTTACTGTAACGTTTTCTTTTACTTTCCGTGTTTCTTTTGCATTTCTACTACTCCTTACCACTTTGCACCAGTTTTCCTATTGCTCTCTCGTTGAGTCGTGGTATTTGGTTGATAAAAACAATTTTATAACATTCACACAATTTGTTTGATTTAGACACTGATCTCATAAGTGTGTGTGTTGTTTGTGCGCCATATTTGTTTTGTTTACTGGTGTTTTTTTTTATTCCTACATAACACAACACACTGACTGTTACTGTTTCAACAAGCTAACCGGTTTAGAGGCGAGAGAGTTGTGATGTAAAACGTGTTATTTGTTACATACTTCAACCTATTATCACATTTGTGTTGTGTGTTTTTCTTTATGCTACCATTCACTCTTAATTATGCGGCATTGTGTACATCTGTTCACTGTTTGTTGTACGTTCGTGATCTTTCATATCCTTCATTATCATCTTTACTGGTCCTACTGAATGTTATACCGTCGAATGTGTAGTTACGCGTGTTATCATTCTCTAATGCACATTGTTATCAATACTTAACACTGTTTAAATTTATCTTACCATCTTGCAATCAGCAAATACGGTCTGGCCGTTCTTCATCACCTTTCTTTCTATACTATGCAAGTTTTCGATGTCATTTACATCTTTTCTTCTTGTAATAGCTGCTGTTGTTTTCGTTTGAATTGTTGCTGTTGAATTTACTGCTGTTTTATCGGCGTTTATTACCATTCTGTATTGTACTTGCGTTGGATGAATTGTCGCTAAATTGGTGGCGTTTTATTACGATGAAAGTTTTCTTCTTTAAATGTTGGCGTTATTAAATTTAATTATTTGTTTGTGATTTTTTATGAACAATTTCAAACAGCTGGGCATTTTTGCAAAAATCACGTCCACCTTGTTGTACGTTGTATTCTTTAAACGTGTTTCCGTAATGTCGTAATAAAGCGCCTCCAATTAGGTGGAAGATCATAATAATCATCATTTCTCATTACTGACATTGACACAACACACCACATACACACTATTGTGCACATATTTGCTTTGGCTAGTAGTACAAAGGTTAACATGTTTCTACCTAACTAACTCTTCTGTGTAGTATGGCACACTTTTACATTCTTTAACTTTTTCCCTGCTCTCTTAATTACTAATTTGCACCTATCACTAAACTGTTGCGTTGTGCTAGATGTGCTGTTAATAAGACATTAAAGTGGCATCGTGTTGTTTGTTCTCTACTTTTATTGTCTATTTATCCTATTTGAACATCGCAGAATGTATAATCGATTTTACTAATTGTATATGTATTATTTCTATTTTCATCTTCATATCCCAACCGTGCGGCGTATTGGCAGCTATTGGAAGCGCTTAGAACGGAAAACCAACGACTTAAGGATGAAAACGGTGCCCTTATTCGTGTGATCAGCAAGCTGAGTAGATAATGTGTGCCCGCCGGCGAACGCGGATACTTTTCTGATAGCACACACACACACACACTCACATACACATTTCCCATCACATCAACGAACGGTCAACCTATTCTCGTAGAGGACGGAAGACAATATCGAAGGCTTCTGCTTTCTCCCTCCCCAATGCCTCGTTTCCTTTTGCTCTCACGTCCCATAAAACTTGAACAGTTTTTATCCACCGAATAACATATTATGTACACAAAGAGCGTCCATATGCCGTGCCTCAAATCAGATCGTGATCGGTGCGCCATTCAATTGCCTAGTGGCGCCGGACGGAAACTGACCGACCGTGAACTCGCGCGCGCGTGCGTGTGTGCGTGTGTGTGTGGTGGTTGATCGGATGCGAAATGCTGATCTCTAGCTCTTCTTCCTGTGCGAGCAACCGTACGCAACACGGGAACACTTGAGGGTTGCATTGCGCGCGTGCATATTGCAAGGCTGTTGACTAGTGCTTAGCGAAAAAAAAAGGAACCTATGAAGCGGGACCCCCTTTTGCATTCTGCTTTCAGTAGATGGATGGTAGTCAGAATACTTCCTCTTTCGGAGCCGGAACCTCCGGTCTTGTTATTAGATGCTTTTTGCCGTATAGATAAACAGTTAGTTAGGGTGAATGGAAACGAGGAGTTACGAGCGAACGTAAGAGGGAAAGAGATTTCAAGCTCATCTAGAAGCAGCAATAAGAAAGCCACAGAGAGACTGGTGGAGATATTCAAGTGAAGATATTCGTTGCTAGGACCGCGGTATACTAACCCGGTGATAAAATGGAAGAATTACAAAAGAAAAAGAAGATCCCAGTCGTTTATAGTGGAGCAGTACACGCTCCAATTGTGTGGTGTGCGTAATTGTAATTCCTTTAGTCTGGGACAAATTTCTCCTCGGGCAACTGCATCCTCTGCTACGCACAGGATGCTATCAATTGTAAACGCATCGATCTAGTTTATGTTTTGTTTATTCCTCAATGATTTCATATCCTTTCAAAATACTTCTCGCTGGAAGAATGGATTTTGTATGGACTTTCATCGTTTTCTTTTGTATTTATCTTCCCTTTGTTCGAACATTATTATCACCTTTTACCTATCGGACGTCGGAATGGAATGTGTTGCTTTAAATTAATTTGAATGGATGAGCCTCGAACCGTGCCAGGCAAGGGATTTAATGGCGCCACAAATGGTGGCAAAACACGTAGGATTAGGTATTGTTTTCACGTCGTCTAGTGTACGTCCATTTCTTAACGATCGTGGCTTGAAGCGCACGCACCTCATAAGGAGCAGATAGATCGTGGATCGTGGACAAGATTCACACGCAAAAAGAAAAATGTAAATGATTGCATTAGTGCAGGAAAGTTAAACAGACGCGTGTGCCTGTAGGTGGTCGGTGTTAGTGTACGGGAAAGCGAATCAAGGAGCAGGAAAAGCATTATTTGAATGTATGATATTTTGTTTCGTTTTGTAAAATGTAATGGCAAAGGAATTACAGGGAAAGTTAAGGAAGCAGAAATTATATAGGAGTGTATTGTAATGCGGCGGGCCTTGTCATGTGGACATTTATTCGGAATTGAAGTGGTAGAACAAAACGCAAGATAGTTAACAATGAAGGGAAACCCATTGGGAGTGGAATCGTTTCGGTTGTTGTTGTCCAATGAATATCGAATCGAATAGGCCCAAGAGTAATGTTTTCTTTTCCAATTTTATTTCTTATTCCTTTACACGTTTACCATTGTTGCGCTACGTACACCCGCAGGACTTTGTTTTAAGTGCATTTCATTCTACGATGTGTTGTTTGTTAACTTTTATTTGATCTCGCATTTATTTTTTTTTTCATTTCTACCATATTTATGTTTATGGGTCTCACCAATCACAACACAGACACAGGCCCTGAATGGATGAGCAATGTTTAAGGGTAAAACAGCTGAACAGCTCAGCTCTCTTGAAAGAGGACAACTTGAACGCCGGCGGCAATTTAACAAACGAATGCACATGCACATATGGACAAGCGTGCGCCAATTCCCAGCACGCAAACACACACACACACACACACACACACGCACACATGAACACGTTTGATAAATTATATCTATTTCGCATCCATTGTCCATTTATGATTATTATTATACTTTACTCTGTTCTTTTAAAACTGTAATTATTATTAATATTATGATTATTAAACTATTTGTAGATTTGATAGGCGACCAATTGCGAAAAACTCGGACGAATTAAATAAAGAGGAAAACCTGAATCCAACAGACATTGTGATTGGGAAAGCGAATGATTTGATAAACGAAGCGAAATGAAAGAAACTCACAATGATCCTTTCCACCATTTGTTTACTGTTTTATTGTCTGTTGAAATGATACAAGAATGCAAACACTATATAAATGTGTGGTATGTGTGTAATTCATTATGGTTAAGGTGGAATAAAAATCCCTGATCTGCGCCTGTCTGCTGCTGCCTGTTCTCCTTTCGTACTCTAAAATACATAATCTCGTTTACTACGGACTTCGAGACTCGCGGGCGGGAAGTTCGATCATAGGAGTTTTTTGGTGGGGAGCGGGAAAGGAAGGACACAGACTTCTTGAACTTGATTTAACTAGAGACAAAAAAAAACTAAAAGTAAAAACCGGATAGGAAGAAAAAGGATTTTTGATTTTAGTAAGGGGCGTGCCTTGGTGGACGATCGCCACCACCACCACCGGCACCACGCTGCTTGAAGCCCCCGCTGCCACCCTTTCCGCCCCGCTGGCCACCCTGACGGCCACCGTTCATGTAGCCACCACCGCCTCCGAAACCACCACCGCCGTATCCGAAGCCCCCGTCGAAACCACCGCCACCGTAGCCCTGTCCGCCGTATCCGCCACTGTAGCTGTCATAGCCGTAGCCGCCGGGGCCTCCCCAGCCACCACCGAAGCCACCCTTGGGTCCTCCTCTACCGCGCATACCACCCCGTCCGGGCATTCCACCACGCATGTTTCCACGGCCGCCGCCCATTCCACCCATTCCACCGCCCATGCCACCCATCTGTCCGTCCGGTTTGGGGGTGGCCTTCTTCACGTCCACCTCCTTGCCGGCGATGGTTTGCTTCGGCGTCTTAAGCAGCTCGTTCACCACCTGCACCGACTCGTACGTGATGAAGCAGAAGCCCTTGCGTTGATTCTTTTGCTTGTCGAACGGAAGTTCCACCTCCACGATCGTACCGAACTGGCCGAAAAACGTCTTAATTTCATCATCGCTGATGTCTGATGTGAGACCGCCGACAAAAATCTTGCCGGGACGTGCCTTGGCCCGCTTCGGGTCCACCTTCTTGTTGTTGAGCACATGCTCACCGGCCGCCACAACCTTGTCGATGGAATCGGACGCTTTGTACACGATGAAGGCAAATCCACGCGAACGGCCCGTGTTCGGGTCCGTCTTCACATTGATGCTTTCGATCTCGCCGTACTGGCCAAAGTGTTCACGCAGATCTTTCTCGGTCGTTTCCCAGCTCAGACCGCCAACAAACAGCTTCCGCTCGTCGTCGCGACCGCTCTGACTGTCGCCGCCGCCGCCACCACCGCCACCACCATTATTGCCGCCCAGGTTGTCCTCACTGTCCATCTGATTTTGTCCGTTTTCCGGCACGTCTTGACTGCTTCCATTCATTTCCGCGTCCTGTACATCGGCCATGTTTGTTTTCGCTTGCTCTGCCGTTGTCGCGCACCGTGCGTGGTGTTTCGTTACGGGTACTTTTTCGCAGTAAAAAAGCGCCGCGCTTCTACTGCTTCGCTACTGTTCGGCACGGAAAAGGCGCAATTACTTCCGTTTCCCTCGCGTGGGATTTGTTTGCAGTTGTAGTTTTTGCTATTTTTTACGTTTTATTGTTCGCTTTCACGCACTACACGGCTTGGCTTCTTCCTCCGAGTTCGCTTCTGGAACAACGAAGCTAAACGTCAAATGAGTCGACAATTTAACGAAGGTATCAAAAGCGGTACCGGATTTGACGAAGCCCAATCGGAGCACGGGATATTTCGGTGGGAAGTTGAAAATTCTCAACATTTTCAGTGCACAGGCAGTTGTTGGGTTCGTATTTGTAGTCTTTCAGCAAAATTGTTGCTAATTTTGCGGCTAAATAGCATGCGGATAACACTACGTGAAAAACATGGAACAAGCAAACAAAATTTATGTTCATTTGAAAGTAATTCACACCACGCGTGGTGATTGTTTTCCAATGAAACAATGGAAATGAAATTGAAAGGCCTTTTGTGCTATAGATTGAATCAACAAATTAGCAGAAATTATACGAAATAAATCATTCTCACGTACGATAAATCGCCAACCGGCAATAACCCTCCAACCCGATCCTGTAAACAAACGCATCCGAGCGAAATGTTGCGCCTGTGTGTGTTTCATTCCGGAGCGGCGTCTCTCCGGTATGCCAAGACCGCACGCACACAAAATGTCTCGCGCACGGGCAACACCAACACCACCATAGCACCAATTTTTTCGCTCAGCATGCGTTTGCCGCAGAAGAGAGTCCGTCGTCTCGTCGAACACACAGGCACCGAGCGGTTGCGTTTTTCAAAATGGCTAACTTTTGCGGACCCGCCGTCGTTTCGTTGCGCGAAGAAGTGTCGTCGTAGTAGCAGTGCAGTTGGTGCTGAAGGTATTATTTTGTGTGCAGTTTGCTGGGGAAACGGTACCGTACACGGTGGTGTTGGAGGTTTTGTGGCAGGAAGTTTGGTGCACGAATTACGCGCAAAGAGAAAAAAACACGGTGCAAGATTTCGGTGTGGCCTGGCATAGTTTCTTTGTGTTTTCCTGTAATTGATCCATGGGTCAAGCGGGAATCGTTGCTCTCTTGGGTGTATTTTCTTGCGTCGTAGATGGTGTGCGTAGCTGTGACACGGTGTGTGAAAATGTGAATAAAGCTCGCTGTTCGACTGGAACGGAACGCGTCAAGTGGTGCTAAACGTTGGTAACGTTCGCCACCGAACCGTGCGTGTGTGCGCGCGCGTGAATGTGTGTGTGTGTGTTTGATTAAAGAAGAAGAAGAAGAAGAAGCAGTGGAAGGAGTGCGAAGAGCTTCAAACATAATCTTCTCCCGCATATCGGAACAAAGTAATGATTACCGGAAGTGGAAGGGGATTGGTATCCGGAGGGGATGTGATGAAGGGGTGGTTGTGTATTCGTGAATGTGCATTTTTTTTGTTTTATTACTGCTGCTCGCTCGGCCACTAATCTTCGTAATCGTGATTTTAATCGCCAAAAAACACATATTCCAGCAATTAGTGCGAGAGCGTAAGCATCATTAGTTTTCCCGTGTATATATATGTGTGTGTGTGTGTAGGGATTCATTGGTGAAAATTAAAAAAATGGAAGACATGTTTTATTTTGTGACACGAAGAAGACACAACCAATGGTAATCGGATGTAGTGCGATGGTTACTTATTCCCGATCATTAATTGTTCATTGGTTTTCGGAGGAAAACTGCGAAAGAAGAATAAGCAGGGAGTGAAAACGTAAAAGAAACCAGCTAAAGCGGGAAGGAAACAACGCCATGGCTACTCTTTTGCCGCGGGCTTCTTCTGGTTGTTCTTGTTTCTTTTTTGCCTACGCACCTCGCTACCACCGCCACCACTACATCGACACTGTCTCGTGCCGTTACCACCACCACCACCATCATCAGCGCGGTGCGTACAGTACAGGGGCTGTGTACCGTCAAAGGCAGTGTCTTGGCTGTGTTTTAACGCGAAAAAAACCCCCTATTTTCTTGATTGATATCCTTTTTTGTTCAATTCTTGTGTGAAGTGCGAATGTGAAGAAATCAAAGAAACGAAAATAGCAATGAAATGTGTGCATTTCCTTCCTTCCGTGCTTCATATTTGCTATTGTTTGTGTTTGTGTCTGGGTGTGTGTGTGTTGTCTAGCCGGAAATACGGTGTATCCTTTTGATGTGTGACATAAATGCTTTGCATTATTGTTTTGTGCATAATACAAAGTAAACTGCCAACCTAATCGGATATATTCTAAAGTGTGGTTTTGTTTGTGTGTATGTGTGTTTAATTTGTTGTCCGTCGAATGGAAGAACAATCGGAAGGCACTTCTTCGTGATGATGCTGTTAATTCTTTTTTGCATTTGCAGTGAACAACTATCGCCGCATTCGATGTTGGAATGAATTTAAAAGGGGGAAAAATAGATACTCCGGATGTGCTTCTTTCGGTGGAAAATGTTTGTATTGATTGCTTCCGAACATCAAACGGCGAATGGAAAATGGTTTTGTTTATTTAGTTTAGCAGAAGAAACAACCTGAAAGGAATATTTTGTTTTCGTTTCGTTCGTCGTCGGCCTAATATGTTCTAATAAGTGCGTTGGAAAAGTGTGTGGTTGGATAAAAGGCATCATTTTTCTGTAGATTTTCTTTCAATGGGTGCCGAACGTTTGATGTACGTCGTGGCTTTGTTTTAAAAAAGAAACAGTTTGTAAAATAGGAATGTTCAATCCGTTTATTACATTTTACTTTACTTTGTTTGCATATAGAGTTGCACGTGCATAATTTATTGGGTTGTGTGTGGGGAAATTATCATACGGTTGTATGCGCTTTCCGGTGAAAAATTGTGTGTAAATGTGATTTTTAAACATTGCTACCTTTTTCCCACACAGCAGACATTGATTCCGGCGTTAAATGAATTGAACTAATATTTTATTCGACACACACACGCATGCATACCGCTGTGTCTGTGTTTGGATTATTTAAAACAGCATAATTCATTGTTGATTGCCGTACATTTATGCCCAAGGATATATGCACCTAATGATCCTTGCAAATGCATGCAAACACTCACACACGCACACCTGCAAAGCGCGAAAACATAAACTGTTGTGGCTGCTCACCAACACCATCACCACATGAACGTTTTTTTTTGCGTCCTTGCGCGCGCTCTGTACGTTGTGGAAAAGTCATGGAAAACGAAACGCACACAAACGCACATGGCGACTGGTACGCAGGCTATTTTTTCTCCCTTATACACACGCACACACAGACGCACAGTGTCATGCACCAAGGAGGGAGTAGTCGTCATCGTCACGCGCACTTTCCATCCTTCGTGAAAGCGTGAATAGATGGTGGAAGGCAGGAAGGGAGCGAGGGAGGGGTGGGTATGTCAAGGCGGGGAGGTAGTGCAATGTCCGACCCAGAGGGGAAGCAAAGGGGAAGGTGCAAGGGTGACGGATGGTAACGGTACGGAGATCATTAAATTAGCATAAACAATCATGTTCGCAGTTTGTCTCGTAAATTAATTTCAATTGATTGCGCACACACTCCATTTTTCATAACTTCACTCGGCCTTTTACCGCACGCCCGGTCGGGAATGCAATGCACTGTGTGGGTTTGTATGTGTGCGTGTGCACGAGGTGGTGTGTGTGGTGGAAAAGTGCGACGTTGCAACGGTCGCGAGGAAGGCCAAAGAGTGGAAAAGGTTGTCGTTGTCGTTCAGCCGTTCCCAACCGCTTAAGCCCGGAAGCTGTAGATTATTGGAAAACATTGCGGGAATGTTTAAAAAGCCATACCGCTATCTCTCTCTCGCTCTCTCTTTCATTTGCTCCCCTGTTCACACAGTTAGCTTGCACTTTCTCTCTCTCTCGCTTGTCGATTTTCTCTTCTTTTCATTTCATCTGGTGTTGCTTTGATTAATCCGATCGTTGTAGAAACATCATTTATGTTTCCACTACACAACATGCTCGTACCGTCCCTTTCGCATCGTGCTGTCCTTTTTGTGCACATTGCGCTCGCTATCCCGTGGGCCGGCCATCTTTCTCACTGTGCGCTCAGTGCGAAAGGACACCAAAATATCTGCCCCCAACAAGGAAGCAAGAAAGCCGTCGGCAAAACGGTAGACTGATTGCGTTTTCTCAGCATTTGAGGAATGTAGGAATATATTTTGCTAAGTGTTGTTGCAATTAAACTGAGTGTGGTTTTGCTGCACTTGTACATGATGCTAACCTGTAAAGATGAGATGAATAACTAAAACTCCCCTTCTGTTCTCCTTCCAAAGCAACACCCGTCTCGTAACGAAAATCCCCCGCACGGGTGTCAGTTGTTGAAGACGTTTGAGGTTTCAAAAATCGAAAACCTTTAAGATTTACGACGGGGCTAAGCGTCATAAAACTTAGCGAATGTTAAAGACGAGTCTTAGTCCCGAAAAACGCCCCAAAACCCAATTTAAACAATTGCGCAGCAACGAAAAAGATGCTTTGCGCCTGAGGATACACGTCCGGGATGCATCCCCATGGCGACGGTAAACTGAGGTTATTAAAACTAGCCACTTTTGCAATCGTAAATATCGTTCCTCCTTGAAAAAAAGTGCGATTCCAACACATCCAGCGCGGATGATCGTAAAAAAATCGATCATCCTTCGTCGTGTTTCGAGCAAAATAATGCGCTGTTCTCTTGCTTTCCGTGCTTTTCCAATTCCAATTTCGGCCACAATTCTTTGGGAGCCAACCGAAAGGGTACAGAATGACCGAAAGCTTGTGTTGTGGGCGCCAGAAATGTGCCAGTGATTATTCTGTCGAACAAGTGCTGGGAAAGAATCGGCGTGTCCTTCTCAAGCGCTGCTCGTCAAATCTAGCCAACACCGTCGGCATAACAACACAACACAATCAAACGGCGAAACGAACGGACCGAGTGCAAAAAAAAAAAACAAAAGGTTCACCAAAACAGCATGGCCGCGTGAGAGTCCCGACACGGGTGTAAAATTTCCTGCAAAATCCACAACAAATCGTTTCAAATTGCATTACAACATTCCGGCCTCAGCTGTCATGCCTTACTCTGTTCAACATGTTTCTTTTCACTGCAGCGCGGGGTCACAGGCAGCAATAGACGGTTGGTGCAGTGGTTCGGAACGCGGTCTTTCGAACCGATAATCTGATCGTAAGTGTGTGTGTCTGTGCGCGCGAATGTGTGTATATGTGTAGGTGAGGTTCTGTGATGTGTGACCAGACCGAACGGTCAGTAGAGAAAGCACAACCCGGCTTAGACGACCCCGTTCCAAAGATGAGCCAAAAACGAGTGCGTTTTACTGTGTGTGTGTGTGTGCTTCGATGCAGCAAAAGAAAGCAGTGAAGTAACGATTATAAACGGCAAGCATTGATGTGCGCAAAAACGTGCAATTTGTCAGATTGTCCGTGAAAAGCGTAGCCTGCTTTGATTAATCCTTGAAATCTCGGCAAATTACATACGGGGGAGGCGTTCTCATAGTTTGAGTGCGTGTAATTTCCGTGCCCATTCCGTTGTAGTTGTGGATCGGGCGAAGGATGATCATTTTGGTGTATGTGTTGACAGGTTCGAAGCATAAAACAACGAGTGTAATCCTACCCTTGATACACCACAAAGCACTAATCGCGAATGTCCTGCTAGTAGCGCAGTGATTATCGTCTGTGTGGTTGTGTGTGTATCTGCTCCTATCACATTCCCGTGTATTGTGTGCGCTCGCGTGTTTGTGTGCCAAGAGGAAGAGTGAATTGTTATGATTTAATTACACCTTTCAGCGAAATAACCCCACCCATAATCATCCTTTCTATTATCGCCCGACAGCAAATCAAACGGAATCGGTGTGCGGATTTGAGCGTATCACCTTTATAGTGTAGTGTATGAGTGTGTGTGTGTGCAGATGTTTTTGCCGGAGATAATCATATCTTATCCCGATTATCCAGACCGCAGTATGTGATGAAAGTGTCCCGTCGGCTTCTGTAGTGATTCTTGTGAAAACACCAAAAAGGATATATTAACTACAAAACCTCCGAAAAAGGGCAAAAGTGATTAGTGAACGTTACTACAGTGCGGGCGTGTGTGTTTGTGCGTTTAAGTATTGTTCAATGTGAGTTGTGATTGTCAAAAAAGAAAGATTACAAAAATAAAAAACCTTCGTGGTGTTGTTGCAAAAAGTTCAAGAAAAAACAAATACAGTTTTTTTGTTGTTGTTGTAAAAGAACGTTGTGAAGCGAGTCAGTGTGAAAACAAATGCTAATTAGAGACAAATTTGGTCCAATGTGTACAGCAAACCGAGGCGGATTTTGAACATTTTCTGCTGCGCACATTAAGAAAACGATTGATCGGCTTCCTTTTCAACGGTAAGTGACGTTTTATTTACCATTACCTGAATTATCGATCCTTTTGTGTATGGTGGATATGATCTTGCACCGTCAGCGATTATATTCTATATCTAGCGATGGGGACAGGGGTGGCCCGTTGAGATAATTGGTAGCGGCACCGGTCTTCAAACGACAGGATTGGTCCAAAATCCCACCTGGAGCAATCCCCCGACTATCCGGGTACGGGTAACTAAAGTCAAAGAAAGCCAGAAATGGCAGGCCTGGTCCTCTTGAGGTTTATGTACCGATAAAGAAGAAGTAGAGACGTTTTTCCAATTCACGTCGCTACCGATGAATTAAACTCCAATGCAATTCACTTACTAGTTGATAAACTTATCAATGATTAAAATCGCAAGCAGATATTGAAAATGCCTTCGACTAGTCAAAGATCAAGATAAACCCCCCGGAGGGGTGCCGTATTCGTACCGGCCCAAAATCCCGTTCGGACAAAACCCTCGTACGCAGAACAGGCCAACAGGTTTTTGTGCCGATAAAGAGATCTTTATCCTAATTCTGGATTAGAATCGTGCCAGATAAGCATTTCGAAGGATTCGAATCAGGATGTAGGTCTTGGATCTTAATGCCGAACTCCAAACGCACCAGATCGGGATGCCGAAGAATTCGCATTGGGATTCTTATTTTGCATGCCAATCCCGGATGGAGGAATACGCATTTTAATTCTTGTGCTGGATCGTAATCCCGATTTCTGTTGATTTGGATCCTTATTCCTCGAATCCGACCTCGAACTCCAGATCATCCTTGGTGTAAAATGCAATCTGATCCGATCATGGTTCGAATATTAGATTCCGATCTGAATCCCATTGCCAGACACCAGCATCAACATGCTTAGGAATTACGAACTCACAAATCACAAAAGAGCTCTAACAACTCGTCGTGGAGCTCGGAATGAACTCACTCTCCACTAAGATGTATGTCATCCATTCAGATTGATAATCGACTTATCAAAGCCCAGAGAGTGTTCGGAGCTCTCTCGAGATAGAAATTCCTCTGCTTTTACCTAAAGAACACAACCATAATCCACCAACATATATATTACCCCGTTCAGTTTTTTTTGTGCTATTTGCCCGACAGGCAATGAAGCGCCGTGAGCAGCAATGTAAATGGGGGTTAGGATGGGACAAGAGCGCACAAATGCCACCGGTAACCGACCACTCCGAAGCAGAGCATTATACGTGGAAGCGAAAGTGAGCGTGTCATTAGTATCAATCAATCAATTGATGACTGTGGGGCGAAGGGGGTTTGGGGGACGGAATTCGAACATGCGGAATCTATCGTGGGTCGTCGTCGTCGTCACCGAACCGGATTGATTACAAATATTATGCTTGTCTCGTAACCAACCCCGGACCGGAGTACACACAATGGGTCATGGGTTTTATGCTCGACAGTCATGCACACCGATTTACCGTCGTTCTGTTCGCGTGTGTGTGTGGGACAAATGGGGGGAAATTAGGTTTGATTTCGTTTCCAAGGGGATCGATTTCCTTCGTTGTTGTTGTTGTTTTTTTTATAGCTTCCTTCTATTTTTCTCGTTAACCCTTTTTATCACTCTCTCTCTCTCCCCCCCTTATGGAGCGAATGATCGCGAGAGTAGCGTATGGTTTTGATTTAAAAACGAAAATCACTGTATCCCACGACGGTTGCCAATCATATTACTATTATTAGTGTGTATCGTTCGTCATGTTTTGCTGGGGAGCCTCCACCCCACGCCCCCCCACCACCGAATACAAGGCGGCACACCATACCATACCATGGCGGGTGCTTTTATGTTGATAATAATCATTATTATTTCACAACGATCGTGTATCCTCCTTTCATCCCCTGGTTCGGATGTACATATGTATATACATTACATTTCTCGGGTTTCTTCTTCCGGCCGTAAGGGTGGAAGTAAAATGGAGAATCCATAAGTGACGTGCGGGGAAGGGAAATGGTGTCCAGCACGGCGTTGGCCGGTGAGCCAATAATAAGTGGTCATTAATATTTGAATGACCACAGGTCAACAGCGTGTCGAGCAGGGCGGGGAATAAAGTACGGTTTTTCTGTCGTGTCACCCCCCTCCCTCTCGTGCGGGGAAGAAGAATCAATCGCCGGTGTGCGAGGAGGGAACTGTGAGTGTTGGAGTTGGAGGATTAATGTAGCGTGGCGTGGTGCCATTGCTCTACATTCATGAATGTTTGAGTGTGTAAGTTATGCTAAAATATACGGAAAAGCTTCTCGCCATGGTTGTGCCCGTACCGTTAATGTATGCAGTTAGTTCCATCCATCCTCTCCCCCTCCCCCCCCCCCCCAGGACGTACGTAAAGTAGCTCGAACGCCTTTTTGCGAGACGCGCGTGGTGGCAATTTAATCGTAAGCGCCGCGCTTCCCATCATAAACGCAAACATTTTAATTGTTTCCCTCTCGATCCCCCCCCCCCTCCCGAGGTACATGGGTGGTATGTTTTGCAAGCTTATCATTGTGTCTTGTTGTTGTTGTTGCTGTTGTAAGTAAATCAATTAATTGATTGCCAACGACAACGATTCATAATTGATCTAGCATTAGTGTCAATCAGTTCGTCGAAGTTCGTCGCGTTTGCTTTGTGTGCATTTGTGGCTCATAAAGCTTTTGTAGTTACAACAACGAAAAAAACAGCTGCAAAAAAGGGCCTTCAATCTCGCTTTTCTCTTGTTCTAACGTCGTCGTCTTCGTGTGTGTGTGTCAGTGCGATGGAACGAAAAAGAAAGAGAGAGGTGTCTTGAGGGCTTGGGGTTCATGTAATGGGGATGTATTATAAATAGTTAATTGCTGCGCCAATACGAGCTGGCAACCGATGTGTGTGGTGGAGCCTCGTGGGAATGATTTATGGAAAGGGCCTTCGAAACAAGTGGTAATTCATTCATGTATAAGTGGCTTGATGATGATGATGACGACGATCAGCTAGCGCGGGAGTGAAGCCAGTGGCGCCGCATGTCTCAAGACGTTCAGTACTTTCCACTGTCCCTGTACCATGATTTTGGTAGGTTTGACAAGATGGTAATGGAGTTTTAGCCATTTATTTGATGTTGTTATATACTTTTGCTATTTCTGGTTTTTGCTCATATTTATGGGCTTTATTTGCTTGAAACATTGAAGAACAGCATCGTGCGATATGCATAACAATTGCTTCACAACGAGAACCTCCACTTGAAACTTTTCAATGCAGCAAGAGAAAAGGACTTCAAACCGACAAACGGCGGGGGGGGGTCGGTCCGAGAATCGATCCCCACTTGAATGTGGCAAATATGTATGCGGCTCGGCATTCGATATCTATTGGCTCCAGAGTCAATTATCTTAATGAAACTAATTGGCCTGACCCGAATTGGAAACCATCGTGGTCGTCGTGTGTGTGTGAGTGTGTCATGCGGAGGTTGTGAAAAGACTTGAACCTTTTCCAACGACCGGTTTATAGGATGGCTCATCTTCGGCAAAATGTGGTAGTGTCTTGTTAGGTTATTGTTTGGTTTAAGGGGGGGGACGGGGTGTTTTTTTTGCAGTCCTCAGCATTATTCCATTATGCTACACCATTGATCGATGCTGATGACAAATGAAAAGCTGGATCACGGGTAATTTCTCTTACCGTTCTCTTATTTATGATATTCGTTTTTTATGATCGGAAATATTGTGACCACTCATCAGGGAAGAATTGCTTAATCCGTTCCTAGGTAATTGAGCCCATTGTATGGCTGGAGCACACCAGCGTTAAGATTTGAGCCCCCAGACTTGGGGTCGGATGTTATATGACAGGAACCTAAAGCGAATTGCCAGATCGAATCATTTTTGAAATGGAACGATCGCAACAAGATTTATATACGAAGGAATGTCTTTAATACGAGTGCCTCGTGTCACGACCTACGATAAGCTATTGAAACTAATTTTAATAATATTAACTATAATTTTGGAAAAGCGCCATTCACATGTTCTATGCTCTTTCAATACATCAAGTGCAATCAAACAAATAATAATTGTGAGTGGCTTCACATGAAGACATTCCAATTGGCGATGTCCTCTTGGAGCGGTGAATAATTTTCCTTTTATCGATGCCCGTGCCATTCGTTCGATTAAACTATTACGAAGCGAACCATGTAAATCCTTCCCAAAAGTGTCTTCCGAAGGAAATCACAGCTTGAGCTTCCATTACCATTTCAGCCATTTTGCTTCCATCATTACACGTCGTTTTGTGGGCGCTTTTATTTCGTATCACAACCTCGCACAGCCCGCCTCTGCTACTGCTCATATTTCCCTCCTTTCCTACCCCCCCAGTCCTGTACGCACACAGGAACTCAATCACGGAAAATAAACTTCCGGAAAATGATCCCTCTTCCAGGAATATGTTTCCACGCCACCACTCTCACACCCCCGCCGTCCGTTGTGGGTCGAGTGCGTGCGCCTATCTCTCCACTGTCCATTTTCCCTGCTGTTGGGGGTGGTTTTTTTTCCCCCTTTTCGGGGGAGTATTTTGATTTCCACCTTCCGGGGAAGGTTTGGGAATAGTATTCCGTGACCATATGCCATCATTTTCTTCCCCATTCGGTTGTGTAGCGTTGTGTGTTAGATAAATGATGATGATGATGATGATGACGGGTTTCGCTTTTCCATTTGAGTGGTTGCGCTTCTCGTTGCGGGGAAACTAAATGTAGGGAAAATGGTCGATAAAAGCGCAGAGAGGGGTGTCATAAAGTGATGTGGGGGAGGAGTGGCACGGAGGGCGAAACATTCCCATCTGAAGTAGTCGGCGCTTTATTCGATTCTAATCGCTTAATTGGGAGCAAATACTTGAAAAGGGGGAGTGAATATTTTGTTGTTTCACCGTGCAACGCATGATTTTTATGTGAAATTTGTATGTAAAAGCGTAGGTAAATGGCATAAAAATTAGGATTGGTAGATATGCTAACATTTCTATCTTTGCATTTGTACATTTCTGATAAGGCAATTGGGTTTTTAGTTTATATTTATTGCATTTAATTATCAATGTTAATTATCACATTCCTTTCAAATGTGTTAATAAAAGATTTGAAGGGACCCGCGCACGAGCGCAATGATCGAAAGCTGTAAGAATTAGCGCCGAAATCGTTTAGATTGTCAAGCTTTGTATAGTGGTGGGTGAATTTGATTCAGATTCACCAATGTGAAAGCAATTTTGAACTGGAATGAATCAATCTGAATTTCTATTCCAAAGATTCGTGAATCATAACTAACCCAAATTACGATATCGCTAAGGGCCTCCAATGTGCTTGATTCGCTACTGCTTTGAGGATGCATGAATCTTGCGAGTTGATTCCTAATATGAATGACTCCTTGTTAAAGATTCATAAGAATAACTCTCTTCTGGAGATTCATATGAATGACTCTTTTCAAAAGATTCATATGAATGACTCCCTGCTAAAGATTCATTTATATGATTCTTCTAAAAACATTCATATGAATGACTCCTCGCTTAAAAATTCATGCGAATGACTCCTCGCGAAAGAGTTATATGAATGACTCCCGGCCAAAGATTCATATGAATGACTCCCCGATCATACGAATGTAGCTTCTCAAAAGATTCATTAAGCTCAACACTAGGTTGGTGTTGAAGTTTGCGCATCATACGTCGGTCCTGTAATAGTTTTGGTTAGAAATTATGCTTAAACAGATTTAATTAACACCTGGGAAGGATGAGAACACAAGCTGTTTCTTTGAGTCGTTTTTTTAGATATAGCAATATTGTCATGCCGAAACTCCAAAAGGAAGTTTAAACCCCATTCATTTTTGTAATGCACTCAATGTGCATGTGTGTGTGTAAGCAAGGTTACTGTTGTTGTTGTTGTTGCTGTTGTAGCAATTGTAGCCATTTTATCTGATGTTGTTATAGTGCAATACACATTCCGCGTGCGCGCGCGCGTTCCCCCTCCCCCCCCCCCCCCCCCCCCTCTCCCCCAGTTCAACACGCGTTTTGTTCGGTGTAATGATTTTTGTTTTACATCAAACCCAAGACCCGATGGTGGTGGCGGGGCGCCTATTCTCTCGAAGCATGATCAGGTTTTGGGGGCAAAAGAAAAGTGGTGCTGGGGAGGGGGGATACAAAGTGGGCGAAGCGGGGTTAGTGAAAACACACAAATTATCTGATAAAATTGGGCCGACAAACGGCCCTGATATCGCTCACCAGCGGAGGGCAGACCAATTGGTGGTTTTTTGTTCTTTCTTTCACCGTGAACCGATTGCTTTTTTTCTGATGGCTTCACTAGTCCTCCCCCCCCCCCCCCCCCCCCCCTCAGCGAACGAAAATGCGGTACCCCGTATCGCCGTGATAGGTTTTCCATCTTGACAAATTTGCTACAGAAAGTAACAATGTTTTGTCTGCCGGTGGCGGCACCCTTCCATTGACGCTAATTAAAAATGTGTTTCAAATGCTACTTTCAGTTGTTGTTTTTTTTTTTTTTTGATCGGCAAAGTGAAATACTTTTGCTAAAAGCGAATTCCTGTCAAGTTCAAGGCGAATTCAAGGCGAATTCAAGGCGATAATTGATTGATGAAGCTGCCAGTACGCGTGAGCTGGAAAATCGGCAGTAATGTTTAATTTCAAATCTAATCTAGTCGCCCAAATCCCCGTGTGGAAGAAGGACCCCCAGGGAAGAGGAAAAGAAAGGGAAGCGCAAAGCTAAGATGATTATAACTGAGCAGGCGGAACAAACGAAGGGATACTGCTGGTGAGAAAATTAAACGATTATCACTCACTTTCGGATGATGGCGGCATACGTTCCACGTTCTGGGTCTCGCTTGTGCTCATCTCACTTCATCATCACCCATCATCATCGCGGCCCAAGGCGCGGGCAGAAGCAATGTCAATCGGGTTGTGGGTAGGATTTTTCTGTTGTCGTTGTTGTTTTATCTCCGCTGGTGTGTTGTATATGTGCTGTTAATGTTATTCGATGCTACCGCGCCGCCGCATTACGAACTACTCTTCCACTCCCCGCCCCCTCATCCCCTTCCCACTCCTGGTTGTCGATTCACGTAATGTTTTTTTTCCCTTCTTTTCTTACGCTTTCTTGCCGTAAATTCCCCTTTTTTGCGCGTTCTTCCAATCATTCCATTCCTCTCGGGCGGTGGTGGTTTTTTTTTTGTTGTTGTTGCTGCCTTTGTTATCTCTCCCCCATTTAGGGTCCGCTCCGGACCGCTTTTGAGAAATGATGGACCTTCCTACACACACACACACACGCACACCGAGCGCTGCTTTTGCTGCATTATTTGCTGCTTTAGCGCGCTTTTCGTCGGTCGATTGAATCGCTTGTTCAAATGATGGAGCGGAACCACACCGATTCCGATGGCCCTTTTTGGGAGTGTGTATGCGTGACTAAGAGAGGGTGTGCATGTGTGTGTGTGTGTGTGTGCATAACATTCATTCTCATCCCTCTCTTCTTCCGTTTTGCCATCATCGGTCCCGGACTCCCAATGGTGCGGAGAGCGCGCTTTTATGTTCGTGCTAATATGTTATTTAATCCATAATTTGATTTGGATGGCCGTCGTCGTCGTCGTCGTTCTTCCTCGAGCATCGTTTGTCGTGCCCCCCGTGTATTGAAATGCGCGCTTCATGCTGCGTGAGAGAGCGAACCAACCCCCTCCCCCCCCCTTCCCTGGTGTGTGCTGGTATGCTGTGTGTAACAGAGATGGGAAGAGTAAACCTCGGGACGGACATTTTGTCAGCGCGCGAACACAAGGGGGGGGGGGGGTATGCCCCCATGCTGTGTTTTAAAGGCTGTGGTGGTGTCTGCCCCGCCGGTTGGGGTTTTGTGTTTGGATACGCGCGCGTGCGTGTATGCGTGCGGGTGTGCGTGTGTGTTGGTGGTGTATTTTTGTGTGTGCGCACATCGTCCCATCAGCGTTGGGAACCCTCCACCGGGGGACGGTTTCTGTGGAAGCGTGTAAAATCGTTAGTTAAACTCCGTGTCCCCATCTACCGTTCGGTGTGTGTTACGGCCATGGGTTAAACATTCAATAAACTTCATCGCAGTTAGATTTAAGTGCGACTTTTTTTTTCCTATGCTCATGGAAGATGATACCCCCCCCCCCCCCCCCCTCCCACCTCCCCCAACCCCTCTAGAAATGTTAATTTCTCACTGCTTCGCTCTGTCATCGGGTGGCAAACATTGCTCTCGTTACGGTGAGCATTAGCAAACCTTCATCTCACTCTCACTCTCCCACTCGTTCACGGCACGGTCTCATACCGAGCAGCACACAAACTTATGCTAAGATTACCAGCAGCCCACTTTTGTTCACTTTGCTGCTGGAAATGACGTCACTTTTTTTTTTTGGTTTAGTTCTCCAACTCGTTTACGAGCGCAATTTCATCGACATCGTCAATCGCAACCGCCATCACTCACTCACTCACCTCTCACCCCGTGCTGTTGGCCGGCGACACATTCATTCCCAATTTATTAAAATTGGGTGATGAACGGCGGGAACTTCTTCGCAGTAAACAGTAAACTATCTGCCCCCTTTATCGTGTGGATGCCTCACTTTTGCGTGTGTGCAGCAGCGGTGTTGTGTGGTTGAATGCAGCGTGACAAAGCTCACGTTCACGTTTTTCGCCTACATTGAGTTTATGTTGGGGGGTGGGGTGGCCCGCAGTGTCCCCACGCAATATCGCGAACTGGATGGAGTCGATCCAAGTTTTAATTCGTTTTGCTGTAATCTCTTCTTTTCTGCACGTTCTCTGTCGCGCAGAAGCGCTTGGGAGGGAGTCTGGTTCCCGTCCTTCGTGAACCTCTTTTGTCCTCTGGTTCTCCTCTTCAAAACCACCTCACGAAACATGTGGGCATCAACTTTGCGATGACAACCGTCCGCCATTTTTCGTTGTTTTACAACGGATGCTCGTCGAGTTGGGATAATTGATATGCAATTTATAGTTTCCTCCCTTGCCGACACACCAAACCCGCCCCTCCCTCAGCCGCCGCACACTTTTCGCCCGAAATAAATCTTCCACACCCGTGTGTGAAGGCAGATTTTCGTTTCTCCCTTCTCCCTTTGTGTGTTCACGAGCTCTTGCCTCTTAAGCGCTGTTCGCTTTCGGGTTCGCTTTTTATCTTTTACCTGGGATCATGTTTTTCTTGCTTTTATAATACACCCCTGTTGCGAGAGAAATCTTTTCGATCGTTCCCTTTTGTTCCGACGTTTCGCATGTGTGGGAAAGACACAAAACATGGCAAGAAAATGGGAAACAAAAACGAACAAGCACAAAGCAGAAGCAACGGCAGCAGCAGCAGCAATGTGTCCCGGTTCATGCCTGCACACACCATTGATGACGTCCCCATCCCCTCCTCCCCCCGCGACTTTGACATTGAGAGAATGCGCGAGACGTGCTGCTTCGATTTGACACTGATGACGTTTCGTGCGTCAGCGGCTGTGTGTTTGTGTACTTTCCGTTATGAATAGTTATGACATTATCAAAAAAGGGAAGCGGAATGAATTCATCAAACCGTCCGATCGGTGGCTGAGGGCTGGCGGACCGGTGGTGCGCTCGCTCAAAAGGTCGATTAATGTCGCATTTACATTCAAACGATTACAAACCGAACAATCTTTTAGTTTTATTCTTCCCCTTCCCCTCTTCCCCCATTCGCCTCCTCCCTTGCCTTGTTTTCACCTTGTATTGTGCGGGGGGGTTTTTTTGTTGTTGTTGTTAATGTGTTATGACAGCGCTTTGTAAACTCTCTAAACAAGCGTTCCCGTTTAGGTCGGGGCCGGGCTTTATCTCGACCATTACCATGTTACGATTATCAATGCGTTGGCGCCGCGTTTTAATGTGTTCACGTTGAACTAGGGATGGGAAATTTAATTCCTGTTTTAGGATTTAAATCCGAGTTAAAAAGTTAGCATAAAGATTTAAATCCTTAACTCACTCATAAAGAATCCAACAATTTTATATAAACGAACCTTTTGGGATGAGGAAGGAGGAGCGGGTGTTGCGATCTTTTAAACTCATGATTTAAATCGTGAGTTGACTCAAGTTTTATCTCTTCACGGCAACTTTAAACTTACGATTTAAATTATAAGTTAACTCTTGTTTGACCAAAATCTCGAGATAACTCGTTATTTAAATCGTACGTAAAATATCGCCTTAAAGAGAGTTTAATTTTAATTGTTCTGAATGATCTAATCCTCCACGGATGATTACAATTCGCAAATTGTAAATACTCTTCTTGGAGATTTGAATTAACTCACTCTCTAGAATGATTCAAAACATTGATTCATTTTGAATCATTGTGCACATTACTATTCGCAACGGTTATGGTTGGTTTGTACGTAGTGTTAGGTCTGATTCTGATTCAGATTCATGAATCGGAATGAATCTTCTAACTGAATCAATGAATCTCAAACGCTATCTCAAAGCTTCATGATTCTCCTTCACTGCTTTAATGATTCCATGAATCTTTCGAGCGTTGATTCCTGATTTGAACGACTCCTCGCTAAAGATTCGTATGCCTGACTCTTCTCAAAAGATTCAGAAGACACTAGTTTACCAGTTATCTCACAGAAAATTTGTTTACAAAACACCTAAAAACACACAATCTTCACTGTGCCACCGAAACAAGATGCTTTTCAGCGTGGAAGAATTTTAATATGCGCCACGAAACATTCCTTTCGGCTGGCTGTGAAAATGCGTCGGAAATGCAATCAATTTCCCGATCGATAGTGAATGTGTAAATTCCACACTTGCAACATCGAACTGCTGTTGCAGTTGGAACAATGCCGGCAGATTGTTGGGATTTTTTTTTTGTTGCATTTGTTATGCATTCCTTCTCGTTTTCCGTTAGCGATTGTTTTTCTTTTTTTCTCGTCTTTACAATAAGCCGAATTGTTTCCTTTAATGTTAATTCTACTGTATTTTGGTGAATGTTTATTTTATTCCATACTTGTTTTGCTACGTTTAGGGGTGATAAGCATTTCGTTAGAATCTAAAGAAAAGTGTTGGTATAAGTCTGTGCGCTTTTGTTGCACATAATGAAGGGAAAATGCACTAGAAACGGCTCCCTGTATTGTGCAGTGAAACCATCCAGGAAGGCCACACACCAATTCAGGCAGCTGCTGGCCGACACGGTACTGCTACTGTACCTCCGCTTCCATACGAAAGGAGACGAGAGGGTCTCTGAAAAGGTAACACAGGCTGCAATACATAAAGAGGTTGAAAGGTTGGGCCCGGTGTCCGGCGTTACACTCTCTGTGGGGTTTGCATCGAGGGAGCGGGAGGGGGCAAAACGATGAACGAAAAAAGATAAGACAACCGACCACCAGTCGAGGGGAAGGAGGGGGGGGGGGGGGGACTTAGAGGCGAGGGGAAGCAGGAATGTGCAATGCATTTTACACGTGCTCGAGAAGATACCACATCTTTTTTTTTTTTGCGCCTGCTCCACTGTTGCACGCTTGTATCGCTCGGTGGTGGTGTGGTGTATGCAATGTTTAATGTTTTCTTCGTACAGTTTCCCGTGCCTTTTTTGCCGCCATGTGCACGACAGCAGACAGTGTGCTGCAGCCTCTGCTAACGAGCGTTGTGGTGCGCCGTGCAGGAATGACGAGGGAAGGGCATGTGTGTGTGTGTGTTGCATTTTGCAGTGAACGATAATTATGCTGATTTGATTATCATTGCAACGCCCAACCAGACAAGGAGGGGACACTCCGCCAACTCCGTCCGTTCCGTCTTCCTTCTTCACTATTTTACAAGCTGTTCTCGCTGTCAGTTTAATGGATAATGGAGATGAAACAAATGAGGAACAAGCAGCATTGGCCGTGTGTGTGTGTGGCTTTGATGGTGAAGCGTGCAAACGATGGCAAACGGATTGCGTGAGGTGGTGCATCGAAAGGAGCTGCAGTAGAGTTACCTTTTATGCTGCATTAGAAGACTCTTCCGGTTTTGCCATTTTGCACCATTGGGGGGGGATGATGCAACGATGGGTGAAAATTAATTATGTGTGTCGCCTCGGAATTGCTTGCCTGGCATTCTGCCTTCCATGTTTACAGCGCAACCCCGCACCTAGTGCGGGCAGTTAGGATTTGAAATTCAGAATTCCGTCCCGTCTCTGGTGCGTATTACAGGGTAATACACTGTGTGTATAGCGCCTGTGGTGGTGTGGTGTGGCAAGGTTAGAACACACAACCAACCGTTGGAATATGCGCTGACACACCCCTCTCTTTGCCCGGAGCTGTGATATGCTGTGATTTTCGTTGTAATACGTACGGTGGACAGTGATTGATAGTTGCTACTTTTTTTTCCACCCATCCTTCCTACCCCACCTGAGACTACTCCACAAGTACGAGGGCGCAATATGGATGGTTGGATGCATATCATCCCCACGCGGTAAGGTAGATAAGGGTGAGGGGCGGAGTTTACGTTATCGGAAAGCTAATCATTCATTCTCCGAGAAAGGTCTGTTAAGGGGAACGGTGGATGAGGGAAGCAGTGGGCCAGATAGAGAAATGTTCGAAGGTGGTGTTGCATGATGCAAAAAAGCGTACATGTTGCCTTCTCACTTACCACCGGTAGCGAAAAGCTAGGGGCAAGCCATCCGACAACATCATTAGTCCACTGCTAAGTGCTTCTTCAACAGCCAGAAAGTGAGGAATTTAATGCTTTATTTGTTCAAATGTCGGCAAAACGAGCAAGAAAGATGGAGCATAGAGCGTTGGTGTTGGTGGAGATCCTATCCCCAAGCGCAAAAAAAAAAATAACTATACCCAACATTACCACGCTCTGCTGTGTACTACTGCCCTTGATAGCGATCTGTGCAATTGATTTTCGGTCACTTAACACTGTAGCGCTTGGGGGGGGGGGGGGGGGGGGGCCACGATGGCCGGAGGGTTGTCTGTCGTCACCTAAACAACCCTGTCAAAATGTATGCAAACCGTGTGAAATGGTATAGAATTACTATCCACGGACTATAATTCGGCAGAGTGGCAATGATTGACTATTACTTACCCCCCCATGCTGTGGTGGTGGATACGCGCGATTTGCGCACTCCATGCGACTGTACACACCGTGTGTTACGATGGCGTATTGACTGTTTTTTGTTTTTGTTTCAACCCCTAAATCGTGACCCGTGAGCCAACGATAATTGTGTTGTGTGATACGGTATTTATGTGGCACTCGCTTAACACCCAATATCAATTACATGGCCATAGGACACTGGACTAACCTGGAGCCTTCTGTAGCTTGTAAGCCCTGCCAGGCTAATTGTAAAGTGTAGTTAATTGATTTGAAACGTTTGAACGGTTTACCGTTTGACATTGATCCAGCGTTTGGTGTTGAAATTTTGATCTCGTTTTTTTTTGTCGTGTTTTTAAAACGAGTTCGTTTTTTTTTTTGCTAGTAATTGAAGGATTAAAGCTTACAATGTACATTTCATCGGATTATTAATGATTTTTAATTACACTTTGACTGGCGGTGGTGTATTTGGTTGTGGCGCCGGTCTTCACAGGGCAGGACCGGGACAAAATCCCATCCAGACCAATCCTTCGTACGCAGGACTGACTATTTAGCTACGGGAAAATGAAGTCGTAGAAAGCTAGAAAAGGCAGATATCAACCTATTGAAGCTGTTGTGCCGATAATGAGTATTTAATTACACTTAGCGTAACACCACATCTACAATACGGAACATTGTCCTACAGAGGGTTTTGTAAGTGGCAATTGAAGTGTTGGGCAAATCTGATTGAGATTATTGAATCTGAATGAATCTTAAAAACTGATAGAATTAATCTGAATTTCTTCTTCAAAAATGCATCAATCCAGAAAGATCCATGAATCTCCCAATATTCCTTAAAGTAGCTCTGAATCTTGGAAGATTTATGAAGCTTGTCCATGTACCAACCATCCCGCCATGAGGATTCATCAATCTTTTGGGAATCGATATGAATGACTCTTCTCAAAAGATTCGTTAAGCACAACACTAGTGTTCAGATCCAGATTCATGAATCTAAATGAATCTTTTAACTGAATGAATAAATCTGAATCTCTATTCAAAGGATTCATAAATCCTCCAAGACTTATGAATCCTCAGAGATCCCTTAGGATTCATGAATCTCTGAGGATTCGTAAATATTTTGAGAGTCGAATCCTGATTTGAGCAAAAGTTTTATTAAGCACAACACTAATCAGTTCGGTTAGACATCCAGGACCCTGTGTTTCTTGCGTGCTTGACGGAATAGAGACTTACACATTTGAGAACAAGTGAATCGACGACTCATTACTCTTGGATTGACCGATGATTTGATTCGCAATATTTGAATATTTTGATGTTTATTGTATTTATTTTGTTTTGATTTAATAAGAACTGCCAGGCCGTATTGCTTATAACTAAAGGCAGCTCGATCTAAGATGGAACTCACATTCGTTTAAAGACATTTCCTTCTCCAAACAGTAAAAGGTCACCTTATCCAGGGTGTACACGGCCATTCATTGTATTTATATTGTAAATCAAACAAAGGCTAATATATTCCAATCGTAGCGTATAGTTAGTATCAAGTTTAAACTTAAAGGTATCGGAGATGAGAAATTTTAGTTTTGTAATGATTCGATTGCCTTAAATACTGATTGTTTTCTCATTTCAAATGAAAATACGTCTGCCAGTAGCATATTGTCGGTGGTACAGCTCTTTACGATTGATGTTAAACCATGCTGACAGTAGCGAGGGTTTTACGCTGATATGGTCTGGACAATCCTCTTAATCTGGAAATATACACAGATACTATCTGGTCTATCACCATCAAGCATAAAGTGGGGCCTGTCGTCATAAAGCTTATCGTTAAACCACGCGGCCAGTTGTTGTACGATTGCTGTCGCTTATCAGCAGCGTTACCCCTTTCCAATTGAAGTCTTACCTTCAGATTTGCTTCATTTGTCGCGTTTATTCCGGTGGGCAGTAGTAAGATTTATGTTTCCAGCGCCGTGGTCAAATGTGCGGTGCGTTATCCTTGGCCTTTTTTTTACTATTGGTTGGTGTGTGATATAATGCTTTATTGTGGCACTGTGTTAAAACCGTGTGCGGATGAAGTAAGTGGGAACCTTTGTACCGACGTTCCACCCATTCCAAGCCTTAAATTGTCAATCTGTTTTAATGGTGATTAATGTACGTTCAATAAAACCAACAATACGGATAAGGCGGTGGGTAGTATTTTTGCTTTGTTGTGGAACACATTGGTAGCACATGTCCACTATCTGGTTATGTGCAAAAAGGTTTTATCGTTAAGTTTTCCATCCGATTGCAGTAGTGCGCCACGGCCCCCGAGCAGTGCGATAGGACGAGAAAATTAAATTGAGAGAAATTGTGACGGTCGGTTTGCTTATCTCAAGGATGGACGTGTTTATTGGTTCACAGCGCGTAAAAATGCTACCAGTGCCCGATCGTTCTCGATCGGCGGTTTTGCGTTTTTATTACCAGCACTCCCGGTGCAGCAGTGTGGTCTCAGGGTCTCTCAGATCTCCCGCATGCTGTGGATTGATCGTTTTTAAGAGACCAATCAAATCCCCCTTTTTTAAAACCTCACACACATCGGCCAGCCAATCGACCACGAACGCTGGGGTGCTTTTCATTGACTCAACCGGCGCACACAACCGGCCGTGAGTGAGTTGTCGCGCCGTGCGCCGTTAAATGAAATAAAACGAGCGGTAGTTAAACAGAAATTATACCACTAAAATAGTTGGACACGACGGGTGTGGAGAGGGGGTTTCGGAGGGGAAGGTTGACGGTTTGGGGGTGGTCGGATTTCTTGGCGAACTCCTCGCTCCCCCTCCCTTTTGAGCTGCTAAACGGACCACAACTTCGCGTCGATGGTGCGGCCACTCATTTCCTGCGGTGTGGCGTGTGTTTTATTTGGCCACCGTTCAACTTCTCTCTTTTTTTTCGCCTTCTTTTATTATGATACACGGTGGTGGCCCCCGGTGCGCCCGGGCGCATACTCACTCAAGGGTGTAATAAACATTGAACGGTGCATAATTAGAGGAAGTGTATTCCCGCAGCCGCGTTGTACTACAGTATATATGGTTTTACCCCAAAGCGGTAGAGGCCCCCCGTGCACACACTGGCTTGACGTTCGTGTCTGGGCGTTTTGTTTCGTTATGGCCCCCGGGGAAAGTGCGGTAAAGTAGTTCGTTCGCACGCGCGTCCTCGGCAGTTACCGTGTGAATGACGCGGCGCGCGGGTGTTGCGGAAGGTAAGCCGGCGCAGCGTTCCGCCCATTTCCCCGCTTTGTAGCTAACTGGAAGCCAAATTGATCTTAATACCCATAATTGTGGGCTCGAAGTTAACGGCTGGCCGCGCGCCATCCATCTGCTTAGCAGCGGCAAAATGGGCGAAAAGGGAAGTACTAATAGTCAAAGTACCAATTTTTCGCCTTTTTTTCCTTCGATGGACAAGGACGAAGGTGACGTGGCAGTAGGGTGTGTGTGTCTGTGTGTGTGCTTGCTTCAGCAAATCGATCATTAAGTTCGGCAGGGTCGTACGAGAACTAAAATGAGCACTTTTTCATGTGTCGGCTTTGTTCTTAGAAAAATGTATACAGTACTTATCATAATGGTAAGAATATTTCTATGGTTTATAATAACACACAAGCTAATAGATAAATATGAAAAAGTAAATAAACTGCTGATGTCTCGGTTTGGTAAAGATTTTAAGGGTTAACATTTTTGGATATTTTTTAAAATTTTTAAACCTTTTTTGCTTAACATTCTTATGGTCCTGTGTACATATTGTATGTGATACTGTGCTTTGACATGTTCGCAATGGTTATTTGTTTAGAATTATGGCAAAATGATATCTGCTTCTTGACGGAATTGTTCATAACTAGACAGTATTATACAATATATATTAAATTCAATATTCAATATTCAATATATTATACAACAATGTACCATCGAACAATAAACCATTTAATGTTCGTCAAAGTTCGATTCTATCATGTCTATGTCCCAATTTAAAAAAAAACTCCTCGTGTTTATTTTAAGTTTTGAAATAACAGTTTTTGTAAAGTGTTTGTAACATCTTCCCTGCACCGTTCTTGGTAGACGAATGAACTAAATGTTATTAGATATTAAATTTTATTGTTATCAAGAAAAAAAAAAACAAATGATCACATTCTTATGTTCGGCACTGTAGCACATGTTACGTACGTGTACGGCATTATTTTACCACGCCAATTAATGTTATTTTTATGAAAATTCTTGTTATTAACAGATCTTCATACTTAAAAATTCTTTCTAAACTTGTAATGACTTTAACGATAAGTCGTCTTTTCCACCTTTAAGACTTTTCCCACTGTGGAATTATTAAAAGCTTTACTTCTTGTAAAAAAAAAAACACAATTGAAATCCGTTTCATGAGGTAGGTTTGGACCTAACAAAAAAGGATACCAATTAGTGGAAGCCATCTTTCACGAGCCATAAAACCGGTATGAAAAGAAAATAGCAGCAAACAGAGATCAAACAGTTTAACATTTACATGACAATAAATGTAAAATAGTGTCCATATACTACCGAACAAAAAAAAAAGGATTTCCCAAGGGTGTGTGTGAATACCTTTTTTTGTCATTGGAACGAAGAGCACACCACAGCGAAGAAAAAAAAATTGCCATAAAGGCCAAAGGTCCTTCGCGTCACTGTTGACTGTTTGCTTCTTCCTAAGGGCCCAAGAGAGAGAGAGAGAGAAGAAAAAAAAACCCGTTCTGTCACGGGGCACTGAGCACACAAGAAGGGCGGAGGGCTTAAAAGTGTTCAACACGAAGGAGTCAAATTAAGTGTCCATAAAACAAATACCTGCTGCCTGGTTCCGCCAGCTTTCGGTACTTTTGGGTGTACGCTGGTGAACTGTTGCCAAAAAGAGACCCCCTTTCCCCCCCCTCGAACCCTCTCTCTCAACAAATTGAGGAGGATAGCATTCTGCACAGGGTGAGGAAACATGAAAACTTGCCACTCGGCGGGCACTTTGCCAATCACTTAAGGCTACTTGGCGTGACACAGTGCGAGTGAGAAACGAACCGAGACTACCGAGAAGGGGCGAAGGACAACCGATAAGGGGATGATGGGCTTCATGTACGTGTGTGTGTTGTGTGTGCCAAAGGAGTTGAGGGGATTCACCTCTTTTTTATGTTGGGTAGCAACGAGTCGAAAAATGGTCCTCCGGTGTAGTTTTTTTTTGTCTTGGCTCCGCTTGACCACTGAATTCCAAACCGACTCTCGACGGGCGCACACCCCACCCGGTCCACTGCTTGCGTTGAACGGTCAACGGTTTCGGTGTTAAAAGTTCGTAAAATAACCTCATTTTTAATGTTACCAGCAGCTGCTTCTGGGCCACGACGACGCTTGTACCGGTACCACTAGTGTGTGGTGTTGCATGCTGCTGAGGGGCGATTTTTTTGTTTGTTTGTTTGTCCCCTCCCTGGTTGCTGGTAGAAGGGTTTTTTTTGCCTCCCAGTGCCAGTGCCTTTCTCTCTGCCGGGAGCTGCTGTGGCGGTGGATTGTGGTGATAATAATAGTGTGTATTGCTGCACGTCCAATCGTGGGGAGGAAATTACGGGCTCGGTTAAAAGTACCCGCTCCGGAATGGGAAAGAAGGCACCCGGTGGAGGGAGGGGGGTAGTGTTGCCGGGTGGCAGGTGGCAGGACAGCATAAAAAGGACAACCAAGGGAAACATAAAATCCAATCGAGAGAAATTCAACAAATGTGAACTCAACACAACGCCGTCCGATTTCCACCGAAGCACTACCGTGCGAGTCCGTGTTTTGCGCAGCAGCAGCGTTTGGTGGTGGTACGCGCTAAATGTGTAACAAGGCAGAAGTGTAATGATTGCGGTGCACAACACGATATCCTTTTTGGCACGAAGAAACAAAAAAAAAACGGATAAGGACCTTTCATGTCCTCGCTGGGGAGGGAGGTTAAAGTAGAGTATGATCGTCGCCAATGCCGTCGGAATGGAGGTATTTCTTTCATTATTACGTGCAACTTCTGATTCCAGCTTGCCTAGGATCGTTTTTGTGGAGAGAAATAAAAGCAAAAAGGACACCGGCAGTTGTAAGCAATTGGAAACCTTTCCCGTAAGAGGACGCTTTGTTCAACCTTCTCATTCATGCCATTAAATGGGTGGAACGCTTTGCTTTTTTTTTTATTGTTTTGCTCAAGAATTTTTCCTGCTGTCGTGTTTGCCCTTTCGAAAATGATATCACACTTCACCGGACTTTGCAGAACATTTTTTTGTTTTTGAATGGGTATGTGGAAAAGCGCGTCAGTTGGACGGCGTCCAGCATTAAATGGTAGCCCGATGTGGTCACCCCGAACGTGTGTGTGTGTGTGTGTGTGAGGGAAAAAGCCTAAGAGGGGACGGACCCCTCCGATTAAGGAAGGCGCAAAAAAGGACAAATTTTTCAGATAATCTTTTTCCGGTCCGGGAGAAAAACGGGGATGATAACTGTCCCTTCATTGTCGAATTGCTACTGCGCTACTCTTGGATCGTTTCCTTTTTTTTTTGTTTAAAGACACATGAATGTGCTTGAACAGCACCTGTCATACCAGTGTCGTTAGTGTCTGTTTCTTCTCCGTAACATGGAATTCCTTTCTGCTTTTATTGTGTGGCTTTGTTGAAACTCATTTTCCTTTTCGGGTTTGTGAAGTTCATTGAAGATGGTCCTTCAATTGGGAGAAGTTGCTTCCGGATCGCACCCGGAATGGTGTCCGCTTCGTCCTTTTTGTTTGCTGCGGTGTGCGAATGAACAGTAAAACGACGACGTTTTTGATGTTTCAGAAGTCCCAACACCAAAATAAACCCAAGCACACACACACACAGGATCGGATAACAGTTGTAACAAAACAATTCCTTCGTCCAATAGGGCAGAAATGGGGGCCGACTAACACACATGTTGCCTGCTTGCGGGTTTTATTAAGACTGGTTTTTAATTTTTTATCGGCTGTCACCTTCATTAGCCGGCTTCGCACCGTAATTGGTGGCAATTTTACGAAGGAGCAGCACCCACCGATTGGAAACTTGTTGAAACATAATTTTATTTTCGCCCAAGTGGCGACACCAAAGTTGGCCCATTTGCGGTACGATTTTCTTTGGGTCGCCCGTTCAGTAGGATGACAGCACCACGCCAACGCAGGGAAAGTTACGCAGGATACTTGTCGTAAAACTCTGCAAAATTGCGATGGGAAATGTACGTTTAGCTGTTCGTGTTTGGCTGAAAATAACTTCAAAGATTTCCTGCTTTGTGAATGTCCATTTCCATCCAAATTGTACTCTCGCCTGCTCCCTCTCACGATATACCCCCGCGATAGAGTCTCGTCCGATGGCCCGGGGGGGAGTTTAAAAATCTGGAATCCCTCCGGGGGAGGTATGATGATGATTAAATGGCTGATACATACGCTGAGATTGGCGCCCCCGCAGCAAAGAAGGTAACAGCGAATTGCGCTGGAATGATGATGTATTCTGTGCAGATGACTTCCGACTGGCGAAAAGTTCGTAACGGCGGAAATGAACTTTTGCCTGGCAGCACTTTCTCGAAGCACGGTGGTGTAACACTGACGCTAATTTTGCTGGATATACTTTGGCCGCCGGGAGCCACAGTACTACAGCCCGACCATTTATGTTTCGCATGAATGGTTTGGTACGCAAGCCAGTGGAGTGAAGCTTCTGGACCACATTCTTTTAGACAAGTATAAAAAAAACACTTCGACCAATTTATGTTACATTATTTCTTGATGCGAAAGTTTATTACAAGTAAAAGCTAAATATTCAAATTATTGACTTCTTCAAGCTCTTTACATATTACCCAAAAAAACTCTGTTTTAAGCTTCGCCCAGCTTGTTTTTAATCGATACCGTAGATAAGAATTCAAGAGTGGTTAATTCGAAAGTTTGGGGAAAAATTTAATATGATATGATCATCTAAAACGTCAAACATTTCTTATTTAACTTGTTTTAAATTGATGAAATTTGTGATTAAAGGCCAACCGTAGGGAATATTTTTGAAAAAAAATCCGAAGAAAATCGACGAAAAGTGATTGAAACATGTTTGGAAAAGTAGACTTTTTGTGCTTGAGATATCTCGAGTTCCGATGATGGCCGAATGACTGCAATGTTTCATGTCAATTGGGATAAGATTTCGTACCCCTTGGGGGTGTAATGGCTTAAAGTAGGACAGGATGTCATGATATATTTGTGCAATTATTATTCAACAAACATTACCTGCATTTCGTTTAGACTTTACGGTTATTATGTTACTTAAGATCGACTTCAGAACTCCAGAGATTCCTTGCATGTCTGCGAAAGACAGAACTTATAGCGTACCAAAACCCCCCTCCTGCTCACATGATGTTTACACGCATTGATTGCATGACGTGTTGCGACCCTTGGATGACTGTAATCAATCAATTTTTTGCTTGATTGGTGAAATTTTCTCCATTATTAATGTCTTACCGTGAAATTGATTTCTCGTGGCAGTATCGCCATACTGCAAACGAGAAACAATAAATGTCTGTCCCGATTCAATCATCCGCTTGGAGAATGTTTTGAGTGACGTTTTTAAATTACAACGGTTATTCCATTATCGACAAAAATGGGCAACAACATACCAATTTGTGAATGTCGTTTAAATGTTAGGTGACTTTGTGCTGGAAATGAGTTACATTTATTGATATATTTAATGGCAAATCTGTGATGTCAGCGAACGTTCGATGAAAAGTCCTCCCTGTCCAGTTGTGGAGATGGAATTGTTTATACTCCAGTTCGTTGCCATGAAGGGCGTCTTCGAAATGTCATGTCGTTGAATCGAAAAATCTAGGTTTTAGGTTAAAAAAATATATATATTCGTAGTATTTTTCAATCAATTGCTTGACCAAACATAATTTTTACTCCTGATTGATAAGGAAAAACAGATTATACAGCCAGCTCTGGTACTGCTGGCTCACACATTCAACACGCACACAGCCATTCAAGCGAAACAGCAGGGATTTTACAAAGCATTCCTAACGGTGAGAGAAAATGGCCACGGCAGCAGGGCAGTAGCAGGTAGTGTGGCTGAGAGAGAAAGCGAAAGAGAGAGAGAGAGAGGGGCAGGATTCGGGTTGGCTTATGCTTCCTTATGCACGACCCGGGTCGTTGTTCCGGTAAATCTGTCGTTCACGAACACGAGCACGCACAATCCAAAATGCTCTCCATCCTCCAGAGCACGGTGGACACGGCAGCATACAAACACATGCACCGACACAAAGCCATCGGAAGACATATGCAGCGGAAAGGCGAGGATTTGCTCAATGTTGTATAGGCAAAAAGGCAAAATGGCACGCGTGCGCGCGCGCGCGCTCCATTCGTAAGGGAAAGCCGATTTTCCACCAACCCACCCCCTTGCCTCCCCCTCCCCGCAATCATCGCATTGTGAGTCTGTGTGTGTGTGTGTGTGTGTGACGGAAAAAGGGGACGATAGAAGCGAGACAAATAAAGGCATCGAACAACCAACCGCCGTGTGTAGGTGCGATAGAGGACGTTGGTGAAAAGCGGCCAGCAGGATTTGCAGGGATGATCAACTTTCGTTTCGTGTTGTGGATATACGGTACCCGGTGTGTTGCTGTTGGGGTCAGATTTTTCCCTATCCGGTCACGCACTTCGCCCTCACTTCAGAGAGCAGAAGATCCCCGCTTTTAGTCCTTTTGTCTTCCACTCGCTCTTTCTCTCTTTCTCTCCCCTTCTCTCGCTTTCTCTCATGTTTGTCGCGGATATTTGAAGATATCATCATCCGTGCTGGGGGGTGCGGAGAGAGTGCGGTCGATGAATAAAAATGTAAAGTGCCGCGACGACGAGAAGTGAATAAATTGCTTAAATAAAGTGTTTTCACATGGTGTCCCCCCCATACAATGCCTCGCAGCGCAAAGGACGGACTAAGGACGACGACCAACTCGGAACTTCTTCCTTCCATCCACTTGAGTGTGTGTGCGGGCGCGTGTGTCTGTTTTGAGTGTGCCATCGATCGATGTCGTCGACGTCGTGTCCTCCGTGGGGGTTCTCCCTAAGGTTTATAACACGGAAGAGGCGCCACGAGTCGGAATCGTTGCCTTTTTTTCCACCAGGAGAGTGGCTTTATATTGACTGATGGGGTTGGGGGTTGGAGGGATGGGTTATGTTTTCCAATAAAGAATTGATTGTCCAGCCGGTGGGTAATCGTAATGGGTTCGAGTTAAATAAGCGTCGGAATGCAACTATCATCCACAGATTGAAGAATTCCTCGCGCTGTGGAGAATGAGCAACGCTCACTTAACTTCATTAGCAGATCATCCACGCACCAAACACCCTTTGATGATTTTTGGCTAACTTTTTGTTTTGCATTCTTTTTCTCCGAAATATAGACACACCACAACCACCCGGTCGACCGTTAGAGCAGCATTTTTTTTTGCGGTAGGTACTTTTTCCCCATTTTTTCTCACTACTCAGCCACAATTCGTTTCGCAAGCGGATTATCTTGTTCTCTGATGTGTGTTTGATGCAGCGCCAGAGTCAACTGGATTTTATCGTCGTCCTCATCGTCATCATCATCGTCACCACTGCCGGAAAGCGTGGCTGTGTAGCACGCTCGAGACCGATACAGGGACACTCGTTTGGAGGCAATCTACTGCGGACGATCAGGAACTAATGTACAGTTGATTGAACTCGACGACTAGAATGAGGGGGGCCGTAGCCTTTTCGGTAGCTCTTAATTTTCTCCGTTAGAATTTGCTTGTCCAATATGTTGTATGGCGGGTGGTTTCCACTCGCAAAAAAAATGACAACAGGCTTCCAGGTTGATAGTTTTGTCGGACTCGGATCAGAAGAGCCGGAACAAAAAACTCCCAAAGGGTTGGACAGTTTGGCA
Source organism: Anopheles marshallii (assembly GCF_943734725.1). Taxonomy (NCBI): domain Eukaryota; kingdom Metazoa; phylum Arthropoda; class Insecta; order Diptera; family Culicidae; genus Anopheles; species Anopheles marshallii. Next base: position 62,651,893 of record NC_071327.1, read on the forward strand.
CTATTGGATGCGCTTCTGTGCGCGATCAATTTTGCTTGCCATCATTGAGCAAAAAAAAAAAAGGTGTATCATGTCCGACAGAGGAAAGCCTGTGTTGTTGGAGTGTATTTGTCCATGTGCTTTTTTTTCTTCCTTTACAGGGTTTTATAAAAGATGGCAAGATGGGGATACCTAATTTACCGACACACGCACAAACGAGCAGGATAAACTGGAAGATTGATAGTGAAACACAAAACACTTCACTGAATCGTAAAAAAAAAACCGTATATGGAATCGCGTGCACAATTTAGTGAATGGAAAAGCGGTGGTTTGCAAAGCGGCGGGTTCAAGAGTTGAGATATAAAATACGAAATTTTACGATATTTTAAACAAGCGATAGGACAGAATGGGAATTAAAAAGTATACCTTATGATAAAAAATATTTGCACTCAGTTACACAGAAGAAATATTTGCACTTCACCTAATTTAATATTAATATCTGATCAAATGATGTGCAGAAGTACTTTTTTTTAAGTTTCCAACTACTTTTCCACTGTAATTTACAGTTTTATATCTCAACTCTTGAATCCGGGATTCCATATCAAGCTTTTGCGATTCAGTTAAGTATTTTGTGTTCCACTATCAATCGTTTATCTTATTCATTTATGTGATTCAGTGAGTTGGGTACGCCATATCCTATCTTTATTGTAAAACCCTGTATCCTTTCACTGTACTCGTCACATACACCGCGGGCCAATATTGCCAAGCGTTCTTTTGTGTGTGTGTGTGCACATTCGGGTAGGGAAAAATCCAACTCCAACTCCCTCCAGCACAAAATCCGCTGGAAAGCACCTATAGCTCTTATGCGGTGAATGAGAGTTTTCGAAAATCCATTATTCAACCTCGGCTTTTGCCTTTGCGTGTATGCCGTGACTGGCCCCGCAGGGTACACAGCAGCGTGCGCCACCATCGGTTTGCTTGCGAGGTAGACTTATGTTGAGCATCATAAATTTGCAGACGACACACACACACACACGCACGGTTCGCGTGAAGGACGGAAGGACGAAACGGTGAGTGTGTGAGTGTGTGTGTGTGACGGTCGGAAAAATTAGCAGTTGTTTGCTTTCCTTTATCACACCTTTATCCAAACTCAACCGTGCTCAAAACGGATCCGGTACACTAACCCGTTTTCCACCCCTCCCGCCGCCCCTGCTGCGTGTTCACCGAAGCCGGTCGAACTCTCCTGACGCCGGTGGGTGCGGAGGGGTTTTTTGTTGCCACAACCCCCGTATAACCTGCTGAGCAAAGCAAATACCCCAGGCTCTTGTGTGTACCGAGCGATGGAATGAGTTGGCTTTGACGATGGCACACGGCGACAGAGGGCCCCACACAGGATTCTACCGTCCCACCCCATAAAAATGGGGGAAGGGGATGAAGGTACGCCACGTACAGCGGAGGGGGGGTCGCTCCCCTGTGTGTTCACGCCCGCGTATACGATTCGCATGGGGAAGCCGCGCTCCGTTTTTGGCCTACCTTCATTTTTTTTTGTTCTTTGGAGGGCCTTTTTTCCATTGCTTGATCCGTGTGTTCTTTTTACTCTGCACTTTTTTTTTTCTTCTTGCCAGTGTCGAACCTTTCGTAGAAAAGAGGATAAATATGCTTTCAATTCCAGTGAGCCGTGTTCTTTGCTGTCGCAAAACTTGCTGCCGGGTCTAGAAACTGTGAAAAGGATCAAGAAAGAGGAAATTTCTGCCTGCCAGTTCGGTTTCCATACCACCCGCCAAACCTGCCTCCTGGTGAGCAGAGAGGATGTATTTTGTGGCAAAATGGCCGATGATGATGAACCTTCTCGATGTGTTTTTTTTTTTCGTTTGTTTGCCTTCTTCTACCGGTCGACGGTCTCTTTCACTCAAACCTGCAAACCCTGCATTGGGTGATTGCGTCCTCGAGCCACGGTGTGCCGTCAGTCGTGACGCCAAGCACGAGCGAGAGAGATAGAATAAAGAGAGGGAGAGAGAGAGAGAGAGAGAGAGAGAGAGAGAGAGAGAGAGAGAGAGAGAGAGAGAGAGAGAGGAGATCCTTGGGTTCTGTGTTCCGGATGGAATGGATTTTCTTCCATCCCTTCCGACGTCCGCTTTCAGTGCCGTATCACTGGTGTGTGTGTGTGTCCTCTGACGGATGTGATTACAGTGATTGACGTAATTGTCGAAAGCCGTACTGAGGGGTAGGAAAAACCCCTTGTGAGTTGGGGGGTTTTTTTTTTTAAAGGAACGATTTACACCCAGTGTCAATATTTATCCAATTTTCACTTTTCCCTTATGTGTGTGGCAACATTTTTCGGTACGGGCATGATCACGGTCGTTCATGATATCTTCGAACTCTTCTACAGAAAAGCAATACTCCCGGTGTGCTCGGAAGTTGAAGTCGGTTATGTTTCGATAGTCTCGAAGCTCGACCCACAGTCGTACTATGTTTTGTTTGCTATCTTCCTACCATCACAGTGCAGCAGGAGGGAAAGCAAGTTGTCCATGTTGACAACTCCCTGCCCGGCAGAATGTTTCCTCTTGCCATTCAATTAGCCAAACCAATTCCTTAGTCAGGCACCCGATGGCGTGTTTGAGCAGTTTAATTTACTCATCGCTTTCATCGCGTGCCATGGCGTCACAATTTCGATGTCGATGCCGATGTCCTCCCACCCAAGCACGCACACTCATGTCCGGATTGCAACTAACCGTGTCGAAAACTTAATCGACGTACGACATCGACGACCAGAAAAGGCAAACTCCACAATGTGAAGGAGCACACGAAGGAGCTGGCCAGCAGGAGGCGGCGTTGGGTGTTCAAACCTTTCCACGTCAATATCGCTCCATACGATAAGGTCTTTGTGTGGTTGGGGACGGAATTGTTGCACGTAACTAGCGAAAATCGGTTCGAAGATAGCGGGAGGGTGTGTAACTCCTGCCCCACGGAACTACTGCGCCCTATCCTGCCCAAGCCCGGGTCTTCTGGGATCGGAAGCCGGATGATGGTTAATGGTTTTATATGACTCCGCTATTTTCACCACTTTATCGACCATGGTTCGAACCGAATGAGCGATCCCGACGACCCCTTCGGGTGGCGCTGATGATGATGATGATGATGGAGAAGATAGATAGTGGAATAGTGATATGTGTGTGCGATGGTACGAGTCTCCTCTTACAGCAGTGTGTACGTACAACACAAGGGTCGACCGATAGCTTCCGTCCCGAAACGGAACGTTCTCGCAGATCGAAGATATTTGCCGTTTTGGATAGGCTATCGAACCGCGGGGTGGTGTGTATATTGTGTGGTGTGTGTGATCCGGAAGATGCAGGAGCTACGAAACCCCGTGGGATATTTGTGACGCCATCAAACCCTCTTCGGGATTTCTGAAAGCCGTCTGGATGTCTGCATTTGACCTGGCCGTATACAGCACCCTTTTGTCACGAAACCCCAACTGGCAATCGGTTGGGAACCCGCCACAAAGGTGGCGCACAAAAGAAGTTGGACCGGTGAGTCAGGCTTCGGATCGCTTTAGACGAGTACTAATTCCTCGACAAATCTCTGACCTCAATCGACGAGGAATTGGTGAGAATACAAAAGGAGCAGTCGGGAGTTTGCCAGCCAGTGTTCCAATGTGAACGATTACGATCCCTTTTGATAGTTTCAATCGATTGGTCCGATCTCCCCGGTCCCGTTTGGGACATGCATGCAATCTCTCGCACCCTCGGAATCGGGGCGGGTTGTGTTTCAATCTACACAGAAGATCCTTGTCCTCCGAGGTTCTTGATAGAACAGAACCACTCGACGCTTGCGTTGCCTCAATGATGGTCTCAATTTCCCGTGCGATTGAAGCTAAGGTTATCGTGGATCGCACGCTGTAATTATTGGGCAATGAACTGTGAGTGTACGTACTTGAGCTATTCCAGGACCTTCCCAATGTTGTGCTCAGAAGTAGTTGTGGACCAAATAAAAAAAAAAAAGATTCCTTTCCGCCCAGGGAAAGAACACACTCTGGTTCCGAATTACCGTCACTCTCCAGCGCGTTTGGTATCGGAAATTGTTTTGGAATGTTATATCCTTGCAGAGCAACACCGATGTCTGCCCACTACCGTCAGGGTGCTCCCCCACAACAAGAAAGCATCGATGGAATCGATGGCTGTGGAGCGCGTAACTGCATATTTCCGTGCTCCGTTTCCGGTGCGCCGTGATGGGACGGACTAGAGATGGGAAGTTTAATTCTCTCTGAGGATTTAAATCCGAGTTGAAGTGTTGAGAATGAAGATTTAACTCTTGAACTCATGAAGGTTTCAAGGGGAGAGCGGCTATGGCCTTCATGTCATGATTTAAATCAAGAAAAAAACCATTCTTATGCTGATATCAATAACGCAAATCGTGAATCAACTCTTGTGGGAGTTAACTCGCGATTTAAATCGGGAGTTAAAGGTCGCCGTGAAGAACTCTTGTGGGAGTTAATTCGCAATTTAAATAATGATTTTAATGTGAGTTTAAGTTGAAAGGCTGTGAAGAATTAAATCGCCACGAAGAGTTAAATCTGAATTGTTTTGAACGATTTAATTCTTCGTGAATGAGTTGAATCGCAAAGAGTTATAAATATTCTTCTTAGAGATTTGAATAAACTCACTCCTTCGAAAGATTTAAATCATTCATTCACTCTGAATCATTGTGCACATCACTAGTACGGACGCTTGAGTCATTGAATGTTATATTGTACGAGGATACACAGACACCTTGCAGTGTCGATCGATAAGCTACTACCTCCCCATACACTACCGTTTTGGGGGGAGAATTTGTTTGTGTGTGTGTGTGTGTCGCACATCATATTTCCACCCCGAGAGGGTTTAATGTTTCTACTCTCCCCGCCGGGCCCAAATGACGCCGTTCGCCGTACGCATTATGGTACCGTCATCGTTTGATTGTTGTGTTAATATTATTAAGTAGATGTAAGCAGTTTAATAAACATCGTCCTTTTTGGCGTTAAACGGTTGCCACCCCCCCCCCCCCCCTACCTTTCTACCGCTGGAGTATTGGCATTTGTTGTGTCCCCCTGTTTTCGTTTGGGCCCCTCATCATCGTACCGGGATCAACATCATTACCGTTGCGAGAGTGCGATTCGTCCGTGAAAACCGTACTTGAGCATAAAAGGGATACAAGGAAGCGTGACTGCTGTTGTAGGGGTTGTGTATGTGCGTCGTTACGAAACGCTTTTCCACAGGACGGACCGTATGGCCATATTGGAATATCATTCAACCGCCGTTCTGTCACTCTTGCTCGTGCGTTTTTTTTTGTGTGGACGTGGTGCACACGTTCGGTTTCCAAATCTCCCTGCCTGCTTATCCTTCGAGGGACCCGTTCGAGCGTGTCACATTCTGTGTCCGTCCGTGTAAGTTGCGTTACCAACAACCTCTCTCGCTCTCTCTGGGCAAGTGGTATGATGTATGTTGGAGCGTATGTTTGAACAAATAATTATACGCTGGCTCTCGTCGTTGGTCGTCTGTCAACGGTTTAGGGTACGCCCGGGTTGTTCGGACTGTGTGGAAGCTCTCGAACCTCCGCTAACTGGCAAAGAGGGTGAGCACCAACCCTCGGCGCAACGCGTTTCGTTCACGGTTGTTGTAAATGAATATGTTATGAAATATTGTTTATGATGGTAATTAATTTCATTTAGCGCAAAGATTATCGCCCAAGGGTGGCGTGCGTCTGAATGTGGTGTGTCCTGGTTTTGAAAGCCCGTAGGGTCCGCGCGCTCTCTCTCCCATTCCCGTTAGGGTGTAGCGTTTTATATTTCCCTGCTGCAGAGGAGGTCGAAACCCGAAGCTAGAGAGGGGTGAAGGAATTATGGTTTCGTTACGCAAAAGTTCTAGATGCCCCCCTGCCCATTGCAAGTAGGAGCGCCTTGTTTGTGGTTCCGCTAGGAGTGTTCAATTTATAAACATACATACCGCAAACCTTTGGAGAGAGAGAGCGCAATGTCAAGAACTGGTACTCGGTAGCTCGGAAGGGACAATCGACTATCAAGTACGTGCGGAATACATTCGTAAGCGAGAGTCGTCACTGGTCGTGTTCATGGGCATTTGGGGCACTGATTTCGGATGTGCACCGGTCCACCCCAAACCCGGAGCGGAAAGAGCATAAGTGTCCTTCTCGAGTATCGTCCGGATGAGCCGAGCTGTGTCAGAAACAGGATACGGAATTAAACGACATTCCCGGAGTTTTGGAAATTCTGTTTCTCCAGTCCAGCATTTCTACCTTTCCCATGGTGAACGGGGACCGGACACGGGATTGGCAATGGCTATTAATTGGCAATATGGTTGTCTGTCGACTTGTTTGGCAGTAAGTTTTCGCCTTTCTGCCTTATTGTCCGCTGGAGCACAGTGTGCAAAACACAAATATTGACCAAGCGGCAGTCAGCAGGAGAGCAGATGGGGTGTGCGTTGCGAAGGGGGGGTTCGAACGGAAAAGGGGGCCCGTTTGTGAGTTGGTTCTGGTGCGGAACGTACACGAAGGCGAGAAGGATTTAATAGTCCGAAGCGTTTGGTTTAATGAAGAAACATTTTACGATAGCTTCCGGTGTTTCTCCTTCCCTGACATCTTCTCCTTCACCCCAAATCTCAGGCCCTCTCCCACCCCCATGGATGGAGGAAAATAAATTGTTTTCCAACCACTCGCTTTCAATCTAACGCTCCCGGATTTATGTGTGGGGCAGGAGGTGACTAGAACGAAGCCGACGAAATGACGACAACGAGAAGATGCCAAACGGACGCGGCAGTATACGCAAAATTTTATTAGCCATTTCGATGGAAATGGTGAAGGCGCCTTCCCTTTTCACTCAGCACGACTAACAAAAAAAAAAAAAAACCCGGAGGCTCTCAAGGATGGTAAAGACTCCGTGGTACTTGGGCCGAGTTTTCCTTGCAGCAGAGGGGAGGACGGTCACACAAAGGCAGCCCGGGAAATGGTTGGCAAATTTTACGCCTTCTCCCCACTGTTCGGTTCTGTGCGCGCCTATGATACATTGTTATGGTGAAGATCGCTGGCGTACGTTCGAAGTTGTCGTGAATGGAGTACGAAGGGATTGGGTCTTGATTTTATTATCCTGCTTATCCGTGGTTCGCTTTGACGAAACCCATCCGACGAGATGATCCGGATCAATACTTTTATTAACTTTGGCCGGTTAAAGGCAAGCTAAATGGGCGTAGGGGATGCTTCATCCACCCAAAAAAAAAACCTGTTAATGGACATTGTTTGAAGGCAGTTTCGCTCGCTGGTGTATTTTATAGCACCCAAGTTCCTGAATGCGGCGAAAAGTGTTCAATGTGTTCTGCTGCAGGATTCTTCAGGGGGAATAAATAACTTCAACCCTTGGCAGTACCGGACGAGGTGACGAATCGTTGTCGGATATCTGCTAACCGGCCGGGAGTAAGTGAGCCGTAGAATTAATTTAACGTGTCGATTGAAAGCAAGCACCGTCTACAAGCGGGCCGTCGTTGTTGAGTTGAATACCCCCCCCAGGCAGCGCTCCCAAGCGACTGGAATGTGCATTGATGGATGAGGTAATTAATATTTTATTTGTCTAGCCTAGGCCCCGAGAGCGCGGCATTCAATTGAGCAGAAAAGAATGAGGAGGGTTGTGGAGTTATGCACGGCGTTGAGGTTACAGTGATTTTGTGTTGTGCGTTTAAGATTTTCCCTCCCAGTCGAAGGGAAATTGATAAGCCACCAGCAATTGTGGGGAGGTTCCTTCACTGTTTGTTGTGATTTATTAATGAAAATAAAAAAATATCCCCCTTCAGAGAAGTAGTGCAACAAAATGGTGAAGTAATCAATTGCCACTATCGTCTTATGACGGCAGCAGTGTCTAGCATAAACGACGACGACGACGGCTCTGTTATGTCGACCCATTGTGTGTGGCAAGGCGATAGATCGCGTGAGTTGCAGCCGAAGCTCAAATCATTTTACGACACCGAAAACCTATTCGCCGTCCACTTAGAAAGCCAACGACAACGAGAGGGACAAAAAAGAGACATTTGTGTCTCGCCGCGTGTAGCTTTCTACCGGGGGCCTGGGCCTTCGCCACACGTGCCACTACGGATAGGAAGCGCATCAATTTGCCTTGACATCGGACGCTTCGCTTTGCGCTCGGTCGCAAGTGGGAAAGGGAAATGCTCGCGTTGGCGCAGGCGACGACAACGTGTGACAACGAATTGGCGACATAATAGCCACCCGGAGAAGGTTGCCGTTGAAGTTTATCGAATGTGAGCTAATGATGTGAAGTGGTGTGTCTATTTGTATGGTGTTTTTCGTTTGCCGTTGTTGTTGCGCTTATTGCTCAGCTCTGGCACTGTAGCCCTCAGCCAGGCAGCGCGTTCGATACAATATTTATCTGCCCGTCGGTGGTGCGACACACTCCGCGCAGGGGGCGCTTTGTTGCAGTGGATCGATGGATTGTGTATCGATGGTCCACTAGATAATTGGATAGTAAATTGCACGCTTTACCTCCAGCTGTCATTGTGGACAGGACACTTCCAGTATGCAGTCAAGAAAGTATCAACACACTAACGAACACCTCACCGTAGCAATTTCGGTCTACCGTCTCAAGGCAGACAGATGGAAAAGACACCGGAGAGACGGAGAATTGTTTATTCATTGATCAACTGTTTTGCTAAAACCCTTTAACTGCTGCCTGCAGGCAGCTTTATTACAGGGATTTACAAGCAAAAGTGTATCAGTGTACAGCTGTAAGCATGTGCTGCTACCACTTCCAGAAGCACATTTTATGGCAAATGATAATGCGCATGTGTAGAATTAATTATCGTCCATCGAAATTGTGAATGTTTCAATACTTCTGTCAAGTTGTGAACATCCACGGCTAGGTGTCTGTGGGTTGTGAGTGTTACGCAACCGCTTGAAATGGCACTTTTGTGTGTCGCAAACTGTGCGGCCTCGGTGGTCTTGTGTTTCGACATTCGGGTTATCACACTGACGGCCGTGGATCGAATCTCGTCGCGAATCTAATAATCCCTCCCGGTAGTAAAGATTGAATTTTATCTGACCAAAATAGGTGGGTACTTTAGTAATTATAGTAGGGTATAGTGGTTAGAATAAGACATGTCTCAATTGATTACATTTAGCATATTCTATCAGCCACTACTTAAGAGAGAGAGAGCCGTCTTATAATTGGATTGACGCGCAACGCCCAGGACACGGAATAGCACCATTATATTGAAATTGCCCTTCTGCGTTCTGTGCTGCAATAACACACACATCCTTGTACAAAACCTTGTAAGAGCCAGAAGAGCACCTTAAGTAATAGGGTATTAAATGTTCACGAGCAAACTACTCACCTCGAACACACACCTCCTACACCCGGCCGCGTCTCAAAAACTACTAAAAACACACTGGCAAATGTGTATTTGCGCTCGTTGTTGTACTCTGCAGATGATTAGTTTATGATGGTTGTTCGAACGATTGAGGAAGCGTTTTGAGTGCAAAACTATCTAACCGTGTATGGTTTTCTTCGATTAATTGAAGTAGATTGGTGCTGTTAGATATTGGTACTCACTTGCCAAGGCGCTGCTTTTCCATTTGTTTGATGAGGTGTACCGGTGTTGTGTTGTGTTAAATTTTTCATCGACCATCATTTCACACTCAAACAGCGCACGGTACCGCTGGATGTATCGCGATGGTCTGACCGACCACGCACAGCTTGTGCGGGGGAAGGTTGGTGCGCACTGGTCCGTGATTCATTACGACTTACACACTCGGACTGTGTGTGTGCCACTACACCCTATCGGGCTGCTAAATCTCTTCCACCGCTTTCCTTTTTAGCTTGTCGACCCCCGGGACACGGGAGGATTACTTTTGCTACTAATTGGATCAATTAGGAAGCGGGCGAGAGTGCTCCGTTTCTCGGTGGTCCATGGGTGATGTCGGTGAATCGGTTCCGGTAGATGCAATTTCATTGCCTGTCTTGCGAACGAAGCACAGTACAGCGGATACATCGTGATTCCAGGTCTCTTCTCTCGCCTTTAAAACACACGCCCCCTAACCGGCGGCGGGTCGGTTTTTAGCGTAGATGAAGATTTGGTGCGCTTAAGATTGAACTTTTCTCCCTTTCCGTTGCTGTCTTGTGGGTGGTTGGAAATGGGGTCGGATGGAATTAATTTTTCATCGTGCTCCCATCCCCACTCTCGTTCCAAAAGGGAATCGGTGAGCTACGTTCCTTTTTTCTTTCCGGTTTGGTGTGTAATGTGTTTTTTTTGCTCCGTAATGTCTTCGATTTTCGTTCGGCTGTCCCCGGTGAATTCTCAATTTAATTTTCCTATTTTCATACCCGACCCGGGGCAGAGCGAACCAAACGGTGGTGTGGGTAGCTGGACGACAGTGACAACAACGGCCGATGAAGAGGGGCGAAGTTCGGCCCCTTTTTTACCCAATGCCAATCAATTGACGACACCCGTTATATCCCGTGCACACACACGCACACACGCACAGAAACTCTACTTGGGTCGCGCAGAGTTTGATTGATGAACTCGTTTCGAAATTGATCGGAACCAATTCATTGGACATTTTCCTTTCGGCAGCCCGGCTTTTGGGTTTACCTTCCCGACTTGAAGCTGTCGCTGATGCAACCCGGCCGGGTGTTGGCGAGATATGGCTGCGTTTTTTTTTTTTGCTTTCTGCCATCTCACGTCATTCTCCCTCTGACGTTTGGTTGGTAGTGGACGGTCTATGACGTCAAACGCCCCGGGTGACGCTTTAGTAACCTTTGTTTTTTTTTTTGGATTTTCTTATCACTGTTCGAAAATGTTTAATTATTTAGTTGTGTTTTTCTTATTATTTACCATGGTCCACTACTTGGCGTGACTTTATGCGCGGACAAGAAAACTTTGCACTGCGAATAAGGAGTGAAAGATAAGAACGAGTTGTCAAAGCAGCTGCCTTACCACCTAAAATATGTGGCAATGTTTGTGTACATCTCGTAATCAGAAAACATGACGTTATGCGCTACCGAAGTTGTGATTTCGGTTGCTCTACTTTTTACGTCCGTTGTTCATAGCAGGGATCGGCACACACCTTTCAACGAACACGGGGCCAGAGAGTAGAAGCTGAGGATCAGACACTCCAGAAACTCCAAATGTGGTTTTTTGAGTCATGAAATAGGTGATATCATAAAACTAGTGTTGTGCTTGGTAAATCTTTTGACAAGAGCCATTCATATGAATCTTTGTGAGGAATGATTCAAATCAGGAATCGACTCCTGATAAAAGGATTTACGAAATCTCGGAGCAGTGGAGGATCAAGTCCCTTGAGGTCCCAAATTTCATGAATCTTTTAGGATTCATGACGATTCAGATGTGTAAATTGTTAGTTCCGAGAATTTGTTTTGTTTCTGAGCTTTTTAAAAATTTCAATCGGGTCGGTTAAACTCTAAAGCTGCGGGGCCACGAGCGTTGAGACTGCGTCTCAAACCTCCTCAGTCACTCATTTACCTCAAAAAGTCACTCAAAACCAAAGTCTCCGTTGCCTCTTGAGGTTTCCCTCAATTTCAGTACAGTGGTGACCTTACTGGATTTGACGTTGACAACATACAGTGTGTGACGAGTAAAATGTTTTTCATGTATTTTTATTTCTTGTTTCTACTGTATTTTTGTTTCAATTTTATGGAAAATATGGTCAAAAAAATTGTGGTTTGTTGATTAAAAACCAAATCATCATTTTCTTAATTACAAGAGATTAATCGATAAATCATATTGCAATTGAAAAGTATAAATTCAATTATAAAACATGTCCACAACTTTTGTCACACATTGTTCCAAAAGGTACGTTGCGGACACATAAAAACATCATACCGTACGCCAAAACCTTGTGCTTGTACGATCATAATTACACATAAAAAACTTTCAGAATGCAGTTACATTCATAATAGTACGCAAAAAGTGTACTTGTATAAAAAAATAAACCATTATTCTTTCGCCATACCATCGGCAGATACAACAGGTTTTGTTTACATTTTAAGCTGCTAACTGGTCGGATCTGTCAAAAAAGTCTCAAAAATGTTTGAGACTTTTGTAGATGAGCCAGGTTTCCCTCAAAACTCAAGTCACTCAATGTTTAGAGTTTTGAGGGAATCCTCATTGCTCGTGGCCCCGTGGCCTAATGTTTATGTTTATGCTTGCCGACCCCTGATTTATAGTGTCCAGCTTAGTTACGTGTTAAAAGTTTCTTCCTGTCGCTTTTGTTTTGCCCCTTCCAGCTGTTAATTTGTTGCCGTCCTGATAGAAGGTTCTAATTAAGGAATTATGCTGATAACCTTTCGCGGTCTGAGCATTAGCGATTGCGAAACCGGGACGTGTGCACTCGCTTTGCTCTGTTTATAAATAGTGAGCTGGAACGGAAATAAAATTTATGAGGTTAGTTTAAAACACAAAACACCCGGTGGTGTCCCCAGATTGATCCCTCCCCAGTTTATGTGTGTGTTTTTTTTTTTTTTTGAGTAATCTTTCGAATCAAGTTTGAACGGGGTCAGCATTGTCAGCATGCCGACTATTATGCAGTACAAATTGATCCTGCATTTTGTTGCGGGTCATGTTGTGTGTCTATCGCGCGTGGGGGTGCGTTAGGTCAACCCGTGGGGGAGGGTTTCTATCCACGGCTCTTGGATGGTGTTCACCGGTCCAGTCATCTGCCCCTCGATTAATGAGTATTTGCGATAATTTGCTTGCATTGCGCCGTGTTGTGGTGAACCCGGGGGATGATATAATGGACTTTCTCTAGCAAGGGGCCAGCAACTGTCGGTGTTCCTGTCCATGGGATTATTTCAATGCATATCAACACCCCGCTTTGGATGTCATGTGTGTGTGTGTGTGTCCCTACATTACTCGGAGTAGCTTGACGCATGCCGTTGATGGTGGTGATAGGGCGATGATGATAATCGATAAACTTTGCTGTGTGCTACCCTGTGCGTTTTCGGCCCGACATTGTCCGAACCGCGCACGGACAAACCTCCAAACCGCAAGCGCTGTCTGTGGATCATTATTATTCCTATCCTGCAACACATTAACGGCGTGGCTAAAGGTGGAGGGTTACCTCATTTCCCACATGGGAAAATAGTCACCAGGGCAGGGAGCAGTGTGGATGACCTTACCACACAGGCATGTTCATCAACGCTACCACGCTGTAAATGATGTGTTCGGTCCGTGATGATGATGATGGTGATGGCGTACTCACCCATCCACAGTAGTGGTGCCCCTGTTGAGCCGTATAAGTGGGCACAGCACGGTGAGATGCACCGCAATAGCACAATGATGATGAACTCTCTTTCTTTCTCTCTCTCTCTGTACTCCGCCTCGTAGAGTACCTCATGACACGCGATAAGAATCGATTCGCTCAATAAATCACTTCATTCGCGTTGCGCATCGTGCCCTCGGTGGATCGTGTCCGGGTGTGTGCCTGGTGTATGTTTGGGGGAAATAAGAGCACCACACTCGGTACGTGACGACGGCTCCATCTAGCGGGAAAAAGTAGTCGCAAAATCGATGAACCCCACACTGCTGCGGGCGCGCTGGAGGAGTGCTGGAATTTATTTGTTTTGCGCTTGTGGCACTACGTCTGCGATAATTGGCCTGTTCTCCACTCTTATGAGACCCATAAAAACGAGTGTTCAATGCGGAAGAGGACATAATGTGATGCAATTTCTGTCTAACTTTGTTGCTTATCACGCGGGGCCGAGTAAGTTATCGTGTGTGTCACTGAGGTGATAATTTATTTCACCTTTCGCTGTGATGTTTTTCCATTAATCAATGTTTGTGGTGAAATGTTTACACGTTTATTACTATGATATCGATATTTCAGAATCAGAATATTAAGATTTATCACGAATGTTTCGAATTCTTCTATGCTCACGTTATGCTGCAAAATATTTTCCGCACCAGCGCACTCGCCTCACACTCGAGAACTTGGTGCTTTCAGAATAAAAATACTCCCATCACTATCTGTCACATGCCTTTCGCTAGCCTTATTGTTCCAGCATATAAGCAAACGGCCAGAGACCAAAAGAAAAAAAAATAAAACCTGTACATGGGAGTGAAGTTTCTTCGCCGCAAAATAACTCAACCGGGGCTAGCAAAACCTTCCGCTCCGTGCCCTGTGCCGATAGTACTTGTGAAAGCAAGGAGAAGAGGAGAAGGAAAAGCGCTCAAAACCGGTGAGTGTGCGGGTCGTGTCATTTTCCGCTCAAATAAAATCAACTTCCAGCTAAAAACCCAGCGCCGACAGTGAAAATCCGGCAAGCTTTCGCTGTCACAAAAAATAACAAAGTGTTAAACACGGGTTTAGCGTCGGGTTGATGCTGTTCTTTCCACCTTTTTCATTCTGCCTTTTATATTGCGTTTTATAGAGTCGTAATAGATAACGGGGAGTAGAGAAGGGAAGGGGGGAGCTCTCGGGTACGTACCCGCCGTCGTCGTCGTCGTTGTGGTGCATGAGAGCATAGTGAAAAAGGCAAACGCCCCGGTGTGGTGGGAGTTAAGTTTTGCTCCGGATTTCACCCACATAAACACACACACACACTCCGCTTCGAAAATCCGCTTGGCACATACAACATCAACACCGTCCTCCCTGTCTGCCGCCTCGTCGAGGGTGGCCACTCAGCCACCATTCCCGTACGGTTTCTTTTTATAATCTTATCAAAACAGTCATCACCCGGGAGTGATTCCGATGTTCAAGTACCGTTTTGTTTGTTGCTTCTCACGTGTTTCCGACTCCCGCTTGATTGTGCCTGCCGTGTGGTTTCTTTTCCCCCCGCTCAATTTTCCCTTGCCTGATGTGTGTTTTAGCAAAATGTTTTTTTTTATTTGGGTTTTATTTTATGGCCACGGGGAAAAAAAAAAGATATTTGCCCTTCTATTTGTACTCTGGTACCGGGTGTATCACCTTCCGGTTGATCAGTAACCGAGATTGACAGCCAGAGGAAGCAACTGAAACGCAATAAAACAAGAGGATTTAGACTACTTACTTGAATTTTCAATCTTTATACGGGCAAGCATATCGCCGAAGCCATTGAGACTTCCATCAGCGCATGGCTGTCATTCGTGTGCTGTGGCATGTTATCTCTTTCGTTTCTTTTCTGAACCATTGCTGAAATGTATCAGACGCTTTAGAGATAGATTTTAACCCCCTGTAGAAGGGGTGTTTTCCGGTTATTCCGCTTCCCTACCGCACATCCGGTGCAAAGTTCGTTCGACGAAGCGAAAACTCAACTGCAACAAGAGCGAGTGGGCAAAAAAAAAGGTGGAAAGAGATACTTATTGTACTGCATTCAATATACGCACATGGGATGCAGTTTGCAGTTGCTCGAACCAGCAGAAGTGGTATCGTTTCCGGTTTCTAGCAAAGAATAAAGATGTGAACACACACACAAATAAAAAAAAAAATCAAATTCCAGTCTCACAAAATACGGGGGGGGAAAGAAAAACAAATCCTTCCGCGCTATAGAAACATATCCTTTTTGGGGTGGCACATGTTATGTGTTCCAGCGAGTGGGAACTGCAGAATTTTCGGTTGTTTGATAGAGAATTTTTGCCTATATTCATTCCCAATCGAGTGTGTGTGTGTTTGTTATCTTTTTTTTTGCCTCGTCCAACTGCCGTGAGCAAAGAATTCGCTGCCGTCACTGAATGCGTTAACTTTTTTTTTGTCCCAATCTTACGCACGTATGACGACGGTACTGCACATCTGCATTTTCCGGACTAACGTTCGTGCGCCAGAACCGCACATTGGGTCCGAGATCAATGAATTTTATGTCAGCGATTGAGGCAATGGAGGGAAAAGTGGTAGCATTGTTCCGGCATTTTGGACAACCGGAAAAGGACTTTGTGGTGCGTGTGTCCGTTCCGAGTGAAATCGCACGGAAGTGAAAATCGCTGATGTTGGTGCGTTTGGAAGACAGATTTTAGATCCTCGGTTGGGTGTTAAACGAGGTAAAATTGTGTTTCAATTTTGTTCTGAACGCTAGCCAGTGTATATCACTTTTTCCCCCCGGGGGGGAAATGGAGCGAAATCTCATGTAGACAGTGTGTAACATAACAATAAGAGTGACTCAATTTTTGCATGATAAAAGCAGGACCTTTCACAGCGGTTCAAAGTAGGGTTGAATGAATCATGAATCCGATTTTTAAACTGATTAAATGAATGAATGAAGCTCTACTCCAGAGATTTATAAAACCCTAACCTTCGTGAATCGCGCCGGAAATATGAACATAGCATTAACATAAGCATTATTATCCTTGCCGTTCCTGCTATAAGGAACTATAAACATTTCAATAGCAAAAAATCGATAAATATGATTGCATCAAATATTTTAAAACATATTGTGAATAAACTCAATTACCCAATAAATTAAAAAAAAAACACAATTCCAAAATAACATTTTTCCAAAAGATTCTTCAACAATTTTTGAGTCATAACAATTAGAAGTCAAAAGAATAAAATTCCCAAAATTATGGCCCCGTAGATTTTTTTTAGTTTTTAAAGATTCATGAATTTTATGAGAGTCGACTCATGATTTGAATGATTCCTCACTATTTCACATTTCGTATGAATGACTCTCCTTAAAAGATTCATTAAGTACTAACACTAGCTCAAAAAGAAGTTCTAGTAGTCATACAATTATTCAAAATCTAGTATCATTTTCAGAATTATGAGAATTTTGAAATATTGACAGTTATGTAAACCATATGTTTTTGGTATTCACAAGACTTTTGATTGGCTCTAAACGTCATTACGAGTTCGAAAGTTTTTTGGGTTTGATCTGCAATTTTGGGACTAACCTCAGCTTTTCTCCATCCGTAACTGAATTATTCCGTCGAGTTTGGCTTATACAAAAAATTATTGAAAATGCCAAAAAAAATGGCCAAAAAATTAAATTATACAAAAAAAAAATTATAAATTGCTGGTGATTTGTACAATGTATGGAATTTTCAGATTTATTAGCTCTGAAAGTTATTTTACGCACTGTAAAACAACTAGTTTCAAATTAATTTGTCCAGCTTCACGTGAAAAGCCCCTTTATCACTAACGTTTATAACTAATTAATTTCAACGGGATGTATTGTCCAGAGCAAACAAGAGCACTTAGTAACATTTAATTGATTTATACCATTTTTTTTTTTTCTGGCACTACTCACAACTTCCCAGCAATAGCAATTAACTGACCTGATCGATCATTCTTTCATATTTCGCTTCGTTACCGGCGCGGTCCCCACCAGCACGCTATCACCGTGACCATATTGTTGTGCATTAGCTGCCATTCGGCTGCACTGTTTCACTGTGCCCGCGGTATGCGAAATTGATTGACACCAATTTAATTTGGGCTGCGTTCCAGAAAAACTGCCGCTCCCACCATCCCCGCTTCGCCGCCTCGCACACACACACACACACACACACACCCGTATCCGTCCGGTGCATTTCGATGCAGCGCTTGCTGCACCACCAAATCACGGTACACCGAAACACAGGGTGCCAAATATACCGCGAATAAACTTTACCCTCGCGGTCATTTTGGGTGGAAGAGCGTTATAGCTGCAGTTCGCTTTATTATGAAATAGTTCGCACGATGCAACGGTGTGTGGGTGGCTACGGTGGTGGTGGGCTAGGTATGTGCGGAACGTGCAAAATCGGCCACCGGAACGAATTAGCCACGTGAATGGAGTGTTGTTTCACATTGGCCTGGTACATTTGGGAAGTTTGCCAAACGTCGGATTTTCGCAATTTTCCCAATCGACACACACACATATATATGAGCATAAAATCGGAAAGCTGAACACAGCATGTGCAATTCGTTTATGCAAACAGGGAGCCTGCAGGACTTTTGCAAAATATGCTGTTCAACATCATATCGGACGTGAGAGAATGAAAGTGATGTTTTAGTGATGATCACCACCACCATCCCCACCCAGTGGCCACCCAGTGTGCAGTACAATGCATCGCATATTCACCTTTGCTCCAATGTACCAATATGATGGCGACGTATTGGTTTTGCTGGTGTTTTTTTTTTTTGTTCCGTGAAAATATTTCCATTTTTAACATCCATTTTTTTTTGTTTGTTACGGTCAATTGAACGCGATCTAGGTTATGTTTCCCGCCGGTCGGTGGGGGGTTTTTTTTTATCTCCCTCCTGTAGGCTGTGAACCAGCTGTGCCATGTGTGCACACCAAGCAAGGGTCGCCGGATGTTTGCATATGCTGCGGTGTGCAGATTTGCAGACAGTTTTCCCGACCTAAACCGGGCGTGAAAAATCATTTCTCAATTCTGGCGGGAGGGGAGATGGGACGTGACTCGTTTTTTTTTTTTGGCATGTATGTAAAAAAGGGACAGCAATGCCAGAGGTCACATAATACAGGAGGGGGGAGGGGGAGGTAGCTGTAGCCTCAAAGCTCCCCACTTGACAGTCCTTTAGATTCGATGTTTCCCGACGATGTGCTGTGGTTGAATGCGATTCGAGTGGAAAATCAATGCGAAATTTACCTTCCGGGGCCCGGGGTCCCAGCCAGGGGGGGGAGTAAGGGAGATTTATTCGTATGCTAGCATATGAAATGAGCGGATAAATCATAAATGGAGGGATTTGTTTTGTAAGTTTATTTGCGTAACTGTAATTTAATTTAACCGCTCCAAACGCGTACGGTCGCTACGGAGTTGAATGAATTCCATCAGTTTGGTCACTGTGTTAAGTTTTGCGCATAGAATTGAATTATATTGGCAGCTGATACTAGCAACAGTAATTTAATTTACTTTTATCTTTCCCTTGTTGACGTTTAATAACAATTTGCGTTCTGGTTTTTTTTTTCTCGTTCCCCTTCACATTTGCAGAACAATGGAAACGTAGATGGTGCCCAGATAGAGACGGTGGTGCAATTCAACCCCCCCACCCTTCGCGGAGAGAAGGCAATTAAAAGGTAGGTTTTTGAAAATTGGAATCACTTTCGTGCCATTATCGCACTTTGTTAAACCGCGCATAAGAGATACACATTTTTGCGGGGCGTTCGCGCACGTACACACACACACACAATCACGCAGTCATTGTTGCGCACATCATCACCATCATACGCCGGTGTGTGGAATGTTAGCCTGGTGGTGTAGTTAACGCTTCGCCGGTGTGTGCGATAATCGGATTTCGGGGTTGCTCTCTCGGTGCCGGCGCGTTGCAACATGTTACAACACGTCTAATTCTCCACTCCCCATCCCCACGGTACAAGCCACGGTTGGCCCATCGAAATGATTAATTGTTATTCGCTGTTGTTCCGCCAATGTCCGACGAGTGGAAGTGTTTTGGCGGGTGGAAAAAACAAGGGTGGAAATTTGTGGAAAAAATGGTAGGAAAAATGAAGCATAATAATAAAAAGCGAAAAGAATCCGACCCAACATGTGAATTCCTGCTTTATAAACGCTGCGTGGCGGAGAAGGGGGGAGTGGGTCGGTTGGGGGCGGAAAAAACAATTTTCCAATTATTATTAACAGCTCATTTTTCAGCAAGATACGGTGCGCGTTTTCCGTACCATGTTTAACAGATTAGTTGTGGGTGGTGGGGCATGGGCGAGCGGTTTGGGTGAAAAAAAAAACAATTAAACGCGAGATAATTAGGGGATGTTTTTTTTTCCTCTCCTCCTTCCCTTGGTTTGAGCAGATTTTCCATCAGGTGTTGATTAGATGTAACTTGTGTTGTTGAAATTAATATCCGATTTGATTGCATTACGGTGGCTTTGGTTTATTGGAGTTTGTTGTGTTTTAAGTAAAACAACAGCCATTTTAGCGGTTCCGAATGTAGCTTTAGATATCTTCCGGATCATCAAATACCATAAATACTTACCTAGTTAAATAATTCTTGAATGACGCCTTTTTTTATAGATTTTCACGGCACCAAGTGCTTCAGATTCAAGACTCCAACACTGATTCAGATTCATGATTCAGATTCTTTGAAATAAATGAATTAATCTGAATCTCTATTTTAAAGATGCCGTAAAGAATCTCCCAATAATCAAACGAGTATCATCTCCCACTGCTGTGAGAAGTCATGAATCTTTTAAGAGTCAATTTCTGATTCGTTTGACTCTTCACCAAAGCAGTCATCTCAAAAGATTCATTAGGTACAGCACGGGATTAGACCACATTGATTAAGATATCGTCGTGAATTTATTGTGCTCGGAAGAAAGATATTTATAGCACATGTTTTATGGCACAAAACGCTGATAAGATTTCCAAACATAGGCATTTTGTTTGACCCTTGTACTACAGCGGCGATAGCGAGAGTCGACATGCTTTCGAAAATCAATATAATACCCAGTGGTTGATGGTACAACGTCTTACACACACCCACACAAAGCCCACACTCCCCCATTTTGTGTGCGCCCTTGCCACCGGAGGGAGGGAGGCCACGAACGTCCCGACCAGTGCCAAAAGCCTAGCAGTCCGTAAAATATTCGCACGACACTAATTGGTCGCAAACGCAGTCAACTGTTCTCAACGGGGGCCGCGGCAACGCGAGAGAAGAGCGCCACCGCCACGCAGCGAGCGCCCCCCCCCCCACCGGGGGTCCACCGTATAACGATCGCCGTGTGCGGCTTTAATGAGTAGCGGGCGATAATGGCACTTGGGGCACATGATTTACCGCCATCCGATCGCGTGACAGATTGCTGTACCGGTGGGATATACGGGCGGAGATGCAGAAAGCAAAAGGGCAAACGTGCTGGAGGACGTGTGTATGGCCATTTTGCCCCACTGGGCAGTAAGCCTCGCGAGAGACCAAGACAACACGCTCCCCGTTAGCACACTCTCGAGAGACAGATAGAACCGCGGTTAAAGAAAAGAATCACCCGCGGTGACATTAATTCCGCGACAGTCTCGTAAATATATATCTTAAGTAACAATAACAACCCCCCCGACTTGGCCGACTGTCTTTTTGCGGCGGTTCACCGGTGAATGCGAATCTCTTGTTTTGCTGTCCGATCCGGATCATCCCTCCGTTGCCTCGGCAGTGGCTTTGTGTGGTCTTTTGCATGGGACAAGGTTCGGGTTGGAGGAGACAGGAATATCACTTCAGTTTCAGTCCTCCCCTTGCCCCACCCCCTTCCTCCGCCCCTTATGGAAGTTGTCTGGTTTGGGGATAGAAGTGACAGCACAGCTTGACGCGCGCGCGCGCGCTCGTTTCCCGAAGAAGATGATACAGTTGTCATCGGTGTGTCACAATAAAAAACAATAGCAATAACAATAAAAAGTCAACACACACACACACACACACACGAGAAATAAAATAAACGGATGGATGACGCATTAATCCGGAACCACCCACCACCACCGCTGGCGCTCCCGGGAAGCCGCTTGTTGCACCGGACGGTCCATCAGTTCCGTTTCGTACCGATGTTACGGTGTCGTGTAACCACGTTCGGATGGAATAAAATAGAGATATAGCTGAAAAAGCTACCAAACGCTACTAGTAGACGAACCAGACACACACCGAGACGCGGAAGCCAACCGCAGTTTGCTGTGCTGCTAGGAAACAGACGACCTCCACCCACGGTTGGGTACGGGGAAAAAGATCGTCACGGATTTTCCTTTCCTGTTTTATTTTTATGTTTATGTGTGTCTTTTCGGTACTGTTGGTGCGGCACGATGTTATTACAGTACCGCAGTAAACTTTGCTGAGGGCCTTCGAGTTGGTCTCGTGCATGGCGGGGGCACTTTGCATCTCACTCATTCTCACTCTCTCGCTCAATACTCCTCCGGTGGGGCGGATGGGTCGAAATAAGTATCATACCAAAAATAACAAAAAAAATAGCAAGGCCCCAAGCCCAGAAAAGTCATAACATCTGTGTCTCTATTATTTCCAATTTTCTTGCGCGTTTGCGTTGTGCTTCATCTCACCATCGCGGTTGAGTGCCGAGTTGCGTTTCACCGCCGTTGTCGTCGTCGCTGTCGGCTGTGTCCGGGAGTGCTGTCGACGACTCCCCGTTAATACGCGTCTCTAGGTGGGCTCGCTTAGGAGACGCCAGAGCCGTCGTTCCCATCTCTCTCTGGAGGGTGTTTCTCGTTGAGGATTGTTAGAGTTTTGTGATCTCTTTTTCCGTTTCGCTGCCTGTTGTTTACAGCAGATTGAGTTGAAATTGCTAGCTCAAAGTTGTTTTGGTTCGTCCACCCACCCATCCCGGGCACCACCTTCACCACGCATACAGGAGAAAGGTGTGATGGTGATGTTGTAGGCGAATTGTTGGGTAAAAGCGCTTGCTAATCGTGTGCCACACGGTGAACAATATTATGCTAAATTGTCATGAAATTATGAGATTAGCAGCCAACAGTAGCGGCGGTCGTCTTGGGCACTTGTGAAGAAAAAAAAAAACATGGCCCCGCGGCAGCAACGGTGCCCACCAGGATGATGGTTGGTTGGCACGTGAAGAAGCAGAAGCAAAGCGCGATACGAAATAACGATGCTATGCATCGAAAGAAAAAGCGATTATAAAAGTGGAGGTTTATGGGGAATTGTGTCTGGAATTGCTTGGGAACGCTGGTGCGTTGGATGGTGTGACGGTCTTCTCTGCCCTGCTACAAGTTGCCTCATAAAGTATGCAAGCTAACTTCCCATTTTGCCAAAGCATCAGATATTTTCTGTACAATTTAGCAGCCCTCGCGAAGTTGTTACAGTCGCTATTTTTTTTTATTACGATTGATCCAGTTCAGTGCACCGGGCGAGAAGAATACGGTCGCCGTGGAGTGTTGAGGCTCAAGCTCAAGCAAGACACAAACGCCAAGAATCCCTTATTTCACCCGATTGAATCAAACAACTGCACAAGCACAAGATCAATCAAAGTTTGCCGATGAAAAATTGCTTCGACGGTTGGGGGTTTTTTTTTTTTTTTGCGCCATTCTCCACATTCACGTCTTCTTTAATCGCTTCTTCAGCGTGCGAGAGCTCGTTCGGCAGCAATAGTCTCGCTGTGTGACAGGTTGGTTGGTGACATTGGAAGAATTCTGACACCGGACATGACTGCAGGAATGAATGGCTCTTTGAGTGCCGATTTGTTAGCTATCCATCATGATTCTCCTTTCGCTCGTCGGCTGCACACCGTGAGATCGTTCGTATCAATAGATGACAACTTTCCTGTGCAAACCCTGTACAGCTCTCCCGTGTGGACCGGGTGGAGTACCTTGGGGATATTAATATTGCTATTGCGTTTTGTAACTATTCCACCTCAAGGGGTCTGAAGGGGGGAAGGATGTAAGGATGAATTTCTTTTCTCCATTATCTGTCTGTTGGCGAGAAGTTGTGGCATTGGAACTGTGTCCCGACCTTCAATGTTCGCTGACGACAGGCGAGTCTTCCCTTTGCGCAAGTTGCACATTTTCGCATTAAGTCTCACCAGCACCAGCACCAGCACCGGCAGCAACAGAAGCTTCTGTTGCGGCTACCATCATTACACCCGAGGAACGAGCTTCGCCAACGTTTCATATCAGCATTGCCCGCGGGAAAAGAAGGTTACGAAATGGAATAGCAAAAGAAAAGAATGATGGCCAAGGGAGGGAAGGGGGGGGGGGGGGGGGGGGAGGGAAGGACTGGCCCAGCAGCGGTTAAAAGCCGGAACAAAAGGGAGCTCCAAAGAAAGCCCTTTCCACCAGCATGGAAAGCAACGGCAAGTGTACAACCACCGCCAGAACAAGAAGCACATCGGACGTGGAGTCCCTTTTCTGGTCCACAAAATCACGCGAATCGAGCGAGAAATCGGTGCAACACGGTGGATGGGATGGGGGTTGACGCTTGTCGGCGCTGGAACGAAACGAGAAACCGAGAAACGGTCGTTTGTTGAGCGGAAAATGCCGAGAGAAGATTATGACGATTTTCTCGGTGTATTACAAATTCTTTGCCGACTTGGGGGTTTATGTCCGCACGCTTGTTCTTCACCCCCCCGCCAGGTACTTCTTCGATCGCACCTTCGTTTTGGTTGGCTTCTTCATGGCTGCAGAGACCTTTGCTTTGCCGGTCGGGGAATGTTTTCTTCGCGTAGCCCTGTGCGCCTGTCGCGCCTCGATCCCCTCCAGAGGGGCCAGCACAGCTTGTGTGGATTTCGATCCATGTTTCCAGCAGAAGTATGAGCAATGTTCTAGCTCTCTCGCTCGCCGGTATCTTGATTGGTCTCAGGTCTCTGTGCAACGTTTGCGGTGGATATTGGTAGACATTTTCTGCTCTGCCGTGCGCCGTTCGGTTGTGCGATTTCTGCTCTGATGTGAACCAACCTAAGAAAAAGCGCACAGAAGCAAGTCCGCACTCCCTCCGTGGAGGGCACTGTAGGGCTTTGCTCAAGGGCTCCACAGGAATTGAGCTTTTCGTCACGGGGAGTCTTTAACATAATCGTGTTCGGATAGGAATATTTTAGCATCCGTTCGTATTGGTGCAGGATTGGGTTCTCGCAACACACCACGCTGCTGCAAGCGCATGCCAGCGCTTATTGTGTGCCTATCGTTGCGGTGTCGTGTATCTCGGGACATCCAACACGGGTTTTTTTTTTACATGCTGATAGGAATCGACAGAAAAGAAGCTAGAAAATAGCCGCCACCACTCCCCCGGGGGATTCCATGTAACATCATCCATCTCTTTGCGGTGCTCAAGGGCTTTCGAGTGATTCGAAGCAGAGAGTTGAGCAGAAATATAGTGAGCAGTGTCTGAAATGAGCAACAGGCTCCATAAAATCCAACGGAATTTCTTTGGGGCTCTTTTGGGGGTTTAATTGAACGTTTATGTTATTGTGGCGCTTCAAGAAGCGTACTGCAGTTTGTTTTTTTTTTAAGAGTCATTCATATGATTCTTTAGTGATTTCGACTTTTAGTGATTCAAATCAGAAACTGACTCTCAAACGGTTAATGAATCCTTAGATCAGTGGATTCGTCCAGTTTTTGGCAACTGATGAATCGTTGGGGATTCTTGAATCCTTGAAATTAAGATTCAGATTCATTCATCCGGTTCAAAGGTTCATTCAGATTCATGAATCATGAATCAGAGTCACTCAACACTACATAAAACGTTAAATTGCTATGAAAGGGGATCTAAGAATCTTGAAGTCTTTGGTCCTGTTTTGTTCCACTTAGACTACAGAAATTGAAATCGGAGTCAATGTGTTAGAATAAAGATCGAATCATGAGTTGATGGTCTACGCAATGTGTTAAACCTCAGTTAACTCAGCTTCATGGTTTAAGTCATGAATTGAAGGTCGCCTTGAAAAATGAAATTCTCAGTTAACTCATCCATGAGTTATTTAGAGAGTTCAATATAACTGAATTTGAATGATAAGTCAAATCGAAAGATTTCGAATTGCTCTTCTCGGAGGATATAAATTAATTCATTCAAAGTCATATTTATATCATTCATTCATCATCATTTAGAC
Organism: Anopheles marshallii; assembly: GCF_943734725.1. Lineage (NCBI taxonomy): Eukaryota > Metazoa > Arthropoda > Insecta > Diptera > Culicidae > Anopheles > Anopheles marshallii. Next base: position 62,677,331 of record NC_071327.1, read on the forward strand.
ATTAATATTAGTGCATTAGAATGATGATGGTGATATTCTCTTGTACGATACAGGGTTTTAAGTATATTCTGTCAAAATTTAGTCGATTCATCAATATAGTATAATGGCTGTTTTAGTCTATCTAATAAGGTCTAGAACAGTATTGTCTTACACACTTCGTTCATCTAATCGTTAGCACTAAAGTACGAAAGTCTTTCGCTTCTTTCGGTCACAGTTGAATATATGCACGCTAATGAAATTTAAATCCAATTGAGTTATGACCCTTTTCCAACCGTACGACGCGGCGTACAGCAGCAGCAGCAGCACCGATAGACGAGAATAAATGCATGACGAAATGGCAACAAACAAATGGAACAAGATTTAACACCACCCCGAGTGTGTGTGTGTGTGTCTGAGTGCTCGCTTTACTCTCGTTAGGGCGAAGATGGGTGCAGATCATCATTATGCATTCATAGCATAATCTTCATAATGCTGTGACGCCTTGCTGAGTGGGTAGAATATTATTCCGTGATGCTTCCACCCCCCCCCCCCTCTTTTTTTTGTTACACTTATTTTCATCTTCATAAAACCGTTTTGTGGACGTGTTTCGCTATCGCCGGGATTGTCGCATATACCGGTTTATGTGCGCTCCATGTGCTATGCGTCACGCTAGCGTGTGTAGGTAGCAATAGTGGAGTGCAAGTTGTCATGAGGTGTTTCCCAAAGTTCTGCCCGGAGCAGATTTCGTTTTTGGAGAAGTCATATGTGGAATAACTGCTGGCAGTTTCTTATATATCATACTTCCTCATTTTTAATTGCATTGTTAATTGAAACTCCTCCTATTTTCCATTCACTCCAATTAAAATAGGATTTAAATCCGAATCAAAGAATTAAACCTCTTTTCCGTCTAAGAGAATGAAGGTTCACCTCTGAAACTCACTCCTAAAGATTTCAATAGTGTGTTCTTTATCCCACGATTTAAATTGTAAGTTAACTCGTGATTTATGTCGTGACCTTTAACTCACGATCGAGAGTTAATTCTTGTGGGAGTTAACTAACTGGGAGTTAAGTTGAAGGTAATTGTGACGAATTAAATCGAGAGTTCACTCCCATAAGAGTCCGCATAGAGTTAAATCTTAATTGCTTTGTATGATTTAATTCATTGTGAATAAATCGTCAAGAGTTATGTATACTCTTCTGCGAGATTTGAATTAACTCGCTCTCTGGAAAGATTTAAATCATTCATCCAGTCTGAACGATTGTGCACATCACTTGTTCACAATGGACAAAACTTTTTTCAAACACCTGACAGCGTGGTGGATTATTTTGCGGTGTTTAAAAGTAAACCACACTGCCGTGTATAGGTTGCACGTCCGGTGAAATATGAGAAACGAGCTCGTGAGGATGTCATCTTCCGGAAGGTGAGATCGACAGAAACGTTTGTTCTTGGCCGTGCTTGAAGCAACCGAAAAGGGAGTAGAAAATAAAAGAAGTAAATATGATGCTCATCTTTTCCGACGGCGCATCAACAAGGGTGGGCGGTTGAGAAACGATGGCGCACTTCACGTAGAACGGTTCGTGCTTAATGTGGCTTCTCGTTGCACAAAACCCGGTGTGATGTACACACGTATATACCCGGGTGCTCTCAACACTCGGGTGGGTTTTCTGCTGTGGAATTACGATGATGATGACGATGATGATGGAGTTGATATCGAGGAGCGCCTGCACAGAGCAAAAGTGCAGGAGACAGATCGGCTATGAGCGGTTCCTTCTGTTCTGCAATTGCATTCTGATACACACACACACACACATAAGCGCCTGGATGCAAGCAATATCAATTGAATCAGACCCCTCCCCCCCCTACCTACCCCCCCGGTACCTTGGCTTCGCATAGAATTGGATATCAACTGTGCACGGATGCGGAACTTTATCCATTGGGATTGGGATTTCAGGCAGTCGATAGTGTGCGATGAAGCTCTGGACTACCAACGATAGAGCTAAGGCAAGAGCAAATTGCCTTACTCTAACGCCCGCTCCGTTCACTAGTTCTCCGTCCTCGGTCCCTCGGCAAGAACTTTCCAACTGATAGGAAATTAAATGAACCGAGCGCAACCAACCAAAAGAGCCCTGGCCCCTGGTACTGCCGTTTGCAGACAGTGCAAAGATGCTTTTTTATTCTGATTTAGCCTGGCGTGCCTGGCGCAACTTTTACCGGCGAGTTGTGTGTTGGAGTGTTTTACCCAGCCTCGCTCTTGGAGTAGTGGGGGGGGGGGGGGGGGGGGGGGTTTATTTTTTTGGTGTGTCGGCGGTACGGGATCTGTTATTTTCAATCATGGCCATTGAGAGCTTTAGTGCTTTCGCTTCTGGAATGATGGTGGCGTGCCACCGGAAGATCACTACTGCTATTTTCTACATCATGCCATACCGTGTATATCCGTGCAATGATGAAGTTTTGATCAGCTTGCAACAACTCACCACGTGGATGGGGGTGGTTGCATGTGGATGAGGGTTACGCGAGAAACAGAAGTTGTGCCAAGGTGAGTGGCACAATGTAGCGCGCGCGCGCGCGGGGGGAAACGTGTCTTGACTACCGAATCAAGATCTGCGTCCCCGGTGGGTGACCGGGTGGTGGAAGTATAAGGATTAATTTATGTGTTTTGATTTGTTTGCTGCTTGCGAGACGTATGCCTCACCTCTAACCGAGTGCAAATCGACACAAAAAAAAAACGTCAAAGATCGGTCGTCTTTTCTGTAACGTTTACAGGTTTGACGTGCCTAATGTTTTAGCATGTTATTGTTAATAAACGACTCCATAAATTTATGCTTCAAAGCGACTGATAGCGCGCGAGCGTAAACCTTAGCCTCCCCTTTTACACAACTGAGCCCATCTTTATGAGCTAATTTACAGTCACGCATGGCACCGTTTGGAATGTCACAACACGATGCGCGGCGATGCTGTGAATATCGTCGACGGTTCAGCCAGCGGAGTCACCGTTCTGGCTTAAAAATAGCTAAGCTGCTGCTTCGCAACTTGTCGCTATCGTTAGTAGCTTTATTGGTGTAGTTTGCAGCGCTTAACGAGCGCTGTTGTTTACGAAAAATGGTAATAAAATACAAACCACAGTTGTAATTATGGTTCACAGCGCTCGTAGTGTTGGGGGAGGTGTCTTATTTTGATGAACGATTACAAGTACCATCTTCAGACCACCTGCAAGATCGAGATACTTACCTTGGACACTATAAAAATCATCGTTTCGTGCAGTGTTTGGTTGTCTGATTTAGCTTCATTTTGAACTGAATGAATGAATTTGAACATCTATTCGAAATTAAAGAAAAAAAAGTAATGCCGTACACCAGTAGCTTTATCAAATATGATAATCCAGCCAATATTTCCGATATTCCGTCGTTCTACCCTTGCCTAAAAGCATTAAAAACTGAAATTGCCTATCTTAACAAAAGTACAGTTGAAAATTCATCTGCTAAATTAATACACAAAAAAGTTCTTGAATCATGTCCATTGCCACACGTACAAACAAAATATTACTACTATAGTTGGAAAAAGATTTGGAAAAATATCAACTGCAACGCTCTTAATTCCAAACAAAGAAGCCAATACTACCTATTGGTTAACGAAAAAATAACAACACAAGAACTAAAATATAAATTTGGAATGAGTTCACATGCGAACTGCCTTGAATGTACGACGATAGAAAACGTAGAACATAAGTTTAAAGACTGTAAAGCTGTATGTCATATTTGGAGTTTATTTTGCGAGATAATGCGTGATAAACAAATACCGTTACCGCCGTTTGAGCAGTTAATCAAACCTGCATTGGACAACGTGAAGAAAAAGTACAGAACTGCTATCATGTCTGCATTTATAAATTATGTTATAATTATTGAAAACAAAGAACTATGTAACTACACAAACATAAGCAAACATCATTTGGAACAAATGATTTTCTTTTAGGAATATAGTTAGGATATAAGTTTTGTAAAAAAAATAATAATAAAAAAAAAATTCGAAAGGTTCATGATTTATAACCTCCACCTATTCCTGATTTGAATGACTCCTCGGTAAAGATCCATACGTACGACTCTTCTCCAAAGATTCGTTAAGCACAACACTAGTTTGAAGCAATAAAATTAACCAATAATTGCATGTTCCTAACTGGTGGCAGTTAGTGGTTTTTTTTTATTATCTTCGTTTTCTAAACTCATCGCTAGCATAGGTTTAACTTCCCCTTGGAAGTGAAATGGGTTGGAAAATTATTTTATGAATCCAATGATCCAAATGATCCCCCATCTTTTGGGGTTTTTGAATGACGTTCTAAACCGTTCTCAAGCGGTTTTTTTTTATGCTGGTGTTTTTGTTGCTTCCCTCTCTGAAGCTTATCTCGTCTGCTCCATTGCTGTGCTGCTGATAGTCCAAAATAGTCGTGGGGAGATACGCAACAGCCATTCACATGTGTCACACAAATGAAAATAAACTAATCCATTTATTCAACGGAGAGCAAGTCCCCTCCCCTTGCCAGCCGCAGGCATATTGTGAGGGGCAGAGACCGTGCGCCGTCCGCTGCAAAGTGTGTTTAACCCCTTTTCCGTGGTGGGGAATCGTAAAATTTCTCTGCAAAACCCTTCCACACCCCATATCTGTGGGTCCGATTTATCTTGATCATCGGCTGTGTTTGGGCCATCGTCGCCTCATTCTCGCACCGTACGTCGTCGTGGCTCATCCGATGATGACGGTGATGATTTGATTGTCAAGCTGCTCAATTTAATTCTCGTGCGTTAAGGCTGGCCACATGCCAAACCGATGAAGGAGGGGTGTTTTTTTTTGTGTTGACTGCCACGGATACGCAAGTGAGTGTATACGTTTGGTTAATGGTTAGTGTTCCTGTATGACCCCCCCGCCCCCTTCCGTCAGCTTCCGGTAGAATAAATTGTTGTGCGCCTCTGTTAAGCCCGCGTTTGGCGGATTAATCGGCTCCCCGTCGGTCAGTGGAATGTTGGGTGGTTTTACGAGGACTATCAAGCAGAAGGAATGTGTCCACCGGCGAACAGGGATGGGGGAAGAAGTGATTAAGTTTCCTAACCAAATGCAAACTGTTCCGCCGTTTGGGGGTTGGAAAATTTGAAGAAGAGATCGATCTGGGGTATGCGAGAAAGTATGTGGTGACAGACGACCCACTGGTATGTTGTGAGGTGGGTGTTGCAAATAGCCCCGAGATACAACGGATTTACTAGGGCTTAAGTTGTTTTTTCGGGATTAACATTGGTGTTTGTGTGTGTTTGTGTGTGTGTGTGTGTGTGAGTGATCGTTTCACCTTTCCTTTCAACGCTTCACCCACTGTCAGGTCGCTCATCACGACGTAGCATTACGCCACTTCAACAGCTTCGCTTCAATCGGTCATTTTGTGTAAGTTTACAACCTGCCTGACCTCTTCGATGCCACCACCACCCCCCCAAACATTGCCAGGTGAAGCCAAAGCGGTGTTAGCCTCACCTCAGCTAATAGAGGTGTCAGTTTCAACAAGCAAAGGCAACCATTCGGTGGTGATGTTAAATGCAAGATTGGCCACAAACGGTAGAGGCGCGACGGCAACAGCGAGACCGGGGAGGGGCACTAACCAGCAGCGCAAGGTGTCACGGATGGATACCGAGCGTAGAAAGGTTTCAATTTACTTGTCCGCGCGGCACTTTGCCTGCACACTCTTTCTCTCTCGCGCAAAACCCAGTCGATGGTCGATTGTAACTCCTGAGGTCATGTTTCTTGCGTACACATGTGGTGTACCAGGCATAGGTGTGTGAGCCCGTTGAGTGTGCAAAACTGGAACGCTGGGATTGGTTGGGGAAAATTATCCTTCGCTTCGTTTGACATCATGCTTTAGGTATTATGGCGTTCACTGCTTGGCTACACTCTACGTCAATAGGTAAGGAGCCCACTAGGTGAGCACTTTTTTCCGATGGTTGTGATTGTGGCGACGATGCAAATTGGGACAATAGAAGTGAGACTGGCAGTTTTAACTTAGTTGCGAGGTTCACTGAGGTCCCAAAGTGTGATCATTGTTGTTGGTAGGATTTGGAACTCTTGAAGAATCCTCGGAGATGCAAACAGGGCATTGAGAATTTTAGTTGTCTTCGTTTAACCTCGAAGCCATTGAGAAGACTGGGAACGTTTCAATTAGTCAAAGAGTTGGCGAAATGTTCTACAGAATGAAGAGTCTCAGAGAGAATTCCTTGAGAGCTAAGTCGTCTACTTGCACCCAACATAACAGGGATTTTATGGGAAATTCAGGTTCGATGATCGTAGACCTCGACCCAATCGAGGTTTGATCGGTGCCGCAAAACCAATAACTTTACCTGCGCTGAAACCGATGAACCATTCGAATGTGGTGGAATTCTTTGAGGCACGCAATGTCCATCATCTGCTGGTACAGCAGGCTCGTCCAGCACCGTTCAGAAGAGTTTGCTTTGTTTGCGTTTAGTCGTTCATTTTATGACGCAAAAAAAACACGACCGTAGCACAGTTTCGTCGCAAAGAGATTTCGCTCCTTTCACCACCGAAGTGACGACACTGCTCCGGCTTGTTGGCATACCCGCTCATCATTTCCCTGACTTTTCCCCGACTTGGATCGCTTTTATGGATATTCTTTTTTCTCCTCTGCTCGTTTCACGAATCAAATCATGATAAAATTATACTGTTTTATGGCACTGGTTTTTGGGCACCATCGGGTGGGGGGGTAGGTTATTTCTTTTTGCCGTGGGCGGCAGCTCGCTGTGAGCCATTTTATTTTATTTGCATGCACCGTTTTGTACCGTTTGGTGGCATTACGGCTGTGTTGGCACCTTAGAATCTGATTTGCATTTGCCCGGTCGGTGTTTATCCGAGACACCGTGGCGAAGGCAGAGGGAGTTTTATGGTGGCGTTTCTTGACAGAAAGGTGTCCCACCTTTTTTTTTTGGCAACACTCATCATCTTCATCGCCGTTGAACACCGGAACACACACTCATGTGGTCGGTTGCCCAATTTGTTCAGCACTGTCTGCCAGCATTTGTTGATGCGAACTAATAGCAATATTCATGAGGTAATGAATTTCTCGATGGTGGAGACCGTACTAGCGGAAACCAAGCAAATCGCAATAAAAAAAGGGACTCTTCGGGGCGCAATCTCATTTAAATTTGAGACACATGCTTCCACGTTGACGTGATCATTCGTCGTTGACAATTGTAACCCGGGGGGGTGGAAGGTTAGCTATCCGCCCCAACATGTCAACCATTGCCATAAATGTCTGATTGTGATCCCGGCAAAGATATGCTGCAGGTGGGTGGGATGTACAGGTTAATAGAGCACCTGCTATGCCGGTGCCCAGGCTTTTACATGTTGTGTTGACACTTGGAATGTTTTGGCATAAGATTTACCGAAGCATAACACCCCCGCCCTCCCTCAACCCCACATTCTCTCCACAATCGACGGCGAAGCGTTACAATGTGAGGCGAACGGAAAGCATGCAGATCGTTCCACTCGGTCTGTGAACGATGGCCGTGAGAAAGCATCCATCCGTGTCACGGATATACAATGCGAAAATCGGGACTTCTAGACGGAGCAGTACGTCGAAAGTGGCCCATCGAAAACGTTGGTTGGGATGGAGGGGGACGTGATGATGTTTGTTTTGCATGCCCTAAACTTTCTCCACCCGGGCTGCTGCAAAGCTGGAAAAGACTTTCTTCGCATCGGAAGTACGCGAGCAACTCGCGCTGATGGAGGTGGCGTGTCATTGTGCTGACGATGGCAAAATAATACTGTGGTACGTACACATATCACACATGCACGACACCACCACCATGCTGTTGACGGAAATACCTACCCGATATTGAGCAGATTTTGCGGCCATTGCTTTTGCTCGCCAGCCAGCGTTGTTGTGCTCTTCTTGTGCCAAAATCTCTGAACATCATCCCCCCTTGTTGAAGACGGGAAACAGAGTGTCCCCCATTGGGGGGGGGGAGGCAAGAAGTTGGTTGAAGAACAAACATTACTTAACTCCGTCAACTCTGCTGGCGGTTTCGGTTTGATTGATGCCATCGTCTTCGGCGCAACGGAACGGAATTGTGTTTGTGTAAGACAATCCATTTTTCCCGTGTGTATGTGTGTCTGTGTGTGTGTGTTTGGGGGGTTTTGGAGCTTTTGCTCCAGCGCTTTCAGCATTGACAGCTCTCCAATCATTTTGGAGTCAAGTGTCAATCTCTTGTCTGTGGGAATGGTTTTATTCTTTACGCTTGTTTACACACACAGATACGCTCACAACTAGTACATCGGTTCCAGATGTGGTGGAAGAGGTACCCTTTCGGTAGGATAAATCCCAAGGAATGTTTTCTAGATCACTTCACTTTGCTGTTCTTCGAAAGAGGGCTTCAGGCGATGAATATACGCCGGGGTTTTTTTTCTCTCTTTAGTAAGGTGGTACCAACCGGTGTTGCTCAAACAACGCAAAATCCTCGCTATTACGGATGTACGTGTGGGGACGAGTCGTTGTGTCGTTCTGCTTCCGGTGCGCTTGGGTCGCGTATCCTCTCGTGCACGGGGTAAAGTGAAGTGTGCCAGAAGTGATATATCCGTTATAATACGAGACGGATGCTCGCTCGGTACCTTGTACCGCTTTTATAAACCCACCCAGAGAAACTCTTCCTTTATGCTTTGACGTTAGTGGTGATCCCTTTGGGAAGGATGTCCCAGCGCGCACCAACAAGAAGGGAAAAAAAAGATTCTTTCGCTCCATCCAGCGCATCGTACCATCGACTCGTTGGTGGATGGTTGTGTTTTTTCTTGCTTTCGATTTGCGCAACCAGCTCCGTACCTTGCACCGTTGAAAGCGCATCCCGTCGGGTGGAAATAGTCTGCGGCTCTCCCCCCCTCACACGGTGTTAGGTGCATCATACCACTCCACTCCACGAGCACCAAAATCACTTGACGAGGGAACAAATTCCTTTCCGTCACCAACATCATCGTCAACTGGTGCTGCTGCTGCTGCTGGAAAAGGTTTTTCCGATTTTCGATGTCAACGAGTTTTCCACGAGTTTGGCGCGGCTGGCTGCACCGTGTCGTCTACAACCCAGCAAGCCAAAGTAGAGACATTGCTGTTGCTAGAAATGGTTCTAGCCCTCTGTGCCGAGTGTCTACGGGTTCTCAATGGTCGGTACCCGTCACGTCCGTGAATTAAGGAAACGAGATTTTATCGTTCGTCGTGTCTGTTTTTCGGTGTGTACTCCGTCACACCGCATAGTGGGGCGAAGAGAGATACTACGTTCTGCCCCAAGATATACACTTCCGGGTGTCGGGCGTGTATTCTCGAGCGATTGGACGACTGCAGACTTTTTGTGTGTTCCCGCCGTTGTACCTTCGGCACCGCACAACGACGTGTTCTGATGGTGGTTTGGTAGAAGAACATAAATTGTTATCGACAGCCTGGACCTGGTCGTGTGTTTTGGAATGGCAATCAAGCACTTCCCGATGGTAAAGGGGACAACAGTCACACGGTGGATGTGTGACCGCCACAATCGATTGAATAATAGTTTACCGTTGTCACCTTTCAGATACGGCATGCCGGCAATTGGCAATTGGGAAGACGGCTTCGGCTTGCGGACGATCGAAAATGAAAACGCTACACTTCCATCTCAATTGGATTTGTGTCGGAACATCAGGCTTCCGTTCCGTACCAAACACATACAACCTGCGTCCAACGGTTCTGGACACTGGTGCGCTACTGCTCTTAGGCTTGTTCCGAAGGGAGAACACATTCTACTAAACGAGGATGTGTCAATTTGGAGTGAGGGGGATTTTCTCCATTTCTTCGGGATAGGGTATGTCTTGAAAATGTCTTGATATTCCGAGAGTTCCTTTAGAAATGTGCTTTGACATTAATGGAAGATTTTGTAAGGTACTAGCTCTGTATCAACCCAGGTTTTGGAGTAATCTTCAACTACATCAGGACTCCCTAAGGAACACATAAGTTCAATGTCTAAAAATAGTACATCGATGCTGAGATATGCTCTAGGTTGCTAGCTGTCAGCCGACCTTTCTACTGTCTTAGGAAAATTTCTCCACTATATAGAACTTATATAGTTCCAATACTCACATATGTCTCGTAGACATGGACTCTGTCCAAAACTGACGAAACCCTCATAGGCATTCAAGAGGTAGATGATCAGAAGGATTTCGAGTTGTATGACGAACTCCCTGTCGTACAGCTGACTCTAGTCCGGTAAGCTCCGGTGGGCTGGTGATGTCATGAGAATGACACCGGACGACCCAGCTCGTAAAGTCCTTTTGGATCGTCTACATGGACAGAGGAGGCGTGCTAGACCCAAATTGAGATAAATGAAGATGATTGAGATGAAGTCATCGCGTTGATGCGTTTGAAGGATTCTTGCAGCAGTCCTCCCACCGCAAATAGGTTGTATTGGCTGATAAGTAAGTCAGCACAAGTACTCACACTAAACATAATCAATAAAGCAACAAAAGAGAGGAATTTGCTAGACGTTTTGACTACTGCTGTTCGAGGTGATGAAATTAGAGCTCTGCAATTTTCCGTTCTCCTAGCGTGTCTCCGCCCCAATCCTTGCCTTGGGGTTAGAGAAATCACAAAACGAAGAGCTGGGGATGAAATGCTCTGTTTCACGTCCGTAAAAAAAAAAAGAAAACGAGGTTATCTTCCCTGATGCAGGAATGATTCGAAATGGATCCTTGTTTGCTGTTTCCTCGCATGTCCACCACCAACCAACGCTCTGCCGATGCATACCGGAACATATGCGGCATACAACGGATGTGTATGATGGGCACCACAAAGTCACAAAAGACAACGTGTGCTCAAAACGCGCAGAAAAACTGTGATTCTGCCATAGAAAACAAAAAAACAACTCCGGCAAAGTTGTGTGTTGCCCCAAATCGAATATTCATATCCGGCACAGCACTGGTGTGTTGTCGATGTCTTCGCCATCATCATCATCATCATCATGGGAGAATGATTTTTGGGGGGAGAAAAGTTTGTTGTCCCATTGCTTGTCGGAACATTCTCTCCATTCAGGGGCACCCTTGTGTGTGTGTTTGGAGTAAATGTATTGCCGTACCACGCCAGATCCAATCGGACAGGCAATCCTTTGATCGTGTTTTTGTTTGTGTCAAAGATCTGATTTTTAACGTGCACCCTTTCCCCTCGCACACATCGGTTGGCCAAAGCAAAGCGCCAGCTACGCAGGGTTGCGTTCCGTAGTAATCAATAATTTAACAGCCATTAGTTTTTTTCCCCCCCCATGATGCGCATCATACACATGACCGGTTATCGGCCAGTTTTGTATGGCTGTGGGGCTCTATATACGTTATGGCAAGCAAATTGATATCACTTCCGGCACCAAGGTGTGGTTGGATTGTATCACGCAAAACCATACATCCATATTGTTGAACACATGTTTGGGTCCCCTTGTGCAACCAGGATAAAACGGGACCAGCAGCAGGACAATAAAGGCACGATACGAGAACGTGAAAGTGTGTGTCCGGTGAAGCTAATTTAATTTGTACGAAATAATATCGTTACTCCACCGTAAAACATGCTGTGGGAAATGACAAATGAACATTGAGGACGGGAAAGGGGTCCCTACAATTGAATTGCCTGCTACCACCAGACCCACCCCCTCCCTCTCCTCGTAATGTTTGGGAAAACACCCGGACAGTGGCACGCAGGACGGCAATGCTCAGTAAGGGATGCGAGGAATGGCCATTTGTACCACACACCTTACTACATTATCGGCATTGGCATCTCACAGTTTTGTCCGGTGTGTGTTAACCTCCCGCTATACACCGCCCTGGGGACACATTTTCTATTGCGTTTCGGTTCCCTTCCTGGTCTACTCTCGGTGTATGCGTGTGTGTGTGCCTTCTTGTACTATGAAGTGCCAAATGTGCCAAATTCATCGTGTCATTTAATAAAATTGTCAAAACTTGCTGACTGCGCGTATTCCTCACACTTTTTGGTCCATTCTTGTTGCCAGTCTTCATCCTCTTCCCCTTCCCCCTTTCTGTCGGGATTTTTCATCGTGTGCCGGCTGCAGCAGGCACACCAACACCCCCCCGAAGTTGGCGTCAAAGTTGTCCAATTTTTTGTCCAATCCAGCTTATGGTTGGAAGCGATTCGATTTGGGAAAAGAGTGCATGAAGGACATGGTGGGGAGGGTGCAATATGGCCAGTTTTTCCATTTATGCTGTTTTTTTCCGTTTTTGGTTGTTGGGAACTGTCTATCGCATGCTGACTCGCCAATGCAAGCACACACAAACGAGCGACTGTGTGTGGTTACGACGTGGAACGAATCGAATAATTTTATTTGACAGACCAAAGCAACTGGATCGGTCCAGTCCCATACAAACGGGGGGGTTTTTTTTTGTAAGGACTCCATCCATTTCATTCGCGTCCATTTCTCGCTCGTTCTCCTCCATTTTGTTTGTTTTGTTTTTCAGGGAAATTCAGCCTTTTTTTCGGTTTGTTGGTTTGTTATATTGAATGTTGGAAAATGGCAAAAAATAGCACCCACAGGATCAAACAGTTTTCCATCACCCAGTGTGTGTGGGGGGGGGGGGGGGGGAGGAACGGGCAGGATGCTGTGGGGGTTGATTGGAGAATATGGAATGTGTGCTTGCGTGTACCGGTGGTGTAAGGACCGGGTTTTTGGTTGGGATTTGCCGGGATAAATGGTTTTGCGAATGAAAATTCCATCCACTAACCGGGAGGCATTTTGACGTTTCGGCTTCGTTCGCCAAACTTTCCAACCAATCTCGGCCAACCGAATATAGGAGGGTGGGGGGAACGCAGGGATTATAAAAAAAAGTGGAAGTGGAAATGCTTTTGCATTGAACAAAATTCCAACCGTTTTTGGGTGTGTTGATCCCGGTGCAGCCGGAGCTACCCCGCGCTGCATCGGAACACACGACGGACGTTTATCGGTTGGATAACTCCACGATCGTGCCTGGATTGGAGCACGCGAGAGGGGGGGTTTTTTTGTGGTTGTGTCCGACCTATCATCATCATCATCCTGCTGTGTACGGTATTTACTCGGTACAAATCGAGTTCACCTGCAAACAACAAGTGCATTTATTCAATTTCATTCCACCGGACACGGAGCGGGTTCACGGGGAATTTAATTCGAATGATGGAATTGCAATGGGGTTTCGTCCTTCCTTCCTTCCTTCCTGTCACGGCACTTCTCTCGGGGCCCCGGTGTTCGGATTTCGCATATCGACAACATATCAGGACCGCAATCTGTTTTTCCCTACCTGTGTTAATTTACTCACCCGAAATCGTCCGCTTTGCCGAAACTACTCACCCCGCGACGCACATTACGACGACAATCCGATTTTATGAGCCTGTCGAGAGCAATTGAACCATCATGATCTCGTGAATCTCGGGGCCGGGGATATGTGGCGCGTTGCTAGTCAGTTCCGGCTTCGGCAAAGAATCGGCCCAATCCCTACCGTTAAGCCCACTCCATACCGGTTTGGAGGTGATTGCGATGTGAGAAAAGATTATATCGCCCTTCCCTTCGTCCTTGTCGATGGATTTTAAACGAGTGGTACCGAATATATCGCATATTGTTCATGGATTTTGTTGTGCGAACGATGGGTGGTGGTGGTGGGGTGATCTCCGGATCGGATCGATAAGTGCGGTGCCACCACCAATCTCTATCCGTCCTGTTTCGTTCCGCTCCGGTGTTCTGGCGTTCCTTTTAACATTCCCTGTCTCTTTCTGTTTTCTTTGTTCCCGACTGGTACACAGTCCGGTCCGTATCCTTGCCAAGGATGCTTAACGTATTCGCTTGCTCTCTTGCACTACTGGCGGCATCATAACTGCCTCTCCCGATGAAGTACATGTTGCAAAATTCGTTATCCTTTTTCGATAGCGAATATCTCTTTCTCGCTCTCGTTTTATTTCTCTCTTTCTTTCCATCGCTCCATCTCTTTCTTTCTCTTGCGTATTTGAGATTGCTTTCTCTTTCTTCTTTGCTTTCGCAAACGTTTCAATGGCGGAGTCCTTCTGCACGTCGTCGTTCTCCTGCAGGAATCTACCGATGTATGTGTGGAAAAATCCCTTGCCGGATGGGAAAAAGTATCATAATCGGGCTGCACAATGGCAGCTGGGTACAACATCATTGCCGCCTTTGGCCGTCCGAACGGTTCTCGTTATTCTTCCGGCCAAGTACCACCGACGTTTTCACTCCATTATGAGATAATGATATATCTATCTCGCGCGCGCGCGCGCGCCATATGCCATCTTCTATATCGACCAACAATTTCAGCCCCTTGTTGGAGGGAAATCCCGTGCTGTGAGGGAGGGGAATGTACGGTGTGGGTGATAGTACCGCTGCACGGATCATATTTTATCGCTTTTTTTTTGGCGTGGGACGGAGGGGGGGCGGGAGTACTTCTGGCTTATCTGTCGCGTGTGGGGTTGTGGCGGCCCCCAGAAGCTTCCATGTGTTTATGTAGAAAAAAAAATGAATGGATATGCTCATCCCGTTCCCGGATGATGCTGAAAACTCACGCCAGAATAAATAATCTTCCAAAAATCTCTCATTCCTCGTTTGCTCCCGACCCCCTGCGGGGCCACCCGGAATTGATGCTTTTGCGGAATCAATATTGTGTCGTCATGTGTCGGCTTTTGAAGATTGGTTTTCCACCGTTTTGCTGCGAACATCCGGGGGCACAATGCCGGATTGCCGGGGACGGGGCAGGAAGTCTCCGGAACCGGGAATGTTTGACGACGGCAACGACGACAGTGATTGAGTGCCGAATTGCGGACAAAATGTTTGTGTGTTGTATTTTTATTAATAAACTACCGGGGAACGGTGCCACCCGCCCCCCCGGGCCGACCGGTCCGGTCACTAACCATATGTCATGTTATTCCCTTCCAACCGGCTTTGCTCTCCCGTTTCTTTCGCTCGTGCTCTCCCGGTGTGGCAGCTAGACACGCGAAATTGTTGGGCCACCGGATGCAGACGTTTTTGGTTAAGCGGGCATACCAAACAGCCTAATGGAGTGAAACAACCGTGCGTCTTCCTTCCGTTTTCCGGCTGTGGATTTTTAGGGTTGCGTCAGAGGACATAAGACGCCCCGGGGGGTGTGCGGCACGAGAAGGAGGGGGGGGGGGGGGGGGGGATTGTGTGGAATGGCGTTCGTGTGAAGAATGCGCAACCGAATGGCAATCGAAAATTGGTGTGAAGCACAAGGGATTTAGTGATAGCGAGAGAGAGAGAGGGAGTGAGAGTGAGAAAGAGAGAGAAGGAGCAGATATAAACGCGTGAACATTTGTGGCATTTTGAAAACGGTCACCACCCCGTAATTGGATGAAGGGAATTTAAGTGGCGAATGATACACATTTCCCTTCCGCCACCCGTTGCCAGCCCTCCAGCTTCTTCGCCATCTTACCCACTCTATCTCGTTCTGGGCTTGTTTGTCGCGTTCGGCGTGAAATGCGATTTACTGACGCTCCACCTCCATTCGCCGGGCTCTAGGGCTAGGCAGTGGTGACCAAGCGGACGGTGGAATGCTTTTGAAGATAGTATGGTTGTCCAATGAGGCATGTCAGCAGCGAAGAGAGAAGGGTTAATTTGCAGTCGGAAGCGATTAACCTTCGGGGAATGTTATGATGCAGCTAAACAAGCCTGGACACTGAGGCAATTTGCTTAAAAGTTTGTAGAATGCCCTTGAGAATGTTGGTATTCGAAGGTATTAACACTGTTTTACGGTCAACGCCGGAACCGGGATTAGGCAAGCTTGCCAAGGACATCTGTTGAATTTCTTATTGGATACGATTTAATCCTTGTGCAAAAGTTCCTGGCAATTGGTCGAGTAATAATTTATTATATTCTGAATTACTGATCAATTTGTTTTTGTTTTTGTTTTTGTCGGCAGTAGTGATGTGCACAATGATTCAGTATGAATGAATGATTTAAATCTTTCTAGGGAGTGAGTTGATTCAAATCTTCAAGAAGAGTATTTAGAACTCTTTGTGATTCAACTCATTCACAACGCATTACACAATTCTAAATAATTAAGATTTAAATATTTGAGGCGACCTTTAGTTCACGACTTGAATCGCGAGTAAACTCCCAAGAGAGTTATTCACGGTGACCTTTAACTCACGATTTAAATCGCGAGCCTCACACTCCCACAAGAGTTAACTCACGTTTCAAATCGTGAGTTAAAGATCGCCGTAAAGAATTAGTTAATTAAGAAGAGTTAATTCACTATTTAAATCATGTCATGAAGACCACAGCCTTCCCCTGCTGAAGAGTGAGTATAAGATTCAAATCTTCATTTATTCAACTCTTTAACTCGGATTGAAATCCTCGAAAAAAAATTTGCCATCTCTAGTTACCATTTTATTCATTTCGAGCAGGAACTTTACAAACGTTGTACTATATAATTAAGGTGTGCTTCATGCTGCTAAAAGTACAATTTTTTGTACCCAGATTGCTTGCAAGGTCCTTCTTTTAAATGCAGTGCAATTATAAAAGTAAACATAAAAGAGACATCCAGCAGTAACGAACCGAACTGAAAATGAATGAAAGCCTCCCCGGCACAGTGAAAGGGGGGGCCGGCAGACCCTTAGAGAGTCTGGCCAACGCAACGACGATGATAATGGGGTCGACCCGCTAGTGGATAATTAGTGAGCACTATCATCATCATCATCATCATCATCATCGAAACTCACCAAACGTCGTAAGTAGCGCCTACGGACGGGTACGCCCTGTCGGATTACGGAGCAGTAAAGAAAAAATAGTACGAAACGAGCAAAAACTAAAGAAAACGGTCACTTAAAGCAGAACAGAAAGAATGGAAATTATGCGCAATCGAAGAACCTCGGCACCGTTCCCCCTCCCCCACCGGGATTGTTTGTCCATCGTCAATACAACCGGAGCATGGTTGTGATGAAAACGGCATATTATCTTTTGCTACAACGTCCGAGAAGTTTAAGATACCGCCGGTCGAAAGAGGCACACCACCCCCCAAAGGAGTGCGCACTCGAGCTGCTCGCGAAGTATCTTGGACGCTATTCCGTGTGTGTTTTTTTTTTCTTTCGCTTCTGCGTAGTCGCTGCCCCTCGAGAAATTACGCCTCCGTGCAGTTTCGTATGCTTGATTTCTTGACTTTTTTTTGCGGCCCATTGCGAAGTAAAAACGCAAAGCGAAGGAAGCGATAGGAAGCGATGGTGAAGTAAGCAAGAAAAAGTAAAGAAGCTAAATCGACCGTCATGCCAAACCGGGTGAGAGGTGCAAATGGCAATCCGAACCGCGACCGGCTCATATATTTCTGATGGGCGCGCCCGGATTGTCGGGTAATTATGTAAATGATCATCAACCGAATGGAACTGGAGACGGGTGAAGGTGCGACTGGTGCGCCTGCCAATGGTGGATGGGAGGAGATGGGTGGAATGGGGGTGGTGGTGGGGGGAGATACATTTCAAAATGATATCCGTTATCTGCTCGTGCCCGATATGATATGCACGTGTGGTGGCTGGTGATGGGATTATAAATGTGATCACCGGCCATCACCATCATCATCCCGCGGAGGCTGATCTTGTGGACGTCGTGAACGTCGCCATTATCGTAGCCATTGGCAATTCCTGAAATGACGTGACGTGACGTTCGCGGTCAACATCTTAATAGGGTTGTGCCGTGCGAACGAGATGAAAGCAAGCGCCAAAGCGAGCGCGCACCTCTTGTGGATTCGAGCAGAGCCACCCTGAAGACGCGGACGTTAGGTTAATTTAGTTGTTTTCGTTGGTGACCTATAATTAGGATAAGAATAATTATAACGCAAGGTTGTGAAAGGTCGCCCGAAAGGGTGAATCTAAAGCACAAGGGCACATGATCCGCAACCGATGAACGATGAACGTTGGTTCGAACTAAAACGGAAGTCCCGAACGTAAAGCGATAAGAACACCCGATAACAGCAAACATCTGTGTGCTACACACCATCTGCCGACCAGAGGCAGCGTGTTCCCAACGCAACGAAGTCGCACATGTGTCAAGTTGTTAGTTAAACGAAGTTAACATTCATAGAACCCGCCAAGCACAAACAAATGTCGAACATTTTGCACGTGATTAAACAGACGACGTCCCACGTCCGCGTATCCGGGGTGAAGGTGTGGTGGGAGGCGCGACGATGCGGTGGTTTACTACTTACTAAGTTGTTAAGTGACACTTTTGGCGGTAAAACATGCGCCCTGGTTGGGTGCGTGCGTGCTCCGGCCGCACCTTTGCTGTTCGCCAGTGTCGCTCTGTTAACGCCTTCGCTCAAATTAGCAAACTGTTTCCAACCGTTCCCTCGCTACAATAGCCGGCTGGCACACTGGCAAGCCGCGTGTATGCTGATGGATGCTGCTAAAAACAAGTGTTTCTCAATTTGTTCTCACAACCTCAAATAAAGGTGAGAATGGGTGTTACTTTGGGCCGTATTTTGTGGGTGTTATTAAATGAAAATATTCCACAGCGATTCGGGATGGGGAGAATATAATTGAAATATAGCTGAATTTGGACAAACCGTACCATTTGATAATGCAAAAGCAGCATCATTTAAGACGCCAAAAATAGTTGAAAGTAGAATTTGTGCTGAATGAATCTTATGCGAAGAGTCATTTATATCAATCTCGACTCTTTAAAGAGTCATGAATCATTATGATTCCTTAAATATTGATGAATCCCTAATAGGTCAATGAATCGTTTGCGGAATTGAATTCGTTTTGCTTATTGAGGATTCATTGAATCATTGAAGATTCATCATTCTTGAGGATTCACAAATCTTTGAAGATTCATTACTGTTGAGGTTTGGTGAATCTTTGAAGATTCGTCAATTTTGAGGATTCATGAATCCATGGGGATTCATGAGTCTTGAGGATTCACGAATATAAAAGGATTCATCATTCTAGTTCAAAGATTCCTTCAGTTTGACGAATTTGAATCAGATTCACCCAACACTAGTGAATTGGCTTGTCAACAAGTGAATCAACGATAAATAAATGCCAGCATGTTACTACTTTGCAATGCGTTTATAGTAGCGAGTACTGTACTGACGTCTTCAATCACTTCCAATCATCCTTGACATTTGCCCCGTTTGCCTAAAATGCTGACTGGTTTGCCATATCCACTGGAACACTCTGCGACCGTAACCCCAACGAACGTCTTGAATGGGAGAGGTGTTTGAGGTGACAATTCAATAAAACTCTCGCTCCATCATGGTTTCATTGTTGCTCGGAAGGCGCACACTAAATCAGCGTAGCGTGTCCTCCACTCCTACTTTAACAAGCGATGAAAAGGAAAGATTGAATCGAGCCGGACGGGTGAGACCCACAAACCATTGGGGCCCCATAATGGGGAAGCATTCAAGAAACCACGCGCATCGTTTACGCTGCCTCGGGCGCGATCGTTTCCCCGGGTCGATATGATGCCGCCAGTCTCGTAGTAGAGAGAGAGAGAGAGAGAGAGACGGAGCGTACCGTACCGCGCATAATACGGTGACGACGGGCAGCAGCAGTAAGTGCGTGTGTTGTGACGGTTGGGTGCATTTTCAACAAATTAGCTGCATAATCAATAACAAGCGGTTGGGCATCCTTGGTGTGCTGCAGCACCTTTTGCCAATGACGACGCTAAAACGCTGGAAAAAGCGGGAGGAAGGGGTACAAACCTTCGTCCATCGTTTCACACTTAGTCAGAACGATTAGTGTGCAGCAAAACGAAGCGCCAATGAGCGGATGATGATGCTGCTGCCCTGCTGACGGTGGCCGGGTACATCACTTCGTGTCAGTTGCGCAAAAAGTTTACGGTTGCTTCGCTTCTTTCACTTTCAACGCGTAACAAGCGGTCCATCAGTTTTAGCGCACCATGCCCTTCTATCCCAGGCCAGACTCTGGCGAACATCAGTGCTACCGTCGTTGGAGTAGCGGCGCTCGGTACGTGAGCTCAAAACATCCCGCAATTCGCATGTGTCTGGTTCGTTAAAATTAGTCGGCAGAGTTGGACGCGTAAGGCCACAGTGTGGCGGTGTTCTTTGGTGCCCTCTTCGGTTTCTCATTCCACCTTTGGCCTTCTCAAGGATCACCACCGTGATCTGCCTCTTCCGTGGAGTGATAGACCGCAGCCGGGCATAATAAGCGAGACAAAGAAGAAAGCCACAAGATGGGCAGTCTTTCCTGCACGTTTTTCTTTTTAATGTCTGTGGAGAGGCTCGGTTTCTGTGAGCGCACGCTAATAAGACGCAGATAGGTCACCGAGATGTATTGGAGGTGAGTTATGAAGGATCGTTCTATCGTCGGTTCATCACGTACCCGAAAGCGGGCCTAATGTGTGCGCATCGTTTCGTCTGCCGACGCGCTGTGTTATTAAAAGGAGGAACGAATTTCGTGTTTTTGGTTGCTACTTTCTCTTATGAATTTAACCGTAACGCTGGCGTCAGACGTCAGAGATTTATATCGTCAGATGAAGTTGCTAAAGTGTGTATCCATCTCGCTGAAAACGAGCACTACTTTATTTATCGTACTCCACGAGAAGAATTCGGGGGAAAAAATTGCGAGATATTCCGTTCTAACCACGTTGAAATATGGGCTTCTCTGCTATGTGGCGTTAATCGAACGACCACCAGAAGTCGTTTAGTCGCAACGACGAACCACCCGGCAGTGGAGTGGCCAAAACGACTTAATCGCAATGTGTTTGAACTCGAACTTCGGACGACCTTCTAAATCATTCCGACGATATCGGCACCCACATCCGGATCGGGGCAGCCGACCCGAGTGAACTGTGCTCGCGAAATCCCGCCACAAAGTGAGTGGAAAATTTATAGATCCTAATGCGCTCGCCCCCACCAGGTATATAGGTGCCGCTTCCTACGGACACTTGGGTTCCGGAGTGGTTCGCCTGGTCACCAATCATTCGGTGGATACAGCCACCTGGAAGCAGGGATCTCCTCTGGATAGAGCAGGGATTACATGGCTGCTCCTAGGGGGCGGTGGCCTTTAGATTCGGGCGAGTAAAGGTGGCCAATGTAATGAAAATTCACTGACCACAAAATGTGGGCAATGGGTGGGCAAGGTCCAGGAAGGTACGGTGTCAAGATTTATGTACCCTTGTGTCTCTCTATTCCGCTTAGCTTACACGCGGTAGCATTAGAAGGATAACTTGCCTCGTACGGGAAGCTGCTGTGCTCTGGAGGTACTTAATTTTCGTTGTCTACCTCTCTATCCTGCTAGCCACCAGGCAGCGGAAAGGTGCCTTTTAAACGGTGCTATCGGAAGTTGGATCATTAAATGTGAAGTTACACTCCTCCGTCCTGGAGATGTTGTCGCTTGGAAGGTGTTGTTATTTCTCCTCCATTCTCAAGGCATATTGCAAATTGCCGGCTTTTATCGAAGGGGGGGGGGGAGTACGGGGAGGTACACACCCACATAACCAAGTGACTCGTGTTCGACCGAAAACTCCGTCGTTGTCCCTAACAACGGTCGCCATTTTTCGTGGCAAATTTCACGCTTGTGTACAATTTCATCGTTCGTTCCTCTCCATTCTCGCCGCAGCGCCAGTTCGCAACGGCGTGCGAAAAACCGGCGCAAGATTTTCGGCAACTTTGCTTCATTAGCGGTACGTCAAACAGACTCACACGCACGATGAAGTTGTGGCACAGTTAAAATCCCCTCTCAGTCCCGGTGTCATTTCACTTGGCTCGTTGAATCTCGACAGCCAGGACGCACACATGGCCGATGAGCACGATTTGTGGCTGATGACAACCGAAACATCGAATGTGTTTGTGTGCTGTACGTGTGCAGTACGGTTCACGTCCCCCATTCCCCACCCCCCCCCCCCCTCCCCTCGTTGATGAGTTGCTTTTTGACTGTGCATGAGATGATGAGTTGGAGCGCCGGCTGGGTTGCATTGCTACATTGCCATTCCGCTCACGATGCGACGGTGTGTTCCAATTCATCACTAATTTGGTACGTGCGTGTGTGCGTGTGTGTCCATGCCCCCCCCCCCCCCCCCCCCCCAAGTGCATGCCAGAATAAAAGACATAAAGGGAGCAGAGAGATGGAATTGATGGTCGAGAGAGACCCCCGTCCTGTCCGAGGCAGAAGAAGCGAATTCCGCTGCGAGGCAAAAGATGCGTTTGTTTTCTTTGGGTAATTAAGATTTTTCAACGTCAATTGCGGCGTGTAATAAATTACATACCGCCACATCACGCCCCGCACCGGGTCCACTGGGTGTGGGACATGCGAGGGGGGGCAGCATGGGGGCCCGGCGAGGAAACGCTTCGTTATGGGAATTTCTTCTTCGCCGTGGATGCGCGGTTCGCCGCGCATATGACAAGCGACGTTATTGTCGACGTCCGCTTTGCTGGCGTTTCGAAACAAATTCCTCGAATTGAAGAAGGTGGCGGAAGGACCCAAGAGGATGGGCGACGCACGAGCGAAAGAACTCGTTCGGTCGGTGTAGAACATGACAAGCATTATGGGTGCACTCGGTGCTAAATTAGTCGCTGGCAGGTCGCTATGCTGTGGCGAATATTATTAAGTCGGTAGAAAGCTACCGCGCGCGGACTAATAGAGAGTTGATCTATCCTGTCCGCTTGTGTGCGCTTTTACGGCATCGACAATCGGTGTTGTCGTTGTCGCCGTGTGTTTTGGGATGTTTGTTTTATGGGCTGTCGTTTGCCACTTGGGGTGATGGTGCGGCAATGTTGGACCGTTGCCGGTTTTGCAGTGGTGTGCGTACTCGACGCGTCAGGTGTTTGCCGCAGTTTGAACCAATCGGCGTGAGGTCAACAAGAACTATCACACCACAAACATTGTAGTTCGATTCGTTCGTTCGTTGCGGTTTAGTTTCTCCAAGACCTCAAACATGCCAGAGAACGTTGCCACTCGTTGGTGCTCCAGCACCGGGAGATAATTGATTGCCCAAGACCATGTCCCCGTGTACTTACATTTCGCCAATTAACCCGCTATGCGAAGGGATTCCATTCTGACGGGGGTACGTTAAGGTGCGACAGCCCAGTTGGCAAGACAAATTCACACCGCAAGCAGCAACGTTAATCACATAAAAGTGCCACCGGGAACGGGAACTTACACGTCAACCTAATCGTTCCGGTTCCAGTTCGACGCCGGAGAGGGTCACCCCGGGCTACCGCGTTACACGCAGCCGGCTCCGCTCATGCCATTCAAATGGTGTAAGGTGAGCTGAATGCTAAGCGAAAAATCGATGCCGTACCGCCAGTTTGAAGCAGAATTCCCAACCTTCTGATGTGTCTGTGTGTTGTGCGGTGTGTGTAATCGAAGGCTCATTTGTTCGTCACTTCATCACACACATCACACGCGCGGTGTATGCTAGCCCTCATGGTCCACGCACGGTATGTGTACTGCTTGTTCGTCGAGGTTTTTTTTCCTGTCAAAGGAGTTGCGGTTGGTGGTACACTTTTTGGTTGCCGTACGAACGTACGAAATGGACGGGGTAAAAAAAGGACAAAAGGGGGAGGGTGGGGGGATGTTTCTTTGGTACGGTAGCTAGTCGTCAACCCGTCTTGTCAGCTAGTCAGTCAGTCAGTCAGTCAGTTAGTTAGTCAGCCAGGACAGGGTTAAAAACGAAGTGTACGAAGAAGCATACCCCTGACAGCGAATAATGGCAAGAAAAAAAAAAACACGCAGTACCACCACACAACGGCACTGGTATTAGTGGCATGCACAGACTCCTCAACCTGCTGTGGGTCGAACCGCTTTAAACAAGGCCGTTAATATGCTCGCGGAATGTGGGTCTCTCCCATTCATTCAGCGATACCCCCCCGTTTAACCCGCATGTGGCGCATAAAAGAAGTGACCACCCACCGGCGTTACAACAAACCCCCCCCCCCCAACACGTGTCCGTTGTTTTAATGCATGGGGTGGGCTCCCTTTTTACCTTTGGGGGAAGGTAGATGTGCACCAATCTTCTACTATCGGGGCACAAGTATTTGTAGCCTTCTGGTTGGGGGGAGTGAATTTTCACCCCGTTTACTCTTCGTCGGGTCGTTTCGCACATGGGCTGCGTTGTGGCTGTCAACCCCAAGGAGGAGATGTTGACTTCATTGCCGGCCTGGAATAGTGGTCCCCACCGCTAGTATAATGAATTCGTCTAACTATGTATCGGGAGTACGGTGGAGATCACCCATCATTAGAGGCAATCTTGTAAACTTTACCGGGAAACAGATTTTGCACACACAGTGAATTCCCGCGGGAAAATCGATGGCGTATATAGCGCCAGCAGCGGCAAGATGAGAGCTCGCAATGATAAAACACTCATGTTCTTGGTCGTGGACGTCATTCTGGGTCACAGAGTTTGTTGAGTAGATGATGACAAAACCCCCTCCTTGCAGACACTTCATTAGTGGGAACCTGAGTGAAAGTCGCACGGCGGACGGCTCCTACATTGGCGTTGATGTAACGTAGCGTTCGAGTTTGTCATCGTTAGAACCACTTTTACACTCCGACGTACAAGTTTCTTCTACAAGGAGTTGGTGAAAAGGAGGAAGTTTAACTTCCGACGCATCTCGCTACCGAATTGCTTCTGAAACTCCAATCCCATTGAAGCAGTAGGGAAGGTAGACATGAGTTTCCTACTCTTTATCACCTCCTCAAAGAAAAAAAACGAGGCACTACAACGCCACCGTCGCGTCATATACACGGCAATGAGAGCTAATGAAGATGTATACATCGATCGTCACCTCCATCGCACACACCGTCAGCCGTCGACATCATTTCGCTGCGTTAGTGGGTCGTGAAATGTCACCCTCTTCCCCCTTCCCCCGATCATCGCCATTGCCTTCAGTCTCGTTATCGGAAGCCGGTTTCTTCGATGGTGTAGTCGCAAACGGCCGCATGGACCTGCTGCTGCTACTGCCGCTCAACTGTAACTGGCTTGGTTTGGAATCGTTCTTAAAATGGGAAAAGACATTAACGGTAATTATGTGTGTGTACCGGGTTACGGGCTGTTACGGTGCTCCCCTCCCCTCTCCCTTCCTTCCCCCTCTACACCCTAGTGAAAATGGGGGTCCTACCATCATCACCTCTTCCATCCCGGAATTCCCCCCCCGCCCCGACTTTCCTGTCCAAACTTTCGGATGCTCTTTAAACGGGGCCTGTCCCCTTTCTTGGGCGCACATGTGTTACGCCATGCCTCTCCAGTGTATGCACCGGAGTTATTTCTGCATCGCGCCCCCCCCTCTGCAGCCCGGCCCTTTTTGGCGTGTGTATAAATAAAAATGATATAAATTGCAACCTGCCATTGCAAACGGGCGCGCGCGCACTCACCGAATGGTGTGTAAAACCGGACGGCGCGGATACCGCGTCGCGTGATAAATTTTGCTGCCTTCGCACTTAATCTCGGCTACCAATTTGTGCCTGCTTATTATTTGCACTCATAAGCGGTCCACGGGCAGGATGATGTATAAAGCGCCCGGGTTTTAGAGCGGGCGAAGATGAGACGATGCTTTAACCAGAATTGGCCGTCCTGCCCCACCGGGGTTTCGGTGCTGTTTCTTAAAATTAATTCCCAACTATTTGTTGCGCACCCAGACGTGCCTGTTTCGCATGGGGGGAAAACTCTTGCACCGAACGAATACGTACCGTTTATGGTGGTTTGTTTGAAAACTGTATGTTTGTTTGTCCAACGCACGAGAAGCGTAAATCTCCACGGTTTAAAGTTCCCCGCTTTTCCCCGGGGCTTTTACTGTAGTGTCTTGGGGTGGTGGGTTTTCCTATTATAAATAGAGCATGCACCGTATCGACCGACCGGAACCGTTTCTGCGTACACCCATACACCGAACTTCGGGAGGGAACGATTGCAAGCGTTACGGTTGAGTTGGTCCCCCCCGGTCTCGAGTCTGATTGAGTTCCTCTTCGGGGGGTTTTTTTTTTTGCTTCGTCCTCTTCCCAAAAAAAAAACCCTGAGATTGTTCATAGAGTAGTGGCGGGTTACCCGCCATGTCGCCATGTCCCTCGGAATGGGAATCATTTTAATCGGATACTCCGCTTACTTCTTTCTAGTCGGGGTGAGAATTTACTAGGGTACCTCGAATCTCTGACGTGTATCGGGGTGTGCAAATGGTTGTACGAATGTACATTAATGTCACGTTTAAAAACACGCGCAATTGATTGATGTAACTCTGCTCTATACGTGTGTGTGTGTGCGCGCACTATATATGTTCACAACCTGTAGAGAGGGGTGTGGGGTGTTTTTTTTTTTTTGCTACAAATTGGGGTCATCCTAAAAAGGGTTACAGAAATTCCTAAAGGTCCCGAATACCGTGACGGTCAAATCCGACGGTCGTGCACAGTAAAGCACTGTCTGCGTGGTGGCAGTTGCGGCCTTCCAAGCAACCGAGATTAGATCGTTCACATTAATTGTTTTTGATAATTTGTTCAACATTCCTGTGTTACTAACTTGCCGCTCACTATCTCACACACTCTCTTCTCTTTCTGTTTTCTCCCTGTTTTTTCTCCCTTTCCCCTTGTTGCCATTCTGTAGGAATTCAATCTCAGCCCCCTACCACCGAACCGGACGTCGCAAGGGGGGCCCTCCCCGGACGGGCAACGCTTCTGCAGGCTTTCTTTGGGTTTCGTTTCCTCGCCGCCCCGGAAAACCCAAACGCCCGGACAATGCACACTGATGGGTCGACGCTTTTGGACCGCGTTAACGTCGTCAAGCTCGGTGGCGGCCCATCGTCAGGCGGTTTGCGGTGCGCGCAGGTTCCGCGGCAACAGCAGCTCCAGCAGGACCAACGGCCGGCTGGTGGACACTAAGGAGCGGCAGCGGTAAAGCGACAAATACGGCGGGAAATGCGTAAAGAACCAGGGTGCATAGGAAGTGGAAGGAAAGCGACGAGAAACTAACCGTGCTGTGCTAATCACACGACGTGCTAACGAGAGACGCTAACACACCGGCCAGCAACGCAGCACCGAACCCCCGTTTGCAAGATCCGGTTTAATTAGCACCCTACTTCCCTGCCACTGCACGAGAAGCGAGTCCTTTACTTACCGGTGCACCGTGTATCGAGGCGGCGAACGAGACGCGAACAGCTGCCACAAAGCTTCCCTCCGCCCCACGTCCCGGTACGCGTCCTCCCGATCGATTCTATCATTTTCCCCCGGCCCGTTGAATGCAGAGCGTGCAGGTGCAGCAGCAAGGACGAGCAGCAGCAACACCGGCGGCACGTCGTCCACGATCGCTAACCGCGCCCAGCCGTCGTCTCGCCCGGTACCACCGGAAGGCGGAGATCGCCATCTCTTCTCGCCGTCCAACCGGTGCCGCCGTGGTCGTCGCGCGTGATCCCCGCTCGATTCATCGCCGCCGTCGTCATTTCGGGGTAATATGGCCACACCGCCAACCGAAGGAGAAATCAGAGTGGGTCCCGGCCATCAGGTAAACGATGATCTATGTTACACATTCAGAGTGCGACAGAAAGCAAACCGGGAACGGCGAATCACCCTTCGGACGGGTGATGGCCTGGCCTCACATCCAGGACATGGGAAGGATGGATTTATGTTAGGGAGGAACAGAAGACGCAGGGAGTGTCAATCAGCTAATGCCGACACATACAGATTTTCATACATCTTGCTATCGTCGGCATCCATTTTTTTTTTTGGGGGGTATCGTTAACAACCTCTGGCCTTCTGTCATAATTTTCTCAGAGGAACCCCAACCCATAAATCAATTTGAAGATCGGAAGACATTTTCGAAACTGCGAAATATCGTCAAAATGGGTTCGAAATTGCATAGATTACTAAAAGCCGGTGGGGACGGATTGTCCGTTTCGTTTAAACTTTCCGAAACTAGTTTGGTTTCTTCCTTCCTTTCGCCAAGCAGTGCTTTTTTTTAGCATCGCGACCTTTTTTTTCCAGCGAAACGAATTAAATTTTGTTTTATTACATCGTGTTGCTCTCTCGGTATTGCCGCTTGTTTTGCAACTTTATTATCTTTACTATCTGTTTAGCTTAACAGTTCCACTTTTATGGTTCGTTTGTACAATTTATAGCGGATTCTGTGTGTTTCTATTTCTTTTTTTTTTGCTCCGTTGTACACTCCACGTTTATCTATCTCCGTCTTTTAGGAGAGCTGTTGCTCTGTTTTACGATGGTTTTCTTTATCGCACATACCCCTTTCTTAACCTCAGTGGATAGGTTTATCGTTTTACGATACGCGAACACCTTTTTGCATGTTTTCGAAGTGTAAATTTGTTTAAATATTACCTTTCAGTAGGGGTTTTCATTTCTTTTATCATATTTTGAGTAATATTTTGAAGCAGTTAGGCTAAGAGATAAGAAAGGTTATTATTTAACTTTTAATTTGGTTTTGTTGCTGGGTAATTATTCCTGTAAAATAAATTTAGTTATGAAAAATTCGTCACAATTGGATATACAAGGTCTATAGATCAGACAACCTTGTTCAGTTGCGATGGCTGCTCATTTCTCCATCGAAGCTAGGGATCGCTATAACCTCCCCAATTTTCTCATCATTTTTATGCGGTTGAGTGTCGCAATCTCGGCGACCCTGACGACCACCGACACTGTACCGTTCCGGAATCCATAATTCATCTCGTAAGCAGAAAGATACGACAAACAAAACCAAAAAAATGGCCGAATCCAACTGACCACTGCTACGGTCCCATACCATTTGTCGAATTCTTCGTCCCAATAAAAATCGCACAAGCCATCCCATCCCGTGACCAATTTCGGGCCCGCCAGACGGCGTCGACTCTCTCATTGCCCGTTGCTGTGGGCGCGGTGCTGGCGCGGTGGTCACGTCGGCAGATGAAAGATTTTTATTTTATCGCTTCAGTTTCGGTTCGGGGTGTCGGTCGTTCTTTCGTTTCCGGCCAACAGTTATTGGCAGGGTGTTTGGTTTTTTTTTTGGGTATTTCTTTTCGTTTCACCTCACCAACCTCTCTCTCCGGTTAAATTTCGGGGTTAGTAGTTATTGTTTTGTTTTTTGTATTGCGGCGGTTTTGTTTCCGAAACAAATTGTGTTATTTTTTTTTCATTTTTACCGCGTGTGTGTGTGCGCGTATGTTTACGATTTGGAACTCTGCGCCGGTAACAGTGCAGATCATGTTGATGGAACAGAAAAAAAACCGCACATATAAGTCTAGCATGGCCACACACACATGAACGGTTTGCCATCAACCCATTTTTCCATTCTTGGCCCGATTTCATGTGGAGTTTCTCAGCACACAGGCCCTCTGTTATCCCGACAACCAAACTTCTTGCCCCCTCCACCCCCCGGGGAGAGAGGATAGTAAAACCCCTTTTTCTTTCTGACCCCCCTCCAAAAGACCCAAGAAGCACAGCAACATCATCGCACACACTGAGAAGGAAAGGTTCCGCGCGGTTCTGCGCTGTTTACCGCGCGCAAAAAAAAGCGAAGGGAAAAGATGCCAGTTTCACACGTTTAACGGTCAATAAAAAGTCATAATTTACAAACCTTGGGGGGGGGGGGGGGGGGGGGTGGGGGGGTTTTAGGTTGCAGTTAAAATTTCGCTACGCGCAGCTAACTTCATTTTCATTCCGGGGTGTTTTATTTACACCGCCATGTTTGGGGGTTTTGTTTTTTCTCCTGCATCTCGAACCCGATCGGGGTGGAGGTTGTTGGAAGCGGTTTTTTTTTTTCGGTTACTGCCTTCCATTTATCGTTTTAACCTTACCCCAGTGGGTTGAAGAGGGGATTTTTTTTTTTGTAATTAAAATATTTTTGTTCTAGTAAGTGTGATGTTGCGAGATAAGCATGCACAAAAATTCCCTTTTTTTGTGTGTGTCCAAATCCCGGCATATGTAAACATCCTGTACGCGTGAGCGGAACGGAAAGCAAAAAGCAAAAAAAAAATGCTTTATGTTTTCTGTGTTGCACATTTTGGTGGCTTGGTCTGAACGGAAAACAACGTTGTTGAGCCCTTGAAAAGTGGAAAACGTTATGTAAGCACCGATAATTAGCAACTCCAATGCAAAAGTGGGTTGACATTGCTTTCAAACGAAACAAAACTCCCTTCCTTTGGGGAGAGGGGGTGTGAAAAGCTTAACAGCACTGTAACAATATCGGAGATTGACATAACATTCGATATGGTTCGGTTTTCATAACTTGCTGATAATTGTCCTTTTTTTTTTTTTTTTGTTGTTAAAGTGCACCGTTAATAATTTCTGCTAACAAAATTGTATTTTTATAAGTGTAAACAAAAGAAACAACACACACAAAAAAATCCCCCCATTCAAAACTTGGGGCCGAGCGCGAAAAAAGCGCCGCACAACGAATGTTATTAAACCCGTAAAGTGTAGGGCGCAAGTCTTTTCTTCGAAGTAGGCCATTTTTTTTTGTTGCCGTCCATTTTGTTGGGGCTGTTTTTTGTTACTCTCTGTGCATTCGTGCAAACGCGAGTGAATTAGTTTTTCACTCAACACAATCGTTATTCGATAAATTTTTCTACAAGTTGTTCACTTTTTGTTTTTAAATGTTTGATTCATGATCCTCCCCACACCACAACTCCCATTAAAGCTTCCCATCGCATTTGCACCTCGCGGGAAAGAGAGAAGAGTAAGAAAAAAGGGTGTTGGTCGGCGATGGGTGTTAGGTTTCGCCTCATGGTATAGGATGTAAATAAACAAAATATGTGTTACAAACCCGGAGGTGCATACACGCGCACCACAGTTCTGTTTGAAAATAATTAATGGCCGTTGTTTTATGATGTTTGAAAGGATCGAAAACACAACGTGCGCACCAAAACAGGCCCCCGGACAAGGGACCGACGTTGGTGGGCGATTGGGAGAGAAAGAAGGGTTGGTAGGTTGCGTCTTCTTCAAATTACCCATGCCATGACAGAGACCCCCCCCCCACAAAACTCCCCAAAAGGTCGTTCGCATTGCAAACGGGCGTAAATTTTCCAATTTAGTGGTGGCTCCGGTTCACTCTCTATCGCTCCCCCGGAACATATTTGAGTGTTTTAGTTTGTGGAAGGGAGAAGAGGTGGGGGAGGGGGGAAGGGGGATTTGCTTTCAGTTGCGCTTCTACCTCGTAAGAAAAGCCAGAAGCCATAAGAAAACGCACCACCGTAAATCCGATTTTCCCGCCCGCATTTAATGTGTGTGTGTGTGGAGCTTGCGTGAAGAACGGGTGCGATAACGGGAGGGAGGAAACGGGGAAATGAAAATCAATCCGACCGTTGAACGACACGTTATAAATGGAACTTTAAACCCCATTTGTTGTGTTGGTCCCCACACCTCCTCCATCTTTTTCCTCCCAAACCTTCCTGCACTGGCCAATGTTTATGTTTGACTCCCTCTAATAGGGTAGCTCAGGGATATCGACAGGGAGGGGGGGGCATTATTGAGAAAAGGCAATAAAAATCGACTGCCCTTTTTGGCCTGCAAGTGCGCGGGTCGGAACTGGAGGCTGAAAGGCTGAGAGCAGTAGTAGAGTGGCGACACAAAAGTGTTAAATATTTCACTGGCACAGATTAACGCACAAGCAATTGCTAGAAACATTTCTGTTTACATTTCTGGCAAACACTTTGCCGGTGTTGGCAGTACAGGGGTAATAAAGAGCATTTTTGGAGTATGAGCGATGTGCGTGATAGATTCGGTTCGAATGTAGCCAGTCTTCCTCTCCCCCTTTTTGCTTTACGCGCTTAAAGTTAATGCTGTTGACAAACGACCGACAAGGTGGGGTTTATTAAAGCCAAGAACGCCAAAGGAGTGCCCTCAACTTGGAAGGGTCGCTGTGACTATTTAAGTTTAATGTTTTCTTCCTCTATATTACTATCCGAAGAAGGTCTGTTTATTGTTTAATAATTGTTGTTTGATGACGTATAACAATATAACAACTTGCTTATGGACTAAAATCACCTCGTTGCGTTAAGATTAGATTAATTAATTACACTTCGGTACGGTGTGTGAGTGTGTGTCCATTTGGTGCAATCGTGTTCAGTAGAAATTGTACCGCTTGAAAATGGAGTCGTAAAAGAAATACAAATACAAAACTCGAGCAAAACGGTACCCATCCACCAGACAAATTGGCTCATCGTGATGATGATGGTGATGATGTTGCATTGTTGGGGTACTCTTCTTCAACCACATTTACCATCCTTCAACGCTGGCTGAATGTGAATTTTCACCAACAGTCACTCCGTTTTTGGCCGAGTTTTCCCCTTGCGTGCGGTACCCTGCCTACTGGCAGGCAGGAGAGGGGGAGTTGAGGAGTAAGGGCCTCGTAGTATGGCCACTGGTTTACCAACCGTTTCATTTTTCTTTATTTCAAACCACTTCATCTGCCCGAAAGAGCATCATCTTGTGGTTGTTTTTGCTCCTTTCATCGGTCACATACCCCGCCCCAAACGATCCTCCCCATACCTCTCCGTGTACCATTCTCGCCCAATGAGTTTTCTTTATGAGGGTCGGACACACGGTGGCCACCGTTCAGTTTTACCGTTTGCCTAGCGCCATTGTACCAAAACACGGTCGGTCGTAGCGGTAGCGGTCAGACGGTGTAGTAGTGCATCACCATCATCACGCACATAAGCGCCTTTCTTTCTTGAATGACCACAGCGCGGCCACAGAATGAACGTTGTTGATGATGAGATGAGTTTTTACCGAATGAAGAAGAAAGAAAACCCCCCCCCCCCCGCAACGGTCACAGGCAAAGGCAGGCGGGTCGTGGCGCTCGCATCAAGAAGAAGCGGCTCGTTCCATCCATCCATCCCATCTCTCTAGCCACGGGACGTAAAGGTGTGGGTTGTGTGTGCGCACCGACCGTCAATCTCACCTTTGAAATCTTTCCACCATATTATTGGCTTATTAGCCATAACGAAGCGATTTGAAATTAATTACGGACGGGCGAAAGCAAAAGCACGGGTAAACACATATTTGTACAGCGTGGGCCCCCTGCCCCCGGTGTGTACGGTGGTGGTGGGGCCCGGCCCGATCGTCTGCGTAAGATCTCTCCCGGTTAGCTTTAAGACGATCGACCCCAACGATGGAACGATGGGCGGAAATGAAGAAAAACACCACCCGTACAAGAGTAGGAAATGGTCATGGAAATGGTATACAATACACACACACACACACTTAAGCGTGTTTCACTCTAAAATGTACCGCCGTAGAGGGGGATTCGAGGTTATACTGTAGCTTCTGGAAAAGGGAAGGATGTGTAACGCATGTGATGAATGCGGTGGTAGATATGGTGGAATTAAACAAGAATTCTCCTCAACTCCAACCCAACCCGTGGGATGAGATGATCATGATCCGGGAAAATTGAAGAAACCCCGATCGCTTTCAATGGATTTGTGTCTGTGGTGGGGGGGGGGAGAGTGGTTGTTGCAGCCGCTACGTTGTGGGTGTGTGTGTGAATGAAAATGAGGAAATTGGAATCAATTTAAGCACCGCATAACAAACCCACCAAGCAGCACTTGGCTTGGTTGCTGTTTTGCCGGCGCCATGAAAAGGGAGCAAATCGTGCGATGGAAACTTCCTTTTGCTAATAGCGAATAACCGCCCTCGTGCGTTAAGGCGCTCGTAGTGCATTGTGTTTCGGTAGTGTTTAAATGAAATCTTTACTTGTGGTGGAATGTAGCCGTGGAAAAGGGGGGAGGGGGAGGGGGGGGCTGGGGTGTTGGGGCGGACATATGGTAAAAATAATTTACCTCGCAGCTGCAATTACACAGGGAAAATGGAAAATTAATCACTTCATTCAGGAGATTAAGCGTATGAACGGTCTCATTTTCGTTCTTCGTGCCAGCTCGGCGGAATCATCACATAATTTCCATCAGGGAAATTATATATTTTAGAGAATTTAATGTGTACCAACGTGGTTTCAAGTATTGTGATCAGCTACAAACACAATGCCGTAATGCTGGTGGAAGAGCCACTTCTTCGTATTGGGAGGTTGGAGTCGATTCTGCTGACATGTATGGTTTCCTGTGCGTACCTTCGTTAGATTTCTTTTCACTTAAATTTCACCGAAACAATCGCAATCGTCGAATAAGTGGCAAATAAATCACTAGCTGCAAGAGCATAAAAAAGATGCTTAGCTTCTCTAATACTTACCGCAGGTGGTAGTGTTACATTTCGCCTACTCCACAGTGCGGTGCTGTAGTAAACAAACCGTCCGTTGGGTGTGAGGCTTTCGTGCTGCTTTCTGACGTCTCTGAATACGGTACACGATGCTCTGCAAGCGATCAAATAATTAAATAATGACATCATTACACATGCCACAATCACGCGCATTAATTATATTTTGTTTCATTTCACCTTCATCATCTTTTGGAAGCTCCTCATTACGGCCCACACTTAGCACACTTAAAACATTGGCGACCGATTCCGTCTTCGCTGCATGGCTTTTCTCTTTTTAGCTATAATGACCTAACAACCGCCCCCTCTAACCAAACACGCCACGCAATACTGAAAACAAAACACGCGCATTGCAATGATTTTCTTCTGCGGCAGTCATAATTTTCTTCCTGTGTATATAAATGTATTGCCCCATTCGCGTACAATTTGTTTACTCTAATTTGATTAATTTGTGCAACACACCCATGCTCATTGAACTCGGTTACCACCGCAGGTTATTTTCAATGTTGGAATAAATTGGCCGGAGCATAACACCTCCGCGGTGTAAATGTGTAGCAATGCAATTGGTTTTGTTCAATTGGTTTCACACGTTTGCATAAGCTGTTCCGGATAAGAAATTTATGGATTACTTTCTCTACTACCTTGTGCTATTTCCGATAATGATATCGAAAATGCGTAAAATGCGTGGAGTTCGTGTGTAAAAATTATCAAACATCAAACGCGCTTTATTCACCACACCATTCTACTCTCCGAGTCCCACTAAACATCTTACCATTTTCACCAAACCCATCTCCTAATATACACCAACTCAACACTTAATTGCCACACAGCAGAGATGTGTACAATTGGTCGTTTAATATAGTTCATTACAAACATTGCTTGATGTATGCGTCTCATGTCACTTCACAGGCAACATTACCAGACTATCAACCGATCGAGAACTACCGCTCCGAGGACGATGAAGATCGCGACCTAGAGGATCCGAGATGGACACCCGGACTGTACATTGATAATGATTTGTTAATGTACCTGACCGCCGCTCGTTCAATATCCGCTTTTCAGGGTATGTGCGAGGAAGATGGTTGTATGGCAGCTAGTCGTGACGATACAACTATAAATGCGTTTGATGTTGTAAGTATCATCGGTTCCCACCATGCCGAACAACCGCCCATTGTCCTGTACGCTCTGATGCGAACTTTTGCCTTTACTTGCAGTTACACGACTCGGGATACGACGCAGGCAAAGCTCTAGAAGCGCTACTAAAGTGTCCCGTAACGAAGGGAATCGAGAAGAAGTGGACAGAGGAGGAAACGAAACGCTTCATCAAGGGTTTGCGACAGTTTGGGAAGAATTTTTTTCGCATCCACAAAGACCTATTACCACATCGGCCAACGGTAATGCTGGATTCTAGTGACTCGTTGGCACCTGTTGGTTGTCCTGCATTGAACTAAAAATTAATCTTTTTTTCCTAACCACTCCTCCCCTATGCTTCTCCCGCACACGTTTACTACACTGCGTAGCCGGAATTGGTAGAGTTTTACTATCTCTGGAAGAAGACGCCGGGAGCGAATCAGAACCGGCCGCACCGCAGACGACGGGCGAGCTCGCTCAGACGACGCAACACACGGACGAACAGTAATGCGAGTGGCACCCCGCCGAACAGCAGTGGTAGCAGCAGCAGCAGCAGCAACAGCAACAGCAACAGCAAGAAGGAACAGACCCCCGAGCGGACTGTGACAGATACCGGTTCGTCCCGACCGTCGCCGATCGGCAAGGAGGAGAACAGCTCCGTTACCGAGGACGACGTGAGCGAGTGCGACAGTGATTCGAGCGCCAACAAGGCGACCGCAGCTGCGGCGGCTGCAGCGACAGCCACCGCCAACGGTACCGGCGTTGGAGGCAACGGCAGCAATAGCAGCATCAGTAGCAGCAGCAGCAGCAGTAGTAGCAGCAGCAGTAGCAGCAGCAGCAGTAGTAGCAGCAGCAGTAGCAGCAGCAGCAGTAGTAACGGAAGTAACGGCGGCGTCGGCGGTTCCGTCGGCGTCGGAGACTTTACGACGACGGCCAGCAGCGGCGGCATTGGCGGGGGCACGGTCACCGGCGAGGAATCTCCGTCGAGGATGCGGACCCGCCAAAAGCCAACCAAGGAAACGAATGCTACCAATGCGAAGCGACCAAAGCGTGGCGGTACGGAGACCCCGGAACAGCAGACAGCAACCGGCACATCCGCCACCGCTGGTGGAGGTGCTGCTGGTAGCAGTGGTAATGGTACGGGAAGCTTGGACAGTCCGAAGACGCCAAGCAAAACGACGGGTAGTAGTGGCAGCAATAGCAGTAATGCTACCGGTTCGAGTGCTACCGGTGGAACGGTGGACGGTGGTGTCGGCGGGAAACATAGTTCGCAAAGCAGTAGCAAAGGAAAGGGATCATCATCCTCGTCCAGCGGTACAGGCAAGACGGAGACGACCCCAAGCAAGGGTAAAAAGCGTGCTAACGAGCTCGAGGTGGACGGCAACGATGAAAAGGATGGACAAAAGCGAAAGCGCGCGGACAGTCCAGCCGAGAGCCTCACGACAGACAGTCGGCCCGGTTCCGTGCTTGATGAGATGGAATCGGTTAGTGAGGCAGCTACAGAAACCAGCGTGGGCACTAGAACTACCGGCACCCCAACACCGGTTGGTCACGACCGGTTGCAGGGTGCGAATGCTGTCAATGCTGGAAATGGCCCAGGTGGGCCTGAAGGAAGTGCCACAAGTACGAAAGAAGACGACAAGGATCCGTTATCTCTCGGGCCACCGCTTGCTGCGGAACCGATGGTTACGGAATCGAACGAAAATAGTAGCAGCAGCAATACGACCACATCAACAGTCGCAAAGTCGTCATCAGGCGGATCAGAGGACAAAGATGATGATTCGAATGCGGGTGCTACAGGAGCAGTTGTCGCATCTGCGGTAGCAACGGTTCCGACCGCAGCGGACACTGCTAAGCTACCCGAAACGGAAGATATATCTCCACCGTCGACAGCGGCCACAACACCTGTTGCGACTCCGGCACCACCATCATCGGGGTCTGCAGTGTCCGGAGCGGATGGTAGCAGCGAAGCGCAACAGGGACCTCCATCGGCGGAAGAAGCAGCGACCGCAAACGGGACGAGTAGTGCGACTGGTGTTTGCAACACCACTGCGGAAGGCAAGCCGTGCGTAAACTCCATCGGTGCTGCTTCATCCAACGAACAAGAAATGGCCTCGAAGTTGGCAAATATGAAACAAGAAGCATCTACCACCGGTTCGTCGGCCGGTGCTCCGCCCGGTTCAGCTACATCGGTTGACTTCAACTCCAAAGATGTTTTCATCAAGAAGGAACCAAATGAGGAACCTGCTGCACTCGGCTCAGCCTCTGCCGCATCTACAGCTGCTGGCGAACAGACTGGATCTGGTAATAGCGGAAGTGCAGCATCGACCGGTGTTGTTAGTGAGCCACAGGATTTAAAGCTGAAAATTGAAGTAAAGTCGGAAGCAAAGTTGATGCCAGGAGGTGGCAACGAAGGGTCGAACCAAGGTACCGGTCCCGGTGCGGATATGAAATACGACCCAGAGAATTTAGTGATGAAACCATACGAAAGTCACATCAAATATGGTGGCCATCCTGGGGAAGATGGAATAAAATATGGCGAACATAAATATGGACCGCTACCACCACACCAACTTCCTGGTCCTGGTGAACCTCCGGGATTGAAGTATGGTCCTCCGGGTGGGCCACAGGACGAACCGCTAGAGTACGACATGAAACGTTATCCAGCGCACGGGCCTCCACCACCACCATCGGCTCAGGATGGTGGACCACTGCCACTGAAACTTGGCGGACCACCTGGACCACTTGCGGGTTCGGGAGCACCAGGAGAACCACCAGTGGGACCTCCACAACATATGAAGCTTTCCCAGTATCCACAAGATCTGACGAGTTTGAACCTGAAGTACCCACCCCCAGACGAGCGGACAAAGTTTGCCCCATCGCCTGCTTCGGACAGTGGAAGCGGAAGCGGTGTAGCTCCACCACCATCGTCAGTCGGTGGACCACTGCCTCTCATCCCGAAGAGTCATTACCCCGATCCAGCGCAGTTGAGCATGCTACGGCAGCATTACGAGCACACGTTTAAATATGATCCGATGGCGGCAGTAAAGTACGGTCCACCGGGTATGCCGCCATTCGGTGCGCCTCCCGGCCAACCCGGTCATCACCATCCGCACCATCCACTGGCGGGTACACTGCCGGGACAACCTCAGTCACAACCACAAGATCTGAAGTACCTTCCGCCGGAGGCGGTCGTCGCTGCCGGCATGGGTCCTCTAAAATATCCACCCTCATCAGTAGCGAACGATACTCCTACATCGCTCAAGAACAACAGCTTCTCGGCGGACAACCTCCTAAAGAGCAGTTCCTCAAGCAGTGGTGGAGGCAACGATTCGTCGAATCCGCTTGATGTTTCGGCTTCTGCCCGTCACGCTGTGACTCCCAATCAGGACAGTCAGGGTAGCAACAGCAGCTCGCAACCAACTGCACTTCATGGCAGCAGCAGCAGCATCGCTTCGCCGCAGTCCGGTGGACCACCGCCATCTTTACCACCCCATGGTGCTGGAACGTATCCACCGCCTCACGGACCACCACCACCCGGTCATCCAGGTCATATTGTAAACCCTGGATTGATGCCAACGCTGCTCGGATCCGGACCAAACTCATCGCCGATTCCACCGACATCTCAGCCAGGTGGGATACATCCGTCTTCGCTGGGAAGCCACCCGTTGGCCCACCCAGGATCAGCTCCCCCACCACAACTGCTACCAACTCCCCCGGGTTCCAGTCCGTACCAACCAAGCAATATGCATCGATCTGGAGGTCCTCCACCATCATCCGTACCAAGCTCCGTTTCGTTAGCAATATCCTCAAGTGGCAGTACTGCGCTGACCTCTACTACTGCATCCTCCACTGCTTCCTTGTCTTCAACATCGGTGACGTCACATTCGCCGGCACCTATGAGACCCTCGTCCGATAATGGACCGCTGGGTCTCCAACCAATGCCCCACCACCATCGTTCGGATCGCGACCGAGAACCATCTCGGCCGGGTGCGAACGATATGCCTCCCACCCGTGCTTCCCCAATCAATTCTCTATTGCAAGGAGTTCCGCCTCCACACGGTATTCTGTCGCATCCGCTTCCTCTGCATCTTGGACATCCGGGCATGCAACTACCTCCACACCACCCAGCAGCACATTTGGCTGGTCCACTAGGACACGCCGGACTATTACCACCCTCATTGGCGGCACACGGTGCGGGAATACCACTGCTTGGCGGACCGACACCTTCCGCGCTCGGAAGCTTAATGGAGGTGGCGGGCGCAGGGCGTCGATCGCCATCCTCCGGTCCGGGAAGTCTAGCGGGTGGACCTCATTCTCATTTGCCACCGACATCGATGCATCAGTCAGTCAGCTCTCTGGCGCAATCTCCATCAACTCCAACAGGAGCGGGCGGAGGACCACCATCGTCTTCTGCATTGAGTCGTGCCAGTCCCAATGTACCACCTGGTGGTCCGGGAACTCCCGGAGGATACCCCGGCCCAGGAGGGCATCATCATCGTTCCAGCTCACCTGCCAACTCTAACAGCTCTGGTCTTAGCCGCGCCAGTCCTATGCACCTCAGCCATCATCCTTCCACACCGGGTGCTGGTAGCGCAGGAGGAAGTGGCGGCTCGTCAGCAGCTGCCGCAGCCGCGGCAGCCGCATCGGCCGAACGGGACCGACAGATTATGCGACAGCAGAGTCCTCACATGACACCTCCTCCACCGTCTTCGTCTGCACCGTCGGCCGCTCTGATCTCAAGTCCGTTGAGCAAGATGTATGGTGGCCCGTCGGGACAGCGGTCACCACCTCCATCCCATCCTTTCCGGCCTGGTGCTTCGCCGCCGGTTATACGACACCCCCAGATGCCTCTACCTATACCGATGACGGGTCCAATGGCGGGTATTCCCGGGTCCGTAATGCACGCCTCGCAACCGTACCCTTTGATGCATCCGTCGCTGTTCAACCCGCACCATCACAATCCATTCTACGCTCCGTATCCGTACGGACCGGCTTACGGGCCCGGATTTTCGTACATGAAGCCCGGTGGCTCACCGCTTGATAATCCGATGCTTCACGGGCACCCGACGGCAATACCTCCACCCCGACCAGAAGACGCACCCGGAGCTGGCGGTCCAGGAGGAGGTATCCATGGTAACGCTGGTGAGAAATCAAAATCCTCCAGTGGTGGTAGCAAATCACAGCAGCCACAAACGTCATCCTCCTCAACGTCTTCGGTGTCTTCACTG
The DNA here is from genome assembly GCF_943734725.1 of Anopheles marshallii. Lineage (NCBI taxonomy): Eukaryota > Metazoa > Arthropoda > Insecta > Diptera > Culicidae > Anopheles > Anopheles marshallii. The sequence continues at coordinate 62,717,826 of NC_071327.1, forward strand.
TCTGGGTCGGGCGGAAATGAGCGATCGAAGCAATCTTCCTCGTCTGGAGGAAACGGTGGTCCCGGCAGTGGACATTCCAGTTCGTCCAACCAGAGTAGCTCTTCAGCAGGTGGACCACCTGGTGGTCCTGGTCGAGGTGGGCCTTCGCCTAGTGGCGCTGGTCCCGGAATGGTAGGCATGCCGGGAGGTCCTCCCGGTGGACACCCACTCAGTGGGAGTCCGTTTCATCCTGCCGGTCCGCCCCACCATCACTCCCCGTATGGTCCCCCACAGCCTCACAATCCGTTCATCGAGAACCAGTTGCCGCCGGTTGGTGGCGGTAAACCGACCAGTCACATGGATGCACTACGAGCCCACGCTCATGCAGCAGCTGGTGGAGCCTTAGGTCCACCACCGGGTCATCACCCGCATCATCATCCAGGTCACGGACCGCCACCACCGCCCGGACATCATCCTGCGCATCCAAACGAACCGGTGCACATCGAAACACTCGACATAGACCCGGATCCGGAACCACCGTCACCTGTCCACGACATGAACCGTGGTCCCAGCCCCGAGGCCAAACCAGATGATACCGAGTGCCATCGATCTCAGTCGGCAATGTAAGTATTGAATCTAGAATGTAGCAAAGAAAGAGTGATTATTAACGTTTCTTTACTTTTAGTTTCGTACGACGCTGCGATCGAGGTGATTACAATTCATGCACACGAACCGATCTCGAATTCAAACCAACGCCCGACTCGAAGCTTGCGCGCAAACGCGAGGAGCGCGACCGAAAGCTCGCCGAGAAGGAACGGGAACGTAAGGCACAGCAAGCGGCTCAGGCACAACATCAACACCAGCAGCAGCAGCAATCGCATCACCCATCGATGCAACCGCATCCACATCAGCCTCCACCACCACACCCGCATCATCCACAGCATCCGAGTGTGACGGCCCATCAACAAGCGGTGGCCGCTGCCCAAGCCCAACATCAAGCGGCTGCTGCCTCGGCAGCAGCAGCGGCGGCTGCAGCTCAACAACATCACCATCAGCAACAGCAGGCCCAACAACAAGCACAACACCAAGCACAGCAGCAGGCGCAACAGCAAGCGCAGCAGCAGGCAGGAAAGCCAGGCAGTGCGGGTGGAAGTTCAGGTGGATCGGGACCGGGTGGACCACCGGGTCCACCACCTCCTGGTCATCATCCAGGCCATCCATCACCAGGACAACAGTCGATGAAACCGGACATTAAACCATATCCAGACACACCGGCCCTAAGACAGCTGTCGGAGTATGCACGACCGCATGTTGGATTTAGGTATGGCACTGCGTTAAACGCTTAATTCGTCTTTTCCTTTTTCGTCCAGGGCAATTAAAGCAAGTTGCAAGCGCCCTACAAAGCAAAAAGCCTTCCTTCAAATTAACGATTAATGCTGAATGAATTTTCAGTGATTTAAGTTAAACTTATATTAACAAATTTCATATCAATTTTAGCGGTCAAAACTGCACATTCTTTCCCTATCTTATCCATTTACTTCTGTATTCCCGTTGTACTTTGTCGCATTTCCACTGCGGTGCGTACATTTTTCATGTTTTCTTTATTTTTCTTTTTCTTTCTCGATTACTATCTTGATCCGGGTTGATTTGTAGTCCTGTGGAGACGATGGTCCCGCCACCATACCATCCACTGTACAATAGAGAAAGGTATAATATATGGAATATTCTTATTTTCTTCTGCTTTTGCTTCATATTCTATGCTTTTATGCTGTGTTGTTTAAATATCGCAATCAACCAGAGGCATAAACACATATCTTTTTTGTTTTTTCTTTTGCAAGCATTGTTTAATGTTGTTTTTTTTCTGTTCAATTTTCTGCATCATCTATTACCATTCATTGTTCATGTGCTATTGATTTATCATTCTGTTCAGTACCTTGGAAGATTTCTTTCATGAAGAGTTATTTTTCTTTTGTTTCTAAATTTATATTGTCACATTAGTACGGTTAACATAGAGTACTGAACTTTTTGGTTTTACACAAAGAAGACGACCGCCTTCAGTGGTTGGATATTGTTTGCATAGTATCTTTCTACAAAACATGTGGCCCTATTTCAAGTGGCAGGCAATGTGGAAACATTGAAGTAGAATGATAGTATATTTTATCGATGTTTTATATTCGATTCCTTCCACTCTCATTTATCAAAATTCAATATCATTTTTTATGCACGATAGCTACAGGGAGTAAATAAGCACACAAACACACATACCTTGAGCATTATTCATTTTCACGGAAAGGTTACATAATTCATCCATATCATTCGTGTTTTAAAATTATGATCAAAGAAAATGTTTATCACATTGTTCGCAATTATGCATTTTGTTTAAGTAACTTAAAACAATTTATTTCGTCACCATTATACTCGATGTTTGTTCTAACTTGCTTAAATCAATTGGTTAAAAAATCGTGCTTCACTAACAAGAATAATTGGCTTAAATTTCTTTAAATCGCTTTTATCTTTCAGAGTTGCTTCCGTTATTGGGTTATGTGTTTGTTTGTGTGTTTATTGTGTTTAAATTTATTCTGTTTTTCCATATTTCCCCGACCGTGGTGCTTTCGTTCATAGAATGATATTGATCGATTTTTGCGAAATTTCTCCGATTAACAGGGACATCTTTTTTAGGGAATTTGAGGACCTCAAAAACCAGCCCGGCATGGGGCCTACACGACTGGATCCGCACTGGATGGAGTACTACCGAATGAGGTAAGACGAAAGACGACATGTTATGCTCTGGGGTGTGTAAATGGTTGTGCTAATACTAATTACTACTGTTCGTGTTTTACAGAGGAATGCATCCGTCACAGTTTCCCGGTCTTTACGGTAATCCTGCGGCGCTCGCACAGCTGGAACGGGAACGAATAGGTAACGTATCAAGCGCATGACACAAACCAGTTGCCGAGCGGTAACGGGAAACTGTTCCAACTGATACGGCTGTTTGAAGAATCAATCAACTTATGCTTTCTATCTCTTTACTTTATACGTCACATGTTTCTTACGTTTTCCTTTTTTGTGTTTCTCTTTTCTTCTTCCTCTCACACACGTGGGTACGATTTACGTGATCGAATGTACGAATCTTCCCGAACGCGTGTTGTGTGTGTGTGTGTATGTGTTTAATTTTCGCGATCGCGATCGCGTGCGGTGATGATCAACCATGAACGAATCTCTGCGACGACCGACCAACCGATGAACCGCGCGTGCTTTGCTGGGCGACCATCCTAATGCGTCTAATATGATTTATCATCTTCCTGAATGCTGATACACTCCATCTTTCCCCCGTCCATCCTTTACATAATCACGCGTCCTTATATCTTTATATGTGTGTTTGAATGTGTTTCTATCTTTACAATCAAAAATACAAACATCATCTGAATGTGGTGAAAATGCTCATAACCGTACCACTACGCCGATGCCGACAACCCCGCGGCCACTGCCAACATCTCTGCCACCCGCAACAAATCTGAACGCTAAACTGCGCCGTCTGCACTGTAATTGCAATGGGAAACTTGTTAAATGAAATCATACACAATTAACCAAAAACAAAAATCTTTTAATGAACCTACGAATCCCATACTTTATTTGTACGGTATACGGGGGGGGACCTATCGTCACCCTATTGCCCTTTTTTTGGTACTCTGACATGCGTACTATTTGTGCATCTTACGATTGTTGTCTTTCTTTCTTTTGTCTTTAATTTGTTGACCTGTTGGACGTATGGCTTGCGTACTTTTGTTGCACGGCCGGACGGTCTACTACACCATGATGATTGTGATTCCAACCAAAAAAAAAACAAAACAAAAACCTTTTTTCACGCCCTTTTCTATTTGCGATTTGGATGATACTGAAACCAACATCAACCTTCAACACTACCGATGATCCCATTGCGTGTTATGCCACTGGCCAACCTGGGGAAAAAAATGCTGGTCGTAACGAAACGAACGAATTGCTGTTCTGTAAACGATAATCCAAAAACTTGCACGAAATGCGAAAATGATGCAAACGAAACGCAAAAACAAACCAAATGATCGACACACAGGCTTGCCACCGCATCCTGTTGGGCTGGATCCATCCGATCCGATGGTACGTATCAGCATCGAAACGTCAATCATGTTTTATGTTGTTGGTTTCTGTTCACTTGTTACAGTTGCGCTTGGCTGGCGAATATCATGCACACTCCCATACGCACTTGCACTTGCATTCGCAACAGCAGCAAGACTCGGCAGCAGCGGCGGCGGCGGCAGCGGCAGCGGCGGCAGCAGGGTTTCATCTACCACGTGAGTTTGTATTGCAAAACGAAAAAAAAAACAAGAACACGAAACTAAATCAAAAATCTAAATCCCTCAAACACCATTTTGTTGAAACTCCATCTCGCCACAATCCATCAGCCATGTTGCTCTCCTAGTAAAATGCAAATAAAATCCAATCCACACGCCCAATCCATCCATTATCCTGTGATTTTTCCCATGTCACGTATCAGCTGTTCCTCAATTGTTTGTCTCCATCTATTCACAATCGCTCATTTATCGCTTGATCGCTAGAGCCGACTGATCGTTCGTGGGTGGTATAGTCATTAGATTGTTTCTAGTACCGAATTTGTGCCGGGCTCGAGTAAATACATTCGGAAAAGTGGTTTTCATAGAAGAATCGCGTACATTATCTCTGCCATTAAAGTTAGCTTGGTTTTATTAACATTATATAGCAAATCATCAGCTTATGTCGACGACCATTGTTCGAATTTTACTTTCGCAACCCATTCTTCATTCTCAGCCTTGCCATTTCTACGTCTAACCGATTTGCTCATATTTTTTATTTGTTATTCTGTTACATGTTTCCTGCATCGATTGATCTACGGATGGGATGCTGCTTTTGCTCTTCAACGCACTTCATTATGCAGCCAACGTTCCTCCGTATCCACGACCGAATGTTTTAATGCCGAGGGATCCACATTCGGAGGTGCTTTTGCGTATGTCCTATGATCCACTGCAGGTAAGCACTTGGACCACTACCACCAGGAAGGGTATATGGTTTTTAGTGTGTGATTAACGTTTGAATCCACCTTCACGAAACATATCAGCTCTGTCCGAATTTGTGCGATCAGAGAGCTGGCCTATTAAAATCGATTTAATTAACGCAATTTCTTCCACCAGGCCGCTGAATTCCAACGACAAAGTGCATTAGACCGGGCCCAATCGCTCCATGAGCAGTACATGAGGTATTTGTAATGACATATTTTACAACAATCCATAAAAATAAAAAAAAAATATTGGAATGTAGCTTTCAAACTACATGAATAATAAAAATTATGTTTAATTGATTGATGTTTTTGTTTGTTTTTTTTTTACAGGCAACACGAGCGTGAGATGAAGGTGCGTGCTTTGGAAGAGGCGGCACGGGGCGGCAAACATTAAGAATTGTTTTAACCCAACAAAACAGTTGTGTGCTCCTGGCCGCAGCCGTTAACTGTGAGCGATGTTTAGAGTGTGAGATACATGCAATACACACCGCCAGATTTCCATCGGTTCATTCAACAAACACACACTAACACCACTGGTACCTTTTTTGCAGTGTAAAGCTGTGTAGATCACTTACATCCCTTCCTGATTTCTTCCCAATTTGACCAAAAACAAAACAAACAAACAAAAATGTTAAAGCAACACTAGATTGATACAAAAACTATATACATATTCATCTATATAGTGGATAACGATATGTATGTCCAGGCAATGGATGTCGCACCGAGTGTTAAAACGCATGCAAAGAATTAGGTTTGATCAGGCAAAATGATCGGGTACATATGTTTCGTCATGTCGGACGATTACGGTAGACTTAAACTTTAGTCTTTTTTCTCTCTTTGATTAGATTATTAATATTATTATGACTTTGTCAGCGTAAGGTAGCCAACTAGTTCGATTGCCCCGCCGCCGGGCACGGCCCCTTTTGACGATGTAAATATTTAAACAAATATGGTTTAGGTTCGCATTTGATAACTATATCCCAATTTTATCGATTTAACCTTAGTGACTAAGCTCTAGTGTACGCTACATTAATTTTCGGTGCCCCCTTATTTGCTGTAAAATGACATACACTCACACACCTTGCTCTTGCTCGATGTTATTGTGGATAAAAAATATTTTATGTTTTAGTCCATAATTTAAACTAGTTCGCGAAGGTAAAGCAATCAAGATGCACACAACTGCTCAGAGCGTTTCGTCTGCCATTAAAACAAAAAACACACAAAAATGAATATATTCTCCCCAATAAATGCTGCCGAGGGTTACACTGAAAAAAGGCGGGAAGGAATGATAGTGAGAAGTCTGCGAGTGCTAGTTCATTTTAATTACTCTTTCCCACTTGTTTTGTTGGATTCTCATCGAACGGTAGATCCACGGTTTCGTTTTATAGCAATCATATTCATGTGCATTACATAAAGGAAGGGAGCACATTTAACATGGTTGCAAAATAAAGGAATAGCCAGTTGAAGTTAATCATCGGGCATCGGGGAGGGATAACATCAGCAGAGATATTTTGTGCGGTAACAAATGCAATGGGGTACAACAAAAGTGAACAAATGCGAATGGAGCAAATACTTCTGCAACGTGTAAAAAGAGAGATAATGCGATGTAAACAACAGAAAAACAACAATATTAGAATGTAAGTAGAAAACGGTATATATTATATATTTTATATTTATGATGAAACGAAGAAAAGATACAATTATACACCTTCAGACAGAGGAAAAACGGATCCGAGGCAACGTTTGTTGCCCACAGATCATGTAGTGATTCCGCCGCACGCCGGTGCACCATTGTTCGCTGCCGATCGGGAAAAAGGGAAGAAAATACAACCGAACAATTAACTGAACGCACATACCTTTTAGCGTTTTGTCCTCCCAACTGTACACAAATGGAACCATGTTTAGAGTAGTGACATTATTGCACGGGTAGTTTAACAAAACAAACGGCAAACAGGAAAAACGAGGAGTAAACATTGTGCGGTGTAACAATATGAGTAATGGGAGCGATACAAAAACGCATTTAATCAAAAATCCTAACGGTGTCGTATAGCGGTGGAACCTATTAAGATATATTAACTCGATAGGCCTGTGTGTGTGTGTATGTGAGCGCTCGCGCTCGAAATTCTGTGGAGGGAGATCAGTTATAGCATGATTGAAAGATGCATAGCCGCATCAAGCACCCCCACTTTTCCACAGATTGCATTATGGTTCCATGCAAAACAACCAAATCGTGAATGCGTTTCCACGATACGCATTGTAGGTGGTAAGCCAAGCAGGTGAAATGTGTGCAGATTTTTGAACCCATTTCTAAGTGTCTATATTTATGGAAAACCCGATGAACATAATGCTGTCGATCTATCATCATATACATAAGATATATATATATACTGAGTAACTGATCGGCAGAAAGTGTAGGTACGTGTGTTTGAGTTGCGTATGTGCAAAGGTGTGAAAGAGGAACTTGCGCGAACGAACGGGATGTTCGCGATTAGACTGACTGTTGTTATATGCGATGTGTACGGAGCGCGTTAGAAGACTTGGAGGTATGGTGCAGTAGCGCCGCCCGCCTCACAATGCGAAAGTCAACCGAGGTGTGATTTTTGATGCATTAGAAGAACTGCCGGTAGCATCTTTTTAGTTGTAGAGTTCTGTAGTAAAACTTCCCAACGTGCAAGCTTGCTTAAATCTCCACACGCGTACGTTTGGGCCCTTGGTTTTAAATGGCGCTCCGCTGAGTTTAGTTGTATACGTTACTTCGATAAAGTGTTTCGCCCTTCGTTGTGCATCCCCGTGCGGTTGCACACCACGCTGGGAGGAGAAAATAGACAAATTACCACAAAAACCCTGGCGCGCTGTATATAAAATAATGTCTTAGTTGTTATAATCCTTCAATACGTGGTATTATTTACATGAGATAGAAAGCAAACACTGCAATTCTCACTCGAACTTGACATTCGAACGTGCGTGGTACAACAATCGGCAAATGTGTATTTATACTAGTGAAATACGATGGATTTGAATGACGCGAATTCTTAACCCTCCTTGCGCTGCGATCTGATGATTTGCCGTGCGGTTAAATGTGTTAAACCGGTGCCGCTGTTCGCGCATCGTGCAAGCCGACATCAGAAAGGTTGGAAAACATAGGCGCAGGGGTGTAGAATGTTTTAAACAAAAACCCGGTCGTCGTTATCGTTTCATCAAACAAAATTTACCTAAGAAAATAAAAAGCCTGTGCAGCCATATGTACGGTGTGTTAAAAAAAACAGAATGATCGGAATCGAAAATCGAGATGGAGTTTGATTCAATCGTAAGAAGGGTATCTATTTAAAAATAAAACAAATAACATGTCGAACGGAGGAGTGAAACAAAGTTTAAAATGTAAAAGAAACAGACAAAAACCCACACACACACACATATATATATATACCACACCCGTTCGCACAGAACGCACGCAAAACGTGGTCAAAAAAACAAATTAAATATAGTATTGAGTAACACCGTAAGGATACACAGATTTGAATAGTAGTACCGATGATAAGTCAATCGACGAACCAAGCGACAGGATAAGCAGAGTAATGCGTACAGTGAGAAAGCATGTTATCAGCCGCGCAGCAAGAGTAAATCAGCGTGTGAACGTCCTATCGCTATGATAAGGAAGGAACGCAAGGCAAACAACAAAGCGATGTAATTGAGCAAGATGATGTAGATGTAGAAATTAAGCGACCCTAGGATCTGTCACAGTGAGCACAACGCACAGTGGCTGTACTTGTGAGCGAGAACTGGTGATGATAAAAAATATACGAATATTGAAAAAAATATATATATGAAAATTGAAAGCCGAACTGCCGTAGACTAGTCGTTATAATGTTCGTGATGACCCTGCGATCGTTTCATGCGTTTGTTAAGGTGTAATGCACCGCCGTCGAATAGAATTAGGGATAACCGTGTTTTATTGAAGCTGCTTATGCTTTGATTGTACCAGTAAGAGCCAGAAAGGGAATGATTATTTAATTTAATTTAACTACGAAGTCAAATTTGCTCTTCGGCACCTGGGTAGTGGATTTGGGTTTGACTACCCTGCAAGCCACACGCGGATGAACAGTAGATTGGCGCATCATCTTTTTTAATCGGTAAACCAATTGTGAACGAATCTCACACCGTTATTGAAGTGTCGCCTCCCATTCAGTGTATTGTGAGTGTTAGAAACACATTTTTTCATATAATCTCTTTAACGCTAGCCGACGGAGGATAGAAAAAATAATAATGCATTTGAAATTACTTTGAGACGCATGGGACGAAAGAGAAGAACAAATAAGTGTACGACACGCGAGTCCGTTAAAATCGTGATGAGTGGAGTTGTTTCGGATGTTGGGGACACGTACACGTCACCGATGACGTCATGCCGCTCTTAACGCACAAGATCATTCCGAAGGCAGCATCATTCTGGTGTGCGTACAGGGAACAACATTGTGAGCGAATTCTATTCGTTATTCTCTGCCGCCAGCCTATCGATCGTACATGATCGCTTTTCTTGTATGATGTATGATCCATCTTAACAACCACACATTCGTCGTTAGCTTTTGCTGCGGCTCTGATGGGTGATAAGAGTAATCTGCTCCCATCGATGATGGGTATGGGAAGCGTAAAACGGGCAATGGTTTTCTCTGTCTACGGTTGTCTGTTGTTGTCGTTCCAATGGGGACGGTAATTAATTATTCAGCAAGCTTGATAGCAGCGAGCGCACTTGTCACCCATATTTGTACCGAAAGCCTCGTTCGCGCAGCATTTAGTATCAGCTGGTCCGGGACCGAGTGTGGATGGTAAACTGCTGCACATTGGACAGTAGCAGATACGGAAGCATAATGAAGCTCGCACAAGTGTTTGTTGGTTTGGTGGTGCTGTTGGCCGATCGGGGTCACGCTAAGCATGTGATCGAAAGTCATGAACGATCGGTGCCGTCTTTTACACCGAGCAATGATCAACCCATCATTGGCATACTGTCGCAGGAGCTGTCCTATTCAATGACGCAAAACTACGGCGATGAAGGTTACGACAGCTACATTGCAGCCTCTTATGTAAAGTTCGTCGAAGGAGCGGGTGCTCGCGTCGTACCGATTTGGTGAGTGTTCGAAGGACGTGTTTTGGACGTGTGCGGGAAGTAATAAATATCTCGAACAAAATGCAACCGTTTGTTCCACAGGATTAACCAACCGTTGGAGTACTACGAAAACATTATGTCCAACCTGAACGGCGTGCTGCTGCCGGGTGGTGCTACTTGGTTTAACCAGACCAACGGTTACTCCGAGGCCGGTCGGCACATTTACGATATAGCGGTGCAGTATAACGAAAACGGCGAATATTTCCCGCTCTGGGGCACTTGTTTGGGCTTTGAACTGCTCACCTATCTGGCAGCGAACGGTACCGAACATCGGGCACACTGTAGCTCCAACAGTCAAGCGCTACCGTTGAACTTTAAGAACGATTTTCGCAACAGCCGTCTGTTTGCCGACGCACCAAACGATGTGATCGACATCTTGAGCAACGAACCGGTAACGGCCAACTTCCACCAATTCTGTGTAACCGAGGCGAACCTGACTGCTTACGGATTGGACCACGATTGGCGCGTTATGTCAGTCGATCAGGACTGGAACGGCATGGAGTTTATCTCCACGATCGAGCATAAGACGTAAAGTTTCCGTCACATTACACCTTGCTGCAATTGGTATTGTGCTGATGTTGTTCGGTTCCATTTTAGCTACCCATTCTACGGTATTCAATTCCACCCGGAGAAGAACATCTACGAGTGGGTGCAGAACAAGAACATCTCCCATACCGCGAATGCCATCCGCGCGGCACAGTTCTTCGCGGACTTTTTCATCGAAGAGTCGCGCAAAAGTGATCACCAGTTTACGAGCGAAACTATGCTGGAAAAGCACGTCATCTACAACTATCAGCCGACCTTCACCGGGCTGAAGCGGTCCAGCTTCGAACAGTGCTACATGTTCCGTGGTAATTATATCGATCTACCGGAAACGGCAAACGATCCGGATAAATCGGCCTCTAGCATCGCGTTCCTATCTTCCTGCATGCTCCCATTGCTAACCTTGTTCTACATCAACTTAACACCGCATGTACAACGCTTGTAACTATCCGCAGAAATTTAGTTCCTCCGTTCGTATCATTCGCTTGAGCATATGTGTGTTCCGAAGGTGCGTAATGATACTTTTTCTTCGCTTTTAGAATCATCCAAAGTGTTGCCGAAGGTATTGAAATCGAAAAAAATCGGACTGAAGAAGAAGACTTCCCAGCGTGATCCAGCTGGCGCTAGGCTTTGAAGTGGTATCAGATGGGGAGGCCAGAATAGCAGTGGACGACATTGTTGCACACAATGTGTAACGTTGTATTATCAGGGAAGAATCATCGACAAGTTAAAAATATTGCTCGTTGACAGCTACTGTTGGCAATCTTTATTGAATCCGGCAATCTACAGCCGAATGAGAAGATAAGAAGATGATGCGGGGGACGATTTGCTGTCTTAAATAATCGTGCTACCGGACAATCGGACGGGGAGAAGATAATAAGGTGAAATGAACAAATAGAGCTATTCACGTGCAACAGATCTGACGAGGGTTTTCATTACTTTATCTTTCACATTGATGAACTATTGCAATTATTAGAGGTGATATTGTGTTTAAAGCTTTTACATGCACTGTATGTAATAGAACGATCCTTCCTATGCGCCAGTGTACATATGGTGATTTACCATCCCTTCTCTTCAATCCGGCAACCAATCGCCATCGAGTTGAATCATACGGCAACCGTGAGAAAACATGTTTGCAATAGCAAAAATCCCCGCAAAGGACGGCATGTTTATTATTGCCTTTCCCCATAATGTATGTCCCCGATCGTGTGTGATTTCCCCTTTTTTGTGACTTTGCATGTTTATATACCGTTCCACTTATTCTGCATTTGCGTATTCACTTATCGCCACCTCGCCTTTCAGCATTCTCTTCTTCTAGCAGACGTACGTTTGCGATCAATTCATCCAAATTGATGTCGTCGGAAACGCTGGGAAGGGATTCCTGTTTAAAGAAGCATCACGTAATTACTACCGCTTCCTGATTATCACAACAAGCCGACCTGTTGTTCAATACTTACTAGCTTCCCCTTTACCACCTCGTGATTCTTCTCCTGATTTGCCTTTTTCTTTTCGAGCTCTTCCGCTGACTTCACAAGCTTCTGCGCTTCTTCGAGGAAGCTTTCTAACCGGTTTACATCCTTTGCCTCAATGTCACATTGTCGCCGTAGCGAGGCAACATCCGAACGTAGCGCAATTGCTTGTGTTTTGGCTTCGAGTCGTTTCGCTTCCCGCTGGTAAAGAAACTCCTCGAGAAACGACATCTGGGGCTCGTCGATACAAAGCCCAGTTTGGAACCGTATCTGCGCAAATTGGTCGAGCAATTCCTGCGTGGAATCGGCGAATGTGAACGGATCGACACCGAAATCCTTCAACAGTTTATCATTTCGTGTATCTGTTTGGGGTTGTAGTTGGAGGAAGGTATTAACGGAAACGATCATCGTAAAACAGCATTTAGAACATTTTGTTACTCGTAAAGAACGTACTTAGGTTTCGCACTTCTTCCAACGTTTTGCTAATATTGATACGTCGTGATGTATCTGCAAATAAAAACTGGATTGAATAATCGTCATTTTACACTATTTGAACTCACGCTTACCCATTATTAAGCTGTGTAATTCTGGCTGTTCACAGTCGTGCTGGGCGCTGGCAATCAGTTGTTTATTTTGATTCCGTTCAAAATGTTGACAGTTGCTCGTAACGGTTCGTTTGCCGGGCAGCGTTACAACGGTAGGCGTTATGATACGTTAGATCCAATGTCAGACGTAAGACGTAAGACGGGATACTGTTTAAAAAATCCGTTGCTAAGGGATAATTGCACTCAAGCGTGAATGATGAATTGTTTTTCTTTTCTTATCTTTTCATTACCATCGTTTTTTCTTTACAAATATTTGCGATGTTTAATAACTGAAATAACAGCAGTTGCTTTTGTAGATACATAACTTCATTTTATTCACTTTAATGCAAAAACTATTCACATTCACTTTCAAAATTAAATGAATAGTTTTGCTATACATTATGTTTAACGCATATGGGGAGCTGTGTGGTTTGATATCCATGGTTATTTGTAGGATAAATAAGCACGATATCAGGAAGGCTCGTACTTTTGAAGCTGAAGATCACCTACGTAACTATTCCCGTATGGTAAACGATCCACTCGATGTACGAGGATACACGCGTATACACCCCCGGTACACCATTTTGGCAGCCAAGAACCGAACCGTACGAAACAATACCGACCTGCGTCAAGCGGTGTCCGTCGAACTTCACCGACAGCGGGCCACCGGAATCACCCTGGCAGGGATTGCGACCACCTTCGCCCGCTGCACAGATCTGCTGTACGCGAATGATTGGCCCATACACACGGTAGCACACTTCGTTCGAGACGATCGTGTTGGTCGCGTAACGCAGCTCGAGCCGCATCTCATCCGCCAGCTCAGCGTAGTCATCGTTCGATTGCGCACCCCAACCGGACACTATCGAATCATAGCCGATGAGACCGGTGTACGAGTCGGTCCAGGACGGCAAACGGATGGGTTGCACGCGCGATGAAAAGGTAAGTGGTTGTGGCAGGCGGATCAGCGCAATGTCGTTGAGTATGTCGACCGGATCGTACCCCGGATGTAGGATGGTGTCGGAGGGTTTAACTCTCACGGTAACGGTATCCGGTGCGAACGGTATCTGTATCGTTGTTTGACCGGGAATGATGGTCGCTTCCTGCATTCCGTACAGACAGTGTGCGGCGGTCAGAACGTAACGATCGGCTATGATCGATCCACCGCAAAGCGTGTCGGAACCGTCGCCAAAGATAAGAATGATCGAGACCAGGTGCGGGAACTGTTCGTTTTTCGCGACCGTACCACCGGCCACCTTGCTAACCGAGGCCCGATCGATTATCAGCTGCGGCCGGTACACCACGCTGGATGCGGCCGATAGAAACGAGGACGGGGACGACGGTGCGGACGCGTTGCGGATCGTCGTCCAAAACATGCCCATTTTCGACGGGTTTGTTCGCCGCAGCACTGGCGAAGTGTCGCCATCGGAGGCGCACAGTATCAGCAACACCAATAAACACGGAGCGACAATACACCAGGCGGCTAGTAAGGAGGACATCCTGTACACAAATGCAGCAGCTTCTATTTGCGTCCGGTAATGGCACCCACGACCGATCGAAAACAGTGTCCAACGGAGGCGGAGGAACATCAACTGTTTTATCAACTGTGCGCGATATCGTCCAATGTCTTTGTCTTTTTGTAGTGGAGCGATATGGGAAAGTACTGGCCGATCGGGACGATAAGATTGTTTCTTCGTCGGGGTCGATCTCGGAAGTTGTCAATCAACAGCACCGTCCAGCTACCGCGTACCATCGCAAAGCGGAACGGGCACGGTACGGGCGCGTCACTCAAGGGTTAAGTTCTGGGAGCTTTGAATTCTTACCGTCCAAGGTTTTGCCATTTTGCCAGGGCCAAGTGTGTGGTGTTATTGCAGCGGTCCCTCCCGGGAAGGGGCATCACTGCTGGGGGAAAGCAACACGCAATTGCGGTGGGTGTGCATGTTTGATGATGGTACGATCATTATCGTGTTAATGTTGAAGATATGCGCCTGTGGGCTATGATTCACCTCTGGGTCTGTACGAGGAACCGTACAGCAAAGAATCGGTATGTGAATTGGCTCAATCATCATGACGTCTAACGTAAGTTAATCATGTTTTGAGTCATTAAAATAATTAAATTTGTGATATCTTTCAGGATTTTGCATCATGAGATACGGACGTTAAGGACCCGAAAGGACCAACTTATCGCTTGCAGTCGGAGGAGGACGGCTGAGAATAACCGTGGCCGATGTTTAGTACCTCAGATTTCGTCGGGAGCTATCAAGCCGGTTTTGTTGGAGGAAAATCGACGACCGACCAAATCTTTACTCTCAGGCAGATCCTCCAAAAATGCCGAGAGCACCAAATCCCCACGCACCACCTGTTCATCGACTTTAAGGCGGCCTACGACACCATAGATCGGATGCAGCTATGGAACACCATGCAGCGGTACGGCTTTCCGGGAAAGCTGGTGCGGCTGTTGAGGGCCACCATGGACAGGGTGCAGTGCAAGGTGAGAGTATCGAGCATGCTGTCGGATGCGTTCGAGTCTCACCGGGGATTGAGGCAAGGTGACGGACTCTCCTGTCTGCTGTTCAACATCGCTCTGGAAGGTGTCATGAGAAGCGCGGGCTTCGATATGCGGGGCACGATTTTCACCCGTTCCATCCAATCCATCCTTGGCTTCGCGGATGACATCGACATCATCGGAAGGACATCTGCGGCGGTGTGCGAGGCGTACACCAGACTGAAGCGCGAAGCCTCAAGGATTGGATTGCTGATCAATGCGACGAAGACAAAGTACCTGCTTGCCGGAGGCTCTGACCGTAATAGGGCCATGCTGGGAAGCAGCGTATCGGTCGACGGCGATGATCTCGAGGTAGTAGAGGAGTTCTGCTACCTCGGTACGATCATAACTTCGGACAACAACGTAAGCAGCGAAATCCGAAGGCGCATTGTTCAGGGGAATCGTGCCTACTACGGGCTCCACAAACTCCTACGATCCAGAAACCTTCTCCTGCGCACGAAATGCACAATATACCGTACATTGATACGGCCGGCTGTCCTCTATGGTCATGAGTCTTGGACCATGCTCACAGAGGATGCCAATGCACTCGGTGTTTTCGAACGCCGTGTGCTAAGGACGATCTTTGGCGGTATCTTGGAGCACGACGGGTGGAGGAGGAGAATGAACCACGAGCTTGCTGAGCTGTTTGGGGGACGTGACATCCTCACGGTGGCGAAGGCCGGAAGGATACGCTGGTTGGGGCACGTCATGAGGATGCCGGACTCGTGCCCCACCAAAAAGGTCCTCGTCGGCGACCCGTTCGGCACGAGACGCAGAGGAGCGCAGCGAGCCCGTTGGCTGGATCAGGTGGAGCAGAACCTGTCGGAGATCGGGTGCAGCAGAGGATGGAGAGCGGCAGCCCTGGATCGAGTCTCCTGGAAACATATTGGTGACCAGGCCATGTCAGCACGACGTGCTCAACAATAAGAGCGGGCCAAAGAAGAAGAAGTAGAAGAAGATGTTTAGTACCAATATCACGTCATGTAAATGATACCGGAAGATGACGCCTGTGATGACGCCGGGTTAGGTTAGATATCCTCCGCTATGCAGCACGTTTTTGGGGGCAAACCTCCTCCTGCGTGACATGCATGACATACGGCACATCGTAAAACGGTGTTGTCTTTTCATAGTTCAAGACCATAATCAGATAACCTAGAATGCGATGCGCTAACTAAGCGCCGTACCGTAGTTTATAGCTGATAACTAAGTCGACACACAAGAAAGGAAAAAAAAAAACGACTATAATTCTTTATCTTGTGTGCGAATTTGGTGGTTGACCTACTTACCCACATCCAGGCGTCATCTGAAACCGCCGTATAAATATGGCACCCCGCGGACATGGTTCACAGTTGTGCAGAATTTCCGAGCCGAATCTAGCAAGTTGAGTTTACGGAAAACACAAAAAATGGCCATCAAACTTTGTGCGTTGGTTTTGCTGTTCGCTGGTGGTACCTTTGCGATCGAGCAAGGTGCAATTACTGGTACGAATGTCGACTGGTCTAAGGTACGCTCGATTGCCGAGTTCGACCACTACTGGACACGGCTGCCAGCGGAGCTGCAGACGATCCGCAGTGCGTTACCGAGTCCTGCGAGTCGCATTGCAAACGGGTACACCGCCGTACCGGGCCAGTTCCCCTATCAGGTGGTGCTGCTGTCAGAATTCACACTAGGCACGGCGTTCTGTGGCGCAACCGTACTGACCAACAGCTTCATCCTGACGACCGCCCACTGCGTGGCGGAAGGTGCCGGTATCAAGGCGAACGGAGGACTCGCCATTATGGGTGCGTACGATCGCACGATCGTAGAGCCAGAGCAGCAGCGCATCCGCTTCAGCACCGCGGGCATCACCGTCCATCCAGCCTATTCGAGCGTTAATTTGCGGAACGATGTGGCAACGGTACTGCTGGACGCACCCATCACCTACACGGTCCGCATCCAACCGGTCCTGTTGCCCGGTCCAACCGATCAGCGAACGTTCGCCGGTGCGCAGGGCACCGTGACGGGGTATGGGCGTACATCCACCACCAGCACCACCATGTCGCGGTTCCTGCGCTATGCGATGAATTCCGTCATCACGAACAGCGAGTGCGTCGCGGCCTGGTCGTCGTACTACGTGGAGGATCAGAACGTGTGCATGAGTGCAGCGAACGGCAGATCACCGTGCATCGGCGATTCAGGTGGTCCGCTGCTGGTGAACAGTGCGTTCGGACCGCTGCAGGTGGGCATCGTGTCGTTCGGTGAGGCGGTAGGCTGTGCCGTAAACTATCCGTCGGTTTACGCCCGCATCACCTACTTCCTACCGTGGATTTTGGATAATTCGGATTA
This sequence comes from Anopheles marshallii, assembly GCF_943734725.1. Classification (NCBI taxonomy): domain Eukaryota; kingdom Metazoa; phylum Arthropoda; class Insecta; order Diptera; family Culicidae; genus Anopheles; species Anopheles marshallii. Next base: position 62,735,494 of record NC_071327.1, read on the forward strand.
CTAATGAGGCGGAGGTGCTGCTGGAAGCTGTTTAAGCTTATTTGGTTCCTAAATTCCACACCCGTTCCATGCAGTGAAGAGTGATTGTCATTCATAAGTACTGCCGGTGTGCTTGAGGTCTTATATTCCATTTCAGTCCGTAAAATAAATGTAGAATTATGCTACTTAAATGCGTTTACATGGCGGAGTGAATCGCATACTCCATTCGCTTAAATCTCTTTCGGTTGTGACAAGTGTCCTCCCGAAATCGTCCACGGCTCCAAAAAAAATATAAAGCTGTTTCTTCTCCTCAACTTTCCATTGATCATGATTGAAGATCACCTACTACGGGCTGTTTACACATTATTAAGTCTTATGAAGAGATACCCTAGATCTCGAGATTCGCGCTAGGATGCTGGCTGTCAACTGGCCACGTACCTATATAGTGCCGGTAGTCGTATACGGTAGTCTCTGACACATGGATTTTTTTGTAAAACTCACGACACTCTCATAATCGCGTACGAGGGGCAGAAGGATTTATGGCCTCGTATCTACGGGCTGAACAGGGCTCTGACGGGAGAAGGAAAAACTTCACAGCACCAAGAAACAATTCTGGGACCTAAGGCGTCGACCTGCTGTCAAAATAAGGATGGAGATCTGGTCAGTTACCAGCCAGAGGTCTTCTGGCGATGGGCTCAGTATTTTGATGAATTATTAAACGAGCAGCTAGAGGCTTCACTAGCAGATGATATCATGCTACTGCCGCCTAGTATTGACCAAACCCAAAAGGCCATCCGTCCGCTCAAGAACAATCAGGCACCAGGCACCGATGGAATAGAAGCAGAACTGATCACAAATGGAGGTGCAGCACTAGAAAACGAAATTCTTCAAATTATTACTGAGGCGAAATAATAATAATTATTATTATTATTCTACTACAAGATCGTCTTGTCCCGTTCGTCGAAAAGGTAGTTGGAAACTATCCGTGGGGATTCCGAAATGGAAAATCAACCACTGACCAGCTCTTCACCATGCGGCAGATCTTGGAGAAGATGGCGGAACGACAGCTAGACTCCTTCCATCTCTTCATCGATTTCAGGGGCGGATACGATAGCACAGCCAGGGCAAATCTTTACGACGCAATGAGCGCTTTTGGAATCCTGGCCAAACTTACCAGATCAGTACGAATCGGAACCGAAACATTCCCACTCAAAACACCTATCGCGACGAACATACTAGAACTTATATAGTTCCAGTACTTTCATACGCCGTTGAGACATGGACTTTGTTCAAAATTGACGAAGCTCTATTAGCCGCATTCGAGAGGGAGATGCTCAGAACGATTTTTGGCTCAGTTTGTGTGTGGAAGGATAATGGAAAAGCCGCTACAATGACGAGCTCTATGAGCTTTACGGTGCTCAACTCCCTATCGTACAGTGGATGGCCTCGTCACGTCATGAGAATGACACCGGACAACTCAGCCCGTAAAGTGCGGTTTCGTTCATCCACATCGACCGAGAAGGTGCGTGGTAGGCCCAAATTGAGAAGAAGTGATGGCGTTGATGCGTCCGGCAGAAAGGCCGAGATAATGGATTGGATAAAGGCGCTCGACTGTGAGCGGTTTAGAGGACTCCTGCAGCTGGCCAAGACCGCAAAGCAATTGTAGCGCCGGATAAGTAAGTAAATATCTACAAGCCTTACTTACTACTAACTCACTGTCTCACTGCCAGGCTCCGGTGGGCTCGTCACGTAATGAGAATGACACCGGACGACTCAGCCCGTAAAGTCTTCTTAGGTCTTCCACATCTTCCACATGGACAGAGAAGGGGATGACATACCCACATTGAGATGACGTTGATGGGTCTTTAGGAGTGGTCCAACCGAAGTTGGGTCCTATTTTTATTCTTCCTTCCAACTGCTGGGAGTTAGGTCCCAGACAACTTTGCTTCCCTACTACACGTTTACTGGCTGAAGGATTTTCTTGTCGAATATCGGAGCGATTACTCGCAGAAGGTCTTCCTCGTCGGAGATCGGAGCGATAACTCGCAGAAGGTCTTCCTCGTCGGAGATCGGAGCGATAACTAGCAGAAGATCTTCCTCGTCGGAGACCGGAGCGATAACTCGCAGAAGGTCTTCCTCGTCGGAGACCGGAGCGATAACTAGCAGAAGGTCTTCCTCGTCGGAGATCGGAGCGATAACTCGCAGAAGGTCTTCCTCGTCGGAGACCGGAGCGATAACTAGCAGAAGGTCTTCCTCGTCGGAGATCGGAGCGATAACTAGCAGAAGGTCGTCCTCGTCGGAGATCGGAGCGATAACTAGCAGAAGATCTTCCTCGTCGGAGATCGGAGCGATAACTAGCAGAAGATCTTCCTCGTCGGAGACCGGAGCGATAACTAGCAGAAGGTCTTCCTCGTCGGAGATCGGAGCGATAACTCGCAGAAGGTCTTCCTCGTCGGAGATCGGAGCGATAACTAGCAGAAGATCTTCCTCGTCGGAGACCGGAGCGATAACTCGCAGAAGGTCTTCCTCGTCGGAGATCGGAGCGATAACTAACTTTTCGTTCGGACATGCCACCGCTTTTATATTGTGCTGGCCATGTCTCGAACTTTCCTGTCTCCTTTCGTGTTTGATCCTGTCTGTTTTTAGTTTGTTCGAGTATTCCTTCGTTCCTTTCCTACAAACAAGGATCTTATTGTTCTAGCCTTACCGGTTGTCTATTTTGGGTTTTACCTCGGAACAAAGGACTGATTGTATTCGTCGTGTCCAGGCAAAACTTCCCAACTAGCAATTTGTTTAGTACCCTCTTTTTTGCCTAGGTGGCGCTATTTAGTGTCTTGGCTATTTGCGATGCTCTGGTCGCCACAGGTCCATCAGAGTTTAGCGAGAGTTTTAGAGTCTGATAAGTAAGCAAGTAAGTATCTTGTGGCATGTGTTTGCAATATCCATCAACTGACCAGATCTTCGATTCTTCGAGATCTTCGAGCTCAGGAGAAGCGATTTGTTTAATCAATTCTGCTGATTCTACTCAATTCTGCCAAGAGATACTAAATCGCCTAATCACTTTGTCTCACAAGCTTGTGATTTAAATTGATTCACGATAATCCAAAGAAAGTGCTGCGCTCAGTAAACATTAACTGTTCTGAACGCTACGATTAGATAATGCTACTTCGAAAATTAGCGATCTGTGTTTGTTGTCCGATTCAACCACTACACGCCAATCCGTGTCCGCAAAAGATTGCCGAACTTAGTTCTATTTGGAACCGATAAGGTTAACGGACGATATCGGTTCGACCAATCATGGTTGCATTGCCTCCAGCAAAACGGTCTAGTAAACAAAGCATAATGTTTGGTTGCTAAGGAGGCAAAAACCAGCCGGTACAAGTGTGACCCACCTGTAACTATCACAGGCTAATGGCACGCGCGCAACAACAAAAAAAAAACACGATGGAGGACCTTTGGTAGTTGCGCCGGGTGGACATTTTATTGCTTTAGCGTTATCGCACTCTGATCCTAGCGATAGAACCCGGATCGGACCGATCGGGGGACGACAATAAAAAGCCGGCGAAACGTTGAACCTAACATCAGTTGCCTGAAGTTGGCAGTCTCGCTGGACGCACAGGTGAACACAAGTGGTATTCAGGATGAAGTTTGTCGGTGCGTTAGCTCTGCTCGGTCTGCTGGCCCTTTGCACGCTGGCCAGTTCCGAATCGCTCGAGATCGATTCGTCACGGGTGAAGTCGATCGAGGAGTTTGATCGCTACTGGCGTCGTCTACCGGCCGAGATGCAGTATCTGCGAACCGCGGCAGAACCTCCGCGGCGTATTACGAACGGTCAGCTTGCGGCGACCGGCCAGTTCCCGTACCAGGCGGTAATTTACAGTGATGTCGGCGACGGTTACTACAGCTTGTGCGGGGGAACCATCCTCACGCAGAACTACATCCTGACGGCGGCCCACTGCGTTACCAACGATTTCGGCCAGGTTTTGCCGGGCGGCATTGTCATCCTGGGTGCGACGGACCGTGACGTCTTTCAGTCGACCCAGCAGCGCATCCAGTTTGGCACGGCTGGCATCCGCGTTCATGCGCAGTACAATCCGAATAATATCCTGAACGATATTGCCACCGTCCGGCTGAACACTCCGGCCGCATTCAACACCTACGTGCAGACGATCGATCTTCCGGCACTGTCCGACACGCGTCAGTTTGGAGGGGTGGAAGGGACGGCGTCCGGGTTCGGTCGTACCGCGGACAATTCGGCACCCTCGTCGGTGCTGCGGTTCGTGCGCAATCCGGTCATGACGAATGCGCAGTGCAATCAGTACTGGAGTACGACCACGGTGCAGGCCCAGCACGTATGCTTCGACCCGACCGGGGGACGCTCGGCATGCCATGGTGATTCTGGCGGTCCGCTGACGGTGCAGGATGCGGGCCGCAGTCTGCAGGTTGGCATCGCATCGTTCGTGTCGGCCAACGGTTGCACGTCCGGGGCACCGTCCGTGTGGGTGCGCGTTTCCTACTTCCGCGACTGGATCCGCCAGAACTCGGACTATGTGTTCCGTGCTTAGAATCGTATTGCAAAAGAATTACGCTTGGTGGTGCTCTGTTGAACATGAACGCCGATTAATATATAATAGAAGCGGGAGAAAACATCTTCTGGTACGATTGTTTGCTGTCGGAGTCCACCAGCGGGATCTAGGGAAGTTTGGAGTCAAGAGGATGATGAGAGAAAGATTGTTTGTTGGTTCCGATTTCCATAAGAGGTTAGAGACGTTACGGCAATGATAACGGACAAAGTTTGTGAGTGTGTTACCCATTCCGGATTTCTGCCGAGTACTGCTTAGTATCTAATCTAGTGGATACCATGAAATCATTGCCCGAAAACCGGAACACAAGAAAGGTGGCTTAAAAGCGCAAATAAACTTTAGATAACCCTCAACCACTCTTATCTGCGAAATGATCGACTACCGGTTAAAAACAGATTACGGGACAAACGGTATGAGAAATGTCTTATCACAGCAGGTGGTAATTTATGCGTTGCTTCCTGCCTGTGGACAATCTTATCAGCAATCATAAACGCTATTCCTTGTCAGGTTCATAAAAATGGCGTGTGATTTGTGAAACAAGCGGTGGGAAATTTACCGCTGCGAATTTATGCATGTGTGAAGGATCGATCTTACAAAATATTTACATTAGATGAAATCATTCATTCTTCGGCTAGATGATAATACGGCAAACGCAGGCCATTATGGAATAAATAATAATAAATAATAATTCTTCGGATTGAATATCCAAGAATGAGTACAGCGTAAAATTAGCTTGAGTCAGACTACTTAAGGAGATTTTGTGCCAATAAATAGTGAAAGTAAAGGCTGGATAACGCTACCTGTTTTGTTAGTCTTTTCCTACAGCCACACACAAAGCTGTCAAACGACCACTGCTAACCTTTAGTGGATATTGCAAAGCGCCTAAAGTTATGCTACATCGAACACATTTGACGTTATCAATAACGCTGTTGAGTAGGCGGTGAGTAAAGTGGTTTGTTTACGGGCTACGGTACGGAAGAGAAGTTACACGCTTCTAAATTCTTATTGTTCCTGGCCTGTGCAAATGGCCATTGTTGCGGTCAGCAAACGGTTTGACAAATAAAATATTTAAGGCATCAGTTGGTCCTTGAGCCGATTGATGACTTTTATTTTTATTTTCTATTAACGTCAAATTATTTGTCTCAATGTAGCTACTTTAAAGCTAAAAAAGGAGGACAAATAAGTAAATCAAGTCGTATGGTGGGTTGAGGGAGGTTGTAGAACCGGTTAACAGGGTTCCGGAATCCAATAGGAAATGGGAAGATTGAAGTTAAACAGTTGATGGACCCTTTTCAATTGGGAACTTGTTCTTAACCAGGTATCTTAACCATTGTGGCCGAAAACTTAACTTTCATGAAGATCTGTCAAAAAGTCAACGAACTGCAACCTACATGTACACGGAGTATTGAAGAAAGGAGAGAAGGAACGTCGAGTTGGAAAGAAAGGACCCGTGGAAGAACTCGGCGTGCAAAAGGCGGGTTTCATGAACCATTAAACCCCACATTCGGCAGCTTATTAATATTGCTTATTTACAAAAACCAGCATCGTAAACAGTAAGGATCCAAAGAGTATGCTGAATACTTCTGATAGTGTGTAATCGCGATATCCGTCTGTGAGAATGCAACTGATTTTTCCTTAGTGAAAGATGCAAACCAGAGCCTTACAATAGTTTCCACCCGTACGACTGTTGCGGGGTTCATCTTCATACACTTAAGCGTGGCTGTTGTTAGCGCTGACGTTAAAAGATGCTCGATCATTGGCTGATGCTTAAATTTGGAAAAACCTTTCACCAAATTTAGACTCAACACGCCACGCCGCTGGTGATTTACAATACTATCGCACCGCGATAATCTAATTTTGGAAAATCCGTACGGCATTGTATAGCGGTGGCACTTATCGCAACACAATGAAGCACGGTGGTGATAAACGGATTACCACACCGGGTGGCAAATAAAAGCTCGTGCAGAACCCCAGATTCGGTATCAGTAGTCCCCCGGAGAGCAAGGAACCACCATGAAGATCGCTGGAGCGTTTGTTATTGCCGGTCTGCTGGCCGTCTGTTCTGTGACCAGCGCGGAATGGATCGACATTGACTGGTCGCAGGTGAAGCCGATCGATGAGTTCGATCACTACTGGCAGCGGTTGCCGGCGGAAGTACAGTATCTGCGCCATGCCCGCCCATCGCACCGCATCGTGAACGGTGTCGAGGCACTGCCCGGCCAGTTCCCGTACCAGATTGCGCTGCTCAGTAACTTCGGCACCGGCACCGGTCTGTGCGGTGGTACCGTCATCACGAACAGCTACATCCTGACGGCGGCCCACTGTGTGGTCGGTGGAAACGGACAGGTGGCTATCGGTGGTACCGCTATCCTGGGCGCCCACGATCGTACCGTTACGGAACCGACGCAACAGCGCATTAGCTTCACCCAGGCTGGTATATCCGTGCACCCGCAGTACGACTCGTCCACGATCCGCAACGATATCGCCACGGTACGTCTCGACACCCCGGCCGTCTTCAATGCGCGCGTGCAACCGATCGATCTGCCGGCATCTTCGGACGGGCGCACGTTCGCCGGTTTGGAAGGTACGGCGTCCGGCTTCGGACGTACCTCGGATGCTAGCGGTGATACCTCGCCGGTGGTAATGTTCACGCGCAACCCGATCCTGTCGAACGCGCAGTGCAACAGCTTCTGGAGCACGGCACTGGTGCAGGACCAGAACGTGTGTCTCGATGCGTCTGGTGGCCGCTCGCCATGCAACGGTGACTCCGGTGGTCCGTTGGCTGTGCAGGATGGTGGCCGCAGCCTGGAGGTTGGCATCGCTTCGTTCGTGTCCGCTGCCGGTTGTGCCTCGGGTGCACCCTCCGTATGGGTGCGCGTCTCCTTCTTCCGCGACTTCATTTCCCAAAACTCGGACTATGAGTTTTCCGTTTAAGAGGCGCCGGTTGAGAGGACTACTCTCCGCTGACGAGTGATAGCAATTAATATTAATAATAATAAAACAAACTATCGACACGAAGCAAACTTTGTTACGATTTAATTTGTTCATTTTCGAGATGATTCTAATATTTGAGGTGGTTTAGGTGGTTTAGTGTCAAGGTCATTTTTGTCTACTTCCCCTATAACTTTGTCCAAGGCAGAGCCATTCGAATCTCAAAGATAGGGTTGCCTTCGGTAAATCAATCAGTTTCGAAATTAATCGCCAACAACAGCAGGCTGTGGAAACCTCTTCACGGTCAGGAGGAGGAGAGCTGATGTATTCTGGACTTCTTCTTCTTCTTCTTCTTCTTCTTCTTCTTCTTAGCGTAACGACCTACTAGATCATACCTGCCAATTTTGGCCTACTAGACTTATTTCATCACGTAGCCGGACAGTCAGTCCTTGTGCTACGGGGATTTGGTCTGGATGGGATTTTGGACCGTGCCTGTCGTGTGAAAACTGGCACCGCTTCCATTACACCACCGGGTCGCCCCATATTTTGCACTATAAAGTACTACTTAAGCCGAAAAACCAAAATACAGCTCTTACATATGGACACCATCCAAAGCTGACAGGGGCTTTTTGTTAGTATTCTAATGTCCTCTCCTCAATATGTTCTAGAATACAGTCGAATGTCCTCTCCTCAATATACTCTAGAGAAAGATGGCGGAGGTACCTAATAGAGGACATCCTACACAAGGTCCTCAACATTCATTGTGAATAATCATATAAATTTGAACTCAAATCGCCACGTATCGGTTGACTCTGGTCGCAGCAATAGAATGACCCACATGTGCAGACTCTTGAGACTTGGTAGACTAATACTGAGTTGAATTGATGACGTTCAAGCACCCACCTGTAGGGTACAAATAAACTTTTAGAAAATGGCCACGCGCGCTGTGCTGCAGTGCTGCTGTGAACCTACAGGGAAGGCACGTGTGGCACGAATTCTACGACACACGACAGACACACGGATGATTACTTGTTCGAGCTTGAATAGAAATCCATATAATCTTCGCAACATGCTACTTTGGAGTTTCCGCTAATCGTCATCAAAATTGTACATCAGCCCTGAAACTGTGTAATCTTTCCTCAAAGCTTATGATAAGACTTTAATCAACGCAAATCCCACTACGGCATATCTTGTTGGGAAAATGTTCGATTAGAATTAAGTCATTATCGGGCTCGTTTTTTTCGCTCTATGGACAAATAAAGACCTGTTGAAGAAGCGTATGGACGTCCCATGTATCGGAATTCCCCAAAAACGGACGCCTTGAATGTCTTATCTTGCGGGGATTAGTGCCCAATCGTACCGTAGCTGCAGTACGTCAGCTAAGTTTGCCGGCACTGTATAAAGCACCTCCAAAACGGTGTTGCACCGTGTAGAACGTCCGGAGAATCGGCGAAAGCAAGATGAAAACCTTCACCGTGGTAGCCCTGCTGGCGTTGGCCGTTGTCGCCAGTGGCGAATGGATCGACATTGACTGGACGCAGGTGAAGCCGATCGAGCAGTTCGATCACTACTGGCAGCGGTTGCCGGCGGAGCTCCAGTTTCTGCGCCATGCCCGCCCCGCCCAGCGTATCGTGAACGGGCAGGAAGCCGTACCCGGCCAGTTCCCGTACCAGATTGCACTGCTCAGTAACTTTGCCGGCGGTGGTGGTCTGTGCGGTGGTACCGTCATCACGAACAGCTACATCCTGACGGCAGCCCACTGTGTGGTCGATGGGAGCGGTGCTGTCGCTACGGACGGCACGGCAATACTCGGTGCCCACAACCGTGTGACGAACGAGCCGACCCAGCAGCGTATCGGATTTGTGCAGTCCGGTGTGGCCGTGCATCCGAGCTACAATCCGACGCTTATTCGCAATGACATCGCCACGGTGCGGCTGAACAGTCCGGCGGTGTTTAACGAGCGCGTGCAACCGATTGCCCTGCCGGCCCGTTCCGATGGCCGCACGTTCGCCGGTATGGTCGGTACGGCGTCCGGGTTCGGCCGCACCTCGGACGCACTGCCCGGTGCGTCGGATGTGCTGATGTACACGAACAATCCGGTCATGACGAATGCCGCCTGTATCAGCGCGTGGAACATTCTTCTGGTGTCGGATCAGAACGTGTGCCTGGATGCGACCGGTGGCCGATCCGTGTGCAACGGTGACTCGGGCGGTCCGCTCACGGTAATCGACAACGGCAGCAGCCTGGAGATCGGTATTGCATCGTTCGTGTCGGCACAGGGCTGCGCATCGGGCATCCCCTCCGTGTGGGTGCGTGTCTCCTTCTACCGGGACTTTATCGAGCAGAACTCGGACTACGAGTTCGGTGCATAGGATGTAAGACGTTGGAGACGTTAAGACCTTTGAAGATGTAAATATAAACAAATACCCGCTTTTTATTGCATTACGTAGTGCTTAGTGCCTTTATTAGTGTGAACAACTGTCACTGACTTAGACGACTCTCAGGGCAATCTTAGCAAGCTGGATCGCTCAGTAGGTGATGCGATGTTGTACCCTAATGTTTGGCTGGTTCGTCCGGTGCGGCGGCATAATGCTTTGGGTGGTAGTGGTAGGCGGTGGTTCAGTAGTGGTCGTCTGCGGCACGTCCGGTGTCGTTTCTGGGGTGGTCGTTTGAGGCGCACCAGTAGTAGTCGTCTGCGGATTCGGTGGCGTTGGCAGGAACTCGAAATCATACCGTATGGTAACGTCCGAGTTCGCCTCAATCCAGGCCAGGTAGGGTGTGAGCCTTGTGTATACCGCTGGCCGGTCAACATCGCAACCCAGCACCGACAGGAAAGCGAACACACCGATCAACGTTTGACCACCGTCAGCGTCGTCCACCGTCAGTGGGCCACCTTGATCACCCTGGCAGGGAGATCCATTGCTGGTGGATACGCACACGTGTGAGTCAGCAATGCCGCCGAGAAATTGTAGACCGCAGGCCGTATTGCTGATGACGGAACCATTCACACGGTGCAGATTGTTCAGGGGGAGAATTTCGGCCGAGTTCTGACCGAGCGCTCCCCAACCGCTTACAGTGGCCAGCTGATTTAAGAACAATGAATCGGCCTGTCTCCAGTTGGGCAGTCGCGCTAATCTGATGTAATCTGGAAAACAAAGCGCAATGCAGTGTTGTTGTACGTTTAATTTCCGTGGCGCTGTTATCGGTGCAGATTGATTCCGCGGGCGGATGTGCGATAACAACCCATCAGAGCACGTGGAGTTGGAGTTTCGCGTACTTACTGCTAATGCTGGCCGGTCGGGACAATCGTACCAAGGCTATATCGTTAAGGTTTTGGCTCGGGACAAACGCTTGATGCACGATGACTTCGCTTGCGATGACGATGTCTTCGACGTCGTTCATGTTTGAGGCGCCCAGCAAAACCGTCGTGGGACCCGGACTGTACAAACCATTGAACCGTGATGTTAATGTTAGCCACCACCAAGGCCATCAATCCGTCCGCATACTCACTTGTTGAAGCAGGTAGCCGCCGTCAGAACATAGTTGAGCGATACTAAACTTCCGCCGCACCACCGATTACCGATCGGCTGTTGAATCATCAATCCGGCCGCGTACGGGATCTCACCCGGTGCCGCAGGTACACCACCCCGAATGCGTGGAATTTTCCCCAAGGGAAGTTGAATGTGTCGGCCGACTAGTGCATTGTTGGGCAGACATAATGCACACGCGAGTAGGGTAGATAGGAGCAACAGCGTCGGAACGTGCGCCATCTTGTCGTTTTGTATGCTACTGCGCGGACCGTTTATGACTAACTTCCAAGCGGATTAGATTAACGCGTTTTATACCGATTTTTTTTGCGTGATTAGGTGGTAGCTTAAAATCCATTCGGATTTGGTGAGTAATTTAACGGGCGTGCTGATAACGCTTACGACGTTACTGTCTGGCAATGATTTCATAGGAGTTTCAGGGTTGGATGGAACGTTACAACAGCTAACCGTGTTATAAGAAAGACTTCGTAATGCTTTGTAATTATATTTAACACAATTTCTTGAAGATGTATGAATGAAGAATGAAAATGCCCATTAGTTTTATTGCAATGGCTCAACTACTTTGCTCAACATACCAAGCATATCTTAATTTAAAGTTATAATGCCTATAATGCCTGCCTAAGTTCACGACTCATACTCTGTTTCATTTTGTTTGCCGATTTCAATCGCCAGTGTTTTTCAACGAAGATAAGAAGATAAACACATCCTTATGAATTCTATTTTATCACATTGCATGACAAAAATCCAGGATGGTGTGCGCAAAACGTTTCAGTGAAGATGCGAATCCTACAGATAGGGGACCGTAAAAATTGTTGTTACCAAATGACAGTGTTTGATAAAAATTCAAACGCCTTATGTATACCTTGATTCTCTTTCGAACTTCTGCGATTGTCGTTTGACAGCACCTGTCATGATAGCGAAGGCTCCATCATTAATTTGTTTGGCAGTTGTTGGCACTTCAAATTCATTGCTCATTTAATATATTTCTGGCTCAATTATTATCTTCATTACTTTCACATGTATTATCTAGTTTGTTAGATTTATCTTGCTAAATTATAATAAACGTCTTTTTATTTATGCACTGGTCAATTTCAATATTTCTCTTCGATTATGTGTTTCAATACCCAAGCTGTCAACACGGTTCTGCCTGGTCCAACCTTGCTATGTCCACACCAAATTTTCTCTCTACGCGTGGTGCTCGCAAAAGTGCGTCGTACTGTAATATTTTCGCTTAAAAAAGTTAATTAAACCCACTAGTGCTCTACAAAACTACGATTAGTCAAAAGTTTAACTCACGAGCTACGGCAGGTATGTATTATTGCTCTTTTTACGGGCGAGAAAACGCGGAAAAATAGGAATGAAAATTCTTGCTGACGACACATTGGCTCTTGATGCGGGCGGCCATCTTACAATCGTGAAAGGAAAAAAAAGTCTGTTAGCGAAAAATTAAAATTTACCCCGTGAGGTAAAACCAGCTACACCCGTTACGACGAAGGCTAACGAAAAATGATCCAAGGTCAATGTTTGCGTTTTGCGTTTTGATATTTCGTGCTCGTACCGCTCGTCCTCTTCGTTGAGACCTTTCTCTAATGATATGCGACAACATAAGGGAACAAATGAGTGAAAAAGCTTCGTAACTTGAATTGGAATATGTGCAAAAGGGGAGAGCAGCATAAATCCCACCTTAATGTAGAGAAAACATCAATGACCCCCGCCTAATGCATTTTATTTTTCTTGTTTTTCACCGTAGGTTAATACTGATAACATTTACTTTCGCGGCTAGCAGTTGTATTACATAAAATCCGTCACGCTGGATAAGATGGCGCGTTACCGTGAGTGGGACCTGCAGTGCAAGGTTTACGTGGGCAATTTGGGTTCGTCTGCGTCTAAGCACGAGATCGAGAGTGCCTTCGGCAAGTATGGGCCATTGAGAAATGTTTGGGTAGCACGCAATCCTCCCGGTTTCGCCTTCGTAGAGTTCGAGGATAAGCGTGACGCCGAAGATGCAGTTCGCTCATTGGACGGCACGTAAGTTTAAACATATTATACGGTTTATACGCTTGTTCGTTACCGCTTTATCGTATTTTTTTTTTTGTTATCCTCGACAGACGGTGTTGTGGAACTCGCATTCGGGTAGAGATGTCCTCTGGCCGATCGCGGCGTGATGAGCGTACGCGCCGACCTCGTCGTTCGTACAGGTAAGTCGAGGTTTAGCCGATAGTGATGTTATAGGTGTAAAATGTTAGTCTCATAAAATAAGCATAGCGATCTATAGAGTACATCCAAAGCTAAAGAACCAAAAACCGTAGAGTTAATCGACCCTCTCGAGCCACTCTGCAATGTGTTGTGGTAAAGCGTTTTTTTCCTTCCTTCTTTCTAAACAATGTAGAACTTCACCCGCTCGATGTAATCATATTTCGATTTATGCAGCCTCGTTTTGACTGTGTTTCTTTTTGTTTTGCGTGTGTTTGAGAGTGTGTGGAAGCAAAAATAATGTAAAACCAAGCTACATGGTGGCCTCACGCACACGAATTTTTCTCTTTTCTTTCCCGAGCGAATGGAAAACAAAACGCCAACTACTAGTAGAGCATGTAATAATATCGTTTGGAGTATTTGTTTGACAGGATGAGAGACATTAACACTGATAAAAAATTAAGCAAAATCATAACAGGGCGAGGGGATCGTAACGCAAAATGCTCGAACTCGGTTTAGGATCCATTGCGGCTTTGTTGGGCCGTTTCTTTCTCATTACCTATCGTAAACCCGAAAGCAATACAGAACGCCCATCCCACACAAAAAAAAGAAAACAAGAAAAGATACTCGTACGTGTAACATAGAAGTAAACAATCTAACCGATGGTTGATCAAACAAATTTCAGGGCAAACTCTTCTATGATACTACTCCACGACAGCGACTTCCGCCAAAGAACATCATCTTGTCCAAATTTTGCTAGTAGCGCTACTAGTGTTAAGTCTACTACCGCAACCACCACCACCACCACCATCAATTCCACCAATTTTACCACCACCATCACAACTACCACCACCAAAAATACAACCACTACTACTACTACTACTACTACTACTTCCTCCACCAACACCACCAATACTTCTGCTGCGCGCCTGAGCTCCTGCCGGTGCGGCTCGATCTCTTCTAGACCCGATCATTCGTCTTCCGGCGACCACCACTACTACTGCTACTACTACCACTACTACTACTGCTGCTGCCGCTACGGGCATGCGTACGTGCTTCTACCTCTACTTCCGCAAGCGCCCACCGCGACAGCATTATTGGCAGCAGTAGCGGCGACAGCGCTGTGCTTCCTCTTGCGATGGGCTTCAGCAACGGCAGCGGCCCTTCAATACGACGGCCTCGAGATCTGCAGTTTGCTTCCCCTTCTACTGCCGTTACTACTACCATCACTGCTACTGCCACTACTACTACTACTACTGCTACTTCATCATCTTCCTCCACACCCTCTCCAACGGCTGGGTAGTAGCAGCGATCACCTCAGCAGCACCACACCTAGCCTTCGTTGCGATTCAGCGCCCTGCACCGCCGGGTGGTGCCTTCATCCACTGCCATCGCCTCGCCCCCCGTGAACACTCTGTTGGTTCCAACTTGGTGAGACAACCTCTGTTCCGCTGGTTACGCTGTGTAGCTCACCTCGGATGTCTCGTCTTCGGAGAAGCGGGCGACAGGTTGGTGTTTGCCTTTCCACCGACCGGCCGCCTGATGTGCTGATAATGTTCAAATTCTTGCTAGCAGAAGAGAAACAGCAGTAGCATGAAGATCAGCCTTCCTTCTTCTAGCGTTCTTCCACAACAAGAACACTAGCGAGTCACGCAAAGTTCTGTTCAGATCATGCGCTAGATCCAGCGTTCTGAGCGTTCCCGTCTTGGTGCCAAAAGCTGTACGAGTTGCAGAGGACGAAACAAGCATCGTGAGGGGCATCGCGCTGCAACAGTTAGTCAGCCAGCCACCAATCGTGTCACCCTTTTCCATGGTTCAACCACCTGGTCCCAGTTCCGGGGCACTTTCGCACCTCGGAATCTGTGTTTTGTTTTTCTTTTCTCTTTTTTCTGTATCTCTTTCCCAGCGAGATCCTTCAACTTCATTTGTGTGTGTGTGTGTGCGTACGTGCGTGCGTGGTTTGACCACCCTGTACAAATGTTATTGTTTGCGCTCCCTTGTGATGGGCGTACCGAACCGCGTGTCCATCATCCGCGAACACACATCCTTGTTCATCACCATCATCATCTCCTTCGGCTTCGCGCGCTCTAGGGGCTTCTACGTGATCCTTTGCACCTGCCAACTGTATCATCACCGACCACCATTCTTCACCAACCTCTACCTACCAAGCGAGTACACTGCCGCTACCGCTACTACTATCTACTTGTGTTGTACTACAACTACTGCTGCTGCTACTAGTACTACTACCCACAACTGCTACTAGTGCTGCACCATCATCGTCAACGAATGGGCAGGCATCCTTTGGGAGGCAAAAACTAAAAAAAGAAAACCAAAACACCAGCATGACCTGGTGGTACCAGCCGTACCACCCTTTTCTCAACAGCGCTTCTTCATGGCAACATTAAGTACTTCTGGTGCTGCAGCTGCTTCCCTTCTGCCACCGTCATCACCATTTTCTTCGGTGCTGCTTGGGTAAATGATGTGCTGTGGCGGGATATTATGCACCACATCTGGGCAGATCTTCCTTGACGCTCGCTTCTTGACCCCTCCCCGGGGGCACACCCATCCTTAACGAGATCGAGTTTGCATCGCTCGCGTGGTGATCCCAGCGGGACGTTACAGTTGGTGCAGTTTTAGTGCAATTGTGTTGTGTTTTTTTGGTAGCAGCCCAAACATTGTCCTACTCTCCGTGCTAGCGCGCTCTAAGCTCTATGCCAACAGTAAGCAAGCAAGCAAGCAAGCAAGCAAAAAAAACACCGCAACTGTAAGTGACCCAACCCAATTCATTCTCCCATATTGTTTTTTTTTTCTTAAACCCCCGAACAATCATTGTGCGTAAATAATGTATCTTTAGCTCCTAGTGGAAGCCATCGCTGCAAGCCATTTCTCAAGCTTCTCCTTCCGACATCACCACAAACAACAAACTCTCACGACCATGTCTCTTTCACCATCACTATCATCATGACACCGTTGACTACTCTGCTACCCGTACCTAGGCGCGTGACCTACCGCGACTACACATCATCTCCATCATCATCTTGCTGCCAGTTCGTTTGCCATGTAACGGCACCACCGATCTGTAAAGCTTGGGCGGCCTAAGCCAAAGTCACCGCATCATGCGTGTACCAACCAGCTGCTCCAAACTTCTTTCCCTTGCCGTGAGATCTTGCCGTGATTCATCGACCACACGAAAGTCCATAATCTCCCCATCCCAACACTGGCATCTCTTCGCATAACTTCGGAGCGCGTTTCCGGTGGCCATCTCTACCATCTGTAGCTCCCTTCGGTAGGACTTCACCGTTTTCTGCAAGTGCTGGAACACGGCGCACAGTCCGGAAACCACTGAAGATCGCGCATATAATCCGACCATCCCGTTGTTGAATTGGATCGAATGAATCTAAAAATCAAAGCTTCTTCCTTCACCACCACCACCACCACCACCACGACCACGACTACACCAACCACCACCACCAAATCACATCACCATATCAAATATGCTCCACAACGCGTGTGTGCGCTCGCTTTCTCTTCTCATCTCTTCTTCCGTTACCGGAAAAGGTAGGATGTGTATGTATGATTTTTTTTGTTCTTTTGTAACGCTTTTTCCTTTTTTCATATATATATCCAACCACAGATTATTTTGCCACCGTCGCAGCAATGCAGCGTGGTTTTTTTTTCTCTCTCTTCTATTATTAATTTCTCTGTTTTAGTTATCGACCTCCTTTCGGGTGTGCTACGTACAAAAATAGTAAAAACGTCCTATGTTTGTCCTTAAATGATTAGCTGCTTAGTATTTCTACTTTTATTTTTGTTGTTCATCCTTTTTCTTTAAGTATGAGCGTCACTGGTGTGTTGCGTTGTAGATGTCCAATTAATTGTCTATTCTGTTTTTGATTGTTTTGTAGCTGCGTAGCTGCGTTTCCGTACACACATACACGCGCACACATAGAGCTTTGTTTATTGGATTTAAATTATGATTCACCGTGAAACAACAAATTACTCACAGGCAGTTCGGTT
Source organism: Anopheles marshallii (assembly GCF_943734725.1). Classification (NCBI taxonomy): domain Eukaryota; kingdom Metazoa; phylum Arthropoda; class Insecta; order Diptera; family Culicidae; genus Anopheles; species Anopheles marshallii. The sequence continues at coordinate 62,752,745 of NC_071327.1, forward strand.
TGGCTCGCAACTATTCAACCCCCCTTCTCGACCAAGACAACCACCATCTTCAGAGTACACCCCGTGTCGGTTCCCGTTTACTGTTGCTATTTAGATAACGCCGTAACACCAATGGCATCATCGGTAACTTTGTCGATCTGGGGTGGACTGGGGGCCGGTTGTCCACAAGTCACAGCTATAGTCAGCTAGTAAGCAAGACAGAGTCGGGAAGGGTTTAACTCAACCACACAATAGTTTCACTTCTTTTAGAAGATAAATATCGGGGGAGCTTTATTCGATGTTGTAGATCGTATCTTGGGGCCACCCAAGATGCCACCGGGCCGGTGTATCGGTATCACACGACAGGACCGGTTCAAAATCCCATCCAGGCCAATCCTACCGTACGCCTCTAGACCTCTTGAGTTTTGTATGTCGATAAAGAAGAAGATGATCGTATCTTGCGAATATTGCTGTGGACTGTGGGAGTTTACTGCGAGTGACACGACAGGATTAGGTACCAGTTCTCATCCAGATCGTTCCTCCATACATAAGATTGTCCTTCCAGTTATTGGTTGGGTAGCGTCAAAACAGAAGAAGAATTAATTGCAGAGGACTTTGTAACACATGTGCCGTAGGTCGTTGTGGATGACTCGCAAGTAAGGTACTTTGGGGTTCTCTTAACGTCAAACGTTATAGACATTCGAGGACCAGAATCAAGAGAGGTCCAAAGGGCAAGGAATCACATCGTCGACGGCTAACAAGTTGCGCACCTAATACCCTTCAACTTGGTAGTGTATATGTGTCGTGGGTGTTTAGTGGGTTTGAGGGTGAGTGGCTTCCCTTTGTTCTACTGTGCATGGTGGAGTGGTTTTGCTAGAGAGAAGAAAAAAAAACTCATCAGCAGCTTATTGTTATTGCCGTGCCTAGAGTTCGTGGATGTTCTAATACGTTTAAACAAAGATGGTGCAACTTAAGATCTAGAGGACACGATCGGTGACCTTCTTTGAGATATCGGATGTAAAGATGAGTCTCATAGGTAGTACATCAGCAGCCACGGGGCCACGAGCGATGAGGATTCCCTCAAAACTCTACACATTGAGTGACTTGAGTTTTGAGGGAAACCTGGCTCATCTACAAAAATCTCAAAAATTTTTGAGACTTTTTTGACAGATTCGGCCAGTCAGCAGCTCAAAATGTAAACAAAACCTGTTGTATCTGCCGATGGTATGGCGAAAGAATAATGGTTTATTTTTTTACACAAGTACACTTTTTGCGTAATATTATGAATGTAACTACATTCTGAAAGTGTTTTATGCGTAATTATGTTTGTACAAGCACAATGTTTTGGCGTACGGTATGATGTTTTTATGTCTCCGCAACGTACTTTTTGGAACAATGTGTGACAAAAGTTGTGAACATGTTTTATAATTGAATTTATACTTTTCAACTGCAATATGATTGATGGATTAAGCTCCTGTAATTAAAAAAATGATGATTTGGTTTTTAATCAACAAACCACAATTTTTTTGACCCTATTTTCCATAAAATTGAAACAAAAATACAGTAGAAACAAGAAATGAAAATACATGAAAAACATTTTACTCGTCACACACTGTATGTTGTCAACGTCAAACCCAGTAAGGTCACCACTGTACTGAAATTGAGGGAATCCTCAAGAGGCAACGGAGACTTTGGTTTTGAGTGACTTTTTGAGGTAAATGAGTGACTGAGGCGGTTTGAGACGCAGTCTCAACGCTCGTGGCCCCGCAGCTAGAGGTTGCAATATCCAACCGAAGAAAGGTCGTCGAGGTGTGCTGCCAACCAGTGGACAAAGTTGTTTGTTTACGAGTAGCAGTCCTTCTGTGCGTTAGTAGTGCCCGGTTTTCATTAAACTCGATTCTACCGTAATTCGCTAGTGCAAATTAGCCGATCTTACCAAAAACATACCTAATGTGCTGCTTCTTCTCATATACATCATTATCCAATGCGAATAAGTCTAGTTGGAACCGCCAATAATTTCGTCTGTTCTCGAACATCAACCGTTCCACTTTCTCTTGCCCAACCTCCCCCCGTCCCCCGAAACAATCGTCCTCCACCGTCCTTTCCGGCTTCATTTTCCTCTACTCTCTTTATTCAGATCTCGATCACCACGTCGTTCCAGATCACGCAGCCGCAGCATGAGCCGTGAGCGCGATCGCGATCGTCGCAGCCGCAGTGGATCTCGCGACCGTCGCTAAGATGATGCTGCCTGTGGATGTGGACATGTGTGTCGTACGCTAAGAGGACAAACCCCGGGGCGACCATAAATGCAGGTGTGGTGTGCGTGTGTGATTAGGATAGGGACGAACGATACATACATATATATATATATAGATATAGCGCGTGTGGGAAAAAGGATGTGCGTGCTAAGCTTGATAGGCCGGCCACATCACGAAGGGGAGGGTACTATCAAAGCGCGCGCGTGCGATGTGTTCTTTTTCTTTATCATTACTTTTATTAAGTAATCTGGATTAGATGATAAGTCGACACCGAATTTTACAATGGACTATATGGGGGAGATTTTTTGGCAGAAAACTGAATGAATAGTTGACTACAGCAGCAGCATCATCATCGACATGGCTCGGAATCAATAGAACGAACTAATATAGGAACAACGTACATAGAAAAAGAACAGACAAAGAATAGAAAAAATAGCATTGTTCTTAAAGCTGCTCTGACCGCGACTCGTGGTGGTAGAGTATTTCGATTTGAGGTAGACTTTGATACAAGCACGAGGTCGATAATATAAGCAAAGACCATTCAACGACAACAGTTGTGAGTGGCCGACAGTAAGATTGAACCACAAGTATTTGCTAAACTTTCATTCTTCCTGCCACACCTCATCCATCTCGCGCCCTTGTGCCGAGATAACTTTGTTCATTCTGTGTGCTGAAGTGGGCGCCCGCGAGTGTGTGTGTGATTTTAATAATCTCGAACCATTTTGTCCTTCCGGGCTCCTCACACACGCACACACAATATAAGTGCGTCTCACAGGGTGTTTTTTTTGGTTAAATTTGCTGGAATTAGCGAATGTTGGTGGATGCATCGCCGGAAATGCACGCATTTGATGAATATGAACCACACTTTTGAAAACAAACTCGCAATGCTTTCTACTACTAATCTCTTCCACCCAGTAGAATGTAAAACAAAACAAAAAATAGCGCTAAAGGAATTAGAATGGGCACGTGTGTGTGTGCATGCGCACGATAATACAGCAGTTAGTAGCAGTGTTGAGTTTTGAGTATAGTTCTTCCTACCAACAAATAAGCTTCTATTTGTGAAGTAGGAGGGTGGGAGGACATTACTCACACACACACACACACCTCTCACGCCTGGGATCGTATCCGAGGCGTGTTCGTGGGGTTTTTGTATTATAAAGCACAGGTGGTCTCTACGGAAGCTTCTTCGACGGCTCTGCCAAACCCGGAGGGTGCGACTACAAAACAACTGCGCAACGTCTTCTTCTTTTTTGTATCTTTCTTCAAACTAACACTTACTTAGTGAATAGGAATCTTAAAACATAAACGATAAATAAAGAGAAACAGACGGTACAGGAGTACAAAATAGGCGGTATCGTACGTTTGTTCGTTTTTTTTATTATCACAATTGACGTGTTATGCAGTGAGCTGGACTTGGTGGGACTGGCAGGAAATTGTTTATTATGAGCTGATTCGCAAAATTTAGATCTCTATTGTTATCAACTGGACCGTTTGAAGCCAGCGATTGGCTAGAATTGGTCAAAAAGAGAGCTGGGCCACACATGTCTGAATGGGAATCTATGCTATCTTTTGTTCGACGATTGAATTTGTGAATTTGCCGGATGCAAAGCGATGAAGGAATTTCTTCGCTTCTTCCGATATACCACAACCTCACGATCGGTTTTTGAAATAAGCGGAGTCAATTACCATTCCGGCTAGAGCCTTCCAAAAGCCGCCATTGCCAATCGAATATAAAAAAAAATCGAAGATCAAAAGCTTTTTTAAGGAATTAATTCGAAATAATAATGATAAAAATTAGCTACATTCGACATCTGAAGAGAGATCAGCGTATGAAATCGGTTTTTTAAATGTATTTTTAATATAATTCTTATCTCCACTGGGGCTGATGAGGTTAAGTACTAACGAGAGCTATATTACAAAGATCAGCTTTAACCTAAAGCAAGCTTAACATAATGATTGATTCGGGAATGAAAGCAATAACGGTAACTGGCGGACGAACTCCTCTACAAAGTGTCATTGGTTTGAAGCTCGTCACCCATGTACCCTCCCGTGACGACGGTTATTTCATCCGGCAGATTTCCCCGCGTGTTGTTCAAATCATCCATATCATCATCGTCGTCATCCGAGTTGTCCGAATCATCGCTTTCATCGTTGGCTACGAAAGGGAAAAACAGTCGTTAAGTACAGTGCAAAGGGATTGGGAAGCTTAGCACCAACCATCTTCATCTTCCGTGTCCATGTTTTCCATTTGCTGCTCGTTGGAGCTTTTGCCAATCGGTGTCAACTCTTGCCCGATGAAGGTAATCCGATTCAGCTGTGAGGAAAAAAAGACACAAACAGAACAGGCGTGTAAAAAGAATCAATAAATTGGCCGATTGATTAACAAACAGCACCACATACCCATTCCGTGTGTTCCGTTTCCATCGTATTGACTTCCGCATCATCGTCGTAAGATTCGTCGACGGAAAACCAAAAATTGTACGCCGGGGACGGTTGCAGCGATGGATAAAAAGGAATCATTGTGTACTTTGCTGGTGGAGTGAAGCTGTTTTGCACACACACAGCACTCAACTAGTCGCACGCTATTGCACAAAAACTAGTGAATAACAGCAGCAAATAAAAATGAGTCATGCAATGGAAGCAATTTCGCCTAAAATCGCACAAATGCACTAACAATTTCAGCACAATTTACGTCGCACAATGTGTACGCTCAGATGCGGCTTCTTGCGAAATATACAAACATTTGTTTACCTTTTCTGGTGGAGCACAATTTGACAGCTGCTTTTTGACGGAAATTTCCAAACAAACTTGCCGATTCGACCACCGTGCGGCGTCGTGATTGTTTGACAGCAAACGTCAAGGTTGCTATAGGATGGTTCGAAAAAAAAGGTACACAGCGAAGGCCGAACGGAACCCTACAAAGGAATGAATTCAAAAAACGAAACGCTTGAAAACCCACCATCGTCGCTCCATTGTTATTGACTTTTTTCTGTTTTTTATTATTGAATTTTATATAATTTTTCAATTATTTTTCTCTATCGATTTCTCTTCACGGCTTTGTACATAGTCGGATTTCATTAAATAATAGGAAACAGAGGAAAACAAAGGACGAAAAACATACAAGACACGATCGACTTAACTGCTTCTTCCCCCTATTTCTGCTCCAATTACATTACATATCCTGGCTCATTAGAATGATGACTTAGCTTTGTTTGTTTGTTTGTTTTACTTTTTGGTTTTGTTTTTTACGTTAACCGGCTTTGTTGGCATGGTTACAACACACTTCTTTCCCATTTTCCGTTCCTTACTTTTTATAATCTTTTGTTTTGTTTTGGTTTTACTTATTTCACGTGCACTTAATAAGGAGAAGGAAGGGAGCGAAACACAGCTTCGTCCATTACTTTAATTTGAGTTTTCACCATCCTAATGCTGCAGCATTACCCTTTTGCTATAATCCTGCTCTTGCTGCCCTGCTCCGTTCTCTGGTCTGTGAATGTATGGATTCATGCTGCTTGTTTTAACACACTGAACATCTTACACACTAAAAGGTTGCTTATTTTTCGCGCTGTTTACTATGCCATGAACTAAATGTATCTGTTGGGTGGGAGAGAGGCTTCTCTTTACGTTTACATTACACACTGACACTGGTTTTAGAATGGTATTCGTGCGAGAAATGTAACCGTGTGTGCTGTGTGAGTCTGCTTACACACCTACACCATACGAACACTCGTGACAGGGACTACAGGGACATTACTCGCTGGGGGGGCAACTACTGCACCGATGCAGTAGTGGACAGCAGTACGAAGGTGCCTGCTTACGTTACACACCTAACCAGCGGTAGAAGTACAGTGTGTGCTGCACTCAATCGGCCCTTACAATGAGTACATCTTACATCAATCATCCATTTGTTCTGTTTTTTTTTTGTTTTGTTTTTGTCTGAGAGTGTCTCCTGGCGTCTTTCATTCGACTCCCTTGGATCTGCTCTCGCGTACCGTACCTTTTCCTATTGCTAATTATCATATGCAACTGACCTGCCGGTGTTTGCCTATTTCAGCACAAACACACACAACATCAGTTACAGTGTAAGCGTTTCGGCTTCATTCGGCGCGCTTGAACCCAGTTAAAATTTGGCTAATTTGTAACGAACTGCGCGCGCGCGCACGCCCCTTTATGCTTCTGTAACGTGCGTGTCAGTTGTGTACGAAGAAAAACGGATCTGGTGTGACGATAAACGGAGCCCGAAAGTTCACCGCGCGGGTGGATCACGTCCATGTGCTGCTAAATTCAGTAACTCGTTTAATTTTAGCCACCATCGGCTGTGGTATCGTCCCACCATGCGGAACAAAGCCTTTAGAATCGAAATCGTCCTTCGTTTATCTCTTTTTCTTTTGTGTTTTTTTTTGTACAACGTACGCACACACACACACACACACGCACACCAACTCTAGGGTGTTATCTGCTTCTCTCTCTCTCTCTCTCTCTCTCTCTCTCTCTTGCACTTTAAATTATCTAATCAAGTGTGATTTTTATGCGGTCGTGTGTCGAATTGTATGTAGTGCAATGTTACGAACGTTTCCTTCCCAACTTCGGGTATCCAATTTCCGGGATTTTCCGTGGCCTGCTTGGTTGGTGGATTGCTTCACTATATATTAGCTACATAATACGATTCCTGCCTTCCTTCGCTTCGCCTATAATGCAATCCTCCTAAGTTAGTTCCTAATTCCTGTTTCACTGTGACCATCACTTTTTCCGTTTCGCTTGCAATTTTTTCTTGCAATTGCTAACGCAACATAACGAAACCGCAATCACAAAAAAACTTAAACAAAAATAATAAAAAATCAGACTACATACAGGGCCCTCTCTTTGTCATTCTTTTAGTGCAGTAAGTAACTAAACACTATAAAGTAAGTCAACGTTAAAATGAATCCACCGTCAGGCACAGAAAAAAAAAACAATCCACACACTGTATGGCTGTGTGTGTGTATGTGTGTGCGTGCCTTGTCCACATTTTGTAATTTTGTTACTTCCAATTATCGGTTTGGTTCAATTGTTGTTTTGTTTTTGTTTTTTGGTTACATGTTTCCGTTTCCCTTTCTTTTGTTTGTTCGTTCTTCTCGTGTGCCGCTCGTGTATCCGCGCTATTTGTTTTACATGCTATTTGCCCTAGCTCCATTGTTCATTTCTATTTTGTTTTGGCTTTTGCTTATTTTTTGTTTTGTTGCTTTACTTTTTTTTCCTTTCACACGCTCACGCTTTTCAGTGCAAGGAAAAGCCACCGTTTACCTCGTTTTACGAACGAAAACCTAAAACCATACTCCACATACTAGCTAAGTTGAATAATGTGTCTGTTTTTTTTTTGTCTCTCGGTACTTTTACGCTCCTTCAACATGTTCGGATTTGTTTGTTGTTTTCCATTCGGTTTGCCATCTTCGTGTTGTTTCTGTTTTTTCCCTCAATGTTTCATCCTTTTCTGTTTTGTTTTCGAGACGGGGCAACATTTTGAGAAGCGGTTAAACGCTACCTTAAACCATCAGCATCATGTTTTGCTGCTACATAAACTTCCGCCTCCCGAGAAGTCCTCTAGAGCTAGTGGTGATGAGTTCTCCTCCAGCTAAACTCTCTACTCGTGTTGGTGAGGGAAAGGTGGGAAGAAATAAGGACCGAAAGACCTAGATACAGTTAGCACTCACTCGCTTCCATCTGTACCTTATCTTAACGGTGCTTCTCTTGTGTCCGTGTTACACTGCGCCGTTACTCGTCTCTATACTATTTATATATAGTGACTATAATTTATTTGAATGTACGCTGAATGTGTGTTTCTCGGTGCCTGGTAGTTTTGTGTAGTTTTGAGTGAGTGAATACTTTTCTGTCCGTTTGGCGACCATTTTGTGTTCATGTGTTCTTCTCAGTGCGTGTACACATTTGCTTGTGGATGGGTTGCTGTTCCGACGCTTCCTCCCAAAAGGAGTGTGGAGTGCGGAGTGTGTGTGTGCAACGGAACGCCGCGAGTGGCAGCTTTGTGACGAAAGGAGTGTCGGTGAGAGTTTCAGTTCATATGTACATTGGCTCGAACGGACGCCAAGCCAAAGTCAGCATGTGTGTGTCAGTGGGAACACTGGTGGAGAGCAGCATCGGGAATGGACTGTTTGTAAGTAACAGAAACAAACAAGATGTAGGTCGTCTTTTTTCTCCCATTGTTGCCGGAGCTTGAAAGTGTGTTTTTTTTTGGCCGATGCACGGGAAAGAGTTTGGGAGCATCGGGGACTTTTGCTTCAGAAGCGACATCGCGGGGCAGATGAAATTGTATCACGAAGCAAGGTTCAAAGACACACCCTTGCTCCGGAAGAGTGATCTAGTCCCTGGACCTTGTGTAGAGCACGGAGCGGAACACAGTGGATCGGATGTTTGTTGGCGTTGGCGTACCACCCGCTTCCCCCATATATCCGCCGCACCATGGCCGTTGTCGTTTTGATGGGAAATGTTTCACTACTTGTCTAGATATCACGAAAGTTCCTGCGAATACTGTGTCTCGAGCGTTGGCCGGCGGGCAGTGGCTCGTGCCAGAACCGAACCGGCCGCGGTTGGCAGTACCGTCGTCGGTGGGCCAGGCCCGGTGCCGTACGCCGAACCGTACAGCTGCACGCAGGAATCCTTTATCAGCTCCTGGGTTTCGCGTAGCTGCCGCTGGACCTGGGGCGCTAGGCGCTGCACGGCGATGGCGGGTGGGAAGCGGGGCTCGGTGGAGGACATGGACAGTGGGCCACCGACGGCACCGCTCGTCCCACCGCTCGTACCGCTGGCGGAGGCGACCGCCACCGAAGCGGACGCGAGTGAGGCCGCCACGGAGGACGAAACGTTCGAGATTCCCGCCGGCATTGGCTGCGGTGGTTGGACCTGGGATTGCATCTGTTGCTGTTGCTGCTGTTGCAGCTGAAGCTGCGTCACTGGTGGAAGCTAACGGAGAGCAAAACGAGAGAGAACATAAATTATGCATTAGAACAGTGCGCAGCGTCGTTAGAGACCGGGAACGCCCGGCAGGCGATACGGCCATGCTTTCCATTTCCCTCTTGGGATTGATTTTATGATTCGGAAGCACATGACCGCTTTGGGAGTTTGGGGTCGCTTCCCACAAAGCTGCACTGATTTACCACCATTGAAACGATGTCGATCGTTAGAAGAGGGACGGGGGACGTTTCTCCCCCCACCCCCCCCCCCCCCCCCCAATCGATTTGGGGTTGTGTAAAACTTTGCATATTTCCTAACAAAACACAGCGTGTCCCTTTGCCCGTTCCATCGCGACCCGACGACGACGACGACGACAGCTGTAAATAAATCCTTCTTTTCCCAATTCCATTTTGCGTTCCTTCCGGTATGAAAGGATCGCCTTTTTTTTGCTTGAGCTTTCGTTCCTTTTTACTTCTTAATCCATAAAAAAAAGGGATTTGCTCGTCGTCTTGGGTAGCAGAGCGAGGAAAGGAACGGAAAAAAAAGCAATGCACACAGGCAGGTAGATGCGTTCGGTGCGAGAGCAAATGGAAGCAGCAATGAATGATCTTCACAAAACCATTCACAGCCAACAGCTGCTTGTCTCGCACGTTGTTCCTTCGGCGAATTCCGGGCAACGTGCGTCCTTGCTCTGCATTGGGCATTGGTTTGTTGTTCTTGCTTTGCAGAGGATCTTCTTCAAGGCAGAGCGTGATGATGATTACAACCTCTTTACAACCGCACGCAACACAACGCGGAGAAACCTTCGGACCTTGGGAATCCCCGTTGATCTTTCCGTGCTCTGGCTCTTCGTTGAAGCAGGTGGTCTCTTTGAGATGTTTGCTTCTACGATGCCCCGAACGTTCCCGGCACAGTATCGTTCCGGTGCTGGCAGAAGTCGGATCGCCAAACATCGCGATGAGTCTGTGCGCAAGCATCAAGTTCCACGGATATTTGATCGTGGTGTTTTCGGCACTGCTCACCATCACCGTTCTGGTCAGTTCCGTCACCCTGCAGTGCATCTATCCAAACGGACAGGATCCGACCATTCCGGACGATTGTAAGTACACACGAGGCGGGGTGGTGTATCGCCGAAAGGATGTCACTTTCAATGTTTCTTCACAGTTCGAGACCTGATCGACTATGGTTGGTTCGATTTTATCGGTGATACTGTACACCTGATCTCGATCGGAGTTCTGTTCTACGGCATCAGGAAGGTGAGTGGGGTGACAACTTTGAGGAAGTCATTCTCAAGTCAAGAATTCTCCAATGTTTTCTTTTTGCTTTTTTTTTCTAGGAAAACCGCTTCTGCCTGATCCCGTTCATGATATCGATCGTGTTCGATTGGATCGCGTACCTGGTCACGAACACTCGCAACGGTTCTGCGCTGCCCTATCAAGTATGGTTGGTGACCACAGGTCAGTAGCGTTGGGATGGCTTTCCCCGATGTGCAGCGTCGTTGTGCTTAATGAGTCTTTGGAGAATCGAGTCATCGGCATGAATCTCCAGCGAGAGGCAGCCAATCGTATCAGGAGCCGACTCTCAGCAAAAAGATTCCCGAAACCTCACAGATTCTCAGCTGAAAGATTCATTAACATTGCATAAATCAGAATTCTGAACTCCAACTGCTTCTCTCCACTGTCCTTTGCAGCTCTCTTTCTTTACATCTTTGTCACGCTTATTGGGCTGTACAAGTTCTTCCAAATGCAGCCCAAAGACGGCACTACTAATCGATCGGATGAGTTCAACAAAACGATGTGTTTGTGACGGCTGTTTGGCGGCGGGTGCTGTAATTGTAGGGCGCAGAAGCTATCAAAAAAAAAACCCACAGGAAGCAGATTATTACTGCTGGCCGCGTACTGCTTTTTGTGCTACAAAGAGAATGGAGCTGGAGCTTAAATATGTGAGTTTTTTTCCCCCCCCCTTTCCATTGACCTATTGACTCCGTTCATTAACTGCTTTCCTTGTTCTAGGGGTTTCTTTTGCACACCGAACAACATGACCCTACACGCAAACGAACAACATTGTCCCAGTCCCTGTCGTGTTACGAAATTTTTGTGCTGCAATCCGCACCAAAATCAAGAATGTTACCAACCTCAAATCTGCCGTGCCGTACCCTTCCTCATCTGTTTCATCCTGTAGCTTGATTTGTGACGAATTAAGAGAACAAAAAAGGCATACAACAAAAAAACTAATTATTCGAACCGATAAGCAAATGCCGAGCGCGTCCCGTGATCCACGAGAGGTTCGTTATTATCAAGACGCGACTGCGGTGGTGACTGCAGCGCAACGACAGTTGTGCGTGGCTTCTTCAACGGTGCGGGAGCTCCATAAATCAAACACACCAGAACTAAGCCAAAGTATTTGCGGACGGAAGTGTAACCTGATGGCGAAAAAAGGACACATATGTGGATGGCTTTCGAGCGCAAGGTTGCACGGCGTGGTGGTAGGGCTGCTGGTGCTGGTCAATGCCATCTCCTCCATTATGGCTTCCGCTTACCTGCGCGTAAAGTTCGCAGACTTCCAGAAGGTTCCGGAGCAGTGTAAGTGTGCCACAGAAGGGGTGTACACCTGCATAATAACGAAGGCATGCACCTGTTTTCCCTCTCTTCCCAGTGTCACTTTACTATCGGTACGTCACGATCGACATCACATTTGTGGCCATCGTACTGCTGGTGGTCATAGCATACTTCATCGGCATCGCGAGAGTGAGTGATCTTCCGGCGTTCAGCCCCAAACAAATCCAAATCAACACACGTGTGTACACGTTTGCTTGTGTCTGTCTCTCTCTGTGTGTGTGTGTGCGGTTGTTTTAGGTGAACGAATACTACACCATCCCGTTCGGTATGCTGCTGCTGTTAGATTTTATGGGGTACGTTGGAACGGAAATAGCCACCATCCTGAACAGTGACCGGCCGGAAATGTTCCAGGGCCGCACGATGGGCATGGTGGTCGAAATAGGTATAACACAGCACTTCGACAATTTGGGGGGAGAGGCTTTACGATTAATTCTTCCCTCGTTTGCAGCTGTTTTCGGCTACATGTTGCTGACGGTGTTCTGTCTGTTCCGGGACTTGCGGCGAAGCCGTCGCATGCAGGAGGAACGACTGCGTGGATATCGAAGCTTGAGCAGCAGTACCGAGCATATGGAAATGTGATTCGTTGCCTCGATTGAATCAGTATCTAGTTCTTTTTGTATTTTTCCTCTAAGTACCTTCAATTTTAGCGCTGTAAGTTCACTTTTACTAACCACAACTCTCTAGCATGTACAAGGATCAACGTTGTGATCAGTTGGTAGCAACAGTTTCTCAAAGAAATGGAATTTACAATAAACAAATAAACAAAAGTACGCAAATGCGTTTTTCAAACATCTCCACTCTTTCACGCACCAGGAATGTCAGGCAGTCCTCCCCGAGATACGCGGATTCGAAGACCAATTTGGCAATTTTACAACTAAGTTAGTTTATAGCACAAAATCTAAGCAAAAAGGTGTAAAATTGTTCTAAAATAGCTTTCCTTTGCCATGTAAAACATTAGTTTTTAGTTTGTTGTAAAGTATTCTATCAAAAAGTAGCCACGTTTGCTGAATAACTTAAGTGCAGAGAGAGAGGAAGTCAACTATTTAACTTTGAAGTATAAACGATTTTAGTCTCGGATTGGGGCTTACGCGGATTTTTCCCGCGTTATAGCGGTCCGCTATAATATCGTATCTGAACGGGGACTGCCTGTATTTGTCGATGGATTACGAAGGAAGATGCCAAGAGGATCCTTTAAGCCACAGTAAACAGCATGCCGATATTGTAGACACAAACACTTCCTGCATTAAAAAAAACAGGTAATTGTCCGAAATAGCTGGGAGGTTGAGTACATGAATTCTACAACTGATTATAACATGAATTATATGAATTATATGCTAACTATTAAAAACGTACTACGTGCGAGTGAGTCAGCAGCAGTTCGGAATTCGGAGCAGCGTTCCCCAACAGTAGAGGGCCGGGGCCGCACATGAGGCATTGTGTTGTGCTTACAGTGTCGGAGTAATGTAACCGGTAAGCACCATGAACCAATAATGTAACGAACGATCTTCATACACAAACCAACAAAAACCAACGAAAAAAAAAACAACAAAAAACAAAGACTCGAGTTGATTATTCGATTCGGCGCCATGTTTATACGCGTATACGCAAGATTCTGCACCGCTCGGCCCCTCAGTAGTGGTAGTAGTAGTAGTGGTGGTGGTGTGAGCGATCGTGTGATCTCCCATACAAAAACAACAATCGCTCAGCATCACCGAATCGGAACGCATTGTGTGCCGCTCCACAGGTGGCCCACCATTCGAACAGTTGACAACTAGCGGCCAACCGCTCCAGTGCTAGTGCAGTCCTAACGCGACCCCAAGCGAACAACAAGCCTCTCGATGACTCTGCCAAGCTATTTGAACTTTTCCAACAACATCCGAACGCATGCAGCGTTTGTGGGTGTAATACTGGCACTGGACTCGATCGTGACGCTGCTCATGAGAGCTGCTTGGTCTGTGAAAATTGAGGATCTGCCGAAAGAGTGTAAGTTGTGTGACAGCAAAGCGTGCCAATAAATGTGCCAATAACTCTGCCAATAACGCCTCCTTGCAGTGCAACACATTGCGTATTTGAAGGATGTCCTCCTGGCGGTGGGCATCGTGAACACACTCTTCACCATCATGTTCTGGGTTGGTTTCCTCAAGGTAAGGCTGCCCACCACCAAAACAGCACAGAATCTACTCGCACCTCGCAGTTCACACGGGTTCGGATGCTGCTACAATCGAAATTCGTCTTTTCGTCTTTTCTTCTCCCCGCTACAGCGCGTGCGATGGTGCCTGACGGTGTTTGTCGGCTTCATGGCGGTAGTTATCACACTCCAGTTCATAGGGCTGCTCGGTGCGATGCTGCAGCTGAACGTCATCAGTGCGTGTGTAATGCTGATCGTGCTTGGTAAGTGAATAATTACCACCGGGGAGTAAAGGGGACGGTGGTCGGCACCGGCTAACGGATCCATCTTTCCATCTCGTTCTCGTTCTCGCGCTCGCTCGCTTCACAACACGACTAGCCGCCAACGCTTACGTGCTGCTGGTGACTCTTCAGCTGCGCAACAGTATCTCCAACTTTACGGCACCGCCGGACGGATTTGGTGTCTAACCCAAGGCGCTCGTACTGTGTTGCGGCATGCAGAACACGCCGGAATCGTGATTGCGTAACATCCGCGTGCGTACAACGATTGTAAAGGAGGAGTTTAGGGAGTTTGACATCAGATCGTGCTGTACCTTCCCCGTTTGCTCACCCAATAATCAGAGCCTTACCCAACTGAATACGCAATGTGTTTAATACGGTTCCATCCATCCGGTCGAGATGACTGGTCTTATCGCGCGTACTTCCACCAACACGCCCGTAATCCAAAATATAATCACAAATAGGAAACGGAACAATGTTTATGAAAAAAGCGGCCAACAAAAAGTACGAAATACCATTCAAATCAATGCGTCTTCAAACAAGTTGCTCTTATCATGTCTTATCATGCCCGCACGTTCTGTTGTGCACCTTTATGTAGTTGGTACTTGCCGGGGAAGTTTTTTTTTTTGTTGGGCGATTGAAATACTAAACTTTTGACCGCTATGTTGAAGTGGAACGAGTGGTATATTTCCACAGCTAGTTGTTTCGAGACACCTGGAAGATCTGGAATTCTTCCCACTTTGTGGAACTTTTGCGAGGTGCAATCGATTCCGTTTTTTAGCTTACTCGGTGCGCCCGATGCATTCAATATACCAAGTGCGTTTGTTGCGTAAACACGTAATACTAAACTTTAATATGCATAATACTTTAGCCAGGTGAGGGGACCCCAGTCTCGGCGATGAGAACCTTCGTCTATAAGGCTATCCTGGCATAGCATTGAAAGTAGGAGCGTTGGAGATTAACATGGAAAACCCTCAAATTATAGTGGTACTAACTGCGACCTACTGTCGGCGACGAACTATACCTATATACTATACACGCTACAGAACTTACACAGTTCCAGTACTCACATACGCCTCCGAGACACCGGACTTTGTCCAAAACTGACGAGTGAAAGAAGCTCAGAAGGATTTTTGGGTGCGGAAGGACAATGGAGAAACCACCACAATCACGAGCTATATGAGCTGTACGACGAACTCACTAGGCTCCGGTGGGCTCGTCACGTCGTGAGAATGACACCGGACGACCCAGCCCGTAAAATCCTTTCACGGTCGTCCATATGGAGACAGAGTTAGCGTGGAAAAGCCCAAATTGAGAAGGAGTGATGACGTAGTTGCTGGTCATAATAATGGTTGAGTCGATATAGAGGACTGCTCCTGCAACAGGCCAAGGCCCGCGAAGCGGTTGTAGCGACCGATAAGTAAGTATTAATAGTTCCACTGGTTCTCTCTTTCGCACAAGCTTAGTTCGCTTAGCCAATAATCGTTTAGCCGTTTAAACGAGAGTTTAATTCATACATACGCAAATGAGTAACATAAGGAAAGCATTTGAGAACGATCGTCCGCGTTCGACTGACCTGACGGTTGAGTGTGTGATTCAGAGGCACCACTTCTTGCCAACGAGCTAAAATCGCTTAACGTCTGATAAACAAAATTGATAGTAGCTCAGCGAAAAAACCGGGCAACAACCGGGTAGAGTGCTATTTACCCAAGGATTTCCACGGTTTGTTCCACGCTAAAACACGACGCGACGTGGACTGTGCAAGACGTAGCACCATCATCAAGCAGTCTACACAGTCGGCGTTCAACGTCCAACAGTTTCGGTACGATCGAAAAAGACTTATTTTAGCACCAACCAACCAACCAACCAACACACGATGGAGCTTCTGGCGTATATCAACTTTACCAAAGACATCCAAACGCACGCAGTGTTCGTGGGAGTTATACTGACCCTGGAGGCGATCATGGTCCTGCTGATGGGTGTTACTTTGCCTGTTAACCTACACGATCCTTGGGCCGAGTGTAAGCTGCCAGTCGCAATGCACGACGGGTGTTAAGTTTGCTGCTAACTCCATCTTCGCTCGCTCGCTACTTGCAGTGATACATTTCGGGCTTACGGTGCAGGCCTTTCTCGTGGTTGGTGTGGTTGTGCATATATTCTGCGCAATCGTGTTCTTGGTTGGTTTCCTCAAGGTAATGCTCAAAATCGGCCCCAAACCCCCCAGTTCGTTATGATTTCGTTCTACATCTTCACCGAACAACCAGAGCCAACGATGGTGCCTGACGCTGTGCATCGGATTGATAGTCGCACATATCACGCTGCACTTCCTGGGACTGGTGGTTGCGATGCTCGAATTGAAGATCGCTTTTGCCTACGTAATGCTGATCGTGCTTGGTAAGTGAACGAATCAGACGGATCACACGCTTGTTAACGCTTTCTGCATACTCTCTCTCTCTCTCTCTCTCTCCTGTCAAACTAGTCGTGAAAACTTACTTTTTGTTGGTGACTCTTCAGCTGCGTGACGTAAACTCGGACTACGCCAAGCCGGAGCCAAGGATATGCGATCCCGCGTGCTATGTTACAACAGCACCAAAACACGTAGTGACAGAATTATGATCGAGTAGCATCTACACGCGTAACTAAATGGCGATGATAAGTTGTTTTAAATGCATTTTAGTAGTTTGTACGACTTTACGTTCTATTTGTTCGTCAATAATCAAACACTGCCTCAACACACTTCAATATGACTTCTTTTCGCGTTCACCTGACCTCCAAGCCTCTGAAGTCTTGAGGAGGATCGAGCAACTGCTGTGTACTCTTTGGGTATCCCTCAAGGTAAGCCTTACCGTACCCAGAAAGCGAATCAGCTAAGACGCTTTGATACTTTAATTTCTCACCAATAATCGTGCCCAGCTCAGCCAGCTTAAGGCAGTACGTAGGGTATGGGACTTTCCGGCCAAGATGACTTCTTGCCTCTGCTCGCTTAAGTCAGAAAGCCCATCAAAAAACAGAAAAAAAATATACACATACACACGCACTCATCGAAAATTATATTCTACTCCTCTACCACTGTGTAAGAAATTTTATTCAAATCAATGCCTCCGCAACGGATTCGCTCTTATCACGCGTGTAGTGGTACTTAACATAACTGCACGACGATAACCTTAATTCAAATCGTACAATGGATTCGTACTGTACAACGGATTGTTAGCTTAATTTGTTTGTTTTTTTATTCAAAAACTAACTAAAGCTTAATTACACCAAACTGGCGATAAGCGATACGTTGCGCGGGTTACAACTGACGGGTTGCAACCATATCGAAAACATGGAACGAAATCAAATTTTCCAATAACAAAGATGGTTCTTTTTTCGTTCAAGCGCTAAGGAAGCGTTGGGGAGTACTGAGGAACATCCAGCCAGTCCATATCACTGCTGTTTGGTCGGCAGGAAAGTTGCACCCTACGTAAACAAAAGGGAGTATAACAAATTGTGCACATTTTAATAGTTTAATTTACGTAAAAACAACGTCGCCCCTGTAGAAGAAATGCGGTTGGTTGTCACATTTGTAACGAAAGGCCGGTACTGCGTGTCTGCCGTCTTCTAAGTATGCTGTAAACAATCAACGATCGCATCGTGCCGTTGCAGCCGTTTAGTGGTGGTGGTGTGTTGAAATCTTGCACAACATAAGATCGTACATTGCAAGCGTGTCTAAGCGAACAGTGAGGGATTTGAGTGAGTGTGTGAGAGCAACCCGCATTGCATTGGTTCGTTTGGAACTATGGGACGATCACAGCGTAGGGACGTTTTGTGCGTAAGGTTCAAAAAAATCGGAACCGATTTAATCGATCGACACGATCTAAAGGAATAAAATGTAGCAGTTAGCAGAAACAAAGGGAGGATTTATGGTTTGAATAATAAAGCTCCGTAATGATGAGAATAAGCCACGTGTTAAATACGTGACTCACTTCAAACATCATTCAACAAAGTTTCACCGGCAAAGAATTGATTCCTAGCATTTACATATCTACCGACTTAATGACCCAGTTGGTCCTTCCCGGTCCCGGTCCAATAAGGCCTCGCAACGGTTGTAACGAGCACCCAGCATAGGGAGGCGAACGGGGCGAGCGATTAAGAATTAGCATTAGAGGAAGCCACACGGGGAAATGCATTTGAAACCGCTGCACAGACACAACCACGCAGACGGATTTGTAACAGTGTGCGAAATGATGTAGCAGTAACGTTGGTGGAGCGTTTAGAGACGTTTCTCGCTCCAAACATGATTTCAAACCGCGTTTGCGTGCCGGTGGTGGTAGTGTCGCCCTGATGTTTGTAGAGTATGGTGGAGCTTGAGCACTGTGTGTTGCTCACTTTGCTTATTTTCCGCTGACCGTTGGTATGGCTTTTCAGCTTTGTATAGGGTTTATGAGCTGTTCTTTCATTACTGTTGTTTCAATGACGTGATTATTCCACCGATTCCGGACGGTTCATTTGCAACTGTATATGAAAAATGTTATGCTCAAAATTGATTGAGTAATATGATCTTGTAATAGTTTTACAATTTGGATTTATTTTTGATAATTAGGAGGGTCCTTGGCGATGTATTATTATCTTGTTTTGCATTATTGTTCCAAGAGCTACCAAAAACCTATGCCTACTATGGGACCTGTACTGGACTTTGACTATATTGTTACAGAAGATCCTCTCCGTGAAGTAATAAAAAAGTTAAAATATTGCTAATATTATTATTATTATTATTCTTCCATTTAGGCTCAACAATGTACACTAATATAAAAAATACCAATAAAAAAGATAAATTGAAATAAGACAGTCTTTGACGATCGAAAAATTTAAAGTGGGAGCAAAGGCAACCGGCGAAAAAGGAATTACAAAAAAGGAAAGCAAATATGCATTACAATTTAAAAACGAGCGCATGAACGGAAGGAGGCTAAGGAAGAATTGTTAATCATAACGATCAGAAAAATCGCTAAACTATCTGAAGAGAGCAGAGGATCATTACACCAATGCAAGGTGTGACTGATTGGCACAGACAACGAATCACGACGACAAAGAGACTGGGCAGGAATATATAATATGTAGTCAGTTTTAACAGCAGGTCTTAATAAAAGCACTATGATTAATTATAATGGTTGACCAGAAAAAAACGAACTGTCAAAATTTTACAAAAAAAAAAAAATTTAATAAATTTAATAATGTTACACTAATGCGCAGTCCAAACCGCTCCACCATACCCTAAACAGCAAAACAACCGTGTTTATCCACAGGTTCCCCAAAATAGGTACGCACATAACTCAGTCAGTCGGTCGTTCGTGCGGTCGTGTCTGCTTCCGCAAAGCAACTCTTCAGCTGAACCGTGTGTACCAGAGGCCACCGTCAGGTAGAGAGTGAACCGCGTCGCCGTCCTAACGATGTCGTGCATTACTTCACGTGCCTAATAGTGCAACACACCCCCGTAACAGGGGAAGAATATGGCAGCAAAGTAGCAAAGTGTGCTGTGCTTCGTTGCGAAGCGACGACAATCGATCCAATCATATCGGTGCAGGCAGTGGGCGCAGTGGTTTTTCTGTGTGTGATCACTTCAGCGTGCCGCAGTGTCGCAGTGAATTCTCGAAGTGCTTTCATCCGGATTTTGCGCACCGTGTGTGTGTGTGTGTTTGTGTGTGTGTCCATCCATCTCCAGAGATCATCCATTGTACACATCTCCCGGTGAAAGGGAGATCAACACTTGACGCGCGGTCACTAACGGAAATAAACGCTCATTGTTGGAGGATCCGCTCGGTCTCGTGTTGCGTGCTGCTACTGCTGCAAAAGTGTGTGCGGTGGGGTGGTCCGTGTTTCGCGGTGCCGCGTTCGCGTTGTGTGCGTTTCGAAACGCGAGTCGCGAACCGACCAACATACCGCAAAAGAAAGAAATACGGCAGGCCGAAAACGAAGACCCCGCTGGCGCAACGCATCGTCGAAAAGGGCACAAAACACCGTGGTTGGTTAAAGTGCTTCCTCGTCAGGTTCGAAGCGATCCGCCAAGGGTTCGTCGCGTGTTGCGCCACCTGGCATGTCGTGGCATGCGTTTAGCGGAACGTTGCAGAACAGCAAGTAGAAGAAACAACGCGGTGGGCGAGTTAGTGTGCAGTGAGCAGAGAAACAAAAGTAACAACGATTGGAAGCAAAACAGTGTTGCGTTTGCAGAACCACCCCTCGCATCACGGCTCAGTACTGGGTACTGATCTGCCCATTATAATCTCGTTTGTGGGTTACAAATTCCAAACCCACAGCACGCCGAAAAACAACGACAAATCCCCGATCGTTCACCCAAATCTGTGTCCCCTTCCCCAATCACACGCCCGAAAATGCTTGAATCGATGATCATGAACCGAATCTTTCGGTACTTCATGAAGTTTCACGGATACTTCATCGCGTTCTGCACGATCTTCTTCACCTCCGTCATCATCGTGAGCTCGTTCATGGGCCGGGACGTACACGACGAGCCCCTGTTCGTGGAGGAAGAGTGTAAGTTCACCGAGGGTGATAGCAGGGAACATTGGGATAGACACATCACGATCGCGCCTAGATCTGTTTAACAAGCAAAGGGCATCTTTAACTTCACCATTACGCAAACAAAAAAGGGTTTGTTCGTTTAATAGACCGCTATAGAGCGGGGGCTGATGATGTGCTCAATGATTCAGAATGAAGGAACGATCTGAATCTTTCTAGGGAGTGAGAGTTAATTCAAAACTCCAAGAAGAATAACTTCAATTCCCTTTAACGGCGACCTTTAACTCACAAATCATGAATTGACTCTTGCTGCAAATAATTCGAGATTAAACTCTTCATGGCGATTGTGACTCATGAGGTAACTCGTGTGTGAGTCAACTCAGAATATAACTCTCCACGGTGATCTTCAACTCACAATTAAAATCATGAGTTAACTTTTGTGTGAGTTAACTCGGGATTTAACTCTTCACGGTGACCTTCAACTCACCATTCTGACTCATGAGTTAACTGTAATGTGAGTTAAGTCGGGATTAACTCTTCACGGCGACCTTTAACTCACCATTGTGAATCATGAGACATCTCGTGTGTGAGTTAACTCCTCACGGCGACCTTCAACTCATGATTTAAATCATGAATTAACTCTTCACTGATTTAACTCACACAAGAGTTAAATCTTGAGTTGAAGATCGCCGTGAAGAGTTAAATTCCGAGTAAACTCACGAGTTACACTCATGTGTTGAAGATCGCCGTGAAGAGTTAAATCCCCAATTTAACTCACGATTGAAATCATTGCTGGTTGCAGTGAGGTAAGTCTTTATTCTAAATCATGCAAAGAGTTAACTTTCCCATCCCTACTAGCGATCGCTCTTACATAAATGACACAGTTCTAAGGTTCGGCTTTGATGTTATAAATAGCGCGAAAAGGTGCGAGTCTCTAAGGCGCACACCGTTGTTTTGTGCGCTCGTACATGTATTTATTCAGCTGTGCAGACCAAGCACGATAGAAGCAAGGTGGTGCTGTGCAAAACACAATTGCTCCACGGTCACCACGGTCCTTTTTTTTTGGAGCAGTTTCACCGCAGTTAAAAAAAAAGGCTAGTGATTAATCATACTAAATCGAAAAATAATTGGTTAAAAAAGAAGGGGGGTTCAATTCTGTTTTTTTCCACCACCCCCGAAAGTGCAAACTTTACCTGATGCGAATTTCCCATTTCCTCTGCTCTGTTTCGTGTTCCATTTCCTGCAGAGCACAGGCTGATCATTGTTTATTTATCGTTTTTGTTGTTGCTGCTGCTGCTGTTGTTGTGCACGCTGGTTGATTATCTTGTTCCACACTCACGAAATATTGTTATCGAAAAAAAAGGTTGATGGTTTGTTATTTGGAACTAGCTCCAGACCTTTTTGTTCCCCTCTTGCCGTTAGTTTAAACTTGATGAGTCAAAAAAAAATCCCCAATACGTAAAGGTTGCTTCAGTTTTTTGCAATGTTTTTTTTTTCACTTTGCAATTGAGGCAAATGAAAACAACAAATTAATATTTATTAGGTGTTGTTCCGCGGAAAAAAATGGAGATTTGGACTGTTTTCCTCCGGAACCACCTATACAACTGAGAGAGCTTTCAATCACATCCGTTTTGATTGTGACTGGAAGGGAGTTTTCCCTGCTCGGAAGCTGAAACTTATGAACATGGACAGCCGTAGTTCGTGTAGTGTCAATATTCCAAAGTGTTGGTCCAATTAGAAACTTCAGCACCGACCGCAAAACGGTTCCCCGGCGACGGTCAGATGACGGCGCCGGACACCACCACCACCTCCCATCGTCCCACCGGGGGACCGGTGAAGCATAAGTTGTTCCAGTTGCTGTTGTTTGGCCACACGCGAATGATACGATATTGTGCCCCGGCCAAAGCCGGTGCACTCGATAGTAATGGGAGCGGCAAGCAAGCAACAAAAAGAAAACAAAAAAAAAATGGTGGAGAAAATCGCAAACACGCACCAACTTGCCAATTCGTGGTTTGCAGGTGCATCTGCCATCGCTGAACTGATGCGCCACACGATGCACAAGCGTATCCGCAGCGAAAGACAAACTTTCGAGTAATGAATTTATCTCCTTCTTCTTCTGCTTCCCTTCCGCCATCTTACCGGGACGAAACTGGCGAAATCATCTGGCCAACCGACGGTTGACATCGCTTGGTGCCATCATGCAGTCGAACCGGTGCTAAAGTTTCCCGTGCTGATACAGCTCGAATCGGTCCTATGGTTGACGGCATCGGTGCTGTTGGTGGCCGGACTGTACAAGGTAAGGGATGGATGGAGTAGGAGGGCGACCGGAGTCAGCTTTAAACTTTACCGCGAGAAATTTCGATCTTGTTGTTCGATAGCGCACTGTACTGTGCTGTGCATCTACTTATTTCCTTCTCTCTTCGCTATCTGCCCACTCTACTCCACATGTGGACCAACTCCGACCATCACATCTCCAAATCCCCCCGGCGGCAAACAGGAGCACAAGATTTACATCACCCCCTTTCTGGCGCTGTTCATTGCGGACGGTGTGGTGGTGATCGTGCAGGAAACGGTCAACCTCTGCACCGGACGCATGTCCGAGTTGGCCACGATCGATACGCGCCAGCTGGTGGTGATGATACGTAAGTATTGCTGCCGGTGGACCAAACACCTCCTGCCGAGTCGCCACTGATCGAACAATGTCTTTCCAGTGGCGAACGTGTACGTGCTGGTCAGCCTAATCGTGCTGTATCGGATGTTCGGCAAGGAACCGCTGCCAACCACCCAGAACAACTTCGTGCGCTTCGATAACGAGCAGGACGTGGAGGCGGGCCCGGGAACCGTCCCGGCAACGATCATTCCCACAGCACCACCCGTCACAACAGCCAATGTCAACGGTGCGTTGAACTCGCCGCCGCCCGGTTTCGCGAGTAACGGTGTCACGCAGCACGCGACCTAAGGGTGCGGCGGGGGCATCCGCGGTGACTCATACAGCCCGGGAAAGTCAAACCAGGTCCCCCCCATCCAAGCTCCTTAATGGGCCACACACACGGGAGTGCGGTGCGAGGCATTAAAATGCTAGTGAAAGTGATGTACATACTTGTTTTATAAGTGTCTGTTTGGAATGTTGTCGCGCCGACTTCAGTGATCAATGCGGCCCGATGGAGCGTGGATACGGTTCGGCAGGCTTTCCGGGAGCTGTGGTGAGGCGTTGAGATACCGCGAATTCCACGCAGTCTGTTGTGTAAGTTCCTCTCAAGATTCCAAGTACGGCGTTGGTAGCAAAGTTTTGTACAGGCAGCGTTTGACAAACGCCAAATCCCACGAACGCCTGTTTAGACACTACAACAAGAAGCGTACGCATTAAAGCACAATGCGAGAGAAAGTTCAGAGACCGAGCAGAAACGTGAAGATTCGCACACCCCTGCGTTCAGTACACATTTTTGTTCACTTCTTCCCAAGACTAATCAGCGTTTTTTCAGCTGGATAAACCCATCCCGTACATCTAAGATGGGAGAAATTGTTTGGCCTCTCTGTAGGATAACTCCAGACGAGCAGTTGGGGCTTTAATGGTGCTCAGCTAATTCCAAAAATATTGCAACTTCATTGCTCTGCCCTGACGGCGCATTTGGCGCTTAATGGCCCGTGAAGGGCGGTACCGAGAGGCAATATATCGATTTGCCTCGGCCGGCGAACGAAAATAGACACCGAACGGCGAATGGAAGAAGATGATATTAAACGCAAATTTTTCCCGCTCGGTGTGGAAATAAATTTTTGACTTTTAATTAACTCTTCAATGCTTATCAACGATTTGGGAATGGTTTGCCCCGACGGCAGGTTGTTGGAACGGCTCTCTATTTGGGTGAGATCTTCCTGGCCAGCTGCAAGAGAAAGTTAAACTTTTGATCGATTAATAAAGGTGTGAGAAAGAGATTTCAATAGATCATCGCTTCAACTTCTTAACCACCCAATAAGCAGTTGGGTTATAGCTAATAGAGATCCCAATTGAATGGGCATTGGAGAGATATCTTAACGCATTTGTAATAGCGTTCTCCCCCGATTGGAAGAACTCTTGGAGGTAATAAACATGATGAGCCAATTACTACTAGCGCCATCTACCGTCTGCTCTCTGCTGGATGAAATTAGTAATAGCTCCAATAATAGATCTCATCTGCTTTCCGCTATAAACACAGCCATAATAAACCGTTTATGAGTGACACAGCTTAAACCCTTCCAGCACACACTCTACAAACAGAGTGCCGCTCTCCACACCCCCGTCATTTACTGTAAATAGCCTCCACCACCATTAGTATACTGCTACGACTGCCAGCAGCTCTATGATTTCCGCTCGACATCTAAGTCGAAACAGCGCCGGGGAGCTTAGTGCTCCCGGAAGACATGCAATAGCGCTGTGTTACTGATAGTGCGACCGTGTGCCTAACCTACCTGACGTCCTTCCCACCTGTGCTGGCGCAGGCTCCCTCCACCCCTTCTGATTGAGTATTATTTACGACCGTCTGATTTGCGTACTTCACTCATCCATCCCCTGCAGCACGCAAACAGAAGCAATGTTTGCGTGTGGATCACCGCTGTGTGTACGTCCGTGGAGGCGATTTTCAACTGCGGTTCCTACCCTTTCCCGAGGGCAGGGTCAACACTATATCGCACCGCCCCTGGTGGGTTTCATCTGTTGGCGAAATTTTAATTCGCTCACAAATTGTAATTATCCAACTCATTGTTGTCGCTCGGATACAACATGGGCCGCACGGCGCGCTGGCACTGCTCTTTTCTCTTTTCCACGCTACATATTACGTCCGCGCGTCCGTTCGGCGTGCGGCGACCCATTATTGCGTATCACGCAACCGGAGCTGCACCGTTTAGCGCGCTGCCGTCTTTGTGCTCGTCGTTCAACCATCTGGGGGCTGGTTGTTGTTTTTTTCCTGCAACGCATACGCATTGTTCCGGACAGAGTAGTTCTCCAGTGCGTATCGCGAGCGATGGAGATGTAAAAAAAAAATGTGATCCACAATGACCTACAAGCGACGTGGAAGAGTGTCGTAGGCATTGCGGCGACTGTAACCTTTCATGTTTGCATGCACACAGCCTTTCGATTGTTGGTTCGCGCCGGGGGGAGGGATTTTTGGTTTGTTAAATCCTGAACTAACATGACTTTCGTTATTGTTGCCGTGTGATTACACCGTAATTTAGCCGATTTTCGTGCACACTTTTGATTTGAGATGGATGTGGTTTCGTTCGGGTACTCGGGAAATGCAGGATGCTAAAAGGAAAGCCATAATTTAAACAATGCTAGTCATACAACCCACGACAAGAAGTGCATGGAAATCGGATATTCGGAGATCTTTGCTTTATTGCTGACGTCCTCTCTTTCCAGCAAGGAATTCTGAGAACCTTTCCGAACCTTTCATGCTCAGTCATCTTTCGGGGGCAATCTGCATTCGCTGCTATCGGATTGTACGATGAGAGACTACTCGAAATTAATTCTTATCATCTCGGATTACACTTTGTGGCCGTTTTCCGGTAAGGCAGCAAACGTTGTTCATCGTCCGCAAACGACCATCGGGTGCGATAACGAACTACGCTGCGATAGGATAAGCAACGATCTTCACGAACCCGCGTAGCGTAGCATGAATAGATGAGCATTGGGCTACCAACGGTGCCGGGTTTATTTTCAGTTTCCATCGGTTTCTCTGGGGAAGTTTTTCTTTCCGCACTGGACTGGAGGTCGTTAAGACGGAGATGCTAATCGAAGTAAAAGTTAAGCTCATTCGGCGTAGAGATTGCGTTACACGGAGGGTGAAAGATGTACAGTAATGAACTGTTTTCAATCATGTCGTTGTGGTTTGAAAATAGCTCAATGATTAATTCGCCTGGCCGTTTGTTTGCGGCTCGTCAAAATTATGGTCGGTCTGTGAACAACTGTTTCTAATTAGGAACCACTCTAATGGACGATACGAAGCGATGAGACTGCAAAGCTTCGATTGCATAAACAATAGACAGTGTTTGTGAAAACATTTGAAGCTTAAGCTGTCGTACAACTTTCTCACCCTATCCATTTATCCACCTATTGAGTTTCAAGCAGTAAACGGTTCATTTGCATACTTTACGGCGCTTCATGATTGACATCTTCCTGGAACTGGAAAACCTAAAACTAAACAAGATCTTTTCGTGTTATTTACATTTACAGATTAATGCCAACCAATCCTTCAAGCACGATGCAACATGTGTTGCCCATTACCCAACGAACGCGAACGAGACGATCCGTGTAACTGCAGCTAAATGAACATCATCAGCAAAGGAAACTGATCTACTGATCAACGCACACACGCTTACCATCAACCATGCGTGCAGAATGTCACTCACGTGCTTTACCACAATCGACCAATTAGGGCAACTGGGCATGAGAACTCGCATCCATCTGTGTGGCTGTGGCTTTCTATGCGGTGCGTGTCCACCGTGATCATGTTCGCGTGTAATGTACCCATCTGGGAAATGATCCTCCAAAAGACCCGGACATCTCAGCGTACGGAACGCTTGTGGGTGCTGTCTGTATGTGCGTTGTCGATGGGACATTTAGCAAGGCCACTGCAAGAGCCAACGTTAGGAAGCGGTTGGACAGTGATATGATACGGCGATCCTCGCCCGGGAAAGATGATACACGAGATCAGCGCTTAGATGACCTAACCAATGTCTAACGATAAACCCGGCCACCGTTGTTTTAGCGAAATGTTATGTGTTTACTGTTTTATTTAATGGTTAGTTTAGTAGCGGTAGCTATAAATATGTTGTCCATATCAAGCATGTAGATAATGTTGCGTGTGGCGTTATTGTTAGACCGTTGGTAGGGTAACGTGAGATGGGTTTTAGATTAGGTGCACGCCACAAACTGCGCTGGAACAGGGTTAGTAAACTGTGGTGCCGCAAATGCTGTCACGCAGAAGTAGTAGAAGTTGTATGTATTAATACAAGATACAAGATCTTAATCTTGATGGTTTGTAGTATGCGAAAAAAAGAATACATTCCCATTATGGCCAGTACTAGGTAGTAACGTAAAGCCACATTACCGATTTCCTCCCATCGGAGCAAGAGTGCACAACGTACACACATGTCTAAATCCTTCGGTGGCGAACCTGCCTTACAAATGAAAGGCATCTTCTTGTTTGTATAGGAGTGAGCGGGAAGGGGGGGGTGGGGGTTGGGTAATTTGAGACCGAAAAATTTAGAACGCTAAAGGTCATGAACATAAAGTGCACCCGAAGCCAAATAATAAAATAGATAAATAAACGATGAAAGAGAGCACACACGCAGTTTAAACAGCACGGTTAATACAAACAATGTACAACAATGAGCGCCCTAAGAAAAAAAAATATATAAAACACACAATCGGAGAAATGAAAAAACAAACGATACGTTATGTTGCCATATATATTCTTTGCTTTTCCCTCCCCCCCCCCCCCCCCCCAACCCCACTGCCAGTCATCCGATTACTTGTGTTTGCGCGCGCATTAACAAACGCCACATGAAAAATGAAACGTTCTCCTCGCCGGTGGGGTAGTTAAGTACATGCGGGGGAGGGAAGGGGGGTGGGGGGGGGAAGAGTTTAAAAATTCTCCTTCATGTAGCGTGAGCTGTTTGTGTATCTATCCGGTACTCGCGAACGCGGAAAGTTGGGACTAAAAGAAATATTGCATGCACATCCGGTAAATGTGCGGTTCACCCCTCCCACCGCGCGCCCAGTGGGGGGTGTCTCGCGAAAAGCCGCACATGCCGTTTGCCGAGGGGTAATTGAAGGCGCGCGTTAAAAGTGGCCTTCTTACACAGTTTTGGAAATTCGAGCAGTTGGAGGGGCGCGTTCTGAAAGTGGATTATGCACGGGGAGACGAACCGATGGCGGGTCCGTTCGTTGTTAGTAGGCGGTTTGGATGCTTGGTGGCAATAGCTAACCGAATAACAAAAAAAAAAACGGCGACCTGAAGCTTACAAGTGATGATATCAGTGTCTCTAATCAGGTCCAAGCCAAGATTACCTGTTGCCCCAAGGCACGCAATTTCCTAGCCACCGATACCACCTGCCGTGGGGGGGGATCGTTTGCGTGCCGGCACAGTGTTCCCGGGGAGATGTTCGCCAACCGATACGGCAGCTGACGGGTGAAGCACGCCAACGCCGTAGCAAAACATTACAACACCTTTGTTTTTTATTCATTTTTTTTTTTTGCATCGCTGCTGGTGTTCCATTTGCAAGCGTGTGAACGAGGTTCTGGTGCGAGTAAAATAGGCACTCGCCGCGCGAACTAGCAAACTTCTTCCCCTAGGTGGTGAAAAATGGCAGCTACGCGAAAGTTTACCCTCGCCACCAGGGGCCAGATGATCTACTGCGCTGCTGCGTGGGAGACTTTCCGAACGATGGGTCTGTTTTTCACCGCCAAAAGGCAGCTGATAAATGGACCCACTGGCTGATAGCATTGCAACGAACCGAAGAAGAAGAAAAAAAAACAGCAGCAACAACAAGCGTTTTCTTCCTGTAGTCGCGTTCAGGTATTCTTGGAACATCTTTAGCGGAGATATTGTCCTGCCGGTTTCGGTTGTGCTTTGCCCGTTTCAAACACATTGCCGCCCATAAACACGCTTTCGGAAGCGTTATTTTTTCACATTCTAATGACTCTTCAGGTAATTTATCGAAGAAATAATGAAGCCTAACTGCCCTTCCGTACACGGGGTATCTCTTGCAGTACAATAAATTTTCGCTCAGTTTTGTTGAGCAATGAACTTAAAACTTATGTTGCGTTGTTTCACTTGTTGTTTCCCATCGTCAAGAAAATTGAATTGAATGATTCAAAGAAGCCATTTTTAAGTACCACCCATTTATCGCGGGAATATTCTCTTTTGCACGAAGCATCGCAGTCTTCTCTTGAGTGTTCTCAACTCCCCACGCATAGCTGTCACATTCGTAGGCATTGTCCTGTCATAAAGGTGTTAGACAGCTACAGAAGTCATAGTCTAATTACCAGAAGTGGGCAATACCGCTTGTGTTAGACTAATGAAGGTTCGTTGAGACACGAAGGAAGATGTTTGGAGAGTCAAAGTCAAAGATCTCGCACTATCTTCAATAAGTCATGAAGATCTTCCAACTTACTCCAAGCTCGCGCAAGAATACAGCATTAGAGCTCTATTAGAGCTCTCTAGCATTAGAGCACTAACTTCAATAAGTCATGAATATCTTCAATAAGTCATGATGAGTCATGAAGATCTTCCAACTTACTCCAATCACGCCCAAGAATACAGCATTAGAGCTCTATTAGAGCTCTCTAGCATTAGAGCACTATCTTCAATAAGTCATGAATATCTCCAATAAGTCATGATGAGTCATGAAGATCTTCCAACTTACTCCAATCACGCCCAAGAATACAGCATTAGAGCTCTATTAGAGCTCTCTAGCATTAGAGCACTATCTTCAATAAGTCATGAATATCTCCAATAAGTCATGATGAGTCATGAAGATCTTCCAACTTACTCCAATCACGCCCAAGAATACAGCATTAGAGCTCTATTAGAGCTCTCTAGCATTAGAGCACTATCTTCAATAAGTCATGAATATCTTCAATAAGTCATGATGAGTCTTGAAGATCTTCCAACTTACTCCAATCACGCCCAAGAATACAGCATTAGAGCTCTTCTACCGTAACCGGTATGTGCAGGAATTGTCACTCACCTGCATCGGATGTCGCAGAATGTCATTGTAGTAGGACGTCGCAGAATGTGGAGGTAACGTTTGCTGCTGTTGGAATTGTTGGCTAAGGGATTGGGCTTGCTGCTGTTGTTGGCTTTGTTGCTGTTGTTGCTGCTGCTGCTGCTGCTGGTAGTAGGACATTTGCAAACACTGAACCGGCGAGGGTAGTGTGCGACCTGAGCTCGGACGCAGCTGAGGCGTCGTCTGGGACGGCTGTATCACACCATAGTTCTGATGGATGATCGATTGCGACAGCAGCTGGCGCTGGGTGGGTCCATCGCCCCCTAGCGGCATTCCGCCAACGCTGACCGCATTACCCGTGGCAATTATCCGCTTCGGGCTGTTCATGCCGATGCTGAGGTTCGGGTGCAGTATGGGCTGCTGCTGCGGTGACTGCTGTGAACCTTGTGCCGTTTGCAGGCTGTGTTGCTGCTGCTGCTGCTGCTGGAGGTTGTGCAGCTGCTGCTGCTGATGCTGGATCAGCTGCTGCTGCTGCTGCAGATGCTGCTGCTGTTGGTGCTGCTGCTGCTGGTGTAGATGGTGGTGCTGTTGCTTGAGCAGCAGTTGCTGCTGGGACAACAGCTCGGCACTGAGCGGTTGCTGGAACGGCGGCCTCAGTGGAGGCTGTCTGCAATTTCGATGCTAAAGCGTTACATACACGTCGCGTTGCCTCCGCCCTGCATGGTGGTGGTGTGGCTTACCTGAGCGGTACCTGTCGGACCGGCGTACCCTGCAGGGACCGACTGGTGGAAGAACACATCGACGTGGTCAAGCTGGCCGACTCCCAGTGCTGCACCAGCGCATTCAGGCGGGCCTCTTCCAGCGCTTGCTCCGTCTCACTGCTCGAGTCATAATCTGGGCCCTACAAAGACGCCCCCGCGCGGGAAAAAGAGTAACCATTAGACACCGGTACCGGTTATTCTGTTCGGCGAACCACTCCACGCTATAGAATAAACCATTTACCCGTAAACTTGACTGTTTCGGACAGCTTAGCAGGAAATGAATCATCGCAATACCTGGAATTCGAATTGCAGCTTCCAATGTTCTGTTTCACCCCAACAAACACACGCGCAGTGCCTGATAAAAGGGCCCATACAAAGCAACTATAAACAGAATTGATTGGATTCCAAACTCAATTTACTCTCTTGCGCCAAAGTTCAGCGTCTCTCGCGTCAACAACAAGTGCAGGACATCGTCTTGAAGGACACAAGAAAAGGGGGACATCGCCGCCAACCAAGCACACACATGTTGCTGCGTCGGTCGGAAAAATGAAACACAAACAAAGGGCAGCAGCAAACACGAACACACACACACATGCGAAACACGCTTGTTACGCGTGATACGAGCGAAACAATTCAATTTCCCCGAACAACAACAACGAAACACCTACCTCTTCGATCTTCTGATCCAGCATTCGGAAGAAGTTCTGTTGGCTGGAGGATATTTCCCTGGAGGAGAGCCGACCCGGTCGGCAGTGCGAGCGAGTGAGAGAGCAGCAGCAGCAGCAGCAGCATCGTTTGCAATTTCATCGTGTCCAGGGTGTTGGGCAAGGTGCCGCAAAAAAGAAAGAAAAAAGACGAGGGAAATAAGCAGTAAGCACCGGTTCGATGATTGGTGTTTGGAAGATCGTTCCCACGCTCTGCCCCCTCCCTCGCCCTTCAGACCTCCTAAGGGTTTTTTCTTCTCTCCATTCCTAGAATTGCTTTTCTGTTTCCGCATACTTACTGGCTCTGGAGCAGGGATCCATTTTTGCGAAGTATTGACACGATTTCCCCATTCGGGGGTTCCGGCGAACCGTCGTCCCGTAGCGAATGTTCCTCGTCCAGCTTCTCCTTTTCGCCGTTGAGGTCGCCCCGGTCGCCCCGGTCGTCACTCCGGCCATTCTGTCCGTCCTCTTCGTCCGCTTCGGCGTCCTCTACTTTTTGGGAAAGCGTTGGAATTTTGGTGTTGGAATTCGGCGGAAAAGAAAGAAGAATAAAAATTAATTTAAAAGCGAAATAATAACATAAATGTTGAAAAAACACACACACACAAACAAAGCTAAATGACAACCGGAACGGGGCAGAAACAATATAAACGATTGCTCCTATATGTGCCTTTCTCGCATCGGTGGATCCTTCCCGGTTGTACTGGTGGTTGTGTGTGTGTGTGTGTCGAATTTTTGGGGGTGTTTCGGTGGTAAAAGTAAAAGGTCACATAATTTCGATGTGGCGCGCTCGGTTTCATCGATTTTTCCGGGGGGGGGGGGGGGTTTTTTGTTTTGTTTTTTGAGGACAGTCAGTTGAACACTTTGTTCCCACCACTCCCACACAGAATCGCACTACACACTGGTTGACCTTTGCACTTTCCAGCGAAGTGATACTGCGTAAAACAGTGTTACTTGGTTGGTAATCGAATTTGGGGTTTTTGGAGGGAGGGGGCCCTCCATGCTCCCTTCCAGCTACCTCCCTTCCCCCCAGGACTATTCTCATTTCCGTACATTATCCCCAATCGTCGTGCGGGGACGGTTCGGTGGCAGCGCTGTATCCAAATGTAGCAAAATGTCAAACCTCGTACATGAAATCCGATGCAAATCCGGTACAAGTTAGCCGGTAGTGAGTGTGTGTGTGTGTGTTAAACTTGTGTACTTCACACGCCACTCTGTTCAGTGAACTCAAGAATTATCGAGTTTTAGAAGTGGTTGAATGAAATTCTTGATATTGAAGCTCCTTTTGCAAGCAAATTGTTTCAATAAAATCTCAATTTCCAAGAATGATTCAACCGTCAGGCGGTGGAATATACCATTTTCCACAAAACTTTCCATTTTGGGCGAAAATCGTCGAGCTGCTGTATGTTGATGAATTTGTTAGATATTGATCCATTTTCTCCAAAACTGTCGAGCTGTTGTCGAACATCTGAAACTGTTTCGTGAAACAATTTGCCCAGTTTGGGCCCTGGTTTCTCAGAAGGAAATTGAAGCGAGGAGTTGAAGTTCTTCTTCTTGAAGTTCAACTACGTCATGAGGTCTAAGGTTTGCCATTTCTGACTTTCCTTGAGTTTAATTTACCCATAGCTGCGATAGTCAGTGGGGATTGCGAGCGTACGGGGGATTGATCCAGATGGAATTTTGGGCCGGTTCTACCGTGTGATGACCGGTGCCGCTACTAATAAACCACCGGGCCGCCCTGGGCCTCTCCAGGGGCTGAAGCTCAGTGTCGGAAATATACAAACAATGCTTCATCGTCAACTATACTGCCAATTGATGATAATACTGATGCTGTCTCCATTCAACCATCGACCAATTAGCAAATAAAATCCCGATAATTGATCTACAGTGATCTACAGAATTAGATAATTGTCAACTTCAAAAGCCGAGAGACAGAAAGGAAGAGTCAGGAGGGATAAAAGTCGAGGGTTCCAGAATTATAGCTAAAAAGCTTTCTCTTCCGATGCTCTTCTGTTAGGACCGATGCTCTTCTGCTCAACGGAAGTTACAGGGTTTTCGAGATGACAAAATAACGCAAGAGCATATCACAACAAGCGCAACACACGACATTTTAACGACCTTAGAAGACACCACAACCGCAGCAGGAATAGTACAATGCAAGCACATGATATCACAATCGCAGCGCAGCTTACAACAAAACTCATACGACGGTAGAAGTGAATTCGATCCGAGGAGTTTAAACGCACTCGGGGAAGGATTTTGATTTTTTTTGACAGCCAAACGATGTTTGCTTTGATCCGAAGAAATATTTACTGCATTCAGCGAATAAAACATGCTCAATTTAATGAAAAATACAGTAAATATTACCATTAAAAATTATTGTTTGGCTGTGAAAATCCATCCTAGGACACGTTTATACTCCACGGATCGTACTTCACTTCTACTGTCATATTGGTGTTGTGCTAAACTGCGCTGCGATTGTGATATCATGTGCTTGAATTGTACTATGCCTGCTGGGGTTGAGGTGTCTAGCAAGGCCGTTGAAATGTCCAGATATTTTGAATGTCATCATTAAACAATAAAATCATAATCAATTGTAAAATTAACCTTAAAAAAAGTGATACTTATGTTATTTTATTCGATTAATTCGTTTTAATCACAAGTTAGACACAACAACACGGTTAAGTAGGATCAAACTACCGGCCGAAACAAAGCATTACAACACGCACCTGGGAGCCCAGTTGCAGTTTGACAACCTTGACACACTCAAGTCAATCACAATCAAGCCCGGGGTTTCTGCGCATGGCAGCCAACAAAAACCTTTCCACGTTCATTGCGAAAAGGGTCAACGGAAAGATAAAGGTAGCGCGTCGTCCTCTTTGTGCACGGAACGCCGAAGTACAACCCGTCAAATGTCTCATCAATGGGCAGTGTGCCGATTATTTTCGGTGCTTGTAAACATTGATGCTTTCGATCCGATAACGAGACGTCGTCGTCCACGGTTCATAACCGCACAGTGAGCGTTTTTGTCTCTGGCGGCCTTCGTGCACATGGAAGGGTGGTGTGCACTCCCCTGGGGGTCTGGAAGGCATCGTCCATAGTTGGAGGGGCACAGCAGCAACCTAGGGCCATACAACGTTCACTAAAACGTAAACAAACAGTTTGCCGATAAAGATGGTACGGGCGTACACGAGCATGCCATTAGTTGGGGGTTGTCAATTCCTTTTCTAGCGTACCCTTACTAATGGGTACGTTGGTTGGCTTTGCACCGATCCTGGTGCTGGCAGGGCCGTGCATTTGCGATCTTCCGATCGAAACAGCTGCTTCAGGATGTACAAAGTGTAGTAAAAGTACACTAACACAGCTGTTGGGAGTGGGTGAAGAACAAAGAGAGCATGACCGCAGGGAACGTAGTAGAGATGTGCACGCTGAGTAAGAGTGAGTGAGTGATTTGAAACCTTCGAGAGAGTGAATGAATATAAATCAGCACGAAGAGTTTTTATGACTCCTTTAACCACTCTTTTGCGTTTATACTCACTCTTACTCTCTGTGCCGACTAGAAACTCACTCAGGAGTGAGTAAAACTGTTTTATCACTCTTTGGATTATAATCACTCTGTAAGAGTGAGTAAAAGAGTATTATCACTCTTTGGATTATAATCACTCTGTAAGAGTGAGTAAAAGAGTATTATCACTCTTTTGGGATTGTAAGCACCGAGGATGAGTGAAAAAACGTCCAGGAAACGACAGGAGATCCCCTGGCGGGCGATGAATAAAATCCAAAGAGAGTGATAAAACACGTATTCTCACTCATCCTCGGTGCTTACAATCCCAAAAGAGTGATAATACTCTTTTACTCACTCTTACAGAGTGATTATAATCCAAAGAGTGATAATACTCTTTTACTCACTCTTACAGAGTGATTATAATCCAAAGAGTGATAAAACAGTTTTACTCACTCCTGAGTGAGTTTCTAGTCGGCACAGAGAGTAAGAGTGAGTATAAACGCAAAAGAGTGGTAAAAACATAAATTGCAGTGTAATATTTTTTAATGA
This sequence comes from Anopheles marshallii, assembly GCF_943734725.1. Classification (NCBI taxonomy): domain Eukaryota; kingdom Metazoa; phylum Arthropoda; class Insecta; order Diptera; family Culicidae; genus Anopheles; species Anopheles marshallii. The sequence goes on from NC_071327.1 coordinate 62,788,685, forward strand.
ATCTCAAAAGAGTGAGTAAAGGTTTCAAATCTTTAAACCCACTCTTTGACTCCGATTCAAATCATTGAAAAGAGTGATTATTCTCATCTCTAGAACGTAGGCAATCCGGCATCTCACCCGGTTTTGGGGTCTTACCGAAGAACAGGACTGCGTCCTGTCCCCTGCGCAGGTAGCACTCCTCCACATCATCGTGCCACCAGTTGATCACGTCCCCGACGCAAATAAGCAGCGTCTCTATGCCGAACACGAACCCGATCGGGTACAGCAGCAGTCCCACCTCCTGTCAATCATGAAAAACCACGCTCATAAGCCATGCCGAATCGAACGCAAACCCCGCGGGCGGGACAGCCACCACACATACCAGCCAGAGCGCCTGATACAGCGACGTTACAGCAATAATCCACATAATCTGAAACACTCCATCTACGGCCGGATGATGGCGCATTCCAAGACCTGGGTTTGTGATGCGATGAAGGAAAAAAACACACACGGGCAGTCCCCGTATTAAAGCATCAACACAACACTACCAGACCAGGCTACCAGACGCCGTTTCTCACCCGCAAGGAAACGATATTCGCTCCAGTGCTGCAACTGTACAATCCACTGATGGGCGTTTACAATTACATGAAACCCGACTATTAGCACCATAATGCAGCCGTTAAACTTGATGTACGCACCGAACTTAGGCTCCATGCTGTGCGAGAGCCAATACCAACGTTCGCCGGTGATGTACGGCGGGAAACTGATACGCGCCAGCTCGGTGCCGTTTCACGTGATAGCGATTCGACCACCAATCCTAGAACCATCCTTATCGCTTGTTTACCGGCCAGTGATGTTCATTTTATGTTTTTTTTCCCCCGGGACTCGAGTTCGAGCCAGATTCTTCCAACTGGCACCGAACGAGTTCCCCGGCAACGGACGGAATTCTTGGTGATTAATCACAAATGGGAAGAATGGTGGTGCGATTGATAGCGTAGTAATGCGATTTACGTCATAAGAAGGTTGTTGATGCCACTGCCGAAGGATGCTCTTCCCGTGCTCCGCAGATAGTAAACGTACCAGAAGCATCACTGAACAATGATGGCAAGACGCTAACAACAGAGGAGTACTGCAGATCTTCATGACTTTACTGTTTCTTGTCCCGGGGGGGCGGGGGTTTTCTTTTTGCCCCAACATCACACGTTCCGCTATTCATAAGTTAAAGTAGAGTCTAGTCCTTAGCATTAGAACCTTACGAACTAATCGCTCTAGCTGACAGCCTGCTCTAGCTGTACGTATCGTCGGGATCTTCGCCGAAAAAGAACTTCACCGGACGCCGTGCCTGCTCGATGTCTTCGTCATCTTTGCACAGACTGTCAAACGCACGGTACAGCATGACCAGCGTGTATCCCACGTACAACGGCACCACTGTATCAGGAGAGCCAAAAGAATAACCCAAATTAAGTGTCTGCACGTCGAACCCGCTGGTCGGTATCGGTATCTTACGTAGAAACACTGCCGCCTCGGCCGACAGGAACACCTCGAGCAGGTTCCGGTGCTCCAGCTTGCCGACCAGCTGCACCAGAATGAGGCTCCACTCGACCAGAAAGATGGTGGCGAACGGAAAGATCGCCTCCTTACGCTCGCAGATCAGCCCCAGCAGGAAGATCAACCCGGCGACGATCCACGCGATCGAAAAGATCAACTGCTCGAGCGGTCGTGAGCGGAAGAAAGCATCTGCGTGGGGGGCGGGGTGAAACGAGTGCGGCACACACACACACACAGACACGGCGACACCATTTGTTTTGAAAAAAAATTGGGAAAAAGGTAAACGCAAAACAAAAAAAACACATCACCAAACGGTCGTACGAATTATTACAACTAAAAATAACTAACAATCGACTTCGGTCTGTATGAAGCCACCGTCGGCAGGTGGCCGGAGGGAACTGCGTCCCCCTCCCTGCCGTTTTGCTCACTTACATTCGCTAGCGGTGCGACTCAGCTGATCTTCGTTGAGTATACTGGCGACGTAGATGCAGCCGAAAAACAGGGCAGATATGGCGATTGCATACCCGTGGGATTTCACGTACCGTCTTAGGGCGCGCTCCATTGGTGTAACACTTGCCGTCGTCGGTGACTTTTTGGGGAGTCGCTCGCCTGCGAGCTGTCTAAACGGCTCGTAATCTTGCTTCTACCGCACGCGTATCGGTCGATCCACTCCAGGGAATCGATTGTTCTCTGGCTGGGAACTGGCGAACGACTGAGGTGCGCGACTAGCCGGAGGGAGCGAACTGCAGTGGGAAGCGATGCGGCAGGGACCCCCGCGATATACCCGTTCACGAATCAAGCACAACACGCACGCACACTAGCCGAGTCGGGGAAAACTCGTTTGAGGCGGTCAAGCTCTCGCTGCCTACTGGCAAACGGGATGGCCTCAAACATAACGGCCCCCTTCGGCTGCGCTGTGCGCGCGCGATAATCCGGATCACTGTACGAAGCAACCACCAATACCAACAGGGCAGGCAGCGTCGTCCCGACAAAAACCGCCGCTGATGACGACAAAACCCGCCACACCGATCGGAGGCGGCGAGGTGCCCACTTCGCTGCATGCATACTGACCATCTTCCCGACATTCCCAGCGAGTGGCACCCCAGCCGTGTGGCGCACCGGTGTGGAATTTGGGGTACCCGCGCGCGTCAGAACGGGCACGCAACATGTGCACACCGTCGCGCACGCACACGAACGGGGAAGGTGTGATGGGAACCTGATCTCGGTACCGACTGCAATGTAACGGTAGAAAGACGCGCACGATGCGATAAGCAAATGCGCGTCGGCGACTGGTGACGACTCGGAGGCACACAGTGATGTGGTTGTCGGGATCATATGCGTACGATGGGCCGTTGTCGATCGCCATCATGTAACGAGCAAGGTGACAAGAAGTGTGCGAGGTTGCGTTAGAAGTGTCAACACACACAGTACGCAATTGGTGCACATGCTGTGCTTCAGGGCATGTTTTCAGACAAAATATGTGTTCCACTTTTTGTTTTAATGCCACGTGTTTAACACTTGTTTTCTACCAGTTTTGTTTGCTTTTCGTTGGATAGTTACAACGAAAATGTTTGTTTTTTTTTTTATCGGGGGAAAGAATATACTTTATCAAGGATGAGGTACAAGATCTTATCTGATCTTTGTCGTACACAAACACAAGGGATCAAGTGCCTTGAGACGAAGAAGTGAATAAGCAGTTCTATTTTAGAAATTATCATTGCCAAAGTCGTTAAAATGGCGATTGCCGTTCAGCGCTCTTGATACAAAACGGTGTCAACATATTTTTATTACATGAACCAGAGAATAACGATTTGTATTGAATGTTGAGTTTGAGAATGCACAAAGTGATGATTCAGTAAACGTCACTCAGTGATTGGACATCATTATCAAGAAACGTTATTGTTTTGCAGAGCTGAATGCTGAATAGATGATCAAACATTAACTGTTATCAAATATAAATTTCGGTTCAAACTAGTGTTGAAACCCACACGTCATGCAATGGAAAACACACAATCGTGTACCGATCACGCACGCACGCAATTGTGAAACATTTCAAATGTTCCATGTAACTTTTCATCGTTAAGTTGGCTTCGTATGCGATCTGAACGCGATCGCAAGTTTTCGAGTTTCCGCTATAAACGGAACGCACTCGATCGTTCGTTGAAACGTCAGAACCGTTCGCCTCGATCGTTCTTGTGTTGTAAATAAAGCAATACTAGCGTTCCGACCGATCGCAATGAGTTGCAGTCGCGGCAGGTGCCGGTAATAATCCGGATTTAATCCCGATTGCCGGAAGCGGACGTTGATCGTTTGTGTGCGAAGTGTGTTGCTGAATTCGCAATGGATAGATATTTGCGATGGTTCATCAAATATCAGGCGTACATGATCGTGGTGTTTACGCTGACGATGGTGGTGGTGATCACACCGGCAATGTCCGACCACAGCCAGCGTGAAAGTAATAGCGGTTTCGTAGCGTTTAGATCACTGCCAAACGGGTACGTTTGATGTCGTTGTGTACTTGTACTTTCAGTTGAAAACCTTCGCTTTGGGGGCCCCGTGGCGACAATATTTGGCTTCACCTGGGCCGCAGCCGTCTTGTGTCTGATGATAGCCATACAGAAGGTAAATATCGTAACCGTGTAGGCACAATAAGCTTAGCCTGAACATATTGTGATGTGTGTTATTTCTTACACAGGAAGATAAACGTTTTATATTCCCGTATCTGGCCGTGTTCGGATTGGATCTCGCATTGCTAATACTGCGCGAATTCTACCTCATGATAATCCATGGGATTTTTATAGAAATAATATCGCTTAAAATATTCATCGCTACGTTGAGTGAGTATTGCAATTTGCGGATGAAATCCCGATTTCTGAGAATGGCGATGTTGATCTTTTAGTCGCACCGTACGTGTTTGCCAGTCTGTTTGCGTTGCATCGACTTTTTACCGTGGACCCGATTGAATCTCAGCGAAGCGAAGGGTTTGTGCGTTTCGATCGCAACGAGATGACCGTTGCCGAGGAGCCGAATACAACCAGCAATTCGACGAACCGTACAATACCAGACGTGTAGGTGGTTGAGGATTAATGCGATACGCAGAACTACACGAAGGCCGTGTGTAGGCAAAGCAGTCTACATCGTACAGCCTTGCAGGAAAAGTTACACCGTGTGAGTAGACATATGACTTCCAAAACAATGGCAAAGTTACCTTTCTAATAAATTCTTCTGAACTGAACACTACAAACTGTACGATGGCACTTTATGCACTTTATTACTAACACTATAATAGTGTGGTGTTCGATGAAAACGATGCATTATCAGCAAACACGAGTTTCGTTTGCTATTTAAACTAAACAGCTCTATGGAATCAATCACAAACAATGCTTTCTGTACCACGATAACGCGGAAACATGAAACATTAGACCATAACTACTGGTGGCCACTGGGGTTTGAGCTAAGCATACACACAATACACTGATAGGCACACGCCACAGAATCCAACGCATGGGAGCGCTACGAGTTATTCCGCCACCAGTGCAGCTTCCTCGTCCATTGCGATTGGATTGGTGATGCCGTTGTTGAACCGTACAAAATTATCACCCGTTTGCGGCTTCGGATCGGTGCTGAACAAACGAGCCAGAGCGATCAGCGTCATGAACAAGTAACAAGTGATGTCTGCGAAAAAAAAAGAAGGCTCCTATGTTAATATACGCTTCGACACGTAGGGGGGGGGGGAGGCTTAGAATGTTTCACACATACACAGCACTGCCAACAACGACGGTATGTTCACAAACACCATGGTGTACCAGCGGCGGTCGTGCCAAACCATCACAATATCCCGGATGGCAAGCAGAAACAAATCGAGCAGATACAGCAAAGCAAACGGCAGTAGGCATTGCTTGATTTCCTGATGCACACCATACAGGAAGGCCGCACCGGCTACAAACCAGAACACTCCCAACACTAACGCCGTGCTGCCCATGAAGCGGAAGTTATAATCTGCGTAGTTAATGCACAATATGGACGAAAAGGATTAGACTGTGCGCTCTAGCGGGGTGGAATTTGGATCCAACTAGTAGCACTAGACAACTTACAGAGCTCCATCGGATAGTACGGTTCGTTATTTTCGTATATCACCAGCGTTAATAGCACCGCCAACAGCAACGTGAACGCACCGATCATGTAGCCTTGGAATTTTATGTAAAACCGTATGTAACGCTCCATTTTTGTTTGTCTGAACACTCTGCAGTGAAATTTGTTATCAAAAAAAGGGTTTATTTTGCAGCGAAATTGTTTCGGTTCTTCCAGCGCACCGTGTCGCACACTGCGCAATGCAAACACCAACAGACGAATAATCGCTTTCAGTGCGTTTTACGCTTGGTTCGGCCGACAACCAGCACGGAGGTCAGAGCTTGCTGATAAGCGGTTCCTCCTCTCCCGGGTCCGGGAGAGTTATTGTGTGGCATTGCATATGACCGGTTGTGGGAGTGGGCGAAATCGTTTCGGATTGATCTTGACCGAGAAAGCGGAAGAGCCTTCGGTATCCGACATGAGCGTACTCTCGTTCAGAGCCCTTATCCAAGCAAAGAAAAGAAAACGACACACAATTAGACAACTTGTGAGCACCGTGACCAACTTAGCTGCAAGAAATGATTCTCCAGCCTTTAGTTATTGACGGGTTGGAACCGGTTGTGTCTCCAAAACAGATTAGGCTGGGAAGATTTGCATTGTCATTTTAGTTCCGTCCCGAATGTTAGATAAGGATATGCTTGATGTAAACCACCAGGAACTCACATTTGACATCTTTATCTCTTACATGGGTAAAGCGAAAGGGATGATTTCCCCTTTTTAGACGACGCTTCAATACTAAAGTGTGATGAAAAACAATATCTTACCTAAAAAAATATAATCGTGTCAGCAAACGTATTACAATACCCTCCACAATATCCCGAGCTAAACATCGAAATGGTGAGCTGCAGCTAAAGAAAAGGCTGCTTTAGGGAAAATGCCACCCTTAATTAGCTGCCATCGATGCCGTCGCTAAGATATGTAAATCATACCTGCTCCCGGTGGAAAGGAAATGGCGGCCATTACACGCGAAATTGGAGGAAAGTATTCGGTGGTAACTGGGGCGAACGTTGTACAATGGCACGACCTCTGGAGTGCCACAATTTCACGCTCACAGTCAATGCTACGGGACACCTGTTGGAATGGGCATTCATTTCCGGCTCATTCATCACGCACTCGCAGGCTCGCATCGGAAGTTGAGGGTTAGGATACACACACACACACACACACACACACACACACACACACACACACAAAACGGGTGTATTGAAATGTGTTGCCCGATCTTTGATGGTGATAAGAAAACATTTACATGGGTAAGCTGGGCTATTACGAGCCGTGGTTAGAAAAGCGAGGGCGGGGGGAAGGAAGCGATAATGAAAAGAGTGAGTTTATTCTCTTTGCATGAAGAAATTGTTTGATGTGACGTCCCAATGTAATTCTGGGTAATGTTTAGATTCAGTGGAATCATACGGCCATACGCCATCTTATACGGACGGTTGATAGGAACGTCGTTTGACAAAATGCCACTGCATCAAGAGACATGCGATTTAATTTTCTTAGAAGCCAATAATTTTATACGATTAACACTGGAACTACCAAGCGTTTTAAGCGTTTTTTTCCGAGATTGCCATTTTATCATCAATTTAAAAGACCTTGATTATGTTTCAATGCGTTTTTGAGTTCATGTTATAGAAAAGATATGTAAAACTGTTGCATCAAGCATTGTAGAATTGTTTTACCCCGAACAAAAAAATAATGTGATGAACATGAAGCGTTCTAGTTAAAATGACTCGGTACATTTAGTGTTAAGGGTTAAAGATCCTTCTTTAAACATTTGTTTTCTAACGCAAATATCTTACGTTCCTTGGGTCTCCCGACTCCCACCTCAACATAACCAGCCCATCCTGAAACAAACGAAGCATATCTGTTGCCATTCACTGGACCCTTTCCAACGCCGGAGGAAAACAAAAACACACACACGTTACTATCCCAGCTGACAGGTGTTACAAAGCCAGTTGCTCCACTCGTGCCCGTAGATCATTTAGCCCTCCGGGTAGGTACAGCGGGTTTCTGGTTGATACATCGGACAGCAAAAGCAGTTTGTTACCCCACATTTGCGTTCTTTTAATCCGAATCATCCAGCTGTTTGATTGTGGTTGGTTTTTTTTTCCCCGAAAAAACCCGACGCTCTCGTCCAATACCATTGTAAACCTGACAAATGACCTGTTCATCGAACGATGTAGAAGCATCAATATTTCATGTAACCGGTATCGCTCGAGTCGGTATCAATCGATTGATGTGCGGTGTGGTAGAAAGTTACCGCTTGCCTTCCCCGAAGGACATTCTATCGACACGGATGACGAGTTCCAACCAATAGTGCTTCGCTTTGCTGTCGACCCGTTTATTGGAAAAAATATCCGCAAGGCGTTCATTCTTGAACGAACTTAACTATCTGTCACAGTGTTGCGGAGTTTCAATCTGTTTCGTTTTTTTATCTAAAAGTTCGTGCAAGATTACAAACATTACGAAGACACTATAGACAGGACTGTTGAAATTTAGTTTATAGCAAAGCCATTTACCTTTATAGCAAAGCCATAAAGGTCGCGTATGCGTAAGACATCCTTGCGTCAGAAGTATTTTTAGGTTAGATCTTCTGCGAAGTTCACCACGCTAAACCCACACACACACACACGTAGGAGGAAGTTGCTATGATGCAATAGATTCGCAGGAACTGATAGCTTCTAGTTGACTGATTGCTATGCTCGCACGCGTCAAACACAGACTCGGAACAAGCTAACGCAAGCGGAACAAGCGGTCCAAGCTGAGCAAACAGTAAAGACGTTTAATATACCTTCAGAAGTGCCCAGTCAATGATGTGTGGTAAATTCCTGGGTACGGAGATGAAACCTTCAAGCCAAACCGGTGAGGTATTGCGTATTGATCTTATCGTGCAAGTTGCTCTCTGTATGTTTGAGAAAACCCGAACGAAAGCTCGGCACTCGGCACTGGTGAGCCTCGGTGCCCCACCGCAAGCAGGAACCTTACCGTCTTCGGTGCTGCCCTGGGGGGCTACCATTTGCCAATATCTTACGCTCGTGTCTGCGCTGCAAATTGGAAACGTGACCATCGTGCAAGTGTTGTTGTAACCCGACACTCCGATTCCAGACGCACAGTTCTTCAAACTGCACACCACTTGAAAGTCGATCGGGGCACTTACGGTCTACTGCTGCGGCGTGCGGAATGTACGACACGCATTCCCGGCGCCCTGATGCGGGCACGGCCGCAAATTGGACTGCAAGACGACATGCTCGGTACCCACCGAGTACCATTACATATTCTTACAGCGAAGAAATGGCTTCCAGCCAGGGAGATAGCGCCCCCACGGATGGAATCGTATATCATGTATTGTTGGAGAAGATGTTTAGCTATGGTACTTAACATCCTTAAGCAGGACAACTTCTACAGCTGTTCAATTTGAAGGTGGAACCCCGGAATGCAGGACACGATTTACGAGCACGCCATTTTTTTTTATTGGTTCGCTCTCTATAAATGTAATATAATTTAGTATCGTAAGACTATAAATAGAATCGCCCGTCAGTCTGGCCGCGAAACGTGCAAAACCTTTCATCATAGCCGGGACGGGAACGATAAGTTCCACACTAATGTTAGCCATCCTGCCATCCTTGGATGGTGTACGATTCCGGCGTGAAACCCAGAAAAAGTCTTGAAAAGTCCAAAAGCGGCATACCAAGAAGTCGAGGCCGAGTTTCCAGCAGATGGCGCCAGTGTGACCAACTCCACGTTATACCCACGCTCGCTTCTAAAAGAGGGCGTGGACGCGACGGTACAGTTCGTGCCGATTCTAACGTACCGGAACCGAAACACTTTCCCGCTCCAGGACAGCGGTCCTACTGGTTCTGCCTGTGGGGTCCACCACCCTCGCGGTTTGGCCAAACGCGCTCCCTCAGAGCTGTCATCGGCATTGTCAAGCGAGGCAGGATGCATCTTGTTCACCCATAAACTATGCATACATGCATGCAAAAATGCTTCACCGTGTAGAGTGCTTGCGTTCCCCCAACCCCACGTACACACAGGAAGCGGGAGTCAACTTCCTTTAGGCTTCGCTTTTCTTTTCTCGCTTGTTTGTACCACCAAGCTCCTGATCCCGTGCATGCATCACAAGATAATAGCGTTTCCTGTGCTTGGTTCAGTTGATGTAGCACAAAACGGTGTGTCCTCCTGCGCTGGGACACGAGCGTGTGCTCCTTCGGCTCTTGTCCGGTGTTACTCAATCTTAAGAAGGAAGCAGTCCTCACCACGGCCTCACCTTCTCTCGCTGCTCCCGCAGCTCGTTTTAAAGAACTGAAATTTGCTGCACCGAACGCGATGCAGCCGTACCGTTTGTACCAAAAGAACGGGAACTTTAATCAAACTCTTCGCATTCACCGGGACGCACCGTGGTTCTCGTGCGGAAGAACTGTATGGTACGGCAATGGAAGGTTGGTGGGAGTGAACTGGGCCACGCGTTTTGCATGTCTCTTGCCTCTCGTACCATGGTTTACCCTACTAAAGATGATAAGCGACTTGTCGGTGTGTACCGAAGAAGAACTTTCTTCGTAAATCCGCTAAAAAAAAAAAAAAGATCTGGCTTAAGAAAGTGAGGTTAAGAGTGGAAGGTGCTCAACTGCACGGTTGAACGAGCAGTGCACCGGTGTGCATACGAAATGGGGGCCCGTATTCTTGAGGACACGGTCAACGTGTTACCTGAACGGTTGACTGACGTGCAGCTGATGGGTCCCCACACGGCTTGTGTGTCATTGAAGGTACAAGAAACACTCAGTGTAACTATCGGAGGTTCCGTCGATTAGTTTATGGGCTGCTTTCAAGGATATTCATTCGCTTGCCTTGTGTGATTGTCGGATGGATTGAACCCCCCATCTGGGGCTTTATAATAGCGTACCCATCATGTTCCGAACCATTCAAACCTCATGAGCGGATTAGCAGTACACCGTGAGCAGTGTGCCCTCTTTTTGCCGGTTTTCTTCGTGGAAGGATCAGAATCACGTACTAATCCACCAAACAAACGTTCACGAACAAATGTCTCGTAGCGTCTCCTGTTTTTGCCGACTCCTTCCCTTTGGCTTCCCTCCCCCGGGTACTGCTACTTAATGGGATTCGCCATAAAAAAGAATATGCAATTATCCGTGGTGTGTGCCCCCGCTCCCGTGAGTGCCGGCTGACGAGTGCTGAGTGCGGCCGAACCAACGGAGGAAAGAGACGGCGCAGCGACCAAGCAAAAAAAAAAAAGGTCACTTTTTAATCAAGGACATGCGGCGGCCCGTTATCGCCAACGTCCGCCAATGGGGGTTGAGAGGATATCCCGCTCCGCATGCGGGGCGGCGCAATCATCGCACAAATGGGGCCGCGGTCGCGTTTATCATCCACCGACGCAAGGACGCAGAACGAACGAAAAATGCCATTTCGTCGCCGTCGTTCATTTAACGGCTCAATTAGTGTGTGCTTATTATTGCACAGCACACTCTTTTGCCGTCCGCCGTTAATATGCCCGTGTTCCAAAGGCACGGCTGGTATCTTGATTTAGTTCTCTTCTTTCCTATTTGTTTTTAAGGTTGCCTTTGACGTTTTAAGTGCTGCAAACGGCATTAGAGATTTGTAATGCTGGACATGAAATTGGACTACGGTTGGACGAGGGTTTTTTTGTAGTTGCTTTCCTCCCATGCTGGAAATGCTCCGAGCCTGCTGTACCCAAGCAAGGCAGAGACAATTTCATTTTCAAGTACCACACCTTAGACCAACGCTCACACAAATTGGATCGCTTCCGTTTGGGTACCTTTTGAACGCGCAACTTTTGACCATGACCGGGATTTTGATTTTCCTGGTTGAGAGAAACTGCGTACGAGCGTTTAGTTCCATTCGGGAATGCACAACGAGAATGGTTTGATCATCACTCTTCAGTATTAAATGAAAGGAATTCCTAATATCTCAGCAATTCCCGCTAAGAACCGTCCTTCACCCAAAATATCAAGAATAAAGATAAAATAATCAAAGGTAGTACAATGCCATTCACTGCCTGCAAGACTTTTATCGTCTTCAAGAAGTAGGTAATCTTCCAGAAACGGTACACCCTTCGTCCGGTGATGAACGTCAGGTTTAATACACCCCGGTAGTGATGGGTTTCTGGAGCGCACCCACAGTTCCTAACAGGTTCCAGTACGACTCCGGTTTCGATTCCGAAAAAAAAGAACCACCAGTTCCGTCCGGAACTGGTTGGAATTGTCTATAATCATCCGAAACCGTCGGAACTACTGATGGGCACATTTGACAAAAAATCGAAACTGGTTCCGAATGATTACAACAAAAATTCGGAAACAGTTCCAGAAGGTAGGAATTTTAGAAGCAGGAATTTTTGTATGACTTTGATGATTTTGGACAGCTCATGGATGTCCGTATGTGCCCAACCTATGGGTCGACTATCCGACGGTTCCGTACGAAGCTAATGATTTCGTTGGTTCCTAAGTTTGCAATGGTTCCGACGCTTTCCATGATTCTAGACGATTCCAACGGTTCTGGGCGATTCCAGATAGTTCGATTCCGACTGGTCCGAATAGTTCCGACTGTTTCAGACGATTTCAAACGATTCCGAGCGGAACTAGCGGTTCCTTTTTTCCGGAATAGGAACCGAGGTCACACTAGCCGGAACAGGATCGGAAACCGTGGGTGTACTTCAGAGAACCCATCACTCATGGGTTCGAACAGTTCCGTCGATCCCGGACGACTCCGACGGTTCTGGACAATTTCTGAGCGGTTCTAACGGTTCTAATTGCACCAATCTTCCGGAGGTGATTTAGAGAATTTTAAAAAAATCATTCGGAATCAGCTCCGGCTGCTTGTCTATTTTACCCATCTCTACACCACAGGCAAATTGAGATTTCCAATCTCATCTGAACCCATTACGACCACTACACAATTTATACTGTCACCTTTTATACAGTCATTGGCGGTAGACAGCGATTGCCTCGACACACATTTGATCGTGTATCCCTAATTTGTAGAAACGGTTGCATGTTTTATGACAAATTTTTCACATAAATTCCACCCGAACTACCTGCCAAACCAGGCTCGTTTGCATAAAACCGTTAAAGTGCGACTCAATCATGACGCTCATACCAAAACCGCTTCTTGCAAATTCCAGCAAAAAAGGGGGCAGCACCTGCACGGATTCGGAACGTTCAGGGAAGGCGAAAGGCTCCACTGAAATGTCACCGGTATTTAATGAATTTAGTCAACGGCACCGGAGCGGCACACGGTTCGTGTTGCGAGAAACAATTCCAACCCCCAAGCCTCTGCTTTCTCGTCCGCTTGCCTGCGAAAGATCGAAGCGATACCGCGTGTAAATGCACAACTACGTCAAGGTATGGAAACCATCCCTTACGGAATCGCCGGTATACGAGACAACGGTGAACAACGGCACCACTCACGTCCCGAGACGCTATAATTAGAAAACATGTAAAATAATTTCATTACATGACAGCGTACCAGAAATTAATACGCCAGGCAGCTGTTCGGATGCCCGGGTGTACCACATGCAGACTCCGCTGGACACATCTTACACCACCCGGCTGTGGCAGCGTTGTCCGCCTAAGAAGCACATCCTTCTCCACCGGTTTGGTCACCACGGGACGGAAGGTGACGGTCGGTCGGTCGGCCCGGCAGAATGTGTACCATCGTCTTACATTGTACACTGTCGCGGTCTTTTGCGGTAACCGTACCGTCACGTTCGTGATCGACGTTTGCCGGAGCCGCAAACTACTGGCCCAAGTTCGTCTCGAGGCGTTGACGTGAGAATGCGCATGTAAACCTCCCCCCATCTCCAGCGACACAATGGGACCAGGGGACCGGGAGAATGGACACGAAAGTTGACGCACGGTCTAGTGTAACACGGAGCGGATCGGTCGAATGCCTTCTGGGTAAGTTTCAACTTGATCGGAGGTTTTACGGTTTTACGCAGATTCTTGGTACCGTCAAACTTTCCAGGACGGAATGGAAAATGAGCAACATTGTCCATCGTGATACATTCGGGTCGGTAAGGTCGGTGGCAAACGACGTGCGGGGATTTTTGAAGCGATTAATTTTATCGTCCCCGAAGCAGAACACATTGTAGCTGTTTGACGCGGTACTATGTAGCCCAAAATGGATGAAGATGCTTTGTTTTGGCAGGAAATAAGACCGCACACACACCACTACAGAACTGGACACTATTTCGTTGGTTTATTTTTGCGCTGATATTTGCATAATGGATAATTGCGAAAAGAATGCGCCTAAATGTATGCAAAAAGCGGGACAAAGTGTGCACAAGCATGCAATTCGTGTGCGATGAACCTTTCCTAACGAGCGTCTCATTTAAAAATCATAATTTATACACCCAAACAAACATGCTTAGTTGGCTGGCGAATGACTTCATTCACATGTTGCGGGCCAGTTTTAATTTAATAAAACCTTCGTGCAAATGGACCTCTCCAAACTGCCATCTTACAACGATCAATCACGCACACATACTTACAAGATGTGTAGTGTGATAATGTTAAACTATTCCGCGTACATTACACGCAAGCTTCGGCCGATGTTTTGTTCAGCCATAAACAACCTTTCGGTTACAATGTTCGGCTGTCCAGCGCTTGCATGACCACACAAACCATCGGGTCGCCATTGGAGGGTTGGGAGAACGGTTCGATCCTAGCTCATTAATGCCTTATTATCACGCTGTCTCGCAGCGAAACAGCCCCGACGAAACAATCCACGAACCACCATGAAATGTTTCACCATTTGTCGAACAAACCCCCGTAAACTTGGCCCAAAACAAAAACATTCCCCCCCCCTCGATATTTTCGTCTCGATCAAACCTCTTTTTATGGTGCAGCACAAAACTAAATTAGTGCCGGATTGCCACGGAGGTGTGGACCACATTTCGAGGCGGCTGCCCAGATTACGTCCTCTATTATGTGTCCCGCAAAACAGACAAACATCATACCACGAAATCACCTTCCCGGATGGCCGGAGAGCACGGACAACGCACCCGCGGTCGCTAGGAGGATTTTGGTGTGACTTTCCGGATCGAATATTTGTCTGCACGAGGTGGGTCTGGATAATCATTATGGTATCCCCAAGACTAATTTCCCCCCTGGCCGGACATCTAGTGTGAGTGTTGTGATTGCCGTGACGTTATAATGATTAGCTGCAGGTGATACCAAGTGCGTACGCACTGCTGTTTGCAATTTACGCTCGAATGGGTTAATGTTATTCTCTCTCATGCCAAGATGCTGCTAGGTTTCTGTTTATAGTACCCATTAAGTGGGATGTAGGTTAGAACCATGAACAAGCTGGCTTGTGATAATTAAAGTTTTGGGTTGGAACTAGTGATGTGCACGATGATTATGAACATGAATAAATGATTTAAATCTATCCAGCGAGTGAATTGATTCAAATGTCAAAGAATACTATTTGTAATGCTTTTGCGATTTAACTCATTCTTAGGGAATTAAATCATTCTAAAAAAATATATTTAACTCTTCACAGCGCCCTTCAACTCACGATTCAAATTGAGAGTTAACTCTTGTGTGAGTTAACTCTTTACAGCGACCTTTAACTCACGATTTATATTATGAGTTAACTCTTGTGTGAGTTAAATAAAGATTAAACTCTTAACGGCTACCTTTAACTCACGATTAAAATCATGTGTTAGCTCAAACAAGAGCTAACTTATGATTTAAATCGTGAGTTGAAGGTCACCATGAAGAGTTAAATCTTGAGTTAACTCACACAAGAGTTAACTCTTGATTTAAATGGTAAGTTAAAGGTCACCGTGAAGAGTTAAATTTTGAGTTAACTCTCGATCATGAGATAAATCATGATCATCATTATCAATGTTGGAATCTTTAAGAGTGAGTTAAAGAGTTAAATCGTTATTCTAATTCTTTAACTCAAATTTAAATGGTTGAAATGAATAAAATGAAATGAAAGAATATAAATGTACCCTTTCTTATTATACTGTTATACTTCTCTAGTCTGCAACCTTATGTCATCGAATCGAACGAAACGAATCTGAAAAATATCAAAACAGAATTTTCCAGTGCACAATCTCAACGCAACATTATCAACCATGCCACTAATACGGGCGAGACACTGAAGGATGTCATCCGGATGTCGGTCGCAAGACTTAAATTGAATCGTTTTTCGCTAGGTTGCATCCTCTTTGTACGCTCTTTCATACGTACCCGTATTAAGCTCCCAACCACGGGGACAAAAAAAAAACGATGGCAAAACTATCAGCAGAACGAATGTTATATGCACCATAAATGCAACGTCGATTGATTTTTCTCTCGGTACTGCGCTTAGCACGGATTTGATCTGCAGACTTTTATGTTCGCCCTGTGAATAAAACCTTTTGATACGATCCCACGTATGGGAAGAGATAAATTAAATTTGGGTCAGCTTCATGGGCTGGCGGGATGGATTTGTTGGTGTGTGTTTGTGTAAGTTTCTTATTTTTACTATCAAAAATATCGATCCAAGATACGGGCGAAAGACGCTATTACATCATCCAGTGAAGCCGTTATATTTGTCTTGCGTCTGGTTTCCAGCATTACATGATTGTGACGCCTAACAGTATGCAATACGAATTGCAAACAACTGTTATTAACTCCATGGCTGGCCAATTTTGCGAATAAAATTGATCGTTACAAACCCTGGTTTTGATTAGTGTTTGCAAATAGAAACAAAATTGAGCGAATTAACGCTATTAAAAATTTTATTACCATTTCGAAATAAATATTCGTGTCAGCGCACCTTAATAAAATGTATTTCGACACCCCAACTTAAGGGAATATTTCAACGTAAATATGGGAATAGGGAAGGGGGGGCTACTGTCGGGAGTTGAAGAAAATTTATCGCCCGACAAAAGCAGCTGTTTTTCTCCTTTTTAACCCCACCCCCCACTCGCCCCCTTAAATGAGCAATCGGGTGAGTAAAATCTAATCAGTATCCTTCGCTTCAAGTGCTTAGCTCTCGCCCGCACAATTACGTGTTACGGAATGGAAGAGGCTGGTGGTGCGTCTGGGTGTTTTATTTCTCTAAGATGTGTAGGAGGATATTGGAAACAAAATTTAATTTTCACCGTTCGCTCTTCCCGCCCCCAAAACCGGTAAATTGTTGCAGCTCATTCCAACCCAACACACACACACACACACCAGGCGTAAAAGCGCCAGGGATGAAAAGCGGATGTGTGTCCACAGACGGGGGGGCGGGATGGGCGTCAGAGAAATAATATTGGGCGGTGAAGGGACGGGGGTGATGGGAGCGATATGGTGAAAAATAGGCATCCTTTACGGGCCGGAAAAGCTTTGATGATCGTGTTGTTGTCATTACCTTACGGTGAATGGAATGAAGCACCGTACCGCACCACACACGTGTGTGCGCGGTGGTTGTGCTATTTTTTGCCATCCACTTTCATCTCGGAATCCTTACGATTTGTTGACTTTTGCGTATGTTTGTGCGAAAACGGTGTAACATTTGCTAATCGGTGTGCAGGCGCGAAATGAAAGGTAGGGAAAAAACACATCGTCTGTTGCAGGGAAATTGGAGGGTGGGATAATAAAAAAAGGGACGCCTTTTCACAAAAGGGTGGAGGGCATGGGGGGGGGGGGGGGAGGCAATGCGAGCGGTGGGCAATTCCGAGGAAATGGACGATGCGTAAGCTACGTAAAAAGGATATGAAAATGTTAATGGATTTCCGCTGTCTAGGTCAGGAAGCGACCGGGAAGCTTCCTTCTTTTCTTTTTTGGCAAAACACCAACCTTTTCTCGAACCCTTTTCTTTTATTTTTCACCGGCCTGCCTAGTGGGTACCGTACCTGTGTGGTAGTGACCAATAGAATTGAGCCTCGTTTACGTCCGTTATACGCCTGCCCTCATCCTTCGCCGACCACTCCGCTCGCCCTGCTCCCAAATGTCTCGATTGCTTGGGTTTCCGGTCTGCGAGTGCTTCAAAACTAAGGCGTCTGGGATAATTTTTTGCCATTTTGCTGTTCAAAATTGATTTCCTCTCCAAACAACACAACTTGAGCGTCGTTCGTAGGGGTGCCATTATGGGTGGATACTCGGCGAAGAATCAATGTCGCGGCGGAGTGTCTCGTCACCACCGACCACTCATCGCGTGTCTCTCACGATGGCCATCGTCTTCGCACTCAAACGACGCTTTGTAAATAATTCAACACTTGAGTCAAACGTCAAGCAGTGTCGTCAGATTAATAATCCCCGGGAAGATCGTTTCCGATTGGGCACAGTCGTGAAGCGAAACGAGCGATTCGAGCGACGAGTATTTCCGTGCCACAAGGGCAGTTTTCTCTTCCTCACCTTTCAAACGTTACGTTCGTGTCGGATGTGAAACAGTAGGTGGCGATAGAAGAATGTAAACTACGATTTGTCCAACCGATTGGCCCCTAAACAGCGATGCAGAACCCACGTCGCCGGAGTGCGAGAAGCATGCCGGAAGATCCATTTAGCAAATCAAACCATTGCCAATCCCCATTTCCAGTTCCCGCCACCATCGCTGACCTCCTCACGAGGGGCAAACAAACCGGTCCAACAGCGCCAACAGTAATATAAACAGATGATAATTAGGGCGAACGTATTTTAAACTCATTTCGCAAAAGCGCAACAATCTTCGCAGCGCTTGGCAGTGAAAACGAGAAGGTGTAGGGGTGGAGCAGTAGCAGGAAATGGAAAATATCTTCATGCGACCGATTCCCCCCGCTTACAAGGTTCAAGTCAATACGTACTCGGTTCGTACGATGAACCTTTTGACACCGTGTTTAATGTAAATGAATTGGCAAAAGGAAATCGGGAATTCAAATGGCAATCAAACTGAATGGAGCAAACTGGGAAAAGTAATGGCGTTTCATAAAATGGGGAAAACGCAACAAATTTCCATGAACTTGGTTTATGATGATGCATCTCATTTCGCTACCACTAATATAAGCGTGAGTAACGTTGTCAGATCGTGCCATTACTCGAAGCTTGCGTAAATAATTGTATTACTTTTTAGACAGGCTTAACACTATGATGGAGGCGCCTGGTACTTATAAACAAATCAACGCAAAATTACGTCCATTTACAATAGACTATGAATTTTTAAAGAAAAGTTCAAAACATTTTACAGTGGCGTACTAGTTTTTCAACAAATAATTACAATAGTCAGACACAAAATCTTACATTTGGACTTAAAATGAAAAAAAAAACCCACAACAAAAAAAACAAAACCAGCAACATTATTGAACAAAACGGACATCAATCGTTTCAAACAAAGAGAACGCAGTGAAAATCACATTTTCTACCCCATCAAACGCATGCGGCCAATTCATATCAGCCTTTCATTCAAAGTCTTTGCACGCCTACCTCCTAAAACCCCCCTTGGACTGTAGGCAAGAAACAGTATCAACATAACAGCCGCTACGAAAGTAACCACCGGCACAAAAGTCGACAAGACAAGAAAAGCATACAAACACATTATTCAATCTATTTTCTCGAGGTTGAAAAATTGGATAAATTTCCTTCCCTCCCCCCCCCCCCCCCCCCCCCCCCCCATCCCTTTTTTTTTTGGGGGGGTTGGGAGGTAGGAGGGAAGAGATTTAGGGTTTGATGGAAATGTAAACTCCGTTCAGCCGTTCATTACTTCTACACACGCTGGCCTGTTGCCATATTTATGCTGCTAAAAGATAAAAAAAAAAACATATCATCCAGTAACAAAGTGCTGCCGGAGCATAGCGTAATGTGCCATCCGAGATTGGCTGTTAGGCGAGATGGGATATGCAAAAAAAAAAAAACGCAACAAACCTCGGCGGTAACAACACCTTGCACCAGTGAATTACATACATTCGGGGCGCGGAATCCACCACCATTCGCAAGGGTAGAAAAAAAAGAACGTTAAGAACGGATTTCGGGTGTGTGTGTCTTACCGGGTCGACGGTGGGCTCCATTTTGCCAACGAAGCCACTCGAAATGGAAATGGAATGGAAACAAATGCTTACAATTTGCCCACGGTTGTGAAGATCATCGTTACCGGGGGGGAGGGTTTGTGAGTGTGGGGTACAACCACCACCCCCCCACGCCACGCCAATCCGCTGGAAAACACCATCTTAAGATGTGCAAAACCATCGTTAGTACCGTGCCGTGGCTCATTTTGACGTTCGCTTCGGAATCGAAACCGGTTCGGTATTCTGCGCGGAGCATTATAAATCACCGCCCGGAGCCGAACACAGAGATGAGGCTTCTGGCATCCCTCACACGACCAGGCGCCTCCATTTTTGTGCGATACCACAAACACAAGCGGGACATTATATTCGTTTGCCAAGCATCGCGGATGGGTAATCGAATCACGGCATTCGCCATGCTGCCGATCTAGCTGATTGCCCTTCCACACCCTGGAAGTGGTTGGTTGGACTAAAAATAGCTCATTGCTCGTTATGCTCATTTGCAATAATTTTTTACTAGCAAAGAAATAAATGTCTACCGCAGCGTCTTCGTGCAGAGGGGCCTTGCGGTTCGGGGGCATGCATGCATGTATGTTTGTGGATATGGCACGCCACCGGATCTAACGTATCCAAAAAAAAAAAAGGTTCTGCAACCAACAGCGATGCCTCGGTCGAGTAATTTCCCATCCAGTACCGGTCATACCAGAGCAACAAAACCACCTTCTTCATTGCGGAAAACCACCTTTATGCCATTATGTTTAAGTACTCAAAGCTGAAAGTTTTCCGAAACGAAACGAACGCAGCAACGTCGGACGTGGTTCGAAAAGCTTCGGGACTAAAATAGAACCCCCGGGCAGGAAAGAAATCTAGCAGAGCGAAACCAGGGAAGGGCCCAGTTTGTGGAAGAAAGTGGTTGTTTTCATCTAAGTTTATTCAGCTTTCTGCGCGAGTGGCGAGTGAGTGCCTCTCACCGATAAGCGGGAACTCGAGCACCTACGACCGTGGGCCGAGGGAGATGTTCTTCTGCAGCGCATTATCGTTCTTTTGCTAACATTACAGGTTTTCTTACCGCTCCGAAGGTGGTTTTTATTGAGTGTTTTTTTTGTGTTTACTTCTTGCAAAACAAAACCAAAGAAGGTAAATATAAAAGAGCTGTTTGTTGGCAGCAAAAAGGGGAGAAGAAAAAACTGGCTGGACAAAACTGTTCGCACCGCACGGACGGAGAACAAGACACTTTCCTTCCTGCCACCGTACAAATCACAAACTTTCGAAAAGAAACTCATTTTCGCAAAAGTGACAAAGTTTTTCTTCCCCCCTACCCTCAACCGGCCACAAAAAAACAATGTCCAATCAAAGGGAAATGTGTCTTTGCGTGGAATAAAAATAAAATCACATCATCCCGCTGTTATTTGTGGTGCATTCGGTTGGAAAATCGATTTCATTATCTTGCCCAATGCAGGCGTGTGTCTACGGGGAAGAAAATGTAGAAAACGAGGACGATTTTCCACCAACCAAGCGAAGCCATAAAATGAGAAATTTGATTTTTAATTTCTTTGAATTTGAAAATGGGGGAAAACCTACACATCAACCCGGCGCTATTAATTTATCGCTATCTAGTGAAACATTTAATGAGTCAAGTTTGTACGTTGAGAAAATTTTCGAATATTTGGCACATTATAAAAATGGAAGTACGCTGGGAATATCAGGGCTATCCCTAATATTCTAAAGCGATGTTTATCTCATTGGGAAAAAGAGTAAAATGCACACATTTAAGATTGAGTTTAAAACCAGGAGAATGTCAGAAATGCGACATCGTTATTCGAATTTCCTTTATCGTGCGCTCCCATCTCCCATCAGATACGTCTCGCGTAGAAGTTGATTGTTTCCGTTCGTCCCGTTTGGTTCGGTTTCAATTCCCACACGATGTTAAAAGTGCTCGTTAAATCCCATTTCCACACACCATGCACGGCTCTGCTCCATTTCTGATGACTTTGAGATCCCTTTTCGTTTTTCTTTTTTTTTTGTTTTTGAGAGTTACCGCAAATCAGTTCAATGCAAACTTTTGCTCTCTCAAAGGATTCCCTTCCCGTTCAGTCCCGTCATCCTCCCCCCCTTCGACTACTCGAATTTGCGCAGCTGACGTCAGCAAATGTCGGCGCTGGTGCTTTGTGCTTTTCGGAATGGGTTTTGGCTATACTCGGAGATATAAAACTCCCTTTGGTTTCAACATCATAACAACTTAATAACAACAATCTGTGAAGTCGAAAACCACCGTATGGTGCCACCCGTACGAGGCATGTACGGATTCAGCAGTGCGCAACCGAATCCGAATGGTAGTTGGGCGCTTTTGTTCTTTGTTGCCATGCCCCGACGAAACCCAACCCAGGGTGAATGTTCTTACCAGTACGGCAGCAAAGTAAGCGTGGAAAACCGAAACCTAAAGAAAAGATTATTATGCTATCGTAATTGCATTAAATTAGGCGTTTTGATACGCTGATTGCATACCTTACGGCGCATTTTTCACCAACCGATCGTTGCAAATCATTTCAACTCGACTTAGTACCAATATATGGGCAATTTATATATTTTAAAACAAATTTCAATCGTTGCGGGTACTTTTTCCAATCCCGAAAAGCTTTTACCATTAAGTTCAATAATATTTTCGTCATAAAACGTATACGATTCGCATACGGCACCACCGTCAGCTCTCTTAACCGTGCGAACGAACACGCCTAATATTTAGTGAATTATTTAAACATACGCAAGAGCGTGGCATCATCGCCCTGCAGAGACGAGTACATGCGAGTGGTAACAATCGAAAATTTCCCACCCCGATTGTGTGAATGTTTGTCTGCCGGTGCTGCTCGTGGGACCCAATATTTCCGACATGGCAACAGTGATACGTTTCGGGAGCAGTTTGTGGTGCACGAGAATACTCCAACGTATACAGCGTGTGCGTGTGCATGTTTGTCCTCTGTTCGTCCTTTTTCGCAACAAGCACGCATTACCAGGCGCAAAACCCTGTGGCCTTTTTTGGTGTACGTCACACCCCGCTCTGAAACGGTGCAAAAATAGTGAGCAGCTCGGAAAGATCATTATAACTTTTCGACCAGCGGTCGATTTACCATCCGATAGAAGGCGATGGGGGGGGGGGGTTTTGTGTGCGACGATTTTTCACCCAAAACTGTCATGAATTTCTAAAACTGATCTGCAAATGAGATAAGAACAACGTCTCGAGTTGGGAAACAGGAACAGGAAGCTCATTTTATCGAACTTGTGCGATAAAGTTGTGGATCGATGCGAGCGGCCGGGCCAAGCTTTTCGGTGTAAAATTTCATTAATGCATACCCCGCGCGCCTCGATGGAGATGGAACCGGAATTGATTCATTCATTTTTCAGCACTCCGTCTCCGCACACACACATACACCGAGAAGACATCGTTTTGCCGTGATGGTGGTGTAAAATGGGTCCTTCTCTTCAAAAGAATCTCCGCTCATCGACTTTCATCCGATGATTTATAGATTTTTGATGTGAGGGTTGCGATGTGAGATACATGCAGGTGGGGGCAAGGATGAGTAATGTTTGAAAAATACATTAACAGTAACCTACCAGTAATGTGATTCATGATGAACGATTGTAAATTAGCTATCTTGTTGAGCTGGGTAACGACAGCAGGAACGGATCGTTCCATCAACGTCAGTAATCAATGGGTGCTCACAACACATCCGAACTTTGTTGAAAGAGTTCAAAAAGAAGGTCATAAATATAATTTTGACACGCAAATTGCATATATCTAGGCGCTTTATTTTGAAGCAATGCTAACCAATTTACGCCGTAAAGTATGCAATACGATTAAATATTACGTTATTTATCTCTTGCGGGGCAAAACAGATGAAGGCCTATGTGTGTTATGGTTGCTTTCCCTTTTTCGAGCACACAATATGTTAAATAACGTCACGAAACTATCATTTTAATTATTTTCCTTCGAAATAACCAAACCAAGATTGCATCTCACTCCGGCGAAGCAAGCATTACACCGAGAATGATAGTAGGAATCTATTACCCACCGAACGGACACACGCAAGCAAACAAAAAAAAATAAAAATGGTTGACCACGCGACAGAACGCAATTTACACCGGACGCCAGTCATCGACCGTACCACCGGAAAACCAAAACTAAAGCTTTACGCCCAAAAGCGTACCTCATTAATCTTCTTTTACTGCCACCGACGCGTGCAGCAAGCGGTGAAGACAAATTAGGCTGCTTTCCAGGCTTTTCCCCACCACTTCAGGGGTTCGTTCGTATGGTTTCGCCTTTTGTCCGATATGCACGATGACCGATTGAAATTCACCACATAAAACGAAATCCGGGCGGACGGCGAGCCAAGCTTTGGAAACAACAACCAAACTTCATCCATGCCCTCATCCGTGTTGTTTTTTCCTTTGCCGAAAGGGTCTTAAATTACCGAATCCAATGTTATCTCCTTGATAGCACTTTAAGCTGCGCATGGTTCCCTGGCGGCGATGTTGGATGGACAACGTTAGTTATACGTCCACTTTTCTCAGCAAACATGTTTAAACAATTCCCAAGAAAGTTAACTACTTTTCTCCAATGGCACTTCAAAAAAAAAAAAAACAAACACCATCCACACGAGAGAATGTCCAACACATGTTATGCTTTTATGCATAGAAATTTTTGCCAACACAAAGCTGTTACACGGTTTACGACCGACGGGGACAAGGAAAATCAATTCCAGCTTTACGACACGCCATTTTTCTCCATCCTTTCGGTACCGGAGATTCTGCATCCCGGCAGAAGAAACACTTCTCAAGCGAACTGATTTATGGCCAGCGCCATTGATTTATGGCAGCCGCCGTTCGCGCGACGTCCGCAAGGGTGGGGCGATGAGTGTGCGAGTAATTCGGGATTTTACAGCAGCACAAGGATAGTCTGCATAGTGCAACATTGCGCTTGATACCGTACTTTAGAGAACTATTTTCGTTGAAATAGTGCTACAAATTAAATTAAGAAAAACTGTTTTAATGAATTTTTTGGTGGGACCACTTTTTGGGGTTGTCTATTAGGTCACCTTTTAGTAGAAAAAAAACCAAACATGCTATACATAATGTACCGATCGAAAATAAATATTAAAGCTTCGAGACGTTATTCCTACACAATTAGAAGCTATTATCGAATCCTTCTAGAACCCTCCAATCAAAACGACTTAAATGTTGTGTTCTCAAGAGAGAGAGAGAGTTTTGACACTACGACGTAGACGCGCGTTGCCCTCCCTCGTGTGAACACCTAAAGATGTGAAATACGCGCATTCGATACTGTCTTCGATTCGACTATTTTTGGGTTCCTTAAGTCACGTGGTTACTGGGGGGTGGTTTACAAGGCCTCTAGATCCAATCCACAGTCTCGTCGGAGGGCCTACGCTTCCCAGTTGTTTAAAGTCCTTTAGTAATCCACAACGAAAGCTAAAGCCAGACGCCCTTGACATGGAGAGCACACGCTGACTACTGTCCCTTCCCCCCAATTGAGCCATATCACCCATCCTCCCAAGAGGTTGGGTAAGGAATGACTACAAGTCAACAGAACTACAGCCAAGCTCAAGAAGAAACAGAACTTTCAACATTATTTTGTGCAAGAATCTGCATGACTGTTTCTACAATTCCACAACAAAATTTATAATTTTCCATTCGAATTCCACTTCCAACGGGTCAGCTGTCAAACTACGCAGTGGAAGGATGACAACTACGTTGGCCAAGACCTATTTTGCACCTAAAGCTCTCGCGTATTATCATTTTGCTCCCATGGGAACACAGCGTAAGGACATCAACAGGTAATTTGTAAGGTTCTTCATTCCACATTGATTTGTCATCTTAATTTTCTACGCCGAAGAACCATACCCATCACAACGAAAACAACACCAGGCCATCAATGGTTACGAGCTTAATTTGCACTTTTTACTCCCAACGGCACGCCGTCCAGACCGAAACAAAATTAATGATTATTGGTCGATGTAAACAACCGGTATAACAAAAAACCCCATACTTTTCTATCACCATTATCCATTACGGTGGTGGAAAAGACCGGCCAGATCGGGGACGGCACGCGGGGAAATGTAACCGGATGATATCGATCGAAGGAAAAAGGCTCACCTGGGACCGACATTTATGTACGGTCATTATTACCGTCCAACCCCAGCAAAGGCGCAATGTTTACGCGAAGGGGACAAAAAAAAAAAGGCGACAACCGTCGCTATTTTCCACTTTTGACCGAAGGTTAATAAAATTAAAAGAACACAAAAAAAGGGGGAAAAAACCAAACCCCACACATAGAACGGGCAATGGGAAACCTGGTCCGGCAGGAATGAACCAGTAACAGGCCGGGTTTTCTTCAGCACTTCATTTACGTTGACCGGTATTACCTGGGGATGGAAACTCCGCCCCAAAATACCCACCCATGCTCTGGTCCGGGGTTCAACGAACATCCGATCAATAAACCAATTTTCACACAATTTAGCTTCTTGCGTCCATTATTTTTTTTTTTTACAACACCGTAAGTCTATTTGGTCGACCTTCGGACGAGTTTCCACCAATACTGCGCCACCGGTGCACGATGGACACCGAGGGACGTCCCACAATGGAGTTGTCTTGGTTTTCCTTTTGGCTTCTTCATCGTTAAATTACGTGTACAGCTCATTTTATGGCACTCTACTCTGCGTAAGGACAGAACAAAAAAAAAGCGGTTCGAGGACAGTCGCTTTGATAATGAGCTCTCAATCAAATTTGGCCACTGATGGAAGCAAAACACCCAATTCCCTTAGTTTTCAATCAAGGAAGAACATGGTTAATGTCCAAACACGGCACGAATTGGTAGGGTGAAACCTCCGTTTAAAAATAGTTGGCAACTAAATTGTTACTAAAACTAGATAAATAAAATATTTCCTGAAATCTGTTGGATTTTCGCCATTCTATGTTTTTTGTTTGTTTGCACGAAGATAGGATAAAACACATCGCGAAAGCTTTACAATTCCCGTTGTCCATAAGCGAAGGGGTAACTATAAATCTTTGTCGAAAATTTCCAACCACTAATCCTAGTGCTATTGTTCCACAGCATTTCCTTTTATTGCGATATCCCACCGAAAATTCTCGTAGAAGTTTTTTTTTATGTTAGAAGTTTATGTTAGATTACGATATCTGCTTCCCGGAAGCAAAAGCTTCTCCCGATCCCGGTTCAAAATTTTTTTTCCTGATAAATTCACAACCGTTCACCGGCACGGTTCAACAGTTTAGCAGTTTAATAATTTTTTTTTTTGCTACTCATATTTTTTGCCTTTTATATCCCTTTAAATGCCTATACACCATCGTCGGTCCCAGCATTGATTTGCAGACGAACACAGCGCACCACCGGACGCCGCACAGGGTGGTGCTTAAAAGCGGCCGCAAAAGAGACGAAAAATAAACCCCATAGATTTTACTGCTTTCTACGAGCAGATGCTCAGTTTATAACAATTTTTTTTTTGTGCCGTGGTTGTAAAATTGATTCTCTAAACCTTATGCCCGTAGCAACAGCAGCAGCACAAAAAGTTAAAACCGGACCAAAATAGAGGGCATCTTTTATCGACCAATTTTGGGGGCTTCAGGTTGGGCTCGCAGCAAAGGTTTCGCTTCCCTGCACCACAATCCCCCCAACGGGGAAAGGTGAATGGAGAAGCCAGGCCAAGGAAGCTTTTATTTCGGTGTGTGCTTCACCCAGCTCTCCCTTTAATCGGCAACGTTTGATCATGATTGCAGCCGGAAACGTGAATTTCATCTCCCGAAACCGTCCGTCTTTTAAGCCATCGGCCGTGGGGCGGCATCCTTAAACGGACATTTAAATTCAAGAAATCAAACGAATCGTGATACATCAAAGTGGGCGACCGGTTCTGTGTATAAGGGCCACACGGGGAGAGTTTTTTTTTCTCCTTTTGCTCTTTACCACCGAAACAAACACTTCAATCTAATTACTTCTGCTTAACATGGCTAAATGTTGGCTGTTACTTACTATGGCCGCTCTTCTTTCCGTTCGATTTACTTTTGTTTTTCCTCGGGTAGAGATGGATCTTGCTCTGTCCGCATCCCATCCTGTGGCACGCTTATCTAAACACCGGGACACACTCACACGCGCACGCGTGGAAATGCACGTGCACCAACACTTAGACTTTGCAGACGCTGGTTATGATCGCACGGGCCAGTTTACCGCCCATCGGGGAGAGCACTTTCAGCCGTGCGGACTGGATTCACATCACATAGCACCATTGCATGTAGCACCAACGAGACTGCAATACAATCAACCCCGCATTCGTCACATTCATTCAGTAAGATAAGTAGGAACACGCTGGAGAAGATAAGGAAACCCGAATTAACTTCATTGTAGAACACTTTTCGAACACCAGAAAACCATTGAGAATGACTTTTTTTTCACTTTTGCACACGTTTATATCTGTTATTTTTTTTAAACAAACTATCAATTCCACTCTATAGATGGCGCCACAAGGGTATTATTGCACCGAGTTGATTCGTATGTTATCAATTTTTACCGAAATCGATATTTTGATGTGAAAATTCTATTCGGCCTGATCGGGAATGCTGATATCCTGTAAAGAAAATAAAAATGTAAAACAAAATTAGTAACGATTTGTTTACGCAACACACAAATTTGAAAAATCAATAAAAACGCCTAAAAGTATGCAATTTCACTCATCAGATCATCAATAGACTCCACATCATCAGACCGCATAGAAATAACGCACAAATGTGTTCGAATACGCTCTCTTCCTTACAATGCACCACAGTTCTAAATGCAATCAACAATATAATTTGCTCAGTGTCAGCAGGCCAGCAAAATGTGGCCATCGTATAAATAAATCCGACACAAAAACCCCAGCTATTAGAGTTTGTGTGTGCGTGTGTGTGTGTGTGCCGTTTCCCGGATGCAACCAACTTACACATCGACAGCCAGTGATCGAAAAAGAGGAAAATTATAAGCTAATGGAGTAATGGATCGTGGATCAATTTCCACACTCACCCATCCACTGCTTGCCTTCCGCCTTCTCTCAGCCAGCCATTCGCTTCCTTCCGTCCCGCGTCCCAACAACGAAAAAAGGATAAACCAAACCTTTTAACAGCCCTGGTTGGGGGGGCGGGGTAACAGTGTGAACGTCAGAACGTTCGCCCGTGGAACATGCAGCAGCTGACGAGAGCGCGTCCGGTATATGCAAAAGCCCTGGAGCCTGTTTGCGTAAGCATTTTTATGCTCGCTTTCCCATCACAAACTGGGTCCCCGTGATGAGCGCAATGCTGCGCCATCGTGCTTGCACTCGGGGGAAATTATTGTCCAGCTGTATCGTACCCATGCACTGCCCGTGGAGCGAATGTGTCTTCTCTCTCCCCCCCTTTCTCCCGGCAACTCGTACACGTTGCCGTGCCGTTCCTGCTATACCCATGTTAGTAGCTCCGGGTTCCCATTTCCGGACTCCCTCAAAATGATCTGTTCATTTCACCTAATGCAATCTGCTGCTGCAATAAACTCATCACACACCACAACCGAACCGGACCCGGAGCCGGTCCCGCCTCACAGGCGAATGAAATTCTCACCAGCGCGCTTGTTCCTTCCTGTTCTGGTTGGTACACGGGGCGGGCAAATAGCAGCGCGCACCGTCATACCGTCAAATGCCGAACGTGCGTTGCCCGGAAAATTAATTAATCATTTCGTTGCGATAATTTAATTGAATTTTCTGTCCTCCCAGCGCCGGCAGTGATTGATGGCAGCCAGCGTGAGGTAAATGACGGGGTGAAAATAAAAGTATGTAAGCGAGAGTGGCGCGGAAAAGAGGTTGGCAGATCTTTTATGGAAATGCCGAGATGGAAACAAACGCACAATCGCTTTTTCGAATGGCCCAAGGCTTGATGTGTATGCGACACCCTGAAAACCAATAACAGACGGTCACATTGATTGTGTCTTGAGAGGGCGATTTAATACACATTGCATTAGTACCATAGTATCCTAAAACGTGACAGAATAATTGATATTGGCTCTAAACATTTGCATATTAAAAAATAGGCAATCTGGTAGACTTAAAAAATATTTTTCAAACAAAAATACAGATGCAACTCACAGAAAATAAAACATGTTTAATAACGTACAGTAAAAAAATAATCAAACTTTTAATTGTGTACGTATTTAATTTATAAACCTTGGAAAAGGCCTCCATTGTGGGGGCTCCACACTTAATTTTACTTGATGGACTATACCGGATTTTGGAGATGACAGGACAACGCAAGCGCTTTTCACAACAAGCGCAACACATGACATTTCAACGACCTTAGAAGACACCACAACCGCAGCAGGTATAGTACAATGCAAGCACATGATATCACAATCGCAGCGCAGCTTACAACAAAACTCGAACGACGGTAGAAGTGAATTCGATCCGAGGAGTTTAAACGCACTCGGGGAAGGATTTTGATTTTTTTTTGACAACCAAACGATGTTTGCTTTGATCCGAAGAAATATTTATTGCATTTAGCGAATTAAATATTCTTTATTGCATAAAAAAAAGGAAATATTACCAAAAATCATTGTCTGGCTATGAAAATCCATCCTAGGACACGTTTATACTCCTCTGATCGTACTTTACTTCTACCGTCATATTGGTGTTGTGATAAGCAGCGCTGCCATTGTGATATCATGTGCTTGCATTATACTAAGACTGATGGAATTGTGGTGTCTTCTAAGTCATGTTGAAATGTCATGTGCTGAGCATGTGGGGATAGGCGCTTGCGTTGTTCTGTCACCTAAAAAAAGGAATTCTTCAGGATTTTTTAAAAGTTTTCTAGGGTTTCAGGGAGGTTTAACACCCGGAGCAAAGTTTTTCCATTGTTTACCGAACTTCATTTCACTCTCTCTTTCTGACATCTGACAGTTCTGTGTCAAGGTTACTTCATGTAAAATTTGCATAAGATATATGTAGATTGTTTTCTTTGCGAAGATTGCTCATTTTAAAACGTTTACAAGTGAAAAATGTTAAATGTAAAATACATAAAAAATCCTTAGCAAATAGAAAAGTTTTATAATCAGTATTTCTTCAACTTCCAAGCGCATCAACTTTGATGGAGACGCATGGTACTTCACAAATTCAGTTTTTCTTGCCGGATGGCAACAGTAATACGTTTTCCTTGCTAATCCACTTTAATTTATCCCATCATTCCACGCAAACACTATCAATTATTTTACAACACCTAACATTACTTCTTTTCCCCCAGGGCAGCGGAGAAGTGAAAAGAATGCGGCAACGTTGGTCGATTCAAATAGATTAAATTCTCTCTGTTTCTCTCTTTAACTCTCATCCTTCCTGCTTTCTTTTTCCTCGTTTCAAAAAGGTTTCTTTGGCAACCGTTCTTTTAATCAATGTGTGCAAACTATTCACTTACACTTCATTGCACTCGCAGCGGCAACAGAAAGATCGTTAAGCTCCACCAGCGATGAAGCGAGCTTGGAAAGGGAGGGAGTGAGGGGAGACAGGGAGGCAATTGCGTAAAAATGACCCCACCAGTAACCGGGTACTAATAATTTCAGCTTAGCGCGTGACACTCGCCAATGGATACATAATTTATCATTCCCACGATAAACGAGCCGTGCCGAGATTGTGGGCGCTTTTTTTCTCTCACCACTCCCCCCGCCGGGCGGAGACACTAGAGTGGAGCTTGGGGAGGTAGCGCAAGACTCAGAAAGGGGAAAAAAATCCGGGAGCGGTGTGTTGGGAAGAAGAGTAGCTCAAAAGCAACGATAAGGTGTAAAAAAGAGCTTTCTTCATCCCTCGGACTGAGCCGACACGAAAGCAACACAATCCACGCCATGTCCACAACCATCGCCAGGAGGGTGGGTGGGTTGGTTAGGTGGATGGGGGGTGGTTTTGTGGAATGCTCTTTTCTGAGTAATTCTTTCCCTGCCCATGTTTTCCACACGCGGTGTGTGGCGGAGCGCACGTGTCTCCCCTTTCCTACCTTTGGAGTAGGGGTGACCGCACGCAACAGAAAACGGACTATTCCCAGTGGACTCCACAAGCTCTGGGATGATAAGAAGTTATAGCTGCCTCGGGAGTGGTGGCCCGGATTAAAAAAAGCCTTTCATGCTAGGCTTTTTAACGTAAAAGGAACTAAAAATAATACCCACAGTTGTCGCTTCTTCTGTATCGGGAATGAAAACTTGTACCTACCTTGCCTTTGTTTGTGCCCTTGTTTGTGTGTGTGTGTTTGTGTGCCGTGGATGATGACGATAGAAAAGCATTTTTCATCATATTTCCATTTTCATTCCGTGGGCGGGTTTGCACAGCAAGATGGCAGGACATTGGTTTTCCAGTGTCATTAAGGCTCGGTTGGAAACAAAAACCCGAACAGTAAAAAAGACAAAAAAAAACAACAACAGCCCCGAATGGGTTCACCGTTTGGCAAATCGGGCTTCAGTTTCTTTCTCAATTGGCAAAGTTCGTTCGTGGAATGTAACTGTAACTACAATATCAGAAGCAGAGCAAATCACGCAAAATGGTTGCTCGGGCTGGGAAAATACCGCAGACCACAGCATGTACGGAGAGGGAGAAAGCGGCAAAGGTCAACGAACCATCGGCAGAATGTGTGGGCGACGGTAGCGCAAAAAAAAACAGTTCCTTCCCTTCGGAACAAATTTGCCCTTCCAACAACATCACAGAAGAACGCGGATTGGATGAAGGCAGCATGGCCACGGAAGTGCACGGGAACGGAAGCGGTACGGCGGAAAACAGAACATTCTTTAAATATTTATCATCTCCAACGATGACGTGTGCTGTACACATCAGTCAATGGCGCATCGTGCATCCTTCCAAACGGGGTTCCCTTCCACGTTAGACGAGCAAGAATTCTAACGAATCTGTGTTGGAGCTCCATGTGTGTGCGTACATTCCGGTTTTTCTCTACGGTTTAACACGCGCTCAATCATGGTGCCACGGTTTAGATGCATCCGTGGTACCGTCAAACATCAACAGTCAGGGGTGAAAAATGCATGCAGTAATATAAGCAAGGCAAAAAGTAACACATTTCAGTTGAACCGCACACAACCAAAAAGGGTGGAACAAAACCTCCAGAATGCTGGTAAAAATTCTCTATGTGTAAGAATGTAGGATGCTATCAACACAAAAAAAAACCCAAGCCACATACTTTTTGATAGTGTTTCCGGGAAAATGTGCATACGCTTGTTACACGAGCGAGAACGAGAAAGCGAGAAAGAGCATGATAAACTAATAAAATCATTAAAATCCAATTTTGTTATGCGAATAGCATAACTTTAGGCGCTCGGTAAAGGAAACGTGCCTGGTTCGTTAGTAAAGTTATGCCCATAGTTACACAGTGCTTGTTTTACTTGTGTAAAGTTGCTACAGCCGGGTGTGGAGGCGTCGCTTTTGCAAAAACAAAAAAACATCCAGGAATTTGGCTTCCTGGCATGGAGAACAAGCACTCCAACAGAGTTCCGGTGAATTTTTTAAAATGTTTCCCGTGTGGGCCCTTCTCTTGTTGGGTGATTTATTTGTATTGCTAGAAAATAATCGTTCAACTTCAATGTCTGGAGTATCGGAGGACACGAAGGATTCTCATTTTGTTTAATAATATGAGAAAAGTATTCCGTAGTACTCCGAAACACCATTTTCATCAGCAGTAGGGGATGGTAGATAAAGATGGACACCCTAAGATCAATTAAAAATATCTTTTAAACTATTAATGCAGTAGTCATGAGCAATGTACAAACCTTGTTTTACATCCATACTGTATCAGATAATTAATAACATCCATAGAACTTTTTCATCGACGTCAAGATTTTCAACGCCTGACACCTGATATGGGTTAGATGGACACAATGAAGAGTAAGACGAACACTTCTAGAAAAGGTTTGAAGTTCAAGAAGCTAGTAAAGTTGTAAAAATATGCATTGCTTTACGTGTTCTTCACTTCTCCTCTCCACTTAAAACACCTATCGCGACGAACGAAGCTGGGACTATATAGAACTTATATAGCTCCAGCACTAACAACTCTAAAACTGACGAGAGGAAGATGCTTAGAAGGATTTTTGGCCCAGTTTGTGTGCGGAAGGACAATGGGGGAGCCGCTACAATGACGAGGTGTACGACGAACTCACTGTGGTACAGAGGATTAGGCTCGCCAGGCTCCGGTGGGCTCGTCACGTCATGAGAATGACACCGGACGACCCACCCCGTAAAGTCCTTTTAGGTCGTCCACATGGACAGAGGAGGCTTGGAAAGGCCCAAACTGAGATGGAGTTCGCCAGAAAGGCCGGGATTATGGATTGGCAGACGACGGCGCTCAACCGTGAGCGGTCTAGAGGACTCCTGCAGTAGGCCAAGGCCAGTTTATTAAATAAATTGTTTATTATAAAAAAAAATCATCAAAACTAAGCCTTTCTAAGCCAAGTTATGCACCAGATTTTGAACTTCAATGACCAACATCCCATAGAACCTCTTCTTTAAAGTCCAAAATGTGTTGTTCTGGTGCCTCATCAGCATCATGCGAGGAACAGCATACTCTAGAACTGCTGATTTCACCGGTGTTCCATTCAGACTTCAATGCCTATTTCAGCTGCCGAGTGTTCCATTCTTTCCAATTGCTGTTGCGAGCGTAATTTGTTGGCTGCTATTAACCAACAATCGATAACAACAACTCTTCTGTGTCCGGCTTTCGTCGTTTGGGGTAACGCAGCCAAGCCATTTGCCATTTGGCCAAAAGCGTGGGTTTTCAATCCCACGAGCCCAACATCCCAGTGGAAAAGCTAATGCAATAGCTAATACCCTGTTGAGCTGTTGATACCCGTAGTAACGAAATTACATCCCCTAGCGTGTTCACAAATGATAATTCTCAAATGTGTTGTTACACGTTCAGTTTTGATGCTGCATCATTGAAATATTTCATGCAATTATTTATCCCATAATTGCAAAAGGTGTCCATCTTTCGCGCCGCGCCCGTAATTGATCCACACCACTCACTTCTGGCCAGATTTTCCCTCGACATTGATGGAGAAACCAACACGGTTTAACTGAACCAGCACTGATAAAAGGCACGCTCCCGGCGTTTGTTTGATGTGGAACCGGACTGTGAGTGCTTTAATGATATGTTCGGGAAATCATTCACCATTTTTGCTGCGGTTTCAACCACC
Source organism: Anopheles marshallii (assembly GCF_943734725.1). Lineage (NCBI taxonomy): Eukaryota > Metazoa > Arthropoda > Insecta > Diptera > Culicidae > Anopheles > Anopheles marshallii. The sequence goes on from NC_071327.1 coordinate 62,823,571, forward strand.
ACATGGAAGGCATAGGTGGCGGTGTTGTCGGTCGGTGGCCTCACAGGCGATTGTGCAAAAATAAAAAAAAAAACACACATTTTTGCGCGTTTTCTTTTCCTACTCCGTCCTGCTAATGCTTAGACACACACATACACACACAGACGTACGTGAAATCTAACACAAACCACCCGGTTTTAAACAAACAACCCATTAACGGAAGCATTTGAAGGGTGGTGGTGGCGTTTTTTCCCTTCTTATTCCGTACAAACATACCCTGGGCGGACATGCGTCGAGTGTTGAGTGTCTCGGCCGCTTCGAAATTGAGTGCAAAGTGCTCACACAAACCCCTATTACCACTACCAACACACGGCTCCTCTTTGCCACCCTTCGCAGCTGCGGGTCGGTTATGAGCCAATGGCCATCTTTCGTCGGAAAATGTAGATCACGACCAGCAACAAAACGCCCGGGATGATGGGCCGAGTTGAATCAATAAACGCGCGCCATGTGGGGGGGTGTGTATATGGGGGTGGGGGGAGGTGGAGGGTTAGGTGGTAAACTCGTGCACCACTCGTGCACGAGGTTATGGTGCACGCACGGTGCACTTCCTTCCTCACTCTAGCACACCGTCCCCCCCTGGCCGCCCGTACCGCGCACCAGATTCCGCACGATTGGTTGGACGGTCGACGGTGAGGAGCTATTTTTAGTGCACTAGGTATAATTAGATTTTGTACCGACTCGCTATGACATACGACCACCGTGCGCGAGCGAACGGGGGCAACACGGCCTACTTTCTGGCCGTGCAAACCTGTGCGGCTGTAGGTCACGGATTGGGGCAGATGGACACAGCGCCGATAAGGGGTGGGCGTACCGGGTGGCTCCCGGGGTTGGGAGGGGCGGATACAGATCTGTCAAAAAACGGAAGGACGAGAGTTGACGTACGAGCGGGAATGTGGGTTCGTGTGGTCGAACAACGGGCCGGTTTTGCTGGAGGGCATCAATTGTACAGAACCAGCAAATCGATTCACTCTTGACAAAATGCAAAACTCTGGTTTAGAGTTTAGATTTAGGTTTTAGATACTGTAGGGAATTCCAGGCAATTTCACAACATTAAGAATTTTACCCTTACTTGGTGGACAATTTCCAACTAGGTGCTAGAAGTTCTAGATAGAAATCATTAACTTTAGGCCAACTAGAGTTTGATCGACTTCATTTGCTTAAAAATAGCCTAAAGTTATGCAATACGTATTTCAAAATTCAACGAATAATGGCCGGAATCATACTCTAAGCCAGTTTTTTTGTATGCGTTTTGACGTTTCCAGGCTTATAAGCTTTCAGCCCCCCATACAAATGACAAGCCAAGTTAAGTCTAGGAAAAAAGGATTAGATTGGTTTCTTAATTAAAGCTTCGATCAGCTGCTCGACAAATATCAGAACAATCCATTTTGCTGACAGATCGGAACCAGGTTAGGTCATGTTTCTCATATGCTACAAATGTAAACAAACATTTTTAACGAAAACAACTATAAAATAATCTTTTTAAAAATTAGTTATGTATTGTTTGGGATGAGTTGAATTTAAAGTAAAATTTCTGAACTTTATTAGATTTTTCTCAAGTTATAATTGCACAAAAATGATCCCTTACGTTATTCTTTATGTCAAAATGCTATGTTCTTTACAAATCTGGACAGAATTATTATTTGACAGACACTGGCAGAAAGCTTAAGTTTGTTAACTTATTGTATGATCTGCCCCAATTCTATTGTATGATCTGCCCCAATTCTATAATTCTGTGTGGAAATATGATCCTTGTAAATAACAGTACATTTAAGAAATTTATTCACAATCACATAATCACAGTAATAATTAAGTAAGTTTAGAGGATTAGTTAAGCATTTCTTTGCATAGACGGAAAGGAATTGGGCCTTGACATTTTTGTGTGACAAGTGGTATTTTCGAACCTTTCTCAACAATTCCATGTTTTGTCCGAAAACAACACGTTGCCCCATGGTTCGTCATCAACTATTTCTAGGGCCTTTATCTGTCGTTGAGGTGATGATATAGCAAGCTCCCCTACAGTACACCTCCATTACCGGAGTTCGAATCGACCCAAATGAAGCAGATGCAGCGCTAAGGGTGGTGGATCGCACAGGGAAATGGAAACGTTTTCCCGTAGGGCACGATAGACACGCAATCGTAGCAAGGTGCCCCCCCCCCCCCCCACCTGCACGACAATAGCAAACGGAGCAGTAACATCGAGCGACGGGCAATCCTCTTTCAGGACTATCTGCAGTGATTACGAGACACACACAAGGGCTGCAACAACAACACTAGTGACAAAGAATCACACGAACAAGAGAAGACACCCGGGTGTCAAAGTGTGGTAAGCGTGGGGAAGTAGCAATGGGAAAATAGAAAGTAGCATCGTAAGCGAAGAAGCGACGGAAGACAAATGAAGGACCATTTTCTCCGTCACATGTTGCTTAGAACCGGCATCTTTGCCGGGGACAATCGCGCACAGCTTTCGGAGAAAAAGCCCACCAACCACCTAACCCCCTCCGGGGGTTGGATGAGGTTTCAAACACTTCTGGCATGTGCTCTTGTGCCGTTTCCTCCACCGCCCCATTTCCAACCACTTGCCAATGATTCATTTAGCAGCACAGTGACGAGCACAACGACGACGAGGGTCAAAAGCTCTTCAGGGCATGTGCCGGGCGATGGCGGCAGGCGGCAGAGTTGGAAAGTGTTGCGATAAATAATAAACATCCTTGAGCTTCTGCTGACGTCCGTTAGTGTATGTGTGTGTGAGTGTGTGTGTGTGTGGGAAGGTGCGAAGCAAGCACACCCTTCGGAAAAGGCCACCCCTAGATATTGAGCGACCGGCTGAGTGTTTTCTTCTATTTTTGGGAACCCATAATAAGGAAACTCCCCGATGACGGGAAGATTACTTCTCCGGGGGCAAAGGAAAGTGGGCTTTTATATTCACCATCGCTCCGTGCAATTGTCCCTTGATCTGCGCTTGTTACGCGAAAAAATAGAGCGCTGTAAGGGACACTGCCCCGCATCACCGAGCTTTGCGAATTGAACGTTTCGAAGCAGTTGACATTTCGTTAGAGAAGGGTCACTGGAACAATAGTGGGCTATCTCCTTTTTTCGTGCTATCTTACACTGACATTACTGTCACTCACCCAAGTAGGTTAACGGCGCAATAGAAAAGTGGCTATCGCTGTATCGCAATCGATGCGAACGCGATTTTCAGGCCATACATATTCGTGTCAAGGTGGCAGAATTTTGGAACAAAGCATTACAGGTGCATAGGAGAAAAACACGCGAGTATTCTATTGTGTTCAAACTGGTATTTCATATTTGCCATTGATTACATCATTCCGAATAGAACGCGAGTTGGCTTTGTTGATAAACGCCTGAAAGTATGCAATCACTAAATTTTTAATCACTTTTTACAGACTTTGTGGCCCTTGTCAATCAGCAACCTGGACAGGAAGGAGTCTCCAGGGGTTTCGTCTGGTACAGGGTGATGCTTAATAAATTGCATACTTTTAGGCGAATTTAACCTTCTTACAGTCCAGTGAAAAGCCGTCAAAGCTAGTAATGCACTTGAATCAACACGCAATCAAAATGGAAACAAAAAATGCTTTAAAATTGAGAGAAAGAGGATCGAAATTCATGATCAATGGAGTGAAATTTTGTCAATACCACATAATTTTCTATTTATCACAGGTTTGACAGGTGTCACAAATATTGAGTGACACATTTAGACGACAAAACCCACCGGAATCCCTGATCGGCAGGTGAGCCCATTTACCAAACATACAAAAAATATCCATTGCGTCTCCCACTTGCAATCAGTTATGCAGATGATCGAGTTATTCTAATTTGTCCTTCCTGCAGCCTCTTTCATGGGCACCCCCCAACGTGTGCAAACACACCGACATCCGACTGCAGAGACCTGGATCATCTTGAGGCAAGATTTATTGAACCAGTACGCGCCCATCATTTACCCATCGGCGATCTCCTTACGGTTGAAAGCTTCTCTCACGCAGCACACAGCAGCGCCCTCCTGACCGTTCCACAAGTAACGGATGGTTCATTCGCACACCAAAACGAGAATAACCTATCCCACCCTTCCCGAAGGCAAATGGTGGCATTGCAGAGGGAAATCCAATAACTTAATTAGAGCGTATATGGCCGGTGTGTTGAGGATGCGAAAACTCTTCATGCCCTCATTCGCAGATCCGCACCCCCGAGGTTCTACTGCGCCCCATGTGTGTTTGGCCACCGAAAAAAAGAAAGAAAACGGAAGCCATCTCTTCGATGCTCCTTTTAGTGCTTTTCCCGTCCACCACACGACGGTCAATCGGCTGGCGGTCGGACTGTGATGGCGTTAGACGCAGTAAAAGCAGCAGAAACTCGACACTAAAAGACACAGCTGTGCTCCGGAGTGTCAACGGTATAGCGTTACAGCTATAATTCAATTATGCATGCAGAGCACTGCCAAGGTTGCGCAGTGGTTTTGGGGAGGTGCGTCCGGGTAGATACGATACGAAAAAGGGTTGAACTGGCATTAAGACCGAAATGAGGAGATTTGCATATTCTAACCCCCACAAACAGGCACACATCGCTCACACACACACACATCCATATCTTCCATAGGACTCTTTTCCATGTGGGAGGCGATATCCTGGGCCGGGTTGCTGCACATGGAGTGTCGGAGTTTTCGCGAAATTTAAGCCAAGCGCATTCGATCCCGAAGCAAATCCGGTTCGGTTCGCAAACTGCAGTTCGGTGTCACCGAGTTATTTGCACACAGTGACCACGCCACTCCCGAACCCATGAGGCACTCCCCTCCCCGAAGGAGTAGTTCGGTGGAGCAGTCGTAAAGAGGATAAAAATATAGATTTGATTTTATCCTGGTGACCTCCACCACGCTGGGTACGGGGCTTAGACATGTTGACCGGCGTACGGCAAGAGCTATGTGCATATGGGGGAATATATGCACACCGCAAATTGGATTCCGGTGTGATACATAATATCGGAGGAAAAGCCTTTCATTAGGTCCCTCACAGCGTACTCTTCGGCACCGGCCCTATCGAGGGCTTTGGGGCCATCATATCTGCACGTTCGGTATTAAATGTCGAATAGGAGACTACACCACCGATGCACTGACAGGAGCCCTCGAGATTCGTTACCTTGTGTCTCTCGCCCGTTCGATCTCGAGGGAGCGACACTTAAAACCACACGGTGACAACAACAGGCTTCTAATCATTATTTTTATGATGTTGTTCGAATGTTGAATGTGGCAGTTCTAAAACAAGCTCTGGAGAACCTTTTCGCATGCTAAGAGATTCCAAGAAATTGGAGCTCTCAATTCTGGATAAGAAGTAGCACATTCATTGCTGCAACGTTTAACCTTTGAGTTCTTCAGAGGAATTCTACAAAACTTCAACAAGAACCGATTAATCCACACACCCATGTGCCGTATTAGTCAGTATTGGGTTCTCGTGTGCAAACTTTGGATGGCAATTGATTCGACTGATTGAACGCGTATGCGCTGCAGAGGGATTCTATTGATTTACTGCTGTTTACCTGACAATTCCCCCAATTGCTAAGCCATAAAACACCTCTGGTGACTAAGAATAAATCCAAAAAGGTTTCTTCAACTTCGTGCCAGACCCAGTGCGAAACCCTCACGGGTACACACGGCCCGTTGTCAATGGATTAAACATTCAAACAGACCCCCTGCCCCAAAAAAGGGGGAACACCGCCAGACATTCGCGGACGATCCCGTGACGCTTGAGAGGCGCCTTAGCAGACGGTTGAATGTTTTGCGTATCGAAAAAATAGGTGAAATCCCTTCAAATCTTCCCGCCAGCTTATCGGTTCCGACGGTTCCATAACGGATTGGGTACCAGGCGGGCGCGGGGTTTGAGTGCTGTGTTCGGAGTGTATTCCACGCTGATAACGAACCACAAAACACCTTCGCCGAGTGACTTACCTAAACCGGATGAAGGTTAGTCGAACGTGCCCATCGCTACGGTTTTACCGACCAAGTTCCAAGTATGCACCGATGCGGCGACTTTCACGCTGATTAGGAGTGACGAAGACACCTTCATCGAGCGACAGCTGCCAACACGATCGAACACTCAAAACACCGCACGCAGCACGTGTCTCCGTTGCTTATCACACGGATGGCAAGCACAGAAGCCAGAATGTTGATAACACTCGCACAGGGACAGACAGACAAGGGGGTGAGGGGGGGTTGAAAAGGTGGATAAAAATTCACACCAATTCACACCATTTCCAGAGACCACAAAACCCCCTGGTAACCGATGACACCCCATTCCAAGGGGTGGGGGGAGGTTGCCTAGGAAAGAAGTCGGGTGGGGGGTGTTTGCGTGGAAAGTGTACGACAGCCAACGCGTACACACACACACACAGTGAAGCGTTTTATCACAGCCAAACACGGCTGCTGACGTTACCAGCGTGGAAAATTCTCTTCACCAAGATGACGCGCAAGTAGGCGATGCGCCTGTGTGGGGGATTGGTTTATACGGTTCCGAGCAACTGACAGATTGTGGTTTTGCGGTTAAACTTGTGGCTACTCCGTTTTTTTTCTCCTCCCCTTGCATTCCGTACGGGAGTCGAATTCCTGGAATTGCTAGGAGAGCTCTGCACAATCTGCCAAGCAGCAAGCAGTTTCCCACCACGAAAAAAAAGGATGTCAAAGAAAGCAACGTGTCAAATGTTTGTAGCGGTCGAGAAATGGGAGTGTAACGCACTTGTGTGCGAGATACACACGGACTGTTGACTTTGATGCAGATTAGGATGCCTTCGAAGCTTGAAGAGCTTACGATAACGTTAAGCAACCGAAATTATCCAGTTGGTTTGGCACAACATCAACCGCCGATGAGAGCCGCTTTCCCGCCACATCCCGAGCTACTTCAACGTAGTAGCAGAACAACAACCGAAAAAAACACGAAAACGACGTGCCAACATGGCCCAAAACGATGAAGGCCACACTCCGCGCTAAGGGGGGGGGGGGGGGGTGCGTGGGCAGCATGTTCACAATATTTACACTTGGCTTGGCAAGGATTTTCAACCCCACGGCCCGAAATGAACACCCGCGTTCGGGGTTGACATTTTCCATACTTTTTCCGCCAAACCCTGTGCCGATTTTTTTTTTCAACCTCCGGTACCTTCAAAAACTACCTCCTTCACACTGACACACACACGCACGCATACAGTCACACTCTCCTGGGGTTGGGATTGTGAACGTTGTTTGTTGGCACCATTTTTCCACAGGATTTTTCCGGTTGATGCACGTTTTCACCTTCACTTTCGCGTGTGTTTGTGCGTATGTCTGTTACTTTCACGCACGCATACACACATACACATCCCACTATTTCCATGCGCTGGTGTTGAGATGAGCCTTCGTGTTTTTTTTTCATCCTTGTCTTGTCTCGCACAACCACACACACACACTCACACAGCGACATGACAGTAGGCTTTTCTTTTCATGCTCGATCAACCTCGAAAACGGTGTGTTCGCTTCACAGTTTTCCCACACAATCAAACACACACACGTAAGGCGAGTCTCTTGCCTTCTCTTTCTTCTTATGGCTCTGAAGGAACGCACTCACGTTTTCGGCACGTCCCCGTGCTCTTTTTACCATTTCGCAGCTGAGAGAACTTTGGAGACCGAATGGTCGGAAAATTGAACCCTCCCTCTCCTCCCCCCTTTACCCCTGTTTTTACGGAACAGGGGCATACCACAAAAAGGATACGCGCATCCCTGTCCAAAAACCTAAGCAGGCTCCAAACGATGTCACTTTGGTATAATCCTGATGAAAACTATAATTAATTAGTGTACGTATATACCTACTTGCAATTAGTTAGGTATTTTGCAAAAAAAAAAAAAACGTTTTTCGACGTGGGAGTTTTGTAAGGTTTCGACCGCACACTCGCTGTACTTGCTAACAATTGGTGGATTAAACGGGATGTTGCTTGTAGTACACTCGCCTAGTTTTCTGCCTTTTGTACTAACACATCTTTCCCCCTCCATCCATCTTAGCAGCACAACCACACGGTCACTTGATGTATGAATTCCACCAGTGCAGGAATTTGTACATACATTCAGGCACCGAGCTTCACGTTGAAACGTCCTGCGGCAGCTTGATTACGATTCTTGGGCAGCATCCCTTCCAACATCAGTCCCAAAACTGCTCCCCCCACTCCCCCAAGTGGGGTTTACTAAACGGAGAAGTCACAGTGTACACACCGTCACAAAACAAAGCAGGCCGGCGGCATGCACCGTGTGTGCCTGTGTGTGAGCATGTTTGAGGTTTAAAAGCGGCGACTTCCTCCTTTCCCTGTCGGTGGTTTGTTCTTCACTGCCTTTTCTTTAACCACCGGATAATACACTCCCTGTAGAAGGGGGAAAGGGTGGGGGGGGGGGGGGGGGAGACAGGAACTGCTGCCTAATGAAGTGGACGCTGCCTTGGCTTCTCTATAGCACCGTAGCAAACCCGTTTCCGTTTCGTTTCGCTTCAGTGAGGTGGACACACGCATAATGCTTCGCGTATGTGTGCGTGTAAGGGAGAATGTTGCTGCACCGAGTACGATACGACACTACTAACAAAACACTTCACCTTTCCGGGAATAAAAGAATCTCAACCACAGCATGGGAGTTGGTGTACTTTCACGGATAGACAAGTCGTAATATAATGATATTCGTACCAAACACATCTTATTAGAAGGAACAACAATATTGAATAATATTACCAACACTTTCTAACACTTTTTCCACCGTTTTTTTTTGTGTTTGGACCACTTCAAGATTGCTCAAGACTAGCCAGCGAAAGAAGCTTCGCACCAATCGCTCTTCGATTGCGTGAAGGAGCCGTGTTTTGCTTTCCCACTCACGCACGTACACGCACGATTTACCTTACCTATTTATTTTCACCAACACCGCTTATTATCCGCTTCCACTTCGCGTGCACACAGAAGGCTATCAAGGCGTACGTGAATTTACGCAAGGAGTTGCGAAGACGACGGACGACTTCACCGTACACACAGGCACGCTTGTACGCATGCACACCGAACACCACACACACGCACACAAGGATACACACGCGCGCGCCGTACGTATTCACGGACACGTAAGTCAGGCACCGTGTTGACGAAGGACGAACAACACGCGGAAAGTGATGGACGCCACCCGGACACTGGCGCTCCGCCTGTCCGGATGTGTCACACGGTCGAGACGGTCGACGGTCAAAACGGAAACGCACAGACGACGGCTTCCCTGCCACCACCGTGATGCGAAAAGAACGAGGGAGAGAGAGAAAAAAAAACACACACACACCGTGTGTCCCCTCGAGCCAGAAAGTGGATGGTGCAAGCTGCGGACTCTGTTGCGATTCGAACGTGAAAACGTACACTGAGAACACGCGCGCGGGAGGTCGCTTAGCTAATGTCGTGGTGCTTGCGCCTGTCTGGCTTCGGGTACGGGTGATTTGTCAACGGAACGGTTTTTTTGTTAGAAGAGCGAGACCGGCGATGAGAGCGAGAGAAAGAGAGAAAAGAAGAGAGCGTACTGTCACCGCGTTTGCACGAGCGTAAACCGCCACAGAGCGAAGAGAGCGAAAGAAGCAACACCACCGAAGAGAGAGAGAGAGAGAAAGAGAGCGGAAGAGCACGCGTTCTTACCTGGGGAAAATGGTATGCAAAGCAGCCTTGTGTAGCGTTTTTCCAGAAGAGTTTGGTTTTTTCACGGAGCGTGCTCCGAGATGACAGCGCTCGTTCTGTTTACATAGCACGATATGGAACCGCGCACGCACACACACGCGCAAGAAAACAAGGTTAGTGTTCGAAGCCAGTGACAGCACGCAATTGTTTTCGGGTTTGCACAGAACAGAAACCGGTCAAACGTTTCCTGGAATACACATTGACACTGGCACCTACTTGGATCATTATTTGCTCTAGAAACGTTATCTTTTTAGATACACGACTTGGTTTTAGTTTAGCTCGGCCAAAACGCGAGTTCTTGAAGGATTGGATTGAGGATCACTGGGACGAAGGTAAAGTATAGGGTTGTCGAAGGCTTTGACCGTAATAGGAGTTCCCTGATTGGGGAGCAGAGTTTCAGGTGACTCCGTGAAGACATAAATGTAATAGTCCTCTATGACTATGATGGGATTGACTGGGGAATTCAGCTTCCAGGACCTTCTCTAGTTACTCTGTTAGTGTTGAACCTAAGGTGCTCAACTACCTCTAATTTTCAATGGGGACGGCAGCTAAACACATATTCCCTAGACTATGAATGTCTCAGTTAGCCATGGATAAATCTGATTAAGATTTATGAATATTTGAATTGGATTAATGAATCTGAATCTCTATTCCAAATATTCATAAATCCTCTAAGAATCATGAGTCATCCAAGATGATAGACCTTCAAAGAATTTGATCCGCCACGCTGCTCTGAGGATTCATCAATCTTTTGAGAGTCGACTCCAGATTTGAATGACTCCTCGCTAAAGTTTCATATGGATGACTCTTCTTAAAAGATTCTTTAATCAATCTCAATCGAAATGAGCGGAGGACGCCAACTTGTTTTCAATCAGTGGGTGCTACGGATTATATTTGAGCATATTTGAGACACTTTGGAGTAGGAGGATGAGGATACCGGTCCAATGCCCTACCAGAAGGTCCTTGTCAAAGACACGTCAGTCATGAGGAGTACAGAGTGTCGATGGTTGGAACAAGTGGAGCTACACCTGCCAGAGATGCAGTTGAGATGAGCAACCTTGGACGGAGTTTCCTTGGAAACAGCTTGGTATCATGACCATGTCAGCTCGTCATGTTGAACTTTGAGCCGGGTTTTTAAGCTAACGTTGATTGAATATTGAAGAACATCTTTGAAACATCCTTTACAGTTGTAAACAGTTACTGGCCACTTGAGAATTCATAAGCAGGTCTTGCTTTCTCAATATTCTGACGCCTCTTGGAAAAGTCTTAAGTTACCCATGCGAACGTACACCAAATCGCACTGTTTCATCTCATGCCATTGCTGGCAAAGGTTACCACGCATAGTGATACACTTGCTGCTTACACTCACACACGCACACCGAGGCGCCTTTTGCTACATCCACGAGTGGCGAGCGATGTGGAAAAATCGATACAAAACAAACACACCAGCATCAGTGTTCGCACGCTTTTCCGTAGCAGATTATGAGATCGTTCGCTCACCAGAACGGTGGAGAACGGTTAAGCTTACTCTCACACGAACTCCGTTGCGCTCTCGCATGCGGTTTGTATGAAAGGGGAAAACTCCAACCCCCTCCCCCATTTTCTCAAATCCTGTTTTTCCATTAAACATTCTATTGCGCTCTCCCGCTCTCTCGCTCTTTCTTGTTCCTTTTTCCTTGTGTCGAGTAGAGGCAGCAGGACTCTTGTTTGTTAGCGCACCGTGCAAGCGTTCAGCAAAGCGTGATTGAAGATGGAAATTTTGGAAAATACATCGAGAGTCTTTTATCTTTGATATCGTCCAATTCAAGCGTTCCCGATGCGCAAGAGTGCTATCGTTGTTAACAATATTGCTATTTCGCTATTGAAAAGGATGTTTGCTTCCCAAAAACGGATAAAGCAATTTAACAACTATACTCTTCTACAGATGTTTTTTTTTACTTTAAACAAACTAACTTACAGCGGTCCCAGGAAAAGGTCGTTAAAATCAAATAACCCGAGACAAAAAGGCGTGGAAAAATAAAATCCCACAAACGAGCATCCTCTCGGTGCTCCGGTAAAAAAGCACATCATAATAAATGCGTAAAGGAATTCTCCACCCCATCCCCATCCCCATCCCCCTCCCGGTGGGACGTGGGGTCGACCCCAGGGAAAAGCGAACTGCACACACCTCCTTCCGGACCAATTATATTAGCATTAATTGATGTCATGCTCCCCGTTTCCTTCGCCTGCCGGCTGGCCATTCCGTGGCCATTTCCACACACTGTCCTGCGGAAGGTGTCGGAAGCCGGGAGGGGCGAGTGGCTAATTTGAATTTTCGTAATAATAAAATCAGTCCGTGCCGTGACGGTGACGGGCATGGTTCCGCCGTGGCTGTAAATGAAGAATGACGCGCGATTGAAGCGTGTTGAATAAATTGTACCACACGCTACCATTCTTTGTGTGTGTGTTTGTGAAATGATCGCTCAAACGCACTGTTCGAATCCAGCTAAATGAGGCACATATTATTTACAACGTTAGAGACCTTTCTCTGCTGTAATTTCCTTTCGTTTCGTTACGTTTCTTGCAGTGCTTATCTTTACTAGCCGCGCGTAGTAATCCACTCGCCACGGGGTTAATAGTCCGTAGCTTTCCGGACGGAGACGAGTCCTTCGATTAACGATCAGCTGAGGCTCTCGATTTCCGCACGCTGATTGCACCGCGACCGACGCCAGATCCTGAAACGATGATAAAGCAGTCAGTAATATGTATTGATTGTTCCATCGAGAGAGAGAGAGAGAACCTTACAAAGCGATACACAACCATTTCATGTGTTTGTCTTCCCGCTGGTTCTTAGCTCCAACAGTTTTCGCTCGTCATGCCGCTGAAAGGGGCGCCCCGGGGGGAAAGGCCATCAAAAATCTCCATCCATGGTTTCGGGTGGCGAGGGCGGCTTTTGTGTGCAAACCGTCCGATATTAAGACATCACAACGGCCTTTGCGAGACAGGCCGGTCAAATCGCCCCCAAAAGTATGATGATCTCTCTCCTCCTCCATCAGCGGTTCTTAATGTCGGTGGGAAAGGATCCTCATCATCAACGTTACGTCCCGGGTCCGGTTCGTCCTACCCCAGCAGCTCACGGTCGAATGAATATTTCATTCGATTTTGATGCATATTTCGACTTTTCCTTCCCGGGAATGGCGCACAAGAACGTACCGTGGGTAGGGAAAATTATACGTTCAAGCTGACTACACCACGGTCTCTTTTTGTGTGTGTGTTTTTTTTTTTGTTCCCGTAATCCACTTGCCCTTTTTTTCGTCGGATGTTTGCTGCTACACTACCGGTTCCATCGCCGGTTGGACAAGAGCAAAGGAATGTTTGTAACATGAACCTTTCGCGATGCAAAGGGATGGACGGTGGCAGGACGAAAGGATTACGGAATTGGGATGGATCAGATTTCCTCATTAAAAGGGGAGGAAATGCATTAGTGACGGTGGTTATAAAACAAAGAGAGACCTCGAACATTACATACACTTTAAATAGTTAAAATTACTTACAAATTGATCGTTATTTTAATTTACCCCCTCTTTTAAGTAGGGCATACCCGAATGCATTTCGGCGCAATGAATGCAACGGAAACTAAAATAATTTCCCAAGAAACTCCTGGCCATAATTAATATTTGCTCCATTTCCCTCCAGCACCGCTGTTAGACGCTACGGCTACCGACAATTCCGGGAACGAAAGGGAAAGCGAAAAGCTTCGGGCTGTGCACAACCCTTTTTTCCTAACGTGTTCCCTCTCCCCACCACCACCCTCCTTCCGCCATTATCTTTGGGTAAGCTAATCGTTTGAAGCATTTGAATAATGAAATATTCATTCTGCGCCCCGGCACACAACCATTTTCCAAGCCTCGTGCCTCGCTCCCGTACATTATCACCGGGAGCACCGACAACGAACACACACACCGGTTCATCGTGAAACCGGAAGCTCATTTTTCATTTTCCACCTCGAACAGTTTCGAACGGGGGTGGGGGAGAAGATAATTTTCTTTGACACTTTCATTCTCCGAAAATGGGAAACCATTTTACAAACCACTTTCCACGGAGGAAAACCATGCGGTTGTGTGAAGGAAACGAATAAAGACCGACGATTCAGTGGACAGTGGATGAGCCCGGGAAATAAAGCTATGCAGGGTGTGCAGCAGCATTTAACCATCCCGCACCATTTGCATCCGATGCGAGGCGGGTTTTGGGTTTTCCCGGGGACACACAAAAAGACTCGTCCCGGCACTCCACCCGCCAGCAAGTGAAGCAGACAGGCGACCGGTACGTAGTACGCTGCAACTGGCTGCATTTTGCGCTTTCCACACCGCGATGCAATTATTCTTCTTCAAGTGCCCTCGAGGATTAGCCCCTGGCATGGCGTAGCACAGCGCGATTCTGTTTTTCCACATTCCACACTTTGAGCTATGTGCGGGAAGCAGTTTTGTTTATTTGTTAGTACTCCGTTTGCATAAAGTTGGTACTTTTGTGTGTGCCGCTGGTGCTACTGAGTTCAGCATAGCAGAAGGAGCTTTGATTTTAAATGCACAGCATAGAACCTTTTGGGCTCGTCCTAATAGAATTTCGTTCTAAAATAACGATAAAAAACACAATAACAATTAAACGTACGGTTTAAATGCAACTAAAACATTCATTATACAGTAGTTAAGGGTATTTTCTCTATTTCAGGTCAACGCACGAATCCGATATTGTTCGGTGTCATTCGCATTACACAGAATCCGGTGATTCAAACGCGTAGCTTGATATAGTTATTAACCTTCCAAAGTTATGAAGCATTACTTTAAGGTATTTTCACGCAATAAGTATAACGATAACATCCGTTTAACACCTTCGCAAGAGGACATATTCGATTAAACAGCATATGAAAAAAAAAACACATAACTTAATTTCTCAGTCATTAAAACCCACTGCCGGCTTCCGCATTCCTCGACACAACACAACAGCCATCACCACTGTACTTTATGATTCAACCCAGACAACGTTTCATTTTATTACGAGGATGGCGTTTTTTAGTCTTTACTGCTACACTTAATTCTACCATTCACACGTTTCCCTATCCTTTTTCCGTTACGATTTCATTGCTTTTACTTTAATTGTTTTACTGTAACTGCTGATAAGAAGAAAAAAACATTAAACAGTCGCTTTAGCGCTGGCCTTGCTGCGTGCGTTTGGCAAGTGGGAAAACTAAATCAAAATATGATAGCAATTATCATTTGTTGTGCCCGATTTGTACTAATACATAGTTATTGAAATTGTAGTTAAACGATAAAACCTTTTTTTCTCTGGTAATGATAACTAACTTACGTATGCTGATAAGAATTTTGTAAAAAAAAAATACAATCAAACAATCGATCGTATCACACATTACTCAATTTGGAATGAAGTTGTTCGAAATGGTTAAAATTGAAACCACCGTTTCCTTTTCTAGCTCAACTGGACCCATCGTGTGTCTGTGTTACGAATTCCTTTCTTAACTTTCACTGTCCATTTATTTTGTTGTTTCTATCAGTAAGGCCGCTATGGTTCTTTATTATCTTGACATTTGGTCGGTTAGTACTCCCATGATACGACTAGCTTAAGCTATGGTAGTTTGATTCTTACGTTAGCCTTCGTTTAGTAAGTAAAATCAATCCAAAACATCATACAGCACTTAGTTTTCCAGGACAAAATCAACTGCTAATACTTGACTCCTATTATGAACATGTGTTTGCTTAATCAGCTTGTGTTTAGAGGGTTTAGAGGTATATATGCTTCGAAAGTATTTATAACATTATAGCGAACTTAATTTATAGGTAATTCTGTGTTGTACAACTGCCCTGAAAATATTGCTAGAGTCAATGAACACAACTAGGACGTACTATTCATTTGATTCTTTAAAACGATTCCAAATAATGTAAAAAAAAATCGATACTGAACCGAGAAAACCATAATACAATCTATTTAAGTAATTAAATGGCTCTGACGTATGTAGATCAAACGCGCAAGTAACAGAAAACAAAACATGAAACGTTATTGGTCATTTTATAGTGAAAATTTATGAAAAAACACACCTTTGGTTAGAGAGAACTAATAGAAAGAAATAAACAGAAACACTTAGTTTTCATTAGTTGAAATAAGAAAAGGTTAGCCTGTGTAACTTATATCCAAAGCGTTATTCGAAGGACGAATAGCAGGAGAAAAGTATCAACGAGACCGTAAAAGGTATTAGAAAACATATCGAACAGGGGGGGTGTTAAATAGAAATAAAAACAAAAAGATTAATGTGAAATGTAAGAAAAGTGAAATTAAATTCGCACAACTGTTGCTGTTGCTTAAGTTTTTGGTATTGTATATATAAAGTAGCTAAAATATATCGATAAAAAATAAACCTTCTAACGGACTGACATTATAGACAACAATTTCCTACTAATGCGCTAGCGATGGGACACTCGAAACGACAGCATCCTAAACTCTAAAATCAATGGTATAATTCCTACGCTTTGTCTAGCAAAACGGGGACGCACAAATACAATTAAATTACACACTAGCATGAAACAAAAACAAAATCATTATTTACATTGTGGACTGCAATGCGACGCGCGACACGTTAAAACGTTCGTCATAACTGAGAAATAAATATGTAAAACAATTTAAAAGTATCGCCCCGTCTCATCTCAAATAGCTGCGAACTAAAAACAAAAACCTTCATTGCTATTGAACTTTGAAATGTTACCATTACACCTTATCGCCATGCACTCTGAATCGGTAAAGGCAGGTGTAGTGAATATTGCCGTGGTT
The DNA here is from genome assembly GCF_943734725.1 of Anopheles marshallii. Taxonomy (NCBI): domain Eukaryota; kingdom Metazoa; phylum Arthropoda; class Insecta; order Diptera; family Culicidae; genus Anopheles; species Anopheles marshallii. The sequence goes on from NC_071327.1 coordinate 62,840,131, forward strand.
CGATTCGATGCGTAGCTCAACAATCTGTAATGGCTTGTTCCAGTCGTTGTTTTGCACCGGGAAGTACTGCACACTACTGCCCATCTTGTCCAGGTACTCGTAGCTGCCCAGCAGGACAGGTTCGGGATCGTTCAGTGCCACCAGACCCTGTGATGTAAGAGGAAGCAGAGTTAGAAGTTAGAAACCGATACCATACCGTTGTTTCTACTACGCACTATTGCGGTAACTATGCCTCGCTACGGATTACGACATGCCATTAGTTATGGGATGAACGGTGGAAGGTTTCGAACAAGAAATACGCTTTTTGAATTTGGATACATGCCATCGATCAATTGACACTAACAACTAAAAGGGTTCCCGTCACGAAAACTTCTTGCTCTCCCCAATTACGACACTACCACAACGATACAGTTCCATTGGAGACACAATCGAAACCTACCCAAACAGTGAAGTGCTTCGGGGCTGAGCTAATTGATCCGTTCGATACAAGCAGTTTGGAAATATGCTCCAGCGTGAAGCCAGTCACGATAATCTCGGTATTTAATTGTATGACTAGAAATAGAGAAGAGAAGAAATAAGCAACAGTGGAAGGGTCGGTACTAGAAAATGGAATGGTTTTGAACGCAAGTAGGAATAATCTAAGAAAAAGGTACATAACATAAAAGAAAGATAATAAGGAAATAAGGAAAGCGAGATAAACAAAACAATGAACGGAAGAAACAAAAACATAAACAAACGGAACATTTATCGAGCCATACGATACTGAATGAAACAAAGAGAAACGGCTAATGCAAAGCTAGAGGGTCATTGTGCCACTCACCCAAATATCCGGGGAATCCTTGGAACGCCCAGCACTGGCCTGGTTCCATCGTGGGCGAAATGACCGTTCGCGGTGTGTTGGACGGATACCATATCGGTATAATGCCGAAGATACGAAATTCGGCCGAACTCGCCTGATAACTTTCGGTGCACCGGGTCGAAAGCACCTGGCCGCCGGCCGATTCAAGCGCGTAGTCCACCATACCCGTCTTGTCGGCATCGTACACTATTAGAGCATCACGGACAATTCGCTTCACGTCGTCCTCGGTGAGATTGGAGCTGGTAATCTTAGCCGGGGTATCATCTCCTCCGGTCGACGACTCTGAGGTAACAGTTGTATGGCTGACAGTGGAAGTTTCTCGTACCGATTCTTCCTTCAAACGCAGCATCATTTCCATGCGCATCTGTTCGCTTATTTCCTTCATCAAACGGCTCGCGGCTCGATCGATTTCCTCACGTACGTCCACATTCACCTGCGCCTGTTTCTCCTGCAACCGCTGCTCTAGATGGTCCCGTGCTACGAACAGCCCGTTAATCCACGCACGCAGATCACCATCGGCAATGTCTTGCTTTACATTAAGGCCCAATATTGTGATAATGTTCTCGCGAATAACCTTATTCACTCCTTCATACTTTTCCTCCTTTAACGCGTTCAAACGATTGTCAATGTCGGCGAGCAGTTTTTGGTACAACGCGTTACTCTCTAACCTGTAGGCTTTCAACTGTTCTTCGAACTGTTTTTGATTTTGCTGCACCAATAGAAGGCGTTCCTCCCACGTGACACTGCTGCTCAGCAGCTGCTCGCTAAAGTGTGCCTTAATATCCTTCAGCTCTTTGCGAAGATCGTCCACCAACGCTTCTCGCTGGCGTTGATCAGCCGTACTGCGATCTTCAGACTGTGCGACACTGTTCGCAACGATTCGTTGATCGATTAAAGCGCTCAGTTTATCGGACGATAGTATGCGCGCCAGAATATCCTCCAGCTCAGAACCACCGATGACGTAGTGATTGTTTTGCACCGTAATATGCTGCTCAACCAATCGCTGAATCTCGGCAATGTATTCCTTCGACAGCACGACGGTACCTCTTTCCGGGGTAGTGTCTTCGCTCTTGGACGATTCCTTGAATAGCTGGGGATAGTTGGCTTGCAACGCTTGGTGGACCTTTTCCGCCACCTTATCCACATCACTGTCTGTTAGATGGTAGTTGTAGGACTTCAAGCTTTCCTCGATTACTTGCGCAACGTGGACGGTAATTGCGGGGGTAATAGCTTCCTTTGTAGCTTCCGATTCGATCGACCTCTGTAACCGTTCTACTTCTAGTTTGGAAGCGTACTTTTGTTCCATCACCCCATCGATATACCCATCGATGTACCGCATGAGTTCATCGAACTCTTCCTTGCTAAGGGTACGCTGAAGGGTGTTGCGAATGGTTTCCCGATACGGCGTGTCTTTTTTGAACCCATCACCAACAATCCAACTCCACGACCATGACCAAGGCCAGGAGATGGCCGGTATCCAGCCGAACGGTGACAGTGCTGCAAGGAACGACGATGCGGAATGCACATTCGCGCGGAAGTTGAGGTTCTTTTCGTTCAAGTACTGGTAAAAAGATTCCATATTCGCGTCCGAATCCTTGAGGTTTGATGGAAGAATGCGGGACAGCGATGAGAGGGCGAGTGTGGCCCGGGACGAGGCAGGCAATACGATCGTTTGATCCTCATCCGCCAACAAGTACGCTAAAATTAGAATCATAAATTACTTTCGTATAACATTACACGACAGTTTGTTTCTAAAATGTAAAAGGATTAAGGATAAAAAAAGGTGTTTAATACATAGATGTCGCCCTCTAACCTTCTCTTATTCGTTAACATGAACGATTATTTTGTTATTTGCATGAATGTCCAAAATATAAGGTTAAATTTTTTCACATAAACCGATCAAAACGAAATCAAACGAATCAGCAAACTTGTAACCAAAACCAAAGGTTCTTATAGCAAAACTTCACATTCAACTAACAATTTCTTCATCCCAAAACATCTAGTCACACGAAAGAAACAGAGAGAAGGATAGAGGACGGACGTACATTAGAAGAAAAAAAAAACGCAATACGAACAAAAACAAACTAGAAACAAACAAAATTAAAACAAACTTCTGACAAATCGCAATTAAGAAAGTAAAGTGTAAAAAGAACACATACAGACAAACAGAAAAGACTATTGCTTACCTGGCACTATTACAATTTCCCTCTCTTAAGAAGCTCGTTCAGCTATGTGCGCGCGTACAGACAACTTCAAGTGTATCTTCCAAATGCCAAACTTTAATTTCTTTACTACCGTACGTAAAAACAGGCGAAAAATAAACGCTCACGTCGATCGTTTTGCTTGTCGCTGGACAACCCATTGCGTCCATACGCTCTTTATTTAACTCGCGAAAACTTTACTGGCCTATTCGTGTGTTGTAGCGAAGATAATTGACAATGTTCTTAAGTAACGTAACTAGCCTAACCTCAAATGACAAAAACAAAAAAAAAACATAAACAAAAGCATTTCATGTAATGTGCAAGACAATCAGATATGGGTCCGAAAAGTAAAGAAAAGTAACATAAAACATTTCGTGCTGATTGTACTTCGCGGCTATACGTGCGAGGAGTGACAAACAAATTCTGAAACTAATGTGTACTGTTCTTTGCGGTACGGGAAAGCAACTTATTCGTAGTTATACTGTATCCTTTTCCTCTATCCATTCTCTTACGGAAACGTTATGCTAATTTTTATTCCTTTTTGCTTTTTACGTAATTATCGTTTGCTTTTTACGCAATATAGTTTTGCTCGGTGGTAGATTGATGGCAAGTGGTGTTTTAAAACAAAAAAGATAATAAAACAGTTAAAAACGATGTCTAATCGTTTTGGAATTATGCAAACATTAAAACGAAATAGAGAGAGATACGTTTCTATTGGCTTGACTTAATCGTGTGATAATAATGCTTGTGATGAATCCGTACGCTTCTTGACGGTTAAACTTTTAAACCAGAATAAAATTATGGCATTACGAAGATCGACCGAGGACCTTCTCCAGCCTGCTCTGAACCGATCATTAACTAAGCTATAAGTATTGATTAAGCCAAGAAAAATTAAATGGCAAACAAGATGAAGAAAGAAAAAAAAAGAAACACATGCTAACACGGTAGAGCAAACAACTCCTCTACGGGCGCGCGCGCCATACACATTTAGGCACTTGATTCTTCGGGCCCTCCTTCCCACAGCTGGCGGACGGCATCGGCCGAATTCTGAGACGCAAGCTTCAACTGTTCAAGATAGTACCCGGTCAAATCGGACAAATCGGTCCACCGATCGCCGACGTACTGTTTCACCGACTCAGCGTCGGGAAGCGGTACGCTGGGCAGGTTCGGCATATCGGGAAGGTTCGGAAGGGTGAGTTCGGGCAGGTCTGGCAAAGCAGACGGAAGGTATGCGCGAACCGCTTCCAGCGCAGAAGGATCTAGGTAGAGCAGGGTACCTGTAGAGTGTATGTCGGGGTTTGGAAAGAAGGCAACGTGAAGGAAGTGAAAGAGGGCGACAGAGAGAACTTTGGTTAGAAAAAAAAAATCACAATAATCCCGCGCAAACTCATTATCAGTTTTGATTGTTATGAAATGAGATTAAGGAAAATATTCGTTTCACGCGTGTACTTAAGTTAACGTGCAGTTCAAGATACGGCACAAGTTAAGTATTAATGAAAAAATGAAGTCTCGTGAGCGTCGTGTACTTGTTGCAACACTTACCTCCGATAACCAAGAATGGTAGCAGCAGCAACAGGAACAGCAGGAAGCGACGCTTTCGTTGACCGCCCTGCTGTTGTTCCGCATTACCTGCCGTTGTTTGAAGCAACCAAGCGTCCAAAAACATTACGGAAGATATGAACATATAAATGCGTTTGAATACGTTCACGAAGAAGGACGTCACAGAACCGTACACGCGCGTAAAAAAGCCTAAAACAGAAACGAAAACATTTCAATCGATAATCGAACCATCTTGGCTTGGACCATACATTACATTCGACACATACCTCGCTCGTCTTCAATGCGCGTGTAGTACATGTGCTGTTCATCCCGACGACGGAACACGCTGCGCACGGCATCGACGCACGTAAAGCAGATCGTCACAATCGACAGGAAGAAACGGCTCACGATCGAACGATGCTCGACCGTTACGCGCTGTTGCTGCCGATGGCTACTTTTGCTCTGCGCCAGATCATCCGTCTCGTCGTTCGAATCGTACGGATTCGATCGGATCAAACGCGACCGTGCCGAGGTATAGCGCTCGCGTATAAACGCTTCCTGCTCGGGATTACGCTGGATCATCGTTTGCACCCGTTCGGCGTGCTTGTTCAGGCTCGGCCGGGACATATTCGGCATTGCAACCAGACCAGGTGCTACCTCACGCCGATGGGGCGACAGCTCCGAGTACGTGTAATCCGTCTTCGGGTACTTGTTCCAGTACTCGCCCGCCTCCAGGTACTCTTTGTAGGCCGCATGTTGTTGCAACTCCTCCGGCGATAGCATCACCTTCGACGTGGTCAGCTTTTGAGCGGCATTCTTGGGCGTGCTCGTACGAATAACAGTGGCAGCGGCCATTTTGGTGCTTCGCGTGACGGTTGAGGCTGTGCTTGAAGACTTTTGCGTCTCGGTGTCTTTCTTTGGCGAACTCGAAAGGCTTTCCTTCCCGCTGGTCGCATTATCTTTCTCGTTTGCCTTTGCACTGGTCTGTGTGACGGTTTGTGTGGTGCTTAGCTTTTCCTTGCCACCATCGAGAATGATCGTCGTCTGCTGGGTGGTGGTCTTCGTTGTTGTGGTATTAACGGACGATTGCGTCAGCTGGCTGGTGGTTTTCGATAGCTGTGCGTTTGCGGCCACTGCCATTGCCGCCTGCCGTGCTCGGTCCGGCGATACATCCTCGGACGAGTAGTCCGAGGTTACGTTGCGGGCAGTACGCACCGTGTTGGGCCGTCCTTGAGCGGCCGCAACAGATTTCTGGACGGTGGGTGATGCTTCCTCCTCGATCATACCGACCGTAGGCGTTTTGCGCACTTTTCGACCGGGTGATGTTTCCGAGCCGTTCAGCTCACGGTCGGAGCTGACGCGTAGGTTCATGCTGGGAGTTTTGGAACGTGACCGTCGCCGGGTATCTATTACATCGCCGATATTCTGTGGTTGAGACATGGTGAACGTGTACGACTGCTGCTGTTATTTTTTCTAATTCTTTTCACTTTTATTGCCAGAAGTTGTTTATTTTGCTTCTTCTATCCGGCCTTGGGTGTCATCTGAAAAAAAGGAAGATAAAAAGAAGACACAATAAAGATAAAGGCACATCACAGGCACATAACATAGATAAACAAAGTGGCACGCACGATCATGCTTGTACACAGTCAGCACAGCAACCCATGATCATTGAAACCCGTAGCAATAGCTACATTCACACACATACACATGTAAAAACAGAGGTAGGCGGTTGTACACGCAGAACATGAATTCTTTGACGGGCCTACGCACGTACACACTATATCCGTTCGGGCTCTCCACGTCACCTAAACTGGAAATATTAGAATACTGACATTGAAATTCAATAACTCGCCCCTTTTTGGTGGCTTCAAAACGCTCCCACCACCCGCGCAACAAAATCTCATACCAAAGTCGGCGATGTGTAATTAACACTTCACATGCTTCGCGCCATTCATGCCCGGTGGTGTACACGCTAAATGTAAACAATCTTGTAACTTGATTTATGCTTCTACAAGGCTATGCAAAGGGGGTTTGCTATGTAATGTACAAATTGAATGTTTTGTACAAGTTACTGACACGCTGACAGTAACTACACGCGTAATCTTACTAGAATTCCTTTACTTTTCAATTACTTATGCGGTACAACAATCACCGCTTCGCGGTCCGTCGTGGCCTACTGCAGAAATGTTCTAAACCACCGACAATCGAGCAACGTAGTCTGACAATTCAATGCAATATGCCGGCCTCTCTGGCGGACGCATCAACTGTTTCATTCAATTTCAGTTTGGACCTACCAAAGCTCCTCTACCCAAGTGGACGGTCTAAAAGAGTTCCACGTATGTGGGCACTGGAACTGAAAAAATACTCTCTCCGCAATCCCTTCGCCCTTTAAAGCAATTAAAAATCTCTTGATCGCGTGGTGATTCTTCTCATGCGTGACTGGTTTAAATGCATCGATTTCGATCACCCCTCTAGAGAATGCAGCGGGGAAAGATGAAGTTTTATTTCGTGCGAATAAAACTACAGCTGCACTTTAAAGAGAACTTCCAAACCGCTGCTAACGCTCCGTAGTACGATGCAGCATACATCATCATTCTCATGTTTGTGCTCTATTCTTTCGCTTCACCGCACCGAATTCGTATGGGGCGTATGGGACGCATCTGTTAAAAATAGGATCCCCGTAAACAAGTGCGTCACCAATCGTCGACGGATGTATGCTGTACCGAATGTTAAATGTTTCTTGAGTGAGTGCGTGTTGGTGTGGAACACCGTCTGAGACCCGGTTTCTTCCACTGCTACACTTCTAATCCGATGGTCGTTTTGGTCGTGTGACGATTACTTTCATTTAAAGCGCACGCCGTTGGTCGCGCGTGATCGCGGGCCGCATTTAGCCCGTGTATCGGCGCAACGGTTGGAGGTTTTCGAATTTTTGATTATTCGCTCATTCGCGTTCTATGCTCGATGCGGCCCCACCCTGCTCGTGTGCTTGAGATTGTTTGCACCGTTCACTGCACCGTGAAGAAGCCGGATTAGGGTGTTCGATCAAGCGGTCCATTCCCTGCGTACGAGCATGTTAGCCAATTGAATAATGCGTCTGTATAGGTTATCTTGCCGCGGTTGATGATAAAACGCAATGCTCTTGAATTTTAGAAGAAGCGTATCAATCATCATTTGCGCTCGAATACGGATGAGAGCCCGGTTGGTGCTTTTCTACCCAAGTGTCGGATGATCGATCCGATTGCGAAGCCACCAATTATGCTTTTCGGCAGTCCACTTCAGATGCGTTCGAGGCATGAAAGCAGAACGTTAAAGGGCACAAGAGGTTTAATGTGGTTATAAATAAACAAACTCACTTCATACGATCTCTCTTTTCCTGTGGCACTGTGGAAGAAACTGGAGCTGATCACCGTACAACCCACGGCCAAAAGCCCAAAGGCAATGCTACCTCGTCACACCGCGAACCGTTTTGCCGCGGGAAGAAAAGCAAGCCGTACAATACAAACAACATCGTAACGAAGCAGCGGTAGCACCCACAGGGGACGCGTTACCCTAGAAGTTCGCGTCATCCCGTCGTCGCACCGATGAAACACTCGATTTTCGACAAAATCCTACACAATACCAACGGTTCTCGAATGTACGTACCTGCAGTGCAGTTTTACCGATGTTTTGCAACTATTTCTACCACAAAATCAGCAATTTTTACAAGAAATTTTAATCCATTTTCTGCTACCCGTGCGACACACACATTGAACGAACAAAACTACCGCTCCGGATGGGATTCGTTCACATCCAGACCTGTCAAACCCACCTCCAGATCTGGACAGGGTTCTTAGCGACATTGTTAACGGTAGATCTTTCGTTTAGTTTATCGTGTCATGAATGAATCGAATGATTTTTGCTTGAATTATAAATCATATGGCTTAGCAATAATTTGATTTAAACTAATTCCTACTTGCGAGTGGGAATTTGAAGCATTTTCAGTCTATAAAGAGAGGAAGGTAAGCTTTATACACGAATTCAAGAAATGACAACAACAAAATTCCATCGCGTATAAGAGCCCTGTGTTGACGAATGCCGTGTAACTGCCCAAGCAACATTTTTGTATCAATTTTCATATTCGTACCAATTTCGAAAACCGTTTCAACTGGAATTTCCGTAGTTCGCATTTGGTAGTTTATTTTGAATATTAACTTTTGCTATTTAAAATGGCATTTTAAAATCCCCTTCGGTAGAGTCACTATCTCATTCAACTGTTCTTTTACTAAACAAGCAAATGTTTTGTAGATATTCTATTCTTTATTTCCCTCATAATTACAAATCCATTTGCTACGGAACGAAAATAAATAAATTGTGGATGTAGATTATACGTGTTGTTGCTTTTCTGATGTCTCGCGCGTTCGTATGTTACCGCACTGGGTAGTAGGACTGGGATTGGTGTAAGAGGGGGCCTCAATGTTGCATTTGGAATCGAAAAACTAACGCTACTACATTGCTAATTTGCAAATTAAACTAAAATCGAACCGTTCGACAGGGGCAGGATAAGGTTTTTGGTTTGATTTTTGCACCGTAGGATCTATGCACCAAGCAAGTGGAATACAGAGCGTACTGTTGTACGCACAATACTTCCGCCTGCCCGTTGCTGTCGGTGGTAGTCGTGTTTAAGTAACCGATTAATGTTTGAATTTAACAATTCGTTTAAGATGAAGCTGCTAGTTTCTTTTTTTTGGTATCGAAATACTTTCCTTTCTTCTATCAACACACCGTGTTACGTACGTTCCTAGTAGTTCCTTAATCCACATCGTTTCCTTTTTTTTCTTTGTTTATCTGTGTGCTATCAAACAAAAGCTGCACTGGGAAGCGGATGTATGTGCAGTGCCTTTCCGAGGCTCCGAGGTCTCTTTACTTGTTGTGAAGAGCGGCCGTCTCTAGACCGGGTGCGTCTTTCTTGGCGATACCCGACAATAGCTTCTTGATTTCGGCAATCGCCTTGCCCGGATTCAAACCCTTCGGACACGTTCGGGTGCAGTTCATAATCGTATGGCACCGGTACACACTGAACGGATCCTTTAGGTTGTCCAACCGGGCGGCAGTGCTTTCGTCACGCGAATCGATAATCCAGCGGTAAGCCTGCATCAGCACCGCCGGTCCAAGATACTTATCACCGTTCCACCAGTAGGACGGACAGGACGTGGAACAACACGCGCACAGAATGCATTCATACAGACCGTCCAGCTTGGCACGATCATCCACCGACTGGAGGTACTGGGCATCACCCTTCTTTTCGGAGCTTTCGTTCCTGCAAAGACACAGTGTGCGACGAGAGTTAGGTCAGTTACTAGGCCACCGGAGGGTCGAAGCTGATAAGCAGCAGACATACTTGCGCTGTAACCAAGGCTGAATCGAACGGTATTGGTTGTAAAAGTTGTTCATATCTGGCACCAGATCCTTTACCACGTACATATGCGGTAGAGGGTAGATCTTGGTCGGTTTATCCAAGTTATCCGCATCGATTTTGCTGATGCAGGCTAGCGTGTTGGTGCCACCGATGTTCATGGCACAGGAACCACAGATACCTTCACGGCACGATCGTCGGAACGTCAGCGTGGGGTCCATCTCGTTCTTAATCTTAATTAACGCATCCAGCACCATCGGCCCACAGGCACTCAGGTCGACTTCATACGTCTGTGTGTGAAAGAATGATGATATACAATCTAACCATAAATGCAGCCATTGCATAACATTCTACGTGTGTCTGGGCTCACCTGATTGTACGGTTTCTGCTCGGGCTGATCCGGATTCCAGCGGTAAATCTGGAACTTTTTAACTTTCTTAGCAGCAGCATTACTGGCAGCAGCGAGGTGAATGTTTCTTATCTAAAACGAAGCACAAGAAAAACCGAATTCACGGCACGGTTAACACGATTTCAAAGCAAGCGCAAACTGCAAAATCGTTTCCAGTGCTAACTTGATCGCGCGTTGGCCTTGTTGACCTACACGGTGGCGTGGCGTGAATGAACGGTAGAGAGAGAAGGCCGACAAGTCAATTGGCGTATACGAGGCAATAAAATTTACTGAATTAATTTGCGTCACACTCGTTCGGTGGCCGCGTGCCGATCGTGATAATTTACAGCACAAATTGGGAAAGAAAAGGGAATGGCGACGAAAACAGGTCTGGCGCATTCCAGATTCCACGCGAGCTGTAATCAATTAGTGGTGGGACGTGTTGACCCGTGATCACCTTTCACCCACCCAGTCATCACTTTCCTCAGAGCGCTCCGTGTTGGCGCCAATCCAGGGAAGCGATAAGGTTGACCATGGTTGTGCTTTACGATGAAAAAGGAATTGACAGATTGGTAACCCCGGGAAATGACTTCTACGATTCCATCAAAACATTTCTGGAACCATTTTTAAAAGCTTCGTGCGTTCGGAATTATCACATTTTGCACGGCAGACGTTATATAATGGCACACTAATTTAACACGGAGACAATGTTGGTGTGTTTTGGTACGTGCGTCAGCATCCGACTTATCCCAGGGGCTTATGGGTACGTTTGATAAATCAATCCACTCCACCATCTACGATGTTTCTGGAAGGAAAACCTGCCAACAAAACCCGCCACCGCCAATGGGTTAAAGGCATTACCTGGCCGAACGTTCCACGGCAAGCTAGCAGAAACTTGAGATCCGCAGCAATTACGGCCATCGTTTTAGCTGCGAAGGTTTTTCCTTGCACACAACGCACACACGAAAACACACAACGGACCGGGGCTTAGGAAGCGTTCGAAGATTGTTTTGATTTCGACGGGCGGCGACGAATTCCGCGATTTTCCGCTGGCACGAAGATCCTGACCGATTTGCGTTGCCCAAATTTGTGAAATAAGAGGGCGCAAAAAAGTGCAACAAATCAAGAAACGTTTTTTTTTTTGTTTTCGTTAAAAGATGGATCTGTTTGACATGGGTTTCGTTGAGTGGTTGTTCCGGTTGACGCATGTTTCGTTCAATGTGGAATAGTTTTGACGAAATCGTTAAAAGAAAATGCTTTTTCAAATGTTTCGTTAAACATCATTCGACCGTTATTAGCTCGTGCTAGTTGAGGGAAAATACCGAAGTTTAATAAATGTAGAAAAGAAGTCTGCATAAATATACATGAAACAAATTGGGCACAGCATTTCTAAAATAAACGAAAAAACACTTCATTTAACAATGTAAAATTTTCGAATGTTCATAAAACGATAGCAAAACCTTCTTCTTGAAAAGAGAAAATATTTGAAAATACTTTATTATTTCATGTCCAATGTATGGCGCATGCATATTTGCCGCTTCTCCATACTACACGCATACACACACTCACAACGACACCATCGCTCACGGCTCGCGCTCACAGTGCTGGACAATTTTATTTCCCATCTACCATTTTGTTTTAGAATAATATTTCTACTTTTGTTCAACTACTATTTCTTTATGCTTAGTGGGTTTTTTATGGTTTAATGTCTTCCTGCCTCAAACGGGCATTCTAGTAGGCGTGTAAGTGGCGTAGAGAGTAAGAACTTTTTATCGATGGAATCTTGTTAAATTGTTAAATTCATAGCTACAAAGTATGATACAGAAATGGTTTTTTTTGGGGTCCATGTTTTGAATCGTGTAATGAGCGGTATTTCTCCTTCATTCTTAAACCCATTGTACCATTTGTCAATTCGCGCTATATTTGCTTTACTCGATAGTAGTACAGTGGTGTACTATGTACTAAAAATAGTTAGTCAATAGTTCTGTTAGTTCTAGCTTGATTATGAAACTGGTTGGCCAACTTTCTGCATCGCAACAGGATGTTAAGACGAGAAAATCGTATTACTCCGTCCTAGCATTTCCAATTCCTATTCAGAAGGATAACCACATTTAAGTACAGACCGCCTACCACGTGCGTCAATAATCGTTGGAATGCAATTGTTCCCGCATGGCTAAACACTCTAATAAACGTTCTCCAACAAACAGATCAACTAGCGGCGTAGAAAAAGGACTTCCTCCACGGACTCCGATCGTTTCCTCTCTGATCCTTCCAAGAGAGGAGGTGAGAGTGAGAGGAACGATAACCTCAACGTCTTATTCGCTAAGTAAATGGAACATGCACTGTTAGTGTTACTGATAGTGTATTTTTTAGTACAATTAAGTGACCGTTCTATCTGTCTGTTGCTTCGCGATTTAACCTTTTCGTCCGTTTCCGCATACAGGTGGAGACCGTGTTTTTTGTTTTTTTGCTTTTAGAATGTGTCTTCTTTTCGTATGACTTCCAAATGTACAGCACATAACACATACACATTAATTACATTTAGTATTACGATTTTCACTACGGTTTTTTTGCACACTACGCACAATGGCTACCGGGGTTATTATTTTTTCACTTCTAGCGAGTCGTCACCGTGCCCTTCCCAAGGAAATAGGAATCCATTAAAACTGGGCGGAAGGCGGTTGGAAGAAAGAGATGCTAACCGTGCACAGCAAAAGGGTCGTGCCGGAACGAGCTGAAAGAGCCGCATTTGTAGCGAGCTTATTTTCGGGTTTAAGTCGCAAAACAAGTACAACATTGTCCAGACGGGTGTGACGCGTGTAGCCATTCTGTTTGATGTGGTAAATGACTGCGTTTTGTTATCGATGCTAAGCGATAGTTCGCCAAACATAAAGATTCTGATCTGACGCCCTATATTTCTGCACTACAAATAACGACTCCCCGGCCCCTCCCCTCCCCCATCCACCCACTAAATGTTCTGCTGCTAATTCATGTTTGGCTTTCAAATTGGAGTTAACCTTACAGTTTTCTTTGCCGTTTCGTTTGATATCTCCTTGTGTGTTTGTGTTTTTGTTTGTTTGTTTGTTCGTGTTAGGCATACATACACATTGGTGTGAGCTTTAGTGTAAGTTTTTAGCAAAAAACAAATAAAAAACTAAATTCTGCAGCTACTTTAGATCGGTTTACTAATGCGCTACACTCTTCGATTACCATATGCGTTACAAACCAATAAATGAGTATATCAGTAGACAAGGTGTATAATTAGGTGCGCTGCTGTAAACAAAAAAACGAAAATGTAACTCTCCATTAACATTGCTAGACGCCGGTCAGGTGGTGATAGTGTTCGAAATGTTGTATGTTGTACTAGGGCTGTTCTACCCTCTGAATGATTGTCGATAAAGACGCTAACATTTGTGGCATTATCTTAATTCTTCATGTTTGTTTGCTTTGTTTGCTACAACATTTAACCTCAGCCCTGTCCGTTTTGCTCTCCTTCACATTGTTTCACATTCACAGATATATCTCTTGTTTGTCCTATCTATCGTCTTCACTATCAATCGAAGTATTAGTCTCAGCAAAAAGGTACAGTAGTGAAACATGCGTTGTGTTCACGAGTTGTGAATTTTAAGAGTTCCCTACGGCTAAACACCTTTCAGAAAGAATCACCATTTTGTTTTGCTTATATTCAATTCAATGTTTTCTCTCGTATGTGTTTTTGTTTATACTCTATCGTTTAGGTGCAAACGTGAAACAGTGGCAGGCGCACCTGCAGAACATCGATATAAACGTTTATTACACATTGTTCTTCTACTAGGTGACATTTATGTTTGTTCGCCCTCCCACCCATGTTTATTAACGTCTGCTACTGCGGAATGTCCGTCGGAGGTTGGTGGAACGAAATTGCATTCAATCGGGGGGTTTCTTCACACACATCACACACACTGTACGAAACATGATTGTCTTATTGAAAGTTGGTTGAAGGAAAACCGATGAAGTCATTAATGAACACAGTTCATTCTTGAGCATGACAGCCTACTAACGTAAACAAACAATAAACATGCTGCTGTTTATCCTCTTTTAAACGTTTTAGTACATCTCTCTTTCTCACTCTCCTTTACTTTTATCTTGTGCTCTCTCTTTCTGTATTTATAATCACTATTAGTACCTTCTTTGACATTTTAACGATCGATCTAGCTGCTACTAACGATCGGTTCCGCTACACTATTTACGTAAGATCACATTCACATTGAAACGGTTTTGTTTTGTTTTTATTCATGAATTCGCGCGGCCTCGGTCACACAAAAGGTGGAGTACAGGATCGAAAAAACAGGGTTGCATTTATCAAAACATACGGCAAGAGATTGGTGAAGCGATTTATGTTTGGGTATCTTTCCAAAAACCCAGCAAGCGGGAAGAGGTGTTCCGGTGGTATTTTGTAAAGGTTTAAGGTAGCATTTAGTCAGCCGTCCTCCACTACACCCAACACTGTAAGATCTACGTTTGGTTTTGCATTTTGTAGTCAGGCGATGTGTGTTACTATTTCCATCACACTGTTCGCTTGGTTTTTCTTTTCTGGTTGCACATCGACGGAATATGTTGTCTATGCTATCTGTTACATTTTATTATATTTGTTTGGAAAGATTGTCTGCTAATCACATGGACATGCGTATGTTCGTTATGTTTTTCCTTCTTTTTTTGTTCGGATGCTAGGGGGGTGTGTGTGTGAGTAAGGGTATTTTACTTTAGTGGATATAGGTTGCATTTGGGGTTTTCTTACAAGCTAACAACACATTTACGCTAACAAACACATGCCTGTGGGGCTGGTTATTTTGTTCTGCAAAATAAAGAGCCATTTCTTGAGCCACAGTTGAGCTGATATACTGATTGTTAAGCAGTGAAGGAGCTATAGCTATAGGCAGTAAAAGGGGGGAAAAAAACAATAGGAAATGGATTTCCAGCTTTGGGCCAGCCAAAGATTTCCATTCACCGTTCTGGTTGGGGACTTTAACAGGAGCGAGTGTTGAGTAAATTTGCGCAGCACTGTGTAAATATTCGCTTGGGTGACCTTGCTGTCCCGCACTTGTAAATAGCATTTCTGTTTTGTTTTTCTTTTGTTCGTTACGAAAAATAGTTTAGTTTTAGCGTTTCTTGTGACTTATCCTTAACATGCACTTGATATTGACATTGGCGAACATTTTGTCGTGTATGATATATTTTGTGTGCTAGTATTGGTCGCAATAAAATGGAAGTTTGGTGAAACACAACACAACTTCGAACAAAGCAAATGGAAGCCAAAATAGCCGGTGTAGTGATGAAGAGTGGCACGCAATTTACCCTGCATTCATTGCAGAGCTATTTCCACGAGCGAACCAGTGTGTATTTTAATTCGGTGGATTTTTATGAGGCGGCGCTCTAGCACTGGCATGTCGCATCCTTCAGCAAGCAGAGCGTCGCCTTAGTAAACTCATTTGTTGTGGCACATCCGTACTACAGGGAAACCTTTCGAAACACATCAAGGGGACGTAGGAAAAAGATGCTTTATAAAATGAGATAGACTTGGCGGTTGTGCATTGAGTTTAATAAGTGCAACTTGCCGACTGTTGGCTGCATTTGCAGCAGCCAGACAGAAATGGATTAAAAACGATAGACACAACAAAGGAAAAGAAACGAAAACAATTACAATACTTTAACGTCGAGATGTTTATTCACGCGTAAAAGGCTAAAAAAGAAAAACAAAATAATACAACTTAAATACTGCATTACAAAATAGTGACGAAAGATGGTAGACGCGAAAGTGGTAATGTGGGTAATGTTAAAAAAAAAACCAAACAAAACAACATTTGTTTCGGTAAGATTAGAATAGCAAGCATATTGAGATTTCAAATGAAACGATTCGATCCAAAATCACAACGGTTGTGTGGCGTTTCTGGGAATGGAGTTAATAAATACTTTCAACAAGAACCCCGGCATACGAAGCACTTCGTACCGAGTGCCTCCCATTCGGAACCGGTATCTTACTAGCGTACTTTGCGCCAACGAACAACAAAACCCAACGCTTAGCTGGCGCTGGCTGCTATTGGGGAAAATGGGGCGCCATCCATTTGCTTTCCCAAACCCGGTAAAACGTGAGAACCTTCCTTGCTCCAATCACTCAGCAGTCGGGATATGGGATGGGGGGAGGTTTTTTGGTCTCTCGGTACCAGCTTGACCCGAACGGTCTTCCATCCTGACCCCCGGGGTGAGTTGGTGGGTGTTTGTGACATTTGCCGATCATGTGCTACCATCACCAAGCGGGGCAACGGTGGTGGTGGGCCGTTCTCTCCGGCCGTCTTAAGATCGACGCGGTTCCACCTTTTGCGACATCGAGTTGAGCACTCTTTGGTTATCGATCGTCCGGAAGCAGCGGATGTAGTTGCGGATTTCGTTCTCATTTTTCGGCGATGGTGGATCGAGCACTGCAAAAGCGAGACGGGAAAGGGGGGTAGGTCAAACTTGTGCGGGGTTGTGTGGGTGTGCCCAACACGGGCACACAACGGGCCCATGCTTACCAAGGTGGCGTGATCGGCAGAAGCGTACCGCACGCATCGTTTGGGCCATCATGTGCATCTTCTCGAAGTTCACCAACCCGTCCAGGCTGGTTTTGTTGCCCTCGTGGGCGAACGTCATGTCCTTGAGCAGCAGCGGCATAAAGGGAATGACTGGGGGTTGTAGCTTTCCCACCGACATGCTAAAAATAGATAAATAAATTAATATTAGTACCTAGAACCGAAGCCTTGCGAAGTGTAGTGTATCCGCAATGGAAAAAAAACCTTCAAACGATTTCATTTTAGTGTTCGTAACACGTTCTTCCTCTTTTTTTATAACGAATACTAAGAACTCATCCGACGGAACACAGCACCTTCGGTAAACCTATTTAACAATTCTCTCGCTGGTCCCCTTTTTCGGTGCGGTTTTGTTTTTCGTTTTCCCACCTAACAGTCTAACTGACGAGCGAGCCCTGCAGGGAAGTGTTTGATCCCCTTGAAGGGTGCAAAGAAATTGACTGGTCCAATCTAAGTCTGAAAAGTCAAACGGCGTGTCGGTGCGTCGGAGAAAATAACAAAAAAACACACACAAACTTTTGCCTAACGAACTTTTTCCAATTTTCAACCTCCAATATCGCGTTGGCGTATCGGTTCCAAACGCACCGATTGTAGCAAGGTGGGTTAGCCATATTGCTTTTATGCGATACCACCCCCCCCCCCCCCCCCCCCCTTCGGGGTTTTGTGTACGTTATCATAACCACCGGAAGTCAATCCATCGACAGTTTTTTTGTTTTGTTTTATTTTTCATCGCCATCGGAAGTTTCCTAACCTTACGTGATGGAGAGCTTTTGCTTTTGCTTGCTTGGAGAGAGAGAGAGAGGTGATGGAGAGCTTTTGCTGCCAAAAGTTCCACTCCTTCACAAGGCGGGGGGAGGTTTTGGTGATGGAGTGTGATGATTGTGATCAATTTTCTACCATTGGCGCAAAGGGTAGTAAGTTCCATCGGGTCTGCAGAAGGTTCCCGCTCGGTCACGTGCTGATGCTTCCGCACCACCGCGTGACGATGCTGTCACACGCCGGTCGTCGAGCTGCAAATCCCACCGGCGGAAGTGTTATTTAAACTTCTGATGAGACACCTTTTACGAGGTTTTCGTACGGGCAAGATTAAGCTATTATCACATGATCTGTGCCCGTGTTTGCATCCCGGTGTGGTCGTGTGCCGAGCACATTTCTCAGGTGGTGCTGTGGTTTGGTGATGTATGTGGGTACACACCGCAAGGAACGGACCGCTTCCCAGGGCAGGACAGACACGGAGCGGTGGATTTAATTTGATTTTCAATCTTTGCCTTTTAACTGGATTTGGGAAACGGACGACCGAAGCCTTACGATACGGAGAAGATGGTGCGGAAAGAGATTGGCGTGAAGTTCCAACGTCAAAAGGTGTGGGAAATCACTCCACATCCGCGAATCCTTGCTCTCAAAATGGATGCTTACCGAGCACGAGAAGATTCAAATATGTCTTCGCTGCTCGCCCTAATCCACACCCCAAGCTTGTGTGTGTGTGTGGAAAATGCTGCTCGATTTTCCAATCACCCCTTTAAGAATGGAGAAATGGCAGCACATACCCAGCGCCTCCTGTTGCCGGGGACACCGGAGACCGGTTCAATTCATCAACCTGACACCCAGCAGAATTCGTTTCGGTCACGGCAATAGAAAGGACGTTTGGAGGAGATTGATAGCGCGTGGGATGGCAGCCAAAAAAAGAAAGTCACGTAAACAACGAACGAATTGATTTTCACACGACACGAACACGCCCGTCTGTTCGGAAGTCATCCGGCTTGCTGTGCGCACACCGATGGTTGTGGAGCATCGTAGAAACCCACACCAGATTAGATCCATCAGCGAGTGTTGGATGGTTGCGGTATTCTCTTTGTGATGTCCATCTCGTACAGGGTGGCATCTTTATTGGAATTGAATTATTTGAAACCAAGACATTTTCAGAACACCGCACCCAACACTGCGCGGGACTTGAAAGCATCGCCGAATATCCGATCAGCAGTGTGTGGGCGGATTTCGGCAGTAGTTACCTGACGACGGCCATAAATCTTCCAACGACTCGGGTCACTTACCGATACGCACGATGGTTACGGCTCGGATCAATCAGTGCCTCGTACTCGGTGAACAGCTTCCGGAACTTGGACGGTAGTTTGTCCCACGTCATCGATAGCCGCGAGACGGCCGTGTTCGAGAGACCCATCACGATGGCAAAGAATGCGTTCAGGTTCTGGTACTCCTTGCAGCTGAAACGGAACGGAACCAGGCGGAAGGGGAGTGAGTACGGTTGGGGGAGCGGTTTGGAACTCTAACCGGCGCTACTTACAATGCCGCTAGTTTGATGAACTTTTTCACCAGTGACATCCGTTTGGTGAGATTCGTCGTTGATACAATCTCCGTCACTACCCAGTACTGGATCTCGTTGAATCGTCTGATAAAAACGTCCAAATTTGAGGTGATCTAGAAGAAAAGTGAAAAAAAAAAAAATTAGAAATGGGAAATTTCATTCCTTTCAAGGATTTGAATCCGAGTCAAAGAGTTAGAATGAAGATTTAACTCTTTAACTCAATCTTAAAGATTTCAGCCATTTTAAGTAAACGGCTAAGTAGAGAAGAGGAGGAAGATGAGGAGGAGGAGGAGGAGGAGGAGACGAAGGGGGGAGGGGGGTGGAGTGTTACCTTTGGAACCTAGGATTTAACCAGGATTTAAATCTTCACGACGAACTTCAACTCACTGTTGATATTGTAAGTTAACTCTTGTGTGAGTTAACTCGGGATTTAACTCTACACGACGACCTTCAACTCATTTGAATCGGTGCTAGTGGGTTATTCTGTTAAATCACTAGTTAACACATGAATGAAATCGTGAATTGAGGTACACTGTGAAGAGTTGAATCTTGATTCAACTCACACTAGAGTTAACTCATGATTCCAACCGTGAGTTGAAGGTCACCGTGAGGAGTTAAATTTCGAGTTAACTCACACAAGAGTTATCTTATGATTTCAACCCTGAGTTGAAAGTCGACTTGAAGAGTTATATCCTGAGTTAACTGACACCAGAGTCATCATATGATTTCAAACCTGAGTTGAAGGTAGCCGTGAAGAGTTAAATCTCGAGTTAACTCACACAAGAGTTAGCTTGTGATTTCAATCATAAGATGAAGGTCGCGGTTAAGATTTAAATCCCGAGACAAGAGTTGATTCACGATTTAAATCGTGAGTTGAAGGTCACCGTTAAAAGTCAAATCCCGAGTCAACTCAAACAAGAGTTAGCTTATGATTTCTATCATGAGATGAAGGTCCTGGTGAAGATTTAAATCCCGAGACAAGAGTTGATTCACGATTTAAATCGTGAGTTGAAGGTCACCGTTAAAAGTCAAATCCCGAGTCAACTCAAACAAGAGTTAGCTTATGATTTCTATCATGAGATGAAGGTCCTGGTGAAGAGTTAAATCCCGAGTTAACTCACAGAAGAGTTATCTTATGATTTCAGCCATGAGTTGAAAGTCGGCTTGAAGAATCGAATCTCGAGTTAACTCACACAAGAGTCATAATATGATTTCAAACATAAGTTGAAGGTCACCGTTAAAAGTTGAATTCCGAGTTAACTCACACTTGAGTTAATTCTCGATTTAAATCGTGAGATGAAGACCGCGGTGAAAAGTTAAATCTTAATTGTTTTGCAAGACTTAACTTTGTGAATGAATTAAATCGCAAAGGTTTATAAACATTCTACTTGAAAATTTTAGTAAACTCACTCCTTAGAAAGATTTAAATAATTAATTCCTTCTGAATCATTGTGAACATCACTAAATAAATTAATAAAGAAAAGTTGTTGCGACGGATGAAAGCTCCCTCAAGTTTAAGGTGACCACCTTAAAACCAATTTCCGCACGCCCTACGCCCGTCCAATTAGAGTAAGCAGAGAGAAATTGATGTGGGAGTCTCCTAAAACCCTAACCAGCGAATGTCACACTCTTCCGCCGTATCATCGCAAGCTCACCCACAGAACAAAGCGACGGTGGTCTTTGTCGAAGAACGGACGACCTACGAAAATATTTTCAATTTCAGCTTTCGGTGGCTTCCGCCTCCACACCAAAGAATTCGTGGAAGTTCTCCCTTTTTGTTCCCGAAGGGAAACATTCTTCCCTCGTGGTCCTTCCCCTGCAACGAGGTCAATAGGCGAGCCCAATTAAATACGGAACCCAACGCGGGAAAGCGAACGACGCTAGCGAAAAAGGAAAGCGCTTCAAATGCAGTACTTATTTCGATCCGATCCAATTTCTATTACGACGCCCAGCATAGCAGCTTTTGAGGGGCGAACGAAAAACGGGGGCAAAACACATTAGCGGGAAGAAAAGCTAAAAAGGTGCATGCCGGGCCGTTTTTCGCCACACGCGAATCGAAAAGCACAATAATGATTGTAATGAAGCTTTTATTGGCTTCGTTTGCTGAAAATGGGCGGCGAGGTATTTGATTTGATTTGTGGGTCGATTGGTTCATTGAACGGCCAGGTGAAGGTAAACAATGTCTGTGTTTGAGGCTTTGGGTGAGATTTTTTTTGTGCTCCTGCTGGAGATGGTCCGATTGGTCATTGAACTGTTTCTTGTCTAAATCGAAAAGGAAGATGCGATTCAATCCAAGACTTTCGGTGTGTTAAACCACATTCTTTAATAGAACACCCCACCATCGTCAACACAATTGGAAGTAGTTAAGCGATTAATGGTAATTATGCTTACTTTACAAACATCAACCGCATCAGTCAAATTCTTCACCAGCATTTTTCTTTACAGCTGCTTTAACCACAACCACGTCAAGGTTGTGGAGCCCCTGCAAATTTTTGGCACTACTTTAATGCGCGTTCTTAGACATTCGCTCTATAAACGTTCTTGGCAAACGTTAAATACAACCAGAAACATAAAAATAAATATTAAAAAAAAAAACCATTAAGCCACACTCTTGCACACTCTGGCACATTCTAACCCCGAGGCGGTTTGAGTTTTATCCACAATGAAGACTTCGCTGGAAGTCTTCCTGGAGATCTGTTTCTCTTCACGTGCCACGAGTGTGCAGCCTTCCACACCTGGTAAGCTTATCGCCCACTTCTCGTGGGGGGTTTTTTGTACCCCCCCCTTCCTTTCGTTGAGTGGAATTTCGAGAGTTAATATTAATGGTAAAGTTTTGTCGGTAAAGCGGCTTACTTTCACGCCTAGGCGCTGGTTTTTGTTGCTCCGAAGGATGGGGGGAAAATGAAGGAACGAAGGAATTTCCACACCTTTTCCACGTGTCGGGAAATTCGGTAAAAGCGTATGGGTTTGTCTTTGGTATCAGCGTTGTCTTTCCCGGTCGACGGTTGCGATGAAAAGATAAACAAATTTGCACCGAAGAGCAAACAATCAACTTGACAAAAAAAAAGGATTCCAAACATGGGCTCAAAGTCGTGAAGTTGCTGGTTCGTAGTTATTTTGTTTCGCTTTTCTCATTCTATATTAGCAAAAGAAAGTACAAATAGGATTTTTTAACTAATAAAGAAGTAGAAACTAGAGTTGTTTAATGGATCTTTTATTTAAAGAGAAGTTATTCAAATCAGTAGTCGGCTCGTAGAAGATTCATGAATCCTCGAACATTAATGAATCCCCAACATTGATAGCTCTTAAAAGATTCATGACTCTTCGAGATTCATAAATCACTCTTGAATCCTGATTTTATAATTTTTATTGTTTGTGCTTCTGAAATAGGTATTTTTGTACAGATGTACAGTTGTACAACTTTTATCGTGCAGAAAGGTTTGAACAAATATAATTTTAGAATTTGTTTGGTGAATATTAATTCTGGATAATTTAGTTCAACATTTTTAACAGTGCTTATATTTGTTTTATCTCTATAAAAAAACCTGTTTCAGTTTTGCTTCTGAAATAGGATTTTTTTAATAAAAATAGATAAAAATAAATCTTAAATTAATAAATTAACAGAACAAAAATAATCTTAAAATCGTGCTTCCGGAGAGATTCATGAATCTTTGAACCTTTCAGGAATCATGAATGAAGGATTAGAGGATTTATAAATCTTTAGAACAGAGATTTAGATTCAAATTCATTAATTCAATTCCAAGATAAATTCAGGTTCATGAATTTGAATCTGATTTTCCCAACACTAGGAGGGACATAATATTTCCGAGGGTGCGCCTGGTTGTTGAAGGAAGAGTAGTGTTTTCTTATTATAAAATTCATTAAATAGTGTCAATAAAATGTAAAATAAAAACTTTTTATGTAAAAAATCATGAAATCTTACTGAGGAACCTAGCTGAAGAAATCAATCCACAGATATATACAGACGTGGAGAAAACTCCCTTAGCGAGATAATGGAGTCGCTTGTCCGTGTACGATTTCATTCCTGTTGTGACTATGTATTTTGGGGCAGCCTTGTGGATTATTGGTTGCGGCGTTGGTCGTCACACGACAGGAGCGTTCCAAAATCCCATTCGGACCTATCCCCTCGTACGCCAGACTGACTATCCAGCTAGGAATAAATTAAGTCAAAGAAAGCCATAACTGGCAGGCCTAGATCTTTTGATGTTGTTATGCCCAAGGAGAAGAATAGAAGCAGTGTATAGAATGCTGATCCCTATGCTCACACCTGCGTTTCGATAAGGAAACTTTAAATTGTTTACAGAAGTTAAAGCTAATTTACTAACAAAAGCTCAACAATCCCGTCGAGTACGAGCGATCGCGATAACGCGCACGACATTCACGCCCGCAACCAGCAAGCTTTACACCAAAACCAACGGCGCGCACCAAATGCTCAAGGCGTGCGGCCGAGCTTTTTCTAAAATGGCGATCTGCCACCGTTCTCGGTCACGTTGCGCGATGAAACAAAACAACAAAAAAAAACGATGCACCACGTAGCGGGTTGCAGTGCCACACACACACACACACACACACACACACACACACACACACACGCGCTGCGCCTGTGACTCAGCGCAACTTTGCAGCCGAATATGGAAAGCGAAAATACGCGGGGGGGATGAGTTGGTGCGGTGGGGTCGGAGGTTGGAAATGCATCACACAGAACACGTTTCTGTGCTGCTCGGCACTTCCAGCATCGCATCTGCAGGCATCTCCAACTGCTCGCACTGCAATGGTGCGCAAACACGCACACAACGATGCAGAGTTGCACTGGTGCACTTTGTCAAGGTCAGCTTCATCCGCCCCCTCTACCCCTTCCTTCAGTGGGGGGTGGGGTGGGGGGTGAGTTTGTTGCAGTGTCACGGCACCGATGAGATGTTTAGTTGCACACACTGCCATCCCCCCCTTTCGCCGTTTGCCTCCCCCCCCCCCCCCCCTCCCCCTGCACAGTGTAGCAGGAAGGGGCAAGTTGTGGAGCTTTCACCCCTCCTTCACTGCACCCGGTTCTGCCTGCCCGATTGTATGGCCGACCAAGCACGTGTGTTGCTGGTGTTCGTGGTGCGTGGTGCGGCCGATTCTAATGCGTTGCGATGCAGCAAAGAGCACCGCGTATTAGACGCCCGTCAGTCGTCACGGTGGTGGTGGTGTTGGTAGTACACGGTGTAGTACACTGCGCTGGAGAAGCTATCACGCTGCTCCCGTCGGTTTTTAGAACGCGCACATTCTCGCTGTACACTCTCGCGTGTGCGACAACGGCCCTCCCCCCCCCACCCCCCTTCAGGGGGATGCATCATTAGCCCTCTCGCACACTCGCGCTCGGTCTCTCGCGGCCGTTCGCTAAACGATTAGGGAGATGCGATGATCGATGCGAATGTGGCTGAGTTAGTGTTTAGCGTTGGCTGTCGCGAATCACTTGCAGCATTGTGCACGGGCCCAGTTTGCGAGGAAGCAAACAGATCTTACGCTCCCGTGTGTACGGTGCGTGTGTTTTTGCGGCGGCCATACCCGGCCCCGGTGTACCTCGCGCAGTGTGGCGTTTTCCTTTCAGCTGGATGGAGCTGCCGGCATGTGTGAGTGAGCGCCGCTTTCGGGGAAGGCAGTTTGGCGTCGAAATTTTCGGTTAATCATAAGTGCACCGCGAAGGCGCCCGCCCCGTTAGTGGTGCAGGACCAAGGTCAAAGAAGCGCTCGCACGACGGGCTGCCCGTGTGCGCGTGTGTGTGTTAGTGAATGTGAATGCATTCTTGGCCCAACGGGGGGTTTGCGTTATCAGTTGGTACCAGGAAGCGCGGTGCAGCGGTTGAAGCGGACAACCAGCACAAACGCAGCCCATTGTGATCAATCGCGGCGGATACAAGGTTGGCCGACATATGGCCGACGGCACCCGAAGGGTGTCTTCTTCAACGGGCGCCATTTGCCGTTCGTCGTCGTCGTGGTCGAACGATAGGGCTACCACCCTACGCAAACTAGCACACTAGCTCCCAGTGTCTCATCTCGTTGCCAATTCAATTCTATTCTAACACACCATCGGGCGGCTGCAGGGCAAGAGAATCTTGTAGGAATAATTAGCCCCGTCTCACTGCATACCTCCCCCCCACCTCCCCATCCCCCTCCCAACCATTGGAAAAGGCACCAAGAAGGCATGCGAAGGTAAAAATGGCACGTGTCCCTACCTCCTCCCCGCCGGCACCCCGGCCGCCCACCCCCCCCCCACCGCCCCGGTGGCGCCCATTGTTGTGGGAAGCGCTTGAGGTTTAGAACCTTCCCACCCCTTCCCACCTTTTGTTTCCATCGATATGTGTGTGTGTGCACCCATTCGCCATCACAGCCGATCCGACCATGTGACTTTTCCCAAGATATCGGTTACTGGAGCTAAGGAACGGTTGGCGAAAATGAATCTGTTTGCGTTTGGCGGTAAACGGAGGGTTGGCCGGGCTGGCCTGTACCAAGTACAGCTCCATCGCTCGCATCACCCGATCGTGCGTGCTTCAAACGGGCACGGGGGGTGGCCGTTCTTGAGATGCACTATCAGATAAGAGGGGTTTTGTTTTTTGGGGGGGAGGGTGGGTCAGTGGTACAGTGTGCATCCCCCGGTCCCCCCCTGAGGGTGTACCCGATTGCATAAGTGCGCACGACGGTGCGCCTCACGGTCAAGACGCGTGGAGCCGTGTGTGGTTTAGAGTTTTGTTCTTGTTCTCGACATGATTCCCTTCGACCCATCATCCCACAACTCCCCGTGCTCTCAAGCACTCTCTGCCCGCGCGTGTGTGTGTGGTGCTCTTTCTGGTTTACCGATGATGGCGACTGCAACCAGCGACGACGCTGGCGATGACAGAACAGGCGAGCCCCGCGTGTGTGTTGTGCCGCAGCTTTTGCAAAGAACTATGTCAAGGCATTCTTTGGCCGCAAATGGTGAAGCCAAACGTGCGCGTACGTGCGAGTGAGTGAGCGGGAGCGTTCTTTGGTGTGCACACTCGATCGCAGCCGATCATTAGCGAGATAGTGCAGTGCAGTGCTGAAGAATACTAATGCACGATCGGGCTCCGGGCTAGCCGGATCTATCTTGTGCTGACCGTTCGGGGCGTAGAAGGAAAGCAAGCATTGGACGTTCTAAAAGAAGAAAGTGGCACATCCTTTACGCACGTGCCAAAACGGAAAACTAGATCGCATCGTTTCGAGTTGCAAGTAGCTCAGTGCGTTTAGGTGTTCGGCGAGTGTAGCGTTTTTTTCCTTTTCCTCTCCGCTCTAGCACATACAAGCATCGTGTGACATTTGCGCTTGGCCGACTACCAAACATGGATGTTGCACCGTCCATGGTGCAGCGGTCCGGCGATAAGCTGATAGTGCGGCGGGTGGTGAGCGGTGAGCAGGTCCACCTTAGCGAGCAGCAGCCCACCGTCGTCCAGCCGGACGACGGTGAGTCCACCGACCGGCAGCAGCTGCTCGACGGTTGGCGCCGGTTTTCCACCGATGCGTCCACCGCCCTCACCAGCTACGACGACCAGCTGACCGACGGCGAAGGCACCCAACCGGGCCCATCGATCAAGGCGGACGACGAGCGCGAACCGCCGCTGCCGCAGTGCAAGATCAAGCGCAACTACTCGTGCAGCCGGTGCACCTACTTCACGCAGAACCCGCGCAAATATCTAACCCACCTGCGCGACACG
The DNA here is from genome assembly GCF_943734725.1 of Anopheles marshallii. NCBI lineage: Eukaryota > Metazoa > Arthropoda > Insecta > Diptera > Culicidae > Anopheles > Anopheles marshallii. The sequence continues at coordinate 62,867,161 of NC_071327.1, forward strand.
CACGGCGAGAAGATCGTGATCAATGAGTGCAAGCGGTGCCTGTACGCGTCCCGCCACTACCAGAAGCTGGTGCGGCACATGAAGATGGTGCACGGGTCCGTGGACGGCATTCGGAAGTCGGCGTTCGGGTCGAGCCGGCGGCGCGTGCAGAAAAGCTACGGCCAGGTACACCACGGCCAGGTGCTACCGGGCGGGCCATCGAAACTGTCGCGCGCGGAAGCGACCCAGCTGACCAACGCGTACGTGCAACAGCTGGTGGCGTCCGGGTTACCGAAGCTGCTGGAGGAGATCGAAAAATCTGCCGCCGGTGCATCGCTTGCAGGTGAGTGGCCACGGGAAAAGACTCTTACCGTAGGAGATCTCGGAGCGAGTATCTCGGTGTACATGGATATGCTTTCGTTACAGCAGCGACCTACTCTCGAGACAATCAAATGATCAAGGTGGAGATGGATCAGTTAAAGCAATCAATGCCATATTCCGCTGATGAGGTAAGATCCCGTCTGTCCTGCCATCGCTTAAGTGGCTATCTTCGCTGATGAGTGTCTTCTACCTCCCATTCCAGACCGTCCAAGAGGCTAGCGAACGCGACGGGATAGAGAGCAACCCGTCGGAAGATGCCATTCCAGTGTCCAAGAAACGATCCCGCCCAATTCCCAAACTGATCCCACTGAACATGTCCATATCCGGCACATCTTCCTCTGCGCCGCAAAAGTTTGTGAAACCGATACCGCTGTCCGCGCTGAGGGCGGAAACAAGCGACAGTGAACGGGCCGCGGACGAGTATCCGCTTAGCCTGACGAAGCACCAACCGCAGCAATCCATGACGGGCGCACACGACGACCTGGTGACCAAATGCATGTACTGCGAGCTGTCGTTTAAGCCGGTGGAAGCGCTCGCCAACCACATGAAGCTGGCGCACAGGGACGACCTGATAGCGTCCCTGCTGGCGAATACGTTCGAAGAGGCATCCGCGGACACGAAGCATGTCCCGCGCCTAACGGACGCCGAGCGTACGGCCAATGAGCTGTGGAAGCGACTGCTGGAGTGTAGTGCCGAAACCGTCCAGTCCAGCAAGTGCGCGGATAAGGAAGCGCGGCCCGGTTCCGTCTCCAACGACGAAACGGACGATGACAACCGGGAGGAACATCAGTCGCAGACGTACTGCGGTGTGGAGACGGCACCGGGCTATGGTGAGGTAACGAACCGACTACCAACCATCGAACCCGGCGGCGTCGGTGGTGGCGTCGGCGGTGCCGGACTGATGAAGAAAGTCTTCAAATGTCCGCACTGTTCGTTCTGGGCATCGACGGCGTCCCGGTTCCACGTGCACATTGTGGGCCACCTGAACAAAAAACCGTTCGAGTGTTCGCTGTGTGCGTATCGGTCGAACTGGCGCTGGGACATCACGAAGCACATACGCCTGAAGACGATACGGGATCCGAACCACAAAAATGCGGGCGTCCTGATGAACGACGAGACGGGCCGAAGGAACTACACCAAGTACAACAAATACATCGCACTCATGCAGATCACGGACAAGTAGCGAAGGGGTGGGGTTGCCGGGGGGGGGGGGGGAGGGGAATTGGAGCAGGACAGCTAAAGCGATTGATGGATGTTAATATAGGATCTCTTGCGTTTGAAGCCATATACGACGCTCTGGTGTAATCCTTTTATCTCCGTCCGCTTCCGGTGCGGGTCTTTGAAATAGTGTCCCTGGCACCGGTGATACGCGAGGCTAGAGAAATGGGGATGGAAGTCGTAACCAGCTTATTGCCTGGAAAGGATGGCAAAGACATACAACACCACTGCAGGCCGGCGTCCTGCAGCAGGATCGCTTTACGGACTTCTGGCAGCCAGAATATGGCTCGCGATACTTGGTCTGCGGGCAGGACTTGAACTGGAGGTTTGGCTGAATGTTTGTTTCTGGTAATATTATTCCAAATTTACATTATTGGAAGTAAGGGCTCCTTCCTGTTCTTAAGCACAAGAGGCAATATATTGCATTCCCACCAGTGTCAAGTCCAACCACGTCCAACATCGAAAAAGTCTAAAGCACTATGAAGGCGCTAGTCGATGAGCCGGTTCCCAGACATCATGCAATCAATTCTGCGAAACATTCTCAACGCGCTCGGATGAACATGAACCTTTACTTCGGACGGAACGGCTGTCCGTACTTTCCGGCGACCTCCCGCACTTGGTTTTGCTTGAACCGTGAAATTTGAATGTGATGTTTGAGTGACTTTTACAGTGGACCTGTCCGTGTTCCATCTGTTTTCTTCCGTATTTCCCACCTTCCTCCCTCTCCTACCCACCGATATCAAATCCGTCCCTTACAGAGCACATTCCGGTTGGGGACAGCCAGACGGATAGGTTGTTGGTTTTTTTTTGTTGTTGTTGCTCTTCTTCTGTTTAGTATGATTATTTTGGACATCGTACCCATCGTTTCGCATTACACCAATCGTTACCAGTAAAATGCGCTTTATTAGAGTAATCATTTTGAAGGTGCGCTGTCATCAGATACAGGCACCGGGGCATACGGTATTTAGATGGATAGCGACACGGACGAGCATGCAGACGTACACGTACACAACCACGTTTAATACTACCCTCTAATATGCACCGTTCGGCAATATGGTTGCGTACCCAACAGATCAGAACAGGTTGAGTAGGAGTACAATTATAAGACAGCTGGAGGCATTACCACAACTAAATAATAATTGTTCTAGGAAGGTTGGGAAGAATCTCATGCTTAATTTATACACGATTCGCTATGATAGTTTTAATCATGCTCTTTTTTTTAACATTATGGGTACAACACTAAAAATATAGACATAATTGAGGAGTTTAAACATTCGCCCGCCGTTTGTTCTTCAGAGAACATCCGAAAACAAGCTACAGCGCAGTAAACTAGATTTGTGTAGGAACATTGCATACATTTGGGCGGTGAGTGATCGACATTATTACTACGGAAACTACGGCAACTACCTGAGGTTACTATCAGCCACAACTCGGAGGTTAAGTCGGAGTTAACCTGAACAAAAGCTCGATGAGCAAAAGAATGTAGTTCTTAACACTCAACAAAGCCACGAAGAAAAAGGGATTGTATACATTCAGGCGCTGCGCACCACACCATGTAACCCAGCAGATTTACGGTGGGAAAAACACCCCAATGCCCAAAGAGCAAATAATAAATGAAATGGAAAAGGGTACCCCCGTGCTGTAAGTTATCGTCGTGTCGTGTCGCAACCATCAAGCAAAGTCCTTTAAAAGCACTAACTCCTGCGATAGCATCATCTTCACCTTCAATGGGCAGAATATAATTAGCAGTACAGCATTTGCTCTCCCAACCTAACCGCACAACAGGCAGCTTGAAACATTTCGTACGGCCATTTTCATTAGCGTAATAGGTTCGAAGACCATCCGTATTGCGCGGGGAGAGCTTTTCTTCACTCACCGTACCCGTGCCAAAGGTTATTACGGTTGGTGCACTTAAGCTGTGCAGTGTTGACTCACTAGTGCAGTTGGAAGAAAGAAAGAAAGAGCCGTTCTGAGTCGGTTTTTTTTTTCTCTCCAAACCATTTTCATTCAAAGGTGCTTCGGTGGCTCAAATTTCTCACTGCAAGCTGGTGGAAACTTTTCGAAGGGGGAGACTCTTTACATCAACTTTTACCGTAAGCAGTTTTTGCGTGTTGAGACTTTCCGAACTTCAATCGACAGTTCGCATATCGCATTCTTTGATTACCCCTTAATCCATCAGCGTCAGCTAGAGTGAATGCAATAAATCCAAAAGGTGTTGGAAGCGTCCGTGCGCTCCCCGTCCCACAAACAAAACCATGCAAATACTCGAACGTTCTGCTGTGGCACAGCAGAAAGCAAAGCAATAACTCACTTCCAAGTGCAATTCACGCCCGTCTGTCAGTGGCAGTGCGCTTACCGGTTGCACACGATGCAACCGGACCAAGAACCGTGCTTGTTCGGGTGCTTTTTTGCTGTTGTTGTTGTATGGTCTTCAGAAAAAAAGAAGACTCCTTCCTTACCGACAACTGTTTCCGGAAGGAGTAAAACGTATGTCTGTACATTTATTTGCAGCTTAACGCAAGCACAAACCAGCGCACGGAATGATTTCTTATCCGGATATCATTTTTCAAACCCCACTCTTTACAGCTGGGAAACTGGGTTAAGACGTCTCGTGTGCTCGGATGCATTTCAGCAAATGGAAAACAGCACCATTGAGGTGTGGAGATAAGATATTGGATGACGGGGAGTAAGAGAACTCCAGGGTGGAAGAACGTAGGAGTAGTCCACCAGGTAAGGTAGAAGGAATCAACTTACCTTATTGAAATGATGTCGTCCAAAGGTATGGTACAGCAGTTCGTACTCGTGCACAGCCCAGAAGAGATCCCAGTCGAACAGTGTCATATGATAGGCGACGTCCTTGGTTGATAATGCTTCAAAGTCTACGTCCGGTGCTTCGGTCGGTACCTCCTGCTCCGGTAGTGGGGTCTACCGACAGGGACAGCGAAACAAAAGGAACGATACCAGTTAGAAGTTTCTTAGGCATCAGAACCTTAGCAAAAAACACACTTACCAGCGCATCCAGATGGTCCTTGGGTGAGACGAAAATTCGTCCATTCAAGCTGAGTGCCGTCGGTACGCTGACATCGTTGTCCTTAAACACGACACGCTCGCCGCTCGATTTCACCTCGACCAGCAGCAAATCCTCCGGCAGTCGGGCGATCTGCAGCTTGTCGGCGGCACAGGCCTTAATTACCTCGGCCGTGGTGGCCATCGGGAAGCGCAGGGTACAGTACGTATGATCGGCGCAGTACACACGGAATATTACTGCAATGGGGAATGGGAATGTAGATGTTCGTGAAGAATCGGGGTTTTTTTTTTCGTTTCTCGGGTGGTGATTGATCATTTCCCCAACCAGCAAGGGAAAGTTACTCGCAAAAGGACGGGAAATGGGCAATCGAAGGGAAATAATTGCATACATATAGGCGCTAGCGGTAGGGAATGTCGGAATGAAGGTAAGAAAATTAATTACTATCGTCATCCGGGCGTATAACAGTCTTTGAGTGTGTGTTGCCACTGAACAGACAGATTGGCTGTCCGTTGGGTGGGAGCTTCCACTTCTGGGTCGCGTTCATCTGACGGTCCTCCTGGTATGGGCCAAGTGTTGCAGCAATCGATTTATCCATTTTAGCCAGCGCAAAAAAAAAAGGAGAAAAACGAGATCCAAACAACCAGAACGAGAGAGCAAACGGAGACGGTAAGGATGAAGATTTATTTTAAAGCGGCTGGCAACGTCGGTGACGGTACGGCGACACACTCACCTGATATCGGGATAATTGCGTTAGCACGTGATGTATGATACTCGCTTCCTCCTGCAGTGCCGGTTCCGCCTCCACGTCCGTAGCGAGCTCCTGCAAGTATCAAACGCAAAAACCGGCGAAGGTAAATCAGTGCCCCATCGTAATGATGAGAAAATAATGCAATTTCAGCCACCAGCCAGGACCGGGCGGGAGTTGATGGGGTCGGAAATTAGAAGAAAAACGGTACACCATGGGAGGTGCAAGCCGTCGTCAGCCGGACACGACCGGTGCCTCCGAGATGACAGCACTTCCGGACAATCCATCAGCGACTAACCGTCGGGCGTCGGGCAGAAGATGAGAATTGTTCGGAGCGCCTCGTGCAATGCTGATGTTTCATCCTTCGAGGAAGTTCTTTGCTTCCGGCACATTATTGGAGAGTGTGACATTTGTTGTTCCTCTGGTGTGCCCACAAAGTGAGCCGTGAAGAAGATGGCGGTAAGTGATTTGGAGCGTGTCATGTGTGGGTTTTGTTTTTTTTTTTTTTGGTTACGCCGACCACACAGCGTCTCGATGGGATAAGGTGTCAATCAATCAGGAAAATTATACTCTTCGTTAGCCGTGATTGCATCAATCGGTGAGGAATATATCATAAAATTGACCCAATAAATTTTCTTCGTGAAAATATCATCACATCATTGCGGTTATAAGCCTTTAAGCCAGGTGTGTCAAGCAGACAACGAAACGCCTGAAGTTATGCACTTCACGTCATTAAGTCTTTTTGCGCTTTTGGTAGTTGTATTTGCACATTTTTTTTTCTATTGCATTTAAGTGTTTTGAGATCAAATAGTTACAAAACAAAGAATTTTCACTTACCTCTATGAATTCCACTGCTAACGGGTCATCGAACACGGCATGCCGAACAGCTAGCACCCACCGTTGAATGAACTGCACCACGCGCCGTTTGCTGGTGAGGAAATATTCTTGATCCTCTTCACTAGCCTGCCGCAGGTCAATGTCCGCATCGGCATGGTAGTTGGCGGCCAGCTCGTCAATCAGCAACGGTGTCGGCATGAAGACGATGTGCGTCAACAAGAAATCATCCAGGAACGGATCATTCGGTCCCGCTTGACCACCGAGCCGGGTCTCGAGCAGGTGTTCGAGCATTTTCTGTGGCGTACCAGACATGACAGTGTATCTGGGGATGCCATGCGGAGGGGAAGAAGAGACAGTATAAAGAAAGGGCACATGAACATGGCGGAAATGACCGTTGTCTAAACTGTATTCGATTTGTTTCCATCTCCAGTCAAAATCCCACCAGTGACGCAATGGGATGCGTTACGAAGTAGTGGTAGTAAACAAATTTTCCTAATTAAACTTGTTCCAACCCAAAAAAAAAACGGAATGGGAAGTTTAAAATGAAACACCATACAAAAAAGCAAAAGGGCAGGCAAAAAAATAAAAGCAAGATAGCCAACAAGCTTCATCGCAAGGGTAGAAGCATTTCTTTTCGGCAGCAACCGGCAGACTTTAGTCGGGTTCTGTTTGGGCAGATATTCGACAAGAAGCTGAAGCTGCAAGATAAACCAGATTGTTGCCAAACGAGCTGTAGTTAAATGCGAGCGATGGAAGAAGCGACAGAGGTCGGTAAACCACTCCCCTGCTCTAAAAAAGCTTAATTAGCTAAATGTTTGCTTCATGCTATCTACCAGCTACGGTCAAGATGGAGGACTACTTGGTGAAAAGGATAATTAGTTCCCCAAGGATTGTGGGCATTTGTAGAACGTGGGACTTATCTTGAGCGGCTTTTTTTTCTTGTAGCTGCTGTTTTACATTAAAGGTTGGGGTTTATGTACATTTGTTTCGTTGCAGGATATTTTTTTCTCGCCAATGCAGTAAAGAAAAAGCAGATGGCTGGTCATAGGTAAGGTGTAAAGGAGTTCATTTGGAGGGTTGTAAATATTTGCTTAACAGTCACCGGATATGAGATTATTAGAAAAAAAAAAATTCCATTCTATTTAGATTTACAATGTTGCCCACTAATTGTATCGCTCGTTTAGTGTTTAAAAATATTAATTTCAGCTGTCAAAGTAGAATTATTATTAACGAATAATATAAAACACAACCGATACTATCTCGTAACAGACCGTTTTTGTGTTTTTGTGAGAATTTATAAACCTTTTTAGACTCAAATCTTAACCCAAGTCATGAAAACTTTTTAATAGCCTCATAGCAACGTTATTTTGTTATGCATATTGCATACTTCGTGGCGCTTTTTCACGTACTTTACCACCGAACGCCAGAAGCTATGCAATTAGCAATGCAAATCAACGGTGTTTTGATTTTATCAACAATTGGTTATCTTCTACTTAAGCTACAAGCTGATTACTAATTAATATCCCAAAAAAAAAAACATGTTAATCTACAATCGATGCCGGTACGAAATTAACCAATAAATATAAGCCATACTTGAATGCCGAGTATCCGCGCTGTTTGGCAACCCGTTCCAGTATTAGTACGTCCTTGCCATGTTCCTGTAGCCGTAGCGTGTTCGCTTCCACATCGCGTAGGATACGGTTGAAGTGTTCCTTGTCCACGCGCAGCAAAAGACAGTTGTTCTCCTTCAGCACGATCGTGGCCGCCCTGAGACGCGTGTATCATTATGCGGTAGTTTTGTGTGTGTGTGTGCACGCGCGTGTATTGGTTACCCCATAGAGAACAACAATAATTAAACCCAGTTAGGCGTGTGGTGCCGATTGTTAGGATCGCCAAAACGGGGGCGTCACAGTGGGATGAGTGTGTGCGAAATCCAATCCGAAAGGAAAAGCGGTAGAAAGATAAGAGATAAAGGTATTGCGTTAACATCATTAGCTCGGCACCGTTAGTGGCTATGCACGGGGTTAGGAGGAGCTATTTCTAGGGTGGAGCAGGGTGGAAAAACACGACACAAAGAAATAGACTTAGATGCTAATTTACGGCAATCAAGTTCCTCTCACCTGGGTGCGTCGTTGATGAGTGCCAGCTTTCCAAAGTCGTCTCCTTCCTTGAGCGTTGCAACCGTTCCCTTACCGTGGATAACTACGTCGACCGAACCTTTCAACAGGATGTACCACGATCGTCCTTCGTCACCTTGGTTGAACACTAAAGCACGGAACGGAGTAACGAAACGATAAGTCATACCAAAAGGCATCAAATTATCTTAGCCGAACGCTTTCCGAAACGAGCTGAGGAAATTGATCTCTATTATGAGAAGGATATTGTGGGATCCTGTTACCGTGCCGGTGGTCTCGAATTCTCCTCGGTAATTAAGTTAAGCCTCAATCCGAAGGACAATGTGGGGCTGCTAATGACACCATGTTTGCAAATGCTAAATGCCTCGCTAATGATGCGAACAGTCACGAATGAACCCCTAGGGTACAACTATCACTAATTTCACAGCTACAGAAAAACTTTCGCATATGAAGAAGATCCACCACATGTATGAAGCACTTTGACGGGAATTTGACGTGCTGTGTGTGAAGGCAGCAAGAATATCTCACTCGTCATCAGTACATTTCAACACCGAAGAAAGAAACCGTACCATTTCTAGCCGTGTGAGTGCGATCCTTGCGACGGTTGTGGTTGAATTTCAACGAAGCATGAAGGGAAATTTATGACATTCCGTGGTGTGGAATAATTTATAGTTTCATAAGTCCCGCAACAGTACCAAGAGCGGCAGATTGGTACATCCAAACCGTACGGCTTGAGCTCAAACGGAAAGGAAATGCCAACTGCCCGTGCAAAAGACACGGGAGGTGCGTAATAAATGCGACCCGAGGTTCTGGCGGGCTAGTCGGACTGCCGACGTACCGATCGGGGCACTGGTACGAATGCGTACACGTCGGGGGGTTTTAATTAATGGGGAATGTTTTCATGTGAACTATTAAATTTATTTACTTCCGCCGGACGTGCCGAGTAGTGCGATGTGTGACCGTTGCTGATGCACAATTTGATGCTTCTTTGAAAAGCTGCAACGATGTTTATTTCGACTAGTTAAGAATGTTCCAGTAGGTAATGTTTTTATGGTATTTCATTTGTAATCTTCAAAATAACATTTCCTTACACCAGACCAAATTATTAGCTGTCTACAGTTTAGCCTATTTACAAAAGTATTTGGTTCAATATATAGAAAACGCCTTAAAGTATGCAATCTGTAACCATAACGACGCTTTATTAGTAGGGATGGGAACAGTTTCGGAAAAAAGGAGCGGAACCGCTCCAACAGGTTCGAACCGTCGTTCCAATGAACGATAGTTGTTCCAAAGAGCGTTATTTGGAACGGAATCAGTAAGTACTTGAAGATCTGAAGACATTTTTTTAACCGTATGTCGTTCACTCCGGGTAAGGAGCGGAACCGTTCCTCCAGGTTCGTTCAGGTATTTCCCATCAGTATTTATTAAACCTTGCCTAGACAATTATGAAACAGCTCATAGCTTACGGATTTATTCCACGATATGGAAAGCATATGTACCAAAAATCCAACTTAAACGTGAAACTTCCAAGGCTACTGGACAGAACTCAACGTTTACCTCAAAAGATCTAAAAAAAACAGGTAGAATCAATAGAAGGGAAACTGCACAGTGTTGTGCACACGAGATGGCAACTTTGCTTAAAATATATGCGGATTCTACGTGACATAGTTGGCAATATATTTAAATAACCTCCAGAATTGTGAGACCTCCTCTATTTTCATAATTGGAATGTAAATTTCGCTTCTGATGCTATTATTCTTAAAGAAACCCAAAAACATTTTTAAAACGATACGCCTGAAATATCCTTTTTAACCCTTTTCTGAATGTAAAGTGTCTGTTAGTTTTACGATAAAGTCGATGATGATGGTTTTAGAATTCTAAGCCGAAGGGATATGGATCCTCCCTTTTTGATGCAAACATGGGCGCGCGAAGAGGAGTGGGACACACACACTCTCGCTCCCTTTCTCTTTACGGCCATTGCAAAAGTTTTAACAAGGTCGAACGCTAGAAAAAACAGCCAATGAATAATGATGAATGTCTCTCCTGTACATTCCTCTTAACCTTTCGATCCGATCTCCTGAACTGCGCTGCGACTGTTGCAAGAAGTCTCACAACTCGTCCCATCGGGATCGGGGGAGGGTTTTTTTTTTGCTACAAAACATTGCAACCGATTCTTGGTCTACCGGGGGCGGTTGGGCTTCTACCAAAGCCAAGTCAGTCTCCCGAGGGATGGAGCACTTCGGATGCGAGGCGCGTAGACATAATGATTGATGGATGTTCGTAGCCGAGAACCACCGTCACCGTGCAGAAGTAATATGTTGAAAAAGTGCCGTTTTACAGAACGGTGATATGGTGGTGGCAAAAGGCACCAGATGGTTTGGAGCACCTTTTGTCGTTGTGTTAAGTTGTACAGCACAAACAGTATGTTAATCATGATTGGCAATTATCTACGATGCTAGGATACCTTCCTCGCGTTTACGTTAACTAAACTCTTGAAAAATACAACCCCCGTTTGTCAATAGTATCGTCTCTATGAGTCACAGAGAGTCTAGCAAATTGCCATACAAACGAATACGCCACTCAATGAGGTGGAAAATTAAAATATCAATTCCAACCCCCGGTGTGTGGATGTGTCGCACCAAAGTCGTAAGGATCTGTACCGTGTTTGGGTTGTGGAACAAATGAACATGCGACAGTCGGTCCTGAGACAGTTGGGCGACTCGGGAACAATGTCATTAGTCGAGCACAAATACTATTTCAGCCGGAAAAGGTTTTGCTCCCCTTCGTGCTGTGGGTAAAGTTCTCCGAAAGGAGAGCGGCTTACGGAAGCATGCTAGTACTTACATACGGTGCCGGCATGTGCGTGTGCTTCGAAGACGATAATGGAGGCCAGCTCCCGCTTGATGGAGGTTGACAGGTGCGACAGGGCGGCGATATGTAGCAGCTCCTCGTAAACTAGCTCCAGCTCCTCCTGCGTTCGTTCGTGCGATCTGCGAAAAACGGGAAGACAGTCGGAAATAGTTTTGCAGCGCCGGAAGGTTGTGATTATGTGCAGTGAAACGTTTGAAAGAATGTGCAAACGGTTGGTTCATTTGCAAGTATAATACGCTTGTGCGGGATGAAGATCGCTCAGGTACTGCCAAAACATACTCTGTTTAATTCTCTAATGAAGGACGGTTACAATTAACAATTCAAAAGCAGCCCAGCTAACCTTCATCGTTCGCATCGTGTAACCCTTGGCTCGACCCACATCCCGGCACTTCCAACAAACTCATCTAAACGAATTCTCGGGGAAGGACGTTCTTGCCCAACATGCACTGTTTTAATCGTTCCGAGAACTTGACGCACTGTATAACCACCCCAAACATCAAGACCATCGCTTGATCCCGCATTTTAAGTCACCTCAAAGTGGGAGTTTTAATTTGCGTAAAATATTTGCACTATCGAAACGCTGTACACTACGCAAATGTTTATGCTGCTGGGCATTCGTCTGGTCACACGATCAAAGTGAGTGAGGAAGCTTTTTAGCAGGAGCGAATGCTGGCGGCCGTCACAAAGTTTGCAGCACAACTTCAACTTCTGCCAATTAGCGATTTGTGTAGAAAAGTTCGCAATCATACGAAGAGCAATTCATTAAATTTAATTGAGCATTTTGGTGTACGCGGATATGGCCAAGCATTCGGCAGTGAAAGTATGTTCCATGACAAGAGTGAGGGCAGCTCGAGAGTGATGAAATTTAATTGGCTTGATTGGTAATATTTACTTCACTTTCGAAGTACAAATCATGTAATGGATGTTTCTCATCAGAATTTTTAGAATAATAAAGTATAAAATAAAAAAAAAATATATTGATGACATTGAATCAAGAAAAGCGGATCCTGGTGTAATGATAAATATGCCTTCACATGACTTATTTGGAAAATATGCATTTACACCAAGAAATTTGAAATTGCATAATGTTAGGCGCAATGAAGTCAATTTACAAAAACCCATTTCCGAACAACATAAAGCGAATTTTATTACAAATTGCCTACCTTTAGGCGCTGTATAAATACAGTTTTGCCTTTTATATACTCCGTGTGCAATTAACATGACGAAACTATCTTTTCAAAAGAAGTCTTCTCTCGTTTAACTACATTCGTTTCTTCGAGGTAAACTCAAAATTATATCGACGAAATATTAAAGAAGATTATTTGCAAAAGATTTATCTTCCCAGGCAGGAATTCCGGCGCAGACGTAGTGTCTGACTCACGATCATAATTTACAGTCAGCAGAAAATGTATAATCGACAAGATGGTATAACTTTCGCAAAACGCAATGATGGAACATATTTTCAATGATGCATAAAACCGATACACCAGCTCACTGTCATGCCAGTCGCCCACCCTTTACGATGCTTTTATCCCGGGGAAGATAGTTTTTACAGCGCACCCTTCACTGGAGTAACATAATATAACATTCGATAAAGCTATCGGAGAGCAGTGCTGTTAAAAATACCACCAGCCTTCGTTGGCCATCCATCCCGCTGCTGTTCCGTTTCTCAAACGATAACCAACCAGCGCAAAAATTCAGTCTACAACATTTGCCATTTTACGCGCGTTTTTCCCACGCCTTCGTCATCGTTGGACGACAGGGCGAACGGGAAAATGTATTCTTCGGGAAGGGTTTACGGGTTCGAAACTAGTGGTCGAAAATTGAGTTATAAAAGAACGATGAAACGAACGGAAGTAGTTGCACCAGTGGTCGCAAAGTACGTGCTGTAATAAAATTGCCATCAACGGTACGATAAAGTAACACCGTGAAATTGTGACCGGGTAGCTTTACAGGCCAGAACCCATGCCTGTCTGATTGGGGAAAGCAAAGGGAGCTTCTTTATTTCGGCAAGAATAAGACACGGTTGAGTAGATAAATGTATAAATAATTGCAACCCGAAATATACCGTCTCGAACATCAAGTGCCCGAACGGTGCATTATAATTTCAGATGCAACAGTAAACATTCGACCACTGTTCGTTATGTGCACGCGACTGCACCCTCGGCGTAACGTGCCACCGACGGAATGTTAAAGCGTCCGAAAAATATGGTAAACATGGTTCGGGGTTATGGTGATGCAGGGAAACACATACAGCACGGTACTTACGGTTTTCTCAAAATCATACGGAGCGTTGCATCCGGGCCGCGATGCAGTAGCGCCGGAAGTGCCTCCCGGATGTGATCGTTCGCGTGGTTAACGTCGTCGGACGTTGGCGCACCGCCAGCCGTACCGTCCTCGTCCGACTTGAAGCGATACAGAAAGCACTTGTCTTTGAACGGTTGCTCTTTTGCCACTGTCGAAATGGAGAACGGAGTGTAAAGAAGAGAACGGAATGGTTAAAATAGACCGGACGTTCTTTGGGATCGCTACGGAGAACGGAAGGGTGCAACGACAAAAAAAAGAACGCCCCCATCCGCGTGGGTAAACGTGCAGCTTAACTCAACGGTGGAAGGAGAATGATAAAAATGCTGAAGTCACAGAATCCCGTCGAGGAATGCTTGAGCACGGCGCTTGCTGACATTGGCAGTTTGCACCAGCCCAGCAAGTGGATGTTGAGCAAAATCTTGCAATGGATACCGGGTATCGCTATCCTTTCCCGAGCGAGAATACCGGAAGATGCACAGTAATGACGATTTCATGAGCACTGTACATTTTTTCTGTTAGTCGTTTCGTTAAGCAGCACGGGGACAGTTTAACATAACCGCAAGGAAGCTTACCGTGGCACAGGACACCCTCCTCCAGTAGCGCCTGCCACATACCGGCTGCCTGCGTTCGCGTGTGCACGATCGGTGAGAGATTCAGCAACCATTCGACCAGCTCCGTGCCGGGCGCACATTTCCTTATGAATTTTCCACCCACCTGCAGGAGAGGTTCGCGCAAAAGAAAACAAAGGTGTAATAAGTAACGGGGATAACGAATTCGCGGTATGTTGTGCTGTTGCAAACATTACTATCACCGCATACGAGCGGTCTTTTGCGAGGTGTTTGTAGCATCAACGCGTGTTTGCGTGTTTGGATCATATCATGTACACACACAGCCCATGGCACTATAATAGATTGGACCCGTGGGATATGTTCGGGAATCATCCTATACGAGGGTGGTTCACGTATTATTTACCTTTCGGTCCTTTAAACAGCTTGTATTGTCTGACACTAGAAGAGTCCGGAGGGCCCAACCCATGCGGGACATTGCGGGGCTTGGTATCTGTAACGGAAAGGAAAATAAATGAGTGATGATTAATTAGCAAAATTAAGGACCGTGAAACATTGCAGGTTTAGAGGCGGAGAGAATTAAATACAACAATTTTCAGCTTGATTGCGCATCATATTCACTAGTTAACTCCTGAATGTATGCTATCCACAGCGCTTATTGCGTACTTTCGTAGCTTATTGTGGACTTTAAAGTGGAGTTTGACAACAAAACCACATAAAACATAGTAATAAACAATCTCTTTGCTAAAATTTCAGCCTTTTATTCTGTGTTCGGTAGTCCTAACTGTTAGAAACTAACACATTTTCAAAGAAGATTGCATACTTTTAGGCGTGAGAAGGTAAAAACGAGACAAAGCGATGTTATACTAAACGGTTTAGTTTATCATATTCAAACTATTTTCAAACGATTTTGCTACAAAAAACGATGAATAATTGTAATCATCCACGCATATCTTGCCTATGAATGTGATAACATGGAATATATTGCCAAAAAATCTAAATATGGTCTAGCGTGTAGAAATAACTGATACTATAGACTTTGAACCGTTGATATTCAATTCTATCGCCTTTTATTAACATTCTATCGCTTCCTAAGCAGACTCAGTGGAACAATTCAAACATTTTGCCAGATCAAAACGGTTAACACGCTTCTATAGCAAAAAGGAGACGCTATTCGGTAGCTGGAAAAAAAACATAGACAGAAAAGACACAACCACAACAATCAGTAAAACAATAACGTTTACACTTTGCTCCACCATACGATATGGGTTATCTGCCATTCTGTCGAAGCCATGAGGGAAAAAAATTTGCATATTTTAAAGGGCATGGACGGAAGCGGTGCGGTAAATGTATGTTTAAACAAGCGTAGAAACAAATGCACGAACGATAGAGATGAAAGGTAAGCAATCAAACCAGTGAAAATGAAGTGATCCAACGAAAGCAGAAACTTGGACACACATACACACACACACTCACGGACACGGACACACAGTTCAACCCCTCGGTCCTTCCTGTGACCACACTAGACGCGCTAAAAGGGGTTTTTCCTGCTTCCTGCTGGCATATCCGGACGATCGTTTCGCTTTTACGAGGCGGCCGTAAAAGGAACCGAAATGAACGTTAATTGTGTTTAATGTGGTGTGCAAAAGTTTTACCACCAAGTTTTTGTTTTATGGGACTGCCTTTGCCTTTTGTGGGTTTCATCGAGGGACACAGAGGGAGTGAGCGACAGAAAGGGTAGCCGTGTTTTGGGGCACCCGCTTTTTTTTTTTGATGAGTGAGTTTTCATTGGAACGAAGCCCATGATTTACTGTGTGATTTTGAAAACAATTTGTGGGTCCGGTATGGTATGTGGGATTTGGTTGGATTTGTTGGTCAAAACAGTGGTCAGATGAATACTTTCTGACAGTGTGGATGAATAAGGCGTACACGGGTTCGCCTTTAAAGTGAATCGGAATTTTAAAGCTTTAATTAACCTAAAACGTTAAAAGCTACGAAATTTAGCGCCTAAATGTATGCAATACGTAAAGGTACTACAGATTTCTTCTACCACGCAAACAATTTTGTTCCTTTTTTCCGATTTTGGCCGTCTTATCGTTGCTTCACACCATTTACATATCAGAATTGAATTATACTATCGCTAATGAGACGATAGCGTCAGTTTAGTTCACGCTTAAAGCTGACGTGTTGGTTTTAAACTTTTGCCTTTTGCCTAGGCAAAACGCGTCCACGCCACGGATAGTGACGTGAACGGGGAAGGATAATCTACGATCAAACCATGATTTGGTCTTTGTTACGGGGTTACGAGCCGCTTGTCGAAAAGGCGAAAGTTTGACCAAGCCCCAAGCGGTGCTGAGCGTGGTTGGTGGAACTTTTAGGCAACAAGTCAATGTTCCACCCTCACATGCACGCAACGCCATCAACCACCAAACCCCACGGATGCCGTGGTAGGTACGGATTGATAAAGGGGAAAACTTTCCCATCG
Source organism: Anopheles marshallii (assembly GCF_943734725.1). Taxonomy (NCBI): domain Eukaryota; kingdom Metazoa; phylum Arthropoda; class Insecta; order Diptera; family Culicidae; genus Anopheles; species Anopheles marshallii. The sequence goes on from NC_071327.1 coordinate 62,883,713, forward strand.
ATAAGTTCGGCAAAGTGCCGTTCGCGGAACAGGTTCGTTGACGGTGCTTTTGCGGTATTTAATGGAAAGCTTGAGCTGGGAAGAATTAATACACGCCGAATGCAAGTCTTCCGACAAAAGGGAGGAGCCGGCAGTGAAGTGGATTAATTGAAAATTCAATCACGCAGCTCGCGCGAAATGGAGTAAAAGTTGGTGCGAGCACGAAAGGTTATATTTTATCAATTCCTATTCACGTTATGATGCGAATATTTTCACCACGTTCAACCACGAGAGGGTTTTGTGGAGCGTTTTTCTTGGAACCCGTGCGCAGTGATTGTGTTTGCTGGGAGAAGACAAACTTTTGATCCGTTCACCCCTATTTCCGGTTGCATCCTTCGTTAGCTGCTTGACGGGACGCCATTCGGTATGGATTCTTTCCCCACATCTGATGTCCTACCGGTCTGGGGTAGTGGAAATGCAAATCTGAACGATTAAATATTGATCGACATCCATTAGGGGTCAGTTGCCAGTGAAGCAAACAGAAAAGCTCCCGTAGGCGAGCACAGCAGGAATGTGCAAAACGAGATTCCGGTTCATAATCACTGAGGAAGAAGGTTTATAAGGACCGCTCGTCGTCGTCGGCCATCAACCACTAGCCGTCGTGAGATGTGTGCTACCGATCTAACTAACTCAAACGACCTCCTCCAATTGGATCCGATCGGTTGTAAGGACGTTTTTTACCTTCCACTGCTCCAATCAGTTCATTCGATCGGAATCCTCCGGGAACGGGGAACTTGTGGTTGAAGTTTGAAACGCTTTCTCCGGAATGCTAGACGCAACATGTCACCGCAGGGAATAGAGAGCAAATAATAATACCGCACCGCACCGAGATGCTTGCAATAACATCGTCAGCAGTGCGTTTTTCATCCTTCATCGAGTACGTCAAAGGCGAACGATTAGACGAAACCATCCCATCAGTAGCACCTCGTAAAAAAGCTTCCACCCGATAGCAAAACTCGATCCTCCTCATGTTGGACTGCGGTCCATGTGATTTTATCATTTTAATTGGTTTTCGATTGCACCCAATTGATAACTGCATTCGGCAGAAGAATTCATCGATGTAGCGATGGCAAGAATGGACGGGGCCAGGAGCAAACCTGCATCGTTTATTTATACCACAGCGTACCGAACCCGATGTCGGGTGCAGAACATTATTTAGACGGCACGAACGAATGGACTAATTGGTTTGTACGGGTTTTATCTTACCGTACCAGTACACATGTATTTGGTTTTTTTGCGATAAAAGCATCATATGGGTTGTGGTTATTTTAAGATGCAACGATTACTCTTTTTCTGAGTAATATCGCCTAAAAGTATGCAATTCATGCACAAAAGAGATAAATAATGATTTTAGCTTAGTATATTCAAAGGTATCAGCCTGAAGTTATGCAATTCGTATAACATAACAATCTCTTTAGTATTTTCCTGTGTAAATCAAGAGCTGGAGGAGGTTTTTGGTACTTTGTCGGTTAGAATCTTTTTTGTCTGGTATGAATTTAATAATAAAACATGTAAACGTTCCTACTGAAACTAGGAATCATTTGAATGAATCTTTATCGATTTATGGACATTTTAGTTAGCTATAGGATCGATATCTGCAAAGCCAATTCCAACGAATCCCCCGCTTGGTAAAACACTCATTTCATAAACAATTAATACAGAGTGAGATTGAAATGAATCGACACGGTACAGTTTTATCGACCATTATACTGCTCTTTTAGTGCCATCTGTTGACGTTTACCATCGATCAAATGTACGTAAACGTAAAACCACAAACATAAACAACACTGTGCGGTTGCATTATACGTAGTGGCGTCGATGTTGGTGCTTAAGTACAGCAGCGTTTCTATTTAAACAACCGCAACAATACAAACTCCAAGCTAAAACAAATTTGTAAAAAAAATAATTAGAACCCTGCCAGTGGTTTCGCTTAATCACAAAGTGATAATTACGTGACACATTTCGTTCACCTCAATGATCAGTACGTGACCCTTCGCCAGCATAAATATACGCCCTCTGGTTCCCTTTATTGCCGAACGGTTTCTATTGTTACTCCCTAAAGCTCCACCTCCCCTATTCGCGACGAGGGAATTTCATTTCGTTGTAATATAGCGTCAAATTGCAAAATCAAACACGCACACACAGACGGGCAAAAAAAGTGGAACGTGAAATGGAGTGAGCCAAAACCACAAACCAACGGCAGGGACCGTGGTGGGATGGTTGCAAAATTGCAACCGTGGCTTAAATGGTATCCCGCCGGCGAATGGCCGCACGACGACGGGAGGTTTTCATCGTGACCGAAATGCTCCACCGCAGCGGAGAATGATGATCATGAGGACGATAATGGCGGTGGTGGAGATCGCTTTGCACACTACGACGAATACCGGCGACGACGACGTTGGCCGTCGGGCAAGGCAACCAATAAAACAATCCTGGCGATAACGGACGATGGAGCAATAATTAGCATTCGTATTATCCGCGTGCAATGGTTTCCTGGTTTTATTGCGTTAAGAGTCGTTACTGCGTGGTGTCTTCCGATGCTGGAGCTGCTGGTTGAAGTTTTGGTCAATGCCTAAGGCCTTCCTCGGAAAGCGTCGTCCGTTGGGGAATGTAAGATAAGGACAAAACACTCAACGAATACAAGGGGAATGGGAACAGAAGCAAATTTCAGAAGCTTTGTTAACATCCACTCACAGATACGCACCCCAGCAAGCCAAAATGATGAAGAATGATCCCAACCGGCCGGCTCGTGCTCTTTCGCTCTTTAAGCTTCGATCGGCTGAAGGATAACGGTCGAGACCGATTTGGGAAACTTTCAAAATCTGCAGTTGACAATGATTGCGGTTCGTCTGGTGGGGAGGCTTATCTACCGAGAGGTGTTTCCCCGTGAAGTAACGGGAATGATTTGATTTCCATCGATAAATGTAAAAAAAACTCCCAAGTATAAACCGAAATCTGAAGCCATGAGCTAGTGGTTGAATGTTATGCTTTTGCCTTCCCTGCAATGGTTGCTTCAATCTTTCCGGCAAAGGTGGATTCCTTAAACCGCGCACAATATCAGCGTAATCCGTGTAACCGAAATTTATGGCACCATTTGTGAAAGGGCAATGGATAATGTTCGTAACGCCTAAAACAGCCAACCAGCACGCACTTGGCCAGGTGTTACGGTAAATGTCGTTATCCGCGTGCCGACCTTCTTCACGCCGCGCCGGACAACATGGCAATCGATGGAGTTTATGTGAGTTTTGTGTGCCCATTTGCTGGATCGTTTAAATTCCCAGGCGAGCCATTGCGAGCATCGAAAAGATTAGGTTGCGTCTTAGTGGCCCCGGTTTTAGCAAGTGGCACGCTAATGCAAATGATGCGAACTTTTTCCGCGTGCTTCGCTGATAGTGGGTTATGTTTGTATGGATTGGATTACGGTAAGCTCCTTTAATGTTTGACAAGCTTAAAGGGCGGAAATGAGAATTAAATTTTGACTTTAAAAGAATTCTGGAAAACCTTGGAACCTTTCATTAGCTAGCGGAACGATCATAATGAATCTTTACGATAGCAGAAAAAATGGTATCATAAACATACATAACAATTACATGACTTACTACCCAAAATTGGATGTGTTGCTAGGCAAATTGCATACATCGAGGCTGATTAAAGAGTGAATACGCAAATCGCACGGCAGAGCGCCTAAAGCTATGCAATTATCATATAATTGTTATGAAATTATTTAGAAAAAAGTGGGGAAAATTTTATTTTAACTAAAATGCTTGTTTTATAAAGTTATACATTCTTAGATCCGCTTTATCTAACTTCCTGTAATTATATCGCACGAGCTGCTAAATAGCAAATCAGATGGTTCTACGCGTATGCTCACGGAAGCTTTATCCCCGTGGCATCGTGAATTCCATCGTTGACTAAAGACCCCATTAGTACCCAATCCGGACTCGCACACTGCAGTACCACATTGAGGTGCACTTCCGGAATCGAATGCAAGCTTTTATTTTGCATTCGCTGGTTGTTTGTTCTGTGCATTGCATTACTTTTTTTCCCACACGGTCTCAATCTAACCGTTGGACGGATGGTGAAAGAAAATCCCTAAATCCTGCCCGCGGCTAACAACTGTTGCGCTGTAGCGCAACGTGTTTTTTAATGGCCGTAAATCGGCACTTGGCTCACCGGGCGACCGGGACAGTATGGCACAGGGCAATGGATGGACATGGCCATCCATGGACGAACCCACGTACGAGCTTACCTCCGTAATTGGTGCGGCAGGATTTGGATGATCCGGGCTGAGCTGCTTTTTCGTTGGCGACGGTTGCTGCTGCACGCTCGTCTGGACCGTGCTGGTCGTCTGCATGCTCTGACCAAATCCTGTTTGTGGTGGTAAAATGGTAAAGAGAAGGAGAGAAAAGTTCCCAACGGATTAATAAACGTGTGCTCAACGCAACAGATCTTGCTTCAGGCGTAGCGATGTGATGGGTCAGGTTACGTCGTAGCAAACAGTAATTAAATGCAATCGAAAGTACACTGTCTTGATGAGCGTTTGAGAAATAATTTAGAATTATACAACTTTACAGAAATAAACAAATAGCATAATGTATTAAATTAACTAAACCAAATGTCACTTTTTTGTCACCGAAAAGTTTACATTACTGATTTGCTTTAACATCCGATTGGCACAAATAATCGTTCACTCCACACTCAACCAAAGCGCCCAATCATTATTATTCAATTCCCCGCCGGGGTCGAATCTCATCCACTTCGCATTCAATCTAACCACAAACATTGGTTTCAAATAGTTTGGGAAATGAGTTTTCTCTCGCCCAACGCCCTCGCTTAAAACAACGACTAATCCACCTTCATCCGACACAGTACACAGTGTTGGCGGCAGTGAATCTGCTGATAATCATTCCGTTCGCCGACAGCCGCTCCTAATGCAGCAGCAGCCGAAATTAGCTTCTGGTAAAACGTCATTAGTGTTCGGAAATGCAAACGCGGCTCACGGAAATCGAACGTACATAATTGCACAGATCGATCGGTTGTGAGTTGAGTCGATAATTAATTCTCCATTAGAGCGTGGTGACATTTTCAAAAGGTAACGTTCTTTTTTTTTCAACGGGGAAACACATTCTCATCGTTTAGTGTTAGCAAATAGAGAAAATTCATACTTAGCGCCTAAAGTTATGCATTCCACTTAACAAACTGTGTACTTACCATTTTTTAGCCTACAGTTCGTGATTATGTCGTTCATTAATTCTTTATTTTTCTGCAACGAATCAAAAGAAGAGCAAGAAAGTAGTAAATCAATACGGTTGTTTGAAAAAATTAATCCCATGTCGTGCGTGCATCAGCCGATAATAAAGAAACATGCTTCAACAGATTACGCCCACCGTGTACAAAGTGCAAATAATTATAAGGTATTTATATGTTGACCCATCGGCATCGGAACTTGTTTGCTGCGTAATTCGGTGTAGCCGGTCGCCCGTCACGATGCTGTGCACAGTAATGAAATATAACAACCCCCGCAATGCACATATGTATAATGATGAGCTTCAGGATCGTGTTCGTTATCGAACAAACACGGCCAGATATGCGCACCGTTTCCTTCCTGCCGTTACTGTCAATATGTATCGTGTAAGTTTTATTTTTAATAAATAAACCCATCCTGAGTGTAAATTGAATCCATCGCTCCAATTGCTTGCCGTTGCGCTGTTTCAATGAAGTGATAAATTGATGAGCTGGAGAAAAAAAGCAACGCAGGGAAATCCCCTGTCATCCGTTCGTCGAAATGGTTGTGGTGGCCCCGAAATAAACTCGCTCCCGAGCTGCATCTCGGTCCCACCGGTACAATGAGCTGATATGTCACATAATTCAATCACACTGCTGTTCCGAATCGAAAGCCCAACCGACACAGCTGTATCCCTTCTGGGGACGAGATTGATTGGAAGAAATTGTGAAAAATTGATACCGGTTCCTCCACATGTCAGCCTGGTAACCCTTTTCCATGTCGGGGGTTGAGGGTTCACCAGTAAGCAGATCGACATGCACATGATGATGTTGTACGGGCAGAGCGAACATGAGCTGTTACATGTGTAAACAAATCGGTCGGGACGGAAAGACATCCAATTGGCCGAACGATAAGCCGTGCCGGAACTGCCCCCGACGGGGGTTAGGAGAGCAAAACAGTACACTGAACTGCAATTACACCGTTCAAGTAAACTCATTCCGTACGGTCATAAATCCACTTCTAATTCGATCACCGATGTCAGTCGGCAGTGTCAGCCGGTTGGGAAAGCGATATAGGATGAGCGACAAACGGGGAGACTCTCATCATCAGCGGCAGCCCCACTGTTACAGACCACCGGCACAGCCACCCCAACAAATGTCAGCATCCCGGATCGGGCATGGCCATGAATAAATCAGCAAAAGTGCCATTCGATCCACCATAGCGCTGTGCAAATATTCCGCAAAAATAGAACACTTGACACGATGCGAAGCAGCGCTGGCTGGAGTGGAAAAACGAATGGAACACATCGCACCGGTTGCCACCGCCCGTATGTGCGGGGTCCGGTTGATCACACAGAAGAAAGTATGGAATCAATCTGATGAAAATATCATGCAGCACGAGCGTTGCGTTCCGCCCTTTTGTGTACGGCTTTCGCATGAAAAGATAAGTGATTTTATAGAAAAGACAGGACAAAGAAACTGATGAAACTACCAGCGTAGCACGTATAAATGATTGTGCGCTGTATTTTATATCACATTTCCACTGCTCAAAGCATTTACCTTTCAATGGTTCTAAGTGAAGGAGCGGCCAAACAGCATGCCGCTTTCCACTGCCAGCAGGAAAAGCAGATGCACAAACACCATTGCCATGTGAGAGCGTTCTTGCATCCAATCTAAGTGGAAAACCGGTCTCCACACCGGTGCAAGGGGATACGGCTCACCCGGTTGGATTACTTCCACACATGGAAAAGGCAGCGCTAACGGCAAGTGTCTTCGTGCCGCGCTGCCAGGAAGACTGTGCACGGATGGAGATAAATGCAAAACAAACCAAACCCGAAACCGAGTGCATGCTAAAGCGCCCGCGGGAAGAATAATCCATCATCAACTGTTTTTTGCCGGAGCTGTAATGAGAACCGAAGCAGTCGTGCTGAATACGTTAGGGAAGTTACTGCGTGTGTGTGTGTGTGTTTGCTGAAGTCTGTGCAAACATGAAATCAAGATCTGTTCGAGGATGTTACTTTGAAAACAATCGACAGTCGGCCGGTGGAGGGAGCGCTTTTTACCATTTGCTTTCCCAGCGGCTGAATGGGAGCTTTTCAGATGGAAAGCGCAAGAATGACACTTGGATTAGAATGAGGTAAAGCTAGCACGAAGCAGCGCCTTGCTGTACGGTTTGAATTCAAAGGAACTGTTTAGCATGTGGAAGCTGGAGCGTGCCGTTGGTATGCAATGCACCTGAAGTATTTCAATGGAGGTTTTGAGTGTATTATGGAAACTTTGGAAAAACAATTTCAACTGATGGCCATGGCTATACTTTGCCAATTGAATTTGTTTGTATTGTATTGCGTTTTCATGATTCTTTTTTCTATGTGTAAAATGTACAAACCTCAAATCAAAGACAATATTTACGTCTCTACGTATCACACACCCAGCACAGTACAGCGTCAGCAGCCTTCCGTTAATCGGCAACCCCAAAAACGATCGCTCACCCGCCGAGCACTAATATCCTGCTGTGCTAATCTCTGAACGTCACTGTTTCCATCGGTACCAGCGGTAGTGTGAAGCTATAAATAGCTATCCACTTGTCCATCCAACGTTTCCGAGCAGAATACGCCTTCAGTCATAGGGCTGCCAACGAAAGCCCACTGTTTCTAACCCAATACTGACCGCTGACTGTTCCTCGCATCCCCTGCATCGCCATGGTTGCTACTCCACCGTCGGACAGCGTACACACGGTAGAGTTTGCCTAGCCACAAAACTGCCTGCCACCAAACCGACGGTCAAAAGACCAGTACCATTTTGTGGGTTTTCTTTGCCGGTGACGTCAATTTGCGCCTGTTCCACCTGCATATGGTTCATCCGCAGACGAAACCACAAACAACGTGCGTCGTACCAAGCGAATGGGACTGGAGATGAAATGTAACGATGAACTCAGCGTCAAATTTAACCCCATGTTTGGCGGTCGGAAAATGGTGGAGATTTTTCATTCGGACAGAATTTGCACCAAACACCAGGCGTCTCCATTGTCTGGAAGGATTTGTCGGTGGGGTGGTTGAATAAAGGAAGGTACAAGGAAGGAAAAAAAAACCCGGCCACAGTGGAAAGTACCGAGCCAAATACTAAATATCATTTTTCAACTGAAATTAAAATCTATTACGTCATGAGCATTATTGTTGTGCTTTTCCCTTAATGTGGTGTTTTCATTGGGGCGTGTCTTGGAGCAAAGATTATTTCCCATTGCAGCTGCAATTTCCATTCCAGGAATGAGAGTATTTTAATTTTCGAAACATAAAACAGGAACCAGCGGAATCATCGGAATGTTTTGGGTTTTATGAACGTTTGTTGATGATTTGAAAACTGTTGAAAACATTTATTGCGAATTTAATATTAAATGGAAAGGAAATCGCTACCAGAGGCAATTCATAATGGTCGCGAGAATAGTAATAACAATTAAACACATACAACGGTAAACACACCAGCTTTGTAGACTGAACCTTCCAGGAAGAATGTTTCACTTGTGATCTCGTGAGGAAATTGTCTCGAGACAATCGCACCAAAACATCGCGCACATTCATTGATAACAATTCGAAAAGCAACTCGTAACTATGTTGTAACTATTAATAGCGACCTAACGATGGAATCGTACGTGAGTTCAGCTTCAATCAGCAGCTATTAATTGGCATTTATTTGCGCTTACTCTATACTATGGCAACGGCAACAAGATGGCAGCGCAATGACGTAGTGGCCAAACGTAAGCGATAGTACCATCAAAACCATGCTGCAGAACTCACCGGGCAACTACGCAATGCTAGACGGTTATTTTTAGCTGTTTCCTTTTATAACACTACACAGATGAATAAGGTTTCCGGGTGGTATTTTCGTTCGCAATGGTTTAATTTTAATATTTAAAATAAATTTTAACATCACAAAGACTATTTCGAGATGTGTAGCGAATGGTTCCGATCGCCTCTACAAGCGCAGCCATGTTTGGCATTAGGTAATTGCTTTCCCCGAAGATAAAACCCCTCGTGGGATGGCAGCCGCTCTTTAATGAAGATTTCACTCAGGTGAAAGTAAAACATAATTACTAGCACACGAAATCTGACACCAACGGTCTGTTATTAATAGCTCCAGAATGAAACAAACAAGAACCCCAACAAATAAACCTCCCCCCCCCCCACAGTAAGCTGGGGTGCTTTGTTTTTGGGGATGTTTCCCATCATTCGAAATGACCAACTAATTCCATTGCTGGACCATGATCCCCAGCATCCCAAAGGACGACCCTTCCCCCGTTGTAGTTCCTCACAACGCACTAATGATGGCGCACCGGAGCAACAAACGAAGCTGATAATACAATCGGTAAGCCCCCGTGCGGCCCCTTACAGACCTCCCCTCCCCACCACGAACTCACTTACCTCAAAAATCAGTCTGAAATCTTGCTGCTCCACTCGCAGCAGCTCGCAGGTTGTTTTCGTCACTACCGTACTGTCCCGGGGCAGATCGTGCAGGATGGACTCGCCGAAGGTGGCCCCAACGCCCAAATTACATAGTGTTACTGACAGCTGCAAATGAAACGGGAGAAAATAAGAGCGAACGAGAAATGAATTAGGTATCGATGTCGGCGCAAAGTATTTTCGGGTGGACGGACGCGTTCGACTACGGGGCGGAGGGACGATTAGCCCCATGGATGAAGGCATCATACGGAAAACATAGCGTTGAAACCAATTATTTCTGGAATCCCTGCCGTGTACAGATTTATGAGCCGTGTCTACATGGGAACAGAACAGACCTTCGAGAAGGTGCAACGATATCGTTTAGTGCTAGTGATTAAAGTATCATCTGCTTCGCTGAGCGAAACGGATGGGACGTTTGGTGCTGCTGTTGCCTTCTTGCAGTAAACTGTCGAAAACATTACATCAACACAATGTCTCAGGTTGCATGTATGCAATTATAGGACTCATCCTGGTTAGAAACAACAATCCGAACCGTTCACCAGGACAACAAAATCGTTGTTTAATATTGCCCTATTCGATATAAGGTATTTTGCAGTACCGATAGCATACTTTTAGGCGTGTTTGAAGAAGAAAAAAATTACGAGCAAAGTTATGCAATTTGCACTGCTAAGTGACCGTGTTTTATGCATTCATTAAACATTATTGCTTGCTCTTTAAGCGTAGGCATTTCTCCGGGGGTATGAAAAGTGTCTGAAATGCCGTTGTTGCACCGTCACGTCGTGGAAAGGATTATGGACGTGGCTGCATGTGACGCTTTTCCCAGTGTTTCATACTGATTCATTTTAACTTTGTCTTGCTGTTGAACGCCAGTGTAAGGCAAAATTATGGTTCACCCGGCAGCAAAAACCTGGTGCCTGTTTCAGAACCACCATACACACACACACACACACACACACAAACGCGGGTCGCTCATTTACTCGTTTGGAAAACCGGTCGGTGACATTCAACCCTAGTTTACTTTTCCCTTTTTATGGCGCTGTCGTCTCACGCCGGTCGGTCGGTTCTTCGGGTTGTGCGGCAAGACCAGAAGAACTGTAAATGTTTTGCATTCATTTTATGGAAAAGTTAGCTGCATCATTTAAGTGGATCGTTGTGGAGCGTGGCGCGAGTGCGGCTCTCGAAACCCTTTTTGGGCGGAAGTCCTATTAGGGTGCAAGTTTCGTTCTCCGTTCTCATTTTCACAACGGGTTGCACATACTTTTGGGTGCAGCAGGAGCGATGGCAATAATGAAGTGGGATGCATTTCCGCAGCAGGTAATAAAGTGTGGATAAACATTTTTTTGTGGCGTTAAACGGGAAGCAAAATGGGAGAACTAAAACATCTTTTATTCTTCTCTATCGTACTAAATATACGAAGCACTTAGCGAGCTACCTTATCAAGTTAGACATAATTCTTACTAGTTTTTTTTAAGCGCTGTCGAACATTCCTCAAGTTGATAACTGACTATTTTACAATAGTTTCATGAATTGTACCATGAAACCCTGTAAAATAACTATAAATATCTCTTTTGGATGTCAATTAAAAGCTAGCTCCTAATGATCTAGAATAGATCCCACCAGGTATTATTTTAACAATAATCAATTTCAGCTCACCAATCGCTTAATTAAACCCCTCAAGGTTCAATCAACTATAGAAAACAAACAAAGCAACGAAACTAATCCTATTTCAAACCAATTTTGTCCGTTGCATGTCCCGGTTGCTCCAACAAGAGATCAACAGTTTTACAACTCGCCAAAATTGTTTGTGATGTGCTTTTATACGGAGAAAACACAATTTATCTATCTCGTCCTTTCGGCTTCCATCACCAAATTCCCATCAAACGACTCAATCGAAAAACAACTAAATCGGTAACCATTGCCCCCTAAAAAAAAACAAACAGCACGAAGAGAGTGAAATTCACAAAGTAATTGTGCAACACAACCAAATCGACCGACGATCAATTGGATTCGGTTTACAGTTGCAGCTGTTTGTTTTTTGTCTTTCCCGGGTCTCCGTGTAAACGTCTGTCCGTTTGATCCTGGGCAAACTGGCAAAGAAAATGCAAAAACCACCCCTCCCCCTCCCCCCAGATGGGGAGCGAATAAAACAAAAACCCTGTTTCGAAATCGGATTGAAAATTTCCACAGGCAGAATGCACTTTTCACCACCGACCGGATCTACCGGCGGGTGGGTTCTTTATAAGGGGCAGGTCGGTAGGGACGAATGGCCGCAAATCAATTCGACTGAACTTGAACAAATCTATCGTTTCGCATTCGGCTTTAGCTCCGGTTCGCGCCGGTTCAACGATTCCCGGCCAAATCCCCGGATAAAATTGAATCCCAACCTACCCTGTTTGTGGCCGTTTCTTCGTCACGCTGGGCATTCCGTTTTTCGCTTTGACAGGCTCTTCAAACCTCGAATCAACTCGAAGTGCTTCCCGGTTCCCATTTCCCACCGCACTGCTCAGTGCCACCCTTTCACTCGCACCGCACCACCGCTTCGGTGCGGTTTTCCGGCACAATTTGTTTCACTCATCTGTAAAACAATTTCCATTTTCCCTCCCGGCAGACACTCTGCGGAAGGCATTTCCAACGTTCGGTGGCAGGTTGGATTTGCCGTGCCCTTTATGCCGTGGCGGATGGAGAAGTTTTACGTACGCAGGGTGGTGTAAACGACGAGAGGATGAGTGACGGCACCAAAATCAATCACATTTTGCCCTTGAAGCGTACCCGCACTGACTGAATTTGGGAAGTTACAATGGAGTAGATAGGGAGAAGCTAAACAAAAAATAGCGGGACGAGTTGTCGCTCGAAGCTCTTACGCTTCCCTTCTTTCTTGACGCTGCTAGTGAAGAGGAATTTACCTTATTACGGCGTCGCCGGTTCGATGTGACGCTGTACCGTCGGTGGCGCTTGAGCCACATCCTTAAGCCAAGGCTGCGTAATGTTGCGAGGCAGGATAAGAATTGATATTGTTTTCGATGCGTCTTCACTCGCAGGACACCTTTGGTACGTAGGTATTTTCAGATGTTTTCAACTCGCCTTTATCACGACCGTTTCAAACCCGTTGTTATTAAACTGTTTTTTGTCCTTTTTTGATAGGTTTGATGTCGTTTTAACGTCCACTTGTAAGGATTTATTCGTATTCATCTGGAAACGTTCGTATAATTGCTGGCGTAAATATGTGCCGTATTGTTCACGAAGGGTTCACTGTTGGCTGGTTTTGTATATGCACGCCTAAAGGTATGCAATTAATTTCAAAATACCCGTTAATAATAAGAGGTCTAAAGAGAACGACTAGGAGTCTCTAGATTCCTTGTAGAATGCCAAGCAACAAGTAACAATTGACTGTTTTAGATGAACAGTCGTAAATAAAATAATATTTGAATTAATTATTCAAAGAATTCATAAATATTCTTTTCGCAAATTATCACATTGCTCGAAGCTGTGAATTGGGTTGTCCCTAATGCATTTAAATCATTTTTTATAATAACTTTAAGTACATTTCCATGCATAATGGTATACTTGGGTGATTTTTCCAACGTGGCTCCCGGTGGGTTTTGTTATGTTAGCCACTTAAAAGCGAAAAAAGGTGCATCATGTTGTACCAATAAAAGAGCCAATAACTCTCGCCTCCCCCCCGAAATTGTGTCAACTTTGCTCCGGACAAACTACAACACCCTCATTATTACCTCGCGCCCAAAGAAATACCATATCGCCATTGTGGCTCTACTGTCAAGTATTCCCGTCGTTAGCCCCACACCGGCTGTTTGATAAACTTCACCAAAGCAGGCAGTCAGGCCGAGTCCCAGCTGGGCCCCGGGTAGTCGCAACACAGCAACACAAAAGGCCTTCACCGTATCAGATGGCGAGACAGAAAATCGATGCCGGGAGACTTCATCTCCCTGCGGTCGGTGCGCACACCACTGACAGCCGTATTCAGTGCACAACACATGCGAACACTCGTAAAAATATCGCACCATTGTCACGTACTTTTCGTGTTTTTTTCCCCCATCGTTTCCATCGCGTGTAACCACATTCGAGCTGAGAAAAAAAAAATGGGAAAAGAAAAGCCGAAAAAGAAAACACCCGGCAGCCTGTACGGAAGGAAACGATACGTTGAAGGCGATCAAAAATATCATCTTATCTGACAAAACGTGTGCACATATCGTATCGTGCAGGAATGCTTACAATAAGGACATTCCTGTTTCCCGCCTGCCGTGCTACCGGCGCGACTGTCGACCGATTGTTCGCCCGATCTCACTTGGCGGTTATTTTCGCGAAAGCATGTCGGTGAGAAGGTGTTCTGAGCTTATTTTTTATTCTAGAAAAAAAAACAACATTTCTACAATAGGTTGAATGTCAGTGGGAAAGGAACACTACATCACTTGTGATGTGTTCTCATCATTTTGAACACTCACGGAGAATATATCGCAAAAAAGGTCAATTCTTAAATTCTTTTAGTGGAATTTGTCAGCTGGGACTTTATTTGTGGAGGTATTGCTAGTTGTAACATAAATTATAATGTATTACTTAAAGATATCTTGCCGTTTTTTTATAATAAAAGAACGAGTGAATATTGTGAGTGTAAGCGCCTAAAAGTATGCAATATTTTGAAATTGCCACCCAAATCACTACTAAAACAAGTAAAAAATTAAACTCTTAATAGAAACTACGCAACCTGAACAACAATCAAGCTTCAGTATAATTGTACTGCTGGCAATTCGCCCCTGAATGTTCAGAAAGAACTATTTACCATTCCGCTATCAAGGAGAAGCAAATAAATAGATTAGTTCAATATCAACCAGAAAATGATCCGATACTAGACGTGCAGTACGGTAAATGATATAAACGACCGATAAACTCGATTGCGACTGCCGATGCGATGTGTTTGACAGGTTGGACAAGTTGTACGCAGTCGTGAAACGAAAGCAGCTCACTCCATGCTGAACGGCAAAAAAGTAACCGAACCCCTGTTCCGAAACCTTCCCTGCAGCCATTGAACTTGACAATTTTGACTCTCCCGACGTAGTTGTGTGCGGGGCAGTTTTCTCACAACTGCTCCCAGGAGCCCGACGGGATCATCAGGTACACGGATACGCCATCCTGTCCATCAACCTTGTCCGCTCGTTCGGGGCAGTTATCGTGAAAGGTGAAATTATCGTTAATGCAAAAGTTTCCGGTGCTTGCCGGGACGGGTCGGGAAGAAAAAACTGACAGCAGCACCGTAATGGAAAGCAACACAAAGCCAAGAAAACAATTCCCACGAACCCTCGGCCATACGATTGTCGATCGGTTCCAAAAACTTCCCGGCGAAGGCTAAGTTTCCGAGATCGGTTTCGATAACGATTTGGTACGTTGGGGTTTTTTTTTTTTTGGGGGCGCCTGCAAATATGCTCCCGCTTTTAGAAGATGCTTACTGCCGAACGATGAAACACAGCACTTCCAGCAAAGACGCAGAAGCGCTCATTTATGTACACCTCGCTTCAAAACGAGACGCAACGCTCAGCCACCGCTGGGATAATTTTCCACTCCATCGTTTCCGGAAGCAGTGTGTTTTCCGGGCTTTCTTTTCATGTGGATCGGCAAGGTGCAGGAAACAAAAATTTGCTCCAAAGTCGAGTTTTTCTGCTTCGGGGCTTTACTGTTCTCTGTACCGAGTCCTGTTCGGTGTGTGTGTTTTTTATTATTGTTCCTGCTACTGTTGCGTCCCGTCAGCATGCTTATCTTGTTCTATGTATCTCCTTTATTTTCTTATCATTCAACACACCGGGCCGCTCGTTAATCTTGCTGAAAGCCAACGACGCAACCTTCCGCTCCCCATCCGCCCATTGCCACAGGGGAGGTAAAGTTGTCAAAAGTTTAAATATTGTTTCCACTTTTTTTTTTCACTGCAATTTTGCCTCCACCGAAACAAGCAGCCAAGGTACGCTTTCTTTCTGTGCGTTTCTTTTCCTTCAACCGATAAAACGAAATTGGCAAATGGTTCAGCCTGCATTCGCGCAAACATCCTACCGTGGAGAAGCCATTTCTTGAAACTGTTCATGGGCACTTTATTTCGAAAGATACGGTCAGTGTACAAAGGCCAAGGTGAGGTTGTACCAGGTTTTGAGGTGAGTTATTTCGCGGCACTTGTTGATAGAATATGCATGGAAAGTCGTCGGTAAAAGGCGACAAGCGCTGGTGAGCGGTTGGCTGATGAAATAATGATTGAATGCTGCAAACACGTCTCATTAAGAGCATTTGAGCTGATCGCTGAATCGGTTCAATCGCGTTATAACTTTTCGAAAATTTATCAACTCACAGATAACAATCCGATAGAACGAGCAGACCAAGCAACTCCAAGCCAAATAATAAGAAATCCTAGAGCGTATCCCGTTGAGGTTATGTCCTATACTAATACTCCTTTTTAATACTTACTGTCTATTTCCTGGGAAATAATTTTAAATTCCCAGAATTCCCCGTATTACAGTAAAATGAAGTAGGAAGTGAACAAACCAAACAAACTAATAGAAATCCGTGTTCGAAAAAGGCTAGCCGTGCTGGCTGTGTTAATTTTTTGCCCTAAAACCAAAACGCCAGAAGGTATGCAATCATCATTACAAAACACCTGCATTACCTTTCATTGGAAAGATGTCCTAATGAGGACTTTTAAAAGAACGTTTATTTCTAATTTATATCATAAAATATTAACACCTGACAGAGACTGGCACCTGCGGATACATTCCAGCATTTTGCAACGCTCGTATACTCTAAAAAGTTCTTGCTAAACCCTTCCCATTGAAATATAAATCTCTTTACACTGATCAATGGAAACGGTCGTCTCGAATGTGCTTATCGCCCAGATATTCCCAATCTAACACGGTCAACCCACACGCAAGCGGAACAGCAATAGCGCTGCCAGTCGCAATTTTATGTCATTTTAATCTCGTCCTTACCGAGCAAGCAACACCATGCAAAAGCACCTACCGCACTGGAACTGGATCCTCCCTGGAGAGATACTCCAGGGAAGCTTACTCGGGACGTTCCACCGTTGCCGAAAGGGAAGAGAAGATCAAACACCTACCATGCCGATAGTATTACCGCATTGCAAAACAAACTCGAATGGATCGCCCGGCGCACGACCCACGACGAAGATGAAATGGATTAATTCCACCACCCCTCCCGCCGGGCACTTGGAAGGGACCGCTCGGGAGGGAATGGGGAGCAGAAAGCTGAAACGCACACGTTGTGGAAAGCTGGTGCTGGTGGAACCTTCTGATTAATTCACACTCGTTTCGTTCGGTTATGAAAGCGAGCAACGGGCGAAAGATGTACCAGCCCGGGATGAAGCAACAAGCGTGGCAAGAATTCTCCCGAGGTCAGTCCGGTTAGGACGGACGGACGGTGGGACACGGTCGCACAGCAGCTAGACGCAGCAAGGCATCAAGATTTTATCGCAAAATACGATGCCATCCATCCATTCAGATGGTGTTCAGCTTAAGGTGTACACTACTGGCACACACACACACCCCGGCACGGTAGCCCCAATAGCTGCCCGCCCAATACCGCCAGAAAAAAAGGGAGGCTGAAGTGGTGCGTCCACGCTGGCAGGGTGTCACTTAGTGCCAAATGGAACCATAAAACCTGCAGATCTACATAAAACGGCATTATGTCACCGTCATGCCGTCAAGAGGCGCGTCACGAGCTGGCATTATATTGATGGGCTTCACCGTACATCGGAAGGCATCCGTGGGACGGTCATTCGGGCGACTTTGAAGGATACTTTCACCGGGACTCCTAGATTACTGCCCTGCCCCATGGTCGTTGTGATTATTCAGTGAATTCAGTGTTTCGGCACTTCGGTTTGCTCTAGCTAAACGGGACGGAGTGTAAGGCGGACGGATAACAGTACGCAGTGCAACCAGGATTAAGGACCTCGCCGGTCGCTTTTAAAGATTCAATCAGCTGCAGTAATGCCACCCGACCGTGGTGAACTAGAAAGTTGATACTTCCTTCTACTGCTCATCAGCGGCAACCGGCATGAAAATGCTTCCACTGTGCAAGTCGATGGACTTCTGGTGCAAGGCAGTGCACACGTGCGAAGCCACAGAAGCTCCAGTGCGGATGTAAGGCTAGCGATGCACTTAGACGGTAACTTCAATCAGAATCAATCAAGCGCACAAGTGTAACGCTACCTAATAAGCATACACGGAAGCTAGCTATTGCTAGCGTTCGGGATGATCTTTTCTAGCTGGTTGAGAAAATACCTTCCAAGCCACCAATCGAGACGCTTCGCCGTCTGCCCGGTGTGAGCTGATTAACGGCATTTGCATTCCGGAACCTCTTTCTCGTGCTACGTGCTAAAAGCATCACATCGCAGCAGCACCAGTGAAGCGTTCAGCTTCAAATTATTATCTGCTGGTGTGGAGATAATTTTTCCTTTCAGTGTTGCTTTCTAATAAGCTCAATCAAACTTCACTCCACTGAGGATTTCTGCTGTGCTGTGAAAAAGTATTGAAGCTCCCTATCTCGAGCAACCGCATCAAATAATATCCTTGAACATCCTCGCCGTGTTCGTTTGAGAATTTATGTTGACTTCTTTCGCCCGCTTTTTTTTTCTATACCAAATCGAAAGACAAAATTGATGGTGCTTGTAATGTTCGCCCATCCATTACCTTTATGGGGGGAACTGTTTTTTTTTACGTTGCAGCTTTGTCTGCTCTCTTGTCCATTCGCCGAATAGACGGCGGCATGCAGGAAAACATTGAAGGAAAATTGAAACCCAAGAAACAAGGCAGCACTGCCCCCGGGGGGGAAGCTCACCTAGCTAGAAAAGTTAGTTCTCGCTCCCGAATAAACGGAGACACCCATCTGCAGACGATGGTGGATGGTGAGTCTGTGCTACGGTTTGTCCTCGGGACGAGGCTACTCCCACAGAGAATAAAGCCGCCTACAGCGTACAGATACCCGCTCTGTACCGACCGGAATGATAATGAAAATTGTGCACAAGTGTACCACGGGTCAACCTGTTGTGCGTACTGTACACACTGGGTTAGAGCTTGACAGTTTTACAGCATCCTTCCGACTGGTCTGGTTGGAAGGAATGGAGCTTGTGGTGGGACCCGTTCAGGGCATCCGGTGCGAATGGGGAAAGTTTTTACCCCATTTTCGTGAGTTATTAGTGGCTTAAAAGTTGCACACAACCAAAGCTCCCAGGACGTGGAGTTGGTATGAATTTCACATCCAGGTATGCTGCTAGACTAGTGTGTCTGGTTCAGAGAAACTCCTCGCCATGGAATTTTAATGTGAAATTTATCCATCTCTTGTAACTGAGAGGCACGAAGATAACTATCATGGCAATGAATGTTTTGGTGGCGCTAGATATTTTGCTCGTTTATTGCTTGTTTGTTTCATGTTCAACCATTTAAATACAGGTAGTTTAGTTTTTCGAAATATTTTCTTCAATTGTTTGTAATTGGAATATTTTTTTATGAATCGAAAACTTTCCGTGTAGAGATAAGCTCATAACTAAACATATAAGTTGCTAAAGGGCGAATACTAAACACATCTTCCATAATTTACTCAAAAACACCATAAAAAATGCCATAACAACAACATCAAACACAAAAAACACACGGCGTTTTTGCCTGTTGATCTGATGAAGAGACATTCGCGCACACGCACTCACGTTGTTGTCGAACACAGAATCTCACTTACGGCCAAATAAAACTCCCAGTGGAGTTAAAAACACACTCCGGGTGAAAAAATAGCCTCACAGCCTAGTTACAACACGCCGCTGGAACCTCAAATAATTAGCACCTTTCGTTATGTTGTGCCCAACACTTTTTCACCGCTACTCACACAAACACACACTCCGGATGGTAGACACCGGTACACACACGTGCGCCACAGATAAACGCCTCGCAAGATCAACCCCCCTCCCTTCATTGAAAGAGGGGATGACAACCCGTGCAAACAACGCAACGCTTCGTCGCAGTAACTTATGAGGCGCTGATTCAAGTGCGCGCTCGAGCTGAAGATGCCAGTGAATCGGACAGTGAAGGTAAAAAACAAAGTATGTGAACAATTACAACGCGCCTAGTACAGCCCGGGCTCAGAACAACCTCCCCCCACCCCTCCACCTCCTACCCCCCAAACAGTAGACCACTCGATGTCACCCGTGTGACAGGGGTGGCGTTGGGGCGCCTGACAGCTACGATTGCAATGAAAACAGGGGTTGATGGTGTTTGTTTGTTCGCCGTTGCTGGACAATTGGCCTTCACCTTCACCATCCATCTGCTGGGTGGTGCACGCACGCAGGGAACGCAACAAAACACAGAATCACAATCACACTTTGCACTGCAAACGAGAAATGATCGTGTCGTGCTGGAAACTTTCATTTTTCATTCGGTTTTTTTCTTCTTCTTTTTTTTCAGCGAACACGTACGGGGTGTGAAAATTCTGGCTCCATAACATGGGGTTTTTATTGGAAATCTAGTAGGCGACGTGACACTTTGTTAGGCACATCCACCTGTCAAACAGCCCGTAGTTGGCCCGTTTTCGGTGTTCTAATATCTGTCGCGGCGAGCAAAAAAAAAACAAAAGGTGTTCTATAAACGTTCGTTAAACGGACAGCCACTATTAGCGCGGTACCGATTTCCAACAACACCTGCACAAAAACGTTCCTTCTCCGGCGGACGATGCTGTTGCACCGTACAGATCGCATTTGACACTGACTAATAGGCGTGACGTGACAGCATTGCGTCGCGTTATCATTGCCACCTAAAGCGTGTCTACATCTCGTTTTTCTATCCATCCCTAACCCCCCCCCCCCACCCCCTTCACAAACACCTACAAACTCCGGCCGAGTACCGAGGACGGGCGCGTTATCACATACGCGCGATACGCTTTTTACTCGCGACCATAGCGAGAAGCTGAACGAAACTGTCGCCCAATTGGTTGCTCACGTTGGATCTCGTCCGAACGGATACGTTACGCGCCAGCGTGTGTTACGCCACGATAGTTTGGCACGTGATTTAAGCGTGTGATTTAATTAAACTACATGCTGGAACATCGTAGGTTTTAAAATTTATTTACAGCGAGAGAGAGCGAGAGAAGGAGAGAGCAAAACAATTTAATGTTACAAAGGCGAATTTAATCAGTTGCTCTGTTGTAACACACACGCTCTTGTAAATTATAGCAATATGTTTACACAATGCATTAATTACATCCAAACTAATTGGTACAATTTTGCTTAAAGTACAGTTTAATTATGTTTACCGAAAACATGTCACACCCGATGCCGTGGGTATGAATTATTAATTACATTACAGCAATGCAACAACATTAAACAGTTCTCCTTTGCAAATATTTGGACCACCATTGTACCCAAACAATGGCAACAAAAAAAACTGCAACAAAAAAGAAAACCGTCCATCGCACGTCAACGCCGTGTGTTTGCACGTATGCAAATCTCGATTGCGCGCCTTTAGCGGCCGGCGCACAGCGCTAAGCCGGGCCGAATGTGCGCACCGCTCCGAACCCGATTCGCGAAGGTTTTGGGGTGACAATTTGGGCGAGAATGGAATCGATTGTTATGCAAATATGCGGTGCATAAAGCGAACGGGTACGTTCGTGTGCGTATGCCCGCGAACGAGCAAGTAATTATAAATTATTCATTGCATTCGAGAGCGGAAATTACCGGCGCGTTACCAAGGCCAGGGCATTTCGCATCCGTGTTGGTGGTTGTGCGAAAAGGGCCGTACCCGTGGCACTGGTGGCCGTGGTGTGTATGGGAAATAGTTGAATAGTTTAATACACACAAGAGGAAAAAAAAATACTTTCAGAAGGTGTAAAGAAATTATTGTTGGAACCATTTTTTCCTCCTTTCAAACCGTCGTGACAATTGCACACTCAGATGAATAAAAAAGAACCCCGAATGACACATGATTTAGATGTCTCGTGCCGATTGTGGGATGAATTGTTTGCTAACGGACAATGTTACGAGATAAAATGACATCATTTACGCAAAGTATTCCGGCTTAATCGCTGTATGTGTCACGGGGCATCGCAAATGTACGGTGTGGATAAGTTTCATATATTCGGGAAAAATCCACAGCATCCCATAAAAGCAATCGTTCGGGCCTCGCATTAATCCCCATCATAATACCTTCATTATGCTGCCTATGAACAATGAATGTTTGTATTTTATATTTATATTTTTTTTTCTGGTCGTCTCTATTGACTGAAAACTTTTTGACACGAGCCGATAGAAGAAGCGGCTCTGTGAGCGTGACGCAAATGATACGAGCCCAACGGTGGGACAAAAATGGGAAGCGAAGAAGAGAAAACAAAGATACATCGTGAAACCCTACCCGCACAGCAGGCGAGAAAGGAAGCCTTAACATGTCTGGTGACTAAGCCACAGGTATGTAAGCAGATTATACGCCTGTACGCGAGCCAGCGTGGGAGAAATAATAACAATGCCCAAAACATGATCACAGGAAGGCGCTGTGGATTGCAAAAAAATCGAAGAGTCAACAGCTTTTTAAGCACCGATTGTGATTCAATTGATAGCTATAATTTTTTATATATTATTTCAATAAATACTGCCAGATGACTTAGAGACATCATAGTGTAAGAATTTAGTACTTAGTGCTATACCTTTACAGTACAGTAGACTTATGTCTTTAAATGTTGAGTCTTAATATTCATATGCAGAATATTAAGCACACTATTTTACGGATTTAGATTATCCTGCATAGCTCAAGGCAGTGGAGGGATCAATTTAAAATTTAATTTAAAAATTATTTACTATGAGCTGCTCACACCCGAAACTAGATCGAAACAATTAAAAAGGGTTCTAAACGAAGAATCACAGCAGAGCCTTACTTACTTACTCATAAGGCGCTACAACCGCTTCGCGTTCTTCACCTGCTGGAGGAGTCCTCCAAACCGCCTACGGTCGAGCACCTTCGTCTGTCAATCCATTATCCTGGCCTTTCTGGCATCTCAATTTGGGCCATTCCACGCCTCCTCTGTCCATGTGAACGACCTAAAAGGACTTTACCGGCTGGGTCGTCCGGTGTCATTCCCATGACATGACCAACCCACCGAAGCCTGGCGAATCAAATCTTGCTGTACGACAGTGAGTTCGTCGTGCAGTTCGTATAGCTCGTGATTGTAGCGGCTCCTCCATTGTCCTTCCGGACACAAAACGGTGCCAAAAATTCTTCATGAGCATCTTCCTCTCGTCAGTTTTGGACAAAGTCCCTGTCTCACAGGCGTATGTACTGGAACTCTATAAGTTCTATATAGTCCCAACTTCGTTCGTCGTGGCAGGTGTTTTGAAAATGAAAATAATGAAAATAATTTCCATTAAAACCGCTAGGTATCCATATCCAAGGGCATTCTGTTAAAATGAAAGACGACAGCAGAACTCTGTGCATAATTAGCTGCAAATCAGAGTAAAACTATCAGTTGTAAGAAAACGCCCGTACTCCTTTGAAATAGAGCTCAAACGGATAACTTTACATATGCCCCGATATGACGGAGATGAAGCGCTTCACATACTCTAGGGAGTAATTTAAAATTTGTCATCTGTCTAACACTGAGATTGACAAACCATTCGAAACGTTTCATCAGAATTTCAACTATCTCTAGAATCTACCCTGTGTCCAGTCTGTGCTATTCCAAACGCAACTCTGCATTCAGAAAATTCAACCAACTGCACCATTCGTACAACCAACATCCTACACTCGGAAAGCCACGGGACAGTGCGGATGATTCGGAGCAACTCCCAAAATATCATTACTACCTTCAAGTGCATTCATTATGAGTTTGCGTAGCTCTTCACGAACTTGACTTCTGCCGCAAATAAACGAACTCGCTGTGGATCGTCCGAACCAATGGCTGCGGGCATTACTACGGAAGGGCAACTCCACCGGCAGTTCGTTTCCTTTTTTTTTTCGTCCTGCTACGTCAGTAACATTCAGATGGAAACGTTTCACCAACCTTATCACACGAGCAAAGGCTTCCCAAATGCCAATTTCTCCTGCCTGGTAAGATTAGTTCCATTTGTGCATTTCTCTCTGTTCCTGCATGCGATAGTGCTGGGGGAACGAGTTCTAAAACTCATTCGCTAGCACTTTTGACTGCCCGTCAGCAAAAAGTCCTTTATTCACACAAAGCGCACATCCTCGATGCGCCAGCTCACACTGCCATAATGAGGTGTCGACGATGAGCCTTTTCTGTGTTTGAACGGCTTCGAACACCAAAGCCCCTGCAATTTGGCCTAGATTTGCTTGCTCGAGACTCCCGGTTCGAGATACAAATCGATTAACTTTTATTTGCTTCCATTTGCAGTGCCAGTCCGAGCGGGAAAGTTCATACCTATGGATGGACGGTGAAGGTGCAACTAGTAGCACACATGTTTGGCTCACCTAACCTTCGTTTGCGTGCTGGCAAAGCTTCGCTTGGCAAATATACGAGCCAACAGGTCATCAGCAGGATGTGTACATCGATGGGTTCATAAATACCGATGTCTATGCAGGACTAGCTTCTATGCTTGAATGGCTTTCAATAGAATCACCTTTCCTGTTCCTGTGATTAAGCATTCTGTCCCTCTGTCTTACTCTCTCTCTCTTTCGTACATACGTATTATTTGTCCGTTCCATTTGAAGCACTACCACAAAACGCATACACCATTTGTTGAATTGATAATAGAATGTCCGTGCGGCCCTGAAATGATGTGGCCGTCGTGCTCGTTCGCCCAACTATGCACCACGGTACACATCCTCACGGGGCTTACGGTAGGAAGAAGAATTTGCATTCGCCAGTTGGTTCGACTGGAACTTTATGCAAAGCGTTGCGTATACCTTTATATGGCGCCAGCACTCAAATGTCAACCAGGGCATGGCAATGCAGAATGTCCTTCTCGTGTTCGGACGTACGGTGGTAGTGGTAGGATCTAGAAATTCTACCCACTATGAGCGGGCTATCCTTGCTCTGACAAAGTGTGTGAAGCTATGATACCGTTCATGCACTGAAATGCTTTGTTCTGGATTCTGAGAAAATTTGGGGAAAACATGCTTGTTATTCTATTGCTTTTATTCTACATCTCTAGTCCAAGTTGTCTAAATAGGAATTCTCATTGTTTAAACTCAATATTACTAAAAAGGCTTATACAAAGAATGGATCGGTGAGATGAAACTTATGTCAAACTGATTGCTAATGGTCATATATCGATCATATTTGGCCATCTCAACAGTAGCGGAAACAATAAATTACTTTCCAATAAAAACCCCAACGAGCGGCGTAATACGTTGCATACCCTCAGGCGTTTGAAAATAGTAATGGGTCGGAATATTTCAACACTTCAACCTCTGTCTAAGCGGCAAAGGTTATACAACCGCTTATGACAGGACGTAAGACAGATTTCGGATACAGGTATCTGCCACACTAATCGCAATAAAAAAGGTTTCCAATAAAACAGCAAATCAATATGCCGGGTCAATAATCATAGAAGCGTAAAATTAATGCATAACACCAGTTCCCTTATTAACGTCCCATACACACATCTACTGCAGGTTAACGAAAGATGCTATCTGGTGCCTCAGTTTCCTCCCATTTCACGCACAAATCAACAAGTGTTTGCCTCTGTTTACCGTAACAGTAATTGCCTGCTGTCAACGGGACCGGCATGCCAATCACATCATGTGCAGTGTGCCGATATTCTTGGAGACGAACGCTTCCGTTTCGCTTCCACTTCAGCACTCGAGAACGGTCTCTAGTGGCTCACGCTAGTACGATAAAGCTAATCTTCTGCCGTTGCTGTTTTCCTGTCAGCGAAAGCGGCACGGCACCGGAAATGGTTGGAAATTGAGCAAAACGCAACGGGAAACGTGCAAGGCTTTGCCGGGCCATAGACCGTTGATAAATAATTAACGAACACTCACAATGGCGATCGGGAACTGTGCCTTTTCTGTGCTGACCGGGGTGCCCTTTTCTTTTGGCACAGTAGCAGCACGACTAGACGGGCCACCGGTTTCACATTCACTCCGGTGGAAATAAAATGGCAAAGACTCCAGAAGGCAAAGACTGACCACGGGATTATCTTCCCCAAAACAAGCCCCCCCAAACAGGGGGGGGGGGGGGGAGTGGGGGGGAAAACCGCCAATATCTAACGACCTGCCCGACGCGTTTACGTTCACTAATTAGCAGAAGATTAGGCAGGAAAGTGAAGACCTGTCTGTGGCGTTCGTTTCGAATTCAGCGAAAGTTCGCCATCGCACCTGACCGGTGATCAATAATTTGGCCGCTGGCAAACGGTTCGTGACATCAGCGTTTCGCCCGAGGTGAAACGGGAACCCAGTGTACCGGGGTTGGAACCCGGAAAGGCAGATAAGCGGACCGAGCTAATCAAGATCTTACCAATGTTGATCACCTGATAGCACAAAGCCTCTTCGAGGCGGAGTAAATCAAACTGACAGCAGCGGATTTGCTTCATTGTTTCGGCGTATGAGATTGGATAGTGCTGATGAGAGGAATAGATTGGAAAATTAAGATTACGGATGGAAAAGTTTGACAAACAAACCAAACAACTTTACTTGTGATTTAGTACTTTTCACCGTAGGCTACTTAGCACACATCCAATCTTCAAATATTTTCAATTTTTTTTTCAAATATAATTTTTAAATTAAAACTTTGACAAATAAAATAAGTTTAAACTTTTACTAAATCTCGACTAAATAAATAAATTTTAAAAGGCCTCTCAAGGGTCAAGGGTTTTCAAGGGGAACAAACAGACAGTCTAATGGCGTAAATAAGATACATTTTTCATTTACTTACTATGGCCAAAATATTCTTTTGATGCAAATTACCTGCAAGTAAAAGAAAAATTGCACATTAATTACATCGATAAACTGTTCGTTTAACAACTACGCTTTAAAGAGTTTGTTTTGAAATCAAAACCTCAACATTTAATAGGTGTTATTGCTATCCCCGTCCAAAGAGTAACCTAAATAATGCATAATCGATTTCAACTCCTCCATAATCATCATGAAGTAACGAACCCATCATCTGTACGCAACATTTAATGAACCGGAATGCACTTTACCCGCCTAGCGCCAGGGTTGATAAACTCGTGGGAGCACCCTCAGCCCCGCTTACACCAAACCACGAGTCAAACGCTTAAAAAAAACCACTTTCCTATCCCACGATCTACCTCCGATCGTGCTAAACATTCATCGCTCTTAAACATCGGTAGCACCAAACAATTGAACAAAACAAATTGCAAACCAAAGTGTACGGTGCGTAACACAAAAAAACATAATAAACAATCGCACAATTTCTGCACTGTTTTTCCGGCCCATCGAACAAAAGCCGGAGAGCGAGTTTTCCTCCCCGCATTTTCTTGTTTTCCACTCCGTTTGCAACCGGGGAATGTCCGTGAACTTTGGGGTCCGGGTTCGGTCGGTGAGTTTTTTTCTCCACTGTGCTGTCAATAATAACTATAAAAAATGTACACACTCAAACGGCGCCATCAAAGCAATTTCCGCTAATTAGCCAACTGTTTGCACACGGCGAAGTAATGGATGAGCAAGCGGTTGAGACAGGAAAATCAACGCCTACCGTGATGTTTCTTCTTCGCCTTCCATCGCCACGGCGAAGATTTCTGCTGCTGTTGTTGGTTGGTGTTTTGGTTTTTTTTTTGGGAGGAAATGCGTCGGTTGGCCGAGTTATATTGGCGATACCGAATAAAAGAATACATTAAAACATCAATAAACCATCGCCGTCGAGTGGTTTATGTTGCGCCACGTAAGGTCATTGCCCATCGGTAGAGGCGCGTCATTCGCCCACGCATCAGCCGGGGATGATGGCTAATTGCTTGCGACGTCAAGATTGGCGCACTCGTACGAGGGCAAATCATTTCCTCCACCCACAGCGCTCACAGCACAATTATCGCATCGATGACACTCATCTGTAGCGGCACGAAATCACGCCATGCCAGGTACGAGCGGTGGGAAATTCATAAAACAATCATTATAACCACCCACAGCCAAACGCAGACCTAAGACGGCCACTGCGAGTGGGTGTGGGTGGGTGGTTGACTGGGAGTGATGGCACGGTAGATCCATCCTCCAAGAAACGGGCGAATCCGAATGCAAAAGCACCGACAAAACAACGGATTTATCTTCAACTCCAACCGGGTGCTGAAGCTGTCCGGGTGATCTCACGCCTTACACTCGCTACAAAGTACTAACAACAAGGCCCACCACGGGTAAAGACTGAAGCAACTGTCAACAGGCAGCGTACGGGGGTAATCACCTGGATGCACCCAGGAGAAACCAACAGCTGGTGGAAATGGAACTCGCAGTAATGCTGCCATTTTTTGCAACAATCTTCAGCGACGAATCGCGTGCAGACGAGTGGAAAATTTGTTGCAATTTTTCTGCAAACTCGGGGGGGTGTTTGGGTGCCAAATGGGATGGGAATGGGAAGTTGTTGGGAGGTATTCTTTCGCTAAATGGTGCATTGAAAAATTATGCTGGCTTCTTTTTCACTTAAGCGACCCATTCACGTTGAGTTCGTGCAACGTTTCGACGCAGTGTGACGATAAAGGAACCAGTTGGAGGCGTATTGGTGTAGCCCCGTTTTTTTTTTCTTTTGTAATAGAAGGAGTGATGGGCATTCAACAACTAATATTAGCACAGAATGTATAAGCAAACATGCTAGGAAAAAGGTTAAAATAAGAGAAATAAATATGAACAATATCAAAGTCTATTGTTCTAGATGGCGGTAGCACTTCTCTATCCAATATTTTTATATCTTTGTCACGTTTGTATACACGATGAACCTTTCTACTAAAACGCTACATTCGACAAAGCCTTTTGATTGTGAAATTACATCCAGATACCAGCTTTCATTCCATTTCCTTCCCGTGCAGACGGACTAATCGGTGCTGCCGTTGTT
The DNA here is from genome assembly GCF_943734725.1 of Anopheles marshallii. Classification (NCBI taxonomy): domain Eukaryota; kingdom Metazoa; phylum Arthropoda; class Insecta; order Diptera; family Culicidae; genus Anopheles; species Anopheles marshallii. The sequence goes on from NC_071327.1 coordinate 62,912,422, forward strand.
TATCCGTAAACTGTCTCAACTGTCATTACGAACCTGGCACCACCGACAGTTTAACCGGTGAACGGAACCAACTCCGGCTAAACTGCTGCATCTATTGTTTTGCTGTGCCTCTGCATGGTTGCTGCTGCACTCGGTGGAGGGAACGGAAAATTGTAATCGGCCATGAATGCAATGCACTGCATTGTGTTAGGCACTTATGATTTTGGCGTACAATTTTGTGGAAAGCGAACAAGATGCTCCACAAAACGAGATTCGCGATGGACGAAGATGGCTTTGGGTGGTACGGTGTGTTCTAACCTTCTTTTATTTTCAAAATTGTCCGAACAAATGCGATGAAATTTCTCAGACCCATGTCAACAACACCATTGTTGTGAAGCTTAGCAATTGTTGGTTTCGCACAACAATAAAAGGCAATTTGGGCAGTCGTTGGGGTTCGAACCAGCGGCAGAGTATGTTACATGTTTTGCAGATGTAAATACCCGGAATAGGTTGCTGCAAACCCTGCCGCAGCATGTTTCAAACATTGCTTAGCTCTAGTTAAAATTCTCCTACAAGTATGCAATTTGCAGTACAAAGCGATACAATTGGTTGGCCTTGTACGGAATCAATTTACGTAACACAAGTAATTCAAGTGAATTATTCATCCTTACCATTCTTCCAGGCACTTTAGCAAAATAATTAATTAAACATAAGTTTCTGCTCTGCTGCAATGCTGCCATAAATTTAAATTCAAACAACATCATTACCGACTAAAGTGATGTTGTGATTTGCGTTATTGTCTATCTAAATCTTTACGAGCATTAAACCGATAGCAAGCCATCGAATTGCTGTCCTTTCGTGGGCATTTACTCATGTAGCACACGCCAACAACAAATGCCCTGAAGCACGCCAAAGTAAACCGAATCCGATCCACTTGCACTTCATTATTTAGCCCTGCACTGGCCGTTTGTCAGCAGAGCATTAGTAGCTTGCTTAGCTGAAATGCATAAATCGATTCCGTGTGTGCTGTGCTGGCCTTTGGAGTAAGCAATGTCCCACCATAATGACGATGGTTCAAGGCTGGTATTGGTGTTGGCCCACGGCAGGACTCCTGTTTCCTCATTTCGCGGTTGCATCGCTCGGTGGTCGTTGCACGTCTGTCAACAGAGCGCCGGTCATGCATGTAAATGGCGATGCAATTTCCCGTGGACACAAGCGGTTCATTTACACACACCCGTACTGTCGTCGCCTGCCGACCGGGAAACTACCACATGGGAGGGACGGTTGATAAAAGCCAACAATACCATTACATGGAAGTGTAAATATGGCAAGGAATAATGTTGTTCCATCGTGGTTTTACTGTGGATGGTATACAAATCCTTAAGCTGTGGGCTGTGCTGTTGCCATGTTAATATTAATCGACCAACAGGCTGTTGGGTAAAACAATAAACGTTTTTGTCTGGCAGAGAATCTTTGAAAAGATTAATAATAATTAATGAAAGAATTTATTTCGTAAAGTATAGTAACATTCATGAGACTATCGACAATTTTCAATAAAAAAAACTTCTCACTGCCACAAAGACCATCATTCTAAAGGTGTCACTTTTACATCTAGTGCTCTGTTCTATATACACATCTAGAAACTGTATTGCATCCCCTCATCCCATCTGGTATTCGATACGTCTACCATTCGCAAACATGTGCCATCATCGTACCGTCGGGGGTACATCTCACAACAAATAGCTGTGACCAGCGGTTTATGTACTCGGAAAGCATAAATTTACACCTCATCATGCACTCCTCATCGATGGCCCCACTGTTCATTATGCACGAGTGACTCGAGTGAGATGATTAAAGGATTCCCGGTAAATACAGACTCCACACAACGATTGACCATCGATGATAATTTAAACGGCAAACAAACCTTCGAGCTGAGCAAATATTGGCGAGTGCTGTGGATTCATCACGAACAAGGGATGTGATTTAATTAGCTCATTTTGGTTACCGGTTTGGGGTATAAACTATTTTTTTTATTTAACGCTTTTGATTGCTTTGATATACTCTATTTGATTTATTGCGTTAAATTCGCTTGAAATAAACAGCAGCGTAAACGCCTGCAGCATATGCAAACCGCATTACAAAACGCCTTAAGTAATGCAACCATACAACAAAATAGCATTTCAGGGCGTTATTTATACCATTTCCAGTACATTTCAACCAAAAATGATCTACAGCTTACAGGTACACCCCAAAACATACATAAAAAAAATATTTATTTATTTTTATGTGTCAACCAAGAACAGATGTTGCTTAATTTTATTGTCCTCACTTACAACACTCACTGCCATTACCGTCAACATTGTGCTTGTGGGAAAAAAGCCGACAAAGCATACACATTAGGACGGGTTTTGCATTCCGCACCGGCCATTCCGTTCGCTTTAATATCAAATTGAATAAACATTCCGCACGAACGAAACATTATACCTTCATGAACCCCAGAAGCCAATTTGTAGCCGAATTGTGCTTCCTGCTTCTAATGAATGGTGAGAACCATTCTGTCCGAAAGCGGTTTTTGTTTGGAAAGTTTGTGCCATTCGTCCGCCTTCTGGATGGTGGCATCGCAAAAATAAAAGAAGCGATTCCGATGGAACGAGAGCAGCGGCAGCGTTTGTCATTTAGCCGTTTGACGCTTGCTGCTCGGCGAAATTAGACCAGCCGTAAATGGTACTTGCGTGTTTCTAATGCTAGATAAGACAAGATTGAACAAAGCAAGTGGCAGAAAATTATGAATTATGTGCTAAGTTTGCGAGAAGCCGTCGTACACTCCATTTCTTTTTCCCCCTTCGATGCAGCACTCCGCTGAAACCATTCCCGATAGAAGTTAGGAAGCTCCAGAAATCGGCCACCGGGAGGAGTAGTTCGAAATTAGCAATGGCGTTAAATAATTCATCACCAAACCGGGCAACCAGCTTTATTCATGGCGAATTTCAACCTCTCCATCAAACAAAAAAAACTCAAAACCCACTCCACCTTGACCGGCTACGCCGTATGACCTTCCCGGTGGGCAGCACTAGACAAGTGTCAAGAAGCGCCCGTGGTCACGGAGAAGGGAAACACAAAAAAGTAGCATAAAGTGCACACATAAAAAACTTCACCTGGGTGCAACGGCACGGAAGCGTTCTTCCACGAGATACCGCTATGTTTATGAACGTCGCACAGACCGCGAAGCTGCTTTTCGCACGTACATCAGCGACAGCGAGGAAAGAAATCTCCCGTAAGATACCTCCAAAGGCCGCTTCATTCTACGATTGGCCAAGAATCCACAGCTCACAGCCGACTAGAGGGTTGTTATCTTCGTGACTCGACCGGGAACGTGGCGTTAAAGTGGAACTGGAAAGGAAGAAGGTTGTGCCATCGGCTAGCTTGCTGAAGCTAACGCACAGTTATCGGTTTGCATATTGCTACAGCAGTTCGAGGCAGTACCGGAAGCAGCTAACCAACAAAAAGCATACCCCATGGCAGGGCGAACAGGCGACGCGATTAATTAGATATAACTTAGACGTCACCACCCAACCACTAGCGAGCCATTTGTCACTTACCCCCTTTTTTTTTTTGCTTGACCAACCCTGTGAACTAAGGTAAGAATTGTGCTTGGTGTACCGCAACATTCGCCTAATGGATCTTTGTTGTTAGACATAAAAAGCCTACCAGCCGGACATTGCCGCTGCGGCAAGTATACGCACTTGTCCGCGAGTACGGTCGAGCAAAAAACCGAAACAAAACAAAAAAAAAACCCCGAGCAAAATAATCTTTCACCGATGGCTCTTATGCTGCTCTTAAACGCTCATCATCATCATCATGATCATCTTTCGTCTTGATCTTTCTAGCGGTTCTTGGCGGAAGACTCGTGCCATCTTCCGCTCTGCCATCTCCCATTTCCGTCCCTTCCCGACTGCGGGCGTGTATCTTGATTGATGGGACTTTAACACTCAACGACAGCCATCGTTAAGATATGCGGCCTAGATATGCTAAAAGTAAACATTGCTTCCGCTGGCAACGTGTGTATGTGTTTTGGGAACCAAACATTGGACGATTTCGGGGGCAATTCATAAATCCTATTTAGCAAAAAGAAACGGAAGGTTTTTTTTTTCTTTGAAGGTCTCAATTTGATAAACGAGATGGCAGACATTTACCTTTATCAAGAGTATTGCTCACATGCATAATAATGAAACAAACGCTCTACATACATTCAAATAAACAGTATATTGAAGGCAGACGAGGCAGATGCCACTGTAGTCACATTTATAATAAAGGCATCTTGAGTGAGAAAATCACTCTCTTATGTCACACTTTATTACAAACTGCAATTGAGCTTTGTCGGTGTAAACATTAGCTAAAGTTTCGATAACTTGGCCTGCTAAGTCGAAGATGTAAATGCAGAATCTTCTCGACAGCAATAACCTATCAATTATACCAAACAATAGCTCATTAAGCTTCAATTTAATCTTATTGACTTACAGCCACGAAAGGTGTCCTGCAGTTAATGAAGGTTCTCGCTGCGTAGTCCATTGCAAGCACGGTGCAAGTCATGATACACCGACATTTTGAGTAACTCCTACAAACCACCTTCAGAATTCAGTTCATAGGATCAGGTCGAGCAGAATGGATTGATCGATCATGACGGGAAATTATTGGAGTTTCGCTTCCATTGCAGCACGGCGTTGTCGCACGTAACGTCGTAAGGTAATTACGTCGAATTAAGGTATTGACATTTATGAACTACCGCGACCTTGTTACGACCCATTGGGCTAATGATGTAACCATTACCAATGAATATGATCATTGCGAACGTGCTATTAATATCTCGATGATATGGCGCTTAATTTGCAAAAGCAAAAACCCTACTTCAAACGTTGTTTCTGGGCTGTGTGATACCCAACAGCTCCTATTTCCTTCACAACATACGATGCTAATGCAAATTTACTGTTTTAGATATCAAATAAGGAGTATAAACCGAATAAAAATAACTCGTTCGATCGGGAAATATCATTCACCAACAAAAAACAAGGTCAACTATCAACTGCGTTGCTTTCGGCGCCACCGGTCCCTCAAGATACGGTGATCCGAAGCACACAAAAAGCGTTTCACCAGCAAAGTTGGTTTCACTTTCATACATCACTGTCCAAAAAACCAACCTCCCCACCTTCCCCCTTCCAAAACGATATGTGACACTTGCCCCGATAAATGTCACCGTTTGTTTGCGGCTTAGAGAACGGCTGACCACGGCTGGCCGGGGCGGATTATCCAAAACAGACGCCAACTCAACCCGGCCACTGGGAGTCGTAACGAGGGTGTAGGTGTTTTGGACCCCGTTCGTAGGTTTCGGTTGCCAAATTAGGTACAACCCCTGGCTGGTTGTTGTTCGTGGCGCGTAGTTGCGTGGTACGGCTCAGGTTGAACGTTTCTGGCGGGGTGATTTTTCGTTTTGGCAAAGAAATGAACCACGTACGAAGAACGTACTGTGCGAACAATGAGTTTGGAGTGTGGAGATAGTGTGTTCCCCAGCCAAGTTGGTTTCACAAACGGCCCACACGATCGCAGGGAGCGATCGAGAACGGAATGGAACGCTTACTGGAGCAGGTTCGAGGACACCCACAGAGCACGGAGCAGCACATTATAGGATCGTTAAATGCAGATTTTAGCCACATTTTAATGATCCTCAACGATGAGCTTGACTATTCCGAAAATGTAGGCTTCGTTTGCTTGCAAAACGAATCAATGATCGAACAGTGTTTTGTGCTTGAAATGGGGCACCAAATTCGAATGACATTGATGGAGGTAATGGAATTTCTGTATGACATTGATAAAAAATCGTCCGCTAATCAATATCTAATGACTATCTATCTAATGGTTCGTAACCATCAATCAATACAATGGCGATACCATACACGGCCCGATGAGCCATGCGGAGGTGTCTCAATCATCAAACAAATCCAACTCGATGATGAGCGTTTGCACAAGTTGCTCATTTGCAACTGTTTTTTTTTTTTGTTGTTGTCTTTCGTTTCGTTCAAGCAGCAAGCCACCAATGTGTGCGCATGTGTGTCATTTACTGGCAAGTATTGCAAAAGCACAATTTGATCACCCGTCGATTGAAACACTGACTGTTGGCGATGCTAATTGGCTGCCCTGCACTGTGCGACCGTTCAATCAACAATGGCCGCTTACACTGTCCGCTACTACGCCCCCGGAACGGCAGTCCCTCTGCCGGGAAAGTAGTGAAACTTGACACGCTTTTTTCGCTTCGATTCAATGTCACATTTGTTTTTGTCGCCACCAATATGTCGGTGTAATTGTCAGCGGTGCCCCGGACCGCGCACACGCCTTTCTACCGTATCTATTTTCCGCCATTTTATTGTCACTGTGGCGATGGCGCCCGGTTTTAGTGTGCCAACGTTCCAACCCTTCCCCGGCACGGTGCCCTTTACGGGTGGCGAGTTGTTAAAAGCGCTTAAAAACCTTCACCGTATCCGCCACCGTTTGGCCGTACCGTGCACATTTTAATCACTCGCAAAACCATTTTAGGGTTTACCACAGTCGGGAGGATGAAGGTTTCAATCGCATGCTGGATTGCGGCAATGATCGTTTTCCGCTCGGACCGATTGGTGGTGATCGATGCGAGGTGGTGCGTTTTCGTTTTGGGCGAAGCAGATTGTTCAACCGTTGACCGTTTGCTACCGAAATGGAGCTACTGGGTGTTGGTGTTACTAGCCTGTTGCAAGGTTGCGGAATGTCGAAAAGTGTAAACAATTGTCCGGGAGCGAAATTGATCCGAACGCGAACTAATGCGTTACTGATGTTTGTTTGACAGCATCAAGGTTGTCTTAAGCAAACAGTGATGTGTTGGACACGAATGAGGGTACAACTACGACAAAGAGTTGATTACTTACTGTAAAGTTCGCTATCCGTCCAGGAATACTCCAATATCTTTACCACTCACTTTTGGACTTCACAACTTCAAGAACTGCCAAAACTTCAAGTTGTTACGCAGCTTACGCAATTTGGTGAGCAAAGGTTCCCAACCTAATGCATATAGTTTTATCACAACATCCAAGCTGTTTATTCCGCCCCGGAATCACCTTATCTTATCACACACACGATTTATTAGAAGGACCGGCGCAGGTAAACAACCTCCTGACTCTTATCAGCTTAGCGCGTGGGTTGAACGCTCATACGCCCAGCCGTTTTGGATGATTTGATGTTTGCCAATGCAAACACTATTACCCCCGGCCCCGGCGGCTTCCGGCACCAACACCGTTCGGTAACACTATTTGCACCCGTGCGAAATTGCACCAACGCTCGCATGGAACGAAAGGCAAACGTCAAACAGCGCGCGGGACGAAGTTGACATCGAACTTGGCGCGGTACACAACCGGTGGAATTTTGTTCGCGCAATTACTTCCCTACCATATGGGTCGAGCGGAGCGCGTACGTAATGGTTTTGACATTCCGGTTCGAATAGACACTAAAAGCGCGCAGGTCACCAATAAACTGCAAATAACCTTCTGGTGTTTTTCTTATTCAGGGGATCCACTCACTCGCCGCTTCACGTTGGTCCAGCCCACGACATAAAACCAGCACTAATCGATGCAACAGATATTGGTGTAATCGTACAGCACGAGGAGGGACAAACAAATTCCCAATCATATAACCTATTGAACCGACTCGCTTAACCACCGCTGGACAACGGATACACCCACACACTCAGCCACACAAAAACGGATCGGTTGTGCAAATGCAAACACTGCACCGAAACGCATTTGCACTAAATCAATACACGCACGCTAGCGGAAAAGGCACACAAAACTCGCAACCACAGCGGCTTTGGGAGTGCGCGAACCACCGACGCCCGAGCCACGTTTCAAGAGAAATGGCGTACGCACTGTCGACGGCATCCACAGCTGAACTGACACTGCGTGTGTGCAACCTTCCCGCGAGCCGAAAAAACAAGCCCCCAAACCTTCGTTGCTTGCTGCGAGCGCCGAGTGGGACCGAGAGCGGGACCACAACCCCGAAGCGAAGCGGACACACTCTCACAACATCCCACCACAGTGCTGCAATGGTAAAGATCTGCTAGACATAGGGGAAAAGGGAGAGGGATGCACTTTCCTGCACACAACGCGATCTTCTCAAACGTGAACGCGAGCTAGCGATCGTTGCGTCAAATTTCTTTCGTCTCTCGCACTCTTCAGCTCTCTCTCTCTCTCTCTGAGGGTGATCGTGGCTCGAGCTTGGCGGCTGATATCGAGCGGTGAAAGATGAAATGAATCAACACGCAGGAAACGACATGACGCTTAGCTGATCGTAATCGATTACAGCAGCGTATCACGGCGAAGTGAGTGTGCAAGTGGAACGGTGACCATAACAGATGGACGGAACAAAACAAACAAAAGCATATCAACGTAACCGTTAGGTGATTTGGAGGTGGCGGAGGAGGAAAGAGAGTTATGTTTTGTGTTTTAAATTTAATTTAATTAAACAATTTTGTGATTTCGGGGCCAAACTTGATGTAGGGCTTTAATGTTAATCAATCATTGCAATTATATATTCCGGTCTGTCCATCATTATTTTAATAATACATAACTTTTTAATCTTTAATTATGCGTAGAAAGGATCATAAATATTTTTAAATTTTACATTAATTATAAAGAAATATTTAAGAATTTAAAGAAAGTTGATATCACTAGCCAGTTCCTTTCTGCTAACGAGATGCAAAGTGATTGTTCAACTCAACTGATCGTCACTCATGGAATAAGCAATAGAGCAAAGGGCTTTAAGAAAGACATCTTCATTTGGGAAATGTCTTCCATTTCTTCTTCGTGCTACTGGCACATACAATCCCTTCAAAGCCCTGCAAGTTGACCTGCGACAACAGCGCTGAACGAGAACGATCGGGCAACACACTTACGTGGGAACTGGGAACGAAACAGTGAAGATCGATGGAATGTGTTTGAAAGCGGACAAAGTACCAAGAGAGTGGTGGGGGAAATTGTTTGCCATGGCACGGAGACGCACCGAAGAGTACGTAAGCAAACAAACTGGTGGAACAGTTTAAGGCGAGAAACAGGCAAGATTTGTCCCGGAGCACTCGAGACGACAGACCGGTGAGCTAAATACGGTAATTAGAGGAAAGCACCCGGTGCGTGGCGGATGTGAAGCTTGATGATGGAATGCTTGGTGGTGTGTGACACTGCTAGTCATTTTTGTTTCACAATTTTTACTAACATTTTTATATGCTTTTACTATAGCTTAAAACAATTCAATTACATTTTTTTGTATAATTTATTTATGACATAAAATTTAAAATTTAAAGAAAGATATTCACGTTTACAGGCACCTTAATGCATGTATACCGAGCAGTGCGGTGCAAAGCGAATTCCGAACCAGAAAAGCATACGCTGCCGTCCCGTGTCATTCTGCAACAGTATAGCCACTGTAAATGCAAACGACCGCAACACATCAACAAAGCGGGCCCACAAATAAACACCGTGCAAACAAACCAATGCGTCAACGCAACCGAAAGCTGCTGTCGCCTTCCGTTTGGGTGTCAGCAACTTCAACTTCGGTCGGCGTCGGTACGGCAAATGCGTTTGCTGCTGTTCCATGTGTGCCACATTCCAGCCGATCCGATCGCAGCAGGGGCCGGTACCGTTTTTGGGGTGGGATTAATCTTGCCTATCGATTTCGTAGTGCAGGACCACATTGCACGGCCGATTTTCGATCGGTCCTCGAGCGAACGGTTTCGGGGAGGAAGTGATTGCATAAATCGACCGGAGCGTGTAGTTTTCGCGAAAGGTATGGAACTCGCCATCGTTCCACTGCAGGTGTGATGTAAGAGTCTGCAGGTGGTGCAGGTTCGTTTCGTTTTTTTTGGAAAACATTAAATCCTTTCATTTTTGTGAGCGGCTCATGAGTGATCTAATCGCGTGATGTATAATAATTACCGATTGATTATTATATTTCAACTTAAAAAAACAGTCCAATGAATAGGATTTACATGATAGCTCCTGCAAGAAGTCTAGCTAAACGCCTAAAGGTATGCAATTCGCTTTGCAAAAAGTTCCTTTTGTTACCGTGTCCGCAACTTCAAAGGCACTTTTGGCATACATCGCATACCGTTCGACATCGCGCTACGGGATTAAACGCAAATAATTACTAATTATTTGCGATTATTCTTCATCTAGCTGTGAAATTATTCTTCACCGTATAAAAACACCGGTCATCCTAAGGCAAAAAGCACACACGCCGCTTGCGTTCAATATTTTCGCACACACACACACGCGCACACAAAAAAACATTCCACCGCTCATTAGCATTTCGACATGATCTGCGCTAAAATCTCCCACCGTCAAACATCGCTTAAACCGTTGCTCGCTGGCTTTTCGATATTTAATCGAATAAATTATCGTAACGTTTGGCTGCTTAAAGTCAACACCATCGCCATCATCGTCCTCATCATCATTATCGTCTCTGGCATCGAAAAGCAACCACATCATAAATGGTATTAGATATGCTTTTGCAGCAAACATAAAAGACTTTCACGGTGCGATGATAGTTAGCTGATGGTAATGTGTTCACTCGGAGATGGAAAATCACCAGAAAACCACGGAGAATGGTAACAATTTTCCATTATTCATGCTGTTGTCGGTTGTCGGTCGGTGTAGATGACGGCACACCCTTACAATCTAGCTCTCCCGTAGCAAAATCGTTGACAAAACATGGGTGCAAAACCACCAGAAACAGAGCGACACAATCAAATCAGCATAATTCAGAGACAATTGTGAGTCCTGCCCGTACATAAGGCTTCTGGTTTTGGCTTCTTCGGACGGTTGTTCGGACTGTGGCAAACATCGCACCGAAACGCAAACACTCTCCGTGCAAGCGGTCGGGAAATATTGGCCAAGTGAAGGAAAATAATGTACAGTTGATTACTTAATAGGAACGAATTAATTTCATAATTGAATTTATATCAGCACAAACATCAACGTTCACACCGTCCATTGTGGAACACTCTCGTATGCGGTTCGTAACGATGGGGTGAAAGCGTTGCCTACATGCAGGCGTATTCAGCCATTACTGAACCACACTCAGCTGTTTTGCAACTTGTTGATAGAACTGCCCGACCCAAAAACGCTCACAAACCCTCTGTACCGTAATGACCATGCCGATGGGAAGGACTTCCAACGGCTCGCACGAAGGTGGTACTGCAACCAATTTCATCATGTCGATTATTGGTTCGGTTCAACGCGGTGGAAGAAATTGCACAATACCGTCAACAACACGCTCATCCTTCCATTTTGCTACCGGGGAGTAATGTTCTCCGAACGAATTATGGTGCGAGGTGTTGAAAACGGAAAGCCACAATCGATTCTACCACAAGACATCAATAGCGTGAAAATAGAACGCTTAGGCGAACTCCACCGGTAATATGGTAGGTAGCTCCGGCTAGCTCAAGCCAGGATTTGTACAACATTTCACACATTGTGCACCGTGGGGAGCTGTGGAAGCATTGCAATGTTTCGTTACAGTACTTCTCGCTTCCGGCTCCCCACGGAACATGGGTTAGCTGTGGCGAACGTTGAAATTGAAATTTACTAACCGAGAGCATCCAATTTCAGTGCAGTCGGACAACGGGAGCTGCGTTTGGTTCTCGCGCTCGCTTCGATTCCTTTGTGTGCGGTGCAGTGCAGCTGCAAAGTTTACATTAAATTTCCACCCGTTCATCCTCTTGTCGTGTGCGCCTGGATTTACGTTCCGGGTTGTGCAAACATTGGCGTGCAGTGAAATCATAGAAAAAAGGAATACTTCCACTCGCTGCTGGTCCGCAACAGTGCAGCACAGTGCAGTAGGGAATTTCCATTCCAATGCACATAGATTTCATCATAACGAGAAGCGAAGGCAGAATTGGAGAATGAGACGAGACAAATAAATCACGAATCCCCAACTAACTTAGGGGTTTTTTTTTTTTGAAAAAGAGACCAAACTACTCACCAACTAGTTACAGGAGTTATTGATCGTTTCTCAAGGAATTTTGTTGCTTTATGATTTTTCGCAAACAACCACGCGCAATTGTTTAAGCAAGTGAAGTGAAAGTATAAAACGAATGGGGTGGTTTGTTTGATGACTAAATCAGTTTCAGCCGCGGTTACGAACCAGACAAAATAAACACATTTTCAAACGTTCCTCAACCGACGGTGTATGTTCCTCTTCTAACCAACAATCTTTTGCTTGCCCCGAATATAGACACCCTTATCCGTGCAACCGACGACAGCGACGACGGCCCATGGTTTGTAAAGTGATACATTTGCGTAAACAACAAAATATTAAACGCTCAAATCTCGGACCCTCCTCGGGGGATTTTCCTGTGATAGTTACACGCTCCAGCTTCGTACCGTCCAAGTCCGGGAATGGCAAGAAAGGACAAAATTTCTACCAAAAAAAAGAAGGAATATTCATTCTCCCCGAACCCCAACCGTGTCACCTTCCGCGTCCAAAGCCACCAGACAAACCCGAACGAAATTGGTAGAAAAGGAAATTACGGAAGTGAAAAAGGAAATTACACCTCGTGAAGCAGCGGCAACAGCACGGGTGAACGTGCAGCGCCCGGGCACGGTGAATGTTGTTTGACAAATAAATAAACAACACCAGTAATAACCTAAGCCCGGGCAGTCCCGGGTTTCGGAACTCCCGGCCAAAGCAAGAAGCCAACTAGCTATAGACGTTGTGGGATGTTTCGGGGTTTTGTTTCACTGCGCTGTGCGGACAATGTTGCGAACGGTGCAGTGCAGGATTCGGGCCAACAGAACAGGCCACAATCGTGCAGGCAGAACGTACTTTGAGGTTGTTTAACTCTGATTTAATTCCCAGCACCAAAAAGCAAAAAAGGAACAATATTCTTAAAAGCATGATTTTGTTACGGGAAATTGCATACATTTAGGCGCGTTACAATATCGCACTTTGTGTAGCCTTTAAATTAGCCGTAAAGCATTTAATTTAGGCAAAAAAGCCAAATAACATTTAAGATATTTAGAACTGCGGTTGGATTTCGCAGCTCCTCTAAGTAAAGAATGCCAAAAGAAGTTCTTTTTGTGTGTTTTTTTTTATGTTGGTGCCTGTGTTTTATGTAGTAGAGAGAACGCCGTTGCAAGTTGCAACAAGCATCTTTTAAAATGTGTTATTCATATTCAACAACCAGCATATTCACATTGCTACAAAGTCGAAAGTAGAAATATCTAAACTGATGCTACCATCAACAAGCTCCATCGATGTGCTGTACCCTGCCATCCAAAGAAAGACAATCAGATCAGACTGCGAGGTGGATCGGTTCGCGTATCAAATTGCGGACGACACCACTCCAAACACTTTCACGCATCTTCATCCAACACGTGCCATTCACTTTCGCCGGTGATCAAAGCACCAGCCAGCGGGAGAGTAATTCATCCCGATTCATCGGAAGTGCTCCGATTACGTGAGGTCACGTCCGCCCGAATGTAATCTCTTGCCGGCAGTGCTACCCGAGCCCGAGATGTTGTTTCGACCCCGCTGGATGTTTGCGCACCGGCAAAGAAAGTTGTAACTGTTTGGTGGGTTTTGGTTGGTTTTGTATCTGTGGGCTGTATTGGGACTGCTGAATTCAGCAGATAGTTTCCGTCGGCAATTAGTCTCACAGCTGGGACGGTTCTGGCTTTCATGCAGTGGTGTGACCGTGAGCTGACCATGTGCTCCATTGCGCGAAGTTTTATTGATTGAGCTTGATTAGCGTGCGTTGTGTGTAGAAGGATTTTTGCGTCGTATCTTTGGTCGATTCAATTCAAGCTGGGGTCTGGTTGACCCCGACACTACTCCCCAAACCGTGGTGGACAATTGGACCGAGACCACAACTAATTAACTTCAATCGAATCCCAAAAAAACAACACTGAGGTTCTTGAATTCCTTGCGGTATTTGGATGAAATGTAGGGCCACTTCTCGCTTAAGTGTTTTAAAGATCTTAATTAATTAAGCCTTCAAGTAGCATTCTGCACGGCGAAAGGGGCACCGAATCGTACACTAAATGGGAGGTCTTTCTTCCAATACGTTGTGTCATCGTTCCGCCATGACATCATGGCAGTATCGGTGAGGTGAAATTTGATCCACAAACGAAGTAACCACGTTACACACATACGGCACGCCCAGTGGTAGTGTGTGGCGAACGGAGTCTGTGCAAACTTCCAGCGCAGCATGGCAGCACGGTAAGATGACACCTTTGTTGTGATGTCGTTTGTTTTACATCAACCCAAAGACGGGACTGCTTGCAACAACCACAATCAGCTCGGTTCATGCGTACCATAGCGCTCGCACAGCGTAAACAAACAAGCCGTATTGATTGACGGGAGTCGATGGTGTGTTGTGTGTGACGCTGAAATTAAAGTCGTGAAACAAATACAACCATTTGGTAACACTGCTCTGGCAAGCGTTCCCTGTCATCGAACATAATAGTGCTTGCGATCAGATGACTTTCCAAGAATGGTTTAAGGAAGATTTAGCACACAACCATACGATTTCTTTTGCGAATAACCAACACAGACCGAATCAGGGGAAATGCTCTTCCGGTTCATTCACATCCATAATGGACCTTAGCTTACGGCTTATTCTCACACACACGCACGCAATCCGGAACCAATCTGACGAAGCTCATGAATTTCAAATTAAGCCGTTACTACGCTAGAAGTCCACAACATAGATGTGCTGAATGTGAGTTCCTATCGATAATCCTATCAGGACTTTCTTTATGGGTTTTTATCATAATCTCCAGCGGGTTTGCAAATAAATTCTTGTCTCAATATACAAGCATAAAGGATCGGAACCAACCCATAATCTCGTATATTTCGAGAGGATATCAAACATAGGGGACAAAATCACCTCGCTGGCGGTATCGTGTAATTCCAATGTTATAGTGTTCTAACAAAATATTTAGCTCGAAAGCTTTAATACATATATTTTAATCAGCAAAATGATCATATAACCTACCTTTCCATCTTTCGTGTCAGCCGCATGGTATCGCACCTCGAGCTGTCCTCCCAGCACTGCATACCAGTAGCGTCCCTGCTCACCGGCACGGAATACTATAACAAGAACGAAACAAAGTTCAATCAGCTCATCGTTCCATTGTTTTATAGTTAATTGCACCACACAGAAGAATACGTACACGTTACACCCTTTTCGAGATCCTCGTAGAAACCACACATAGCCAACTGCTGCAGAGCTGACCCTGGTAATCGGCATAGCGGCTCGACTCGTCGCAAACGGCACGATATGAGCTCACAGTCACGAAGATTCCGGTCACAAGGCCTAAGCAAGGAGAAAAAAAACATTTAAAAGGTTAGTAATGCTTTTTGTTTTTATGTTAATCGTCAATTAGAATACATTTTTTACTTAAAACAATAAAAGCACGAGAAAACGCCTAAATTTATGCAATGCGTAACACTATTTGGGTGCAAGAGATTTTGTTTTCTAGACAAATTAACACTTTAGACTAGAATTTGACCAAGTTAGGGGTGAACAATTTAATCTCATGTGTAAACAGTTTTCATCGACCCACTGATTATATACATCGAATCTTGCATTTATTATCTGTGACGAACGCCATAACCTATCCTCCTGCGAGTGAGTTAAAATTGAACTTCACAAGCCAAAATTTTGACTTCTTCGCTTTGAAGCGTCGTCAAAAAAAAATAAAAACCGAAAGCTTGACGGTTCGTTACCTTGTTTCCCTTTGATCCGCCTGTACGAGGGCGAATAATCTACCGCATGTTTCGCACAATATTAAAAAAGACAAGATAATATGTTCATTTTTGTGCTCCGACCGGTGAAGGGTGCTGCAGAAATCAAGCAAAAACGCGAACCTCCACTCTAAAGCCCTCCAGGACATGGCGGTGGAACGATTCACTCTTGTAAGGATAACGCTTGACGTGGTCGCCAATCAACTTTGCAGCCAATCCACGATGTATGTTCGGCTTGGTAATGTGAGCTGCTCCACCCCGGACCCCGTGTGTTGAGGGTTTTGGGGGGCCACGCGTTCTTGGAACGACACACCAACCTTTGGGGGATTTATTTTTACGAGCAGAACCGAACATCCGACCG
The DNA here is from genome assembly GCF_943734725.1 of Anopheles marshallii. NCBI lineage: Eukaryota > Metazoa > Arthropoda > Insecta > Diptera > Culicidae > Anopheles > Anopheles marshallii. The sequence continues at coordinate 62,928,581 of NC_071327.1, forward strand.
AGACGGATGAAATTATGGTCGGGTAGCTTAGCCGTGTGCAGTTGAACCGGAAAACCTGGGGAGGGGATTTTCCGATGTGTGGGACGGATGTGTACCAAAATGACATTGGGGACAATATTAAAATTGAATTTCAAGCTGTCCAATGAATGGGGTGAGCTCTATAAATGTACCCTTTGGGATATACCTTGTTAAAAGTTACCGATAACAAGGTAATTCGGTAAGTCTTACGCAAGATATGGAACTTCATTTGCCGAGCTTATGATAGCCGTAATAGCTTTTTGGTCGAATTCGCCCCAAAGTATGCTATTCGCAAAACAGCAAGTCTTTATTTTGGCTTCGGTATGAAAAAATATTACTTATTAGGAGTGTTTCATCAATTCAATGACAAAGTTGCACGTTTATTCTAAAATTAAAACAATATGCTATAAGAACATTTTTCCTCCCCACAGTCCAAGTAGTGTTTGCCATCTCTCTATACAAATAAATCATGATTTATGAATGCCATAATTCAGATTTACACATGCTTGCTCTTCAAAAAAAAGAAGTCGACAGTGCTTTCTCACTCCCGTTTGGTCTGCGTTTTACCATTTGATACTCCAATCAGCTAGTCGATATTTCTTCCTTCTATCGCTCACCATGCGCGGTAGCACGTGAAATCAATCAACCGCCACAGCCCGGGCTGAAAAGCGGAATAGGAAGCAACATAAATTTTCCCAACCGACGTACCCAACGTCACGATTATAAACGATATTTCCCTACCGTACACTGTACCGTGGACGCTATCGCTAGGGTGATTTGTTTTTATTTCCACTAAACAAGTGCTCCACAGGGAGGCGGCGAAACAATAAATACATGATCGGGCAGGAAAGGCAGCAGTGAAATATGGGTCTGCCCCATATCCCCGGCAGGATATCGGAATCGGTTAAATATATCATCCCCGTACACGGATAACGATCCCTAAGTACACCCAAACTAATTGCCGCACTTTCAACAGCACCCTCGGCAGTGCTTTTGTGCGTCGTAATGTATCGTAACGCAAGCCCAGGCATGTCGTTTATCAATATTGTGAAATGTGGGGATTACACGTTTCAATTCCATCACAAAGTTCCATTACACTGGAAGCTATAATTTATCTCATTCTTTGTAAAATTCCCACAAAACCACCCCGAACGTCTGGTTCGAGATGTGCCTAAAAGTTTGAAGAAAATCGAAACCCTACACACCGCGGCAGGATCCATTCCGTATGCTAATCGAACATGTGTACACATCAAACTCGGTGCCGTACACATTAATCGATTGTGAAGTCGTCCTCGAGCTGGAAAGCTGTATCGGTTGGTACTTCAGCTCCAACGATCCCACTACCGTAAGCGGTATTATGTGCGACCCACACGGCGGAAAGCTGCCGAAAAAGCCTTGGCAAGCGCATAACTGATCCGTTAAATTCACCGGCACTTCTCCACGGTTGACTTTCAAAGCAATCCACCCTTGGCATTGGGTAGGAACGGTCGGAAGTGCCGGGTGAAGCGGTCCGGATTTTATGGAAGAAATGTATCCTCGCATTATCATAAATGAATATTTCACAGCACGCGTGTTTCGCGCTACGGTTCGGTGGCTTCCTTTCCGTCGCGTGTGTGCAACTGTCTCAAAATCTCGGGACGGTCGAGATCAATCGCGCACGGATAGCGCTTTACCCCATCCGCTTAGCAGGACCGTTTTTTTTCTTAGCAGACAAGTCATGTGTGTGTGTGTGTGGTGATACAAAATGGTGGACAAATTTCAGGACGACAGGTGAGCCGATAAAAATCAGTTTTATTTACGTGAATCGTATTGATACGTTTGGTGGAATGGGATCTGGTTCGTTAGCGGGACGGCATTGAACGGCTGGTGCATGATTAATGGTGTGAAATATGTTCCATTTTGATTGCGAACGTATTCATTGTAACCGTAAAAGTTGCAGTTTAAAATGGTTTTTAAAGTGTTTCGCCTAAATGTAGGCAATTTGGACACAAATGGGAAAGGAATTGGAATTAATGTGAAATAAAAATGCACTTATGTACAATAGTTGCATACCTTTGGGCATTTTTTTAATTGTATTATTAGTTTTCAACCCATATTAAAACGCATGAATACAATAGCTAACAGTAAAAAATCATCCTTATTTAAGGCAAAAAATGGACCCATTGCTCCAAGCACAGTCACAAGTGCATTGGAATATGAAAGAAAAAAGCATTATCCCATTGTTCGACACCATTATGAGCATTATTTCAATTTCACAGCAACTTATGACGCTTTTCTTTCCCACGCCCGGAAATAGATCCCGTGCGATGCCGGCGGCGATGAGGTGAAAGAATAAAAATTATGCTTGACCTGAGCCACTGAAAGGATGTGCACCACACAAAAAAAAAACGAAACGAAAAGCAAACCATTCCAAAGCCGGAGTGAATTCACACTGGTACGAAAATCCACTACCGGCGCCACACTGAGCTGTGGCTGTGAAGCGGATTGTGCTCCGATGCAAAATGGTTGTGGGAAGAAAAAACAGGCGGAAGCTGTGGAAAAACTTTCTTCTTTCTGCTTCACGACCACCCCCAACACATGGGCAGGCTTCTAGCAGCGGTCCAGGAAACCCATTCAGGATATTTTTATGCGGAAACTGGAAACGGAAATGAATGCAATGCATAGGATGGGACCGGAACGGCCCGATAGCATGCAGATCGTGCTGATAGGAAGAGAAAAGTACCATAAAACCACCAGTTGAAGCTGAGACTATGAAGGGAGTTAGTTTTGTGCTTTTTGACGCTTTTACATGCGCCTGATTCTTTCCTTTCAATCTGTGCCTTTTTTGGGAATTTTATGGTGAGACGATGGTTTTTTTCTTCTGCAGCTAAAGCACATAATAGTGCTTTATTGCAAGATTTCCATTTATGCGTCACGCCAATCCTGTTTCTCATCAAATTTAATAGAAACACCTAAACGTCACGCACCTTAACTCAATCTAATGAATTAAATACCAGGTGAAGTTAATTTTAAATCTATTCAATAGAGTACCCCACACTCCGCTTGGGGTGGAAAAAATTGCCGTGCAAAAGCTACCAAACAGCTGTGCGCTCTAATGTTGTCACACTCAAAAAGTCGTAAAATGTTGTCACTCGTACAGCAACATTTTTAATGACGTCCATTCACGCCACCCGCACGGGTTGGTGCGGTCGGTAAACGATAGACGACGGTGAGCGTGCTTCATCGCTTCTATCCTAAAACGACCACACACACACAGCCCATTTACGGTGTGGCGAGCTAAAGCGAACGTTCCGAACGCGAACAGTAAATTGCTTCCCATCCTTTCGGCGTGCTAGGCTGGAAAAACCTGTGAAAATTGCACCAGGGAAAAAGAAACTCGGTCCCCCGCCCCCTCCCCCCCCCCCCTAGTGAGGTTTGGGTTATGCGCCTATGCCGCCGGTGGACTGTTTGATCAGCTTAACTGATGAAGTCGATGGCTTTTTTACGAGTTTAACCACATTATTAAATTCTTAATCGGTCTGTGTGCGGGAAAGGACAAAGAAAAGTCGGAAGTAAGCTCGTTAGTATCCACTCGAAAGTATATTACAGCTCATCTTCAAAAGGAAAGTTCATTGCTTAGGTGGAATGAAATTGTCAATTAATGCATAATTGGATTTTTCAATAAAGAGAAAATAATTTTATCGACTTAATACCGGTAAAACTCTAACAATTCATAATAATTGTATTACTCCACGCAGAGCGAACGAATGTGATTTTGTAAAACGTGTTGCATTAATTGCGGCGCATTCAATTCAATTGCATTACATACCGCCTGAATGTATGCAATTGTCAAACATGTTTGATCGTATTTGATCAAAGTAATCATCCAGCGATAAATTAAATTCACAGACTTATTGTGTGAGTGCATTAAAGTCCACCAGTCCTTGTGCTATGTCGAACAATCACACACCAAACCGATCTTTGAGAAATAATGCTCCTAAAGCAAGTCATCTTGTAATAAACACAATCACACAAGCTGTTTTCGAAACAATGCCTCCACAAGAACATTAAAAATAAAGAAAACCACACTTTTCAAATTGACAAGACAAAGATTTCTAAACAAACTTCTCAATTCAAACAACTTCCATCAACTGGTGGCAGAAAGCCAACCCACACATCAGAGCAACTAATAGAACCGGATGAGAATGTGAGCGGTTTTGTTTTTTGTGCTACTCATTTGTCGTTTCTCAAAAGTCTGCCTGCGTGGGTGTCATTTTGCTTTAGTGCAGAAAGCAATGTTATAAAATCTCGAAGAGAAAACAATACGGCGCCTCCATGTTTGGTTGGAATGAAAAAAAAAAGCTTGGAAAAAGATCCACGCCTTGTTGAAACGGGTACGCTAAACGACACCAGCATTAATTTTATTCTACTGCTCTAGTTTAAAAAGGAATATTTCCTAGATCTTTGCTTTAGACATCATCCTACCGACCGCTCTGTGCCGGTGGTATGTTTATTGAATTAATATCCACCCAAGAGCCAATCTTCTTTATTGTTCGCTTTGATATAAAATAATCCTTCGGGGATCGTTTTTCCCAGTTCGTAAATGAACCGAAATGAAGCTTTGAATTCCAAAGCAACCGTTCCAGGAATGTACGAAACGAAGAAACATAATCATTTGCGAGACTGAGGACAACACCGTTTGTGGACCGGGTAAAATGAGCTATGTAGCGTTTGTGTAGGAAATTTTGTTTAAGAAACCATGAACAATACGCGCCTGCTGGAGGAATTTCTTCAACGCCGGTCTGTACAATAGCCACTTCAAAAACTGCCACTGCTGAAAGCCGTTCCAACGTTCACTCGCCAAGTAAGGCAATCATGTGAAAGGATAATCACTTTTCGGTCGGTTGAACTAACACATTTCACTCGATCGATCCACATACACGTGCAAAAGGAAGAAAACAGCGACCGCTCCGAAACCGAATTTTGTGTTTCGTCGTACAGATTTTCGTTGTCTGTACTCGGTGAAGCAACGGTCTGTTCAAGGCCACCATAAGAAAAAGCGGCACATGTGAATGTAATCTAATAAACTTCATTTTGTGTCAAAAAATTGACATGCGGGGGTTTTGATGCGATTGTATTTCCTTTTCTTTTCGATCATTCAGTACACGTGACCAGGAAGAAATTTTAACAATGATTTAAATCGAACAAATTCATGTTGCACAATGTAAATCCACACGAGCTGTATGCTTTTTGAGTTGTGTAATGGTTTACTTGATAAAAGAAATTATTCCTTGATAAACGATATTAGTAACGTGGATTGCATACCTTTAGGGGTATTGCATAATTCACCAAAACCTGCAAACCAAAACCCTTTTTCCGGTGATTTATTTTCTCCTTCTGAAGAATATTTATTTTGGTCATTCATATTTTTTAACTCCCCTATCACAAGCTCAAAAACGTGCCTAGCGATTCAAAAAAAGGACCAACACCTCTTTATTACTAAGAAAAGCCAAAAAGATACCCACTCCAAAAAGTCCATAGCAACGGACGCCTGCTTGAAACAATTGTATTTCTTCAAACACTTTCTACAAATGATAAACCAGCGGCACGGCTGCTGTTTCCTCGTCCAGAAATCCTTCCAACTGGTTCGTAGCTATTTTCGACTATTTATAGTAACCTTTTTCAAAAACTGTCTGCCGCGCGCTGATGCTCGTGCGGCTTTACGCTGTCAATAGTGATCGGATAATGTTCCGCATAGGCTAGCCACACTAAAAATAGGAACCAATTTGCGCAAACAATCATTTCTTACTTTGTTTTTGGGGAAGCTGCCCGAGAAGACGGCTGGCGAAGATACCCACCAAACGCCAACGTCACTTTGGTTCGTAATACAGTAGACGTAGCTTCCATAACGGGTAAGTCTTCCGTGGAAGGAACTAACAATTTGGATGCTAGCATTACGAGGAAGTAGCTGAGAAAACAACGCAGAGGACGATAATTAATGAGACAAAATTGGTGAAGCTCAAGGAACAGGTGGGATTAGGATTTTTTTGTTCGAAGGTTATGTCCTTTCCTGCTATTTACAACAACTGTGTATCCTGGACTGTTAACACAGATAATGTATCTAAAACAGATATTCTTGAAGCTAACGAACATGTATAATGTCTGCTGTCGACATTACTAAGATATTCAATTGTTTAATCAGTTTTGTACTGCGAATTGCATACATTTAGGCTCATTGGCTAACTGCGACATATTGGAAGCAATGGCTTTTGGCTATATGGTTGAATTAAATCTTAGTAAACCAGATATGTTAGGCATAGCTCGGTAGGTCGCTGAGCTAAACGTAAACGGAGAAATCCGTTAAGGTGCGGTTTTAGTTTAGCCACCCCCCTCTAAGGACACAATATTTATTACCAGAAACAATTTTCCTGCATCTAACAGGCACTGTAGATTCGCGAAACGTTAATATCGCCCAAACAACAAATCACAATCATGTACTAAATTGACAATTACTTCCAGATTACTTCCCCGAGTGAAAATGAAAGTGTCCTTATGCTCATGTCGGAATAGCCGAGCCCATGCAAGTGCCGAAAAAGTGCTGTTCACTATCGCCTTGACCACCATAATCGGTTCGTGGCGGTTTGCGTGTGTGTGTGTGTGGTTTGGGATAGGTTAGGGAGCCTAAATTATCACACGGCTGGGCCAATGGAAACCGAAAACTGCTAAACGAACCATTTCCTCTCCCAATTCCAGCAACAGAAAATCATAGTTCACAATCCTAACATTCCGCTGACTCACAACGGAAACTGGAGGAAATTGTAATGTTGCGCCATGGGTAGTCCTCCACAAGTGAAAAGGCAAAATGTTTCAAAAGAAAACACCCATCTTGCTATCGCCCAGCAGGAGGTTTTCCGTAAAAAAAAAACCCTTTCCCCCGGTTACATTTGGGTGTGCCGGGTGGGAAGAACATAACAATAAATCTCAATTTCCCACCAACTGCTGCCACCAGCGTTGCGACCTGCTGCGTCAAGTGTTGCTTACCCGAGTGACAAAACACCGAAACAACGGTTCGGAATGTCGGGAAAGTTTTCCTGCCCCTTTTTTTCCCGTATGCGAAAGAAATAGATTTTCCAACCCCTCTTGATCGGGATTGAGGGGTGTACCGATCGGGCAAAAGGGTGGCCATGCGGGTGGCCATACCAAAAGAGTTACACGGTGGTGGTTACATTGGGGTTGGGATGGTTGTTTCAGGTGGATTATTGTGAACGCATTGGAAATTATTGGTGGCCATAAGAAACGATGAGCCTCCTGTTTTCCGCTCTTCTGGTCGAGTGCTTCCGGAGGGGATAAGGTCATACCGTTTTTCCCCCGCGTAAATGCAATCAATGCTTCATTTCACTTTCAAGCAGCACACCCATTCGAACGAACCACCCCGAAAAGCTTCCTCGCGGGAAAAGTCACTTGAAGGAAAGGGTCGACAAAAAATTGTCATGCTATTGAACCCGTCTCAGGTTTTTTTTCCGCCATGCAGAGACTATGCCGGCTCGTACGCAACCTGAGATGAAGCATCGTTTCAAATGGAAGGTGGAGAGATCACTGCCGGTCCTGGGATCATCGTTGATGGTGATCACCATGATTGAGAATAATATCATCGAACGGATGAAGGTATCGTAGTGCCAAGGCTTAGGGAAGGCGGTAGAAAGAAGAGAGAGAGAGGGTCAAAATGATGATCATGCTTTTGATGCGAACCGTGCGGAAAATTGCCCATTTCCCATCGTGAGCGTTGGTAAAGGACTGGAAAACGCGTCCTCCAGATTTCGCCCCAACGAAGCCCCATTTGCTGTGATGTGCGCACTTTATCGGAAGTAGTTAAGTAGAGTGATTTTTATGTAAACGTACGACATCGGAAACGGATGCCTGTTCGCACGCTTTTGATATTGATGAGAAAAATACTGGAAAATGGAAATTAATTGTGCTTTGCTATGGATTTTTCTGGTGCAAAAGAGAAGCCTTTTTTAAGAACGACAATAATAATTCGAATTTTGTTTTATTTAAGTGCAGGTGCGCAGTCCTTTGTCGAGTGTATTGCATATATTTGGGCGTAATATATTTCTACGTAAAGGTGTATTGAATTTTAAGAAAATGCTTCATCTCCCGCTTACATTATTCATTGCAAATATTCTTAAAAACCGCCTAAACACTTAACAAAAATATGCAAAATATTTCAAGCTAACTATTTAAGCCTTTTCTATCAACGTCAGCTACCTTCCCGGTACCCTAAAGCAGTGATGAAACTTTCCGGGACTATGTCAACGGTGGTTGAGAAAATATTATGTTTCGTTTTCAGGGCCAAGTAGGATCCTTCCCACAACTGCGTCACCTTATTTTTTCCTATCCAGCGATGGAAACCGTAACGCCAGCACGGACGAACCGAGAGTGAGAAGGTGAGCAATCTGTCAATCAAACCGATGCCGAAACGAGGAACGAAGCTACCTTCACCGGGTGGAAGGAACAGAGCGGGTTGTGTTGTGAAACGAACCGGCATCATTACACCGAATGCAACAAATTATCGATTATTCAGTCAACGGTGGAAAAGGTTCGGTGTTTTTTCGGTTTCGCTGAAGGGTCCGTGATAAGCGGAACTAATGGATAGCACTACCCGCAAATGCTAGCGTTAATGGACTGCCGGTTTAGACCTTGGTAATGTTGGTTGGTGAGCTGCTCATTAGGACGACTCGTTTCTGTCCCGAAGCCAATGGCATATTTGCTCCACTGACAGCTTTCAGCACCGATCTCGGACCCTTGTTATATGCTTATTGCTTTTATATTTGCATTTCTTACCAAAAACGAAATCGCTACTTCATCAAAAATTTGACTGGCAACCAGATGAATATTGGTGACAATTCATCATTTTCAATTTCTTATCGAGATTTCTCGGGCGATCAGTTTACTTTAGAAACAGAGCGGGCACACCCTCAGAATTCAAAGTATCTGATACATGATGAATTGGTTGTCCTCCGTGAAGTAAGCATTAGATATTTGTCTGTTATATATCTGATGATTTATTCATTTTTGATTTTGCCGTTATGCTTTCTTACGCTTCCTCTAGAGCGGATCGTAAATGAAATATTATTAAATAACAACGGACATTTTTTAGCAATATCATTACATTGATCAGCAAAATCCTCATAGCAATTACTCATAACTCCAACTGAAAATTGGACATCGATCTCCCTTAGTAGAAGAATGTAATATATGTAAACTCCTAAAGGTATGCAATTCAAGACTAAATATACTATATAAGAATCGAAATAGACGCTTAAAAACAAATAAAAAAATGCAATTATTGTCTAACGAAACTTTAATCCAATGAAGAACGAACAAATACTGACGACAAATTTTATTATCAGGCCATTGTTAAAGATATTTACTGTATAACTCGTTATTAAAGAAACATAAACCATCAAAAACAAGAAGCAATTTTCGTTTCCCCGAAAATGAAAAATCACTTTTTCCACTCAACTGCAACTTGAGTAGCATCAAACAAGTCTGCAGTGAAGAAAAGTGTTTGGAATTTCAAAAGCTTGACATTACGCATCCAAACCGAGCAGTCTTTAAATGTTCCTACACTATTTTAATTATAAAAAAACAACAATCAATTGATGTTTCAAGTTATTTTTACAGTAGAGAGCGTGAAAGTCTTTTAACCCTCGATTTAAGTGCGTCTTCCGATCATAATATGCTGTATAACATAGAATCTCGAAAGGGCTTCCCTCAGTAATCGGCCATCTGCCACATGACGAGGGTAGTTCAATGCTGCTTCCAAAAGACACTAGCTCTCAGTGGTCTACAAACATTTGCTATACATGTCGTAAATGATACCGAGCAGCTTAAGTTCCAGAACGGTCGGATATACAGCTCGTTGCCCCTTCTCACGAGTAAAACTAAGCTTTTTCCTTCTGGCACTTCCAGAATCTCGTCGGGATAAGTTATGGCTTGAGCTGGCTGGCACACCGGTACCAACTGAAAAGAATCGTTCTTCTCTATCAGAGTATCTTTTTGGGCACAGTTGACTTCGGTTCCGACTTTGGGCAAATGGAAGCGGGAGAAAATATTACGGTTTTGGTACAAAAATTAATAATCGAACAGCTATTACGAGCAAAGGGTGAACGAGACGGCGCTGGTGTCCAATGTCGTCCTGTTCTGCTGGAGAGATAAACCAACACCCTTGAAGCAGGTCCCCAGATGTTGTCCGGAATCGTGCAACGGAACGAGGCACGAACTTGTATGCCCGCAAGGACTTTGGAGACCTTTCGGAAGGAGTATCGCCTTGGCGAAACGGTTTCTGGTGTGGAGTTCTTAAAATACAGACAACGAGATAGATTTCGGGCTGAACGGTAGGGACACGGGCTGCTGTCTGTGTGAAGGGACCGACCTACCACAAGCACCTACACCAAAACCCGCCATTTGGAACAAAAAGGGGAATCCGACTGGGTGCAGCTTTATGGCCAACACCAACACTAACAACGTTTCGGTCCGTTGGAGTTTACACACCTCGGCGAACCACACTGTGGAGTAGAGGTTAGGTCCTTCTGTGGCTTCCAAAGTTCGGTCATCCAACTGTAGTGTTTCTATATTTGTATTTATGAGTGTGTGTGTGTGTGTAAGCACCTTAGGCACATCTCTACAAGAAAAGCTCGCACTCAAACACATACATATACAGACAAAGCTCAATTATGATTCTAGTGGTGAATGAGCACCAAACTCCTCATACTGGTAACCTTGACTACCTGGCTTTAGCCTGCTTACGGAAAATCATCGAACGGATGGTGGCTTCACGGATGTGCTCCCTAATGGAAACTATAATATGATCCACCCTGACGTTTGTGTGCGATGTGAACGTAAGTGCTAACGCGGATCAAAGATGGTCTGTCGCTAGTCAAAGGTTAACTTTCAGCTATGACGTACGAGGCCCACTCGCGAACCAAAAACCACTACGTTCTTCTTCTACCTCTTGATCAATACTATCATTGGTGAATTATGTAAAGCCAATACAAAAACATTTTTATTCAAAAATTAAAGATTAAATAATACACGCAAGAATTTCCAAATTTCCGTCGCTAAGAAAACTAAGTTTCTAACAATAGCGTACAAATGTGCACAATGATTCAGAATGAATGAATTGTTTGAATCTTTCTAGGGAGTGAGTTAATTTTAATCTCGAAGAAGGGTATTTATAACTCTTTGCGATTAAACTCATTCGCAAAGAATTAAATCATTTATAATATAATGAAAAATTAATACTTCACGGTGACCTTCAACTCACGATTCAAATAACTCTTGTGGGAGTTAACTCGCGATTTAACTCTTCACGGCGACCTTGAACTCCCGATTTAAATCATGAGATGAAGGCCGCAGCAAACCCCTTCCCTCCTCCCTCCTTTGCTTATTTGAAATTATTGAAATCTTGTTAAGAGTAAGTAAAAGGTTTAAATAATCATTTTAACTCATTAACTCGGAATTCAATTCTTAAAAAGCACTAAATTTTCCATCTCTTTGCTCAAAACATTCAAAGCATACCTCAGCAACGAGTACAACAAAAACCTTACCACACGAAAGGAAAAAGAAATACATTTATTAACAAGCTACTGATGTTGACGATACGTGCCAGCCTAGCACCGTGGGAAATAAATATGATGCGACACATAACTATTTATGAACCTGTGACTCCATCGATCAGTCTCAGCATTTCATTCGCCCTGCCGTCTGCGCTTCGGAATGGGATTATGCCGAAACGGAAGTTTCCTCCTTTTTGCAAAAAAAAGGAGGAAAAGAAAAACACACCCTTATTCGCCCTCATAATCGTCACCATCGTCGACATTCGGGCGATGACGAATGGCGGTACACGTTTCCCGTTGTCCGCCTGTCGGTAGAAAGTGCTCTTTTGCTCTCTGCCAGCCCACCGCACACATACAGAGCTGAGCAAGTCAGTGTATTTGCAAGCTACATGTTGCTTCACTTCGGTACTTGGGGTTCGGGTCATTTTTCCAATGCTTTTGCCACGCCACGCTTCCAACTTCGTCAGCCCAGCTTTTGCCAGTGTTTTTATTACCCTGCCGGTTCTCATCCACGGTACGCCGGCCCGCTGGCAGACATTTCGAACGAAGGGCAGAACCGTTCCGTTGGCTTGGTACGCGTGTATGTCCTGCCCTTTCCGCGGTACCACCACCCACAAACAAACCCCCCCCTTGCGTATCATAAATGGCGATGATGATGGTGACGATAATGCTGACGCTAGGGCTTTGGTCTTCGATGGCGCTAGCCTCGTCTTGTTTTGTAACGAAACGACCCTGTTGCGCTATTTTGTGATTCTTTTCCCTTTTTGTCCACTCGCTCTCTCTCTCACTCTCTTTCTCTGTTTATTTTTCCTATCGTTTGTTGTTTGGGAGACACTTTTTGCGTACCCGGCGCGGTTGGGCAAAACCACTATCACAAGGGTAAAGTTTTCCTTCACTTATGCTTCGGTGTTTGGTCGGTGCTTCAGCATCATTGTCAGGGAATTTGCTGTTAATTTTGTGGGTGAATATTTGCATTTTTATGCATGTGTGCCTTGTTGCTGTTCAGCCTTTGATCTGCTGCTGTACTTCAGTTTCCATTTGGATAATCGTGTGTGGCTGTGTGTAGGTACGTCTGCATTGTCTGTTTGGTAGGAACGAATGAATAAAAAGCCCATGCACTGGACTAGGGTGGATGTTATCTTTTTGTGGTCTGTGAGCAAATTAAGATGAGAGAAACATTCCGGATGAATGATAAAGTCAGGTTCGTTTTCGATGTTTTTTTTTGTGAGCGGAGCTACCACTTTGTAAGCCTTTTTGTCTGTCTGTTTCGTCCGGTAAGAAATGTACTAACGATGTAAACCATTACTCTTTTGTTCCTGCTGGCAAAGCAGTATTTGTTGTAACAGGTGCTTTAAAAATAAACGTACACCGTTCTGATAGTACCATAAAAAAGACTGCAGGGAGAACATAATTAAATAATAGCAATAACAATAGCACCCAACGAGAGTCCCAAAATACATCACCTTTGATGCCACCCAACAAACAACAAACCCCTTGCTAGGCTGCTTTGGTAGGATGTAAGCCTGCAGCACGCGTCGATCCACCGTTCATTTGAACCATTTCCGGAATCCAGCTCGAGCGTATCGATCGTCCTTCGATCGACGTGGAACACCATGCGTCTCCATCACGAGGTGACGGCAGTACACAACGAAAAAAAAAATGCACATTGACAGCTGTGTTTACTCCGGAACTGGTAGTATGGATTGCCGTTTCGCTGTCACCGTCAGGTGGCGCTGCTCCTACGTCCTACGGGCACCCACCAACCTGAACCAGCAGAACATTTGGTATTTTTTCACACACTCTCTTTCCCTCTCGCTCTCTCTTTCCCCCGAGACACAAATCGACACGTTGGCTTGTTGGCAAAGCAACTATGTGTTGCCACCACCTGCCACGGCGCGTAGGCGCGGATGCGTGCGGGAGTGTTTTGACAAGTGCGGCACACGGTTGCTATCTGTCGCAGTGCCCGGAACGCCACGGTACGGTGCAAATTGGAAAACGATGTTGTGTGAATTCCGACTGAATTCCCTTGGTTGTCGCGTGTGTGAAGCAGCCTGTTGGGCCGACGACGACGACGACAACGATGGCGAAAAAAACCGAGAGCAGCGAACGAAACCGTTTGTGCCGCCAGCATCCGGAGTTAAATTGAACTAGCGAGTATGAATGATATGGTTTTTTTTTCTGGGATGTTGAATGTTGCTTCTTCTTCAGGGCACTTAAATCGACACGATTTTCAGGCATGCTTCAGTTTCGGGAATGCTGCTTTAACATTCAACAACATTTCTTGAGGTTAAAAAGAGGAAGTCAAGTTGATTCAACCACCATTTCAAGCTACAATCAACTTCTCAACAAGTTAAGGCGTATGTTGTTGTGAGGATTGCATAAATTTAGGCTTGCTATGGCATGCTTTCAGGCTAATTCATTTCCTGCTCGTTCGAAGTGTGTTAATAATGACATTAAAATGTATCAAGCTGCCAGCTATGTATTGTCCGCATCAAATCATCAAATGACACACAAAAAATCGCACCGCGATGTATCAACAAAGTCCTCATAGCAAATTCATCTAATTGCAAATTCAATTACTGTCCACCCTGTCCGCGGATGCCGCGTAGAAACCGCTAAGTATTCGCAATCGTAACCAGGCGAAAAATTTCCATGGCCACCGGTTTCAAGTGCTGGGTGCCCTTGCACGGTCGAACCTGGATCGCGATCCGTTACCGTCCCACCGGTGCCATCGAAATTATATTGAAATTTTTCAACAGGATGAATAAGCAATAAGCTGTCGTTTGAAATCTTATTATTTTCCAAGAATACGGCTGCCACCTTCCGTGCAGCCGAAAGTTTGTCTTTCCCTGGCGCTGAAAGGTGTCCCCCGAGCGTACGGCGCGTATCCTTCCATTCTGGTTTTGTATTGTTTAAGTGGTATTACAAGCTGGATGGCAACAGCTCTTTGCGATGGGTTTGAAAGTATGGACGAATCTGATTGGTTGAGTTGTGTAGCAAGTTGAAGAGCTGAGATTCTCTTCGGTTCCAATATTGCTTGCAATCACTTCTGCTCAAGTGTCCCTGGCCAGTAGAAACAATCAAGATAAGGGTGATTTTTTATTAAAACTTAAAATATATATTCGTCATTCTCTAGAGTTGAGCCTTCAATATATCATCTTTAAACGGCGAATACAAACAAAAAAATCACAGTCCAAGGGAAGCTTTTTGCCACACAGAATCATCACCCTCCATGCTCGCTGTAATAAGCGGATTGGACGAGGAAATTAGCAAACAGTCAATATTATCCGTTTGCTCCGATGGCCGTGAATGTTTCATTACTTTCCCCATTTTCTCTCCCTGTTTCCCCATTTCCCAAACACGTCAATCGCTTCGGCAAACAGGACGGCAAATCTTTCAGCAAATACGCGCGACACGCTCATTGCTGCTGCCGATAATGGTGGTGCTGCTGCTGCTGCTTATGTTGGTGATGATGATGTTGCTCGTGCGATTCAGAAGATTATGCTGTCACAGACGGCTAAAAGTATATTTAAAAGAATACCCTGCCTTGCTTTGTACCAATCGAACAAAAGACACACACCGGTTGAGGATTGAGCTGGGATTTAAAATCGATTTTCGCTTGTATTTGCACTCACACACGCTTGCAGACATTTCCGTGCTCTCTGTCAGCGCAGAGCGCCCAACCGCAGGGGGAAAAAAATCCAATGGGAAAGCATGGTTTTTCCTCCGCTTTGTGCTGGCTTTTTTTTCCCCCTACACACAGCGAATGAACGGCAACAGTGTGCGCCTCGAAAAGAATTTCACAATCAAATTCGACGCCCATCGTGTGCTTAAATCTTTTCGCTGGAATCAACGCGGATCTCCGGACTGTAGCCACAAATTTCGATTAACTTTGCCACAGTCAATATTGATTCAGCTGACAATTGAGACGTTTGCTTCATTTTGCACACTTTTCGTCAGTGGTTTGTTATCTCTCGCTTACACTTTCTGCCGTGTCGGAAAGGCAGTAATTGTGGCGTTTTTTTTTTGTTTTGGCGATGGTTTGATTGGAATTACCAATAATTGTTTCAACATTTGGCACGAATGGTTTGTAGTCTGAAATTGTTTTAAACATTCTCAAATTTAGTAGCATAAAAACATTATCAATACCTCCAATATTTTTTCAAGCAAATAAATTCAGTGCTTTAAAAATCACGATAAAAACCATTGAAAGGGGAAACCCATTCCAGTGTATCGGGTAAGTACCATCAACAAGCGAACATTTGAAACCCAAAAGCTCTTCGAAAATAAACACAGTGAATCAAATTATATCCCATTCGATGTATCCTTTACTGCGATGGTTTGCTGCAAACGCGTTCACATCTCACTTACAGCCGGTCGGAAATAAAGAATAAAAATCATTTTTGCTGGTTGTACCCTTTACCCGTTCTGTTTTAAACCTTCATAAGCTTAACGGCCGTTGCACGTTTACTTCGGTAGCGCAAACAAACACAAAGCACCAAAAAACAGCTCAATTTTGGCGCAAACCAGCAAATATCCAACATATTTTGCGTTAATTTACGGTCGATACAGGGAAATCCCAGAAGCATGCACATGTTATGAATGGAACGAATAGTTCAAGCGTGGTAGCGAGATAAACAAGGGAATACGCATTAAAACTATTCCATGGAATGAAATCATAAAGCGAAAGGAATTAACTGTTCAAACGTGTTTTTGTACTGTGCTATGGCACCAATAGCGCCGTAGAAAATAACCACCGTTGAATTGCTTACGATTTATTTTTCATAACCAAACGACAATTAATCTAATATTTTGGCGTTGGTTACCTCTGTTACAAGAAATAACAATTAAAGTTTTGAATGATTATACGTAAATATTTTTTAATATTTTAGATTTTATATAGAAAATCGAAGATGTGCTGGAGAATTTCAAAAGGATATTCAATTGGTTCCTATTTTAACGCCTGTTTTCGTGTATTGTATTGCGAAAAGCATAATTTTAGGCGTACTGTCTTCCTCACTTACGCCTCAAAGTTTGCAAAAGATTGTATTTCATCTGTTTCAAGCTATATCCAGTGCAAAAAATATGTATTGCAATTTTATGATACAAATCAATAATTATCTCAAGTCAACATCAAGTAATTTAAATAATAACACCGGAAATTCAATCTACATGTACATACCAACGACTTTCCTACCCCAAACACTGTAAATTAGGTGCTTCAAATATTCACAACAATCAAGGTGATCAAATTGTCATTTTCTTTGATTTGTTTGATCCTTTAAGATTGTCAGCAACATATCCTGTCGGAAAACAAAAGCTAATCAATCAAACCGTGACTTACCGTTTATCTATTGCCGTAATCCATTCCATCGCCATGATGAAGGACGTTGTTGACGGTGAGCCGTTCGCTTCGGGGTCCTGTTTTAAACCGGCTTAACTGCCTTCATTAACCGGCATGTAGCACAATTCAGTTGCTCCGCTAACCGCATTTACATCCGCGACCGACACACACAACTACTATTTTTCATATTTTTGCAAACACTTTCCACTAAAAAAAGCAAAAAAGGTGTCACAAATCCATAGGCCCTGTGCACTCCTTGTTTGCCCGTTACGAAATCCCTTCCCAATACCTATCACACCTTGTTGAGCAACCAAAACCACACTGAAAACAGAAGTCCAAACACTTGCTCCGGCAGCTATTACATCTCAAACAATCAAGACATCGGATATCTTCTCAAACATTCACTGCAAAAAGAAGGCAAAAGCAGACGTGTTAGCAAGCAGAGTCAAAAAAACATTGACGCGAAGTAGCACACTTAACACAACCAAACTGACTCAATATGCTTGTTTTACTTCAAACGCAATGCTGGGCACACAAAAATCAGCACCGTGTAACCAGCGATGCCGTGATAACGTAACTGGGGCTTTTCTGAATGTTGACTGATGCCACACGCTACCAGCGGCGGTTTGTGTACACACGTCTACGCTCATCGGCTTTAAATCCACCTCACCTTTATGCTTGAGTTTAAGAGAATCGAAACCATGTTTTTTTTTTCCTTTCAGTTCAGCATGCAAAATGTAATTGTTAACGTGGGCTTAACCTGTTGTGACAAAAGGCCGTCTAAAGTGTACATTTACAGTAGGCAACCAGTCATGTGCCATGGTTTACCTTTGCAGCTCAACGCACACTTGTTGGATAATTGAATTTAGGAGAAATGTCTTATGCTAATAATTCACCTAACGAAGAAACATTGAAAAAAAATAGCAAAAAGAAAGCAAACAAACTGGAAAACGTTTTTGTCGCGTACTGTTTATCACCGCGCCAAGCATGACTCTCGTAAACATTTCTCCGAAGAGTTTCGACTGTTTTTTTCCCCCTTCCGGCTAATGTCAAATCACAATCCGGCCCAGGGTTCTACACCTAACGCTTCTTCCCTTCGATGGCTTTAATGTGATTGCACACGTGTTTGCATACTTCCGGCTGGAGGACGCTAGTAGACCATTTCCTTCTCACATCTGCTTTGGTATAGAGGCACCATTTGCTCTTCACGTACCACATACGGCGCATACGGATGTGGTGTGTGGCGGGTTTTCAACATTATTAAATTTCTTTTAATGTTTGTTCCCCCCACCGACCGACCGTGGACCCATGGCCATCGTTGTGCGCCCGGTATCGAACCGAAAAGCACGGGTAACCCAGGCAGTAATTGCAACCCCGTCGTCCTTTTGGAAAGCTCCATCAATCTGTAATGATGAAACGGAAAAAGAGAAAGAGAGAGAGAGTAGATAGCAAAAGTTTGATTAGTAAATTTCGTTTCAATTCCGGTTACGCTTGTGTGGTTTATTCTTTTATTTATTTCCACGCAGACAACTTTTCCAACTCACAAGCGATATAGGGTGAACAAACTCTGGGGCTGGTTGTTTTTTTTTTTCTATTCGTACACGAAAATAGCTTTCGGCACAGGGTGGGTTCCACCACCCGGAGACAGCTGGTACTAAATTAAAATCAAAATATGCATGAACGCTGTGCGCTGGAGTGATGATTATTGCAAGCGCTTTTCTTTTCCTCCGCAAAAAAAACACGATCGGAACCAGAGGCTAGGAGTTTTATCTCCAGCCAACAGCAAAACAGCCAGTTCGACACGTAACACACCCGAACGAGGTTGTCCTTTCGTGGCCTTCTGCCAAACTGTTCAGGTCTTCATTTGCATTCAGAGCCGGCATTATTTTTGACTGTCCGGAAAGAAGTTGGTGAATTAATTAAACAACTTTTACACATGCCGATCGTTTTCCGTTCGTGCTTGGAGTGTTACAGAATTTCTCTCGTGCAGTGCAACATGTACCAGCGAGAGCCTGGAACATCGCAATAAATCGTACAAATGTGTGTTTTTAAATTCATGAATAAAACTCAATATTTAACTTGTGTGCCTGCTCGGAAAGAAAAAGAAATATTCATTTCAGGGGGTCTTTAATTCAATATTGCCTTCTTCAAACCATAATTGATTTTTAAGCAATGCAATTACATTTTAACTAGCTCATTAATTGCAGAAGCAAGTTCTGTGCATATTTACATATATTACATATTCTGCTTCTGCTTTTGAGATGCTTGAATGAACTCAGTGCTACACTGTTTTTGAAATTAATGTTAAAGACACGTACGCCTAAAAGTATGCAAAAGATTATGTTGACACTAGTTACAACCAATGCAAAGGTTATGTATTGCAATTTTATGATTAAAAATGAATAATTATCAGATACACATCATGATAATGTGGTAATTTTATATAATATAAGATAGAATAAACGAAAAAGATAGACATTAAAAAATCACTATCGTCTGCCTTATACTGTAGTTTTCTAGAATTTGTCATGCGGATAGTATAATTTTGGGCGACTTTAAAAATGTATGATACAGTGGTTGCCATAGGAGCGAAATTTTACATTGTGAGGAACTTAGCAGAATTTTAACACATAATTCTAGTTCCTGCACTCATATACTACTCTTAGACATGCAACCAGTTCAAATTTATATAGAGTCGCTCAATAATAACTCATCGAGAAAAAAAATTATCGCTGGAACGCCATTAAACAAAATCCTTATATCCATGTTCATAATGATGCAATAATCCCATCCACATATTGGCTTTATGCAAATTGAATGTTCAAATGCCATCGCATTGATTCAACAAATCAAGCACACACACACACGTACAAACACCTGTTTGAACATGATTTATTTCCATTAATGGCACTGCGCCCCAAATAAACAAACAAAGCAATGCAGGATGCGGTTTTGGATGGGGAAGCGCAAAAAATAAGTAATTTCCTTTAATGACCGCAATGGAAATGATTAATTTGCAACATCAATTAATTAGCTTCCGTGTGGTTAAAGTTGATT
Source organism: Anopheles marshallii (assembly GCF_943734725.1). NCBI lineage: Eukaryota > Metazoa > Arthropoda > Insecta > Diptera > Culicidae > Anopheles > Anopheles marshallii. The sequence continues at coordinate 62,948,597 of NC_071327.1, forward strand.
TCATGCCGCGATAGCAAGTGATAGCACTGCGAGTGGAGACTTGCATTGGGAAGAATTAAATTTAATCGAGTAATAAATTGTGTTTCATTTTAAACATTCCTGTGAGGCTAACTTGCGGAATTTTGAAGCATGAAATGTTTTGCTGTTATTGTACAGTGCTTGAAAACAACAACTTTTGACAAATTTCTAGACCACACCGTGTTTAATTCACAAATTCCTCACAATTAAATACACAATTAAATTGTTGGAATTGAAGGCATGTATTATGATTGCAAACATTTTACAAGGCACATAGTTCTCCTAATTTTCCCCTACATATGAAGCAAATACATTTTATCAATAACTCAACAGCTCAACAGTAGCGCTTACTCCCTTACTGCTGGAATAATCGAAGGGCAATTTTCCTAAGCCTCCGTACCGCGCTCTTGCTTCGCACTCCAAATAGGAAGGCAACCGTTTAATGTGTTTCATGTAGCTCGTTTACTAACCCACCGTACGACAAATGCTAACTGACACGAGGAGTAGCGTGAGGATGGAAATGTCTTTGTGGTTTGATTTATTCGCCCGTTCGGTTGTGAACGCCCCGATGACCATCATCAATTTGTCCGACATAACGCAAACCTTCCGGCCGTCGGGATGATTGATTTGTTTTAAGGCACACGCAGCACTAAAATCCCACGCCACACAAACCTTCCATTGCGTAATGGCGTGGTGGTATGATATTTGCTTGCGTTGAAATGCTTGTTGCTATTTGTCGCATTTGGCGGTGACCTGACCATGTCTGACACGAGGCTATGTGCGTTCAATGAATGTTTCAAATATCGTTTCTATAAGCAAGCGTTCCAATGAGAGGCAAACGTTTTATGCTACGCCGAACGATATTCGTGTGGACATTAATCATAACATGGGCTAATCGAGCGACAAAGATTGACCGATTGTTTCCTTCTAAAGTGTGCTTAACTTTATCCCATTTCGTGTCAACAGAAAGAACAGTCAAAGAATTACTACTTGACAAATGAGTGCTGACGCAAATAGTTATTATTTAAAACAACCCATCGTAATGTGCAATCCAACTGCCTGACAAGACTTTCTTAACACTTGAGGCTTAACCTTCGTTTATGAAATAATTAAAGCGTATTCTTTACTGTAAATTGGCAGGTGTCAGCCACCAATTAACCGATTACCACGCTGCTGACCTTATCCCAAAACTCGTTTGCTTCACGGCCCATATTGCTGATACTGTCAATCGACAAGCCTTCCTCGTTGCCGAAAGAAACGTTTCTTTCATGTCTCCAAGCATTAGGCGCCCGATTTGATGGGTAAAATATTAATTATCCTTTATGACATGGGCAAGGCTAGCGTAAGCGAAAGCTAACTCCATCCATGCCGCACCGGGATATCGTCGGATGCGGAACTGTCACGATGCTTCCAGCGAGTCATTTTGAAGCGCAGAAAGGATCTTCATCATCGTCTCGTACCGCTGACACTGACTGGGCGCCGTTACGCTCCGTTGCTGGTGCATTAGAGCATCGCGTGATGGTGCTTAATGATTTATGGTTTCCAGATAAGTTGCCAGAAACTTCTGTGATGGCGATAGTGATAAACGGGGGAACATGGGGAAAATAAGAGACAATGGTACCGTAATGATGGGGTAAGGATCAAAATTGACACACCGCGCAGAAGTTGGCTCATCGCAGATAAAGGATTGATGCTCGTAGTTTGTGGTCATGGTTCAATCAGAACATTCAGATATGCCCGGTTGGATTTGCTCATCAAAAGTGAGCCGTGCTGTGTCAGCATGGATGAAGTGTTTCGGTACTTTATTAGATTGTTCAATTTGCTGGAAGAGGGGCGATATGCTTTCAAACCTCCTGAGAAACATACCTCTATAAATGAAGATTCTACAGAGCGGAGGCGAATGAAATTTTATGCTAATATTTGTCGGTGCCTCGGGGGTTGCATACCTGGAAGGCAGCTCATCTTGTAATATTTAAAAATTCTTTGAGTAATGGTTGAGATTGACGTGTTACTGCTAATTAAACTCACTTTAAAAAATTCATAAACTGCATAAACTTACCATCTGCTTATCCCAAACCTGTTCTTCCAACATCAACACAGAAGGTTCCTCGCATCCAGTAGAAATGAAATTATACATTCCAAGAGGGCAACGATACTTTATCGCCAAAACATACACACGTAAAGCAAGTCTGCCAGACGGACACGTTAAGAAGTTTATATTCCACTGGCTGGTCAACCGTAACGATTGGTGTGTGCTTGATCCCGGGCAAGCACACGCAACATGGAGTGCCTCACATGCATACTTCATCGCACAAAACGTGTCGCTCCTTAACCGTGGCCAGGGACCAGGACAGGAACCGAAAGCATGTGGAGCCCTTCCCGAGAGGACGCTAAGCAGATAAAGTAGCATGTGAAAAATGCTGCCCTCCCATCAGCTGGCCGGTCAGCACGGGCAAAAATACTTAATGCTCTTAAAGTCCGACAAAGTTCGTATGGATGTCGCCGGTGGCAGGACCCAGCGCTGGTGTCTACCTGGTCCTCAAAAGGAAGAAAAAAAAACGAGGTGCTATTTGATGTTCACGTGAGGAATGCCAACGATCCTCAACGAAAAAAAAAAATCGTTACTCCCATTCGTAGCGAAGCGTAACAGAGGGCTTAGCTCTCCGGGTCCCGGGGTCAGTTCAAAAATTGAGTGGAGTGAAATTTATGCAAACAGAAAATTAGTATTCCAGCGTCCCGGGTGTCCGGGGGCCCGGCGCCTGAACACCGCACCGATGTGAAAATATCGTTCGAGATTTGAAACTCTCTGCTGCGCTATGCATCACTGACACGGGGTGAGAAAGTGAAGCGTACGGATGGAGTGCCTTTGTGCTGTAATCTTCGCCGCCATCGTAACGTATGATGGGAGGATATTCTAACACACGATTCCTAGTAACCTCGGGCATTTGTCGCTGGAAGAGATGTGGGATCCGTCAGGGAGATAAAAAAAAACCACCCAAACCGAACCAAAATACATAACGACCTCGGACAAACTGTGAGTCAATTTTACTTAATGCCTTCAGCTCATGGGCGCATTAGCCCTCCGGTGATCCATTGCCTAATTGAAATTGAATAAGTAATGGAAAAACTCCCACCACCGCTCGTGGTGGAAGATTTGCCGCCAGTTTATGAAACAGGAAGGGGTCTGCCGCGAGGCTCCATTATGATTTCCATTTTAAACTTGATCCCCCTGATTTCCGCGGAATATCTACGAGGAACCGGTTGTCTCCTTCTCTTGCCCTCCTTATCTCTATCTCCATAAAGGTCTGCCTTGCTCTCCATCACTGGGAAAATACTATTTTCCCCAAACCGAAACACACCGAAGTTATATCCGGTGGATGTCCGGAGAGGAAGCTTTTGGAAGGTCCCGGTGATCAGGTCCCCCTTGTGGTCGCTGGAAGATTTCCGCGAATTTCCACCCCGTGCCCGTTTATCTGCCGATCGGAAGAGGATGTGCTTCTGCACAATGGTTTCGAAAGCGGAAGTGTGAAAATCGTCTCCTTCCAACTGAGTTCCAAGTCCCCCTAGTTGGTCCCAGGCGTACATCCCCAACCAATTTCATGCGTCGCGTACAAGTCCGCGAGTGGGGAAGAGTTTGCGAAAACTTGCCTGATCTTTGGGGAAACAGAACGAAAAGTTAAACAAGTGAACACGGTTTTACGGTTAATTCTGTAACATCACCTGACGGGTAGGTAAAAGACGTCGGGACACAGTGCAACCAACTGGCGGTATTCGAACAGTCGCGTGGATGACGTGGTGGTTCGAGTGGAGCTAACGCGTGGTGCAGTGGTACGTTCCCCACCATCGGATGCTTCATTCTCACCAGAGAACAACGCAAAACGGAAAGCCATAAATAATAAAGAAAATTTAATAAACTACGTGAATATCTACCCTTCGCTCAAGATTCCGTTCCGAGTGCAAAACGGAGGTAGCTGTGCCGGCAGGACGAGACGGTGGGGCTTTGGATCTTTTGCTCGGGAAGTTGCAAAAACTTTCTCCCCGCAAAACGCACCTTGTCCGTGGAGAACGTGCTTCAAAACCTGTCGTCTGTGTACCGTCAGCCCGTACATAGCCACCGAGCTGGGTGGGTAAAAAGCTCCGTTTCTGGCGGGCTGTTGTAGCGGCACCATCACTCGGCACACGATCGATACACGTTTAGTAAGGCGCGAGTATGCTGTAAGCAAACGTAAACCACGTGCGCGACCTTTGCCAACCAAGCCACCGGATGGAAGCGTGTGTTACGCCGCTGTTGGTTGGATGTAGCAGAACAGCACACCCCGAAACGATGCATACACACCGCACAGCGTCCGTTGCTGATGGACTTTGTTTTGCAGCGGGGATGTTGTTGCCGGGGATGGAAAGCTTTTAAGCTAAGCGTAAAACCATATACGATGTACGGTGCTGTCAGCTGTTGAGCTGCCGGGGGCTACAATATTTATTGACGATGCGTTTCATCGTTTGGCATAAAAGTTTCGCCCGTGTTGGCGAACATTTTTACCCCTACCTGCAGTGCTTTAGCGATGTTACAAAATATATACATCTCGCACACACACACACCGAATCATTACGATTCGAAAACATCGAAAACTTTCCCACTTTGAGCTCTACACAACACTCCAGAAAAATGGTAAACAACATTCGTTCAAAACGGTGCCTAGCGGTTGCAAGCGGAAAATGGTTGCAATTCCAGTCCCATTCGGGCAACACGCTTGTTTGCAGCCGCATCCCCTACCCGGTCCCGATCGTATTCGGGATCGCCAGCATTGATACTGACGCTGATTAATCAACTGTTGCCCTCGAGGGGGCCCAAATTAAAAGGAAACAGTAAGTAGCGTAAAAACAATTCCACGCCGCACGCTTCGCTGGTTCCATTTTCTCCGAAGCATTTTCACGTTCTCCACCGCAGCTGCCTGAAGATGGGTTGGTCTTCGCTGGCACAAATGTATTTGCTAGCTCCGGCAAAGGCGAGCGATGTGCTGCTTCCCATTTTCGCGAAGCAACCAAGGGCGAGCCATCGCAAAAACACAAATGGACATTTCGCTGAGCAGGGCAATGTTGTGCCGGCAGTGAATTCGCCTTTCGTTGTGGCGTTCATTCTTTACGATATTTCTTCGACAGCGAACAACTAATTCAATTAGGTGCGCAGGAGAACAATCAAACCGAAATGATCATTACGCGCGCAAATCGAGTGTTTAATTTTCCACATCAACGTAATGAATGAATCAGGTTTATCGACATATCGCTGTTCATTGATAAATGGATGGTATTGTATTAAGAATAATATTGTTTATTAAAAAAATACACTATGTTTATATGTCGCAGAAGACGTTTTTAAAATGAACTCTTTTGAAATCTCGAAATCGAAAAAACGCCTAAATGTATGCTTTCTGTTCAACAAAGTAGCATTCTAACGTAGTAGCACAGACTTAAAAATAAAAACGGAAATAAATATCGACACCCACTCAACGTTGTCAATGAAGTGAAAGAAACTTACGGGTGACAGTGTAAAAAAATGGAGCATCTATTTTTGTAAGCCCCCAAAACAACGACCGATTGATTTATGCGCCCTGGGCACCAACTGGTGTACCGTACCGACTGCATCACCAATCGAATCGAACAAGAAACCATGCAGGTGCCATTTTTTATTCGCCATTTAAAGCCTTATCCAGCGCCGTTTCCAGTCGAAGTTCGGCAACGTCAAGAGACTGCATGGACCGAAAGCAAAAAAGTTGACCTCCTGAGGCTAACGGGCCATAAATCTCTCATCAAAAATAGCTTTACACAATCGTACCCGAAAGTTGCTGCTTTGTGTTTTGCAAGCAGAGACCTCCGCTGGTGGGCGATGACGAGTTGCACGGGTTGGAATGGACACGCAGCACACAGCATTTCCGAACAAAACGCAATTTACTCATAACGAATTCAATATGCTTTTTCTCTGTTGTTGTTTGTTTGCATAAATTAACCTTCGCTAAAAGAAAAGTTTTGCATGTTTAATGATGGCGCCTATTCCAATATAAAAAAAAAAAACACCCCACAAAAACACACTTGTTAATCGTCTGAGAATGATCGGTTTGAAGACGGCCGGTAGTATATGCTAAATATTTGACCGTGTTATATTCGACAAACACGCACAAACTTCTTCTTTCTTGACGCGCCTTCACTTCACTACGCTCTTGGAGGTGTAATGCTGCTTTAATAAAAAATACAAACAGTTTACTAAAAAAACCCATACCGGCAACGTAAAAACGGCATGGGGTAGGACGCGTCGACTGTCGGGTTGAATATTTCATTCGCGTAGGCTGAAGACGCAAGTCTCGCTGTACACTGACACGTCTGGCACAGAGCCGGTCTACAGAAAAAAAGCCTTTTTTCGGGTGTGTTTTGCGCGGAGTTAACGCATTTAAAAAATAAATACAAAAAATTTGGAGAAACTTTGCGCAAAGAATACGAAAAAAAACCTCGGAGTAAGGTTAAGTATTGCTACAAAGGATGTGGTTTAGCAAAAGTCACAAGAGAGGAGATTGCATTCAGGTTTTTAACAATACGCTGATCATGTGCACCACAAGAAAGCTAAAAAGCAAGGTCTCACGACACAACCATCAAACTGTCACTCCCAACCTAAGGTTGAATGGCTGGCGATGATGCAACCTCATTATACAATGGCAACCGGTGACGATGACCAACGATTTAACGAAACAGGCAGCACGTCACATTGATCGCTTGCTTAATTAAACATCCCCCTACCGTCAATGTTCGTTCTGTCCATCGCAAAGAAAACGTCTTGCATACTCATGAAAAGGGAACTCACTTCGAATCCCTTCGCTTCGGTTTGATGCGTTTCATACCATCCGGCGACGGGCGAAGGTCTTTCAGGATTTTATTAGACCATAACGGACGTAGACCGTACGATGGAAATGGCATGATGTTGCGGTTCGCCTCGAGTCCTTCCACTGAGTAACCCGCGACTCATCAATCCGATAAATGTTACATTTCCTGTAACAGCCAGTGGCATCCACTCCCAGCGCTCCCAGCACACCGCGAGCTGCACATCAAGAGCTGTAGATTAAATGATTCCCCTTTGGGGAACGGGTTTTAGGAGATTTAGTTCGAATGTTCGCATCGTCGCTTGCAGGGATAAATTAATGTAGCTCTGATTACGCGTCGACCGTGTGGGTACTGGATCGGCAAACATGGCCATACCCCGCGTGCGCTAATGTCAAATAATCATTTCCGCTTATCGAAGATGATGCGCCCCATATGTGGCGTAGCCCGGATAAGGGAATATGAAATTACTAATTAGTACACGGTACCAATTAATTGTGTGATAAAATTAAGGATATTAAACCACGGCCCTGAACAAGCATCTTAATAGCTGTTGACGGAAGTTTGATTTGGAAGATGACATCTGAGACCCTATCTTATTCGGCATTATCTAGCGATATAGGATAATGTCATCGTAAACCACCATATCCCTTATCTTTCTATTTGCTTCTACGTATGCTTGAAACGATATGAAAGATTACTTTTATGGAATTAACAACCTTGCTTTAGAATTACTGATTTAAATTCACCGTTCAAATAATAAAAGTCTGATCCAGTTTTGAACTGTATATTGCATAAATTTTGGCGTATTGCGTGAACTCCTAAATATTGCATACCGTTCGGCAAACCCCTACCAAATGCTCCGGAAAGTATGCAATTTACAAGACAAAACGCTGACAATCACGCAATTTTCATGATGAAATCACCTCCATGAACCTTTACGAGCCTGTTTTAGCAAGTGTATCAATAAAGCAAAACATGCTTTTGTCATGCAAGTACGAGCAGTCCTTTCTAGGCAGGAAGCAGTACGTCTTTTAAAAATATGCATGTCGGTCAAAATCGCGACAAAAGGGGGAAAGCCCCTCTCCACCTTTCTAGGCAAATAACGATCGTCATATGTATAATGCAACAGCGGGTTTAAAAAAATATGCTTCCCTAACGTGCCGTTCTACGGTGGTAGATGCTTATGCTACCATACGTTTTGAACGTTCGGTTTCGCCAGCGAACAGTGCCGTGTTAGTGTCACCTGCAATCGTTTGCGACCTACATACGCTGCACATTGCACCGTCACCCGTTTAAGGATTTTCATGCTTGTACACGATTCCAACCCACGGTGTAACGATCGTTATGGTTGGCATCGTACCGAGCGAGGTTATTTCAACCTTGTTCCACGGTATAGGCTATTGCTAATGAAGCCTATGAGGCATAACTTCCGGATGAAATGTACGGTCGTTGCTACCAGCTGAAGCTGTTCTACGACGCGAAGGAACGAAAGCACTTGAGGATGGAAGCGTAATAGTTCTAGAAGTATGCCATGGTGGGGAATTTTTCATAGTGGTCAAAATTCATTCGAAAGTGACTAAAATTGTCGGCAAACAATGCAGGTTGATTACAAAATTCAATATCCTCTTTCATCTTCGAAACTGAATGTTGTGCTGGGTAACGGGCAGAGGGTTTTAAGCCTAAATATATGCAATCTTCGCGATACAACGCAACGACCTCAAGAGGTCTAGAAGCCTACCATTTCTGGCATTTTTTGACTCTATTTACCCATAGCTGATCTAGATGGGATTTTGGACCACCACTCCATGCCTCTCCGCAGTCATTATTTGGATGTGAGATTATAAATTCTCATCATCTACCTAAGAGTTTAGGCTTTTTGTTTATTTGTTGAGTCAGGTCGGTTTGTTGACCTCAGAAGTCTTCAAGTGCTCTTCAGGTGCATAAAATATGTTGAATTGCATACACCTAGGCGCACACAATTAAGGGACTATCTGTAAGTGGAAGTTTGAGGTTTTCCCTTAATTTGGCTAACAAATTTTTGACCACCAAATAGCCTTAGTGCTTGCTTAAACCCACACACTGTTCGCAGTTTCGGGAACCGCTTCGACAGAATTCACTGACACACGGTGGACCTGAAAAACGCGAATGCTGTAAGTAACTAATAAACCTTTCCAGCTGCTACGCTTACGCCAAAAACCTTGATGAACTTTTCCATCCCATCCTTAGGCACTGTGATCCAGAGTCTGTTGGCGACAAACCTATGCCCGCGAAGAACTAGCAGCGTACCGTTCGTCTCACACTACGGCAACGTAATGAATCGCTTCCCGGAACCATATCCTGCCGGGAGCAACCGATGGTTATTTTCGGGCGCGATTCACCATATGGTTTAGTTCGCTTTTCCCATCCATTTTGCGCCCGCAGGGTTAATGTTCGACAATGTCCGCTTCGTGGTGCTGTTACTTTCCTTTTCCATCTAAAAATGTCCACCAGCTAGCGCTGGACAAGGCTTGCGGCTTCGGTTCTCCCGGCTGGATGGGGAACCAACTTGTTTGTCTTCCATCGGGAAAGTTGAAATTAGGTTAGCCGTCCATAAATAAAGTCCATCACAAGTCTCTACGGGTTGGTTCGACGGATGTGACGGTTGGCCGAAAATGGTCAAAGTCTTTTTTATTTCGTAAAAAAATAGCTTCTTGAAACAACTTGAAGACATAGTGACCACTATTGGATATCATATCCTATTAGGAACCGAAGTGGATTCTATTCAATCGATACGTTAAAGGTCAACTTGCAGATGGCCGTTCCTGAACTATTTTGTAAAATGTTGATACGTCATAATCGTTTGTATATTCACATCACAAGTCATAAGCTATTGTTTGGCAGAGAAAAGCAAGGTTTGTCGCACGGATTGCATACTTTACGGCTACTATGCGGAATAAAGCCTATCGTGCACCCATTCGTGAACTAAATTCGGCATTAGTTTAAACACTTTGCATTACAATGGTATTATAGTATTACAATTATATTATCAAAGTTTTAAACGTAAACCAACATAACATACCATGGAATATCAATGATATTAAATGATAACAATAAAACAAAACTATTGAAAAATGAAATAAAAACATCTCCTTATTTTTCTGCTTATCATAATATCCATCAACTTGTACCCGCCCACCAGATTAGTATCCGTTTTTTTGTTGTTCGTAATCAACCGCCTGCGGTTACTTCATTTCTACAAACCACCAGGTGCCTCCATGGGTTGACTGGGTTCCAAATTTATATCGTGCCGGGCCAAGGTACGCGCCTGTATCATTGAGATGCATGTTAGACTGTCAAAAAACCGAACCCAAACAAACGATAGCCCCTCCCCATCCACCCCTCCGGACTCCGACTTGGGACCGTATTAAGCGTATGCTCACATGCACCGTTTTCCCTATTCACCCGGTCGAGCACGCCCATTTCGGGGCACCCTCGAATGGTGGTGGCGTGGAAAGAAATTTAAAATTTATAGTCCCGTCCCTGGATCAACGTTTTCCGGCCATAGGAGAAACCTTGAGATCCCGGATGCTTCCGTAAATTGAAGCGGGGCTGCGGCAATGCGGATAATAAAACGGAACTTTTTTCATCAACTGCGCTGCATGTGACAAGGGGAATTGTTTTTTTTTTTAGTAAGGAAATGGGCAGAACGATTCGAGGTGGTTTAGCTCGGGATATTTTAGATATGGATACAAGCGAAATTGGAACCGCCATTTTGTGTACCGATAGTGTGCAAGATTTTGTAAGCAAGAACTAGCCAACAATTTGAAGATTATTTTTTGTAAATTTCGTAATGCTCTACAATGAAACCTTCTTATTGTTCCAGTTCGTTACCTAATCCTATTATAATTACGTGCGACAGTTACCCCTCTCCGATAATAATAAAAAAAAAAAAACATTCCATTCCTAATGCGCTTTTTGTCCCGATAGCTAGATTGGGATCGTTTCAGTTTTCCAAATCCTAATTGTCACCGATAGCATCAGATGGTTTCCACTAACAATCAGCAAAGGTCTCAATTACCTGCTACGATCAAAACATCGACACACACAAAAAAAAACCAAGTAGCACCAGAGAAAACAGAACCCTTTTCCCGGTCCAACCCATCCCCTGGCCAGGGTGCGGACACACGTGTGCGGACGACAGAATAGAGGTTTGCTGATGTTGTGTACACAAAGGCTCCCTGATCCGGTGTAACCTTTTCCTGTGTTTTCCTCCCCCTCACCATCGCGTTTTGCACGAAATGGATCCCTTTGCGAAGCTCATTTTCAGCCTTGGCAATAAAAATGGACTACTGTACACACACTCGCACATACGTGTGCCCAACCGGTCGCCATCATTACATCCAATGCTGTACCCGACGACCTGGGATGATTTTTTATATTTTCGGGACGACCCTTCGATTCACTCGCCAAGAGTTCTAATGAACCTGAGTTACATCCTGGTTCGAAACAGAGAGAACAAAAAAAAATATCCAAACGAATCGAACGGGGAATTCGAGCAGTCGCACCGAATGAATGGAAGCGAAGGTAAAGCCATTTACATTTGTTCATTTTCAATTTCGTCGTAATCCTGAATAAATTTGACTTCGTTTTTACTTTGATTCGCTCGCCCTCCCCCCAACAGTTTGTCCCGCAATGCAATATTACGCTCGGGAAATGCCTGGGCTGTAGCAACGAGATGAAAAGCTTCGACTCGTGATGATTCGATTCAATATAGCAAGAAAGTAGTACACTCCATTCCGGGTGAGTTTCTTACCTCGCTTCAAGTGTTTGCGTTCTTCTGCTGTTGTTATTTTTTCGCCTAGCGTCAATTCTTATGTCTCGCACGGGACTGGGCTGCCATTTTGGTCTCATTATCCTTTTTTTTTTGCCCCCAAAAATGAGCATATCATTGGAGTCCTTTTTTTTTTTTTGGTTGCCTCAGACAAACCTTCAAAATGGATTGTTGTTTCAGGTCCGGGTACGCATTATGGATATCATTTCCTGCTAACGACTCTTGAGAAGTTGGTTGTCTAAAGATTTATTGTACACCGATTAATCTCACTACAGCGGAGAAGATCTTTTTTTTTGTGAGAGCCAAAAACGAAGATAAACCGTGTTGCATCAAACTACGGACAGCTTGAAATTCTGGACATTCGTCACATTTTAGCTGCATATTTTCATACCCAAACTATAACCACACTGCTTGTTAATTTTACATGATTGCCAAGATATACTGGAGTCTATTTTTACTAATTTTGGTATAAATAAATATTTTCAATCTATCGCCTCAACCCCTCCAGTTCATCTCTGAAAGCTTTCTTAGCAGTTTTGATTCAAAACGACTCCGGTGTAAAATCATCATAAATATACTTTACTCTGGTCTAGCTGTATCAGAGTACATCAGAATCGATTTTTTAAATAATTCAGTGAGTAAAATATGGTGGTATATCATTTCACTCTCTGAATTTCAATGTTATCCGAGATTTGAATCAAAACATCCGTAATATGAAATATAGCGTGAAAAGTGTCCATACTTCGAACCAAAGTAACATTGCCATTTCGTATTTTTTAACGTTTCGAATTATTTTATTGAAAATTCTCGATTGTTTCTTAAATAAGAAGGTTTTGCTCGATTAAATCGGAACGTGCTGAGGTGTAGCCAATTAAAATTATATTTACTACATAACAATATGTGTAAAAAATGCCTTAATTGTCCGTAATTCGATGTCAAAACGGTGATATATTCTATGACAGGTTAAAATTAAAATTAGGATGACAGGTTAAAATCAAAAAGGATTATGCTCTAAAATTAACTCAAATTAAAAATCAATTAAATTTAACTAAAAAAAAACAGTTAAACATCCAACAAACATTACCACAGTTTTAGAGCTTGAGACGCAAAAGCGCCCTAAAGTATGCAATGTTTCAAGCAAAAGCTTACTAATGACACCTGATCTAATAAATTCTGTTCAAACGCATGAGTAATTCATCCATTTCATTATCAAAACCTATTAGAGAAGTTTTTTATCTCCTCTACATTAGCTCAGTGTTTTGTGATTTAAATTTCAATAAACTCACTATAATTCGCCCAGCCTCACACACTCATTGCGTACATATCTTTATCATACTAGCAATAAGATCTTCATCATCCATACATCTCCCTGAAGCACCTTAAAACGACCGCCGTTGAACGTTGAAAGTCCTAATGCTAGCGACACACAACAATTTCAAGAATGTCTCCAGTCGATATGTCTTCCGTTCCGAACCAGTCCCGGTCCCGTCCAATCCAAACGATACCGGGGGTTCCATTTTATGCTCAACTCAATTTACCCTCAAAATGCCATAATTTCGCCACAACCAAACCCCAGCAGCGCACGGTGCACGGGAAAGGCTTGCGAAATGCTTCGCGCCTCAGCTGGTAGCTTCCGGCCAAAAATTCGACTGTCATCATGATGCCGTCGGAATTTCCCTTCAAACACTCCACAACATCAGTTCCCGGGCTGGAATGTACGTTCTCAGTCGCACGGGACTAGAGAATCCGTGTCGGTTTTGGGTGCTGGCGCGGTATGGAGAAGAGCAAAGATTGTGTTCTGGGAAGGACTTTCCTCGCTTTTTTTGCTGTACGCTTTATATGGGACCAAACACTGATGGCCAAAAGAATGCAGCCCTAATAACGGTGCCAAGTCAGAAAAAAAAGCATCATCAAAGCTGATGCCAAACGGTGTTGATGAAGCTGAGGCAAAGCTTTGGGGCAATCTTGGGTAACCCTAATTCAATTTTCCTTCGGGACCGGGTCCTAAAAGAGGATTTTACTTCAACGTAGCGAACCTTAGCGATCCAAAACCATGCTGCCATGGTATTGTTGAAGGTGCAACTAAATTATACAAATCTGTTTAGACGATGGAGATATTTGTTTGAGAATACGATTTTAATAATAGGTCAAATATTTTCTTAACAATAGCATTTGTTACTTAAATCGATCTACGATCCCGCAATACATTACTTTCTTCGCATCTCTCCTCAACACTGAGCTGGGAGTTGGCTCGATGGTTGGCACAGTTCACTTCATTACCAGCTGTCAGCTATCATCGATATTCATCGATCGATCACCGACAAGCCCGAGATTCGTTGATTGAATTTTCCCGCATTAAGCGCATCATGTCGACTCGGGCTCGCTCACGAATTTGACAGTTCGCGCCAATGGGCAATGACAGTTTTTGTACAATTGTGCCACTCGGGTGTGGAATCAATTGCCCGATGCATCAATGCGCTATCGGCTGCAAAAAGGGGTATCGGTGTGGAATTTCAGTGCGAGAACCCAGAAAAAAAAACCAGGGAGTCTCATTGAAAGAAAAATTCCAAATGGTACTACTACTGCGCGTTCCATTTAATTCCTCTGACGCGGTACATTAATTGTACGGTGGAAAAAATCATCGCTGGAAGTAAGTCGCGGTACCATCGGCATACTCACATTTGCGCACCTTTTATAGCCATCGAACGGTACGGTTGAGTGGGCAAATAGTAGATAGCAGTTGAATAAAAAACATCATTTGCATACATTCCGGGGAGAGAGAAAAGTGTAACGTCAATTTAGTGTCTGACGGTAGGACAGTGCGTTATCTCCATGGTCCTTTTGAAAGGTAAGTAGTGAAATTGGAAAAAAAACCCTCGGTGACCATTGATGTTTTTTTATGGGGTATAAAATCCGCCTAGAAGTTACTGGAAAGTTCATTTACTACCTCGTGGTAACGAGACAATGGAAAATGTTTAACTGATAAAGTCATTTAAATTGAAAGCTTTTCAGTAATAATCGTTTGAATTATGCAATGAAGTATTAAAATGGCACTATTATTTCCAATTAATTAACAAAACATTAAGGGACATTAAAGATTCCAGATAAACTCATGAATGACCATCATTCTAATTTGTTCTTTTTATAACACAGCTAACGTTGGGGATAATTTGCCTAAAAGTATGCAATCCTCACAGCACATTTAACTTATATCTCTAGATAGAACGCTTATTTTAAAACAAATTAAGGAACTCATTCCAACCACAGCTTTTTAAACACAATGAACATAAAATGTGCCCCTTTTAAAGGCTTCTTCAAGCCATTTTTCAAACTCCCAAATCCTCTCAATTCTGTTTTCATGACAGTGAGTTGTTTGTAGTTTTTTTTTTTTTTGTTTATTTATCGCACTGTGTTTACGATCATATTTCATTAGGTCCAGCGAGAGGGAGGAAAATGAATTATCCCTAACATCATTTTCGCCGCATCGTCCTTCCGTTAGCATCTATCAAAAGGGCATTTAGCGTGGATAAGCACCGAGTCGATAGTCCAGCGCGGGTAACGGACGGCGAGAAAAAAAAAAAGTAGCGACACACTTCATAACAAAGGCAGACTCCTCGCAGCCATTAAGGCAGAATTTCCCGGAATGGGTTGATGCTTTCCTCCCAACAACAAAAAACACACACACACAACACCACCCCTGCCCATGCCCATCTCAATCGATGCTGCCAGCGCGTACCATCGGCGTTGGACGAAGAATTTAATTAAAGCGAAAGCAATTAAAGCTAAACGAGTTAATGAAACGGGTGATGGTCGCCATTGAACTTCGCGTACCGTAGCCAGCGTACACTATGCAAACTTCAGACGGTTTGCGTAGATAGCGGCGCCCAAATCGTACTGCGCTACCCCAAAAATAAAACGCGTCACCGTAAGGAAGTGGATAAAGCGCACAAACTGCGAGAATCACTTCAAAATCAATCTCCTCTGGTCAAATATTGTACGCTAGCGCTGCGAAATGGATTTTTCCTCCGAAACGAGCTGGATTGGGTCGTTTTTTATTACCTTTTCGATGAGTTCCACCAGACAGTAACTACACTTGCAGTGGTGTTCCGGGTCGAAAAAGGGTTTTTTCGTAACAGTTGGCAGCATAGCGCTCCGCCACATGCCGGACGTCCGCGAGACGGTGTAAAACCGCAAAACCCACGGCCACGGTGACCCTATCGAGACGGGAAGTTGGTTGCCTCTTGAAAGCAGCGACGACTGCGCGATCTTTGCCACCACAGACAGCGACACAGGGCTACCCTCGTAGCTGGAACGGAGGTGGCGGGTTTGTTGTTTGCAAAGCAGGTTTTTTTTTGCGAAGGCGGTCGCGAGTTAAACTCGTTCGACCGCTTACACCCCCACGCACGCCCTGTTGGAAGGGGGGGGTGCCAGGGGGCCGTGGAACTTGGGCATGGGTAATCGAAGTTTGCATGCTTCTCCCTAAAATCTCATAAAATCTCGTGGGTTGGCTCCGTTCGGCTTCGTCCGTGGTGGTTTGCGTATTGGTTCGCGCTCCACATGAGCGCGTGCCGTGCGTGGCGCGTTAATCCAGCGATGACCTTAATGACATCATAATACATCGTAGCACCACCGGCTGTCAACAAACCTGGGCAGCTTCTTCGTCGCCTGCATCCACGCGGTGCGATGGCCAAAATAAACTACAATCACGAATGGAGCCGTCTGATTGGTATCTTTACGATAATTGTGTTGCGTTACTTGACTCGCAAAGTGAAGATTTGAAGTTTGACCCCGTGGAAAGGGTGGAGCGCTTTGCTGGAATTAATCGCTAACCAAATATTTTAACTTCTTTAACGCTATATTGTAGTGGTGTTCGAGAATTGTTTGCTTTGCTTTGTTCTACTCTTCTCAAGATGATGCCATTTATTTGTTTGTTTTTCTTATAACATCTATTTTCAATTGTTTTATTGATATTTAGCGCTGTTGGCAGTCTTGTTTGCTTATTTAAAATCTATGTTTAATTATTCGGTGCAGTTTTTTTTATCTTTCATTATTATATTAGGTTTGCTAACTATTATTTAGCCTTTTTTTTCGTTACCTAAACTGTCATATTCTGTAGATGGTGCTACGTCAAAACTGATTATATAAAAAAAACCCTTTCAACTGATAGCAATTGAATCGTTTACTGCATAAAACAATCAGCAAGCGACATCATTTGGTATCGAAACAATTAATAACATTCCACATTCATTTGATGCAATTGTTACGCATTTCTTGTCTCAGATTAATGAGACTAAATTATTCATAGCGAATGGAAGGCACTGCCACCAACTCCCGAAGAAAACTCTTTCCCACTCCGTGAACCATCACAAGGGAGAGGAGAAAGAAAATCTTCCAGCCACCGAAGAAAGGTGGAAAAGGCAGAAAAAATGGACACGACATAGGAACTGTGAGCTAAAATGGTGATGAAAAGGCGAAACCTAGGTGTAATGATTAGATATTCAGCTGGGAACAGTTGTGATCTTAAAGCAAAGGAACCGTGGAGGATGCTGAATAAATTATGACCGGCCAAACACGGTGCGAACGGACGAGAAGCGAAAGTCTTTCTTTATGAAATGTGGTCGCACCATTGCCTTTCTTTATGGGTATACATTTAGGCGCTAGAATGTAACATTTCGTATCAGTTTCTTGCTACTTTTGCAACACCATGTTGCAATCAACCAGCAAGTGTACTTTTCCTTATCGGATTTATTAACTGAAGACATTATCAAATGTTTCACAACGTTTCTAAACCCCGCACAGTGTGCTCATTTATCATCATAAAGCGTATTGGCAGAAACCGTCCGTACCGGTCCAAAAACGCCCGAAACCAAAACCTTTTGCACCTTTTGTCGTCTTGCCTTCCTGCAGCACCACTATCAGCTTTAAATAATCTCTGCCAAATACGCCAAATCTCATCAATATTAAACGTCACCAGAAAGGAGCGAAGCTTTAGCTTTGTGTCTTTCTTCGAAGAAGCATCTTTCTCTAACATTCAGCTCATCTGCTTGCAAGAAGCATAACGAATCTAAAGGTTTACCTAAGGTCTGCCGAAAAGCAAGATGCTGCTGCTTATCGTTTAAAGCTCCCGCAACGGAGCATGTAATCTGCGACATCAGTGGGATGAGCATTCTCAACCAGTTCTCTCGCGAAACCTTATTCACCATTTGCACTGCTGCACATGCACAAACCCCCCCTGGGCAAGTGCGTCTTACGTACGGCGCATTAAGCGTGGCCGGGAAGGAAAGAAAAAACAGGTTCACCTACTCACTGGCTGGTTGTGTGCCTTGGTCGGTGTCGGAGTGACTCGCACCGATAGGTTCATGCGGCTCGTACGTCGTACGGCCACAGTACAGAACGAACCCAAGAACCTTGGCATTAACTTCCGATCCGCGGCCCGGGGTAAATGAATCGATTCGATCACAAAACTGACACCAGCCGCTTATTTGCCCGTCCGCTTAAAAGATGCTATATTTTACATAAACTTCTCGCGTGGCACCACCCTTTATGCTTGACGAGATAGGGAACCCGTTAACAGTCGCTGACACTGGTGCAGGGTGGGACGGTGAGGTATTAAATTCGAACGATATTATCTACAAACAGCGATACCGCAGAGACAAATAACAGAACCTACGAGACGCCATACTACATTATTCACCTGCGTCTCCTGCGGTAATTGATATGGATGAGAACCAGAGCGGGCGGTACGCTGGATGTTGGACACAGTAACGGCACACATTAAACACAAACCACAAATGGACGTTACGGCAGACAAGGTGAACCCTAACCGTGACTTTTCCGAGCGAGCTAAACCGAACTTACCCGTTACATGTTGCGAAGCTAAAACGCTAACGAGCGATCCGTGTGGATGATCCTGCAGGGTTGGTTGGTAGCTCTCGCGCACAGACAGCAAACACGGGACGCAAAAAAAAAAAACACAACAGGCCACAGTGTTAATTATGAATCGCACTGTCAACGGAAAACTGTGCCGAGCGAGGATGGAGCCTTATGGATTCGCCTAACTCCAGCGGAGTGTGTCACTTGGAATGTTTGCCTTAATTTGTGATGTTGTGAGGTCTACGTCTACCTTTAGCCGTTTTGTTTCGCTTGATATTTTCACCGTGAATGAAGATGTAAAGTGGTTGATTACAGCAATGATGCTTCTGTTTTTCCTGTAACATATTTCACCACCAGTGCACACCACTTTAAAGCTTTAAACGAACACTAGCACAAAAGGACTTTTTTTGCACTCCTCGGCAACTACTTCCAGTAGAATTTATAACCTCCAGATAACGATGCTGCTGTCCCGTATGCTTCGGACGCAAACCAACGTTTAATAACTTTGATTTACTGCAGCAATTAGATGCTGAATGCTGTACGCAGCAGGACGAGTGCCTGATCTGAACGGAGCGGTGAACCGTAGCTATCGTTTAACCTTAACCAGCAACGCAAGGTGACCAATACGGGGCATATCGTGTCGGTTTGCACTCCGGTCGGGCTTAACCATAAAACTGACCTTTCCTGTTCCTGAGATTCTTGCGCGGACGGTTGAGGAGAGGCCACACTTTCAAACACAAACGACTCCACGCACATGGGCACACACGCAACGGAAGAGGTACTACCACAACCCCAGCACCCGGAAGTGAATTAAAATTTCATCAATTTACCAAAAACACGCTCGCAAACCCACACGCATTCGTACACAGCCGAATCAAAACGGGCCCCCCTGGCCCCCCACCCACCCCAAGCCCGCTCGTTTTGCTACACTGTTTTGTCGTTAAACCGAACCGAAGCACTAAACAGCACTGCAGTGCACGCACCAGCACCAGTTGCTGAGCCCGTTGTAACGCACGGTAACGCACAGTAACGGCAACCACGGACACGGACAGCAGCAGCGTTCAGGCAGCCCGCGTGTCGGTCTACACCGGGCGCGCGTTCAGATTCAACTGAGAGCAAACCTGGCGATGATTTTGCCTGGCAGCTTGCGAGCGTCAACAACAGCAACAACAACAAAACCGGACGGGCGCTACTACTAACCAGACCACCCGGTTGTGGCCCGGATCGCAGTAGGCGCGAAACCGTACCACTCGGAAGCGAACCGCGAAACACAGTAAAAAAAAAAATAATAAAACCCGAACGGATATTGCTCGTGAGCTTGCAAAAGCTCCCGAAAGGCCCGAAGCTGCCCGTCATCGTGTGTTGATAAGGTTTATCCTGGCATTCTTATTGCTCACGACCGTTGACGCTGGAACGTGATGCTGAGTCGATTCCTGGGACGAACTGTTGAGGGCTCAAACATTCAACAGGGTTGAAAACAAAGCGTGTCCGGTAGGGTAAGTATGCTCGGGCAGGCGAACAGTACCTTGGAAGAGAGCGTGAGTGATGCGTGAGAGCTTGTAAAGGACGACGCTAGCTCACAGTAAGGATGACGGAGAGGTGAAGCTAACCGTTTCTTCAGATTGATAACGAATTTAGCTAGAATGCTAGATAAAATATTTTCCACAGATGCTCCGATATGTACACAATTTATGCTTAAAGGTTTCTTTTCAAGAAGTATTTCGACAATAATGTTCTGATACTTGATCTATTGTTTGCATAACTTCAGGCGAGTAAAGTCAACGCAGGAGGGTTTTGAACCCAATCTTCGTTAAGCAACTATTACAGTAATTAATGATTCTTTAACCATTTTAATATCCACTTCATCTACTCCACTACTCTATACTGCGCTGCAAAAAATAGTGTTGACATAATGACTCTCGTAGGAACCACTGTGCCAACGTGATTCGTCTGAGTCCATTTCCGGAAAGCACGCTGTATCGCTACATACAGTCACTCACTCTCACGTTGGGACTTGGTAATGGTTAGCAGAAAGCTCTCCCGAAGAATTCTAGGTCGTGAGCACAGCTACAGGTCGGGCTCCAGCTACAGGTTGAAATACATCACGAAGAGCTCATTCAACCCGTTTATGGTCGGTGTGGCGTTCGGATGATTCCGTGCATGGAAAGTAAAAGATTCTTGTTTTGTCAGTAAATTAAAAATATGAGTTTTAGGTTTAAATTTCAAAGATTTTTTAAAAATAATTCATATTTTTGGGAACATTATAGCATATGCCATCATTGCGGATAAATAAAATACATTTTATTAAAAGATTTAGCCTGTTTGCTGGAGCTTTTTCTGCTTTGACTAATGAGAGTGAAACATTGAATTGACTCACAACCGTAGGTGAAGCTTAAGAAATTACTTGCAACACGGTGCGTCGAATTCCCACCCATCATTCCTGGAACTCTCTTAAGGAATTCAATGTAGAACACAAGACGCACGTGCCTATTTCCCAACCGGAAAATCTGAAGTTAATCTGCAGGGGTTCTCTTGTTCCTTGCTACACGTTTCGTCAGCTGTAGACAAGGACAAAACAAGCGTCATCGTTTGACATTCCCTTTGCTGGCGACACGACACCTAGCCGTGTGTTCTTTGGCCATAGATTGACAAGGTGGTGGATCCATTTGCCGAGCAACACGGCTTCTGTAATAGGACGTTCTCACCATCGTCAAACTCAACCACAAACAAACCGAACCAGATGTGTTGGGAAGGAAAAAAGTGCTGCAGCCCATTGCGAGGGATTAATTCTTCATAACAAAAGCTACCTTCATCATCTCCCTGTTGCTACCACTGCCCGTTGCAAGCGCTGCTACGGGATGCAACGTGCCGTAGCAAATCATTATGCTCTAAATAAATAATCAACCACAATCGAGAGACGTTGAGTGAGGTGTTTTTTTTTTGTTTCAATGTTCGTGGTGGTGGTGCTGATTTCACGCCTCACGGTAGTGCGAGAATAATGCGCTGCTAAACGGTTGGAAGTCGTTAAAGAAACCATGGACGCCCAGAGGTGTTGTCTAGGGAAAACTAACAGCACAATATCAACGGCCTGATAGAATCTCGAACGAGGATATTGCTACCCAAGAAATAGGACAAACGCAGAAACTGTTCACGGAAACACGTATCAAGTGTTTCCAATCCACATCTATGGATTAAACATTCATACACCTTCACCATAAAAAGCACACCACGCTACAGTAACCTTGAGTCGTTGGTACTACTCATTTATATGCAGTGAGAAAAAAAGCCCCTCCGCTTTACAACAAAGTAAAACCTTCCTCGAACACGACTACATCCGCGATAACAATGCTTTTACAAAAAAAAAAGGAGGGCTCGTCAAAAAGGAAGATGACGTAGCTGGACGAGCAGCAACGGGACGGTCGCTTTCCGTGGGAATGCTACACTGGCCCATACTACACGAAGTTTGCAGGGTTTTAAAAAGTGCTTTGCTGTCTTTATTGATTTTACCAACACCACAACCAGCTCACGGTTGCTGGCGGTGGAATTTATCACCTGGCTGCTAGTTGAAGTGGCCCATTGTTAATCTGTTGCCTCATTTTCACATTTTGTACTGGAGAAAAAATGTTGCAGTAGCAGGAAAAGTTTTCTTTTTCTGTTTAAGTTAGAGCAAAAAAAAACAGATATGAATGGATGACTAATATGCGAAGTGATATGCGAAGTGATGGAAGTAAACATTGCAAGCAACACGTAGGTGACCTAGTTTGCGTCGTATATAATGCGAACGGAAATTCAGGTTTTTTGTGATCAGAAAAATATCTTTAAAAAGTTAATAAAGCTTTTTAAAAAGGTGTTTAGTAAGGCAAATCAAATTATGTCGTTTGAACATCTGAAAAACCGTTGTCTATTGGATTGCATACATTTAGGCAAAATTCATAAAGTAACAGTGGTTCGCCTGAAGCTATGCAATTTGCATGGAGATACCATTGCATTGATTAGTAAGTTAGTAGTAATTAGTAAGTTCTAAGTTTACTAACTAAAAACTCCTTCTAACTCTTACTTAACCCATCCCCTTTTAATGAATCACCACAGAAAAACCTCAAATTCCTATGGTTAATGCTTCAAATACTTTATGGGAGCCTTTCAACTTTTCCAAATACCGGAACATCTATTTTGCAAAACTTTTTTAAAAAAGTTAATGCACAGGTTACCTTCCTCTGCTAAGGCAAAGTGGTGAGAGCGTTCTGTCAAAAATGTGACCACTTTATTAGTAATGCAGGGCAACCAGCAACAACATCAATCATCTGACGACCAAAAACAATAAAAAAGGTAAAAAGGGATACTTTTATCACTTGTCCTTAATCGGTGCTTTGTTCGCAAACTGTTTTTCGTTGTCTTTTGTTACTTAAACTTTGTCCCTTACCACAGTAAAGATGAGGTAGCACAAACCAAAATAGATTTTATTGTTAACAGCTTCACTGACAAAAAAAAACCCCACTTCAACAAAGTTGGCAACAACGTTTGCAACACGAAGGACTGAAATTGACTTTATAAGGACAGTGATACGAGTCGGTTGGCTGCTAGCAGTAAGATTCTCGCAGGGTTTTCTCCCTGCAAGGAAGAACCACTTTAATTGACCATTGAAACCAACTAGACAAGATGTTCCCAAACTATCCGCCCTTCCACTGGTACTACTCCAATGCTCTCTGGCGAGCCAAAAAACTTATCTTCATCCTTACAGATAGTCAAACTTTTGAGTTTCCACTCGTTCTTCCCACTCCCAGCGTGCACCCAGTCCTCCCAGTGCATCGTCATCGTCCGAACAAAGGACGCTGTTTCGCACTGCCAAAACCCTACCGCCAATATCTCATCAGCAAAACGAAATGAAACGGTTTGCTTTCGAGTTTGATCGCATTAATAATAGTTGTCGCCCGCGGGTAAGTGCCAAACGACGTGAAGCACACCGTCTGGAATGTACGGCCGTCTTGTCACGCGCTCCAGTCAGCAGTTTCGATGCACCGAATTCTTCGGAGTGAAGTCGAGCATGATGTCTGATGCGACTGACAAGCCATAAAACAACCACTCGCCTCCCACTCTACTACCAGCTTGGCAACCCGGACTGGGGAATGCTACCAACGGAACAGTATGCACCGACAATGATCGTTCTTGTGATTGCCGGTGAAGGATCCTTTCTCAGCAGCATATTTTTAAGACGCGCATGCTTTCTCCGCTCACCATTCCAAGAACCGTGGCCAAGGAATCGCTTTAATTCTTCTGGCAAATCATGATCCTCCGCTGGCCAGACCAGCTCCTTCCACCACCGCCCAATCAAAACTATCTCGTGCATCCCCGGGAAATGATGACTCCCTTCACGGTAGCAAAACTTTCCGCACTAACATTGCTGTAAACTTTCATATTTCATCGTTTCTGATGGTAACTTTGCCGTGGCCGGGCCTGGGAACTTCCTACCGGGAAACCGGGCCGCATGGAGGTGCATTGTTGTTTATGAAACTTGTGGAATTTTGATCTCATTGCTTGAGATTTGGTGTGCTTCTCGGGTGCAGAAGAACTATCTCTGCTGGATGCTTCCAGCTGCAAGGGGAAAAAAGGCGGCAGAAAGAGAAAGCAGCTGGATCTCATTATTTATGGCCACAAATTATCTATTATGAAGATAAACAACATGTTATGCTACAGAAGAAGCGTCCATTTTGACCTTTCAGGCTTCACATTGTATTAGACGGAAGGATTGCTTTCTGTGTTCGAAAAGCATCACAAAGCATTTCAATCAAGCAACATTTCTCCACAGGTGCGCTTTCGCCCCATTTCCTGCACGATTCCATCAAAGCCGGTTGACACCATCGTTGTGACGAGATTTCAGGTAAATTTCATTAAAGAATCCATTTCCCTTTTAGCACCAACGGGTAAACCACCACCATTAGAACCGGGTAGCCCGAATGGAAAATGTTATTTTTAACCACATTTTTCCAAACCAGCTTTTCCGTCGCAAAACGAAATGGAAGTGAAAAGGGCAACCCATCTGTTCCAGTAATTGCACAATCCGGGAAAGGCAAAACTTCTAGACGCATCCTAGTAATGGATTATGAAATTATGCATTTAATTCCTGAAACCGAAAGCGCTGCCTAAAGCTCATCCCGTTTGGGCGAAATCCTCGTCTGCTGCAGAAGAATCGCTGGGTTGCGTTTGTTTGTTTTGTAATGCAATTTCTCTTCGTCAGCCCAGTCTGTGGCCACTGTCGGATGAGAAACTGTCAGCTGCGATTGTGCTAAAACAGGGTGGAGATTCCAGAGCATTGCTTTTCATCCCAGCTGCCATAGTAACGTTGGGAAACCGTAATGATACCACAAAACGTTCCTACTGCCCAGCAGAAGGTGGTTTTTAAGACTTGGTGTAAGAATATGGATAGATGGTGCTTAGAACTCTATCGCTTAGAGAAGCTCAGAGAGACAAAATCAGAGGCGAATGAACATGAATGATTTAGAAAATTTCAACACACGAATCTTCAAATTAGAGGTAGAGTAGACAAAGAGTATATTAATTTCATAATCATTATTAATTGCATTAAATTAGTTATAAAAATCCATAATTATAAGTCAACCCAGTGGCGGATCTAACGGTGGGCGGAGTAGGAGCCTCGCCGTGTGGGGGCCCCGAAAAAGCTGTTTATTGGGAAAACTGTATGAATTGATCTAGAAATAGGCCAGAAAAGGATCGCTTTAAACCTCTACCTATGCTCAACAGTTATAAAATATGTCCAGGGCAGCCCGATAAGGATGTTATCGGGTAATAAATGATAACTAATTTTAACACATTACACTTAGAAAAACGGTTTTAGAATATCGCCAGGTTTAGTTGTTACTGAAAAGTTAATTAATACTACAATTTGCATAGTTTCAGGCGTGTTAATGTGAAAGCATGCAGTTTGTCATAAAAAATTGCATAACTTTAGGCTTCTACTATCAACAATTACTTGAATCGTCAAAGTTATTGGGAAAACAGTACAGTTTAGAACGTCCTTAACTTATACCAAAATTAGCAAGAACCTTTGTAAAGACTAAAGGTACATTGCGAATAATTAACGGATAGTGTACGCTTATTGATTTATCCGCCATTTTCCATCGTTTGTGCATTCATTTCAATTATACCACCTTCGACCAAACACACCGACCGGACACCCAATACCGATGGGGGAAATCTTTCTCTTTGAATTCTTTCCACAGCAGCTGTTTTCTTTTAGCTCCTTCTGCGTCTAAATTACACTTATTATCTGATGACACCATTGAGCGGAAAGGATTGACTCCCGAGCTCACCCCGTTCCCGAGTGGCTGGCGCAAAGCAGTCGCCACACTCCCCACATCGCCAGCTGCTACCGGTGGAGCAACAAACAGCTAGAACTTTTGCTTCAGCGTACCACGCAGCCGTTTGCGTTTTCCCCCGGTGAAAATCTTGAAGCTCACACCGGACACGCTCTCGCCCGACCAGACCCGCGCCTGAGCGAAAGTTTATCGAACAAGTAATTGAACCAAGAAGAATCTCGTCACCCTCGCACACCGATGGAACCCCCAGCGGTGTGGGCTACCCGGTAGCGCGCACCGGCAACGTTTCGACTTTGCTTCGACGTTGCTTGATGTTCGACAATTCGACATTCTTCGATAGCGTGGTGCATGTGCCGGTGCCGGTGATTCCTGCAGCCGGGACGAAGCACAAACAACGTCGAATAAAGTAATTACATTCTCATTTGGAATGGTAGATAAACTTTTCCGAGCACGTACCGAATACCCCCTTCAGCTCGCTAGCCGCAGCACCGAAGGGGTTGAATGTGGCTGGGGGGGTGGGGACGGGGGACGGAGCTGTTGGGATGATGTTGTGAACAAATTGTCTGAGGATCTATCAGCGACAGACGTGCTGCAGCTGTATCATCCCTCTTCGCAGCGCGGTGGCAATCCGGGGTTTTACGACGAACCAGAGGATGAGCTGTTCGCGTCCAGCCACCCGGGGAAAACGCATTAAAGAGTCGGGTCGGAAAACGTTCACCAAACACTTCAACAGCAGAGCAGGATAAGCACCAGTTGACCGCACATCTTACACCTGACGTCCTCCAAGCCTGCAGGTATCAATAGATGTCCGAATCGTGACGTCTTCATGCGACGTCTCATTGGCCGTTATAATCGATTGCTGACGCAACGAAAGAATTCCAGGCCATGCTAAAGTGCCAACCAATTGTGGCAAAATAAATGTCGAATCATTGTTCAGACTCTAGGGTTTCTGCTCAGATATACCTTTATTTATCGTACAGTTAAGAAACATACTCTCCTGCATTATTCCATTCGTAAATAACATCCAGGTAGCGATGGAAGCATGTTTGCCATCTTGACAGTCCATTCCGCAAAACTTTAAATGGTTTCTCCACCGCCATGCCGTGCTGACACCGCAGCTTAAAAATGTAGCAAATTGTTGCTTGGTTCACCGTTCATCCAACAGGACCGTTCCACTTTTCCTTATCGCAACCAACATACCGCACAGCTGCAGTTTGCGCTGTAGTGCAGTAAGGGAGCGGATAAAAAATTCTCCACCGCTCCATGTCTGTTTGTAACAAATATGAGTGCAGTTTCCCCATGCACCGAAAGTTGCTGCCTGGCACTGAAATAAACTAAGCGCGCGAACGAAACCGGGACGGGACGTGAGTGCTGAACCGCTTCCAAATGATGCACCGGAGAGTTTCCGGGTTCCATCCCAGTAATGGCGTTCGCGTTTCTTTCCCCCATTTCGGAAGGGTGGTTTCCTTTGTGGCATTTGCTGGTGCTGCGGAGGGCCATCCTTACTGCCCCTCTGCGGTCAGGGGGAGGTGCTGGCGAAGGATCCGACACACGAAAGATCCAAACAGCAGGTGTAATGGACCGCGCGGTGTGTGTGCTTCAAGAAAATGGCACAGATTAGTTCCCGAAAGCTGTTTGCTTGCGATTCATGGCGATGGTTCGGTGTGGGAGCCGTTTTTTGAAAAGATGTAAAAGCAATGCTTTACACTCTGGAGGATCAGTTTTAGCGCTTGGGTAGAAAAGCGCAGTGGCAGTAGAGAGTCAACTGGCTTTAAAAGTGAAAAGTCGCAGAAAAGGTAGCAGAGTTTTCAAACTGATTTCACAAGATTGAGCATGAGCTTATAAATATTACGTTTAAACACATCTCGCTGTAGAGTAAGACCAACAGAGAGTATATTTCTAAAATGCAGCAGGACTTATTTGGAAGTTGTCTACTACAATGAGAAGTTTCAATTATAGACGCTTCTACTACACGCTCTTATACATTGTTCTGAAACATTGTGCCCAACGTCGAATTTTAAACATTACAAATTCCCCAACCAGGCTGTAATTTTCACACCATTTTCCCACGCGAGAAAAGCAACTGCAACGACTCTGATGGAAATAGTTGTTCAGCTTACAATAGCACACAGTCACCGCTGTCGGTATGACAAGAGAAGTTCATTACGATCTATAAACCGCGCGAGTTCCCATCACGCAACACACTCTCAGGTGTGCCAGCTTTGATGCATTCGAGATTGAAGACACGTAGGGAAGCAGTTCCCACTGGCGAGATCATAACAAAGTTGCCGGTCCGCTTGCAAATACGGACCATCGAACATGGACACCGTTCATTGCATATCGGTTGCGCTTGTGGACATTACCGCCATGATTACAGCTTCCGGCGGGAGGAACCGTACATGGATCCGGAAGGGAACAGAATTGTGATAGCAGATGCAAATCTATTCTTCGCTACAAATTATGCTTCCACTGTTGGGTGTGTGGGAAATTTTGGCACGAAAAACGGAAATATTCGTTTGAAAATGTTACATAAATACAGCTTCGTTGCGGAAACAGGATAATAGTGTAGTATTGTGACAAGAATTGCATACATCTAGGCGCTTCGTTAACAACAAGCAAGGGAACACAGCTTAATACTCGTGTTTTTTGTATAATTTTGTTGTTTTAACTCGGAATAATCCTGATTGAAATTAATCTCATCATCACTTCATGTTTTTTTTGTAGAACTTTTACGGAATTCGATTTACGGAATAAATTTTCCTTCCATGCTTCCTTTAAAAGCACATCATATCTTTTAATGGGATTAAATAACATTTCCCTCTCTCTCTCTCTCTGTGGCATATATAGCAAGAACAGCTTTCTCCACATACTATCGTTTTTGCTTGCCCTTGCAATATTAGCACCACATTCAACGAAATTATTTTCGCACACATACACGCCCACCCGAAAGCGACTTTCCGCGTACACCAAAGTGCTAGTGTACGTCCGGATCGACTAATTCATGCGGCCATAATTTGCTTTAATCTAAATGCTAATCAGCACCGACCAGTTGCACCGGAAAGCAACCGGAAGTGGGCAAATGGGTAAGAATTAAACACCGGACTATGTTCACATTCCCCAGGCTGGCCGGATTATTGCAGTCAACAGGTTAGACGACATTAGATGGCTCGCGTGTCAATTTATGAAGAGAAGGCAAAAAAAACAGGAAAGGAAAGTGCAATTAGAAATGCTATTTGTGTGGTTGGGAAAGTACGTTGGGTGGGAAATTCTAATGCACAGGGTGTTCAAGCCAAATTTGACAGTTACGGTTCTGTTTATAATTCGTTATTGACCGGACATATCAAAGCAAGCGATACGTCATTCGAAAGCTAACAGTACCGTAATCGTTCTGAGGGAGATAGAAAACTGCAATGAGGATTTCAAGGAAATTTCAAAAAGAAAGACGCACAGGAGACAATCAGATTGCATTCGTATACACCGATTATTGTTGAATCTTCAGGAAAAAAATTCTGCAAAAGCCAGGAATCGGCTAGACTCAATGCAGATGGCTACATTAAGCTTCAGATAAGTGTTTTAAAACCTTGGGTTGCAAGAGTGACCAAGAGTAGACCATTTGTGAGGCAGCAAGTTTCGACAAGACCTTGCCATACGGCTGTCAAATGCCAAAAATGGTTGTCTGACGTTTGAATAATGACTTCACCGCGCCGTATGTGTGATCACCTAGCTCCCCGGACCTGAACCTCCTGGACTTTATTATTTTCGGCGCAGTTTGAAGCGATACCAACAGGTACTCCAGCAACGTAAAGGCGGAACTAACGGAGAAAATTGAATCCGTTTTAGCGGCTCTTCCCAAGGACACGGTTGCCAGGGCTTGCTCCAAGTTTTGGAGCCGAATCGAGGCAGTCATCCATGCCGAGGGTGGCTATTTCGAATGCATCGAATAAATAACAAGATAAGCAACTCTCCCTATAACAAAGAAATTATATTTTTCACAAATTCCTTTTTCTTGAACTGCAAAAATTGACAGGAACACCCTGTACTTAATATTACAAATGCACAGTCGAATCATTTTATTTAAATGCTAAGATATCAGCTTTAATTCCGCGTTGCAGAGGATGAAAAAACACTTTACTCCAACGTGTTGAAAATGTAAAAAGCCTTCATCCACAATCTAAAAACCATTTTTTATCTACAAAACCACAAACCCACCAAAGGGAATTAATACAACAACAAAAAAAACTCCCACACAGCTATACATTTCCGTCTACTTCGGAATAATATAGTGCAAATACATTACAGCTCGCTTCAACCCATTTTGCTTAATGTAATCCTGCCATGCACCGTGTCACAGTAGCGCTAGCTTGTGGCTTACGGCACAAAGACATGCACCTGGCACCAGTCAAGCGTGTAGGTGGAATTGTTGAAAAAATCTAATTAAACGCTTCCACGTTTCAAAGAACAAAAAAAACAACTCCAGGTTAGAGATTCTATCTGCTTTGTCGCTACCGTACATTGAACGTCGAGCCACCTGACACGAGGGTGCGAAAACTATAACAGCGCACAAAACTCGAACGAATTGCATTCGATTGAAAGGGCATATGGTTTCTATTTTTTATCGGCTGCATCTATGTTGGCGATATTGCAATGCAAATGGTGTTGAATAATATTAAAAAATTGTTACAGCTATGTGTTATGATATCCAGTGAATACCAGATGCTCTCTAAACACGCCAGGAACTTCACCGGCAATCGTTATAGATCAGGGATGCGTAAGCAGAGCCGGTGATGTGCAATTGATTGGAATATTGAAACTTGACTCATCGATTTTGCAGGATACAGGTGGAGTGTTTCGGATGTCTGCACGGGAATGATGATGTTTTAACTACGGGATAATAAAATAAAAAGCTACCCGTAACAGAAGCATATGTTGGAGCACGGGAAGGTAGCATTTTATGCAACTCAATAAACACGCACGTTAAAGTTGGGGCAGATGGAAACGGATAATGCTGCTAGTGTATGGCAAATAAAAGACTGGTAGCAACGTATGAGACCAGCGCCTACTGTAACTGTTAAAAAGTTATATGGTTTGGTTTAAAGATAGCATACTTTTAGGAGCATACAGCCAATGCGCCCAAAGGTATGCAAAGCAATTGTGGAAAATGATTATTTATATTGCTACCGTTATCTTCACTGCAGTTCGAACAGCTCAAGCACTTCCTCTTTCAGCACCGCTTTTCTAGAGCAAGCCTTTCGAAACCTATAAACCATTGTTCCGTTTGATTAACGCTCCAGCTCATCCTGTAACATCTGACGCACGTGGTACCCTTCAATGGCGCCATAAAATTGCTCACGCTTGTCTACGCAAACGAACCGTCAAATAACACAGATATCAGTCGCGCGCACACTGTTACTCGATACACTGGGCTGAAACGAGTATTCTACCAGGAAAAAAAAGAGCAATCAGTGAACCGTGCAAGCCGTACATCATAAACCACCTGTAAGCAGATCAACCACACGTTCACGTGCTATAAATTCCGAGCCCTGTTGCGAGCTAACGAACTTCAACTAATCCACTTTTTTAAGCGCGGTGTAACAATTCAACCGGGCATCGCTCTATCTTCGTACCGGCTGCAATCTTCACAAATCAAGGCATAATTCGTCTTTAAATCATGTTATCGCTGCCTAACGCGTCCTAATTCGTTTAGCATCTGCTTGAATCATCTGCCAAACATCGAGCAGAACCTGCAAAACCCTCTTATCCACCCGGTGTACGTAAAACCCACGCAAACTTAAACCTAGCGCCCGGATGTTTGCTATTTTCTTGCGCCAAACACAGCCCCCAACTCGTTCCTCCCATGCTGGATGCTTACGTAAACAGTAGTTTCGATACAACACCGTATAATCCCAACCCGGTTAATCCTTTTATGCCACTTTAAAGTCCCCGGACGCCCTGTTGCCATTCATCGTGTTCCGGTTCCCCCTATTCCTGCCAGACTGAACTAAAGTTCAACGATATCTCTCACCACCTCTCGGGCGACGGTTCTTGACGGATGCGCACGGTTAAGCAAATTAAGATAATCGTTTATTTGCTTTGGATCTGGCCATCAGACGATAAGCAGGTTTTTGGCAATCGAACCACCACCTTTGAAGAGCATCCTAAAATAACAAAAGTCCTTCCTTCGCCGCACGAAACGCTTCCATCGGTCGGCCGGATATCTTGACTGCCGGATGACCTTAGATGCGTGCTTAATGTTTCAATCGTCTTGCGTGTCTTGCAATGTTTGCCGTTCATTAGTGCCAATGTTTGTACATCGATAGCCTATAATTGCTGCAGCATCGACGAAGGAAACTTTTTTTTTCATTGCATACATTTAGGGGGAAAGTTGTCATGTAGCAGTTATTAACTGAAGATGCAATTTAGGTAAAGTTAGCTACCGTTACGAGCAGCTTAAAATAGAGATCTCGCTTTACTGATGAAATGTTACGGTTGTGAAATTCTCGACCACATGCTCGTAGTTTAAAAGTTACAGTTGTTTCCAGAAGCAAACCCGTGTGCTTTATGATGTAGTTGAATTTTACCCACTGACAAGGTTTACCTGGGAAATTTGTCAAATAAATTACAACACTTTAAGGGCAATATGTGATAAATAGCATACTTTCAGGAGTGTTTATCATCAAACCGAAGTGTACACACCACATTACAGAATTGCCCTTTATAAGCTCTTATTAACAGAATAATGCTCGTATCTTATACGTTTGTCGACGGGAGCAGAAACTGCAGCTTGGAACTGCAGTATTTTCCTGGGCTGCTCTATCTCTCTCTTATTACATCAAGCTACACAAGCTCCTTCACAGGGACATGGTACAACATGGTTCATTCGCGAAGGTACGTTGTCGAATCTGTTTTCCAACAGGGAGGTTTTCCGCCTCCTCACCGAGAGCTTACCCAGATGTACCGATGGTTGTTCTGCTCATGTACAGCGAAATCTAACGTCGAAGGACGGTCTCGCAAACCTTCGGGGTGACGAAATGGAACGTAATTACGAGACACCGAGAAGCGTCAGCTAATGGAGAACTAGAAATCCATAGAAAGCAACCCAAAACCGTAATGTGTGCTGGTAGTGGTGGGGAGGAGAAGACAAAAAAAACGGGAAAGGAAACTTCTAACCGTATCGAAAAGCCGGCTTCTAATATGTTTTCCTTCTTTATGCGTTCCATTGTGCGTTCCCTTCGCAGGGTGCTGATGACAAAATGAATCCCTAATGGAAAATTATCGAACATCAACTTGTTCCTCCTTTCAACGGCTAACGGACGAGATGAGCTTTTTTTTTTGCTTGCTGCTACTGTTGTGCCATTGTATGTGGGAAAAAAAACGAAGAAAAGGGAGTCAACAATTAGGACACTAATCCTGGGATGATACTGAGCGGCACAGTAAAGACAGTAAGGACTGTAGAAACTTTTCACCGTGAAACCGAGGAAAAGGTCTCATGATTCAGTTTTAAAAAGTTCCTGTGCAAATGTTCATCCAGGGGAAGGATCTGTATCGAAGGATGCCCACCGATAGTATGAAGGCTGCCCGGCTGAAAATGGCTAGCTGCATCCGATGTATCCAAATTTTTTTCGCACCACTAAGCCGTACAACCGACTAAAACTTCGGCACGATTATTCGACACCGATCGGAAACGAAACCGGAAAGTTGAAATTACTTTCCCATTACTTTGAAGAGTGTCTCTATCCTGGGAGATACTTTGAGGGATGATGGTTCTTCGGTGAGGTTGTTTCAATAGAGGGAAGTTTGCGATAAAAGTAAAAATTTCCAAAGAAACTAATTTGCTTAATGTTTTATGTATGACGATCTTACAGCTTTGTTTTAATCACACAACACCAGTATATGAATGAAATCGCTTAAAGTGACATATTTTATCTTCTGAAAGGCTTCATTATAAAGCTTTTATCACTAACTGGGGTGAAAAAAGTAAGGATAGAATGTAGAAATAGAGCAGAGAAATGGAAAAGCATAAATCATGCTTCCACCTCGTTCTCTGATCTAAACTTTGCCCATTAATTAATCCAATTCAGAGAGTATTCATCAGTATCAGACCGGCCACTGTGAGATCTGCAATCAGACACTTCTAATTGGAGGTGATTCATTCGCGTAAGACCACCAGGTGGGATGACCGGGTGAAAGGTCCAAGCTCGCTTTAGTTTTTGCTATGGAAAGCTTTAAACAATTCAATAGCTAAACTGGTGAACAGTGATATTTTAAGTACAAAACCTAGCACACATAACTGACATTTACCTCAAAATAGAGCGAATGTTGAGGATCATCTACTTATCCTACCGTATGATGAAGGACATTTAACTTCCCTACAAATGAGCAAGCAAACCAATCAATTCCCAGTCTCCCTGTATTCTTCGATCCTTCTCATTGGCTCTTATTGGTATTAAAAAATATGTTGTTCAAAGGCTTTTACGATTGTTTACGTACTCTCGAATACGATACCGATGATACCTGGCAACGCCTGGCTAGCTTTTCATTTCCCTCCTCATTGATCCGTAACTAATGAGTGCTGCTTGACCCCGGGTTTCCCGCAGGTGACCATGGCAAACGCTCAGCGAAGTGCGAACATTTAGATCCACAGGATCCACACGCCCCATCCATGCAAAAACATTTGCTAGGAAGATGTTTGCTTTTGGGTAACCTCAAAACCCTGAACCGTAAAATCAGCTTTGAAAGGACTTTTGCGCTATTGCTTTTCCATTTCCGAAAAAGAATCGAGCTCGTGTCGAGAGTAAAAGGTTTTGTACTATGTTTAGATGGTTGTTTTTAGAACACTTCTACAGAACAAGGATTGGATCTATATGAATTCGTATGAGGAATTTGATATACCATGTATAGAAACGACTAGGAAAATATGTTCAATGCAAAAAACTACTATAAAAGTTCCAAAATGAGTCTAGTTTATGTACAATTTTGTTGATTAAATATTCTTTTCTGAACCCCTATTCCCGCCACAACACAATTTGGCTTCGCACTCACACACTCTAATATACGAAAAGCTCTTTTCAAACGCTTGGCAAAACGCTTCATTTTGCAACCAGCATTTGTGTGATTTCTGGTCGTAAAATACAGGTCAATAAAATATCAATATACAAGTTGAATTATTTTTGAATAAAATTACAAAGTTTTCAACCCTAGTCAACGTCAAATAAGTAAAACCAACCCCAAAATAAAAAATATACATATCCAAACAACGAACAGACATTAACGTACAGAAGTGAACCGTTGCTACTAAACATACCGCGAAACCCGCTGCCACTTTGACAGTTCCAACTATCCCTCAACCAACAATAACAATAAGAACAAGAGAAAGAAGAGAATTTTCAATCATGAAGATGGCTGACGGTTCCACAATTTTGCGACGAAACAGACCCGGAACAAAGGCAAAGGTATGTACAATTATTGATTCGGGTGCACAAGCAACTACACGGGAATCGATTCTCAGCCGGGCAGTTGTTGGATATTCCACCTGCTGCCCAGAAACACCCTTAATCCAACGGTCTGCTTTCGCTACACTTCCGTTGTTGTGATGAGAAAGTGAACTACCCCTTCCCACATATAGGATCGATCGGTGGGCTGTGCTTTCGGCAAGAAATAGTTAAACGCTTTCGTTATGCTTCTGGTTGTAGGACTTTTCTAACTGGGCCGATGAAGTGTTCGAGGAAATGGATAGCACGCTTGCCGTGCAGCAGTACATCCAGCAGATGATCAAGAAGGACCCTTCGAATGTGGACCAAATTCTTACCATGCCGGACGGGCAGGATGAGGGTGTGTGGAAGTATGAACACCTCAGGTAAGAGAGTGGTGGAAACACAGTCCATGTTTCGCAATACTCCGTTACGTTAACACTATCCCCCCCTCGGTTGGGTGGTTGTTTTGTGTTGCAGACAATTTTGCATGGAATTGAACGGGCTGGCGGTGAGGCTACAGACGCAGTGCTTTCCGGCCACTTGCACCCAGATGACCGCGACCGAGCAGTGGATTTTCTTGTGTGCTGCACACAAAACACCCAAAGAGTGTCCGGCAATTGATTACACCCGACACACGCTCGATGGTGCTGCGTGCTTGTTGAATAGTAATAAGTATTTCCCCAGCAGGTAAGCTTCCACCACGCAACCGGGCCCAAATGGTTTCCAGTCCAGTTGCTTACAACTGTTTTTATTTTCCCTGCAGGGTGTCCATCAAAGATTCGTCGGTAGCAAAGCTAGGCTCGGTGTGTCGCCGGGTGTATCGAATTTTCTCGCACGCCTACTTCCACCATCGGCGAATATTTAACGAGTTCGAGGAGGAGACATCGCTCTGTCTCCGGTTTACCAACTTCGTCACGAAGTACACGCTCATGTCGAAGGAAAATCTGATCGTTCCCATTCCGGAATGTGAGCTTACTCCCGGCGAAAGTGAAGCCTAAAACAAACGACCGTGTTTAGGGGACGTCAGTAGTGTCATTATTCGTCATTTTCGTGCGACTATTCGATGTGGTAAAACAGAATGTAGCTATCACTACTCTCCCAAGCACGTGTTTATCGTCCGGATCGTCGCATACTTCGTCGCATTTCCTGCATAAGTGCGCCCACAATATGCAGTTCCAGCAGGTGGAAAACGAAACGGTATAGAGTTGCGAGTGGGCCGAACTACGGTGTATAGTAGAACGCTGTGTGGCGATCGAATGCTGCCTATCAGATAAACTAATGCAACCGAGATCGCACATCGTTTATATTAGTTGCAAAATTTTACTTTTCCCATCTTGCTAGCTTAAACGTAAATTATTTATAGTTCTCTCTGTTAGTCCTACATGTTTTTTTTTAACGATTATGAGTACCGTGTTTCTATATAGGAAATAGGTGTTTATTTTTCTGATTGCGAATTATGTTGTCCCTAACTGTGCAACTGAGCCCCAGGGAGCCTCGATGCGATTTCCTTAACCAAAACCACTAGCCAACAGCGAAACCCCTATCGAGTAAAACGGACATAGTATTTGTTGAATATAGCAAAACTATGTAGGCCCAAGAGGGATTGCAACAATCTTTTTTTATGGTATTCAGTGTTTTTGTGTGTGTGTGTACTACGGGGGAAAAAGGACAGTGAAAGCTAGGCAGTGCGATGTAAACGGTGGTAGTTGATAATGCGTGCGAATATATAATGAACAAAATCCAGCAACTTTATAGCTAAAGATATTGAAACAAAAGCAAAACATTTACATAAAGGAACACTCATAATGTAATGAACATACCTATATATATATGTACGTGTATAAATAGTGAAGCTATTATTTAATTGAACAAATTCACACAAAAACACACACAATACAAGAAGAAGCCAGGGTGGTTCAGTATGAGGAAAGGAATGCGGTATCTTTGAAAGCGTTGCCTGTACGGCCAACGTGAACCAAAAGTATCATATGAATAGGAACAAGTCTAGATGCATAACCGTCAAAACCACGGTTTTATTTCCACACGATTGAAGTTAAGCATATAACACACACCGATCCTCATGTTCAAAGCAATAATGGAAACCACACTCTCGAGTGGAAAAGGACGAGTTTGCAAAGTGTTTCAACAAAAACAAACAAAAATATATACTAAATGAAGAAGGGAAAACGAGATATAACTCAATGTACGGAAAGCGTGTATTTCCGGGCTAGGATTTGAAAGTCCTGTTTTGGTTTTGTTCGACAATCGAATTTAATCAGTTTGTTTTTTTTTTCATACCACTGTAACAAAGATTTACTTCATTTGCGTCATTTCGTATGAAACCCTACTTTCTGTCCATCTTTGCATATATTCCCGATATTGTAAGAGTTCGATACAACTCGGAACAAAAAGTCATGTATGCATGCCACTAGAAGCAACACTACCCATCAATCACCAGAAGGGGCAAATCGACCCGAGAAACGATCACGAAAATGCAACATAAAGGCAAACAAAACTCGTTAAATCATTACACAAAACTACTGCGGTAAAGCGAAACATTAAGAAAAAAAAAACAAAGTTTAAATAAAGCTCTACACAATTACACGAAGGAACAATACGTGAATAGAAGATAATAAAAAATCATTTATCTAACACTTTCACGAAGCAGGGTGTGTTTGTTGTTGACTCGTGTAGAAGAAAGTCATCTTATGAATAGCAAGAAAAATTATAAACGTTATGTAATTTTACTCATTTATACAGAATGGGATAGCTCTCATGATGATGGGATCCTTATTAAGAATTTCCGCCAGCATTATCTTTCCCATGATGGTGCCCTTTCTCGTTGGTTGGGTTTTCCTGACGTGACGCAGTATCGGCACTCGTGTCCATCTTAACGTCATTCGCTTGATTTCCTTCCTTTTCCGATTTCTTTCTATCCCTCCGTCCTCCTCCTACACCCTCTGAACCCTTTTTCATTGTCCCATCACCACTTTCACCCACCTCGGTAGCGTTTGGGTTTCTCCGTTTGTCCCGATCCCTAGGTTTACCTTTGCTCCGCGAGCTTCCAGCACCGTCCCCTGCAGCATCGTTGGGTCTTTGGGTGCCCTTCCCTTTATGGGAATTATTCTGCTGCCGATTTCCCCCATTACTGGGCCCGGAGATATCATCACCATTGGAATAGTGTCGATTCACCTTCTTCTTGAGCTGAGGTCCGGTGAAGTAGTTACCCTTCTTATCACCTGTCTCTTTGGGTCGCTGTCCTTGCGGACGTTTGCGAGGACTCTCGGCCGAGCTGAGACCCGAACCCGTCCAGAAGCCACCGTGTGTTTTGGAATGCTGGTAACCTGGTACCGTCGGGTCGATCTCATCCAACGACGTTAGTATGTGCACACAGGGAATGTTCCGCTTGGCAACGATCTGTTCCAAACCATCCTCCTGTGGGTCCCAGTATTCCTCAACTCTAAAAAGAAAATGAAACCTTTTAAGAAAACGCACCCTTCGCAGCACGAACATACATACTTTCTGTAGCATATCCGTGTCACCTGGTGTAGCTCGAAGTGTCGCTTTAAGATTTCCGCACAGCTTATCGTCTTCCCAACTCCACCATCCGAACCGCTCCACACAACGGAACGATGCGAACCCTCCTCGAGCGTTTTCTTCGCATACTCGACCAGATTCGTTACCGCCGAACCACCCTTGACGTGCATCCAGAGAAATTGCTCCGGTAACACCTCGATCGGAATCTGCTCCTGCGATAGTTCTTCCTCCACGTTCTTGCCCTTCTTGTAGTGCATCATTTTTCCTGCTGCGAAGGCTCGCCTTTACCGCAAGCGACTACACTGGAATGAAGAAAATAAAAACAAAAACCGTCCATTAAAATCTAAAGTCCCAACGTCCACGGCGGATGGTTGCAATGGTTTGATGAACTCGATCGATTGAAAGCCGCTAGACAACAGGTCCACACTAATACCCACCGTTGTCATTAGTGTAGTGGACTGTCGGAATGTTTACGAGGAATGTTTTCTACATCTCAACAACGGTCATGCTGCTGAACCCTTTCACTACGAAATGATGATGATGATGCCGTTCGACGAACGTGGTCGAAATATCGAACGGGTGTCCTCATCCTTCTGGAGATGTTGTTTGGTTTAAATTAATTTTAGCAAAACCGTTTAAGTATCGCCTTTAAGCCAACATATGACGTACGACAATTGTCATTTTGCGTCATCGGGTGTAAATTGATCGTTTGAAGCGATAGAAGCAGCGACAGATGGGAAGACCTAATTTCACATCAACTGATGATTAAATTTGGACGCTATTTGAGCTCGATTAGATTATTCAATTCAAACTCCTCCTCACAAGGGGAAGCACTTATTGGGCAGAATGGCCCGAAGATACCAGCGTCATTGTAATGTTTATCGCATTTAAATTGAGCCTATTGCATTCGGATCAGTTTTAGGTCACAAAGCAAGCAAAACGTTGAAAGAAAAAAGATAGAACGAACTTATATAAATTACTACTAAAAGTGTTTGTCTGGTGGCTAAGTATAATATATGGAACTTAATTCGTGGCGTTTTGTAATACGTGTTCTGATATAGTCGCATATTTATCGCAGACCTTTCTGAATACTTGAAATATATTTTATATATAAATATTAAATATGGAATACTTCTCCCACGTGACCTACTACTTGGGAGCTGGGTTTGATGGAGGCAAAACCACAACAGACCTAATATTTACTCTTCGACAGATCCTTTAGAAGTGTCGAGAGCGCCAAATCCCTACGTACCACTTGTCCAATAACTTCAAGTCGGCCTACGATACCATAGATCGAAAGGAGCTATGGAACATCATGCACTTTCCTGGGAAATTCTAGGCCACCATGAACAGAGTGCAGGGGCGACCCGGTGGCATGATGGTAGCGAAGCCGGTCTTCACACGAACGGACCGGACCAAAATCCCATTAGGGCCAATCCCCCGTAGCAAGGACTGACTATCCGGCTACGTGGTAAAATAAGTCGATACGGCCAGGCCGTTCTAACGAAAAAATAATGAACAGAGTGCAGTGCGAGGTGAGAGTATCTTATATATTGTCGAAATGCTTCGAATGTTACAGGGTTCTGAGGAAAGGTGACCGACTCTCCGGTCTACTCTTCAATATCGCCTCGGAAGTTATCAAGTGCGGGGTTAGACAATGACATCCGTGACACGTTCTTCTACCGGCATCTCTAATTTCTTGGCTTTGTGGATATTGACATGATTGCCATGACGACACTAAAGGTGTGTGATGCGTATACCAGACTCAAGCTCTGCCGGAAGCTCAGCTCGTGGAAGCGCCCCATTGGAAGGCAGCGTATAAGTCAGCGGCGACAACCTTGAGGTGGTTCGAGAGGAGTTCTGCTATCTTGGGACGGTCGTAACTTCGGACAACGACATCAGCAACCTAATCCGGAGACGCATTGTGCAGGGAAATTGTGCATACTACGGACTTCACCGGCTACTGAGATTCAAAAGACATCGATACCACAAGAAATGTCAATCGCAGATTGACTCGCTCGGAGGCCCTCTCACAGGATACGAGCTTTAGACCATCTGCTGTTTGAGCGACGCATCTTCCGGATCATAGTGGCGGTGTTTTCGAGTATGGAGTGTGGAGGGGAATGATGAACCTAGAGCTTACTGAACTGTACGGCGAACCGGACATCTTGACGGTGGAGAACGCCGTCCGGATATGATGGTTGGGACATGTTTTGAGGATGACGGACTCATGCCACCAAGAAGGCGTTGGACAACGACCCCCTTCAGCTGGATAAGCTGAAGCAAAACCTGTCGGAGATCGATGGGCCTACTTGGATGGGAAGCTGCAGCTAGGAACCGAGCATCCTGGTGATGTGGAGACCGGCCCCCTTACCAATATTCCACCAGCCAGTCCTTTATGTAGATAAAATTAAAATCCTCAATATTGTGGGATTGACGCAGAGATTATTTATTATCAGCTCAAGATGATGTAAATGAAGATGATTTTTGTATGTTAACATGTTGACGATCCTAAATGAAAACATTAACTTTCCGATCACTTTTATCACAAACTTTTATAATTATGCTTGAATAAAATGAGCAAATAATCTTCCCAGACAAGAATTATTTCTCCCAACACATGCTCGACTACCAGCTGAACATACACCAAGAAATATGTTTTTTTTGCATCCAACAATTAAACCTTTTCTCCCCCTTGGCATGAACCCTTGGCAGTGGGAAAAAGTCATTATAGTAATCTTACTGACCATTAAACTTCCATCTACATTTTCTTGCCCAAGGTTTGCTTCACCCTCGAAGGACACTCCACGCGAATCGACACCCTTACGCTTGCCACAAGTGTTCTTGCAGTTGATGTGTAATTTAATTGATCCACAGCCGCACGATACCGGTCCGAAGCCGACAGCTTCATCGTCTCCTTCTCGGGATGTGAAGAAAGTGAAGATAAAAATTAACAACCAAACGCTATCATTTTCTCCATTTCTTAACCAATTGACGCAAACATCTTCAACCGTTGACGGGTGTCTTGGCTGTGGCTGACAACACCACCGTCACGAGTGTGGGGAGTTTTCCCACGACCAGCACACCACATAGTTTTCGCCTGTGCTCCAATAAAGGATAAATAAATTACCCTGCTTCGAGCGTGGCCTGGCAGAGGATCGGAAAACTGGGTATGTGTGACGAATGTATCCCCTTAACACCCAATATTCCGCGCAGCATCACAGTTGGGTAAAATAAAATCGCGACCCTGCTGGATGCCCTCACTATACTCGTGCTTCCATTTTACTCGCATTGCGGTCACCAGGATTTCGTATTCAATCGATTCGAACGCTGTTCGGGGAAACAGACCTATCCGGTGGAAGTGGTGTGCCGCGGCACTTGGAGTGGATGAATTAATTTTCCCATCGACAACTTTCATCATATTCGCTTCGAGGCGCAACGACAGCATCTCGATTCGAGTTCGTGTTTTGTTCACCCTACGCAGGGGGGGGAGCCCGGGATGGATAACGCCACTGTAATGTGGATGGCAGCCAGCAGTAGCATTGTTGTGTGCGGTTCGTGTTTTATTTTCGATCAATTTTCCCCCATCCCGTGTGCCGAACTCGCTTTATATTCACACAGATGACGGGCGGGTGGATCTGTCGGGTTCGGTTATCCCGTTGAAATGCGTGTGGGTTTTGTTCGAACTTCGGTGCGGTTTCTTTACTTGCACACTTCCCTGCGTCAAAGTTATGCCACGGGCGTGAAAGAATTTCATTCAGAAATATCTCGCCCCATTCTGCAGGGTTTTGCTGTTCTGTGAGTGTTGGCTGCGGCTAATGGCGAGACGGCGCAGCCAAGAAACAGCACGAAGAGACGCTTTCTTTTGAAATCGGTCTGTAAAGAACTAGATGTGGACAAAAAAAAACCTTACCGCTCATAATTATCTTACCAAGTGTGTGGTACCGGTAAGACATTACCTACAATCTTCTCAAACTTGAACCTTTTTATGGCAACTACTAACAACGCATTAGTGCATATCGTCCTAACGTGACTGAAGGAAATCTTCAGTGTGACGTCAATTATTGTTTTTCTTGTACTGTTTCACTCTAAACTGACTGAAAATACTGTTGCAATATCTGGAAGGAAGGGAGTAACTTAAATGAAACATAGACGAAGAACGTATTCTTTTAAAATTCTATACAAATTTCTTAAAAATAATGTGTCACTTAATATGAAAAATTGCACATTGTGTGCAGCAATACAAGTGCAACACACCATGCCGAATTGATGGGTGTAATTAACTGTCGATAATAAATAAGTGTTACTTCCTCTGCACAGTAATTATCACGACAATAAAAAGTATAATTTTAATTACAGAACTTCATCGTTTGTTCCCACGTTTTAAAAGTCCAGCTCGATGATAATCTGTCAATATCGAGCAAACAGAAAGCGAAAATCACTTCGCATCAAAGCCCACCGACCGCTTCGAAGCATCATCACCGTGTTTTTTGTGTGTGTTTTAATGAGTGTTCACGTCCATTTAAAAAGAACTCAAACCGTGGGGTGCAACATTTTTTTTCACCAATAAACGTTCCCTGCATGTGTTGCTCCAACGATTTCCCTCCCGATGATTTACGAGCGGTGTGCCGTGTTGGGACACCCTTCCTCTCTGCGGAGGGGTAGTGAATGTTAGCCGATGATTGAAAGTTAATTGATTCGATGTAAATCTCGTGGAACGTGTCTGGCGGGATGGTTCGGGTTTGAACCGCAATCATGTCGCGCTTTTTTTTTGCCAATTTTCCATCCCAACAACGGTGCCACGTGTGGAGCTGGACGTACAAAAACGGTCGCCTGAATGCCTGTTGCTGTTGCATAGCGGCAAACGGGAACAATGTGCATCAGAGGCCCAAAAAATGTTGGTCCAATAGTTGGCGGACAATGCTTCAGACCGGAGAGCATGGTTTTAATTAGGCAGGATAACTTTCTCTATGCTGCCAACAGTATAAGCCAGAAACACGCTAATATAAGGAGTCTCGTACTCTAAAAAAAGATGCTTAAAAGAAAAGAATGGAAATGATTATTGTTTTCGAACTCCCGTTCATTAAGCCATTAAATGAATATTGTAAACGCCTAAAAGTATGCAACACATAAGAAAAATCGGTTCATTGGAGCTTACCAGAGTTTAAAACGAACTCGCTGTATATGATCTACTAGCTATACCTTTTTAATTTATTCACCCAAGAAGCAACAATCAACAGGTTGCATGGCACACTACGGTTACGCAAAACCACTTCACTGAACTACGGTGTGCAGCACCAAACCACATTCCATTCGTTCGACAAAGCGAGATAGAGAAGGATGTACGGGCAGGACTTCTAAAATTCTAACCCCAAAGTGTCTAACGCGTCTGCGTACAGATAGTGTCCTCCCGGTGGCTAAGCATCCTTTCCTTCCGCCGAAGGGGGTTGTAATGACGTCAGCGGGATAGCGAAATCAAAGGATCAAAGCACTCACACCACAATGCAGCGGGGTTTCGATCTGATGAGAAGGCTATTTTTCATTGATCGTCGTAGGTGTGTTTCGGGAGTTGGCGCCCCCCAAAAAAAAAGCGATGCTGAATGAACTTTATCCCTTTTATATCCAGATGAGCAAGGCATAAATAGCTTATAAAGAAACGGGTCGATTGGAAAAATCATCTTTTTCCACAGCACACATCACTTTCTTCTCTAAGTAACCTCTCCAAGTGGTCATGTGGTTGAATGGGGAAAGAACAGGTCGATAACGCTTCTGTCCAATGGTAAAAAGGCTGTAATTTCTTCACTCATCATCTCGATTCTCCCAACGATCTCCCATCCTCAC
Source organism: Anopheles marshallii (assembly GCF_943734725.1). Taxonomy (NCBI): domain Eukaryota; kingdom Metazoa; phylum Arthropoda; class Insecta; order Diptera; family Culicidae; genus Anopheles; species Anopheles marshallii. Next base: position 62,993,341 of record NC_071327.1, read on the forward strand.
CCGAAAACCTAACTGTTGCGCGCGCGTCGTCGGTGTGCCCGTGTGCTTCAACGCCAGAATGTGCTACGCACTGGAATGTGGCGCCGTTTGCGAACCGTGCTCAACGGCACGCCGGCAGCACCGATGGAGCGAACGAGATGGCTCCAGTTCGGTATTTTTTCTCCCCCGAAGTGGTTCACAATTAGAATGCGTTTCGCATTATCCTTACATCCTTATTCAACCTTGCCGCTAGAATCCTTTCGACGTCCCAAAGCCAATCTTGCATTTCCGCGAGAGCCCACGATAATGACGACGACGATGATGGCGATGATGATGGCAGAGGGGAGAAAAAGCCTTGCGGGATGAACGATTCTGCCCAAAGAGCAAAAAGGATCTATCCTGACCGACAGAACGGCTAACGGCTCAGTTACCAGCGGGAAGTCGTAGCGTTCGGTTCAACAAGGCCGGTAAAAAGCATCCCCACCGCGGTGGGTGTTCTGGGTGCCTCTGATTAAAAAAAAACCACTAATTGAAAGCTCCAGCCGAATCAGGCGATTAGTGCTATTAGTGTCGAATCTTCAAATCTGTGCTTTTCGTTCCGTGGAGTGAAGGTGAAGCGTTTGCCAGTGCAGTGTTTAGCAAAGGCTCTGTGTGTGGTATGTGAAATTTTGCACGTTACTCCTGACAGAAAGTGAATTACGAAATTCGGTAGAACAACGGCAAATTGTGTTGAATGGAATAGAGGATAAAACATGGGTTAAAGCTATGGATTTTTCAATTTTTAAATAATGTGCAATATTCAGCAAATAGCAATTTTTTAAATAAATAGTTAATGCTACGAATAATCTAAAGCATAGGGATTTTTTTTCTCAACTCCGCAGACGATTTAACACTAAAACTATCAAGCGTTTTAAACGTTCTTAACAGATTGTCACTTTACTAACAATTTCGAAGACCCGCATTATGTTTTAATACGTTTTTTTCAATTCATACTACAGAAAAGATATGCAAAAGTCATGCTTCAGCGATGGCAGAATTGTTTTACTACAAAAAAATAATGTTATGAAAATGAAGCGTTTCAGTCAAAATCCGGTAGTTCTAGTGTTAAGCAAAAAGAACATTTTGTTTTCCAATAAAATTAAAAAAAAAATGGATTAAAATATAATTTAAATAAAAAATAAAATTCGAGATAAAAAATGCTACGAAATATAATAAATATTACACTATCAAATCATATCTTTGTATCCTGACATTACCAAGCGTTATGTGCAGTGTTGCAGATAAAGTGATAGGACTGCTTTTTCCCCCCAAATTATTTCATCACAAGCATGTCCACTGATGAGCCGTAACGATTTGACGGCAATTTTACGTGCAAACAGAGTAATAAACGCAGTGACTAACGCTTCACTAACGGTAGTGTATCTCCATCTGGTAGTAAAAGTTATAATTAAACAATTGAATTCCTTGACCTGTTGGGATGTTTCCACCATGACGCACTCAGTTACGGAGGCAGAATAGAATCCGTCAAATTTGGCAGTTAAGTTACTGTGGTTGGCTAATAAAATGTACCGCCGAATCGGTTCGTAGAATTGCCGTGTCAGTGACTACCATTCCCGATGTGTAAATTGTGACCCGTTGCGAAACCCGTCGATATTTTATAGGATCTTTAGCATCGTTTGGCAACAAACCGGAGCACGATTAATTGCTAACACGCTGCCTGGTCAGCTTGGTGATTTACAGCGCTCAGAATAATCTCCGGCAGTGTAATACGATACCTGGGCGATCCATTGGGAGCAGGGCAACGACACGTCGCCCCCAACGACCAGAAACCGACGAAAATGCTTGCCCCTTTTGACGCTTGATTACTTTCGCAGATTCCAACACCGGCGAAACCAACGCGACTGTGTTTAGCACGCGCCACGATGGACAGTAAAGAGTTCCGACGCCGCGGTACCGAGATGGTCGAGTACATCTGCAACTATCTGGAAACGCTTGAGCAGCGGCGGGTGACGCCGTGCGTGGAACCGGGCTACCTGCGGCATCAGCTGCCGGATGAGGCACCGGAGGAACCGGAACCGTGGGAAAAGATCATGCAGGACGTGGAGGATAAGATTATGCCCGGTGTTACGCACTGGCAGCATCCGCGCTTCCACGCGTACTTTCCGTCCGGGAACTCGTTCCCCTCGATACTGGGTGACATGCTGAGCGATGGGATCGGCTGTATTGGGTTTTCCTGGGCGGCCAGCCCGGCCTGTACCGAGCTGGAGACGATCGTGCTTGATTGGTTGGGTAAGTTTGTACGTAATCGACACACCAATTAACCTCTTTTGCTTGCACGCAATCGTGACGAGGCGATCGCGAATAAGATCAAGTGCTGCCGATCGTATCGAAGCGTTTACCCTTCAAACTGTGAAGCGTTCCTTGTTTATAATTTGCTCAGCACACGTCACAACAGAAAGTGACGTCCGAAGCCGAATGACGTTTCGGCCAACGCTTAGTAACTCGTCGCTTGATATGACGATCTCCGTAATTTGGGGGAGAGGGTGTGCATATTTACAAAACCCAACAGAGACGAACGCATGCGAATCAAAATAAATCATACACATTTCACCAACACCTCGTTCGCTCGTTGGCAGCCAAAGAAGAAAAAAAAAACACACGGGCAATTTAATCCATTGCCCGAACGAGTGGGAAAACACGATAGCTTCCGGCGATCGGGAGGGTGTGTCGGAGGAGTAAGCGGGCCCGGTAGGGCTTGCCGTAAGGGTTAGGCAAGGTCAGCTGCAAGGAATCGAATATTTTTAGACCCAACTTGACGCCAAAAATAGCTCCCGTGAATCGGAACGGAACGATGCGTTGTTCGGGCCTTCGCATCATTCGCACCAATTATTTAAACAAACGCTCCCTCCCCCACCGTAGTGCGGAGCTTTTTTATTTGGCTGATGATCCAGTCTACGATTGCCCGGTTGCCTTTGGCACCATCTCGTGACGTTTGAAGAAACCTCTCAGTGGCAGTATCGATCCCGTAGCGCTGACGAAGATCAACAAATAAAGCGGAACCCGCGTTTGTATTTAGCGTGTGGCTGCGGGATGAAGATTAACGACCGAATGGAGGGAATCAATTTATGGTCGACGAGACTGTTTGGGGTGTGTTTAAATAATTTGTGGCAAATTTGCACTAATTAATAAGCAACAGATGCGGTTTCATTGAGAGCAGCAGGAGAGTTTATCAGGTTTATGTAAATTAACCACCTAATGGCGCTAGGAAGTTGTGGCAGTTGTGATGAAAGATCTTTTCTTGAGGCTACTCTAGAGGAGTACCTTGGTGAAATTTAGCTCTTTAGAAAGTTGTACTATTCGCAAAGGGCTCTAGCTAGAATATTGGATGTAAAACATCCCCTAATATCTCCCAGAAGGTCACACATTGCTCGACGTACCAGTTGAGATCTTCTAACATTCACGGAACGCCACATAAAATTGTGCATTTGAAAAATAATTGAAATTCTTCGCACATGATTCATAGAACACGCACAGATGCTTGCCTGCCACCCGAAACGCCCACGCCAGCAGAGCGAGAGCTGGCAATCCGTTCACTCGTCAGCATCCGAATCCTGCACCACCGCAAACCCATCGGGCGGTGACGTCTCGGAATGTTCAACCAAAAACCCCATTCCAGGAACTGAGAATCCACAAACCGCTCAAAAGACACCGAGACGCCGCGCCGTTCGGTTGCCATCTTATCTCATTACCATAAATAATCGATGATAGAGTAGCGCCGAATGTAAAGCGACCGTACGGTGTGTGCTAAAAGTTAAAGCGGAGTGTATGTATTACTGTTTTGCTTTTGATGCGACTTCTAGGCGCGGTGCGTTCCACTTGTTGCGCCCCAGTGGTGCAAGATTGTGCCCGGATGGGATTTTTCACGACGGAGGACCGGAAAAATAAAACATCCCAGAAGCGCTGGAACGCCCGGTACAAGAGTGATGAAATTTTAACCACTTGTTACTCCATTAACATCAACGAGCACCGCGTCACCGGAGTCATTGGTGGTCGTTCCGGGGGATGATAAATTACGTTTTAATTAGATCTAAGCGTTGAGAGTTTTTCATCTTTGCTGCGGCTCTCTGTTAAAACCTTGGGGCCGATGTCGCCTTGTAAACCTATTTCGGACGGTCAATTCTTCTTCAAGCGTTTACCAAGCGTAGGAGAAACTAAAATTGAATCAAACTCCACGAAGCTCACCTCAATAACCACTAATCTGCCAAGTAGTTAGCGGGTTAGACGTATAAACGCTTCCACAATTACCGATGCACCTACGGCACTCCCGGAGGTTACTCACACCAAAACATTAACTCTCGAGAATGACCGCTTGATAGTGTCTATCAATCTTTTCTCTTCCACTTTAGGTAAAGCCATTGGGCTACCGGATTCCTTTCTTGCCCTCAAACCAGGCAGCCGAGGTGGTGGCGTTATACAGGTAACTAAGCTGCAAACTAATTCCAGCTGTTTAATCGAACTTCTGTATCAACCCGTTTAATGTTCCACCTCATCCAAATCGACCAGACGTCCGCGTCCGAGTGCGTGCTGGTAACAATGTTGGCCGCCCGGGCCCAGGCCATCAAGTATCTCAAGCAGCAGCACCCGTTCGTCGAGGAGGGCCACCTGTTGTCCAAGCTGATGGCTTACTGCTCGAAGGAGGCGCACAGCTGCGTGGAAAAGGCGGCCATGATCAGCTTCGTGAAGCTGCGCATCCTCGAGCCGGACGAAAAGTGTTGCCTCCGGGCGGACACGCTGATAAAGGTGAGTGTTTGGTAACGGCGCACTACCCATGGCTGGAGTGATTGGTGATGCCGATGTCGAAGAAGCAAACTATTTACACATCTTCGCCGGCGCTTACGTAGCACATCCAAAAGCGTGCCCATGACACCATCCGCCTACGGTAAACAGAAGATAGAGATGTTAAAAACGGCGCGAGTTTTGGATCAGTTTTCACGCATCCACGGAAAATGTTTTTCTCGCCAGCCAGCTAGCAGCGTGTGACTCACAACGCGAACGCAACCCGCTCTTGCCCCTATCGGGTTACACAAAACTTCAAAACATAGCTCCCCTTTCCCTCTGTTATACTTATATTTGTGTGTTTAACGCTCCAAAATCGTTACAATGCTGTAGCGTCTTAATCGATTAAACGTGCCACAAAATCACGACATCAGCTTCCCGGCGCCTTCCGATGCTCGTCCAGAACGCGGCGTGCCTGTTGCTGACCGTGCCCGAACCCGGCAGCGAACCCGTTCCGGTAGCCCTTGTCAAAGTTGCGCTGATAGTGCACTTGCCGCCCGGTGTCGATGCCATCCGCGTAGGCGGCCTTCGCCAGCGGTGCCGCCAGCCGTTTCGCATCCCGTTGCGATATCTCAAACTCCTCCTCCCGTTCCATTCTGTCCCTTTGGAAAAGAAAGGAAAGATCGATGGGAGGGTTGTGATTAAAGCATACTTTCAATCAAACGAACGCAAAACAGGAGAGTGCTTTTGTCCCCCGAAAGCGTGTTTTTCATTCACAGCGCTTCTGGGCTGTCATTATATACGCAAAAATCAAACCTTTGGATGATTAATCGTGGATCAGAATTCGCAAATCGCCTAAGGTCGTAAAGGATAGAGAAACCGGAGCAGCGCACCGAATTGTTTGTTTTGTTGTGGATTTTTTTTTTTTTAATTTAACGACCAGTTGTTTGATAAAAGTTTTAGCACAACTCATTTGCTTTCTATAAGCCCTTTCCACGACACGTAATAAATAAAACCCAATCCATCAAATGTACACGGCAAAGCGTGATGATAAAGAAATACGTGCCGAATGAACCAAAACCACTGGTCGATACGGACCGGCCCAGCATCATCAGGTCAGCTGGAAAGGTTAATAGCGGCAGTAACGTCATATTTGATCATAAATTTACTTCGCATCCCTGTGTGGTACCCAATGTGGCAGAGCCTTTACGAGTCCCGCTGTCCTATTTGGCATCGGTTGGATCAATACTGGTAGAACTGCTTACGACTTCTCACTACGGCACAATAAACAATACTGCACGTCAGTCAGCTCTCATACAGGCGGATATTTTTAAACGACCCGTCCCACTGTTCTGTGCGCTGCTTCGTAACATATAATTTTCCGCAATGCCACAATGGATGGCATTACTTCAACAGAAGTATCATAACCCTCAAGGTTACCACCAGGGAACACCACACACCCGCTGATTCCTCGTGCTCTTTTACATCCTTTCCTTGCAAAACCGCCAATCGCCAGGCGATGGAGGAAGACGAACAGCAAGGTTTGATACCGTTCTTCGTATCGACCACGCTCGGCACAACTGGTTCGTGCGCGTTCGACGATCTGGCCGAGATCGGCGAGGCACTGCAACGGTTCCCAAGCGTTTGGCTGCACGTCGATGCCGCCTACGCCGGCAATGCGTTCATCTGCCCGGAGCTCAAGTACCTGCTGAAGGGCATCCAGTACGCGGATTCGTTCAACACCAACCCGAACAAATGGCTGCTGACGAATTTCGACTGCTCGACGCTCTGGGTGCGCGATCGCATCCGCCTGACGTCGGCGCTGGTCGTCGATCCGCTGTACCTGCAGCACGGCTACACCGATTCCGCGATCGACTACCGGCACTGGGGCGTCCCGTTGAGCCGCCGGTTTCGCTCGCTCAAGCTGTGGTTCGTACTGCGCAGCTACGGCATATCCGGGCTGCAGTCATACATCCGCCACCACATCGAGCTGGCGAAGCGGTTCGAGGCGCTGGTGCTGAGGGATAATCGGTTCGAGGTGTGTAACGACGTCAGGCTCGGGTTGGTGTGCTTCCGGCTGAAGGGAACGGATCGGATCAACGAGAAGCTGCTCAGCAGTATCAATGCGTCGGGCAAGCTGCACATGGTGCCGGCATCCGTCAACGATACGTACGTCATACGGTTCTGTGCCGTTGCGCAGAATGCTAAGCTGGAGGACATTGGTAAGCATGAAGGCTCCTTCCGACCGTTCCAGGTTGGTTGGATTTCTGCTGCTGCTTACATGCTCCTTTCCATCCAGATTACGCGTGGGACGTCATAACGGACTTCGCCTCGGAAATACTGGAAAAGGAACAGGCGGACGAAGTCAGCGAGATCGTCGACCGGCGCAAGACACACACGCTCGCCCAAAAGCGTTCATTCTTCGTACGCATGGTTAGCGATCCGAAGATCTACAATCCGGCCATCAACAAGGCCCAGACACCGCATCGTATGTCCACCGAGCTAACGTCACCCGGGCACGATGGTACAGTGGTCACTGTACAGTCACCCAAGTATGTATCTCGCCTATCAAACTTCCAGTGTGTCCCATGCACTAAACCGAACTACTCTATCCATATGTAACTTCAGGACTCCCGGTTCTGCAACTTGGATTAGTTGGCCATTGGCATTCCTGTTCGCATCCGCCGATGATGGTACGAAAAATGATGTCACACTGAGGTAATGAGTCGCGGACCATCGCAACGGTGCATTAACGCGCCACGTTACTAACTCTCACTCTGCCCAACAGATTCCGCCACCTTGACACCATGATGCGGCTATCGGCTTCGCGCCGCAACTCCGCCACCGGCGGTTCGTCTCCATCGCCCGAAGGCGAAAATGGCATCACCCTGCTGAAGTCGCCCAAAAAATCCCCAATCCTATTGCGCAAACGGGGCACATCGCCGAATCCACCGGCGGCAGGCACGAACAATGGTTCCACCAAGTAAACCCATTTGTTTGCTGCACAAAGCAGGGAAAGGAAATGATGAAAGCTTTCTCTTGACGCGGTAACAAAAAAAACTAATGCGAGATACTCCTCAAACAAGCACAATATTCTGGATGATAGGACTATTTTAACGAAGCTGACCTGTTAGTATCTGAACCACTTAAATGAACTCTCAAACTCACTTACATGAAGATAGTTAAGAGTGTAACAGCCAGACTCAAGAAACCATTTCCACACTATACAATCCGATACTTCACAGGATCAGACTCGCGATCAAGAATTCACACTCGAAGGAGCAAAATTATAAACCCCTTGGGGGCGGTTCTCCCTAGACATAGACAAATGTTGAACTAAACGTTGCTGTATTTATTCCCAAGCGCACAAATAAACACAAATGATCGAATCGCAATATCTGACCCCACAATGACGACAATCCCGTGGATAGAAAATTCGGTCCACGAACACACGTAAGTGGACGCGGCGCTTCTGTTATGACAGCTCGCGTGGCAATAAACTACGGTCGGGGCGAACTGTTTGCACGGTGTTCGGTCTCGTTTAGAAGGTGAGTACATTACTTACTCGACAAAACGTACTGGTCGGAATGTTTACCCCTCTGTCCCCTTTAATGAAGTGATCATAATGTTTACCTCCGCAATACGCTTTGTGGTACATTCCTCGGTGTGGTAAGATCCAGCAACGATTTGGAGAAACCTGGAGCGAAGCTCCACATTCCATTCGAGATAGGTCAGGATTTGCAGACGTCCATTCTTCCCGGCATCAATGAAAACGCGTCACACAAACTTCCTTCCAGCCTTGGGCTGCATACTACCGGCCCTACGTACTGCGTCTGGGGTGGCGATCTGCAAGAATTCCGCTCGTCCGTTCGTTTACCTCAGCGAACTCCAAATTTAGCACTTCAAATGCAAAGCATTCCGCGTGCGTAGTTGCTGTACCTCGCTGCGCAATTGAAGATAACGACGACTCCCCTGTGGATGTTGCACTCGAGCAGGGCAAACCAAAACGGCACTCACGGTTATCATGCCCCGCCAGACCCTCACACAATTATGTTGGCAAATTATTTTTTGGGGTGTGTTTCGAAAATATGAACAAATAAATCTAACACGGCTGGGTCTTATCACACACAAGGTCACCGAGACAACCGCGACCAGGTCAAATGGAAAGACGGCAAGCGATCGGCAAGGTTATCGAGAGTCCTCCACTCTATCATGCTACAGTCTGCTTTCCGATTCACAAATAACCGCACGACATCAAAACGCGGTTCGCGGTTCTGGGAGTTTCAGTAGCCAAGTACCTTTCCAGCGCATTGGTTTTGCAAGGCTATAGTTGTGAAGGGTGAAGAAATGGTTGCGAAAATCCTTGTGATCTTGCTGGCGGTTGGGGCGGCAACCCACGCCGAAGAACCTACCCAAGTGGATGCGCCGGATGCGCTCGACTTCTCCTACACACGGCTGTGGCGTTACGCACAGCAGCAGTGCAGCCTGAAGGGTATCACACCGACCGCCTTCACGCACTCCTGGTTGGCGGTACGGCGATGCCTCAAGGACGCACTGGATGTGGTGCAGCTGAACACAGACTCGATGCGGCTAGATCTTGGCAACCAGGAGGAAATTCTGGGCCGGTAAGTTAATTTACCCATGAGCCTTGGAGGTGTTGTTGATGACATCTATTACTTCCAACACCAAAAGCCACTGTCCGAACCTGTTCGAGGGTGTTAAGTGCTTCAATCCCTTCCTGGACATGGTGAAGGGATGCGTAACCGAGGAGAGCTTTGAGATCTTCCAGGCTTTGCACAACTGGTTCCACGACATTCTGGAGTATCTTTGCGAGAAAAATGGCGCCAACATTGGTAGGTAGCGGGCGGCTTATCTTGCTCGAGTGGAGAACATCGGTCTAATATAACTTGCATATGCTTATCTACCTTTCAAGAGTACGATAAGGAGAAGCATGACGCCTGCACACGTGAGGTGAATAAGTACATCATTACCTGTGCGGCGGAGAACTTGATCGCCACTCCGGAGGTTAATCGTAAAACGCTCTCCGAAGCGAACTGCAAGTATGTACCGCTGCTGTACAGGCGTGATCCCAACCAATGTCTGACGTTTTGTTCCATTAACTCTCCAGTGCACTCGCAACCGCCAAGGATTGTCTGTTGGAAAAGCTGAAGAGCTGTGGCGTCTTTGCGAACGGAGCGCGGCTGTTCTACGAAAACTTCATACAGATAACGTCGTGCAAAAATTACAACGGCACAGTACGGAGTGCGGCACGAAAATAAATGTTTGCCCCCCCTTTCCCAGAGCTGGACCCCACCTTTTGTATACGTCTTCACATACCTGCGCCGCATCACGTGCGAAGCCGATGACACTCACACGGGGCAAGAAAGGTGACAGAAAATGGTGAAATTGTAGCGAAATTTAGACTGCATGATTCATCGGCAGATCATTCCGATCGGCACGTCACGCTCAAACCGGTTTACAACAATTTGGAAGCTCCTTCCAAACGGCACGTGCCTTCGCAACACGGCACGCATCACACACCTTTGGAGCGGTTAATTCTGTGCAGAGAAAAAAAAAATGGCCACAACCGGTAATTGATTGGCAACCGCTGTTGCCAATGACCTTAAGGTGGGTTTTTTTTTTTCTATAGGGGCTAGTGCGGATCGTATCGGACGACAGTTACATCTCACTGTCAGGTTCACACGAGACAGAATGGACCGGGCTCAATACCTTATCGTCTCCTCTCTATCTCTCGAATCGCACGTTTCCAATAACCAGACCAGGGCACACACGTCCTACAGAGTTGATGACGAAACTCACCGATGCTGTTACTCAATCTGTACTATCGCTTCGTGGCCACGGCGTGCAAAAGTGAACCACCAAAATTTGAACATCCATCACGCGATTGTCTCAATCCTCCTCTTCAGGGGGCGGGAGAAAAAAAAACCCGGTAATTTACGGAATTTCCTGAATGTGCCTCGCCAACACTGGCCTCCGCTCTGTCCAATTCGTTTCATCTTATTTGATTTTTTTGCATGAACAGCTCTCGCAGAGGCGGTAATTGATCTTTTAGCTTTGTACCCTGGCCCGGCCGTACACATACCCATCCGGGTACGGGGACCGATCTCCGGTGTTCAGGTGTGAATGACGCATCCATCATGACGTAGCGGATATTTGAACAGAATCGTTAAGACCACAAAAAACGTTAGCCGCTCAATCAAGGCAGACGGGTAACCGATTTGGATTGTCTGTACCGTCGCAGAGAAACTCCCATCCCGGTTGTTGTTTGCACTATAGAGGGTCCCAAACCCACCCCCATCCCCACCCCAAACATCCCTTCTTCTTAGCGTGCGGTTAGTTTGCCAAAACTTTGTCGTCAGTCGGTGGATCCACGCGGCCCAACCGTGGTACGGTTGGACTTTGGAATGTACACGGATGTGAAGCTACTTCTGTGTCCATACCAATGCTAGCAGAACACCGTATGATTCGTGCAGCAGCAGTCTCTTCAGCATGGCAACATTAAATACCACAATAATGACTAGAAAGGAAGCCATGACAGGACACAATTTTTTGTGGAGAGTTCGACATATTCCCCATTTTTTGGAATTTATGACTGGGTGTATACTCCAACTCCTTTAGCATGAATAATGCTTCCGGGTGAGAGTGTCAGATTAACATTAAATGATTATTTTTTTGCAATTATTTTAGCATGTGTCACACCTACCTGAACGATATTATAATACCGTCATCTAACCTTAATATCACCTTGCCAATCTTTAAAGCGACCTTTAATGATTACGTGCAATATAAAACCTTCCACCCCCTACAGTGACTCCATTTGTTTCGTTCGACTCACAATAGAACAAGCGTCATGCTGCCACCGAGTACGACGAATTCGTTGATGGAGCCACTCACCTGTAACGCCAGTAGCGTTACGTTAGATGTTTTTGTTGTACATTTCGCGCCCTGTTGAAAGCTTCATCTCCAAACAAGCTACAATGCACTCGATGCGATGGCGTACAGCGAGGCGGAGCAGCCCCGTGATCGTGCACCACACATCGTTCCGAACGACAGCAACAAAAAATGCAATCCCGTGCCATCGCCCCTGCGATCGAGTTAAGCCAGCCCGTTATTTGCCTTAATTCGATAATGATTGTCGCGTACTGGGTGCCGCGTTAATGGTGCCTGACTGTGTCCCAAACCCTGCTTAGACCAAACCCACACGTCGGGCACGCATCACGGTACAAACCTTGACGCTTCCCTGGATCGCTACCTCGGTACCGTTCCTCGACGCTCGCTGTTGGGCATCATTTCCATCAATTTAGACCTATTCCGAGTGGTCACTCTGGCCGAGAGTCAGTACATTGCGCTCGATCGAAGTGATTGTACAGTGCACGGTGTTTGCTCTCTGTGTGTCCCGCGTCCGAAATGAAACTTCAATACAGTGGTGCTGCTGTTGGTGGCTTCTTGCTGCTAGTGACCACCTGCCGCGCACTACCGAAAGACATTCCCGAAGCGACCGACGTGGAAACGCTCGACGGGCCACCGTTTCTGGCGGATCTGCGTTACCAGTGCCGCAACACGACCGGGGACGATCGTACGTTCTACGAGCTGAAGGAACACATCTCAACCGATCTGCCCAAATGCTTCATGGCCCACGTCAATATGGATCAGCTGAAGACGGACACCGCAAAGCTGGGGGAGAACGAAAGGAAGAAACTGTTCGAAAAGTGTGTGTCCGGGAGTTGGGCTCTGTACGGGCGATATACCTTTACTGCAGCTATCTTCGCTTTATTGTGATCGTTGCAGAATTTGCGAACAGATCAACGAATCGGTAACCTGCCTGACACCGGTAAAGGCAAAGCTGACACCCTGCCTGGATGAGGAGGATGTGAAGATAATGGAGCAGGTCGTCGCTACCATACCGGAGGCGTTGAATATGGCGTGTACCAACAGTGGCGCTTTGTTGCAAAGTATGTGGGGTGTAAGGTTCGGGAAAGTCCCATTTTATCCGGGAGCTCCGGAATATTCTGAAGTATACTTCGGTTTAGGGCGGAGTCAACTCCAGAGTCGACTCGGTATTTGTAGAGTTCTTTCTAATAGCGCAATAGCGTCAGAATACTTGCACAACTCCAATGCACATAAAAGTCGAGCCTTTTATAACCTTCCTCGTCGACGGTTACAATTCAACTGCCCATCCATCAGAGCCAATTCTCGAACCAGTCTCCAAATCTTCAGTTTACATCCTGCTCTCGTAGAGTCGGGATTCGATAAAGATTATCATTAGTAGCGTTTACATTAGATGGACCAATAATCTACAGTATTAATCCGAAGTAAACTTCAGACCTATCTGACTAACCTTTGGGGCGGTGGTGTATTGGTAGCGGCACCCGTCTTCACACGACAATACCACCAAAAAAGCCAAATAATGTCAAAAAACATTGGAGTGGGAGGTCCAGAGAGCTCTTGAGGTTGTTGTGCTGATGACGAAACTAAACTTCAGAATATTCCGTAGCTCCTGATTCAACAGCGGTTTCCTTCTGGAGTTGAATCCAGTTTTTGGGCGTCAAAGTCGGAGTGGATTCATTAAGCCACTCCGGAGTTCCCAACACTAGTAGCGTGGCTTTAGCAGAGATACAGACATCACATGCTCCGCTTTACGTCTTGTTGCAGAATTTACGGAACAGGCGTATCGGTCTTGTGCCATGGAGCTACCGCCAATGATAGAGGAGTGTACGAGCGAGCTGCCCGATAGTATGGAAAGTCTTCCATTCTCCCAATATACCGAAAAGCAGTGCAAGTAAGTACCGCTCCCAATCAATTCTGCCCAGCAACCTTCGGCCAAAAGCAAATACAGCTTGAATTGCCATTTCCAGAGACATCTACAACATGCGGGACTGCTTCACCCGCCGAATTACCGAGTGTGGAGCAACGGGCTATATGGACTTCTTCATACTATTCTACCGGAAATTGCTCGCACTGACGCCATGCAAATAGTGGCCTTTCTGGCGACACCAATTCGTCATGTCTAATCAACCCCAGGTGCAAACGTTCTCCACTGCACAAACCAATAAATGCTGTCTTGCAATATTTCAACTGTAAAGTGACTCACGAGAGACTCCATGGCTTTCTTTATCTACCTATGCATCTGGAGTTCCCATGACCTCCCGAAGAACCCGCCCCATAATGCTTCATTTTACAGCGAGTTCCCAAAAGGGAATACCCATTCCTGCTTATTACTAAGGGGTGTAAAATGCGTGGAATGTAAAAAAAAAATTCCCAACATCAACCCTCGAACGTGTGGGCGGGTTTGCAGCGGTTATCAAACAGCGCCAAACATCGATAAACGTGCAAAAGCCGAAGACCATTGGCAGTTATATTTAAAAACGCTGTTCATCATCATCATTTTTCCATTGCACCCAGCGCTCCTCATCTCCACCACCGGGTTGCGATCGATATCACTTATCAAACCACGTGCAGGTATGTCTCATGAGTTCATGAGTGAACGAAAACAAAAAAAACTCGCAACAAAATGATGTTGAAAATGCAATTAGCAAACACACGATTACGATTCCTGCGCAAAAAGCAAAAGTGTGCGAAATCATGCACCACACTTTCATATCAACAGACATATGCTCCGTCTCACACGGTGCATCGTTAGTTGGTGCGAAATTCAACTTCAATATCGGCGTACAATCGTACCCCTTTCATACTTCTAGCCAAGTGCGGAAGACGCATTATGTTTTATCAAAAAACCAACAAACGGATAATCAACACCGGTGCGGTGATTCTCTCACCCTGCCTCGACACGATAAGTCTGAAGTAGACGGTATAGCGGGTAGTGCTTACCAACATCGATCAACATTGAAGCCATCAGATCAGACCAAATAGGCTGCCGGTGTGAATCAATGTGGACTTTTTATACGCACCTTAGCCCTTCATTCTGCAGCTGATGGGGGAACATTTATGAGCAGGGATGAATCACTTCACATCACTGCATGGGCTCGTGATTGATGTTCCACCGGTTTGCGCGACTTTTATCGCAGCATTTATCTGCTCCAGCTGTAGACGCGTACGCTTTGGCGTCGGATTTATGTGAAGCAGCACATTTTTAAGTCACTCTGGGCACTGTCTGTGTGTTTTTGTTGTTGTTCGTACATCACCCCTTTGCAAGTGGATCGTGCAGCCGAAAGATAACGATCGAAATATATATGGTTGACAACTGCGAAGTTTGCACATGGCTCTTTTTTTGGAGGCACCGTGCCGCATACACACCAAATTTATCTCACCTCATCGAGGGTCATGAATATTCCTGTTCTAGTTGGATTTTGCATACGGTAGCTAGCTAATGCTTCATATTACAGGGTTTTTGACAGGACAACGCAAGCGTCTATTTCTACGGCCTTAGAAGACACCCAGCAGGCATAGTACAATGCAAGCACATGATATCAAAATGGCAGCGCACCTTACCCCAAAACTCATACGACGGTAGAAGTACGATCCGTGGAGTATAAACGTGTCCTAGGATGGATTTTCACAGCCAGACAACGATTTGTGGTAACATTTACTGTATTTTTCATGAAATAAAGCACATTTAATTCGATAAATGCAATAAATATTTCTTCGGATCAAAACAAGCAACGTTTAGTTATCAAAATCCTTCCAAGAGTGCGTTTATACTGGTCGGATCGTACTTGACTGATATCGTCGTACGGGTTTTCTGCAAAGTGGGTGAAGTAACCAAGAGGGGCTTCTAGCTTTGGTGCGGTCGCCATATTGAAAAATGTTTTGACGTTTATGAATTCGATGGTGATCCGTAAATTTTCACTAACACAACCATACACAGCATATGAAGCACACACATACACTGATAAACGATCGAACCCACCGCTGTCAAATTTTTGTTTCATTTTTCTAATGTGCAAATGTCAAATCGTTCGCGATGAGCTCACCTGGTGACTTTACCCACTTTGGTTTTGTGGTACCGGGCGCTGCCATTGTGATATCATGTGCTTGCATTGTACTATGCCTGCTGCGATTGTGCCGTTGAAATTTCATGTGCTGCGCTTGCGTTGTCCAGTCATCTCAAAAACCCTGTATTCAATAGTACCAGGCGTCCCCATTACCGAAAGAGGCACGGATTTTTGTCCAAATGCGTTAACAATAACGCCACAACGTAATAACACATCAAGCTAATGTAATCAAACGAATTATCTTTTGCTTGTAAACTTTATCAATAAAAGCAATAAGTTGCTGTGATATAACGGCGCAAATGATAAGAACCGAGTACTAATTATCAACCTGTATCAAGCGAATGGTTACTGTGTTTGTTTGGCTTGCCGATAAATTGGGCGGAACGAAACAAAAAAGCAACGCCCGATCATCCGTTTAAGCCACGAATGATTCACACTAGCGACGAGCAGCTAGCGGCTCGGACGCCTTTGCCCATCCAAATGTGCATTTCCCAAGAACATTCTCATCCATCAGCGGACCCCACGCATCGCTGTCGAAAACACACATCTGGGCTGTGGTCTTCAAAACGGTTTGCTCAATGAATATTAACCCTTTGCCTACGAGTTCCATCAGCATTCCCGGGCTCGGGCGCGGTAGTTTTTCCACCCGCGTCCAATGCATTCGGACGTTTTACGCGTTCCCGACAGTCGTCCACTGCGAAACATCCGCATCGCGCAACACCCGTTTGCGGTACTGCGTTCTCGATTGCGATACTGTCAAACAAACGATAAATTTTCAACAGCTCTCCGGTTTACGGTCCGGCCCGGACCCGCTCAGCTGCTCGCTGGTGAATGTTTGTTTTATGAATTGCTTTGCACCTAAGCATGCCACGTAAAAAATAACAGATGCTCAACCGTTTCGACGTCACGGCAAGATATCGGCTCTCGCCACTCCAACAAAACGCCCTCGTGCGTAGGTGATTCGCTAAAGTAACGAAAAACATGAAATCAAACAACGCATAATTGATCACCGCCCTATTCCTCAAGTTGCCATCGACACATGAAGATGTCCACTTGGGCACAAGTGCAGCTACCGAGCCACCAGATCGGCTAGGTACATGCGGCCACTCACCGCGGCGACAACAACAGCAGCGAGGGACCGTTGAAATTTACTTTAGACCGCTCGTGTTAATTGGCGAAAACGGTGGCTTGTTTGGGGCGTCGAGTCCCCTAGCGCAACAGGTGCAGATAGGGCGCGGAACTTGCGAGCGAGCACAGTTTTCTGCTTGGTCATTCGATACGATGATTCGTTTCGTTATAGAAACCACCCAAAACTGACCGGGCGTTCAAAGTACAAGTGGTTTCGCGAGAGATGATAGTGGCTACACTAGGAGCGGCATGACGTCATGCCGTCAGGAAGGTGATGGAACTTCAGGTCGAACGGAGTTAGACAACCACGTGCAGGAACTCTCCCCGAGAGCTCCAAAACACGGCGAAATGGTACGACATTTGAGACAGATGTCTTTAAGCTCAATATTTTTATTACCTTTAAAGGGGAATCACCATCAGGTACTTGCCGAATTTCGTCCATATCTAGAATTCGTGAAACACTCGCCGATACGACAATGGAAGGCGCCAGATAGCAACATACTTATCAGCAATATCTGTTTCAGCTATCGCACAAAACAAGAACCAATTAAAAGCGGTATGTCAGGAATCCCAGCCGGCAAGGCAATGGTGTACTTAAAGATTCCGAACCCATCAACGTTTACATTCAACTTTTATGAATGAAATGTGAGATAAACTCCAGTAAAAATACGCATGTTTTGTCTGTGGTGCGTGGGATGCGAAAACCACACGTTATCCAAACATCCGCGCGGCCACAGATGTCTACCTATTGGCCTAGAATGGAAGTAGATCACGGTGGGAATAGAGTTTCGCTGCATGTTTTTCGCGGTATGTAATGACATATGTAAACATATACTATTGCGCTGGAATTGCTACGGCATGAGTAACGGATCGGTGGCGGTGGAGATCTTAAGAAGCGCGCCCAAAAAAGGCCAACCAGGACGCTTGGAATGAAGTCATTGCAAGGACGTGAATCACGGCACGGAGAGTTAGACAATGCGGATGCCGTGGGAATTCCAAGCGATTTTTTTTTTGGAGGATATAGCAACTCCATTAAAGGATTCTTCGCTTTTGATGGTGGTGTGTTTCCTGCATCCTTATGCTAACTATCTGCACACCAAATCTACTACCAACGGCGTAACCCGGTGTGCACTGATAATGGATGTCGAACGTACGAGCATCCATCAATTGCAATGAACGGCCCTGCCTGATAAAGCCTCAGCTTTCCGTGGCCGTGTGATCGACAAATAGGTTGGAGTAGTTGGAAAATAATTTAATTTCGCCATGTCACGAAACTGCCCTTCGACGACGACGCCCGGCAGAAGATGTCCACGGAGAGGGGCTGACGTTATCGATTCATGCCTTTCCCCACCCCAAGTGCTGGTTGTATCCCTGTGGACGTACCTTTTTCTTGATGCACGAAAACCGGGGCTAGATGCAGGGTTAAAATCAACTTAAAGATGTGACCCGCCGCACAGAACTGATCACGCACTTGTTGCTGATAGCGCGACAGGCGTAACGCGACCACCGAATTACGCGCGATCCAACAGCTACTAGCTGCGTAGCGGGTGGGTGGAGTTGGGTACTTCCGTCCGCACGTGTGGCCACCGGCCAACCCCCTACCAGAAGGGCGCGTCATGCGTACAACAAACAGCTCCACCTTTCTTGTTGCTGCCAGCTTCTTTTAGCCCCCCCTCCCCCCCCCCCCCCCCCCCCCCCCCCCTCCCTCCATCCCTCTCACTTTCTCGTCTTAAGGGTTTTTTTTTTTTTGGAACGGGCCCCGTCAAGTCAATGGGAAGCCGAACCCGAAGTCAAAAACCAAACCTCCCGCTCCCGGCTCGCTCGGATTCGTCGGACCGATTCGGACGGGTTCACGTCATCGCTATCCCCAAACGCACCCGACACACACGCCGTTGCTCTCTCGTTCGCACACTCGCACCAGTGTTCGCGCCGGTTCGTAATTTACGGTCGAGGGAGTTCCTAGCGGGACGCACTCGCAACGCGATAAAAAGCTTTCGTCCAGATCCGAACACGGTCAGTCACGATCGTGAAACGAAAGCGTCCGCAGCTACCGCTAAAACAAAAAAAAACAGAAGGAGAAGCAGGAGGACCTCGCGTCAAACACGTACCGCCAAGCGCGATCTGAAGAGGAGTACCAAACGCTCAAACGTTCGCAGACGGAACGCGAAAAACAGTTGTATCGCAATCGTGGAAAGGATTTACACCACCACAAAGAGGGGGTGTGGGTGTGTGTGTGTGTGCCTTAACAGGGTGTGACAAGCGAACGGAGCGAGCGAAGTGTGCAAATTTATGCAAAATCCAAACACAAACCCGGCGGTGCAGTTGATAAACAGTACCGTCACTGCCTAAATATTATCTTTCGCTAAGGCAGGAGAAGGAAGGAGTTTTACGTGCGAGTGAACGAATCAATTGTACAATTTAGGAGAAGTATTGTACAATTTACGATAGTGAAGAGCGCGAATTCAGTGGAAAAAAAAACATTGTGTTCAAACAGCAACAAAACATCGCCAGCATGAATACGGAGGAGTTCCGGAAGTACGGGAAACAGATGATCGACTACATCTGTGACTATGGGCAGACGATCGATACGCGCGATGTCGCCCCGACGGTGGATCCTGGCTTCCTGCGTAAACTATTGCCAGGTAAGGCAAACTGTTCACATTATTTCGCCACACAGCACAATTAGCGGGCTGTAGAAGCCGAATACTTAGTGGTTATTAGTGTGCCTGCCTTACAAACGGCTCCTAACAAGCTTAAGCTCGAAATGTCCCCACGATGAGATGTCAACAAACATCACGCTCAATTAACAACTCTCTGGCAACGTACAACGGCAGATTCGATGGTTGAGTTTCGTAAGTTTGTGACGGCAATTGGATAATTGCTAGTGTTCAGTGATGGACGTACATTTTAACGGAGAGATTCCGTGCGATCTGTGGCGGTTGGCGGCACGATCTGTACGATATGATTGTGATTGATAATCTGCACCCAAGCTAACGTCACGCACTGCAGTGATCGTCCTCCAACTATTGATCTTTGTGGTTTTTTTTTTCAAAAAAGCCAATAACGAAACATGGAACGCCTTACCCACCCATCCGGGACACAGACACATCTTACGCATGGGTCTCTGTGGCACGAGTGCCTGTTGACCTGGTATGGCCTCTTGTTTAACGTCGTGCCATCCAGTACAGTCCATGGCGATGACGTCCAAGCCCTCCCCGGTGCAAAACCACTCGGATAAGATTAACCCATTCATGGTAATCCATTTTAGAGGGGGTAGAAAACAAAAAGAACATCAAGCCACGAGCCCTGCCGGTCAACGCTTCAACAAGCCGGTACGGCCGGTAACCTGTCACGTTTCACAATGCCGCGCGCGTGATCGAAACTGTGCCTGACTCACACCCGTACACCGGCCAACCTTGAACGATTTTTTTTTAAGCAGATCCTTCAATGAACACTGATCGGAACATACCGCACCGCGTGACGTATGTGCCGAAAGTGACACCTGCGAGGAAAGGAAAGCTCAGAGACACTTCCGTACGTGTCCGCTGCACGAGCGAACGGTGAAGTCTTTCCCCGCCCAAGGTTTTGTTAAAAATAACGCTTACGGCAGACAATTTTGCAACCGAGTTTGGAAATGGTCAAATGGCCGACACGTTTGCTTTGCACCGCAAGCGGGAGAGCAACCTGCGACAGGTGAAACAATAACAAGCCTTTACCTGATCAAATCGACTGTTTGCTGTCCGGCTGTCCGGATGCGGTTCTGGGACGGATAAACGGTAGCCGACGGATTACATCAGCGTTCTCGATAGTTTATTGATTTAACGCTTGAGCGCGTAGAGTTGATGAGCTTCGGGGAAGCTAGCGAATGGATTAGTGTCGTGTTTTGTTGCATCGCTTACGGATTAGTGCCGACGGTGACACGGTCGAGAATGCTTCAACGAAGCAGCTCCGTAGTCTGGGAAATGTCCCGGATATCTTGACAGGCGCGGGAATTCACCCGGCGTCCATTCCGTCCGATGCCGACGAAGTCTAAATATTTGCAGAGTAACACATCGGGACAGGACAGGTTCATGTGTGGCCAATTTACGATCCGCTATTTTTCAGACCGTTTTTTTTTTCTGCAACTTCGTCAACGCCCTTCTTAAAATGAATGAGTTCTGTGTGAGATAATCAACCGTGAATCATCATGTCCTGCTGCTGCTTGTACTTACATTTCACGTCCAATTTCTTCTCGATACAGTGGTGTTAATAGGCGGCCACAAATTAGCACATCGCATTTAAAGTAAAAAAATTGTTCGCAAAGACGCAAAGAGTTATAGGCACTGAGAGACTGATGTTGATTGGAAGAATTGTTGGAAATTTAAGGTTTAGCGAATCGAAATATCATTTGAGTTTAACGGACCTGCCATGGTTACTACCGCAAACGCGGGTGCCAAAACACATAAACTGGTAAAAGTGGTCAAAAGTCAAATTCCGCTGGGCAAAACTAATACCCCCGAGTACGGTTTTATGCATCGATACCAAAACAACAACAACCAAGTCCCTTAAAGGTTTGTTCCTTGCGGCGCACCATTCCCCCATTTCGTGGTGTCCGATACGTACGCCTGCTATAACATACAACAGCTAAAATTACAATCCGATCCGATCCGGGTGTAAACATACAAGCGTCGTTAATTACGCCTCACTAACGAAAGATCATCGTCTCGGTGATGGCCGGTCCGTGCGTGAATTCACGTTCGTGCTGGGTTGCACCGTTGCCTCTTTTCCCGAACAGACGAAGCGCCGCAGAAGGGTGAAGATTTCAAGCGCATGCTAGATGACGTCGAGACGAAGATCATGCCCAATATGGTGCACTGGAATCATCCGCGCTTTTTCGCCTACTTTCCGGCCGGCAACTCGTATCCTTCGATTCTCGGTGACATGCTGAGCAGTGCCATCGGGTCAATAGGTTTCTCCTGGGTAAGTGGAAAATTACGCCTCATTCGTAAGCATCGTACGCGCACTATTTACCCAGCTCTCACCAAGCGTGTCGCTGCGTTGTCAATCGGTCATTCATCGTGCATGTTTTGTTGTGGTTTCTTCCCACCATCAGGCATCCAGCCCGGCCGCAACCGAGCTCGAAACGATCGTCCTCGATTGGTACGCGAAAGCACTCGATCTGCCGTGCTTCTTCCGTAGCGACGCGAAAGGTTCGCGGGGCGGTGGCGTACTGCAAGGATCGGCGTCCGAGTGTGCACTCGTCTGCATGATGGCAGCACGGGCCCGCGCCATCAAAGAGCTGAAGGGAAATCACGTCGATGTGCACGACAGCGTCTATCTGCCGCAGCTGGTCGCGTACGCCTCCAAGGAGGCGCACTCATCGATCGAGAAGGCGGCCAAGATGGCGATCGTGAAGTTGCGCGCACTGGACACCGACAGCCGGGGTGTGTTCCGGGGCGATACACTCCGCCAAGCGATCCAGGAAGATTTGGCGCAAGGATTGACACCGTTCTTCGTGGTTGCAACCGTCGGTACCACGTCCGCATGCGTCTTCGACAATCTCGTCGAGATCGGGCAGGTGTGTCGCGAGGTGCGTAGCATCTGGTTCCACGTGGATGGTGCGTATGCGGGCAATTCCTTCATCCTGCCCGAGATGCGCCGCTTCAAGGAGGGTCTGGAGTATGCCGATTCGTTCAACACCAACCCAAACAAGCTGCTGCTGACAAACTTCGACTGTTCGGCCATGTGGGTGAAGGACGTCAAATCACTCACGACAGCACTGGCCGTGGATCCGCTTTATCTGCAGCATGATCATAGCAGTGCGATCGACTACCGGCACTATGGAATTCCTCTCAGCAGACGCTTCCGGGCATTGAAGTTGTGGTTCGTGTTCCGCTCGTACGGTATCGTTGGGCTGCAGAAATACATTCGCAACCACATAGCGCTGGCAAAGCGCTTCGAGTCCCTGGTTAGCTCGGACGATCGGTTTGAGGTGCGCAACGACGTAAATCTGGGACTCGTCTGTTTCCGACTAAAGTAAGAAGTTTGTCGCCGTGTTTTCCCATAATCCCATCTTAACCGTACTCCTTCCACCCTCCAGACAACAGGATCGCATCAACCGGGATCTACTGGCGAGGATTAACCAGTCAGGCAAATTCCACATGACTCCCGCGATGGTGCGGGGCAAATACATAATTCGTTTCTGTGTAACATACGAACACGCGACCGAGGAGCATATAGGTAAGTTTGGCGAAGGGTTAGGGATGAACAATCGCACGGTGTGGTAGTAGCAACACGTGTCTGCCAGTTGTATGCCTTATCCGTACAGAGACGTGATGTCGTTTCCGTACTGTTGCACCCACTATTAGCATAATTGTTCGATATTGATTTTTGCCCGTTTCGCGATAAGCGATTGTAAAGGTGTTCGTTAGCGTTAACTCCGAAGGAATCCCTTCGCATGATGCAATCGTACCGAAGCGATGTTATCAGCCAAAGTAACACCCTTTAATGATAACGCGCGACGGTAGAAATTATGTCGCTCTGTTTACGATAAATACTCATCCTACCGCGTCATTTCCGTTACTGGCAACAGATTACGCATGGGAGGAAATTAAAAATTACGCCGAAGAAACGCTGGCTGCCGAATGTCCGGAAGAAATCAGTGAGCCTGTTCCAGCGACGAAAAAGCCGCCGAAGAAGCTTACCCGCAGCATGTCCACGCGATTCTCCTTCACGCGCAGTGTTTCACGGGAGATTTTCGAACGACAAAACAGCCGGTAAGTGGATTGTGGATTGAACTCTACAAAAGTAAAGCTGAGCACTAATTATTTGTGTTTTTTATACGGCCAGCTCTCAACTTACGGACGGATGCACACCGATCGTCATCATCGACACCGATGACATCCTGGAGAGTTTACAGCGCGCCTCGAGGATGAACGGTGAGCGAAGTTCGAACGACACGTACGACACAGACAGCACGGACGAGGCCAGCAATTGACTAAGCCGAGCAAACTCCTGCATTTCCCGCACGTCCCCGCCCACTTCGTCCTCCTCTGCTGATGAGTCTCCGGATGGGGAGGCGACGGAAGGAAGTACAGGCACGACCATCAACCGATGCGATTCGGTCAAGCGATCATGCGCTAAAGACAACGGGTACAGTCGGCTGCACGGACATCAGCCGCATGAACCGGATCCGAGACCAACCAAGTCGAAAAGTTGCTCGAATATTAAACAGTTGTGATAGACCGTGATTCAATCGGGAACGGTCGCGCTGTGTGTGCCGCCATGGGTTTTTGGCAAGCATTTACCTTTCATCGATGATAGAGGACAGAAGATGCCTGGTACGGTAACGATGCCGTACCGACTGAAAACAAGTATTATTTATTTTATACTAAACGCTAGGCAGAATGTAGCATAGAATCTTCCCGTCGTGGAAAAGTTTAGCACGTAAGTTGTATTCCTTCCTGACCATGACGAAATCAATTTTCAACGGCGTGCCACTCGAATAACGAAAATATCCCAGAAGAAATCCCACGGCATGCTTTACGCCACAAATTTAGATGTAATGTTTTGTGTATTGCAAGCACTTCAAATAAATTGTCTTATGTATGAATGTTTGGTGTTGTTGGTTCTTTAAGGGTTAATTGTTTATGTTTTCTGCCGGAAGAAAAGCGCGTACCGGTACGGTGCAGTACACATATCCGAATGAAGCAAAACTAATATTAACATTGTTTTAATACACCGCAATTCACTTTGTATGATGATATTAATCTATGAATAAAATTATAATACATTTGTTGAAGAAAATAGCAGGGGGTTTCACTTCTTTTATACGAATGAACCAAATACACTTTGCAGCCGTTTCGGTACCTTGAATAGCGTATCGCATCGAGTTTAACGTGCTCTTTAACTTTTAAATGTTCAATACTTACCCCCAATGATGTATTTTAACCACGTTATGTTATATACTGCTTCAATACAAGTGTTTTTCGCGTGTATTTTACAAAACCACGAGTTTGTTTTATTCAAAACAAAACCAAGTTTCCCCCACAACTGTCATCTGTCAAACTGTGCCATAGTGGGCGAAAATAAAATCAACTGGACAAACTTTTCAAAATTCCGCAAAATATACGTTCAGAACGTTATTCGTTTTGTATTTTTCACTGCTTGGTTCTTTGTAAACCGATTACGATAATTTCGAAATGTTGATAAGCCGTAGTATCAAATTAAGTACATGAATAATGGTAAAGCTTTCCCCATATAGTCATTGCCAAAGGAACCTTGAGCGAAATAACCAATTCCATTTCAATTTCGGCAACTGCTTTAAATTCATCAAATATGCTGGTATGGGTTAAGTCTTGCATCTAGTTCAAGGAATTTCCCTCACATACTTCCCTGATCCTTTAAATTGTAGCATCACTACTCGGCGCAACCGCACGCAGCTCTGCATATATACGTGCCTTCTGGCTGACGAATCGATATCATTACGGGAGCATAGTGGGTAGCGGATGGACCGCAGCAGCTAGCTGATCACAGCCGTAGCGTAATTTGTATTCGCGAAGCCAACCGTCGAGCACGTTGTTGTTTAGCCAAGTCTAGTGGTCACTTTAACAATTCGCGATACGCTGTTTAATTGCGCCAGTGATCCTTCCCCAGACCTTCGTGATCTTTGCGGTTGGGCTTTTCTGTTTGTTGTTCGATTGAAAACATCCTGCCATATTGTTCTAGTCTACTATGAGGGGGCGATTTGTGTACATTAATACCCTTGCGGTACTAATCGTGATCGTGTGCGCACACCAGCTTCATCATTCGATCGCACTGGAACTTCTCGAACAAGCGGATTCTCTTCACTTACAGCCAATTGCCGCCAGTGCAAATGTTACTGAAAGTGAAAGTGGTACGTATGGGCGATGGTGTGGTTTCCATTAGCATGACGGGCAATTTAGCAGATGCGGCAGTGCGTACGATTGGGGTTTGATCTCATTATAAGTGAAGCGATCAATGCGATCGGTAACAAATGATCATGTTGGGTGTTTGCTCATTGCAGTTCATCCGCCACCGGCAGCAACCTTTGGCGGGGAACGTTCCACCCCGGAAGCAAACGATGAAGCCACCAATGAAGCACGGCATCGACAGAAGCGTCTTATATCGGCGGGTGAATATGAGCAAACGGCTCAGTACTGGAACATAGGCGCACAGTTGAAGCTAAAGGAACATGTAATGAGGCAGCCTAACCTAAACATTGCCAAAAATGTGATCTTCTTTCTCGGCGATGGTATGTCGATACCGACCCTTGCTGCCAGTCGTATGTATCTCGGGCAACAGCAAGGCCATACGGGCGAGGAAAGCCAACTGTCGTTTGAAGAGTTTCCCGACGTTGGTCTTGTGAAGGTGAGCACGATTTAGGTGGAATTGCAAATAATGTTGTTATGATACTGTACAATATTTTTTGTACTGGAGGTTTATTTCAAATTAATGAGGATAGAAGTATCCATGCAAGAAGGAAAAATGGAGTTGATCATACAACTGATCTTCAGATCGAAAACAAGTGTACGACAACTCGAACGTGACAAAAAATACAAATTTACATTGCTGATGTGTAACCTGTTGGATTATGTTACTTTTCTTTACAAGACCTACTGTGTGGACAAGCAGGTGGCGGATTCGGCTTGCACCGCGACGGCTTATTTGTGTGGCGTGAAGGCCAACTATGCAACGATCGGTGTAACGGCAGCCGTCAACTATGGTAACTGTGCCGCCAGCAATGATCCGCGCAACCACGTCCAATCGATCATGGCCTGGGCGCAGGCAGCAGGGAAAGCGACCGGTATCGTAACGACAACACGTGTAACGCACGCTAGTCCCGCCGGCACCTACGCACACACGGCCAGTCGTGATTGGGAGTGCGATGCCGATGTAGCACGGACTGGTGGTGATCCGGCCCAGTGCCCAGACATAGCGTCGCAACTGATCTTCGGCGATACGGGCAAAAACCTGCGCGTCATTCTTGGTGGTGGCCGTCGTAAGTTTCTTCCACGCACCATGAAGGATGAAGAAGGTTACCGCGGCCAGAGGCAAGATGGGGCCAATCTGATATCTCAGTGGTATTACGGAAAACCACTCGGTACCGCAAGGTACGTGTCAAACAGGCAGGACCTGATGGCTCTCAACTTCACCGAGGTCGACTATCTGCTAGGGCTGTTCAGTGCGGACCACCTGAAGTTCCATCTAGACGCCCGCCCGGAAGTGGATCCAACGCTGGGCGACTTAACATATGCCGCGATAAGAACGCTGCAGAAGTACCCCGAGGGTTATGTGTTGTTTGTGGAGGGAGGCAAAATTGATCTGGCACATCATTTTACCAAGGCACGTAAATCGCTGGATGAGACGGTGCAGCTGTCCGAAGCGGTGCAGGTGGCACGTCAGCTCACCAGCCCGGATGACACACTGCTCGTTGTGACGGCGGACCATTCGCATACGATGACACTATCGGGCTATGCGGCACGTGGTAACGATATTCTCGGCCTCAACAGCCAGATCAGCGATGGTGACCAGAAACCGTACACGACGCTAACGTACGCGAATGGACCGGGAGGGCCACAACCGGGTCCCAAGGGCCAGAGACCAAACATTACCGAATCGATGATAAAGGACCAGGAGTTCCAGTTCCCGAAGGTGGTCCCGATGAAGTACGAAACGCACGGCGGTGACGATGTGGCGCTGTTTGCGTACGGACCCTGGTCGCACCTGTTTGTCGGAATGTACGAACAGAATGTAATACCACACTTGATAGGCTATGCAGCGTGCATTGGGAACGGTGAGCACGCGTGTCCGACGGTTGGTGGTTTGTAAACAGCGTAGACTGCTTTTTAATTTGTCGTGTTGTAGCATGTTTGTAAATAAAATTCCTATGTGTTTTTAAGTAACGATCGGCTTTGCCACTACTGTTTATGCTACATTGTCTGACCGCAGCTCGTTATGGTAAACTACAGGTACATCTGTTGTGGCTAGTTGGTAAAAATCAGATATATAATTCCAAAGTTTGTTGGAACTAATGCTAGAGACTTTGGGGAACTTTAATTGTCTCAGTATTCATATATGCAAACCCGCATTTAGACATGGCCCTTTTATCGGACCTACACGGCAGGATATTCCGTTTCTCTTCGTATGCTCCTAACAACTCTGAGCAATAAGCCCTGAACAGTGTCTCAGGTAGGTCCAATAAATCCCAAATTAGTCACGTCATGAGAATGACATTGATTACCCCAATTCCAGAAGATCTTTTGAGCCGGCGAAAACGCGAGAGTACCTTAATGTTGTACATGCGTTAACGTTCAAGGATATTAAAAATTCAACTGTCTGCGACGCTACAAAATATACTATATCTACTTCTTATCCCAAATATAGTCCCAAATATATAATATATTTCACAGGTCTTTCATAACGAATAAGATTTGCAAGAAAATAACTTATGCAAACCTTGAAATCAAGCAAATTGGCCGACAGGAGTTTCGTTAAAAAATACCGCTGACATTCGTTAAGAAGCTTTTGACGTTTCGACGATCGGCGCTAAAACCGCGTGTCTGCAAATTGCGGTGAATTCCATTTGTGCTGCTATTGCAAAATCTTTTTACCGGCCGGGAAATACGTAAATCTGAGTGCATCGGCTGCGACCCGCCAATCGCAGCTGCCGTCACAAAGTGTCTTGCTGGAGCGTTGCTGTTTAGTGAAAGTGTGATTGAAGGAAGCGGTCTTCGTCTGTGGTACACCTGTGCATTGCATCCGTAATCCGCCCCGAACATGGATACCGTCAAGATAAGCGAATTGCTTCGTGCTACCATCGACCCAACGCAACGATTGCAGGCCGAGGAGCAGCTAAATCAGGTGATAATGCGAAACAATCCCCGTTCGAAACAGAACGCACATGAAAACTATCGTAATCTGGAAGATTCGTGCCGTTTCGAGCATCTATGACGCGGTGTCCGCGACGTGGATGCGGAGATCGAACGGCGGAGAGAGGCCGCATCGGCGGAGGAAAATATTTACAAGTGCATAACACTGGAGCGGGCCGTAGTCGGTTGCAATTATTATGTTTTTATTCCAATGTCAAGGAACGACGGCCGCAGCACAAGTTCGTATCGTTGTAAACAAATTGGACTAAAAATGATTAACCCTTGGATTACCCTTGAAAAATCAAACTTCACTAAAATGTGCTCTATCGCGGTAGCTCAGCACAGTCAACGTGGTGTGGTGTATTTATGAAACCACTCTCCCATTCGAACGGTTACCACCCACCGGGGCAGCTGCTCCTACCTGTGGATGAGCACGAATTCATTGACCAAACACTTAAAGCTCCTCATACCATGGATGTTGCCATTACAACGACTCAAGTTAAAATAAATCCCACCGTTCGGAACTGTACATTGTACGACGAGGCGGTTCTGTTGGATTATGCTCGGTGCTCGTTCCAGCAAGAGAGATATCTTTAACCTTGTTTCATTTATATAAAAATAGGAGCAAATGTTTAGCAAACGAAATGCCTTAGTCATTGGGCGTTTGAAGGTATATTTTTCTTCTAGAATCTAGCTGTCTTCTAGCCGTATGGAATTGTGAGAATAATGATGAAATCTGTGCAAATATTGGATGAATGTTTCATTCGGTTTTACAGCCCCTGGCACAACAAATGAAAGCAATGAAATCCAATTCCCCAGATTCGCCCAGTTATCATAAATGAAACTGTAAAATTTATGGTAGCAGTGTAAATATAACTCCTACGGAAGTAATGTTAATAAAAAACATAAGAATCAGTTTTAGTAAAATACTTTATGGATCAGAAATTGATTGTTTCAAATTGCAATTTATATATATCGATAAACAATAACAAGCTAATAGAATCACTTGGTTAGCAGGAGTTCTAGCATTTGACATGAATCAATCTGCAGCTGTGACACGCATTCCAAATTTCAGATTTTGATCACGGCACGGAACAATATAAATGATTTACCAATACACATCAGAATCGCGATGTTCCTAGAGTCCACGGTAGCGGTAAGTTCGAAATTAGCATGCTGACTCATGGTTTCGTTTGTTCTTCCTATCTTCCACCATGCGCACGGTTCATAACTTTACGCGCATGTGTTGCACATGTAGGTACACAAGATCATCGGTTTCCTGCCCAGCCTGATGCAGGTGATTATGCAAAATGAGCTGGAAATACCGGTCCGATTGGCGGGTGCCATCTACATGAAGAACCTGATCAACAGCAGCTGGCAGGACCGCGAGGCGGAATGTGGCAATCCGATCCCGTTTGCCATTCACGAGCAGGATCGGGCCATGATCCGTGACACGGTCGTGGAAGCGATCGTGCACGTGCCGGCTGAGGTGATCAAGGTGCAGCTGTGCTTCTGCCTGAGCCACATCATCAAGAACGATTTTCCGGGCCGGTGGACGCAGGTAGTGGACAAGGTGAGCCTCTGCCTGCAAAACAGCGACCCGAACGCGTGGCACGGTGCGCTACTCTGCATGTACCAGCTGGTGAAACACTACGAATACAAGAAGTCAGCGGAACGTGGCCCGCTTACCGAGGCGATGAATCTGCTGCTGCCACAGATCTACACCATCATGATGAACGTGATCAACGAACCGTCGGAGCAGAGTGTGCTGTTGCAGAAGCAAATACTGAAGATATTCTACGCGCTCACGCAGTACTCGTTACCGCTGGAGGTGATCACGAAAGATGTGTTTTCGTGCTGGATGGAAATCTGCCGCCAGGTTCTGGAACGTCCGGCTCCGGATGCGTCGCACATTGAGGAAGAGGAACGGCCACAGCATCCTGCGTGGAAAACGAAAAAGTGGGCCTCTCATATCATTCTGCGAATGTTCGAACGGTACGGCAGTCCCGGCTCCGTCATCTCGAAGGAGTACAAAGAATTTTCCACCTGGTTCCTGCAAACGTTCACCAGCGGTCTGCTGATGGTGTTGCTGAAGATTCTGGACCAGTATCGCAACAAGATCTACGTGTCGCCGCGCGTCATGACGAACACGCTCGACTACATCAAGACGGCCGTTTCGCACGCGTTCTCGTGGAAGATGCTGAAACCGCACATGATTGAAATCATCCGGGACGTGATCTTCCCGCTGATGTCGTACACCGACGCGGACGAGGAGCTGTGGGAGAACGACCCGATCGAGTACATCCGCAAGAAGTTCGACGTGTTTGATGATTTCGTGTCGCCGGTACAGTCGGCCGAAACGCTACTGCACAACTGCTGCAAAACGCGCAAAGGCATCCTGACGCAGGTGATGCAAATCATTATGCAAATCATCAACACGCCCGGGCTGGACCACAAGGAGAAGGACGGCGCTTTGCATATGGTTGGTTCGCTGGCAGAAGTACTGCTGAGGAAGAAAATCTTCAAGGAGCAAGTCGAGCAGCTGTTGATGCAGTACGTCTTTCCGGAGTTTGCCAGTCCGCACGGGCATCTGCGTGCGCGGGCCTGCTGGGTGATGCATTATTTCAGCGATATCAAGCTCAAGAACCCGCAGGTGCTGGAGCAGATCATGCGTAACTTGAGCAACGCGCTACTCACCGACAAAGATCTCCCGGTGAAGGTGGAAGCGGCCATGTCTATGCAGATGTTCCTCATCTCGCAGGACGATGCCGCACCGTTCCTGGAGAGCCAGATAAAGGATATCACGATGGAGTTGCTAAGGATCATTCGCGAGACGGAGAACGAAGAACTGACGACCGTTTTGCAAAAGATCGTTTGCACGTACTCAGATCAGCTGCCCCCGATAGCGCTTGACATCTGTCAGCATTTGGCCACCACGTTTAGCCAGGTGTTGGAAACGGAGGAAAACAATGATGAGAAGGCAATTACTGCGATGGGACTGCTGAGTACGATGGAAACACTGTTGGCCGTAATGGAAGAACATCCGCAGGTTCTGGCAGCACTGCATCCGATCGTGCTGCAGGTGATCGGGCATGTGCTGCAGCAGAATGTGGTCGAGTTTTACGAGGAAGCGTTCGGGCTGGTGTGCGATTTGACATCCAAGAGTATCTCGCCGGACATGTGGAAGATGCTGCAAATCATTTATGAGGTAAATGGCATGGGAATATTGCTGAATGTTATTTTCGGAAATTTACTAATTATGCTTTGTTCGTGTAGCTTTTCCAGAAAAATGGAGCCGAATACTTTGTCGATATGATGCCAGCCCTGCACAACTACATAACGGTCGATACGCGCGCTTTTCTTTCAAATCCGAATCACGTCATCGCGATGTACAACATGTGCAAGTCGGTAAGAATGGGTTATTTTCTAACGGCGAAGCTTACTATATCAAATCCAAGCGAATACTAATTGTAAGTTTTTATCTTCAAAAGATCCTCACCAGTACCGCTACGGAAGAGTCGGAGTGTAGTGCTGCCAAATTGCTAGAAGTAATTATCCTACAGTGCAAGGGCCTCATCGATGAATTCATACCGAGCTTCGTGGAGCTGGCATTAATGCGGTTGACTAGAGAGGTGAAAACGTCCGAGCTGCGAACCATGTGCTTACAGGTTGGTTGCAAGTTAAAACAAGTAAGAGAAGAGAATATTGCTAATTGTAAACTTTATATTGCAGGTGGTTATTGCAGCTATCTATTACAATCCTACCCTCCTGTTAGACATTTTGGAAAAAATTCCCATACCGGTCCCCGATTCGTGTATTACCGCTCACTTCATCCGACAATGGCTACACGATTACGATTGTTTCCTTGGGTATGGATCGCTGGCGAGTCGGGTTCATCTGGACCGAATGAAACTGTGTACTAATAATGTCCTCGAACTTTTCCCTCCAGCATTCACGATCGTAAGCTGTGCATTATTGGCCTGTGCACGTTGCTGTCGCTGGGCGAACGCAAACCGACTGTACTGAGCGAGCTGCCGGACAAAATCATTCCAACGATGCTGATGGTTTTCGACGGACTGAAGCGTGCCTATGCCGCCCGTGCAGCCGAGGGCGAAGAGGAGGAGAGTGAGGACGAAAGCGAAGATCTGGAAGATGGATTGTCGAGCGATGAGGATGATGTGGATGAAATTAACCCATACTTCAAGAACATGTCGAAGATGGTGCAGGAACGAGGAGCAGAGGCTGGTTTCGAAGTAACTGCATCGATTCAGGTACGTGGTAAAGGTTAACCCGGAAGTGCAAGAGAAGTACTATTTTTTTTGCTTGCGTGTGCTTGTAGGATGCTGATTCCGATGAAGACGACGATGACGACGACGATGATGATGACGATGGTGATGAAATCGATGAAACTGCACTGGAAAGCTATACAACACCACTGGACGATGAGGAAAATCCCAACACGGTGGATGAGTACATTATGTTCCAAGACATTATGAACAGTAAGTTGCCGCACAGCTACATTCAACTGGGTAGTTAGCTAACACCTACTTTCTCACCTTGCTGTAGATCTTCCCAGCACTGACCCGAACTGGTATACGATGCTTACCAGAAATTTGAATGCATCCGAGCGAAAGAACCTGCAAGAAGTGTTGGTGTTGGCCGGTCAGAAAAAGGAAACAAAGCGCTCGAAAGAAATTGAAAAGAGTGGAGGTAAAAAACCATCACAACCAGATACGTATGCGTCGGATCATAACCACGATGTCTTGTTTTTCGGTTTTGTTTTAGGTTATCAGTTCACGCAGCATCAGATACCAACCAGCTTTAGCTTTACGGGACAGCAACAACAGTAATGGAGCTTTGGTAGCGAAGAAATGCATTAGCCAAACCGGTGTTGTGCACGCTCTAGTCGATGCATTCAACATGTGCTACTAGTGCTTACAGTAATCGCTATAACTACTACTGCTACCACTACTACTACTACTACTACTACTACTACAGCTACCATCCGCTTAAGCAAAGCGGCAACAAACACACCTCATTTTGATGCATACGAGATTCGTGGTCAATCACCGTCGATTCTCGCTTGTTTCTTCACTCAGTGACTGGTTCTCTCATCTCATTCTATCCCAATGTCCTCTCCTTCAACTCCGCCTGCCCGCGTAACAGGTAAACTGGAGGCGAAGGAAAGGCGAAGCCCGGTTTTTTTTTGTGTGCGTGTATGCATATTAGTACGCTTATAATGATCTATGTTTTGTTCTATCAACTTTGTTTACTATCCGGGCGCAGCCAAACATCCGATATTGATTCCCGCCTGGAATGCTTTATCTCGACGGTATCAACATTTACCAATTATATTGTATCTACACGGCGAAAACAAGTGTGCGTGTGTGTTTGTGGAAGTAGGATAGGATGGGGCGAACGCTAGCAAAGTTTCACTCGATCGATTCGAACAGCGCATCAGGAAGCGGGGCAAAGACCAGGGATGTCTTATATTCCCGAGGCAGGCATTTAATTAATGCAATTCGTTTCCAGTAGCAAGCCAAACCATTGCACACGTAATGCTAAACCTGCGTAGCGATAGAGCTGTTGCTATCATTATTCTGTCGTCGTGGTTTAGCATCGAGAAACTTATTACCAGCACCAATATACAGCTGCTTCTAGCATATATACGAAGGTGTACTGTGCGTAACTGTTATTTACATATTTGTTGAAAGTCGCGTAAATGCGATATGTCCGAATGTTTCGCCGCGCCTTCAAAAATCATGACCAACGCCTGGCAACAATGCACATCATACGATCGTTTGTTCCTCGCATTGGATGGGAAGTAGGAGGGCGATTAGGAAGCGCAAAACCCGCCAAATCGTAGCGTTGACTTAGTCCGAAACACTCGTGGCGACTTCCGACGTAAAATTTTGAACAGAAGTAGTGAGGGCGCACTCGGTTGCACACCACGTCCCTGCTTAGTTCTGGATCCAACTGTGATATATTGATCCCAACTCTGTCTACCGCGATGCCGGAGGGGCAAGTTCTGTAGATAGTCCCACATCGCGGAGAAGAGTTTCTTGGCGAGAAAAGAGACTACTGTACTAGGCTCGATATTTAATTTTTTCCTATTTTTGTGGTTGTTTAATTATGGGGGGAATGCGGGAAAGGGGAAACGCACGCGACGGTACAGCCAGGATATGGTGGAACACGAATCGATTGGCTTTTGTTTATAATTGAAGCAACATTAGTAATCTGCCCTAAGACGTATGATGTAATCGGTGGCCTTTTTTCTAAGCGGGCAAGGCACTCGATTGAAGATACGCGGAGGACATCAAGCCAACATAAGCGGATTGGTGCGATAGTACGGTAAAAAGGGCAACAATAAAATGTCACAATCGCACACGCACACACAAAAAAAAAGTATAAAATCAATTATTATTGTGTTAATAGAAGTGTCAAACAATTGGAAACCAACATTATCCATTATGAAAAGCTTCGTTTATACCGAACAGCATGTTGTGCAGTACAGTGAAACTTACAATCTTTGCGTTCCGGAATGATTTGAGCGAAAGAAGGAAGAACTCACACAACATGAAGACGAATACAATTTTGCAATAATTTTTAACCATTTCCATTCGGCTGTCTCCTCTTAAGGAAAGGACCCTTCTGAGGAGGAACTCGTGTGGTGATTAAGTTGTAAAACAAAAGTAAACGTCTATTGAACGATTTCTCCGATCGGGTCCAGATTAACTCAACCGGATCAACTCAAGCTTACGCAACAGAGCTCATACTAAACATTGCGACAATTTGGCTTTAAGTTATCGGACGATCTTATTCAAAATGGAGACACATACAGCCAGCCACTTGTTGTGAGATGCTGAAAGGGCAGTAAAATCATCATTGTGAATATATACCATCATCCGCCCCCATTACTCCCCCCCCTTTTCCATAAAACAATAGATAAGTACTCCAGAGGCCCCCTTTTAAAGAGCAGCAACGCTCAGCACACAATAGAACGTAAAAACACAAACGGCAGGAATTAACAGTGACGATTAATTAGCAGGTAACACACGCAAAAACAAAAAAAAACACGACTTACCGAACATACAAAAAAAAAGAACAAGAAACCAATACGATAAAAGAGTATGATGCAAAGAGAGAAAAACAACAAACGAAAACATGCTAAACGAAAGCAGCAGCGCAGTGTAAGAGTAAAGATTGTCGGATGGAAAAATATATATTGATTATAAACGATAAAAGGGTTGTTCTTATCCGTCTTGGGGTAACGGTGGTGTAAATAGTTTTTGATAGTTGAAAGAATCATAGAATTGGCCTGGGCATGTCATGAGAATGATATCGAAATCAGAATCTAATCCACAAGGTCCTTTAAGAATATCCATTTGAAAGATGAAACAGTCCAGAAACTCCTCACTCAGCTCACTTCTACGAAATTGCCTGTAAGTCCTTTCGGATTCAGCAGACGAGTCTTCGCTTGCTGACAATAACGATACCAAGCTGATGGTACAGTGACGAGAAAAACAATCCCCGAAAAACTATTTTTATTACACGTGTAAATTTATTGATTTTTTTGTTGTTGTTTTGAATCTCACATGATTTTGTTACACTTCATGATCCTCCGGGGAAATGTGCCGCCAGGGCATACCACCCCCGCGCGTATGTTCGAGGGGTAGCGAATAGTATATTTTACTTGATCGATTGGATGGTTTTTGATAACGTTTTGCGCCCACTATCATTGCATAATTGATTTGAGTGTTAATACTTGTATTATTTTTTTTCCTTCACGTGTATTTTAGTATGGGTGTCCCGGACATTAACGAATCCTTAATTCCGTACTTGAATGATCGCCCGATCGCCTATGCTGGGTGTTGCTACACGACTCAAAGTGCCAAAGAAACAAACTTTGAAGCATTGCGTTGTGTAACAGCATCCGGCACAAACCAAAACACAGTGTCGCTTGCTTTCCCTTTTCCCCACTCACATTACTGTTATTTATATTATATTAAAATTCTCGATTAAAATTGTGGTTTGGCCTTCGTCAGTTATTTTCCCTTTCTTGCTATCGAGGTGTTTGCTCGCTACTATTGCTGAATTTTGCACTAATGAGTTAGTAATGGAAACGTGACGCTATTTTAGCTGACTTCTCGCTATGGACCTACTACAAATGTTGGCGTTGTACGGACGGGAGGAAATGAATTCCCCTAAGTTTTGTGCTGGTTATCTTGAGTTTTGTGTTTACCGTGTTTTGTTTCTTTGGTAGTCCCTCTTCGAGGATATGCATCTGGTGCTAAAATCAGACACGCTGGGTTTTGTTATGGTTAACTTTTTTTTTCAAACTTCACTATTTTCCTCTGCCATTTCCTTGCTCTGTTCGTTAGAATTTATTCCGCTAAAAAAATAATAATAATAAATGATCAACAATTCATATTTCTCTGACTATCGCTCTTGCCAATATACGCTACCAACGTGCTACTTTATACATGTTACCATTATCTTACCACAAACTTGCACAAATACCACAGTGGAACAGCAGACCCAGAACGATACTGCTGTGTTCTGCCCTCCCCTGCGTAACCTCAATTCCAACCGAACCCCATTACACACTAGCTACCTAACTGTATTACACACTCTGTTTCTCTCTCTCTGTTTCAATTGCATTTAAAATCATCTTAAACAACTAGAGCAAATAGAAGGAAAAGAATGAAAACGAAAAGGAAACCACCTACACCAAGGAGCTTCCCTTTAGTTTCGAGCCTTTCCGTACGATCTTTCCCTTCTTGCTTTCTCGTGTTTCTTTTCCGCGCTACAACTATATCAAACACAATCTCGGCTATACACAGTCTCATTCTTCCCCTTCAAGAATCCCTTAAAGCTAACACATTCTGCACTACTTATTAGTTGACCAACGCTAGATAAACTGGCTTGGAGCGTTTCCTCTGCGAGCAAGGTCACTCTCACAACGCCACACCTCTCTACACATTAAAAAAAACAGCTATGATATACTTGGTATTTATCGCTTGTGAAATAGAATGTTTCCGTTCCAGTGTTTGTGTGTGGGTGTTGTTTTGTTTTGTGGCGTTTTCGCCTCGTCCGCCATAAGATGGTTCCCGCGAGAGCCGTCTTAGATCAGCCGCTGTTAATCGTACGCACCACGATCCTTTTTGTTGATATCCACAAAGTAGATGTCGTCCTGGTGCTGCAGCACGTAATCAATGAACGCATTGATCGGGCCAATCTCGTCCAGCGACATCTGTTCCTGCTTTGGCCAGATTAGGTTCGGGCCGAACACGATCGCGAGATTGGAGGAGGTCATTTTGTTGAAATCTTTGCGCTCCATTATTTTGCCCAGAAACTCGACGATGTACTTGAACAGCTCGTAGTTTTCCTCCGGTAGCCGTTCGCGCAACAGCTGCTTCACGTTGCGTGACCGTTGCTCCTCCGTTTTCCACTCGCTGAACTGGGTGATGTCTTCGTACAGCTCGTAGGTGAGCAGTGGCTCTTCGAGCTCGCGCAGGAACGTTTTCAGCAGCGAGGCCACGACGTGCGTGTCTTCGTTGGATAGTTGCACCTCTTCGCCTGCGTTGATCTTGGCGCGGAGCTCTTTTATTCGTGCGTAGTTGCCGGACCGGCGGAAAATACCTTCCGTTTCGACCACTGGAAGCGCAACGGGAGAATGGATTAGATGCTAGAAGGGTTTAAGAAAGCGCGCAGAAGTAACCTAAAGATCATTTATACGCAAGGGTGTCTATTAAACTGCTAAGCTTTTTTTTTTTGGCTGAACTTCTTAATGTCGCTAGAGACACGTTCGTGAATCAGCTCATTTACACAATGTATAACTCATCTTTTAAAATTATGCCGCCAACAAACTGACTGTCACCGTCATCCAATCTTTCCCAATACGTGCGCCATTACTCACAAGCTCTAATTAATGCACGT
Source organism: Anopheles marshallii (assembly GCF_943734725.1). Classification (NCBI taxonomy): domain Eukaryota; kingdom Metazoa; phylum Arthropoda; class Insecta; order Diptera; family Culicidae; genus Anopheles; species Anopheles marshallii. Next base: position 63,032,006 of record NC_071327.1, read on the forward strand.
TTTCATCGCGCGTTGCGAATAAACTATCCGACAATTACAACGCATCTTACCGTCCGGTAGTGACAGATGGTCGACGCATTTTCGCACGATCGGCGGTATACAGTTGAGGCAGGCGCTATTTTCGATGATGAACCGCAGCGACACACCGAACTGTGCCGACTTGGGCAGGTTCTCGAGTGACCGGCTACTCTTCAGACTAGATTTACTGCCCCGCAGCGTGTAACGGGTGCCGTTGTTGATCTTTTCGTCGAATCTGTCCAACCGAAAAGAGGAAGAGCGGGGGAGAGAAAGAAAACAGAACCCATTTCCGATTAGACTTCCAGCTGTGGTTGTACAGTACGGCATTACTTACTCTCGCACGGGATCCGGCACCTTCAGTGTGTTCAGCCCGAGCGATTGCTTCAGCTCGTCCAGACTGCTGGTGTAGATAAGTTTGCTCTTGAATTTTTCACTGATGATCGGTTTGAAGAAGAACCAAACCATTCTGATGAATGTGGTTGGATGGACCTGGGTTTAAAGAGGATAACAATTACCAATCAACTGATGAATGCGTACAGAAAGTGCAACAACCTTTGGACCACTACATACCACGTAAAGTTTCTTTAAATTCTTCTTAAAGCTTCGATCGAGCTCTTTGTAGGAATTCCACAGGAACTGGAGCGCTGGTTTGCTGTTATCCTTCATGCCCTGGTGGAAGTACGCGATGATGTAGTCATTCTGGACGAATTCTTCCATCGATTTGATAATAAAACTGTAACAGCGAAGCAAATTGAACTAATATAAGTATCTATCACTGTCACAACACTTCAATTTAGCCCGATGTGGAAAGGTTTTAAACTCACAATGGTATATAATTCACCACGCAAAGATAAGTTTTACATGCAAAAAGTCTTATTCACTTATATCTTTCTATCACTATGCAACCCTTCACAGTGCCACCACTATTGCCCAACTCTTTAACGGTCCGGCCGTCAAACGTTGGTGCACGTCTTCACGCTAGCGTTCGTTCTAATGTACTGCTGCGCTGCTGGGTGATTTTGTTTAACGACCTCAGACAGACACGAGATCGAATCGCTCATCAACGGATAATGAGCGGATGCGCCGAAGAAACGAATGGTCCCGCGTACCCGTAATTCTCGGCGGGAGAGAAGTGAAGCCAAGCGCACCAAATAAAAATAAGCAACGGCAAAGTCTCAAGTGCGCCGTGTGGGTGAGAATCGGGACGAAACATTACCTCCCGGGAAGCAGGGTCCCGGCGGTATGGGACCCGGGAGTCCTCTCCTCCACACGCGATACAGATTTATCGTTGCACCGAGAGCGAAAGGGCGAGGCACAATGTGTCTCGCGAAAACAGCAACATCACGGAATCGGACGTCATAGGCGTCCTCCGAAATGCCGCACCATCGTCACCCTACCCGCTTCGGGGCCATCTGGTGGCGCAACAAACTCTCGGAAATGTGTTGCTTTTTTCCCGCTGCAACCGCACATGTAAACAAGATGTTAACACTCACGGCACAGAGCATGGACATCGCGTGTACCGAAGGAATTGCCATACCTCGACCCTCGGAGAAAGAAATTTGAGCAGTTAAGCCGTGAGGCAGACGCTCGGTGGAGGTCGTCTTTTAGCTAATGTTGCTAATTGATCGGGATGCCCGGTAGCGCGCGCCCTTTCGCCGATAGTTTTGGGAAGAACGGTTTTTCGTCACCTGCATGCGCTCTGGGCCCTGCTCTAACTTTGATGTCTCCCTCGGCTATTACGACATCACCACCAAACGGGATTACCCCGAGGGATTTTATTTTCGTCCACACGACCGCGTTACATTCCCGTCGACCCAATCAGCGCGATCGGCAATGTTTATCTTTCACTCACTTTCCAGGATAGAGATCCCATCGTTTAGAAGGGACATTAAAAAAAACACACATTACTTGAAACGCTTTTTCCGAACCGAACACATCTATTTCGATGAGTGAGTTTTCACGCCACTTTCCCAGAACGATCTGATGGGGTCAGACAGCCGTCTCTTTTGCGTCTTGTGTCCGTGGACCGGAGTTTCGCGGAGCAATATATCATTTTCTGCGTCGTCTGTACGATTTTCTTTGAATTTAAAGAAAAAAAAAGGAAGTTTATTTCTTCCCCGAGAAAACGTTGTGTTCGGAGAATTCGCGAGACGCAACGACGGCCGGAAAATTGTTCTTACTCCAAAATAGTCCACAGTGCGAAAAAATTAGGTCAAGGTACAGCGAAAAACGGTTAATTTTTACTACTTTCTGGTGAACTTTAATTTAATGATTTTGGGTCAAATCGCGAGGATTTCCCGAAGAAGTGTCATGTGATCGGATAGGACGAAACGAAGGAAAATAAACAATCGGTTCCGCTCTTAAGAATCGAGAAAATAAAATAAAATTCTCAACCCCATTGCAAGAAAACATCCACCCGGCTGGTAAATACAGGCGCAACAGAACACACACATTTGGCCAACACGTGTTGCTCTCTTTTCAAAACAGTGGTCAAATTTACAAATCACCCCAAACGGGCGCCCCTAACACATTCGACAGGAGAAAACCATTATTCGGTGTATAAGTCCAATGTTCCCGGTTCTACTTCCTCCTTCATTCGTTCATTCGACGTGTTGTTGCTTATAATTATATCCCATGACATCGCTCCGTGTGACACTCATTACATCATCGTGGTGTACCGTACCAGGGCACAGTCACAGCACTTCTGAACTGATCGATAGGAAGCAACCTATTTGTAACGGCGTTGCCCGCGATGGATTTAGCAACCATCGGTTAAAATGCGGGACCGGCATATTGAGTCACGCTTTCACGATAACCATATGGTGCCGCGAGTCCCCACTCATCGTTGCTCTTTTACGCTACGGCCTACAACACATCTGGCGGCTAGTTCGCATCTTTTCGAACCCTTGGCGACGAACGACTACTCACTCAATAAAAATATTCGAGTTCAGATCTTTCCGTTCCGGCAACCGGCAGGCGTAGATCGCTATGATCGGCTGGCCCTGCTTATCCGTGCCGATGAATTCGATGAATTTTCGTCGCTTGAAATCCTTCCGGATGGCGTTCTCGTCGTGCTGGAAAGATGTCACATGGATATTAGTACACGGGCGAAGTATATCATACATTAGCGCAGTTCACACACACACTTACCCCAACCATCGTCAGCTGTTCCTCGTAGTTGTCCGCCTCGAGAGTGGTTTTGATGATTTCGTCCTCTGAAGGGATTTCGAATTCGGCTGGAAAGGTAAAATTACACGAAAATAATTAGTACCGCAGCCGGTGAAGGTCCGGGAAGGTCTGTCGACGATGCGTCGATGACACGACACTGGTATCGAGTTGACATCATCATTACACAGCGGTGTTGTCAGGGTTTTTGTTGGAACGGACGCTCGGGGGGTTTCTTATCAGTAAGCAAGCAAGACGGGTGAAGTACGCGGACAACGCACGAAAGTTGTTGTAACCGAAAAGATAACAACCGGGTGATTGTATCGATTGACTGAGGACTGTTAACAGACAGAGGCTTGTGAGTAGCTTGTACATTAGTAAAGGGTGTCCCACATCAAAATGCACGCTCGAGGAGGAAACGCTCTAGACAACTATAGAAAAAGTGACCTCTAATTAAAAAAAAAATAACGCCACGAAAAGAATTTGTGCAAAACTTGTGGAAAATCGCTTGAGCACCAAATGCTGGCGAAGCTTCATTTGTCCCATCATGGATCCGTGGCTAATGTTCTTCGACGCGAAGGGCAAACTTAGTCTCCAGAGGAATTAAAGTAACAGAACCCTACAAAGTTTGCCAAGAAGTACATGATTTGGCAAGCGATCTGCTTATGTGCCCAACCACAGACACTGTAAACGGGTGGAATTACCTCTAGGATTGATGTCTACAGTCGCGTCTGTTTCCTCTGTAGCAACACGAGGGCCCTACGATCTTTTGGCTTGATTTAGATTCATACCACTATTCCACTATAGGCCAAGTGGCTCACTTTCCAACTAAAGGACATGAACCCCCCAAACGCACCAGAACAAAGGCCCATTGAAACATATTATGCTATTATGAGGCAAGCACTAAGGAACCATCCCAAGAAGGTCAAATCCGAAGCAAACATTAAGAAACGTTAGTTTAAGTACAAGAAAACTGCTGTTGTATACGGTGTGTAACCAAATGAGAGGTGTGTTAAGTAGAAGGCTCTAGCGTTCGGTTATGATAAATGAGATTAATGTAACAAAAATGCCAACAGCTTGCTTAAGGCTTATATTTTATCGCCCGAAAGTTTGAAAAGGATCGGTCAACTAGTTAATTTTCTACAGCGTTTCAACCGTGATGCAATTTCATGTGGGACACCCTGTTATTGTTAAAGTTATTATTTAAAAAAAGCTAATTTATCTCCCTAGAAAAAAAGAGCAAAAGAACAAAAATTGGCTAATTAAAATCATCGCATCGACAAAAACGAGGTTACCACTTTCGGTGGCAAACTCTCCTGGCATCAAAAATCTCACTCGCCATAGGATAGAACTCAGCATCACCCTCGTACACATATAGTGCTAGAGTGGTTTTTGCGTGAGATTTTCGATACAGAATACCTTCCACGCCGTGCAGCATAACAGCACATAATTTGTCATTTGAACGGGTGCCAACTGGTGAATTATTAAGCATAAGCCACACTGCCACCTAAAGACCGAGAAGGGAGAAAAACTTGTCTGCGTATCAGCTCATGTTGGTGATCTACTCTGCTACAACGATATCAACAGGTTTGCTGTACGAAGGAAACTATAGGAAGCTCTTCCATTGGGAGAAATTTTTTTCATTCTGAATGACGTTTGTCCGCTGTATAACCACCGACGCCATTAAATTGACAGCTCGGAACGATTGCCAAAAACGAAACCATTCCGATGTTATCTGGAGCGGCAGTTCCGAGGTTCTTCGACGTTCCAACCTGAAACTGCACCGAGCTCTTACCGGAATAGTTGATATCATCGAACACGGTTGTCGCCCCCGGTTCTGGCGATGGGTGGGACAGTTCGGTGTCATCAAACTCCAGGTTCGGTTCGTAGTCGTGCCAATCGGACAGGCTCGGATGTGGATCCTCGGTTGAATCGATCATCGGTGGATTCAATGGTGCACCTGAAAGAAGCGGGAAAGAAACGTTCGTTAGTTGTGTTATGCTTAACGAATATTTAAATAATGGGTCATTCATCTTCATCATTCATCAGGGGAATCATTAGTGAGAAGTCTTTTAATTCAGGAATCGACGAAACCATCTTCTCGAGTGGAAGATGTTCAGAAGGACTTTTGGCTCCTTATGTGTAGAAGGACTACGAGCTGTACGACGAAATCAATGTCGTACAGCGGTTCAGAATCGACAGGCTCATGTGGGATGATCATGTCATGAGAATGACACCGGACGACCCAGTCCGTATAGTTCTTTTAGGTCGTCCAAATGGACAGAGGAGACTTGAAAAGGCCCAAATTGAGATCGAGTGAAGGCATTGATGCGTCCTCTAGGTCGGCAGGATAACAGATTGGATAACGACGGCGCTTGACCGTAAGAGGGTTAGAAGACTCCTGTAACAGCGAAGCAGAACTTGATAACCGACCCCTTGATTTTTTAAAATAAAGAATGAGATTCATTCAGATTCAAACATCTGAATCAGATTTGCTCAACACTTGTCGTTAGTCACTCCGGGGTATGGGAGACGCCCTTAGCTCGCACTCCCATCCCCCATCCGCCATCGTAATGAAGTCCAAGCCAATGAATGACCACGGCACGATTTTAACCGAAGGCGAAGGTGTTAGAATTCCTTTCATCGTTGGTGGCTTGTACTATTTCCCAACGGCACACGACCACCGAAAATGGTGGTCTCTCATCATAGTGGGTGGGATTTTTATGTCATGTCCCACAACCGCACACGCTTTATGTAAAAAAGCTGGAGCATAACATAAAACGCACTGCTGCCACGAACGAACGAACGAATGCTCGCGGGGTGTTCGTCTTCGCCTGTTCGAGAGTCAGCAACTGGTAGATTTATATGTTTGTTATTTGCCTGCTTTACGACCCCAACCATTCGTGCTCTTCCGTCGGCATCGTTTTAGGAAGGACCGTACGATGTCTAACAGTGCCGGTGAAAGGTAATTGGGTTTGGGGAAAAATTGTTGAGTGAGTTTGATTTATAAAGCTACGACTTTCGTGTTTTTCGTGGATGTTTGCTTTGTTTGTGATATACAGCAAACAAGGAAACAATTCGTAAATCAAACAGAAGTATGAGAGAATCCCAAAAAATAGTTAAAATTTCACATTTAAAAAGACAATCAATTGCTAAAGGGTTGGTGTTAAGAACAACAATCCTCAATTAGTTAAAAGAGCGTAATAATTATATCATTTTCAGATGTTTTACAGCTCAAAAATAACCAAATCTTATCCCCGAAAACACCTCCCTAATTCAATAATAACCATCCATTAAACAGTGAACTTGGCACCAAATAATTTACCAAATAAGTTAATTCGATTAGTGCAACTGTTGACGGACACACGGGCAAACAAAAATTAAGCCAGGATTGAATTTCCAACGTCACCAAAACTTGATGCTCCTCGGTATTTTTTTCTTCTGTTTTCCCAACAAAATCAATAGCACCGACTATTTATAGAAAGCTTTTAGCATCGATCCTTGCCACTACCAAACCTTGCCACTGCATCAAACCAACACTTAGATCGCTTGTCAAATAATGGCCAGGAATCGTACTATAAGCCAGTTTTTTTGTATGCATTTTGACGTTTCCAGGCTTATCCGCTTACAGCTCCCCATGCAAATAGCAAGCCATGTTAGGCCTAGGAAAGAAGGATTAGATTGGTTTCCCAATGAAAGTAGCTAACCCAAGCTCGACAAATGTCATAATAAAGAATTTTGCAAGCAGATCTGAGCCAGGTTAGGCCATGTTTCTCGTGTGCGAGAAATGTAAACAATTAGTTTTAACGAAAACAACTGAAAAAGGATTATTTTAATAATCAAATTTGTATATTATTTCAAATGAATTGAAATTAAAATTGAATTTCTAAGCTTTAGTCGATTTTTCTCAACTTGTAGTTTCCCTTGTGTCATTCTTTATGTCAAAACGCTATGTCCTTTACGAATCTGTACCGTATGATACAGCCCGATACCAGGATTATTTGGCTGATACAGGCAAAAAGCTTAAGCTTTCTAACTTGGGGTACGATCTGCCCCAATGTTGTACCGTCCGCCCGGCATGAATCCACGCCGGCCCCATTATGTCGTGCTTTCATGTTGCACATAATTAAGTTCCGATATCATTAACTACCGCACGGCCGGGCTAAAGTGTTTCCAATCGAATGTGATAATCTTGCCACCGCCCGTGGATCAAACGGGACGAATTGACCTACATCGTACGGTGTTGCCTTATCTTAAGCGTGCTTGCTGTGGGTCCACGCCCCACGACACAAAACCTTGAAATGTCGTGGTGTTCTTTGCTTGCTGCAATTACTACTAAACCACCCGGAGTTAGGTGGAGTGATGGTGCCTTCGAGACTTTTCCTCCTTTCATTCGTGCGGTACGGTAAGGAAGTAACGTCCTTTATCGCGCATCTATCGACATTATTAAGGAATCCGGTGGATAAAGGATGTCTATTTGCTACGACTTGTCCTAAAGAGCATAAATTAGATGACTTAATTTGTTAATGAAAAAATTGAAGATAAAAAAAAACGAAGGTAAAAAGCCCACAAAGCTCCCCCACCCCCCATATTGGATCGTTCTATGGACTTCCTGCATCGTCGTCACACCCTGCATCCGTGGGCGTTAATAGAAACATCATGTAAAACACGGGATACAGTGGGCGCGCTGCGTCATGTTCGAAACCGCGCGCAAGGCCGTCGTGTGGGCACCACCCGGTTGCGATCGAGCAAGGGAAAGTGCATCGGTTTGTGCACACTTGCTTTTACGGGTTCGGGCCGCGAGCCCCTCGGTGGATTACCCACGTATTATCGCCCATCGCAAATTGGCCGTGGGTGCCTCCGGGGTGGGGGTGGGGAGCTGCACCATTAGCTACCATTAGTTACATGCAGCTGGGCAGCTGTTTTAAAAGAAGCGCTTCTGGGGCGTCTGGGGGTATATTGGGGTTGTTCCACCGCCGTTGCATAATTGTTCGCTGCAACATGCTCCGGCGGGAAGGTTGGCTGCATGCACGTTTCATGCATTTGGTCCACTACAAAGGGATATGTGTGTTTGAATTTCGATTAAGTTATGGATTTACATTACGAAGCTAAAGGGTTTGTTACACTTTTTAATGTTTTTTTTCGTAAGAATTATAATACGCTGCATATATATAACGTTAACTTCTGGTAGGAGTTTTCCAGTGTTTAGAAACCCAGTCAGACAGCGCGCTGTTAATTTACCCATTCGAGCAGTCGAGTCGCTCGTGTACTGTAGAGGCAGTGTGATGATGACCAAAAATGTATCAATTAAAACAGTGTTTATTATGATATTTATGCCATAAAATGGGTTGAAAACATTTCACAACATTTGCTCTATCCATGGTACAAGCTCAGTGAAAGATTTTCCCTTAATTTACCGTTTAATTAAGCGATAAATGAAGGGAAAATCAACATGCGTCAAATAAACAATGTAAACATGTCAAAACTCCTCAAAAAGGTTCAATTAACGACTGCTAATTTTCCCTTAGATTTTTAATATTAAAAAACTTAGTAAAATTAAGGGTAATTTAAAGGTAATTTAACGAACTTTGTCTCACTTGGTACATCACTTATTACAGTGTTTTTTTTATCAAATTTATGTTTTTAAAATGGCTTTAAAACATAACATCTAGACTTGCAGTGGTGCATATGCTCTGTGATGGATTTTCCCTTAAAATACCGTTTAATTAGGCGATAAATGAAGGGGAAATCACCATGCGTCAATAAACCAATGTAAACATGTCAAAACTGCTCGAAAGGGTCAAATAACGACTGCTATTTTCCCCTTAACTTACCCTTAAATTACTCGGTAAAATTAAGGTTAATTAAAAGAAATTTAACCCACTGGATAGTTAAGTGTTGAACTGTTTTACATTTAAAATTCTTGACAATGTAACGTAATTAGAATTATGTTATTATATAATTAGAAAACTTTAATTTTGATAACAAAATGCAAGGTGTATTAAAATTCTGTTCGGATACTGATTTCAGTAGCAAAAGAACGAACCCTTCCTGCAAAACGTAAACCATGTATAATAACAATTACTTAACCCACTGGCCACGGACGATGCACGGGAGGGGGTGCTGCGCACGTTAATTATGCACAGACCGCTCTATATCTTGCCGTGTGTGGTGCCGCTTCTGCACGACCTGTTCAAAGCTGTATGTTCGCACCGGTGAAACAATGCGGAAATAAGCTGCACCAGAGATCCAAAGTGACGTGTGCGCGGTTGCAAACAAAAAATGCAACCATTTCTTTTTGTTGTTGTGTTACTGTTGTTGTTGCTGCGGGGGCTTCGGATTTACTTCTTTGTAACCATTAATGGACGCCCAACGTTTGCACCTTCCGAAGGGGGAAGATATTGCGTTCGTGGTTGAAACAGAAGCATCACATAACCATTCTCCCGCCTGGCTAATAATAAACGAAGACGCCCCCCCCTGAAACACCTGATGACACTAATGTGCGTGCGCGAATGTTGATGATCGTGACGGGTGCGCGGCTCGCGTTACTGCAATGTGTTGTTATGACGGTTTATTGTGTCACACAAGGGGGTGGGGAGAGGGGAGCAAATAAAACAACAACAACAAGGGTGAGAATGTTTATCTTCAAGGGGCACACACACACACACACACCCTCTCTTGGGCATCTGTTGCATTTGTGTTGTGATTCTAGCCGTGTCGTGCAAACAACAACCTGTTTGGGTTTCCACACCACATCGACACGGTAAACACATCCACCAAAATCACGAACGACGTGGTCGTCTACGACACGGAATCGACTCAGGAGTCAAGGAAAGCAAACAGTGCCGATTGCTGGGGACAGATTTACACCCTGTTGTTCGGTGGAGTTTGCAGTCCGCTAGCCTCCACGATCAGCAGACAAATGCGGGTGGTTAACCTTCCGGACGACCTACGGTGAGTGCTGTTGCAGCCCACTGTACTTCGGAACCTGCCAACGGTGGGAAAGTTTGTGAAAAATATACAAAAATGCACTAGCTTCGCGCCCCGCTCAACAACGATCCTCTCCCGCTGAGATCTTCCCAGGGTCAAATGCTAAATGCCAATGTCACGTCATTTTCACATCAGCAAAGGCCATCCATCACTTATCAAGTGACGAGGTGCGTTTGCATTGGGGAGGAAGCACTTGGGGACGAACCTTGGCGTGACACTTCATCATCATCATCATCATCGTTCAATAGCATTCATCGTCCAAATACCGACGTCATCATATCTTGAATGTCCATCGACACCAAATCCACTTGAAACTTCGTGCATCGTTCGCCACAACTATTACATTTAGGGGGGGACTAAAGTTCGCTTTCGAGTGCTTTCTCTCTTGACATTTCCGTACATCCATTAGCAGGGATCACAGTTAGGTTCTGGAGCTGCTGAGATTGTTCCCCCCGACTGTTTTTGATAGGCAAACTGAGTCAAATTCAAACTCGTCCACAAAGCACAGGGAGCTGGTTTTTCAGTTCAAACAGTTCATCAAGAATCGCCATGTGGTGTGAGAAATAGTGGTTGGGTGCCATTATTGACACATTTGCTATACACTATTGCGTAATGGCAGTTGCATGCTGTACTCTCTAAAGATGTATGCAGGGCTTGCTGTCTCAAGTCAACCAATATTTATGACAAACAGAGGAGATAATGACGACAACTCCTTCTAGTTTTAGATGTTCGAGTACATCAGACGTCTCAATTTCCCAAAGAGTACGCTAAAATTGCAGCCTTTAATTTAATGAGATCAGTTGAACGCCAAATTTTGTGGAATACATTAGCCAACTGAACTCCACCTTTAGGTCTATGGACATCTTGGAATTGTAGCTAATCTTCCTTGATTTTTTAACGTCTGACACTTGTTATATAGCTCTCTTTAAAACAAAATATAAAATTCTCCAAGCTTAGACATCTTTCTTTAATAGGACGACATCTTCGAATTAGGACCTACTGTCATTCTTAGACATATTAAAATCATCTTCAAATTTAGACCCCATGAACATCAAGCTAGAATTGAAAAGATGCAATCGTCCATTGTACTGGAACGGGTTAACGCATTCACAGAAAAAGGTAGTGCTGCAAACCTAACACACGACCCTCGGCGAATTCGTCACCACTCCCCAAAGAGGTCAGACAAATCCCACCTCAATACCAGTAATGGAGCATTCGCACATTGATTCTTCAGATCGGTGGGGTTATATCGGAGGGTTCGTTCACTTCCAGCATTGCGCAAGCAAAGTGATTAAATTATTTATTTATTTTTACCTAACCTAATAACATGGCTCGTGGTGGCACCCAACAACGGCTTTTTCATATATTACGTTGTTCTCTGCTGGAAATGCGTGTGCCAAAAAAAAAACCCCTTAATTTACACCATGAGTACACGCGTTTGTAGCTAGTTGTTACATAAAGTTAGGAGTAGAAGAAAAAACCAACGTCCATTTATCTTTTCTCCGATTGTATGAAATGTTGCATTTGCACACGCAGAGCAGTTGAAAAGTTGTACCCGAGGGGACAGTGGGAACTGGGAAAAATAGAACGTTTTTCAAGCAACCCTTGAGCGAAAGCGAAATTAAGGGGATTGTGTGCGGCAAATCCCTCTCCCAGTCTATGGGATATTCGTACAGGGTGCAGGGCACAAAACGTACATTTGGTAATCGTTTCGATTCCCCCGGGGGCGATATGAAGATCAAGACTGGAGTTAAATCAATTTTCCAACCTGATTTAGACTTCAGCGACAAGCTGTTCAAAGTAATACAGGTTTGTGTTGCCATACCACATTAATGTACTTTTGAGACCGTCTTGTAGTATGAACTACATGACCTACTGCTACTTCTTTGATATCAAAACGCAAACCATCGGTCCGCATCATGTGACCATAAACGAAGCGCCTTTCTACGCCGCACAACCGAGACATGAGCATAATATGATGCTAATGATGATAATCACGTTGGCGAACGGTACCAGATAACCGACACAGTCGGAAGCGTCACAAATCCATTTTCTCAAGTGTCACTCTGTCGCGGTTACACATCCAACGGGGCCTTGATGATGTTGACCATAGCGCCGTAATGACAACAATTCCATTCCATTTTCCATTTTTCCACCAAACGCATGTAGAATAAAGAAACCATCCTGCATCTCATCTCATCCGGCTCGGTATTATTTCCCCGCCGGACGACGTATATTCTTTGTCCGGTGTCTTCTTTCCCATGCCTTGGGTACTAACTTGCGAACTAACAGACTGCTCTCGTTGCGAAGCACAAACGAAAGCGAATCGTCATGTAAGCATTCATTTCCGGCTGGAAGTTCCACGGTGCAATGATGGGGCACATTGGCGGTTCCCTCCGCTCCGCTCGTGGCGGTTTTTTTTTTAAGGTGGATCATCTTCCTGCTGCGGAGGTGCTGTCCAGTTTCCACGGATCGATCGATTAGGAAACGAAGGTGCGGATATCTGGTGGACATCCGGTACGGTGCAGGTGATGTTGGAAAATTAAATTCCAATCATTATGTTGATCATCTTCGCACAGAAACGCATTCGTGTGTTCCGACGAATCACATGGGAGAATATTCCCGTATGAAAGTCGCACTCACGTATGAAATAATCATTTGTGGTTGGTTTTTTTTTTTTGGTCAACATTACACATTTGAGGAAATAATTATTTGCTTCGTTGAGTAACCCGCTGGACTGCTAATTTATTTACTTATTCGCCAACCGTCAACTCTAATTTATCATCCACCTTAGGAAGATCATCTGGAGCTTGTTGGAATACAAAATTTAAACCAACTAAACGCAAGCATAAATACATAAAGTAAATCCACCGTGCCTCTAAATCCATCCACTGCTAGCAAATGGCGTATCTCATTTGTACCTATTCACCAAACTATTCTTTTACCGCACAAAAACTTCCTTCCTAATGGCACATAACGTGCCGCCGTAATGAAGCTGCTTCGGAAAGGTTCCGAGCAAGAATTCAAAGCTGCCTGTCGACGGATTGACACGTTCGCATCAAAACCCGGTAGCGTACAGATGGTGGAATAGCACAACTTCACATGTGTTTTTTTTTTGTTTGTATCCTCCCGTACAACAAGCTGTTGCATATTTATGACAACGCGTAACGCTCGGAACGAAATATTCGGGAGGTGTTTTTTTTTTTTTGCTGGTATTTAATCTTGTTCCCGCACAAAACCATTATAAATAAAATCAGCTTGCGCATTGAACACGTTTCGCCAACGCGAACATAACTACTTCACGCTAACAGTACCCATTTGCAAAAGCAATGCTTGGGAACTTCTTCCGTGGCAGGGGAAAAATAATACCAAACAATTCAATTAAATTTGACAACAACAAGAGACTTGAAAAACTCAACTTATAAACGAGTGTCTCGCACCAAATAACCTTTCACCAGCGGCAAAAGTAGCTTTCCAGCACACACGAAACGGAAACTTTATCGATCTCCATCAAAAATCCACCGGCGGATCGTCGTCGGCTCCATTAGCGCATCGAGTTTGCCGGCAGGTATTTCTAACCCTAATATCGAGTTTTTTTTTTTTGCTTTGTCAAACAATAACTACCACAAACGAAAACTGCGGGGAAAGAGAAAACCCCGCCCGTCTTATTATGTCGCTAGTCGAACTTTGCTGAGGCGCACTGTAACTGTTTTAGAGCAGCGCTGCTGGAGGTGTAGGAAAACAGAAGGTGGCCAAGGTTAACCAAAAACTGTGCGACGATTAACATATCTGACCTTCTGGGTGGGAAGGAACGCAACCAGCTCCCGGTATCGGGTGGAACCAAACGGGGCAGGAGCATGGTGAGCATTTATTTTATGACGTGTGTGTAACCTTGTACATTTCACTTTTACTCATGTTTCTAGCGGGGTGGTATTACACGCACTTGTAGTTGAGGTTAGCGTTATTATCAAGATTTTCTTTAGCAATTAATATTTTACACTCAACACGCAATAGAGTTCCGATAAAAATATGTATTTTAAATGGATTTATGTATGATTCACAAAATTTTCCGTTGAACATGATCAAATTTTAACGTGATACGTTCAGTTTGCTTCAATAGGACAACGCATTTATTCATAGGGAAGCGCAAGCGAGGGCGTGAGTTCGAATCCCAATCAGGATTGAGAGATAACTTTGTTAGGATTGAGAAAAAGGGAGAAGAGGAGGAGAGTTCTTGATCGATTATTATATTTCTGATATGAGCTTTCCTCTCAAAGGTGGTTATCATCTCAGTCCTGCTTTATAGTTTAACTTTACAGATTAATTTGCATTAAACGGCACTCCGCGCACACACGTGTCTTGGCCTCCATTTCCAGAAACACAAAGCGGTCACGTCGTTGTGCGTATGTGTGTCACTCGTTTTCCACCCTCCTACCTCCCCGTATCAATTCCACGTAGATCTTCCCCCCCCCCCCCATAGTAACAAGCACATAAAATCTACTTGTCTTCAATATAGTAAGAAATTTGCACCGTTCCGGTTGGCCACCATCCCCAACAGCCCCCTCTATCTCGGTTGACAGTTGGTGTGTGTTATTCGACGGGAGTGTTTTTTTTTTTTGTTTGTTCGTACTGAAGAAAAAGCATAAAAAAGCATCAAAACCCAACGGTAATCAGCCGGTCCCGTAGGAAGAGGTGTCTTCGCTATGTGTACCGCGCTTCTGGAATTCGGTACGGCAGGAAATAAACGAAGTGTCATTCCTTTTTTTTGTTGTTGCTGTTGCCTTGCCTATTCTGTCCCCTACCGGTTTAGTGTGTTCGGATGGCAAATTAGCCTCCTCCCACCGATCGGATGGATTTCTTCCCGTGTTTCGCGTGTGTTAGATGGAACGCATGCAAGAAGAATTCATTATCTTTCTTCTGTACATGTGATCAACGGGGTAAGAAAAGAGGGAAGTGTGTTCTCTTTTTTCTTGCTTTTTAATTCCAAGTCTGTTTCCATTTCCCCAACGAAGTTGCAGCTATCATAATTGCTTATCCGTCTCGAGACATTACCGGACCGCTTTGTACCGCATTTCTGCATCGGCACACAACGCTGCACACACACTGCAGTAAGCGATACCGTCTTTTTATACGGTTCACACGCGAGAGTTTCCGCGACGATAAGAAGGCGAACCAATGAAACTGGTTCACCACCTGTCCAAACCATCGGGGGTGGAAAGAGGAGGTGGGGGGGTTTTAGTGTGGTACCGGTTCCGGTGCAACCTTTAACCCTCAGCAATGGTATAAGTCAGGGGTCGGCACACCTTTCACGAATGGCGGCAGATAGTAGAAACAATTCTGTAACCGCGGGCCAAACACTTCAAACGAGGTTTAAGACACATGAAGTCATTTCTTAACAATTCTTAATAAATACAGGTAGAACATTAGGAGTCAGAGAACTCCTACGACTAGACTTTAGATGTAGAAAAATATTGTACTAGCGACCCAGTTTTGCAAACGATGGTCTCATGTAACGCATTAGGTTTTGCAGTTGATTTCCACATGACGAACAACCAAATAAGAAATTGTTTAAGACAACTTTTTTGACAGTTCTTTAATGTTCTTTTGTTTGTTTATGTATACATTTTTATATATTTTTCCATTTATCCAAGTATTTTATATATTTTTTGTTTAAGATATTTTGGAAATGTATTGTTGTTTACGCATCATTTGCCGGATGACATTAAATAAACATATTACAAATTACATGCTACCCAATGGTCGTTTTTTTGAGACATTAGGTTACGATTTGTGCGTGGAACAACTCGTAAACAAAATTGGCTCCATTATGCATTCTTAATTTCCGCATGCATTCTTAATTTCAAGTTGAAGCAACTTTAGTAAGCTGTCAGATCGGCCAAGAATTAATTGATTGGGAAAAGACAATCAAACAAGTTTAATAGAAAAAGATGGACAAATATGACACATTTGATGTCGATGATGTTTCAACCAATTTGTTTGGTTTGTATCGTGCTGGTGAGATCTTGTGATGTTTGTGAGGTCGCACTTTGCCGAACCCTGGTAATAAATGATCAGCCGCCTGTTAACCTTCGACACGCCAGAAGCTTTCAGGGGAAAATGGATTCCCTGACACACATTTAAACCCCTCTCCTCCTTCCCACTTCTCCCCGCACAGCGTTGGCTCAGGCGTTATATTTAACCATCATACCGAACCTTCCCGCCGTATTTAATTTAATTTTTGTCAAAACATTTAAATGTGCATTTTTAATTCCAAAAGGTGCGCGAAGAAGGTGAGTTCCCTTCATTGATTCATCCACACTCCCCCACCACCAACCGGCATTTATTGGCAACCCCTCATGAATCATTGAATAAATTTTACTAAATTAAACTAAACAACAGCACATCGGTACAGGAAATCATCGAAACGGACTAGTTGTGCGTATGAACAGCAAAAGGGAACAACCCCAATTTAGCGTTTGTGACGAATGCGAAGGTAAGGTGACTCATGTTCGGCCCTCGCGCAAGCCAATTCGTAGGCGCCAGAATGAAATTCTTTAACAGAAATGACTAACGGTGGTGACATTTCCAAGAGGGGGAGCACATTATGAGAAGCAAATCTGAATTCGAGCTAAGTCAACTTGCTAATGTTATTAAAAAATTTAATAAACTGCACAACAAACTTTCGCTCATTAGTAAGATGATTATTACTGTTTTTTGTTTAGCTGCAATCTCCAGCAAAAAGGTGTAATAATTCAAAGCGCGATAAAAAAAAACCACCAACAAACTGCTACCGGTTTTCACGGGCCTCTTGCAGTCTGAGATAAATCAATAATAATTGAAAAAATAATAAAATGTTTAAACCCCTCCCCCGTCTGGAAGGAAAGTTAAGCAAAATGGTCACGGGAACTTCATCTATCGCGGTGAACAAAACTCTCCAAATGCAACCGATTACCACAATCTCATGGCCGTTTTTTTTTTGGGGG
Organism: Anopheles marshallii; assembly: GCF_943734725.1. Classification (NCBI taxonomy): domain Eukaryota; kingdom Metazoa; phylum Arthropoda; class Insecta; order Diptera; family Culicidae; genus Anopheles; species Anopheles marshallii. The sequence continues at coordinate 63,049,162 of NC_071327.1, forward strand.
GGAGTTTGTGGGTACAATGTCAGGTGCATCCAGCAGCAAACACACCGTGTCTCTTCTACTACCGTTGGTTTCCCCATTGCCGCAATGGCACAATAGCGCACCACCGTCTTCAGCGTCGTTCGTCGTTTCAATTAAGGTTGCTACCGACTACCTTATCTATTAGCGATTTCACCTTCGCCACCTTCGTCCACAATGGAAGGTGGAAACAGGGAACTCCAATGTGGCCCCCCCAAGTGCAACCTGCCAAAAGGTAAGGCGGCGGAGGGCTAAAAGTAGACCTCAAGCTACTCTAGTGGAAACGCTTTCTTCTGCTTTTGAACGTCCCCACCCGGGGGTGAGGGGGGGAGAGTTGGATGACGACCGGGATGGAGAAAAGTTTAAAGCGTGAAGCACGATGGAGCGATAGTTCGTACCAATCGGTCATAAAGTTATCTTGGGAGCGGAGCCGTAACCGTAACGAATGGGTTCGGGTTTTCGGAAAATAAGGTTGGGCCAACCGGGGAGCGATAGATCACACACGATACACTAATCTAACAGTGGCAAATACGCGCAACAGAGAGCTGGGGGGGTGAAGGCGATGTTGGCCGATGATTAAGGGGTTGCCAGATGAGCTGGCAATATAGCGCATTGCGAAGCGAGCTTCGCCGGGAAAATTAGGGACGTGCCGATCTATTTGCATAATGTATGCATCAAAGAATTGGGCTGATTTTAGCGATCGTTTAGACGAGTTGCTGACCACGTAAAGTCCACCACAAAGACCATAAAGTGCAGCAGAGACAGTGTGAGGATACCGAGTCTACCTCCAAAATGTGAGGAATTAATACTTGGACAAAATAGACATTGTTAGCTGAAAGAGTCAGTCTGGGCCATCTGAACTGGCATTAATCGTGTAGAAGTAGCGGATGGTAGCTTGAAGCCGAGATCTTCCTGAGCAAGGTGCATTACGTCCTTCACCATAAAGCTAAACACTGATCACTCCATGCTCAAAACGAAGGTCGTTGTCGTGTTTGTGATCATCAAAAAAGGAAATTTTTCTACCCTGCTGGAATTGCGGTTTACGACTTGGGATATAATCACAAAGTGTCTTCTCAAACCTGTGCCTTTTATCAGAAGCCACGGTCTTGGTCTGCTGCAGCAGTCCTCTAAATCGCTCACGGTCGAGTGCCTTTCAGGCGGACGCATCAAGACCATCATTCCATCTCAATCTAGGCCTACCACACCTCCTCTGTCCATGTGGATGATCTAGAAGGACTATGAGGCCTGGGTCGTCCGGTGTCATTCTCATGACATGACCCTAATCCTAATCCGAGACCTGGCGAATCTAATCCGCTAATATGACAAGGAGTTCGTCGCACAGCCTGTGGAGCGATCATAATTGTAGTCGCCCCTCCATTGTCCTTCCACACATACGAGACCAAAAATCCTTCTGAGCATCTTCCCCTCGAACGCCGTCTAAGAGGGTTTCATCAGCTTTGGACAAAGTCCATGTCTCAGAGGGGTATGTGAGTTCTGGAACTGTATAAGTTGCAGTTAGTAGAACTTCAAGGATCTCATCATTGGAACAACGCATCTCATCCAATCTCTCCAAGAGATGGTCGATCACCAAGACTTCAAAGATGTTGAACTACAAACAAACAGTCATGCTTTGGTAACCCTTTGCTTAAGTTCCGGCAAGCTGGTGCGACTGCCGTACTGCCTGGCTTATTAACCTCTAGAATTCTACCATACTTTGTTGCCCTTAATGATCCTAATTGGTTGTTTTCTTCAACGAATTTCGAAATCAGTCCCTTTTTTTCTCATCACCTAACCCGTTTGTTACTATTCGTTGAATGTATTTTACTAAGCCACTCAATTTAGACCAAAGTCAGCTTGTCCATCCGGCCCACTGCTTGTACCGCGATGGTTAGACAGCAAAGCACTGCCGATGTACTACAATTTCTGCCCTCTCGCAGTGGTTTTTTGCAAAAACTAAAACACAAACATTCCGCAATGCGCCGTTTGGCATGAATTATAAGTGTTGTTAAGCGATTAGCCCTTTTTCTACCACTACACCTCTCGGGGCTGCAAAGATTTGCCGGGAATGTTGCCAAGGCATGGAACAATGCAACCGCAAAATATGTTCGCCAGGACGTGCTGGGCGGCGGTTTTATGTCGAACTGCTCTAAGCTTGAGCATTTCTAATAGATTTTTTTGTTATAAGATAAAGCCTATTTCTTCTTGATTTCGATTTGAAAATCTTCTTAACTTTTCACAATATAAATGTAGATTATTATTACAATTAAAGTTTAGATGTTGCTGCATATGAAACATAACATTTTAAAACCATGTTTGATTATTTTGGTCGGTGGTGACTGTTTTTTACTACGGATGAAATATTCCGTTTTGTGAATAAACATTCCTAAAGAAAAGAGACAGTGGTAAACGATCGTTCGCCCGGATGGGGTGGAGCGTGTTGTTTACACAATTGACACTGACGATTTGCAAAACGTGTGCCTCGTCAACAAACGGCCTGCGCAGCGCATGACACGATCATCATTATGATCATTCGCATCTTCGTCATCTGTGCCGCGTGTGCGGGTTCTCACGAACAGGATACGTCATCAAAAGTGTCTCCGTTTGGACGAGCAAGATTTAATCTGATCATGGGCAATGGCGGAGCGTTCGTTCGATAGTAAAATTTGTTTACATTCGCCCGATCTATTTGCCAAGCAGTGTGGCCAGTGTGCGCGCAGTGTGCATGTGAAAGGAACCATACACGATCGTGAGTTCGATTACAGCACGGGAATTCAATTTCTTTCTTCAATAAACCATAATCACGCACACACACACACCGAACAAAACATTTTGTAATGCAAATCTCTCTCTCTCTCTGTGTCGAACAACAACAGGACAAAATGGGTTTTTTTCCCTGGTCGTGGTCCGCGTGTCAATCCGGTTTGGAAGTGGATTTTCAACTCACCTGGCAGCTTCATTGCTAGACCAGCGTTGCCTTTTTGATCGACGACGGTGGTGTCCATGGTGAATGTGTGCCCGGTTCGGGTTTGTTGGGCGATCCGAAACCACGGACAAATGTATTCTGCACTGCCGCGAACACTACGACTTCCAGTTGATAAGAACGTGTCCTATCAAATCACACACTGACGGGTAAAACCTTTGCGATGTACGAGAACCATGGATCATGCACTGATCGTACGCAAGCTCAAATGTGGGAAAGGGAGACCGAACGGTACACACATAGGGAAAAAAACACACACACAGCCACACAACACTCAGACCCTTTGGAACATATTACGCAGCACATTGAAGACTTTTCCATTCAACAATGATCGCTCATTGTGATAACACTTCACATCCTTGTTTTGATTAGTGCTGCAAACAAAGATCAACAAAGAAACAAATGAAGCATGTGGGATGGGTAAAGACACACTCATACAAACACAAAAACACAAGCACAGTGCACTCGTTCCCTTGTGAAGGGTCGCGTGAAGAATGTTTATATTGAAAACAAAAAATCCCCCACCGTACCATTCCCACTCCGACCCTATTTCACTCGTTGCCCCACCCGTTGCAGCGCTGACAGGTTGCCTTTTTTGGTAAATACCATCTTAACCGTTGGTAGTAAACATCGACCACACAGAATCCCGCGACATGCACTTTTAACGCGAAACACACGTACAGCGGATACGCATACACAAACAGCGCGAATGTACGCAAGGTCGTCTGGTTCGCAGAACAAGGCAAGAGACTGGAGATTTGGTTAGATTAAAAGGTCGATTAATCGATGCTGCGGTGGAAGGTAAGATGAGGATGGTTTTTTTTTGCTTCTTCACCGATACGAACGAATCCCACAGAATCACAGACCACACGGTGTATTTTAAGAGAAATTTTACATGTTTAATCTAGAATAATAAAAATTTACGTGCAAAATGTTGTCTTGCTCGAGAAAGGTAGATAAACTTTGCCCCAGGATCGTTATCCTTTTGGGAGTACTTCGTTAAGGGACGCAATAGTACAACGGTATAAAACTCTTTATTCCAATAACTTCACTGCTAGGCAATTAAATTAGAAATATATTATAACCACAAAACTGCTTTATTTTGTTGGTTCTTATCCTTCTTTCTTATTGTGTCGATTGTTGATTCCCGGTTGAGAAAACGCCCCACGCATGGGTAAAACTTTTTCCTCAGTACGGTGCTTTCCCTGTCTTCGTTCGACACAATCTTTCCAACGGATTTGGCCCGATGGCGCGTTATCGTAATTGCGTGATAATCACATATTGTGCGTGCAGGCCCACGCATTCTTTGCCCTTCCGGCCCTTTTCACCTTTAGCACTGTCCTGCACGCCTGATGGCGGGGGGGTTCGACCGATTCTGACGAAGGGTTGGTGTTAATAAGCAAAAAAAAGCGGACAACAATCAAGATAACACACACACACACAAAACGTTTATCACACCCGAAATCTTTATGCACAACGCATCACGGACGGGGTGCAATCTTGTGCACTAGAGGCACTCACTCGCGCTGGAAACGGGCGGCCCACAGCAGCTGAAATGATTCGCTTTTGGCCAGTTTCTTTCTGCGTGTGAATCAACCAAACAAACCTTGGAACGCGACGAGCGAGCGAACCGATGTGACTGTAGAGCGGGTTAGTACAATGGCGTTCCATTTTGACAGCAACGGCTGGGAACGTTTTTCAAAATTAAGTTTTTAATGTTAATTTTTCGCGAAGCAGTTTAATTGAGTAATAATAATGACCAACTAAAAAAAAAAAAACATCATTTTTATCATGACAAATATTATCTAAAGTAATAATAATTGCACAGAATTGTAAATGTAGTGGGTCAGCTACTGTCAGAATCAAATTCGATTTGACATCCAATAAATATTGTGGCATCACCTCCAGATTCAACGCTTTTTGGGTTTCGATTCCCTACGAACTAAAAACCGAAATGCGTAATTAAAACGTCTGTATGGTTCCTTTTTAATCAGTTATTGGTCTTTCTTTTCATCGAATGATTAACAACAAAGAATTCACAACGCTTTCCAACTCTGTGTGCTCAAAACGATTTGTGTTGGGATCCATATGTCAAACCGAGGAAACCACATCTGTAACCACCTTGGTATGCTGTCAAAATCGATCAGTCGAAAACATACCAAACAAGATGGCAATTTTCAGCTGCTTGGCTCGTTCAGGGCAAAATTCGGCTCGTTTCGGAGCCCTTGTGAACAATCCAGCATTGTTGCAGGCTAGAAAACATGGTAAGAGACTGTTAACTGTAGCATTCAGTGAGTTGAATGTATTTCTTGGTTTGTAAAACTCGCAAAAGTAAACTTTCCCTTGGCCTATGGTGTGTTATGCAACTTAAAAACAAATGATTTCCATGCGATTTATGTGCGTTTTTTGTAGCCCTCACCGGTACGCGCCCAATGTCTGGTGGCCATGGACCGAAGAACTTCACCATCACGCCATCCCGCTTCCAGTGGCACAAGTTCAAGGATATGTTCCACTATTACGTGATGGTTGGACTGATCCCGGTCGGTGCTGTTGTTTTCTATGCGAACGTTTTTGTTGGCCCAGCGACGCTCACCGAAACGCCGGATGATTACACGCCAAAGCACTGGGAGTACCATCGGCATCCGATCACGCGTTTCATCGCTAGGTACATTCTGCCCAACCCTCAGCAAGAGTACGAAAAGATTCTGCACCATATTTACGAAGAAAACGAAAAGGCACAGATCCGTGCGCTAGAGAAGGATGTTCGCGAAAAAATGGCCGAACGAAACGATTACCAGTCGTACTATTACCGTCCGGCTATCGGCAAGTACCATCGGGTGGCAAAGGAAGCTGCCGAAAATCTGGAGGCGCTGCGCGGTGATTAAAACACGACCCGTAACGATGTAGAATATGTTGTCTAAATAGACGTATGGTGCGAAGCGAATTATGGCGTATTTTTATTCCCGTTCAGAATAAGCTTACAAGAAATCGATTAAGAGCTAAAATGTTGGTGGTAGCATATATATGACGGAATGAAGCCAAAGTTGAAGGGATTCTGGAGCGTGTCCACTCTAACCCCAGGCTTGGGTTTTGGCGTAATGAAGAATCAATTTACCGTTTGTTCCATAACATTCGTACAAATTTTTAATTATCTGATCCGGAGATGGTGCAAACGTTTGATTGATGTAGAGAAACTGCGGAGAATAATGATGAATACAATCATACGGTTCTTGGGATATACTGCCATAGACATACCAATCGTTCTTCGGGATCCAGCTTAAGATACTTATGTATAAATTTTACAATAGCACTGATGGGCTTTTCCTGATCTACTGCCCATTTCTTTTGCTTCAAAATTGGAGCGCTACCGGTGGCATGAAGTACAATATCAACTGAAATGGAGGGTGATAATCATTAGCACCACCTGAAGCAGGATTCGCGATAGGGATACACACTTTTCTTTGCTTCCTGTTTTTCAACCTTTTGGCCCGCTAGAGAAAGATTTTCCACATTTGTCGCCAAATCTTTATCGTTGCTGTTATCGATACCGGCCGTTTCCGGTTCTTCTGCCATCGTTTTTCGTATGTTGTTGGGGCCGGAGCTTCTTTTCACCAAAAACCTTATCAAATTGCAGTGAAAATTGCGAATGGTGGTCTTTGTTTACAATCAATTTCCCGTAGGTTACGCGTCTGGCAACACTGGTTTCAGTGCATTTTTGACAGTAATGACGTCGTGCAGGGAATAACAAAAACACGTTGGTAGCGCGTGTTTGTTTCGTGTGGTGCATTTTCGCACAATTTTAGGTAAAATGGGTGATAAAAAGATATTGTTCGATGAATCTGACCAAGAAGCAGAGATAAATGAGCTTGAATTCCGAACCAACAAAAGCTACGCCAAGCATTACGATGAGTTTCGAAAGAAAGAGATACTTGGCCAATGTAAGTGCTCACCGGAACCTGTCTACAAACCTGTTCGATCGATTCATTCCACTTTTGCGTATTTTAGTGAAAAACTTAAAGGAAGAAATTGGTTCGTCGGATTCGAGCGATGATGAGACCACTGATGAAGAGATAGTTGATCCGGATTTCGACAAGGAGTTCTTTCGGACTCTGGCCTTTTTGAAGCGTAAAGACAAAAACAAATACACCGAAAAGCAGACATTCTTCGAAAATGTGAAGCCTATCGAGGAAGTGGCGCTGGTGAAGCGTCATCACAAAGAAAAACCAATGACCGTAAAGGATTACGAGCGGAAGGTGATGCTGGAAAAGGGGGGCATGTTTGAGGATGAAGATGACGAACGTCCGCAACCCCGGTCCGATTCCCCAACATTAGTGGAGGAAGAAATGAAAATTAAAGACGAAATTAAGCAAGCGCTGAACAAACTAGGTGATGAGGAAAGTGATAATGAGGAATTGCAACAAGGAAAGGGGGGAGGTTTGCTGAAGCACCGGAAGAAAACCGTCGCCGAAACAGAGAAGGAACAGTCGGACTTCATTCAATGGTTGGCGGATAAGAAAGCCAAGGAACCACCGAGCGAGGAAGTAAAGGTGCTGGAACCGTTGAAAAACTTTTGGAGCAATGAAAAGCTGTCTAAAGAAGACGCTTTCCTTAAGGATTATATTCTCAACAAACGGTTTGTTCAGAACAGTGGCGAAGTGCCGACTTACGATGATATAGTGGCTACTTCTGAAGATGAAGAGGAGCTGGAAAAGCAGGAGGATTACGAGCGAAAGTATAATTTCCGGTTTGAAGAACCTGATTCCGATTTCATCAAGCAATTTCCACGCGTAGTTGAAGATTCTGTCCGCGTGGAACGCAACAAACGCAAGGAAACCCGGCAAGCGCTGAAGGAACGAAAACAGAAAGAAAAAGAGCAACAAAAGCAAGAACTCGAGGAACTGAAGGCGATAAAGTTAAGGGAAATTCGTGAGAAAATTCAACGCCTAAAGGAAATAGCAGCGACTGAAAAATTGGCCATGAACGAAGCAGATTTGGAATCAGAGTTTGATCCGGAGGAACACGATCGACGCATGAAGGATATGTTCAACGACGAGTACTATGGGATTGATGAAGGTGATCAAAAGCCCGAATTCCCGGATTTGGATGAAGAGCTAGGTGTGGAAAACTATGACATCGAGCGGTTGGATGACGATAAAGCAGACGACTACGCTGGCCCCCATTGTGAGGATGACGATTTCGTGATGGATTGTGACTACGAGGAAAAGATGCAATCCGGTAAGAGTGCAAAAGAATCGCTTCAGCAGGAACTATTGGATTCCACAGGGAAGGGTAAGAAAAAGGGTCGTCGGCAGTCAAAATTCCGCGAGGTGTTAAAGGCCGAGAAACCGTTGTTCGACCCGGAAGATGAGAAAACGTACGGCGAGTACATCGATGAGTACTACAAGCTAGACTACGAGGACAAAATCGGCGATGTGCCATGCCGCTTCCGGTACGTCGAAACCGTACCCAATGATTTTGGTTTGTCTATAGAGGAAATACTGACGGCAAATACGAGAGATCTCAACAAGTGGGCAAGCGTGAAGAAGGCGGTCCAATTCCGTCCGAAGCATGTGGAGCTGAACGAAATAGAGATGTACCGTCGCAAAGCTGCAAATGAGTTTATGAAGCGAAAAATATTGCCTAGCCTTTATGCCGAAGAAGAAGAAGACGAGCAGATGGATGAAGAAATTCAGAACCGCAAGAAAAAGGTTGCGGAGAAGAATGGTAATGGCGTAATGATCAAAAAAGAGAAAATCGTTACGATAAAAGGCGAAAAGGATAATGCGGGGACGGAAAACCACAGCGACTGTGAACCAAAAGCGGCAACCAATAGTCCATCGAAAAAAACGAAAATTAAAAAAGAAAAATTATCCGCTAATGAAGATGATAAGAAACATACGCCTAAGGCGAAATCAGTGTCTAATGCACAAGACACAGGAACAAGCATTAAAACCGAAACAAAAGCAGAGAGTAGTTCCGGTCCTAAGAAAAAGAAGAAAAAGAACAAGGAAACTAGTGGAAACATTGCACCGGAAGAAGCAACCAGTTCTAGCCACATGAAAGAGATGAAAACTAAACCCAATTTAGAGAAAAAGCTAGACAACTCTAACAATAAAACTAAATTACAAAATAATCCCCACCATAAGCGGAAATGGGAACAACGCGGAGAAGGAACCCACAACAGCAAACAGAACGGGAATTGGAATGGTTCGAAAAAGGCTCGCTTTGACCATACAGGTTCTGGTGGTGACCGTAAAGGTCGAGGAAATGGTGCTGGTGGTCCAAAGCAGGTGGAAAACGCAGCCGATCAGCGGTTGCGGGCGTTCGGAATAAATCCTACCAAGTTCCGCAATAAGCAAGTTTACGGCAAACCAGCGTTAAAAATTTCGTTAAATGTGGAACCGGTGAATAAACGTATAACATTTGAGTAAACCAAAATGCGCTTCATGAGACAACTGAAATAAACCGTTTTTAGAATGTTCACTTTTGGTCTTATTTTCCGTTTACTTTTTTCCATTTATTCTAAATGGATGGGTTGAACAGCCTGTGAGGTGATGGCAAGGAACTTTGAACGAAACGGGAAAAATTGAATCGCTCAACTGCGAGGTATAACCGAGTGAGTGGTACGTTGTGTCAAAACCGAGGTGCATTTTTGTAGCCAGGGATTTCCAACGTGCGCAAAAGTGTAATCGGTGGTGAAACTGTGCTAAATTGTTTCGTTTCTGCTCAGTGAAGTTAAAATTGTATTTCTACAAAATGGAAATAGTTGTGGAACGATGCCATCTTGGGGTTTGCTAACAGCTTTGCTGTTTGGTTGAACTACAATACCGAAGGTAAGTCGTTTATTTATCCATGTGGTGGTGGTATGTAAGACCTTTTCTTACCTACTTTAGGAAAAAAAGAGAAACCTTGCAAACTATGAGTGACTGTTTTTGGTTTGTTTCATAAGTTCTCGCATTGAAATTTGTTGCAAAAGGCAATCACTCTACTATTTGGTAGAATAATTCCCCATTGCAGCTAGTACCGCCTTTGTTCGTAGAATTGCTGATATGGTTATGTGATCAAAGATAACACAAGTGGGAGAGTACAGTTTCTCACCCTTTCAATCCACCCAGAGGCAACCACAATAAAGAGTGGGTTGATGTTCTCATCGTCCCGTTGATTTTTTGCATTTTTGTTACAAAAGTCCAGCATAAAAGTAGCACATATTAGCCAATTGTTATGTACGTTCAGACTGGAGGGTTCGCAAGTACGAAAATCGATGACCGAGAGCGTCTGCTATTTCCGGGAATAAAGCATGATCAACCAGCATGACCACACACGATCAGTTCGCATACCAACTCATATCGTCTCGCATGCGCGTGTGTGTGTGTGGCAGTTGCGATGTAGTATCGCTTAAGGTCGTTTGAACTTAACGAACCGGTTTTGCTAGCGTGTCGTAAAGTCCTAACGTGAGTAACGTAGTAAAAATCAGCCTGGCGGCTTATTAAAGAATTCCTTTCTATTACGCTCATGGTACCTTCAATTTGAACATATGGGGAGAAAAGTATTGCAATAAAATGTTGTATACAGTGAACCAATATACCAATAATTACCAATAACCAATAAATACCAATAATTTTTTTGAATTTTTGTATGACTTCGTGGATTTTGGACGTCCAGTGGACGTACGTGTGTGCCCAGCCCAGCCGGAGCATACGGGCTGATCGTGCGACTATTGTGTCTCGCTCGTTTTTTTTTTTGAATTTTTGTATGACTTCGTGGATTTTGGACGTCCAGTGGACGTACGTGTGTGCCCAGCCCAGCCGGAGCATACGGGCTGATCGTGCGACTATTGTGTCTCGCTCGTGCGTACGGTAAAGGATAGGCGTTTATGTTCGGCTTTGCACGAAGTTGGTGTGGACGTGGGCAGGACGTGGACGTCCCGTGTGTGCTCAGCCATAAGACCAATGATTTACAGTAAACATTTGTTGTTTGTTTTGTTGTTGCAAATTTTTGCTCGGATTTTTGCATATTTTAACTCGGTTTTTGCATTCGTAATTTTGAGGCCTGCTATTCTCGAAGCTACGAGTTGATTGTGGAATTATATTGTTAGGCAATTTCGAAAATGCATTTTTCAATATCAACAAAATAGAAGCTTGTACTGGGGAAAGTTCAATATCTACTGTGTTGTGCACGCTTTCTCTTCTGCTTTAATGAACCAATGGTACAAAGTCTAGGATTTGTTGTTTTGTGACTTTTGCTCACAAAGCTTTAATTTTATTTCTCAAAATGCATATCGTAATGATGAAAAAGTTGTTAATTTTTTGAGCAAATTTTAGATCCACCTTCGAGAATCGAATATCTCCACGACAAACATTCACGGAAAGAGAAGGCTTACAACGATGACAGATACATACAAAGCCTGGCAAAGTCTGGCAACCTACGATCGCGGATCGCTGTGGCAATATTTCGCTGCTCGCTTCAATGTTAATTTGCTTGCTGCCGTCACAAGTGTAGCCCCTTTTGGCGAACAACATTTGAGTCATTCACGCGGCTGTCTGATGTCCCCCGCAAAACTATCAATACACAGGCGCGGTATTGTATGGAAATGGAAAAAGGTTACACCCGTAGGCGCACTGAAAAAACATGAGCAAAAGATACGCACAAAGATGGCTTATGCCTTTTACCAACGAGCAGCACTCGTACTCGGTTTTTTTTCATACCATCGCTTGGTAATGGCCCGACTGGGAACTCGTCCTGGCGATCTCGCCACATCTTAAGTTGGAGCCCTTAAAGTGAAAATCCAACGCGCGAAGCCCACCAAATGCAACCCCGGGCAGTCTGTCTGTGTGTGTGTGTGTGAAAAGGGGCAAAAACATTGACCGAAAAGATACACAAACCGCGGCGGGGGTAGTAACAGAAGGGACATGCTTTTGCAAACGAGACAGATTCCAACGTTCTCACGGTCTCGATTTCGTGCACCGGGTGCCTGGCTATGTGCAGCATCCAGCATCCACCGAGCTCCGCGGCTAGTACGGTTATACACGTACAGCAGCATAAAAAGCATAAGCGCCCCCACCCTCCTATTTGCTCCAGTTCCTCCTGGCTTTTGGGTCGTTGTTCCGAAACCCACGGAGTACCCACTCCTTACGTTAATGTCGACGGGAGGTTTTTATTTTGCCGCTTCTTGTACGTTGCTTTTGGGCTTCTTTCATGTCCTCTCCGGTGGAATTTCTGCTGCGGGCGAAGTGTTGTATATTGGGCCCTTGTGTGTGGCGTTCGTGGCGGTGCACACGATTTCCAACCACGACGAGCCCACGAGATTGCATAAAAGGTCAGAAGTGTGATCTGCACTAAAGAGAAAGCAGCTCAATGCTGTATTGCTTAAATGTTTTAATATTTATCACTACAACTGTTGCAATTTTAGTAGCGCAGTTGTTTCAACTAACAGTTTCCTTTACTAGCGGTGCAAAATTGTTCGTATAATTGGCGATTATTGTTCTGCGTCCAAGCCAATCGGCATGATATGGGTGGCCATGTTTTCTTGGGCAAACTGCCCCCAGCCGACAGGCCCGGCCCGTCCGTCTACAGTGTGTGGTCCGCACAGTCCACAGGGCACGAAAGGGCGCATCGTTTCTACTTGCCGACTGTTATTATTTCTCTGGAAATTGACTTTTCTTGCCTTTCCGAACACCAACGGCACAGGACCTCTTCGTTTGGCGTTCGATTACCATTTTCTGGTGGTCCCGGCCATCTCCCGTTCCCCGTCATCCGTAGGCAGGGTTAAAAAAAAAGAAACATCCGTTGGTCGCTGTTCACCCCCGCCGGGGCTCTCCTGTCACATCTGTAACCCTTTTTTCAACGTTGTGGAGCTCTGCAAGCAAACCGGAGCATCGGCATCATGCAATGGTGCAGGGCGCTGTCTCTCCTTGTCTCTCTGGGGTAGGCTTTGTACGCGAGGCTTAAGGAGACAGATGACTCGAAAAGGGATTGCCCTAACGATGCGAACGGTGCCGCCGTAAAACTGTGCTTTGTGCAACGATACACCTCGTGGGTGTGTGAGATCCAACCTTTCGCCCACAAGCGTCTGGGGAAGCGTTGGCATCTTGGTGGGCTATATCGCCGGGAAACCCTATTACTTAACCGAGAGACTCTTTTTGTTTTTCTTGGTGATGTTGGTAAAAACTGTCATAAAATAAGTTTTGTGGCGGTGGTCTGATGGTGATTCTGCTGATGGGCTAATAACCATCTGTGACTTCACTTGCCCATTATTGTCCCAGTTGAATAGTTAGTTAGTATTGCTCATGGAGATTTTCCTCAAGAATTTCCGAAGCTTGATTCGCGATTGACATTATTGTTTATCTATTTTCTAATTGATAATCGATAATCGATTCTTGTCGAAACAACTGTCAGGAGTTTACACATTCTTATCCCAACAGCTGAAGACCAGACGGCGAACTTTATCTACCATTTTAATTTCATTGTCTTTGTGTGAATTAACAGATGTTTAGCTTTTTATGTTTTTATTGCAATGAAATGTACTTGTTCATGATTTTCCTAATTAGTAACATTTGTTTATAAACATTTTAGTGCTTTTTCTGCTATACAATGGGCTATACAATCTGGATGGGAATTACGTCGCTGTGGATGGTTTAAATCTGGTAGACATGTGCAAAAACGGACACGCTGGAAGCCAGCAATGGAAAGAGCGGGGGAGTATGCCAGGTCATCTGGTTCTATACTCGATCGTGCTCTGGCGCAAACACCAACAGCAGTCGCCAAGCCGTGGAACGAACGAACCACCCGCTGTCTTATACTGGACACAAATTGAAGACGCCTGGAAGTGGGGAGGCCCGCGAAACAGGGCGAGATCCGCACGCAACAGCGCATTTCATTGATTCAGTATTCGTGCAAGCCAGTGTTTGAATGGCGAACAACCGTTTGCTGGTGGTTGTGCGACCCACTCCACTCACAAACATTACTTTTTGGGGTATGGCCCGCGCACAGTACAGGCACACATACGCACCGCACACCAATCGTGACAACGCGTGGCACATTCCATTGCTAGATTTTTTTTCCCTGTTAATTTTCCACATACCGCCTCCCCAAACACACCGTCATTTGGAAAAGCTTCCTTAGCCCTTAGTGGTGTGTGGAGAACAACAGTCCGAAGGAATGTGATAATTGCGTCAGGCAATCAAAATATGACGTGACGATGGTTCTGTTTGCCTCGGTGTGGTTGTGTTCGTTCGCTCACACGTTGTTTACTAACAGTTCACGGTGGAATCGTTTAATGATTGAGGTCGTGTAAAAATGCTCCACAATCAATGGGGTTTTTTTTTTGTTCGGCTAATGAAGAACGCTTTCGATGATGCTACAGCGTGTTTGGGCTTAGTAAAATGTTAGTTTATGCTGCATAAATTGCATAAACGCCAGGCGCCATCAGAATGTGCGGCAAATGGGAACGAATGGTTAGCCTGCTGCACTTGGGACATTGTTTTACTTTGTGTTTCACAAAAGCTGTTTTTTTTTTCGAACAAAACGCACGTAACTGCGCCATCAGTTTGTGGCGCGTAAATACATCATCACGTTTCAAACCGAACACTTGCGAATGAGAGAGAAGAAGAGAAGATGATCTCATCGTCATTTTTCGCGCCGTAAACAATTTTTTGTTGCCATGCCGCGGAAGGAGAATTGCTGATCGTTGCTGTCGTTTTGTGATTCACTCCCGTGTAGGATCCACCTCCGAACAAAATGAATCGGTTGGATCATCTCGTTTTCCCACCCCACGGTCCCTGCAGGCCGGGTGGAATTGAATGTTTTTCCTTTCTCCGCCGCAAAAATACCGATCGTATTTTGATCGTTAATATTTATTTATTCATGCAATTGTGCTGGATTGCAATTTATCAATTGATTTCATCGCTTTCCGCTTTCAAATGGTGGCCGTGTATAAAATAGAAGGGAAAACCCCCTGCTCGAGTACCCTTTACAAAAAAAAAAAAAATTGCATAGCAAAACACGCCGCGTTTCTTGGAAAGATCATGCGCCAACAAGGCACTTCGGGGCGTAAGAGAGGCAAACAAGTAACCGTCACTGGAAGCGGTCTGCCAAGTGCATGTGCACCGAGCGATTCGCGCGCTGCGTACGAATCGCGATCGCCATTCGCGTCGTTTCCCGTTCATCGGCGATCGGTCGGAATATTGGATAAAAGATGAAAAAGTGGTTAACTTGCAGAGGAAGCGAATGCGCACAAGGCATTGCATTGCAAAGAAACAGTAAAGGATACAAAAACAAACACACAGATTGCATTAAATGTCACCTCGATCGTGTGTGTTCGAAGCATTCTTCTATATTGGGGCAAACGACGATGTGTCGAGCGGTGTGTGCAGGCAGGCCGTTTGCAATGCCGAAACTCGAACGGATGATCCGTTAGGAGACCTGAATTTCGTTCAGGTTCAGGCAAGAATATAGCCTTTTTTTCTGCAAACGATCAGGTCAGGTGTAGCTGCTTGTATGAGGATGCTGCTTGTACGATGGAAATCTGAGCATTAAAACGAATATAAACGAAGGGATTTTTATACTTTAAATTGAGCCATTAATTGCAAGCCGGTGCAAGTTTATTGTGATGTCGTAGGAATCGTAACACGATGCAGGGAGAATTCTCATTCCATGAATCGTTAAATGCATTCTTATCAGAATGTTTCTTCAGAAACCCTTTTGCCCGTCCATAAAAGAGGAAACCTTTCCAGATTGTTGTTCCCCTGTAGGCGATTTCCACAATAGCAGCCCCCCCCTCTAGACATAGGAGAAGTTCCGCCGATAAACGTCAGAATGGGAATTCTCCGGTTAATTACTCCTCACCCTTCGATCGCTTATTTTACGATCGATTGATGATCTTTTCCCGGGTCATTCGTCAGATGCGATAAAAGCGGTAAAAGAATGTGTTGGTTCGGGTGGCCACCATCCAGATTCTTGGAACAGTGACCATTTATCGATCACTACGCCGGGAAATTCCGGGCTGGAGAGAGCGAAGGAGAAAAAAAACTGCATCACCCTAGAACGCCGTGTATAGGCTACCCAGCGAACAGTCACAAACGTGAAAGACGGTTCGATTTATCGCAACGAAATCCGATGATCCATTACCGATCGCAGCACGCCCTTTTAGAGGTGTTTTCTCTACCAACAAGCAGTCCATGTACCTTTTGTGCCCTGGACGTTGGAAGTGTGGGGGGAGGAGGGGGATGCCTTAATCGCCGGTTAAGGTTCAAGTTTTTATGATCGTTTTCGATCGAATACTGCTGATCTGTTGATCGATATTTTGACCGGCCTGTTTCGTTCGTTTGCCGCTGTCTTTCTGTCTCTCTTCACTGACCCTGGGGTTTATTGTTTGTGGGATGACGATGGTGGCTTATTCTTCATCGTCCCTACACGTCCTCCCGGTCGCTTGAAGGTGGCGGCCGGTTGGCGTTTGATGTGTGCTTCTATCTCGCGTCTGGAGATGAAGATTAATGTCCTTCAAGCGATGGGTGGTGATGTCGTGAGGTAAAGGTGTATTCGAACAAGGGATTTATTTTTAGCTACTAGCTGATGGACATTTCAGTGCCTTTTACTTCCTGTAGTAATAGTATATACTAGGAGGTTATCTAAGGTGTAGGCTTTTATGGTTTTAAAAGCACTGGACACCCATTTCTTATACTCTAACAACACTCTACTCTGATAAATGTTGTTAATTTATTAATGCAATTACTGAGTCTAATTTATCGAAAATAGCATTACATAGAAAATTCGGGGGTTCTCAACTTTTGAAAAAAGGAAAATGGAATTCACTTCTTACCGAAACCTGAAGTAGGTTCCTTACCTTCGTTTGATGCCAGAATATGCTGAGGCACGTTTCACTGAGGCACAGTCGACACGGGAAGAAGGCGCACCGGTTTTGGGAACTCCCAGAAGCAGAACCATGCTCAACGCTTCTGGCCCGGCGAAAGCACACGGGCAAGGTAACTGGTTTTTTGGAATGCACTGTATAAACTCACCATCCCGTCCAGCACGCCCCGCTCCGCCGTCTCGCCACCGTTTCGCATGAGAAATGTTGGGCATATTTACAGTCTTGCTGTGTGGCGGCGGTATGTGTTGATTCGGTGGGAAAAAAATGGCGCTGCGGACACAGGAGCATGCACGGGCCTCCGTTCACCTTCACCATCCACGATTGACTCGGTTAGGCCGAGCAGTAAAAAGGCGAGATGGCGATAGGGAGAAACCTCTCCAGACGAAGCAGCAGACCGAAAACAGATGAGAAAGGAAGAGGAACGTGTGTGCAGCATCATCTTGTTGTGTACCTGCCGCGATGTTTGATTCTCGTTTCACATCTCGCACCGTATTCTCTCCGCTTAGTGACCGGACGGGAGGAAAATGAGACAAAAAAAAGCAGTGGGCCGAAGGACAAGGGCATAAGGGAAAACCGGTGCGAACATAAGCAGCAGCAGTTGTTGCCGTTTGTGTGTGTGTTACTCTTGCGCGCCCGCTAGGCTTTACAGGACACTGCTGCCGGGAGAGACACCGGAGCGGAGGATCGGCAGTCGGCCAGACAGGAAGACGTAAGCGTAAAAGGACTCGCCGAGAACGAGTGCTGCAGAAGGGGGCGCACACATGACGGTGATAAAGTGGCCTCTCCAAAGCGGATGCCGCTGCCGCCACCGCGGCCAAAGCTAAATCTGTCCTTCCTGGAAATCTGTCTGGCGGTTCTGGGTGGATTGCCATTGGCTTTGCCTGTTCCACTGTGCACATCGTTTGCCGCAGCCTCACAGCTTCGTTCGCCAACGCACTGTTCGCCTCTCGAGCGGGGAACGTATCAAGACGTTGGAATATTTTAAGATATTTTGTTTACTTTTTTCCAGCCCCGTGTTGTTCCTCCTGTGGTGTGCTGCCTTTCCTCGATCGCATTCTCTCGTTCGAGATCTGTTCATCTTGAATTCTTGCGACTCTACCAGCGGGTCTTTCACTTGCGCATAGGAAAGCTTCGGTGAAGATGTGTGCAAACGGGCACGTAGTCCGAGAGTGGCGTAACTTGGGGCTGAGAATGCATATATGGGGAACAATGCATCGAAATTCGGATGCTTTTTTCGTAAACGAACAGGTTACTACGAGCAGCTTAAATACTTTTCGAAAGTCATAACACTGCTCTTTGATATACCATATCAGTTTATATTTTTGGTTTATAGTACATAACATAAGTCCTGTCAAATCTTATCAAATGCGTAGCAGTGTCAACAACCCATATAACTGCCCGATAATGGTTTCCTTACCAAAATCAGACAAATATTTTAATAATCGTATCAAACCGATTGGGGGCACGGCATTGGAAGTTCGGAGATATTGTAAAAAAATGAACAAATGGTTCCAGCTAATGGTTCCATCCTCCAAATGGTTCCGATCCTGTTCCAGCTAGCGTGAATCTGGTTCCAATTCCGGAGAAAACGAACTGCCAGTTGCGCCTGGAAAAATGTGGAATCGTCTGGAATCGTCCGGAATCGTCTGGAATCGTCTGGAATCGTCCGGAATTGTCCGGAATTGTCGGAATCGCCCAGGACCTCTTGGAGTTGACCAGAACCGTTAGAATCTTCGCAATAGTGATGTGCACAATGATTCAGAATGAATGAATGGCTTGACACTTTTTAGGGAGTGAGTTAATTCTAATCTTGAACAAGAGTATTTTGAACTCTTTGCGATTTAACTCATTCTCAAAGAATTGGTAAACTTCCAGTTAACTCGCGATTTAAATCGTGAGTTAAAGGTTGCTGTGAAGAATTAAATCATGATACGAAGGCAGCAACAAACCCCCCTCCCCATCTCATTCTAACTCTTTAATTCGTGTTTAAATCCTTAAAAAGAATTTAATTTCCCATCTCTACTTCTCAATCGACTAGAGAATCGAATAAATCATCGGCATTTCGATCGAAATTGATCGATAATCACTTTAAGTCGATTCCAGCGATTCCAGACAATTTCGATGATTCCGACCGATTCCAAAAGAGCGTTCACAGGCGGTTCCAACAGTTCTAATTGAACCTACTTTCCGGAACTGGGTTTGAAATGTTTTGAATTCGTTCAGAACCAGCTCCGGTTTGTTATCGATTTTATCGATCGACCTATCTTAAATGCAATATTATACAAAGTTCTGTGCATACAGTGTTGGGATTATCCCGGGTTATATATTCGTTCCATGTGTCCATCTGTCTTCTGTCGCTCGTACCTGTTATCGAAAATAGCCCGCAGACAAATCGAAATTGGAGAGTACGGTCGGCAGGATGTCATCGTTTACCGGCAAAAGGCACGCATTCCTTCAGCTCACCGGCGTCCATAAACAGCCCACCCACGGCACCCGTCATAAACCGGGCTCACATATAACGCCCCACAACACCACAGCACCGACAGAAAGCCTACGGCCGGCGGACGCGTTCATCAAATCGTTGGACGGTTTATGGGAATGCATAAAAATTTATGATTAGCTCCTCGTGAGCGGCCAATGTGACGTGCGCTCAAACAATGGAAGGCTCTCTCGAGTGCGTTCGAGGGAGATAAAGGGTGACTTTAGTGACGCAGCCCCGGAGCCTTAACTTCGAGCGACATCTTGGACCACGAAGATCGATAAGAAAAAACGTGCGAGGAGCCAGGGCGAAGGTTTTGTTGTTGTTTGTACGATTTGTTTCCCCCTTTTCTACCCATTTCTTTCTGAAATACTGGAAAAGGAAGGGGGCACTGTTGGGAGGTGGGCCGGGCAAGGAGTAAATAATCTTCTGCCTTCCATCGCGATTGCATTCTGCCCGGCTTTTATGTGTTGCATCTTCTCAAAGATGTATCGCCCTTTGGTTTGGCACCTCCGCCCGTTCCATCCTTTACATTGGCTTCGTCCACCTCCGCTCGAAGCCAAATTGTGTCTGCATTTCGTTATGCACACGTCGTTGTGGTTGGTATGTGAGGGAATTTCCCTGCGAAGGCGCCGCTTTTTACTGTCTCCTCGGCTACTTCTGCCGTCTCTCCACCACCAAACGTCCCCCCGGTCACCCCTCGTTCGGTTCCACCTTGAGATTTTTAACAGCTCTCGGTCGAAGGTTTTATGATTGCCTTTTCCCTTTCGAAGGCTCTACTATTTTGACGAAGGGACCGAACCAGAACGAAACAAGCAGGGCAAGATTGTATTTTATGTTTCTTCTAGTGGTTTTTTTTTTCTCACAGAAGACGGGGCGTGTATGAGTGTGCGAGCGTGTGAAGTGTGAAATTTAGACATTATCGATCGGGTTTCCGCTTCTTCTCATCGATTGTGACGCCTCCACGCAAGACCACGTTTTGTGGGTGGCGATGATGGCGCACGCTGTAGAAGGCGAAGGATTGATGCTAAACGAACCATTAAGGATCGATTGGAGATGATGGATCCGGGATCGATACTAAAGGAACATGATTGGAATATTCTCCAATTTGTGGAATATTGTTATAAATTGTTCCTTTATGATACGTACTTTGGATTTCCTTTAAAGGGTTTCGTTATCCTAAATGTTTTGCATCGACTTGCTAATCAAAACGATTTCTTTTTTTTTAACAGCAGCTGATTATGATAATGCTTTTTGATCTTGAAGAAGCAGTTGGACTTTCATAATATTTGTAAGTCTTCGGAGTCCTGCTGCATCTTCGGATCGGTGCCTTTCTGTGGTTTTTTTAATTGCCTTTTGACACTTCCAGTGTTGGGTAAATCTGATTCAAATTCATGACTCTGAATTAATCTTTGAATGAGTGAATTTGAATTCCAAAGAATCTCCGAATTAATTACAGAATGAATCTTAGAGGATTCATGAATCATCCAAGATTGATGATCTCCATGAAGATTGTCCACCGCTGAACTTCCCGCCCTCCTCGGTTCACAACTGCTCTGATGGTTCTTGAATCTTTTAAGAGTCGATTCCGGATTCGAATGACTCCTCGCTAATAACTCTTCTCAAAAGATTTACTATGCACAACACTAGCCGCCTCCGAACGAATACACGTTGTCGTTCCGATTGCATACATTGAGGCGTATTTTTTTAATTGTATTTGCAATTTTTCAATCGCATATCGAGTGCTTATTTTTTGATAAAAAATATTATTTTTTTTCAGTGAAACATTGGATCCTAAAAACCTAACAAAAATGTTTATTACTGTACTGTTCTATTAGTATAACAAAATATAAACTGTTTACATTCGTATTTTTTGCGACAAACAAAAAAAAAAAGGTCTAAGGGATCCTCCGCCATTGGATCGTTCGGTACCGTTAGCAGAAAGGATAGGATCCCGATTTATGTTGCGCTATCCGGTTATTGTCTTTCGCATCCTCATGCCGTACCCGTCCTTCTGGGAAGGATCCTTCAGCAGTGTTTGGGAGTTTGTTGTTTTTGATCGTTTTTTCTAGGGATTGCTAATGTTCTTAAGAAATTCATTTGCTAGAATTGAAAACAGATTGTACAGTTACGTAATGTTGATCATGATGGAATTGCATTTTTAATCCTACCGCCCCACTTCTTGACGTGTCACGATCATCGCTATCGCTGCATCGATAGCAATAACAAAGTACAGCGGTGCATATCGCAAACACTTCCAAACAAAGTATCTGTCCCACACATAGGTGGGGGGAGGTGAAGCCGTTCTCCGAGCAGCAACGAGGTCTGGTCATATAATTTATGAATGGTTCTGGTTCGTTTCCGGTGCTGACAAGTGCGGAGAATAATAGTTGCCTGTTGTAATACACGTTTCTTTTTTTTTCGTTTGCTGTACTTTTTTTTCAGAACCATCTTTGGGTGTAAATGCATGTGCGACTGCAGTGATCTCCATACCGATTACTGGGTTTTTTTTACAAAAGCATAAATACCCAAGTGGTTGAGTTATGGATTGCCCAAAACACTTCACACTGCTGCCCTGGCCGCGTTTACGGTTTCGGTTTTTGGCTCTCCGATTCATTCATCGATCGGTTTTAAGTGGTCCCCAACGACGGCGACACTGCGCTCATTCTCACGATAGGCCGCAGCGGTAGGACGCATGATCGAAACCATATGGCTGTGGCAACCCTCCAAGGGAAAAATGGCTTTTTCACGCAGTTAAATGCATATGCCGATTCCCACGCCGAATTTTCAAGTGGGATGCGGTCCTTTTCACGTGGCAATTGCGTTCTCTCGGCCCGCGGTAAAGCGCGTTGGAAAAGCTGAAAACCAAACGTTTTAATTTCATTCATGCTTCGGAGCACTGACTGAAACACAACCGGGCGACACAAACACACATTGTTTTTCATTCATGATCCTCGCGTTTGAGTTTCTTTGTTTGGTTGTTGTGGAAACCTTATCTGGCTTCTAATAAATTCAGCTTAAACCATTTTCCTTCGATTTGAAGCATACAGTGTTGGGTACGGTACGGTACCGAGGAATGCTCTGGGGAAAAGGGGTTGTGTGTTGTTGTACCTCGAAATTTGTTTATTTATGAATTGATAATTTACGTATTAAATGCATGCGTGTGTGTGCGTGTACGGGTTGGACAAACGTGAAGATTGACGAAGAAACGATGTGAAGCATCGTGCGGTGCTTGTTGCGTGAGCCTTCATTCATGGAAAAATGGTACAGTGATCTGCAAGTATTTATTCGTAAATAAATGTTTTTTTCCCCTTTTCTAATTCTTGGTACCCAATTTTCTTCTGATGAATGAGTTTGTTTGGGTTATGGAATTTTCTTTGATTGTGGATTGTTTCTCCACATCATCTTCCTCATTTTCTCACTCTCGGTACTAAGGATGTCTTTGTTTGTTGTGCCACCCGCCGGATGCAACCAGAAACCGATGCTTACCAGAATGCGGTCTCCGGACCTTCATGGATAAGTTCTGGTGGAGTTTTTTTTTGTTGTTGTCTGTGATTGCAATATTTTACCACCGTCCCTACGGAGAGATTATTACAGTGTGAGATGATTGACAAAAAGTGTTCCCATCGAATGCGTTGGATTGGCCCCTGGCCGGCGTCGTCTCGCCAAGGGGTGTGGATGGGAAACGAGATGAACATGGATGTAATCTGAGCTATGCTCGAAACACATCCATAAACCACCAACGGCGACGCCTCTCCCGAGGGCAAACTTGCATGTGTGGGCGCTAAGGGATAGTCTTTAAATTCAACGAACCAGAAAATAGGAATAATTAAGAACAATTGTGACAAAGACAATTGGTGCATGATTCAAATCGAGCATTTTTATTGTTATTTCGAAAGAAGTTTCAAAAAATTCGACGGATGAGTAGAAAACGGTTCCCATTTGAAATGAACAAATCCTTCCACGAATTGCACAAGGCCAGCACAAAGATGATTGCTTACTTCCGCCCCCCGGAGAAGGTGACGAATATAGGGATGGACCAACAACCGATTTCATAATGCTTCCATATCAGCACCGGAAGTATTTATAAGTCGGATAAGAGGATACGAACAAAACTGATAGGTTGGTCCGGAAGTTCGGTCATTATGTTGTTATTTTTTTGAATCTTTCTGTTTACGTAGAATCGTGATGATAGCATAGATAACAATAGAAAAATGTTCGCATCATCATCACTGTTTTGGAATGCACACTTTGTCGATTTTTAATGAAGACCGATAGCCTTGTTTTCGCTATCAACCATATCAGTGTGGAAATTGAGGTGTGTGTAGACAATTTTAGCAATTTATCTTATCAATTTTGCTGTTTTGCTCAATAAATGGTAATGCGGCAATCTGAAGTGATAAAAATTGAACACTGCGTCATTTGCAATTATCGGTTAAAAATTACATTTAACCTTGCAAGGTGTAGACTTTATTAAAGATTGAAATTATATCTTTTTTAATGGAATGTGACTATTGTTTTTTAATTAATTTAAGTTTGTTTTATCATGATCATGCTGGGAATATCATTTAAGCCTTGGAAAAAAATGCTAACCGAAGCTTTCATTGGGAAAACAATATAATCCTTCTTTTCCTAGGCTTAACTTGGCTTGCCATTTGTATGGGAAGCTGAAAGCGGATAAGCCTGGAAATATGAAAAACGCATACCAAAAAAAAAAGTCTTTAATACCTGCCAATGACGTTGGTCTTGCCAAGGACGTTGACGGTTACAGTGTCTGGCGATAGGAAGTGACGTACCTGATTTATTGCGAACATAACAGCGAATAAGCTAAACGGTGAGATTGATAGTGAAACACAAAACCCTTTACGGTATCGCAAGAACTCGATATGTTATCGCTTGCACAATTTAGTGAACGTCAATTCGGCCAAGCGGCGCCTGTCTTCACACGGGTCTAAAATCCCTTCCGGACCAATCCCTCGTACGCAGGACTGACTATCAAGCTACGGGTAAATAAAGTCACAGAAAGCTAGAAATGGCATGCCTAGACCTCTTGAGGTTGTTGTGCCGATAAATAAGAAGAAGAAGAAGTAGAAAGAATTCAGCCAGTTTACGCACATGCGGATTCAAGAGTTGAGATTTAATTTTTTGTTACGATTAACTTAGATTAAAACTTAACACAAATGTTTATCATTATTTCACATAATTTTTAATAACTATTTTGCACATCATTTGTTTAAAATTCATCACTCTTTCGCTGGCGCAATTCAATAATTTAGGCACGCTACTTCCAATCTATCGCCAGACACCCTGTAAGCTCGAAAGCTTACATCTTAAGACGGTATCTGTCAATCAATTCTCGATCGATATTTTGATCTACTGATCTTCAATTCACAGTCTAACTTGGCGTTTGTCGTCCATTTGGCTAAACGTTTCCCATACTTTCTTTCCCATCTAATCATCTACTTTCCCATAATTCCTTATTTTCTCTAGGGAACGTACGCAAGTAGAACAAAGCAACAAAAACCAAGAAAGAATTAACCAAAAGCAGGCAAATCAATGGGGAACGCACGCGGGAAGCGGATATAGTGTTTAAGCAAATGCGAGTTAATCGCGATCGCACGAATTTTTGGGTAAAGGTGCCCAAACGAAAAGCTGACCATTTCGTTCCGGGTTCTTAAATGCTGTGTGTTTTGTGTGTGATATGTAAACGTTGTGGAATAGTGAAATTAAAAAAAAAACAACGTAATAGCAAATGTGGTTTCCACTAAACCCCGGTCTCCTTGCTTGGGCCGTTTGCCAAAACGATGGTCGCCACTAAAGAGAGAGAGAGAGAGCGAGAAAGAAGGTTCCCTTGGGAAAAAATGCACCACCCATAGTCCTTCCTGTGCGCCTGTGGCCATAAAAAGGGGACTTTCACAGCGAAAAGCAACAATAAAAAAAATCATGTGAAAATGAACTGCATTTTACGAAAAGGCAAAAAACGAGAACGGGCAAGCACACTATCAAACGGGATCCGTGTATAAGCGTACACGCGATCGAAGGGAACGCACGGGAGAGTAATCAAGAATGAAATATCATCAAAAAGGAAATGAAAGAAAAGAAAAAAAACACACACACACACAAAATGCAAGAAGATTAAAGCATGAGAACGAAACGTGAAAGAGTAAAGCAGGAAGGCAACAGTGAATGAAAGAATGCGGTAGAGAGGAATGAAAAACAGAATGAAGCCGTAACATAGCAAGAAGAATGAACAACGACATGAAGCATAAAAACCGACACTGCTCCATAGCAGGACATAACTGTGGGAAAGAGAGAAAGAACGAAACGAATACTTATTGAGGATCTTCTTCACCGTCAGTGTGGTGTTTTGGTTGTGTTATGCTCTCGTACAAATTTGGTATTTCTCATGTTGCCCTGATTCCTATGTTCTTCTTCCTCTTCTTCGCTTCTCACTATGTTTTTTTTCACCCTTGTCCATATTTTTGTATGTGTTGCGCCCGTATATGCGCTTTATCGCTCTCGCTTACTGCTCTATCGTATTGTTAGCACTTTTATGCTTTTGTCGGCTTCGTTTTTTTTCCCCCGCTCTCGCCCTCTCTTTCACTCACATACGCACGTTTGTTTCGGGGAGTTTAATTTCAAAAGAATTCCATTCTCGATCTCTTCCTTCTCGGTTTTCGGGTGGTGTGTGGTCGGTCTGCTGTCGGGCGGCCCCCTTCAACCATCCTGCTTTTTGAAGGGCTGCAAGACGATCATTTTGTGTTGCATCCCTTTTTATCGCGCGAATGGGTGAGTGAGAGGCACATAATCGTATTTATTTTTTTTGTTGTTATTTTGTTTGCCATTGAATGGTGCGGTTCAGCGCCGTGTTCTCACCAGGCACCCACCACCCACAACATACGGAACGATCTCCCGAGCGGAGTGCCCGCTGATGCTAAACATTCCAATTTCGATTTGGTGTGTGAACGTGTGTTATTTTGTTGTTGTACTTTCGCTCTGTTACCAGTGGAAGATTTGTGCTCGAGTAGTGCATTTGCAGTTTATACAATCATTTTCGTATTTTTTTTATCTAAAAGGTATGATTTACATTATTTTAGCTTAGCTAAAAAGGTTTATTTGTTGCTTCACTTAGTCTGTGGTACAATCCACATTCGTCAGGAGACATTTTCTTTTCCAAACAGTAAAAGGACACTTTATCTAAAAAATTTTCTAAAATTTTTGAAATTAGTTCTTTGTTTCATTGTTAATTGATTAATTAAACAATTAATTGTTAATTAAGTTGAACAACTGTAGAAAATTAATAAATAATTATAATAAAGCAAATAAAACGAAATGAAAAAGCAATTACATAAATTACATTTAGGATAAACAATCACTTTCTTATCTTACTTACACAACTTATGCCTAACCCACTGACAGGAATAAATGTTATGCAAATTTAGTGATTGTTCGTACTGTTTTTCTCAATTATCGCACTTTGCGCTTATCAAAAGTTTAATATTTATGATATAATAATGAACAATATTAATTTCAATATGTTGAAGGGGTGTAAAAATCGTAAATTCTTTTCACACTTGCAATTAAATGCAGCATTGTGGATACATTGTAAAAGTAAAACAAAAAAAAAGGGGAAAGAGAAAAAAAAAACATCAGCCTGTGAACCACTAGAGTAGTACCGGGGGTTGCATTCTTCGGCGTAAACATCAATGCAGCCGTGTATGGGTGTGTGCATTAGAAAAGAATGTTGTTAGCAATAGACGGGGCGTCCACGGTGTGTATGTGTGTTGGTGCGACGACCGTGATGTAGAATGAGTTCATTCATACCTCAACCACATCCATCGTCTGTTTCTTGGGAAAAATACCAAAGAATGAGAGAGGCTTCCCCTCCCCCATCTCCACCCCTCCTCACATTATGCTGTCCCCGTTTGCAATGCAGCATAAAAAAGGGCTCCACTGCTGTACGAGCGAAGCTGCATCGTTGTTATGCTGTTGTTGTGACACTAGAAGTGTCTTTAATTCTTCATTTCACTAAGACCAAGCGCTACACGTTGGTTGTAATGTGCTGTCGGCAACATTTAGCATACGTCGTGCGTTTGTCTGCGTTATCAGTTGTTGGTTTTATGATAAGGTTATAAGCTTCAGTAATGCTCCAGAGATTTTCGGTCGATTCGCTCCCGGAGTGTGGAGCAGTTATCTTCCGCACCAGTAGAAGAAGACGATTTGTGGGGGCGCTCAGCAAAGGCAAAGGATAGTATGGGTGGTAGCATCGACTCGTAGCCGTTTGTCTTTGGGCCAGGGAAGTTAAGTTTTGTTGCTGCAGAGCCACACTCGAGAGGCTGCGCATGACCGTAAAAAGGCATTCGTGTTGTGCAAACTAGCCCGAAGCCGCCCTGCACAATTGTGACCGTGTACACATACACACACACACACCGCACGTCTGTAAGTTGGGGTGCGAGTGGGGTTTGCCATAGTGGCAGACGGTTAAAGTAACCAGTTTTAACCTAACTGGGAGATTTACGATACCCCATCCCCACCACCCCCCTCCCCCTCCGACTTGACCAGGACAGGAAAGTATTTCGTACGCAAAGGCAACAGCAAGGGCTGCAAAAGTTAAGTAAATTTCACTATAAACGCCTTCCGATACAAAAGTATGGGGACATGATTTGGCAGCGTCTGCAAGGAAAAATTGTTTCTGCCTGAGAGTGTTTGTTTTTTCCACGGGGAAAATTCCTTTCACGAATGTGTGTAAAATTTTCCTTCCCTTGCCAACAAACACCAATACTACGCCGCGGGTTTCGAACCCCAGTGCGCAGCTGTGAGATCTGTTTACATTCGACTGCGCTCCCACCAACACACACACAGACGTCTTGTTGTACTTCAATAATAATAGTGCATGTGTGTGTGTGTGTGTGCAAGAGGGTGCATTAGGGGCGCATCTGTTTGTTGTTAGCTGGCAGCAGTGCGACCGGGACGGTGCGAGCGTGAGCGAAAAAGCGAGAGACAAAGAGGCGACGACCCTTTGGCAACCACAGGGGTTGAAGGGCCGCATTCCATACGCACGGAGAGAAGAAACAGAGAGAAAAAACACAACCTCCAGAAGGCCCCTGTTTCTGGTGTGGCAGTGTACGATCGATCGTACCGATTAGTACGGAGTCGAACGTACTTCGGAAAGGTCGTTTTCATCGCTTTGCGACACGCGAACACGCGCACACTGCTGTGTGTGGCACGGGGTTTTTCGGTTCGCCAATCACCCACCCTTCATCCCCGTTGGTTCAGTAGAGGAAGGTGAAAAGTTGAAGTGTTTACCAGTAACTTTTCAAGCGGAAGCGCGGTCTTATATGGAAAAGTGTGTGTGTCACATTAATGTACCGAAGGCGGAAGTGTAAACAGTCGGCGCTTACGAACCAAGTGCCCGTATGGTGTGTACAGCAACAACAAAAAAAAAACCAAGCATAACCCCGTAATGATTCCAATGCTCACCGTGTCCGGCTAGTGTTGTTGGTGCCAAAGGTTAATGTTTTACGCTTAGTGCAAGGAAAAGTGCGCAAAACCGGGTACCGAGTGGCGTAAAAACGAAAAAGCAAAAAAAAAAAACAGCCACAGAAAAGGGCGAGAAAAAGAAAGCCGCCGCGCATAGAGGGACGGAATTGGCCCTCGTCCAAGTGGAACGACACTGTTTTTCAAGTACAGTATTCCCCTCAAAAAACAGTTGAAACTGCGTAGTTAAAGACTGCAGACGGCTCGTTTGTAGCAGTTTTGTCTACGGTTTCGAAGGCCGTCCGAGTTTGGAGTGTGTCTACCACTCTGCCAGAGGCTTGCAGCTGGAGCCTTTTCTAGGCGGCGTTGTGATATTGGATAAGGATGGAAGGGCACGCGATAAGAGTGTGACAATCCGTTAGCTCTTAAGCGGGAAACGCACCGTATTTATACACACAAACCAAAGGATTAACCTATACAGAGGCAAGCTGTTATTTATTAGACGTCTATCCATCATTCGCTGATAAACATTCGCGGGGACTATTCGGAAGGTAAGCATCTGCGGTTTGGTGGTGTGTTATCTTTTGCTGATAATTGATTCAATTGAGAACTTCATCGGCCGGGTTCGTCATTTTGCTAATGTCCAGAGGGCTCTCCACATTATTTTATTGCTCAAATGCTCTACTTGCAATTGCAAACAATAGAATGCACACATACAGAGAGAGAGAGAGAGAGAGAGAGAGAGAGAGAGAGAGAGAGAGAGAGAGAGAGAGAGAGAGAGAGAGAGAGAGAGAGAGAGACCGTATGTGTGTGTGGGTCTTTTACGGTACGCTTAACACACAATCCGAATGCATAATTCCGTCTTTTTATGCAAAGTTGCTACCCGGCAGTGTGCAACGTACCGAAAATATACACCAGAGACGGGGTTTTTTTTTTTTTCGATTAGGGTAACAAAACATTGGCCAGTACTCCCGTGTGTGTGTGTGTGTATTCCAGAAATGCAAATGGCTGCTAGGCGAAGGTTTGCTGTACGCACATCCGCCGGAAGCGGACCACCATGCATTATGTGTGGACCTTTTCATTCTGTTTTTTTTGGGGTGCGTCACAAACAACAAAAAAAAAGGGAGAAGACACGGGATAGAATTGTTCCTTCTTACCACATCAGCCGTTCCGGGGTTGCCGGAAGCCATTGGGACGCATGAGCGAACGATGCGCCGTGTGTGTGTGTGGTGGCAGGACGGGGAGGGTTGTGGTGGTGCTGGGAACACGGCACATCTGATGCGCGAGAACGATTCACTTCCGGGAGGGGGGGTCCTCTAGTAGGATGGGCGAAGCGCATGCACCCAGCTGCTGCCCTTGTAGACACACATACACAAGGGTAGAACGACCTGCATCATAATAAAGACACAAAAAAAAACCTATGCTGGGCGCTTTGTAAAGGGAGGAGGGAAAATAGAAGGGGAGGGTTCCCTATGCTGAGCAAACCTACAATGCGGGAAGAACTGGATAGAGAAAGGCGAAAGCACTTTCTTCCTTCCATTCTAGCCGATAAACATGGTGGTGAGTTCCTCCTTATTTTCTATAATATATTATATTTAAAATGCCAATGGGCAGCCAACCGAGAGAAAGGTTCGTCGCTTATGAGGGTTTGGAGTGAATTTCTGTTGCTAACGCAGGTACTTTTAGCAAATTAACGTCATCCGAGTTGATAAGCAATGTAATAGAATAATGGTAGACAAAGTCCAGAAGGTCGTCCCAAGCCAATGGCCTTGCCTTATCTCGACTGATAAGTTTCAACATTATTTGAAGGCTTTAGTCAACTAATCCAAGAAATGCATGTAACACAGGAAATGATGTCAAAGCTTACACATTAGTTGACTATCACCGTGAGACACCCGTTCTTTGGCTTCATTGCAACACGACTTTTTGCTTCTAGCCGGTGGGGCGGGCTAGGGCTGAGCTGAGATAATCTGCACGGAATGTGCCCACTGCTTGTGCTTCTACCTTAGACGAGCATTAAAAAAAAAGTACGATCATGCTCCCCGACGCGAGCGAGATCATCCATCTCTCCCCGAGTTTGCCCAACGGATGCCCTACGGACACAACCGCGCTGCTCTGATTTTCGCTTTGTTTTATTATCCCACCGTGAGCGTGAATGGTGGCAATAGTGGTTCACCCTCCCGCTTGGGTGGCTGAGGCCCGGAGCGGTGCGCACACCAGCGAGCGATCTGTGGGAATGGAATGCGGACTTCGACCGGTCACGACGCAAGCCTTTTTTTTTCTAGCCGTGCCCTAACCGCGAGAAGGCTTTCCAAGGAAGGGCAAACGTACACCGACAGAGAGAGAGAGAAAGAGAGCGAAAGAACGGCGCTTTTTGATGGCTCCCAAGACACACAGAGGGGGGGTGGTTGGAAAAGGTCGCCCCATTGGTACACCTTGGCTTCGTACCAAGTTCCGGATAGTTGTAAGCGATCAGGAAGGTGTTCGCTTGTTTGGGGCCACTGTGTAATGTCTCAAAAATAAAGGGGTGTTGTCGTGGCCTTACAGAGGTTCTATCCTCGAAAAAAATGTTTTCAGTAGTGCTTGAAGGTTTTACGACTAAATTCGACAAGCGTGTCATGATTATACAGAGCCACCAGGCGCTGGAATATTACAGAACGCATCTGCTCTCGAGGATCTCATTTCTCATTGTGTTTTTGCCGCCTGTTCAACATTCATCCAGCGCACGATCAGCCCAAACCGATCGGAAACGGTTGGTTATGGTTGAATTTCAACAAGCGAATAGCAATCAGCAGCCACCACCGTTTTTATGATCTGGCCGTGTGCCCACAGAAACATCTGCCTCGGTTATTCCAGCACCCGAAAACGTTCCGCGCGGGCAGCTGCTTGTCAAACCAGCAACAGCCATATATGCAGCCACAGACCACTGCATGTGTAAGGGGTTTTCGCTCGCGTGTGCTCTGTCGGTTCGGCTGGGTTTTGTATCTGCAGCTCCGAAAACCAATTCCCCTTCCATGGGTGTGCCGGGGGGGTGGATAATGTGGGCAGAGGATCGAGGGGATGAAGCAACAAAAAAAAAAACGGCAGGTTGTGTGCGTCGCACTGCCACGCACCGGTCCACTGATCCGTGATCCTTTTTTCGGACACTTTCATCCTGCAGCTGCCGCCTGCTTGAAAAATGCTTGAAACTTTGTGTTATTGTACCGACGAGAAACGGAGCAAGCAGGGAAGGGGGGGAGAAGAGAAGAAAAGGGTCGTTAAATAGAATTTCTCTCCTGTTACGCACTGGCACACAGCAGTGCAGCTGAGGGTAAAGTGAGATTCAAGACCACACCGTTAACAACACCCGAAAAGGAACAAATGTCTCGCTTGCCTGACGAGGGCTGTCATTTCATACAAAGAAGGGCACGTGTTCTGCATGATGGCCGTCGGCAGTTCCCAGTAGGACATTTGTGTTTCATTATAGTCCGCTCGTTTCAGGCCTCGTACATTATTCCCCCGCTTATTTCGAAAGCGGATTATCACTGCCATCAGCTGTGCGCGGCTCACTCTCGGGTCCTTTCTGTGCGCGCGTGCACCTTCCGCGAAGGATTAGATTCGATCCGGCCAACGCCATATGGGTCGTGAGGTCGTCTGGTCCTTGTTTTTTTTTTTTTTGGTAGGGCACTTTGCCAGCAGGCTCATCGTGTTATCGAAAAAGCTCCGCCGGATTCACACATCCCGTGCTCGGAGTGACGTACTTTGAAGCGAGTGGGTTTTTGCACGATATGACGAAACGATTCTGCATTACAATGTGACACTGTTGGAGATTGAATATATTTTGCATGAGTCATGCGTGCCAATTATCTGTAGACGCCCTATTTCCGGTCGCGTAAATCTACGTCCACGTGACTGAATGTATAGGATAGTCACTGGCGCCATTCCTATCTTAACTGCACAGTGGGAGACTGTTGACAAACAAAATTCTAAATGTATTTTTTTTTCCTTTCTTCTTCCCACTATCTTATCACCTTTTCAGATTGTTATCCGCTGTTCTCAATAACGCTGCGCAAACACGAATATCCCAAGAGCAGCTTCAATCTACAAACTGTTCTATCCATTGCAATTGCGTACGGTGGCCCATAGTGCTGCACGTATTAGTACACGACGCCAATAACATCGCCACCCTAGTACCACCCGGAGGGCAATTGATCGTTTGCCACGAAAGCAATTGCACATCACACCGAGTGACGATCGTAACAAATTCGGCTCCCACCAAACCCCCAGTGCATCTGTCTGTGTGTGAGTGAACACATTTCATGGACGCGCAATACGATCAAGCTAGCTTCCTGCTTTATCTGGCCATCTTTGTGCACAAGCTCACGTTCGTGCTCCATTGGGCGCAGAATTACCTGAAGGTTGTAGCCTGCGGTCAGCGGTCTGCAGGAGCAGGAGGTGGTGGTGGTGGAGGAGGAGGCGGTGGTGGTGGTGAAGAAAGATCGGCTGTAACCAGCGCGGCATCTGTCGTATCGTCTACCCCGAAAGCGCCCGACAGCGGCGACATGCGTGAGATGGCCCATGCACTATCACTACCGGCGCCAATTGATATACCGGACAACAAGCAGAAGGATGACGATCTGGCATGCATGTCCGCAGAATACTTTCACATCGAGGAGAACCGGTTACGCACGTTTGCCCGCTGGCCGGTATCGTTCATCAGCTCGAGCGTGCTCGCCCGGTACGGGTTTTACTACGTCGGCACGGACGACACGGTAAAGTGTTACTTCTGCCGGGTGGAGATCGGGTTGTGGGAACCGCAGGACGATGTGATACAGGAGCATCTGCGCTGGTCACCGTTCTGTCCGCTGCTGAAGAAACGCCCAACGAACAATGTGCCGCTGAACGTGAACTACCTCGATGCGGTACCGGAACCGAGCTACGATACCTGCGGCATTAGCGTGCGACAGCATTCATACGCCGAGAATGCTAACGAGCGGGCACACATTGATCTGGACCGCTTATCCGGTGACTCGTGGAGTGGAGCGAGCGACATTAGCATCAGCAGCAGCGGCAGCAGTGGCAATGGTCCTGCTGAGATGGAACCGATGTCCGGTGTGGGTGGCAACGGCGGTATGGGAGCTAATGGACTGCAGCAAGATCGGGCGTCGATGACGGCGGCCGAATGGAATAATGGTGTGCTGATGGGTGAACACAGCCTAATGCGTCGTCCGGAGTATCCGAACTACGCGATCGAAGCCGACCGGCTGAAGACGTACGAGGATTGGCCAACGTCACTGAAGCAGAAGCCGCAACAGTTGAGCGATGCCGGCTTTTTCTACACCGGCAAAAGCGACCGGGTGAAGTGCTTCAGCTGTGGCGGTGGCCTGAAGGACTGGGAGCAGGACGATGAGCCGTGGGAGCAGCATGCCATCTGGTACAGCAACTGCCACTATCTGCAGCTAATGAAGGGTCGCGAATTCATTCAACAGTGCAACGAGAAGAAGGATGCGGCCGCCGCTAACAATGGCACCTCGTCGTCGATGTCGTCCGCTTCCTCGCAACCGTCAACGTCCGGCATCAGCTCGGCGTCGTCGTCGGTTATGAGCACCTCGCCCGCTTCGTCCAGC
Source organism: Anopheles marshallii (assembly GCF_943734725.1). Lineage (NCBI taxonomy): Eukaryota > Metazoa > Arthropoda > Insecta > Diptera > Culicidae > Anopheles > Anopheles marshallii. Next base: position 63,083,586 of record NC_071327.1, read on the forward strand.
GGTTTCAGCTCGCCCACACCGGCCGCGGACGAGGAGCGCACGCTGCGCTGCAGTGACCACTTTTCGTCCGGCAGTGATGAGGGTGAGGATGACGCAGGCAACAACCGGAAGGTACCGTCGGACGGTAAGATCTGTAAGATCTGTTTCGTCAACGAGTACAACACCGCGTTCATGCCGTGCGGACATGTGGTGGCCTGCGCTAAGTGCGCCTCGTCCGTCAACAAATGTCCGCTCTGTCAGCAACCGTTCATAAATGTGCTACGGCTGTACCTGTCGTAAGGAGCCTTATTGCAACGAAATATCGGCATCGATCAGCCAGGGGTGGTGTGATCTAGATTTTGGGAAAAATCGATTCCTGGCTGTCATCGTTTCATCCCCACCGTTGTTACCTGGGCTGTGCCTATGTATTATGGTTGCGGATCCAATTGTTCCCCGCTAAGTGGACGGTTGACTAACCTCGTGCGTGTAATAGTTTGTCTAACCAGTAAAACCGCTTAACCACCCTTTACGTGCCGGGAAATATAGATCTTCGGGTGGTTTGCATTGGGAGTTAGAAGATCGCCATCCTTTTATGGCTGCGACCTTTTTGCAGTTGGCAACTGGATTGGGCGATAGAGAGCCTAAAAGAACGGGAAATAGGTGCATATCACCTTTATTATCCCGTCGACAACTCTAACAGACATAACCGAAAGATCGAATGAGATACGTCGTGGTACAGGATGAATATGTGTTACAAGGAAAATCAAATTTTCCTATACAGTAAGGATGCAAGGGGACGAGGGTATCAGGGAGCGTGAGGTAAATATTTGTGAAGGAAGGAAAAGCAAATAAACAACATTTCGCTCTGGATGTATATCGGTTGATGCCAGACAGCATTTACACACTCTGTATGCGGTTTGGCAGCCACGCGATCGGTATTGCCAGGATCTGTACAGATAGGAAGTAACTGAATGTTGAAATTTGGATCCCATTGGACGAAGGCTAAACTATAAACAAAACGAACCTCCTGTACGCGTTACTGTACCATAAGTATGTGATCGTGAACGTACTTCGGTTGCCTGATGGTAATTTTAGTATTTTTTACTACATCGTAAGCTTTATGTAGCTTACGTTGCAATTGAATGTCTCTTTTTCTGTAGGGTTCTCTCGGAACTTTTTTTTTACAGTCGAACTGTGAAAAGCGCGGTTCTGAAGGGCGCTCCAAAAGAGCACATTTTCGTGTTGGTACTTTATAATTAAAGGAGGGCAACTTGCGGTGCGTTAACGGTACCGTGTACTGTGGTAGATAACTGAAGATGATAAGAAGCAACATTTAGGTATAGCAAAAAATATTATCCTTGAAAGTGTTAGGCTGCGTGTTTTAATTTAGTGGTTAAGCTTTTCTCCACCCAACTCGTGAGGTAGAACATGCCACGGTAGGCGGGCAACGAACTAATAAGAACTTTTGCTCCAGTTCGTAATTGAAATGTTAGGTTACAGGTAACAGGACACAGTGATAACATATACACACACACATACACACAGACGTATGAGGAAAAAAAAATACAAAAAACTATGCAAACGGAATGATTTCAAGTAAAACCATCTCTCAGTAACAGTCTAGCGGCAAGTCATTAACGGACAAACACACACGCACACTAACACACTAGAGCGAGCAGAACCGAAAACGATCTCTCCAGACGAAACAGGAACACAACTGTGTATGATTGAAGTACCTAAAATATAGCGACTTTCGAATAACCCTGAAGATTCTAGTGTGGATATAGTTTAAGCTAATGTCATATTAACGTAACAATAAATTGCAATGTGAAGAATAATGTTGAAACTATACAAATCGTACCGTGTTCCGTGGTGGCTTTCATTTCCATACCCATCCACATGATGACGCTCCGTTCGTAACGTGGTTGTGAGCCTAAATGGCAAAACAAGAAGTGTATTTTAATCTCCGCCAAAAGGCCAAATTTGCGGCACGCGTGCGCTGGCGTATTGGGGGGTAACCGGCCAGACTCCGGCCGTCTGGGTCTGGGTGCTGTTCCTTTTCGGTCCATAAATATCACCATCATTAGGCCAAACAAGGGAACTGTGCGTTCTGTAATGGTTGTTGCGCATGTTGTGCCATTATTCGTCATTTGTCGGCGAGACCGGTGTCTGAATTCGCAGACGAATTCTACCGAACTGGCTGTCTGGAATAGGGATGCAAACTATTTTAGACGCGTTGCTATATTTAGTGTACCCGGCCCGGGGTTGACGGTTGACGGGCAATGCCGAAGTTTCCGCAGTGTTGCGATGACGCCGGGAAGATCAAACACCCGGCGAGAGTTCACGTGTCTGCAACTGATTGTTTGGTGGGGAAATCAAATGTGAATGTCATCGCACATCGTACCCGAGTACTCGAGTGTGCCGTTGGGCAACGATCACACAAGGATGAATTCATTTCCGGTTCCAATCTACAGTTCATTGATTATAAGAATCGTGCCTGAGTCATAACAGCCATTCGGTAGCAAACTGTCGTCAGATGTATTATTTGTTTGGGGTTGCGGCTCTTTTGTTAATCGAGATTGTTTTCGTTCGAGTACACATGTATGATTGCAATATCAACTAACCAACGTTTGTACAGCGACACGCTGGCGCTTTGCAGAGTGGATTAACCTAAAAATCGCATCGAGAGTACGCTCTTTGTGCTGCGATAAGGCCGTACAGCTTATCACGTGTTTGTCCTTCCTTGGTTTAATAGCTTTAAGGCAGCTCAACGGCAATCTCCCTGTAAGCGTAGCCAGAACGTTGTTGCAGCGACGCAGAACGTGTTTATGAACGAACCCTTCCTGTGCTTCACCCGGGGCCCGCTTTTGGGCAACCGCCTAGACGAGTCCGGTCTTGTTCTCGGTGAGTCAGAACATTGCAGCCATCAACACAAATCAAGGCACTGGGAAGGCTGGAGCAGTTGGTCAATTGTCGCGGGATTTAGCTATCATTACCTCCCTTTTTTTGTTGCCAGTGAAGTGTTATCGGGTAATTGCAGAGAAAAAAACATCAAATGATAGACATTTTATGGAATGTAATCAATTTATTTCGTTTCGAGGAGGTGATATTTTGGAACGTGATAACGAACCTGAATTTCCACTTTTGTTCTTTTGTTGTTCTTGTGTTCTTGTCCACACTCGCATAAAACTCATTCCCCGCCCAGTTGCATTGCAGGTAGCGATTGTTTTCGCCATGTGCACGGAATTCTCATCCGTCCAGCAAAATAAAAAAAAAACGTGAGAAGAAAAACGACGTAAACACACACACACACACACACTAGCAGTGGACAGGCATTTGCAACAACCGATAATTAGTCGTTGTTCGAGATGGTGGAATTAGCATGCCCAGGGTAGTAGTAGTCGAACAATCGCGATCCGACTTTGAGGGTGGGTGATGTTTCGGATGTCGCTGTTTTGACAAGCAACCGGACGGCAGCTGATGCGCAGTATAAGCCAACGTGGTGTGGGTGGAAGTTGGAAGTACCCGCAATACGGTCAAGCTACCATAGTTGGCTGACCTGATACTGCGAAGTTAGCGCGTATGCAAATAGCTAATCGGCGAGTTGGCAATGTGGGCCTACGTCATCGGGGACGGGAATCACTGTGCTGACTCAGTCGAACGGGCGGGACCCTGAAGGCGGCGGTAATTTTGGTGACTCCCATGTAAGCAGTATAATAATTGATATGATCACTTAGGAATGATCTTATACTTCGGCTACAGATTGTAAGTAGTCTAAGCTCGGTGTTTTGGAAACATCTGATTGTACGGGTTTACACTTTTAATTCCCGAAGGACGGCATATGGTATATTTTCATTGTAAACTAGATCCGTGTCAAACTTTCCAAGGGTGAACCACACTTATCGCTGATGTGTTTGATAAGATACGCGTTATCTAAAACATGAAATAAAATCGTTCTTGTATCGCAGAGGTTGGTGGCCATAAGTGGAAAGTACGTGCGATTCGGTCCAGTGATGATTGTGTGTCAAGTCACAGCAGACCTCACTCACGACTAGCTGCTGCATCTCCAGCACCGTTTGGCCGATCGAGTTTCTATCGACTGATCAACCATAAATTCATCTACAAACGAACACCTACGTTGGAAAAGGTTAGCTTTGTGTGTGTGTTTTTTAAAGATTTATAGTCAAGAAAAACAACTCCTCAATGTCGGGCCGAACGTTTGAGGTTTAAAGTGCCGATTGAAACACATGAACGCCCATGTGACCGTAGAAGAAAATTATTCGTTTAACCGATGATCGTTCGATAAAAGATTGGAACTAACTTCCAACAAAGCAGTGCAGTGCCATGGAAAACAAAAGTGATTAATTGAAGTGATCTTTTTGAGGTTAAAAAAATGTGGTGAATTTGCTTTCCTTAAAGTTCTTGAAAGAAACTTATTTTGGATATAAGTTTGGATTATTTTAGGTGATAGTGTGAAGGATATTGGTGAAACTATACGACTTTAAAGTGCCTAAAATCCTAATGGTCGATACCGCAAACTAACTTTGCGTCGAACAACTCACGAGCTCGTTTTGTTTGTATTATACGTGTTGTGTATTGCGCTATCTTAAGAAAAGAAACGACTAATTGCATTTCTATCGGTGTGTTTAAATTTCCCACAATTATCCCGACAGCAACTCACGAAGATGCACGACACGAGGAGTTAGAAGATTACCATTCGAGAATCGTTTGGTTGAAATGGTAAATAATTAAAGGAATTTGTTCTTTTTTATTTTAGATATCGCAACGGATGCTAGAAGGCGGTGCATGGACGGCAACCATTACTAAAGATTCACGAATTAAGTTAGCTGTAAATGACGGAACGGAATAACGTCGACCAAAAACGATTGTACCATAAACAGATCGTAACGTAAAGTGAACCTCCAAAAGAAAAGCTCCAAACAGGCCTCAACTTACATTAGCGGTGTGCAGTGAGTTCTTGTTCTTTGTTGCCCACTGAATTGCGTACTAAGTGGATAAATGGAAACTGCGGTATTGGAATGCAAACATCCTCACTCGCGTGAAAGATCCACTTCTCGGTCCGAACCAGCAAGGAGCCTTAATAAGGAGATTGATCGGTTAGAAACATTCCATTTCTGTCCACCGTCAATCTCATCTTTCATCTACAACAATAAGGAGGAACTAGCACGGTGGGGGTTCTTCTACGTCGGACAGCCAGATATGGTGAAGTGCTACTTTTGCAAGCTAGAGCTTGCAAACTGGGAACCGAACGATGAGGTGACCCACGAGCACCGCAAATGGTCGCTTTACTGTCCGCTGATGACGAAGCGTCCCACGAACAATGTGCCGATCGTCGCGAATTTTCTCGACTTTCTGGAGGACATTGTTCCGGACGTAACCGGCACTACGGATGAGAGAGCAACCACCAGCTCAGCGGCAACGTTTGCAATACCCCGAAGTGTCGAGCCGGAACCCGAACCAATCACCGTGCTGGAAGATTCTGTACCGATCTACAACCCGAAGTACCCGGAGTATAAGATGGAGGTGGAACGATTGTCAAGCTTCAAGGAATGGCCGAAATCGATGAGGCAAACTCCCGCGCAGATGGTCGACGCTGGTTTCTTCTACACCGGCAAGGGTGATATCGTGAAGTGCTTCTGCTGTGGTGGTGCCTTAAGGGACTGGCTGAAGGACGATGATCCATGGGTGGAGCATGCAACCTACTACAGTGGGTGCTTTTACGTCAATCTGATAAAATCGGCCGAATTTATACGCGAATGCCAGACGAACAAATCGAAAGATAACAGTGAGGTGAAAGGTGAAAATGATATCCCCAAAGAGGCGGAACCCGTTGCTGCGGAACCGGAGGATGACGATGAAAAATGTTGCAAGCTTTGCTACGTTAGGCCGTACGATACAATATTCATGCCCTGTCGGCACGTCGTGGCATGTGGGAAGTGTGCATCCGCCACCGTAAGATGTCCGTTGTGCAATGAACCGTATGTGAACATTTTGCGCATCTACCTTCCGTAGGGATAGTTAGGTAGTCGCTTTTGTTGTCGCGTGCAAGTAGTATTCTTCATGTACGCATTCAGATCAGTTGATGAACCATTTCAATTAGTTTAGAAAATGCTTCCAATTGATGATGGATCACCGTGAGTCAGCTGCGCAGTAATGAAATTTACAAAGTTATTCACATAAATCAGGGTAATTCACTGAGTGGAAGAATTCGTGTTCTGAATTCCTCCGAAAAATTCTTTGAGTTCAACCTTGACTCAGTGCTGAAGCAAATGCTTAGCGTTTGCAGAGTTCCTCAGTTGATTGGTACACTTGAAATTTGAAATAAACGGAACGTTCAGGAGTGAACACGTACAGTGTCTGTTTCAAGTTTATTCTCAAAACTCCTTACCGTAGACGCCTTCTCCTGCAGCGCACCGTTAGAGGCACCCAGTCGAAAGCGCTCGAATTAGCGCCCTCTGCTGGGTGCTAGCGCAACTTACATCCTAATCACTACGTTCGTAGCACGATCGCGCCGTTACAGCGTGGCGTGTACACTTCACAACTGTTGGAACAGAAATATAAGTTTACTAATTACTAGTATAAGATTTACGAATTTCCAAGGAACTTAAACGACTGACAAAGGAGACAGCAGCAGCTACAAGATGCTTCCAACGGAATAGAGTGTGCAAGACATAAAACTGTATGTTAAGGGATGGAAATTTTTAAATAAAGTATTGAAAAATGCCATCATGCCATACAAAGATATACTAGTTATTTATAAAATTAGTTTACAGATAAACGGTATTACTAGAAATATGTAATGTTTTTTAAAATAATCTTCTTCCAATCAATAACATGCTGATGATATTTTTTTGTTGAAAATATATCTGAAATGGGCAACGGATGGGCCCTTCCTTTTTTTCTAGCTCCAAGGTTCTGGGATCGAAATGCTTCTCTTCTAAGATAGGTCGTTATTTTAAAACAGAGAAAATAAGTCGGAGCGGGTCGGTGGTGTATTTGGTAGCGGTGTCGTTCTTTACAGGGCAGGACCGGGACAAAATCCCATCCGGGATTTCACGAAAGAAGGACTGTCTATCTTTCCTTTCTTCCGTCGGCACAACAACCTCAGATTAGGTGGGTAAATTAAGTCAAAGGAAGTCAGAAATTGCAGGCCTTAGCCCTTTTGAGGTTGTGTTGTGCCGGTAAGCAGGAGGAACTAGGTGAAAGATAAAGAAGAGAAAATAATGCTGTACATATTCTTTTATCTTATCTTTATACAGCTGACATATTTGCGGATTGTGCAAGATACCGTCGATAAATATTGTGCGCTAGAGAAGACTGTGACCCTACAAAACAAGTTATATATAACCAACCAATGTCTAAGAGCCTTCAGCCTTTCCAAAACTTTGTGTGTAAACTTTATTAAAGGTTCAAAACATTAGTTTGACATTCTTGAATAACAAAGGGTGGTCAAGCGCTGACGCTTACCACATTCTTCATATCTGACTGTAATGCTTTAAACATTTAAAAACATGTGAAAGCAACCAATTTATTGACCTTTTTGTGCAAAACACTCTCATTTTAGGTTTGATTGTATTCTGTGGTTCGTGCAGTGTGTACCGCTAGCAATCCGTGCAACGCTTAAACTACATCGTGCCGGCATTTGTGAAGAACGATCTCACGCTGCATTCCGAGGACTTGACCGCCGTCTGCAAATCAACGCACCTAGCATTGGCGACATCGTACCCTATGCAGTCCTGAAAAGTAAGCACGAGACAAAGGTATAGACAGTGTGCGGCAACGTCGAAGCGCGGTAAATGCCCATGTTACCAGCAACCACGCCTTCACCATGCACTCGAAGAACTGTTCCAGCCGCTCATCGCACACGGTACGCTGGAAGTCACCGTCAAACGCGTTGCCGATGACGAACTCAAACAGTTTGCTTTGGCATTGCTCGTAGTGTGTGCTCAGCTTCGGCGCGACGGCTATCAAGCTGGACACCGTCATCGACATGCTGCCCAAAATCTTTTGCGTCCGGAAGTTTTGCAACAGACAGTGCGCGATGCAGGGCTTTGACAAGCAGTCGATAATCGTGTTATGCAGACCGAGAAAGCTTTGGCAACAGCTTTGTGGCCTAACGTCCCGAAGCGGGACTGCTTCCGGGCACGTAGAATTCTCTGGCTGTGCTTTATAGGGAGATATGGAACCGTAGTATTCACTGGCCGGCGTAGGATCAACCAGCACATAAACGGTACACAACAGCAGCCCAAACTGGACGGTCGAAAACGGTGCCATGTTATTGGATTACACTTACACTGTGCCTTGGTAAGCCGATCGTTGTGCGTTTTATAAAGTTGCAATAGTCGAATTAGCGGCAATCAGCAATTTCCCCGAAGGTACGTAATGATCCGTGAACGCGCAGGTGTTGCTACGACACGTCATAACGTTGGCACGTTGATCATGCGGTTGATCATGCGGTGGTGTCGAAAATAATGTAATTAATGCACAATTTTTGGTGCTTATTTCCAGAATCGGATAGAATGTGTCGAAAAATGGGTTGTTCACAACAAGCGTTATTATAATTCCATTACCAACGACGAGCGTTGGAATCATCCGGATGTTGCATCGAGTATAAATAACTCCCAGCCATGAGCGTTGGATCATTCAAGCAGCGGATCAGCATCAGTTCCCGATAAACGAACAAACGAAGAAAAAAACTCGTCGATTCCATCAACAAGATGAATTCCGTCTACGGTAAAGTTTTGCTGATGGTGGTGTGCAGCACGCTGCTGGTTAGCGTAACCGGGGCTCCCAACGCTTGCGGCAAGCTGGATCTGAAGACGGATCCATTCACCTGCTGCACCATCCCGAAGCTGCTGGACGTGTCCATCGTGAGCACCTGCTTCGAGAAGTTCCCGATCGATAAGGACGCTGCGGATAAGGGTGCCGGTGGTATACCCAAGACGGAGGTAAAGAGGTTCTCTGGGGTTTTTTTTTTTTCGTCTCGCTACTAGCATACTAATGACGGCATTTTCCATCCCCAGTGCATGTCGGAGTGTATTTTGAACAGTACCGGCATCTACAACCGTCGTGGCGATGTCGACGAGAAGAAACTGAACAGCGTGTTTATCGACAGCCTGCCGGAGAACAGCCCATGGTTGAGCGTGGTCCGCAAGGCAATCAAGGAGTGCACGGCGAAGGCAAACAAGCAGGACAAGGAGTTCGAGAAGGCCGTGGCGGATCAGAAGAAAAGTGCCGGCAAGGGAACGCAGGTATGCAATCCGGAGGCCAGCTTCCTGGTCGATTGCATCCACACGACGGTGTTCAGCGATTGTCCGACCAACTTGCGCTCGACCTCAACGGAATGCGATGCCATCTGGAAGTTCCTGAAGCAGTGCCCATTCAGTGCCCTCCGCCAGTAGGCTGCGGGGTCTAGAACGCTGCTGCAGCACGTCAGATGACGCAACATGGGTGATGGGTTCTATACACAGTGCGCTGCTTGATGTCACTCAGCACCGGCAGAAAACGAACATGGTCAAATAAAAAGAAACACTTGAAAACGTAACGGACGAACATTGCAGGATTGAAGTAGGAGTTGTAGATGGCCGCATGCAGACCAGACGTTAGAAAATTTTATTTTCCATTTGTTAACTACCAGAAGAAGGACCAACAACGATAGAGATAGAAAGTTAGTTAGCGAGTACGGGAAGGGTTCTAGTGCGCAGCTAGTGGGACAATCAACCTTCGTTCACGCGCTTTGCACTGGGCAGGAGGATAAAATAAGGACTTTGCGGTGCACAACACGAAAGCGGACCCAGTAACAGACGACACTCGTCTGAAGTGCGCCGCGGCATGCTTTTGGACACACCAGAACGATCGCGGGAGCGGGCATTATGCTCAACATTCACTACGCAGGCTTGCGCTCGAGATATCGTTCCACTCGAGCCATTTGGCCACCTCGGGCGGCAGATCGGGCTTGGAGAGGCTGGCCGTATCCACGCCCGCACCGGTTTCCACCTTCTCCAGGCACTCGGTCGAGCTGGTGTTGGTGGCCGGTAGCTTCTTCGGTGTGCACTGCACAACAAGGCCACTCTTCAGCAGCGTTGCCATCACGTCCTCGACCGAGCATTGCATGACGCGCTGACGGCACAGTGCGATACAGTGGATGAACCCATCCGCTCCACCGAGAAACCGATGCTCCATGAAGATGGATTGATTGTCCCAGTACACGATCTGTGAGATGATGCGAACGATCGATTAATTCCACGATCACCAAACGGAACAAGGCTAGGAATGATGCGCTTACTTACCCTCGAGCTGATCGTGAAGCGTGTAAAGGGACGAATAAACCGTCGGTAGCGTATCGTGGTGGCACCCTGGACAACGGACCCGCCTTTACTACGGATGGTCCGGTAGAGAGATGTCCGTTCGTAGAAATCCACCCGCGCAAAGTCTATCTCACGCAGATAGCGCGCATTGTTCATGTGGTACAACAGTGTGTCGATGTCATTCGTTAGACATAGTCCTTAAAAAATGGGATAAAGGGAACTGGTATGAAGATCTTCTAGCATTCTCATGGCCATAAATGGAAAAATTTTTCTGACACTATTCAAATCTTCCAAATAGACGAGACCCGCTCTATATATGAAGATTTTTACATATTGATCGTATATAATTGTGATTATTTCCACGTATCAGTTGAGAGGTTTTAGTTCTACCCTTATCGCAAACGGTGTGGCATTACAGCAAATCAATTCCCCACCTCATGTGTTATGCATGATGGAAAAAGCAACGAACAATGTCTAATGACTTGTGTTTGCCCCGTTTGCCAATGCCAACCGGTGGCGATCGAAACCACACAACTACTGGTGCTAAATTTAGCCTAGCACTTCGCGTAATAAGCCATTTCTTCGGGAGGGGCGGGGACTTTCTTTATGGAATATTGAACTATTGCTCTGCGTTGGGACGGAACAAAACAACGTTTACCCATTCGGGGCGAAAATGGTCACCTGCTGAAATGTACTCACCTACAACGGTGCCCGTGTCCAGAATGTGCATTCGCTTCTTAAGAAAGCGCGCCGACACAACGCAAAGGCACATCCGCAGAAAGTAGTGCAGCTCAAACAAGGCATACAGGGCGACCAACACACCGAGCACAATTCCCAATGCGGTGCACAACATTCTGTTTCCTTCGCGGCAGCCGTGTACGCTAAGACAGAGGGGGAGCACGATGTCCTGGTCGGGGCACCACACGGTTAAACGCACGCTGTGTTACCCAAGTGGCTAACGATGGTCGCCTGTTCTCTTCGTTTCCGTGATCCGTGGCAGGTCTCACATTGCTCGGGCTGAATCTCGCAACAAAAGGGCAACCGAATGTCCGGTGGTAACACAAGCCAGGCCAACAAAAACCGACCGCACAGTTCACATCATTTCTTGCACTCGCTGAATCGATGACGGATGCCTGGATGGAGCCTTTTTGACCGCAGTGACGGTATCCAGATGACAGCTAGGTGTATCGGGACGCGTGTGCGAGCGTATGTGTGTTTCGCAGGCGGAAGCGTAGTGTAGCGCAGCAAGGACGAACGGGGTGGGCTAGCTATGGTGGTTTGTTTTGGTTTTGGTAGCGCATGCGCTACTGCGATCTGCGATGTCGAACGATTTTGGCGTGCACTTTCGGAACGCACCAATACACGTACAGCAACCGTTGGGGAAGGGGGTGGGTGGGAACAGCGGGTAAACAGTTGCAGTGAGAATGTGTGCTGAGATGATGAGAAAGGATTTCTCACACTCAGTTTTCATAACGGTCGATTCAAATATGAAGAAATCATTTTGAGGGTAATATTGAAAAGGAAGTTGCTAACGACTAGTAACTAGTTATTGTTGTATCTCTGGTTTATATCCTTGTTGTATTTAATAACTCTTCTTTCTGGTAATAATACAACGTGACTAATAAGGAGCTGCCGTAGTGCATTGGTGCGTTGTTTATTGATATGCCTGTAAAGTTAACTGCTTTAAAACTCATTCGTCTGCCGACATGCAAATAGGAAGTCGCTTACAAGAATGGACACTTGCTATGGTATGTCTTCAGCTTGTTGCAGTCATCGTTCACGGTGAACAGTTTAGCAGGACACTCCGCAAACAGCGTCATCCCCATGCAGGCCAATATCGTACCGGAGATCGGATGGCAGATCTGTTCACCTTCGAAGGCGGGCGTCAGCTTCGCACCCGCCTCAATTTCCTCCTTGATCGTGTCCGCCATCTTGAAACAGCCATCGATCGCGTCCAGCGTGATTTGCTTCCATTCGAGCGCCATCGTTTTGGTCGAACCGAGGTACAGCTTGGTCAGTGCGTCACGATCCAGCTGCCCGTCGGCGTAAAGGTTCGTGGAGTTCATTACGCACTCCGCTACGCACTGTTCATTGCGGAGAGAGAGAGAGACAGATTGTACACATACATGGTCGTGGTATTGCGAATCTGTCTCGTGAGGTGTACTTACACAACCACGTGGTATGCCTTCCAGCGCCATCTGGCGTTTAGTTTGTGCGATCCATTTCGAATGGCAAGCCATGAACGCGCTGGGTTCAACGAGAGACGGCGTAGCACAACATTCGGCTGCATTCTGAGAGTGAAATGCGTAGAGGTTAGCTTGTTTTTTAACCTATAAATATGAGGCCTTACCTTCGGTACAGGAGGTCCTTTTAGGCAGGGATTATCAGCAAACACTGTGTGGAAACCGATAACGCTCAATGTCACGATCGTGACGATACTTTTGGTCACCATCTTGTGATTTTGTGCCGCACAGTACAACTTCTTGAGCAGTGAGGATCGTCTTGCTCTTTTATACGATCTCAACACGATGCTACTGACCAACTCGTGAAGCAGTTGTCAATCAAAAAGAGAAAAACACAGCTTGTCATCCACACAAGACGCAATGTTGACGCCATCTTTTGGTTAAGAAGTGAACATAAACCAACTGTTATTAGTGTCGTATTTAAGTGTTCGCTTCTGTCGGTAACATATTCGACCTGCATCAGCTTGATCAAACTGTCAGATCGGCGGAGGAAATGTCAGTCACATTAAAAGGTAGGCGTGTATGTTTACTTAGGTGCTTGGAGTGCTTTAAGTAGCTTCCTACCTTCGCCAGTTGCAGTGCATAAGAGAACTGTATCTTGATTAGATACAAAGATATGGTGAGTTTATAACAGCTTGTACTTATTATGTGTGTTCCAGTACTTAGATACACCTCTGAGACATCGATTATGTCCAAAGCTGTCGAAACGCTCTTAGCCGAGTTCGAGAGAAAGATGACTCCAATGTGTGAAAGGACAATAGAGGAGTCGCTACAATGACGAGGTATACGACGAACTCACTATGGTACAGCGGATTAGACTCGGCGTGCTCCTGTGGGTTGGTCACGTCATGCGAATGACACCGGACGACCCAGCCCGTATAGTCCTTCTAGGTCTTCCACATGGACAGAATTGGGATGGCGTAGTAGTGTTGATGAGGTCGCCAGAAAGGCAGGGAAATGGATTGGCTGACGACGGCCCTCGACCGTGAGTGGTGTACAGGACTTGGTGACTGCAGCAGGCCACGAAACCGGATAAGTAAGTTAAAAGGTGCTTATCATCATTATTATTGTACGGTAAAGTGGGCAAATTTAGCAAACGAAGTGCCATTTTGGCGATAGTGGTTGAGTCACTAATAAAACAAACAAATGCTTAGCCCCCTAACCCACTTTACCTGCCTTCTCAATGAAGATTGTTACAATTAATCGAACAAAAAATCTAACAAATAACCCAAATGGCAATCATCGTTGCGAACAATACGCCAAGTATCAATGGTGTGGTGGTGCTACTCAGATAGCGCTTCTAAGTTGAACGTTATGCAGCGAAATCATAGTCATCCATAATTCACCGATTATAAGGCGACATCTGACAAAACGGCACAAGATAGGGATTTACAATTAGTAAGATAAACAGACTGCACTCAATTACAGTGATAGCATTTATGGAGTGTCATTAGCCAAACGAAGAAGGGTTTTCAGATGAACCAAAACAAACGTTCAGTGCAAAACTCCGCACTATAAACGCAGCCTCGTTTTAGTGTTTTCTAGGTTGGCAAATGGCGTCCGCATGTCTGCACGCAACTGAAGTAGTTGAAAACTGCAGTTTCAATAAGTCGTTCAGTGTTATTGTGTGTGAGTTGCAATCCCCTGCACTTTTACAAAATTACAATGAACACAAAACAAACAAACTGACATGACCCTCTGGCATTTTTTGCAGCTACCGCGTGGATTGCAATAAGTGAACACAACAAAAACACCGGAACAAACGATGCTACCGCTGCTACGGTGAGATTATACACAAATTATATCCAGACAACCTGCACCAGAGTACACGGCTACGGTATCATTCCGATGCCTACCTATCTATTAAATGCCGCACTTTTCTATACCAACAGAAAGCGCCAGATTTTTGCATTCAAAGCCATGAAATACGTCGATTCCCTCCCGCACAATGAGTGGACACTTTTGCCGTTGAGTTCGATTCGATTGCTGACAGATGCTAACGAGCCCTTCGCCGTCGTTTAACTCCATCATGTGGATGCTTTGTCGTGCATGTGGCAAATACGCATAATGATTGCACACTCATCAGTGCCCCGGCGATCATTAGCCATGCAAAACCCGCCCCCTGCGCTCGGTTCACGTGCATATGATAGTGCCGGTTGACATCTGCGGACGAGTAGATCGGATATTGGGATAAAAACGAAACCGACCCATCGGACGGCGATCTCAGTTTGCAGTCGAACGTGCGTGGCGATGGGACAGCAACGGCGTTTCATGTTGAAGTTGGCAATGTGCTTGCTGACTGCCGGTGCGCTGGTACAGGTGGCCATTGCTGCCAATAACCCCTGTGCGGCCGGTCCACCGGTTGATACGGTGAGTGAAATTAGCGGAGAGTATTGTTTCTTGCCCGTTGCGTGACGTCTTCCCTAAACGTACCTTATAGAACCCGGCCGAATGTTGTCCGACACCGATGCTCATGGATGGTACCATCATGATGGACTGCTACCAGAAGTATGGCGAGCAGACGAAGAAACAGCTACAGATGGATGGCATTCCACGTGGATGTGTAAGTGTGGGGAGGGCAGAAACGGATGACGTGATAGCGGTTTAATTCCCACTCGTCCCTTTCTCACAATCCCTTTAGTGCATTGCCGAGTGTGCCATGAACGCGACCAACATGTACGCGGACGGTATGCTGAAGCGGGACGATCTGTCGAAGATGTTCATGGATGCGGTGAAGAGCACGCCGGAATGGATGTCGCTGGTGCGGGATGCCACCAACGCTTGCTTCGAGCTGGCGGAAAAGAAGAAGGACGAAATTGAGGCCGGCGCCCTGCTGGAGCCGAGCTTCGAGGGTGAAAAGATCTGTCATCCCATCTCCGGTACCGTGCTGCGGTGCATGGGCATGATGATGTTTGCCCAGTGTCCGGCGTCCATTTTCAACGTGAACGATAACTGCAACAAGCTGCGAGAGTACGGCAGCATGTGTCCGATGCTTTAGTGGAACGTGCGAAACGTGTGTGCTTGTGTGAGAAAGTCATGGTGGCAAACAATCGGTAGCTGGTAGGTAATAGTGAGAATAAATTATGTATTGTGCAAATTATGTTTGTAATTTCATTCTTTTACTTTTGCTTGGAAGTGCATGTACAAAGTAACCTCAAAAATTTCAGGAAGTTTTGAAAAGTTTGGAATTTCCTGTAAACGAGCGGTTGGTTCCGAAAATTCGAACATTAAAACGACGTTAGTCCCGCAATGTATGCAACCAGCGCTACAGATGTTTTCTGTGCAAACGTACATTCATCCTGCTAGGTATGCAATCCGCACTACATGAACAAAATTTTGAAACTGAACGGAGGTTCAAATTGAAAACGGTGAGTAATTTTGTTTATAAATTAATTTTTATCATAATTGGTAGTGAAATTAATGCTGTTTCAAGTATTTACATAAATAACCTTAAATCTGTTTAACTTAACATATTCCGCTTCGACAAATCTGTAAAACGTCACTTCTTTACTTGGATAAAAAAAAACCATCACGGCTAAGCAAATAAACAACAGCCACGTGAGGGGAGATTTAATGGGCATGTTGACAAACTCACAAACCACAACCATTTGCAAATAAAGTCGCCAATTAGTTAGAATAAGTACAAGCTGCCGACACCAGAAATAGATGTCGTAATGGGCAAAAAAAGTTTGTGGTGCTAAATATGCATATAAGCATGTCCGAAAAAAATGGATATTTCCATTCATAAAAGGTTACAAAGTGTCTCAAGTACGGAATATTATTCTATTCCAATGAAAAGGGCGGTTTTTTTTTACTCATGGGCACTAAACATCAGAAGGCGCTTTGTTCTGATTACTCGGAAAGATTAATTATTTTCTCAACAATACTAATAATAACTTACAACGATGCGTAATTACACATGGTTTGGGTAATTGGAATTGGGTAATTCAATTCCATTCCATAAATTGTGTCTTCCGTTCTCACGCGTGAGTTCTGCGACAGCTGTACAAATAACACGATAAATTGGACAGTAATTATTCAATCAAAATCGTTATCTCGGGTCCAACAGCAAACAGACATTCTTCGCAAACAGCTTTAATTTCGACTGTAAATACAAACAGACGCGCGTAATCCACACCGGACATTGGCTGATCTTTTAATCGGCCACCGTCGATTGATAACAGCCCAGGCAGTGAGCCTTTGCTTGAACACCTGTTGCACCTGTTTCTGAGGTGTGAATCACTCAACAACAGAAGCGAGCGCCACATCTGCCAGGTGTGCGCGATAGAGTGATTTATTTTCGAATGTCTCCTTTATGGTGTACCCTTGGGGTCGTTAAGATAACGATTCGGACGATTGTCATCCACCTAGATTCCTCAGGAAAAGTTTCTACTCGAACACCAAACCCAATTGAATATTCGGTTAAATGTCAACCGTCCAAAATGGCGCCAACTCTCGTTCGACACCGGTCGGCTGTGGCGCTACTGACAGTTGGATATGGGATTCCTTTCTTCTCCGGCCAGCCAAACACGAGCTTCGCGTGCATATGCCACCACCACAAAGCTCATCTCTAAGGCAGTTTGTTTTTCTATCGAACTGCAGCTCACAGCGTCGCCAAGATGTTTGCGGCTATTACGTCGAAAAGAAACAATCGCAAAGATGGGCGAAGGAGACAAAAACACAGCTGACGCTCGCTAAGATGTCTACGCGAAAGGAAGTTTGCGGCGCTACCGAGCGGACAGTCTTGGTGAGAATCGCACGGCAAACGGACGCGTCTGTGTGCCACTATTAGCGACAACACAACCGATTCGGTGAACTTCCCAATGTGCAGTGGTTGGAGAACGATCTTAGTAGCCGTGTGCGTTGCTGCGGCTACACTCACCGGCAGCACAGCCCACGCAGATAGCTGCCCAATATATCTCACCATTTTCGCCCTCGGACGCTCGGTCGAGGATTCGCCGCTGGTGATCAATTGGGGTCCGGGATGTGAACATCCGCCGGAATGGATCGGACTGTACGCGGAGAACCCGGCCCTGTCGAACGCTTCGCCGGTCGCGACAGTCTTCCCGAACGGTGCGCCCGGCGGACAGGTGGTGAGTGAGATAAAGTTTGGCCGTCGGAAGCTACCGGGCGGTTGGAGCTACGAGCAGGTCCTGCAGCACATACCGAAGCGACGGAGCAAACCGATCTGTTTCGATCTGTACCTCACGAGCTACGACGATGCCGGCCAGCTGCAGTACTTCGACTGTCTCAAGATCCGACCCACGTGGATGTTTAGCGAACCGGGGCTTGGCAATGTGTCGCTCCGGGAGCTGTTCCTGCCCGGGACGCACTGTTCCGGTTGCTACCAGACGCGCACCAACGTTGGCAACGCGTTCCTGAAGAAGATCGGCTTCCGGCAGAGCATGGACGTGTGGGGTCAGCTCGTGTTCGGGGTGCGCTATCTCGATTTCTCGATCGGGTACTACCCATCGCACAACGGCACACGCAACTTTTGGATCATGAACGAACACTTGCGCGTCGCATCACTCGCCCCGATCCTGCAGGACATCCGCCGGTTTGTGATCCTGTCCGAGGAGACCGTATTTCTCGACTTCCGACGATTCCCGCTCGGTTTCCACAACAATCCCGAGCAGCATGCGGCACTGCTGTCGCTGGTCGAGCAGGAGCTGGGCGATTTGGTGTACCGCCGGCCGACGGTCGCATCCGGCGAGACGGGGACGATGGACGATGCGGACGGCGAGTCGTACAATCTCACGCTCGGGGATATGCGCCGAGAGGGAAAGTACCTACTTATCGCCTACAATCACGAGGCCAGCTTAAATGGTAAGTCAAGCGAGAACAGACGGGGCACGGTCAATCAGCGAGTGTCTCGATAAGCGATTATTCAATTGTGGACCAACGGTTGTCGTCGGTTGGTGCAGTTCTGTTTCATCTCTCGTCTAGTGCGCCGGAATGACTACGTTGGCTGTTCAGCGTTGCATTGTGTCGTTCGTTTCGTTCTCGAGCAGCTCACCATACGAGACGATAACAAAGAGCTCCACACACAAGAGCGGCGAAAAAAAAAATCGTAGAAGTACGACCGCATGCCATCTGCTCGATTGCCCCGCAAACTTCCTATTTTAGCTAATGAGCATTAAACTAATCATTTCGCTTAGTTCCGACACCGGTGCGTCCTTCGCCCGTTCCGCGACAATGGATGGCTGGACGCATAAAACAAACGTGATCGTGCGGGCACCCGCGCGTGTAGGATCGCGGCAAAGTGTCGAGCTCCATTCAAGGGCCGACAGCGCTCTTCATCGTCGAAAGCAAAAACGTGACGTTGGTAAGATGTGCCACACTAGTGGCAGCCCGTGTGCCCCTTCCGGTTTACCTAGAATGATGCTTTCTTGACGCAGCAGCGGCCTTGACATTCGTCGGCTCGTCCGTCTTGGGACTGTCGTTCCAAGCCCGTTACGACACCGCTTGATCACACCGACACCGATATCGATCGTAGGCCGTTTTTCGTCCTCCCCGTGTTTTGCGAACCAAACCCCAAATACGCCGACACTGACCCACATTCGACCACACAAAACGGTTAGCGCACGACCCAGCCGTGTCGTAATGGATTAAAATTTGTCATGACAAATCGCCAAATCTGAGGACAAACGGTAAAGGAAACAGAAACCAAAAAACAAAAAAACACTCTGTTCCCACCCGTCTGACGCTTTTGCGGCGATGATACTCTTTTCGATATCTGTGTCTGTTTTTGGGGGAATTCGGTACGAGCATACCCCTAACGAACATGCAAACTAGCCCGCGATGGAACGCCGGTGAGAAAGTCGGCGCTCAGTGTTGTGGCTTTTTATAGCCTCCGACTGGTAGTAGACTCCCGTGCCCACATCTGCCGAAATGCCGTTTGCTGTTGCATAAGGCCGGTTTATTACTACCAATTAAACTGCTCCACAATTAGGCGACAGCGGCGGATCCACAGTCTACAGCAACTCACGCGTCGTTGCAAGCTCCGTAGGTCATCCGTTTAGGGGCCACCGGGAGGACAGCGTAATCTTAAGCGTCCATGCGTGGTGGAGCATTAGCCGGTCGATTTCATTCTTGGCAGGGAACTCCACCAAAATGCCATCATCCGTCGGTTTCCACTAAAACGGGAAGCATTTGGTGTGAGAAGGGTGCAAAAGGTCACTGGCTAGATTGACCTACCTTTAGGGCGGTGTTGAATCCAAGCATCGTGATCTGTACGATCTTTGTCACCCGGTTGCTGAAGGCTCCCAACCGCACGCTGTTCGCTTTGTACGGGTAGTCCAACACGATCGCGTAGATCGTGCGGAAGTTGGTGTCCCGCCGGGTGGAACCCTTTGCTGCCGTGTACCAAACACTGCCGGTGAGTGTATCGTTCTGGTAGTCCCAGGGTTGCGATTTGTAGATCGCTTCGCCGTTTACTTTTAGCCAGCTGGAAGACGCTCAAAACGTTGCTCAGTGACGGGGAGGAGATCTGATTAAAGGGTCTATTGCTACCTTACCGTCCCATATCGACGAGCCGCTCGGCAAAGATTGGATCGATGGTGCCTGCTTTGGTTGGGCCAACGTTGATCAGGATGTTACCGCCACAGCTGACCGTGGTGGCGATCTCCCCGATCAGCTCGTCCGTGGTGACGAAATCCTCCAGCCGCGCATTTCCCCGATGGCCCCAGCTCTTTCGATCGATCGTCATTGCATTTTCCCACTTGTGCTTCTGCAGTACGCCGGGGTTGTAGCGATCGGAGCAGGTGTGAAAGTCACCGTGCAGACACAGCGTCCCCATGCCCCAGCGATCGTTCGTAACGATCGTGTCCCGCACCGGGCTGTCGTTGTACAGCCAGGTGAAGAACTCTCTCGCCTTCCAGTACCCGTCGGGTGCCTCCCAATCGCCATCACTCCACAGCACCTCCGGCCGGTAGGTGTTGATAAGTTCCTGCAGCTCGGGCCACACCTTCCCATCGACGTACTCCCGATGGAGGAAGGCAAGGTCCCTGTCGCGGATGTACAGCCGGTTAAACCACTCGAACAGTGAGTAGTACACACCGAACGTCAGCTGCCCGGTGGCGCGAACTGCTCCGGCCAACTCGCCCACAATGTCTCGATGCGGTCCGACGTCCATCGAGTTCCAGCCGAACGTATGCCGCGACGGCCACAGGGTGTAGCCTTCGTGGTGTTTGCTAGTCAGCACCACGTACCGTGCACCGGACCTAACGAACAGATCGGCCCACTCGGTCGCGTTGAACAGTTCCGCCGTAAAGTCGCTCGCAAAGTCTTGGTACGTGAAGCCGGGCTTGTAGTTGCTGTTCATGAACTGCACGTACTCGGTTGTGTTGCTGCCCTTCCAGTTGATCCAGAACCATTCGGACCCGTAGCTAGGTACCGCGTACACGCCCCAATGTATGAAGATGCCCACCTTCGCATCGTCATACCATTTGGGTAGGGGTCGCGCATCTAAACTTTCCCAGGTCGGTTCGTACTTGCCGTCGAGCGCAGTGGTCCGGGCCGGCCAACAAATCAAGCCCCACACGAACAAACACACGGACGTCCTCACTAAACCCATCCTCACTGGACAATAACTCACTTTCGCAGTGCCTCCGTCCAAAGGGACGCCCCAGCCTCTTAAACTGTGCTCACTATCTCTCGCTCGTGGCCTTTCTCTCCTGCACTGAAGCGGCCTATCTAGTAGCACAAATACGCCTATTGACAATGCGCCATGGACAATTTGTTACGAAGATTGATTACGCTTGTTGGCTCATTGGCTTTAACCGATAACGTGTGTGGTGAAGATCAGCAGCTAGAAAGGGACCCCCGTTGTACACACTCTCCCTACTTTGCAGTGCGCTACACTTGCTCCATGGTTTCATTGTGTATTTAAATCTTCTGTCTTGGCACAGTGGTACTGGCCCTTTTTTGGTCATTAAACACCATTTTCTTTTTCTAAAGAGGTCAAACTTATTAGGATCTTTTCAATTTTTAGTAAATTCTCTTCATTAACAAACAGAAAAGTTATAAAAGTATGTTGAAATTTAAATATGAAATAATTCATTATGACCATTATCTTTCCTACTGTGATTTTCTCGTTATATCGTTAAACATCGAAAAACATCGCCGCTCTCAGACGAGCGCGCGAAAACGGAAAGAGACAAAAGCGCTGTGGATCAATTTGGGATTTATCATTAATTTAATCAATTTATGTGATATTTTTCCTTCATTATGTTTAGAGTCGGAAATTGTATGGAAACCGTGGAAAAAGCACTCGAGCGCATTCCTCAAGCACACGGAGCTGGGTGAGTTTATGCAGAATTTATTCGCCCAAAAGCATCCGGACGCACCGCGAAACATCGGCTGGAGTCTACACGGTGTCCAGGGTTTCCAGGGCAGTTACGTAAGTAAACGAGACCGGTAACAAGTTTGGTGCTGGTGGATTGATAACATTCGCTGCCGGTGGTTACAGAACGAGGAAGATGCCACCTATCTGATGCCCGCGGAACGGGCCAGCATCGTGAATCCCAAGCTGATGCAGCTGCTGAGCGGTCCGTGGAGTCAGCGCGCGAATGCGGTGCTGGTGGATTACTTCACCAACACGAATCTGGTGGAGCTGGCGGTCAGCACGAACCGCTACAAAACGCTGCGCAATCCGCTGAGCGAGGCGGTGGTGTTGGACATCCAGTGATGCTTCCACAGTCCAAAGTGTTGAGTCTCTGCGGTAGGGAACGGTTCCGCGTTCCAGCATTCATCGGAGCGCAGGGTGGAAGCAGTGGAGCATTCGCTTAGTTCATACGATTATTAGTATGGTTTCATTGTTCGTTTACGGTACTGAATAAATGTAATATTAAGATGTAGCGCTTAAAATACACACACCCATTTCATGGAAGAATAAAGGAGGAATAACTTATAAACATGCGTTAATTACGGTGGATGCCATCAATCACTGATGCACCGTCAGCATCAGCCTCTGGGTGACGCCTATGGCTAAGGTCATTCCGAATGTTCCGAATGACCCCTCTGCTAACAATGGAGTTTCATACAAAAAGGTGAGCATTGAGCAGAACCGATTACGATAATCAATGTTTACTTTTGACGTGCCTCCAAACCAGAGCATAATGTACCACAAAAAAAACGAGGTTTTGAAGGTGATAAAAAAAGGAATATCTGGCTAGTTTTTGTGCCACTTTTGCTACGTATATAACAGCGGTAGATACCTCCAAAGTGCGTCAGTTCGTAGGGGAAATTCGAATCTGAACCTTAGTAAAGATGGCTACCACGATCAACTGCATCCGTGCGTGTCCTTGGGCTAAGGTTTTAGTACTGATGTGGCTCGTACAGCTCGCCACCGGTGAAGTGAGTTCCGTATGCAAGAAGATACCTGCGATAGCAGCAGAAGACAGCGAAGAAAAGTGCTGCAACATCCCCGAAATGTTCCCGAACGAGACGCTTCACGCATGCATGGGAGAATTCGAACAGTCCAGTGTGTCGCAACTGCAGAAAAGCTGCGTAAGCATTACGGGACGCGAACGCGCTCCGGTTTGAGTGAATTGCCTTTGTCTCGTTTCGAAATATCCAGAAATTTGCCACCTGTGTGCTGAAGAAGCAGAACCTCGTAAAGGCCGACAACCGTTTGGACGCGGAACAGATCAAGGCGTACATCAAGGACAAGGTAAAGGCATCGGACGAATGGAAGAGTCTGATCGAGAAGGCGGTACTGCAGGAGTGTTTGCCGATGGTGGAGAAGGACAATGCGATGGCGAAGCAGATGAAGGAAGCGCTCAGCGACTGTGACCCAATAGCGGGCCTGACAATGGCGTGTGCTGCTGCCAAGCTGTACTCAGTAAGTCAAACCATCCGCAGGATAGACTGAGAAGTTGCAAACTACTAATGGCACTTGGCTATTGCAGAACTGTCCCACCAAGGATTGGACCGGAAGTTAGTATCGCCACGGGTTTAAGTTGTCATGAAAATCGCATTGCGGAAGTCCCCCACTAACACTCTCTCTCCACGACACAGGTCCCTTGTGTGACGAGTGGAAGACATTCTTGTCGAAGTGTTCCACCACGATGGAAGATTTGAACGAAATGTACATGCTGGTAGAATCGCAAAAGATGTAACAGGCTGGTTGAGACACAAACACAGCAAACGTCACTCGGATAGATGTTGGACCATCGGCATCGGCATTGGATTTAGACACCTTTTGGCTTAGGAGGAGGATAACGAATTGCCCCCCTTCACCCCCCAAAAAGTGTGTGACATTTTGAACCAAATAAAATCTTTATCGTTTTTATCTACGTTTTACGCATTGCAAAAGAAAAAAAAAACAAACAAGTTGTTTCTATTACTACCTTTAGCATTAGACTTTGTAACACACTTAGATTGGTGTGATTTAATTATTTCCCCCTGCGATTACCAATCGCGTTTCCAAGCAACGATAATAAAATGATGGGTTTTTAATGCATTTTTAACAAGACACGCATTAGCGTTTCGGGTATAAATTGGCCACTGAGACAGTACAGCGCTTGAAAACAATCGTCTAACATGGACCGGTACGTGGCGCTGCTTGGTGTGATGGTGCTAGTAGTGGTAAGTGTCATCCAGGTGTGCTAAGCGTTGAGAAACCCTGACATTTGTTTATTCGTACGTGCAGACGGTGGAGCAGGCGATGGGCCTTCTTCGGCATGATCCGCTCGGCTGTCACAATGGTACGAAGATTACGGTAGACGAGTGCTGCGCAATACCGGCACTGGCCGATAAGACCATCGTTGAGAAGTGCAAATCCGAACATTCCTTCAAGCCACCGAAGAAAGACGCTAAAGAGCGTGGTCCTCATCCAGGAGCGGTAAGTGCGCTTGACCACCGTGATCATGGCACGTCATTTTTATTTACACTCTTTGCTCGCTTTTAGTGCATCGCTGAGTGTATTCTGAAGGGGATGGGTGCCTTCAAGGATAAGCAGATTGATGGTGCCGGGTTTAGGAAAGCCATCCAACCCGTCGTCAAAGCCAATGCCAACTTTGCTAAATCGATTGAGGATGCAGTTAAAGCGTGCGAACAGCGCACCAACATGGATACGGACTTTTCGGTCAGTACGGACAGTGCCACCTGCAGCCCGGTGGGCAAGCTATTCGTTAACTGCGTTTACGGGACCTTGTTCGAGGTGAGTCTGAGCTGCGCCGGGGTGAGGTTCGGTCGAGAACACCGTGCTCAACATCATTACCACTATGTTTCAGCAATGCCCAACGAGTGTCTGGCAGAAGAAGGACGAATGTACGCTGCTGAAGGACAAGATCAAGAAGGGTTGCCCGTACTTTGCCATGCGCAAACACCGCCGTATGCGTCCAACCTAAATGGCAAAGGTTCGACAAAACCCGTTCGCAACTTAAAATAATAAACAAGCGCAGCAATAAATAACGCAGCAGGCAGTGTGTGGGCAGTTCGGCTCACGGCTTAGCACAACACAATGGACACTGATTATCGCGAGCAGGGTGATCGTAATTGTTCGAAATTAATAAATCCGACAAATGTCCCCAACAATGGTACGGTAACAACAATTGGTTCGGCAGTCTGCATCGCCTGAAAACTGTCAAGGTCGTAGGACGTAGAAAAAGCATTAGCAATCGCCCAATTGGGCTGGGTTTAAATTCAGTCCAAATTGCAGGTAATGTGAGATAGAAAAAGATTCTAGATTTGTGTATAAAATGTGATGGGACTACACAAAATCCAGGCCAGAAGCTACCAAACAGCCACCAAACGAGGAAGTATCTTCCCTGCCTTTGCTGTCTTCGAACATCTCATACGTCCATCGGAAACCATGTTCTCATTTGTGTTGGTAGCATTGGCCATCATTGGCATGGTGAGAGTTGCATTGCAAACCAGTTGGAACAATTCCTGAAGGCTCTCTCCCGTTTCTATACCAGGTCGCCACCCAACCACCGCCACCGGATGCGTCCTGCTTTCAGCCGACCACGGTAACAGCCGATGACTGTTGCAAACTGCCGAAACCGATCGATTCGGCGGTGATGGACAAGTGCAAGGCGAATAATCCACAACCCGGCCAAATGCCAGCACCAGGCGTACCACGTACGGAGGGTTGTGTAAGTAATGGGACGGGTCGTGTCGATGTTCCCACACGCTAATTTAAACTCCCGCCCAACAGTGCATAATGCAGTGCGCCATGACCGAAACGGGTGGGTTCGCGAACAATGCGCTCAACACGGACGCGATCAAGAAATCGATGGCCAGTACGTTGGGTGCGGACCCAAACTTTGGTTCGCTCGTTAACGGAGCGGTTGACACCTGCGCCCGACAGATCCAGAACGATCCCGCCTACAGTGTGGCACCGATATCGGCCTCACCGGACCGGGCTGGGTGTAGCTTTATTCCTCAAGGATTTGTCAACTGTCTGTACACGACGCTGTTCAAGGTAAGGCAGAGCGGGCTCTTGTTGGAATTGGCCTGTCAGCAGTACTTACGACCGGTCATTTTTGCTTTTCAGAGTTGCCCGGCTAGCGCTTGGACTGAGAGTGGCGACTGTCAGGCCTTGAAGACGAAGCTGAACAGTGGATGTCCGTTTTTCCTGCTGATGGGTCGTGGACCGAGACAGTAACCTGCTGATGGGTTGTGGACCTAGACGGCAGGACTGGCCTCTCCATCGTAAAAGTGTTTCTATCCACTAGCATTTGTGTGTTTTTGTGTGTTTGGGCATTACCATACCGTACCAATAAACAGATTGCAATCCAGTGGTACGTTTCGGAGGTGAGTCAGTGCGCTCGGTAGCCTACCGGTTGTTTGCTTCTTGACATTAGGGTGCTACTTTATTACTAAACACTGCCGGTCCATTCTCACGGTGCACACAACAACTCCAGCCGGTGACAGTTCTGCTCATCCTCGTAGTTCCAGTTGATCACCTTAAACATTGGCCGGCTCGGTTTCATGTAGAACGTGTGGTTCCTGTTGATGATCACCTTGGAAAATTTGTTCTGCACGATCGTTTTCGTCGCCGACCGGCGCAGCTTATCGACGGCACTTTCGGTTTCGTTGGCCGTACGCAACCGGGCACCCTCCACGATCGCCCGTCCGTAGATCTTGCGTACCTGGCTGTAGCCGAGCTGTTCGCAGATCCGCCGCATGTACTCATCGTCAAACTGGGTCGCCTTCGGGAAGCACTTCGAGTGCCAGATGCCAAAGCTTTGCTCCATCAGCTCCCCGTACCCGCTGGAAGGAGAGGTTAGGTTTTAATGTAGCGCTCCGAATGATTGTTACGCGTGTTAGGCCTTACGCTTCGTAAGAGTTCTGCTGCAGTGCGTAACAGTACTGTTCGTCCTCCCCGTCCGGGCAATCGCGCTCCTTGTCGCAGACAAAATCGTACGGCACACAAATGTCCGACTCACCGCACCGGAAGCTGGTGGCGTGACACCGACAGACGCGCGGGTTTTCATCCGATTTGTCCCAACAATTGCGCACTCCGTCGCAAATTTTTCCCGGGTCAGTGATTCTACCGCGGGGGAAAAAAACAAGATGATTGAGCGTTCGAAAATGCTTCAGGACATCACCCGACTTACTTCAAGTATGTGTAGCACGAGCAGTCGTGCGGTTCATCCGTTGAGTCCCCACAATCATTCTTCCGGTCGCAGAAGTTAGCCTTATCGATACACCGTTCGTTTGCACAGCGCAGCTGATGCGGTAGACAACCTTGCACAGAGCGAATACGTTGCGAGGTTATTACATGCAACAAGAGCGAGCGAGCGAGCCTTATTCCAATCGTTACTTACTGCTGGTATGATTGCGTGTGGCACACAACGCGGGACTTTCATCCGATCCATCGCCACAGTCCGGTTTACGATCGCACAGCAGCCGCTCGCCAACGCACTTCCCATACCGGCAGCGTTTTCCCGCACAGTGCGGTTCGTCGTACAGCTGTTCGCCACACTTCTCGTTGTGCAGCACGTGCTGGATCTTGTGGTACGATTCCACCAAGCTGGTCACCCGAACAACTTCGTTGAAACCGCAGAGCCCCCGTTTGTGCTGGTAGAACCCTACCGGATACCAGCCGGAACGGTTCGTCTTGCACACGATCACACCGGAGCGTGTCGCTTCTGTCGGAGGAATAAATAAATATTAGCAGCGAGCTAAGCACTGTTAGGCTATAATAGACCATACCCGGGGTGTAACACGACTCGTGATGATAGTAAGGCTGCTTAAGATCCTTATGATAGCACCGAACACGCTCTCCTTGACAGTTTGTCCCATTGAGATGCACTCGTAACGTTTTCGTTCTACCGTACTTGTCCTGTCCCACCGCCAGACATTCACTATCGGTGACGTTTTCACTGCAAGATACCAGAAAAAAAACTGTTCTATAAGGACGTCCTCTGAACACCTCCCTACAACCACAAGCGAATTCCACCTACTTCTCCGGCACAAACGTAGGCAGCACATGGCGACTGAAGGACAGCTTGGTCGCCAGATGCAGCATGACCGTTTCGGCTTCCGGTATGTAGTGGTAGCAGTCGACACGCACCACCTGTTCGTAAGGTCCCTCGATGTTTAGGTACGATTTGGCACCACCGGCCACGACCGCCAGATACTGATGCCGTAGATTGACCAACCGCGTACAGCTGCCCGCCACTATGATCCAGCTCGCATCGATGATCAGCCCACTGCAGATCAGTACCCCGTCGAGGTAGATGTTCGTATTCCACGGCCAGTCGTAATCATCGCCAAAGTTCTCCACTAGCTCGATGTGTGCGTTCTCCTGGAACACGATCTGCGGCATATGGTGTGGCCGATGGATCGGATTCAGCGGGCGAATGTTCACCTGCACCGGTTCCTGCGTGTGGTTGTGCTCGAAGTGCGCGATATCGTGCTCGGTGGCGTTGATGTGTTGGACGCACGAAACACGCAACGCTTGACAGGTGGCATCGACCGTAATGTTGACGTAGTGGTGATCGCCCCTGTTTACAAGCAACCCGGTCGGAAGCTCGGACGGTGAGATCGATAGCAGTGAATAGTTCCGGAAGCCACTGAAAGATCCAAGAATTAATCGCTGTTCAGCGCGTGGTTGTTATCTGAGGTGAACGCTTACGCAAATCCTAGAAATGAGCAAATCTTGCCGACCGCATGCTCGGTTTTCGCTGTCAGTACCGCTCCACACAGCACCTCCCAGGTGCCGTTCGTGTTTTTGGTGACGATACCGGTGTTGCGGAACAGGGTCAGATTGTTCGCATCGAAGTACACGCGATGTCCATCGGTGAGGGCCACTGGGGTGAGAGAATGTAAGCGTAAGTCCGCACCCGAAGCCGGAGCAGATCGCGCATATACTTACAGCAATCCAGTTCATCCTCATGCAGCGGACAGTCCGGATGTCCGTTGCACACCTGCACGCGGGGAATGCAAACCTGACTGACGCGACACGCGTACTGTCCAACCTGGCAGTTCACTGGCGAAAGAGAAACGGTTGTACAATGGGCGTCCCGAAAACCACGGCGTACGAACATCACTTACTGCATCCCAGCTCATCCGTATGGTCGAGACAGTCCGTCTTGCCGTCGCAAATCAGAAAGTCAAATTTGTCCTGCAGGAAGTCTCGGCACGTACAGTTCAGCTCATCACTTCCATCCTCACAGTCGACGATCCGATCGCAACGATGCGCCATATTGATACGTTGGGTGATGCTAGTGAAGTAATGACGATCATTCAACATGTAGTTTACATTCGCCCGCAAACTTCTCAATTGCTTACTTACTTTTTGCAGGAAAACTGCCGATACTGTGCGGTGTCGTTCGGTGGTGCCGTTGGCACATTCGTCTTCGTGTGCATATTGTGTACCGTCAACCGGAACTCGGCTACTCGTTTGTGTTTCTGCTGGTGCATCACGTCCAGATCGTCGAAGAATGGATGCTCGGGAAGCTCCTCCAGTGGGGTTTCCGTAGTGGACGATGGCAGCGGATGTTCCGTGGCAGTGAAGTTCACCACTGAGGAACCATTTTCTGCCCTGGCCTGGCCACGTACCTCTTTAACCGTTTTCTCCAACGCCTTCCAGATCACCTCCGTGGTGGAGGACGTAATCGGTGCGACAAATGCAAACTCTTTCGCCTCTTGGTCGGTATCGTGTACGGGGAAAATGATTGCCGAATCGGTTGTCGTTGCCTTGGTGGGTGTTGTAGGCGCTTCGGTGGAGGACGGCAATTCAGAGCTGGAACTCTGTGGGAAGGATGTCGTGACTTCCAGCGAGATGGCTGCTGTCGGCGTGCTCTGAGCTGTACTTGTTGCGGTGGTAGTGATCTCCGCAGTGCTCGATTCAGATGACACTTCTTCACGAGCTGTCGTTGTCGTGATGGGATCCGTCTGAGCCGTCTTGGTCACGATCATACTCTCCTGCGCTTCTACACTCGCTTCAAAAACGGTGAACGTCGTTGATTCACCCGATTCAAACAAACCGGGCGTGGTGGGTTCTGTGCTTGCATCGGCCGTATCCACCTGCCGACCTTCGTGCACTTCGGAGGCTCGCTGGGTGACAGTTTCATGCTGCGCTTCGTCACTATCTTCATCACCACGGTGTGCCATCGATCGGAGCATCTGATCCATCGCACAGCCCGATTCGTCTTCACCGCCCAGGCAGTTCACGAATCCGTTACACTTCTTCCCCCGCGGGAGACAGACACCACCACCCCAGATGCACCGCATTCCGGGACAGTCGGCACGGGCGGTTCGTGTCGGCAATGGGGCATTCACCTTCTCCGTGATCCATTCGAGGAACAGTGCCACACGCGTATATACGCCCGGTTCGTGCGCTCTGGCACAGCCTTCTCCATGGCTCACCACACCGGCCAGATACCATTCGGCCGGGTTCGACTTACTCTGACACACGAACGGACCCCCAGAGTCGCCCTGGCACGCGTCATGCCCTCCGTCCTCTTCGGCGGCACAGATCTGCAGACTGTCACGGTCGGATTTGTGTTTGCAGTAGCTTAAGATCGGTACCGACACCTGCATCAGATGATCAGCTGTGGAAGACACACAGATGGAATGGCCACCTTCTTTCCGGACGATTCGGCATACTTACGCGCACCACCTCGCTCCCGGAGGGCACCCCAACCGATAGCGGTACAGACCGTACCCGGCTTGGGGCCCCACATCCAATCCCGATCGTCCGTAGTGCGATGCCTCTCGGGCAGACAGATCGGGCGCACCCAGCGGTTGTAGTGGAACGGGTGCTCCACACGCATCAACGCAATGTCGTTGGCCATCAGCGCCGAGCTGTACGCGTGGTGGATGATCATGTGTGTGACGCGCGTGATCTGGACCTGTGGCGCGAAGCTACGCTTGCGCAACATACCCGAACGCACCTCGAAGAAGTGCTGATCGAAGTTGTCGCAGCAATGGGCGGCTGAAATGATCTGCAAGCGGAGACTTACCGTTAGTGACCTGCGAAGTCTTGCAACTCCGGGAGGGTTTTGTAGTGAGAGGAAACCTACCCAATGCTCGTTGTAGATGCTACCACCACAGTGGTACTTGCCGTCCCGGAAGATGCCCACAATGAATGGGTACGCTTCCGGTTCGGCATGGCTACCGCCGACGATGCGCACACTCTCGACCATCTCGCTCTCGTTGGTCTGCCGTCGCGATCGGACACTGATGCGGGCGAAGTGCTGTTCCTGCAGCTTGCTGGTGCCGCATCGCACCGGTGGACACTTGACCTGCACGTACACCCCGTTACACCCATCGCTAAACTCCGGCTGGGACACCTCGCTGTGCGCGCGCTGACTGATGTACGGGCCCGGCAGACTGCCGTGCCCGTGGCTCAGCAATGGTTCACGGTCCTGCGGTCCGACCTCCGCGTCGCACGCCTCCCGTGCCCACTGCGACGGATTGTTACACACCGGGTACCATTTGCCACGGTAGTTGCGATGCAGCACGCCGGACGCGTGGGGCACCGAGTACGCGAGATAGTGACCCAAATCCTTCACCAGCATCGTGCAGTCCTGTTCGTCCTTCCGGTTGAGACAATTGTCGAACCCATCGCACCGTTCGAGCAGGGTGTAGCACATCGAACCGGACCGGTGTGCCGCCCGATACTCGTCCGGCGTGTGGAAGCACGAGAAGGAGAACTTCTCACACCCGAAGCATCCCATCTCGTCCATCCCGAGCGGACAGTCGGCGTATCCGTCGCAGAGCTTGCGCTTCGGCAGGCGGGACACGCACGAGCATGCGCTCTCGTCGCTGCCATCCATGCAGTCCGTCTTCGAGTCACACCAGCTGCTACGCTTTACGCACTGATGCGAACTGAAGCACGGCACCCAGCCCCGCCGGCAGTGATGACGACCCTTGGCCCGAGCCGCCAAAGACCGGCCCGCCGCAAACACCGACGCCAAGTCCTCGGGATCGTCCGGCTCGGGGTGGGATTCGTTTGCCGAATGATGTCGCGCCGGCGGAGTTGGTACCGTGGTACCGTGGACTTCAGGTTGACCGGCCGCGCCATTACCGTGCATCATGGAGCACAGCAGAAAGGGACTATGCGGGTCCGCTGAAGCTTCCGGAGCTCGCGCACCAGGATGATGGAGATTTTGAATGCTCACCGGCATGTTGATCATAGCTGGGAAGAGAGAGAGAGAGAGAAAAAAACAGAACGAGCCTCGATGTACTCTCTGTCGGAGGTGGCATGGAAGAGTTGGCCCTAACGCAACACAGAACACGCACCTTCGGCAATGCGTGGTTGAATGAGGGCATCGATCGCAGGATCATTCAACGGTTGCTTACCTCCGGCGCCCGGATGATGCGGATGGTGTTGCGGCGGTGGCTGCTGATACGGTGGATATCCACCGCCATTCGGGTAGACGTACGGACCAGTGGCAGCAGCAGGCCGGAACCCGTACGCTGCCGGCGATCCTACCGCGTGGGGTGCGTTCTGATAGAAGCAAACCGTGTTCGGCACGTACCCCGCACCGAATGCCGAGTTGACAATGATCTGCGAGGACGCTTTGGTCGCCTCGCCCGTTATCGGTATGCCGGCCGAATGGTGAACTCCCGGCTGGAAGCCACCGTTGGTGACCGGTCTCATGTGCCCGCCATTACCCGACGCCGACCGCAGCTGATCGCAGAGGCTTAGAAAGGGGGCACTCGGTCCCACCACCAGCGACTGTTGCGGTTGTTGCTGATGAACCGATCGCAGCGGATCGATGGACGTGTCCACAACCACCGTTTTGTGCTGCGGATCGTGGTGCATATGGTCGCGGTTGCGTGACCGTGCCATCACAAACTCGTTAATGTTATCTGGCGGATGTTGCAGCAGATCCTCGTGGAACGGGTGGGGTTGTAGCATCTGGGCAAGCTGCAGTTGATCGACGACATCGTGCAGATTCCGAGCAGCTTGCAGTGGACTCTTGGTGGTAGTCCAACGGTTAGACGTGGATGGGGAGGAAGTTTTCAACGTCGCCGGACTGGAACTGGCGTGGAACAGCTCCATCTCAAAGAGATCGTCACGTTCGGTGGTCCGTTCGGTGGGATGCGACGTGATCGTCTCACCGAGCCTCATATGGTCAAACAGATCGTCCAAGCTGCGGATGGAACTGTTCACCACCGGTTTGTGGAGGTTCGGATCAAACACCAACGGAGCGGCCGGTGTAGTGCTCATCGGCTCCGTAGTGGTACTCCACTTGGCTTTAGACGCGCGGTGAGTAAAATCCGTTTCATTCACCAACTGCTCAACGGTCGCGGTCGGTGAATCATGTTCGGGGGTAGTGCTGCGTTCGGAAGTAGCAACACTCGACGAGGCAGGCTCACTGAGGCCAAAAAATACCTGCGGATACGTGACGGTCTCCTCAGTCGTTAGACCAACCTCGTGGAAACCTTGCAGCAGATTCGCCATCTCCATAAAGCGTGCGTTCATCTCCTCCGACAGACGTTGCAGCTTTTCGTAGATCTGATCGCACAGCTTCCCGTTCGGTGCCTCCTTCCGACACCGGTTGTACTCATTCTCCAGCCGCCGGTAGTCGTGCTGGGCCCGGCGCTTGGCACGCTGCAGCTCATCGAGCGAAATGGCATGACGACGGTTGCGGGAACTTCTCGGCAGTACGGGTTCTGCCAGCGCACCTCCGTACACGATCGGCACCATCCCGTAGTCGTATTCGCGCTGAACACGCCGCCGAACACCGTACGTGATCTCCTCGGAACGATCATCACCCCGTGAGATACGATTGGGTACGAACTCGCCAACATCTCTGCGGCGGCGTTGGCGCTCGAGAATTGGCTCGAACTCCTTCATCAGCTCCAGCAGCTGAAGCGAACTCATCAGTACGTCCTGTGCTTCCGCCTTGAAGTACATTTGACGCACCTCTTCCAGCACGTCGTGTTCCTGTGCCGCAGCCGGTTCTACCTCAACCCGGCCCGCCGTTTGCTGTGGGAGTGCTGGCCGTAGAAGACATATTGAGTAGAAGAATAACCTCACATAATCACATCCAGCAGCAAGACATACCTGCAGAGGATACGGTCATGTAGAACCCAAAGGCAATGGCGGACATAATGAGCACTCCACCGACAGCGGTCAGCATCAGGCACAGCATGTTCGTTCGTGCAGCACTCATCGTCAGCTTTTGCATTCTGGCAGCAGAGGACGATAGTTGCTCTGGGAGTAGAGGAGTAGCAAAAAAAAAAACGGGATGAAAGCAGGGAAGTTTGCAAAAACAACCACAACGTTCGAGTTCACGATCACCAATCCCGAGTGTGCGCAACAATGTCCACCCTATCTAGGTTATGCCACGCACCTTATATGCACATTCCACCCTCCCTCTGTCGGGTTATGTTGTTGTGCACCCATTTCGTCGGACAAACATACATCTGGCGCACGGTTCCGCTTACGTACGAGAAATTGGAACCATTGTTTACAAACTTTACCGAGCGCACCAACGCCGTCTCTCATTCATGCCACCTGTTGCCACCTACCGATGTGTTTACTTGTTTACACCAAAGCAATTCGGGGGTATGTTGAAATTTTTCTACTGAAAACGCGCCCGGGAAGTGCTTTGCAGCCCTTAAAAGAGAAAATCGTCCTCGCGGCGATTTTTGGGTCCCAAGAAAGGTGGCAAAAAAGCGGCTCAGTTTGTTCCAATTTTTCATCAATTACCGCTGGTTGTTTGAATGTTTGCGGGTCAGTTTTCGAAAGGTTGTGTTCCCAAAACAGGGAAGCAGACGTGGGGCTGATCAAATGTAGGGCGGTCGACACCGCATGTTGCCTTACTTACCATCTAGTACGATTTGATCGTGTTCCGCCATAATGGCGTTGATTGAAGATTCTTCCTGTTCCTGTTAGAATGCGAATAGCGAAGAGTAGGCTGTGGACACTCAAACGCATAAAACTACACCTCACACCACAAATCACGCTGTATATGCTTTACTGGTTGATTGGCCGTTGATCGTTGATCGAAGCATTCGCACAATGTTCACACTGTTCACACTACAGTTCGGCTGATGTTTTCTGCACAGCTTGCTGTTCGGTTTTGCTTACACTGCGAGACACATACGGGTGAACTCGATTTTGGCACCTGCCTTGGTCGCCTTGGAAACACGATTTGGCACTGCTGAACCACTGTTTCAGCCACGGTGGCTGCCGAACTACTGCCGTCCGTTGATCGATCGTAATGGCTTTTTCGTTGCGTTCGGTCACCAATGGTCGGTCTGTGTCAGCAATTCTTGCACGGCAGGCCCATAGAGTGAATTGTTTTTTTTTTACTGAAGGAACAGTTGCTTGGATAACTAGAAGTAAAATAAGTTGAGCCTGTTACCATAATAGAGGGGGGGGGGGGGGGGGGGGGGGGGGAGGGGTCAAACATAGCAATGTAATTTTTGCGGTGTTCCACCACGTTAAGCTGAGTTTAAATGTGACCAGAACACAGAATTTGAACGAAATATGAGATAAGTTTACGAGCCCTGATTTACGAAGAGCTATCTTACAGGTAGGTTAAGGACTGTTATGGTGAAAGGATTAATCGCCTATGTTGAACATTGTTCAATGTGTTGAAATAACAGTACAACTTTTATTTTTTAATCATACTTACACTTTTACACATGATTAATATCATTTCTTTGCATTTTTTACAAACAATTTTTATATTATCCAAAATCAGTCTGTTTTATGATAACGAATAGCAGAAGATCATTGTCCGAAGGAGATATCAATGATCGTGATAGAAGATCCTGTTATCACATAAGAGTGATGTTGGAGGGTCCGTTTATGCGAAAGTTATACTAAAGTCTAAAATCAGAATTTGGTATTGGGCAGTTTTTATTCTCAACCGATGGGAAATATTCTTCCTTGGTATCAAAAATCCACAAATGAGCCATTTCGAATGTTGCCTTAACCGAAACAGGTTTAAACGAACGCAAGAAACGCAACAACTTACTGTAGAAAAGAAGAAAAAACTAGAAAATTAAATAAACATAAAACAGAAGAAAGTATAAATAAGTATAGAAATAAAGTTACCATAAAATAATATATAAAAATAAGATAGAAATGTTGGTAAAATGTGAAAAAAAAACCACAGACACAAACAGTAGCAATAAAGGAAGAAAAGAAAGAAACACAATTAAAATTTGAATCATTTACACGTGTGTGAACGTTTGTATATTTTTTTTTGCTTTGTTTTCAATATGTGTATTTTTTCTCTCTTGTTTCTTTATTATGTTCAATTCATTTATTAGTGTTATCCATTGTTACGGCGGCCAGTATCACTTCCTATCACCCGGCCCTACTGGTCTCTGTCAACTGCTGTTAGCAACTTGTCCATTTCTTCTTTTCCATCTTTTTTTTTATCAAGAGTGTTTCACATGTGTGTGTTTGTTTGTTTGTGTGTTTTTTTTTACTCTTCTGTGTACGTGTATGTATTTGCGTGTATTGTAAGTTGTTTTTTGTTCTCTTTCACTATTCTTTTTACCTCAATTAGCCCTTTTTCTTCTTGGAAGTGGTAATCAATCAAAGTACAATGACACAATGCAAGAGAGTGAGAAAGAGAGTTGGCTTGCGGGGTGGGTGGGGCGGAAGGGATCAAGGTGGGAAGGGACACCATCCCTTCCTTTTATCGTATCTCCCTCCCCCTCCCAAACCCCCCTCACTATCGTTCATGATGATAATTTCCTCCGATGTGTTTATGTGTGTATGTGTTTCCCATTTGCTTCATGATTTTATTTTTTCTTTACGTCACGATAGAGTTGTGTTGTGTTTCTAGGGTTTTCTTTAATGTGTTAGTGGGATGTTCATAATTTACTAAGCTGTTTATCGTTATAAGATTCTAGATGGAGGGGCTGGGAAAGATGGGAAATGGTAAAAGGGTTTGCAGATCTGGAGGTGTTTTATTTTCATGGGTTGTCATTTTTTATTACTTTTTTTTGCTTTGTTCTCCTCTCTTCTCTTCTCTCTGTTTTCGCTAATAGTTAGTTTGTTTCTTTTAATGCATTTATTGGTGAGTTTCCTTTTTTGTTTGTTTGTTTTTCTTTACTAATGAGAGTGTGATTGTGTGTGTGTATGAGTGTTTGAACTAGAATGAATGTTAGTCTGCGTGTGGGAGTGTGTGTTTTGTATGTGTGTGTTCACTTACGCTTGAATCGTTTCGTTAGTAATAGTAGGGTTACTTTCATGTTTTGTACACTTTTGATTAATTTTCTTGGGTTTGTTTTTTTTTGTTTGTTTCTTCTTCCACAATCTTCTTGTATTTAAAATTTAGTATCATTAAATGTAACATGTTTCATTTCGTGTGTTGTGTGTACGCATGTGTGTTTGCTTTTTTGTTTGCCTTATCCTTGCTTTAAATTGTTTTAGTTTTACTTTGCCCTTTCTTACTTCTGTTACACCACGTTTTCCTCTTTCATATGCGTTTTTGTGTGTGTTTTTTTTTCCAATCACTTTCCCGTTTTTTTTACCGCTACCGCGTGACGGCACTACGTTCTAAAGCTTAGCAATAAACAAACGTCTTTCCCATTCGCCTTTCCTTTCCCTAAATAAACTTTTCGCTTGTTTTTTTCTTCTTGGTTTTGTTTCTGTCTAGGATGCCCCATTCTTACCTTCTTCAATCAACACCCGCACCTATCGTTCCCAATCATTCCGTTCAAGAAGAATAAACCTCTCATCTTCTTTCTTGCTTAAAAAAAAAGAACCAGAGCACGCACGTCCCCGTGCCGCTGGTAGCATACATACACACATGTAGTAAACATTCTTGGTCAAGCACATTGTCCAACATAAACATCAAACGTAAAATATGTACGAATCTGGAAAAAAATAAAACGAACAACGTGTCTTATGCCTTAAGGATGCGGAAACTCCTTGTGGTTACATCTCAGAAGTGGGATACCGTGGAAAAAATGACGACCAAGGCTAAGAAACAGCCATTATTGCGCAAAGCGCCTTGCGAAAAAGTGAGGTTAAGAGTGTGAACGCAAGCAAAAGAAGATGCTGCTACGAGCACGCTTCAACAAGAGCTTGGAGCTGTTGAAGAAGAGGCAACGAATAATTGGAGCTCAAGCAATGAATCTCCATCCTCCTGTTCGAGGAGTTTGTTCAACAAATTCAGTGGCAATAATGGCGATCACATTGTACTCTGGTGCACGGAATTAGAGTGAATTTCCGATTCGCAAAAGCAACGGCTCCAAGGTATGCTAGATCATTCGACATTGAAAACTGATCGAAACCTTCAGTAAACATCACTCATAGGCAACACATGGAGATTCTTAGTGATCATTCTTGGTGATCATCTTGGAAAAGTCCAATCAATGGACTCGAATTGTCGACATGATATCCTAATGCCGAATTCGAATCTAAACATCGAAGTTCACAAGTTTCCGCACCTTAAGAGAGGGTTATCGAAGAGGAGGGGGCCACCCCACTTCCTGCCACGAGCAACATTGTCCAACATAAGCCGAGCCAACGTAAAGTATGTACGAACCTGAACGAAAGAAAGCGAAACGTCACTTGCCGTTTGGTAAAGCGAAAAGGGAACAAACGTGTCTTATGCCTTATGGATCCGGACAAAACCCCTAGTGATTACAATATATGTATGTATATATATATATATATATATATTTATATAGTTACGTACTAATGGAGTTTTTTTTTGCACTAGTTACAGTACAAAATAGAAAACAGAATATAATACACGAGAAGCGCAGGAGATAATTTACGGTTATTAATAAAAATAATAATAAATAAACGCGCCTAAAACAGGAGCCAAGAGAGGGAGGTCAAAAAAAAAAAAACAGAGGGCGCAACGCAAACGGGGCACGGTTGGTCTTTTGGTGTTAAATAAATAATTCCTTCTTACATAAAGCAAAACGTTAAATTGCCTCCGACACACAGGACATGCTTTTTTTTTTCACCGCAGCCCTGACTGCGGGTTGGAGCTGTGGCCCCTTTGGCCCACCAACCCACAGACCCACACACTCACACGGTCACGCGTAAGCAATGCAATTTTATTAATTTAACTGTACAATTGAACTTCTGAACCGTGCTGGCACCGTTTCCCAGTGCCAGCGGGGCCAAGGTTCGTGCATTGCGTATTGCGTGTGTGGTGGTCGTGCGCGTGTGGTTGTGGTGGTTCGCACTAGAGCAGTTTGGCGTGTTTCGCTAAAAGAGGATGACTGTTTGTTCTATTGTTTTCTTTTGTTGCTTTGCCGGGATGTTAATAAAATAAAGTAACGAACAACGTGCTCGACGAAACCCTTGCTAGGATAATATTTGTTTTGCTTGCTTTTCGCTCTCTCTCTCTCTCTCTCGTGCGCGCGCGCTCTTTCTATCTTCCTCTTTGCTGCATGGTTAGTATGCCCTCACTCCTGTTTTCACTACACTAAGAAGGACACTAAGCGTACACACACACTCACCAAGCACTCAAGGCTGCGGTAAAGGTGGTAGCGTCGTGACAATGCGAGTACCTGATACGATAGATGCTGTGTCTTCGTGTGAGACCCGTGTGTGTGTGTTTTTTTTTTTTTTGTTGCAATCCATTGCTATTTTTTT
This sequence comes from Anopheles marshallii, assembly GCF_943734725.1. Taxonomy (NCBI): domain Eukaryota; kingdom Metazoa; phylum Arthropoda; class Insecta; order Diptera; family Culicidae; genus Anopheles; species Anopheles marshallii. The sequence continues at coordinate 63,123,137 of NC_071327.1, forward strand.
TCCTGAAAAGCTGTACACTTAAACTAAAAACCCTGGCCACTTAACAAAAAAAAGGGGGGAGGGGGGAGGGGGGTTGGGGAAAGGATTCGGCGCATGGTACACCCATCGAGCTACCCAGTTGAAAAAAAAAAAACAAACCCGATGGGAAAACTAATAAAATAACAACGAACCACGCACATCCCCCTTGGGAGAGCGACGACGGGAATTGGGGGTGGGAAGTGGGTGGTTGTGGGGGTAGTGAGAGAAATAGGAAACGGGAAATGCCCACCCGCACACTACCACTGTATCGTACTACATTAATTCTATGCTTCCTATCCCTTGCTCCTTACGCGCCCTCTTCCCCCCGCCAAATACCGCTCTCCACCGCTCCTTCTTTCCCATTTCGATCCATTCGGTCCGTGCGCGAGATGATGCGCTGGGTTTTGCCTTTTCCCTTTGTGGGGCGGAGAAGCGGTACTTAATCGAACAGTGCTGCCAGAATGTCGTCGCTGTTGGCATTGTTGCTGGAACCGCTCGACGGTGGCGTGTTCAGGTCCGGCGGGTCCAGATAGGCGAGCAATTCCATCGGATCGCCGATACCGTTGTCCGGTAGTAGCTGTTGGCGAGAGAGAGAGAAAAACGAATGCAACCGATTAGCCTTTTCGGGGACTTTCGATTCCTAAGGTGGTTCATTGTAACACTTACGTTAAGATCATTGCCACCCTCACCCTCAATAACGGCGGCCGGATCGAAGTTGAGATCTGCCGGCAGATCGACATCGGTGAGACCGGCCAGCGCGTTCTGGTGGCTTTGCTGTTGCTGCTGTCCCATCATGGTGCCCAGCGAGAGCAGATTCTGCTGCTGCTGCTGCTGCATCATGCTCTGGGGCGAGTTCATCATGTTCTGGGGCGAGTTCATGAGGCTCTGCGGCGAGTTCATGATGTTCGCCGCCGGGTTGTTCGGCCCGAGGCCCAGATTTGCGTGCTGCTGCTGTTGAGGTGAATGAAGCTGCATGCTGTTGTGGCCGGCATGGCCGGGACTGTGGTTCATGTTGCCGCCCGTATTGCTACCGCCACCGTTCACGCTGTTGGTGTTCGGTTGGCCGGTACCGGTCGCGTTGCCGCCATTGCTGCCGGTGGACTGTTGTTGCGGGTTGGAGGAGTTGATGTCGTTCGCTGGTGGTACGCTCGGCGGTCCACCCGGCGTCATCGGATGTCCGGATGAGTTACCACCGCCCGGTGTGTGGGGTGTGTGCGGTGTGTGGGGCATCTGGTGGGTAGGAACGGATACGTTAGACTCACGCATCCAGTTAAAATTCACACACAATACTTACCTGATCGTTTAAAGATTTCTCCATCGCGTTTAGCGGATCGAGCGAGTTAACCGAATCGCTCAGATGGGCCAACGGGTTACCACCGTGGAACTCACCCCCACCGGGTGTTCCCGGACCATTATTACCCACACTGCCTGGACCGCCGGCCGCAACGGGGTTCGTTCCCGGTTCCTGCTTGATGATGGGATTTCCGTACGAATCGTACTGCGGTGTTCGATTGTAACTACAAAAAAGCGAACCAAATGCAACATTTCAATCAAAAAACATCGCCAACTAGATCGGGGGTTTGTTTTCCGGCTCGGTAACTTACTTCGATCCCATCATGCTACCACTAGCGATCGAGCTCATGTCCGGGCTCATGTAGGGGCTCATTGCGTTCATGTTGTCCCAGGTTGGGAGCGAGGTGGAACCGGGCGACATCACCTTGTTGAAGTGTTTCGCATCACCACCATCCGGGTCCGGTTTGATAACCGGGAGCCCGGGTGTACCAGCGCCCCGCCCATTGCCACCACTGGGTTCTGATGGTACCGGGGGTTGCTGTTGATGCTGCATCGGTGGTTGTTGATGCTGTGGATGTTGCTGCTGCTGTTGCTGCTGCTGTGATGATTGTTGCGGGTTAAGACTACCTCCGATGTTAGGATTGTTGAGACTGCCCGGTGGTTTGATTGCTCGCCAGTTTGCCTGCGCATCGATGATCACCTCCTCCGTATCCATGCCGTTCGGGGTGTTGGAGGAGTTGAGCGTGTTCAGTATCGCCCACATGTACTGATCAATCTCGAGCCCTTCCGTTAGTGCCGGTTTACTGTGAAGCGTACGAGCGAAAAGGTAAGCACCGCTCGGTAAGCAATGGTGCAGCGGACGGACGGTAATACTTACTTGCACACTGGACACCGCCAGTTGCCACGCTCGCAGTTCAGCGCGAGATACGCTTCCAGGTCGAAACACTGGATGTGCTTACAGTCGTGACCCCGCGCTGGCAACGTTATCCGCTTGGAGGTTACTGTACACTTTAATGATACCTGTGGCGAATAGGAAATAAGTCGTTTAGTGTCTGCTCTTTCAGGATGGAGCCATCAGCCGCCGGCACCACTACCTTTGCGGACGTTGCAGACGCCTCTGCCGCGAGCGGATCTTTGTCTGGGCCACCGCCGAGCGGTTGATTCGGGTTCGTTGTGTGACTCACGGCAAAGTTGCGCTTGATTTTGGCCACCGCCTGTTCGGCGGACAGTAGGTTACGCTTCAACAGCGTGTGCAGCACATGGTTTACCGACGGTCGATGTACCAGCTGCAGTACGAACAGATGGGACTGAAGCAAAGGCGAAAAAGATGTCGTTAGATTGAGGAAATCGTTTCGAATGGAAAACAAAAAATTGGTTGTCGCCCTGCAGTGAGGGACACTTACGCAGCAACAGGTGCTGACGGTGATTTGGATCGTGTTGCGGCCGGGTTGACAGACCTGCTTCAGGTAGAGCGGCCGATGGGTGTTTTTGTTGTCGCCCCGATCGATCTCGAGCGGTGTCGAGTTTGCAGACACCTGCACGCTCGCCGGCCAGTTCGTGTTCATCTGTCGGTCCTCGTGGTGGAAACACTTCAGCTGCAGCTCGAGATCCGGCCGGCACATGAGCGTGTTGTACACGGTCGACTTCAGCTGGAACACATGGTTGCTGACCGCGAGGTTATGCTCCAGCCGGAACGGTGGCAGCAGGATGCCGTCTCGCACCGGGAATGTCAACCGCAGTTCTTCATCTTCTGGAAGGTAAACGCATCAGTTAGAAAACTCCATCTTTTGTTCCAGGGACTGGCTCACGGGTCAACACTTACTCTGCGGCAGGTTGTTTGGCTTCACGTCCGGGTTGGGGCTGATGTAGGGCGTCATGGAAGAGGCGGGCGTCAGTGGTGGTGTAGGATTGCCCGGTACCGGACTGTGCTGGAAGTTCATGCGAATGTCCGGCTGGTAGCCCTGCATGTTCTGGTAGCCCGTGTTGTAATACTGCTGCTGCTGCTGCTGCTGCGCCTGCTGCTGCTGGTGCTGCTGGTGCTGTGGGTGATGTTGCTGCTGCTGCTGCTGCTGATGGCCCATCAGTGGCCCGGGTCCACCGGGCGCCCCAACCGGTCCACCCACACCCACCCCCGGTCCACCGTAGGGTGGCGTATTCTGGCGCTGCTGCATCATCGGAGGACCGCCGCGGTAGCTCATCGGACCCATCGGCCCATGATGCCTGCCATAGCCGGCGTTCGCTTGCATCGGTAGGGGAACACCAGCGGCAGCTGCTGCGGCTGCTGCTGCCGCCGCCTGGTGCGGTGGGAACGGTCCACCCGCACCCGGCATTCCCTGTCCCTGGCCCATGCCGTACATTGACCGCTTCTGCGCCATCTGCATTTGGGGGTTCGGGTAGGGGGCCATCCGCCGTGGGTGCTGCGGGTATCCGTTCGCCATACCCTGCATCTTGGACATCGGTGACATCTGGTTCATCTGGCTGAGCGGATTCATGCCGCCCATCTGGGCCGCCGCCATACCGTTCATGCCGCCGGCACCACCCGGTCCCATCTGGCCACCACCGGCACCGCCCATACCCATGCCCATGTTCATCATCTGTGCCATCGGGTTCATCTGCTGATGGTGCCGTCCGTATCCACCACCACCCGCACCACCATTACCACCGCCCGTACCGGCAACACCACCGCCCCCACCACCACCGCCACCCATCTGATTCATGCCCGGCATGCCACCGGTTGCGCCGCCACCCATCCCAACGCCCGCACCGGACCCCATTTGACTCATTGGTCCCATACCACCGGCACCACCATTTCCACCACCCATCTGGTTCATGCCATTCATCTGGCCACCCATACCGCCCATTTGGTTCATGCCGTTCATCTGATTCCACGACGACTGCGAATGCATCGCCATGTTGTTCATCTAAGAAAGGACACGAATGGAAACGCTTTTAGTTTGGAAGGTTCTCGTCCGACGTTTTGATTAAATGCTGCTACCTGTGGATTGTAACCGACGTCCATGTTGCCCTGCTGTCCGCCGGCCGCTGCCACCATACTTTGACTGTTGAAACCTTGCTGTTGATGCGCACCGGCAGCTGCTCTTCCAGTCGTTCCAGCTGCCGATCGCTGTTGCTGTTGCTGGGTTGTGGCGGCCTGCAGTTGGCGTTCCTGTTTTGCGTATCCCTTCTGGGTCTGCTGTTGCTGCTTCACGTCGAGGTATCCGGAGGCAGCTTCCGGATGCAGTGTCCCTCGATGGTAGTCTGCTGATGGTCGAATGGAAACGAGATTAATGCGTGTTAAGGGAACGCTTTCAACCGCTTCAATGCTCTGCACAGTGAAAAGTGTCGAACGTATTGCATAACTCTAGGCGCTACAATTTCTCCCGACGGTATGCAATCGGCGCTACAAAAACATCTTTATTTGTAGCTTGTTTGGCGCTTTTCGCGCGTTTACTTTCAACGGACACTCGTACCATACATACCGTGATGGGGATTCTGCAACTGCTGGTAGTGATGTTGCTGCTGTTGCTGATGTTGTTGCTGCTGATGCTGCTGCTGTTGAATGTCGGGATAGCCGCCAATGTAAGGAGATCGACGATCACCCAATGTTGGAGCCCCTAGGGAGCCCCCCTGGGCACTCATATCTCAGCCATTGCTGTAAAGGGCAAGCACAAAACCGAACAAAAAAGATGAAGTTAGGAAGAAGCGTGATGACAATGCTACCCTGACGTCACGCGATGTACAGCCCGGTACGGTTCGAGATTTTGCGTTGGATTTCATTTCCTCCAACACCATGACGTCATGTGTATTGCGCTTTCCCGTCACACCGTGCAGGATGTCTGGCCATGTCGCTTTGGGAAGTTTATTTTAGTCGTGGGAGTGTTGCGCTGTGCAAAGACAGTAGTCCGGATGGAGTAGGATGAGAAGGGAGAGTGTGCGTGGGACGTGTAGGGAAGTTATCCGCGGGATGGATCAATGACGGCGGGAAGTATGGCGCTCGCTAAGGCTAGGAAAATACGTTCGAAAGTGTGGGCGCTTGTAGTACGTAAATGTCAAAGGGCTTGTAGAAGGTTTATTTGAGTTAGCGAAAGGGATAAGCCTGTCAAGGCATTGCGTTGCATCATGTCTGCGTCATTTTTGGAAGTGATTTTATCCCCGTTAATAACGGTTGCTTCAGGAAATGGTTGGAAACTTCACTGGAAACTCACCTGGAACGAAAAGCAAAAACAAAAAAGGCTATTAGAACGCACGGTTTTTCGAAGAATAATTATGAAACTAGTAGCAATAAGAGGTATTTCCAAGGCGTACAAAATTGAAACATCATCCTGTTTGAATTCTCCGAACGCTACTTATTACAATTACTACCAGCCAACGCGGAGAACAGCCAGCATAAACAACTTCCATCTATTAATACTTCGCATGCAGTGCATGCCCATTCGCGTACTTGACTCTTAACCCTTCCCAAAACACCACACCACCCCCCCCCCCCCCCCAATCAGGTGGCAAAAATCAACACCAAAAATACTTCCACCGGTACATAATGTGTGTATTTGCCTTTTTTGGAGCAGAGAACCGAAACCGTGCGGCAAAGCGAGGTGGTAGAGTTAGGTGGCAGCAGTTTGTAAACGATTTAACACAACCGATTATCCAAAACGCATACACACGCACCCACAAATCCGGGGTGAAGGGTAGGAAAATTCAAACCTACAATCGGGGGAGGGGGGTAATGGGGGATTGGGGGTGGTGGGGGAAATTATCCCGAGAGACGCTTGATCCGCGTTGCGAGTTTTTTTTTTGCTCTCCTGTTTTATGTTTGTGTTGTTTTCCTTGCTTGTCTTTCTTGTTTTTTTTTTCCTGCTGTTGCCTTATTTTCCATGTCCACCAACACTGGGTTGGGATGATGCTATATACGAATTTCAAATGGATAAAATAAAAACTCTCACGCGCAGTAGAAAGAAATGCGGATTCCGCACCGATAAAAAATAAAACACTTCTCGCATGCGAGTACCGGAAAATCCGTCCACGAGGGAGAGTGTGTGTATTGGGATCGGATAAATAATTTGGCAGCGGGCGCATGGTTAGCTGCTGTTTGCTGCTTTTGCTTGCCTACTCGCAAACCATCCCCCACATCTCTCCCCCCCGCCCCTCCCCGGCAGTTGGTCCACAACCAGCCCCAGCAGATATGCGGTGAGGGAATATTATTTATAAATTAAATCGAGATCGAGCGCTACTATTTTCCGCGTCCATTCGTATGCGAACCATGCGCACCATTGGGAAAGGAAACCGTGGCGGGGGGCGAAAGGTAATGAGGGTTTTCCTTTTTCCGCGTTTGCGTTCGCTTTATGGGGCGGTTCGTTCATGAAATTAATTCAGGTTAAAACGTGCCGCCCGGTCCCGGCGACCGCAGCCAAAAATCCCCACACAGCAGCCGGTCGGGCGTGTGAGCGGACGCAAGCAACGCTGTTGATGGCGTTGATGATGGCGCTGATGACGCCGATGAATGAGGTCAGTGAAAAGGGGAGGGGGGAGGGAGGGGGGGGGGGGGTTGAGGAAACGGGGTGCCAGTTCCCACCACTGTCATGACTTCCGGTTGTCGGTTGTCTCCCTTATCGCAATGAGCGCACATTTCGATAGTTTCCAGTCGAATGGACACAAACAGATACGCGGGAGTGGATTGAAACGTGCCAGTAATGAGGCGTGTGAAAACGCGGTGGAAGCTTTAAATTTTGGCACTTGGTTGGAAGTTGAAGTTAAATTATTTTCCATAATACAATTTAAACCACCGTTCAATACATTAGTTTAATGGTGACCCAATCGGGGGGGTTGTTGAAGGGTTGAAGAAACCAAACTGAGCCCAGCCATCCAAGCAATGCCATTTTGGTCGCCACCGCTTGTTACGCAGATAATCGTTATCAACGGTTTAGATTTTACGCATTGAGTGCTTTGATTCGCGTTGGGAAGCAGAGATTGAAGATAGGTTTGGTGGAAACACAATTTGTAATGGAAACCAGTTTGTGGTGTGGGCGAGATTGTGATGTTTTGTTCATTTGCTTCCTAATCTCTTCATTACATACATTTGTTTGTTGCAGTGTATCGCTCTTAACTTTAACTTTACTTTTACTTAACTTTTCTTTCCTTTGTTTCTACCAGTCTTTTTTCTGCTCGTACTTTCATTATTTTTTTACTAATATTATATTTAATCTATTTTGTTGTATTTTCTTTTAATATTTTTTGTCTTTTTTATGATTATTTATACTTTTTATTCAAATTAAAGGAGTAATTCTAATTTTTCGCAATATGTTGGATTATTTTGAATTAATAGATATAACTAATGTAAAGTTGTATTAAGGAAAATAGTATCATTTGTAGGAACAAACAACTCTATTCAACTTCAAACTCAGCACAACGATAACAAAATTAATAGCACAATTAAAATGCGACCAATCCGATCGTCATCACCTGATCGAGTTTAAAAAAAAAAAGATACAAAACGAACAGGACAATATGCGTTGCACAACAAACACAAAAATGGCTACCGATAAACACATACGCACACACACACACACACACCCCTTCGCCCCAACAGAACAGGGGCCAGGGTGGGCAAAGAAGTTAAAAAAAGGAATGAAGAACAAACCAAACAAAACATTTCCGAACAAATAAACAAAATTAAAAAAATCACACGCACACACAGAAAAATGACAATGTTAAACACACCGACAGAATTGGGGGGGAAGGTGGGGTGTAGTATATTTATTTAATAGTATTCGATGACTGTTGCATCGTTTTCCATTTCTCTCTTTGTCTTTCTCTCTCTCTCCTTCTCTTAAACACACTCACACCCGGCCTTTTATTGCTTACTTTGCCCTGTGGCCGTTCCGGTCCGTTTGCATGGTAAAGCGCCCGCTAATGGGTGGTGGGCCGGGTGACACAGGTGGCATCCGTGGGTGGGTGGCCGCCCGGGCGGTAACTACAACATTAAAATTGGGTTGCGATGCAATGAACAGTAAATCGCATATGACAATTATCCGCTTTACCGAAGTCATTCACTTCTGCCGGGTGGAACTGATTACCGGTCCCCGGAACGGCCGGGCAAACACCAACCAATCGAGGGTTTGTTTGATGAATCATTACGGCGGTGGCGGTAAACGGCGGGTGGGATTTGGTGAGAATTTTCCAGCATTATGAATGCTGGAGGTTTCCGCTGCTTTGCAATGTTTTAATCAATGTATCAATAATGCAGATAGCCCCGTTTGTGTGTGTGTGTGCTTCTATTTGTGTGCAATGGGACGTACCCGTGTGTTTGCCACGAGCGCAAATCGATAGACAATGTAAGGACAATAAAACAATCGAAGCAGCATAAAATCATATCAAATATTAACAAACAAAACATAGAAAAGGACGCATTTTAATAATATAAACCCTTAAGGTACGTTTGACACATGTGTGAAATGATGAATTGTCATAGAGTTTTAATTAAAATACGCACCCCTAATGTAGTGTAAATAAAACTCAACGCCCATCCCCACCCCTGGTCAGAATAGAAACAAAGAGTATGGCGGGGTTGTAGTGTTTGCTGCGTTTAGAGAAGCCGCAAAATTAAAATTAGATTATGATTTACGGCACCACAACATATTTCGTAACCCAAAACCCCCGGCAACGCAAGTGTGTGTATATGTGTGGTCTACCCGAAGGCCGCCCGAGTGGAAACAATGTGTCTGTGCTGTGCTTTGTTTTTTTTTTTTTTGTTTTTTGTTACGATTGTATTACACCATTAGAATCGAATCGGGAGGAGAACAACGACAACGGTATGATTTAATATAACCCTCTAACCATCACCATAAGGTGGTGGAGTTCTTCGCTGACGTGCCATCACCCATCCCGCACTGCCCTAACCACGAGGCGCGATGCGATGTTTTTTAAGGGAAATAACGAAAAAAAAAAAGGCTCTGAAATCACATAAATCCAAACGCGCGCACAATACGTGAGTTAATTTATCATTATGCTGCACTGACCCAGCCCGATAAAGCGTTAAATAGTTACCGCTGTAAACACACACACACGCACGGGGGGGGGGGGGACACCGCGGGTGGAAAACAGACGGATGGAAACACTTCCCACGGGAGACACACGCACACGCCACACCGCATGGAAACATATTGAACGTGTTGGGTGGGAAAAACGGATGGTTAAAAATCACAATCATCCCCGAGGGGTGGGCACGGGCAGTCACAAAGGGGTTTTCAATCTATCTCCCCTTTTCCCAACTCCACCAGGAATTTAATTCCCCTCCCCCACAAAGCCGATACACCGGTGCGCCAAAAGGACACAAGTGTGTGTGTGTGTGTTTGTATTCGTTCACGAATCGATAGGCGCGCAAACACAGGAGATCAGGTGACACGATTGTAATGTAATTTAATGTTGGAAAATGTTAATTATAAATTATACATTATTCGCCTCATTCGGTCCACACCCCGTTTTAGTGGATGGACCGGGCGGCCGGGTATCGTTTGGTTTTGACATTAATATGATACGAACGGCATACTTCCGGAAGGCGCTGATGGTGGTGGTGGTGGTGGATCAGCAAATGGTGGAAAGTCAAATGCACATCATGCCGCGGTGTGTCACACACCACCAATCCGCGTGCCGACGCTTTACTGACCAGCCATGGATGGACAACTGGACAAACGCCGATATAAGTAAGCAGGCGCTCATTTGCGATGCTCGTTCGGGGAGGATTTTTTTTTTTTTGCATAAAAGCGCAGACGTGTGGAAAATTTCGCACCCAACGCTTTTCCCAATGCTTTTCCACCTGCGTTTCCCTCTCTTGCTGTTGTTGATTTTGGTACTGCATACCTGCAACAGCGCACCTATTTTGATTAATTTGAAAATTCATCAGCACAGTTCGGACACAACCCGCGACACTCACGGTGCGGTTTTGTGTTATTATGTGTCTGTAATTTTCGCATTAAAACAAACATTAATTGGGGCTGTTTGGGCCGATTTTTTTCCTTGGGGGGGCAAAGCGTTGGTGGTTCGTTTAAACTGTTTATCAACGCTAGATTGTTTCATAATTCCCGCGTGTTTGGTGTGGAATGTAGTTTTAGGGCGATCATCGGCGGGTAGTCGTCTACTTGCGTACGTAGGTTTGGCCATTGTAGTTGGAATTGCAATTGAAAACAAAATTATTACATTAGCACTAAAGCCAAGCATATAAATTAGAAGGCGTATGATGAATTTTGTTAATAAAGTGTTCGTCTGATAACTTTATTTATCAGCGATTTGTTTGACTATGCAACCTTAAGATACGAGTTTAACGCGTTTCGTAACATTGTCCGTTATTGATCCTGAAGAGGATATTTTTTTCTACGTTTCAAGGATATTGGGGAAACGGAATAGATAAGTTTCGTTGAACCACTCCGATGCATGTAGTACCTTTTTTGGGGTGATTTTAATCCACAAACCCTGCAATCTGCTCTCACATTCCCAAGATCTACTTTATATCTCTGGTAGAGATAATGTTCCTCATCTCTGGTCCCTTTTGGAACTACTCGGTTGTCTGATCCTGAGACTGTTTCTCGATTAGTTAGTTTATATAATTTTCTTATCCACCTCCAGACCCAAGGATTTTACCGATGAAACAATCTCCTTAATCACTACCGAATTGAAGTATTGGGTTCCAGTCTTTCGAAGGTCTACCTTCAGTTACAACCTCAGTCAATAGCTTCTTTCATTCGAGGTTAGTGATAACGATGTTAATGAGGTTCTTCCAGAGGCTTTGCTAGCAAGCACCCCAAAACACTCAAATGTTAGAACACGCGTCTGAATGTATTTTGATATTTTTTACATAGTATTCAATTATCGTTTTACTCTGACACAACATTTAATCAAATTAATAACATGTCAATTTAAATAGAAAATATAGCAAAAACTTCACTGATTTGTGTCTTTGGGTATAATTAAATTTGTTTCGAACGGATTCGCAGACCAAAAACTGGGGCTGCTACTTAAGAAAATTAATCTCAACATTAATTGGAATGGATAATTAAAAATACAAACACCACATACGTGCACGTGCAACAAGTAACAGCCAAATTCAAAAGCCACCCCCCACCCCCCCTCCCTCCCCCTTTTAACTTGTTGTTTCTCATCAAAACCGATGCCGAAATGTGTTGATTTCCCTACGGGAGCATGTGCTACCGGTAATTGCAAACACAACGTGTCGCACCGAAAAAGGGTTCCCTGTTTTCCAATTTGCCGCTTACTGGATGTCCTGGAGGGAAAACAAAATGGGGAAAAGGATACTTAACACAAGCAACACCCAGCGCAGCCACCAGGACACCCATTCCCACTAATCCATCTCCGCAACAACCATTTTGACCGATCAGCTAAATCAACCATCTTTCCTCGCACGCTCGCTCGGAATGAAATGGCGTTACGTACGGAGCGCCGTGGGTGGGTGTCATTTTTATTATTTCAATTTTTTCCACCCGCTCCCAACACCGAACCGTGCGTCATCTTCACGAACGCATCCGCTTTTCGCCTTTTGCGTCGCAGCAGCGCGGTGGGTTTTTGTAGGACCGAAAGGCCGATAAAATATCTCCAATATCCTTCGTGCCACACCAGTCCCATCCATCCATCAATTCTGTTTTTCATTCCCTATCTCTCGCTCTCTCTCTCTCTCTCTCTCTTGCTCTGGCAAACACAGAAGCGAAGAATACAATCAACATCATCGCCACCATCGGTCCTTCGCATCATCGGAAATGGTATAATAGTGAGGAAAACAAAACAAGAACCAACACACAAAAATGGCAGAAAACGGTTTCCTTCATCAGACCCACCCACCCACTCGAACCCATGTCGCCGTGCACGTGCGTGCGATATTGCGTAGTGCAGCAATACGGGTGTACGCACACAACTTTCCATTCCTTGGGCGACGAAGGCCACTTCGGGTCCGATTTTTTTTTTCACCCTCCGGGGACAACCAAACACAGCGGCCGGTATGGTTTCACATTATCTTTGATTATATCCTTGATCCCATTTTTCCGCACTCGAATGTATTTTTCCCCCACCGTTTTTGTTGCCTTCTCGGAAAGTCGTCCCGCTCCGTTCTGCTTCGCACCGTCTGCACCACCACGCAAACGGCAAAAGGACATTCAGGTCTAAAGCTACTTCGTCCCTTTTCTTTATCCCTTCCTCCAACCGCAACCTCCTCCCTCCCCATCCTCCCCCCACGAAATCGGTCGTTCGGTAATCTTTCCTTCAATTCGTGGAAATACACGGCAAACACTCCTCGGGCATCCAGTGATTTCAGGACTACTCTCGTTCCGATGGAAAAAGCTCGCCCTAACGAGGTTTATAAAGGCAGCAGTGTATTAGTACGGTGAGGTGAGCATTTGAGCAGCTCACGCTGGTGAGCGATGGCGTCCCTGAGCTCACCGTTTCCACTTCCCGATCTTGTCGGTTAATAACGACATAAATATGGTCCAAAACAATGTACCTAAGCGATTTGCTTGCGTACCAATACAAACAACCGTGTCCACAAACACACACACACACACAATGGACCATAAAACATAAACACACTTACGTAGTCGAGCGTCATCTTCTCGCTCTGGCCTGCTGGTCGCAAAACAGCCCGAGAAAGGCCCGAGAAATCGAGACACAAAAGCCGAACAAACATATTTAATGCCGCGTGTTTTCCACGCTCTCCCTTTTCCCCATTTTCTTTCATCCCCTGTTTATGACCTCGCAAGCACACACACACACACACAGGGGATGCAACATTGAAAGGGACGATCTAAAAGGACGATGTTTCCTGCTCACCTTCGCTAGCTCTCTTTCTCACATTCGCGTACAAACCGTGAGTTACCACAACTTTTCTCCTTCCGTGGGGAAATGGGGTAATATTTCGCACCCCTATTCAATGATGGAAAAAAGGGGAAAATACTCTAGCAACCCTTGTGTGAGAAGAGAGCGCATAGTATCCTTTCGGAACTCACAAGAGTCGTGTGTTGGTGTTGGGTTTATCTGTGCGTTTTGAAGTTTGCATACTCGACCCAGTACTTCCGTCCCCGTTACGCGCTGCTCTGCTCACACACAACAACCACAACTGCCTATGTATTCGGATGCGTTCCACCGCGTTTTTGGCTGTGTTTATTTTCGCCCCCTTCGTTTCCAATCATCCCCCTCCTCCCGATCGACCCGCTTTTCGGTGGTAAGGTTGCGTTGCAAATCACCGAAGATTATCCGGTAGTAATGTCGGAAATTGAGAAGCATATTGGAGAGTAGGGTGCCGAATTGTTCAAGTGAGCATTGGTACATGATGTAACCACTCTCGGGTCTCATTTAATCGGATGAACTCGATTATTTATTGTTGCGCTTGGAAATATTTGCTTGCGTATCGGTTGATGAGGCCTGCCACGGCCGATAGAACGAGGGCGTTACGTTTTTTTTTGTGCGAGTGCTGAGTGCCCACTTCAGGCCCGTTTAGTGAGCCGAATCTGGACACCTTTTGATGCGATTAAGACTATCGAATGATGCGGAATCTATCGCGACCGAAATGGAAGGTGAGTAGATGTTACACGGGGCTAGGATAATTATAATGCTATCGTAGCGTCGTATCGATTTCGATTAGAATAAATAATTTACATCACACTTCCACCGTCGACCAGCACACTCGTTAACCAATAATACCCTTCGGTTCAACAATTTCCAACCAACCTTTTCCTCCCTGAGTGTTCCCTGCTTGTACACCATTACTGCACCGGCAATACACAGCCGTGGGGTTTCAAACATCAAAACGATTCCTTGCGGCAAACGGATCCCTTCCATTAGGCAACAAAACAAACCCGCCGGGGTAGGAGGACAAGAAAGGCAGGGGACACAAATCAATTTTTATTCAACCAACACTCGTCCCGTTCTGTGTCGCGGTCGGGGTGGCTAAATCTGTTGACAACTGTCACCGCTACTGGCAGAAGATATGAAAGTCTATATTCGTCATCATGCACCGATGAAAAGGGAACGACAACGAAAGCCGTTACCCATTGTCGATGTGCGTCCGATAAGATGACGCGCTTTTTTGTCCTCATACTTGTCGCTCGTGATTATAGTAATGATGGATGGATGGTTTCTGCTCCTAACTAACACAACCCGGTGGAAAAGGAAAAATCCTCACAAATCATTGCTTGTTGCTGTTTGCAACCGCTGTATGGTTGACCATTATCGACCGATGGTGCGGCGATGAAGACAATTGCTAAGATGACATCAATCTATTTCCGTACAACTGTGGTTTAAGAAGATTTAGAGTATTTTATTTGAAATATTAAAAATAAATCAGCCTCATATGGAAAAAGGATAATTTTACGACCCGAATTGCACACTTTCAGGCGGTTTACTAATAAATTCGCCTAAAGGTATGCATTTAGCATAACAACCATGATCAATCGTGGTGGGACAAGTATTGGGTTGTTCATTTAGCGCTTTACGCAGAATTGCTTTACTAAACCGCCGAAAAAACTCACATTCTTACCAATGGGGATAAGATTGATTTTTTGTATGTGTTTAATGCACAAACTTTGCACTTCACCTAATACATTTCCCTACCTTTCCGCATGCTAAAGCAGAGAGCATAACCCGGTGTGACATGACGACTCACTTCTCGATTAGCTTTCCGCCACCCTACCTGCGCTAGCGTACCGTCCCGTACATGTTTGCGTGTGTGTGTCTGTATATTCTTGCATTTCCCTTCGGAATAATTTCATCGGTTATGTCGAACATGTGTGTATTGATTTACGCGCTGGTTGGTGGTTGTCTTTGACGCGCGGCAGGGCGAGTACCACACACGGGAGCAACACATTCTGCGCAACCATTTGCCCAATTTTCCGGAGGGCCACTTCCCGTCGTACGTTGCTGCTGTGTGCTGACGACCGGCATTTCGGGTCGTACCCGGTCGTCACACGCATACCATTAATGCTCTGCTGACGGTTCGACCGTTTCGCAACGATCTCTAAGGCAGGGTGAGCCTTTAATAGGAAGGCAATAATGAGACACGGATGTGAGCAAGAGCGAGAGAAAGATAGAGCGAGAAAGAATGAAAGGGAACGGTTACGATAAAGCCTCCTCTTAAGGGGTGGACATGTTTTATTCTTTATTATCTCACCCTTCTCATTCTCACCCTTCCTTAAGCACCCGCTTTTCTCACACCATAAATGCTCCCGCGCTCGGTTGGGAAATGATTCGCAAGTTTAGTCGGGGCTGGTTGGGCGGTTGGGTGTGCTTCAGCTTTTCCTTTCAACTTTTCCCAACACCCAGCACCAGTCCCTGTTGCTAGCGGCACGGTTTCCCAACGCTAGTGTTTGTAGTCCGGGTAGTGCTCTTAGCAGCCTATCCGAACTAACCATTGTTCGACGATGATTTAAATGTCCTTGCCCCCGGAGTGGTAGTAAATGCGACGCGTCACACCGTAAGCGTCGGGGACGGATACACACACACACACACACACACAAACACACCAACCGCAACCTTCCGCGCCGTGTCTTCTATCGGCCATATTTGACCGCTTTTTTCCACGAAGGACGAACACCCCGGTTGTGTCCTTGTGTCGATTTTTCTTCGATTCTCCGCTAGCGGGGCCCAATTTTTCCCCCTGCTCCCATGGGGTTCGATCGATGAAAATTTTCTAATTTTCCAAACCGATTTCCACCGATTAGTTGGTCGCTAGAATCCCGCAAAGAACGTCGGTCGGTCGGTGTCGAGTGCGCGAGCGATGAGACACCGGCGGTATGGGATGATTAATTGAATCGTGCCGGTTCGTGTTCCCGCCATGGTTCGGGGTCACCGCTTGGCAAGCAAGGGGGAAGGATGGAAAACCGATGAAAGATAATGTTGAACTTTTCTCGGGTATCTTGTTTCAACGTTTGATGCCCTTTTCGGTGGTTTGTTGTTTCATTGTTTTTATTGGTTTGGTTAATTTATCTCGTAAGGTCACACGGCCGTGGAATGGGTTGAATAAAATGGTTTTGCCGAGCTAATTTTGCACACCGTTAGTGCCATTATAAGGGAGGAGAGTTTTTGTTTTTTTTTTTTTGCTGGAAGGTTGTTAGCTTCTAGTTGTATAATTATTTATATGTTATTCAATGTTTACCTAATTTTTTATAATTTCATTACTATTTTTTATTTGTATCATTATGTTTTAATGTTTATTTAACAAGAACAGCATCAAATAAAATACAAGCAGTTCCTTTAGATGCCACAAAAGTGAATGATTTAATTTATTTTACGAATCATTGCTGAGCCTCCACGGGTCTTGTGTTATAAAATAGGTGAAAAGGAAAGCTTTTGCTCCTTTTTTTTATCCTCCTGTACCCACATTCCGGGTTGTCTGATACAAATTGCATGCTTTTAACAAGTACCAAGTCCCTTTCTTCGGAAGGCAAAGAAGAAGGTTACATCATAATGGGATGAAATTACTCTTCCACGGTGACCGTAAAGTTAGCCGGCATGGGTCCGAGTTTTCATCATTAATTACCGAAGAAGGTCCTGCCGGTTAGTTTTTGTTTATTCGTCTGTTATGGGGATGGATTTTTTGCTGTCGTTCTACTGTCTGCCCGGGGGGAAAATAAATGTGCAGCATGTTTGTGTTTTTTGCTCGCTCCATTTTTCTCCCTTTTAGATATCCTGGTTTGTGTGACATAATGTAATCATCAGTTAGAAATTCTTGCTGCCAAATGTTCTGTTCCAAATAGGGATCCAGTGTTCAAATAAGAAGGACGTTTTTTTGTGAAAATCCCTTACATTTTAACCATTTTTTTTACTCAAGTTACTTCTCATTCTTAGAAGACAAATTGTTTATACAAAAAAACAACATAACGAGTTCAAAATAAGATTAAAGAAAATCTATAAACATTTTATGTCTTCACTGCTTCACGCGAGAAAACAAAGATGGGCGAGCAGGACACAAAGTATAAACGCTTAAACCCTTTTCGGTAAATCAAATGAAAATGGTTTTTTTTTATGTGCAAAACTCGTATTTTACTTCACCCATTCGTTTTCCTTTTCCCTCGTTGGTGGTAACGGCGACCCTTGCTGGCTTCCAGGAGAATTGAGAAGAACATATTTGACCCCTTTTGTTTGTTACACACTGCTCCGCTGTCACACGTCCTGTAGGAATTCCCATTTTGCAGTGTGGGTTTGCGCACGGGTTGGGCTGAAATAGGAGCCAGCAGTGCGACCGAGAGTGCGAAAGGCGGTAAATCAAAGGACACCAACACCACGCCGCTACACTTGCTGCGCCGGTTGTGTTAATAACAATTACGACCCAACAGTACGGTGCGCAGTACAACGGCGTCTGAAAGCCACAAAGTAACAATAAATATTGCAGACACTCGAGGCATTGGTGCTGCGTACTGCTTCTCTGGCGGAAGATGTTCGATGGCTGCTGATCGAAATCCGTAGCCGTATGAGTCACGCTTGCTTCCCGGTGGCTAATCTTCTGAAATCCACCCTTACCGCTTACATCACATCGAATCGAGTTGATCCACTATTATCAGTGCTCGAGGCATAACTTATCGCCCGGACTCTGATTCATTGTTCGCTCTATTTGTCTTTGTTTCAGGGCTGGCCCTTGACTGGTATTGTGAAGGGAGAGCATCCAGAATCTGCCAGTGAAGCTACAAATATGGCTACACAGACCACTGCATTGAAATTGTACCTAAACAAGCGGTTAACAAGATAATTTTGTGTTACGAATTGCATAACTTCGGGGGGCTTAGAATGCAATTCAACGCAGCACGACGCTCAAAACTATGCAATTTGCATCACAAATGCATGAACTCATTACTCTTTTACACATAGTTTGTTCGCTCTCGCTTCTCTAATAAGACATTTCACCCGGGGTGGCTGATATAAGCGAACCGCGGGGTTTCAAACACCCGTCCCGCCATAAACGCAGCTCCTTTTCCACAAACCACACTGTGCAACAATGGCGACTTGTGGCCAATATTGACGAAGACGAAGACGACATTTATCATGCTTTCTCCGCACACCACCCACACCGAAACCCGACTCGGTACACGTTGCGCCCTTTCTTGACTGAGAAAGCGAGTTACGAAGGAAACCATAAGGACGCACAGGACAGGATGGCGACGCACCAAAAAGGGTCACACACTCACAAGACACCGACCATCGACCATGACGACGAAGCGGATCCCTGCGTCCGCGCACGCCCTTGCAAACCCTTACGTCCAGCCGATGGCAAACTCAAACCCCCATGGCGCCTGCCCTTTTTAGCTATTCCATATCATCCACTTCCCCCATTTCTGGTTTCTATTTCCAAACCACGGCGGTAAACACAGCGCCACACACACAGACACAAATGCAGACCACACCGCTAACGCCGAACAGGGACGTGCGTGTTGGTACATTTGGGGTTTTCGATTAAGTAAATTTGAGGTTTCAAGCCGACTCCGACCGAATACCCATTTGCCTGCAGGAAGATATCAAAGCAAACGTTTGTCATCAAGCGCAAACGGTATAAAATTCGCGGTGGTGCGAAATTTTCCGGCTACATAAGTCCGGTGTAAATCGGTAAGGGAAAACAGTTCAAACACAACATGGCATCGACAACTGACAACTCCCGTGGAAGATGGATCACTTGGGAAGCATCCACTAATCAACTCTGCCCGCCGGGTGTATCGAATGTGATGGGAAGATGATGGAGAAGCTGGGCCGATGGCGAGCAGCGGGGGATGGGTGCGGTGGCCGCATGAGGCAGACAAAAGACGCTAGCTATTTTTGTGCCCTGCCCATGAACATCGATGAACCGAAGGCCGGGGGAGAAATAATGATCAATCAATTCGGCTGCGATGAAATGGAAAGCGAAGCTAGAGCGCTCTGCCCTGCAGAACGCATGCAAAATAAGCCAAATCTCCGCTCCGGAACATTTACACAAATCAAAGCCGAATTTACCTAACCAAACAAAGCGATTGGTTCGTAGTGAAGATTGACGGTAAGCTGTTTGGCAGTTCACTTCATATTCGCCTGCGAGCAAACAAATGCGAACGGTTTTTGCAAAAAGTTTCCTGCACACAAGTGACACTAAACACTCCGCAAGCGGTGGTGCCACGCTTCACGTACCGTCAAACACACCGTGAAGTAGTGCTAAATAGACAGCAAAACCACCGCCATCTCCAGCCGTGCAACACGAAACGGTCCGAAGTCGCTCCCTGAGCAAGTTCTTTAAAACTCGAAACTTTCATACAACTGAAGATGCCACATCGAATAGAAACAAATGGTGCAAAGTTTCCACTTGCGGTTTCTTCAAACTTTTCACCAATTTTGCTGCCACCGTAGGGCAACAATGGGCGCTGGGGTGCGAGGACGGGGACAATAGAAAGCAGGCGGGGAAAGCAACCCCCGTTCCACCGTCCCGTTTTGAGTTGAAATGGTTTCGGTAATTCAATGAAGCAGTGTCACACAGAAACACACACAAAGCTGAGGCAGAGGAGCGGTCATCGGGAGATACATCGCAAGTCACTGTAGATAAAGCAAAATCGGCTCCGTCTAAGACGATCTGGTTCGGTGTGTCCCGACTAGGGGATAAAATGTTTTTGGTGGGTTTTTGGGAAGACAATCTGAGTGTGTGTGTGTGAAGAGGTAAGGTTAGGGTGGATGGATATTCGTGTCCGTGGTTGTTTAAGCGCAAGCGAACCCGAGTGACATGTGGAGATAGAGAATAATAAGTCTAAGATTTCCATGGAGGTTGAAAAGTTGTCTGTTTGAAATAAAAATTCTTAGACGTGAAACAATAGCTTGCTACAGTTTGAGTCTTTTTTTTTTGTTTTTTAGACTTCAGCATTCAAGGAGACTCTTTATTTCTTAAAATTCCGAATGCTAAGAATCCTTAAGTTCCAAGATGCTCTAAGGGAGTGGGCCAAACCTGCTTGGAAACTGAGTTTATTACATTTTCCATGAATTCCTCAGTAACGTTTTATAATTTTCATTCGAAAAGCAAATCTTTTAGCAACAATAGAAAACAAATTCTTTGAAAATCTATTATAAAGTCCGTCTATAAAGTTACGAATTTACCAAATATTACCTTCATTCCGTGGAATGGTGTAAAGCACGTTGTACCACACTTGCTCATGCTGCAAAAAAGGGCACTTCACTCTCCTAGATGAACCAAAACGAATTACAAAAAAGGAACAACAGGTTCTAACATACATCTCCACCCAAAGCAAGCATTCCGCACGGTGTGGACCCGCAGGATGGGAAGATGTTTTCGGGAAATGTCATAGCACCATATTTCCAATCGACCACCACATTCGACGAATGTCCCGTGTTTCGCATATTTGATTTGTGCACCCATCATTCCCCCGGGGTCGGTCGTTTCGTCGACCAGGCGGGAACAATTCCATCAATGCGCGATAAAACACACGATAAGGGTGTGCGTGAAGAAGCGAGAAAGAGAGAGAGAGCGCGAGCGAAATGGAACAAGGGACAAAATGGAATATCATCATCATTGTACCGGGAGCGTACGGTGGCGTAACGGAAAATAATATTCAAATCCCCCTTTTCCACCGAACGCATTCCGAAAGAGGCGGTTGGTGTTGCTGTTGGGTGGGTGTTTTTTTGTTCTTCCTTGTTGCTTTTGCGAAACACCGGATGGATCCGGACAACACGGGGAAAAACATACACACACACACGTTTCCCAATCCTGTTGACGGTCGCAGGCACACCCATACACATTGTCGGATGGGAAATATTGGATCCATCATCCCGAATCGAGTGCGCAACAAAGAACAATCTGATGGGTGATGGAAGATTTTACCGGTGGTCCCAGAGGAGGAGAGAAGAACGAGAGGTAGTTGGGGAGGGAGTGGGATCACATTTTTCAGATATTTTTTCCACCCACACATACACACACACGCATTCACCCATAAATATGGTCCACCGTTGGGATGCCCTATCGAATGGAACCGTGGAGCACTATTTATCCGACTTGTTCTTGCTTCGTTTGCTGACCAGAACGGATGGGCGAACGGACACACGGAATGGTTTCCATGCACTTTCCCAAAACCCTGCCCTGACAGTTCAAGCGGCAAGAAAGACGAGCAAACACAAAGGCGAAGCAGAAGCGCCACCTACCACCGACCCCAAACCCCACCGGCAGAGTCTTATCTAAAAGGGCCAACCTTGAGCGAACGGTCCAATGGTCTTCCAAACAACTGCCACATAGCTTTACAGGTTCGCTTTTTTGTTCTGCCACTCACCTACGGCAACCGTTTGCCCTCGCGGGTGGGATTTTGAGGGAAAAGTTTCATTTTTTTACATTCCCACCCCACCGGATGCCGCCCACACTTTCCAATTCCCATGTTCCACGCCATCGTACTGTGGAGAGTTAAAAAGTTGGACGGTAAAGTCCTGTGGACAAAGTTGAAACGTTGAAGTTGCGCTCAGTACTCACTCCGAGTGGCCCGAGTGGTTTACACTAATATGGCACCGTTGGCATCGTGCAAGTGTGCTACAAGCAATAGCGAAAAAAACCAGCACCAACCGTTCACAATCGGTGGCATAAAACGGGACGAAGCAACAGTACCTTCGCGTCGGGGTCGAGGCCGGTGCTGTGCACCGTCTGGCGTGTATGGCGCAGGCATCAAACCAACGACAACAAAAAACGGGACCCCAAAACCGAATGCGAACTGGAACCATTATGGGCGTTATGGGATGGAGGACACTGGGAAGCGCCGGGGAGCCGATTTTCAAATGAAATTTCCGTTTCCAATACAGCTCGAGCACGAGTGTGTATGGTGGCGAGATTCCGTCGTCCTTTCTGGTATCTTGTGGCGAAGCACTAAGTGTATCTCCAGCATTTGTGAAGTAGAGCGAGACAGACTGTACCGGACAAATTCAAATTGTCGGTGTTCTGGTATTTTGTGGTACAGTGCATCTCTCGAGTAGTGCAAAGGGTAGTTATACTAACAATAGTTTTATTACATTCATATTTGTTATTTTTTTTTTTCATGGACATTTTTATAAGTCAGAGTCTATGAAAATATTTGGCAGAATTTTAATTTAGAATTTTTTTTTAATTTAGAACAAGTTTTGCAAAAGACATTTTTTGTTTTGGTGGGACTAATTATAAAGTTTTGTATTGTGAGCCAAGGTACATGACTGAAGGGATAACGAAGATTTCACGCTATTGGATTGATTGTATATTGCACCTAGTGTCCACTAAGATATTTCAGATATGTCAGATGAAGATTAAAAGCAGAAAAAGAACAGTAAGATCCGTATGTCCACGGTCCTGGAAAGCTCAGCCAGTGCGAAACAATGAAAGCATAAGAAATAAAAACAAAACAAAAAAACAACATTGTGCTTAGTTCTATCCATCACGTTAAACGATGGGCACAGGGTGACAAGAGCATGGAGGCAAAAGTTAATGGAGGATAAATGGAGCCCTGTATGTGTGCAGCGTCTAGCTGTGTAGGTTGGGTAAGACCTTTCGGATGGAACGAGTGTTTGATCGAGCGCTGTTGCAAAAAGTCAGAAAAATTCAACTACAGCGACGGCGAGAGATTTTGCTTCAACGGGCGTGTGAGAAAGCGAGCGGAGCATAGTTGGCAAGGGCAGTATAAGGACAAGAAGAGAGCGGAAGGGAGGTTGATAAAGAAAAAGAAAAAAAAAACACTCATAGATAGCGCTACGGTACGGAGAGCTAGCCAGAATAATAAATAATACCCATGGGATGGAAATGGACAGAAAGAGACAGAACCCGCAGAGAGCAGTGAAGAAAGAAAGGTGAAGAACAGTGCCCTAATGGTAGTACATAGAAGTCGCACGTGCCCATCGACAGAGACATATCTCTACATACACACGCGCGCATGCATACAAATCCAACATAAGGGACACACATCCTGGGACGAAATACTTCTGCATATACAGACCGACCGAAAACAAACGGTGCTTGCGCCATGGCACGGCAAAAGCTTCTGTTACGGATCTGGAACCCATTCCCAATTCCGTCAACTTTGATGAAGCGCGCTGCTGGCAGTGAAGGTAAACGAAGGCGAAAATGGAACCCGACTGGCATTATGCCAACGGAAAACCCGAGCAACGGCAACCGGGGGTCGATGAGGAAAATGGCGGTGCGGGACACAAAAAAAAAACCTCACAACGCATGAGAAAAATGGCGAGACGTTAGGGAAGGTTCAAAGCTCCCGAGATCCATTTGTGCGATCCTTCGACTATTCGACGGAGGTGGGGATTGTTTTTTTTTTTTTTGGGCCAGCCATTTTCAGAACCTTGGGCAAACTTTTCTACCATTTCTGTTTGTTTCTCGCTTTTTTTTTCTCACGGCTTTTAAGCATGTTTTTCTTACTGCTATTTCCTGTGTCAATACGGTGGATCGGTATGATGTTTTCTATTAGATTTGTTTCGCTAACTTTTCTTCAGTGCTTATTCGATACTTAGTCAATGCTTCGTGATGGTTTGTTATTGCTTTATAATATGACATCTATTGATCTAATAAAGATATAATACTACACCGTTGTTAGATGAAAAAAAAAACATATTTAAACCCAATTATCTAATGCAAACAAAAAATCCTGGTCACGTCACCAAATGTGCAATATCAATCACAAGTAAAACTTTTATAGAACATCACCTAACGTTTCGTACCTTGCATAAAATCGACAAAACAATTCGATTTTTCAATCTCCCCCTGCCTGCTGCACAAACGACATGGGTGGATCGGATTTCGAGGAATCCCGCGGTGAAGATGACTTTAATTGCCAAACTGGCGAGAATTGATGATGCCAGATTGCTTCTCGGTTACGCTATAGAGCAGCAAGCAAAGCAGTTCCCCGTCTAAAACTCTCCTTCGTATAGCACATACAAAAAAAAATTGTGATCCTTGCTTTCTTCCTTGGGGAACACGCGTCCAAGTCCGTGCCGAGAGATGAGTTTTATGACGACAGCGATACAACGCCGCCTCGGAAAATTGGTTCATAAAAAAAAACGCACACAGGAAGGAGTGCCAGAGCAGTGCTGTGGGCCGCGGGTGGTGTGACACAGGGATGGCAGTTTGTACAGCGCACCAACCTCGTTCCACCTTTTTCTCCTCCCGCGGCACTTTGCTGCCTATCGCCAACGCAAACTTTCATGACAATATAATACAATACGGACGAAACATTCTTCGCCTTGCAAAACTCGTTTTGCTTGCCGGTCGCTATAAAACCCCACACCCCAATCTGGCAGGAAGGCTTGGGCTGTGCGAGAATGTTTAAGGACACAGAAATTAAAGCAACACTGGGAAAAGGTGGGGGAGGGGGAGCACAAGTTGGCAGTGGTGGGAAATTGTGAAATATACACGCGGCCAAAGTTTTCCGTTAATCGGCAAGCGCAACCGTGCCAAAACGCCACACCACACTGCAAGATCTGTACTCGTTTTCTCTCTCCTTCTCTCTCTCAATCTCGTTTTTTCATTCGTCCTCTCCCTTCCTAGCGCAGCCTTTCACGACTGTCTATCTATCGTCTATCGTCAACGGTTTTATGTATCCTTCCCACGAGCCGAGGACGACGAAACACGGTCGGGAATAAACTTTAGGCCACACACACCCACACCGTTGTTTGCCCGTTCCGTTCCCTCATGCTTTTGGCCTTTTGCGTGTACGCTCGGTAAGGCTCATAATGTTAAAGCTACCGTTCATTGTTGCTTCTCGCCCACCTTCAAGCGGGCAACCCTCACCCCTATCGTACGGTGCTCCCAACACCAACCGGTCCGGTAAAGCAAGGATCGGGCCAGGATCGCGTGAACGGAACAATCTTCCGCCCGGTGGGCGAGCACGGTCGGGACGGGACAGGGCGGAACTGAATCTACATAAAGTGATATTCCTTCTTGTCCTTTAGATGGTTCGCTTCGGTTGGATTGAAATCCTTTCTCATTCACCCACACAATCAAACGCACACCCACACACACACATGTACATATCCACAGCAACGTAATGCACATCACCGGCATCCTTTGGAGCGGTCGGATCTCCTCGTTTGACGTTGCGGATCTGGCGAGGCGTCCGGAAGGGAGGAAGCGATGGCAGGCGACCCTCCGACCATCCCTGTGTGTAATCGCACCGAATGGAAAAGTTTTGCTCGGCAAGAGGCAGAAAGCCTCCAACCAGACCACGCCGGGTGGATCGCTACGTGATGGGGTGCAGCATACGATGCGGTGTGTTAGGTACAAAACCGGAGTACATAAAATAGCGTCGACCGAGGTCGTTGGTTGATGACGCCATGTCGCAACAAACCGGGTCTCGGGGTACATGCATACATACATACACCGCACGGAACGGGGGTCGGCAACGCCACTACACACGCGGGGGACTTTCGGGCGATGGGACCGTGTGTCAGCTTATGGTGGACTCCGGAGCGCTCGTGTTCCCAGACATCCATTCGTGCCCGATCGCCGGAAGGCAAACCATTTTACAACAGGCATACTACCAAGAAAAACTTGGCGTAGGTTCACCGGGTGGGGGGGGGGGACCGAGTTTTGGCAACAGTTTTTCAGTTTCAGCCAGGAATTGGAAAAACCCTCTCCGAGCCCGAAGAGTTGCAAATGTGTGTGGCGAGAAACCAAGATTTATCCCTGCAGCTGGTTTATTATACATGAGATACAGCAGAATAATAGGATGGTCTTTGTTGTTTGTGTGATTTTGCTAGTGTGGCAAAAGAATGGCTGAATAATGTATTGGGAGCAGCCAGAACTACCGAGGAAGAGAAAAAAATATTTCTATTTAATATAATCCTCCAATATAGCTCAAACTATATCGCACCCACACCCACTCATCGAACTCCATTTCAACCTTCATTCTCATTCAGAACCAAGTTCCTCCCCCCCCCCCCCCCCCCAACACCCAACCCCTTTGCCTCGAAAGACCTCGAAAATGAAGTCCACAATTTCAAATACAAATACAGCGACGAGCCTTCTGCCTGTGTCTCATTTTCATTTCCTTTTTTTTGTTTTATTTGACCCAAAGAAACCCAACCAATGGTTTCAACTTCAACTTCAACTCGATGATACACTACACCAAACGCTACCTACATCTCCAAACCCCAAAACGAAACCGACGAAATGAACCAGGAAACCAACGAAAGAAGAAGGATTCTCACACAAAAACAAAAATCTCTCCCCTGTTGCCCTATTCTTGTGAAACAGCTGGTTAGAAGAAAGGCCCTCAGACGGGTTCACGCTACCCCCCCGGAGGGGTTGGATTGCTGAATTCCATCGCTCTGCCGTTCCGTATGTACAACCCCGGCGAGGTCCGTTGCTACAGGAAAGGGGGAGACCAAAGCAACTGGACCGATTGCTTTATGTATAGGCTTAGGCATTCGTGTCGTTGTTTTACCCCCTCCCCTCTCCCTCCTACCCCCACCCCCTCGTATAATGACACGCAGGGCGCACAAGGACAACCGCGGTGCGGCAGATGGTTGGGCAGGGTAAATAAATAAATATATTGGCCCCAAAAGAGCTTCCCTCTTCGTTTCGGCCTGTATGTGCGCTTGTGAAAATTACTCGCCAAACCCTGATGAAGGCCCCGGAACGAACCCGTTCCCGCACCCCGATACGGATCACTTTGGCTCTCTGCGATGCGGCGATGAGTCGAAAAAGCCGCCGCAAAGTGAGTCGTTTCACAATCTATGTAATAAGCGAAGGTTTCAAACCCGACCCCGCTGCGGGGTTTTTTTGATGTTGTGTTTTTCTTCCTTTGCTTTATTAATGTAGGCAATGTTCTTTTTTGCTGTTGTTTTTGTTGCTTTTGTGTGTTGCGTTCTTGCTATGTCCTCCCCATTTGGTTTGGTTCTGTTTCGTTTTGTGTTTTTTTTATTTCTTGCTCCACCGCTCCTCCTCGCTATCCTGTTTTACTGCTGTGGCTCCGAACGCGAACGACCAGGCGTCTCCATCGTTCGGCCGAGGCATGTTTTGAGGTGAAATTTTATGATCGGACAGCACGGCAGAATGGTACGGTTCGGTACGAACCAGACCGGTCTGTCCTTCGGTTCTTGGGTTCTCCTTCCGCCGCCGAGGCTTTTTTCGGAAGAGGTTTCGGAATTGAGTTTGGTGTGTGTTTGCCTTTCGGGTTTCCTATTGTCTTTAAGCGGATTTGGCTATTTCCGATAATATACACACCATTTGCACGAACGGCGCGGGGTTTCCGTCCGGTGGGGGAAGGAAAAATTGAGCTAGTCCCTTTACGCTTCGATTGAATAGGCTATTGTATCGGGCTGAAGGGTATCTAGTGTTTCATATAAATTGTAAATATTTCAAATCGATTCATAATCGCCGGAAAAAGGATTTAAAAATAGAATACAAAATAAAACAAATTGAATGATATGCTTTCATAATTTTTTTGCCGTTCGAACAAGTTTTGTAAAATTAAGTAGCCTCTATTTCTACCTTTGTTAATGCTCGCATTCCTTTCGTTAATTTATATGTGCTTCAAAACACTGACACAACTGACACTAGACTTTGAATTCCATACCTGCAATGAGAGCAAAAAAAAGAAATAAAAACATTGATTAGAGAAGCGATTCACATATTTTAATATTATGATTTTTATAATAAGAATTAATTGTGTAAGATGGAGAGACATTTTCATAGAGATGCCTTTATCATTTGCATATAGCATGACACTAACTTCAACTTGCTAATACAATGATAAGCTTACGACACAAATCTTTGCCGTGGTACAAACGATCTCATCTGATCGCTAGAGAAGCTTTTTACATGCACACTTTGATAAGTAAAAACAACATTGATTGTGATTGTGGTTCGAAATGAATTCGTGCCGATGTAGAACAACGCACACCGTTAGCTCCATCACCAATCCATCACACGGTGAGCCGGCAAAAGCTAAAGCACAGAAGAAGAAACGTTACCAAAAACGGATAAACGATCGTCCCAGGGAGCAAAACCCACCGGGCGCCTCCACCAAAACCAAACACCGTGAAGGGTGATTTGCTCCCTAAAGCAACATTTGCCGCCATCGTGTTCCGTTTCACTCCGCGCGCATCGTCCCCTTTCGATCGCACAGCATCGCTGTTTGTGTTTTTTTTTACTTCTTTCTGCCGTACCGAACATGCGACCACTTTTGTGCTTGCGAAAACCAAGACCCGGTGAGAGCATATT
Source organism: Anopheles marshallii (assembly GCF_943734725.1). Taxonomy (NCBI): domain Eukaryota; kingdom Metazoa; phylum Arthropoda; class Insecta; order Diptera; family Culicidae; genus Anopheles; species Anopheles marshallii. The sequence goes on from NC_071327.1 coordinate 63,151,626, forward strand.
GCCCGTCACCATATCGCCGTCTCGTGTCGCAGCGAGAAAAGCTTCTCGCTCTCGCCCTCAGGACTGCTCAGTTTGTCCTTTTTTTGCCCAGTCCCGTGCAACAATGCCAAAATCCGTTCTCTTCTCGTCGAGGTTCCCAACCGGTCCGGTCCCGTGTTCCACATTCACCGTTTTCCCGTTATCCATCTTGCATCCCCCCCCGCGTCCCTTTTGCCGGTTTTCCTACTACCCGTCTGCATCCCTTTTTTTTTCGCTACACCATTTTGCACCATGGGGAATGGGAACTCAGGATCACAATTTTCAAAAACTGTAAAACCATATTTATATAACTTTATATACCACCAGCAGCCCGTTGTTCGTGCCACCGTTTTCCTCCTGGGAGTCCTTACCCGTTCGCTTCACCATCGTTCGTACTTTCTCACTCTCACCTACTAACTCACTTGTAGTCTACATTTCAGGCCGAATTGAGTGGTGGTTTCTTTATCTTGCCATTCCACACACACACACACACATGCCACCTCCAACGGTTCGTTCACTTGCTTGCCAAAGTTGAGCAGTTGTGGTGATACTAGCAGCCGTGTTTCCCTACCCCCCCTCCCCCCCCCCTCCCCTACCACCAATCCTTCCTCTCTCGCACGATTGCTGCTAGCTTACGGAACGCCGAGACTTCGGTTTCCATTTGTTGTCTCCCGTATTGCCACCTTGATTCGTTCTTCTTGCCACACATACACCACCAATCCGGCTTGATGGGATTTGTCCTCATTTCATACGTACACGGCAAGGCTCCATCGAGTACTCCGGGGGCGAAGTTTCGAACGGTAGCATAGTGGCAGCAGTAGTACGTTCTGGTTGTTGGAATCCCCGCTGTCATCTGTCTTCTCATCCTCTACCACCCCCTCCCGCAAGGACCAGTGCTCATTACCGTTCTTGCTTCTTCGGTTGCTATTCCTCCCCCCCTCCCCCTCCCCCCTACCCACCACCTTCCAAAAAGGGCGCACATACACACACTCCATCCCGAAGCACTCGGAAGCAGCTCGAATCTCCGAGAACTCCGTCCGGTTTTGTCGTCCTCGCCCCGTCCCCGTCTCGCTGCGGTGTTGCAGGGTGATTGTTGCTGCTGCTCTTCTTATTATTACTGTTATTATTGTTATTATTATTATTCTGATCATTACTATTATTGCTGTTGGTCGGGAGTCACCGGGTGGGTCTTGGGAAATGCTGCTGGAAATTGTTTGCAAGCTCACTGCTCGTCTACCCTGTTCGGTTTGGTTTGCGAGATCCGGCTTTTCATTATTTTGTTGTTTTTTTCCTTTTGCTGAGCACAGTTCACCGCCACGGCAAAGAGTTTGAAAATGTTACCACCCAACCCCTCCCCCTCGTACATGTCCTTTCGCAAGTTGAAAACTGACAGTAGGAAAGCGGGTCTTTTCGTTCCGTAAGCGAGTGAAACGCTAGCACTAGGTAACCATCGTTGTATCCTTTGCATCCTTCCGCCCGCGGGTCCTTCGACCGGTCCTGATCTTTGCGATCCCTTACGCTGTAGCTTGTGGCACAGCTACTGCAAGGATTGCCACTGCGAAGCGAAGGATTCATACCGCAAAGCTCCGTGCCCATCACCATACCGCGCCGACGGAAAAGTTTCCTTCCAGGACGCGAAGCTGAGCGAAACATTATCATTTATTCACTCTGCATCTCTTGTGCTTGTGCTAGCAGAAGTTCGCCCTGCCCGACGCCCCCCCCATCCAGGGGCGCCCCCGTGTGCAACCTTTCGCCTTACGATTCGGGTTTCCACTAGAAGTTTACACCACACAAACGCCTTCTACCCGTAGCCCACGTAGCGATTGTTGAAACATTTCACCCAAGCGTTGGCGAATAATTTCGCCTGCCAGCAAGGACCTGCTTTCCTATCCTTCCACCACGCGACACCCACCCATCTTGCCACATCAAGCAGTTTTCGGGTAGAATGTAACGATCCTTTTGGAAGCGCTCCATCGCTTTTCATCGAGTTCGGCGAGAAGGTGCCCGGGTGCGACGAGTTGGGATTAAAAGAGGTTTCGACATTTATGGGTAGCGCTCGAACTTTTCGTCCCGGAGCACGGGCAAAAGCGACTGATGGAAAGATATGAGTCGACGAGGTAAAAGTTACGAAACTCCTCTGATATTCGCTCCTACATGGGTGTGTGTGTTGGTTGGCTTGGGATGCCGTGGCAAATGGGAACGTCCGTACCGTTTTGCCGAACAGATTGCCGGGAGAATGGGATTGATGAGAATTTTCGGGTGAACTTGGAAGATTTCACCAAACGGGTACGCGCGGCAACGAATGGAACAAAAATCCAGAAACTTTCACCTCAGCACAGGGAGCACCCAGGGGAGCGGACGGGAGTGATCGGGAAAAAGAGGAGTGAGAAATGAAGGTGGAATGTTGATGAAGATGAAATTTTGAGGAGCCATTCGGTCGGTGAAGTAGTACCTTGGTAAGGTGGTAACGAGATTTCTTCGACAGCAGGGAAGTTTACTCCCGTTTGTTTCGGGTGGGCTGTCGCGCGGGTGGAGCAGGAAGCGAGAGCAAAATGGTGGCCTGTTGCTGACACAGCGGGCCGTACAGCGGGTGGGCACAGGCATTACGACATTTCGTTTTAAGTTGGTCCATTTCGGTCGGGGCTTCGCAATCGGGTTAAAGTTTCTGTACAACAGCACCATCGTGGTACGGGTATTCCCAAGCACGATTTTTCTCCAGAATGCCATGTAATGGATCTTGATTAGAAAATATTGTACTGGTACCGAGCATTGTAAATCGTGATGTTTGCATCCAGTTTTGGTCTAAGTTTCGGAAATTATAGTGTAAAAATCAATCCACCCAACTAATCCTCTAATGACAGTTTCTCCTCCACAGTTCATTTCTGTTCCCTTGAAATGGAAACGAATTTTACCACGATTTGATAAGAGTTTCGTCCTTCATTGCCAAACAGCGGACAACAACACCCCCAAAGTGCTAGGGGAAGGTAAACACAACTTAGGGAGAATCATCTTTGGAGAATCAGAACATCATCTTCACCACCCCAAAAAGACGAGGTAGTCATCTTCTGAAATGTTGCATTCCAAGAAGAGAAAGGAGCGCATCAGAATTTTGCGATGCCGCAAGCAGAACTAGAAGCAACGCAACAAAAAAAAAACACGGAAAAGTTCAAAAATTTCCCCCCTCTTCCAGCAGTGTAAATGACTTATGGTAAGAGAATGAGTAAGGAGCAACAACTTGTTATTAATTAAAAAGTTACCAGCTTCAAGTTCGGTTGAAGCTTTCAGAAGCTAATGGGTGAGCAACGAGTTCGTTTTGACGTTTAGCCGTTGATGCTGATGTGATACGAGTGAACAAAAGAACCTCCGGAAAATGCAGCTAAATAAAAGAAGCAAGTCTAAGGGGAAAAATAATAAATATTTTAAAGTAACAAAGGCATTCATATTTCAAACAAATTAATTAAAAATATTACATAAAAATAATACATTAATAAAATAATAATTAAAAATAATACAGCTAGATGAAACATCCCTTTAATGTGCCGCAAAGAAGGGAAACCATCTTGGAAAATCGAAACCCGCACAGGGATTACGAACCATACCCATGTCGAGCAACAACTTTTTGCAACACGATGACAACAGCTTTCTTCCAGGCAATCGACAACCACATCTTCGCTAGACACATCCATTTGCTAGCCGAAAGCGTAAAGCGTTAAGGGCAAGCGAGAAAAGCATAACGGAAAGCGATAACAACAACAACAAAAAAAAAAACGGAAAACCAATGCGTTTTCCTTCTCAGCTGACGGTGCGCGCTAGCAGAGAAGAGCAAACAATCGAACAGAAGAATAGAAAAAAAAAGCGACGAGAGAAAGCACAACCCGAGCGAGATAGCACAACCCCCACGCGCCCATTGCAACAAGCCACCAATGTGCACCAATGTGTGTGAGGGAATAAATAGAGAAAATAATAACATAAAAAGATTTGCCTTTCTGATAAAACTCGTCCGGCCATCGAAAAATGGTGGTGAGGTGAATTGGGGCAGGCGAAAAAAAAAAACCAACGACGGAACAACACACGCTTCGTCGAATAGCTTCCGCCTTGGCGGTGTTTTTCCATGGAGACGCATGGTAGGTTTCGCCGCGTACCGTGTCTCTACGCGGAACATTTGCCACAGCAAAACGAGCGCAAAAAGCCTCGGCAAGCAGAGCAAGGGGCAGATGAGGAAAAAAAATGTTTATATACACAGTGCGGCAAACACACGGCTTCCCGTGCACACTTACATGGTACGGTACGGTGTGACGTGACTGTTCCGACACGGGTGGATTCGGTGTCTTCGTAGACCCACGCGGGGTAAGGCGAAGTGTGTGACGCTCCTTTCGGCAGATCCAGTGAGAATTCTACCGCCGGCAAAGTGTAGCAACGAGTGGTGGTGTGGGATTCTTTTATTTTTTTTTTATTCAAGTAAGCCAAAGGAAAACCCACGACCGGTTGGAAGGAACCGATGGGGGCGACCTCCTTTCCAGGTTTCCCTGGCGCCTAGCCGCACTGGTGGAAAACAGCGGGTTGGGAAAAGTGGCAGAAGCTTTTCTCATTTTGCTCACGAACACGCTTACCCATGCTCCCACCCACCGTACGCCGGGTCCTGTGTGTGTGTGTTGCGTGATTTCTTTGCCTACGCCTGGGAGAAATGGCGAAAAGAAGTGGCAAGCGTTAGGAGGGTAAAAAAAGCCTCTTCCCACAGCATGAGCCGGTGTGACGATACTTGGATGGTCTCGGATCGTCGGATTGCATGACAAAGTGTCCCGTCGGACACAAGGAGCGCACTGGGCGCGGTGCGTGGGGTGGAAAACTTGCACGTGAGGAGCAGTATGGCAGAGCAGGAGGAGGGGAAGAGGGGGTTGGAGTCGGTCATAGCGGGGTAGCAAAAGCTGCCGTCTATTTTCTCATTGCCTTCGGGCAGATTTCAGGCCGGTTACCCGACCATCACCACAACCACCGGGTTCCCTTTTTAATGTCCTAAACATCCCACCCACACACCCGTAGCGCACGCTAGCGAGAACGCTAGACATGGGGATGTGAAAGAAAAGTGCAGAAGAAGAAGCAAAAGGAAATGGTACACACGGCACTAGGAACAATCGGGTACGCAAAAGACGGTATACGGAGGGTGTCCTACCATACCTTGTGGTGTATTTTTTCGCTCACTTTGTTTCCTTTTCCTTGCTTTGTCTTTCTCTCTCTCTCTCTCTCACACTCGCACTTGCGGACATTGTACTGTGTGGTGTAGGAGTGAGCTTGAGCGGAGGGAATAGAAATGCGAAAGTCTAAGCACGGACGAGAAAAAAACGAGGTGAAGAAGTTTCTAGCCTGTTTGACGTTATGTTCCACCCAGCGTAGGACGATGCGAGCAAAACAGCCTAACCGACGTACGGTATGGAGCAGTGAATAGAAGGCACACGATCGGGGAGGCTCACGGAAGCAGCATAACGTTGCTGTGTATCGGTAGAAGGAATATCAACCGGCAGGAAACGAACCTCACACACGTAGACGGAAGCCGAAATGCATGTGTGAATATGGAAAAAAAAACCAGTGCCAATAGAAGGTTCAAGCGAGTCCGTGTGACCAGTCGGGTGACCAGCAGCAGTAGGGCACATAAGAACGAACAAGTGTACATCTCTTGTTCCGACGTTTTTTCTTCCTTTTGTTTCGTGCGCTCGATTTGCTTTCCTTTCTTTTTTTTTGCGGAGCGTTTCGATATCTATCTTCAGCCCTTTCTTTCTGCTGTTTGTTGTGGCTTCGTTTGCGCCGTTTCACCGCCGCTCGCTAGGGCTGGGCTTATAAAATATTAATTTTAATTTATCTGATAGCTACATTTCGGCTACATGTCTCTGGAGTGGTGCCATTCACGGCCCAAGGGGAACCAAAACGATAAATCGGTGATACAACCGGAGTACCCCGGGGTAAGGGTTGGAAACCTCAAAATCCATGCCACCGCTCCGGAACGTTTTTTTGTCCCGTCCGAAAGGGGTGAAGAAATGCTTGGATTCCGAAGTGTATCGAAACAATGTTGCTTAGTGCGGTGGAATTTGAACGGAAATCGTTGGGATTTCAAGCAAATAAATTTATAATTGTACTGCAAATTAAATTTATAAACCTTGGCTAAAGGCCACCGTACATGTAAAAACCTTGGAACCTTAGTAGCTTACTTGTAACAACCTGTTATGGTGTGTTTAACGAAAAAAAAAACCGTAGGAAAAATCTGCATTTTGCGTTACTAAGTACAAAAATGTCCTAAAATGTGTGTTACCCCAAATGTTCGACAGATTTCGGTAATTAATATTTCCTGTGAAAATGATCCTTTCCTATCGTGGCACAGGTACGAAATAGGTATTAAATTTGCACCTATACAAGCGTAACGTTGGCGAGCTACTAATCGCACTGCCATCTAACCAACTCCAGGAGAGCAATAGGGTCGTCCTTTGCTCCGGATCTCAGTCAACGTCTCTTTGTCTCGCATGAGACTTCCCGCACCTTCGATGTTGCAGGTTAACATCGAACCGAACGCTGCGTGGAAAACTTTTAAATTAGGTCTCGGATTTCTCCAATCACGTGGTTGTTGAGTGCTAGCGAAAGATGGTGCCCGACTGATAGGGAGGAAAAATTCCAATGCTCCGAGGTGTCTCACTCCGTCCTTCGGTGTACGTTCTCTTTCGATTAATGACGAACATTAAAAGGCAAAACGAAAGCGAACGGGACCAGGTTTGGCAAAAGTTTTTGCCGCTTATTTTGTGCACAATATTTGTGGGAAGTTTTGGCCTTTCTTTTCCCTTTTCCACCCATTTGGCTATGCCGCGATGCTGCGAAAGGTGTACCATCGGGCCGAGATGGGTTTGATATTTATTTCCCTTTTACCGATCCTATTTTGCGCGTCTCGGTTTTTGTTTGTCGGTTATCGTTTATGGTCCTTTTTTCTTCCATTTTCACGCAAAACGAGCACTTGCGCGTGGCAATTGCACGGGGGATGAAGAGCAACGAGAACGAAAATAACACACTCAGCATCGGTTGGTAAAATTGCACCTGAAGAAAACGGTAGGTAATTAATTTCATTAAAAGTACGAATGATTTGATGGTTTTAATTAAATTTGCTTCTTTCTCTCGATTCCACCGACTTTTTTTTTGCTGTTGTTGCTTTGCGCGCTGTTATTTTTCGAACCCGCAGCGGTAAGCTTCTCGGACTAATTTGCATTTCTTTCAGCTTGACTGCGGTCAACAGTGGAGGGCTGGGCGCCTCCATCAGTGGCTGATCGTTGCCGTACAGTGGAGTATAATTGAAAGATGCTGTGTGGAAATGTAATTTCATTCGCTGTAATGTGTAACCACCGGCTTTGTTCACTCTCAACGGGAAACAAATTACCTTAATGGAGATATGAAAATAACGATTTGATAATCGTGATTTTAATGATTGTTTAGTTAGTAAGGGAAAACTAACATGTACTTGTACAACAAAAAGTATCTGATGCAAAATGTTGAACCTTAATTAAAAAAATGAAATGAAAGCTATCCATCCACGGTAATCATACAAGAACGGGGAACAACTTCTACAAACAACGGTCAAACAAGAAACAAAAAATAGTGTCCAAACTTTCTTCCACACCCGAATGCAGAAGATGAAAAAGTCGTTCCACCAACACAGGGCATTAAAAACGTGGTCTCTCAACTTTCGCGCCGGTCGCAGACGGCCAATCCACATAAGCCATAAAGCAACGCTTCAGATTAAGTCATTCGATGGTCGCCCCATCGGATGTGGTCATAAAACTGATGTTCGCTCCACCGCTTCAGGTCCGTGGTAAGGGTAAAAAGTTCCACTACCAGTGTGCGTTGTAATGCTGGACGAAAATAGCAACCATTTCTGGCTCTTTTTCTCTCTCTCACACACACACACACACATATACGTTGCCCTACTGGAGGAAAAAAATGGAATGTCAAAATGACACGAAATAAAAAAGCATCTCCAACGAGGCAAACGAATAAAAAAAAGTAAGCGTAAGCAACCCACCTACAGCAGCAAACTTCAGCTTTAGTACACAACCACACACATACACACACACACATTCGTCCATGTCCGTTGCTGTTCAGTGCTGCACCCGTGGGTGAAAGGATGTGAGGGAAATTTCGACTTCAAATAAAGTACCAACGTGGAACGAGAGATAAGGAGAAGGAAGGGGAAACCAGTTGTGATGAGAAGGGTATAACGACACAGCGAGAGAGAGAGAAAGATAAACTGGACACCGGGGGCACCGGGCACGGACAGAGCGTTTATCAAATAAAACTTTTCCTTTCCAGTCAGCAACCAGGCGCCTCCATGGAGTCGCCGTCAACAGACTGACGGAAGGATTGGACGGAGGATGGTGGACAAGCGGTGGGGGAGGGGGGCAAGGGTAACGGGGGGGGGGGGGAAAAGCTGGCCAGGAATGGTACAAGTTTTATGTTGCTCTTGTAGCGAACCGTCGAGTAGTGGACGGGGTTGGACATGTTGGTGTGAGTTAATCCACAACCCATTTCCGAAGCCTGGGGAGGGTGAGACCAGCGAAAAGTAGAGCAATGGTACTCACGGTAAAGAAACCCGAGCGTATGTGGATTGCAGCGGAATATTGTATATACTTTCTTTAAAACTCACAAACAAAGCATGTTAAAAAAGGATTCAAAACGATAAATGTTGAAGGAAAAATATTAACGAGAAAATACACCAACTCAACAAGTAATTGCCATATTTGCAATGCATTAAGCAGCATTATGTTCCACTCATGTTCCACCACGCGATTATTATTTAATAAAATTTTATTTCATGTGATATTGATAGCCGCATCAGCGGTACAAAGCCAATGGCAATAATTGTTATTGGTCTAATACATCAAAATTCTTTCACCATTCGATGAGAGCCATTCTGCGCCATTATCTTACCCCACCGTGCAAGATCATATCAGATGGTATGAAACTGGCCGAACCATTTATTAATAACCTTCCAGCCGTACCCTTTCGCCCAGGGGGTGGTTGGGGTTGATGTGGACATCAGCACAGCGGGGGAAAACCATCTTCCAGTGTGGAGACCAATTCAATAAACAGTGGGGTTTATTTGTTTGCATCGGCACTGATACATAACGACACACAGCGATGCCATTTACACAGCATGCCCACAACCCACCGGTCTTGTTGCGTGGGTAGGAGCGCCGAACAAAAGGGCTCCCTTATCTTTATTGCATAACTTTAGGCGTATGCGATCGGTCCGAACCCGGCCGGATATCACTTTTCCTATCGATTGATTTTTCATGAAGCCCCGATAATCATACAAACTATTATCATGCAAAAGCATTATTCCACAGCGCAGCGCGGACAGTGAGGTGGCTCGTTCAGCCAACTGTTATGATGTGTTTATTTGTCCGCATCATAACTGTATCGTTGTGGAGATGCACTTGATTTTATAGTTTTTAATAATTTGTCAGCATTTACACAAACATTATTTGTGGGATCTTGAGAAAGACCGTAGCTGGGGTTTTTTTTTTTTTTGAAGTGGAAAAATCATAAAACTACAGTCCGAACAGTAATTACTCGCAATAAGATAAAAGAATCATTAAGTAGTTTCCACTTTCTTCGCGCTGATTCCGCAATTCATTAGCATTTCGTAAATCTGACAGAAGGGAAAAAAAGGAACAAAACCACAAAACCATGGCAGGGAAAAGCGGTGGAGTGCCGGTTGGAAACGCGCGGTACCAATTTAATGACTCCCGTTTGGTGCTTGGCATTTTTCCCTTTCCTTTTGCGCTTTTCTTCCATTATCATTCGTTTACGTCCGAACTTAAGACACTTTGAAATAGTATCCTCCCGATGGAAACTGTCTGCTTAGCATCAGAATAAATGACCTCAGTTTTTCCTAGTCCGAGGGGGGTTTTTTTTGTGGAGGAAAACTGTGCTCAAACTCGCGAGCGGTATTCACAAAAGAGTGAAACACAACAAGGCACACGAATTATTCTTTGGTCTCGTTGTTTGTTGTTTTTTTTTCTTGCGCAGTTGGTGTGAATGCGAAACTAATATTCACATTTAAGTCTTCCAGTTTGCTTTCTTTTTTTTCTGCAAAACTGCACCATGCCAACTATGTTTTTCCTTTAGCGAGTCGGGACGGGTTTTCACTTCGTTATCTAATCGAGTAGTGAAACCATCACCCATCCTTTATTTCCTTCTCGCCTCCGCAACGCAAAGGACTTATCAAACACAAACCTTCTCTGAAGCAAAAAAAAAGGAAAAGGAAAACGAAACCCCACATCGTGAACCGAAGTCAAAGTTTTATTTTGCAAATTTCTCCCTTCGCCAGGCGAAACCGGAACGACCAAAGAAGTCGTCGACTACTTCCGCTCTTGTTTTCTGTCATTCTTTCATCTTACCCGCAACCAACACTCACGCCCGGGAAGGAATGGAAAATAGCAGGGAATAATTTCGCCACCCTGCCCAGTGGCATTGTTCGCCCCTTCGCTACATATGCTAGTCGCACTAGTGCTTGCGCTGCGTGGACAGGACAGGAATGCTCAAATTTCATCACACCACTTGCCGCAAAACCGGCTGGTTCCACCGATGTTCTGGTATGCAACGTTAGGAAGCAGCGTTCCCTTTGTCGCGGTGAAGTTTTTTGTTGCCGACGGTGCACGGTTAAGGAGTTCCGGGCACAGTCTGCAAATTATTTTTCCGTGCTGTAACACACACACACACACACAAAATATTTGAGCATGATTCTTCGCATTCGAAACTGATGCTATCCTTGGTGATGTTGTGTGGTTGTTTCCTTTATCCTTAGTCCAAAATTTGATAATACAGCACAATGGGAAGCAACAGTGTAAATATTAAGCTTTAATTTATTTTCTTATTAAGTATGTTTAAATCATTAAACAAATTTACAAGATATACAATAAAAAATACAATTTTCAGTTACACTAATGTTTACTTCAAGTAAATAAATAAGAGCTTTAATTTAACCAGCTGCTTTTCCATTGTGATTTTCCACGTAGCTATGAACCACAACCAAAACATTCCCGTGCTTATGCTTGGAAGCTACCAATCGGCAGGAGGAAAGTGGGAAACCCTTCATTTGCTGGATTTTGCCATTTCCACTTTAACGCGCGTTCGTGCTACTTGTCATCGTTGCACGTCTTCTCCCTTTCGCGAAATCCCTTTCATTTTTACGCATAACAAAATTGTAGACAACAAAACATAAAACGGCAAGCGAGCGCGAAAAAAAAGGGAACCAACGTTCAAGGAAGCAAATGGTACACGAAAAGCAACAAAAAAAAAGGGAAGAAACCTCGCCACCAAAATGCAACTTCTCAAGACGGAAAAGGGAGTTTTTGCTTTGCTCAATTTCCATCCCGTGTTGCGATACACGGTAAAGCACGTGCGTGTAAGCAGCGCTCGGTGATAGGCAAGACACTAGGCAAAGCACCCAACCCAAAACACCCCCCTTATACGGTGGTAACTTTCACACAGACGGGAAAACTCTTGAGGAAAAGCGCAATACGATACATTCGGGTGCAAAGAAGGAAAAAAAGCGAAGGGAAAAAGTTTTCGGGTGGGAGAAATTTCCTTCATTCTTTTTTTTTCTTAGCTCTTTTATTCCACCACAACCCTCATCGGGTTCTCACTCTCTCTTCTCACCACGGATACCATGGAGTGGGTTGGATAGAATACAGGGCACAGTTATTTGTTTGCCGCCATATCCACCCGACTTTCCATGGGGTTTTCCTCTCGCTGTTGCGATCGTTTGCGAAAGTGTTTCGTTCTCGTTCACCTCCACAGACCTAGCCGTGCAGTTAGGTGGAAAATCGAGGACGAAGTTCACCCTAACCCATCAGTATCATCCACCCGTCATCATCATCCACAACATCGCCATCATCGAACGGAGCCCAATCGCATCGTTGCCGGGCAGGGGACGCAAAACCGACAGCGTGTGAGTGAGGGGTAGGAAAATGGGCAAATATCCCGATGGCTCGATTCGTCTCGAATACGTCTCGTGTTTCCTCCACTTGTGTTGCTTCTTCTTCTACCCTCCAAAACCCCGCACCTTTGACATCCTCGTGATGTTCGTCTTTCTGCACCAACCGGGATGACGGTTGACTCGGTTAATGGTGTTGACGGTGGAGTTTCTTTTCCCAGCTCCGGAAGATGATCCTCCCCCATGCCTCAAACGAAGGAACGATGTAGGGAAAGAGCGCGAGCGAAAATAGACGACCCAATGTCGAGCAACAACCGAGGCTCGTAATGATAGCAAAACCGAATGGGACGTCTATTCCCCCGGTTGGACGAGGTGGAAAAATGAATCCAAATCCATCTTCCCTGCGCTTCCTACAGAGTTTTGTACATGCGAAAGTGTGTGCAGGTGGGAGTTTGTGTGCGTGTGCGTGTGTGTGTGTGTGGGTTTTGTGATGTATTTTGTGAAAATGTGGTTTCAGCGTTTCGGTTCCCGTATTCCTGGATCCCTTTGCATCCTGTAACCCGCGTACGGTGGATGGACGGTGGAAATGTGAAAATATGTGTTATAAATACTTTTCCTGCATACATATTTATGAGCACGGACGCACCAAAAGCCGGAAGCCGGAACATTGCTTGGTGTGTCGGGAGCGAGCGAAGGAATGGAATGATGTGGACGATCGGATCAGTGGAACGCACTGGAAAAGGGGCATTTGGTGTTGCAGACCCGGATGATACAGATGAGCATGGTGTGTCGCTAGGCAGTTTTTTGTGTCTTTTTACTTTGCTTCGGGGTTTTACCAATCGCCAGAAAGTTGTATCCTTTCAACCTTTGTCAAACCAAACGGGTTTGTTGATAGAAAATCGGAAGATAAGACTGTGGTGCCGTACAAAAAATTGAAACTGTACTGTAAGTGGCTGGTTTTATCTAGATTCAATTCAATAAGTGCATGATAGATACAATATGCGTGTTTTAATAAGGGATTATGATACTGAGAAAAAGAATAACAAATAGCATTGATTAAGTACAAAAGGATGAACTAAAGAATTCAATAGTTCTGCAGAATGAAACAATCTAAACACAACAGGAAAAGCATTTTTCGTGCTCATTCCACAACACCCAACACTTTTCTGTACGTTCAACGACATGAAGATGTGTATTTACCATCAAACAAATGTTACAAACAGGGCCCAAGAGTTAAAGTTCCGAGGATTACGGTGAAAAATTGTCTCAAACCAACATTCGCCCAGAGGTGGCAAGGTATGGAAATGTAAAACAAATGCACATAAAAGAGCACACAAACGCGAAAACCAAAACATTAGAGGACAGAAAGAGCAAGTATCCACCGTATCGACGGGAGGTTAACACCGGATCACGGCAAGCAAAGCGAACGAAACGCAGGTCCTTGCAGCATGCTAAGGATTAGTTGTCCTCGGCAGGCAAAAATGGAACCCACGGTACGGAGCATCGTCAGCCTGCCACACGTCCGTGTTTTGCTTTTGCCGTACAAAGGCAAACAACGGCACCGTGAAGCGGCAGCTTTTGCGCCCGTAACGGGAGCGAGCAGGCAGTGGAAGAAAAATCATTCGCAAACTGGCGCAAAAGAAAATCGAGCGAATGCTCGGAATAAGAGTGATGCTACCGCGGGAATATTAAGTGGAAAAACCTTTCGTATTTTCCGAGTGGGATACGGGGAGGCCGGGGGGAGGCTGGAGGGAAAAGGGGAAGACATTTTCCAACCAAAGGATCTCCGAAACCCAAGAAAACCATATCCCACCCAGCACCCACCACCGAACACACCCACATACAGCGCCACCAATGGAAAAGGTTGGAAAATTCCCAAGACGCAAAAGGACACACGGCGAAAAACTTGACGTCGACGATTCCGAACGGTGCTCGAATATCATCCCACCGCCCTGGTCCTTCACCTCGCACCGTAACCCGCTTTGATATACATTCCCGGTGCTCCCCTCTCTTCCCTCCCGTCGCTCTCTCCAGCATCCAACCCGCTTGCCTTTCGTTCTCTTCTCGCCAAGCTTAAGCTACGACTTCTAGTGGCTTTTTGTCGAGTTTCTTTTTGCTCTTTCTCTCTTTCTCTCTCGCTGTTTCTTTTCTTTTCATTGCCCCGATTCCGAGCGGTTGGGTGCGCTGGTGGATAAGAGAAACAACGGTATCAAACGGCAACCATTTCTTCCCACCCACACGCACACACAGATGTACACAAACACACATACAGACAGATAGCCAGAACGACAACCGGATGAAGATCCGGTCCCAGAATGGTTTTGCGGCAGTTGGGAAGAAACGGTGGGTGGGGAAAATCGCTAAAGTTGAGAGCGTTGGAATGATGGGTAAACTTTCTTTTCCTCAGCATCCGTTTGGAAAATCCGGTGGAAAACCGGTGGTCGGGACGACGGGAGAAGATGGCTGGCAGGTCGGAGAGGTTTATAAGGTTTCGGGACAGGCGGTTTGGTGTATCCGGGATGGGGACACGGTGCAGCATCATCCTGAGAAGGCGAAGACACACTAAATGAAGCATCGATGAGCGCAACCGTGGGTTAGGTTGAAGGCATTTTCCCGACAAAGCTGTGGAGGCGATGTTGGAACGGTCCGAGGGATGGGGGTGACGAAGAAGACAGAAAAGGTCAGATACGGATTCAGTTATCGTTTCGGTAAATATGTAAAGCAGAGCAACAACATCCTGAGGGTGGCCATGCCAGCGTGGTGGGTGGTGATGGGTAGTCACGACCGATTCCAGAGGAAGGACACATTTCTACCACAGCGATGGGTGTGTGCGTGGTGTGGGGTGGGTCGGTGCGGGGCAGAAAAAGATGAGCTTTTATGGCACTTGCGAAGCCGTGGGTCGACACAGGCGAAACAGGACACCATCATCCCGTGAAGGATGACGAGCAGGATGAACCATAAATGAGCCCTAACCGTTGCATACACACATACATCCAGCAATGTAACGAACGGAACGGTGGTTAAAGATTGAACTTTTTCTATCGAAAAGCATAAAATCTTTGACGATCTTAACCGACCGCTGGGACAGCTTTGCCGTACCGTACACAAAGATGGTTATGGTTACCGTTTTCCGACCAAAGTCGACGACCAGCGGTGACACTGTCAATCGAGTCGGCGAAAGAAACGGAGCCCGTCCACTTATTGAAGGTCGGGCAACACGGTTGGCAAAACCGTGCGGCTGGCGACCGGTACACACCGTGGGCAAAAGTTCAACCGTGTGGGGTGGTGTTGTATCGTTCACCCACTTTTTGGGTTGCGAGTCTTTTGCAACAAAATTAATGACCTTTTGGCGAATAACGAGAACCAACCATTCCGATGGTGTGCTCTTTTATGTGCCTTTCCAACCCCCCCTCCCACTCGCCCTCGATACTGTTTTGCCATTGCGACCGCCATTTACCTTGGCAAATGGTTGACACCGCTCAGCCAACACCATATATCTCGGCTGATGTGATACAATTTTGAGCCGAATCGACTCCGGTTTGGTGATCGTCAAAATCGATTGTAAAATGCTCATAAAAGCCACCCCAAACCAGGGCGCCGGGGATTGGTTGGGGGGCAAGTGGGTGGCAAATTTCACCTTTTTGAAAAATTACCCACTTTCGCTCACCTTTTCTCTTTCCCCGTGGGTGGTTGAGCGGTATGCCGGAATGACGAAGCGCGTGAAAGAAAGGAAGCGGTCTATATCCTTCGATGGTGGGGATATACACCCATACATGCACATTTACACAAACCCAGCGAGCCGTGGGCCGATATAATGAGAAAACGGCGCGTCGAACGGGAACCGCATAAGGACGAATGGAGTTTATTTTTTGAATAATACAACAGGAAGTCCGAGAAAATTTATTATCCGTCCAGCGGTGCTTTGGCCGACGGTTCGCTTGCTCGCACCGAAACCCGCTTCCTCCAACGAGGCCAATCTCGCTTCACTAAGGCAGAGCCAAACGATCCTCCACCCCCCTGGGTCACGGGCAATGTTGGTCTTTGGCATCTTTTTGTGCCACTCTACCGGCGACTGGGCGCCCGCTTTTTCGGATCCACTCGGCTACAAACGTCACATTCTCCCCATCAAACCACACGAGGGTCTTGGGTTTTATTTTCTTTCCTCCTCTTTTGTGTTTCTTATTTTATGTCTCCACCGTTCGCACACTGCCGTGTCTAATAGGAAGCGGCAAGCGGTTGTGGAAACTAGGAAAGGGGGGGGGGGGGGGGGGCATTGGGCGACGGTGCTTCTGAAGGGACCGTCGTATAAGGACCCTTTTTTCGTATAAAGACCCTCCATCCCTCGCAAGCGAGAAGGTTTTCCATTGGCAAGCGTAGCAAAACCTGCCGGATTAGCCTACCGGTTCACCCACAGCCAGCGAAGCTGGCGAGTGGAAGGAAAAACGAACGAAAAAGGACGAAACTTTCTTCTGTTGGCGGTTTTCATGTTCTACGGACGCCGTAGGATGATCGCGGGAGCATGTTTTTCCGAGTCCCACACGATTTCCCTCCACCCTCGAAAAGGACTGATCTCCGGGAAGGTGCAAGATTGCACAGCCAAACAACAAAAAAAGGATCATAAAAAAGGATATATCTTCTGTGAATGTTTCCTATGCCTCCAACAGCAACAAAAAAAAAACGGAAAACCCGCCATGAAATCGAAAAAGGGCCGACAAAAAAGGGATGAATCGTTTTGGTAAAGGTTCAGGAAATCGGACGGTCCATCAAACTAAGGGACTAAGGTCCCGTGGAAAATTTACCCTGTACCGTTTGTCTCCACTCACTACCTACTCCCCATAGTTGCCACCACATCATCCAAAACGGCAAAGGATGACCGAATGGAACGGATTCGCCGGTGAGCTTTGTGATTTCGTGTTTTTTTTTCACTCGTGTTATTCCTCTCAAGCATCGCTACATGCTTGAAGGATATAATGGGAGGAAGCAAAAAGGAACAAGTTCGCTTCCCCATCATCCCCCTCATGCGCGATCCTTCGTCGCCCGATGCAGGAAGATACTATACACCACTCGAAACCCAAATTTTCCGATTCCAATTGTCCCTTTTTCCCAGCGCCGGGTTGGGATCCAGTGGATGTATTTCCGCTTCTGGATGGAGTTTTCCGTTCTTCTTGCTCTTGCTTGGGTCTGTATGTACCGTTCGACAAAAGGGCCCCCAAAATAGCTTTCCCCAACCCACCCCCTGGCCTGGCTTTGGACGCGCGGTGCGGCAGTGAGTTTTGGGCGCGGGAAGCAGCGATAGCGAACGTAAAAGAAATGGTGTATAAATTCGACCGTGTCCCCGAGAGAGCCTAT
The DNA here is from genome assembly GCF_943734725.1 of Anopheles marshallii. Lineage (NCBI taxonomy): Eukaryota > Metazoa > Arthropoda > Insecta > Diptera > Culicidae > Anopheles > Anopheles marshallii. Next base: position 63,168,961 of record NC_071327.1, read on the forward strand.
GACCGGGCCGCAGACGGTGAAAAAAGGACAACAAAATCAATAAACACATAAAGCAACACAACAACAATAGGGAAAAAAGCCGCCAAAAGTAAGGCACGGCGAGAGAATGATAGGCATGGAGCACCATGATTCCAATCGCAACAAACACACACACACACGCTCCGGTCACACAATACGGCCTGCCTGCCCGCAAAATGGGTGACTTTGGTGCTTTTCTTTTTTCCTGTTTTTCCCAAAAAAAATTCTCCCCGATTGAACACAGAACGTATGCGAGCACGAGCACATGATGTATGATGGGTTTTCCGTGCGGGTGGGTGTGTGTGAGCGTGCCAGCATGTGAGAGAAACAGGGCCAGTGTGAGTGCACATATGTAGATTGTGATGGAGAAGGGGAGCGGTGGGGGTGACGAAGGAAGGGAGGCTCTGTGTTGCTGGTGACGAACGTGCACAAAGAGCCTGATTTCGAAGTCGGAAAATGAATATCAATCCAATGGCCCAACGGGTGGAACACTCGGTTCACCCAATCATGGGAAGGAAGAAAATTTATCGTCCCACACACACATTCACATACACGGGCCATGCGGGAATAAAACAGCATCGCTCTGTTTTTTTTTTTTTGGCTGGGAACTCTCCCCCATCGTCCACGTATTTAATTCCTCCCGCAACCCCCTTCATTTTCTCTCTCTCACGTATACAGGGAATGAATTGGAGGCTTACAATCGTGTTAAGGACAAACACATCATTTTAACCTCGTTCTAAAATTCTTCACCGATGGTTAACTACGAAACGGGCCAACATCCAACGTGCCAGCAAGGCGGGAACGAAGGGGCAGCAGCTCGAAATAACTTTCTTCCTGCTGGTGGGGATCGAAAAATGAAAGAAGTTTTTCATTACCTTCCTTCCTCTGTACGCTGTGCTACTGAGATTTCGGTCGCCGGCGTGAAAAGGGAGGCGAAAACTTTCCCAATTTTGCCAAACACACACTGCCTAGAAGCTGTTACAAGCAGCAAGGTTTTGTGAGGCTTTCCCTGCTACGGGGAGTAGTGTTTTTTGTTGCTGGCTCCCGAATCGGAAGCGAAATGTGGAAGGTTTCCCGTGTGGCACCCCTTTCGGCATGTGGCTAAAGGGATTTTAGGTCGATTCGTTTCTTTCCGGTATTTTTTTTTCTACGAGTAATTTGAACGCTTAAATAGGAAAGAAAAGGAATTTAAAAAGTATTTTTTTCCACCTCACCCACGGCATCCGCCAACTGAAGGTCCTGGAAGGGTTGAAGGGAGTTTTTTTTCTTGCTAACCTTGTGATGCTTCAATCTGCCATTTACCAATGACGCAATTGTTCTGATACTTTTTGTGTTACTTTTTTTTTTGGCTGACACATTATGTATATTTTCAACACGAGTTTTTAATTTCCATAATGGAGAAAGTTTGTTTCAAACAGCGATGAAAGTCATCCACCATTCCGGGTCTTACGGGTGTGTGATGATTCTTAAGTGCAATCATTTGGGATGAAACAAAAACGGTTTCGCAATTATTGCTCCTTCTCTGCTTCCGAAGCAAATGTTGCTGCAAATCCATCCTGCACCAATAATACACCCTAAATTGCGAGCGTATTAACCGTAGATATTTCATTTCCATTTTGTTACAAAAGCGTTCGATGGCAAAAAAAAAATACACATCCCATACAGACACATAATATCCTTTGACGGTCTTGAACAAAATAACCGACAAAACACTCAAGCCCGCGCTTTGAGCGTACCGTTCGGACAGAGTAAAGCCTCAACCAACAGCCCTTTATAACCCTAACAACGGCTCAGACACTGAACGTCGATACACAAAAAAAAAGAAAAGGATAAAGCGAGAGCAACATTTTTTAAAACGCACAATAAGGGATGTATCAAATTTCGTCCGATCCCGAATTCGACAAGCGGTTCCATCCCTACAGCGAATGACGGACGGGTGTTTATTTGCGTTCTTTTTTTTTTTACCCTCGCTCTATCCTTCGCTTCGCTCCGAGCACCATTACAAAGCGGCTCGAGTATGCAAAGAACAACGGGGAAGGAACGGTACGGCGACAGCAAAGAAAAAAAAAACAGGCCGCCGACGAATGTGTCGTCCTGAGCGTACGTCGTAATTGCAGCCGGATGCAAGCATTAGGAAGCCGGTCGCTAAACATCGAACGCAAATTGCAGGGCGTTCGGATTTCGGTGAGCGATCTGAAAACGAATCAAAAAACACCCCTCAAAGGGAAGGATGTACCGTGACAAAACAGCCAGCCACGCACACACCCGAGCGCGAAGAACGGCGCGGCAACCGCGTAATATTTTAATCATAATCATAAACGGTAATCGAAGGAATAATGATGCACGGTTCGCTCCTTTCGGTGTGTTGTTGATATCGCGCACTTTTAGCGCAACAAACAGGCTGCCGGGTTGTTGGTCGGTTGAGAAAATTGCGTTTTTCCACGATCGAGTTACGGATTCGGATTCGGTGGCGACTCACCCCTTTGCCGCATTGGTCGGCGAGTGTGTGGCGTAGCTTTGTTTGGCTTCCGAAAAACGGAGCTCACCGGTGTAGCGTGAGGTGCGAGAGCGTGGTGAGAGTGTTGGTTGGTAACTCGGTTAAGGGGAGGGGGTTGCGCAAGGTGAGTGTAACCTGAGCACCATGGGCACCGAGAGATCCCGGGAGGGTTGATGATGGGGTTGTGTTTAGTTTACCGATCTGTTTGCTCGAAAAACGGTTGCGGTGTGAAAGTCGCGTCACCAAATGAGCCCTATTATATCGGTATTGACAGAGACGGGTTGAAGATTGTCAGCGTGTGAATGAAGAACTCGTATCGTATGAGTGCGTTAGAAGGCTTCGATTTCGGTAGATGATTTTGAAATTATTATTTTTTTATTCTTGATTATTTTTTTTTCCTCGAAAATGAGTCACAATACAATATTTCAAATTAGTCCCACTTCACAGGTGAAACTTTTTTAAAACATATTGAAAGTTGAATGCAATATAAAAGAAATTATAAAGCAACTATAGCTTATTGTTTCATTTGTTACAGTAATGACTCATAATACTTGATTTTTAAACCAGTCCCACCAATATTTACTGCTGTTATGGGTTTTTACTTGAAACCCTACCGGACAAAGGACAAACGTCACTAAGATAGTTAAATTAAATGAATCATTTGTCCACAAACTGCACCAATACACGTTCCCACCCTTCGGCCATTTGGTCTTTATGGATGTTTCAATTACGCTCTTGCGTCATCGCAACATAACGCGCCGTGTGCACCCCTGTCCATACATCATCCATCATCCATTGGTGCACTGTTTTACATCCGTGCGATTTTCCATGGCCGGACGAAAGGATGCAAGCTATTTACTGTGCCTCTTCCATGCCGCTGCCCCTTTAACCCTTTGCTGCTTTGTTTCACACCGTACTTGCGTTCTTTTAGGCGCGTCTTCTTGGGGTACGCCAGTCCATTTCCCTTGCTGTTTGCGCACTTTTACCCAGTCGCCGTGGAGGGAGAAGTAGATTTAAGCATTATCGATATGCCTCCTGCCGCGACTTCTTTAGCCCGCTGTCGGAGTGCTCTTTTTTTCGATTTTCTTCTATTTACTCTTGCTTCATTTCCGTTCATAAACCCGTTGCGTCCTGAGCGCTGTGATCGGGCCGCTGGATTTTGTACTGGTGTGCAACAAAGATTTGCAACGGTTTGTCCTCGGTGACACACGGTGGTCACAAATAAAAAAAAAAAACCCTCACAAACACACACACACACCCATACAAGCGAACTCGCAGAATCCAATGTTGTATGAAGAGGTTTTGTACACACTAACGGAGCGCTTTTGCAACTCTGTTCTCTTTTTTTTTATTCCATCATTACTTCCGCTCCTTTACCCATCCACACAGGAACTGCAATCGAATCCATCACGGGAAAACACGGCATCAAAAGGGAAGGATTGAATTTGCCGGGCAGATTCTTCCGTGCCGATTTTTATGTTCCCATTGCCGATCTCCCGTGTATTGGCAAAGATGGCAGGGGTAGGCAAACACATGTACGGACGACAGTGCAGGGGACCGACCCAGAGGACACCATTAGTTTGCGTGAAATGTCGTTGTGTGGAATAATAAAAGAAAAAAAAACGCATTCGACAAACGTTTTCCGGATCGTTCCTGTTTGCCGTCGTAGGTCTGGTGACGAGTCGTTGATGAATTTTAGTTCACCGCACCACTCGGAACAGTGGTTTGTCCGACCCTTGTACGCTAGTGGCGTTGTTTTGAAAAGGGCAGGATTTTCATATTTCGTTGGCAGGATTGTCCTCCGTACCGGGACTGGATCGATTTTTATCTTTTTTAAAATACAATTTTTGTTTTTGCTCAACAACGGCCCGAGTGCGAATGCTAGAATGAGAATTCTACCGAAGGCGAAGGACACATTTTCCAACCCGTAACCGGATGAAGGTGGTACAAATTTCAAAACACAGCCCAACGGTGCGCTTCCATATCTTGGATTTTTGTGTCTGTCCGTAGCATCAATCGGGACGCGCAAACACAAAGTGGCGATGAGCGCGGGGGAAACGGGAAAAGCCTTTAGCGTCATCATCAGATCCCGTACGACAAATCGACGACCGGCCGCGGCTCATCGCCAGTCGTAAAATGGGGGTAAAGATTTATTAACTTTAATTGAAAATGTTTCACGCTGCGTTCGCTTCATTCGGCCGTCGCCGGAATCATTTATGTTTCCGTTTCGTTTGACGCGTTTTGTCGCCCGCTTTATTCCCTCTCTTTCTGCGTGTGTGTTACAGTACGGTTTAGCAGTGTGGCGCACTTTTTAATGCGACCCTTCAGTGACAGTGTTTTAGCGACAAGATGGTTGTTTAATTGTGGTACACACGTACGGTCGTTTATTTGCTAGCCAATGTGCGTGTGTGTGTGCGAGGTTTGAATGAATCGTACCTTTGGTTGCTGTTAATTTTTATGATCTCCACAACATGAGTAATGTTTGCGTTCCATACCTGTCGGAAAAAAGGGAAGAAAATATAGAGAACGATACATTATTGGTTGGTTGATTTATGCACACACATGAATATACATTAATAGCGAGAGAAAAATGAGGAGGATCTTCGTTATTTATATTTATTATTTTGTCAACAAAAACAGTCCCACAAATGAAACAGACAATTACAATGGAAATTGTAAATGACAAATTGTAGAATTTACCAACTTATTTATCAGTTAGAAAATAAATAGGAGAGGGAATGAGATCTCATTGTGCCAGTAACTCACGTGACAGATTTGTTTTGATCGCTCGTAATAGACTATATACTGAAATTGTCGCACCAAGCGAATAAATCAATCGAAACATAAACAAGATTGTGACATTTTTTGTCCGACAATGCTCTCCTATTAGCAGCCTGATCGTATCTCCTACCGTAAAAAAAACCCCAGTTTTATCCCCAGCGTGCGAAACCTGCATCCTTCAGCACAAAGCAGTACTTCGAGTTAAATCGATCGTATTAGACCATCCCCCTTTATTTTACTGTACATAAATAAATGGTGAATGTGTCAAACAAAACTTCTTTCAACCATAGCCAAAGCCACACTGTAAATAGGTTATGTCATAAAGACAAACACTTGCAACATCGTTGCGACTGTTGGCGCATCCTCCCGGTGCGAAGGTGCATGCGATCGAAGCCGCCACACCAAGTCGCCACCATTGCAGTGCTTCGAGTTGTCTTCGGCATTGTTTTCGCTTTATGTTCGCCAGTTTTTTGCCAAACAAGACGTTTGCATGTGATCTATCGCGGTACGTTAGGTTGGGACGGTTCAGTAGTGGGGGAATTTGCCGCAAGTTCGGGCGAGTAAAAGTTGGACGTTGAAAGTTTCAACCGAACACACACACAGTTGGAGATGATTGTTTTGGGAGGTTTTCCCTCTATTGGGGTTTTTTTTTTATTTGTGAAAAGCCTTTTTTGTTAGTCGATTGAGGAGGCATGAGAGACCACCATCACCATCCTGATGCCACTATTGTTATGCATTTGAAGCTGCTTCGTTTTCGCATAGGTTTTTTTTTTTTGCTTGATACATGGTGCCAATGGGTGACAGTAGCAGTCAAACGGAAAAAGCTCACGTAAGCAGAAAGAAATGTGCTTAAAGCATGATTTTCGACTAATGAACGTCACACCCATCCGTGACTTATTTGCCGTTGAGAGTGCCTTTGGGGATGTTTTTTTTAGTGTAACATTTTATCAATCACAAATGGCGAAAATGAAATTGAAGACTAACTGTGTATAACTTTCAAAGTTCGTCAAGAGTAAATGATTTATCATTTTCCTACACTTTTAATTGTTCCTCTTTCGATCACATTCATAAATTGTTTGCAATAAATTGATTCTCTATCCCCTTTAAACAATGGAATGCGAACAAAAGCAAACAATTTAAGGACATTTTCCATTGCTTCTTAAGATAGACTTTTCTTTTAGAAGAAAAGCAAGAAAAATTATATGAATCTGTGTCGCTCTTCTAACATCTTCACCCATCCCTCACTTACCTTCCTTTATTCCCACCCACCAAAGCAACCACCCCACAGGACAGAGGCTAAGTACCAACCTGCTTCACCAGGTTGGCCGTCACCATCAAAACCAAGCATGGGGCCACCCACCTAGCTAAAGAGGGAGGGGGTGAGGAGGGGGTTCACCATCGCCTGTCCCCATCCTTCTTCCCTTCACAATTTTCTTCATTTCCAAATGAACTCATTTTCCCATTTCCCAACCGTAAAGGTGGGTTTTGCGAAGCGAAGCACCCACAGTATCCACACACACACACACACACCGAGGGCTCCTTTGGTTGCTCGCAGCTAGATAGTGAAGTGAAATATTCAATTTATAAGCGCACACATACACCGCCCTATGCACACCGCACACGTACAGTGCGGTGCCAAACCATCACACGTACCGCGGCGAAAGAGAGCAAAAGCTTTTGAGCTGGTTGAGGGATGGGGAGGTGGTGGCCAGGGGGGGAGGGGGGAGAGAAACGATGTTTCCGATATGGATGAAAGTTGAACCTCATTTTCCCGCTGGCGGTTTGTGTGCAGCACACGTACAGGCAGTACAGGCCCAGTTGCCCTCGCTGTCGGGCGACATTCCGTGTGGCTCAATGTGCAATTCCGTTGCGCCCAGTACTGCTAACATGCGTTCTCTTTTCCGTTTTGCCTTTTTTGTTTTGTTTTTGTTTTATTATTTTGGTTTCTGATCATTGCTCGACAAAACGTAGCCGGGCGCACACAAACACACACACACACACACTCACGTAGCCACACAAACAAACAATCAGAAAAAGCTTCGTTCGGGGAGGGCGCTGGCTAAGGGTGGTGGTGTTTGGGGGTGGAAAATGCCGGCACCAGGGTTGTGCGCTTTCTGAATGGGGTCCCACGAACGAAACAAGAGCGAATCGAATCGAAGAAAAACAACAACAACAGCAAAAACACACACACTCATACACAAGGGAGAAAGAAGCTTCATCGTCGTTTGCCGTTCGTCGCCGTGGTCGGTGGCGAAAGAAATAAAAACCTTCCTTGGCTCGAACCCGAAACACCGCTGGAAACGATATGGAAAACATCCGCGTGAAAGAAGAAGAAGAAGAGAGGGCTCTCCCAATACACCTAACCGTGGTCGCCTCTCGCCCCCCCCTCCTCCTTGTGGTTCCAACCAACCCAAAACCCAGATGGATTGGCGCGGCGCACGTTCGCGTTTGGCTTTCGTTCGCTTCGCGCGGCTTGCGTTGGAGCGATTTTGCATCATTACGAAGTGAAGCACTGGGCGATGGGCGTGGAGGTGGGGTGGGTGGGTTTTCGATGGATGGATGGATGGATGGCGGTGGTCAGTGGCAAATGGCGACAATGCTTGCTGGATGCACACACATGTACACATGCACAAGCACACAGACGTTCCAAGACGCGCCATCGATGGTGCCTGGCGACTGCTCGGTACGTACGCCTTGAGACGATAAACTGATGGAACTGTGCGGACGATGCCTGATGAGGCGGTGGGCGGAACGATGGGAGAGAGAGAGTGAGAGCGAGCGAGGGCATACCGGGCGGGCATATGTACTAATGAAGAAGAGAAAGAGCAGAAGTGGAACGAGGGCGAACTTGCCTACCTACCATCCTTCTCCAGTCACTCCACCAGCAGCTAAGGGAAGGGGCGGGGAGCGTGTGTTTGGCCACCCCTGAGGGCGAGACCTCTGCATTCACATGAATTTCCTTACGTCACCTGTGCCCGGTGTGCTACGGTTTGCATGGCGACGGTGCCAAGCAACGTAGCGACGACCTTCTTCTTGTGTGCACTGGCTTCGCATAAGGCGAAGTGATTTGCTACCACCGTCAACCCCTTCGGGCCAGCAGCACTCGGCCCGAGCTGGACATTGCGATGAAGCGACCCCTAACACCCAACGGGCGGACCGTCTCGTTACAGCGGTGGCCATAGTTATTGCACCCGGGTTTTAATAATTATTTCTTGCCCGATGCTCTTAAGTTTGTTCCTTAAGATCTTAATTAAAATAACCCATTAAAGGTTTTTATTCTTCTTTAAGAGCCATTTATTACTAAAAATCTTATTATACTTAGCAATATTATTCACCTAATTATTTAAAACTTATCTGATAAACAAGAATCAAAACATTTAATTAACAACCGTTCTTCGTAATCGCAGAATGACACAAAATAAAGAAATAAATTTGAATAACTCGTACGGCAGAAGCCGAAGAATCCTATTTTATAAAATTATCTAGAACCTCTGTAATTATTATTTAATATGGGTTTTATACATTTGCCAATTATTGCATTTCCATTATTTTCATCAATTAAGAATATCGACATATAAGTACATCATAAAGGAACAATTATTACTTCTCTTGTTTCATGCGTTTTGTCAAGAATGTGTTATGACATTACAATCAATTTCAGCTTTTATTTGACTTTTGACTTTTGATGTTACTATCGCCTACACAACCTCGGTATCCCCAAAACAATATTTTGTCCAAATTTATGTGAGGTTCGGGATGATTTCCCATTCCTTTGGGAAAAAAACGATGCCCAAATGTCAAGATTTTAATAACAGATATTAGTTTGCTTCATATGTACTTTAATTAACTCTGCCACTATTAATTTACACACAACTGTAACATTTGCCCTGATGGCTCTCTTACTACTTCTTCCCTACTCACCACACTTACCGACCGATACTGTCCGCCGCTATTCAACGACGGAGAGAAGTTTTGTTTGTTTGTTTGTGACCACTAGCGGACCGCCACCTCGACCATTCAGTGTGTGCTTCTCTTTCGGTGACCCTTCGACGTTTCCATCCAACCGTCAACCTCTCACCCACCTCTTTCGCTCTCTCTTCTCCTTGCCCTTTCTTTCCGGTACTATTACTATTTTAGTTTTCTTCCTAGTTAGCCTATCGGTTCCTCGCTTCCGTGATGTGACCATTACGGTTTGCCGCCTCTCACACGCCCCCGATCTTTCCCTCGCTCTAGCTCTTTCTCTTGCCTCTTCTACATCTAATTCACCACCTCCACCGGCCAAGTTTTGTTGCGTTTTGTTACACATAGAAGGCCCCCATCGCACAAAAGCGAACGGAGCGCGAACGCAGGCTAGCGACACGCAAAAGCGGGAAAATGTGTGAGAAATAAGTTCGAGCACATTTGGAATGTTTTGCTGTTGGGAACGGGGATACCCCTCTCCCGAGCCGGGGGCAAGAAAAAGGCCTTTATGATCGATTAATGGCTAGCGCGATGCACCGGAGCAATGGTGAATGTGCGCCGCCCCGTTTCGCCGTGCCCGTTTTTCGTTCTCGAAAGGGTCATTGATTTCTTCTAGGGGTGGGAGGGGTGTCTTCTGAACTGCCGGTTCGTACCCACCCTACCCACGCACCTAATAACTCGTTCGATACCACACCGTGACTCGGGCTCGGGCGAGACGATCGGCTTAACGGTTCCGGTACCGGGTTGCGATAATGTCCGACCCATGCGGGGGTGGTGGTGGACGGAAAATCGATTAAGCACGAACCGATCGATTCTAGATGAACGGTTGAGGTACGCTTTTATCTCGCGCAAGAAGCTACTGAACAATATGAAACTAGTCAGTACGGTGGGTACACATATAAATTGAAGAGCTTTAAATTTAAATACCAACACACCAACCCATTCGAATTATCCGCCGCACATCAACTGGAGCCGTGTATTAACTAAAATTAAGCTATCACGTATCGAACTCGGCTCTCCCCAAAACATCCTGGGCAGGATAATCCCAATCGTTACCACTCGCCATCGAAATATCCATTTAGTTATTGATTCACGCTTCATTACACAAACACACACTAACCCACCTATTGTCAGGCTTACACACCGCACTGCAACGGCATTCCAGCCATTCCATTAGTTAACACATATTGACTAACCCACGACGCCCTTCAACCAGCGGTAGCATCCAACCAACAACAGCAAAACAAAACAAAAAATCCTTCGCCCTACTTCTGGCGTTTTGTATATGCGCTGGATGATAATTTGTTCAGCCATTCGTGTTCGTTGTTTCCCCCCCCCCCCCCTCCCCCCCACTGGTGACCCACCACACACCAGCAGTAGGGTTTTTTTTACCATTTTCGCCAGGATATTCTGCCTATTAAACGATGAGGCGAAAGAGAAAACGGGATGCCAACAGCATTCCGATCGTTGTGATCAGCACCCGCTGGAGCCAACGCCAAACTCACCCGAACAAAAAAAAAAAACCCCGTGAGAAACAATAGAGCCGATAATGTGAAATAATGAACAGTTGTCATTTTCGGCACTGGCGATTGTAGTTTGTTTTATTGTTTTTTTTTTGTTTTGTTTTGGTACTTTCCGTTTTTTTTTCTCCTTGTTTTCCCACACGGTTTCATTCCCTTTCCCCTCCCCCTACATATCGACCGCATCTCGCAAACGCAAACGCCGAATCTGATAAAACCGATGACACCCATCTCCAGTGCCAAAGGATCGATAAATGAATTTCCGTGACCATTCGCGGGGGGAGGAAAAAAAAGAAAACACGCGAAAGAGGTGTCGATTGTGCGTCTCTTTCTATCGCGCCCCTATCACACGAGTGTTTTGGCTTTTGTTTCACCGGCAACAACCGATACACCCGATTATATGTGGAACAAAACGGACCAACCGGCGGTTATGAGGAACTTCATAATAAGGGTAGAGAACAATGGTGGCCTGAGGGGAGGGGAGGGGGAGAGGTTTGATGGTTATGCTCAGGACGGCCAAACACGATGGAAAACGATGCGCGTGGTCAATCCACACACACACACAAAACGATGGTAAAAATCACGATGGGGCTCTTTATGGGCATGGGGACAAGAGCGAAAGGGATGGATTTTTTGTTGGTGGAAATGAAATTATTTTCCACCCAGGTTCCCGATTCCCAAGGGTTTTTTGGGGGTTTCATGCCCGGTTTTGTTTTGGTCATTTTTGGTTGGATCGATTATGCTTTCTCTCTCTCTTTCTCTCTCTTTATTGTGGAAGTTGGGAGTGAATTACCTTGAACAGGAAGTGGACGACGGTCATTTCTCTTGCTTCATGGGTGAGTTGTATTATTGGGTCAATTTATCCCCAACGCATTATGTTCTGTTTCGGTGCGTTGATAAATAGAGTTGATAGTGTTACCGACGTTATGGAATAAGGGCATTCTTTAACTGTTCCGTGCCGTAAAAATATAAATTTAACTTCAAACCATTTTGTAAGCCACTTTCCCAATAATTTTAAAAAAAACTTCAAAAATTCCCAAACTAAACCCCAAAAAAAAGGAATAAAATCGTATGTTGAGTTTTAAATTGTTTCTCTCGTATGTGAGAGCCATTTACCGAAAGAAACTATGATGCATCTACCGCAACAAAGAACAAATGATGGCAAGCCGCACAAAAAAAAACGGTAACATTTCATACGGCTTTTGAGCAAGAAAATGAAGCACGGAAATGGAAGACACACCCCAGCGAAAAAAAAACACAAAAAACGATGAAATAAATCTACCACAGCAAAGAGAGGGAGGGAACCGATTCGTGGAGAAAAACAATATAACACATTGTGCATCGTTCATTATGGTAATTATGTTGTTTCCGTGCTCGTCGATAAGAGAACTTTTAATTGAAATCACTTAATCAGTGCAGTTTTGGGGCGGTTTTTCTTTTTTGCTGTGGCTGCGATTTATTTGACTCACCCACTTTAAGTGTCGAAGGCATTATTGCACCACATTAGTGGGTCGTTTAAATGAGTATGCGCTTGCGATGCAATAAACTGTCGCAATTAAGCTCATATACAACGGTGCGCGAAGAATGGGGGATTTGTTTGAGTAAAATAAGCTGTGGGTGATATGTATGTTTAGATTTGGAACTACTACACGCCGTGTGCCGCGAGAAGAACTAAAGATGACCTCGTAAAAGTCTTCGCGGAGAGTGGGAGAGCGAACAAAACACAACCACAAAACCCGTGACGTACAATCATTTTTAATGAACTACGAATAATTGGAATCGATCATTACGTCCGCCATTGCGGGGCGCTCGCGTTAAGCATGGAGTTTTTCCGATAACTCCCGACCGGCTTACAGCGACCGATTCTGATTTCGCCAGACAATTATGATCCGATTCTCGAGCAGCGCACAGCGAACACGCTGGAAAACTAGTTCAATAATGAAGCGTCTTGAGCCGCGTTAGCATACCGATCCGCTGCGATATGGTGCATCGCAACCGGTGGGGGGATGGAAAACACCGGGTTCGGTGCGAGATTGCGGCAATCGCGAATCGAGTGGGTTCCGTTGTTAGCCTGTGGAGCAAAACCTTTGTCGAATTGGCGCGTTTACGATTTGCCGGGCAAATCGGGTAGCACAAGAAGCAACCCTTACCCGTCGATCGAAGGGTAGCTATTTACACACACACACACACACACACATATATACAGATACAGATACCCGTTGGACCTCGATCTGCAGAGGACCTTTAGCTTGCAGGCTACCCTTTTGCGCATGCAATGCAACCAATCGATGCCGCACACCTTCGAACCCAAGAATGGCCCTGGACGTTCGTGAAAACGACCATTACGACCATCGGACCCGGGGGAATGGGAAATGGGTGGAAGGCATGGTGGTAACGAGGGTGGTGATGGGATGGATTCGTCCGATTCCGCGACCGAGAAAGATCGTACTTGCGACCAATTAAAACCGATGGAATCGAATTTATCTGCCGCCCCGAGAACTTGTGAAGTACATACCCTTGCTGAATCGGTGCTCCTCCACCACGCGCAGCCGGCAGGCGGGAGTGGAAAATGGCGGGGAAAGGGTTTGGAACGTGGTCGGGAAAGGGCAGTTTCGCGACTTGACCGACCGGGCGCCTGAGACAGGGGCAATAAATAAGTGAATAACTGAAATATAACCACTCTTGTGTTCTCTCGGGTGAAGGCGACGCTAAAGGAGAACCCCACCGCTGCTGGGCGCTGTTGTTGTTGTAGCTGCGATGAGCAATCTGATGCGCGTTGTGTATCGCTCTTCTGCAGGACAATGAACGTTAACTTGAGGGCGAAGCACATGAGAAGGAGAAGTGTTTTGCAAAACTAACCAAAGAAGAGATGTGAATATAAATACCGATTGGAAGTGATTAATTTCTGGAGAGACAGAAAACGACCGGAGTTGGAACGGTCAATTAAAAAGGAAGGAGTGGAACAACGATCAATACTCTATCGATCATGTCTAATATGTACGAAAACTGGTCAATGTGAACAGTTTTTGTGTAAATAATGCTTAATTACTTAAAATAGGTTGCTCATTTCGTTACTTACAATATCAAATTCTATGTAAGAAAATTTGGAAAGTTTTGAGACTTGAACCTAGGACCACTGTTGTGGGTGATCCACTTGCTCTTATCTCGGCCATGACGTCTTCCCGCCGATTGACCAGTTAAAAGTCGTTCGGATTATTCGTTTTGCAATAAATTAAATGATTTTACTACAAATCAATAACCGCAAACTCGCTGACGATGCGTTTGCATTTAATTTATGAACATTCCTGCTGAAGTCGAGTCGGACTCAACACGTTTTATGACTCCCGCCGCTCAAGGATCAACAACGGCCCCGTGTTCGACTTCCTTCTCCAGCGTGGTAGCAGATTCTCCAAAACCATTGTCTGCACCGTTCGCGGTCGACATCGCTGAGGTCCTTCTGTGTGTTTCTTTTGCACACGATTCTTTGTTTCCTCGCGAGGCGTACGTACGGGCGTGCGCGCGCTCGCGCCATCAGTGTGTTGTGACTTGGCAACGAAGACAACGCTGCAAAACGGCGGATCCAACGACTGCTCCATCGCCGCGCCGCATCCGTTTTGGGTCGGTTGCATCGAGTGCATTCCGCAACCATGTTTTCGTGTTACCCGTCGCCGGTAACTGCTGCTGCTGATGCCCCGGTTTTATCATCCGGCCGCGAAGTACGCACATATCTCACCCCACCCGAGTGCATGCGGTGGATGAGGGCCACATCGAGGCTTTCGCCCGGGGGGAGGAAGGAAGATGAAGAATGGCAAACTCGACACCAGACAGACAGCGCGAGAGACTGTACGACTGTGTTGCAGGAACGATGTGGCGGCAAAATGTATTAATAAGCATAAAAATAATACCAACAATCATGGCCACGATGCATGATTGGTGGTTTAGTGTGCGGGAGAATCGGGCTGTGAGCGCATTCTCAACGGGCGGCAACCGCTGATATCTTCCACTCTACCCCGTTCAATGCACACGGGGAAGCGGAGGACGCGTCCCGAACCATGGCTGTATGCAGATCGTTCTGTCAAAACTTTGCAGCTTCTTCGATCGAACGCAATGACCTCATCGGAGCCACTTCCCTTTTGCCGTGTACCTTGCGATACATCGTCCTTTAGCGTTCAAGTGCAGATCCTTCACCATACCATGCACCGATTCGCAAAAGCCATTCGCGCGCACGGAAGGCAACCCGGACGGCAGGGTGCGTTAAGAAGGATTCGAAAACAACCTTATAAAGCAATGGAAGCGATGCTGCTGATGGCCTGCCGGATGGTACAGAATGGATAAAACGAGGAGGGGGATTTATTCTATTTTTCACCCTCCCGCCCCACCAAAACCCGGAATGTGTACCCACGATTGCGTGGATTGCGTGCGTGTCGTGTTCGCGTGCGCGTGTGCTGCAGAAAAGTAGCCAACAATAATAACGCAATGGAAATAACGTCAGAATGGTTTTTACATGGAAGACAGAGGGACTGGGCAGCACGCGGCAAGGTGTTACGGGGTGGTTCAAAATAAAACAACAAACCACAAAAACGCATATACGCAGAGCGACAACTCGATAAAAATGAAACATCCCCTCGGTACGGGCGGTAAGCCGCTGTTGATGGAGGGCGCACTAGAGCTTCATTTCGGTTGCGTTTTATTTCGATTTCGTTCCGTTCTGAGCGACCGCGACCGGGTCGCGGGGCAAGGCATAGGGCACCGGGTGGGGAAGGAACAGCGGAAGAAGCGGGTTGGATGGTATGGTATGGGCAACACGCCCGCGGATGAGACGGATGATAAATAATTTGCCTTCTCATTGTCGTCGTATCACATCACTTCGGGGGCCTGAGGTTCCCGGGTTTGTGCTCGTTTGCGTTCGCGCTCGAGGTCACCATGCACACACAGGCACACACGATTACGTAGAAAAGCGCGGTATGTTATGGGTAGCGAGCTCCCGCAAGGTGCTGCCTGTGAGGTTCGGCGGTGTCCACGACGCGCGCAAAGAGACGCGATCGACGCAGAGCGATCGCAAAGCAGCACTGCAAATGCAACTCCTTCCTGAGCGGTGTGCGGATGGTGAGGAGGGGGAGGGGAAGGACGGGGGAGGGGAGGAGGAAGCGTCCGGTGAAGGGCAACGAAGCAGGAAACTCAACTCGACGCAACGGCTACTAAGGCGACGACGCCACCGGCTGGGGGGGGAGGTTTATGTGAAGCGAGTGAGATTTTTTGCCTGTTTGTTGCCTGCATGTGCAAAAAAAAAAAAAAAACGCCACCACCATTCCAATACGCAAGCCGGCGGTGGCTGGACGGACGAGCAAGGTTGGCGGCGGTGAAGTAAATTTAAACCAAAAAGCAAACCATGCGTGAGCGATATATCGGTGAGCGCGTGAGTGAGCACGGGTGAGAGATTGAAGCTCGAAATCACAGTCGCATCGTTGTCTCGCATGATATCATGATCACTGTGATAGCTTGGAGAACGTTGCAAGGATGAGGACGAGATGGGAACGGTGCCACATTAAGCGATGAATGTACGGACCAAAGAGTGGCTGAACTCCTTTTTGGCTTGATCATTGATTTTGTACCGTACTGTAAGAAAAATTGGGACAATAAAAGTAAGTGTTGTGCTTGTGAATGTGATTGGACATGAGATGGACGAGAAACCTCAAAGTCACTCGTCTAACTTTTGGAAAAAACAGAGAATATTTTACACATCTAGTACTAGTACCGGATATTAATGAACATGGTTTTGGAATCAGAGTTTCTAATAAGAATTCTATGAGGCTCTGAAAAATAACTATTCCGAACTAAAATGATTTCCGAAACATCCTTCAGACCACGAGAGACGACTCTAGGTTATCAAGAATTGAATAAATTCTAAATACCAATCACTACTAAAACAACTTACGGATCATTAGATAAAATTCTTTCGAGTCGTCGTCAAGTCGTACAATTACTGCTTATGTTTAATACATTAAATGACATTAAAAATCTCAAAGCATTCCCTAGAGATATACGATAAATGCAATACGTAAAAGCAGAAATTATTTCCTTTTGACAGTTCCGATCCAATGGCATGTATTCCGTACGGAATGATGTCAACATAAGGAACACCCACTCTTAGCTCAGTTTTTTTTTTTCGGTGAGATGACACGGAACTGAAAGCACCGTACCAAAACGAGATTACCATCCAGGTGGACGCAAAACGGATTTACTGAAGCGGAAATTCCTTCGCCGGAACGGAACATATTTGCCTACACAGAGACACGCAATGATTAGCCGGAGTGGAAACGATAACCTAACAGTACCTTACTCGATTGATGCAGATCGGCCATGTCGAAAATCATACTATCTTCGATTTGGTTTATATTTGCTGTTGAGTTTCCGAAAAAAAGACTTTGTGGCACAGACTGCAATTTAGCTCCAACGTCACTCGGATGAAAATCTTTCAAGCAAGCGACACATACACGATGCAAAACGGTAGCAGTAATGATAGTGATTTCCCCTATTTCTTCACCACCACAGCGAATCACTGCACATGATGCAACGGCACTGTCCTTTCCCCATATAAGTCTGATATATCACCCGAAATTACTCTTCCCCGGCCGACGGATGTACGGTTTTAGTTTTCGTTTCGTTTCGAAACTGCCACTTAGTTGCCGCCTCCCACTGGTGTGTGTCGTGCGGTTCGACGTTCGGTTGAGCCGCGCTGCTCCAACAGCGCCCGCTGATCATCGGCATGATTGATCACTTTTTTATCGGACGATCGTCGTCTGGCTCCGGTGCCCTTTTCGGATGCTACCCTCCCCACCCACCCGGTTGAGATCACATTACTTGCGCGCTATGATATCCATTAGCTTGACAGCGCGCTCGGGCCCCGTCGATGCTTAAGCGCGGGACGCCTTCAAACACCAACTGGTGCTTCCTGCCGCATGGCCGATACCCGCGAACCCGGTAAGTGATCATGACATATTCGTCTTTGGTTATTTATTCGATATTTGTTTCGGCCGGTTCGGCCGGTGGACTCACACTAATCAAATCATCAAGCCACGAACAAAAGAAAAGGAAAGAATTCCTAACCAAGAGCAGGGGCTTTGTTGGGGTCCATTTCCGGGGCGAATTTGTTGGTAGCCTGCGAAGGACCGTACGAGAATGAAGACTCAACAGTCGCCTCAAATCATCATCCCGTGGCATCGCTTCTCGGCTGTTCGCAACTCCAATTATTCTCATGGTCGCTTTGTTTTGATTTGTTAAGCAGGTGGAGTGAGGTCACCCTGGACGGCATACATCGGCCACCGGTGCTGCTTATCTGTACCGGGGGTGAGGGTATTTTTTTCGTGTGTGTTGCTGCTTGAATGTTGTTAATATTGCTGCTTCTTTCTGCGCTTGGTGCGGGCAAAGATGTTAAGAAGCAGTTCACCCGCCATCGAAGGTGTTTGCTCGGCATCGGCCAGGGAGACCGCGTTCCGCTTAACCATACTCGCCCACCGCACCCTAAACAACACATTGCACACTCAGCGAGTATGCGCGAGACATTCCCTTCGCGACTGTTTTTTTTTATCGGTAAGGCTTGGGGCGAAACCTACCTACGCAATAGCCGCAAGTATCGCGGAATGTCTTGCAATTGAGCGGGAAGACACCGTCGTCGACGTCTGGAGTTTATCTAATCAGCAGTTGCACCCGAATACCGTCGCGTCTGACCTGCGCTGAGAGGAAAGGTGTACCAGAAGTTTGTTGTTGTAGCCTTTTTTTCTTTCCTACGAAAACCAAATTGGGGACGAAGTTCTTGGCAAGTGTGTTTTGTAACAGGTGTATTACACGGCGGCAACGGAGGGCGTTCAATGCCTATCTACGACTTGATTTGAACCATCGTAAAAATCTGAAGCATTGTGCGGCCGTTCTTATCTGCATTCCTTGTGAATACGATAGACACTCTCTAACGCCATCCAGTACAACTTTTTTACGAACAGTACCTTGAATCAGAAGCGGACAAAATATTCAGCCAATTCCTTGTTAAAATACATCCTTGTATGCATTAAAAATCTCAATTCCAGAAGCTCAATTCTTAGCGCCTAAAGTTATGTAATGCGCATTACTAATGTGCCTTATTATGACTGTTTTTGCGTCTGACAGCCACGTTATCAACGGGATAAGCTACTTAGCAATGTGTTCTTTCGAATTACATCACTCCAAACGGATTGAGGCACTTCCAAACACGTAAATTACCCGTAAACACAATAGCACAGCGAAATGTACCACGATAATCAAATAACCTTAACAAAACCGTCCACAAATACGTGGTTCGGTGTAAAAACAAAAACCAAACAAACAACCGGCGCAGTTCATTTCCAAAACGTGGTGAAAACTTTCTGCCCTCAAAATCACGCCATTCGGTTCGACCCTCTACCCAACACACACACACACATCTGCCTGCGGAGGTTATCGAAAGCCCAACCGTTTGCATCGTTTATTGCATGCCTGCGAGGCACGAATGGCGACGACGCGTCAACCTTCGCACGGGGGTTGCGACACACCGTCTTCGGCATGGCATGGCTACTACTGCTGCGCTGCATCACACTCTCCACGTTGGTGTGCCCCTTTGCCAGTGCGGCAGCCGTCTACTGGGAGGCAGCGAGCCCGTTGCCGATCGGTGTCTGTGCGCCTTTGCGGTGTGTTTGGCTGAATTGGCGCCATCTCGCGGTGATCGTCGCAAGTGTGACCGGTGTGCGGGGCCCGGTGCTGCACCGGTACGATCCATTTCGTTGGGGCGAGCCTATTTTCAGCGGCGAACACTGTGTCGCACTGGTGCTTTTTAGCATTTGGAAATACTTTAGCCAAATTGTTAAATAATGAAACGAAAAGGAAAGTCACCGGGGATCGCGCCACTAATGCATGATCATGTAATGCGGAGAGGGATGCGGAGGGTGTTTGCACTACTTTTGCCTCTTTCGTCCACCTTCTCTCTCTCTCTCTTCCGCCCCGCACGTGCACAGTGAATTTCTGTTGCCTTTTCGCAAGCAAACATTCCCCCCCACCGTATGATGCTGATATTGTTCGGCGGAATGGAAAGAGCCGCCGGTGACGATTGCCAAACTGACACAGTCGCTCGGCATACGCGCCCGGTTGCCGTTGACATTTGCATACGCAATACCGAGCGCACCCGCGTACGCAATTGGCGGTTCCCGAAGTAATTGGTTCGCTCATTTGCAGCGAAAACTGACGGACTAAACGCACTGCTTGCACACGTCGCTCTTACTGTGTTGGTGTTTTATCAAAAGGGAAACTTTGAGAAAATGAAAATTCACTTTTAATGTTTCAACATCTCTATTCAATTCTAAAATTTGATACCGCTCTTGATGGTATTATTCAATAAATTGTGGACTAAAATTTTATTTAAAGCAGATCCTTTAATTAAATACTTTTCCAACCGGTGGTAAATACTCTTTGCCCAATTAATCAAGTCACCATTCCATCGTTTGTCCCGAGCTCGTTAAGCTTGACCCGTTTGTTTGTTTTTTTATTTGCATTCACCTATTCTACCTCCATTTCCCAGCTGATTGCAGTTTCATCTATTGCGGTATTTTTTTTTCCACAACGCCCATCAACTACATCACTTTTACTTACATTCACTTCGCAACACTTCCTTATTTATCTCCAGTTGCTTCGGGTTTCGTTTATTAAGCGCACCGCTCAACCGAGTGGTTGGAATGGGAAAGCCAAGCCAAAGAAATGCCCGTCAACCGGGTACGCAATAGCGACACCAAACAAAAACGATAGCAGCAACAAAAAAAACAGCATCAAAATCAATCAATCGATCGATCCCGACGCGAGACCGCGTGAGTTTGAACGGTCCCGAACGCTAGGGATTCCCATTCCATTTTCAAGTTCCAGCTCCCGCGTCAAAACTATCCCCCCGGCACGGAGCCCCGATCGATCGGCGTGACGGCGCGTGTTTCCGTACTAAAAAGCGCCCTGTATGGGGACAGACACCGAGCGGGGGAGAAAGGGAACACATCGTAAATAACGATCACAAGGCGAATACAACGTACCACACAAACACACACACACACGCGTGAGGGAAAAACATGTACATAACGAACCTTCGCTGGTTAGATGGCATAAACTAACTTCCGGCTGACCGCAAAAGCTCACGGCAAAACTTCACCAAAAAACCCGTCACGGGCCGGGGACGAATATTTGCGGAAAAAAGGAGAGACACGGTGGGTGGGAAATATTCCCTTCGTCCCAGCGTCCCATATTTCCATCCGAAATGGCGCTAATTAGGACGACGAACTCGTCGCTCGCGGCAATGGAATGATTTTATCTAACCGACCCTCTCCCTGCCCCAATATGTCCAAAATCTTCCAATCACTATCAAACCACACTATTGGCACAGCAGACTCTGCTGTGTACTGCTGTACAGGCTTGTGTATGTATCCTTTTTTTTTAGGTTGGGTTTTTGTTTCGGGACCGTTTGGGTTGGAAAATTCCAATGCAGTATGCTTTTTGCCTGATGTTACGGATTAAATCGAACTTGCTGGAATAAAGCTGAGCTTTGGAAAGGAGTCAACCACAGTGCGGAGGTGATGGACTTCCTGGCCAGGCGCTTCCGCCGCTACCGATTCCCTTAACGGGAGCGGCCGCACATAATTAAACTTTAATTATTTTAACAACCATCATCAAAATCGATTAGTCACGCGTTGGAAAATGCTGTTCTGGGCGATGCAAGAAAAATATCCTGCATGAAAAGAGGACAACGAAGGGAGGAAGGAATTTTCCCGGTGACAATCAAAGGGCGCCGTGCGAGAGCCAAGGGCAGCAGTTTTAGACAACGTTTTCCAGCGAGATTACAGTTGTGTTTGTGGTTGTTTTGATGCGGTCTCCTAACAGCGGTGTTGCTGTTTATGAAAAACCCTCTACCAAGAGGGCGTTGAGGAAACCACAATTGATAAATAACTTTGAAATTATAATATATCCTCCCCCCAATATTCGTGCCGAATTAATTAAACTAGTCTGTTGAAAATCATTGAAATAATTCCGTTGGGTCTTATGTAGAATCGAACCGCGGCTTAGATGACACTAGAGAGCGCCATCTTACTAAGCCACGCGCCTTACCAACTACGCTATCGCACCAGGTCAGAATGCCGTGTTTATAATGGCAATAAAAAGCACCCACAGCTATATCCAGATAGCAACGGTCAATGTTGGCGTATGGCAATGTATAGCTTTCAGCAACATTTGTTTCTCACTTCCACTGGATTTCGCTAGATTCGTAACCGTGTTGCATGGCCCCGAATAACCTTCCTACCGAAAGGTTACCTATCTGACCCGGCTTCTGCCGTTGCGTAGTGTCAATACTGGTTCGAAAAGGTCAAACACATACGTTTGGGGATCTTGCACCGTCTGTTGATCTCTTTCAACCATTCTGCCTAACACTCGAAAGCGTATTCTCGTCTTCTCATAGCTCTTTTGCGTCTAGCGTCTTCCTGCACTGACTTTAAAACACCGGAGACTGTCTCTTACAAAAGGGCAATGGAATTAGGTGGAAGAGTAGCCACGAGGGACAGCGTTGTCTAAGATTAGTAGCATGCACACCCCGTCCAATGCGCAGATGACAAAAGGGTGAAGGTGTTTTCCAACGGATTTACTACACGCCCGACCGAACACAGCCAGGCCAAAATGGGACGAGCATTAACCGAGTGGCCGGGTTGGCGGGTCGCTAACTCCATCAGTGGCGCATAAGCGACAAACCAAACTCATACACAATCACTTTTCAATACACACTCATAATCATATGCGGCATAAACATCCCCTGCCCATGCGATGGTCAACTTAAAACGGTCACCTCGTTCCCAGCGTTGGCGAAGAAGGGAGATTACATGGCACGGCTGATGGTGCCGGTAGGTTGGGGGCGGGGAGGAAAACACATATGATGAAACGTGGTAAGGGCGCGTACGCGCTCCGAGCCACCCACTTTCGAGCAGCAACATAAAAGGAAACCGATGGTCAAACTCGACCAAGCATCAGGCAACCAGAGCCACCAGCGAGCGTCTTCTGCTTTGCCGCGGTGATTGATGGTGGGTTGAGCAGCAACAGAACGGAAGAAGGGCATGGGCTGGGCAGAAGCGTTCGGAGCGGGGGAAGAAAAACATTTTATGCTTCCAGGAGTTGATTGCGGCAACTGAATGTCGGTACCGGCACCGGCGAGCGCATCGAAGAAAAAGACCGACTATGTTAATACCGTGTAATGTATGCAGCATAAAACGAACGGGTTCGATTAGTAGATATGCTGGTTTGGGAAAATTGGCAAAGCACTTTGATGTTTCGAGTTGTAAAAGGGGTGCTAAGGATTTTAATTTAATTTTTACACCTTTAATGGCCCCTTCCTTTCTTTATGCATTTGCGAGGATGCTCGGTGCACGGTTTTTGGTGAAGAGACACGCAAACTGCGTTGCAAGGGTCCGTTATGGAATTATCAATGCAAACACATCTATTAACATTCCATCTGTAATGGGTTTGATGGTTGTGAAACGTACTGAAAATGGATAAAATGCAAATTATTTGAAGATTATCGCACAACACACGACAAGCGATCGCTTCCATCTGTCTGCCATCATTTGCCAATTTTTGCTAATCCCTTTTTACAACACTCGATCGCTTTCCCGAAGCAGAAAGGGTGAAAAAGTGCCCTGCTACCTTCTGCACACAACCCCCACCCTCCCTTACCAACTCCTTTCTAATCGGGCACACTATTAGCGAAACATTTATTTCGTTATTCTTTCCCATATCGCTCGCGCCACCATTCGAAATGTCAACAGGTCTTCCATCACTCGGTTCACTGCTCGTGGCCGTTCGTCAAACGGATTTACACTGCCACGGACACGGACGGCATGGCACGGCGACGAAAGAAAAATAGACCCCACACGTCCCCTTCTCCTTCCCCTCCCTTCCTTCCACCCCTGGCGCAGTTATTGAAGGGGTAACGAATCTAGCCAAGGCATCAAAATAACATTTTTTGCCTTCTTGCTAGAGGAAGCTGGTGGAGAGCATATCTTGCAAGGGATGGTAAACGATGGGGGACGAACGGGGAAGATTAGGAGGGGTTGAAGTGGGGGGAGGTTGAGCAAAGATCACCAGCAGCATAAGACGGCTCATCGCTAACAGCATAAGCATAACGGTGAGTGATTGCCTGGCCCTCTCCCATCTCCTCCTCACCCCAATCATCCCCCCCCTCCTCCTCCGCCCTCTCCCACGAAATTGCTTCCTCCCATGCTTTTGTTTTCTTTCGTTTCTCCCTTTTTGCTGTTGGTGTTTCGTAGAAAAAAAAGCTCACCGCACGCCTTTTACCATACCTTAATTTTGTTTTGTCCATCGTTTGCTTGCTGACTCTTTCTTACACATACACACATTTCTCAACTCCAGTCGTACTAGCAAGCACGATCTCCATAACGCGTCGATCACGTTTGCTCTGCTAGGGCATCGCGCATAACACCCACCCCACAATGCCCGGCTAATATCTTATGCTACACACCGTTAACGAGAAGAAGGTTGGAAGGTTCGACGAGGTTCGAAATGAAATGCCGGAGCAGAGCAAACACACACACACAGAGCGATGGTGGTGGCCCCAATCTAGCGCATGCGCCCGCTCCGTACCGTTCTGGGGGCTCATCACGAAACTAAACGCCAACATATCGACATATCGCGTCCATTTCTTGTGCCTGGCGCAGCGGTGGAATGCAGAGCGGTGGGCGGCCGGAGAGGGGTGGGAGTGGTTGGGATGGGTGCTGGTGGTCTCAAAAGGCACACATCTTCGACAGATCATGATCATAGGGTCGCCGGTTTCGGGGTTAAACCCGGTGTGTGAAGCACTTTTAATCGATCGTAAATGCGTCGCCTATCTTAGCCATAATTCCTACTCCTTGATTGATTTCAGCGTTTTTTATGATGGTTTTTAATGTTTATTTTATATCACCAGTGCATTGTTCAACGGACAACGATCTTTACGAGGCACAAGCAAATCATGCGCCACTGGATGAAAATAAAGCTGTCTTGTAATCAATTTGAAAAAGGCCATCGATCCATACAGAAAAGATTTATCGTCATAACGCTAAGAGCGCTCAGTGTTTACATTTCATTCGAGACAATTCAATTATGACAAAATAAAAACACTTTTCAGCGGATTCATAACGATCACTTCTTGTACGAGCGCACCATCCAAACGTGATTGGAAATGAGCGCAAAAATATACAACTCAGCGCAGATCGATTGACGAACAGACGAAAAATAAGCCAAAACTACATAAAACACAATCAAACCCCCGTCAAAACTTGAATCTCGTCCAATGGGTTTTGCGCCGCAACCGCAGCACAAACAACCGGAAAACGATGACTGGAGACGGGATTGCCATGTGAAATGTCTGTTTTGCACATTGCCTCACTAGGCGCGCGTGTGTACATCTACCGATTTGCGTCTATTTCTTACACTCGCTGCACTCGCTTTATCCCAAACATCCTATTTCTTTTTGCGATCGTAAGCCGTTTCTGTTGTTTTTTTTTTTTTGTTTCTCGCTTCCCAACCTTTCTCTCCGTCACTAAAGGGGGAGGGGGCGAATTTAGTAGAGGTTTCGTCTTCACCTTCGGGTCGATTCAAATTTGCACCGCATCATAAGCGCCAAAACAGGCCCCGGTACAAGGCTGATGAGGAGCGTAGTTTCGTGCAAGCGACACAACAACAGAAAAGCGATCGTAGCGATTCGCAAAACCACCGAATGATCGCAACTCTTCATCGTGCCAGGGTTCGAGCTATCGCCATCGGGGGGGTGAATAAGCGAGAAGAGGAGAAAAATAGGGGGCGAAAAATAGGGAGATGGGGGGGGGGGTGGTGCTGGTAGGCGATTTGTCGGTGGCAGTCGATCTCCACCCGGTGCGCTAAGGCGGCATTTTGCAGCAGCATTTAAATTCCAGCAGCAAACACAGACAACGGTTGGCCAGCAGCTGTTGAGAAGTCATGCCTATCGACGGATGGTTTACTTATTTTTTCTCTCTTCTCCACCCCCGCCCCTCCTTCATCCTCTCATCCCAACGTCATCGCTACTAACCCTTTCGCGCAGTTTTCGCACATCTCGAATCCGAATGCGAGCGGGTCTCCCCCATCGAACACCTCACCACCGTTCCACCAACGGCAACTGGCGCAGCTCGCCAATTATGGAGCCCTCATTTTTGAAACGGACGGACGGATCGGGTGGCTCTCTGGTGCTGCTGCGGCTACACCCAATAGAGCCAGTTCATCAATTTATATTTCCCCTTCACTTGCGGGCCCCAAAGTGGGTATTAGGTCGAGGGAGAAATCTCCACCCCGTACACCCACCCACCGTCCTGCTGCCACATACAACCACCGCGACTAATGACCGCTCGTCAACGACCAGGCGTTTCCATCGAGCCGGGGGAAGCTGAAAACCCCGAGTGCACCGCCCGTACGAACCGGAAAGTGCACTGCATCCCGTCGATTCGCATTCCTGCATTCGGCACATCGAAACATTCGCAGCACATCAGCGGGGCCGTTTGCATGCAAATCTTGACGCTATCAATGTGGAGCGCTACCGACATGAGGGATTCTTTCACTTGCTGGGTGGGGGAAAAAGCTCTTGGGTCGTACTCGAAACTTCAAGCGATCCTTCTAAACAGTGCACATTACCGGTGGCAACGCACATTAATGCGAGTCAGAGATATGAAGGCTCAAAAGTGGAACTCAGCAATCAGGCCTGAAGACTGGCCGAAGCTAATCGGAAACAAGTTCTCGCCCAACACCCTCAACAAATCACAACCAAAGTGAGCGATTAGAATAGAAAAGGAAAAAGAAAATGGTAAAAAAAACTCAAAAAAACCCTCCATTCGCTGACGTTACAGCGGGAGACTTCACTCATCCTGCCTCGTTTGGCCGCAAGCGACGAACCCAAATCCCTCGGATAGGTTTGCTCTCGGTTGCTTCGCCAAATCAAAAAAGTTATCGCACTGTGCGGAACAAACAGTGGTTGCAAATTTCAGCGATCACTACCGTTGCGGGCGGGCGAGCCGAAAATAGTGGAGAGCCATAGAAGCAACGCAAATGCACCACCGTCCACACATAAACCACACCGCAAGAGAAAAAAAAACGCGATTGCGGTGACGAGATGATTTCGTTTTTCTTTGCCTTTACCAGTTTTCGTTACCGTCTACGTTGCGCTCTTCTTTACCTACGCTTTATTGGTGCAGCCCGGTGCTGCAAGCGATTTGAAAGTAAAATGTGCAGTACCTGTGTGCCCCTGCTTCGGCTGGCGGTATGCTGCTTTTATTAGGGTGGTTCTGTGCTGCTGCCGTATCGAACACACTTCAATACACCAGAAACGAACGCAAACGGCGGGCGAAAAAAGACGAGCAGAGAAATAATAAAACCACCTTGAGCACCGTCTATTCCACACCCGGGTTACGTCGCAAAAGTTAAGCTTTGGCCGGGCGACGACAAAAAGAGTGCCTTAATTTTTGGACGCGCACTCTTGTTTTATGCAATAAAGGCGAACGGCGATTAGTTGGGCGCAGTGTGGCTTTGGGGAGGGGGGGGGGGGGGGGTTTATCTTCTCAAGTGAGATAAACCAAACGTTTTCGCAAGGGGTGCAAACACAAAAACATAAGCAAATCCGCTTCGCGATCATTCACCAAACCGAATTGGCTGGAGAGCTTTTCGGAGCAAATCCCATCGCTGTGAGGTGGCCTGACTGATGTGTGCGAGTGGTTGAGTGTATAAAATGCAGACTAAAGAGTGCCACTAATCTCAGCAAAAAGATGGCGAAGAAACCATAGCCAAAAACAACAACGAGAAAAAAAAAGGAACGCCCTTGTACGGACACCGGGCTGGACGTTGACACATGGGTGTCCGAAGCGCACGGCCCGTGCTGTAGACTTTCGACCACGGCCAACGTTTCGCGGCGTGCTTTGCGAACAAACGAAATCAAAAGTAAATTTGTGGCGATCATAAACCTCCACCGCGTCACGCCCCTCGGCTGGACACAACCCTCCCCCGCCAGCGAGGGGCAGGATCCAGTCAAGCTGTCCAGGGAGTAAAGCCGTAGGTGTAGTTTAAGGCGATCGAGAGTGAGTGTGAGAGTAGCAAAAACACAAATACCACCGAAAAATTAAATCCCCCACCCCCCACCCCAAACCCTGCTTGTTTGTTTTCATTGCAACCCAATTTGGTCATTTCCGCTCAAGAGAAGGTGTGAGCATGCGAGAGTTTAACGTTTTTTTTCCCTTTCTTTCTTGGCGGGTCAAAACCCACCCACTTGAAGCTACGGGAGGAGGAAGAAAATGGCGATGAAGAAGCATAAGTATGGTGCTGGTGCTCAGGTGTGTCCCAAAGGCGATAGTTAAGGTTCCACAATCCCAAAACCCACCTAACTGAACTTTGCGTATTGAGAAATCAATCATCAAAGCCAGTGCAAAAGGTTCCAACGATTCGAGACATCCCCCCGAGCACGAGGAAAAGAAGACAACTTTGTTCCCACCGAAATGTGAGGTTAGATTTCGATACACCGATCGCAGATCATCATTTAGGGCGCGATCACGAACGAGTGGCGCAATTTGTCTCGGAAGAGAGTTCAGTCCACTCAGGCGTGGGTTTTTTTTATTCCGTTGGAAGACGTTCCCAAATCTTCATTATCGGACTAACCGACCAAGTCTGGGCAACGCTGGGACAGACTAATGGATTTTTATATATTCTCCCCCCTTCCAACCACGAAAAGACGGAGCATCTTCATAGTTCGAACTGCATACAACACCAGGGACGGGGATGTTGTGTGTTCATGCTTCCCGCAAAAGCAAACCTCCCCCCTCCCCACCCGGCAACAAGCTGCAGCTGGAGCAGTATCACGACACCATTTACGGCGAGTGCTCGAGGTCGCAAACGGACGCCCACCCTTCTCGTGATTGAAGCGTTCTAGAAGCGGGCGCGACACCGATGCCAACCGGGGGAAGAGATGGTCGCCCGGAACCAGGGGCGGCGAACTGTTCCAGTTTAATGCCGCCGCGTGCAGTCGCGACACACTCGGTATCGGCCGAACGCGTGCAGCCGGAATCGCTTCCAAGCCGCCGGACATCTTCACCGCCGCCGCCGGGTGCTTCCGCCGGCCGTTCGGCGTGGGAGTCGTTGAAGACGACTCCGTATAAATTATGTGCACATTTCGTCCGGCTCGGTGTCGTTAGATGAATGTATGGCCCGAGCGCACGGTGGGACTGTTGGGTGGTTTTGTTGTCAACCAGACACACACACACTCACACACCCGCGTAGAGTGGGAGGCAATCAAGATGATATGCAATTGGGATGAGTTATTGAAGCACCAGGCGATGGCCCGAAGTTCGCTAGCGAAAGGAAACGGAACCTAACGGAGTTGCTGCTGCATGCTGAAGCAAAACGGGCATTAATGTCGCCTCGTCAACCACACAACCACGGCAAAGAACCAAAAACGGAACGGCATCCTCAGCAGACGCACAAAACGGCAACGCGGCCTTACGCGACAATGCGACGTAGCGTGACATTTCGGTTCAATTAGGTAAAAGATATGCGGATGGCTTACTTATTGTTTATGCGCGCTTTATGCGAAGACAAAACCTTCCCCTTCCCCACATAGGAGGGGATGAAGCAGTGGTGGGTGGAAGGCCCGTTTTGTCCACCTTCGGCGTGAACCACAGCCAACGGAACGATGGTGGATGATAGTGCACTTTCTTGGGTTGCAAAAATCCCCATTTTAAAGCTGGCATGGCTTTGATGAGTTTTGTCCACACGATAGCTCCAGATGAGAGCAAAATAATTAGAGGAAACACTGGCGAAAGGCTTACAACCACCAACGTGGTACCGTATCTAGCGGCTAATGATGTTTGTGTTTGAGCGAACTAGCCACAAATAGTGACAAAGTGAAGCGATTTAATATTCTCACCACAACTTCCTGCCTTCTGCTTTTGTTCCCGCCCGGAAGCAGCTGAAGGCGGAAAGGCCAATAGTTTTATATTACGCCCGCCTCACCGGGGTGACAACGACCTCGGAATGTCCGCGGTACACACGGCTCCTAGCATTACCTGCAAATGGAAAGGAAAAAAAAATGATGAAAGGAAAGAAGACGTTAAAATAATGTTAGTTTATGCTCGAGGAAACTCGCGCTAGGTGAAAGAAGTTAAGCCAAAACGGGGCAAAATAAACCCGTTTTGGCGGGTGTGGCATGGAAAAAAGTTGTAGATAAAATTTCATTGTGTGTGGATGAGGAAGAGGGGAGAGGGTGGGAGGGGTGGGGGATCAGGGGGTAGTTCGATGGTAGAACAATAGTAACAATAGCCAAAACCCCGGGTGCGAAGGTGACAGCCGGCCGATCAAAACCTTCAAACACGATACACGTATCACACGCGAGCCGGAACTCGGAACACCCCCACACCGGCCGTACATCGCCCTATTGCCGTAACTACCCCATTCATCCTTGCACAGCACTATTGGATGAGAAAATGGTGGATGGGGCCGAAATAAAAAAAAACACCAAACTGAAGATCGGCGCGAGGTTAGAATATTCAAATTTCCCTTCACGTTTGACGAGTGGGAACTTGTCTCCGCCTTGCACTGCCCCACCCCGTCCCATCTTTCTTCGCCGTATGCTTCACCCGAATCCGGAAGCAAGGTGGCGAAAATGGACGGAAAACTGTCCTAACCACCTAGCAAACGAGGGTGAATCCGTAATCACCGAAACGCCATCACCGAACTAGAAAACTCCATCGACTGGAAGCATAAGCGCACCCAACTATACCCCCTTTGCCAGGGGTCAAACAGAAGGGTAGGGTTGTAACCCTTCCCTGCAACCTACCCTTCACCCCCAGCCGTCAACTCCTTCCCTTCCCTCCTCCCCCCCCCAAAAAAAAGCGACCTCGCAAAAGCAAGACAAGAAGCCGGTGAGTTCTCTCGCGCGTGAATGATGTTTCGGTTGGCTTTCTGGACACCCCTTCCCCATCTTCCACCCCTTTAAAAGCACCGCCCTCAGGGGTCTGTTTTTGTTCGCTTCTGTATTCACTGAATAAATCAACCCGCCAACAAACGATGAAATAAACCGTCGATGGATGTGTTACCGGCCCGAATTCCACCCCAGGTTGTCTTGATTCACCCTGATCGACCTCCCGGCGGAGAGTGTTGTGTGTGTGTAGGATGTTGGTTTTGTTTTCTTGTGAGGCTTAACTCTTGCCGTGGCCGGGAAAGAAGCGCGAACAAAAAAAGGCAAGATTCCGTGGTTTTTTTTTTTTCGTTGGTGCTATTTTACATAGAAAAAGATTTGTCGGTACGATTGGCTCCGTACACTTCGCGCCTGTTCTAAAGCAGGCGACAGTTATGCATAAAGTACCATACACCGTGTCCGGGGACAAGTTGCCCCAACTTCACTAGCCCGTTGTCCCGAAAACCCTCCTAAGTCGCCAAGTTAAACAGCAGCGCTCGGTGGGAAATTTGCATACGACGATGTTAAAATGTGTCATCGTGACACCGAAGCCCCCAACAAACCGAACCCCAAAAGCCTGCCCTCCAGTGTGATAAGGGACGCTTTCGGTCCGGTTTCGTCGTGGGCAAGAACAATTTTAAATTCTGCTATGTAAATTTACGACGATCGCGCGATGCGGTGAACGGAAAAGGCACCAACATGGAAGCTCATCGTGTACGACAAATTTACCATCTTTGTTTTGGGGGAAATCGAATGAGCACTCGGCAGCCATCCATCGATTACGCAATGGAAAGTGGTTTCGATCAGCAACCAAACGAGAATAAAAAAGACATCGAACGGAAACTTTTTTAAACAAGTGTATCTAAGATTCATTTTGCGTAGAATTATCTCCCAGCACTTCATAGCATGTCATGACATGTATCAAAAAATAAACACACCAAATAGTATCAAAACTTCCGGTCCACTTGTCCTCCGAAACACTCAACAACAAAATTTACCATGACGCTTTTTTTCTGCTTCAAATCACTCGATAGGGGGGAAAAAAGACAAAATACAAACTGGAAGTGGAAAATTTCCCACGACCATTTTACGGCAAGCAGGTCGCTGGGAAAACACAATTATCTTCACCCCATCGCACTCGCCACATTCTTATAGAACTCCACCCGCAAACCGCGTTCCGCGGGTTCAAGAGGTCATCTAAATACAGTGATTTTTCTCTATTCTATGTTGTTTTTTTTTCGCTGTTTGCCTGTTGCCTTTGCTAGGATCGTCTTCGCCTTCAAACAAATACGAAGATAAAGTGGGATATAAAAATATTCATATTCCTTTACAGAGTGGGATTTCGTCAGCTGATTGGCAGGTCAGGCAAGGAACTCCCTTTGCAGTGCCGTCCATTGCCCTTCGCAAGAAGTTCCTTATTTTTTCCACAAGAAGTTCATGTTGTGTGTCCCGATTTGTCACTCGGTACTGTGTCGGGGGTGTTCTTTCTTCGGTGACCGCAAGAACCCCAGCCCTGCTCGACCGGGGTAGTGAGTTCGTGGGAAATTCCCACCGAAAATAAAAAAGAAACACCCTGCCCGCCTAAACCAAACCTCAACGGACCAATGTTCAAGAACTTACGAACGAGCGTGGAAGAACCCAACGAACAAAAAATCCCCAACAGTGGAAGACGGAAGGCTCGACTGGGCGAATCTGATGCCCTCTTGGTACACACTTCTTAGCGTATTGAAATCTGCGCAGGAACCAGACAGACAAACAATCTGTGCCGCGCGTGTGTGTAAAGGAGCGCGCGCACACATGCCAAAGCACGCCGGCTAAAAATAGAGAAACCAAGCTGAAACAACGCTGGAGAGACAAACGTTACGCCGCTGCAAACGTTGGTGCATCGTCGCCCTAACAGATGCATTCGATTGCTTCCCGGCAATCGTTTGCACTTCGCTCGTTCGATGCACTTCGGACGCGGGCACATCGGGGAACGGGGGACGGGACGATCGACATCGCTGCCATGAGGCCACCATTCTAATCGTAACGCTTTCTTTTCGCGCTGTTGTTATTCTTATTGTCTCGTTTCGTAAATCATGCAGCCCCCGTCTGATCTCTATCGACGCGACGATGCACATGCGATATGTTTTAAGTCGGCTGGATTTGGCCCGGCTAATCTGAAGCGTGCACTTTGCTTTGATACCGGGGAGCGTGTGAATCGTGATGGAGTTGTTGTCTTGCTTTTGTAGGTGAAGTTCTTCGGTAAACGATAAATTACTTTAGTGGAGATGAATGTGATGCGTACATAAGTACACTTAAGTAGTGTTATAGAAGTTCTTAAATGGGTATTTAGTTTAAGATTGGGTAAATATGATAGAGAATCATGAATCGGATTGAATGTTAGCATCTTAGTTGATTGAATGACTTCTGAACCGCTGTTCAGAAGATGCTCTATTTGATGAATCTTCAATGATGGAAGAATGTTTCAAGATTCCTCATAGAATCAACATATTAAAAAAACTACAAAGATAAATTAAAAGAGTTTTTTTTGTATGCGATTAGAATAATTCTTTGGAGAGTCAACTCATGATTGGAATGATTTCTCATTCTCCTAAAAAAAATCATTAAACACTAAATAAAACATTGGGAATAGTAAATATTTAACTTTAATTTATATAAAAACACAAATATGAGAAGAACTAAAAAATATGAAATAAAAAATAATAAAAACACAAACTAAAAGCAGAAAAACACTTAAAAGAAGAAAGCAAAGTATAAAAAACAATAAAAATTGAAACAGAAATATAAAAGACACAACATACGTGTAGTATCATTCGCCAACATACATAATATGATGAGAATTGCAACCAAGTACAAAACAAAACGAAAACACGGGAGAGATGAACATTAAAACCGCAGCAAAAAACAACCCAAATGAACAAAACCCTGACCGAAAATTAATACGAACGTGAGTAATGTGATGGCCGGGACGGCCAAGTGTATCCTACCGGCTCTTGGGCACTTCACAATGTCGCAACAGCATGAGCCCAACCGGGTGTGTTCGTGTGTGTGTGTGTGTATGTGCGGGAAAGGCAAAGCGCAAAAGCATGGAAAAATTATATATAAAACTGAAGAAACAAAAAGACATTAACATCTTTTACTCGGTTGAGGTGATGGTGTCGATGGAGGTGTGCGAGGTGGAGACAGTCGGGAAGAGGCGGGTGGAGAGGTGCGGGAAAATTTTAACGACTCGCCCCAGCGTATGCACACCGAGGCGCAGTAGGAAGGCCCGGTATGTGCTGTTTTGAATGTCGCCTCCCAACTAACCCCCTCCCATCGCCCCACCTCCCACCACATCCAAAGCGACTCTAAAGCGCACGGACACGGGCACTTGCACACACACACACACGTACATCTCGGGATCCGCTTAAGCAATCGCCATCGGGCACTGGGCACTGGTTTCTGAACGTTTCTTTGACGGCAGTGGCCACTGCTCTCCTTTTATCGTGCCTTTATTTTTTCTCCCTTCCTTCATATCGTGCAGGTTCGATTTCCAACACACCCGCGGTTCGTCGCTTGCATCCATTGCCCCCCGTTACACTCGGCCGGGAAATCCTCGCGCAAACGCGTTCGGGTCAAATCGTACTTGCGAGCGGGCGGGCGGCCGACATACCCAACCGTATGCCCAGTATCATCGTTTGACTTCATTTGCTTTAATAAATATAATTTCAACATTCCATGGCAACATGACAAACGGGTGAGAGGTCTTACCCTGGAGGGAGGCGTGGCGGGTGACGAGGCAACCGGGGAAGGGGGACAAATTTCCAACCGAACCAATGCGAACCGGGGAGTTGGATGTAGGGAAATAAAACAAAATACGAAAACAGACGCAGCAAAGAAGGAACAAGTGAGGAAGAGGTAGGAGGAAAATAAGGTGAAGACGAACCCTCGGAAGACATTGCGACACGGCTAAAAGCAATCGGAAGACAGGCGAGAAAAAGATACAAATCGAACGCATCAGCGCGCGCGTACACGCACTGGAGAGGAGGGGACGGCGGGAGGGGCGGCGTGGCGTAGCGGAAAGGTCCGGATCGCGGAAGGCGAAGGTGGCCCCAAGACGCGATATGAGAAACGGAATGAAGTAAAGAAAAAAAGAACAACAAAGCTACACACAACAACACCACAGCCATGCAAGAGAGTGCAGAGCGACTCGCCCCGAAGACGAGAAATGACTGAGAAACAGCTGCGAAAGGCAAAACAGACGGATGGAAATGTAGGAAAACTGTGGCTCTAAATCCAACGGTGGGACGGGTCGAAGGCGCGGAAGGGCTGGGCGGGAAAGGGAAGGAATGGGGAAACCGTGAAGCCGCCGTCATACTGCCACCGCTTGAGCCATTTTATTGTGTGTATGTGAGTGGTGTTGCTGGAAGAAACCAACAAAAAAAAAATAAAGCAAAACGAGCGGAAAGGCACGGTTTAAGAAGACACTCGCCCGGTACCCCGGTGCCGGAGAGCGAACGGGGTTTGCGACAACGGAACGGGCGAAAGAAAGGTGTACGGAAGGCGGCAATACACACTCTGGGTCGCAGAGTCGCACAAGATTGCGGGCTCGCTCCGGTCCCTGGAGGAAGAGGGTGATGGAGAGGGAAGAGAGGGGGGGGTGTGGAGGTAGAGAAGAGCAAGAAACACGAAACCCGGCATCCGGTAATGCGGAGGGCGCATCGCAATGTGAAGGGAAATGCGAGTGAAAAGAGATGATAAAACCAAACAACGGGCCCGGTGCGAAGCGGTGGAAATTGGTGGGTAGCGAAGGACGGGCTGATGAAGAAGAAAGATGAAAATGAGCTAAACGGACGAGTCGCGCGGGAGCGCGTATAACAGCAAACCAGAAGAATAAAACACACAGCCGAACAAGCCGAATGGGAACCAAGAACTAGAAAGCAAACGAAAAACGATGAGAAAATACTGCCAATGCGAACGTGAGGACACCGGCCAAGGTAAGGGTAGGGACGCCAGGGGGTACCGTGGGCAGACAGGTGGGAGAGGGACACACACAAAGAGAAAAGCGGGATGGGATAGCGGAATCAAAACGAAGAAAATGGGTGAAAAGTAAAACACAAAACACGGCGAGAGCAGGAGGAGGAGAGGAGGGCAGAATGGGACAGGGGTGGGAAAAGGTAAAAGGCGGTGCGCACCAAGAAACGAAGAAGCCGGGGAAGACACATGGAAATGATGATCGGATAATAAAAGTGTATAAACACTCAATACACACCGAGTTCCGTCCACCCGGTCTGGCGTTCGAACCATTTTGGAGCTGTGGAGCATGAAATAAAGGGTCCACAAATCCATCTCCGGGGAGGGTTTTTCTTTTCGGCGAGGAGATGAAGGATGGACGAGGGTGCGATGTGTGATCTCTATGGTAGAATGCCGGAAGAACGTCACATTCCGGGTGGACGTAGTAAGTCCCCTATGGGATAGGCTAAAGCCGATTGCCCTGATCAGTCCCGGAAGGGGCAACGGATCGGGATCGGGTCTGCGAGCAGGACGGGCCCGCTGGAATGTGAACATCACACATATTTCTTGAGGTAAAAAGAAACGGAACCTCTGTGTGATTCGGATGCGACCGGAGCAGTGCATTGAATGATCTAGAAACAGAGCATCGTCCCAGCGATGAACACTGGAAGAAGCCGAAAGAGAAATGGATAAAGTAAAAGGGACCGACAGGCAGCGGTACAGGATGCCTGAGCATGAAGATGATCTTTTCGCCTGCGGGGTAGTCGTCAGAGGTCCTTCTTGACGCGGGGACCGGGTGGAAAGGCCGTGATGTGGAGGGCGGACCGAAGAAAGAAGGTTCGGTTGGTTGTTGTTTTTTTGGTAGCTGAAACCCTTGGGCATCGAAACGCAACAGGATCCGTCGGGAAAACTCCCACATGGTGGCATGATTATCACCCGATAACCATCACTCAACGGGGCCGCCGTTCCGGTAGGGGCTTCATCGATTTCGAGGTACTTCACGTATTGATGGCTTAACGACCCTCTTAACGTTCCCGGCAGCATGAAGCACATCGACTGACAGCTTAAGCGACCATTTACCGGGACCATTGGCAGGATTGATATAGTCAAATTTGTTTAACCGGACTGTTGAAACACGCATCCGCGTAATTGGGTTTAGAAATCTATAAGTAGGTGATACGGCTTGCTAAAATATGAAACTTTGCGCTGGGGGCGTAAAACGCTCATCAGCTAATCAAAAACAAACCAAAATTGTGGAAAAACGGACCGACGCGCTGTTGGCCGATGTGAAAAACACAGCAGAAAACAAGAGCACGGAAAGCGGTACAAAATGCAGTTAATAGCGGCTCTCCTTCGGCTCAGCTCGATCTACTTTCGTTCGTGATGTAAATTCCAACCCGTGAAGGGAAGAAAAAAAAGGCAAGAAACTCCCCCTTTCCACCCCCCCCCCTCCCTCTTCCCCCTCACACACATACACATCTGACGATCGGAAACCCGCGCGCACGCCCTTTACCGTGCTGCTGAGCGTTCCATCACCGGACTATTCGATTTACTTTGGAATGATCTTCCGCTGTGTGTTTGGTTTGCGTTTCGATCCATTCGTCCGTCCGTCAACGGTGTCATCGCGGTGGGAGAGAGAGACACACCATGTAGCCATAGCTTTATTTTGTCTTCCCGCCATCTAGCACCCTCGACCCTCCGCACGCGTGGTTCCGTGTGCGTGTGTGTGTGTGTGCATGACGATCACGTTGGCCGCGGTGCCATGAAACGAAACGAACGTTGAGCAGGGAGGAGAAGAGAAAAAAAAAACAGATGAACCCACCCCGGGTATGACGTCCCTGTCCCCCGAGAAAGGTGTGAGCGAGGGGTGGAAAAGACCAGATCAACTGGCAACATTAGATCTGGCATCTGCGGATAAACGTGAGACAGTGGTTGTAGCAGGCGAACTACACCAAAAATTGTTCAGCGCAAGACCTCCTCGAAGGGTACTCGGTGTATATGCCTTGTTTGGGATGGCCGTGGCGGCGGAATGGGCGGCGGTGTTCGAAACCAGGTGAAATGTAACAGAGCGAACAACAGCAGCAATAGGGGGAAGAAAACCGAATCTCCCAATGCGAGTAATATACATGCGACGAAAATAATGACCCTCGCATCTTCATCGGAGCTTCAATCATTCGTACAGCTCGAACGGAGCATGTGATGGTAGCGGAACCGGAGAGTCTACGCCATAGTGAGAAGATGCGGTGCGTGAGAATACCTGGAGAGGAATTTCGGGTGTGTGTGAGATGGGCGCGCGGTACTCACTACGTCTCTGCCGGTTCTTCACACCGGCCCCGGCCCCCGTCGAACCCACGTGCAGCGCTTGCTATTTGGGCAACGATCCAAGCCCGTGCTTATTCGACCAGTAAGCGACCTGTCAACGAGCAATGTCATCGAGCGTGCGCGAGTGTGCGCGAGCGTCTGTTTGTAAATATTTTCATCGATTCCGCTTCATCGCGCGGTTCCGTGCGCACACGCACCGCATTTCCGCGTCCTTCTTAATCATTCGCTCGCATTGGTTCTGTGGGGAAGTTGCGCTCTCATTAGCTTCCTTTTTATTTGCCTCCGTTGGCGATTTGTTGAGTGTCTGTATAGTATTTTTTTTTCGTTTCGCGATCTATTATGCATGATCAGCACACGATCGAGACGTGAGCTTTTTGTTTAATCATTACATAAATTAGAGTTGAGGGTCACACTGCCGGCTGTACGTAGTTACATCACGCACCGTGATGATCGTGATTACCTATCTTATTTTTCATGTTTGTTATAAAAAAAAAACACAATCCTTCACGTCATCGATAAGAATATTCTCAAGCAATGATCTCTCTGGCTGGCACAACAGATCAATGTATCCTCCAACGCAACTCACAACAGCAGCAAAAAAAAACGAACCAACGAGTGTTGTCGCCATTCGGGCAAATCATCCGCTCGAGGCCAAACCACCTGGTTGCGATGGGACGGTGGCAAAGGTGGACGCGCGCAGGTGACGGCGAAGACGACATCGGGTTCGGAGGTGTGCGAGAGAAGAACCGGACCATGGTACGGCGACAAACAGCAGGGCGCAAAAAAGGCCGTCCCGAGATGGATGGACGGATGGGCAAAGCGGACCAGAAAACAAGCGATAAAGAAGCGGAAACACCAGAACAGGGGAGGGATAAGACACGGCGCACGCATTAGGCGCACGTAAGCTGCCGTCTCCGAAAGCGAGAACGATGATGAGCCAACTTTGGCTGAGCTACTGATGTAGCGATGAGATGGGCCCCGCGACCAGCGCCTGTAATATAAAGCACCAATGTTCAAAAGGCACTCAACAACAATGACAGAACGCTTGACAGAATGTCGCAGATTGTGCGGGAATAAATATTGAGTAGAGCTACAAGTTCCAGATAGTTCCTCTGACCTGTAACTTTATTAACTAATTAAGAATAAAAAGCGTCGTTCCATTACTAGACATTACATCCTTCAGGTTGATAAACACATAATATTCGGTTTGTGTTTTCATTTAGTTGGACTTCAATACCCAGACAATTGGATGAACAACCGCGAAGCATCGATTTCCATCCCCAGTTACCTTGGACATACACTGCCCACGACAATTCGCAGGTGACGAACGTCGGCTAATATTTCATCTTTTGCCTCCAATTTTTTCACCCTAGCCCAACGCTCCACGGACATTCAAAACTGACGCCCGTTCCGTTGCCCTGCGTCTCGAGTCGAAAACCCCAAGCGCGGGCTCGTTTTGCAAGTACGCGGGACACCGTGCGGCCACCCTCGGCTTCTTCTTAGCGACTTTTTTACGTACGTGTGAAAGCACACAAACAAGCGCGCACACACACAAGTACGCTCGCAGTCATCTTCTCGTCTCGCGCACCGTATCGAGACAGCAATCGTAGCAACGTTGGATGGCGGCGTTGATACAAAACAGAAGTAAAAAAAAAACGCAAAAAATCGCCACACACTAACCACACACATAAACCAACCCCTCCCTGCACTAGCCCAGGGGACAACGACGATGATAAGCGAGCGAGATGCGAGACGGCCGGGCGGATTTGTTCGCAGATCACGGTCGACGATTTTATGTGCCGCCTTCATCGTCGCCCCGCGCGGCCGCGCCGCCGTCCGTCCCGGTTGGCTCCAGCTCGCTGCTCACTCTCGTCATTATCGTCTTAATCGTGCTGTTCGAGGCGATGCCAAAACAGACTCACCACAATCAGCGCTCGCAACCGCTGAACCGTCTGCACCGCCACACCGCAATCCCCCGGACGGACGCTCGATAGGCCAAACGACCGCTCATGCATTCGATCGCACGGTGGAAATCATCTCCCCCTCCCCTTCATCATTCATCCAAACCGACCACACTCACATACCTCTTGCTGTTCCCGCCTGGCTTGAGGTACTGGGTGCCCCCGCACTCATTGGTGGCGTCGTCCATCGTCCATACACACACGTACAGTCGCACACACCGTTTTGCTCTGCAACCGGCGGCAGCAGCCGCGCGTTTTTCGGAACCACCGCGCCCTCGCGAAAACCCATCGCCCGTTCCCGCCCGGCCCGGTTCGGTGGTGGTACGTGCGAAATGTTGAATACGTACGAGCGCCGTCTACGTTCCCCGTGCGCGCAATCCCAGTCACCGGCCGACCCGCGTCAATTATGCTCACGTTCACTGCTTTAGCAGAATAAATATTGATCACTCTCAATCTGTGACGATAGTGCGCGGTTGTTTCGTGCAAACGCTCGCACCAGAACCGTGTAGCGCTGATGGACGTTACGTTTTGTGATTAGTTTTGATTATTTTAATCACGTTTTAAATAACTCATCTTTCGGTAGCGATACAATCGAACACGTTCTTACGAAATTGAAAGTATGATGTCGGTGCGAACGGAAGGAAGAGAAATTGGGTAGTATAATATAGAGCATCGGATAAGCTAACAACCATAGAAAAGAGATATCATATATTTAAATTACAAATACTTTCAAAACTCCATCAAATAACACCATTAACTCTCATTTGAACTCCCCATTAATGGAGAGCGCAAAGGTCAGAGATTTGCGCACGATAAAAGTCCCAAATTACTCTCTCTCGTATCATACCACGCCGTGGCCGAGAGCGTTTTAGTGAAGGATCTCACCCGATTAGATCACGGTTCAATTCTCAACGGGGACCGATCGAACCGAATCGCAAATGTTGTGTAATTCTGCATGAAAAATAAACATATGTGATCAGTTATGAGTTCAAATTCTTCGTCTGATATTTCTCCTATTATATTATATTTACGCTTAAAATTGAACACTCTCTCTCTCTCCTCGCTCTCCCGATCTCGTTGTTATTAAACCCTAACAAAACGACATTTTGTCGTTGTTATATGCGACCTGCTAATTTAGACGTAAACCCAAATTCCGTGTGGAGCACGGTTTTTTACATCCTGTGACACGAGAATGATGCATTTTTTTTTTCGAGATCGCGATAACACTCACACAATGACAGTAAATGTTGCGGCTGTTTCTATCACCGGGCACGGGCGTTGACTGATGGGATGGGAGGACGTTGTCAATTGGATCACGAGTCACGAGACGCATGAATCTCCAAGGCCCGGTAGAGTAGTCTTTACCTTCATCGTCCTAATCGATCGTAAAACAAACCCCGGGTGGATTGCATACATCTTGAACATCGCTACACGCCCAGTGACCAGCGTAGAATAAAGCAGAAGCAAACAAAAAATCCAAACGCTCGCTTAGTAGTTTGCCCCAAGGTTTAAGTCACACGTTCACGAGTACGTACATACTTCTTTCCATTTTGTTTTTCTACCATTCCCCCACCCCCCTATCCTACTCTTTGTTGCTGTGTTATACCCCCACGAGGTCAGCCTGTGGCAAGATGCTTATCAGCAGCCTACCCCCGGGTTCGCTACCGTTTCGTGTTTGTGTTCACTCGCCGATTGGAAGCAAATGGCTTCACTTTGCGTTGCACGATCGAGTGACATTTGTTGCTTTTGTCTCGAGCCATCTCCCGCTTCCAGCCGGCCGCGGTCCATTGTCCGCGGCTGGCGAAGGTGATAATGAGCAGCGTTCCAATTGAAGAGATTATTCCCTAACGGTGGCCCCGCAAGGACACTATTCCGCGTCTTTGTCGGGGCGATTCATCCGTCACCGTATCGAACGATCATCCCATTGCGGGACCAATGGTTCGCACTCCATTTTGGAAGGTGTCAATTTATTCCAATGACAGATTGTTGCATATTTTTCCTTGCCCCGAAGAGGAACGGTTTAAGCCCACCCAAACCAAAAAAAAAAAACACGCCGTAGGAATACAAATCGCTGACAAGGCCGTCGAATTTTTAGTCGGAAATGTCAGATAATGAAGCACAGAGCAAACTTAGCTCTAGATTTGTGACTAGAGTGAGCAATCAGTTGAGAAGGGGGGGGGGGGGGGGGGGTAGGGTTCTTCTTTTTTCCTTTTCAACACACTCCTTCAAATCACGTCAATGAGCGATTTTATCGCTTGTCATCAGTCTGCTTGTTGGTGCGGATGATTGATATGCCCCCGGTGACTTTTTGTGTACTTACGCAGCTAATCACCGCACTAGCGTTAGCGTCCAACCATCGATTACACCCGTGCGAATTCCATTTTCCCAGGATAGATATCGCAAGCGCCCCTCCGCGGAACCTTCAGAAATGGCAAGAGAATGTCTCGTCCAAGGATGGTCCCACAAACGGCCGGTCGGTTCTGGGACTCTCTGCTGCTATTCGTCCACTAATTCGGCTTGAATTCGGGTTGGAACGCATGAAACGAGCATGAAAACACACGCGAATTCAACCAAACTCCACCGATGCTTTGTGGTAGCGGTGGCTATTCGTCTGCGTTTTTTTTTGTTTATTTGTTGTTGATTCGTTGCCTCCACACGCTACTTATGTCGTCATGATCGCGTTTTTTTTTTCCTTAATGACCGATCATTCCGCCAGACGTTTCGTGGTGCACTTTGGGGTGGTGTAAAGTTTCGAGCTTCGATCTACCTGCGGTCCCAACGAGGCTTCGTCAAAACACATGGATTAATATGAAGATCTTTAACCGAAACACACAAACAAAACAACACGGCAAAGACTGCATCAGTCAGCAAACACCCGAAAGCACCCAATCGATGCTCTCGATGTATCATGCATGCAGAAAAATTAAATAATAAAAAAGGTAACACAGTGAAAAAAAAACTGGCAACCGGACACGAAATGACTGCGTTTTTCTTCTTAATTTTTTGTTTGTTGTTGTTGCACTTCTTCCCGTCAAGTCCCATGAACTGACGGGGTAGGAGTGTGTATCTTAGTAAGAAAAAACACGTATGAAAAACACACAGCAGACAGATAAAAGCCGATTCGCCACTATCGAAACACAAGCGAAGCACACAGGGGCGAGACCATCGATCGGCCGTACTCAAACATCACAGGCTCACCACCAGCCCAGGGAGGAATAAAACAGAGAGAAAATTAATAATTTGTCTCGGTATAAAATGCATCTTGCCCGGGCACGCCGGACCCGCCGGTACGGGGGTAGTCCTCAAACGAAGCTACGGGCTCTAAACACCGGAGCCTTAACGGGGCAATGGGACTCACGGTTGCCACCGACCAACGGGACGGAAACGGTTGGGATGCCAAAAGCCCGGGCAAAATAGGCCGGCTGTACACGGCCAGGGCAGGAACGCAACGGACATAAATGCGACCCAACAGGCGCATGCGGCGAATGGCAAACGGGGCGACGACAAAGGCGGAGTGGAGTGAAGGGGAAAAAAACCCAAGAAGCAAAAATACACACACTGAAACATAAAACAAAAAGGTAAAAGGTAGAAAGATAAAGCGTACGAGCGAAGGAAATGAAAATATATGCGAGTGTGTCTCTATACAGCCGTCGGCACTCTTAGCCCAATCGCTCAAACATTCGAGCAGCTACAAAACGCAGCGTAAACGTTCAAAACGACAAACATGATCGAAGGATGACATAGCCAGGGCGAAGGATCTTGATTCGGGTACGGGTGGCAAAAAAAAACCCGAGACTTGCGAAAAAGGATAGGAACAGAGGGGGTTGGGGGGAGGTTGCGAGAAGTATAAGCACGCACACACAGACCAACTGCAAGATAAAACATTATATGAAGAAATGCGACCATCCACAAACGAAACAGTGGATGATTTTGAGAAGTTTTTTTTTTAACTTCATCATTCACATAAAACCAAACACCGGAGCATAAATCCGTACCGACCGGTGCAGGATAATGGTGGTGACGATGAGGCAAAATGGAACCTTCTTGCAGCTTCTTGATGAAGCGTTAGCGAAGAAGGACATCAATGGAAGGCAAAAGAGGAACCGAGGAACCCTGAGGGAGGAAGAGAACCATTCTGAATCGAATATCTGGAAACACCTCAAATTTGTTCAAATATGTCCGAAATGTTGGAGAATTAAATATGAAGTCTCCGAAGCCATGTTCGACCGGGTCAAGTTTTGTTTTATAACATGCCCACCGCAAAGTAATTCTACAAAGCTCGCCAAATTTCGCATACAGATGTCAGTGAGGATCAATTCGCCTTCCTTAGACACCTGTCAGCGGTCAAAGCGAGTAGTGGCG
The DNA here is from genome assembly GCF_943734725.1 of Anopheles marshallii. Classification (NCBI taxonomy): domain Eukaryota; kingdom Metazoa; phylum Arthropoda; class Insecta; order Diptera; family Culicidae; genus Anopheles; species Anopheles marshallii. Next base: position 63,213,397 of record NC_071327.1, read on the forward strand.
CCAGTATACGGAGACACAATCCGGCCCAATTGGCCCAAACATTCCTACACCGATCGAGTGAACCGTGCGCGCGTGTGCCATTAATGGAGTTATGCAAAAGTAAATTGCAATGCGCAACCAACCAATCGGAGTCGTATCGGAATTCACGCATTCCTCGTGATGATGACTGCCCCGTATCAGGGCCTCGGTTGGGGGCCACCCATTTCCATCAATCGCTCCATCACGGTACGGAGGTTCCACCTGTGGGCCCGTGGGGCGAATGTTGCTACAATTGTGCCCGAATCGTTTGAAGTTGGCGCCATCACCCTTTTAGCCGAACCTGTCACCACGACCACGGCGATCTACGATGGCGTGTGGTGTTTGACGCTTTGTTTCGCAACTCCACTACGTGGAGAGGTTATTCAACAGCACTCCTTAAAAGCGCTTCACCACGCAGGCGGGAGATTTAGACGATTAATTAAATTATCAACTGCGATCTTCAGCGTACAGCCCGAAAACTCCAGCAATCCAACAGTTTGCCAGTCGTCGTGGATGTCCGGAAGCGGGCGGGAAGTAGATCACAGGTTTTGTAGGAGGTACCACGACGACATCGCACTGTCTAGTCCCGGTTACCATCCGGGTTGACGTTTGGTGATGACAGCGACGTTTCGCGCACGGTGTGCACGATCGTCATCGTTGTTGCGTTGAGCGTTGGTTACTACCCGTTGTCAATCATTCGTATCCGGGGCGCCCCCCCCTGACTGGGCGGGTGTCCAACGAAGACCGTTCCGGAGATGACATGGGAGGGGAGGGACGCACTACCACTACTACCGCTTGCGGGGTTGTACAGTGTGTGCGAATTTCCCTCCGGCCCACCAGCATGACGAACGGCACTGGCTGGTGGATGCAGGATGGAAGTGACCGGCGAAATAGTAGTGAAACTACGAGAGGCCAGGGCCATTGACGGTAACAGGGAAAATACGATACTGTATCTCGCTGTCTGTGTGCTCGCTCTGTCTGTGTGCACCACGCATTTATAGCAACAAAAAAAAAAACAAAAACGACAGTGGGACACGTACCAAGCGACCATGCACACACACACACGCTGGATGTGGCAAAAGATGGAATAAATATCGCCTCTCGAACACTCGACCGTTGGCAATGAAGGTTCGAAATCGATGCATTTCATTGCACGCGGCGGCACAATTGGACGGGGCTGGGTCGGGCTGGGCGGCCTGTTGCGGAACTGCTGGTGCAGTTGCATCGCGAATCGCATGATCGAACCCGTACCGCACACGGGCACACCGTGTGTGTGTGTGTGTGCGCCACACGAACCGTGTACAACAAACTTGTTCGACGGAAAGGGGTCTCTCCGCGGTGCACATTCGAACAGCGGCCACAGATGGACGAAGGGCCCCAGTTATTGGGGTGGGTGGAAGGGTGGCTTTGAAGGGGTGGGTAGGAAAACTGCAATGCAAATCGTTTACCCCGTTGCATTTTCTCAACCTTTCTCTCTCTCTTTTTTGCACGCTCTCTTTTCGTGCTATTGCTCTCTCTCTCTCTCTCTCTCTTACTCTCTCGGCCACCACTTTACTGTTCCCGCTTTATGTATATGTGCGTGTTGCCGCCGAATGGTGGCCGATCGATGATTTTCAGCAACAATGCTATGGGTGGCGCGTGTTGCGGCGACAGTTGTGGCGTACCCTCCCCCGTTCAATCTCTTGCCGAGTGTTTTGCTATCCGCTTCTCCCCGTTTGCCTCTCTTCCTCGCTGCTTCCATGCGCCAACAACAACGCCGAGGCGTACTCGGTTCGCTTTATTATTGTCTGTGCATGAAGATTCCGCGCCCGCGACAGCATCAGAGACCGCTTGAAGTGCGGCATACACCCCCGGCCACACCCCCCACCCCACCCCATGGTTCACGATCCATCCGTCCCATCTTGTTGCGAGTCGCGCGACCTCAAAAATAATAGCATCCCGCAAAACTGACACGCTGATGATTTCTTGCGCTGGCAACGGTTTGGCCGGGCAGTGGGGTGCGGGTGCGGGATGCGTTTGTGCTATAAAATGTCCAAGCAATAATGCTGTAGCGAAAATGATCCAAAACGGTAACTTGGGGCGAAGGTTGAAGAATGTCAACGGCTGCGTCAGGGGGTAATGCATAACAAAGGCCAACGGGCGTACGGCTTGGAAACAAAACGGTGCAGAAAACATTAGATACCGCGTGTCTCCGTGTCTGGCAAAAGCAACAACAACAAAAAAAACGTCCCAAACGCGATGTGGCAGCGCGAGCACCGGAAAGGGGAAAGCAAAGCAAACTCTCCCAGCGTTTGACGCGACAATCGGAATGGATCAATGGATGGGAATGGGAGGAACGCGCATGAAGCATGTGATCCGTGTGATGTTGTCGGGCGGTGGACGATTTGCGAGATGTTCACCCTTTGTTTTACGGTTGCTTTTCCGATGCGCGGGCATGGTGTGAAGCAGGGTGCGGAGGCTTTCTTCCGGTGCGCAATCTACTGCCGATCCAGTTCCGACCGACCGGAGGATGGTGAGAGGTTAGAAAGTGGGATCAATATTTGAGGAAGACGTCGAAGAGCCCGTTCATTCATAAGCCATTAGGTTTCGATATCTGAAGAATAGCTGATGAGGATTCTGAGAGGAGAAAATCAGAAAATCATCAAAAAAATCAGTGCAATTCGTAACGTCTAAATCAGGAGACGGCAAAGTGCGTCCTGCCAATAGATTTTATCCGGCCCGATAAACTCAACTCAATTCAACTCAAGTTCTTTTCACTTTGACATCTTTTGTCTACATATTGCAACAACATTTCTTTGGTAATCTTTTATCCAAAACAATTAATTGTTGGTCGGTCTAAATGCTTGCTAAAGTTGGTCCAGAACGCATTTTATGAAGGCTTCTGATTGCGTTCAAGAGTTATTTCACGCACAAATCGAAACCTGATGTCCATTGTGTTGCGATTATCGATACCAAGGCTCAAGGATGGCAAAGTTTTGTCAATGGAAAGCAACGTGTTTCTTCACATTCCACCGGTTTTCGAAGTAAATGGAACGAAAAGCAAAAACAGTGATTCTTTATCGTCACGACAACCTTAAGAGGTCCGTAGAACAGATGCCGCTTGGATAGTATTTTAAGATATTTTTCTATGGTTAAAATCGACCTTTTAAAATAAAACCACACTCAGAATGTCCAGCTCGTAGCTTCGAAGTAATTTCGGCTATCTGGCCGTATTCGTAGATGGTGTGCCGACCCCTGGTCTCAATGAAGTAGACTCTCTAGTAGCCTAGTAGTAACCCTCATAGAAGAGTGCATTTTGTTGGTTCTGTTCCGCCCAATACCAAACAAAACACAACAATTTTAAACACCTGCTGTTTCCCTATTCTAGAAATTTATTTCCCATGATTAGGAATGATCTTTTTCATGCGACTTTTAATGAAGAATCCTTGAGGAAAGCAAAACTCCTTCAAGAAATCAAGAATCTTTCAGGATGATACATCCTCCAATGAAACTACTACTCGATATATGATACAATGTCGTCGATTTAAGCCTCCAACACTTAAGCTCACTGTTAGTAGATCTTCCTGCCCACTAGATCAGCTACGATCTAGTCCATTGCGGATGCTCCAATTGCAGCGGAAAATGTTGACATTTGGCCTTTTTTTCCGGCATATCGCACAACCCTGCTGTCTGCCACTGTTTGTTTGTCCTTTATTTACCCCATTGATCGTAAACGCTTTGGCGGTGTGTGTGTGTTTGTTTTTTGTTGTTGTTGAACGCTTTGTTAATTTGTGTAATGGAGTTGGGTTCTACTAGTGTGTGTGTGTGTGTGAGTGTGTGTTTTTTTCGGAGTTCTCTGTGCTGGTCGATTCGAGTGACCCTGTTCGATGGTCGAATGTTGCGCACCGTTGCGCCGCTGCCCTTTCGCAACGCACATAGTTTCCTCGCTGACGAAAAGACGAATACAACTCCCCCCTGCAACCCCCCCACATATATCGACACACACACACAGACACACGCACCGAGTGCCGTACATAGTCGTGCTGACATTAATCAAGCAAACACTTGTGGCAACACACATCGCGCCCAGTGTCGGGCAATTGTCGCATGGCATGGAAGCGGCCGAGTGGCGTCCGTGGTGTTTTAGTCAATTTTTTTTTTCTCTTTAGTTTGTGTCTTTCCTACTCACCACTACCGCCGCACTCGATACCCGGGTTACTAGGACGCGCCGACCCGCTGGTTTGGTGTGTTTACTTGGGTCGGTGTTTTTTTCTTTCGATTTGAAACACAGAAGAAACCACCCCTTTTTTCGTTGTTTTTGTTTGGCTGTTGTTGGTGCTGGTGTTTGGTTGGGCGGATGGTTTTCCCGTTCCCCTTTCCCGGGTTGCGCGAGGTTCCCGCTGAGGAGTTGAAAGACCGAAAGCAAACGGTACGCGATACGGTCGTACCACGTACAGGTGCGTACGGATGATAGGTAAATTGGGGTTATATCATTTTGGGGGTTACGTCTCCATTACCGCCGCCCATCTATCGTTTATCGACATCCGTACCGACGCCATGGTCCCAAAGACAAAAACTGGAGCAGAAGCGCAGACCATGGAGGCAGCGCTGGATAAATGCTTGCAACTGTCCGAATGTAAACAAGGCTGTGCTAAGTTGTGAGCAACATTGTAGCAATCCAACTCTCGCCTTAAAATAACAAAACCAAACCAAAAAAAAAGGGCACCAATATCGATCAAATTTAAAATGACCACAGAATCTTAACGCGCATTACGACACCACCGCGTGGAACAAAATAGCACGCAACCCTCACCCCATTTCGTGTTTAGGGGGTGGGGGGAGAGGGGGGGCGGTGAGAAGTTTGGTTTGATTTATCAGTAAATAAATGCCCGCCCGAGGTCCGCTTCGTTATCAATCAGCAGAAACAGCAACGCCATGGACATCTCTCCGTGACACTGCACCACGATTGGCTCTTTCGGTACTTTAACACAAGCGGTACGCAACGTCCGATGATTTGCTTGCTTGGCTCGCTTAGTACACGTGAACCGACGTCGTGGTACAGGTGTGCTGTTGGAACCACGTCACAGATGCTAGCTTCGAGGATGACCAGCTGGATGTACTCCTGGACTCCTACAGAAGAGGTTCAAGCCACTATAATATAGCCATTCACTGCCATTGAGAGCAGGCTCGAAGGTCGTAATCGATCCTTGTTTTGGTCCGATTCTAGCAACCGAAGAGCCCAACATAAATTACCGGATAGCTGTCCCTCCTTTCTGGAGAGGTACCATCTTGAAGATGGTCGTGATGATCGTTTCGAGCTGAATGTGTCGTTCGATAATGTTGATGTGTTTGATGTGTTTAAGGTCGGCTTTCACATTTGTATCTTGCGCTTTCCATTGCTGTACCTTTCCTGCCCAATGTCCCGAAGATTCCTTTATTTGCTGCTGTTGTTCCTTGCTGCTATTGCGCACACCACAGGCAGTAAGCCAAACTGTACCAGTTCCCCCGGTGCTTTAGAGTCGTTCGTACATTGGACGATTTCAATTACCCTGCCCGCAATACGACAAACAGAGAGAAGGAGAAACACACACACACACGCACAAACAGAGGGAAAACCACAATACTGCCGGATGACCCGCAACCCCGTATACCCCCTCCAGTGCCAAAGGACTCATCGGAGCACCGGTGGACAGTGAAAAAAGGACGTTTTTTGGTCGATTTTCCATCCCGCTCTGCACTTCATCCCAGCTCACCGAGCGGCTCGACGGATCAACAGCTGGATCAAGCGAAGTTGCCTACTACTCGACCGACCGTGCCGCTGCCTGAGAAACCTCCCGAAGTCGCCGGGTGTGGTCGGGGTCGTACGCACCACCGGCCGAAGGGCTAGGCAACCCATCCGCACATATACCCCCGCCGACTGCATGCACACCAAGACTGGAAGCGGGAATTCAATAATCCCGAAACACCCCGGGGGAGGTAAACGGAGAAAGACGGCAGAAATAAAATAATAACACAATAGACGGTAAAAAGGACGAACGGAGCGGCAAAGCGAAACACTCGACACAGGAAGCACAGAAATGGAACCGGCGAAGCAACACAACAAAAAAACATATGTAGGGGAATCGGATGTAACACACGCACACCGTACACAAACACTGGTGCGTAAGTGGTTTGTTTGTGTATGTGGGGTTTCATCATCGGCGTCATTACCCGTCATCATTGAGCCAGGTTTTCGGCTGGAATTCCTTGTGGATGGGTAGCAAACCAAAAAAAAGGACACTTGGAAGCAACCACTGGAAAGCCTTCTGTCAACGCACACCAGCGTGCTGAGGGTTAGTGCGGCTCTGCATGTGTGTGTGTGTGTATGCGCACACATCCCGAAGAGTTCCCACCCTTGGACAAGGGGATGTGCAAAAGGATCACAAAAGCAGAGGGATGCGGTTGTTTCGTTTATTTTATGGGACAATTATTTAATGGCCATTGGCTTCGTGACGGTGATGCTTCCATAGTGCTGCGGCTTTGCTTGTCAAAATGTTATGCTGATTACTTAAAACAAAAGCCCCCCCACCGCCCAGAAAGTTCTTAGTAGCTTAGTTGACAACGATTGGGATCATTACCTTTAGCCTAACTGTTTGTTCCAGCGAGCACTGTTTCCGGTTGCTCCCGTCCGCTTCCGTGGCGTCTGCAGTGCCGTGTCTCTGTTTTTTTGTCTCCTCCCTTTGCCACTTGCTCTCTTTCTTTCTCCGTGCCCGGTTCTTCCGTTTTCCACCGCGGTTTCAGCTGTTCCACTGACGTATGTTTTGATGCGATCTTACCGCCTGCAACCGCGGCACACGCACAGCCACACGCACACACGCACGCACACACAAACAGCGAAACTAGCACATTGCCAGGACACACGTACACTGCTGGAGTGAGCAGGAGGGAGAGCTTGCAGTAGCACTCTTTCTGGTGTGCACTATTGCACACACATCTAAACACACAGCACGGCAACACGCACTACTCAAACACACACTCGCCCTCTCTTTCTCTCTCTCTTTTCCACTCTCTTTCTCTGTCGCTCGCTTTGGTGAGCAAGGTTAGGGCGCTTTCTTCGCCAAACACCGAATTTGCACCTATTGCACTTCCTAGTGCGCTGGTGACACTTGGCAGCACAGAACACACGAAATACACACACGCACACACTACAAACACGCGGTCGCACAATCACGTTAATTTTTTCCAATCGCCCAGCGAAGGGACTGGACTCTGCAGCCGAGCGCGGCAAAACAGTAATCACACACCGCCGCACCAACACTGTTAAACACGCTGTGAGTAAAGGCGTGTTTTAGCTTCTGGCTATTCTGCTCAATGCTGTTTGCACTTGTTTTCAATTTGCTCTGCGTAATGGCCGCAAAACTTAGTAGGTAAGTGTGCCCATCACCGGGAAGTGACACTTCCTCGGCACCGATGCGTCAAACACATCCTTTTTGTTTTGTTTAGTAAGTTGGGTGCAGGGTTCTGTCACCTGCTCAGCCTACTACACTCTGTGACGGTTGTGATGGTTCTTCGCTCTACTCGTTTGACGTTTGAAGCACACGGCAACAACACGTTTGATGCACTTGTCCACCGGTACTCTGTCCGATGTGCGTAGTTTCAATAGTTTTCAACCTTTTTGTTTTGCGGAACGCTCGCTATTCTTTCCTTTTCAGCGGGATTTTTTTTTATTTCTGTCCTGCTCGTACCGCTTCCACCAGGTACCACGTTCTTCGACGTGCAACGTATTCTGCAAATTTACAACTCGTCGGGTGCAGTGGTGTGCCTGCCTGGAAGAAAAAAAGGTAACCAAAAGTTGGAAACACGATTGGTGGTCAGTGAATTGTACCCGTTGGGTGGCAGGGCAAGGGTGTATCAGGGGGGAGGGAGTTGCAAAAACAAAAACGCAAGATTAGTTCCGAAATGTGCTAGCGTTTGCATGTTTTGCCTAAAGTAGAACACGGTGAAAACCACGATATGTGACCTCCTATTCGAGTCTCACCACTGTTTTGTGCATGAAATAAACAAAACCCCCCCCCCCCCCCCGATCCGCCCCTCTTCGGTTCCTTTTCTGGCCTAACGCACGCCAACCAGCACCACGATAATAAACGGTATGTCAACCCTGCCGTACTACTACTACTACTAGCCACTACCCCAAACTGCATGTGTAAGGTTGGGTCATGAAGGCACATCCGTCCGGAAAACCGCTTGCCACCGCGCGCAGCTGATAAAGTGTGACAACCGAATGGTGGTGGTGAATCGAAACGCACTGCGAGCCCTCGCGAGCCTCGACGCTAAAGGTAAATCCCCCTCCCAGGAAGGTCGAATGAAAAAAGCTAGATAAACAAGGCAGCAAAAAAAACACAGACGCCACACCGTTTGCACTTTGACAGCTTGCGTTTGACAGTTGCAAAAAAAAAACAAAAGAAGATAGTTGTCACTCGTACGCACACGACAGAGCATACGAACAGGGGAGGAGTTGGGGGGAGGGGGGACTAAATCACCAAACATAGTAGTCCAAAAAGGTAGTAGTAGCACGATTAGTGTAAGTATTGGTGCGGATTTGATTTTGTGTCCACATCTCGCAATTTTTTTTTCTTTTCGCTGCTGCCGTGTGTAAATGATGGTGACGTTTATTTGTGTACTATTTGGAGAGCTTTTTGTATCCATCCATATGACACGACCTCGTTCGCTTCGTTCCATTCGATGGGAAACTCTATGTGTGTATGTGTGTGTGGGGGTGTTTTTTTTTCTATCCATTTGCCTTCTTTAGCTAGTGGTGGGTCAGCTAAAGCGAGGAGCCTCAGTTGACGATCGCGACCTCCTGCGTGTACAACCGTGCCGCCCGATTCCAGGTTTCCAGCAAACGCGCCAAGCGCGAGCGTTGATAATAATCACTCGAGTACACGTGCGTTCAAGCTCGATCGGTGAAGGTTACACGTTTACCACACACAGTCACAGCATTTATGGCCCCGCGTGAGAATTGCATCCGTGTGTGTTGTGTGTACATGGAGGCTGATTTAGGTTGCACATTGCAGTTTATCAGTTCGCAGCCTCAATCACTCCCGCTACACACAACGGAACTAATATCGAGCTGTATCTAAAAATCCTATTTTGCAACATTCATTTTTTCGAAACAAAAAACATCCACACCAGTGCACATGGCTAAGTACACACCAGTACACCCACCCGCACTTGGCAGCTGTCAAAAAGCGCGTCGAACGTGAAGCGAAACGCGTTACGCGGCCCCTGATACGGGGGCCTGATAACAACAAAACACAATCTGCTCGCCGTTCCCGGCGTTGGGCCCGCGGATTGGAATGCTTCTTGAGTTTGGAGTTCGGTGGCTGGTCAGATGAGTGATTCACTTGTTCTTTTCAGCTTGACTTGGTTTGGAGGACACTAATCGTCGAGATAAAGATATTGGTGGCATGTATTTTTAAGCGAAACTGGCACAGATTTACGTCTATTATATTTCTTATCACTGTACACTCTCTGTCAATTGCTGACAAGTATACAACTTTGTCTTTGTGGACGAACGGAAAGTTCACGTTGTTTTCGTACAATATTTAAATGTTTCCGTTCACGATATTTTGGTAACAGTCTTTTGCACACGGTAATAGTTTTGTCCATTGCCATCACTTGTATTGTCCTTATTGTGGCACTAATTGTCGCGATAAACACCGAGTCACCTTATCAATCGCTCAAACAGCACTTTAAAACACAAACATTTTGGTTTACCCAAAGTTCTTTCTACAGTTTACACCCGGTGGCACAAAAGTCCACAGGTAGCCAGGCTGTTGATTCGCACCGTGTCCCACAGCGTGCCAGGTAAGGATGTGCCCCGTTTCGCGTCCCAAAAAATCACGTACCTTTCCTGCAGGCGAACGCGCGTCGTGCGACAAAAACACGGAGCAGCGTCGCGGACGATCCGTTCCGTGCTGTTCGATAGGAGAAAAACAAGAAACTAAAAACCTGGTGATGGGCACCCGCAGTTCCAACCCAACAGCACGCCCATCGCCATCAGCGTTCGCTCGGCTGCCGTTCGGCTCGCGCTCGTGAGACCCAGCGAGCGGTTCCGAAGCGGGCCCGAAGCGAAAAATCGGCCAATTTTTTGTCCATTAATCGGCCGGATAGCAGAATTGTTCGGCCCATCGAAGGGGTGTGAAAGGGACGGGGAAGGGGTCGTGCGGATGCCTGTCTCTCTTTTTCTCGCGACAGCGACGACAACGGCTGCATTTCCACCACAGCTGTTTTCGGATGTGAGTGGAAACACGCTGTGCAACATGTTTTTTTTTCTAGTGCTTCATTTGAGATTTTATTCCATTGATCATAAGAACGCAATTAAAATTGATTAAAAGAACAATTAACATTGATCGTTGCCGTTAAAGAACGCCGATAGAATGCTGTTGCGATGAGTTTCCTGTGAGTTTTCGAATAAACAGTATAAACAAACGTTGTTTCATCAATTAAATTTTGTTCACTTACCACTTTAAACCGATATCCTGGATTAATCTAAAATAATTCTGTAATAATCCCCTCGCGCACTTCTCTTTGACGTCGCCTTTAACAACTGGCGGAAAAGAAACAAAATCTCAGAAGAGCGAGAAGGTACGAGAAGCAGTGGCAGAATGTACAAAAGAGATAGGTATAATATCCTACCAACAGCCGCTCAGCACGTCGAGCCAGCCGGTGTGAAACGCAGCGAAACTGTTAGTTGCGGGGTAAAAATTGTTTCTTGGGGAGTGCCTGCCGTGGTGCGCTCGCGCCTCAAGTCAACCATTGCGTACCGCAACGCAGTGCATTGGTGCGAGCGAGACACGGGCGATGCGAGCGTTTCTCAACGCTGCCGGTTCGCTCGCGCCTGCGAATGGTACGGCTGGGCACACACGTACGTCCACTGGACGTCCAAAATCCACGAAGTCATACAAAAATTCAAAAAAATTGGGTCCTGCCGTGGACGCGTCCACAAGACGTCCACAAAGCACGAAGTGAAAGAGGATTCGGAAATAATTCTCTCGAGAGCAGATCAGTGGACTTGTTCTTACCCGCTTACGCAGCCTGGCTGTTGTAGAGTAAAAAGGATGGATTGCAAAAAGATGGGTTGTGATCGAACCGTTGTGAGAACTAGGAAGAAAAGCATTGGATTTTTTTGTGATGAAATGTTTAAACACCACAACATATTGCGAAGCGGTTCCCGATATTTTGGAACAATATTATTTTTTTTAATAACTCTTTATTTGCAATGGTTTATCTTAAACCTACATGAAAAATATAATTACATGAACAAATTTTAGACTAGGCAAAATGAACATCATATCTGGCTCTCAAAACGCAAAGAAAATGTTTATGAAAGGAACTAGGGGGTAAGATAAAAGATCCTCTCTGAATTTTACATATGCTTCTATTAGAAAGACGCGTACGGAGCATACGGGCTGATCGTGCGACTATTGTGTCTCGCTCGTGCGTACGGTAAAGGATAGGCGTTTATGTTCGGATTTGCACGAAGTTCGATGTGGACGTGGGCAGGACGTGGACGTCCCGTGTGTGCCCAGCCTACAGATTCGCACAGCGGGCTTGGCAGGGCAATTTAAATGGTCAACGTGCGACTACCACGGAGGTGTTCGCATTTGACACGTTTGATTTTGCATTGTTCGGTGTCAGTTTCGCACTGTTTGCTGGGTTTATCAAGACAAATTTCAAATTTGAATTGGCCTAAAATTGGGGAAACTTCTGTAAGCTGTCCGTCGTCGGAAGTAGTAGAAACCATTTCATGACCACCAGTACGCGCAAAAAGGTTCCACAACGATTACATTTTTAAAGCAAACACTTGCGAGAGCAGGATGCAAACGCGTTTTGCACACATTTGCGCTCTCTTTCGCACCTGCTAATGTGTGGTGCGACGGTCGGTCGTAGATGGGAATATGATATTGGGACCGATTCCGTTTCCCGCTTCCCACCAACCAATATTGAAACGATCTGTTCTGGCAAATGAATGAACGCGTGAGATAAAGAAAGAGCGGGAGACCCATCATGTGCGAGCGAGGGAGATGGCGATAGCTTATCCGTACCGTTGTGTTGTGTGGTACGAATTGATAAGTTTGTTGGGGAGTTGATTTACGTTTCACCACGGGAGCAGTAGTAATCTCGATAGGAATCTTGTCTCATCTCCATTATATCTTTATCGCATCGCTACTAAACACACGGTTTGTCTATTAGAAGCGACCAAGCCATCAAGTGATGCTTATTGTAATGTTCAAGCACTTCAAGATGATAATGTGCCAATCGTTTACCTTTCCGGTTCTAAAAACACTTCAAACCATCGGATACCTTTGCGATCAATCAATCAATTTCAACCACCTATATACATACAAACATCATGCACCGGGGGGTACTGTATACTCAATTAGCTTCAGCCTTTAAGGTAGAATTCCTATTCTATCCCCAGTGTCAAAATGTCCGTTCCGTGCCTTCATCTCCACCGCACGGAATGTAGCGAGCGCTGCGGCCGAAAGTGGTGAAACATTGCTCAAAGTGGAAACCGAACTCGACACGCCAGAACCAACCGGAGAGTCGCGCGAGGTCGGCATTTTCCGGCTTCCGTTTTTCCGACGACGCTCTCCACCGGGTTCGGTCGACCGGTTCGGCGTCAAGATGGGGGGGGGGGGGGGGGGGGGGTGGGGGGGGGGGATTTTTTCTTCCTTGTATTGAGCCGTGTCGGCGACTCCCACCCCCGAAAAACGGCCACAGCCAAATCGAAATGTAATTGGTTCATTTTCTCGGCGAAGATCCTGTTTTCGATCCAATGCCCTGGTGTGGCCTTGAATTGTTTCGCCCTTTCGGCGGGTGGAGACATTTTTAATGAGCTCAAGATGAAGTGAAAAACCCGAAGCTAATTATTCCAGCAGGTGACGTAAAACCTTAAGTGTCGTCAAACAAAAATAGGCCACGGTGTTCGTAAAATCGCGCTCAAGAGTCACCGAAAACAAAGCCAATCTTGAAACTTCTACATGGGCAGTGAAATGGTTGCTGATAGTGTATCAATTACCTTCGAAGTAGTCCCTTTAGTGCTTTTCATTCGATTCGCAATCGAAGAACGGATTGAGCATCTCGATGATATTAATGTAAACAAAAATAATAAACACAATTTCCCATCTAGGTGGATCCGTCCCTCCTGTTGAAAGGTGTGCGATGATGGTTGTGCGAGCGCGAGCAAGGGTGTGAGAGGGAAAACGCCGTCGCCTACTTATGCTTCCGACCGTCCGCCGTCGGACCAACCACTCGCTCGCTCACTTACACCCGAGTGGTGGTTTTGGTGTTCCCCGTTTACACAGAAGCGTCGGCGTGACGACTGCAAAAAGCTATGTGCTGGGTGAATGAAGGGCACGGAAGGAATAGGGAGCCGTGCCGCAAGGAAGGTCGGTGACGCGCAAACATAACCAAACGTACGAGTCAACCAGCCAGCCAGCCAGCCAGCCAGTCAGCCTGCCATCCAGTCGGTAAGCGGAAGAAAAGGGGAAGAACGGGGAGGGGAGGGTGAATAGTGAAGGGGTGGTAGCGTGAAACACATGCGTGAGTAGAATAAAATCATCTGAACGACCGCGAGATGACACGATGGCGTTCTGCCCAAGCAGCAAAATGAGATGGAAAATACCCGAAAGGATCTCATCCGGATCTCGGAAGGAAACACTCACGGGAAGGTCGAATGAGGTGTGCGCAGGGGGGATGGGAGGGTTGTTGGTTCGGAAAAATCAGGAAAAATTCATTCATCACTCGCCATCCCACTTCGATGTGGTTTCAGCTCGGTTTCGGTGCACCCTCTCTCGCTCGCGCCAGTAAGGGCGTCCAATCGGCGTCTGCATGATGAGGAAGAGCGTGCGAGCGAGCGAGCGAGCGCGTGAGAAGAGAGCCCGCAGCTCGAGCGAGAACCTCATCACCAATGTCAAACGTTCGCTGCTCACACCTTTAATGCAAGAGGTCGCCTTTGGGTTGGTTTGCTATGTGCGTTTCGCTTATTCGCGGGTCGATAAAGGTTGCTGGGTTGGTGTGCGTGCTGTACGTAGCGAAACAACACAACAACGACAGTAACAAAAAAAAAAAAACAACACACACTGCACGATATGTTACATCGTCAAAGCGGAACAAGAGCATATCGCGCGCGCTCTCCGAGGGTGTGAGTAGAAGAAACCCACGAATGAAGATGCGCAACAGTGAGCGTGCGTGAAAGGGCGCGAATGGGTGCGTGTGACAGGGAGCGCAATAGTGGTTGGAAAAATATTTGTTGTCTGTTTTAACTTCTGCTGCTCCGTTTAGCACCCCTCGTTAGGGGAATGTTGCCGAAGAAGGGAAGAGGTTGGGGGGGGAGGGGGGAGAGCTATAAGCAAAGGGGGCACATTTCATTGAACGAGAACTGCACACTGCCACTCCGTCAAACACTGGTGAACCGATACCCCCCGGTACAGAATAGCTGCAGAGGTGTAGAGCAATACAAAAACAAAACAACAAAAAATGCGATATCAACAGCGGTAGTGAGAAGGATTCGGCGTAGCAGTGAGTCGCGCGGGAGCAGATGATGAGCAGGGCTCGCGAGTGTGCGTACGAGCAGCGTTGCGATGTTTCAAAACAACGGAAATAGACGTCACAAAGGGTGTGTGTGTGTGTGCAAGAGCACTCCACGATCCGCTTCTCGCTCGCTCTCACACAGCGCTGCGAGACAGATGGTAAACGGGAGACAGGACCAGAAAAAATACAAACAAACAACCTAAATACCGAACGCAACCCCGTAAAATCGGTTGGCCTGCTGATTTCCCCACGCTAGTGACAGTATACACTTTGTGGCCTGCAATGCTACCATCCGTGAGGGGGGGTTAAGAAAAGTGGATTGTGACAAAAAGTGCTACAGGTACAATTGCACCAAGAAGAGACGAAATGAAATGTCAAAAATAGTATTTTTGATGTAAGGGTAGAAATTATAAAATGATGAGAACGATTGAATGATAGTTTCTACTTATTAAAAGATTTAGCTAACACGAGTAGGTGAACAAAATTACTTTAAATAGATTTTCACTTTACTCATAAATGATAAGCGACACGATTGGCGAAGATGCTTCTCACCTTTCATTACGATGAAGGAGTAGACAAATGAGCGAATTGCGATCGAATGTTTTAGCAGCACGACAGGACATCACGGTTAAGGGGAAGTTTTCCCGAAAACTATATCCTTGATAAACTTTCTGTGAAAATTCTGCTTCCACGAATGCGAGTTGCGGAAATTTGCGTAAGAGCAAGCGAACAGGCATGCAAACAAAACGCTTCCATGGTCTCACTCACGCACAGCGTAATGAGCGACTCAATCAATGAACGATCGAAGACGTCCGTATGCGAGAGAGAGGGAGCGAGAGCGAGAGCGTTTTTTTTTTTAGGTTTTGTCTGTTACTCGGGTTATGCCGGTGAGCAATTTCCTCCACCGTAACTCACGCTGACGAGAACGCAACGATGAGAGTGAGTTATGGGTGAGTGTTTTTTTTTTCTCACACCCGTATCGAGCGCATTTACACACATTTTGTTTTGTATCGTTTTTACTTTTCGTCATCCGTTTTTTTATTCTTTCTCTTTCCGTGCGGTGTTTTCCCTTCGCATATGTTTCTACGGATAGGGAATTTTTTAAATCACACGCACCGTCGATGCGGTTTCAAATCGAACGATCGTATGTGTGTGTTGTAAGCGTTTGTTGTTGTTGTTTTGGCTGTACACCGTTTTCCCACCCGATAAGGGTCTCTTGGGAGGTTATGCCAATGCTATGCTATGCTGTGGTACCTTCCGATTTTACCATGAATGTGGACGGATAATGCGACTAGAAGCAACACATTAGAATCGCAAAAGGACGAAATTGAATAGAGCATATGGAGGAAGAAAAAAACGATACGCAAGGATCGTTTCGCTTGTGACTCATACCGTGTTGTGGGGTAGCACACCGGGGAAACGCGTTTATGAGTGGGCAATAAAGAAATGATTTGAACTACTGCGAGCAAAAGAACAAATCATTGACAACACGCAGGGTAAGAATATTTGTCAACGAGGGTCGGGAAATGCATAGGGCAGAATATGGTTGAAGGATGCAGGAAAGGCTGGTTTACTTTTAAATATTTTTTTCTTTGATTTAAGGTAGAAGCCTGAGATTTTATTTTATAGCTTATATATTTAATTGCTAAAAGCTAGTTAAATTTTGAGCTAGTTAAATTGAGAACTTATTGGTTTAAAATATAAACCATTCAGAAAAGCAACAAATATGTAGAAAGTTCTAATTTTTGAATTTTAAAAATAATACGAACAATAAATGTATAAGAACGATACATGAAAAGATCATTAAAAAATCAGTCCTAAGAAATTTTGGACATGCAAAGTAAGTCCCAAAGTGTCAAATAAAATAAACAAAATGAATAAAAATAAAGTTATAATGTTGTTGAACAAATCAAATGTGCAGAAACAATTAAAACAGTAACATAACACGCTGCTACTAATAGCAAAAGTAAACTAAAATGCGTTTAAACATACTCTAAATATAATAAACAATAAAACTGGTCTAGGTTTGGAAGAAAACAAATAAAACAGTAGTAAATTTTGAAAAAAAAAGATGAAAAATATACAGTTAAATGAAAGGATAAAAAAATGCTAGAAACATTAAGAAAAATGAGTTTAAGATGAGCAAAACAAGCGAATAAAATAAAATATTAAACGACCGTAGAATTAGAAAACGAAGTACGGTAAAATAAATACAAAGAAACCAATTTTAATAACCAAAAACTTATTCAATGAACAAGAGAACGTATAAGTGGATGAAAAGAAATGCAAAAAAACTAAAACATTACCAAATTAAAATAGATTATGAATCGTATCATATGGAATAATATATTACTGAAGTAACAAACAGTATTACTTGAGCTGTCTAATGTCGATCCGCTTATAATTGACCAGATTCAAGTAATCCGGTGCGGCACAGTTAAATTCCTTGGTTAGCAAATAAGTGACAGACAAGTCCAATTACAATTATTAGCATCGCATTTAACGCGGAACCAAGCTGAGCGAGAATGGTACAGCACCCATACAAAGCAAAACATACATGCATGGCTTTAACGCACACGGCACGAATGAGTGCGGTCGTATCCGCCGGATCGGAATAAAAAGGGGAAGGCAAAGCTAGCGAGCCCGTCCAGAAGGACGAAGGTCGTCATCTTTATTTTCGTTGTCAGCGCACTGTCATCATACTCCATCATCGTCCTCCTGCCGCTTCATTGTCGTCATCACCCCGTGAGCGAACTTAATCGACGCGTATGCGTATTGATTAGCTGGAACTCACTTTGCGTCATCTCGGGTTTCTCTCTTTCTCTCTCTCTCTCTCTCTCTTTCATACCCTGGCACTATGGCTGTGTGCCCTTCGGATTATCCAATTTCTAGATACATGTGCGTGGTCTCGGCAATGTTGCCACCGTTGTCTACACTTCCTACCAAATCGCTCGATAGCACCTCGTTACGCACCGAACGTTTGCGTACCCCATGCTCACTACATATATTTATATATATATGCTTCTTGTTATGGCTACTCCCGGCCACCCGCCGCTCCCTCCAGACCGCCTTTCAACACGCCTTGATGCTGGTTGATGCTCCAGTGCAAACGCTCCGGCGGTGGTGTCCAACCCCACGAACAAATGACGTTCCTTCGCTGTAGTAGTTTCTCATCGCTCACGCGTTCTCACTGCTCACGCTGCTCGATTGCTCGCTCGGTGCTGATGTTTTTTTTTTTGCACGGAGGGGAAAATTCTTGGCCATATACTCCAACACCGTCATAAGGAGGTTTTTCTCGACCATTGCTTAAACGCAGAACGGGCCCCGTTCAAGACAACAAAACGAGAAATGGCCGACGTGAAGCGGGTTGGTAATGTAGTGGGTAGCGGGGTGCGCACAGCATATAAAAAGGGGTGGGATGGTAATGGCGCTGCTTTTTTTTTGCGCCACGAAGAACGAAGAACGTTTCTTCATCTCTCTCCCGTTCCGTTTGATCGTTTTGTTCGCTCTTTTGTTCACGCTTTTTATCCATCGATTGCGCCGTTCCGTACGCGTCTCCCCTTTCACGGAGCGCCCGTTTACCATATCCACGCTTGACGGATACCCCCGCAAAGGGGTGGTAAAGAAGGGGAGGGGATGGGCGAATGGAAAAAGGGGAGTGTGGAGGGGGACGCTCTGTTCGTACGCTCTTGAAGCACGATGTCACACAGGAACACCCGTCCAGGGGGGGTGAGGGGGCGGGGGACAGGATTTGGGGTGGACAGCGGTTAGGGGGATGCACGATGGAGTTGGGGGTGTACAGTGGAGCAAGCGCTGGGTGGTGTCTGCTTGGAAACGAAGACGAATGAATGAAGCGGGAGAAGGAGAGAAAACTGTATCTACTGGATGGTTTGTTGGGTGGATTGAAAAGTGTTTGGAATCCGTCAAATATTGATCATGGAAAAATTGTAATAATTGTGCACTTAAAATGGAGCTCGTCGTAATGATTTTTTAAAATATTTTTTTATTTATTTCATCATTTATTTCCCATCTGTTAAATGTGAAGCTGTCAAATAACACTACCTAAGTATCCCTGTAGAGGGAACTGTCATCGGTGATCTAGTAGCGATCGTTTTGAACCGAATGTCGGATACTACGCAAAAGTGACACTTCTCATCGCGATTTGACATAACAACCCAAACACCTAAATATAACAACACGATCGAGTTTAAATAAAAATGACATAATAACGTTTAGAATAATAAACCCCAAAGTTAAATAAACCTCAGTACAAAATCAAGGACATTATACACTACACCTTTTATCCGTGATGTTCGTTTAACCGGGGTGAGACGCAATGGTCGCGGATAATCAGAATTCTACCGCGGTTATTAAAAAATAATACCCATTAAATCGAGCCACTCTTCCCAGCGCTTGTCGATCACGATCGCTATTAGTACCATATCGAGACGCCACAAGCGGACGAGAGTCGAGTACGGTCGATGCATGGGATGAAACCAGCACCACAGCACGGGAGCGGCTTTCGGAGACAGACGATTTCAGTTCCGACGCGTGACCGTAGCCGTCTTCACCGCCGGCTGAGAGTAGCGGGCAGGTGTGCCACGTTGGGGTGGGAAGGGGGAGGAGAGCAAGGGGGGGGGGGAGGACTCATTCGCGCGAGCTCGAGAATACGATTTGGCCCCCTTTTTGGCGCATATTTCTCGCTTCGTACAGTGAAAACCATCGGCGGCTGCTGTCGTTGCGGCATTCTTCTTTTATTTTGTTTCCTTACAAACCTCGGCAAGTTCACCCCCCCCACCCCCCCCCCCCCATTCCACCCCACGACGGCGAAGGAGGAGGTTGGAGGAGGGATGCGATCTCGAGGCATCAGCTGCTGTTGCACCCTTTGCGGAGCGAGATACACATGAGATTATTTCGAGCCACGGTGGTACCGTAGCCGCATTTCGGTTTGTTTGCTGGTGTGTGCAGCGCAGTACAGCAGCCCTTTGGGGATGGGGCCGGGTGGATGGGTGTTGATCACTGGCCTCTCTTTCCATTCTCGCTCTCTCCTTCCCACTCGGGGTAGCTGTGTGTGTGTGCATATGACTATCGGTGTTTGCTCCGGTTTAACGCTCGGTACGTACATACGCTTAGCAAGGGTGGGTTTAGCACGCTGGCCAACAGGCAAATGCTACCACGCCGAAGAGAAGATGCTGATGACGGCAACAAAACGACGCCGATGATCAACCGTGAGAAGGAATTTGTAATGCGAGCGGGTAGCGCCCGGGAAGGGTTTTGCCGACCGAGCGCGGGCGACCGAGCGAGAACGATGCAGCGCGCGTCCTTATCGCCCACCATGCGCCTCCACCGGAACCAACCCAAAACCGAGCACCGGTGCGGTTGGCAAAGGCGGCAAAAAGCGATGAATATGGATAAAAATAATCAAAATATCAAGAACGCTGAAAATAAACGCAACCGAAGTCGCTCGCCTTCCGCAATTGCCCGCGCTCGCGTTCTCGTTGCGCCCCGCCGCCCGCTTCGCTTCCCCGCCCGTTTGCTCGCACAGCTTCCAAAATACAGTTCGTTCGCTGCGAAAGGCGCACCACGAGGGCGAAGAGCCGACAAATCGGCAGCAGGGAGGCCAGTGCGACATCATTACCACGATTTGTGCGGTGCCAAAGGAGAGCGGTGGCTTTCTTGTGACGCCCGCTGGTTTTTTTTTCTTTTCCACAACCAATACGCTGACGCACTGAGGGAGGTGCCGGGGGGGGGGGGGGGGGTGTGTACGACTTTCTCGAATCTGGCAGGATCATACAGGAGAGTCGGAAAAATTCCAACGCTTTGCCACCGTTGAGCAATGCAACGGATTGACGGCGGTAGTTTGATTGGAAAATTGTTTTACACTGCACGTGTTTTTGCAACATTGTCGTGGAGTTTGTTTGGAATTATTTTATTAATCTTGTAAAAAAAAAAACATCTAAATTTTGAGACTATATTTGTTACCATTAATAGTATTTTATTCTGATGCATCACTAAGATCAGACAAAAAGAACAAACAATAGAAAGAACAGAAAGAGTCTCCATTTTGTGACAATTAATCGTAATGAAGGGAAATTAGAATAGTTATTTACGATCCTTTACGATATGCACACACGAATCGTACTTTAAACCGAAATATCTGGCCATTTTACTTCACCGCTTTTCATCCACAGCTCCGGAAACACAGCCATCGGTTCGGTTCGGTAGCATATGCGGCTGGGTCGGAGGATCACATAATTTGCTGAAAGTGGAATTGATTTGATTAATTAATGATGTCCACTCGTGAAAACGTCCGCGCGACCGCTCCGGCCCGCACCCAGTCCCCGTCCCGGGGGGGGGGGGGGGGGCGGTTCTAATTCGAGCGTGAAAGGCACGGGATTGATCCTGGTGCACAGCCACCGTGGAACCAATTTGTCAATTGCCCAATCCGACCCGGAGTGGAAAGGATTACGGCACCAGGAAAAGAAAAAAAACCCTGTCCAGACGGAAGTTCAAACAACGGCACCGGCTACATGGCGTGGCAGGGTGGACGGGAAGGTGATGCGGTTATTAATCTGACATTTCCACCCACTGGAGGATTTTGCTAGATTTATGAATTCTTCCACTTCGGAAGAAGTAGCTCCTTAGTGAGGGGAATGAATGGATGCTGAATAAAAAAAAACCCACACACACACACACACTCTCAAACAACTGTGCAACTGAACATTGTCCCGCATTGTTTGAAAACGTTGCGTGTAGCAACGCTGTAGCTGCCCATCCCTCCCAGCGTTGTGTTGTTTGTGCCTCGTTCGTTTAATCAATTACAATTAATAAAGTGCACGATTAGATTAAAGCGACGGGACTTGTTTGATTCGTTTTCGCTGCCCGTCACTTGGCGTGTGTGGGTGCGATTGGGAAGGAAAAAAATTATGATGCTGGTAGTTTGGGAAGCAGCCGGAGCACATGTGTCGCAATGGTGGCCCCCTCTCGGTGGTTGGCAGTGTTAATTGGGTTATATGATTGATTTTTGTTTTCCAATGTTATTAAGCTGTTTAAAATTTACACAAAACATGCTAAACTGTAGTGGGTCTCTTTCGCGCGGGGGGAAAATTGTCCACAAAAGCTGACTGGAAACATTACGTTTGGTGTCGATGCCTGATGAAATCAATACTGGATTGGTACCGTATCGAATGCAAACGGTTTGCCGATAGGTATTTGCCACTCCGGTTCGAACATCCATCAGGACGAGCTTGTACGGTACGTTACCCAACCGCTAGGAACGGTTCGGGAGCACTTCTTCATTATTCGTATCGTTTGGCATTGACCGAATCCCCGTTCAGTTGGAAGCTAGGATGGAAGGGAAGGAGCCAGCATTGGTACTGGCCAGAGGAAGACATGATCCGAAAGAGATCTCTTTATGGAACATGGTTCAGTACCAAATGGAAACAAAGGGAGAGAGAGAGAGAGAGAGAACAAACCACACACATAAATGCTTTGTGATGCTGGCGTTTCGAGATGGAACGATGAGCCACTGAACCGTATTTGACTGTTCGGTATGCGAATGACACACACACACACAGAACAACACATCTACACGACGCCCTGTCCTCTGACACGACGAGATTGGCCACTGGGTTGATGGGTGAATCGTCGTGTGGTAAAACAAATGGTACGTAGGTACACGAACGATTCGCAAACGCACCGGTCCAGTTGTATCCGAAAATGTGATGAATTTGACTTTTGGCGAGTTTTAGGGGTGGAGGGAGGGGCGAGAGGGGGAAGATCATGGGGTGAAACGAGATGAAATGGCATGAGAAGATGAACCACAGTACGAATGGAGTCACTGAAACATCCACCTACATCGAGCGAGAGAGAGAGAGAGAGAGAGAGAGAGAGAGAGAAAGAGTGCGAACTGACAGCATCCAAACAGCGGTGGAGCATCGGTTGAAGTGTTGCAGCAAGGAGCTAGGGCGGGAAGAAAAGCGAAGAAAGAGCGATAAAGTGATTGCGGGTGGTTAAGATGAGCATTCCTGCTGGACAGAAGACAGATCCGCAACGCAAGAAGAGCGTTTTAATCAATTCTTTGCCGGCCATGTTACACTATTGAATCTTTTGTGCTCATTTGTTTGTTCATTTCCTTTGCAAGTTCACTTATCATTTTCCTTTTTCTTTCAGCTTCCGTTTGATATTTGTCGCATTTGTTTGATTCTTTGTGTTTTGTTGTTATCCTTTCATGTATTATAAGTTTAATCTCTAAATTTAATCATTTTTGGTGCATTTTGCTTTTGTTTACTAATTATTGTATATTATCATGATTTTCATCAACTATTTTTAGTAGTAAAATCTTTATTGTTTTGATTTTTTTAATTATGTTGCCCATCTTGATTAACTTCCATAAGCTTTTAAGAATGTCATGAAATGTTTCAATTTTTTTAATTAATTTTTCAAAGTAGATATTGAACTTCTACGATTGATACAAAAAAGTAATTATAGAAGTGAATATTTTTATAAACTCAAATCTAAAACAATTCAATCGGCAAAAGCGAAGCCAAAAGTATGAATATCCACGATAAAAAACGTGTGAAACGGTGCGGTAAATATGTACATGTCTGATGAGGCAAAAGGTGAGAAGGAGATAAAAGCGTTCGTGCGAGCACACGAGCACTGCTGAATATGCTGGCAAACCCGATCAGGCCCCTCCGCCAAGAGAAGAGAATTGCGAAGCAGCAAAAGGAAAACTCCAAAAGGCACAAAACCGAGCGATGAAATTAACCGCGGCGGCGAATGGAAAAGGACGCAGTTGCTGGCAGTGTTTTACACTGTTTATATTTTTCCACCCCGGGTACTTATCGTGCACCGTGGGGTCTGGGTTCGTCCGCATCCGTCCGACATTGCTTGCACACCGTTCCCGGCGGGCTGTTCCACTTCCGTGGTAGAAGTTGGCACATTTCTTCATCATTCCCCAATCGAACTTCGGCACCCGTTCCCCGTTCGTCGTGCGCTCTGTCCTTTTTTGTTCCTGTTTTTTTTCTGCTCTCTCTCTCTCTTGCTCTCGCTCCAGCATTGGGCGTTCGACGGTGCAGAAAGTACTTGACCTTCGCTTCCACAAATCCGTACCACGTTGGGTCAAATGCTCGTGCGCCTGGCCTCCAGGCTTCATCTACTCGTTGGAAATGTATGATTTTATTTCCAATACGGTGTGTGTGTGTGTTTTATTTTTCTTCTTGTTTCTTTCATGCTTGCACACTCTCTCTCTACATCTTGAGTGGAGTCGCATAAGCGATTCGCAATCGCACAGCGCGGAGGAGGTTTCGCTTCTGGAGAAGTTCGTCTTATCCCCAGCACCCATCGTGCAGTCTGCGCTGGTGTGCTCCATTTTCGCACGAAAGGTATGTATCCTTTGTCCTGTCGTGGGAAGCAGCTTCACTTAAGGGCCGTGAAATATGAACACCGCACGGTGCGATGTGCTTTGGAATGTTGCAACAATCAAGCATTATAATGGTATTATAATTGTGCTAATGCGCTACAAATTTACGTTCGTTGTTTCAGTTCGTTTTTACTTCTTTCTTTCTGAGATTGCAATAGACTTACCCGAAATACCATCCAAACCTTTCTGCCAAATCTGTCAAAAAACGTAACTCTTTCATCGTAGTCCATCGTGAGCCTTTGGAATGTATTTTTGCTTCCCCTGTCCAGCTTAAAACTGTCACATAGCGTACGAGGGTGACAGCAAAAAACAAAACAGCCCGCTCACACACGGCTCACCCGCACCGATTGCACGGAGACAGGTGTTAACTGATGATCTCATCCATCATCCGGTACGAAACTTAAGCGTTCCCACTCCCCGAGGAGCAAGGTGATCATAGTTTCGTAACATTCGAACCGAAATCGAAGTAAAAAAAAGGAGATTCAACTCCAAAAAAAAAAAAAGAAAAAAACCGACTGAACGCGACCTAGACACGATCGTCACCAAAGTTTCAGCGCGACCGTGGACCGAACCGGGCGCGCTGCTTACCCGAATTCGTCGCGTCCACACTGCTGGCTGCCGTACGGAGGCTGTGTTCCGACAGCGACCAGGGCGAGTGTATGTGCTTTATGGTGGTAAAAAGTGGAACCGAATGGCGAAGAGGAACAGGTTGCGTTTCATAGACCGCTTGGAGGCTTGTGAGCGTGTTGGAACGATGAACTTACGACAGGATTAGGCCAATCGGTGTGATTTTTATCGTTTGGCAAATCGAATAAAACATGCATAGAAATATGCTGACGATCGCTTATAAGGCGACGATAGAACGTTTTGGTGGTGTTGAAGAAGAACCACACAGCTAAACATGCGTAAAAAAAGGATTCTTCTCAAACATTTTGTTTATTAATTTAAATTAGTCTAATTTTCAAAAAGTTTCCTAGTTACTTGAAATAAAGCAACAGTTTTGCCAAAGTTCGTTGCTGATAAGGAATAATTGACGGAAAATGTTAAAATATTAAACAAACATTAAAAATGTCAGGGGTTAAAAACATGCAAAAGAGATAAATATGATACATATTTAAGGCAAGTGTAAAATAATTAAATAATTGTTTAATGAAATTTTACAAAAGTATTAAATATGTAAATTTAAATAATAACCGATAGTAATGTAGAAGAAATTTTTTAAATTATGATAAAAGTAATAAATTGATGACATTAATAATCACATAAAAACACAAAGATAAAACATATAAATACATATAAGTAAATCGTATAAGCTTGCTTCAGGAGCAGGTCTCTTTACATTTCCTATTTACGAATGCTTTGAGCTAATTGTTTAACGATCGCTCTAATTAATGTGAACGTTTCATAAATTGTTTCAACGCACATAACCAATGCGTTGCTGTACGCACACAATTACCAAGCGAATTTGTATGCTCAAGCAGAAATTGTCCGGCATTCTCGTTGAATAACGATTGCTTGAACCCGGGCAACGCGTGGAAACGTCTTTCCGTTCCCTTTTTTCGATCGTTTTGTTCGAGGTCAATAAACAGGCATGCGACCCACGAGATCACAGGAATCAGGTGGCTATGGCTACGTATTCACCCCGCACCCTTTAGCAGCCGACCTCGTGTAACCACCGCTCAGGCGAACTACGCACAGCAACACACCAAGAAGAGGCGCAAGAAAACAAAGCGAAACAGACAACGAACCACAACCTGCCCAAAAGGAAAGAAGCAACCGAACACTCAAAGAAATAAAATAATCAATAAACCCGCCGAGCAGTAGAAAGCCACACGCCGTAAAGGCGAGCGACAGTCCGCCACGAAATTCCAATGCTCGAGCAGCAGCAGCATCATCATCATCGTCGGGCATCGGCGGCAGCATCATCCCACGGGTTTTATTGCGATCGGTCTCCACGCGGCGGTCCGGCCGCGACGGTCGCGAGAACCCGCGCTTCAGAACGGTTTTGCGCCTGTTAATCGTCCTTCTTTGTGTTCCCGCGTTTCTAACCCCCCCTCCCCCACCCACTGCCATCCTGCTTTCCCACTCAGCGTTTAAAGGGGGGGATGGGTCAGATTAAACCTTCTGGAAAAAAACAGGGAACCGAGGAGACATATTTTGCTGCCACCCGCGTGTGTGTGTGTGTGTAAAAGCTCACAACAAACGGTTGGAATACTCGAACTCCATCGGAAGAATACCACGCGGTAAGGCATTCATCCAGAGCTGTCGTCGTCGTCATCGTGGCCGGTGTGCCGTACGGGTCGGTGCGCGCGCAGGGGGAGCAAAAGGTGATCGTAAAAAATATGATTAGTTCTCGCGAGCATAAGCATACGCACGGGGCCGGAGGAAGAGGTTGTGAACTTGAAGAATGGACCCGAAGGAAAGCGAAGCGAAATGGTGAAGCACATCGAAGGATAAATCAAAACGCTAGACACTGGAAAGAAGATGACCCCGGCAATGGAAAACCTCGAAACCCGAACACGGGGAGGAGAGGTGAGAGGGGGAGAGGGGGACTTTTCTGGGTGCCCTTTTCGTCCCACTTGATTACAAACGATCAAAACAAATCTATTAGAAAAAGAAGCGAAATAACAAAAAAAAAAAACAGAATGAACTGGAACCGAAACTTCGAAATGCTCCGAAACCGAACCGAAAGTTTGTATACATTGAACGATTGTAAAGCTCACGGGGACCGTTCGATGGCTGCAAGGATGGCGTTGTTTTCCCGCCCACATCCTTTCCCTAGAACTGTGTCCTCCACCCCTTGTCTGCACTCCACGGTCACGGTTGGCGTCTTCCTCGGCCACGGTTGAAGATGGGATTTTAATGATTTTTTGCCCTCCTGAGTTGATAAATTGATTTTACTTTCTTCCCGTCAAACATCGGCGGAAAAACGGACACAGCCCTAAGTCCTGGCGTAAAGTGTGTAATCGGACGCAATGCACAAAGCGGAAGGCGAATGAAATGGGGGGAAAAAAAACCAACCACACCAACCAGAAGATGCTTTATGCGATATTCTCGCCTTTGCAAAGGTCAAATGAAGTGGCCGGTTTTGGGTTGGATCCGTTGTGAAAGGGACAGTAAACAATGGGAAACTTAAATCGTGATCGTCAGCCAATCAAACTGCAGTTGGGAAAGCAAGATAAATGATTGTAGATTATGGACGAAGGGCTGGTGCCGATGCTATTGTATCTTGGAACGTTCGAATATTGAAATATCTTATGATGTTATAGTCATTTTGAGAATAAAAATTTGGTGGTCTCATTTCCCATTCATTAGGTAGAGATCATTCGCATATAGTGCGATGAACAATGATGACGTCTAGACTCTCTTGGAATTCTTGAGCTGTGATGTTTGAGAAGGTCTCAACTTACACGAACTGAAGCAACTTCTGGACATATCGAAGATGAACACGAGAGGTGAAGCCTCAAGGCTTGATGATATCAGTAAGAGTAATTATACTTACTTACTTACTTACTTACTTATCAAGCACTTCTTGGGAGGCTGCACGAGACCTCCAAACCGCTCAGGGTCGAGCGCCATAGTCAGGTCATATTGGTGGCCGCACCAACGACATAACTCCAACTCATTTTGGTGCTCTTGCCTCCATGCCTCCATGTGGACGACCTAAAAGAACTTTACGAGATTAATTGTCCGGTGTCATTCTCATGACGTGACTAGCACACCCAACTGAGCTCGTCATAGATCTTGTCTTAATAGCAACTTCATCATTGTTCTTCCACACATTCGGGGTCAAAAATCCTTCCGAGAATCTTCCTCTCGAACGCCGGCTAAGAGGGTTTCGTCAGTTTTGGACAAACTCCACGTCGCAGAGGCGTTAGTACTGGAACTATATAAGTTCTATATAGTCCCAGCTTCAATCGTCGCGATAGGGTATTTTGAGTAATTATATTCACCACTATTGACTGAGCGTTTGGAACTCACTAAACCTGAAGTTGTCAGTCTTTCTAAATATTAACTCTTAGTTTAATTTTTCTCTTATTATTTTATTCTTTTACTTAACTTATTTTGAATTAGTTCTTTTTAATGACTAGATCTCTGATGACACTCCGTTCTGACATCCAATGCTTGCTTTCGTGGACCAGATATCAAATATTCGAAATTCTATCCACGATGAACTGCCCGGAAAATGCAAAATCAGCTAAAATTCTAAAGCTACTCTAATCGTAAACCAAACGAACACGAAGACAAAACCCTACGAATGTTGTCACAAATCGATGGTAACTTGCAAACAACGTGATCTGTTCGTTCTGTTGCATCAACATCGGTTGGGTAGAAAACAAAGAAAAAACCACGATCATGATCGTGTCCTACATCGATCGCATTGTGGAAGGGTGTGTAAAGGCCATAATTTCGCTGCCCTCGCCGACGCTACAATATAGTTGCATTGCTGCACTAGGTGGCGCATTCCGTTCCGCTGTCCATCATGTCCGGGCCGGATTCCGGTAATGATCCCTAAATTCCTTGAATGCGATCAAGACGAAGCGAGCGAACCGGCACCGAATGCCTTCGGTAGCCGGCAAGCCTTACGCCGCAGCCCCCGAGGTGTGCTGGCTGGCGGGTGAGAACCAGCCGCAGCCGGTAAATTGGACCTCATTTAAGCGGGTAACTCCCGATGCGCCCGATGCGCGATGGTTTGCGGCGGGGTTGTAGCGTTGATGGTGTTGTGCCGTCGCGCTAGCGTAAAACCTGCGCACCTATCGGCGACGAGCGAGGGAAAAATGATGAATGACCAGATCAAAGAGTAGATCGTGATCGCGATCTTCTGCATCGGGTTCGTGCTCGTGTGCACATACACTGCTCCGTTGGCTGAAGGTTCGTCGATGCCGCGGCATTGGGATTGTAGCTAGAGAACCACCTAACCTAGCCTATCGTGGAGCGATTATCGGAAATCCCACCGTAGCACCAAGAACTCGCTCGAGGCAGTGATGCCTGCATATAACTCCCGCCCGCACCCTCCTCCCACCAGCCACCCCTCTTTCCGCACGGGTTGTGTTGGCTCAACGGGAAGTCTTGGGCGTTGGACGCTGCGCTACGGAACCATGGTTCGCAGTGGAGCATTTGGATTTAACAGGTATTTATTTGATGATGACTTCCCCCCCCCCCCCCCCTCCCAACACTCCCTCCACCTTTCCGTACCTACCCATATCCAGAAAGGTACCGTTTGAAAAAGGCGGCCAGAAAGTTCTTGCGCGCGTTCTTACCTGCGGCTCACCCAACGGAAGAACGGAGCGTCACACCGGGCATGCAGGCGGGGTGCGATGTTCGCTGCTCACACGCCGCAAATGATACGCAAGAGTCAAAACAGCGACCGACCCAGCCGGCGGAAGCGAGAAAGCCCGCTGGATGAGGTGAGGCACGGGTGGCACATCTTCGACAAACGGTACCAAAACGCTGCCCCGGTCCATCGTTACGGGAAGCGCGCTGGGAAGCGGACGGAAAGCACAGAAAGTGGAAATGGAAGAATGAAACACAGATTCACCATCGCCCCGGCATGATGTTCGAATGGCAGGTCCGAACGATGGAAAGCAAAGCATGAAACCACCAACGACGGTAACGGCGTAGGGAAAAGCGTTATGTCGTGGAGGTTGGCTTTTGGGTGCCGCTTTCCGTTTGCCTTTTTGCGAAAAAAAATAAAATAAAGGGATCCCCGGTGGATGGATTAGGTTGGGCGGGGTGGATTGTGGAGGGAAATTGTTTCAACGGTATCTCCGGCACACCGTGTCGTGGTCGGCCAAACCCCCAAAGCACACCATCTCACGGTGCCGTTTTATGCCGCATGGATTATGCCTGGCACCGATTATGCGTACGGTATATCGATCGAACGATTTTGGATACGGATTGGCCAAGGAAAACACTACTACAGAAACAGCAACAGTGACAGCATAAAATGATCCATTTTTAATGATAAAAACAACAGAAACAGATTCTTTGAAATTAAAATCCAAGTTTTAGACATTGTAGAAAGATTGAAATTTTTACATCTTATGAATGAATCGTGTGAAGAGTATAGCAAAAAACTCAATTAAAAATCAATAAGTAAAAAAAAAAAATAATGTCGAAAAAACAACAAGTTTGTTTATTAAATCTTAAAACAAAACAAACAACATGCAAAACAACAAAAGAATATGAAAGTAAACAAAAACACTTAAAAGTGATACAAGTAACACAAAAGCAAAATAGCGAAAAACAAAAAACAAAACACAATTAAGAATCAATAAATTAGTAACAAACAAAAAAAAAGACACAATAACATAATTAGACAAACTTCCGCTGAGTGACAAATTCCAACAAGATACACACCACCAAAAATTAACTAATAACCACGCAGACAAACAACAACGAAAAAAACTCTATCTAAAATGATCGTCCAAAAAAGTCTACAGGTGATAAATCATGGTGCAAGAAGAGAACGCGCTAATCTCCAAAACACCGAAAGACACACCGACATGAAGCGTACGAATGCGGTGGAAGGAACAAAGAAAGAAGGCAAAAAAAAAAACGGGCGAAAATATCTTAAACCTTTCATGGCTTCCAGCACTCGAAAGCACTCTACAGCTTCCAGTTCTCATACACGGGCCACATACACAGACACGTACGACGGTGGGTAAGGCACACGGGAAGGGGAAGGAACGCTAACTGGACAGCAAGAAATTCGGGCGCGCTGGGCGAGCAAATAAACAAATAAACAAATTATTCTGACTTCACCTTCGCTCCGGTTGTGGTCCATCACCTACCATCTTCCACCCTTTCAGAAGGGGGGGAAAAGGTAGACAAGCATGTGTGTGTGTGGTGGATAACTTTCAACCCGAAACCCAAAGCGAAACCAACCGGTGAAATCTTACGTACACGGGAGTTGAAGTTGGCGCGATCCAAGCGACAGCACCCAAAACAACGAAAAATCCACCAGAGTAATCATCCCAAAGGAGAAGCGTTGCTATACATTGCAACAACAACAACAAAAAAAAAAAACAAAAAAAAAACAAAGTGTGGAAATGAGTTGGCAGCGCGAAAGGAAAGAGGTGAGAAAGGGGTGATGGAGAAGGGGGAGGAATCGGATGGGGAGTTGATGTGGACATACTGAGAAGTGAAGTTCGTGTGAGAAATGTGCAAAAAGTAAAATGCGTTAGATGTCTTCCGAAGTTGAAGCTCCCAAGGGCTGGGTGTTATTTTTTTTTTTGTTTGGGAAGGTGGATGGGAATCCCTTGTGAGATGCTTATCCTGGTAAGAACAATATTTTTATGTATGTGCATTTTTTTTTGTTGTTGTTGGATTTCTGCTGCTCTTGCGGGTGTGGGAGTGTACGTCGGCGTGTATGGTGTATGTGTCCTGATCAATGGCGTCATTTTGCTTTTTTAGCGTTTGAGATATGTAATAAATAAATGTACCATGTGCAAAGGAAGTTATTAGAAAATATTTAAATAAAACTCAAATTTCTCAATTAGTGTCTGCAAGTACAACATAAAAATGAATAAAATAAAATTGTTAACTACAATTTATAAATTGATTACACAACAAAACAACATTGAGAAGATAATACAAACGAACCACAGAAAACACAACAGAAGGCAAATGAAATAAAAGTAATAAAAGGTAGATAATAATAAATAAAACTAATACCTTTGCATGAATAAGGGTGATATAATATAAAATAAAAAAAAACTTAGTTGATTAAGATAGAGAAATAAAAAAACATTAGCTTATTTTCAGGAATGTTATATTGAAAAACAGCAACTAAAGACATGACTAGTAAGCGCAAGAGTGTTACAAGAGAGTAACATATGAGTTGAATCCTTCTCGGAACCTGTTACGACATCTTCGTCTTTGCGAATAGTCTAAAAGGTATTTATCTTACAGATTTCCCATTAATATTCCCACGACTTGGTATCCTTCTACTGAATGTGCTAGAGTAGAGTGTAGTAGTAGCAGTAGTAGGACTGTGGAAGTGGTCACATATTTATCCGCGATCTCATGCTTGGATCATACATCTCGTTCATACATCATGTACAATTGTCACGCGCTTTAATGTATTTTTTGTTTCACTTTGTTCCCGTTGTGTCCGGTTCGGGTTCCATTTTGTGTTTCAACCATCAACCATTTACAGAGATTTACAGAGGAGGAAAAGACAACGGCGCGAACAGTGTCGCACCATGAGCCGTGCAAAAACAGGGCGAGTATTCTTTCACTGTGAAGAAGCGAATGAAAATATTCTCGAGAAGATGCGAGAACAGAGAATGGTTGGGCTGATGATTGTGCCAGATCAGTCTGTTGCGTCTTCCCTTTAAAACGCGTGTATCTGTGCGTGTTAGAACCAAAAGCTCAAAACACGTCCACGGGCACCAGTGGGGGGAGCCCGTTGGGAACGCTGAACAGGCGACGTCGACGACGACAATTGAGTGTGACCAAACCAAACCCCGAAAGTCAAACACACACGGATCGGCATTCAAATCGGCGCACCGGTGTTCGTGTGGCCGGACGAAGAAGCAGAAAACACGACCCCGAAGAAATGGCTCCATCACGTGCTGGTTTCGGTAGATTGGGGGACCTCTCGAACAGAGGCATTGTTTGGGAGCCTCCGAAAAGATGAGTCGCCATCACTTACCCCGGCGATGCTTTCTGTTCCGGCTGGACTGAACCTACGGTCATCAACGCGTTTTGCTTTTAGGGAACACTTGTATTTGGTTCTCTTTTTACTCCTGTTTCGCTGAAGCTACAGCGCAGATGAAAGATGAGAAGGATGTACGACAACGGCTCAGATTAAAGTCATGGAGTCATATAGGGGAAATACTTCGTCCCATAACTGAAAGGTGTTGGTCGCATTGCTAAGAGGCTGAGATCGATTACAGTTTCAAATTTTTGGACAAACTCCCGAATGTGCTGTGCGGTTCGAACACAAACCCCCTTCTAATTTGACCTCCAAACCAGCACATCTTCCCATGGCCGGGAGGCAGCCACTTTCTAGCCGAAACGAAATGTGTGAAAACACAGAGACAGCCACACATTTGACTGGTTGAAAGCGTTCACCGCGGATGGTACGGTCGAACGGAATTCCAGATCGAAGAGCCGTGATGAACCC
This sequence comes from Anopheles marshallii, assembly GCF_943734725.1. NCBI lineage: Eukaryota > Metazoa > Arthropoda > Insecta > Diptera > Culicidae > Anopheles > Anopheles marshallii. The sequence goes on from NC_071327.1 coordinate 63,246,528, forward strand.
CGGCGGACGGGTAGGAAAGGGGACGCAAAAACGTGAACCAAATGCGCTAAATAATATGCTCCGTGCGCAATGCCGGTAGCGCATGCCAGGCCCCGGCAGCCCGGGGTGGGCAGTAGAAATGTGAGCAAAATGGCAACGAAACGCACGCAAATGCGTTACGCGATGGTCGGTAGAGAGTATGTCTGAAAAATCTGCGAACCACCTGTACCTACGCGGCAAGGGATGGCCTCAGCTTCAACGCGCTGAACGGTTGGAATTGAACAGCGGAAAGAGCCGGAACTGGCCGATGCGATTCATGCGTGCAATGTGTCCAAACGGGAAGAATTAAATGCTAGTAACGATGGAGGCTAAAGAATTTAAAGGTGCCAATGAATTGTAATTCATGCTGTTAGTAAGCTATTTGTTTAATTCGTCAACAAAACGCCTAAATGTATACAATTTTTATTTATGACTTCATTTAACGCTGCCCGACTTTAACAATAATCTATTTATACTTATCATGAACACAGCATTCCTAAATCGTTAGCATAGGCAACATACATGGCACACAAGCACACGCGATTGGTTAACAGCGTGAAGGAATCAGGCAAGTGTTGGGAGCAATTTTCCCTTCCACCCTCTGATTTGCGCCCACCCCTCCCACCAATTTCCGTGCCTGCGGTTTTGGTGGCGTAGCTTAAGTTGAAGGAACTGTAAATTAATTTAAATTATAAAACCCGCAAACGCGCTAACGCTGCGGATGTGGTTTTTGGGTTAGGTGTGCGCTAAGGTGTGTTCTCCGATCCATTCTTTCGCCGTTCCATCAGCAACAACCCCTAAACAAAGGGGTGCCGCTGTACGAGACGATCATTGACGAACTGCCCCACACACACACACTCTCTCTCTCTTTCCTTCTCTAGTTCTCTCTCTCTCTTCTCCCACCACCACTAACCACGGGCCATGTGCCAACTCTCAAATGGAAACTGTCTCAACGCCCGAGCGACCTTCATGGCGGCGGGATGTGCGTCTTTTTTTGTTAAGGTTACCACCAAAAAACCGCAAAAGAGAAAATTCTCCACACTTACACACGCAGTGTGGTCAGTAGATTTAGAAGAAAAAAAAATAACAAAGAGGACAGGAAGATGCAGAAGAATGGATTTAGAGGAGCACATCAAGCAACAGTTCGGTTGTAACAGGGAGAAGATCACTTAAATTGAGTACGCACCTTTCTACGCTGGTCGCCTCGGTCGCCCGATCGTTTCATCCCTCATACCAGCCGCGGAAGCTGGCTGGAAAAGTATCGCGCTTCCGATCGTGCATGGTTTAGTTTTGTTTCTATATCGTACTAGTTTTTTTTTTACTTTATCCACCTTTTATTCCACCATTTGTTTGCCTTCCGCCTTCCGACCATCAGCACCGTCCTTCGCCACTTTGCTGCGGAGCGGTACTTCGAGCGGAGTGGTGGGGTTTTAGGTTTTAATCTTGCGACTTAGCGAACGGCCGGCGGTTTGGCGGCTGAAGATTACCGAGGGCCGGCACGTTCGCACGCCTTAGAGAGCACACAAAACAAACGCTACTCGTATTTGCCTCACGTTTTCAAGCTTTCCAACACCTTCCACCTGGTACCTGGCTGGCGCGTCTGCCTCGGTGTACGATCCTGGGATATATAGGCGGGTGATTGTGATCGGGCGGGTCTGATGGTTTTGGGGCGATGTTTTGCTGCTCGAAATTTGATTTCTGCTTTGTGTGTAAAGCGCCGTGCAAATCTCTACCAAAAAAAAAAAACACACACACACACACTGTACGGGTCGGCGACCTCGGACAATACGAACATGGGGATATGTACTTGGCACTGCAATTTACATTAGCAATCTGCAAACGGAGCTTAGTTAGCTAATTTAAATATTAAATAATTTAACGATAAATACAACTCAATTTTGTACGAAGAATAAGTTTTCGCAATACACCACTGAAATATTTAAGAAATAAAAGATATCGGTATTTATTTAGCACTAGTGGATCAACTCCGGGACATTTCACGGGAGGAGCAGAGGAGGGCCGGGGAGGAGGAGCTCCGTAACAACGAACAACTTCTATAGAACAAGAACTTAAAGAACCTTATAGTTAATATCCTCTTTTATTGATGACAACCTACGCTTAAAACCCGAAATAAAACAAATACCTGGTGCACATTAACCATCTCCAAGAAAACTGAGGACTACAATGCTGAACTATTCTCTTTATTACAACCGGATAGTTGTTAAAATCTCCTAGAAACACTAAGGAAATAAAGAACAGCGCTGAAATATCAATTTTTAGAAACCTCAAGAAAGCCTTAAAATACTATATTAAACAAATTCTAAAGAAAACTACTCAATAACTTGTGAAAAATGGGTTGGAAAGCTGCACAAACCGAGGAAAACTACTAGCAATCTTATGGAAATCTGAAAAACAAACTAATTTTAAACTGTTCAATAACCCATGACATATTGGTGAAGGTATCTGGTGGTCCGGCGCTGATTTAAGCGTTGATTCCGGCATCGACTTCCGAACATTTTCAAGTTAACACCGGAATCAACACTGGAGCCTACTCCAGTGTTTACCCCGGTGTTGGCTACGGACCTTGCCAGAGTTAGATCCGTAGTGGTCCAAAATCGGCTTCCCTTCACTAACCAGTACAAGTGCTATTAAGCACCTGAATGTATGCAATGGTAGCAATTATTATGTCTAATCCATAAATATTATTAAGGTTTTAGTACGTTATTTGAATGATTGTTATTACCCAAATGACCGGCTGATGTATTACACTTCAACCTTTTTAAGTTTGCATAGTTTGCAAGTTTGCAAAATAATGCATACCTACAGGCGCGTGCAGCTCATACAAAATATGGTCAAGTAATTTAAAAAATAAAATAGATACTCAGTTTCACTCTACTGTCGCCCGTCAGTTATATTCCATGTTTGTAAACTCATGTGAATCAACAATAGCCATAAATTGCTGTTCTCTTTCTTCTGGAACTACCTAATTTTAAGTAAACGAGTCTTATATAGACATGAGCAGCTCTTAAATATCACTCCTCGCGTCCTCTCCATTCACTCATCTGCATCACCCTACAGATGTCGATCGTTTTCTAACTGCCCGATCGCCGATCGTACTCTACCCACGGTATACTGACAAATTGCACTCGCAGACAAATCATCCGTCCGTCGGAAGTTATTTCCACCGCTGCCCAACAATGACCCATCCACAGTAATCTCCACATTAGCGTAACGTTTCATGTGGTCCAAAGTTTGGCTAACCTGCTGCCGTAACTTCGTTAGCGGCACGCGGAGATGGATGGAAGGTCGGCCATGTTTTGGTATACGTTAGTGTTTTGGGCAAGTTGCTGCTGTACCATCGTGAACCATTTCTCATCCAGTATGCACACCGTATGCGGATGTATCGCCGGTGTGCGAATGGTGAATGGTGTGCAGGAGCGACGGTCAGCAAATCTCGAAATGAAAAACTAACCAAAGGCAACGGGTTTCACCAGTCGGATTTTGTTTCGGTGGTTAAGTTCAGGGCGGTCGGGCCAATCATTAACCGGGGCATGGATTTGGGTGGAAAACAGATTTCCATCACGTTTTACTATTCGCGTTTTCCAGCCCATCTTAAGCGCTGGCAGTAATGTGCGAGTGGAAGGAAGGGAAAAATAAAACGAACGAATGAAGCTAGGGCGCTCGATGGAGGGAAACATCCAACGAAACGCCCGACCAATGCTGACCCCCATTTGTCAATCGGTGTGTTTTTCTACCACGTTCACGCATTCCGCCCAGCGCTTCGCACCATCCGATCTTCCCACAAGGGGGGGAAAAAAAAAGACTTCTCCGCGATGTCTCGCGTTCTGATCGAACAAAAAAGGGCTTTCCTTCGTGCGTTTCCACTGCTACCGTTGTCACAAGACCCGGTTCGTAAACAAAGAACCTGGCGTGAGTGGGGTGGGGAAAGTGGGAAACGATGCGGCAAGTGGGAAAAGGAGAGGACGCAAACTAATCGCATGGTGGCGCGGAGAAAAGTGACTAGAAAGCAGCAACAACAGCCACCAACCGCAAAAGCCAGGCCTCATGGCGGTGTTGTATCGAAAAATGGGTGACCAAAAATAGACATCGATCTTTGCTGCCATTCCCTTCCGTTTTCTTCGGCATCTCTATAAATATAGCGCTTCATCTATGGTTTGCCCTTCCGCACGTCCAATTCCCTCTGCCAGCCCGACCCAAACCCCCTGGACCCGGTCACAGACGGCACATGCTGGAAGGAAGGAAACTCACTGTGGTGAGATTTCGTAGTGAGAAAATAGTATTCTCAAGCTCACTCGATCTGCGGGTTCTGTGCACCCGGTGAACCATGTTCCAGACACGCACACAAACGATTTCCCAGCAAATAAACAATCCGTATATTTAGAATGGGTTTTCTCTCGAATGGTTCCGTTCGCTGGTTGAAACCGCGGTTTTGCGATGAGTTGTATGTGAAGGGCCACTACAAGACGTAATGGTTCTTATGGGAGGCGAGAAGGAAAGTTTTAATGGCTCCTTGATCGCTTCTGACCACGATCTGGTTTGTATTGAACATTGGATAATGATGTGTATAATAATAAAATCCTTCCCATTCGATCGTACTTTGAAATGATGACAAAAGTTATAAACACATTATAAATATACGTTTCTAATGGTGAATTATGAGTGAATGATAAATGAGGAATTCTGACGACCCAAAACGAAAGGCAAGGAGTCCAACACTAAATTACTGAAATTAGAGCGAAAGTCATGCTTTATGAAATGTTATTAAATTGTGTAAATTCTAGTTTCAATTAAGGCCCTTCTCGCAACGAAATGTCTAAATACGTAACTAAAAATGAATAACCTAAGATTTTAACTCGCAGTATTAAACTCTCTTATGTAAACCTAATGTGCTTTTTGGGTTTGACAGTTGTTATTTTTAGTACATGAACGAATAATTTTACAATCTGTTTCATTATTTTTGTATTGAATTCTCTTCTAATGTAGATGTTTACAACATCTTTGAAGTATTGAAAATTTTACTTTAAATATACGTACACGTAACGCACCAATTCCGTTTAAAAACTCCACATGCAGCTTCCCTAGCGAACATCCCGTATTGATCACAGCCTACATCTTCCCCAGCATTTTCCAAACTTCGTATCGTTTAATCGATATTCTTAAAATATCTTCCTGCAGACAGTGGTGAGGAAAATTATAACGCCAACACTTACCCACAGTTTCCAGCCGCGGTCACATTCCCGCGTACACGCGTGTACTAAATTAAATGAAGATCGCTAGACGTACTTGCGACTTGCGTAGCGTTCCGATTTTCCCGGAATCCACCCACTGCAATGTGTTTCGGCAGGGGGAAAAAGGGGCGCAAGAACCCACTGCTTCGACCGATCGCTGTTTAAGTACGTTTGAAAACACACTCCACGCCAGCAATGCTATCTCCAGCGCGCACTTGGGCAACGAAAGGGGAGGAGGGCGCCTTTGGAAGAAATGCCATCCGATGGAAAGTGTTGGAAAAACGGATGACGCTCGAGAGGCGAAAAAGAGCCGGAAAATAACGCAGTGAAAAGGAGAAAGTGATGGAGTGATTCAATTACGGTAAGGGATCGGCTACAGTTCAGCCATTGTTGGATGGGAACTATTTTTAAATTACGCACCGTAACCATCGTGAACGGATATTTGATTTGAGGGCACGAGCGCGCGTTCAGCGGTGGTTTGGGTTTGTGTTTTTCGGTGGATGGAATGTGCAGAATATTCGTTGTAATTTGATGCGTGTATAGACTGGGGTTTAACAAAATATCGACCCTTGCCTTAAGCGAGACGTCGAGAGGAGCGACTATTTTCAATATGTTTATCTGCGCATGTTATGAGTAAGTTCACGTTTCTGTTTTTCAATGCCGGTTCACTTTAATGCAAGTTGAAATACAACGAAAGAATGCTATGCCTTTTCGTTTGTGTCGATTTTTTGTGGACAAACTTCTTACGTTTACTACTTACTTGACAACAAACTTGCTTGTACTAAAACTACTTAATACAAACACGCGGCAGGTTAGAAAATTTTGGTTTGAGTCTCAGCTAAACCGCTGCAAGGTAAACCTAGTAACGAGATCCTGATCCATCTCTGTTCGTTTATTTACGGGTTAAAAATGTGATTGTCTATAGCTTTAAAAGTTATTATAAAAGAAGAATAAAGTCTATCGTTCTGTTCATTATTTTACATTCAATAAAGCTACTAAGTTTCTGGTGTTACACCTTACAATTTCATTCAAGAAGGCCAATCAAATGTTGATGATTTAAATACCTTACAATCAGTCCATTTTTTACTATTTTTCCTCTCCGTTTAATTTATCTTAATTTCCATTCAATTACAAACCATTGCAATTGGAAAATAATGCTCTCGGCGTGAGCATAACAATCACCATGGTTGTAATTGAAATTGGCCAGCACGTTCAAAACCAACGGTAAGTGGGGCATTTTCCAACATCATGCCTGCAGATCATATTTCCGAGCCGAACAGGCTAGACCACCGGAAAGCCAGCATTCCGGAAATAAATTCTTGGTGGAAAAGAATCGATAAATAAAGGGAGAAAATTGTATAATTCGAACATTTTCCAACACACGCACACGGATAAAGTGACATCCAATTATGCTACCAAACCAACTTCAACGAGGCCGATGACACCGTGGAAAAACAGCTTTCCATGCTCTCCCTTCCCAAGTTCATAAACGGCTGAGGGTCTGTCAACTGAGGTCTCGTAAATAACTTGTTAACATGCGTGGCAGTGTTGGCGTGTCGTTACACTTTCACTCTTCCAGACGGGCGTTCCGTTCTTGCTGGCGCTGGCTTAATGTAAGCCCGCAGGATCATCGATCTTCACGGCGTTTTGTGGGTGACGCTTCCGAAAAGCGAAGCGGATCACTTGCAGTACTCGAGTTGAACCGATTTGGGACCTCACAAAATGCGTCCCATCGTGTAGGTGCAGATAGCTTCCTTATCGGCTTAAATCCCGCGCCCAATACGTTGGTGCCATCCAGCACGGACGTGCATCGGTCCTTAAGATCTCGCCAGTGGGACAAATGACTTGAGCCAGGCTATCTAAATTGAGGACCGGCCCGAGTCCCGAATGGAATACGATAAATACCCTCACCTGGAGCTGACACATGGCGCTCGGTACGTTGGTGCGCGTGTGAGCAACATATTTATTGCGTCGAAAATGTTTCCACTGCCCGTGTGTTACCTTGCGGAGCGCATCATTCTTATTATACCAATTTATTCGCTTCCTAACATGTACATTCTCCACCGCATCTTGCCACCACTACCGGAACCACGGTGAGCGCCAAGAAAAAAGGGCGCATGTATTTATGAGTACGATTGTGCTGTGTGGAGGATGTATGTATCTTTTCGTTTTCCGTTTTAGTTTCCCTCCTTCGTTCCATTTCGGTCACTCGCTCACGCTTGAAAACGCACCGCCTGATGCATTCGGCGACCGATGTGCGCTTCCATGTCGCCCGTGTTTCGTCTGCCTGCGCACAAACCGATGGTTTGTGCCCTTCCGAGAAATGCGTTCTACTCAAGTTGCAAGCTGCGCGTGGCTGCAGGCGCAAGGCGGATGCTATCGGAAGGGACAGATAAACCCACACACGCGCAAACACAGACAGGCGCTCGCTAAAAGGGCCTGTCCACATTAGGGCCTTTCGCTTGTGGAACCGTGTCGATGTGCGGGCTGATCGGGACCGGCTAACCCTGCGGAAACCTTCGGACGATCATCATTCCTACATCCTGCCGTAAGGGAATGCCGTGTGAAGAAGACACGGGAAATACACGCTTGTCGTCGATGCAACAGGTTGGTGCTGCGAATGAAGATGCGAACGGATTTTTATTACTGCAATCATTCTGATCAGTCCGATGAGTGACAATGATGGCAACGGATGGATGTGTGTTATAAGCAAGACGGGAAAAGGGAAGTGTTTTATTAATTTATTATTCAAAAGTCAATTGTACATGAGTTTGTTTTCAATTATTCAGTATCAAAATTTAACGGACGGCTTAATTTAATACTGCGTAAAACACACAGAATCTAAGAAAATAAGATATAAATAAATCAACAAATAACAAAGAAATAAATAAAGAAGCAAACTGAGAAGTCAATGTATGAACAAAATAATAACAAATAAATTAGGTAAATACTTCGCAGAAATTGTACTTTAATAGAAATAATAAAAAAACGACAACAAAAGTAAGAGGATACCCAAAAATGACCAACAACCGGAAAATGTGAGCTCATAGAACAAAGCAAACAAAAAAAAAACAACAATAAAATAAGCAAAGCAACATGTTAAAATAAAACTCAATAAACTAATAAATAAATAATGGAACACATGGAAATACGAATGAAAAAAAAAAAAACACAATAAAGATGTAACAAAACAGCACTGAAGAATAACGTTAGTAAAATGATTCAAAAGACCAAAAATAGAAACAGAGGTAGAAATATAGATCATCGCCTATAAACACTTCTAGTCTAGAGTATACTTAGCTGTGCTAAGGAAAAATATCCACTGTGAGCTTCTCGCGAAACCAAACAATGCGTATAAATGGTTACTAATCGAGGGAGCGATGTTGGGATCTGCTCGATAGCAGCTCCCGAGTTCCCGCTGTCGAGCAGTTTCTTCAACGCTATCGAGCAGATCGAGCTATAGATCTTACACCCACCAGCAGGTCGTGGTAAAAAAAAGACAGCGAGGATACAATAACAATTTATTTGCATGCACAAAAATTAAACACACACACACACACCAAACGAAACAAAGCAAAGAAAGGCACAGTGAAAAACGCATGTCAATGGTACAGAGCGCCAACACACGAAAGCTAACAGGGTAAGGCTTTTAACTGCCCTTACTCATCACCCTCGTCCCTCGTAGGTTTGGGGATTTGGTTTTGGCATTCTCGTTGTCACTCGCCTGATTGAGCCCAGTGGAAGCTGTCCACCGGTGGGCCTATCGCACAGCCCTGTGAAAACGGCTTTCGGTACCAATCGGTACCGCGGCCGACCCGAAGACGAACGCTGTGAGTGATGCGCTTTTCAAACGTGCTCATTTTCCATCCATATTCTGGCCCCATCTCTTTCGCATTTCCCAGCGGCTATGTTCCGCGCCGAGCTTACCATCGTTTCGCAACCCTCCCCCCCCCCCCCCCCTTCCCCCCTCTCACCACTTTAAAATCTGTGACGGCTCCACCGATCTTCCCTACCGATCCGTAGGCTGCCGTCCCAAAACCGGATGGCGTAAACGCGTATGCTAAAGATGAGCCCGCGGCCCCAAATGGCGCAACTGTGCCAATGTGATGGCGTTTGGTTTGCTGTTTTTCGACTCGCCGTTTCTTTACTTTCTTACTACCATCGTCCGATACTCGGTTCCCTTCGCTCACCTGCCTTGTTTGTCTTCCCTTGCGGCTGCGGTGGTTGTTGTTTTCCGTTGTTACTGTTTTGTTTCTGTATCTTTCCATTTCCATTTCGTCGCTTCGTATTGTTTCTTCCCGTTTATGTGTGTGTTTTTTTCTCTTGTTCCTGTTGTTGTTGCTTAATACGCTCGGTTTTTTTTTTTACTCCAGTCTTGTGTTTGTTACCTCCTCATCAACTCATCAACCGGACCATTTTGATTCGTTTACTTTTCGGTTTAGGCCGCTCCGACTGACCGCTTCTGCATTTCGTTTGGTGTAGGTTTTTTGTTTTTTGGTTTTGCTTTTTGTTATATTATTTTTTCCCCGCTCACCAGCCCAACCTGTACCTTCACGTTGTGCGGTTTGCCTTGGGTGTGTGCATTTCGTTCGCTTCCCCCATTCGCCCACCCGCTATTCCCACTTTCGGGGCCACTGCACAGGGAATACATATTTTATGCTTCACATTTTATTTGCCTTCGACTGCCGTGCGGCCATGTAAGCGTCGCCGGTTCACATGGTTCGGCACGGCATCTGCTGCCGGCTACCCGGAGGAATCTTTCAGCGTTGAGCGTTGCGCGCGACAGCGAACGAAACTGGAGCGAGAAGACGGTTCGCCGGTGAGCTTTCGCTGTTCCGTTTAGAGAAAAAGGCACCCCGAAAACCCTTTGGCAGGTGAATCGGCCGGTGCCTGACTGGTGGAGAAGACGGTGTGTGGGAAGAGAAAAAACTAAACCCTCAAAAGGTAGCTTTCAGCAGACAGCGCGAGTGCATGAGCCCTCGAGCAGGCAAACGAAATGGTACGGGTATGTTAGAAGTATATAAATTTAAATTATGTTTCACAGCGTTGGTGCGGTGGCAGCGAAAAGAACGTCAAAACGGTTGGATGCGCCATCCGTCTTGCTTCCGTATTTATTAGCGTTCTCAAAGAACTTCTCGCTTCTAACCGTTGCTGGTATTTAGTGAAGTGGCTTTTTCATCCACGATTAAGTGTTAATAATTCGTTCGATTGATTCTGCGATTTTTTTCCAAGTTGAAATAAATTAATCAACCATTTTACCTACAAATTCCTTCATATTCAATCCTATCAACTGTAACCAATAATAATGCGCAAAGTCAACACAATGTTTGCAGCACATGTGCCATGGCGCACTGCGAAACGGTCAGAAACGCAAGCATTTTGGCATGCACTAGCTGTATACACCAGCGAAATCACACATCCACACCATCACCGCGAGCAAGGCGGAAAACAAAACAACATCAAAACACAGCACCACTCAGCGGCAGCGGAGCAAGAAATCGAATAAATTTATTGCGCTACGCCGCGATCTTTCACCAGCCATTTATCATTTCGCCGGCGGCCCCCTGGTTTTGGGAAGAGTCGCACGAAAGCCTCACTCTCCGTTTGACCTTAAGCGACAAACCTGCACCCTAAATAAGATCGCACTGGCCGCGTGCGGGGTTTGCCAACGGCCCGAAATATGCGCTTGGCCTGCGATCAAATCGCCAAATCGACCATTCCGGCCGGTCGCGGTACAAAACGGTGAAGGAGGGGGGGTGTGGGAGCGAGGGGGAGGGGGGGAGAGGGAAACCCATCGGCGGCCACATGGAAATGCGAGACAACGAGATAAACGCTCAGTGCCGGTGCGAAAAACCGACGGCCCGATCTTGATGGTGGTGTGGTTTTGTCTTTTCAATTCATCTTTCCGTGGAAGAACGGTGGTTGCGGATGGGCAGGATGGGAGCGCCACGTTTCACGGGTGTTCATCATTTGTCTTTCTAACGCCACCGGAAAAAAAAGCGTCCGGCCCGGTAGAAAGGCGTGATTAGGAAGTGGACCGTAAACTTTCGGCACGGCCTGTGCCACCGCGGAAACGTGAGCGTTCGGTCAGCTTTGATTGTTTGGCGATTGTTGTAAGTGTATGGGATTGTCACTTCGTGTCGGATGTTTAGATTAAATTTGGTTGCAAATGTAATAACTTTGGGTATGTGTCTACCGCTGCAACGAAGAATTTGGCAAACAGTTGAGAAAGCTAGACATACCATCGGAGAGGAAAGGATTCGCAACTAGTTGTGCAACTGTCAAGATAAGGTTGTAATTTACTTGATTCAACTTAACGACCATGTACCGATGAAGTCCCGTGGAGAGTCTTTGAGTCTTGTCTTTGAGGACCTCCAGAGGATCAAGTACTCATCAAACTAGCTGAGCGAGCCGTTTTTGAAGCAAAACAATAGACCTTTTTAGTGATTCTGGCTGCAGAGTAGTACCATTAGCACCAATTACAACGAAAACGAAAGAACAACAGTGGAGACAATGCCACAATGTTAGTCAATGGAATGTTGAGAGGCACTACAACAAGTGTGCAACATTAAAACACGCAATACAAACGATTCGGATGCATCCCAGCCAAGTATTCCAGAAGATACAGATACATATTTTGATTCCAAACGTGAATGGTAAAGTGACATCACTACAAAGACCGGTCAGAACATTGACCGAATACTAACAAAATCATTGCACTAGCGATGGGTGCCATGCAATTCCTTTCACGGATCGACCAAGAGAGTCGGGTGCGACCCAGACGTAATCGCATTCGACTCGTAATTGCGACGATTACGATAGGTGCAATTACAGCAAAAGATCATGTCGCTTCTTCTTCTTCTTCTTTACCGGCACAACAACCGCACGAGGTTGAGGAACCCTGCCATTTCATAGGTTTCTTTGACTTGATTTACCCGTAGCGGGATAGTTCAGTCCTGCCATCCAGTCCATCTGCGTACGGAGGATTGATCCGGATGGAATTTTGGACCCGGTTCTGTCGTGTAAAGACCGATGTCGCTACTGATACACCACCGGCCCGCTCCAGATATCGAATCTACCTGAAGTTACTTGTAGTTGAACTCGAACTAGCTGTATCTCCAGGTCGGCGTCGCTGATGCTATTCTGAAGATAACGAAATCAATAAGATATCATCGAATTATTACCGAGGTATGGAAAATTGATTTGATGCTTTGTGATTGAAATTTTGGCATCATCTACCCCGTATACAAAATAGGGAGATAAGCTAGAGTGCAGCAATTACAAGGGTATCACGGTGTTGAATACCGCCTTAAAAATATTCTCCCTTATACTAAAAGAACGTCTTGTCCCATCCATCGAAAAGGTAGTTGGAAGCTATCAGATGGGATTCCGAAACGGAAAATCTACCACTGTTCAGATCTTCGAGAAGATGGCGGAACGACAGCTACATCTCTTCATCGATTTCAGGGGCGGATACGATAGCATCGCCAGGTCAAAACTTTCCGACGCGATAAACTCCTTTGAATGCCCGGCCAAACTTACCGGACTAGTACGAAGGACATGGATGGAAAACTCTCAGGGTTCTTTGCTACCACCAAGGGTCTGCATCAAGGAGATGAGCTATTCAACGTAGCGCTAGAGAGGGCCATCCGCGACTCGAAGGTAGAATCTTCCGGGACCATCTTCTATAAGTCAGATCCTGACTGACCGGATGAGTAGGTTGACGGCGACACTCGACCATGAGCTGTTTAGTGGACTCCCGCAGCAGAACAATACCACGAAGCGGTTTGTAGCACCGGATATACAAGTAAGTAGACAATAAATCTACTAAACTACTACTAATCCTACTTGCAATAGATTCTGACCCGAACTCAGGCTATCCATTGATCGGAGTTACCTATGCTATTTGGCACCTCAGGTCCCACAATGAACCTCTACATTGAATTGAGATGGTCGAGTTATCTATGGATACACTCAATGAAGCTACTAAACCCACTAGTATCCACGGGTTGACACAAAGCGCTTCGGAACGTCTACAGATGGGTTTGAAAGTTGCAACCACTGCACTCACTAATCGGACATGATACACAACAACTTACCTAGAGCCTCTGGAGGAGGTTCAAGTTGCAGGTTGTACCACGACTGAAATCTTCATCATACGGTCTTGCGTTGATAATGCTTTTAGTGATCACCAAAAAGACCCTTTCCGTAGCGCTACAATCACTTCCTCTGTTCAAATAATGCTTCTGACGCTATCGTCTTATACACACATTTAATAACCTTGTGATCGCTTCACCCCGCACATACACAAATGTTGAACTGTATCCATTAAATCCATCCTAGAATCCAAAGCACACTTTGCCATGGATCCCCTCTCCCTTTCCAATAGCATCACAGAGATTCTAAGAACAGCATAAGGTTTCGCCTTATTTCCACAGACGGTTTTGCAGCTGTTCCAATGTCTCTCCCCGAAATGGAACGCGGTACGTGTTGTTCTGCTGTCACACCAATAATCTGCGAATGCTACCAAATTCGTCCAGCAAAACACTTTGCGAAAATGAGAAATTATATTGTTACTTTTTTTTTTTCTAGCTGCGAAAGAGTCGTGTGCAGTAGGTTCGTTGCATTTATTCAAGCTATTTCTCTGGCACTATTTGTTATGTAGACCTGCCATTGCAGAAAAGGAAGGGCGTGTGGGCATGTGGCACGCTTAATCCGTACCGTTGGGTCCGCTATTGGAACAAATATTGAGACCCTCGGTGATTGTTGCCACCTGCGTAATGGACGTGTCCAGGTTGACCAGGTTGAAGCAGATAAGCAGACGGTTCTCGACGGCGACGGCCTCGTCGGAGGCGATCGTGAACACTAAATCAATCTTGCTCTTGGTGGCAGCGATCATATTAGCGTAGAAAGTGTTCAGCTAAGGAAGAGAAAACGAATCAGTGCTGAATAAAAACAAACAGCAGCAATCAGCAGCAGAGCGCGCCATGGATTATGTAACTCACCTTGTCGACACAAGCGTTAGTATTGCTGTCACTGATGAATCCAAGATTGTTGCATACGTCAATCTGCGCACCAATGTCTTCGTAGTCGAACGCCAATTGGTCGATGATGAGCACAAGTGTCATCTTCAAGTGCTGCAGACGCGCGGTTTCCCTATCCACACACATCCAACCGGCATCGAAGGACACATCGAACAGACCCTTGACCAAGTCCTTGTACTTGTTGTAGCAGTAGCGACCGTACTCATCATTGCCCATCAGCGTGTCGATTAACTTGTTGACCAGCGGATTATCCGTCACAGTGACAGCGTTCTTGAGCGAGGTGATCAGTGCAGCGAGTGCTGTTTCAATGTGGGTGAAGGCAGACGCCATCGCGGTGGTTCCTGTACCAAGACTGCTAGTTCCGAAATATCCTTTCAGAGTAGATATTTGTCCCTTCAGATCATTAGCCTTCGGTGCTCCCATAATACCCGTCATGGAGTTTACACTTGACTGAACGTTGCCAACAGCAGTTTCGCCTGAAGCAAAGTCTGCTGCCACCTCCGTTTTGATTGCGTCGGTATACGATTTGATTTCAGCGGTGAAACTGCCGCTAATCGTGGACACATCGGTGTTTAGCGCGGCCTTCAAACCATTCACGTAAGTGTCCGCCTCGGAAAGGTTCTCGAGTGTGATCGTCAGGATGTACTTCACGAGTGGCAGGTACGTGCGCAGCTTGGTGGCGGAATTCAACACGTCGTACATTATTTTCAGTGTAACGTACTGGCGCAACGTGGCCGAGCTGACGTTCGCAGAGTTATCGGCGGTGTACGCAGCCTTGATGGCGGTTTGAGCGGTGCCGGATTTCGTTTTCAGGTCCGTCAGACCGGCGGCAATGCGCGTGAAGGCATCGTTCAACTCATCGGAGATGCCGGTGTACGTAAGATCGGCAATGGCCGTTCCAATGGCGGCACCATCTCCAGAGATGTAAGTAAGCGCTGCTTCAATTGCTGAGTTGAGCGAGCTGAAAGCTCCATCAACGTTGCCATCGGTAGCAGCAAGCAAGGTGTCGTAGCCAGCGGTAATAGCTTTGGTCTTAGTATCGAAATCGTTGATGATGGTTGTAATCTTTGTCTTTGTTGTATCAAGCTTGGTCATGCCGGAAGTTAAAGTGGGAATAACCAGCGCCTTAATAGAATTCGAAATGGAGTTTACATCGCCTTTCACTGTAGTTATTTTGCTGCTTGCCGGAATGTTGTTTGCCAGACCAAACTCTGGTTTTGGCTCAGCAGAGAGTCCCTGGCGTGAGGTGAAAGAAGCGGAAAGAATTAGTCCATCGTCACCGCTCGATCGTTTGGCAGTGCAAAGGTGCGGATCTTGCTGATGTGGCCACCAGTACTTACCTGCAGTAAGCAGACGATACCGAACGCTAACACTAGTCGATTCATTTCGTAGACGTTCTCTGCTAAGCAAGAGGACAAGAAACTGATTGCATCCCGTCTGCCCACTGCACTTATATACGTTGGTTGTGTTTTGGGTCCTCCGCGCCGCGACACTTCCAGCACCGTACGACAGCACGGTTTTGGCACAAAGCAGCTGTTTAAACTAAGCCAATCTCGGCTAGTACGTTTGAAATTTTCCATCACCGTGGCTGCGAAGAGCACACGTTTTCAGCAGAAAAGCTCCGTTTTTCTTCATCTTGACGCTCGCTTGCTGGTTTCGAATTCGCAGTGACGAAGTTTGCGCAGGGGTCTGGACTAATTTCTACACTATTTTTACATTAGTCGAAAGTTCAGGGTTGATTCTACATACTGAAGGGTTCCTCTATCAGGAGCAACGAACAGTGGAAAGCTTGACCGGAGATTCACATTCATTAACAAAGGTCTGTAGCGCAACTTGTATCACGACCAACCATAATCCCAAAACGCCAGCTCCCCGTAACGTCATTGATGGTCAATTCTGGCATTAAATCATAATCCTTCCAATAATGTTTCCGTATGCATAATAATAGTGTCGATAAGTGTCATATCCATAGCCATTCTATATTTTTCGTTTAATTCCAAACGAATGTAAATTTCCCAGTATTCAGTCTCGTTTCGGGCCCGGATCGATATCAGGTCACATGATATTTCGCCACGTCTCTGGCAGGGATGCAAACAGACACAACAAACAGATAGCGTTCGGAGTCCGCAAAAAAAAAAAAGAAGTGCTCGAAAGTGCTGCTGTACAAATATGTCTAGCTGTTAGACAGCTCCAGTGACAGCACACAAGCGCTTAGCGCGAATTGCACACACATACACACAACAGCGGATGTGCACACAGCGGCCCGAAGTTATTGCGGCCTAAGGTCTACTGTTTTCCCTAACCCAGAACATTTCCACCCGACCAACAGATCCGTCTGCGCTAGGGGTTTCTTCTCTAGCTTCATCTACACACACACACACACATGTACACACACTAACATCAGTTTACAAGCTTGGTGGTTAAGTGTTGCATTTATTTTATTGTAACGAGGTTATTTGTTTGGACCTTTCGCGGCACACTGTTTGATATCGTCCTGCAGGTCGGAAATGTAGCCATCCGCAATCGAGCGCCTTGACAGACCGATGCAAATTTTAACCCGCTGTTTGCTCGCGCCCACCTCGCTGGTGGTCAGATCGAACAGCAGCCTGTACTTGTCGGCGAAGTAGTCTCCCAGTGGTTTGTACGACTGTGAAATCTGTAACGAGCGTGGGACGGCAAAAGGGGAAAAGGGGAGTTCAGTTCCGAAGCGTGTCGCAAAAGGAAACGCGTGCGCCCAAACCGTACCCGTGTGACACATGCGGTCCGGTCGGTGTCGCCCTGCAGCTCGTTGCATATGGTGAGCCAGTCGAGGATGTCCTCAAAATCAAATGCATCGACAGCGAGCACGGACTGGGCAGCGGTGGCAAGGTTTGCTAGCCGCGGTATCTCTCGGTCGATGCAGAGGATCGATTCGTCGAGCAGATAGCTGAGGAGATAGCTCACCGGTGCGTTGTACTTGTGGAAACAGTAGCGAGAGTACGGTCCACTGTAGATGAGCGTTTGTATCAGTGTCCCGATCAACTTACTGTCCGCGGGGGAGATGACTTCCGGATCGCTGATCGTAACCATACCCTTGACGGCGTCCAGATAGCCCTGCAGCTGGGTCGCTACGGCGAGAATGTCCTGGTCGGGATCACCCAGCGTGGTGGAAAATTTGCTCAGCATGGCGGTGATCTCGGTGCCGAGAGCCGTTACATCGTTTATCGGCAGTGAGAGGGTAGCGTCCTTTGCGGTCGTATAGGCCGTAGCTAAAGCCCTCACACCTGACTTTACCGTAGCGTACAAACCTTCCTTAGCGGTGTCAAGCGAGTCTAGAATAAGCTTTACCGTGCCGTCCAGCGTGGCCAGGGTGGCGGCGTATGTGTTCAGGTAGCTGTCCGCCTCCACCGCATCCTCGATGGAGGTGTTGAGCGTGTAGCGTACCACGGGAAGGAAGGCACGCAACTGCTTCACCGTCTGTACCAAGCTGTAAACCTTTTTCGGCGTGATGTACTTTCCCAGGATGGTCGTCGAGATAGACGTCGCGGAACCAGCCTCCGCCACAGCAGCAAGAATGGCCGACTTCAGCGTACCTATCTGCGCCGCCAGTGTCTGTAGACCGGTTTCGATCCGTCCGATGCTATCGGTCAGCCGGTCTGGCACGTTGCTTCCGACAATGGCGAACAAGCTGGATTTGGTCGCCGGGAGCAGCTGTCCGATGCGGCCAAGCGCATCCTGGATGCTCTTCAAAGCTGCATCGAACAGTGCGGTTGGATCTCCCGTGCTGCTTCGGGCGAGGGTTGCAAGGGCGTTCGCTATGTTAGTACCGTCCTGCGACACGGCGGTGCCGGTTTGTTGCAGAACCTGCACCATGGTCGGCAAACCGAACGCGGTTTGCGTGATGGTGGCGGGCACCAGCTGGGACGCTGCCAGCGTGTCCAGGTAGGAGGATGCGGCACTCACACTGGACAATACTCTCGCCGTACCTACGGCGCCATTTGGTAGCCCATAGTCGGGACTGGCGAATGCCAGCGAACCCTGGAAGGCATTGACAAAGTTGCTATCAACTCGCCCCGAATGTCACGCTTCACTTCATACCTGTAGCAGTAGTAGCAGTAGTGCGGCACGATCCATACCGTGCTGTACGGTCGTTCGTGCAGTGATAATGGTGGCGGTTCGATGCTTTACCCAATACAAGCTATGCTTCGCACACAACTGACTTGCGGTTGTGATGCTGTACCGCTTGAAATGATCTCACACGCGCTACCTTCATGCGGCACTCATTTCATCTGTTTAAATAACGCAATTTTTCCCCCAGGGTAATTTTAGTAATAACCAAGCCGGGTACTGGTTTAGGTCGATATATTAAGATGTTAAATCTTAAGTCCAGGTCTCTTATAAAGAAATATCTGACCCTTTTAAAGGTACGTCTAATGTCGTTAATGCGATGCATTTATTCATTAATTCTCGCGGAATTTTCAACAATTTCTTCATATTTTATTGATAGAAATTAAATACGTTGCCTGTTCGTACTGGACCTCGATATCTGGTACGCTTCACCATCACGAACCAAAAGCGAGAAACCAACACATAAACCTTGTTGTCAATTCGTTACAATTTAGCATCCCCGCTAATACGCTACACCCTCTCTCGCTGCCAGCTATTTGTACAGATTTATTGATTTGCTCAACAGCGCGAAATATCGCAACGTGCGTAAAACCCATGAACAGAGTTCGTAATATTACGCTTGTAATCCTGATGCAAAAGTACTCGGACACGAGCGAAATAGAGTTTGCAACGTTTATGTATAACAGGCCAAGTTTGTTTTTCGGCCTACCATTGCCTATTTTCATGCGAAACTAACAACATCACTGCGCGTTGTGTGTTGCTCGGTTCCATGAAATCTTTTCCAGTGTCAGGACCCTCAACCTCGCCCGCGCACTGTGTACACAGCCTGTTTGGACATGTGTTCGCTAGCGTGCGCTGTCTCCGAATTCTCAGAATTGGGCACCGTCGGCGGATGACATGGCATTGAATGTATTGCGGGCCGTAGTAGCACATCGAACGATCGTACCTATTGTCATATTTCTAGCTAGCGCATCTCAAGCCAGTCATCAGCAGCGTTAATAAGGATGGGATATTCGAGAGTGGCTTGGTGCGTGCTGTTACTGCTACAGGTAAGGCTAGGCCGAACACTTCCGACGACACGCTTTCCCCAAACATTTACCGAAAACCAAACCTTCCCAAACCCGGCCCCATTCGCAGTACACCGCGGCGGAACCACGTCCCGATTTTGCACTCGGCGTAACCGTGCAGGGCTCGAGCAGGGTCGGAATCGCCGCCAACGATGCGAAAACAATCATTTCCGGTGTGAAAAAGTCCGCCGTAGACTATGTCGTTCGTTCCGAGTTGCCGCTGCTGCCGAGCGTGCTGACGATCGTGAAGGACGTGGCGGGCCAGTTTCAAACGCTGGCCACTACGCTGGTCACCAGCATCACTACGCTAGCGAGCGATTCCAGCGGCAATGTCGATACCGTGTTCGGGGCAGCAGTTGATGCGGTCACCAACACGATTACGTTCGCGGACGTAACGTTGCCGACGCTTACGGCCCCCCTCGTACCGCTGATCGGTAGGCCACTGCTGGAAAAATTCCAGGACAGCTTGCAGCACATCAGCAAAGCGCTGGTGCCAATGAAATCGCGCCTCAACGATCTGAAAACCGGTGCTCAGAATGCTGTCACGGAGGCTGGTAGTACCACCGATATAGCGACGGCCATCATCTTGAAGAATCTCAAACGGTCTGTAATAGCGCAGCTCGTGTACGCGCTGCAGCTGCTGCGAGCGACCGTGCCAGTGCTGAAGTACACCGTTGACAGCACGGTTGACGGTATCGCCGTTGCCGACCAGTACATGCTGGATCTCTCCAGCAAGGTAGACAGTACCATTGGTGAGAAGTCGGTAGTCGCCGCCAGTCTGGATGATATTATTGGGGCGATCGATAAAACCATCACCGACACCATGACCGCCATCGGTACCGATCTTGGCAAACTGCAGACGGGCTATGCCGCCCTTGCGAACGTCCGCAGCACTACCAGCGCGGGACAGCTGTCCATGCTGCTGGCAAAGTTTGCAGACAACCTAACCGCACTCGGAACGAAGGATCCCACCGTCCGCACCATACTGAACAGCTTGAAGGATGCAGTGCTCGATGTGTACGATGTTACCGCACCGCTGTTCTTCATCTACGACAGCTATCTGGTGAACTCGCTGATGACGACGCTGGTGGCAAACGGCAAGTACTCGCAGTACTGCTTTTACAAGTACAAGGACTATCTGTTTGCCATGCTCGATACCATCGCGATCGAGGCCAGCGAGTGTGTCGACAAGGAGGTGGCACGGCTGGAATACTTTCGCAAAACGATCGAGCTAATGCTGGAGCTGCTGTTTTTCGACTTTGAAGACATCGCGGGCGATTTGACCACGTGCAATAAAATTGTTGATGCGACCAACTTGGAAGAATGTACCACTTCGGTAAGTGCGATGCGACGGGTGTAAAGAGAGGTGGGGAGTGGGGGGGGGGGGGGGGGAGTTGTTATTACATTTGTCTAACATCTTCTCTCGATCATCAGCTTGCAGCGATCTACACAAAGCTGGAGACAGCATTCGAAGCGATGTTTGCGCTCGGGTATGATGTCGTGAGCCGTGAAGTTAAGGCTACCAGCTACAGGTTGAAGATTTGCATGCGTTTGTCTCAGTCCTCGCTCGGCAATACGGAAATTCCCATGCTGATGGCAAAGATTACCGATTGCGACGAGTTCGGCCCATTGCAGCAAAACGATTAAGCAACTAGAGGAAATAAAGCGAACTTTATAATGTTATTCGGTTGTTTCATTCCAACATTGGAAGGGAGTGTTAGAGCTTGTTTAGGGATGGCTTCGCAAGCAACATTTCCAGCGTAACAATAAAAAGCTGACAAAACATTGGATGTACGCTCATTTTATGTGTCCATACCGCTCGCCTCCAGAGAGAAGCAAGTTGCCGCTCGTATTCATTCAGCTCCGTTATGGAATTTTCGGCAACCACTCGACTCGCCCATAAAGCATCCATCTACCCTGTAACCTTCACAACAGACGGTTTCGGCTGATTTGCGCGTGAGAAGTGAGAAGGGAAGAATCTGCACTGCAAATCTCGGACTAGCCGCGCACTGCATGTCTGGTTTGGCGTGAATCTTTGCACAGCTGGAATGAGACACGGAACGAACAGACATACATCGCACACTGCGCAACACTTTTCCAGCTGGATCAGCATCGGTTCACCACGTAGCAGTATTCCCCAGCCAATTGGTGGTGAGATTTGGTTAGATTTGCCCCATACTGGTAGCTCTAGTTGAAGTTGGTGTTGCCCATTAATCGCTCCGGAAGACGAACGTGGTATCGCAATGATGCGCTTGCTAGCGTTAGCTCTGTGCGTGCAGAGCCTAGTGCAGGTGGGCATCATCATGAGCACGGGATGCGCTGGCTGTACATCAACTCATACTTGTGTCACTTTCTGTGTTCCGTAGATTCTGCCGATGGCTATGGCGAAACCTGACTTTGGCATCGGCCTGTCGATCACAAGCAGCGGAAAGGTGTCGACTGCTGCCGATAATGCACAAACCGTGCTGGAAGCGGTGGACGACAATACGCCGTTTACCGCAGAGGCCAACTACAAGGCATTGCAACCGTTGGCGAACGTTATGGATAAGGTCGCATCAGTGACAGTGAGCCTGGGCAGCGAGCTGGTGCCACTCGTTACGAGCCTGGTGTCCGATGTGTCCGGCGATGTGGCTGCAGTGTTCACAACCGTGTTTACGAAGATCACTGACGTTAAGAATGCGATCGGCACACAGCTTCCCACAGATATTGCCGAGATAAAAAATATCTTCAAAACTCACTTCAAAAGCGAAGGTCTAGACTACATACCCAAGCAGCTAACCGATGGCTTCAACCGGATCGTGGAAGGATTGACCGATCTCTCGACGAAGCTGCAGGCGCTCAAGAAGGCCATCGACGATGCCGCTACGGCGGCTGGTGGCGTAACGTCACTGACCGATTCGCTAGTGAAGAAATACGTCAAACCGGCGTTCGTGTACAATGTCGTGTTTTCCATCAACCAGCTGAAGGCCTACCTGCCGTTAGTGAAGTTCACGATCGACAGTACGCTCGAGAACCTTAATCTAGCCGACGATTACCTGTTGCTGGTGTTCCAAGCTTTGCAGCAGTCGGGCGATACTACCACAACGGCGATTAATTCCGTCAAAACCGTTACGGATGCGATATCGAGCCAGGTTAAGTCTGACCTCGATATGTACTACGGTGATTTTAACATTATGAAGGGCGAAATTCAGGACCTCACTCAAATTACCAGCTCACCAGATATTAGCAAGGTAAGCGATGCGGTGGGCAGCTTTAGTACGTCATTTGGCACTCTCTCCACTACCCGCTATCCAGCGATGGATACGCAGCTGACCAAGCTCATCGACACGATTTCAAAAGCCCTTGCCGTGAATTCCAACCCAGGCCAGATATCGTCCGATCTGCTCGACAGTCTCATTCTAACTGTGATTGAGAATGGCAAATACGCACAGTTCTGTTTTAACAAATATTTCGGACTGGTGTTTGGGTTTATCACCTCACTCGCGGACAGCGCAGGACTGTGTTTCGACAAAGAGATTCCACGCCTGAAAGTACTGCAAGACACCTTATCGACTGCTAAGGAGCAGCTGTGGACGGATTTCTCGTCTATATCCGCGGAATTTACATTGTGCGATATGTTGACCACCCAATCGAAGCTGAACGCATGTGTTCTAGCGGTAAGTGCCATTTTTCCACCGTTGTGCTTATTCAGTGTGCTCATGCATCTGTTCTATTCCAACGCAGGTTTCCGGCTTCTACAACAATATTGCCACTCAGTTCGGGTTAAAGATTCAGTTTTTGTTTGATTTGCTTGAATCGGAAACGGTGGCAAGCGCTAATCGGTTCCTGATTTGTATCGAGCTGGTGAAGATGAATCTGGTGGAGATGACCGAATCGACCCTAACCAACGAAATCCGAAGCTGTGCCATGGATGGTCCAACGGCGGATGACTAAACCAACCAATAAGGATTATCAACAGTACTTTAACAGAGATAAACGAATCTGAAAATAAAGTATCACACTACTTAACGCTCTCGAGAAAAGCTTCATACAGCGAGAAAAGCTTGGCGTGTTTGTACTCCTTTTCAATTGTTGTTTTGGTAACTCACAGTGTGTCCAACCGGTATTACTACACCGTTCGATACGCTCAGTGCCCTTCCGTTGAATGTGGGTGACATCTTTTAGGCTGTAACGCACCATCTCTTCCCTGTTCTAAGGCAAACTACAGTCCGGCGCTCCACCGACAATGGTTGAGCTATTCATCAACAAACATTAGCTCGATATAGCTTCCTCCAAAACGGTGGACTATGTACAGGAAAATGACGACGAAAACGAAAATGAATGATTGGATAGTTTATAAATTTTTAGTTTTTAGTTTATAAATAAAAAGCATTGATTTTCCGCTTTCCGTAGTAGTGCGTTGATGGTGCTTCATATACAAGTAGTCCTAAGTAGCGACTGGTGGAAAACACCTGCAAGTGTTACTGTGGTACGTTTATATTATTTATTTAAAGACAAAATCATCACAACAATACATCATTGATAGTGCGTTCGGTTCGCCAAACTTCAATCTCCTGAGAGTATTTGGTGCAGATTTAAAAATAACAGAGATAAGCGAGGAAGTGAATCGCTCATGTGTTACGGCAGGAGATGACAACATTGCCATCACCGTGCACGGCAGTTTAGTGGTGCCGTGACCAGGATGTAATGGAAAACATAGATTATATTGAATTGTCGTTTGTTATTCCCGCGACATTAGTTCATTTAATAAGCACGAAATTAAATCTCGATTGAGGAACAAAGTCATTTAAAATCGGTTATAGAATTAATGTAGTAAGATCGTTATAAAGTAATGTATTACTACGAACGGCAAATTAGCACTAAAAGGTGTTAATGCTCTGAACATTATTGATAAAAATCATTAAAAAGAACTATACGAGGTCTGCTGGAAGCATGAAAATCCACTTGCACTCCTCCATTAGGAGGAAGTCACTTATCATTCATATGTTTCGAGTTCGATTGGCAAATGGTCATATTTAATCAACAGTTGGTTTCAACTTTATTATTCACAGCCCCCTAGAAAGTACCGGCAGGCGGGTTCGATTTCCCCCAAGCGTACGCTATTTATCGCCAATTCAAACCGACATTTGTGCTCGCGGTGCAATGATAGTACACGGTGCAAGCGTTGGGCAAAGATACACCCGAACGGACGCCGGTTGCCACCGCTGTCGGTACACTCGCTTAGCAAGAAACAGTTTATATGATTTACAGATTATTAATAGACAATCATTTGAAGCCGTCGTCGCAAGCGATCGTGCGACCATCCAAATCGAGGGAGATCCTCAGCAGCATTTCGCTTTCCACCACCCCCCGGTGTACTGCTCGATTTGGAAAAATGGTACGTTGCTGAGTCTTTACGAAACGTCGACCCCATCCGGCGTCGGTGCTGCCTCCTGTTCCCGTCCCGAGTTCTGCACCGGAATGGCAACGCAAGTAGTACGGCATTAGGGCCGCTATAAATACCCTCCCCCAAAGCATTGGTGGGCATCAAAACGAGACCGACTCTTCCTGCGATCGACCGCACTGGTTGCACGAGGTTGGATTCCTCCTGGGAGGATGCCAGGCGGTCGATGCGTCGCCGTCTCGGAGCTACCACCGCTGCCGAAGGTGGCGCAGTCGGGCGGCTATTATTAACGTTATTATGTTGAGAAATGTTTAAAATTAAAATATTATTTTCAACCCAAACGTACGTAATCAGATACGGCCAGCGCGCAAATCGAAACCGCGCAATTGGAGGATACGATCGCTTTACCATGCTTTCCGGTTCTGTTGTCCCTTGCGATCGTCACATCCAGTCAAAATGGTGGAGGGAAGCATGGAAGCCGAAAAAAAAAAAATTACTCGTCTGATGGCACAACGAGCAAATAGGGTGGAGGTGGTTGCACCGTTTAGCACACATCAGCAAAGTGGAAGTGATCGGAACACGACCACAGCACGCCGGTGGAGACGAAACGTGAGAGATGAGTTAATTAAATGGTGAATTATTTTGCGCTTTCAGCATCGACGCCGGACAGACGCTAGCCAAGTGTTGTGCGCACATTGCTGCATCGCTGGCTGGCACACAAACACACGCATTAAGGTTCATTCGTCCGATCGCATGTGGTTGTGCATCATCGTTGGGTGGGGAAAAGTGTAACGAGGCCAAAAATTGCCACCGGTACCGAGGCAATAAATCACCACCGAGAGTGGTTCCTTTTATGGCACAAGCGATTAAAGGGATGATTAAGCAGGGTGGATGTTTAATTTTTATTTTAAGCCAATTATTACACAGCAAATTACATTAAAAATTTAACCACAGCAATGCTAATATTCACGCCATACATTTAACATTTCAAAAATGATCGTAAAATGAAAATAATAAATGAAAATCTTTATTAATATCAGTTTGGAATATATGTGAGGTTAGAATTAGTCTTTGCTCATTATTTCTTACAGTTTTGATCTCGAAACATTATTTTGTTAGTGTATTCCAACTTGCCAATACCCACCACAAAGCTTACAAGAAATCTTTAAAGTTGGTGCCGTGACCAGGATACAGAAACTGTTATGTGATCTTGCAGAGTGCAATGTTGAGTGTTGATGTTAACATTAAGAGTCACAATTTAAGAAAGAATTTGTACATACCAATAGCAATGTTTGCCCCAAGTAACAAAGTAAAAACTGCGTAATTAAATTTTCTAAGGTCGCTGCATCGTTTCGTGGCGCCACGTGCAATTGTCCAACTGACAGGTGAGCAAGCCAGCTAACTGACAGGTAGCCGCGCGCTATGGAACGGCCACCAATACGCCACGCATGTCGTAACTTAATAAACGCCATCGCACTCCAAACGGGTTGCCCGTTCGCGGGCTGTTCACAACTGTCCGCCGGACTAGTGGGTGAGCCACGTCCCGCCCAAGAACTAATACCACGCCAAACGGTAAAGATCCAGCGCAGCAGCGTACTAGTCAGGCATGATTTTAACTCGATTTGACGTGACATTGATTAACGTGTCCGAAGCCGCAGCGAGTTGGTGGAGATTATAGGTGCACGGTGACTGAAGCACGGTCCCCCCGGAAGGATGTCATCGATCTGGGCTGCTTCAGGACGGTAAGTAATTGTGGTTTTAAATACAAAGAGCGCACGATTCAATGGTCAAGAATTTAAAAACTTTATTTATCATGTAAGTTTCACACGAAAAAAATGCATAAGACGTTACAAAATAATTAAATGCGGAAATGTCATATGTCAACTTTTTAATCGTGTCAACTCGACAATGTTTTATATTAATCGACATCGTATAAAAACTCGTCTCTGTCCCGGGTGGGCTCCACTGAAATGTGTGATCCATCGGTCACGTGTCGCTGACGATGATGGCCATTTAACTTACAACCATCGTACTTTGCTCGCCGCGGTGTAAACACGATGATTTTTACTACCCTCCGTAAGATGGGCGGCACACGAAACGGGACCACCGAGTTGGCTATGATGAACCGGCTCATTAGTGTCACTCAGCCGATTCGGAGAAGTCGAGCTGCGCTCGAGAAAGCGAGAGAGCGAAAGAATAATAGGGAGGAAAACAAAACCATCGTGAGTGAACTCTATTAGAACAAAACAATGTGGGTACATATTCACAACTTTTTCAACCTCCCCCGTGCGATGAAATGGTGTATGTGCATCGGTGATAAATGAGCGAAAAACTGCATTCAAGGGTGCATCATAGAATGAGTTGAAGCATACGCACACACACACACGTGCACTTTTTGCGTTTATTCTTCGGGTTCGATTGCTACCATTACTTTTAATTTGACAACATCGTCGTTAATCGGTGCGACTCATGCTCACCAGGGATGGCCGGAGATGCGCAACAGGCAGGAAATTTCCATCCTCATTTAGCAGCCTGTTAGCAATCAACGCTGCACGTGCATTATGCGCTCGTTAGCGTAAGTGATAATTTCATTCTTTCTGTTACTGTTCGCGTTTTGCTGTTCACCATTCTATCATGTCTGACACATTGCACCACGAAAACTTAATGCTACCGCACTTTCTCCACCACTATCCATCGGTAGGAAAAATGGGAAGACAACCGGAAGGTTTCCATATCGGGGGTAAACGCTCAAGGTCACCCGATGGAGGCGCATGGTTGTTGTTATGGCTGAAGGTCAAACGGTGCTGGTGCGATGAATGTCCAAGCGGTGTGCGGGCACGTGAGTCTCGTCAGTGTTGTGAGCGCTGTGGGTGAATGAGCCGGGATGGTAATTACACGCGACACGCGGTGCTTCTTCATTCCGTGAAAAGTCACGTCGGGGCAATGTCAAAGCATGGTGCCCGCTGGTCGACAAGTGTGAGGAACGATTTCATTCAGCGTTTAATGGAGCAGCTTTTACATATGAAACTTTTTTTTTCTACAACTGAATAATTTATTTTGCTTTATAGCTCGTTGGTTGGATTTATAACAAAAATTGCAAATTTATGGTAAAGTGCCTCGTAGATCGAACACATTGATCGGAGTTAGGGTTTCATCTGGACCAGAACTGAATATTCGGTCAAAATTAGTCTAGAATTTATTTTTTCTAACTGAAACTTATAAAAAACGTGTGATACTAATACGAATACGATTTTATAGTATCACATTTAAAGTAATCTTGTAAAAACACTACCAAACTAAATAACAAACGCACGAATTAGAGCAAACCCTAATTAACCAAGGTAAAGGAAAGTGTATTACCTGATTAGACATTTAAAATAGTAGTTTTGTTTTGGAAAAAAAATTCAACCCAATCTATCCGTCAGTTTCGAAATCTTACTATTTACGCTGAGCACAAAATTGTCCGCTGTTTTCAACCTTTCGATAGTGCTATTGATTGATTCGATAATCGATGGAAGGCAAACCTTCCAGGCAGTAACGGCACGTGCAATATCGTGAACTGTTTTCAAGCTTACGTACTTTCGAAGCACCTCGGCAGACAAACTGACCGTACCTGCTTCCTTTACCGCGGCCTTTATCGCACTCTGTAGTGATGTTACGCTCGCACTCAATTGATTCAACCCGCTGCGAACACAGCCGAAACCATCCTTGAGGCGATCCGGTACGTAATGGTTGATCAGGATTTCCAACCCGCTTAGCTCTAGCGGAAGTGTGCTGCTGATGTAGTTCTGTGTTGCGGTAATCCCATCGACGACTGCTTGGAAGTTGTTGGCTGTATCACCCGATGCGTCACGGGCGAGAGCAACCAATGGTACAACGACGGATCGGTCAATGCTTGCAGTGAATCTGGCGAACGTTCCCAGCTGGACCAAGGTCGCCTGAAGTTTCGCATAGTTTGACGTGAGGGAGGTGTTTAAGCGATTCGTGGCCGTTTGTAGCAGGGCGCTAGTTTGATCGGACACATCGATCACTTGCGAGCTACCCGATACTGCTCCCGGAAGACCAAAGTCCGGTACTGGACCGGAGAGAGCTCGCTAGAAATAAGCAATCATTTAAAATATGACACATGCCGAACAACTTTCGAGCGACTCACCTCTGCAAGAAGAAGCACTAATACGGAATAAGTTAAAGACATTATTGTACAATCCACTACACTGCTACATATCTGTACAAAACATCCGAGCTGTATGGAACACTCGCCTTAGCAGACGGAATACATCAACGGCAGACACAGTGTTTGTGTATTTTCTGTAGCAATTGTTTAAACATTTGCTCAAAAAAACACACGCAAAACAAAGCAAACTCAGATTCGATATCATGCAGCGATATTGTTTTCGTGTGGCTAGTTCAAAATAAAATGAAGGAATAGCTGCACGTCTGAACGCGATGCACACAAAATCTTTAAATGATTGGCCACTTCTGTTTGAAGGTCGCGCCACTGATGGACATGTATGATCAGCAGGGGTGTGGGAGGGGGGGGATTACCCTCTAGTACTTTACAGCTAATAATCTGCCGTCGCAAAGGAGAAGTCGTTAAATGAAGCAGTGACGAAAACAACGAAACGTATCGGCCGCGTTGGCCTTCTCGTCACCGTTGTGACATTTCCTGACCCAACCGCAAAGCTGTGCTGCTACCATTATCGTTTGGTAAACGTCCGCAAGCAATCGATGCGCGGGATTGGTAAGCGATCGCTTATCCATCGGGCAGGAAGAGTTGTTTATGGACAATCGTTTTGCTTCGGAAGCTGTCAAACCCCGGGTGGTTGTTCTACCCAAAAATGCGGCAAGCGACCGGTCAAGGTTAAGATGATGCTCCCACACTATCGGATCCTCTGCCCCAAAAACCATTTACACGATCGGGAAACGATAGACGCGCGGTGCAGTTTGGTTCTCTGTCACCCATCACAGAGCAGAGCCCACGTAACCCAATCTTGCCGATTTGCGCGTCGCACGTTAAAATTGGTTTCGAGTGAAGATTGATTACTGCGGGCCGGGTCGCAACGGTGTCACCTTGTCGCACAACGATTGTATTGTTTGCATTACTGGTGACGGCCTGTGGAATGGTAACAACTGTCAAAGTAGCTATTGGGTGTCGTTTCCGTTGATGGAATATTTGCCTTGTGAGGGATCCAGATATTTGTGGCATGGAAGAGTATTATATCTCTACGAAACTATGAGAACATAGGTCATGGGCGCGATGCAGATATCGATTGGAGTTCCCAACGCGGTGGTCGAGTCGTATGTCGTGCATCAGCAGTGCGGCGAGATTACCATAAGCCTGATGAAGAATCGCCGACTTATATTAAGCTGTGTAGTTTAACTGAGCTTTCAAGTGATCATACTAAATGTCCGATCTTGGTTTCTACAAAGTGTCTCCCGAAGGTCTTAAAGGTTTTGTGTCAGCCAAACTTGCTTATAAGGCAATAAAATCGACCTAATGTCCGATCATTATCTCTGCCTGCTCAAGGATGCCCTGCCCTGACCTTGAACAACCTTGAATTTTGAGAAGAATTCCCCAGGGCCTGTAGAAATTTCGGAAAGAGTGAGGACAAACTAACCTGATTGCACCGTAATCTGGACTAGAATTGATTTTTATCTCGAACCTCAGACGTGATCTGCATCGATGACTTCATGGACTGACCTCTTCAAGTATCGGATATGATGCTATGATGAATATATCCTGCTCAAGGATGCCCTGCCCTGACCTTGAACAACCTTGAATTTTGAGAAGAATTCCCCAGGGTCTGTAGAAATTTCGGAAAGAGTGAGGACAAACTAACCTGATTGCACCGTAATCTGGACTAGAATTGATTTTTATCTCGAACCTCAGACGTGATCTGCATCGATGACTTCATGGACTGACCTCTTCAAGTATCGGATATGATGCTATGATGAATATATCCTGCTCAAGGATGCCCTGCCCTGACCTTGAACAACCTTGAATTTTGAGAAGAATTCCCCAGGGTCTGTAGAAATTTCGGAAAGAGTGAGGACAAACTAACCTGATTGCACCGTAATCTGGACTAGAATTGATTTTTATCTCGAACCTCAGACGTGATCTGCATCGATGACTTCATGGACTGACCTCTTCAAGTATCGGATATGATGCTATGATGAATATATCCTGCTCAAGGATGCCCTGCCCTGACCTTGAACAACCTTGAATTTTGAGAAGAATTCCCCAGGGTCTGTAGAAATTTCGGAAAGAGTGAGGACAAACTAACCTGATTGCACCGTAATCTGGACTAGAATTGATTTTTATCTCGAACCTCAGACGTGATCTGCATCGATGACTTCATGGACTGACCTCTTCAAGTATCGGATATGATGCTATGATGAATATATCCTGCTCAAGGATGCCCTGCCCTTGAACAACCTTGAATTTTGAGAAGAATTCCCCAGGGTCTGTAGAAATTTCGGAAAGAGTGAGGACAAACTAACCTGATTGCACCGTAATCTGGACTAGAATTGATTTTTATCTCGAACCTCAGATGTGATCTGCATCGATGACTTCATGGACTGACCTCTTCAAGGCTCTTCATCGGATGTGATGCTATGATGAACGTGCAAATTGGAGGATGTCTTCAATTTTAAATGTTATAGTATTTATTTATATGTGTTTTTCTTTATAAAATGTCTATTAGCCGCACCCTGGAAGCACCTGGTTGTATTATGATAACGTTCACGGTCCATTCTGAGCACAGCGCTCAATATCGGTCTTCAAGGATTGTGCTGCACCGTCCACAATCTGGTACTGCAACACTCGCACACAGGCCAGTAACCGATTTTTACTAGCACTGGCCTCCGCCGACGCGGTAGAGAACAGGTTTAATAACGTGGTTCGGAAGTTATTTGCTACTACAACGTAATAATCAGCGACCTGAAAATAGGGGAAGTAAAAAACAAATTCATACTAGCGCACCGCACCTCCCCAACCCAAATCGCTGCCCACACTAACCATATCGACGCAGTCATTACGCGCAGTCGCGTTTGGCGTAGAATCGCACACACCCAGCTCGGAGGTAAAGTCAGCCAGATCGAACAACAGTAGCGGAACCATTGCAAGCAATGTTGTGCGCAGTTGCTGAAGTCGCATCACCTCCTTGCTAACGCAAGATTCCACGCCTAGCAGACCGGTGTTGGCGAGTCCAAACACTAGCTCCTCGTATTTGTAGAAGCAGTACCGTGCGTACGGACCGCTGGCAATAAGGGTGCGCACCAGGGTGGCTACTACATCCGAGTTGTTCACCGTCGGTGTGCTTCCATTTGGTACCAGCACATTGCCCAACTGCTGGGCAATGTCGGCCAGCGATGCGGCCAACGCTGGCCCGAGCGAGTTCAGCTGTGACAGCGTGCTGCTGAAGGAGGACATCACTTGTACCACCTTTCCGTATGACATCAACGAGGCCAGGTTGTTAAATGATGACACTTCGCTCTGGACGGTGTTAAATCGGGTAACAACAGTGCCAACGGCGTTGTACACGGCAGTGTTAAGGGAGCTGGTTGCAGCTGTTATCAGATTTACGTATTGCAATGGTTCCTGCACGTTTTGGGATTCCTGCGTTAGGCGCACTACGAATTGATCGGCTAGCGCAATATTTTCCACCGTTGTAGTGAGCGTGTACGTCACCAGCGGGAGGTAAGCCCGCAAAGTACGCACCGCATACACTACCTGGTACACCAGCTTTGGTCGAATGGTCGTTGGAGAGCACACGTCCGGCTCGCTCAGACCGAGAACCGCTGTTACGGCGCTTTGAAGGGCTTGCAGGGCCCTGGTCAACTGCTGTAGACCGCTACCGACACGACCCAAAGACTCAGCAAACTGCGTCGGTAGGGCGCCACTCCTAACTATCGAACCCATCTGCGAGTTGATCGCATTTAGCCGTGTACTCAAGAAACTACGGAACGTCACTATTTCGCCAAGCACGGCATCGAAAAGGTTCACATCGGCAGCGGCACTCGAGGGTGCAAGCGATGCCAGTGGGCTTAATACATCTTCCAACAGCTCGGTGACCGTTCCACCGACTTCCTGCGTGAGTTGCAGCAGATCCAATAGTCCCGGATAGTTGGAGGTGAGTGTTAATTGCAGGTTGGCTTGGATATCCGCAACGGTCAGCTGAGTTTCACCGATCGCTCCCGTGACACGTCCCGTGCCGAACAGTGTGGCTTGGAGTGCGAAATCGGGCCGTGGCTCACCAGATACGGTACACTAAGGAATGGTAAGAGTTTGGCAACCGGTACGAGCATACCTGTCAATAGTGGACAATTTGAGGGAAACTACGGTCTAATACCTGTAGCAGGCAGATCACTCCCAGCGATAACACCCAAGTTCCAAGCATCGTTGCAGGCGGTTGTTGACACACTGTCTGACAGATTAGAGGGCGCTCAGCATAACTTCTTTTATAACAGATTTCGATTCTTACTTCGACCCTCCCCTTATGTGGTAGGGAGGGACGTCCAGGCCCTACGGTTGGTGGACAAACAGAAATCCATCGTGCAGCGAGTAATGCAGCTATGCAAACGCTACGAATATCACTCCAACGAGTCTGCAGGATTGGGCAAACGAAGAAAAACAATAGCTTACGTCTAGCATATCTTCGCCTGATATTTACAATTGGAAAAGACGGTTACTATTGCTTCACTTTTGTACTATTTAGCCTGTTGTTATGCAATGCAGTTGTGACCTTATTTTCCAGACAGTTGTACTGCTTATTGTGATATTATTTTTAGTGTAGGATGAATTGAGTTATATTTTCAATTTTATTTGTTATTCTTAAGTATGTCTCCTTATATTAAAACTTTTTTCTTTAATAAAACATTCCCTTTTTTTAATGTTCCAAAACATGGAACAAAAATTGCAACTTCAACTTCAGAAGATACTTCTTCGGATTTATCGGCACAACAACCTCATAAGGTTTCATATTAATGCCTGCCATTTGTAAGCTCGACTTTATTTTCCCATAACCGGATAGTCAAGTTCTACGCACGGAGGATTAGTTCAGATGGGATTTTGGACCAGGCCCTGTCGTGTAGAGACCGGCACCTTTACCAATACATCACCCAGCCTCCCCTTCAAGTACACCGCCAAAACTCCAAGTGTATCGCTATCTTAAATGAGCTAACCACCTGCTTATCCATGAGTGTATGTTTGTATCTTCGCATGTTCCGTTTGATCGGCAACAGACACATCTTTCCGACACATTTCAACAAACTTCTACGCCCTCCCAACGGAAAGATCAATAGAAAAGGTCACCAGCCAAACGATAGCAGACGCAGGTCAATTTTAGCAACTTGCTCCGTTCACCTTCGATACCATCGCATGCAATTTTGATCCAATCGAGTCAAACTTCACGACCTCCACGTTGGCCAAATCGTCGCCAACCACCACACTCCACCAGTCCCCAGGTCACGCCACGGTACCCGTTTCACGCAAAGCAGGTCGGGCTACTCCTTTGTGCTCTCGATTCTTCCATCCCTTGATTCAGCTCGCGCTAAATTGCCATTGACGATTCGGTCCCATCAACTTCGCATCATCGCAGTGCTGCTGGGTGGTCCGCTATCGATTATTTATTTATGCTTCATCTTTTAGCATAAGCGTCCCATCGTTTGTATCGACCCGCTCGGCTTTCTTTATCACCTTGGTTAATTTCCTCCGCACACCATTATTAACCTCGTTTTTCTTCGTTGCTGGCGTTTGCTTTTTTGGGGCCAGCGTTAAGTGGACCGAGCATCAGCGTATCGTGCCGGTGGGTTCTATGTTGATACACGTACATGTTGCATATCTACAGTTGTTGCTTTTGGTGCGCTTTAGCTTCTTTAGTTTGGTGATACAGGTAACTGCACACATGCACACTTGATTGCGTCTGGTAAGAGAGTCAATGCCAATAATAACCCGAAATACGGAGACTGTTGTCAATATTCATCGATATTCCAACTGCTACGATTGATCCAATGGAATATTATTAGTCACACAATAGAGCAAACAAACAAATATTGGAATAATAGCTAGAATCACCAACAAACGGATGAATTACTTCGATTAAGAGTCATGACTTGACGAAACTCATTATCTACTTACAAGCCATTTTATAAATGCTTTATATGACACCTCCAGTCAGTAAGCCGTGAAGTAGAAGAGGGCAACATACAATCGATGGCATCTCCAGTCTCCAGCTCATCATCATAAATCATTCCGATGTAAATCTCTCGAGCATTGTCATTTATGTCATAAGAAGGATTCCGAACAACGCGTCCACTCGATGTAAGAACTATAATTGACTGGAAGATTGAGACTAGGAACTAATGAACTTACAGTTTAATTTATAGAATTAGATAATTCAAAACATTCAATACAAATTCACTACAAGTGGATACAATTTCTGTAGATTCTGGCAGGTGCTTAAATAATGTACAGATAAACTTGTGCACCGGTAAGCCAAGAACTACAGTTTTTAAGTGTCTGGCTGTGGCAAACGTGATAAACATACAAGAAATGAGAACATTGTGCTTTTTTCTTTCGACATTGTATTTCAATCGATATTGGTTGAACACCATCCGGAGAAGTTTAAAAGCGTGTAAAAAGCTTCTGAGAGATGAAGTTAATTTGATTTTTTTTTTGTCAGAAACACATTTGAAAATATTTTGAAAACAACAACTGTTGATGTTGAACTACTTCACTTCCAGTTTAGATTTAAATTCCTCTAAAAAAATCACTATTTTTTTACAAATATTTATGCAGTTTAGTGATAAAATTCATAAGCGCAATAAAAATGTTGATATGGTCCATCTTTTTCCCACCGTGCGTTGCATTCACGGGATATTCGAGAGTGCCTTTTTCTGCAGGACAAAAACAGCTTCCCAGTAGTTGAGGGGAGAAACGATAGAAAGTCGAAAACTTTGACCGTGTCCATGTCCGCTCGGGTACTGCCAGACAAAGCGAACGGCAAACCGAATGCCGTACGATGCAGCCGGAGTAGTAAGGAGCAGCAAAAAGGACAAAAGTGCTAGAAAATAAAGCCACTGCACTAGTCTCTTTTTTAACAGCCATACACACACAAACACACCCCGTGTACATGGGCTCCATGTCGTTGAACGGAAACGTACGGGGGGGATGGAATTTCCAACCCTCCATCGCTGCCGAAAGCAACAGCTACCACTCGGTGCGAATTCCAATCTGGATGCACTTTGCATCCTGCAGGCAACGTGCAGTGACGGCTAAGCAGGTTAAAGATGAATGCTACTGCTCGGCTGCAACCCCATACGGTCGAAACGGTTGCAGCCGAACCATCGCACAAGCTTCGAGCTCCTGAGCACACCACAAGGATGTAAAAGTTCGAACGAACTACTGCTGGTGCTGCTGCTACGGTGCATCTTATTCCGTACCGGTGCTACATAGTACGAGCGTAACGATCCCGGCATGAAGACGGCAGACAAAGTTCGTCCATCCAGAAGCGTTTGCGGACGGCCAACGGTATGGGAAAGTTACCCAATAGCCGGGTCGAGACCAAACGCCGTGTTCTGGGATGGGAACATGAGACTTACAGCACTGTGTAACCATGAACGACTGTAACTCCAGCCGGCAGAAGAGACGGGAAAATAATAAATCGAGCTTCGAAAGCAGGCGAGACATACGGTGGGCACATCCGACGTGAGTAATGTGGCTGCAGGACGAGCTACAACACCGATGCAGCAATGTGTTAGCAACAGGGGTGATAGTATTGGGAGGTGTTATCATCATTGTACAAGTAATAGCACTACACATTGTCTAACTGGTTGTGCTTTTCTTGGAATGTTTAATATTGCTTTGTTTGGACAAGTGATATATTTTTAGGATTAGA
This sequence comes from Anopheles marshallii, assembly GCF_943734725.1. Classification (NCBI taxonomy): domain Eukaryota; kingdom Metazoa; phylum Arthropoda; class Insecta; order Diptera; family Culicidae; genus Anopheles; species Anopheles marshallii. Next base: position 63,283,293 of record NC_071327.1, read on the forward strand.
TATAATAAAAGTATTTTTAGCATCTGTTATATTTTATTTGTGCTTCAATCATAACATTCTACAAAATTTATTATGTTTTTATAGTTCTTTTTAATTTTTTTAACAACTTTCTGTAGAGGCAGATCGTTTACATCGTGAATTGTCTACAATCGAAGTGAAGAGCTTTATTTAATTAAGCAATTTTTAAATAATAACATCTAAAAATGCAATTTGCATTAAAGAACAACATAAGCTTTAAGTAAAAATGTATAACCATGTCAAACAAAGGGAAAGTGTTATAAGATTGGAACAAGACTGAAACAACAGATGAGATTGAAACAAGAGAACACAATACGATAAGAAACAAGCAAATATGGCGCCTCAGTAAAACAAATACACTGTTTTTTTTAATTATGGAAAGCAACACACACGACATTTCACAGGAAAAACAAATTTACAATAACACAAAATAAATTCAACGCACAGGTGACAGAATTAAACTTTAAAGCAAATATCCATCATCAACCCAGTCGCAGCCGTTCGTTCTGCCGAGATTTTCGGTTTGTGTTTATTAATTCCAATAACAAAACCTCTCCTAAATCATACGCAAATAAATAAACAAATAGCAAACGGTTTTCGTATCATCCACCTGGATGCGACCGCTCCTGCCACGGGTCCCGGTGAAAAAGCGTGAACCCTTCTCGCGGGACTGTTATTTCAAGCCCATCATCCTTCCACCGAAGGCAATGGCAATGTTTCCATCGAATATTCACTAAGCACATATATGCATATGTTTGCCGCCCCTGTCCAATATCCTCCCTTCGAGTGCTTCTCGGGAACCCTTACTCTTTCGAGTGAGAGAGAGAGAGAGAGAGAGAGCGAGAGTCACACACGCACACGGTACTTGAATTGAACCATCTTTCGGGGAGGCTTAACTTCGCCCTTCCCTTCAACATCATCCCCCATTCGGTGAAAGGAAACTCTGCTCTCGCAACGAACGAGTCCTTGATGGAGCGCCACCGAACAGACCTCACACGCAGTCATACCGGGAAACCATATTCACGAAAAATAACGCCACACAGTGTTGCACATCGGCACGAATGCTTTCTCCCTTGTATTGTGTGACAGCATGGTGGCAATCCTTCGTTTTTTGTCAACCAAAGCATACGGGTTGGGTTTGGTGATGACGTTTTTTTTTTATTTTTGGCAGCAGACCGTACAGTAACGTAGATGAAACGGTGGTACAAACGCAAGGAAAATGTTCCGGTGGTTGGTGGTTTCAACTTTACCTGTGCAGTAAAGGGAAACAATACTCCAATCCCCGTATCAGGCACCATCCATCGGTCAAGTACCAGGCACCTCCATCGCAAACTGTGGAAGCTTTTTGCTCAACAGCACTGCTCACAGTTTCCCTTTCAAAAGCAGTACTCTCCTTCGTTCCCAAATCATTCCATGTCTTTGTCACTCTTTCAATCATTGCCTCCCACTCTCCCACACTCTATTTTATCATCGCTCTTGCTCTGTCTTACTTCATTCGTTCGTAAAAGTAAACAACAACAAAAATCGGCTCACTCTAAAGCTCTGTTGTGAGCTCCGTAAAAGCACCACACATTATCATATCATCCAAAACTTTTCATTTATGCTGCGTTGTGTTCATACCCTCTCCGCTCCGCTCAGCTGTTGCCGTAACCGTGGTGCTTCCGCAGCAAGAAACGAACCCGATTACACGCCAAGCGAGGATACTTTGGCGTGTGACAGAGAAAATAGCTGTGCAAAAGAGATAGAGAGAGATAGAGAAAGAGAAAGAGAGACTGGAAAAGAGTATAGAAAAAAACTGCGACCATGGCTATGACTAGACTAACCACCTACGGCAACTGACTGCTACTGCTACATTTGCAACCTCCACCACCACGTCTCCACGATCCCTGCCAGCCGAGGGTGAGATCTCAGGAAGGAAAGCAATCGGTATCCTTCTCGTTCTCGCACAACAAACTCCTACCAGTGTTGAGAAACCATGCTGCAATCTCCACAGCAAAAGTTGCCAAAATGGGACAACAATATAAAGCCCCACATCAGCGGGCAAGGAAACAGCAAAGAGCACTGTGAAAGCTTCAACCATTTTTTGCACAAGCGAAAAAAACACATACACACTCATACATAGATAAGTAAAGTAGTGACAGATTTAAAAAAAAACACCACCGGGGCTGGTCCTATCTTCCCCCTGTCCTCCAATTCACTTTCAGCATTGGCCCAATCCGTAAGGCAATGCTCACGGGAAAGGCGAACAATTTTTGTTTGAATAAATTTTAAACTCCTACCCCTTCACCATCCTCACCCCTAACTTCCTTTCTTGCTGTGTGTGTGTGTGTGTCTGCTATCGTAACGGGAAGGAAGCAAAGCAAGAAAAAGAAAACAAATGCACCGAAAAAAGGTTCACCGTTTGAGTAGTTCGTTTTCCGAATGATTTTCCACATCCCACACCCGTATCGCCACCGGAACAATGTGCGCTGTGGTCTCGTTCGTACGTTCGGCAGAGCCCTCGGAGAGATTTCGCTCCAGAAGGAGGAATGACGGGTGCGGACGAAGATCCTGATACCAACGATACGGCCGTACACGTGACATGGGAAAACTGTCCTAAAGCCTGTGGTAGGATAGGGTGGAAGGGAACGGCGCTGATACGAATGGCACAGGACGGATGGTACATTTCGATGAAAGTTGTATCTGGAGACACACGGTGCAAACACAACACAGGGTTTTAGGCCAAAATTTATGCAACGAGAATTAAATTTAAGTAAAATAAATTATTTTAAAATTAACTAAGTATACGAGCATTGCAACTAACTAGATATAGACACGAGCAAGATACACACGGTTTTATTTATTTATTTATTTATTTTTCAAATAGTGTTGGATAAATCTGAATCAGATTCATTAATCTGAATGAAGCTTTGAACTGATTTAAAAACCCTGAATCCCTACTCTGACGGTTCATGAATCCTGAGAGATTTATGAATCTTCAAAGTATAATGCGAGAATCTTGATGAACCTTTGAATTGAATCTCTAATCAGACGATGCAAGAATCCTTAAACACTGATAAATCTTCAAAGGATATAAAAGATTTTATATTGACTCAAATATTGATGATATTTTCTATTCTCATATTAATGATAAAGATACCTGAATCTCATCATAATTTTTCTAAATGATTTTATGCATTTGTTTTATGTTTTAAGCTTCTGAAATAGGAGTTTTTCAATACCGGTGTTAATAAAACAAGCTAGAAGCATCCGTTTAAAAAGTCCTAACGATGAGTCTATTAAGATTATTTAGACGATCTTTTTAGACATCGTCACATAATTCGAATGACTCTTTTCAAAAAATTCATTAGTCGATGTACTCGGAAAAAAATAATTAGTGGCATTTTGACACTTTAGTAAAATTTAACTTACATTTAACTTAAAAGTAAGCGACTTATCATCAGCGACTTATCATTTCCTGCAAAATAGAAACTGATCCAGTGTGCTCAACGCCCCCTCAATAATAAACCATGTGTCCTTTACTTGCTACGGCTTCAAACAAAATAACTACAGCAAACAAAACAACACACACACTCATAACCCTGCTTGGAACGTTGCTCCGTCTGTACTGCAAAAGCTTTTTTTTCCAGATGGAGCAACGTGGTAGCGATCGTACGAGTGGTACGATGAACGGAAAACCGTCTCTTTCTCTCACTCCTTCCCCGCATCCCGAGACCTCACCCGTCTGTTTAATCCTTCAAACCAGGACCTGAAATCCCACGTGCACCTTCCCCGTTCGCTTTCGCACACAGACACACTCGCCGTTTCAACCACAAACGCGTTAGCAGCATTCATATGTGTCATGTGTGAAGGTGCTACAAGGTAGAAAAAGCGGGTATCACGGCAAATGTGTTCACCACCCCGTAAGTCGCAATGAAGAACTTCTGGAAAAAGGCTAGCAACAGCAGCAACAACAACAACAACAAAAACAAACACAACGAGATACAGGGAAACTAATCTGGTAAATAACAACGGGATGGTGGGTTACTCACTGTAGCATTGGTTTGTGGTAGTGGTTAGTGTCTATCTGTTTTCTTCATACCGAAAACTTATTCTATGTGATAGTTATGTAAACCATTGTTTAAAAATTAACAGAACGTAAACCAATTTCTAGTTTGTGCTGTTAACTCTGCCTTTTATCCTTTATAGTTTCTGTCTGCTGTCTTGGTTGACACGTGATCCTGGTCACGGCACCAAAGGGCTTATGATTTTGTTTTCACTTATTCTTCCTGTTTTGTGTAAAAAAAAAACGGAAAAGATGTGAAAAAATATTTCAGATCCAACTACCCTTGACTCCCATCCTGCCTTCACTTTGTCCTGCCTCAAAAGGATCCGCTCGAAGAGGAACACGTTTACGATTATGTCCTTTTGCGTCGCGCATTCGCAAAGATAAGCAGCACTGTGCTACCATTAGCAAATGTGCCTTATTTCCCAACCTAAAATCATTATGTCAAACACCATGCGTACGAAGTAGGCTGGGATGAAGGGCTGTAAACAATTCTACTTAGCACGAGTGAAACAAGGTGTAAGGACGAGTACACTGTGTTTTAGTGTACATGTTCCCGTCAACAGCGAGATGGATTCTCCGAAATAGATTTCCTATTCGAAAGACTAACTTATATTTTTTAAGAATATTTTGTCGTCGTTGGACAGTGCTTTCCTGGAAATATGTTTCGTTTTGTCAGAGTGGAGCGAAAAAAATATAAAAAATTGCTGTGTTTTTCTACGCCATCTAAACAAATTAATGCCATTTGGCATACTTTCCATCGTATTTTCAATTCCAACAATGCCAAACTAGCCAAAACCAGATCGTAAAGATAGCAAACCATGGATCTGGCCGTGTTGGCACAATCCGAAGCAAATTAGTTACCATTTGTCGGTCCTTCTTTACTTTAACAGAAACAAAACAAAAAATCCCGTTCTTATCCCTCCTGTCAGCGCACCGAACCTGCGCCAGCCGTCAAACGCTTCACGCAATCTACGGCAGATTGAATACATTTTGCTCCCTACTAATCACTAACAGTTTATCAAAACCCTTCCCATCGGGCGGCTTCACAACACGACCTTCCATCTTTGCCGTTTTCCATCACCACACCGCGTCGCACACCGGTATGCCGGCAAACGGTGCCCAGGGAGTCAAATTTAATCTTCTCACTCTTCACTCAATCTCATCAATTTCAGCGAGTGCGCTCGGTCGCCCGCGGGCTCCAAGTCAGTAAGTTTCGCTATAAAAGCGGCGTAAAATCGACGCATAAGCTTTCCGTTCGCTGTTGAAAACCCTCGGTCGATGGGAAATGCGTGGCCTCGCCGCTTCCGCATCCGCTCTCGTTCACATGCCATTCGATTATTAGAAGATATAATAAATAAAACCCGATTTGGCGAACGGCAGTCGGAGGCGGGGTGTGATTGTTGCGGTGGAATGTGCGGTCCACAGAGCAACCGAAACATCAGGAAAAGTCAGGCAGCGCCGGAAACACGGAAACACCGACCAATGTCAACCCCGAACGATGATGGTGTTACGAGCGCCCTGGTTTGGCGAGATGGGAAAGGAGTTTCCCAAGGAAAAGGAACAAGCTACAGCCGAAAAGTGGCCTGCGGGCGATGATGAAAACCGTGTGGCGACAGGGCGAAGAAACGGTGAGCATGGTAAAAAAACGCGCGTAGATAAATATGCTCTAGCGCTGGCGCTTTCGGCTTGCTCGGAGCGTCGTACGGAGAATAAATTCCAAAACGAGCAACGAGCAATCCCTTGCAAACGAGTTTCATTCCGGGAAAACAGGCGGGTAGTGCTCCGGTGGATGCTCGCGCACCCCATCCCGGGCACCCGAACTAGCCGTAATGTTACATGGCCAACATAATCAGTATCACCAACACCGCTCCGAGCTGCTCAAGCAGCGACCCAAGGACCTCCTTTCCCTACTAACACTCCACGCATAGCCGTCTTCCTGGCCCGGTGGGGACGGACGAATGGAATGGAAAGGGATCCGATGGCAGCCTCCCTGTCTCACTTATCTTCCTGGTGCTCACCGATCGGTAAACTGACTGTTGCTTTTCCTACCAAATGGGGCAAATCGGGTGTGCTGAAAAGTGTTTGGAATAATAAGTTTAATTTTAAAGATAACATACAAAGATCGTGCAGCTGTAAGTGCTGTAAGCTATTTCAGCCAAATCCGTTTGGTAACAAGTACTTGCAGAGCTTCGTACAATTATTTCGCTATTTGTCAGGAATATTATTAAGAAATGATTTAAACATTCTTGGATTATACAATAATGCTCGACTATGAAGTATTTATTTTATTATTTAATTATTATTCTTCGTTGAACATGCTTGAAGCTAAATTTATCAATTCATATCCTTTCGACACACAAACACTCGTGCATACAAATGAACCCTCCACGGCACGAAGATGTTTCCCGATGCCTGTACAAACACACCGCTGCCTATATTCTCTACGCGAATCAACGCGCTGGTAGAGAAATTTGCAACCTCAGCAGAAATGAGATCCACCGAATAAATGGAGAAATTGCCACACATACAAACACACACACACACACACACACACGCAACAGTGCCACAAATTCCCCCTCCCCAAACGCACACGGTGATGAGTTTTCGTCCAAGAAGCAGGGTCCCTTTTATTGTTTCCTTTCACGTTTGCTGCCCATTGTTGCTGCCCAGGATGATGATCCGCTTTACGCATTTCACCGCCGAGAGATACTTTCACTCTCACGTAGTTGCCTTCTGTGCTGTTCCGCCCCCCAGTCCGGGGGCTCCCAACACCTACAGCAGGAAACGATGGAGCCCTGTTTTCAACGGACGATTTATGTGCTCATAAAATGGTAGCGAATCGTGACCAACTCGGCAAAGGACGGAAACACACACCCACACACACAAACACGACACTGGCTCGGGTGACGGAATGGGTGATATCTGACGGCATCAACGGTATCCACTTTCAAATTGATTAGGTAAATAGTAAGTGACGATTAGAGGGGAAATGGAACGAAGTAGACGGGGGGAAGGGGGGATGGTGGGGAAACGAAGAGAAGGATCACCCGACAAGGGACCGACAGGGATGGATGGGGCAGGAAATAGATACAGGAGATAGACATCTAATAGGCCAGCAGGCCACCCAGGGTGTTTGCGATGTGCCCGGAAAATAGACATCGACCGGGAGCACCTTTTTCCTACGGAATGGTTTTATCAGGCGCAACATATAAGAGCATCCTGTTTGGAGCTTTCCCAACATGTACATTAGCAATTTCGCTCTGCGAGATGTCTACGCTGAGGTTCACAATTTCGACAAAGCATTTCGAATTTCTTATTTGATTTAGTTACATGTAGCAAACAGCAGACACTCTACATAGCATCAAGCTCCTCGAGATGCTTCATGCTAGACTGCAACAATTGTACAAACAAGTTACCAATTGTCAAATCAGTATCGTCTTTAATGACGGCCAACGCTGGCTCTCACTCAGTTGAGCAATGGATTGTATCAATAAATCTCCAAAAAATTCATTTTTGGCGCAATATTTATTCAACTGCAAGACGCCCTCACAAGCGTTTGCTACCGCCGAGAAGCTTTAAAACTACCTGCAGTGCGGTGCACTAGTCCGCAGACATAGTTTGGTACTGGTGTCAAACGAAATGGGATCGCTGAGTTACATTTGCTGGGTGGTCTGTCTCGCACAGGTAGGCGGGTGCCATTGAGGGTGGTTGCTGTTTGCTGTTATTCCTACCCTGCAAACTTTACGTCTCCCAACAGATCGCCACCGTCTATGGCCGACCGGACTTTGCCACTAGCTACCAGTTCTCTGCGACGCCCAGCGTCAGCCGGTTTTCCAGTGACATTTCCAGCCTTTTCGCCTCAATGGACGACGGCTTACACTTCACGATGTCCGGCGCAATACCCAACAGCGAGTCACAGCGCCAACTGTTGGCAGTGTTCGCCGAGGACTTTGGAGTAAACGCAAGAGCCGTGACGGATCAGTTGCAAGCGTCGGCTGCCAGTACCTCCAGCATGGGCACTACGTTGAGCATGGTCTTGTCGGCGTATTCTAATTTAGTCGTCTATTTCAACGCCAACGCAAATGTTTTCCTTAGCAATTCTGTGCGACAACTGGGATCGTTCGTAGCAAGAGAATTTTTTAGCGGTTTGGTACGCCTAGTGACGAGCCTGCCGCGTATACGAATAACGGTGGAAGCGCTGCAGAATAGTCTCCAAAATGCCTCCACCGCGGCGGATGTCCCGGGCGACGTGTTGCGATCATTGGTTGAAGCGCTGAAGCTGTTGAAGGCAGATCTACCGCTGCTGGTTTACTCGTTCCAGCGGATCCGTGTAAACCTTCTCACTGCCGACGCGTTTATGGTGCCCTACAACCAGGACCTGCAGGCCCTCTCGGGTGACTTCATGCAGGAAGCGGTTACCTTCAACCTGGAACTGTCCCGGTTCGAAGCTGCAGTAGACACGATGTTTTCCTCCGTCGAGCAAACGTTCAACAATACGGGCACCCAGCTGGACACCGACCTCACCGGTACGGTCGAAAGCCAGACGAACTTTATGCAACTAAAAACCGACCTAAAAGCCTTCGCGAGCGGCCGGTCACTGTTTGTGAAGAACCTGAAGGACGCTGTAATGCTTGCCAGCATGGGAAATCGGCAATCGGTGCTGGAGAAAGTGAGCACCATGTACTACGTCAGCGAAGTTTACCCGCTCGAGGCTCCGGCTCTGGAACTGGCGATGCAATTGATCGCCTCCAAAGTCTTCGACAAATCGTGTTACAACCGACATGTTTCCCTTGTGACGGATCTGCCCACCCTCGGGCGTATTCAGCTGAACGAATGCCTCAATACCGAGCTGCCCAGGTTACAGAGACTACAGGAACTGATCGTAGCGTATGGCGCTTTGGTATCGTACGATGTTGAGGATCTGCTGCCCAATTTGAAACCCTGCCGGAATGAGTTGGCCGCGAGCGGTTGTCTGGTGGAGGTAAGCTCACTTCTTAACATTCCGAGACATTCCATCGAGTATGAGTAATTCTTTCGCATACTTTCACAGATCGCCGCACACTACGCACGACTCCTGGCAGCGCGTGACGGCAACGCTGCGACCAGAGCAGGCAACTTCTTCACATCTGCTGTAACTGCCAGCATGAACAGAATCAATCTTTGTTTCACCAGGGTCAATGTGCTGACATTCCAAAACGTGGTGCCTAATCTTATGCGGGGTATGCAAAGCTGTGGTCTCTGATGCCGTTACTGAATGACGTTACCGAATCGAATGCAATACCCAAAATGATTAATAAAATGTCTCCTTTTTTATTATGATGTTATATACGTGGCTTTAGGTGTGTTTGAAATATTCTCTTAGTTAGAATGTCTAAAGAATTTAAATCCTTTCTATTATTAGTTGCCTAATTCGTTGTCAGTGTAGTATTGCCAGACTATCCCGTTGATCACGAGGTGCACGAGTCGATGACTTTCTGAACGATTCTCAGGTTGTTATTTGAAGTTATAATCATTAAAATATTATAAAACCACTTTAGATCAGAAGAATAGAAGAAGAAGAATAAGAATTGAAGACAATAAGTGAGAAATTGTGCCTTGATTCCTGTATACAATTTTCGCGCATTGAATATCCTGTTGGACACTCGATTTCTTGGGATAATTTAACGATTTCAACCTCCTGTTGCCTTCCACTTAGCCATTAATTTAACCTTACTAGGTTTACCACGAATAGATGGGAGGTTCTTATACTCTTAGCATTGCTGGAATAATCTGTCATAGTGCACGAGAACCTTTCGGGACATTAAGATGTCGTGGTCAGTTTTCTGAGGACATCCTTATAGCGATGTTTCAGCAATCAGAAAGAACCACTGTAATGTTCACCCTTGAGCAACTGTTTAACTTTAAATTCTTCGAATTCTTGCACACTTACTTACTTACTTATGCGACGCTACAATCGCTTCGGGGTCTTGGCCTGCTGCAGGAGTCTTCTAAACCGCTTACGGTCGAGCGCCTTCGTCTGCCAATCCATTATTCCGGGATTTCTGGCGGATGCATCATTCTGTCTCAATTTGGGCCTTTCCACGCCTGCTCTCTCCATGTGGACGACCTAAAAAGACTTTACGTGATGGGTTGTTCGGTGTCATTCTCATGACGTGACCAGCCTACCGGAGCCTGGCGAGTTTAATCCGCTGTACGACAGGAAGTTCCCCGTACACTTCAAAGAGCTCGTCATCGTAATGTCACTCTTGTAATTGTCACACTTCCAAACACCAAGGGATAAAAGTTCTAGTCAACTTCATCACGTTGTTTTTTAGCCAAAAATCTTTATTTACAACAATTTATTTGTCTTAAATACAAAATAATGCGCATTGCCCCATTTAGATCTTCTTGGTTACAAGGCCATCGTATGGTCCATACTCAGCGCAAATTTCAATATCGTATGTTAGCTGGTCAGTGTTCGCATAAACCACCGTGACGCTCGTTTGAAATGCACACACCTGAAGACGATCGTAGCTGGCACTTGTTTCGGCCAGCGAGTACTCCTCGATCACTTCCAGCTTTTCTTCCATCTGTTTCGCTAGGCGCCTGTACAGCAGCACTACCTCGGCAGCACAATCACTTTGGTCTAGCACGAACGTGCAGAGTTCCAGTTGAGCTACGAGATCCTCCACATCGAACACGAACGTCTGGAACATGCTGTCCAGGCTGGTCTGCAGCGACCGCAGACGTGTCAGTTCTTCATGGAAGCAGTCGACGATCCCGTCCGATAGGCGTGGTATAAGCTGCTCCACCAGCTGGGCGAACATATGGTAGCAGTACATCGAGTAAGGCCGCATTATGATGGTCACATCGGCAAGCTGCAAACCAAGCGCGTAGATAACGCTGAAGCTTTCTGCTAACTCCTCCAGAAAACTGCTGTAAGCCGCTAGGTCGTTAAACCGTTGTCTGACCAGGCGCACTACCCGATCGAATTCGGTTGTCGTCAACTCCGCCACCGATTGTACGGCCAACTGCAGTGGACACGCTGTTCTGCAATCACACAGGGTTTGCAGAAAGGGTTCCGCCATCGTCTCGAACCCGCCCACTTGGACCTGCACACAGCTGGCCACCTGCAAGGTTGCGTTCGCTAACAGACCAACCTGTGTTTGGAAGAGCCGCACCTCGTTCACTACTGTAGTCGCACCGAGCTGCGAACCGGCCGTTAGCCGACTAAGAAACGCATCCGCCACTCGAATATTCTCACCGGTCGTGCCGATCGTGTAGTTTAATGGGAGCAAGTTCGCACGTAATACGTTTACGGTACGGTTCAGGTGGCTCACGACCGCAACATCTATGTTTGCCGGATCGGTGGTTGTTTGAATGGTGGCAACTAGCTGCAGCAAAGCCCCAAACAGATTACCCACCGCCGAATCAATGGTGCCGAAAGAATCTTCTAGCTGTGCTCTGACAGGTTGCCCCACAATGCTATCAATTTCTGCAATAATTCCCTCTATTGCGTTCGTTTCAAATGCTTGCAGGTGGGACAGTGCCACAATTGCAGGTTCAAAGGTACCAGCCACGTTGCTGCTGCTTGTGGTGGCGGCGTTTAATGCCGTCGCAAAGGCCGTTCCAATAGACGTCAAGTTATGGGCGAGGTAGGTGAACTGATCCTTCAACAGTCCCAACTTCTCGTAGGGCGAACCGAGCGCAAAGTCCAGATTCGCGGATAGCTCCTGAAACCGCCGCCCGATACGAACGGCTGCATCCTGCACGGCCACACTCCCGTCGATCGACACAGCAACTCCAAAGTCCGGTACGGCTGTAATGTGCGCATTCTGGTGAAGAAAGAGATGCATCTCAGCACAGGAGATAGGTTGACAAATTGCTCATTGTGGCACCAACCTGCAGCACGCATGCAGCAAACACTAGCAGTACCCGTACTTGCACCATGATCATCAGCTCGCCTCGATCGTGTACGATCAACTAACTGCAGTAGGCTGCAGGAACATTGCTTTTCTCTTTTTGTTAAAGACGTCTGCTGAGCTTCCCGTCAATGTAACCGTGTGTACGAACATGATTAGGCAAGTTCCATTTGCCCAACTGCCGCCTCCCGTTGGGACCCTAAATACAAATATTAGCTAAACTCAAAATAGGGCAAACAATCACATTCGTTGGGGCAATTACCTCATCGAGGTCTGTTTTTTTTTTCTTCAAATATCGTACATTAGCACAATATAAGAGCATAGATTTATTTTTTCTCAAAACATCGATTAATATGCTAAAGACTTTATCGTTTAAAGTCTTGAAGCATAAATTATATACGACCGATTTGCCAACTGTGGCGTCTTTTTACCCGAAAAAAAGGATAAACAAAAACGTTTGATTATTTTCCGCTAAACATTCACCACCAACGGCACCACATTAACCAACGCTTACTGAGATGAAACCCCCTTTTAATTGTTTTGCAAGCAATAAAGTATGATGCCGCCGATGCGGCATCTTTGTTGCAGTTTACCTACCGCACCGTAACTGCACCGGCACTCGGCACACCCTTTGCGATTCAGCCCATTTCGCCGTAACACCCACAATAGGTTTTGCACATGAATTACAGTGCCATCATAAATAGGATGGTGTTTAGTCTGGTCGGTAGAAGCGATACAGCTTCCCTGGTGCGCCCTTGGATGATCGGAGCCGGGGGCGGAGGCTAACAACAACATGCTTCCAGCGGCGGTTTTCGGGACACTTTAATTGCGTTTCGGTTGTGAAAATTGCGGCATCGAACGACTAAGTGTATGTGTCTGTGTGTGTGGTCAGACATGTGGAATCATGCAACAAACGGGAAGGTAGTTGTAGTACCGCGGACCGCTTCATCGCCGATTCGGAAGACCACGCTGGTAATGAGTTGTGATGGTTTAAAAATAAATCCGATTTGTTTACATCGCTACAGTTGAAGATGGTGGCGATGGGGCAACACCGCCAAGGACTCGGGTATTTTTTGTATTTTGCTGCTGCGCTTTCCTCACAAATAGACTAACCGGTACTGTAGGTGGTAACGGTAGTGAAAAATTGTAGGGAAAAAAATAGAAGAAGGTTAATTAAACGCTAAAAGCAATTCTTCAACAATTACGCTCAATTGAGTATTGCTTTCCGCTCATGTTGCCAATGTTTTTTTCACAACACACCAATATCAGCTGTAGGGATGATAGCGTCACGTATGCAACCAACGTGAAAAAATTAATATTTAACCAGTTGGTTCCGTTTCGGAACCTCACCATACACGCCCCGCGCACATTGCAACGGCCGTAAGCATAAAACCCACAGCGGAATAAACCAACAAACCCACTTATGTTTTCCTTGTTGCACGCACATCCGGAACGCTCGCTCCTCGATTGGTACGTTGCTATTATGTAACGCCAGGGTGGTGAACTGTAATCTTACGATCAACCTGTAACGTTTCGCCAATAATTTTACCTCATTCGGTGGTGGCCTCCAGCGGGCGGAAGATGCTAATGATTTATTGTACCGCTGGGGTACGTTCCACACTGCCTGGAAAGAGAAGCCTCCTTCCCACCCTTGGAAAATGAAACGTTCTTCTCCCGTGTCGTTAGGCGTTTGTCTGTTTGGGGAGATCATCCAAAGTGGTACAGGAATATTTCACCGGGTAAATGAGTTTTTGAAGTGTACCGGGAACGGGAATCAACTCCCGCAACAAGCACGAAACAAAAACACCATTAAACGGTACCATCTCCCAACCGGATCATGGCCATTTTGCCGTGGTGCCATATTGATTTTTCTCAACACAAATCCTTTCCGTACCTCGTGCTCGAACGCTCGGCGAACGGCGCACGTAAAGAACAGGGTGAAGATGCCAACGTTTGCTCGGTGACGGGCAGGACACACCGAAGCTTGAACATTCATTTTCCCTGCTACCCTGGTACGGTGTTCGAAACGATTGAGGGAAAGTTCTCTCCCATCTTTCGAGCTGGAGCCCACGCTGGGGTTGTTTTCTCCTCTTGCTTGTCCTGTCCCGAGCACCGACTGCTGAGTTGCTCGGTTGACGGAGAAATGGCAAATGTATGGCACACGAGCAGTGCAAGTGGTTTGCTAAATTGGGGAAAATGAATCTCATCCACAGGCCTAAGGAGTGATATTCGGTAAGGGGCAGGAGCACTACCTGTCTTATGAATTCTCCTTTCAAACTTTATAAATAACTGAAAAAAAACTTTTTCAGATTTTGTTGACAATAGTACTGTAAAACAATTGAAATTTAAAGTATTTGACAGTTAATGTAGCTGTATTGGACAGTTTTGTTGTGAGAATTGCATACCTTTAGGCGCAATTCACGATTTTGGGCAATAATATAATGTTTACGTTGTTTTTCAGATTTATTGAACGCGATAATTTTGCTAATTAGTTTTTTCATATGAAACAATGTTCTACTTCATTGTCCATGCTATCCATCCGTGCTACATAAACACATAAATTGTAAACACATATCATCCCCTCATCGACGTGGAGGCTCTTGAGCTGTAGTGCCATTCCCACGGTCTTTGCCGTACTAACCCGATGCAGGAAATTAATTACCAACCGCCCCGGATCGAACGCTTTGATTTTCTACTCGCTCATGCACTGCCCGTGTGGGAATAGCTCCGGGATAGGGAAATAGTTGCTCGGAGCTTTCATTCTTGACGCGATTTCCTTCCAAAGTTCACCAAACAAACGCCAGCGCATCCAGCATCTCGAACCGCTGTTGGGCAACACACAGGAATCTTATCATCCGGCTGACCTGTCAGCGTGTGTACTGCAGCCATTAATACGTCGCTGTCGCACGTCCTGGCGTGTGGGAGCGCATGTATCCTGAATTCCAGCTTGCATCCACGTACAACGCTGGTCAAACGCTGGGCGGGCACCACGGGCACGATACACATTCCCGGGGCTCTGTCCTACGATGCGGTTCGGGGGGACCGGGAGCAATACGACCCGTGAAGCAAATCAGAAGTTATCAAGTATTCAGTCCGGAACGATGGCACACGGGGTTGGCAGTAGCGTTCGCCTTAGTTCGACAATATCTAGCCCTGCAAAATCGCCCCGCTAGCAAACAGATGCAGATACCGCTCACAGCTAGAAGAAGTTATCTTGCAAGCTCAAGAAACCATTTGCCTTCCCTCCGTGCCAAGGGGAACCGCATCCTGGAGCGGCAGTTTCCTGCTGCACCGTACACTGGATTCGAGACGTTCGATGTTGTGCATAGTTTTGCACCCGTCCCCCCTCCGTCCGTTCCCACTTTTCTCATCCGGGGATTCGGTTACGGATCCGCATACGAAAGTCTCAAACGATGAACCAGAACCTAGCCGACTCATAAACTTCCCATGGACAAGTTCGAAGAATTCAAGAATTTCAACCAATCCGCAACCGAACCACCGTACCGTCCTGGATGCAGCCGAGGGCTCGAATGAAAACCCGTTTTACCCGTTTTTCCTACTCGCCTTCCAGCACCGACCGGCCTGCCTGCCAAAAGCCCCACCCGGGCCCAACCCCAGCGTGCATTCTAAGATGACCGAAAGGCTAGCTGCAAATGTATGCATCTTGGCAAAAGGACTTGAAATAGACACCCCAGCAATGTCTCGCCCTCCACCCTGAACGAACAACACTAATATCCGGACGTCTTCATCAAGGGAGAAAGTGCACGGAACTCCTTTCCGCACCGCAGGAAAGCAGGGCCGAACAATTACTTCCGTATCCGGTGCTGGAACTTTACCAACGGCACTGGCAAGCGGGCAAGTTTATTATTACGGCTGTAATTAAATAAATCCCCGCCCTAACGGTGGAGGTTTTCAGTGGGGAGTTTAAGTCAAAACTTTATCCTCGAACGTAGAGTGAAGGCGGGTAAGTCGGTGCCTCTTAACACACAGGACAATTTGAAGACAAAAGTTATATAAGTCTCTTTGCGCAAGTCCTTCTACCATTATTAAGAAAAATCCTTAAACTTTGAGATGTTTTCCTCCCTTAAAACACATTAACACCTGCTTTGCCTTAAATAAAAAAGATATTTTGGCGCTTGTTTCCGCCCGGGTTCGAACCTAGGACCTTCTGCGTGTGAAGCAGACGTGATAACCGCTACACTACGGAAACGAATTGACGGTGAGGTGGTTGGTTAAGCAACGGTTACAAGATTATGTTTACTGCTCTCTTTTCCACACATTCGTTATCTTGTTTCGGGTTATCAGTAGCGCTTGACAAATTAATGCTTGACTGAAACGAATAATGGTTTAAGATTACTGGCTCGCAGCATGCATAATTTTGCGGTCCGAAACTGTTTGTATTTTGTTGTTGTTGCCAGACAAACATGTGGCGGAAACTAATGCACGGTATATTGTCATTTTCACCACTTTAAACCTGCATAGCTAATCAAGAGTTCTTTCTCGAATGTTCCTGGAAAGAGTGGTCTGAAGAGTTAATATGTAAAGAAACAATTTTTCAACCTGTTACCACATTGTTCTCATGTATCATGACACACTCCTCTTACGTACGTTTCCGAGTGCTAAGCCCTGCATCTCTATTCCAACAAGTCTCCACTCCCAGCACAGCAAACATTCACATCCGAAAGACAAACAAAGCCCGTCCACCCGTAGCGAAACGGATTGTGTACGACATAATCAGCGTGCGTTGATTGATAACGATAAGAAACTCTAGCGAAATGTACTAATTACCATCGATTTCGCTATTTAACGCTGCACAAGCACTCCTGCTCCTCATGTACACCTCCCATTGCCAGGTTGAGGATGGGGGATGAGTGCTTTAATAGTTTCCGTTGCGAAGCTTTAAGTGAAGGACGCTTTAAAGTTGTCCCGGTTTTAGGGAAATAACTGTTGGAAGGAATGATTTGCTTCAAACCTTGTTAAACACATTATGTAAGAGCTTTGTTCTGCATAAGACTTAAACATATTGAAGATGAGTTTGTGAAGAACGGTGCATGCCAAATGACATCTTTTGAGGCCTGGCTGCCACCTACATTTGACGGCTATTTATCCAACAGAGCGCGATCAAACGACGTGATGAGTGATGGGATCAGCTATTCACCAGCCGAGCAGCACATCTAACTACACCGTCAGGGTTGTGTCTCATCGTACCTGCAGAAGAAGAAGGCGCTCAGGTAGATTAACACAGTCAGCCTGCGGTGTTCCGTCCCATCCGCGCGTCCGGGCCGCACTCAAATAACGGTCAAAATCGGGATGTTTGTTTAATAGTTAGGCCTATCAATTATGCAAACAATCTGCTATTCACGTCCGAGCATCCCCACCGATGCACAGAGGGAGAGAGAGTGAGCCACTAAAACCCCCAACGAACCACTTCACCCCCGAGGCGCAGTGCAACGATGATTGAGACGTATCGATATCACAGAAATGTGCGGAAGGAAACGCTTTGAAGGTGGCAAAGACGATGTCCGCATCCTGTCCAGTGGTGTATTTTACCAAATTTACAGATCGAGAACGGTGAACGGCGATATTTAAGGATATAAATACTGCCTTTTTCTCCGCATATCGGGGCGGGAACTGTCTGTTCGATTGTGATTTCCGTCCAAGCAATCGACGCGAATTCCGATGCTCTTGAACGCACATCACTCCGAAAACAAAGACGAACGAGGAGTGGCCTTCCGTCACTCGCATTGACATATGCCGGACATATTGCCATTGCCCGTGGGCAGGAGAATATGCGTGCCGAGTCAGTTTACACTCGGTACCCGCTTGTTCTGGATTTCTAGCCTTAATCACCCTCGCAGCATCCATCCATCCCCACTGAAAACCCCCCGACAAACGGGAAGTTATCGCCCGTCGACCCAATCAATAACTTAATAAATTAATTAGCTTCGAATCATCGCTTCGCTACCACCTTCCTGTTGCACGCGCAAAAGACAAACAGTCCCAGCCCCCGGGGACCGTCCGCCTAAACAATAGACAAAGGATTAACGCTGGCCGGTTAACGAAGGATGGGCAGGTACACCGGAGATGTGCTGCAGGAAATCACTATTTCAACCCGCGACCAGCGGCGTCCAGTGTCCAGGCGGATGATTTCTGATCACTCACACAACCCTCCCCCCCCCCCCCCCCCCCCATCGGTAACCGGAACCGGTCCCACCTGCCCATCCACCATGGGTTGATTTGCGTAAACAGTTACAAATGCCGAGTGCTGGCGAGAACGTCTCCAGCAGTACCGACAGTCTGTTGCCCGGAACGGTTCATCGCCCAACTGCAGTCGATTTGATTAATGTTTTCAAACATAATCAACTGCAGCGGAGTGCTAAATGGTTCACCGGATGGGGTGGGGGGAGGGTCACAATGCAAAGCGGGGCCGCCACAGTTGGCAGGAAGCAGCAAATCCTGGCAATCGATTGGGTGCCCCCGTGTGGTAGTTACACGTTGTGAGCTGCCGTTTTGCTCACTTGCTGAGGTGTGATGGAAGCCGGTGAACTTCCGACCGGGGTGGTTTGGTGGAGCTCACCTCTGGCGGCCCAATTCCCAGGATGAAACGCCGCGCGATTGAAGCGATGTCAATGCGGAGATTGTTTAACAGTGGCAATCATTGTAATGTGCCTGATTTTAGAAAACCGATTCACCGTGTGAGTTCTCATTTTGGGGAACCATTTTGCATTGTAAATCCATTGTTTGAAGTCATGGGATTTGCGATCATTGTTTTGAATAGGACGCAATTTGTTCGCTTCTCTTCTACTATTTGGTGTATAGTAAATAAATCTGTGTTTTCAAATATTTCATGTTGAGTTCTTCTTCACCTTCCACCATCCGATTCATGCCACTCGCACGTCACTCGTTCGATACGCTTTCGAGTGAGATGAAACGTGAGCTCACGTCACCGCTCTCACTCACCATCGACTTGATCTAATCGACCTCGAGCGTGTAGTACACGGCGGGGTTGCAGGGAGAGCAGCAGAAAAGTGGGGACATTTCGGTTATTGATACTGCCAAAAGTTACACATGTTTGTGCAGCTCGAACCACTCAGAAAGGACGGCGGCCATGGGGGCCTTTCTCGTCTTGCCCGGGTGGCATATTTTGACAGCCTCTCCTATCGGCGTGCCAACGGGAGTTGAGGACGGTTACGGTACGGTGTATGGCTCAATTACACACCCGATTACAGATTTGTCGTCGGACGGGCTTGCGTGTGACAGCGTTTATCAAATAAAGTAAAATCCAAAACCAAAAAAAAAGGGGAGGGGGGTTCATAAAACCAGTTTATCATCGGATATTCTTTCGCGTTGTGTGACGGGTTCTTTGTTTTTGGCTTTGTTATATTTTCTCCCCTTTTTGCATCCTCCCTTGGCTCGCCCCTCCCGCCAACTATTCGAACGGTAGACATTTGGAATCGATTTGTTCTCGGTTATGCTAATGCCCAACGGGAACCCATCTTGCTCCCTTCCCAAAACCAAAAAAAAAAAATAAATCCCATCTTCCAAACGAATCCTATCCCCAGAAGAAAAAAGCAGCAAAAAAAAACAAACGTTATGGATAAAAACGGAGTATCACATCATGTTGAGCACCGGGCACAATTTTTATAACATAAACAAAAATCTCACGCAGACACGTTCCGCGGGCGCAGCGCAAACAGACATATTTATGCCCCTATCGATTCATACCGAAAAACAAGCATCGGGTATTCGCACGGTTTGACTCCTGGGGACTTGGTGATAAATAAATTTACCTAATTGAAACATGACAGCCACACCGAACCGTAGGTACACACCGGCGGGAGAACTCCAACACGGAGGATTTGGAGGGACCATTTCAATGCGAGAAATAAAATTCCAATTGCTAACCACAAAACGGCAACGGCACGAATAGTGAGAAAAGCAAGAAGAAGGTATTATTTTCAAGATACAAACTTGCTGACCACTTGTTTTTTTTTTTTTATTTGTTGAGTCCATTTTGTTTTTTTTTTTTTTTGAAAGATCCATTAGAAATTTGCTTTATATTTGTTCTTCCTTTTATTTATACGATTATCAATTTATTTATCTCCCATTCCGTCCGTTCCTCGTGCGGTTTGTCACCGCAGTTTTCAATTGCATTCCAAACCGATCTAAAAATAGTCCCGGTCCGGTAAACTTTCGTTCGACATCTATTCGACGGGCGAGTTCCGCAATTTACTTTGGCACTCACGTTCGGGGTTACACTTTGTTGCGTTCAACACCAGCCACATCGCCCGTAAGCGTATTAGAACCGGATGATTTATGGAGTGTTGAACGATAAAAACCCGAATACAAACAGCATCGGTTGCATCAAGCGTGTGCGTGTGGCCGCGTACGTACTGAGTGCTTCACTTGAATAGCGATGAAACAGTTGTACCACCACCGTCACTCATCTAGCCGCGCCAATTGCTAGTACATCTCACCTTCTCGCAGCGGCCGATTACCACAACTACACCCACGCGTACGGATCGCTGTCCAAAAAAGTGTGAAATATAATACTACCCGCACAAACGCATGTAAAATGGAGCTCTTTATTGCTTCTCTCGAGCGAGCATCGCGCTGATGGCTGTAAATAGTTTGCTTTCGTGAACGGGTGTTACGCGCAGCAACGCACCATACGGACAGATTTATCGCCCCGTAATTGACCGCGGCCGCGGATCTCGATCTTTGCAACCGGTCGGTGTAAACGCGTGCCGTATTATCTCTCGGATGCTGCTGGAGGGCGTGCTGTCTGTGTGCGGTGGACACCGGGCGTGATCGAGCGCGTCGGTGGTGTAATGGTCAGCATAGTTGCCTTCCAAGCAGTTGATCCGGGTTCGATTCCCGGCCGACGCACGGAGCGTTTTTTTTTTGTTGTATCTCTTGTTTTCACAATGCACAAACGATGCATAATCAGGTGGAAGCTTTAATGTCAAGACGATTAACCTTTAAAAATAACATCGAAGACCTTAGCAATACAGAGAAAACTATCAAAAAAAAAATCTAAAGACTTTCATTGTCAAATTTTTGTTTTTCTTCAATAACCATATTGAGCTTTATAATTGCCGAATTCATTCACCATGCAAACCTAAACGCCTCAGCATTTTGTGTTTCAGAATTAAAAGGAACAAGGCTGACACGTATTCCGAGCTGCCTCCTGGGACTTTCCCGAACAAGATCTCAAGGTTCGTCGCAACACCCTCGGTGCGAGGGTGTGCTGTGGCTCGATAGTTCCCGTACGTAAAGACGTCGCGAAACACAACCTGCTCGTTGGTTTACGAGTTGGAGAAACTGGTTTACTACTGCCGACCGTAACTTCCCCCGGGGCCGTACGCCGGTACACCGACGTTGACCATGTTGGCAAGATTGTCCGGATGGTCCAAAACGGATTATGATTAACAGGCGATAATGAGCGTCGCACGGTGAAGGTGGAGCAAGTCTGCCCTTCCCCCGGAGCACTTGCTGTTGGGCAAGGCACCGCCGTTGAAGATGACCAGCGTCCACGAGTTCAACCAGAATGATGAGAGCGAAAGAGAGAGAGAGAGAGAGAGAGAAAGGAAGGAAAAAATGGAGAAGAATACTGTCGTATCCTTGGGCATGGAATGTAAAATAACCTCCAGAACAAAATACTACACAGCTCCAGAAGAAGCGCGCACTGCGGCATTGAACCGATCGCCGGTTTGTTGGTTGGTTGGAAGTTAAATAGCCTAAGATTTATGCACACATTCTCGGTCGCTAACATCACACCGACGGTCATTCGCCGATTCCCCCCCCTCCCTTCGTTCCAGGGCGAAAGCTTTCCTGGTTTGTGTGTTTGCAATGCCCTGCTCCATTACACCGCCATGGTGTTGCGGGCCAATTCCGAAGCGAATGGCAGCTCAACCCATGCCAGACCCGAACAGGAACCCGTGCAGACGTGCGCGAGTTCGCGCGATATGTGCGATGATAAATTTATGAGCTATTAGTGTTGGGGGGGGGCTGGCGGTTGGTTTGGGAAACGCTGGAAGGTGGTTCTGAGGGGGAGAGACAACGAAACACGGAACCAGTTTGGTCGCGGTGGTGGTCGATCACCGATCGAGCAAAGCGGATCACGGCCGGGTGACGGTTTGTATGGGACAAGTATTGTCATCCGTGATTAGAATTCGAAGCAGTTTTTGTGTTGAAGAGAGATTTTTGAGAGTCTTTAAGTTAGTTAATAAATTAGATAGAGTTAATAGATTAGTTAATAAAGTAACAAAACATATTCAAATATAGAATGTAGTAACTAAGGGAATATTAAGTATTTAGATGAAGATAAGAGTACAACATGAAATTCTTTATAAAACAACACAAAATAATTTGGGGAAACAACAGAATTACTAAAATATTGATGACTTAACAGTTTGAACAATTATAAATTCACAGTATAATCAGCATACACCAATAATAAATGAAGAAAACAAAAATAAAGCGCAAATCAAACACAAACTGAAACAAGATATTCGTTGACTTGAAGAACAAAGAAGAAAACAAAAAAAACAACCCTTAGTAAGAATAAAATCACGATCCTTTATTGCTTAATCAATTCTCGCGACGGTAAACAAATATTGCAACAGAACGTTTCTTTCTTTCTTCATAATTTAAACTGATTTTATTTGGACGGGAAAAATGTCCACCCGTTCGCTCTCCCTTTCGTTCACCCCTTTATTTTTATTATCTGATGCTTCCAACACTGCATTAACACGCCTTAGCAAAAACCAATCACATTGGGCAGCCCCCGTTACGCTGACCCCGGACACCGGGGCCAGTGTCCGTGCACTAATCTTGGCCAACGACACCCGCCTATCGCACACGGAACCGATACGCACTGTGCGGTAGAAGCTAATGATTGAATATTATTCCAATAAATCACCCCCAGCGAGAGGCCACAAGCCACTGAATTCGGCACCGCAATTTATTCCACTCCCCGGGTGGGTGGTGGGGGGGGGGGGGTCACGAAGCGCCAAACCAGAACCCCGCGCCGGATCGTAAATCAATCCCGCTGAATAAAGATTCTCATTCTTGACTGGTTCGTGTCTGAACGGTGCAGGCGAAAGAAAAATATTTCTTGCCCGGCCACGAAGCAACCAGGCGACCAGGCGAAGAAAAGCCGATGCTCAGTGGCCGTGCTAGAAGGATGGAGAAGTAAAAAAAAAAACATAAACATAAACATGCATATTCGCTTCCGCATTGATTGGTTGCGATGGGTGTGAGCCTTTGTTTGTACCGCCGACCGACGACCGAAGAGGCTGGGCAAACGACTGGGCCAGACTACCGATCTTGATCTAGGCACGAAACAAATTCGTGAAGCACACTGTATCGATACACAGCTCGCCAGCGTGCACTGATGGGCGTTGGGTGTTTCTTTCTTTTAACCCCAATCGGACATCAACATGGAGGAAAACAAATCATGCCCCCAACGCTGGGATGCGTTATTTTTCTAATCGCTCCGCTGCTGGGAAAAAAAAGCACACATGCTAACGAAACGTTGGCGCACACATGGAACCGTCTGTCGCTATAGTTTACGACGTGTGGATTAATAATGAAAAATTGGTCATCTCCCATTTTTGGGGGAAATGGAAGCCGGTTGAACGTTAAGCCCCATAACCAGTGACAATCGAAAGAAACACAACCCGTACCCCGCTTTGTCACAAAGTCTTTGGATTAGCGGCAGGAAACTAAAGCGAGCATGAAGTGCTATGTTTGAAAGCATTTTTATAACCACAGCGCCAAAGCATGGACAATGATGGTTGTCTCTTTTGATTGCACACCGAATTCGTCTATTGTTGTGGGGGACATTCATGTAATAAAATGGGCAATGACGTCCTAACACCGTGAATATTCTAGGATAAAACCTCGAGATAGCTTCAAGACGATGGTGACGATGTTGAGCTGCATGTGGGCAGTTTTATTTTCAACTTCGTTTTGTACTTACACGCTCAAATGAATGCAATTTTTATATATTTACTTATTTTTTCGCTTATTTAGCTAGATAATTATGTCTGCCACAGGGCTCCCTGAAATATTTACTTAAACCTAGGTGTAAACCAAATTTATAGATAATTTACGACCAAGAACTAAAACTGCAAGAGACTAATAGATCAGGAACGGGGAAGGAATCGAAAGGAAGATCGAAAGAAGAGAAAATCGGAAAGAGGACAACAAGAGGTAAAAGTCGAATAAACAATAAACTTTAAAATAATTTCTGGAAGCTGCGAATGAAGTAATGCACTTAGGTATTAAGAATTAAGAGTTAGGAAATTCGATATACAACAATTGCATACTTTCAGGCGTTAAGAATCGGTCACGCACATCTGGTAACTGACTTGATGGAAATAATCAGGATACATTTTGGAATAGGATTCCAGCCCACTAAGTTGCATACTTTAAGGCGATTCTACAGAACGACATCTACACAATACGCCTAAAGTTATGCAATCTGCAAAGTAAAATCAACTTACTGCCAAGCGCTTGTCTGTGGCGCATGGAGATGAACATATCGCCACGGACAGTAGAGATCAAACAATTTAGACATGTTTGACATGTATACGGTGAAATCACTTTAATAAGCGTGCAGTATACTATCTAGCCTCCCCCGTAGCAACTACCCAGCCCCTCCTAATCCAAACGTTCAAATCAACAGCCAATAAATCAGCTACCCATTTGTGCGGACCAAATCGTGACGGAGCTCTTCGGCACCTGTTTTCCACCCGGAACCGGTGGGCTTTAACGGTTATTTAACGCCCGACCTGCTACTCAATGCCCTCGATTTGATGCGATTTGCATAGGCCGGCAAGGGCGCGGGACAGGGCAGCAAGGCCATCAAGGCTACTGTACGGCAAGGAGCCCACGTTGCACGGTCTTTGGATTTCTTACAGCGCGGGCGAGCGGGACAGACGAACGCATAACGGATTAGGGTCTTTGCTCGTAAATAGTGCGAACCAACAACAGTAGCAGCATCTGTTACCAC
The DNA here is from genome assembly GCF_943734725.1 of Anopheles marshallii. Taxonomy (NCBI): domain Eukaryota; kingdom Metazoa; phylum Arthropoda; class Insecta; order Diptera; family Culicidae; genus Anopheles; species Anopheles marshallii. The sequence continues at coordinate 63,308,281 of NC_071327.1, forward strand.
CTTTGTTTTGTACCGAACCGTTCCAAACAATTTTCCGCATGCCGCATCTGCCCGGCACACCACTCGGTGGCCCATCCCTCGGCCGAACCCCCTTGCCCGGTTCGGTGTGGCAATTGTTTCCGACTACGGTTTCGGGATCGAAATGCATAAATTTCCTCCATTTATTATAAATGTTAGAGCGAAGCGGGGGAAAGAGGAAGGCGGGAAAACACGGGATGGAGTCGGGTATTCGCACTCCTGCAGTAGCCACAAGGTGCAACTGCAACTGCAGTTTGGGGGGGGGGGAGGTGAATGGGGAGTGATAGGGTGGTCCGCTTCAGAATGGCATCGTTTCGCACATATGGAAGTCCTGAACATGCTACAACAGTTCATCGATGCCAGGATCGTTTCACTCGCCACTCGCTGCTCGTGCGTTCCCCTTCCGGTGCATCCTTGTGGCATGTACCGAAGCATACAAAGGCAGTTAAATCTCTCGTCCATTCCGGCACTCTCTCGCACGCTCCGTTCCGTTGCATTTTCCACTATCGCTTTCCCCTTTTTTGCCATCACCCATCTAACGGCAGTACTGACAGTATCGATACAAACATCATAACTTCCTACCAAACGTTGCACCGTGGCAAGTGGACATTCCGCCTTCCGTTCTCCTCCCCCCCCCCCCCTCCCTCCTCCTCCTCTCTCTCCTTTCCGTACGCACGCATCCCTTCCCTCATGGCGTTATTTCGCATAACTTTAACATCAACACATATTGGCTTCGCATGCTCACCGATATGCTCATGGCAACGGCACCATAGCTAACGGCATCGATGGATGATCGAACACGGGCCGGGTAAAAACGAAATCATGAACAGAGTCGACATCCCGCACGGTACGGTTCGACTACGGGCCGGCATCATCGTTGTTGCAGCAAGACCCGAAATGTGTAACGATTCGCCAAACCACTACGGCTGCCACGGTTTCCACCCTTCCCCCAAAACATCGTTAGAATTTTCCAATAAATTTAAACAAACCCCCGCTGCTGCTGCTGCTGTGCTAATATTATGCATAAAATCCTGCACAAATTCTATCGTAAAGCGACAGCAGCAGCAGCAGTACCGCACACAGCCGAACGACGTTTGCACCATTTACCAAGCCAAGTCTTGAAGCAGTGTTGCACTTTTACAATACCACTGGAAGTACACTTTGCACCTAACCAATGTGTACGGGTGTGTGTGCTTTGTTTACAATGCATTTTGACCCTAGTCTTGTACCGTCTTTGATTGCTTTATCTTTAGTAGCTTTGATAACATCCCTGGTAGCACCTATAGCTTTCGAGATGGACCAGCTGTGGCAGTAGTTAATCAAATAAACACTCACACACAAACGCTCAAACTGTACGATGCACAATGGATGCAACGAAGGAACGATGTGTACGTCTTTTAATCCACTCACACTCTTTGAGTATTTATTGCTCTTATTTTATATACTGTAACATTCTTAATGAAACAGTATGAATTACAAAGTAATCAATTGAATTAAATTTAACAAAACATAATAACAATCAACGCATCAAGCATTCTCGTTAAATACACCAACATGATCAATTTGTGAAGCCGATTGCATGCCTTCAGGCGCTTATGATTGGTATGATTGCCTGCAGTTAGGGTCATTTGTTCGCTGTGTATTTATTTATGAAAATATGCAATCCGCAGTACAAAACGTCTCACGTCATGCAATTTGATGGATCAAAACATTCGCTCAGCAATTCGCTTCTAATCATTTTTCCTCGACAAACCAAACTGGAAAATCCCACCCAACTAATTTTCCCCAACATCTTATGCGAGCGTACCGTACGGCTCCTGGGAGCTGTCGGGAAAAAGCTCACACACTCAGCCAACTTGGGAGTGCTCCCTGCTCTACAAAAAAAAATACCCGAACAACCGTTCACTCACTTCCGGCGGGCGGTCGGTTACTTCGGCCGATCGTGCTCCACTGACGAGTAAACTTGCAGTACCAGGAGCTCAGCAAGTGACGGTAGCTTTAGCCACCAAAGTTCCGACTGCCCCTTCCAATCGGGGTTCGCGTAGTTGAGAAGTTTTTGGAGGGAGGTATTCCATCCAATCGGACATGAAGAAAATTCGTCTCTCCAACGTACAAAAGCCACACTGTTTGGATTAGCAGAAAAAGGAGAAAGGAGAAATTGTGCTCCTTCAAGATGGCAACAGAACGACTGCAGAAACTAATTTTCCCCTGCTTGTGCGTTTGGAAAAGCTTATGGAGATAGAATTTCATTGCGTGAGCACACAATTTTCCAATTAAATTGTTTGAATTCTCTTTTCGTCGCATTTAAGTACATGTTTGCTGATGTAAAGTTTTCGGAACACGCGTTTACTCTAGACACCCGACATAATTCAAACGAAATTACCTAATTGCTAACAATCTGTCAAAACATCCCAAGAATAACGAACATGGCGATATTGTATAATTAATTCCTGCTCAATCTGTGCCAGTTTCTCCGTTGGTGGTTTTCTCCCGAATTCGAACCCAGATTCCACACCCACCAACAGTTCTCGCGTTCCCTCCCCGTAAGCCAAGCCAGTTTCATTGATTCGCAAAATATTTGTGCCAATAAGTCAGCAAACAAAGAACTCCCCACGAAGGCTGCGAGCTGCACAACACTATTTCCAATAATATTTATAGTGCCAATTCGCCTCCGTACATGCATGTGTGCGCCGGGTACACCGTCGCCCTGCACGGCGGGGCCCGATTTCACATCCTGCCCGAGGTTGTACGGGTGTCCTAGCTCCACTCGAAATGAATTAATGATAATTGATTCGATCGCCCGATCGAACGTATATAAACACACTCGCCTCGTATCCGAGGATTACACCACCGTCCTGCCGTTCTGTGATAAGCCAGGGCATCCGGGTGTGGGACATGTCCCGATACCAAGGTCCTTCCCTACCATGGTGGAACGCTACTCCACCACGGACAATGGCAGATGGTAGCCAAACATACAGCGAACAATGAGTACACCGCCAACATGATCTGCATTCGTCGCTCTCCACCGGGTGCTCGCCATCCATCCGAACTGACCGCAACGTTCCACCAAGTGTGGGCAGCATGGGATTCTCCACCCAGCAAAAGCGAAACCGTGCAATGATTCTATCGTTTCCCCTCTGCGTGTCGCTGCACACTGCGATGCGTCTCTATCACGCTCGGGGCATCCGAACCGTACATAGCGGTGCACACACATACACATTTCCGTGCTTTCATCCCTTGTTCCACCTGCCACGATGAAAACTGCCCCAAATGAACACGGCATCGGCGAGTGAATCGACAGTCGAAAGCATGACCCAAGGTACCGGTTTATTTACCGAAGTCAGGATCTCTCGCACCGTAGTCCGGAGCAGTCCGAGCGAAAGAGACATCTGCCGGATCCCTTTTTGATGTACAGAACGCTCAGTAACCACCGGCAAGAGGGGACGATTGCCACCGGTTCACCCTCCCCGGCTGGCAACACCGGTGGCATACATTTGTAATATTTTCCCATCCATCGGTTATCCCTTCCCGGACTGCCGGCCATCCCGCCCTGGCAGCCAAACCCATTTCCATTTCCAAATCCCGAATCCCCATCACACCTACACGCACCGGAACCACTTTCCTCGCCGCGACTCCACACCCTGCCAGAACTCCGTTTGACACATCGGACTACGGCCGTACGGTACGGCACGGCTGTAGTTACAACCAAACGACACAACGCCGGAGGGCGGTCGGGGATGGGAAGGATTTTTATGAGGTGAGTGCCAGTTTGGTTTTGTGTTTGTCAGCAACGGGAACGCTACACCGGGCCCGGTGGGCTCTGTGCTGCAAAAACGGGAAGCTAAATCGATTTGCAAAACGTTTGCGCTGGTTTTGGGCTGGTTGCAAAGGATAACCTTCAAGAAAGACAACATAAACATACCGATTTTTCCCAAAACACTCTCCCTAAACGGATAACTGCCACATTAACCTTTTTTTTGGGGAGGGGGGCGTACCGTGTACTAAACAACATACCTTTATAAACGAGTAAACGCGAGCGGCAGATGAGATAAAATTGGCAGGACAAAATTAAGAGAGAAAGTGTCTTAATAATTATTTAGTGGATTGAACAAGTTGTTTAAAACATAAGCTTTAAATTGTAAAATTATTATTTATGTGGAGAATTAATTCCAAACAAGGAAAACACACATAGGAAAAGAAAAAATCAAATGATATCAATGAAGAAATAAATGGTTACTTATTTACACAGTGAAACGAAGAAATAAAAACAAAACATGTCAAAAAAGGAAAAGATGTATTGTAACAAATGTTATAAAAAAATGAATTCAAATCGAAAAGTGTACAGTGACAATGTAATATAAATGCATAAAAGAAAATGCTATTTACATAAACACAAAAGTAACACAAAGACTTAAAAACCAAACAGGATATATAAAAATAAATGTTAAAGAACAAAACAGCTTTACAATCGGATTGTGTATGGTAATGGCAGTTAAAAATTAAATGTAGAAAGAAAGGAAAAAGAAAAATTTATTTAAACAATAAAATAAAACATATAAACAAAATATGTCAAATAAATAACAATTGTTAACAAAAAAACAGTTTTTTGAATCGAAAGATTACAATATCAGCGTGAAGTTGATGTATAAAAAGAGAATGCTACTTATTGATACAGTAAAACAAAGATATAAAAATAAAACGTGACACAATATTCAAAGAAATAATATATAAAAGCGAAAACCTAACCTTACAATCGGAAAGTGTACCATGATAAAGTGAAATAAATGTATTTAATAAAAAAACAACTAACAAACAGCAGTTTAATGTTAAATTCATCCTTCTGCTCAGTCATGATTTGTCAACCACTGTACGCTGTGGTACGGTGTCGCCCAAGGTTGGCTTTAGGTATGACATTCAAAAATCGAACCCTTCTGCCCCAACACCGGGCGACCTTCGCGTTCCGACCGATCAACCCAACGACAGTTTGCGAGAGGTCGAGCTCCCTGTTGAACTCCCTGTTGAGCTGGAAGAAGCAGAAGAGTACGGAGCGAACAGACACCAAACAAAAAAAAAGGAAAAGCAGCACTGCATCTCCACCAGCACACATACACGCAGCACGCAGGTTGATCCATTCGGAATCGTGGGTGGTTTCCGTTCGGAGCCAATGGGCGAAGAAGAACCACAAGCATTCGGACGAGCACGGTGCGGAGCGTGTCAGCATCGCGGTGGGTGGAACGACCAACATAAAAAGAAGACATACATACGGATACGGTCGAGCATTGCACATTCCGTGTGATACATAGTAGTTGACGGCAGCACCATTATTGCTCTGCCTGCCAACGAAGGGAGAGAAGGACACCGATCGCATCCATCGCATCGGCAACGGCCGGGCACCGCCAACGGTAGGGATGGAACCGGACGATGATGTTGCTTCCGACTGTTGGCACTGGCATTACCGCACCGACGCTGAACGACCCCACCGGTGGCACCGGGGAACCAACAAATGCGTAATCGAACTTGATGGCCAGCCAACGACCGGCACGAACTCGTACGGGATGGAGTCATCGAATCGCCACCATTTCTATCATCCCACTCAACCCGACCCACCCATTTACACAATGGCCAGCGCAGGTCGGTAGTTTCGAACGTCGCACAATCTATCCTGTCCCAAAATCGAACCATCCGGCGGAGTTCGTCGGTTTGTCGGTCCGAACATTGAATAAACAAATCCGGCGTATCCGTTATCGGTGGGCTACTGCCGCCAGTGGCACTGGCTGTAAGCAACACTCGGTCCAATACGCACTGGAACATCCGTATGTTCCCACACCGACGCGCGATGGACCATCGGCGTTGATTAGCTTTTCCGTTCGAAAACTCCAACCGTGTATCAGTGTCGTCTAAAACGGTTCGTGCCAGGAGTTCTTTTGCCATATGGAGAAGTAATTTTTGCAAACGAATTCGTACGACCCATGGTTTTTTTTTTTTGGCTGCCGTTTGCTGTTTGCACAATTTGGAAATGAATTTCACAACACAACAGCAATCGTTACGGTCGCAATCGGTGCATTGCGGCATTGGAGAGTGAATCTGCAGGGCGGCGAAGTCTATGCACAGTCGAGATCTCTGATCGATTGCACACACTCCATCGGAAGTTTGATATTTTGCAACGTAATATTGAAGTAATATTAGTGTAAATTCACCACTATTAGAACTGTATCGTAGTATTTATGGGATAACTTAGTCAATCATGTTTGAAAGCAGCGTGTGTTTAGAACATTGCTTAGGTACAACACCGTGGGTTGTGTTGTAGAGGAGTCCTTCAATTACACCTGAGTTCCTCCTATTGTTCTTAAACAGCATCCAATCCTTCTTCTTCTTTTTCGGCTCAAGAGGTCTAGAGACATGCCATTTCTGACTTTGGCCGGAATCATACTCTAAGCCAGTTTTTTTTGTATGCGTTTTGACGTTTCCAGGCTTATCCGCTTACAGCTCGCTTTACAAATGGCAATCCAAGTTAAGCCTAGGAAAAATGGATTAGATTAGTTTCCCAAAGAAAGCAGCTAACCCAAGCTCGACAAATGTCAAAACAAAATAGGCCATGTTTCCCGTGTGCGAAAAAGGTAAACAAATTTTTTTTAACGAAAACAACTGAAAAAGGATTTTTTTAAGACTTATGTAATCAAATTAATTGAATTTAAAATTAAGTTTATGAACTTTCATTTTTCTCAATTTGTAGTTTCACAAAAATGATCCCTTGTGTCATTCTTTATGTCAAAATACTGTGTCATTTAAGAATCTGTACAGATTGATACAGCCCGGTACCAGGATTTTTTGACAGATACAGGCTACAAGCTTATGCTTTCTAACTTATAGTATGATCTGCCCCTTTATTTGACTTACCCATGTCCAATAGTCGGAGGATTGGTTCGGATGGGATGTTGGACCCGACCCTGTCGTGTGAAGACCGGCGCCACTACCAATACACCACCGAGCCGCCCCAGCTAGTCACCTATATTGAGGCTTAACAATGATCCTCTCTTTCACCTCCTAGATCGGAAAGAAGCGGGAAGTAACAGAACAGTAATAACACACCCAGCAAATCAACGGATTCAACGTCAACATAACGAAATCCTACCTTGAATTATTTAATTAAACATCTGTAGCACACACAAACAACAAAAACATACGTTATTTAATAACCATTCCGTGTAATCGTCATGCATAAATCATGCCAATTATACACACATCAAGCCCAATCATACCATGTAAATGCTTCAATCTTCCCACTTGCTAGTGATCCCAATTCGGGCAGCCCCATCGTTTACGGCAGTTCACTTCACGGGAAGATTTGCGCTCCAAAGCACCACCGTGAGTCCATTGCTGCAGGTTAAAATCAATATACCGATGGTTGATAGATAGCCAGAACGTTTCATTCCGAGCATTCCGAATGTATGTTTCGATATGTTTTCACTTTGCAACAATCCGTAAAGGCTTCTCTTGAGGCTACCGATGCAATGTCATCTTCAAGTCGATCTTCTGCCGTCTCTCTCTCTCTCTCTCTATCACTGATACATTTCCGTTTCCGGTCCATCGCCAATGCTCCTGCTGTGCATTTGACGTACCGTACCGTCCAGGGGTAAGATACAGTGCTAAGCAGCGTTTTGCGTCTTCCCAGGCCACTTTGCATGATGGCACAGTGCATCGATGAAGATGCTGCAGTAAAAAACTTTTCGCAATACGGTTGGACAGCTCTTTGCGGGATAGGGTGGCAAGCGAGTGAACACAGGGGGGAGGGGTGGGGGCGGGGTTGGCACATCAGGGTGTGCAAACCATTGGGGCAATAAATACAATTATCTTACTCCGCAAGCAGTGCAACCAGTGTGGCAGTGTGCGCTAGGCAGGCGGTTCGAACGGTGACATCAAGTGAGGCGGCAATAGACGCCGTCGAGACTTCCAGACAAGTTATGGCCAAGTCGGGGCAGGCGGTTTTGCCGAAGGTTCGGTAGCCTTCGGTTTGTGTTCGAATCTCTAGCACTTCCATTTCGAACGCTCCACCGCATCAACGGTACCGATGGCGTTCATTGGCATTCGAATTGTCAAGGCATCTCCAGCCCAGCAAGGAACGCGAAGAAGATGTCGATGTTGGTCTTTCCTTTCCATCCCCCTCTCCCGCCCCCCGCAAACATCCAATACCTACCCGCGTTTACCCAGAGGTCGATGAATCCTGAACCACGAGTGGGGGATAACACGAAATGGTCGGTGCTTGCACTCGTCGACAAAGAGTCCAACGAGCTGCTATAACGGATTTGCTACATGCCAAGCGCATATCACAACATTTTCACCTCCCCAAGCACCAGCCTGATGCAATTCCACCCGAGCGTGCAGAAGCGAAAAGTGCAAACAGCAAAGGAGAACGGTCGGTAACTTCAAAATATGTTCCACCAATCGATCCCCACAACCCCGATCGCAATTGCTACCCGTGCGACCACTTTCGAATGGAACCGTCCAACGGTGCAACCACCGACGGATGCGACAGTGATAACGATCTCATATTTCGACAAAATTTATGTTATTGCTGAAGCAGACAAAATCGTCACCCAAAAACGGGTGACGGCACACAGTTACCGAGCGTTACCTTTTCGGTCGGAAGAAAAGGTGAACTTTCACTTAGCTCGCTGCTCGCATTAGGATTATAAAAGGATGGAAATGGTCTGGGCAATTAATTGATTTTCTACTGCGGTCTAGTGCATTAAGCAGATTCATTCAAATTAAACAATTACAGTACGTAAGTATTCGAAAATTTATGCCAAGGGTTTGAAAAGAGCTGCGTTAATGAAATGTTAAATTGGCGCAAATGCCTTGAGGAATATGTACTTTATGCAGTTATTATGGGATTGATAATACGGCTAAGAGCCGTTTTAGTTATAAAAAATAAATAAAGTAAATAAAAACAAATGTAAAATTGATTAGAGGATTAATATACAAGCAAGAAAGGCTCATTGTTGAGTACAATCTGTTGAGTTCGGAAGACTCTCGCTAAAATGAGTGATGCGGGCACGAATTAGCCAGCCGATACGGCCTTAGTGGAAGAACTTACAAAGCTAGGCTTGGTGAAGAAATTTGAAGCACGTGGCTTGGCTAGAAGCGGTACTAAAAAAGAATTAGCTACCCGACCCGTCCAATACGATGAACATGCTGAAAGACTGGATGAAACACATATTACAATCTATGTTGATGCGGAGCGGACGGAGCAACTGCCTCAGCCAGCACAACCATATTACTTTCGGGATATAGAAGATGGGACCGAACCGTTTAGTGCTAAAATCAGCCAAGACATCAGTCGATGGTTTTTCAAAATTCGTTTGGTTATATCCCACCAGGACAACGAATACGTGAAGAGGTTCTTCAAAAGCTTCAGTCCTGGTCCACGGTATTCGGTTGGCCAACGCGAGTGATCGCCGATAGAGGAACAGCATTTACGGCCCGAGCTTTTGCCGAGTTCGTTCAAAACCAGAGCATCGAGCACGTTGTAACTACAACCGGGGCCCCTCGAGAAAACGGTCAAGCTGAACGAATGTAAGGATCGGGTTGGACAGCCCTGGAAGGCTGGAATATAAAAAAGCAAAATACACTGTCGGAGAGAGTCTGAGTCTTCAGAATTTCCGAGCGGATCAGATTGTACTCAATAACGAGCCTTTCTTACATACATGTGCCTTCTTCTTCTTCTTCTTCTTCATCGGCACGACAAAACCTCAAGAGGTCTAGGGGCTTGCCATTTTTGACTTACTAAGACATTAATTAAGCGAGGTATTATAGTCAATCCTGCGTACAGGTGGTTTGGTCCGGATGGGATATTGGACCCGGTCCTGTCGTATGAAGAGCGGTGTCGCTACCAATACACCGCCGAGCCACCCCATGGATTAACAAGCTAAAATGGCATAATTACAGCGAACAAATACTCTTTTCGTTCGCAAAATTTATTTTCCATTTGCATGGGTTGTAGGTATTAGACCCCATAGACTAAAATTGTGATTCAAAATTTGCCAAACGGCAACTAAACAGTTGAATAAAACAAATTTACAAGCCACAGAAGATGTTAAGCCAACCTTTCCCACAGCTGGCAAAGGCACTTTGTGTGATTATTAGCCGTATTCTAATGTTACAGTCTGCATTTATCTTCCCGAAAACTGCAAGCTCATTTTTTGTGGATGTTTCTATCTTAAGGTAAACAATGTGATACGTGCATGATAAGATAAGAAGCGCAAGTCTCTTCCACTGCCCACTGTCTCAGATCAGCAGTGTAGCGTTGACTCTGCACAGTGACTCGTCCACTGTCCGCCCGAAGTAGGTGCGAACGATGGAATTCCTGCTCGGTGGTGCCTCGTCGATGTGTGCCGTGCTGTTTACAAACCCTTTGGACGTTCTCAAAACACGCCAACAGCTTGAGGGCGAGCTGATAGCCAAACAGAACCTCAAGAAGCGCGCCTACAAAGGAATCCGTCAGTCCGTCGTTACGGTGATCCAAACGGATGGTTGGCGTGGTTTGCAAAAGGGACTGCCAGCCGCGCTACTGTTTCAACTCTCCATGAACAGCGTCCGACTCGGGACGTACCAGACGGCAGATAATCTCGGCTGGACGAAGAGCACCAAACATTCCTCACTGACGCCGCTTCTGTCGCTGCTGTGGGGAGGCTGTGCCGGATTGGTAAGTGCTACCGCATCCTGCCCATTCTACGTGGTGAAGACACAGCTACAGGCCGTCACGGCTGGATCATACACGGCACGCTATCAACATCATCACCGGGGCACCGTGTCGGCGTTTGTGAATATCTTCCGGCAGAGTGGAATCCGTGGATTGTTCCGAGGGTATCCAGCATCCGCATCACGACTCGCGGTCGGATCGGCCGCTGAAATGGCTTCGTTTAGCGTGTGTAAAGGGTTCTTCCTACGCTACCAAGTGTTCCAGGAGTCCATTGTACTGACCGCACTGGCCAGCAGTTCCGTAGCGGGGTTTTTCACCAGTGTTTTAATGTCACCGTGCGATGTGGTGACGACACGCATGACCAACCAAGGTGTGCTTCATTGTTAAATGTTTCAGAACGTCTCCCTAAGAAGGACATTAACCATTCCTCTACTCACAGCCGTATCTGCCAACGGGAAAGGGTTGTTGTACACGAACATCTTCGACTGCTTCCTGAAGATCTATCGATCGGAAGGCATCCACGGTTACTACAAGGGATTCGTGCCAATGTACCTGCGGGTGGCACCACACACGATGCTCAACCTCACCTTCTGGGAGTTCTTCAAGGGTCTTCACCAGAGGTATGGAAAGCATAGATCTGACCAGAGGATAAATTCGCATCCTTTACCAAATTCGCACTGAGCACCAACGGTCTCTTCAACCTTAAAGTCCTCAAAAATAACTTAAAGAACTATTACAGAAATATAGATTACACTCAAGAAACTTCCACAGATCATAACTTCCAGGATCGTATCGAAATTGTACATGCCGCCACTAATTACATCAACATGGATCCATCAAAATATGACGCAAAGCGTCCGGGAACGGATTTTCCGAAATCAATATCCACCAACTCGAAGCAACTCCTAGAACAAAGACCACCCGATTATTTGATGATTCGAAGAAGCCATTGCCAACCCGAAGGGGGTGGAGGGTGTATTAAGCTTAGTTCCATGAACTGGCTTGTACTCCGCCGACACCGAATGACGTTAATTGTCATGAAATCTACGCCAAGGTTAATTCGCGCTCACATCCGAAGCAATGTGGCTTTCCACGTAGAATTCAAATACCCCTGCGAGAACATTCCACTGCGGGTAAGGACCGGTAGGGTGGAGGTGGTGGATGAATTGCAAGCAAAGAATGCCTCTTTTTTTCGTGTTGTTCGACTCTGTATAGCTGCCGTTGCTCAAATGAAACGTTGAAACGATTAGATACAAGGTGAATGAGGTGGAGAATAGGTCCTTCTCGGTACTCCATGATGGAAATGATGGAGATGCGTACGGGTTCGCTTCCCGTCCGGTAGCTTCTGCGTTCGGTTCATCAGTGCGCCATAAACGGCACACATACAGAACGCTCATGTGCTTGCGTTTTCATTTTCGGAGCCCGCCCGGGGACGAACGTGGTGTGTGCTGATGTGACCGTGTATCCTTTCGCAGTACATTCGAGCGGTTCATAGCTGTTTGAACAACCTTACCCTCGCAAGACGTTCGTGAGCTACCGCATCCATTCGTACCGGGACGGAAGCGATGCCCGACCGGGCGACGGTTGGGGGAGTTCGGTAGAAAATTCATTTTCCCACCAAACAACCCACCGGCAAGCAGGCAGAAAACGGAACAGGTTCGTACGCTGTATTCCGTGCCGGTGCAAAAAAACCCCTTTGCCAGCAAATGGAAGCCAAGTCCTGCCGTAGGGAAGGCAAAAACTTCATCCTTTCGTTCGCTTCACTGTGCCGAGCGTTCCGAGAGTCCGCAGCTTCTCTGACTCCGTGTCTGGTCGGTGTTCTCCCTTGTGAAGTGAAAACTTTTCCTTCTACGTGCCTTCGTAGGAGAATTTTCCGTTTGGACTACCACCCGTACGGGGGGTTGGGGCAATGTAAAGTAGTACGATGGAAGCTGCCACTTGCATGGGCATGCAAGGAAGCAGGCAAACGGGCAGTGGGACCGGAACCGGTGGCACCGCTTTATCCCGTTTGGATTCTCCACACCCGCACCGCCGCAGCCCTAGTAAATCAACTCGACGAACTTACACCACTGTACATAACCCGTAGTTCACGGGAGATGCTTCGTTTTCCACGGTCTGACTTTTGGCTGACATCCCTCACTCGGTCCCTCGGCCGGTCGGTGTCGGTTTTCCGGGGAGTTTCGGGAGACTATTTGAAGATGATTACATAATGCCCCCCGGGAATGGTGGTGGGGCAGGTTGAGCGTACAGCAAACAGAGAACACTAGAGATTTGTCGAGAGAAGTGCTCGGCAAAAAAACACACATACACACATACATGCACACAAAACGATCAGAAAGGGTGAGAAATGTGAAGAAGTAGGTCCGTATCTACGATTCATGGCGAAACGTGGATGCCTGGGAAGCAGCTAACCGCAACAGAGTGCCGTACACAAACGCCAACGTGCAAATCCAAATGTAACCCATTATGTGCTGATTTGTTTAAACAACTTTAACGTGCCGGTTGCACGAGTGTTGCAACAAAATTTAATTTGCTTCCAATCTGTGCCTGCGCAGGTGTTTTACTTGAACAAGCTACTGTTTATGAAACATTTAAATGTATAAAACGAAATATTTCAATCAAGTTGATCTTAAAAAATGGAAATTGTTGTGCAAATTGCATACATTAAGGCTAGCATGCTAAGAACACTTGAAGTAAACTGAAAACAACGCCTAAATGTATGCAACTCGCAACGAAACGTTCATTGTATTCATTAGTGATTTGTTTGATTTGCGCCTGAGGGTATGCAATACTTTGCTCTAAATAAGCTCCACCATAGCAACCAAGGACAATCGATCCTTAACGGACATTAAAGTGAACTGAACAATGCGAATCTACAAAAGTATTGCACACAGCCGTGCACCTAAGCTTGCCAAATTCGATTGATCTCGAAACGAGCGCCATCCATTCGCATTTAATTCATTAACATTAACCCACCCAGTAAAACGCCAACGGAATGAACATTCGGCAGGTTAGTGTGGTTTCGCGCCGATAGGGCCTAAATTTTCCAACCTCATTCACAAATGCCACGTCCTTGTCGCTTCGCCCCAACCCTTGTCGCTTGCCCCCATCACATTCGCAGTTGCTGATGCAGGAGGCAGATGGTCGGGTGAGCTGCAGGCAGGGCCACCGTTGGAGAGGCATCCAAACCCCGATCGAATAGCAATTGCGATAAATTATCGTTACAACATATTGACGCGATTACCGCAACATTTCAGCAATTTTTCATTCACCACCACCTCGCATACGGTGCGCATTGTCGTATTCAGTAGTGGCGTTTGATGGAGAGCATACCGTCACCGCAATATATTGATGCGCCCGGTTTTGATGCATCCGGTTGCGCGTCGTGTCGTGGAATGGCCGGGCAATGGTGGGTTTGCGGTGTGGTGCTAGGTGCGAACTAGAATGTCCCTTATATACTGTGCCCGCGCGATAATCGATCCAATTCAATATTGGTGCGTGAATCAATCGGTGGCAAATCATTCGATAAAAGGCAATGAACAAAGGATTCGACTTGGTACACACCAAGCACTAGATTTAAAGGACCTCCGGTAGGGCCGGAACATACTTTAAACAGTGTTGGTTTGACATCACACCAAACATCGGCATAATTGTTTACTAACTTTATCAAGAATGCTTGTTTAGTGTCTTTCTCGTGACTTGAGAATCACATTAGTTGCTCCAAGTTATTGTAGTTGGCAATTACCTAGACTTCCTCAATATTGCTTAGACATCCTCACCTCGACCGAGACAACCTCAATATAGAAACACAATAAACACCGCAAAATGGTTGCATCCTAAGTGTCACACCTTCAGACCACCTGACCGATATTAACCCACATCTGCCAGTACCACAGCCAACTCTTTACCAAACCTCTGACACTAAAACGTTGATCGCAACTTTGTACGCTACTGCTTTATAAATGCAACGCAATTTCAAAACTTGTGCGACCTTTCGACCCAACAAACGGGCACGACTCCACCAGCTTATGTTTATAGTTTGGAGTTGAACAACCGCGATGCATCTCGGAACCATGTCAACGAACTTTTGACGTGCGTGTGGCAGTAGTGTGTACACAGCCAAAGTCTACTTCGATCCTAAACCCGATCAACCTTGCGCGATCTGCCCAGAAGCTCCAAAGGTGGCTGACTTTGTGTCGCAATGCGTTCGATCTAACCTCACTCGATACAGCCCATGTCGAGAGGTCAAACAGTCTACGGCTTTCCCACGGCGTATCTCTCTCTCTCTCTCTCAGTGTGTGCGTGTTGCTTTCTCTCGCACTGGTGCACCACACAATCGTAACACATACGCAAGTCACACAGAGAATTCGTCGGGTCGGGTTTGTGCAACAATGGCAGCAAGGCGGAACACACAGTGTAGGATGGGCCCTGAGTTAACGGCCTGCCGTCGTCTGGACGTACGGCGTAGACTCGCCGGCAAAGAAAATATTGTTCACCATACACACCAGAGTCTGTTAATTTGAAATGGAAAATTATACACCACAAACCAACATCAAAGTCTGACTTCCATTCAACCAGTTCCAGCGCCGTGCAGTGGTAGTAGTTCCAGGAAGCGTCACCATACGTGCGGTGCGGTGTGTGTGTGTGTTTCGGGTACGGCCGGTCACAGTTTACAGCGATAGTGTACACCTCGGCGTCGCTATTGCTAACTTAGCCGACACCCAAGTAGTACGGGCCGATGCGGACGGGTTCAGTAATGCGCTAAGTTCTACCTGCGCCGGACACGGTTCTTGCGGCGGTGTTGTGCGTGCACGACCTCAGAAAGCGACTCGCCCTGCTGCCAGCGTTGTACAACGGACTTAGACGGTACCCCATCTCAAGATGCTGGTGCTACGGTACTTGGCATCGTTTTATCACTACGTCAACTACGAAGTCAGTGGTCAGTGTTTGTGAAGCGTGCGAGCTGTGTGATTGTGGCACGATCCGTACTAAGCTGTGTGTTCTCTGCATTTTCGCCAACAGATCCACGGGTCAATGATTGGTTCCTGATGAAAACGCCCTGGCCTGGCGCTGCCATCCTGGGGCTGTATCTGATGTTCGTGCTCAAGTGGGGCCCAAAATGGATGGAACACAGAAAACCGTTCCAGATCGACACCATCATCAAGTACTACAATCTGGCACAGGTGGTCATCTGTGCGTTCTTGTTCGTGGAGGTAAGTAGTATCCCGCATGTATTCCCACCATATCAGCTGCCCTGATGATTACATCTCTCCCTCTCGGTGTATCCTCCTTATCGTGCAAGGGATTCCGACTGGGGTACCTGCGCGGCTATAGCTTTCTGTGTCAACCGGTCGACTACTCACCGACAGAGATACCGACCATGATCGCGCGGCGCTGCTACTACTACTTTCTCGTGAAGGTACTGGATCTGCTGGATACGATCTTCTTCGTACTGCGCAAGAAGCAGAACCAGGTTAGCTTCCTGCATGTGTACCACCACACCGGCATGGTGATGCTGATCTGGAGCGGCGTCAAGTGGTTCCCCGGTGGGCACGGTGTGTTCATGGGCTTCATCAACAGCTTCGTGCATGTGGTCATGTACGCCTACTACTTCCTCACATCCGCCAATCCCAAGAACAAAAATAACCTCTGGTGGAAAAAGTACATCACCCAGCTGCAGATTGTAAGTAGCACCGTGTGGGACTCTGCAGAACCCCACCCCACTCAACGCTCTATCACTCTCGTCGCCACAGATCCAGTTCGGCATGATCTTCCTGCAGTGGTTTGTGCTGCTGTTCCAGCCCAACTGTACCTTCCCGAAGTGGCCACTGTTTGTGATTCTGCCGCAGAATCTCTTCATGTTCTGTCTCTTCCTTGACTTTTACTACCAAGCGTACATCAAGAAGAAACCGACCGACGTCGCACGGCGGTCTGGTGGCGGTGCGGTCGCAGACCTACCCCAGAACGGTATCCACACGTGCGGTTCCAACGGCAAGGCGTCGAACGTCGAGTACAACGGTAAGGTGAGCAGTGACGCGGACTGCACAAAACGCAACTCATCCAAAGAGGTGCTGACCTCCTAACCTCCGCGTGTCCCTGTGCGAGCCGGAAGCGAACCCAAACCCAACACATTCCTCACGCGTTCCATTACAGTACGGAAGATAACGTTTGTCCGCGCGTGGGGGTTTTGCTTTGTTTTCTTTTCTGTGAAAATTAGTCAATAAAAACACGCATTGACCGCGACCGCGTCAGTTGTCAAGAACCAAACTCTGCTCCGTTGATTTCGTGTCGAGCGCTTGCTCTGGTTCGTGACGCCAGCCGCTCAGGGTCAAGAGCAGCAAGTCCATAACCACCGAAATAAAATATTCACCTACGGTGACGACGCCAACCGCACCGTCATTTGAATTTCGATTAGCACTTTTGTGCGGTTGCGTTTCGGGGAAGTCTTGGGCGGAGTGGCATACATGCATCTCCCCGAGGGAGGGGGGTTAGTTGGACAACGGTTTTTGCGGTGCATTCCTTCCCCAACTGGCACAGTGTGTCTTGTGGGGCGGTAAGTTAGAATCTAATTTCAATTTACCTGCCCGGTGCATACTGGTGATGTTATTACAATACCAAATTTACAGCACTTTTTCCGCTGGTGCATGTCTCGTTGAAGACGGCTAAACTGCAGCCTGTTACATCACACCATAGTGCAATGGCAAATTATCGCCCAATGTCCAGACACGCACGCAAGCAACGCACCAATAAACGTCACTCATAAAGCAAGTGCTGGTGCTGTTGCCCATTAACAATTCCGGTGTCTGTAAGCTTGACGTCAGGATTTAGCTCAGATTCTCCAGCGCCTGGGAGAGACACTGCATCCCGGCGCATATACACTTCCCATGCGGTAGGATCCACCATTGCTGGAACCGACAGGCAGGAGTTACCACCTTCCCGGTAGAGACTGGTCTACAATGTAGAGACATCATCATCCACCCCCGTACGGTGGGTGGTAATTGCATCCACAAACACACCCAAGGAAATAGCGCCATATAGTGTCCGGTGGTGGTACGTTCGGCGCGCAGTGCTTACTTGGCAAGCGGTAGGACGATTTGCCGTACACCAATCCCATTTATCGTGATGGACACACCAGGGCAGACTCATCCGTAAACCGACTCCGTACGACGAAACACATTGGACATTGTTCTGGAGCGGTCAAAACCCGAGCCGTGGACGAGTTGTCCTGAGGCGGTGGCCTCCCGGCCGCTGCTGGTGCACGGTGTGTGGATGAATGTTTTATTTATGTACCAGGGCCGTATCCAAAAACCGAACCATCCAAACATGTCGCCGCTGTCTCTCGCCGGCCGGAGAGTGTCGCTAGTAGTCGCACGCACGGAGTAACCGAGGCAGCTCGTCGACGCATTCCGACATCCTCGCTTGCGACCGCGAGGCTGCAGGACGAGCGATGAGCGTGAGTGAAGTGAGAGACCCAAACTCTCAACCCGTTGCCTGGATGTTTCAAGCGAACGAGGCGGAAAATTATGATCCGCTTATCCGCCGCAACCAACCGCCGGCCTGCCGGCACTAGAAGCTGGCCACCGGGAGTAGCTCTGTACAGAAGTCGCTTGACGCATTTCCATCAGTAGGCTCCGCTTTCCCCCAGAACCGGTTATGATGAACGGAACAGGGCATGTGAAATGTGGGACAAAGCTTTGGGGTGGATGCTTTTCCAACACTGAAGGCTTGCCGACTGTGTATCAAGTGCGCTTCGTATCCACCCGGTGCGGGCCGGGCAGTGAGTTCGCGGTGATAATGCTTTTGGAAACATAAACGGCTTTGCGCTTTCGTTGGTTGTACATAGTCGTCGGGCCCTATGTTTCTGTGGCATTCGATGGTGTGGGAGCCACGGCTTGGTTGTACGCACGCGGGAAGCTCATACCGGGTGCGATTATTTATAGGTCACTTTCCACCCAACGCCATTCTACCATCCTTAGACCACTGCTGGGTGGCGAGTGGGGTAGCATCGGGTGGAAATATGTTTTCCCAGCTTTCATCGTGCACTGCCAGTGTGTGCCGACCATCTCGCTCGCGAGCCGTGATTGTACCGCTAAGACACGAAACAATTACGCTGGGCGTTAAAGCAGACAGGCTAATTTAGTCGATAATGCTAAGCATCTTCACTACTTATAATTAATAATTGATATATTATAGTTTCGCGCGCTAAAAAATAAGCTATTGTCAATTTAGCATTTTGATAGATTTAAACCGTTGATGAAGTTCATGAGCACCTCAAAAAGCTCATCATTTTAATTATTGTGAGTAAGACGCTGTTAAATTAACAAACTATAATTGTGTTGCACCCCGTAGAACCCATTACCGAGATGCATACTGTTGTAACTGTGTAAAATGGGGGTAAAATAATGACAAGTGTGCACGCAAATACTCTTAACAATATCACTTTATTAGTGCTATGTAGGGCCGCCCGAGCGAGAGTGTCCCGATCCCGAACCGTACAGCATCCCAAAGGATGCAGGAACTCATCCGTGAGAGCCGTGGGGAATGATCCAGGTTGGATCATGTCGGGATCAGCTAGCTCCATAACACATACAATGCACGTTATTAAAGAAAGTTGTTATCAAACGTCCAACACTCATTAAAAACCTCACCAACATGCTAAGAAGAATAAAACCCCAAAATGCGTAGCATTGCATACATTTAGGCGTAAATAGATTTTCGAAGCGGCAGAGATTGTTCAGCTCAGTGAGTGTTTTTACAAAAAAATGATTGATAAAACAATGAACACCCCTGTATTTTGGGGAATTCTTTTAGGAAAAGGAATCACTTGCTTATGATTTAGAAGGAAAATAATAAATATTTAAATCAAATTAATTCATTTTCTCACACATACAGCCAAACACGTTGCAGCCATTTCACCTGAAAAATGCAATATTACAAGGCTTTATTGATGTTTATTTTTCACACACACACACACACGCAGCTTCGCACCATTCTGGTGTGTTCTTTATTGCATCTATACTTGCGGTCCACTCACAGCACAATTCTTAATTTCGGGCAAAATCGTTTTATACTTGACCAGTATTTGCTGCACCTTCGACGACCAGCAAACGCTCAGCCGCTGCTTGCTGGCAGTCAGCTCAATATCGGCCAGCTTTACGAACGCAGCCAACTTTGCATCGTACTCGGTCGAAATGACGGTAAAGTAAGTGGCAATCTGGAAGAAAACGAACAACAACAACAAAAAAAACAGACATGTCAGATGCACAGCGAAAACACCGGTTTCGCCTTTCGCCTACGAATGCTTACGTCAGTCGCACACTGTCCAATGCGTGTGGTTGCGGATGAGGACAGAAAGTGGCACGAGCTCGTATACGGATTAATAATCTCCTGATTGAAGGTGATCATTTCGATCTGCAGCAGTAATGCTTGCTGCAGCGACTGCAGCCGGTTGTACTCGCGATCGTAACACTCGCTGGCAAAGTTGGACGTGAGCAGAATGTTCTGCAGCAGGCTGGCGTACTTCCAGAAGCAGAAGCGAGAGAATGGACCGTTGGCGATCAGCACGTCCACCAGCACAGCGGCTGGATTTTCGCCCGCAAGGAAGGAGAAGTTGGACTCGATCGGTAGCAGCTTGGAAAGTTCGAGAATGCGCGGTACGTAAAGATCCTTGTAGGCTTTGAGCGTGGCCGCCAGTTTGGTGTTCTGTACCGCTTTGAGACCACCGATGGCTGTCGTCAGACCCGCTACGTTGTATTCGGTGGCGCTCGCCGTGGCCGAATCGAGGTCGCCAGCAAAGTTCGAAATCACCGCATTCATGGCATCCTCCACGGCAGTAGAGTAGGCAACCGTTTTATCGTAAAAGTCTTTGCCGGATGCGTCAATCTCGTCCAGCACCCGGTCCGAATCCAGCCGCAGCCCGTAGTAGTACTCGTCCGCCTGCTGAATGTTCTCCAGCGACGAGGTAATCGTGTACGTCAGTACGGGAATGCGATACGCTAGCAATGTCAGATGGCGCGTCAACTCCGCGACCAGATCGGCATTGATGAACTGCCGAACGAGCGCATCCGACACTGGCCCACCGTTGGCCGCGGTTTGTGCATCCTGTGCCGCTTTCTGCAGCACCACGAGGGTGGCTTCCAGCGCGGTCAGGCGCTTCGAAATGTGGAAGAAGTCATCCACCAGCTGATCGCGGACGTATATACCGAGCAGCGTCTCGAGGTTGTGTATCTGCTCCTGCAGCACAACGTTGATGTAATCCTCAAACGTAATCCGTGCCATGGTGATCAGTTGGAAGGTTGTCTCGACATTACCACTGTCGTTGTCCGACGCGGTCGTCAGCGCATCGATCAGGGCCGGACCGAGCGTGTTCACCTGCTGTCCGATGGCTTGCAATATCACTGCGGCATCTCGCAGCTTGCTAATGTCACTCTTCTGGACCGGGATGATGTAGTCATCCACGCGCAGAAAGTACTCCTTCGCCAGAACGGCTCGCGTGTTGATCTTCGTCACACCGGCGATCGTGCCCTGGATGCCAAAGTCCGGGCTGGAATGCGCGACCTGCCAAAGGAGAACGGAAAAAGACGAAACGAAAACAGCACACTCGTCAACCAGAAGCGGAGATCCCCGCCGTCGCCACCTATACCGACCTGCAGTATGCAGGCCAGCGCTACGGACACTACTAACGCGTACATGGCGCAAATATAACTGCAGATACGTGAAGAACCCGACCCGCTAGATTACGGTGGCCTTTGGGTGTCTTGTTTTCAAACTGCTCGTTGCTTCTACGAACGGCACCGTTTGGGGCCGTGCCGAAACACGTCGACCCGGGTTGCGGATCTGTGCCATCTGTGCAAACATCGCTCTCCGTCAGGATTTTTACAGTGCATGCGGTAGATGTTGCTTGCACAACTGAAAACACCTTCGTGCGCGGTAGTGTGTGAGTGTTTCGCAGTGCTAGCCGGGAGTCGATGGTTGGCACAACATGAGGATGGATTTTTTGGGCATCCAGTCGGAAGCGCTTCGGAGGCATGTCCGCCGATGGGCGAAAAACTTGAAGATTCATTTCATTCACTGTGGAGTTTGTGGCGAACTACTTTCTCCAGGGTTGCTCTCACTGCACAATACTAGAGCAATTAGTGAAGACTCAAGCTTCTGAAGGGTCTTTGCAATTTCTTTCAAAACGTCAGCGACTCTCAGCGAATATGAAGCAAACGAACTTATACTACCTTGGAAGTTGCAATTCCAGAGCACGAGAAGCATCGAATTTCCAAACAAAAAACGAATTAACAACAACAAACCACACTGTTACAAAACAAACTAGAGGCATTAGGT
The DNA here is from genome assembly GCF_943734725.1 of Anopheles marshallii. Classification (NCBI taxonomy): domain Eukaryota; kingdom Metazoa; phylum Arthropoda; class Insecta; order Diptera; family Culicidae; genus Anopheles; species Anopheles marshallii. The sequence goes on from NC_071327.1 coordinate 63,330,329, forward strand.
TTGAAGGTGATGCTTAACAGCCATCAGTTCTTTCTTTTAGATTGTCGGAGGAGAGAATCTTCATAGACGACCCACTTCCTTAGCCGGAAGGAAGCCTGCTTGAGTCAGGAGGCACCACACCCAGGGAACTGCCTGATTCTCAGAAGCACCATTGGACTAACAACTCCTCAAGCCTCAGAACCTATACCGGATGGTCCGTTAAGACATTTACATCTGCAATAGACCTTCTGGGTTCATTTATCCTTACTCAGAAGCTAACAAAACTCCCACGGCACCGTCACAGAATACAGCAATCAACTATCACTGTTAACTTATGGACGCTGCCCATCCGAGATGTGACTAAACGTCAACGTTCAAAGCCGGAACGGTATACCAGCAACCACGTCCTTTGTGCTCCGAAAACTGTGTGGAGCTAACTGTGATGACTTTAGCTAGTCAACAGCTGAATTTGGATCCGGAGATCCATCTCCATTCAGTGTTGTGGCCATATGTCACACATGTATTAGCTTTAAGTCATAGATACCGATGACAGCGTTCAAGGTTTCACAATAGAATTCTCGCACTTTCGCCTCATGAAATTCAAGGTCATTGTTGTAGAAGTGAGACTCCGGATGACTAGTCCATAAAGAGACCTCACCTGCTCAAATGCTGGAGATGCGGCGCATTAGCCCACAGACGGGCACGCACTTATCCTCAATATTGACATAGGAATTCCATGTTTCTGCTCCCGGCTGGAGCCTTATATGGCTTACTTTTAAGGTCCCGTTCGACGAACCTTTATTACAGCCCCCAACGAGTATGTCCATCTGGCAGGTCGAACATACCCCGAACTGTGTGGACACAACGGATTTTAGGTTTGACCATGACCTGGCCCTGATTCACCGGTTCCAATATGTCGCGGACTCATCTGCAGACACAACGGATTTCAGGGTTGCCAACCACATATTTCCTTAAAACCTTGCGGTTCCAATATCTCGAGGCCCACAGCCTTCCCAATTAGTTAAGCCATACTGAGTTAGTGAGAGGTCCTGTATGTCCGTATCCAGCACCGCCACTAGGAGCTTTGGGATAGGTTTTGTCGGTGACAACTCGTGGTAAGTATCAGATCGCACGAGCAAACCACCGATGGGTAGTCACCCCCTGCCCAACAGACATCAGTTAGTAGGTAATCACAGGTAGTGCAACGTCTGCTGCAGCGTGGCTTAGATACTATCACAAGTCTACAACAGTCGTTGAGCTTATCTCTCGACACGGGTTTTCATGAAGCACCGGACTTATCAGAAACGTGATCTCCAACGGAATTCCCTGCAAGACGCCAACGATATGAGGTACTTACTCACACAGACTGCAAGTCCCCATCCAAAGGGTTTTTTTCCCCAATAAGGCTTTTCCCAAATATTATAGCAAACCCAGCTTAACCCTCCTATCAGTTATCTTCTAATCAGCCGTGACACCGGGAAAAGGTAACTTTGGTATACAAACTGATAAAATCCGAATGTCGCAATGCTTATTGATAAGAGTATCGATATAAAAGCGCGCATTCAGAGCTCGATGTGCATATCAGTCGTATCCCCATACCTATCGGAAGTCCAAAATGAGGAACTCGGTTTCGGTTGTGATTCTTCTGGCAGTGCTCTGCGGTGTCGCTGCGCTGCCGGCAAAGCACAGTATCGATTGGTCCCAAGTGCGGCCGATCGAAGCGTTTGATCACATCAAGGCTCACCTGCCGGTCAACCGGTACACCGCACCCGGCACGCCGCAACGTCGCGTTGTGAACGGACAGGAAGCAAGTCCGGGCCAGTTTCCGTACCAGGTGGCACTCGTTGGGCAGTACGCGGCCGGGGTCGGGCTTTGCGGTGCTTCGATCCTTACGCCAAACTACATCCTGACTGCGGCCCACTGCGTCTACGACAGTTTCGACGCGTCCGTACCCATCGTGGGCGGTACGGCCATTTTGGGTGCACAGAACCGCATGGTGGAGGAACCGTCCCAGCAGCGCGTATCGTTCACATCGGGCGGCATCGTTGGCCATCCGGGATACACCTTGGAGAATGTGCGCAATGACATCGCTGTGGTACGGCTGGACGAACCGATCGTCTACACCGAGCGCATTCAACCGGTTCGGCTACCGGCCCGCTCCGACACACGGACCTTCGCCGGCGTGATTGGGACCGTGTCGGGATTCGGTGTGTACTCGGTGGCGAATCCAGCGCTGTCGGACGTGCTGAACTACGTCGCCAATCCGATCATTACGAATGCCGACTGTTTGGCGCAGTGGGGCGGTGTGGCGGAGTTGATTCAGGCCCAAAATATCTGCCACTCCGGCGATGGCGGTCGGTCCGCGTGCAACAGCGATTCCGGTGGCCCGCTGACGGTGCAGGACAATGCGGAAAGCTTGCTGGTGGGTGTCGTTTCCTTCGGTTCTTCGGGAGGATGTGATGACGGCATTCCGACGGTGTATGCCCGGGTTTCCTACTATTTGGGATGGATTGAAGACAACTCGGACTTTGTCGCTGACCCATGATGGGTTGATATTGGGATGAGTCATCTGGATGTGGTACATTAACAGGGAGCACCTGGTGAAAACCTTTAAGGGTTAACAGTGAGTTATGTTTAATTTCCAATTTTAATGTAAAGCTTCTGTTGATTAAACGTGCAAAATTTTATATAAATTTGAAGTTTTTTTTTAGTTTAAAAATTCTCTCCGGGGGTATCACACTGTACCTTTCTCCAAGCGGAATACTCTCAATCGCCGTACACCCATTTGGGCCACTCTCGGTACCGTTTGATTGGCGCGTTCTGCCGTCCGAACCCCGGCGTTATCCGCGAGGACCTGCTCACACCGCGCGTTGCAGCCGTGCGTTTGCCCTCGGCACTCGTTCTCACTCTCATTCGCACTCTCCTGCCGAGGGAAAGAAGGCACACCGAACAATAGCACGCATCGGACCGGCAGGCAGGTCTTCTCCGCCAACTCGAAATGAGTTGGTGACCGCCACCTTAAAGTGAGATTACGAGGTTTCACTCATGGATGCGCGCCCGTAGCATCGAGGTCTGTCTCCATCCCTGCTTGCCTGGTACGTTTGAGCGATCGAGCTCTCGATTTGCAGGAAAATCTGTCTCTCATGTGCTGCCGGCACGCGATAGTTATCGTCGAGGGAACAAAAACTGCCGCCGAAATGGGACGTATCCCGCATCCGCCGTGATGCGGAACGTATTATTCGAGCGTCAACGGGCGAACGCAGAGAAGGTGTAGCGCACAAGACGGCTGGCCGGCAACAGTGCCCGGCTAGCTCAGTCGGTAGAGCATGAGACTCTTAATCTCAGGGTCGTGGGTTCGAGCCCCACGTTGGGCGAGTGAATAAACCTTTTTTTTATAGCCAACCAGCCATATGCTGAAGTAATCCATCCAAACTCTCCTTGCCGCAGACCCACCCCCGTTTCCACAGACACTAGACGCTGAGTCGGCGGAATAGTTAGACGGGTCATAAGCGGCTCTTATTTATAAAACCTTGTGAAGACTCCAAAAACCTGTGGCAATTATTTGAATGAAGCCCTTAAGCGGCGCTAGTAGTTACAATATTTTAAAGCGATATACAATTTGATTAATTTTTTTATGTTTTTTAAGCGCATTTTAAATAAAAAAGAATAATTAATTTGCCTTCACTGTAGCGTAAACACACCGGACTTTTTGTGTATAACGCACTGTACAACTTCTACACAACAGTACACAACGTACACACACAAACGCGCGCATGTGCTGTCTCACAATTCCACTCATTTCACTCAAGCTAAGCATTCGTCTTAGCCTCTGTGCGAGACCAATTTTGCCAATTAGCTTTGTTTAGCTGCGTTTACATGCAGCGATATAACTGTAACTTGTAACGATTGTGAATTGTGTAGGCCAGCCTTAACTTCACTATGAGCTCCTCTTCACAACATGAAAGATCACGATTAGTTTTCTCACTTTTCCCGATACGATGGCTAGTTAGGGAGAGCGAGAGAGCATGAAAGTCGGGCTATCAGTGAGTGCTGGGATGCTGATGAGTGATGATAGGGCGGGTGAGTGTCCCGACAAATGATGCAGTACGGACCAATCGTCTCGTACAAATAAGCGTCGATTTGGTTTTTATTTTTCAATAAACCTTTAACCAAGTTGAAAACTATCATCAATGTTGGAATGGTTAGCGTTTTACACGCCAAGCAGTTTTGGTGATATGAACGGCATTGTGCAGGTACTGCTCAAAAAAGAGTGACTCAATTTTCCATACCACCATTCTGGGATCTCTGTTTATGTACACATGTACGCACCACCTATTCACCCGCCTCTTTAGCTCAGTAGGCAGAGCGCTGGTCTTGTAAACCAGCGGTCGTGAGTTCGATTCTCACAGGAGGCAGAGATTTGCTCTCGAAATGATTTCTTTTTTTTAACTTACTACAGTCAACACCTTAACGTGAATAAGTGTGTGTTTAACACAAAACGCACATAATTACGGTTTTATCAACAAAACTGGGGACAAAATGGCGTACTTACAATACTTACCTTTTTGTCAGTAACACTATTGATCTATCATTAAAAATCCGTTGCTATTTCTCGCCAGCACGGAAACGCTCAACCGATCGGGTAGCTCCAGACCACCTTCCAAGGAGAAGGTCAAAAGGGGTTAGCAAGCACCGGAAGGACCCTGCTTGCATGTCGGCTCATTCGTTGGCACCTCACCAGTAATGAAGAGCTTAACAGATTTAGGGCAGCTCAGGAAGCAGCATGCTTGACTTCCGGCTGATTTGAGGTATCCTGGGTACATCTGCTATACCATCACTAGTGGTGAGGTCTCAACAACCAGAACCGCTTAAAGAGGGTCAAACAGTGAATTGATTTCTATTGCTATTGAATTAAAAAGATAAGTTTGCACTTTTTCCTACAGTGACCTTATTTTCTTAAACCACCAGATTCAACGGATTAACAGAACATCATATGGTATCATCAGCAAACGGATACAATCTACAAAGTCTGATTTTATTCTTCTATCGATTAAGCCAAACATTTCCAACCAATGAATTACAATCAATGAGGGATCTGATGCATGCTACAACAATAAATTACCAAAAAACAAAAGTGTTATTACACAGCTTATCGGACATATAGTATGGAATCCGCCCTATAAACTTCCAGATCATCGGAAAAAAAAACGATTGCACATTCGTGTGATGATAACGTTCGGTTGGCCGGTCGCCGGTCCTAGCTTAGTTGAGCATCGTGTGCCGATCATAGATATTACGCCGCTGTTCACGTACCTGGCGCTTCCATTTGTCTTGCTGGTGGCCAACCCGGTTTAGCACGTTGTTTTCGCGCACATGCATATCCTGCCCATTGCCCACAGTGACGGCCGTATCGTCCTGTAAGAAAAAAGAAACATCGATAGGACCATGTGTTATTCGGGAATTTCCAAACGGGAGGGAGCGAACAACACTAAACCAGCCAATAATAAATATAAAAAAGAACCATCCCTTTGCACCGGATTGTTAGTTACAAAAGACAGATGAAATGATTAGCGAACATAAATTTGGGCACATGCTACCAAATTGATACGGAACCATGAGCAAGAGTTACATAAAGGTAATGAAATTATAAAACAAATAAAAACAGATAAGCGTTGTTTTTATTCCGTGTATCGGAAATTGGAATGAATGGCAGTCAGGACGAGATGAAGGAGCCTCCTAAAGACTCGATTCTATGTCGACGTCAAGGATGTGTGTATGGTAGGAACATTTCGTAACAGCGACAAATGTCGACCGGTCGGAGGTTTTTCTCCAGGAGTATTCAAATCGTTGCACCACCTTAATCACTTATTAGACGCACCCGCTCATGAACGTCGGGGCGATGGTTTGTGGCCAAAAACTCTACCTCACTGTCGCTCCCACTGTCCTCGGACCGGACAATGGTCGTTGTTACGAATGTTCCGCTGTACTTATTTCTATACGTGTCGCGAAATTGGCGCTGCGACCCATTAATGCTAGTGCTTGTGGACTTAGTGCTAATACTATCACTGGCGATAATCACATCTTCATTCGTATGCTCCTGGTAGTTAGCTTTCACGCGCTTGTTCAGCAGCGGATCCAAACACATCAGGAACAGCATGTAGATAACGAGCAGCGAAATGATCCATATCACAATGATAACAACGACCTGTAAAACGTATGACAACAAAAGGAACATGAGAATGCGGGGGTAATGCAGAAATCGTTCCACTATCCAGATGTACCTTTATGATGGTCGTGTTGCGGTTCTCGTACTTGCAGTCACACCGCGGACAGATCTCTTGCCCCTTTACATTAGGGATCTTGTTCGCTAGCCGGGGCAGGATGACACCGTCGCAGTTGCATTTGTTCGGTGGTACATTATCGATGATCAGCATCCGATCGGTGCCCTCCTGCGTGGTGTTATCCACCTTCTTGAAGCTCGGACAGATGCATTTGCACCGTTTATCTTCGTACGATTGGCTCTAGGGGGGCGTAAAAAGCGGAGAAAAGCGATAAAGAACAGTCGCCAAGATGACGTTGTAATCATATTGGTGGTGGTAGAGCTTTGTTTATTCGTCCGGTTGGTTTGAGTTTGAGAACCTTCCAACCACTTACCTGTGTGGATGCAATGTGGAATATTATCACTATGGTTATACTATACAGCAGTTTACGATACATTGTGGCGCTGTTCAAGAGCTACATACGCGAAAATTTTCACTTAATTTATGCCTACCAAGCAGAATGTTGTTTTCATTTGTGTCCGCGGACAAAACCGATAGAAGCAGGCGCAGAAGAAACACCAACTTTGACATAACGTCAAATGATACCCCAACTGTCACTCTGTTGTGGTCCGCGCAGTGCTAGTGACCGTTTTTATTGGCCCAAGAATTGTAGGATGATAATAATATAATTTTAAAAGCATTATTTACTTAACGATCCTACTATTAAAGTCTCTTTGCATACGTTTCATATACTAAATCAATTCGAAAAAAATAAAACAAACCGAAAGAGCATCACCAACAACAACACGCAATGCGTCAACATGCAATATGTCAAAATAATTTTCATTCCGTTACCTGTTTTCCTTCGGCGACATCGCGTTGGACAACAAAAACTTGCTGCTTTCTAAAAGAAACAGGAATTTTCTTCGTCGTGCTTGTGGGCAAAGCATTAGCAGCATCGAATAAAGCTGCTCGTTATTCTTTTACACAACCTCCATTCAACGTCACCAGGTGTCGCGAAGTCCGTAATTGCAAAAGAATCCGTCTACCGGTTTAGAAGAGCTCCTCCGTTTCAAAGTATTTTTCAGAGAAAACAACCGTAAACATGGCGAGTAAGTAGAGCGAAACAGTAATTCGTAGGTTGGTAAAGTATGTTCCAAATACGAGAAACCATAATTCGTTCCGATAAGGATTAATCTTCTTCGAGTGCACTTGGTGGAACATTCCGGGAGCTTCCTTCCATTTAACTTCCAGCTACGATAAGAGTAGCGAGAGCACATACTACCCCGCTGCTGTGACCCTCATTATTGTGGTGTTTTGCTTGAAATGGTACTCCAGATCACAGATAACATGAACAGGATTAATTCTAGCAGCCAGCGGATGAGGCGAACAAAAATTGTTTGAAGAATCATTCAAGCGACCAATGTGAACTGATAGTCGAGGTTGCGTAATGACGTTGTGGATCGTGTTGTTGCTTTGATTGCTTCGATGGAGGCTTGTCACTGAAAGTGAAGGTGTTGGAAATGATCATTATCGCCTAATTTTAATCTCATTCTCTTTTCCCGTTCCCTGCCAGGTGCCAATCCATTCCAGAGTTTGCTGAAGGAGATCAACGTCAATGGAGAAACATTCCATTACTTCGACATTGCCTCATTCCCGGAGTACCGTGAGTATTTTTTGTCCATCATTTATGTATTCCCACTTCTGAAAGTTATTTTCTACCTCTTCTGCTTTTAGGTGAACTTCCTTACAGTGTGCGCGTGCTGCTTGAATCAGCCGTTCGAAATTGTGACAATTTCCAGGTGCTGGAGAAGGACGTACGAGGCATTCTACGATGGAAGCAAATGAAGGGCACACCGTCGTCGGAGGACGAGCTGGAAATTCCTTTCAAGCCGGCACGTGTTATTCTGCAGGATTTTACCGGCGTACCGGCAGTGGTCGATTTTGCCGCCATGCGTGACGCTGTCCTAAAGCTCGGAGGTGACCCGGACCGTATCAATCCAATCTGTCCCTCCGATCTCGTAATCGACCATTCGGTACAGGTGGATTTCGCGCGCAGTGAGGATGCGTTGGCCAAAAACCAGGATCTGGAGTTTGAACGCAACCGCGAACGGTTCACGTTCCTGAAGTGGGGTGCCAAGGCGTTCAACAACATGCTCATCATTCCGCCCGGTTCGGGCATCGTACATCAGGTGAATCTGGAGTACCTGGCCCGGGTTGTGTTTCAGGACGCAAAGGATGGTGCGGTGCGGATGCTCTACCCGGACAGTGTCGTCGGGACCGATTCGCACACGACCATGATCAATGGGCTCGGTGTGGTTGGTTGGGGTGTTGGTGGAATCGAAGCCGAAGCTGTCATGCTCGGTCAGGCCATTTCGATGCTGCTACCGGAGGTCATCGGTTATAAGCTGATGGGCAAACTAAGCCCACTGGTAACTTCCACCGATCTGGTGCTTACGATCACGAAGCATCTGCGCCAGATTGGTGTGGTGGGCAAGTTTGTAGAATTCTTCGGCCCGGGAGTGAGCGAACTGTCGATTGCGGATCGTGCTACGATTAGTAACATGTGCCCGGAGTATGGTGCCACCGTCGGTTACTTCCCGGTGGACAAGAACGCGCTCGACTATCTGCGTCAGACAAACCGGGCCGAGGAGAAGGTGCGTGTGATAGAAGCTTACCTGAAGGCCACGGATCAGCTGCGTGATTTTGGCAAAGCCGAACAGGATCCGGTTTTTACGCAAATCGTTGAGCTGGATCTGGCCAGTGTGGTGACATCCGTATCAGGTCCGAAGCGCCCGCACGATCGTGTCGCCGTGAGCGAGATGCAGGAAGACTTCCGGCAGTGTTTGATCAGCAAGGTCGGTTTCAAGGGTTTCGCCGTACCGGAGGCGGAACTTGGTGCGGAGGGCACATTCAGCTGGACCGACGGCAAGACGTACGCACTGCGTCACGGTTCGGTCGTGATTGCAGCGATCACGTCGTGCACCAACACAAGCAATCCATCGGTAATGCTGGGAGCGGGCATGCTCGCAAAGAAAGCAGTAGAAGCAGGACTGAAGGTGGCACCGTACATCAAAACTTCCCTGTCGCCAGGAAGCGGTGTCGTCACGTACTATCTGAAGGAATCGGGTGTGATTCCGGCACTTGAAGAACTTGGATTCAACGTAGTTGGGTACGGTTGCATGACCTGCATCGGCAATTCGGGCCCACTGGACGATAATGTGGCGAACACGATCGAGAAGAACAATCTCGTGTGCTGTGGCGTACTGTCCGGCAATCGTAACTTCGAGGGCCGCATACACCCGAACACCCGTGCCAACTATCTGGCCAGTCCACTGTTGGTGATTGCGTACGCACTCGCCGGCACGGTGGACATTGACTTCGAGAAGCAACCGCTCGGTACGCGCCCGGATGGGTCGGCCGTGTTCCTGCGTGACATTTGGCCTACGCGTCAGGAGATTCAGGCCGTGGAACAGCAGCACGTCATTCCGGCCATGTTCCGCGATGTGTACGCAAAGGTTGAACTTGGTTCGCCCGCCTGGCAGGGTTTGAATGCACCGACCGGCAAGCTGTACCCGTGGGATACCGCCTCAACGTACATCAAGCGACCGCCGTTCTTCGAGGGCATGACGCGTGAGTTGCCCACGCTGGGAAGCATCACCAATGCGCGCGCCTTGCTGAATCTGGGCGATTCCGTCACAACCGACCACATATCACCGGCCGGTTCGATTGCGCGAAACAGTCCGGCCGCTCGGTTCCTGTCCGACCGTGGCCTCACGCCGCGTGATTTCAACTCGTACGGTTCACGGCGCGGTAACGATGACATTATGGCACGCGGCACGTTCGCCAACATTCGGCTAGTGAACAAGCTAGTACCGCGACCGGGACCCCGTACGCTGCACATTCCCAGCGGCGAGGAGATGGACGTGTTCGATTGTGCGCAGCGGTACGCCGGCGAAGGTACACCGTTGATTGCGCTCGTGGGTAAGGATTACGGCAGCGGTTCGAGCCGTGACTGGGCAGCGAAGGGCCCGTATCTGCTGGGTATCCGTGCGGTCATCGCGGAATCGTACGAGCGCATTCATCGTTCCAATCTGGTCGGGATGGGTATTGTGCCGCTGCAGTATCTGGCCGGCGAGAACGCGGAGAGCCTTGGGCTGACGGGCCAGGAGCTGTTCAGCGTAGCCATACCGGCGAACTGCAAACCGCACGAGCGCATCACCGTCAGCACGGACGGTGGTAAAACGTTCGAGGTGATTGCGCGCTTCGACACGGAGGTTGACCTCGAGTACTTCCGTAACGGTGGCATCCTCAACTACATGATCCGGAAGATGATCGACTAGGGTGGAAAACCCGTGCTGTTGCTACCTTATATTACATACTGTCGTACGAACAATTTTTGATACTTTACTCTATGAAATTTTGTTACAAAAAAAAGAGGCAAAGCTCACGAGAGAGGCAATAAAGATGCTTTAACGCGGTTGGTTTTTGGGTGGGTATAAAACTACACGCTGTTGTTGTTGTGTACATCTTCACAATCCGAAGGATTTTTCCGAAACTCTCCAAGGGGAAGAGCAAGCAGTAGCAGGGGTTTTCCCTGCCACCAGCTGGCTGTTGTGCCGGCATCTGTTCGCTTTCACTCGCTCAATTCGCTCACCAACACATTCACACACACACTATGAAACCTATCCCCTTGTGTTTGGGAGGGAAAAACGAATCCGCTCGTTGGGTGCAACATAGCAACCGGTGTGTATTTCGATGAAAATTGGAAAATTTCCCCTCCTTTCTGCAATACTGCGAGCGAACCGTGCGCGCTAGTGTTAGTGTGCGGGGAAAGGGAACACTACCAGCCGAACGACCGTCTAGAACGCTCGCAAACAAATCGTTTGTCCTGGGAGTTTGCAGTCAAAAACCCGCTCCGCACGGCTAGTAGCGTATCGGCCGAGAAAACACATGGTCGCGGCTGAGCATTCCGCTGTAGCAGTGGCGCCGCGTGTGGAAAAAAAACGTTCTGTTCCACCGACCCGGTCGGGATGAGCTCATCGCGGTGGTCCGGGATCAGATGATGCTGAGGGTTCGATTTTCCACCCGCGTGCGACGTATGAGCGACGGTTAAGCTCAGCGAGACCGCAAGGTGGTGACACATATTCGTGGAGTGTGCGTGCGTGAGTGTGTGTGCTTAATTTGTGTTGTCTATTTGTTTTGTTTGTGCGATTTTTTTCCCCCCGATATTTTGAACACCGTAGCGAACACTCACACTAGTGCAGTTGCAGTGCTACGCGCGTAGCAGGAACCGTAGGAACCGTACGGGAAAAGGAAAACTCACAATAATCATCTGGTTTTTTTTTTGTAATGAACGGCGGCTCCAACACACGTCAAGATGTGGCGGTGGTCGTACATAAGTAAAAGGTCGTCTAAAAACCCGTGTGATCGGAACGATTCGATCGATATAGGGAATGGTTTGGTTGCGTGCTACTCGCGACTCATTATGGACAGTGCAGAACAGAACATTCCGTCACTGCGGGCACTAATGAAGATTTTCATTCTCCGACATCAGACGTTCCGATCAAAAGACGGTGCGCTCCGAAGGGCGAACCTGGTGCGTATCAATCCGTGGAAACTAATAACGTCAGCGACGACACTTGCATCTTTGTGTGTGTGTGTGTTGGGTTGCGCGGTTTTCCACACAGATCCCGCCCAAGCCCCCCCTCCCGGGGGGGAGCCAGTCATGCCGTCAGTCGGTCGCCGCCTCGCCGACTGACGAGTGTGCTGCCGATATGATGGGTGGAAATAACTTTTCATCGTTCGTGTCTCCGGGCGGTTGGAAAAACCATCCCCACCCCCACACCCCGTCGCACGCCGTAGCACATGGAGACGCAAACTCAACAACCGGCCACAGTTCTCCGCAGCATCTTCCCACGCCAAACGGAGACACACACCGGGCGAAGATGGTCTTGTGGGGGTGGGGGGTGGTGGAGGGTGTGCTTCATTTTTTGGTAGTCCCAACCCCCCACCCCCCTCGTCGCGTGTGCATCTAGAGCAAGCGCTTTTGCGGATGGTGGGTGACAGGCAGAACGCTCAACGCCAACTATGTGTGGAGTGCGTGTCTGGGTCAAAAGTGGAGAGCTGGTTTATTGCTAGCACCTGCTCATTTAGGTGCGATCCTAGCAATCGCTGAGGAACTGGTCGCATTACCAGTGAAAGATTCGGTACAGAACATTTCGCTTCCAGCGGTGCTCTGTGACGGCCGCAGTTCTCGCGCGTGTGTGTCTCTCTCTGTGTGTATCAAGTGTTGCAAGACAAATTCTACCAATTCTCCATAAAATTTATCATCGGTGCCAAAAAAAAAACAAATCGTTGATCGAACATTGGCTAGAAGTTGGGACCAACCATTCTCGAACAGCACGGCTAATTCTCGGCCCAACCCCGTGCTACTGGCCGGGTAGCTGGGATCTACAGTCCAGCCGGCGCAGTGCGGTGGGCAGTTGGCAGTGGCGAAATAGGGATGCTCTAGGTTCGGCGAAGATATTTCTGTACATCAGCAGACTTGAGTTCCGCGACGGTAATCCAGCCACCAGCACCACCGGACAGAGCATGCATCTCTTTCGCGGTCCCATTAACGTGTGAATATACGTGTGTGTGTGTGTGTGTGTGTGTGTTTTCCGGTGTCGTCATCCGAGTGAAGTGGATGGTTCCTTCTATTTTTTTTTTCATTTCCCTTAGCAGTGTCATTTTGCAATTCTGAAGCAAAAAAAAAAAAAACAACATATTGACCACAGCTGCCTCGCCTGTGGTATTTCGATCAAAAGTTTTCCCCCTGAAGGAAAGTTCCAGTGCGGCAGGGAAATCAGTACGGGCCGGTACATAAATACGCAACTGGTGCGGAGACCAACAGTTGGTTGCTGACGACGCGGTTCACTGTGTGTGTGTGTGGGTGTAAGATCCGTCCAACCATGCCCCCGTCATACTGCTCGGTGAAGGGTTGTACCAACAGCCGTAGCCCTTACTGCAGTTTGTACTGCTTCCCGAAGGATGTTATCATGTAAGTATAGAATTATCCGTTCCGAAACGAAACGCGTGCTTTCAAAACGGTGAAACAAAAAACCCGGACTCTCCTTGAGCCTTACGATGGGGATGAGAGATGCTTGTTGGGCCTAACCACCAGTAGTGCCATAGCAACGGTTCACAAGTACTCGGAGGAGGGGGGAGGGGAGGGGGGGGGGAGGTTTGTCAGGAACCTGGCACCGTTTCGATCGATAAGCAACCGTCGGTTTGCAGCTAAGAAAAACCTTCTCCTCGCACATCTCGCAGCTCCCACGCACATTCGTGCCGTGCTTGTTTTCCTGAGCGTTTGGTTACAAGACGGTCGCTGGGTTTCTACCCAGAATCTGGCGTACACACGAGCTGGGTTTTCATTCGTTGCGGCATGCGGCGCAGCTTCTGGGGAATTTTCATGGCTAGCTGTGATGTGAAGTCAGGGCAGCAAATTGGTTTGAGTTCTGTCATGAACAAAATAGGACATCTTGACTAAATCGTGTCACTGTTGCAGATCCTTCACTTCTAGCCCATCCTTAACGTCTGTTGGTTGCAAACATCTCAACTCTGTTGTGCATTGGCAAACAACAGCACCGGTAACTCTGATGTTCCCACTCAGGGTTACTACGGAATCTAAGAATCCTTGGATCCTTGGAGAATCCGCGAATTCTTGGATAGACCAAATCGTGTCGGTTTTGCAGATTTCTAGCACATCCTTAACGTCTGTTGGTCTCAAACTTCTCAACTCCGCCATGCAATCACAAACAACAACATCAGTAACTCTGATGTCTAACCCAGGTTTATTACGAAACTGAGACTCCTTGGATCATTGGAGAGCCCGAGATTTCTTGGATTGACCAAATTGTGTCACTTTCGCAGAATTCTAGCACATTCTGAACGTCTGTTGGTCCCAAACATCTTTTCTTTGCTATGCATTCGACAACAACATCAGTAAGTCTGATGCCCCACCCAGGGTTACTACGGATACAGAGAATCCTGGGATCCTTGGAGAATCCGAGAATTCTTGAAGTCTTTAGCAGATTGACCAAATTATGTTACTTTTGCAGATTTCTAGCACATCCCTTAAACGTCTACTGGTCTGAAACATCTCATCTTTGCTATGCATTCTACAACAGATTCAGTACCTCTGATGTCCAACCCAGGGTTACTACGGATACCGAGAATCCTTGGATTGCTGTGGTGAGATGCTTTCTGTTCCATCTTATTCTATCCCGCCAACTTGCCCAGCTTCGAGCTGCCCACCCATAAAGACCAGCCCATGGAACTGCTGCAGTAGTGGAAAAAGTCAATCATAAAACTACGTTGAGCCCGGGTAGTGAGTAATCGCCAACACAGCAACGGTGTCCCAGTATGGATCCGCACGCTCCGTAACAGCAACAGCTCCGTGAAATTCTGGCTCTTTCCTGCTCTGGCTGCCAGTAATAACTGGCACCTTTCACCTTCAATCTGTGGCGGAGGGTGGCACGAAAGTCATACCGGGAGGGAACCCATTTCACCGGCAAGGAATCCATTTTCGTCGAGGGGGTTCTTGGTAAAGTTTCCTCCAACGGTGCTGCTTGGTCCATTCCGTTGCCGTACCGGTCCGTCATCATCGCCAGTGGTTTTTTTTTTGTTCGGGATGAAAACTGTGCCGCAGTTTACTCGGAGGGGTGGAAAACTTTTTTTTCTTCCCCCCTTCCCTTCCCCTTCCCGTCTTTCATCCTCTCCCCTGACCACCACCATCGTTCTATCTCTGCTGTCGCCCGAACGTTATAAAAACGTCTTTTGCCACGGGGTCGGTTAACGCATCGGGATGCTCTTGGGTAGGGCGTCCGTGCGACAGGTAGCCGGGTCCGGGAGTGTGGCGCGCGGGAACCGAGAGTGTGGTACGCGTGTGTTGGTGGAAATCTCTTCGTTGTTTGTTTCCTCCTTCCACCTCGCCAACGAATAACTGTAAGCCGATAGCCAGAAGGGCAGATTGCCGGGGTGGGTGGGTTTTTCACTCCCCGGTTGGCGACAACGGTAGGATGCTAGCCGGGAATGCTGGGCTGGAACTGACTGCTGTGGATCGATATTAAGGGTCAGAGCCTTTACGAATATTTTGGCTCCCGGGTCGTGTTCACGCGTAGCGGAACAGTTTCCAACCGCCCCTCGTGGAAGTTCGTCCGTGATTTATCGATTGACGAGTTCCCGGGATCTGGTTGATTGGCCGGGGAGAGAGTTTAAAGCGAAATGGCTGGATTGCGGGAAAATAATTTGACGCTTTGAAGGAACGGTGCGGCGTTTTCTGACAAGGTGACAGGAAAAAACAGTGAAACTTTAATCACGAAAATTCTGCGTACGGGTCAAAGGAATGAAAGACTACCCGCATTACCTGGAAGTCCTGGTGAAGTAATTCGTTTTAATAAGCCCCGCCATATAGGCCGATTGTGGAATGATTTTTTTTGTCCTAAATTTGTAGCTTTTCAATATCCGCTACCGTTAATTAAAGAGGCGATTAAACATGATGTTGTAGTCTAGCAACCAATGCCCAATGGCAAATAAGATGGTCGGATTCAAATTCATTTACACACTTCCGCGCCTTCCACGTACGTAAATTAAAGCCAAAACGTTGCCTGCTCTGCTTTGATGAGACTGTTGTAGGGTTTCTCGCCGTCTCAAAATGTTTCGTCTATATGCCCCTTAAGGCTGCACACACTTTTCTTCCTCTCGCTCTCTCTCACTCTCACGCTCTTGCTTCGTTCTCTCAGACACGCTTTTGCTGATGTTGTGCAGGGTAGAACACCGAAAAAGTCTCTGAAACCAAAATGGTTATAAATAAAACAAAATTTTAAACTTTTGTAAGTGGAGATACATATCGCACCACACTTTTAATGAGTTAGCTAGCGAAAGGTTTATTTGTTAAACAACACATTAATTCCCATACAATATTTCTTTCAAAAGCGAAGAGCCCTGTAAAAACCATTTCGCTCTCCGGCTTTGGTCTCTCTCTCTCTCTATCTCTCCCATTCTCGCGCGCGGTGTTCGGTGAGATGATGCATGGCTCAAAACAACCCCGCCATCGGCATTGGCCAGTTGAAACGATTAATTCTAAGTGAGACACCACCGAGAACGTGTGCGTGTTTGCTTACCTCCCGTATCGGTCCGGTACCCGTGGTACGACGTGTTTGTTTGTTTCCCTTATCGGCGGTCTTTCGTGCGTGCGTGCGTGACAGAACAACAACGGCAAAACCGGGTTTAGTGGTGTGCATTCGCTGTACGTGCAATTGTACAGTAGCTTCGCTGTGCCAATTTGGGTAGGGATGGTTGCCGAATTCCCGAATTGAATCCTCTGCCGTGCCATCCTTCGTCCATTACATTCTTGGCAGTGCGGTGCGTGCGTGTGTGTTTGTCGCCCGGTTGACGATTGAACGCTTAGTGAGATTGTTTTTGTTATCGATATTGGTCGGAATCACTCCCACACACACACGGACAAATACACGGTCAACTAACCATCATCGATCCCCGTTCCTCTCGATTAGTCCACTCCGCGTTCCCATCGTTCGAGAGCCCCTTTTGAAAGGGAATTTGTTCCCGGCTGGAAATCAAAATCCCGGGCGACCGTCATCCCGGGCATCCCGGTGGTTGTATGTGTGCGCGCGTGTGGAAAGGAATTAATGTGAAGCGAAAAAAAAAACCCTCGTCCATCCCATCCATCCATCCCATCGAAAGACCGTGGCTTTGTGTATGTGTGTGTGTGCGTACCGGAAACCGCAGTACTACACACACTCGGGGTTGGTATTTGGAACCCCCTTTTCCCCCTGGCCTGTTTCGGAAACCCAGAAGGCAGACCGCGCTGAGCAAAAAAAAAAAGGGCAAGCGTGGAGCGACCGTGCCGGGCCCGTGCAGTGCTTTGTTCCGGTGGAGCGTGGAGCGGTGGTGGGAGGAAAAACCGACGCAACAGGGAGAGGGGGGGGGATTCACCCAAAAAAAAAAGGGAAATCGGCTCACCCCTCGGCCATTTATCGTTGTGAACCGGGGCAACAAACACGGCACACGGCCGAGCGGTGGACAGCAGCAGTCCCGCCATCGCCATTGTGTCACACGAGCGCACTTCCCGCACACGTCCTCCCGAGGAGACTGTTGCTCTCCCCCTCCCCTCCTGCACATCTCACTCGCTCGCTCTTCCTCTCTCTCTCTCTCGCTCGTTCGTGCTCGGTGACGCTTCAAGTCCGGGAGGCCCACGGACAGGGAGTTTGGCATCAACATCCATCGCTGAAGGTGTTTGTATTCGTTGCGTTGTTGGTTGGTAGGTTTTTTTTGCTTCTTCTGCCAAACCCGGTGAGAAACCTTCCCGCCCTGAGAAGACAAAGGAAGAGCCGAGACGCCTTCCACCGTGTCGAGTCGGGGATCCGGTTCGGTGGGTCAAACTGACCTGGGCTTCCGAACGAAAGAGAGAGAGAGTGAACGAGACGGGACGTTGTTGGGGCTCCTGCTGTCCAAATAAAGCGGGAAGGACGTCAGGCAAAAGGTGGCTCACGGTGGTGTAGATAGTGCTGCGACCGGTCGCCATTCGTTAGCACGTCGCTAAGGACGTACCGAGAAGACGCGCGTGCCAGAACGAGTGTGCTGTGCGTGTATGAAGCCGGCGTGTTGTTTTGGTCTAATCGGTTCTGTGTGTCTATGCCCGTTTTGCAGAAGATTCCTCCTGCGAGCGTGATTCGGTGTGACGGTGACATCGGGGAACGTTGTCATCCGCAAGCGTTAGCTATTCGTCAGTGGGGCACCTGTCCCCTTGGGTGTGTGATAAACGAGTGAAGAAGTGTCCGAGAGTGTGTGTGTGTGTGTGAGTGTTGGATAATCACTTCACTTAAGCAGCGGAGATGGGCAAAATCTCCGGAAGTCACTGTCTCGTCCTTGGCTGCCGTAACCGGCAGCTGCTCAACCAGGCCAACACGCGTTCCTACTTCCGCTTTCCGCGAGATGCCGACCTGTAAGTAGTAGCTAGTGCTGAAGTCCCACACTCCGTATCTGGGTTCTGCGCCGCAGTGTTCTTCAGATCTCCCAAGAATATTCAGTGTCGTTCAAGGTTTTTAGAGCTGCCTTTAATCTCTGTCCGGGCATGCTGAGTGAGATATCAGGTTAAATGAATTAAAGGACCCGTATCTTGGCCTCTTCCGTAATATTCTTCAGTTTCCCGAAGAATATCAGTATTATTCAAGGATTTTGGAGTTGCATTTCCAAATCTGGGTCTGTGTACAGGTTGAATGAATAAAAGAACATCCAAAAATCGGTACTTCAGACCGACTAAAGGCGACCGGATGCGTCAGCCAGTCGCAACCCCACGACCGTCGATGGCCGGATGTGAGCGAGTTTTGCTTCTTCATCCACTCCTTCCCTCCTTCCTTTTTCCGGGCCGGGACTTGCTTCCAGCCTGGTCGGGATCAGCTCACCCCGGCAACAACCGAATGGATGAATTTCCACCTGGCAGTCGGCCTGACGATGTTCGGGATGTAAAGGGAAGCGCTAGGGCCGGCCGTACCAGCCCGGTACGGGTAGGTCTCCGGCTTTCCCAAATCCCAAAACAAAAACAAAAAAACAAGCGACCGAAACGTACGGTGCAAGTCCTTTCCCTCTGCGCTGTGAAGGCCCCGAACATCTAAGGGGTGGTTGTCCAGCAGGCACCACAAAGGGGCCGATTGGGTAGCGGAACACACACACACGCAACAACTGGCATGCAAGAAAGAAAACGGTATCCCGAACCGATGATCCTTGGTGTGGCCCTGCGGCGAAGAAAGTGGAAAACGGGAAGGGGACGACGCTGGCACGCTGGCCCGTCCGTGGGGTGGGGGGAGGAGGTGCAGCAAGCAAAATGGAGGAAAGCCAAATACCAAGGGTGGAAATAAACGGACAAGGCGGGCGGCAACGGGACGGGCGCGCGCGCGGCGGAGGCTGGCGAAACGAGCCGAAAGGAGGTTGGAAAAAGGACCATCTGCCGTCATCATCGCCGGGCCCGACGTCGTCGTCGTCGTCGTGGTTGAAGTTTCGTAGCCGTCGCACCGGCATATGGGCATGGGCACTTGGGTCTTGGAGTTCCTCCCTCTCTTCCAAAGGGCTCACGGACTGACGGAGTTTTTTTTTTTTGTTTTGGTGTGTGTTGGTTTTCGGTTTTGCCGACCCGCTTCGCTGCTGGTGGTGCTGCTATTGATGTTACCGTACCGTCCTCTTGTTGTGGGCCTTTTTTTTTGTTTTTGGGACACAGAAAACGCTCGCCCGCCGGTGCTGGTGGAAAGCGAACCCATCCGTTCCTCCCCCGGGTGTACACCCGGCCGCACGCTCGATTGGGTCACCTTCAACCCAGCGCACAACGCTTGGGCAATCGGTTCGGTTTTTGGGCTTTTCTCGGGGACTTTTGCGTGTGTGTGTGTGTGGTAGTGCCGTTCCACGCGGGGTGTGTAACCGTGCTTCCCGTCCCCACCCGGTCGCCATGATGATGAAACCCATCGGACGGACGGAGGCCTTGGGAATGCTTTCCCCGTGGATTTTGAGCTGATGTGTGTCTTTGTGTGTTTGTGTTCCGGTGGCCATCGTTTCGAGGGGTGAAATACCCAACTCGATGATTGCTTCTGAGCTGTCCACCTCTCTCTCTCTCTCTCGCGCGGCGGTACGTTGGTTTCAATTTATACGCTGGCAGCTGCGTGGCGTTTGCGAAGTTTTCGACGATGTGGTGCTCCGCATCAAGCGCGTGGGATGGCTTGGGTTTCCCTGCCGAACGGTTCACTGACGGCCATTCCAAATTCTAACCAACCGGCCAACCGGTGGGGATACAAGTCGTCCATTTTTTTTTTGTATTTGGTGCTTAAGAGCAGCAAAAAAAAAAAACTCTTTTGTTTGGAGGACGTTTTTTTTTTGGGAGTGTCCAGGGTGCGTGCTGGAAAAGGGATGCCATTTTAAAGAGGCGCTTGATCCGTTTTTTTGTGTGAAGGTAATGATTTCTGCTTTGACTACTATCGACCTAAAGTTGTTTAAAAATTCCCCAAACTGGATTGTTGTCCAGAGGGTGAGGAATTCTGGTCGAACTCCTTTGTGAAAGTGTGAGGAATTTTGGTCTAATCGCCTCCAAGCGCCTCCTGTTGATATCATCCCAATTTGCTCAATTGCTCACATCTAGAATCGATCATTCGAGATCGTCTAGGGGTGGATTTGGTCTGACGCTGGAACGCCTCCCAGTAGACCGGTGCGGTGACAGGTGCGGAAGACAGGATCGCATCCGAAAACCTTGCCGAACTGCCACGGTATGCTGCACACAGCTGGCAGCTGTACGAACAACAGGAGGAAAGGAGGGCCGAGAGAGCAAAAAAAAAAACCAACCAAAACCCCCCCCCCCAAAACTGTGCTCGGCGTGGATAAAATCAACCGACCGGACGAACTTGGCTCTCGGGGCGGTCGGTTGCTAGCTGCCTGCACTGGTGGTTGCTGCTGCTGGGCTGCGCGCTAGTGTGCGTTAGCCGCCCGATGGTGATGATCACTGCCAGCCAACTTCCTGCCCTGTCCCGCGGCGCTTCCGCCCCGCCCGCACCGCGTGCACGACGAAACTTGACCGACCGACCGCCGCCGCCGTTGGCATCATCATCATCCCCCCCGTCATTTGCTGCTGCTGCCCAGTGGCTGCGCGATCGCAACGACAGTGTCGCGCTGTGTGCGGTGCCGTGTACCGCGGACACTCGGTGTGTTGGTGTGCATCCGGCAATGATGATGATGATGGTCGCTCTCCGGGTTGTGCGCGGCGCACGACTAGCAGCTTGGGTGTTGTTGCACGCGCATCCGCTAACACAGAAACCGCTCGACAAAAAAAAAACCCCGCGCAGAAGCGGAAGAGCGGAAAGGGTGCGGGCGGGTGAGCGAGGGTGGTGCCTCACATCCTCCCCGTCCGAGTTTCCTTTGCGCCTACAGAGACAGTGAAGCGCGGAGGGCTATATGGTAGGTGGTTTTTCCCAATCAACGCAATGTTTTCGCTTTCGGTCGGCGGGACCGCAGGAACTTGCTGATGATGGCGATGGCGATGATGATGATGGTGTGCCGCATCACCAGCAGCGCGACAAATGACACGGACAAATGAGTAAAGGGGGGGAGGAGGAAGGTAAGCGTTACGGAAGCAGTGGGAGAGGTGGGAGGGGGGGTTGGGAGGTAGTCGACGGTGAGCGGACGGTACCACCATCACGAAACCGCGCTCCGGTTCGCTCGAATCGAACTCGAGAATCCACATCCATTCGTAATCGCCCGCCGCAACCCCCCCCCCCCCCCTCCCCCTCCCCTTCCTCTCCCCCCTCCTGCCCCCCACAAACAACAGTGCCGTCCGTCCGCCTTCATCATCGGTAGCTGATATCACGCGTTTAACACTCCTCCCTCCCCCTCCTCCCCCCCCCCCCCCTCCCCTCACCCCTCTCCATCCAGCTCCAGTGCGCTCCATCCAGCGCTTGAAGTGGATCTGGCAGTAGCGGCAGTGCCTCACAAACAACCAGCTAACCACACATTCCCAAGTTCGCCGCGCCGGCACTGCGATCGAGCGGGCGATGTTGTTGTTGGTCGCTTGCCAACTCCAACCGGGCGCGAGTGCGAGCGAGAGGGCAAGCGAGCACCAGTGCGTGCACCAGTGTACGCTCACAGAGCGGTCGCCGTACGCCACCAGCTCCAGCTCCCGCACGAGGGTCGGGAGGGGCAACGAAGCAACAGGGGGAAGGGTGATGGAGGCAGCACGTTTTGGAGCCATCGGCGAGAAAAAAAAAACCTTTATGAGGGTGCCCTACTGGCACGGAGCTCTACGTGTGTGTGTGTGTGTGTGTGTGCCGCGCACGTCGCTTTGGAACTTCCCAGCGAGAAGCCCCACGAAACGGTGGTGGTGCTGTTGGACGGAAGCGAATTCGGGGCGTTGAGAGGGAAGGGTGACGGTGGGGGGTGGCAAGGGCGAGATCAGTACACCAACAACGACACACTGCTGCGCGAGGCGATGGCAGTTCGATGGGGAGGTGGCTGGAAACGGTTTTGCCCCAGTGCAGCAGTTAAGTACACGGCGTGCTCACGTGTGGTGGTTGGGGAGGGGGGGAATGGGGGGGGAGTACGAAAAACTTACCGGAGGAGTCGCTTGTCCACAGCTCCATCACCCGCGCCGCACACTGTTGATGACTTCTGACCGTGGGCCCTGTAGCAAGGCCATCGGGGGGGCATATCGGGGGCTTCAGCTAGCATCAGAACACCATTCGGGCCGACGTTAGTTTACTGGGTGGAGGAGTGATCCCACTGGAGGAGATCCAAAAAAAAAACCACCCCCCTGATGATGATAATAACACTAGCTCACTGATGAGGCTTGTTTTTTTTTTTGGCCAAAAATGCCTACAATTCTACCTCATTCGGCACGATCATCATACGGTTCACAAGCGTCGCCAGAGCAACGGTGCCTGATCCGGTTTTTTATTCGCTGGCCACCGTATCAGCAAACGATGCGTTATCACACGTACACCCCGCCGTTTGATTGTGTGCCATCCCGTACACGAGTGCCAAAAACACGAGCCCGTTGTGGCGGACTTTCGGCCACCCTTTGCTCATTTTCCCCTCCAGCTGTGGGGTGACTGGGGTTACGGGTACGGGGCGGGAAGCGCCGTGGACGGAAGGCAGTTTTTTTTTTTTTGTTTGGGTTGCCCTGTTGCTTATCGGATCGGTTTGGTGGAGTATTGAGTATCGCACATTGCAAAACTCACCGTCACTTCCAGGAAAAGCTTACGATCTTTATCGGAGCCGTGCCGTTCCGGGAAACCTTTGGCGCGCAGGGTCTTATACCTGGCGAGGTCTCCGGGTTTCCCTTTGCCGCAGTAAAGCGTTAGCCGGGGGCCCGGTCGTGGCTATGTTTGGAGTTTTGTTGGGTTAGGGATAAATCGAATGAATCATGGTCCGAAAATGGGGTAGATCGGCGCTATAAGCCAGTTTTTTTGTATGCGTTTTGACGTTTCCAGGCTTGTGCGCTTACAGCTCGCCATATAAATGGCAAGCCAAGTTAAGCCTAGGAAAGAAGGATTAGATTGGTTTCTCGATGAAAGTACCCAAGGACCCAAAACCCAAACTCGACAAATGTCAAAACAAAAAAAATTGCTAGCTGATCTGAGCCAGGTTAGGCCATGTTTCCCGTGTGCGAGAAATGTAAACAATTTTATTTTTAACAAAAACAACTGAAAATGGATTATTTTATTGATCAGACTTGTATATTATTTCAAATGCATTGAAATTAAAATTAAATTTCTAAACTTTAATCGATTTTTCTCAAATTTTAGTTTACAAAAATGATCCCTTGTGTCATTCTTTATGTCAAAATACTGTGTCATTTACGAATCTGTACAGAATGATACAGCCCGGTACCTGGATTATTTGGCAGAAACAGGCTTTAGGCTTAAGCTTTCTAACTTTTGGTATGATCTACCCCAATATTGGAGCCCCCCGGCACGCCTTTTCGGGGTGCCTTGCTTTCCGTTACAAATTCCTCAACGGGTGCACCCGGGACGGTCAGTTCGTTTATCTCGGCA
The DNA here is from genome assembly GCF_943734725.1 of Anopheles marshallii. Lineage (NCBI taxonomy): Eukaryota > Metazoa > Arthropoda > Insecta > Diptera > Culicidae > Anopheles > Anopheles marshallii. Next base: position 63,354,153 of record NC_071327.1, read on the forward strand.
ATCCGTAACGCTTCACGGAATCAATTACCCCCCACACAGTAACAGCCCAATACCATCACCATAATCCAATGGGTTTGTGTGCATCCCACCGGTGGTTTATTATCGTCTGACCGAAGGGGTAGGGTTTTCTAACGTCCGCCGTGCGGCGGAACCCGCGGACAGTTTTATGTGTGTGCCCCTAAGATTCATTGGTGGGACGTGCCGTGTTGAGCATTTGCCAATTGCTAATGCCCCCTCCGGGTCCCATCCTCCTGGCGGATGGCGGGTTGGTAGGAAGATGACTCAGACGCACGTTCCGATCCCACGCACCCCCGGACGACCATTTTCCCAACTATTGGCTGTGGTGTGGGACCCGATCGGGGTGATTAATACTTTGCCTATGGGCCCGTACGGTCTTCGCCTGTATACATCCCGGCCTTTTTTTTTGAGGAGGGCCCTTAAAATAGGGTGTTTAATCGCGCCATCTTTACGAGCAAACAAGCCAACCCCAAAGGGAAAGGTGAAGGTCAGCTGGAGAGTTTGGGCAATTGGAAGAATCCGCCGCAGTACAATGTTGCGCGTTGAGTCACTTCATACACGGACCGCAAAAGACATCAACCTCGCCACGTTGATAAGCATTATCTGTGGGGTTTTGCGTGCACGGACTCGAATGCTGCCAATCTTTCGTGATGGATCGGCGAAGTAATGCAACAAAACTCGCCCGGCAAAATTGTGTCGAAAACGTCACAGTGTCACGATGCCGGGGGAAAATGCGAGTTTGCGAAAGCCTTCTCCAGAGCAGGAGAAGGAGACAACATCCTGCACGCATTCCCTTTGCGAAAGGTAGCCCTTCACGGGCCCAAGAGGAGAGGATCGATTAAACTTCAGCTGCTGGTGGCTACGGACAGGTGTTGCTGAGCTCTCGGTCCCCTCTTGGGGGGGGAGGAGGAACCTTCAGGCTACGGAGAAGGAGGAGGAGGAGGAGGAGGAGTAGGTAAAGAAACCCAACGACTTGCCTACGTGCCCTTTCGGTGTTACGCGCGACGAAGCCCCGGCAAGGCGATGGTTCGCCGTTCGCCACGTCGCCCTGGTGCCAGCTGGCAAGCAACGAGATGAGACCCACTGCATTCCCCTTTGGTGGTGGTGGTGGTACGTAAATTGAAGATAGCGAACCAAACGCACCATCGACCAAACGCACCCCGACATATGTCGTCCGAGCGCTTTACTGGTGCACAGCGGGCAGAAACGAAACCCTGCAGCCCCGGTCTCGGTTAACTTGCTCCGCTTAAAGCTTGATGTTCGTTTGCGGCAGGACGTTTTTTCAACACCCCCTCCCCCCACCGGTGGTTTCTTGTGGCGTTGCTTTGGGGTAGCCTTGCCCAGGAAAGCCCAGCTATCAACCTTCTGCGTGGTAAATAGGGGTCGATTTGGAGAGTTTTGTACCCCCTGGTTTATGTCTTGCTTGGGAAGTCCTGGCACACCCGCCGGTACTGGCTCGGCGACTTGGCATTGGCTGACGATCTGAAAGAGCGCAACCGAGCGGGAGAGAGAGACAAACTCCAATAATAATCAACGAAGCATGAGCAGCGAGGGGGTTAATCAGAAGCTGGCTGGCATGCACTGCTGCTGGTGGACAACGCAAAGGGAAGGTTTTCTCCATGGGCATGAACTGACGACAGCTGCCGTGCCGGTTGCCTCTTGGTGTGCGTGCCCGCACATGCCGGGGAGCGAGAACGTTCGGTAAGGGGGCTGCCAAGCACGAAAGATGATGCACCGGGGACGGGCATCACACCGGGCGCAAGAAGTTTGCTTAAAACGAAAGACGAAAATGAAGAACCGCCGCCGAACAAAAAACACAGCACAGCCGCCACTCCAACAACACGGGCATGCTGCAACGCCGGACGACAACCGACCGAGTGGGGGTTGGGTTGGGAAGGGTAGGGCGCATGGCTCAGTGCGCATGTGTGTGGTACAACCGCGATCGAGGAGGATCGCCGGCCACCGCGAGAAAAATGAAACCTTCACCAACGCACCACGCGCCCGTCCGCCGCATCGCACCTTCCCTTGCGATCGCTGCGCACACGGCGATGGATCGCGCGAATGTCCGGCCGGTTTTGTCCTTCATCGATTCCGTGGCACACGGCCACACACTGGTGATGTATTTGGAGAGCCTTTTTTTTAATGTTTTGGAGTGGAGCGACTCGCACGAGGAGAAACCTTGAACTGTGCGGGCAGGAATTTCGTCCGGTTGTGGAGCCGAAAAAGATTTTCGGATCGTGGAGCATTGCATCCCCGATCATCTACCGAGCACACAATCCTCACAGACGAGTCACCAACTCCGAGGCCAGGGTTTTCGGGTGTGTGCGGAGCATCCTCTGGAGCATCTTCGGTGGAAGGTATTGGTGATGTATAGGCCGCACCGCGACGCAAACCGCGTCCAGTTTCGTGTTCCGAGATGGCGAGCGCTGTACGGCGGGTCTCCCCCTGTCACGAGCCGCACATACACCACGGTCGCCCGCATCGCGAAGGGGGGGGGGGGCTGGGCGTTCCAACGATTTTTCTTATCGGTCGCCAGGTCCGAACGTTCCCGGACGTGCGCAGCAATCACCGCCCCGTCTGTGTATGTGAGCTTATTCCCCTCGCTTGTTGTTTCTGCGATTCCTCCCCCCTCCCGGCCCGGGTTGTTATATCTCCCCTGTAACGGGGTGGGAAGGTCCGGCAATTGGTGGCGACGGTGTGCTCGACGGTCCGTAATCGCCTGTTCGAAACCGAAAACCCACCCAAAACATTGCCCATTCCCTTCTGCACCCGGCGCGCGCTGTGTGGGAGAGAAGAAGCCACAATGCGCCGCTACCCATCGCCCCCCCCCCCCCCCCATCAACCCAGCGTTCCGCCCCCCGAACGGTGTGTGGCGTGTGACGGCGGCTGCTACCCCAATCGAGCCAACGCTGCGACCCTGGTGTGTGCTGTTCGCTCGGGTTCGGCCACTCTTGTTTGGCTCGCTGGGTAACGGCGTGGGGTGTCAGTTTCGGTGTGTGGCATTCGCTTTTTTTTTTCTTCTGCCACTGGTTGCCACCAGTTCGCTTCACACCAACCCTCCGCCTGCAGCAGCCGCGCTAACTGTGTCGCGCTTGTAACCGCCCGTGTGACGCGACCCCAACCCCCTTCGGCCCGTCGTAGTCCCCTTTGGGGGGTTTATTTTTTTGCTGCTGCCGCTGCCGCCTTGTGGCTGTGTAACATCATTGGCAAACTGTGCAGCGCGCGCACAGTGCACAGGCCCAGGCCCAGGCAGAGAACCGTCGTCCGTCATCGTCGGTCATTGTGCCCCATTCCGAGCAATCACCAACCCGTAACCCCAGCCCTCTCCCACCTCCCCCCTCCCTTCAGTTCCATTCCACTTCCAGCTGCGCCTTCTTCTCCCCCCCCCCCCACCACCCCCCTCCTTTCCCAACAACACCCGTGCAGCGATCGAGAGCTCGTGCGCTCGTGCGTTAGTACATTCGGTCGGTGGCGACTTTTGCCCGCTGTGTGGTGCGCTGTTTGGCGTCATTGTCGCACCGCGCGGTACTCGTCGCTAGCCAAAGCGAATCGAACCCCCTTCCACCCCCCCCACGAGTGCCCGAGAGAGCTCGCTGGGTGTGTGCGGCTGTATGTGTGATGTTGGATTTTTTCATTGGCGATGATTACGACATTCTTTTCACTCAACTCTCGGCGACACGAGCCAACGCGAGAAGATCCCTAGCGGTAGTGATTACCGCCCAGGGTTCGACCCAACCTCGGTCCAACTCGATCGCGCACACCAGGTTTCGCGTTGAACACTCGTCCACACGCACAGACGCACGGTGGCCGGACGTGGTAACTAGAAATTCTGGGATGCGCACTCGTCTAGACGACTCTCGCAGGGGTTGGCCTTGGTAAAGCTTCCGAAGCACCCTGGAGCAGCTCGGGAATCTGGGAGTTACCGTACCGCTGCTAATTGCTCACTCGTCGCACTCTACCTGTCCTGATTCCCGGATTGCAACCAGGGTAGATGGTCTTCCATCTACTCCCTGATACCAGGGTAGATGGTCTTCCACAGCGTGATCAATAGGTTGGAATACAATTTCAAACTGTTGCTGGGTTTTTGCTATTCGAAGCTATGTTTCTATGGAACGATTACAACATCTCTTTAGAAGAAAAAAACCCAATACTTCGAATTCCTTCACGAGCTAGCTCCCGTGTTGATCGAGCCAGAAGCAAGCGACCAGCTCGACTCGTCCAAGATTCGAGAACGATCGCCTTGAGCTGGTGCAAATCGATGCCCTAGAATACGTTGAGAACCGACATCATACAGGAAAACAAACAAAAAGTCGTTAGAATTCAAAACCGGGGAGCTGGGAGTTCACAAAGTTGTGTCCAAAAACGTCGGCTAAATCGTTGAGAAACAAGGTTTGGACTAGATTCTCGGTTGTTCTGATGCACCGTCCAGCAGGAACACGTAGTTCTCATCTCCTTGGAGGTTTTAAAGTCTAGAGACAACAACCTTCGGCGTTGTTTTTCCAAGAATACCAAGCGGGATGTCCGCGTTTTGGAGACCATCACCTTCAAAACATTACGGACGATGCATTTGGGGAAGCGTGGGATGGATCGTATGGGATTAAGAAATGATATTCCGTGTCGGAGTCTATCCTTGTCTAAGAATATGAACTCCACAAGAACAACTCAGAATTTCAGAACAGAATATGCCGATTGGTAGCGGCGCCAGTGTTCACACGACAAGACCTTCCCAAAATCCCATCTAGACCAATCTTCCGGACAGGCCTCTCTGGACTTCTTGAGGTTGTCAGTGTGTAAATCACAATCTCCTAGATACGCCACAAACGAAGATTAGGTTTCTGGTGACATTAAAGTGCGTTGTACTCTTCTACTCTCTACTTGTACAAACTCCTCAATGATACTAATTCGTGTGTTAATTCCTCTCCGTTTGTTTGCTTCTCTTCCTTCCATGTCCGGCACGACCTGCAGCTGCAAGAAGTGGGTCGACTTTTGCAACCGTCCGGAGCTGTACAAAAAGTACGACGAGAACGGGCCCGAATATCTCTACAAAAGCTCCCGCATCTGCTCGGACCACTTCCAGCCGACGGATTTCAACAATCCCAACCTCTTCAGCCAAGGGTAAGTTCCTGCCAGCATCGCACGGGGTGGAATCCTTGGACGTGGTGCGCACCAAACAGGGATGCTTGGTCCGCGCTTAAGGTTTGAAGGGGAACCCCGCGAGGACCCAATGGGCAAGGGACCGATCCCGCCAGCAGGGAACCTTGGGTTTTTTCGTTGGAAAACCTTAGCTTTTTTTTGTCGTTTTGTGTACCAGATTGGTGTATTTTTGTTGCTGTTGTGTGTGTGCGTGTGTGCGTTAGCCTTCTCCGTCTTCACCGCACTCTCAGCATATGCGGGAGTTTCTTGCTCGCACACACACACACACCGCTCGTGGACCGGATTTGGTGTGGAACGATTACCGACGAGGGCGCTTGTACGGCGGCAACTGGACGAGGGCAACCGGACCTCTGATGACCGGACGCGGTTGGTAACGCTGATGACGATGACGGGGCGCTGATGATGCGTTGTGGACCTTTGGACCGGCTGCGTGGTGCTGCGCTTTCTGAACCGTCCACCGTGGAAGAAGACGAAAAACAAAAACACCACCTCGAGAAGGACGGTATTGCGCACATCTCGGTTTCGCTTGCCCTCCGGATCTTTCGAGCGGGGGGAGGAGGGGGTTGCTTATTCGCTGCAGCACCCAATGTGCTGTGGTGTGTGTGTGTGTGCGTAGTTGGCTCGGGGGTTTCTGAGTTTGCTGTTGCCATTGGTATTCCTTGGTCGGTGATCAAAATCCGATGGCCTTCTCGTGCGCGCTCGAAGGTACAGCGCTTCTGGGGCTTTTTAGTCGAGTTGGCAGAAATTCTCTAAAACCGCTCTATCTCCCCTTTTTAACCCAACGCATCCCCCCCTCCCCCGGCATGTGTATGGGGACTTGTCGGTACTGTTTTTTTGTCGTTGCCGTTACCAGTCCGCCTCATCAAGTAGGGGAACACTGTGCTGCGAAGACCCCTGCGAGTGATAAAACAGACCAACCGAGAGTGAACTGCGCCGGGCCAGCATGCGGCCCCCATATCGTGGTCGTTTGTGGTCTTGTGCGGAACCTTACAACAGTTTTGTTTTTTTTGGTTGGTTGGTGCCTTTCTTCTGTGCACTTCTCTTACCTCGCGCTAAGTGTTTATTTATTTGCTACCTGCCCCGTGTCTTCTTACGAGATGCTGCAACAAACCAGCAACAACAAAACAAAAAACACCCAATTCCTCCCCATAACCGCGAAGGGTATTCGGAGGAGACTGGTTTCGGTTTTTGCTCATCCTCCTCGGAAGACGCAGACTCCCTCCGCGTACTGTTATTTTTTTTTCTGGTTGGTGGACCACAACGAACAAAAAAAAAAAACCGACACACCTTCATTCGGTGTCGGTCACTCGGTGAGAGAAGGCATGAAGGTACACCCGATCGGTCGCCGTGGTCGTCGCAAAAATCGTCGACACTTCCCAACACACATGCCCAAGTGCCGTCAACACGGGCCGCCTCTACCACTCATCATTATCTCCCGGAGGTGTATCGATGCGTGGAGGGGGAGGGGGGAGGGGGGGGGGGTCTGTATAGGTGGAGGACGCACCAGTTCGCTCCCCCAAAAAAGTCACACCGAAGAAAAGATGTGTGTGGGGATTTCTTTTTCTTCCACCGTTCAGGTGGAGCTTCACCGCCGTTCAGCACTGGGTCGCAGTTGATGATGTTGACGTCGCCGCCGTCATCTCCGCCGGGCGTAACGCGCGTGCACACCGCTGTGGCGAGATCAGCCAGTGGTGGTGAGGTGCCCAACCAAAAGAATAAGAAAACGGTGCGCGCAAGGGAAGAAAAAAAAAAGCACGGCAAGGCACAACGCGCGCATATCGACAGCCCAGCGACAGGCAGACCGGCAGAGGGCAGGTGTGTTAGTGGAGGAAGCACCTTACCACCAAAAAAAAAAAACGAAACGAGCTGGCATGCTCTGGGAGTGGTGGCAAGAATAAGAGAGACCGTGAGCGCCCGCTCGTCCCGCCAACGCCCCGCTGGTCTTCCATATGCCAATGAAAATAACTTACCGCGGTTAGCGCGGCGGCACCGGATCATTGGCGATAGGTTCCATTCGACGCAACTCCAACCCCCGGGATTGAGAGGGGAGAGGGAGGTTTGAGGGTTTTTTTTTCGTCGTAAAATAACTTCGTGTGTAGGGAACGAATTTGGAGGCACTCGGTGCGCGACCCGTCCGAACCGACCGGTCCGATGGGCGAAGGAGAACTTAATGGTAATCGATTTCCTTGACTCTTTCTTGAACCCACCCCGCCTGCCGCCTGCCCACGGGAGTGGAGTTGCAGTGCCGGGTAGGGGGTTTGTCTCTATCCCGGGTGCTTCACTGCCTTCGCCTGTTGGCAGGGGTGAGGATGTTTACCGGCGAGAGACTAATTTACTCGACCTCACCGGACGGGTGTGCGGGCCAGTACCTCGAGAAGTGTGTTCGGCTGCGGGGAGGAAAAAAAGTTCGTATCCCTACAATGATAAGGAAGAAGTACCTTGATGTCCCTTTTTTCCGGTGCCTTCGTTTGCACCGGAGTTCAAATTACAGGGTTTCACGATTGAGGGGATATTGCGAGCTCGCCTTACGGAATAAACAAACAAACAAACAAATAAGACACAACAAACAAACAAATAAAGCATAAACGTATAAGATCAACCGAAAGATTGATAGTGAAACAAACAAACAAAACTTTACTGAATCGCACAAAATTAGATATGGAATCGCTTGCACAATTTAGTGAATGGTGTTTACGTATAGGCGGGTTCAAGAGTTCACATATGAGATATAAAATTTTGTACAAATTATGTATAGAACATTAATTAAAAATTAGTTTATACTGTTAAACAAATACTTTTACTTGATTTCCAACGAATTTAATCCTCAAAAATTCATTTTATATCTCAACTCTTGAACCCATCGATGTATAAATCGACAACTGATATTCCATTCGCCAAACAGTGCACGCGATTCCGTATGAGATTTTTTGTGCATCAGTAAAGTGTTTCACTATCAATGTTGCCGTTTATCTTATTGCTCGATTCAGTAAGCTGGGCTCGCCATATCCTATCTATTGTAAAAACCCTGCAACCTTCCTGTTGGCCGGGAGGGTTTTCGCCCCCGGACTGCAAAGGAAGGCAGCACCCACGCACCAACTCTCGGAACGCAGTGAATTTCTTGTGGAACTTTTTGCCAGTTTGCCAGTTATTCTCCCTCTCCCTCCACCACCCTTTGCGGAGTACGGATCCGCATCCGTGTTTTTTTTTTTTTCGGCACAAAAACCCTGTCTTCCCATGCGGCGGGTTTTTTTTTCGCACTTCACCGGCAAACCGTTGTTCGGCTTTTGTGACGCAGGGTACCGTCGAAAAGCGTGTACAGTTCTACCTTTGCGCGTCAATGTCAAATCGGTTGTCCCCTAAAGAGCCTCGGTCTCTCGGCAGCGTTCTCTTCAACGCATCCGCCAAAGACGAACCCCCCCCCCCCCTTCCCTCCTCCACCACCCTCCCGTGATTTCAACTCCAGGTATCTGTGTAACTTGGCTTGACACACACACGCGGACAATACCGCGCGGCGAACCCTGCTGGCCTCGAACCTCGCGCGCACACACTCCCAAAGCGCAGAAGGTGTGCGAGCGCGCTCACTTTGCCACCACCGGGGGCCCAGGTCGACCCGAAGCCGAAGGATTTGAAGGTTGGTTGGCTGGTTGGCACCGGTTTCGCTTCGGTTCTTCCAACACGGGCATTGCCAACGTACCCTTTTCGACACTGTTCCTTTACCTGCGCTCGCTTACACACGCTCGGCATCTCCCTCTCTCTCTCTCTCGTTCGGTTTGGCTTCCTACCTGAAGTTAGTGATGGCCTCCGCTTTACCCAACGGTCATACCGGTGTGCCTCCGGTAGGCTCAAATCGATACCGAAAACTCGGCGCTGCGTGACACAACAGGCAGGCAAGCCGTGGTGCGCGCGTGTGTTGGAGAGTCCGACGGTATTGTACGTTGGTCACCTGGTCCATCCGCCGCTTCGGTGGGTCTATCGGGAACGGACGCGTTCGCACATAGTTGCCATTCGCCCGAGATGCCTGTGCGTGTGTCCTCTATCTATCATTCACGTGGTACCCCTTCGGACCATCGTTTTTCATCCTTGGTATATTCTTCAAGCTCGGTTTTTTTTGCCTTCTACTCAGCTTCATTTCTTCTCGGGTGTTTTTTTTTTTTATTTTGTTGGTCTCCGGGCAAGTCGACTGCTGAGGAGATCCGGGAGAGTTTTCGGTAGTGCAAGAAGCGAAACAAACAAACAAACAAACAAAAAAACACTTTAACATAACCAACTAGCAGCAAAAATCCTAACGACGTTTCTTCTTCTTCTTCTTTTTGTTTCTTTCATTTTTCTCACACCTCGCGCACCCCCAAAATGGCCTCGCATTGTGGCGGATGATGATGTCCTTTGTCTTGGCATGGATGGACACAAAAAAACACCGAAACCAAAAACCCGGTATGGAAACGACGAATTTTTGATGGCTGGGCCCACATTGGTGAACTGACGTCATGGCGCGAACTGCGTCCCCAATCGTGTGTATCCGGTGGGGACTGACAAAATCTGGCACGAACGCTCATTAACACCTTGCCGCGGTTCGTCGTTCTCGGCTGCATTAAACCGTGTGTGTTTTTTTGTGTACTGTTGTTGTAGGCTCAAGAAAGGCTCTATTCCCTCGGTAAACCCAGCGAGCCACGAAACGAAACCGAACGGTGGCAATGGCGGTACTGGGGGTGGTGGTGGTGGCGGAAGTGGCAGCAGCAACGGCGCCGGCTCACCGATCGATGAGAAGCTGCTATCGGCCGTGGCCTCGATCCCGAATCTACACCCCAACCTGTCGCTCATGATGGCGGCGGTCGCTGCCGCGGCCCAGTCCCAGTCGAACGCCAACCACCTGCTCAGCAGTCTACCGAACCTCAAACGATCCGTCGCGGCCATGAGCGGTGGCACCATGGTGGCAGCGAGTCAGGCGGGCGGCGGCACCACCACCACAACGCCCGTTTCGTCGAAGCGCAACCGGGCGGTGCCGCCACTGGCCGCACCGACCGGTGCACTTGCCAACCTCATCCAGCGCCAGCAACAAATTAAGGAGCAGCAGCTGAAGGACCAGCAGCGGAAGGCGGCCGCCCTTGCTGCCGGTGGACTCGTCAACGGGCAGGTGTCAATCACGCCGGCCATCATCGGTGCCGTTACGTCACCGAACAGCAGCAACAATGGTCCGATCTCGCTGGTGACGACGAAGAAATCCAGTGCCAACAGCCACAACAACAATAATAACAACAACGCGACCAATCACAACCACAACCACCACGGCAAGCTGAACAGCAGCAGCGGGCGTGTAGGGCGATTAGACCAGCAGCATCGGGACCATAGCGAGTATGGGTTGAACATGGTCGACATGGATATGACCGGTGGAGGTAGGTTCCCGGCAGTTGACCAGCGGCGTGATTTGTTATCACAGAACAATTCCCGTTTATTGCGAAATCCGCGTACCCTGTACGTAGTACCGTAGCATCTAAGCGTTTCGTGGAACGATTATAGCGCATGGACTGAATCATTGAGCCCTGCGAAGATCTACGGTTGTAGTAGCACTCGCACATGGAAATTGAGCTACAATATTAGCGGAGATATCTATGGGTTCCCCTCGGCAGCAGCATAAATGTTAAGCTGGTGAGAATTAATGCACGCAATCAGTCAGGCTACGGGTGCCAGATAACTGGCTAGATTACGTACGTATATGGTGGCTTTGGTTTCCGATCGACTAAACGACCGTTGTCACCATCAAGGTCAGGCGCGCTATGTGTGTGCCATTTCAACATCGCATCTAAACAGCGCCACGCTCCAAACAACACACAGCCACTAATGAAGCTGGCGACTCCACCGCTACCATCGGTGCACCACCGAGTTCCCGGAGACTTCTTCGTGCCTCCACATACGCCGAAGATCACTTCGCTGAAAGCTTCGATGCTTCGTTCTTCTTTTTTACGCCTCACTGGCGGGGGAAGATATGTGAGGTCTTCGGGATGTTTTTTTGTTCACCTCCGCAACTGGTGTACAACCGCGTCGGACACGGAGCAACTCCACTGCAGTAACTGCGCCAATCAGAAGAAGATGTACGCGTTTTTGCACGTTTCTGCTGCTTGTGTGTCGGCCTCTTCTGTGTTTATGCGCGGGGAAAACCCCGTGATCGTGATAATGGTTCCGTGCGTCGAATGTCACGGATGGGAGGTGAAGTGAGCGCACGACGGGGATGGTGACGAGGACGAGAAGCAGAAAATGGAGGAATGGATTTGGAACTCAAAAGCTCCGAGGTGTGTGTTGTGATCATTAGTGGTTCAGATCCTTCATGGTGAAGAGATGATCCAAGGAAGTTGTTGCATTGTTGAGATATCTCGTCTTCTTTATCGGCGCAACCACCTCAGGAGATCAAGAGAGGCCTGCCCCATTTCTGGCTTTCTTTGACTTTATTTACCCCTTAGTACCGGTTGGGATTTTGGTCCGGTCCTGTCCTGTGAAGACTCGCGCAGCTACCAAATACACCACCGAGCCGGTTCAATTGTTGAGAGATATCTCGTAGTAATCTTGTAGTGGGTCACTCAGTCACTGATTGTGGAAGTAATGGAAGTACTCGAAATATCCAACAATGTAATACATTAAATACAGTCAAGTCTCTTTAACCTGCTGCAGGGACCGCTATCTTGCAGCTTTGGGAAACAAACACAATGGAATGGTTTACCATTTATATATGCCAAAAGTCTTCAATCATACTCTGTAAACGTAGCGATTACGAGCTGTCATTGGCAACCCCCAAAACACGACTACTTTAGAGAGTCATTGGTGTACAAACATCATGTGCATCTTAGAGAAAGTGATGTTAAGGAAACTTTACGGCTTTGAGAGACATACAATGTATTTTATATGAAGGGATTGTCAAAAATGTTCATCTTAAGGAGATTTGCTATCTTTGAGAGATTTTACCTTAGGGAGACTTGACTGTATTTAAATTTATTTTTTAAGAACACTGTCTCCTGTTATCGAACGCGTGTACATCGGGTTACTGCTGATATTGGACATTGACATGAAGTTGCTTGCACTCCAACACAGATTTTCCCCACTTTGCAAGCAACTAGTGCGATGTCTCACGCGTCGTATAACTACCAAACACACTGGTGCGGTACTTCCATGTGCCCCTAAACGTATCCGGTCAATAATACACAAGGCCCCACGCAACCACCAAGGTCGCGTATATAGCATACTCCTTTGCTACTAACGTTCATTCACAAAAACGTGTACGATTTGTCTAGAGGAGCATAAATAGTGGATATAGGAGCCGGGTGTATCTACGGGAAGGGCGGGATTCTAATCGCTAACATCTGGCCGGTAGTATTGTTAAAGTGCGCGAGAAAGAGAGTGAGAGTGGACATTTTCTACATCATTTTCCTGTTTTTCACTGTGCGCTGTGTGTGTGTGTGAATTTTCTCAACCATGTGATAAACGAGCCGACCGAACGAAGCAGCGGCACAGAGAGAGAGAGAGAGAGAGAGAGAGCAGAAAGAAAAGCGCATGGTCGCTGGTGACATCGCCGCCTACGAGACGACGTTGTTCGGTTGTGTGTGCGCAAGTGTTCGTCAGAATTCTTTTAGGCCGAAGGTGAACTAGCTGTTCCAACTGTTGCGTTTTCCTGCCACGCAGGCGGACGCGCGGGTTCTTTAAACTCGAAGAGGAATTTTCTCTAAACTCTTTTGGCGGCCTCCCCCCCCCCCCCCCCCCCATGTGTGAGCGGTGGTTCGATATGCAGCAGTCAAATCGCCCCATTCAACACGTGGCCGGTGAGACGACGCCATGTGTGTGTGTGAAGGAGAAGATTTGAATTGAAAGATGCAAAGTTGAAATTCCACCTCCAACAGTGGAGATCCCTTCAAGGACGTGATCCGTTTCGCATGATCAGTCATCTTTCGGCAGAAGAAGCTTTCGTTTACGCGAAAGCAGAAGCTTGGTCGGTTTATTTCAATCCGCGGCTTTGTTTTATCAAAACATGACCTACATAAACAACAATGGCTCCCTTGCCACAAGTAGCGCGCCAGCAGACGGGACTGTGTGTGTGTGTGTTTTTTTTGTCTTTCTTTCTTTCCTCTCCTTTATCTGTCTAGTCGTTTGGGGTGTCGCCGGGGACGCGAAACCCCGGGAGACCATCCCGGCCCGGAGGAGTTCGGAAGGGAGGGCTCTGGGTAGCCACGCATGTGCAATCGCGTCTTGACACCCCAAAGTTGAAGTCGTCATCGTCCACCCTCCACCCCGCCGTTCCAGGCCGATCCCGATTTCATACACTGGTCCCGTCGTGTGAAGGGGGGTTGTGGGAATCCGAATGGACTCTCCGTTCTCTTTTTGTCGCTCTCTCGCTGTGATACAACCGTACGTATGTAGGTGTTGCACATCGGGTAAAAGAAGTCGTGCGATGTTACCACACCATATGCGGGACGGTTTCGCATCGCACCCATTAGCGATACGCCCGTGTCCATCCCTCGCCGAAGGGTGACAAAGGTGGCCAACCGTAGCGAGAGCGCGTGTGTGTTTGTGCGTCGTCTCCCGCGTGAGGCTTCCTTCTTACTCGCTGCGTTGTGCTGTGGATGTCGCTATGGCCGTCTGTACGGGGCCCGGTCAACCGGGTATGTATGTGAAGGTCACAAACAGTGGGACTCGTTTTAATCCTCCCACCTGACGTGAATGCAAATGCTGTATGTGTGTGTGTGTGTGTGTGATGCTGAATTGGAGAACCTTTTGCTTGAGAGTATTTGACCGGAGATACTGGTTGAATTTTCAAGTCATTTGTATGCATCGGTTTTGTATGATAACAGGTTAAAGCTCTGGTATGTAAATCTGATCTGAGCTTTAATTCTAAATCGGATTGGCCTGTTTTGGACTGATGCTGACTTCCATTCTAGGCCTTCGATTAGTAAGATGAGATCGATCCGATAAGGTCAAAAGTTAGTCCTAACCGAAATTGACGCACTACTGCAACTTCAAGTGCACTTCTCTTGGAAGTTTGACATCCAGAACTCGCATTGCTGACACAGTCTTATCAATGATGATATCCTGAAAATGTTTTCATGAAGGTTCTCGGAGGATTTTCGATCATTAAAAATCTGTCAAAACTCGGGAATTCGTCCCCGCCATGAAGACTCAGTAAGCTATTATTAGTCTTCTTCGAATGACCGGGGCTCTCGGTGGGACTTTGAAATTACTCATAGGTAAACAGTCAATTCTGCGTACGATATGTTCAAGAAGTCATCAAGTCAAACCTTGGCTACGGCCCGCAACTCATAATGTACTATTTGTTACTGATCCCACCAGCCTCTTAAAGTCACTCTGAGGGATTTTTTTAAACGGCCAGGGTTTTCTGTGGGACTTGAATTACTTATAGCTAAAGAGAGAATTCTCCGCTCGATAGGTTCAAGAAGTCATTAAATCAACCGTTGGCCCACAACTCATAATACACTATTTGTAACTGATCCCACCAGACTAATGTTAAAACGTGTGCTTCAAGAGATGCTTCTGCCAACTCCAATCCGCTTCTCGTGTACGTATTAGTCATAACCGTCCCTGATAACCGTCTTATCGTCTCTGCTTCTTCTCCGTTGGAAGGAGGGGGCGCAACATAACTACCTTTTTTTTTAATTAAAAACCCGTGCACGTGTTCATTCGGCAGACGACGCCTTTAAGCCGGGTGTTAATCTCTGTGTATTGTGATTATGGGCATTTGTTTTGATGTGCAGTGTGTGAGCGCAAAGGTCATCGCATGTATTTTTTTTACGACATTCTCGGCTGACCTAGAGCGGGACATGGTAGTGGTTTGGCGAAAAAAAAATAAATAGGTGCAGGGGGTGAAAAGAATGTTTGGGACAGAAACAGAAAACCTAAACGTCATACCACCCTCTCCACGTGGGGTGAAAGGTGTAGATGCGCGAGCATTATTGGAGCTTCTTTTAAAGTCCACATAACTCGATTTTATAAATGCATAAGGGGACACAAAGAGATGTGTGTGTGTGTGTGTGTGTGGGAGAGAGAGAAAAAAGAAAGAGATGAGGCGAAGAATGTATGCGAAAATAGAAAATACATGCGGTCGTGTGAAAGAAGTAAGAAAATACGGGACACACACGAGGCGCGCGGGGTGGCGTTTGCGCAGAAACAGCCACAACATTTGCACACGCACTTTTTTCTGCTTCTTACAGTTTATGCTCTTTCTCTCTCTTCTAACCGAAACTCGATTATACACATGTGCCAGTGTGTTTTCTACCACCTGTTCGGGGGGTAGTTTAGCTCTATCACTCTCACTCACTCTCTCTCTCTCTCTCGTTGTAGCATAAAGAAAATGAAAATAGTTCAAAACAAAACATGATCCCAGAGTAAAAAGGCCGCATGTGCTCGGTGTACGGTCTTATCAGATGGCAAACAAGGAGAGTGAACGCACACAACCCCACGTAACAGACGTCACCCCCTGGCTGTGTGTGTGCGTGGGGGGGAGGGTCTTTGTTGAATGAATGAAAGTGAAGTGGCGTCCTAAGACGACGACAGGCACAAATTGGCGAAAACACCACCATTGCCGATTGCCGGTAAACAAATGGAATCGAAATATGGAGCACAAAGGGGTTGACAGTCCCCACACCCGCTCGCCCTGCCTGAGGGAGGGCAATGGAGTGTTAGTATGACGTTGCCGGTTGTTTTGACGTGCGTGTGTACTACCTTTCTTTTTCCGATTGCACCGTTTGTATTGTGTCCCTGGCCTTTTCATGACACACATAATGCTAATGTATGTCCAACCACCACGGTTCAATACACTCTTCGCCGGTGGTGGGGTGAAGGGGAAGGGAGGAAGGGGGAGGGGTGGGGGTGAGATGAAAGGTGGCCGGTTTGTTGTGTGTGTCTTTTTTTTAATTCCTCAACACTCCCCACATCTATTGTTCTCTCACTCTCTCTTTCTCGCTCTTTCTTTTATTCGCTCTGGTTTGATTTATTTATTTTGAACCACAACATAAAACGAAAATGAAAGTATATGCAGTTGGCGCGTGCCCTTCTTTTTTTTTTTATTAATCAACAGCTTAAATTCTCTCCGCTTCAACACGCGGCCAGCATTGCTTAAGAGGCTAGGGCAGGAAAGAAACGCACGAGGCCCAAGAAAGAGACAGACGATGGTTCGTTGTGTTGTTTTGTTTTGATTCATGGGTTTCCCACTTTTATTACGCGTGGACTTTGCTACTCGTCTTTTACCTACTTTTGGTCCGCACTATGACGATTATCATCATTCATCACCACCATCATCGTCGTCGTGGTTTGGTGTTTGCTAATCAATTCTTCCGACCACGTGATTGTTTTGTTTTGTTTTCTCTTGCTTTGCTTGTTTTGTTTGCTACTTTTGCTCGTTCTTTTATGTTGCTTTTCTTTGCTTCTCTCACCTTTTCGTTCTACTTTGCTTCTTCTCGTTTGCTTTTCTTCTTTACTTACGTTTATTGTTTTTCATTACTTACTATACCCGGTTTTGTGGTTCTGTTTGAGAGTTTCACTTTTTTTCTTTTCGCTATTCCCTCTGTTGAATGGACCCTGTTGGGGTCTTGGTTCTATTCGCCTTGTACTTCATGTGCCAAGTCGCACCGCTAGACGTAACGTTCACGCGCGATGGTAAAAGCGGAGTGCAGAAGGGCACAAGTGTGGGCATCGTCGACACGTGACGTCGTTTTCCATACTGCTGCCCGATGCCATTCGGTGCCTTGGTCTAACTAATCACGATCAAGTCCACGGTCACTCGCCAGCAAACGGCAGCACCAGCGGTTTTAACACGCAAAGAGAACCGGTTTCTGTTTCTTCGCGCATTTGACCTTGACGGGGGTCGAAGGAAAGGGCATAATGGGTGACAGGGGGAGGGAGAAGTGCTCGTGGAAGGTGGCCGCGGGTGGGGAGTAGCATAACGGAGCGGCAATGTGTTTCCTTTTTCAATATTTCCAACAACCGCACCGTCGTTAGGAATGGTGGTGTCGGGTAGGTTAATATTAGCCATCGAATGCACCACCACCACACAAACGCACGCAGTCACTCGCTCAGCATTGGCCGAGCAAGTATGGTGCGCGAATTGCATCGAGCATAAAAACATGTTTCGCTGCTTTTTTTTTCCTATTCCTATCGCCGCAAATATTTCCTCCGTTCGTTCGCTCGGCGGGTAAACAAATACCGAAACGAAAACAGGTGGAAACCTGTTCTATTGCGGTGTTTACTATGCTTTGCTTTTAGAAAGGGAAAGAAAATGGAACAAAAATTGCATGTCCCCACACACACACACACACTCGATCACACCATTATGTAAGGAGGTTCCCTTTTCGAACGTGTACTACTGCTGCGCCCCGGTCACTTCAGTCACGATCGTTGTCAAGTCCGCGTTTTCTTAACTAACCGGAGGCAATTATCTGCCGATCGACCGATGTTGATTAAGCGTGGGAAATGCGAAAACCTCAGCTCAACTCAAGCTGTCTGCTTCCTTGGCGATGTTATCACACGGAGTCGCCTTTCTGTCGCGTTATCCGTCACCGCAAACATTGTCCAACCGCAACGAAAGCCCATTGACCCACGACATCTCGGCTGGGGCTGTTGCTTAGAAGAAAGCAAAAGAGCTGGAGCTGTGTTATCGGAAAGACTATTCCGGGAACTCGCCGAAAACCTTGACATTATGACGCGTGGTAATGAAGTGTGGAAGGCTGGGGGGAGGAGCAGGGGGGAGGGGGGGGGGATAGGCTGGAGATAATAAAATGACAGCGACCAATCAGCGGAATTTACGCCAAACGCTTCAAAACACACTGTCCCGCCGACGAAATGATGAAAAGGATCGATTTATTGACTTTCACGGGGTGTGTGGACACTTTGGGGCTACGATGATTCACCTCTTTCGCATTTCAAATTCCACCGACTTAAGGAGATCCAGAAAGGTAAAGGTTTCAATTCTGAAAGACATCGGAGCAGTTGGTTGAAGCCGTTTAATTGAAAGTCACAGTTATTGGAATTAATTCTTCCGTTTAAGATAACAACGATTTCACGCAACTTACGTACTTACTTATCAGACGCTTCGCGGTCTTGACCTGCTGCTGGAGTTCTCTTGTCTCGCTTATGGTGGAGCGCCGTCGTCTGCCTTTCTGGTAAACGTATGAACACTATCACTCCATCTCAATTTGGGCCTTCCACGCCTCTGCTGTCTCCATGTAGACGACCTAGAAGGACTTTACGGGTTGGGTAGTCCGGTGTCATTTTCATGACGTGACCAACCCACAGGAGCACGCCGAGTCTAATCCACTGTACGACAGTGAATTCGTCGTGCAGCTCGTCGAGCTCATCATTGTAGCAGCACCTCCAATGTCCTTCCACACATTTGGGACCCAAAAATCCTTCTGATCCATCTCCCTCCCGAAAGGCCGGCTAAGAGGGTTTCGTCAGTTCTGGACAAAGTCCATGTCTATATAGGTTCTACATAGCGACAGGTGTTTTAAGTAAAGAGGTTTCTTCAGACTGTAACAAGACCGGTGGACAGCCAGTTCTTCGGCGCATATCTCAACATCAATGTTGTCGTCGGTGCTGTCTTTTGACCGAAGATAGATGAAATTTTGGACGATTACGAAAGAGCGCTCCCCTATCTGAACGTTACACCTGTGTAAGCTAGGAATTGTTGGCAGGGCCGCTGGTGGTGCCACCATCTACTGAGGTTTGGGTTCCGTCCATAACAAGCACATGATTCCTATATCGAAGACACTTAAGCGTCTTCTTGAACAGCTAGTGTCCGAAGCTATCTAAAGCTCTAAAAGGACAGTTAAACGTGTTCTTGCCCGTTTCAATGTCTAATGTTGAAGCAAATAGTGAAGTGAACAGAAGATCTTCAAAGTTCTATCAAACTCTATCAGGCATTTGATCTTGTGCTGGTCCAACTTAGACTAGGATTCCGTAGTAGATCTTTGTAGCTCACACTATTTAAACCTGATTGAAAGATTGTTGCATCAAGTTCTCGATAGTTCAAGTTGATTGAAGGTCATCGCTAACCCATAAAGTCGTTACTGGCTGGTTCTCAAAACTATCGTGGCATATTCCATTTGACTAAAACCTCTTCTATCTTCCTTTTGTACCTCCAATCCACATCCAGAATCGTCCGAAGGTGACTCGAGCTATCAAAATTCGGCCGACGAAGACTACGCGTACCATCAGAAGCTGAAGGTTGCGAAGGTGGAGGCGGTCATACCACCGTCCCTCAAGTCGCAGCTCACGGTAACACCGGCCGGGACCAACCATCACAGCATCACCACCACCTCCACCCCGAACATCAACAACAACAGCATCCACAACGTGAACGCGAACGGTAGCGGCGTGGAGGAGATCAACATCGACTACAAGGAGAAGTACGAGCAAACGCTAAAGGAGCTGTTCGCCTGCCGGAAGATCGTGAAGAACCAGAACAAAGCGATCCAGCAGCAGCAGGGTGAGATCGATTTCCTGAACCAGCTGCTGAAGGAGAAATGATCCGAAATGGACAGCGGACGGTGCCGGATTGACCGTAACAATACCTGTGGTGCGAACGTGGACGGCAGTGTCCTGTTGGCCTGCTAGGGAATCTAAGGGTAAGCTAGGCACCGTTGTAGTTGCGTTGCCCACAAGCGGACAACAGTCTTTAGTTACCTTCTCTCATCATCACCTCGGGTTTCGATAAGTAAATTAGGACGAACACATTCCAACCGAATCCTTTCAAGAAGGTGGTGTGCGTGACACAGAAATAAAACAGATACTAGAATTAAACGGAAGGCGTGCGCGTGCGGTTGAGGTTAAGTAGTTAATATACCCCCTGCACCAGGTGTACATAGAAGCGATGGGGAGGGGGTTGGGAGGAGGGGTTGGGTAGAAGCGTTTTAGTAAGGTATGTGGGCATTTAGGGGATTAGCGGAAGAGAACCATGACACGTATGTGGTTCCGAAGGGTCCAGTTTGCTGTATGCATATGAGCCATAGGCGCTCGTTTCATCACTGAGTCGATGTGTTAGAAGCAACGATATGAAATAATTTAACTATATTTTTAACGGTGATTCGCGTGAAATGGGAAGAATTTTTTAAGTAAAAATCAACAAGTGGTCAGTACTGTTTACCAGCCAACTGTAGGCCCAGTAGAAAGAGGGTAAAGTTGTGTGTTAGCCAACGGGTGGGCGTTTGCCGAAGGAAGTTGCTTAGGTGGGCGCCAAACTAGAGAATAATTTACAAGGTACACCTCCCAGCTATGTAAGATATTCGATCAATTACGGTGAAAGATAGGAGCAGTTTACAGCAGCAACAAACAACATTACACTATACTACACAAATCACCCTATTTTCGGAGGTGTTTCACATGCGAAAACAAACAGATGGAACTATACAAATATATAGATATGTAGTAAATTAGCTAAGATATTTTGGGATATTGTAATGAGCGTGTGTGTAGAATGCAGTGGGGATAGGATTCGTAATTTCGGCTTGGTGTAATATTATACAATACACTATGGTTTTTTTTTTAGTTAAACCAACTGCGTGATGATACAGTGCAACAATAGCGAAAGAATAAAAATAGAAAAGCAACTGAAAAGGTAAAAAAAAAACAACCACGTTTTTTGAGGTAATGTAAACTACTCCATTTCCTTCTTGAGTGTTGGTTTCGATAAGAGTGCTGCAGTAGAATTAACCAGAACGCAAACAGATGTGGTCAAAAATGTAAACTCAACACAGGAATAACAAGGCGCCTTCGATATTCAAATTCAAACGAAAAACAAAAACGGAAACGGACTGCTGGTGAAGGGCTTTCAGGAGAAAAATTCATTTTGTTATTGTTGAATCCATACAGACGTAAGAAACGGAAAGACTAAAGCATGCGCGTGTGCGAGAGACAGAGAGGGTGTGAGGGAACAGTTTTATGTTATTTACTGCGCAATGTGCATAATGTAAATATTTCCGCAACACTATCAAACTAATCCGTCTCAATTACAAAAAAAAAACACCCCGACAGATAGCAGATAGTTCAGATTTGGTAGTATTTAAAGGTGTAGCAAAAGTAAAGCGTACAATATAGCTAGGCATTACAATGGAGTCGCGGTGGGTGTTACACAGAATGGTGAATGTTACTACGGACAAAATGACGGACGGACATGCATGTGGCAGTATGATGTATTACTACCACCTACTACTACTATTATGATTACTATCACTACCACTACTATTACTACTGCTACTACTGGTTCGGTACAATCGAAATAAAAACAGAGTTTGCCATAAAAAAATCAAACAAATGAAAACGGTTGTGTTCATTAATGGTGCAGCTACTGTAGCCACCTCAACCATTCCAGTTGAGAATTGACAGACTCTAGTGAAGAAAGAAAACGCGCTTTGTTTTTATTTTTTTTTTGTTTTCCAGCAGTAAATAGTAATTCTTCTAATTTCGTTTATTGTTCAATTTTCAATCCAATATCGATCGAGCGTTTGCTCTTTTTTACACGCCACACACCATTCACATTTGAAGATTTCGCCTTAACTCCTAGCTTAACACATTAACATGATTAGAAATTTGTAGAACAGAAAAAAAGCAGAGAAGCTGCTTCTCATTTCTTCGCTTTAACGATCGATTCGAATCGAGCACTCCGTAAATATGAATATTTTACAGTTCCCTTTCCTTTTTGTCAACAATATATTTATTTTATTTTTTTATTGTATTGTTTTATTTTTCTTCTAGAAAATAATCTTATCGAAAACTTTTGTATTATATCAAATTGCTTACCGTGTTTTGTGTGTGTGTTTTTTTGCACTTTTCGTTTACGGTTTTCTCGCTTCAAATGCATTTCTTATATTCGTCTTTGACTTTACACCCTAAATTGATGCAGCGCATTTCACAATTTGTTGGAGAAATGTAAAATTCTCCTGAAATAATGTTCATTATCAAACTATTTCCTTTGTATGATTGCAATGTTTGCATGCGTGATTTAAATGTAACCCGCGCAAATTAGCCGTACAGCGAATGGTCGCGCCGAGAACGATGAGAAGAGCAGTCAAATTCGACGAAATCCGATGAAATTCAATTACAAAGTTCACATACATAGTAATAACGCAATATCCATCGTATTTTCTCGACTTGTGCCCTTACAAAGAGAGTTTTTGCAATGACAAAGTTCGCTGAGATGTCTACTCGCAAGGTTACATTATTCTTATTGAAACCCACATAGCGTTACTATGCGTTATTCGCTCTGGTACTTACAGTTAAGAATTTGAAATCGTGCTTTTTGTAATACAATTGTTGCTATTGATGCTCCATCCAAACAAACACAAATCAGGAAACCATTCGCACGTTCCTCGTAGTAACTTATACTGCTACTTCTAGCTTTTCGCCTAACCATTTCTTATAGGAAAAACAGTTATGATGATAGTAATTGCATATAGACGGAACCCAACGGGAAAGATTCCCAAACAAACCCTCGAAATAGTGGCAGTAGTTGACAATAAATCGATTAAAGGTTCATACTTATTATGCGTTAATACAAAAACGAATTAAAACAATATATTTCTCTACACACTTACTATGAAACACTGCGGCTTCACATCTACACACATGATATCGTTGTGAAGAATTGGAATTAAAAAAAATACACACACATACACTCGCAAAAATAAAGAAAAGATTAAAATCAGTTCTGGGTCGCTCTCTTCTAATGCATCGCCCGACGTGGCACGATGCGTTTCTCCTTGCGACACCAAAATGCAAGGGCTTTATAATAGAATAGCTCCTGGCCGCGCTAAGGCTGAGATTCAATAATGCTTAGTTTGGATACACTCTAATTCTGCTTTCACCCTGCGCACAGTTTTGCTTTTCGTTCAACTTCGATTGCGCTTCTTCACTTTACTACATTTTGGCACGTGGTTTGATGTACGCACTACGCTCTTCTTCCATGTACCGTCGTTGCAAACGATTCCTTTTGTTTCATCACAATTACAATTCTATAAATACACACATCCACACACACGCGGCGGGTAGCTCACGTTATGGGACGTGATAGGTATGATGAAACAGGCTCACCAAAAAACAGTTAAACACCTAAAAGTAAACGGATAGTGAACGCGGGAATGAAAACACCGACACCGTTGAACGCCTTACACATCTACGAATGGAGGAAGGAGTTGGATGAAGCAGGCGGGAAGGGCACTAATGAACGAACCGACAAGGAACTGAAACGAAGGGGGACACGTACGGGACATGGGAGATATATCACACAAAAATGCAATGCCACTAGCGGGCAGAACACCCACGGCAACGGCTAACACAACGCACCCGGCGTAGATCCCACAAAGGGATATCACGTGGCCAGAGCGCCGAATGAGTAACCAGGGATGGCCTCGAAAGGGGCTTGGTTTTTTACTCCTTGATGTTGAGCTGATGATTGGGTATGTTTAGCCCACCAAACTCGGACGAGCCGGAGGTCGAACCGGACGTACCGGGTTCGCAGCCACCAGCCGTCATGGGCACGTAGAGATCGTCACCGCTCGGTACGAGCCGCTGACGTTGCTGGGACGGTGAGGGTGGTAATGATGGTGGCGTTGGGGATGAGTTCGAGGACGAGGAAAGATCGTTACCGAGGTTCGGCGAGTCGGTGTTGCTACACTTCGCTTCAATCACGGACGGTACGGCCGGCAGCAAATTGTTCATCCTTGTCGGTGCGGACAGATTATTGATAGGGCCACCGCCATTACTCGACCCGCCAGTTGCTTCACGCAGTACATTAAGTGCCTTGGGTGAACCACGACTGGATGTACCGGCTAAGGGCCCACCGATCATCGTACCGTTAGGTAGTGGTGAACCGGGAATGTTTCGGCTTGTGTTACCATCGGGCATATGGAAATAGTGCGCCTTGTGTGAACTTCCCGGACGAGAGTAGTCAAGATGATCGTAGTGATCGGCATCTAGGACAAACAAGGAAAAAACGAGCATTAAATACGGACTATTGAAGAGCTATTGTGCGCATTGCAGTCTGAGAGTGTTTAGCGCGAAGCAACTTACGCGAGGTATAAATGTTATAGGCGTAATTTGAATCCCGCGAAAAAGTAGCTGCATGCGTAAAATTTAATTTAACATTTCAATGATTTTTATCCTTCAATATGCAAGGTTTAAACCTTGTACTTTTAGAAACGGACACTACTCTGTATAAGTATTTATAAATTAAAACAAGTAGGCGCGGTCGCTATAGGACATGCAAAGAAATACGATGAAGTGCTGTCCCGATTGCATACTGTTAGGCGCAACACGAATAATCGAATATTGAACGAAAAGTTTTACCGCTCACACTTTTGATAGACGGTTTTCAGGTGCAAACTTACCAAGGGCATAAGATTCTTTTGACTTAATCTCATCATAAACATGGTCATGGACAAGGTTCGGGTTGGTTAGGTCCGCTTCGTAATTTTTCAAACTGTCCGCACCGTAATGTGAAATGGAGTAGGCTACAAATATGCAAACATACAATTAGTATAATAACAAAACATTCCACGCTTTAAATTTACACTTTCCACACTTACACTTATCCACACCGTACTCGTTGTCCGGGTAGCTGTACTTGTCCTGTTTCGGTCTACGCCGACCGGACATGACGTCGCGCAGATTGTTCGGTAGCACGTTCCGCAGCAGACCGGTGCGGGCATCTAGCGGTGGAACGATGGTTCCGTTCGATGAAAGTGTACCGTTCGCCAGCCCTCCGTTTGCGCCACCCGTTCGGGCGTACACGGGATTGTCGAAATGGCTCGGTTGCTCCTGTGTCATGTAGTTTACGACGTGGTTAACTTCCGCCTTCAAATTAGCGACACGACGCCGATAGTAGAGCAGCATCACGGCAAATATGCACAGGAACAAGACCGTCAGTACGACTGCCAAAACGGAAAAACTGGTGGAGCCTGCGAATGGGATGAAACAAAACAAAAATGAAAGAATGGGAAAATACAACGTTGTTAAAGGTAGTGTTTAGCTGGCAAAATGAAAAACAAGACAGAACATCGCGTTTGGTGCTACACGCAGTGCACACTTGTGCATCGCGAGTGCACAATCGGTGACAATGCTTCTTTAATATGCGGAAGAATCGCTTTTGTGATGGGAACAGTGGTGTGGTAGAGCTTACATACAATTGGTGGCATATAAAGTCTAATACAATACAGCACAATCAGCACAAACGCGAATAAAAAAAACACTCAAATACACGCAAACATATTACCAGCCAATCCTTCCAGCGCACTTATTCGTTCGGCAACCACCGAAGATGAGTTGGTTTCATTCTCAACATTGTCCTGACTGTCTTTTTCGTGTCCTTTTGAACCGTACAGAGCACGAAACATTTCTCGCAGCATGGTAAAATATTGTTCTTGAGCTTTATGGGGTTCAAGAGTAGCTTCAGTGCCCAGTATAGAAGATTCGGTGACTGGATTACCGTATTCCTCTTTGTGAGAAGAGTTTTCTCGTCCGTCAGTAAAGATTCCTTGTTCTCCCTCAAAAGTTCCTTCTGAAGAATACACTGTGCCGACTGTGGACTCGTGGTCTTGAGTAACAGTTTCTGAATCAAACCTTGTCGCGGATGTTGGATAAGGTAATTCCATTATATCAACGCTCTCCTCTCTTGGCGTAATCAATTGATCACCAGTAACTCCCTCAGTTAAACTTTCCACAGTAGACTCATCATAAACGGAAGATTCTGGGAGATCTTCACCAGGAGACAATGTTTCATCTGTCCTCGTTTTAGTAGATTGCTCCACTTCTTGATAAGCAGTTGTAGTCGCCCAATTGGCTTTAATGACCGTTGTTACATCTTTTGGTTCAGTCTTACCGTTCAAGCTAATCAATCTTATTACAATCTTCTGTCCCACTTGCAGTAAAACCGTCCTGTTTCCATCACAATCACATTCCTCATCGGCTCTTGTTTGCAGATCCACATAAGTTACATTTACTGTGAACTTTTCATCCATTGCTACTCGGTAACTTGTGCTGTTGATGAACGTTTCCATAAAGTTTGAGCTACCGCTTATCAAACTGTCCTGCGCTGTCTCCGTCAAGGTGACGTAGGAGTTCATTTGCACGAGTGTTAGATCGAGAAAGCCATCGTCTCGGTAAAGAAGAGTAATCTGTTGCCCCGGCCGAAGGGAATGTGTCCTGTTGTAATTAGACAGAAAGCTGTTCCCGTACAGCGAGAATTCCAACGTAATGTTGTATACTGCTGATACTTCAGGCCGATTTTTGTCATTGGTTGCGATGAGATGATGGTCTCGTTCGGGATGTTGCCCAAAGGAATTATTTATCACGTCTATTCGAATGTTGTACAGTTTTGGAATATGATCGAACCATAGCTGAGTGTTGTTCGATGTTGAGCCTTCAGAAGATGTTGGATTTGCTTCATTTACTAAACGTATCGCCAAGAAAGGATTTAGTATTATTAAATGAAAGCCCGTTTTCAACCCTTCATACGCCTATTTTAAAACATGTTATACTTATCAACTAATAAGTGAACTTCATTACTATCTCGCTTACCTGATTCGATCTCCTGAGTAAGCTTATTCGTCATACGCTCGTCACAGTTCTTGCCGGTCCAGCCCACCATACACACGCATCCCTTGGCCGCGTGGCACACATAGTTGCCGGACGGACACTGGCAGGTAGACATGCAATGATTACCGTAGAATCCTTCCGGACACACCTGTTCGCACCGGTGTCCCATCCAACCCGCCTTACAAATGCAGACACCATCGTTCTTACGGCAATCGGCATTATTGTGACAGTTGCAACGCTGACTGCAGTTCGTACCGTAGTACATGTCATCGCACGCCTTCGTACAGTTCAATCCCATCCAGCCCGGTGTGCACTGGCATTCGCCGGTGACGTGGTTACATTCGCCGCCATTCTTACAGTCGCAAGCCTTCGCACAATCCTGCCCGTAATATCCGGACGAGCAGGGATGCTCGCAGGTCAGTCCGATATAGCCCGGTGAACACGCGTACTGACCGGTGATTGGATTGCAGGTGCGGTTGGTTTCAGTCGAGCCAGCGCATCGTTCCATGCAACCGTGCCCGAAGAATCCCTTTGGGCAGGGTTCGTTGCACGCAGGACCGGTCCAGCCACGCGAACAAATGCACGCACCGGTGTTAGGATCGCAGGACGAATTGTTGTGACAAGTGCAAATTTCGCTACAGCTTTCACCGTAGTATCCTAGCGGACAGCGGCTTTCACAACGGACACCTAGAAAGACACATAAAATCACAAATTAGTGCGTGTGCAAACGTGTAAATTATGTTTCGTATTTATAAGAGTCATGTTGTGAAGTAATTCGATCGATTTAATTGATTGTCTGTCATTTGGAATCCCTCTCCACCATCCTTATCGACAACTCACCGCCCCACTCTCGCTTGCAAATGCAGCGTCCGGTCGTTGCGTTACACGCCAAAATATTATCCAGATGGCAGTCACACAACTGTTCGCAGTTTTGGCCAAACCGACCCGGTGTACACTTCTTCTCGCACAGTTCGCCCGTCCATCCAGCCGGACACGTGCACTGTCCGTTAATCGGATTGCAGACACCACCGTTCTGGCAGAGGCACTTCTCCGTACAATCGCGCCCATAATGCTCAGCGTCGCATGGCCTGTCGCACTTGATGCCCTGCCAGCCGGGTGCGCAATTGCATTTACCCGTATCACCATCGCAGGTGGCCGCATTCATACACTGGCACCGTTCGCTACAGTTCTGACCGTACATGCTGTTCGAGCAAGGTTCTTCGCAGCTTTCGCCCTTAAATCCGGATATACACAAGCACGTTCCTTTAGTTGGAAATGAAACCATCATGCAGGCAGGAATGAAAAAGAAACAAACAAAAAACATGCCAAATTAATCAAAAAGGGAGCAAACATAATAAGATAATAGAAATTGTTTTGGGGAATTTAAATATAATAAATGTAATTAACAAGTAAACGTTAACATAAAAATAAACACATAGAATAGAACATATAAAGAAGATAATAAAGAAAGACAAAACAAACCGTCAATGTGTGAACATGGAGACGAATTTTTGCAGTTGCAGGTCAGCTGACAGTCCTGTCCGTAGCGCAGGAAGCGGCAAGGTCTATCGCAGGCACTATTGCTCCAGCCAGGTTCGCATAAACATTTCCCGGTCCATGGATGGCACCTGTTCGATTCGTCCCGGCGGCAAAACAAACAACGAAACGATGCATGGTTCCGAAACAGCGGTTGGAAATAAAACAACAATCAAACATAAGCATAAACTCAACGAAACAAAACATTATGGGAAAGAGAAACCAAACCCTAAAGCGTGCGTACATTTTCGTGTTGCTCCATTTGCAGTCACAGATGCCGGTACAGTTGGCCCCGTACCGATCGATCGGACAGATCCGTTCGCCACAGTCCGCCCCGGTCCAGCCGTCCGGGCACGTACATTTACCGTCGGACGAATCGCAGAGCGCCTCGTTCAAACAGCGACACGTCTCCGTACAGTTGATACCGTACTGATTGCTCGGACAGGAGTCGAGACACTTCGTACCCATGAACCCTGGCGCACAGATGCACTGGCCCGTCACCCGGTCACAGTCGGCACCGTTGAAGCATTCGCAACGGTTCGCACACTCCAACCCGTACAAGCCGGGCTGGCAGCGGTTCGCGCACACCGTACCGGTGTAACCGGCCGGACATATACACTTACCCGTCACTGGATCGCACGTACCACCGTTCTGGCAGCGACATTTCGACTGGCACTGTTTCCCGTGCGTACCGGCGGGACATGTTTCCGTACAGCTAAAAGTAAGCAACCGATATTAATCCTCAGTGGGATAAAGCCTAATGACGCCGTGTGTCACTTACAGTGGTCCGGTAAATCCTGGCGCGCAGTAACATTCCCCGGACACATTATCGCACTTGCCACCGTTTTCACACTGACAAATTTCGACACAGTTCTGCCCGAACCGATCGCTCGGACACGTTTCCTCACAGTAGCGGCCCTTAAAACCACGGTTACATTCACAGCTACCGTCCGCGGCATTGCAAGCGGCATCGTTCATGCACTTGCACGGTTGTTTGCAATCCGATCCCCATACATTCGGTGGACAGCCTGAAAGCGAAGGAAAAAAAAGACATTTTACTCACACAATTCCATTAGCCAAAAAAGGAAGGAAAGCACCATTCACCGAAGAACACTTACTAATATTACAGGTTTTGCCAGCAAATCCTTTGTTACAGCGGCACACATCCGGATTAACGCACGTGCCGTTAACGCACCCCGACTTACATTCCGGTACGCAGTGGGTTTTACTCTCGTCGAGCTGATAGCCAACGCAGCATTTCTTTACGATTCGTTGCTTGATAATTGTTTGCGTTTCGTTCACGGTTCGGATCTTGATGCGATACGCGGAACAGCGAGGTGGTATGCCGAGACACCATTTCTGGTACCGTTCCTGGTACGCTTCCTCTCTCGGTGTGGTTATCGTGATGGGGATGCTGTCGGAATAGAAGATTATTTTATATTATTCTCTTTCTAGTATTAATATCTTAATCATTTACATATTTAGTTTAATGTATTTTGCACTGATCACGCAATGCTTGACGTTCTTGGGTAATTGCTTCTAATTTCCTTCCACATCTCTCACAAAAAAACTCTTTAACTAGCCATCGAAAGTCGGTTCTCAGGGAAACCCAGCTTCACCTTCGATTATTAACCTAACTGCGGGCAGCGATTGGTCAAGCAAGTATGGGCAATTTCGCCCAACACTTCAACAAACCCCACCGTGTAATTAATTTACCTCGAAGGTAAATCACGCAACAATTAAGTGTACCCGCAACGCACTCTGTTGGCCGGTGGTGGGAGAGTCGCACCATTATACTTACTTATCCACTTCCTTACAAACGTTCGGACCCTCCAGGTGATCATCCTTGACATGATCGGTGTACGCCAAAACGCGACTGTTGATGCAGACGGACACCAGCAACGTTACCAGCAGGAAGGATCGGCCCGTACTGCTCAGCACCATTTGCATCCACGGTTTTTTTCGTGCCCGTGCCATCCTGTGTAGGTGCTGCTTGACTGCGACCCGTTACAGCAAAACGGAATCTGTCACCTTTACACACTGCTGCACACTAGCGAATTGCAACAACTATACACCCAGACTTCACTTGTTTACTTTTCTGCACCCTGCAATGCAATGCACCTGTTTGTCTTTTCTGTTTAAAGAGAAGGGAGGGTGGAACTTCATTCATAAATACGAGCAGCGTTTGAGTGTGTTACCATACATGCTATATTCTTGTGCTAACGGTGAAGGTACACCACCGCTGTACCTTCATTAGCACTAACACCAACACACACACTCTCGGTT
This sequence comes from Anopheles marshallii, assembly GCF_943734725.1. Lineage (NCBI taxonomy): Eukaryota > Metazoa > Arthropoda > Insecta > Diptera > Culicidae > Anopheles > Anopheles marshallii. Next base: position 63,384,720 of record NC_071327.1, read on the forward strand.
GCGCAGTTCTGACAGATCTCTAATCTCTGTGTAATCAGCACGCACACTCATAACCTCAGCAGCTTAGCCCCGTGGCCAGTCAATCAACCACTTGTCCGCGTCCGCACACGATGACGACTGTGCGACGGTTCCAATGTTTTCTTTGTTCCGCACGTCACCGATCACGATTTCACTTGCTGTCCTGTGTAAGAGTTCCACACTATCTGATATGCGTTATTCATCGCAACCAGTACGTTCGGTATTGTGTAATACGATCTGCATCATCAACGCTTTTCTGCACTGCAACTGCTTCTCCCATCCAGAATTGGCACATTCTCGATCATCTTTGCCGCCCGCATTCGTTATGACAGGTGCACCAGGAGTTGGCGTTGGCGATCGCTGGAAGAAAGTGAACAAACGAAAGAGAAGCGTAAGCATTAGTTAGTTAGCGAGTATCTGATGAGGTATTTACGATAGTAGAAGACGAACAGAAGATCTTGCACGGTAACGGTACACTAGGCAACGACGACTGGTTGATGTTAGAGGAAGCAGCTAATTAGCATAACTGTGCTGGTGTAGCGAATGGAGAGCGATATTCTGCTGTTGGTGGTAGAACCGTACGCTGTGTGTTGGTGAATCATATAGCCTAGCTATGTTTAGATCCCATATGTACCGGAAATTTTGAGGATATTTGTCGTTCGTAGTTGCACAGCTTAGTTTGCATCTCTTAGACTATGTTTTTTCCACAATTAGACCATACTTTTCGACGCTTCCAACTGCTTCTTTGGCAGGTATAGAGATACAACAACAATATACGACCTGTTTAAATCCCATTACAGTAATTTCATCATGCCGTTGACTTGCCACCCTATTGTTCTGACAACCAGTTCTTGCTCAAAGTCAAGATTCTTTGTTTGCAGATCTTCAGAGTTCCAATATACAAACGCATCCACGCGGAGGTACTTCGGAGCTCAGCTATTTCTGATAACAAAAATATTGCCTTCACGCCAGATAGCTCTGCAGGTTCTGCAGTTTCTTTGTGTTAGCCAACGCATCACCGCATCGCCTTTGAGCCTTCATTGTCACACAAATGGAGAATAATAATTGCTATTTTTTCGCCGACAGCGGCATAAGACGATAATAAATCATTGCCTATCATTACACCACTCAGGCCCGCTACGCATTTTAGACGACAATTTCTTTGTTCTTGTGGAAGTAATACAATCGTTATTTTTTTTTTTACAACTCAGAAATCTGAAAACCCTCACGCGTACTGCTTCGATTCTAAGTTCCAGGAAAGTTTACAGGAAGAACTAACTTCATCTTGTTGTTCCCCCCCCCCCCCCCCCCCCTCTCTCTCCAGATGCCATTCTATCGACCAATAACTGGTGAGTTGCAGGAGGCTCTCGTTAAGCAAGGGGAAAAATAACGCCACCGCAGCGCAATTAATCCAACCATCGATCGCGTTCCGCACGATCGATTACACACACAACGCATTCCATTGCAGCTGTGGGACACGAGTTGCTCGTTGGAAATTGGACACCGGCGAGGCACAACTGTTGCTGGCAACTTGCTGACCCGCACCAGCGGCACACACTTCTCTTCGTCCTTCGTGCTCGTGTGAAACTGTTTGTCGGTGACAATTGCAGTCACAACATCGAAGTGCCTGTTCGCAGCGCACTCAATGAATCACAGGGATAGAACTGAGGCAATTGCTTCCCTATTGCGCTGGGTATCGCGGGTCTTTACGGCGAGTGTTCCTCGTTTGAGTTGTCGTCTTTATCGCACTGGATGGTAGTTGTTTGCCTATTCCGTCCAGTGCATACACTACCAATATCCACCAGACAGCTACGGTCGACCGGGCAATGATACGATACGAAAGATATGACACGATAAGGTCTCCGTTTAAGCGGTACTTACTGGGCACCTTATTGTATTGAGGATTATGCCTCGAAAGTACATCCGCACAGTACGCACGGCCGAGTACCAGCGCTACATATATGGTCGGCTATGCGGCAAACAAAAAGAATAAATGATAATGGTGGAACAGCCACCAGCCAAGTTGTCTTCCGGCAATGACTCAAGAATCGGTCGGGGTAGAGGAGTTTCAATCACGCTCACAGCATGTCGCTGAAGTTGTCACCCCACAGTTGTTCGGCATGTTTACGGCTTTGTTACTGGTGTTGCAATCGGCACCATCATTACAGCTAATGCTGGTTCCGGTGCATCCAAGGGCTGTTGGCCAACAGCCTGCGAATGCGAGTCATCACTTGCAATGGAAAAGCGCTTTAGACACGTCCACACAAACAGGCCACTCCGAAGAAGCCAAAGGGCAACGGTCTTGGGAGTCTTGACGGTTATCAGCACCAGCACATTAGACAAGTGGCAGCAATAGCCGACCCTTGAAGACGTCCCAGATATTAAAGTGCAGCTATCATAGGGGAGCGGGACTTTACTTTTATCGTACGCTGCCCGGTTCTATTCTTGTACAGCGAACTGTACAACGCGTTCTCGCGTTCCTGAGTCATCCACGTAATGCCTTATGAAACGATCTCTTAAGCACCTACGTGTTTGCCAAAACTGTTTTCACTATATCCCCCACCCGAAAGTAAAGGTTTTGCTTTTGTACGAAGCAAATAATGCTTCACATCATCCTCCACACTTTCGTGCACTTGGCGTGACCTCATTGCGGTGTTGAATTTTTTGTTGTTGTTGTTGGATGGCTACAGTGTTTATTATTTCTTTTGTGCGATCATTAATTGAACCCACTACCGTCACGAACTGTGGCTGTTTCGTCAGGCATGGATCCGAACGGAGAGTTCGGCAGTATTGTTTTTTTTTTTGGCCAAGTCAGCTCAATTTTGGAGTTTAACCTCCACGAAGCGATTAGCCGGGGCTTGTGCGTAATTCGGACTGTGTTCCGCCTTTCGGCGATGGGGCTCCCACAAGCAGTGGATGGATTCTTATGAAGTGCAATTTTACAAATCGATTTCCATTTGTGTACAGTATTTTGGCTCCGCAAAACCATTCCCCATCGATAAGCGCAGTATTTAAAGGTATTTGGGATGCGTATATGCGAGGAGGCACGGTGGTGTAGTGGTAGCGGCGCTGGTCTTCACACGACCAGGCCCGGGTTCAAAATCCCATCCGCACCAATCTTCCGTACGCAGGACTTGACTTTTCCGGTCTCGACTCTGTAAATCGTTAGGTCTCTCCTAAGACCTCTTGAGACTGTTGTGCCGATTACGAAGAAGATAGACGAAGAAGCGCCAATGCCCAAAAGCTTAGATTCATTAATTATTTAGCACCGATCTGCTCGATCTGCGCCTTGACGTTTGTTGCAACATGTTACTTTTAAAAACAACAACGGGGTTTCGGGCATGGAAACTGTAAATTGACGCTGAACGATCGGACATCGGTGTCAAAGTTGCGTTTGAAAGCGCTCGAGTTCCTTCTTCCAATGTTTGTCTGACCGGCTTGTTTGTTTCATTTGTTAGCTTTAAAGAGTTTGTTAAGCCATGCGCAAAAGACGGTGTTGTGTTGGTGCTGGGAGTTGAGTTCGCAAAAACCACGAGCTTCTTCTTATGTCCAGCAAGAATTGAATAGGGTGCGCGACATAGCATGACGTTCTTCGAATTAACACTCTACACCAGACAACACGTAATGTCCCTTGATTTCCCATTGTGTGTTCGCTAAGTTGCACACCCCGCAAATGGTTTCGTTTCGGTTGTGTCAGTAAGTGATCGCTCATCCACGTTTAGAAACGCAAAGCCTGTGCCAAATAATAATTCAGCGGAACAAGTTCACAAACAATCCACGCGAGTGTCGTCACTTTCCCCGAGCACAGGCATGAGCGTCTAACGCTGCACGTTTTCTTAACATTCCCATCATCTCTGGTACGAAAATCATTTTGTTATAGCGCATCAACAAATTGGCTGATTGGGTGTGTATGACGCATTAAACTGTACTAAATCTCATCCCGTATCTCTTATGCTTCTTCCACATCACCGCGTGCGAATGACTCATTCGTGTGGCAAGTGAAACGCTTGGCCTAACGGCAGGAGTTGCCAGACCACGTACAGGTCTTGACACTTAACACCCCACGACGCATCCACGTCCAAACCTCGGTCCGAGATGGACCGAGCACATCTGTCAGTTTGAAGTTTTCGTGGAGGGGTGGGGTCAGCTGAATACAGTCCGTACCAAATGTGACCATGTTCTTGGAAGCCACAAATTCGCGCATCCGTCTTGACCACGCCGTGTGAGATAATTGGCGCCAAACAGTTCGGGCCACTGGTTCATTCATCACCAGCCGGTTGAAGTTGACTCTCGCCTAGAGTAAACTAAACCACACAATCGTTCCTCATTGACTAGATTATTAGGATTATTGAAAAACGATGAAGAAATACACCAACACCCCACCGATCGGCAGCGTATACACTCTACAAATCCAGTGCAGTGTGTGTTTCGTGAAGGTTTTCTCGGCTACGCGGAAATTTTCTTGAATCATTCCCCAACTCCACACTGCGTCGATCGCTACGCGGTGGAACAAGTTACGTTTGAACATCTGTTTAATGTTCCCATCGAGCGGGAGAGGTATAGCGCACACGTGGGATGATGACTGTGGGTGTAATATTTATTTCATCCCAAGATTAGCTGCACTTATAGCAGCGCAACCGAAAGGTAGACAGTGTCCATGCAATAAGTGACTCGAACATGTAGATAAACCCAACGATGAACCAGAGTGAGCCGCACAGGACGGTGAAGGCGAGCAGGAGGATGGATTTTAGCGCAAAATAAGCGGCGTAGGCAATCGTTCGGCACACTTTCCGCGCGCTGAAGTGATCTTCTACGATCATTCTTCGCGGCAGACAACCTTGAACAGGACGCCATCCTTCGCAAGATTTTCGTCCACCCCATACGCTTTCGAATCTGCCCCGCTTGGTGGAGTGGATATCCGCTTCGGAATACGATATCAGTTGCTGTACAGGATCGTAGCTGCTGAGCATCATATTCGGGAAAAACTGTCCAGCAAAAGTCAGTAAGATGCGTAAGCTCGATATGATTAGTTTTCGAAGCTAAACAAGATACATCGAATTAGTTGTTGCAAGCAGAACAGATTGAGTACAAAGAGATTAAAGAATTACCATGCAATTTAACCAACAAGTCATATAGCCTACTATGCCCAGCGATTGAATTCCCAGAGATGCGTTGGATAGGAGTTTGGGCTCCGTTAAGACAGGCGTGCAGTTACAATTTGTCAATATCCTTCGTACCATTATGGCGCGACATGAAGGACAACGATCTGGCCGCTTTGGTTGCATAATGTTCGGGCTGGGCCCTTGATGCGCTGTGGATGAGGTAAGAAATTATTGTGTGAAACCGTTGCAACCCGAGAACGGGTCCTAGTCTATGGGCGCCAACCATTCGCCAATGCGTGTAGGGTTACGCTGCGCCGCGTTTGGATATATTATTCAATCTATTTTCATTGCACTCTCAGCTATTTATATGACACGCCAGCGACCGTCGACTGAGGCCGTTCTTTTCGCTTGGCGTGTCCGGATCATCCACCTAAATTAGGGAGGGCAACAAAGTTATGTACTCACGCACATGCGTTCTCACAAAGAGAGCAAAAAAAACAAAAAAGGGAAAATGCATACCATTTGTAGAATTACACATTTTATCGGTAGAATAAACACACGCACCGCAAAATCAAGCTTAACTAAGGACTTGTGAGGAATCTTCTTTGCAACTGGCGACCTTAGGACTGTAGTGACGAAAGAAATCATAGCTTACTTCAATTTAACGTGCTCTGCTATTCTCCGCACTGACTACTCTCGAGAAGTCAACAAGACATTCCGTTTCCAAGGAGATGCCTGTGCCAGATGATTTTTCTATCTCGCCTCTAGGCAGAAGTTCACATGCATCGGAAGCAACTTTTCCAAAGAATGTGAAGAATTGTGTGATTAATTACCCGCTTATTAACACATCGGCTGCAACCGGAAGCCCCTATAAAAAACAATTATCAGCTTGTAATGGCTTCATTCGGTACGTCCGATCGGTTCCGATCGGTTTCAGGCGCCGCAGCACGGGCTACAAACGATGCAGGCCATGATGGTGCAAACTGGCTGTATTTTTTTTATCTTTCAACAAAGTCATCCGTACACAGGGAACCCCGTATGGAAAACCGAACTCTAGGGGAATATTAACGTTTTTCCCCCGCCCTATGCTGTGATTTATGCTACATCTAGTGCCGCCACCAATCAGCAACAGTACCCGCATGCGATGCTGATAAACGGGGACTGCAAATAGTGTGTTTTTGCTTTCCTCTGTATCCTTCTATCTCCGGCGTACACATAATGGCCAGACGGACCAACGAAAACCCCCGCGTTTTTGTTCCCCCCCCCCTCCCAATTGCAAAACCCTACTGGCCCAATCTACCACACAGGGTGACCCAACAATCAGCAAATTCGAAATTGGTTATTCCTGTGATGCTATTGTTGCGAAAAGTTTAAACTGAATTCCACTTGCTGGACATGGTGACAAGTTTCGCACAACTGTTTTTCCGTATCACATTGGTGGGGTTTTCCGATCTTTCTCACTGGGGTGTCTGTTATCACGCGTGTTACAAGCCGTCTTGCGAACAGTCAATGTTATAACCCGCGCTGCTCTGTGCTTTGCAAAACAAACAAGCGAGTAAGTGACATATTATGGAACCTGCGCCTGAAGAGTACTTGCGCGGTATGAGCTGTGTGACTCATGCTGCTGCTGATACGATCGTGAAAACATTGACTGAAGCGATTCGTGAAGCCACCACACATGACCTTCGTGCAGGATTATCAATTATTAACTATAATCTTTCTGTACACATTAGGCGTTATTTCAACCGGACACCCAAAATCCTCTGTGCTTGAACTTGACTCATAACATGCTAACACCCAATGTCCACACACATCAATCAAACGGAAATGGTTATTCCCGCAAGTAAAAGTTCAAGGTAATTACCGATCGATATCGCAGCATCGATTAATGTAATGCAGAGCGCAATCAAATGTGGGGTCCCACACACACACATGTATTACCCCCACCCCCCCTTCCCCCCCTTAGGTTCCCCCACGGTCACGTTGTTATTATTTTTCCATCACGAAACTTCATCAAAAGCGCCTAACCTTTCTCCGCCAGCAATGTACACACCCTTGCCGGATGCATAATTTATGTGACAATACACGCATACGCACACACGTTGACGTCGACTTCTATTACGCGGCAAATATGCATGTGCAACTCGGCAGCGGCACAATAACGGAAACGCGATGACATTAAATGTTTATCAAAACCGTTTTATTACTTTTGTTTTGCTTTTTCCCCGTTGCATTGTATTCACAAACAACAGATTATAGGTTGTGATCATGTGGTAATCATTCGCTGTTGCGCTGCAGCTAGTGACTGTTTGATGATCATTCGCTCTCATTCTATTGTGTGCCATTGTTAAGGAGTTTTTAAACATTGATTCTGAGACACACAGTAGACAGGGCTCCAGAACACCGAATGTTTGTCTAAGCAACTGATTGTTTTGTCATATCAAATGACACATACGATCCATAATCGGTGATTAGTAAAATTGAAGACTTCTACTACTTCTTCTTCTTTACCGGAACATAAACCTCAAGAGATCCTGAGTAGTGATGCGCGGGTCGATCCGAACCCATCCGTAAACTAAACGAGTAGGTTAGGTGTCGCTAACGGTAGGAAGTTCCTAGTAGGAACTCACTGCAACCACGGGTCGAAGTCGCTTATGGCAACTTGCACCTACTGGACTTACCGAACCTATTTCGATCCAACTTCGACCCTTAATTCGCTGCAATCACGGGTCGGAGTCGCCTCTGGTAGCGTGCACCTACTTCGACCTGATTTCGACCTGATTTCGACCCGACTCCGACCCAAACTCGCTGCATCCATGGGTCAGATTCCGATTCCGACAATGACTCTGCGAATCCGCTGCATCCACGGGTCGGAATCGATTCGATTCTGCTCGCGCCCGACTTCGAGCCGAGTCGGGAAATGAATCGTATGACCCACCACTAAGTCGCTTATGACAGCTTGCACTTACTGGACCTACTGAACCTACTTCGACCCAACTTCGACTCTAAATTCGCTGTAAACACGTGTCGTAGTCGCTTATGGCAACGTGCACCTTCTTCGACCTAATTTCGACCCGACTCCGACCCAAACTTGCTGCATCCACGGGTCGGATCCGATTCCGACAATGACTCTGCGAATCCGGCTACACCAACGTTTCGGAATCGATTCCGACATGCTGACGGCCGGCTCCGGGCCGAATCGGGAAATGAATCGTAAGAGCCACCACTAAGTCGCTTATGACAGCTTGCACCTACTGGACCTACTGAACCTACTTCGACCCAACTTCGACCCTTAATTCGCTGTAAACACGTGTCGGAGTCGCTTACGGCACTTATTTATACCTAATTTCGACCCGACTCCGACCCAAACTCGCTGCATCTACGGGTCGGAGTCGCTTATGGCAGCTTGCACCTATCGGAATCTTGGATACTTGTACCTTTCGTACAACCCACCACTATAGTCTACAGGGTCTGCTATTTCTGGCTTTTCCAGACATTATTTCCACCCATTCCTGGATAGTCAGTGCTGCGTAAGAGGGAAAGGTCCAAACGGGATTTTGGACCAGTCCTTTCGTGTGAAGCGCCGCCGCCGCTACCACAAACACCACCGGGCCGCCCCAAATTGAAGACTTAGAGATCCCAGAAATCTAACTTCTAGAATATTAGTTTAAATGTTACTTACGTTGTTATTTAATAGAAAATTAATTAGCTCAATTAACCTACAAAAAAACGTAACGTTACGCCATTAAAAACTCCCTACGAACAGCACACTTTCGCTTTCATTTGATCTGCAATATGGGATAAACCCAACATAAAAAAACATGTAATTAGGCAACATCTTACGATGAAGCAATAAAAACCACACGTCAAACATTCCATTCCACACACACATTAAAGCTGTTTTTGTGACAACGCAGCCTTAGCCTTGCGGTAGGATCACTTTCGCTTCTCTTATAGTCGGTTGGTCCATATTAAGTGGCTTTTTCTTGGCTTGCTGTGACTAATCTGACGTGTTTTTTTTTATTTCGCTCCACCTTAGGCAAGCATGATAAACATTCCATTGCCATTCTTTCTACTGCGTGCCGATCATTGATAACATTGATGGCGTGTGATGTAAATACACCTTTACCAGTGACTGAGACGCGCCGGGGACGGGGGAGGGAAAAAGGGCACACATATTGGCCCACATTTGTCCGATGCCGGAAGAAAGAAATGGCCGGGCGGTCGGAATACTTTCCGTTTCCACAACCCACCGGTGGGGATGTTGGCTGGCCTTGCAACTGAATTCCCGGACACCCACTCTTTCCACCCCACCTCCGAGCACCCCCCGGGAATTGCCGGGGGCGTTAGATAATGTTCCACCGGCAGGGTTTCCTAATGCGCATAAACCGCATCGCTTTCACCACCACCCACCCATAGGGTTGTTGTAGACGCGCGGCGAGGGCCGGATCGCCTAGAAACAATGCGCTACTCTGCCGATCTACACGCGAACCTGTTGTACGTGCGGGCGGTGGGTATTATTTTCCCACATGCACCTCTAATTTCAGCTTTAGGTTCGTGTTTTGCGGTTAGGTTAAGCAAGTGCAGTATAGCAATAACGTCACGATATCGCATCAAATAGGGTAAAGAGACGCGAAACGACTTCAATCAGGAACTGTTAATATTTCATCAGATTTGTTGCAATGACATCCCATTTATAATACTGTTTCGGCCATATGCGCTCTCGGTAGATTGTTTTAAAGTAGGAAATACCACAGTAAAAGCCCCAGAGATCCATAAATAATATTCTAATCATCTTTTTTTTATAATCATCCTTGGAACTCAAAAACGCAGGAGGTAGCATTGAAGTCTATGCTTCACCTCAATAAAACAATTCCCCTTAAAAATGCAACTCATATGCCAAAAACCCTGTGTTATGAAATAGAATCCCTTCCAACTCTTCGAGTGTCGAGCTTTCTTTTACCCTTGTCTGACCTCAATAAGCATCTCGAAACTGCACTGAGTCAAACAAGGAGAAAGGGAGACACACGGCAAAGTAAGAACCCGTCACGTATGCGGGTAATAATTGCACTCCCAACCGACGCCACAGAGCCCTTATGACCCGCGACTGTCTAAGCCCTCTACCCGCACAGCAAACGGGAACTGGAAAGTCCACCTCCGTCCATCACTCACTCTTTCGCCGAGGATCGGGTCACTGGAACACATATGCCGCAGAAGGGAAACCATTCCCCTTAACCGAGCGAGGGGTTTGTGTTTGCACACGAAATCTGCCAATGCACCCAGCTTAAAATGGCACCTCTTCGACGGGGATCACACTTTGGCCACCGGCAACCGTTCTGCGTCGACACAACCACTCAAATCGATGGCGTGATTTTGCCCGCCGGGTGTGCCATATCCGGGCCGATGGAAACGTTTCAATAATTCAATTCAATTCTGTTTCACCAAGCAACCAATCATAGCTGGCGACCGATCGATGACGATGCAGACTGATCGATGAACGAGCAATCTAGGACGTGGCGGATGCAAAACACAACAAGGAGAAAGTATTACACACTTACCACCACCTGGTTGGTTGTCGCGTACAAAATGGAGAAAGCAAATGGTTGACCATTTCGCACAAATAAAAATACAACATGCTGGAACCTTGCTTAGGATTTACATATTGGAAAGCATTGTGAAGATACCTCACAGCCAAATCTATTCACCAGCACGATCCACAACCTTCGGCTAGTTTTAGCACACTAACCCGGGCCACTGTACAACACATCGCCAACTGGGATCCATTTTGTTTTGAGTGCGTTTGGACGAGTTAGGTACGCTGCGTTCGAAAAATTCCCAGAATCAATCCCGTTCCCCTGCAATACAAGCGATACAAGTTCACAGCCTAAAGCTTCTGGGGAATTCGCTTTGCGTGCCACCCAACAAATCGCTGAACACTTGTACCTTCCACAGGTCTAACAAGTTCTTTCGGCGAATGCACTGACCCTATTCCGCCATTGGGGGCCTCCATTTGTGGATTGGCCTTATTTTGTTTCTTCACAGAACTCCTCGGATGTAAACATTGGGTTATGTTAACAATAGTGCAAAACATAGGCGTATCTAAGAGCTTTGTACTGGACCATTCGATGGAGTGAATGAGTTAATTGGAGAGTTTATCTGTGTTCAGGTATTTCGGTTTTTATGGCATTAGCCCGTCCGAGATATTAGTAAGTCTATCGCACATCTTCCTCCTTACTGTCACAACAACCTCAAGAGGTCTAGGCTTGCCATTTGTGGCTTTCTTTGGCTTATATTGTACTTAATTTACCCTTAACTGGATAGCCAGTCCTGCGTAAGGAGCTTATCATTTCGTTGTTAATAGCCGCGTTTGAAAGAAAGATGCTCAGAAGGATTTTTGGCCCCCTTATGTCACTGAAGGACACTGGAGGAGTCGCTACAATGACGAACTTTACGAGTTGTTGAACGGCGAAATCACTGTCGTACAACGGATTAGACTCGCCAGGCTCCGGTGGACATGGTCATGTCATGAGAATTACACCGGACGTCCCAGCCCATAAAGACCTTTTAAGTCGTCCACATGGGCAGAGGAGTCGTGGAAAGGACCAAATTAAGATGGAGTGATGGATTCGCCAGAAAGGACGGGATTCGATCTCGAACTCAACGGAGTCAAACACAATTTTCAACTCGGAAAGGAACCGGACCTGTTAGAATGACAACGACCGACTTTGGATGACTATGAGCAAGAAACTCAAGGCCACCAAGGTTTTTAGCTAAAACAGCTTTTTTTTGTATTCTTATCCAGTAATCCAAGACTTGATGCTGGAAGCCTTACGAGTTAAGCTATCGTTCCATCTTCGAACCTCGGAAGCGGTTCCAACTCACAAAATTATGTCGAAGAGGTCGTCCAAACACGGCCATATATTTGATGTATTTAATACCCTTCAAACACACAATGGAGTCGATTGTTCGGATCCAGTTGATATGTTCCAGACATAATGTCGATGCTATATGGTTTACCATTACTTCCGACATTGTCTATCCACCCCGAGTGATGTCATCAATTTCAAGTACTCGGAAGTACTCCAAAGGGAATAAAATGGCACATTTCCGTTTGCTATGTCTGTTCCACTAAAGCAACTCTTGCATTGTATCCATCGCATACATCGGAAGATTACTTCTGTGCTAAAATCTAATCGTTTAACGACCGTATCGAGAATCGCTCGATACTCGCTGCTTATCAAACTAGGTTCCCTGTTCCTGCACCGTCTATTCGTGGCTATTCGATAGCACCAATATTTGCTAAGCGAGGCAGGTGTGGCGTGCATTTGAAATGCGAACGTCTGGAAGTGGAGTTGCGTGACTGGCTGTGTGTGTGTGTGTGTGGGTTGTTTTCATAAAAGCCAAGCCTTTTTAGAACTTCTACTGTGGTTGCTGATAAGATAAGCGGTTAAGACGACAGTACACATTTGATATGTCTTTCATCAATCATTTTGTATGTTGTAGCGCGCGCCATTTAGGCTAGGTTCGGAATGGTTCTGTGCTGTTCTGCAGTGGTTCCGGTTTATCACTGTTTGCCGTAACGTTCGTGGAGACCCTTGAAGAACTCCCAGAAGGTGAGGTTGAGCATCGTGTGTGGTGCCACCCGCAGGTACATTGGCACGAATCCCTTGTAGTAACCGTGGATGCCTTCCGATCGATAGATCTTCAGGAAGCAGTCGAAGATGTTCGTGTACAACAACCCTTTCCCGCTGGCAGATACGGCTGTGGAAAGAGTGTCGATAGTTAGTATCGTCCCGTGCAGACATTTAGCCACGATCATGAGGAGGCACACCTTGGTTGGTCATGCGGGTCGTCACCACATCGCACGGTGACATTAGGACACTGGTTAGAAATCCCGCCACAGTGCTACTGGCCAGTGCGGTCAGCACAATAGACTCCCGGAACACTTGGTAGCGCAGGAAGAACTCTTTGCACGCACTGAACGATGACATCTGGGCGGATGATCCAACGACCAGCCGGGCGAGGGTAGCCGTATACCCTCGGAACAGCCCACGAATGCCACTCTGCCGGAAGATATTCACAAACGCCGACACGGTGCCACGGTGATGATGCTGGAAGCGGGCCGTGTACGATCCAGATGTGACGGCCTGCAGTTGTGTCTTCACCACGTAGAATGGGCAGGATGCGGTAGCACTTGCCAGCCCAGCACACCCGCCCCAGAACAGTGACAGCAACGGTGTCAGTGAGGGATGTTTGGTGCTCTTCGTCCAGCCGAGATTCTCCGCCGTCTGGTACGTCCCCAGCCGGACACCGTTCATCGAAAACTGGTACATTAGGGCGGCCGGCAGCCCTTTCTGCAGACCGCGCAAACCGTCCGTCCGGACGACGGTCAGCACGGACTGGCGGATGCCCTTGTAGGCGCGCTGCTTGAGATTCTGTTTCGCTATCAGCTCACCCTCCAGCTGTTGGCGTGTCTTCAGCACGTCGAACGGGTTCGTAAACAGCACGGCACACATCGATGAGGCACCACCGAGCAGGAATTCCATCGTTGGTGGCGATCAGATTTCCGGCGGGCCCAAGTGTTACGCACGGCCGTTCCCGCGAAGAGCTGCAGAGTCGAGATACAGAGATGTTTCTAAACTGTGGCCTCGGTTTCGCCGTAGCGCAACGCCGGTCAGCCGGCAGTGGTTTGTGATAAGCGCGCTGGATAAGCATCGGGCATGAGTTGCAGGTCGTGCAACACACAGTGCCACAGAGAGGAGCCTTATCTTATCAGCATTCCATAGTTTGTTTTGGGACTAGGCGGTAGTACACCGATATGCTTCGTGTTGCAGAAAGCGAAGGCGTTAGAAACGAGAGAAGATAAATGCATATTACGACACATCCAATTTACCCAGCACAGTGGACACTTTGCGATCGTGTTTTGCTGCCATAAATCAAGCGCTTCTCGCAAACGGCCCACATGCAACCAGTGACTGTTCTCAAGATCATGTCTTCCCATCGGATCGGGAATACCTTCACGTAAAAGAGCAAAACGTTCGGAAGATCATAAGAGAACGGAGAACGGAGCCAGCTAATGTCCCAATTGGGAAAAATGACCTACCGTTTCAGAGTTCCAGAAGAGACCGTCCCGATTAATCGATGTTCTATTGTGATACAATTTTATAGCTACGCTGCAGTGTGTGAGGAACGTTGAGAATTAAAAGCAGCAAGCATCGTGCCTTTCAGATTCGAGCCCATCATCCCACAGGCCCTAAACAAAACCTCCCTAACCTATCCTAAGCTCCTCGGGGTTAATGTACGTTCGTTTGGCCTTTGCCTTTGCCCAAACACGAAAGCTCGGAGGTCCCTTTTTTTCCTTGTGCTGTATTTTTAACATTCTTCTGACCGCTTAGAGGCATCCGTAGACATCCCAACAAGTGGGACAAGTTGAAAACCGGTTGGTGAGACAAGTTGAACCCGGAGGGACTTTGTTTGCTTTCCTTTAATCGCTGCAAGCCCTTTTTCATGTTGCGAGCGCGGGCAGGCTGGAATTTTTTTCTTCAAAGTTCGATAAGAACTCACCCCGGAGAGTGATAAAAGTCTTATCATTTGGGGTGGAACGAAATTGGATACATTTTGCGTTGGAAATATTTCTCTCGTTCTGAAGGCGTCCCATTTGCAACGCGGAGTCAAGACGTTCGTTAGCCTACGCGCCTTCAAGCAACCGAAACGACAAGACATTTCAGACATCGTCCCATTCGAGAATTCCATTATGGTTCCTCTTGTGATTGTGTTTGTGTAGGAAGTAAATCGCTTATGCACAAAAAAAAAAAGACGAACGCTATAAAAATAAAATCCCTCCAAATGAATGCAGGACCGTCTTCCGGGCCGTGATCGTATTTAAGCTGGAATTACACACGTCTACAGCCCCTTTTGGTCGTGCCAGTGTCTGGTTTACCTTCGCTACAGTTGGGATTCGTCTTCCATTTGCATCTCAGAATGCAACTCCACCTCATCTCCCTTTTTTCCCAAGATGCACCCGGGTAAATCCTGTCTGCTGCTAATGATGCGCCGTAGCACCCGCAAGACCTAGGGAGCAACAGTGCCTAACAAAACACACGGGCACTGTACAAGGATTGTTTGCGAATGTTGTTGACAAGCAAATGTCGTCACTTGGTAGTGTTCCACCATGGACAAAATGGTCGGCGATAAGCGAAAGTCACATTCTTATCACATCGGCGGAGAATATTGTTCAAAACTTCAAGCTACTTGATGGAAGAGGTCTCCCATCGGGGACATATTGGTTTGCTGGGAAGGGGTTCAAGGGTTCCAGGAAGCAACCGCTGCTGCACTGAGATGCCATTAATTGTTACAGAGCAATGTACGGCAAGTTCTAGCAATTTTTTTTATGCAAAAGTCCCGGAGGACTGAGGGATTTGTTCCAAGCCCAAGATCCCCCTTTTCACGGCTTTGTTGTATGCTTCGAGTTGGTGGACAACACTAACACCAGCAACTCCAAAGTCCAAGAGACCGATCGACAACCGAAATTGTGTTGTTTTGAAATATTTAACAGCGTAGTCACAGGTTCGCGTAACTCACCATAGCAAACCAATGATCATATTAGCCATGAGAACGTCCAGCGCACATCCATCCAATTCTTTCGCATCATCATTGGAAAAGAGGGAGGGAGAACACGATAACTCTCTCCCTCTTTAGCAGTTTCCCATTTAGCATCCTCCTAATGTCCCATCTAACATGAAGGTTAACGCCACACCACACACAACCCCAACGGTTGCAATAAAAACGTGACAAACACACACACATTTTTCCACGTCACTTTTGGATGCTGTGCGGTTCGAATCATCCCTTTTTGGCCACCCTTTGGTTGGCAAGGCGGTGCCGGGATGAAAGGCGATGACACTGACATTGGCACTAGCGCCCCATTCGATTGCATCATGCGCATGGGCCACAACGGACACGGGACGATGCACTTTCCGGTCGTCGAGTGTGGCGAAAGTATCATCCCCGACTGGGGGGTGAGGGTGAGTTGGAAAGAGATAACCGTACCGGTTCTCTCCTTCAAGTAACCGAGGTCAACTGAGAGCACTTTGGACTTTGAGTGGATGTTCCCCTGCTTTTGGGCGAGATTTGACAAATCCTGTGGGAGTTATCAGCAGCAATCCGGGCGAGAGTTTACTTACCTCAATTTTTTCCCGGTCGATACACCGACCGCGTGTCTGTTTGACCTTTTTCAGCGACGTGATGTGAAGTTAGCGAGGTCCTGTGTCCTTGCTGGCCACGGACGAACAAATCGAACGAATGGTTGTCTGTATTGCACCGAACAGTACAACTGGCTGTTCCACGCCAGGAAGCGCTGTAAAAACAACTTTGAAGCCGTGCTGCTATGGCGCGCGCGACCGTCAAGTATATTTACGCCCTGTACCAGTGTGAGCCAGTGGAGCAGCTCCACCATATGCGCAACTGACTTTCCACCAACACACATACGCGCACCGCTGCGTGCGTGTTTCTTTTCACACACTTTTTATTTGTTTTCAACGAAACGAAATTGAACCAGCTGCGTGTAGCAGCAAAGAAACAAGACACCAGTAGCAGAAACAACAAAAAAAAAAAACGCACACTAGATGAAAACGATGGGGTGATGGGACGGGTGTGACCAACAACACTGCATACTTTTGCCAGTTCCGTCGATTTTATTAGCCCGACGCGCACACAACTACACACGCACGCAGCGGACTGTTGGACACAAGGCAACGACGCAAACACTCGCTCGCACACATTTCCAACCCCCGGGACGGGAACAATATTCAGCAGAGGGAGGATGCTTGCCGATGGGGTGGTAATTTAAATAATTTAAACTCAACAATGGGACGAATGAAAGGTTGACGAGAAATAAATTTCAAACAAATTGTGTTTAAGAAAAAAAAATCTCTCCATACACAACATCAAATCTGTTACTTGCTATTGCACTTGTTCACTCACAAACACTTCAACCATGGAAAAGGGGTTGCGAATTTCTGCAACTGTTGCATACATTTAATAACTAGCAGCTGGGCAATTCGTCACGCGTCCGCTGAAACGTTCACGGACTTAACATAAATAGCAGGCGATGCGTTTCTCCCAACTGCAGGAAATGAAAGTTACACACGATGAGCTGCTTCGTGCTGGTTGATGGAAATCATCTAAACCTTTATGCGACACGCAATACACGGTAAGACCCGATTTCTATCGAAGCGTACGGACCGCTATTCTAATGAAAAATTAGCACTTCGAAGCAGCACGATCCACACACAAAAAAACGATACCGGGTAGCGGTGGTTTTGGCACGAATTTTCGCGCGTTTCACAAAAACGTTTATTGTTGTTTAGCGCGCTCGGAGCTCGGTAAACAAAGGCGGCACACAGTACGCGACGATTGTTTGACACACGGAAGGCTCGGATGCTGCGGAAGGTATAAAACGCTAACCTTTTATAGGCAATACACATCACATTATACACCCACACAAAAGTATTTGACTGTTGTTCTTCAAAGCCCTTTTGTTAAGAACGTTCAGGCAACGAAACTGGAATTACAAACGAACGAGGACGACACTGATGCACGTCTGCACGCACCGAGAGCTGCAGTAAGAAAATAGATGGCTGTTGTTTGGTGTTCAACAGCCTGTGATGTTTTCTGAAGGGATTGCATGTGACACGCACACTATCAAACATGGGCTATCTCGCAGGCAGGGATCGTCGATTGACTAAACCTTTCTATTTCATTGTGTTTTACATGGAATTCAATTGAAAAAGATTTTTGTCTCAATATTTCCAATTCTCTAAAACGTCTCCAAAATAAGATGGTTTATTGTTAAATTTGTGAGATGTTGCATTCCTGTTGTCATTCGTTTATATTTTAAATATTTTTTAACCATAACCGTCAATCAAATTTGTTACTTGGGTAAAACGTCGCATGTCACATGACGCTGTCAAGCAAAACGTCAAACAAAAAACAACACGCGCATCGTGCGGTTCGAACAACACGTGCATTTTGTTTAAGTTTATAAAAACTTATTTGTGGCACCCAAAAATGAAGGTAAAAGCGGCGAAAAAGGATAAACCTGTCCGGGAGGAAGTGGTCCAGATAAAGAAAACGAAAACAGGCATTCAAAAGGCGAAGAAACTCAAGGAACCACTGAAACAATCGGCAGCCAAGGTAGCGGCTACCAATGGTGCTGAGGTCGCCGAGGCCGCTTCAGTAAAACTACCCGAAAAGCGTGAATTTTCCATGAAGCTTCAGCTGAAAAAGAAAGCCAAACAAAAGAAACCTTCTGGGGGGAAGAAAAATGAACAAGAAAATTCACCACCGGCGAAGGATGCCAATGGAGCCGTGCCCGGCAAAAGGGCCAAGAAGCAAAAGCAACTGAAAGTTGTACCCGTAGTGGAGGAACAAAAGGAGGAGGACAAACAACCCGAGCCGGTAATTAACGAGAGAAAGAAAGCTAAAAAGGAGTTTGAAGCGCAGGTTAAGGCACTGAAAAAGGAGGAACGAAACTTGGATGTTAAATTACCCAAGAAGTGCAAAACAGAAACGTTGGAACTCGTCCCGAAAGAGCTGATCTCGAAGAAAAGCTTTCAGAAGGTTTACGAACTATTCCGTAAAAAGGGTGATGAGAAGGGAAACAAGCTGTTCGGAGACGATTTAAAGTATAACCTGCAAATTATTAGCGTAAAGGTGCCACGATGTCCGTCAAGGAACTGTCGAATGTAAGTAATTGCTCGCGGAAACTTAGACTGAACACTAATTAAGGTTTCTTTTTCCACGTCCTCCAGTATTCTTCCACATCCATTGCTTCGCCAAGAGGACGACATTTGTCTGATTGTGAAGGACGCGATCCGTGGTCGTGAAGTCGACTATTCACTCACGTTGCACGAATGGGAGGATAAGTTGAAGGACCTGAACATAGGCCACAAGGTGCAGATCATTCCGTTTCAGCAGCTGAAACGCGACTACGGCTCGTACGAGATGAAACGCAAGCTCGCTCAACGCTTCGAACGTTTCCTCGTTGATGCACGCATCAGTGGGCATGTGTTCGCCTTCTTGGGGTCCCAGTTTATAAAGCGCAGTAAAAATCCCACACCTGTCAAGCTGGACAATGAAGCCAAGATCAAGGAGGTTCTAGCGCATGCATTGCAATTGCACACCTACCGTCAGGGCAATAAGGGTAATTCGTCGGAAATTAAATTTGCAGCACACTGGATGCCGGTGGAGCATGCCGTTGAGAATGGATTGGCACTGCTAGAGAAACTCAAGACCGCCTTTCCTGGCGGTTGGTTAAACATACAGTCGATAAACATAACAACGGCCACCGAAAAGTCACAGTCGTTGCCGATCTACGTCAGTACTATCGATCCCAATCTGGTACCGGTGCCGGTTGTGGTTGGTTTACGCGAAAAGTTCGTCAAGAAACAGCAACATTTGATGAAGCAGCGCACTGGAGGTATGTACGAAGTGACCAAAGACGGTATCGTACGGAAGGTGCGCACACCGGAACAGAACGCTGGGGCGAACAATGTGGAGGAATCGGACGTTGAGCTGGAAGACGTTGAACTGGAAGAGGACGATGGCTGGGTGCCGTACGACGATGATCCACAAAGGGCTCGTCGTAAAGGGCGTGGTAGCGGTACGCGTCAACGGGGTCCGAAGATGAGGATAAAGTAAGCTGATTTACTAATATTCAATAAAATCATACGATACCAGCCCAAATGCTCGATTATTCCATTATTTCATCATCTGTGGACTAAGTCTACATAAATGCTGATATGTAAAGGCCATAGAAACATTATTAAACATAGCATTTAATTGATGACAACATGCTTGGCAAGAGCAATTGGAAAACGATCGATTTCGTTTGAATATCATTCTTCCAATTTCAAGGCATTATTCCCTTCCCAATTTCCCACGGTAATCTTTAATCCTCTTAGAATGAAACCACGTTTCCAGTTAGTTCCGGTCGGTGCTCTATGTGGTGGAAGATGAAAAGTTATAAAAACACAGCCCACGCTTTTCGTCGGGTTTATTCTTGATTGAGATCTTGTCTTAGTGAGTACGGAACAGAACAGACGACTAATGGTCAAGGTGGAAGTTATTTTCCTAGCTGTAATGGCATCCGTTTGCCTATGGTGCGTTTTGGCCCATTCTCCTCCGGTGGTGATAGATAAACGTGTGGTGCTTTCGTCCGTCTACGATGCGATCAAAGGGAACAGCGTTGCAACCGTTGGAGAGGATACGCGAAATAAACGAAACGTGCGATATTACACATATGATGATCCGCAAAATGATGAGTACGTATTGAAGCAAGTGCGTTTTAGGTGCTATAGATAGCTAATGTGTATTATCTGCAGTTTATATCCTGGCTATGGTGAAATTGTACACCCCCCACAATCAGGACCGGCGCAAAAACAGTGCAAACCGGAACCATCTCCGGCAGTGCAGTCCATCAGCATTTCCGATCACACCTGGATCGGTATCGGGACGTCGATCATTCACCTGCTCAAGTATCTGATCGCGGGATTAGCCGTGCTGACGCTTCCGGTGCTGTTACTGCAAGCGTTCATTTTACCGTTGAAAATTCTGGTCGGATTAAAATCGGTTGCCGTAGCGAATACGCTTGTGCTCGGTACGTTCCTGTGGAAGTATCTCAATCGACACCGGTTAAGAGGAGATGAAGACGACGACGACGATGATGGGGATCAGCAACCGGGTTCTGGTGCACCCGGAACAATCGATGCCGGTGGAGCTGGATCGTTGGCTAACGGGAACGATAATCGGTTCTTTCCCTTCCGGGCAGAAGATTTTGAAAACATGACTGAGGAAGAGATTAAAACAGCCTTAAAATTGTTGCTTAAACGAAATAAACGATGGTGATGTGTGCTATCAACTAATTGAGCCGCATTAATTTCATCCAACAATTGTAAAAAAGACAGATTTATAAGGTACGCAAATAAACAACGGCCGTTTTTTCAGAAGGTTTTTTTTTTATTTGGTGCATGTTTATTTGTAAAAACTGGGTCAATACAAGTATTGCCCATTTTTCTTTATTCATCATCTTTGTCCTTTTGGAAAGAATGCTACGTCCTTTGACCCATTTGCCGTCCTTCTGTATCATGCCTAATGCGTTCAGCCGCAGTGATATGGCCTGACGAGTTACACCCAGCATGTCTGTAAGCTCCTCTTGCGTTTGGCTGGGGTTTTGCTCCAGTAAAGCCGTCAATTGTTTGTCGGCTAACGTTTTGGGCCTTCCTTCGCGTTGAGCGTCCTCCACGGAGAAATCACCCCTTCGAAAGCATCGAAACCAATCCCGACACCTTGTTTCGCTTAGAGCAGCATCGCTGTAAACACTCGAAAGCTCTTCTTCGCTTGAAACAAAACCAGAAACACCTCCTGCACATGGCGCTTATCCGGCTCAAAATCAGACATTTTCAAAAACTACTTTATCTCGTACGAAATAATCACTAATCTGTTTACAACTTGATTTGTGACGTTTGTGAACGTGCCCCATCGATTTCAAAACGGCCGCTATTTATTTGCGAACCTAATAATAAAGATCTCTATACTTCGTATATCTAAAACAACAGGATTAAGTTGTATGAAAAAGAATCAAAATTATCGATTGGTTGTAATCTAATTTCTAACGGCGAAATAAAACAAAGGCTAAAGAACGGCGAATGATAAACAATAGAAATTGTGTCGAATTCAACGATTGAAAATGTTTCCGTGAAAAGTTTCATCCAAACACCGACAACAAACGTCATTCATTGATAAATGGTGCCACAGTGGTCGTTTCATTCGGTGCAAAATTTCTATCGCGTTTTCACTATTGTTTTCACCATAATTGTATCATATAGCTTTGTAATTCAATGCTTAAAGACTAAGTTAAATAACTTTGCGTAACTCATTAATTTTCCAGCTAAAAATATGTAGAAAATCCCGATTTTTTTAGTGAAATGTCAATAAAAATGTCCATGTGGCAGCCCATGTGTGGGGACGAATCGTCAAGTGCTGTGAATCATAATTCCTTTGCACTCGAGCCACAGTACCGTGGCGGGCTAGAGCAGGACGGTGAAAGCATAAAAAACCAACGCTCTGGTTGAAGTACGTGCATCATCTGCACGGACAAATAAAATATCCAACGTGAAGGTGAGAAAAATATGTGTGCAGCTGGCTAAAAGGAAGGTATTTGCACGGGTCGAAGGTAAACGGGATTCGGTTGTGTGTGTGTGTGTCTTTCCTATAGGGCTCCGCACACGTACCCGTACGACCACAAGATTCGCGTACGCACGGTAACAGGAAGCAGTGACTCGCGGGTGAAACAATACATCATACACAAACACCCCGTAGTTGGATGAAATTCATATCGACTACGACAGAACAACGGGGGCCCGGGTAGCCGTGTTGTGGCCACTGTTGCGTGTTATTTCTTGGTGACGTATTTTCTAGAAGTTCACTGTAGCAACCGCGCAAAACAGCATCGCGATTTCGCTTTTGGGAATGCTACCACAATGAGTGATTTATGACGGATTAGCCTACTGCCTGGTTTTACAGTCGCGATTGTGTCCGGTGGGTCGTAAAAGTGGTGAAAATTTCAACAACGTCTACTGTACGCGTGTGAGTGTGTGTCTGACTAGGTGGGTGGATGAAAAGTGCCAGGAAAATGCCACAGTGATCCGAGCAGTGTGAAACGTTGGGGTGGGTTCCGGATCAGCGGAACTGTGATGTCGAAAAACCGCTACGAAGTGCCGTCAACCTATAGACAACGCCGTACACAGCGCAACAAAATCCGGCAGGGAACGCATCCGATCACAATCACGCTGAGAAGAGACCGTAACATTAGCGTTTAAAACCCGTCTTATTACACATCCGGGGATTTTTTTTTTAGGGTTCGTGCGAGAAGAACCGCCGCGTCGATATTAATTCACACGAAACACGCGGCCGGAAACGAGAATTCGCAAGTGTGTGCGTTCGTGTATGATTGCACAGGTGCTCGCGACACAAGTGCCATTATCATAACCATCCTCCGTTCCGTGATCACATCACGCTCCAAGGCCCGCTGCCGGCCCCCCTGCGATATAAGCGACAGTTTTTGAGTACGTGTGTTGTGCTTTGACATTTCGGTACCACGATTGGGCGCGACAGGATACGGCTGCTCGTTGGCGAGGGGGAGGAAGAGGAGGAGGAGGACGAGGAGACGGCATACCGTTCGGACGCTGAACGGGGACGGAGCTGGCCACCGTACGGTGCGGGCAAATCAAACATGACGAAAAAATCGTTAAGAAAACCCATCATGGTGCTGCGTAGCCGCAAGACGGCCATCATCAAGGACGGCGTGATAACGGTAAGTCGATTATTGTAATTGACCAACGCTACTAATGTGTGCTTCTTGGGCATTTGTTAATTTCCGTTTAAGGGTCGGTCCGTCGAATGCTCAACGAAATCATTCTTTCGAGCAACAGTTTCCACTCTTTGGGGCGAATCTTTCCCGAGTCCTCGTTTGAACAATCAAACTAATGCCTAGCAAAAAGAAAACAATTGGTCGGATTGTGGCAACGTGTGCTTTAGCAAACTCACCCCCTGGCACGGGGGGATTTTACTTCCAATGCGCTAGTAATCGGGGTGTCTACGTGTGAGGTACGTGAGACACACCGCCTAAGACAGTTTGTGCCACACGGTACGGGTGTACGTAAGCGTACTAATGTAATTTGCATGAACGCGAAAACCACGACCAATCTGTTGCGATGACGCGAAGCGGAGAAGAAAAACAAACAAGAAAAGCAAAAACCCACCCAGGTTCACCTTGAAAAGAAAGAGAAACTGTCCACGGCGAGGCTCGTTGTTGGGGGATTAGGTTGTTTTTTTTTTGTTTCATTTATGAAGAGTGTGCAAAATTTCACCAAAGCGGAAATTACGGTTGAAACATAGTTTCACTATCGTTTGCTGTTTTAGAATTTTCAAATCATGATTCTTCTTGCGCGCGGTAGTAATTAAGGTACAATTAGTTCCATCAATAGCTGGAAGCATTCAGATAGCGAGAGGGACCCGACAGTCAGTTAATTGATGCACCGCGATCATGCTGATGATCTTTGGCTCGATTCGATTCGCTGCGTCGCGGACTTGACAGTGAATTCAAGGGTGGTGGTAGTTGCCTTTTTTTGGAACCGGTTTTTACACACATCCTCCCTACTCGTATTCGATCTGCTACAGCAAACATGCTGGAACACGCATGAGGTCGCGGTTCGGTACCGGTGGACGATTGCTTTCCAACAAAGCAAAGATACAAAAATTTCCATCCACAAGTGCGGATCAGGCGATAGTTTCGTAGAAGAATGAAAAAGACGTGAACAGAGGTGAAGCAAACGTACGAAAAGCATGTTCATAAACTTGCGACTGGCGTTACTTTCTACTTGACCACCTTCCACCAGGCGTGTGTACGTACAGCTGATCAGCTGAATCGATTCGTTGGCCAGCCTTCGAGATGATCGCCACAGGCGTCAGTGAGACAGGGTGGTGACAGGAGAGGGGTTTCGAAGGTGCGTACATGAACTTGACCGTGATATTGAGCTGCGGGCACTCGAACTCTCAGGGCAAAACCGGAGGTTCGTAATGATAGTGGATTATCGCTCTCCCCTTCTCCGGACCAAATGACCCTGTTCGTGTTTTGCTCTGTGCTGTCCGCTGCTAACGCTATCCCGCGTCAGAGAAGCTGGCGCGAGTTTGAGACTTAAATTACACATTAAAACATCTGATTTAAAAACAATCATATGGGTCCGTATCTTCATGCCAACTTTGCATTTCAAGTGCCCTGAATAGGCATTGATTTGTTTTGTTGTTGGTTTTGGTTCGCAAACCATTTTTGGCAACTTGGGAATCCGGTTTTCCGATTAAGTCGTGTAGGTCAGTGTTCACATTCGCTTACCGAAGCGTTGGCGATTGCATTTTCAACATTTTTGTTGACATTTCTTTTAGACATCTTCATGCCTTTTTTATTTTTTACGTTCGATGCAATGTTTCAGTTTTATTTTCTTTTTAGAACGAAAGGTTATTGAGAAATATCTGTCTACCATGGTTTGTTTTATGAAGCGAATGCAAACATTTGGACCGCACTCGCCGTGGATGGTACAGTACTCGCCATATCGCCCACCAAAGACGTCACCATATGGCTAAGGAATCTTCCCGGCTCAGCGGACTGGTCTGGAAATAGCATTCGGAATCGTTCGCTTTTTTTTTGTTCTGCTGTACCCAG
Source organism: Anopheles marshallii (assembly GCF_943734725.1). Lineage (NCBI taxonomy): Eukaryota > Metazoa > Arthropoda > Insecta > Diptera > Culicidae > Anopheles > Anopheles marshallii. Next base: position 63,410,118 of record NC_071327.1, read on the forward strand.
AGCTCATCCCGCCCAACTAACAAACAAACAAAAGGCACTGTTTTTACAGATGGACAGTGTGGTCTGTTGGTGTGCAGTATTTTTACCGTTTGGGAGTTACGTAAATTCACCAACCGGTACACTTACGTTAAGGAATATTTGCTTCTGCAAGTGCACGCGTACGTTGTTTTCTTCTTTACACGGTCTTACAACCAAATGTGACCCATTTTTCACAGTTTTCCTCGAGCGTATATTTGCATCACTCGTGAGATGGAAAGGTACCCTCGGGCAAGACATGTTTTTGTGGTAGTTTAAATGAAAGTTCTTCATAGTTTGAAACCACTTTCAAGTAGCACATGATGTGGCGTTGGGTTTATTAATTGGTAACATTTCATTACCACGAGTTCTGTGTGCTTTTTCATCCTTTTCGTATTATCTTCTCTGATCAGAAAACTTTATTTGTTGTGTGCAAATATTTTATTTTAAAAGCACCAAATTTTGTTTACAAAATTGTTACTCCAACTCTAATTTTTCAAACACCTTAGTAATAAGTAATAGTAATAAGGCTTGGCTCGCAAGACGTCGATAGTACAGAGAATAAAAAAATAAAGAGATCAGATAAAAGATTTAATTGGAAAAATCCAAATCTTGATTCAGTTTCAACATCTAGATCTAGATTTCAGTCATCTAGAATAACCTGATCAAGATCACTAGGGCAGGTTTAAATAGAGAATTTTGATCGACAATTATTGGATACCAGTTGTCCTTTGATCGAACTTCAGTTTGCGAAATATGCATTAAATTGTTTTATTAAATATTAAATTCCACCACTTTTTCCGGCTTAATGTTCGTTTAATTACAAATGAAAATGAAGATGAAAAAGCCAACATTAATTTATTCATTAGTTTCGTAAGTAAAATATAATAAATTGCCAGCAGTGCACCAAATGAAACTCTCTTTGCAATCCACTGTTTCGAAGGGTACTAAAAAATGCATTACTGCAAATAATTTGCAAGGTATTTATTTGCACCTGATACCATGCCATGCAACAACAGCAAAAAAAAAAAAATCTTCGCAGATTGAAAATGTCCAAAGGTCAACTGCTCTTGCTCAGTAAACGGGGCCACAACCTGACGGTAAACATCCGGCACAATCGATTGGGATATCAATCTGCACATCAATCACATCAATTGCACCAACGGTCGCAACGGTGCTGCGAAAAGCTAGACCGGAAGCAAGCGAATGGATTTTTAACAACACACAGCCCCATGTGACCTATTTGTGCGGAGGATTATATCTTGTTTTGCTTTTCATTTGCAGCGTTCCGATCGGATGAGATGAGAAAGTCGGGACGGGCGAGTACACCCAGGGACGGGAAACCTGTGCCTTTCATTAACACCGTCCCGAACGCGACCTCCTCCTATCGGTTATGTTGCGAAATGGAATGGATTGATTGAATGGACGGATTGCTCGCTTGCAATATCAATTATCAACTCCGTTATCAGTAAGCTCCCTTCCAGTCGTGCAACGCGCGAGTACATCTCTTGTGCGTTGTCACGATGGGCCGACAGATATGGGCCGTATTACCCAATGCAATACTTCCGCTCGTCTGTGCGATAACTGACAAATTATTGGATTAATCTCGCTTTCTACTTCGTTGCACCTCTTTTTTTTTGGCTTCAATCGCGTAAAACGCTTTGTAGTTCGATCGTTGATTGAAAGCGATTAGTCATGTTCAGGGGGGTGCCGCTTCCCCACAAGATTAACCCATTACGGATTTTGTTCACAGTTTAATTTAATTTGTCTTTATCATGATTAGTGCGCCGGTAAGACGAATCTGATGGAATGAATTAGTATTTTAATTCACTTGTAGCATGCAAATCGCATTAAAGTTTCACCCCGCCGTGTGTTTCGTTTCCCGGTTCAAAGTAAGTGTTGATAAATAATTGAGTTCACTTGAGTTACGAATTTTAACCTCAGGTTGGAGATTAACGAGCCAAACTCCAAGTTGATGGTGGCACCGCCAGCGGCCCTGCTAATTTACACAGGTGGAACGTTCATAAAGGGGAGCGCTCTTTCGAAGTTGTCCAAAATTTCATCTATCTTGGGTCAAAAGTCATCACCGACAACAACATTGATGTTGAGGTATGTGCTGAAGAACTGGCTGTCAACCGGTCTTTTTACAGTCTGAAGAAACCTCTCTATTTGAAAACACCTGTCGCTATGTAGAACCTATATAATTCCAGTACTCACATGCGCCTTTAAGACATGGACTATGTCCAAAACTGACGAAACCCTCTTAGCCGGCCTTTCGGAAGGAAGATGCTCAGAAGGATTTTTTGGTCCCCTTGTGTGTGCCGCCGACAATGACGAGCTCTAAGAGCTGTTGCACGGCGAATTCACTATCGTACAGCGGATTAGACTCGTGACGCTCCGGTGGGTTGGTCACGTCATGAGAATAACTCCGGAAAACCCAGCCAGTGAAGTCCTTCATGATCATCCACATGGAGACAGAGGAAGAGTGATGGTGTTGATGCGTCTGCCAGAATGGTCGGGATAATGGGTTGGCAGACGATGGCACTCGGTCGTGAGCGTTTTAGAGGACTCTTGCAGCGGGCCAAGACCACGAAGCTGTTTTAAATTTGGATATGCCAAGAATTCGCAGAAGCTGAAGATGAAAAGCACGAGTGACATTGCAAGTTCTTAGTCTTAGGTACAAAACATGCATTTAGAAGAAGATATATTTCTATTCGCTTTTTCTAAGATACACTTAAGTAACTTTTCATTTAATTTAGCATAAAAGTTTACCTGAAAGTGGAGTACAACGTGGTTCCATTTTTTGCGCGCAAATAGTTTCCCGTGCCAGATGTTGTTTCACAGAGCGTCGGGTGCAGCATAAAGGTATACGGTGCTAAATTTTACATGTTGCCCATAAAAGCTACCGCACTTGCTATTTGCGACAGTTGGTGTTAAATGGTCGAATGTGTGGACTTTAGCACCATTATTTCGGCACTGAAAAGTGTAAAAATTAGCGCAAGCAAAAGTGTGTCACAATCAAGAGTTGGTGTTCAATTGCGATTGGGCGCCCATTCGAATATATCGCAGTAATCGCACTAAAACTTCAAGCAATTTCATTCAATCGTTTGTAATTTCGAGGTTTTATTTATAGTGAAGATTCGCGACCGCTACTACCCCCGATATTGATTGAAATGAATTGAAGTTGATCAAACTGTTTGCCTTGTCGTGTTGAATCGCTATGCTATGCTCTTTTCCTTTTCACACGTCCTTGCTAGCTCGAAGCAGTGCGCTGTCCTATGTTTGACCGCAGGCATAACACATAGCCCCTCCCTACGGGAATCCTTCCACCGACGCGGCGTCTCAGACGTTGACCGAATGCAATTGTCCCCGATGATTGAATTTGCATGGGTGCAGCGTTGTTTGTCGGCCGTGTCGGTTCCAATTGCAATTTTCTGCCACCGGTTGCAGTACGGCACCTTCACAACTTGTGCTGTGGAGTTCTGGAAACTGCAGAAATTTTAAAATTTACATGTCTATTAGGGAGTAGTAAAACGTATCTGATGTCTGATTACTAAATATATCACTTCAGCGTAATTGTTCAAACCCCTGGAGTAAAGCAATTTCACTCAATTAGCAGACAATTTTATGCCTCCACTTATCAGCACTAATTCTGATGTATTTAAAGTTCCAGATGCGGGAGAGCGATGGCAAAAGGAGGACAAATTTTGATTAATTTCATGCGTCCAACAGTCAGGAACGCTTTCGCCCACCCAGACGGCGGCCGGTGTGTGATGCTGACGCGAGAGTCATACAAAGTCAAGCACGTCCACGCTAGTGCCAGATGGAACAAAACAAACCAAGACACTTGGAGGCAGAATCGAAACAACACAATTTTGCACCGTCGCTGTTGAAGTCGAGATGGTTGCTTAGGCGGAGGTCGGGAAGGAAGGCCCGGAATGGCGGGACTCTCCTATGCTAGTTGATCGCTTTATATCTCTGGCCAATACCCAACCGCGACTAGCGTTATTGTTGAGTGTTGGGCGAGCTCAGCTAATTTATTGTCACCTTCTTCTGGCCTGCGAAATGGGAAGAAGCAATCGTGGTTACCCTCGTGCAACTGTGGTGGTCGCGTTGACGTCAATGACGGTGGTTACGGCTGGGCAGTGTGTTGATTGTGGGGCTTTATTGTTGGTGTTGCCCCTGCTGTGTGTGTGTGGAGACTAGTGGTCGCGTGGTTTTGCACATTGTTTCGTCGTCTCGTGTACGCACGCGATCAAGTGGAAAGCATAAGATGCACGTTCCGGGTGGCAATGTATCCGAACTTTTCGTCCGAGGTTGAGGTGGGCAATATTGCATTGGCGTAGGATGAGCCTATGAAGCTAGTGTGCATTGGGAGGAGATTATTTATTTGCGTATTGCTTTTTGTTTTCTTTGGTTATTTCCGCTGCGTAGCAATATGACTTCCTCTACAGAACATGTTTATGTGGTGGAACGCTTATGTACATGACTCAAACTTATTTTTATAGCTAACCCCCGCGTAGGTTGTCAAAGGTCTTTCCGCCGTCGATTCCAGGCGCTTTGCCCGGTTAGTTTCATACCGAGTGCTCTAATCTTTAATTTTTAGGGCCGGCTTTATGGAATTCATCATTCCTCCCTCGGCTGTCCAGTCCCCGTCGGCTCCACTAGCGGCAATTAAACGCGATGAGATCATGTACTAGCATTTGTATGTTGTGCTGAGATTTTGTAAGAAAACTAACAATTAAGCCGTGTGTGGGTGTAACGATGATAATAGCATACATGAGCCCATGCGGTATCGGGTTCGAGGGAATTTTTTTTATTTGCATGAGGGCTTTAGTAATGGACCGGTCTGAAGTGGATGGGAGCAGTGTAATTAGCAGGCAAATTTATTGCCACTACGTAGATTTGCCTTCAAGTCGAGTTTTAGCTGGCGACACTTAAAATTGTGCTGCGTATGATCTAATCCTATGTGCTTTAGTCAAATATTGATAAAGGAACTAATGTCTATATTTTGCTTTCTCGTTTCAGGTAATGTATCGAGCAGAACTATCATATTCCACACATTTTTCGAAACAGGCCAATGATGATGACGAAGGAACGGCAGTAAAATATATTTATTTGCCTACAGAAAAGATAAGAACGCACAACGACGCTCGGTGATAAGCAATGGGTAAAGGTTCTTTCGCTTCAACGAGATCATACACGCGTTCGTTTTCGTTCGGGAAAATCGTTTGCTTATCTTCTTTTGCAGCTGGTTTTCGGAATTAATGCAAAAGGTTGTGTATTGTGGAATTAATCATATTCTTTATTTATTTTTAGTTGTTATGTTATTTGAGATAATGGATTTGAAGGTACTATAAACTTCGTTATATTGGAGGTACATCAAAGTCAAAGACCAATCGATGACTCAGTGCAATCCAGACTTCAACTCAGTTCGAACATGTAGTTTAAGTTAAATTGGTGTCGATGTGGCATCAGACAAACAAATCAGCTAATTAACTGCAACACAAACTCTGTTTGCAACCGTTGAATTGCACCGTTTTCTACTTATCGTTTCGAAGCAGAGTATGGCACCCCAAACGATAAGTTCGGTTCACCTGTCAGTTGGCAGTGGCCAGACCAGTGAGAGCGAAAGTATGAGCACAGTATCGTTTTGTGGCCAATTTGAATGCTAATATCCGCTCGGTCTCTCTCTGTCTCTCCCTCTCTCGTCATCATCCAACCAGTGGGCCACTGTTTGGCAGAGAATGAAACACATTGCGTTGCACTCGGGGTGAATGAATGGGGGGGTGAGATGTGTTTTATGGCTCTGCACTCAAATGCACGAAGCACGAGTTCTGAGCAACAGAACCGTGCGCTCTGATGATACTCTCTTTTGTGTATAACCACGAACGTAATGGCCCATCTGCCTCCCCACTGGAACGTAAACATTCACCCCATTCTTACCGCTCATCCTGGATGCCCTCCACTCACACCAAGGGTTTCTTACGTGGATGGATTGGATGTTAAAAATTAGCACCCTGTCGAGAGATGGAACCGCTCACGCGCTCACCGTAAACCAACCGATCGAGAGCCAGCTACGCTCTTTGAACGCGGCAACTCGGCGTTCTCCGGTCAGCTTCCGACGTGGTGGCCTTCGTTTAGCAGCAGTTCGTGGTTTACCATCGAACGCGTATGAAGCCGTTCGTCGTTTTTGGTTTCTTATTTTTTCGGTGAACAAAAATGGTGGAGTTTTGTGGTGTTGTTGGATCGGTACAGCAACGGTGACTGTTCGCCGCGGTTTCTTCGACCATTTCTGGTGAAAAACGACAATCGCTGACTGCCCCTGCACAGGGCATTGTTGTCCACACAAGAAACACAAGCATCCATCTATTTTGGGATGAAACTCATCCAAGCAGCCAGAGAGCATCAGAGGAAGCAGTGAATGAAAATTCCTTCTGCACAGTGTCAATTGTGTTGGTGGTTGTTTGAGAGCGTTGAAGAAGTAAAAGGTTCTGTTGGTGTGAAAGAATTTTTCATCTGTTCATTGTGTGGTTGAAGCAAAACAAAAAAGAGAGAGTGCAAAAAAACCAACTCCGTGCGAAACGAAATTGCACCCCACGGTTTTGTCCCACGGTGAAGATCGATGTGTGCATTCGCGTGTGTATTCATTTTCCCAGTGCGACAATAATCAAGCGTATTCATTTCCTATTCTTGCCGTGCTTTTTGCTTCGGTGGCTAATCCGTACCAACATTTCGGAAACAACCTGCTGTGCGTAGTTCTATTTCAATCGGAAAAGCCATCTAATCATTCACTGTGGGGTGTGAATCCCAATAAAAAATGTGCAATCTTATTCGATAAAGGAATACAAAAGCAATAATTCCTACTATACGTTACGAAAGCTGGCAGCTCTGGTGGAAAGATAACATACCCAGTCGAAGTTAAAAAGACGTGCAAAAGCATCTCGTGTTGGAATTTTAAAACGTTGTGACCGCGACACGAACTGCGCTGATGCCTCACACAGCCCTGTCCAAGAGACGGACATATTTGGCACGATTCGAACAACAACAAGGCACGGAATGCAAGCCACGACGGCACAACAGCCACCACGGCAACAGCAAGGGAAACAACAACCTTCCAGAGTATGTATAAGCACGTTAGAATATATGTGACGCTGTGGTATAAGCGGTAGGAAGAAAGGGTAAGCGACGGTATCTTTGCTGAGACATTTAATCCTTCATGTCGTTGGATTCTTTTTATGCACTCCCAAGCATATTGGGTGGATGATGTACTGCTGCTCGTCAAGGATGTACCCGCAGTGAGAGCGAGAGAGTGAAAAAAGGAACACTATTAACGCGAAGTCTCCAAAATGGACATAAAAGAAGGACACAAGACACACGGCACGAACTGCAACTGGAAGGAGGAGGGACCCGTCTAATGGCGTTCTGAACTTAATACTAGATAGTACTATAAAAAGGCGATCGCACAAAAGCAAAGGACCATCAAAACCTTTCTAGCGCGGATGAAGGAGCGCTGGTAGAAGTATCGCGCCAGAGAACGCACAAAGAGAGATCCTTTCTGCCTGGCATCCTCGTGAGACGGTTGACAGCTTACCATGCTTCAAAACCTGCTCACCAATACACCACGAATCTAACGACGAATTCCGGTCGTATTTTGCTTTCTTTCAAGGTTCCCAATATATTTCACTCGCTCGTTCTACCGCTTCGTTTGCGTGTCGTTTCTGGCGCGTTTGACGCCTATCGTGCTATCTAAAGCGACACGGGCATCGAGGAACGCCACGTTGGGTTGGGGAATCACTGGCCGACAGTTGATGGCGGTTTGGGAATGAATGGAGCTGGAAGATGACGAAAAATTAGTTAAAGATTTTCGTCTCCCTCCCGTTTTTGGTCCGTTTAGGTAGCGTTTTCCTTTCGTATCAATTATGTAACAGTGTCGCCATATCGTCCTTCCGGCGGGGCTCGAACGGAAGGTTGGTAGTTGAGCGAATGTTTTATTTTCTTCTATTATTGATTGATTTTTTTTCTGTGTTGTTCTTCCATGCTCTCTAGCATGAGGTGAACGAGTGTGCTTCTCCTAGCACGGTTTGCCGAATAGCAACACATTACGTAATGTTTGTAAAGTATCCCGGTGTGTGTGTGTGTGTGCCCGCGCCTATGTGTTGTGCTTGGGCCTCAAAACGATGAACTCATGATCTCGCATGAGAGCATCGAAGGCAGAAGGTAGTCGATTGGGATGGGATGATGCTGTCATCACATCACGACCGATGATTTGTTGCACCGCGTCGGTTGGTGCGTTGCAATCGTTCGACCAAAGTCGCGAGACGAATCGTCTGACGTGGAGATGATGCCGGTGGGTCATCTTACTGGCCTGAATGATGATAGTGATGGATGAGTTGCTAGGGGAGAGGGAGTTCCCCCTTCTCGCTCGCTGAGGTCTAGGTCAACCGCTTCGCTATTGGCACGAATCGGCGATGTTGGTCCTGCCTCCTACTGCTAATGGGAAGAACATCAATTCTTTTGGCCTCTAACATCCTGCCGCACGTCGTACACTGGTTCGTTTCTGTACGTTGACCATGGGCAAGGACACCGAAACGCAAAGCCAAGCACATATCTAGAACTAATCGAGAACCGCTTTGGAACATTGCCCCGTGATTGGAATTGTGTGTGAGTGTGTGTGTTTTTTTGCCTTCATTTAGTTTGTGGAGAACAATTTGCGAGATAAAATATCCCGGCATTTGGTGCAGAAAGCGGGTGTTTCGCTGATATCGATTTTGGCAGCAGTTAGTGTTACTCTATACCAGGTTGCGGGTTTAGCTTTGCCACGGTAGCAAAAACCGACATGATAGAAGATAAATGAATCCGTACGACGACAACATGGCGCTAGGTCTTTTTGGGCTAAAAAGGGGTAGAATTGGAGAGTCTCTATTTACCAGTATTCATAACATTGGACAAACGGATGGTTGTTTATAATAGCGGACAAATCCTTGAGGTTTTGGTTTAAATAATGTCTAAGAACGGTTCTGAACCTTGTTTCGCACTTATTTTAATTTGATATTGCAGTTTGTCACATTTGGAGGAAGACTTTGTTATAAATTTCCATTGTTTTTTTATCCAAAGTTTAGCTGATGCCTGGCAATAGGACGACGATTGTTGGGTGAATCTATTTCAGCTGCATGCATCTGAATAAATCTTTGAACTAAATGAACGCATCTGAATTTCTATTCCAAAAGTTCGCAAGTTCTGTAATTCATGAATCATCTAAGATTAATGACTTCCAAAAATCCTGTCCGCTGTGAGGCCTCTCGGCCATCGGATGCTAGAATACCATTTCGCGTAGGACCTGCACAGGACGCCATCTTCGACAGTGTTCTGAGGATTCATGAATCTTTTGAGAACCTGATTTGAATAACTGTTTACTGGACTCTAATGATTTGGGGCGGCCCGGTGATGGTAGCGGCGCCGATCTTCACACGAACGGATCGGATCAAAATCCCATCCGAACCGATCCTTCGTACGCAGGACTGACTATCCAGCTAGGGGTAAATAAAGTCACAGAGAGTCATAAATGGTAGAACTCTTGTGATTGTTGTGCCGTCAAACAAGAAGAAGGACTCTAATGATTCATACAAATGGCCCTTCTCAAAAGATTCATTACAGTGTTTAGCAAGTCACTTTGCGAGGTGAATGGCATAGTTCGCTGGTTTAGAAATGTTATTTTCTTGTCCAATGAAGTAATTCCTCTCGCTCAGAATGTAAATCCGTTGGCTCGATATGATGTAAGCGACGATTGCTTTGAGTTTTTCACTGGGATTTTGAATTGCAAACACTGCCGAACGGAATGTGGTCCTGTACATGTGTCAAACCGAATCCAAATCATATGTAAACAAACCATCTTTGAAGAACGACCTTTTTTGTAATTTTGTGATATATTTCAAATAATATTAACTAAAATATTGTTCATTTAAAACTCGCGCAAAGAGTGGTTAAAATTAATTGAAAATATGGCTCAAATCACGACAAAGTGCAGCCCAAAATCCCAGTGAAAAAGTTAAAGCAATCGTGGCTAAAATCCTATCGAACCAGCGGATTTACACTTTAAGCGGGAGTAAATACTTCATTGGACACGAAATACATTTCTAGACCGGCGAACTATGCCATTAACTTCGCAAAGTGACTTGCCAAACCCTGTAAGCACAGTACTCATGAAAATTGAACAGCCTATATTTACTAACATATTTTGATTCACAAGTGTTGTACAAAAACATATTATTGCTGTGATGTTTATTCAAAGATTGTGAGTGCAAACATATCTTGCAATCGATCGCAAGCCCCTGTTGGCCATACGGGTATTAACTAACATTGCGTCGAAAACGTTAGCTGTTGTTGTGTTGGCAACATCGGGAAATAGGAAAGGATTAATGTGGCGTAGAGTTAACGTCCATCGGCTAACAAAAATATCTGCATTCCTGCGAATGCTAATGGGATTACCGCGATGTGATTCGAGCTAACCCCCGTAATGTGTCGCATGGGCAGGCCACAATCGATGAGTTGCTAACGAGTGACAATGAGTTGAACTCGACACGAAACGATCGTCCGACAAGCAGTCGCTTGTAGAACATGCCCAGCGATAGATGATCGCTTTCGGTAGAAAAATTATGCCACTTGTTTATCCTCAAGTTTCGGCAGAATAAACCTTCGACATTGTTGCATATTTCATGAGATTTCCCTTTCCCCCCAAAACAATTGGTAATTAAAGCACCTTTGTTTAATTATTTTGCTCATTACTGCGGCTTCGGGGACGTTTTACCGGTGCCGTGGTGTCCTTTCTGACCTTTTCCGAGCAACTTATTACATTGTGTACTCTAAATTGGTGATTTTGCTTTGCTTCCGTGACCGATAATTTGGTCCATTTCGCTACTCCGCAGTGGGGTTGAGTGTACACCGAACGTCAAACCGTTTGTTTGCTGCTGGAGCAATCGCTACACAGCAATCGAATGCCAAATTTACCTTTGTTGTGTCATGTTGCGGTAACCGCGGCACAATGTGTATTCCAATCCATTTGATTGCAGTTACTACACCAGGAAGGTGACCGGGCTGGGGAGTACGTGTTTTCACGCTGAAATACCCGCGACCCGTCCCGGTCTTGGAGTGGCCGGCGTACCGGTCAATATTGACAAAACTCTTAGCATTCCCCGCTATCTTGGCGACTGGCTCTAGTGGCGGAAGGCGTAGTGCGGGCTCTAGTGCTCTACTTCCTGCCTTGAGTGTTGTTTGGTTATGGTTGGTCGATAAAAAGGGGTGAGCTGATGGCACTGCCGGACCTGACGAGATGATTGTGTTTGAGTAACCATTCAAAGGAAAGTGCTAAATTAGCACCTTTCCGCCACGGTGCACATTGTAAATGGGGCTGAAATTTTAAACCGACCGTCGTTCGAGAGATCAGTAAAGACCGATCAACTTTTATCGAGGTTGTTCCTGTGTCTGTACCATGCCCCATGGTGGTGGTGAATTCTTGCAGTGTCTGGCGTTTCTATGTAACCCTGCTATATGAGGCATGAGTTTTAGACAACGTTTGCGTATGACATGATGCTAATGAGAGCTTTGTTTGTGAAAGCTTAAAGAGAGGGACACTGGGTTTTAATAATAAAAGACAACCATAAGGATTAGGGCTTTTAGCTACTTCTCAACTAAGTCTAAAAAATGGCGACACACGAGAAAAGCCTCTCATTAATGCGCAAAAGCAACAATTTATATGATAATTTTCACCACTTCCTGTATTCACACAATACCTTCCATGCGTTTGGTTGATAAATTATGGTTTAAATAACTAATTTCCTTGTGCTTTTGTGTGTTTATGGCAGGATTTTATCGATCGTTCGCATCCACCTTTCAATGGAGGCGCCTGGTGCTGTATGGAACAATGAACTTCTGGGTGTAATTTCTATTGTTTTTCTTCACCGCACAGAATGACACACGATGTTGGTGTATCGCATTGTAATGCAGCTTTCCGTAGCTTAACTGTGTATTTTTTTTTTCACTTCTTCGGTACTGCTCTAGAGCCGATTCCGTAAAAGTCACGCCCAACCCATTAATCAAATAATCTACATCTTTGGGTGATGTTTTTCTTTATTGTCTTTTCTGTTTATTTTTGCCATGTGTATGTGTGTGTGTGTTTTTTTTGGCTCATCATCTTTCAACTGTACTTCGCTGTCTGTTGCAAAAAGTTCCTCGTAAGCACGAACGCGACCGTATGGAATGTCTCGAAAGCACATCATTATGAGTTGGGTTTTGTGATTTTGCCCACTCGGCAAAGGGAAGGTCGAAAAGGAAAACGTCGAGTGAACCAAAGTTTTGTTTTTACATCTCGACGCAAGCAAACGGCAAGATTTTGCAGGGGCGAAAGAGAGGTAAAACTCCCCGAACGATGTGGGGGGGCATGTATGCAAACACGATGAGGCGTGTGTGTGTGTGTGCTGTGTGTTGTGTGCATTATCGTTATTATTATTATTGTTATGAGCCAACATTCCGCCGAACCGAAGCAACTTGGAAAGTAAATCGACAGCAAGCGGGACAAAAAAAAAACACCCAACTGCGAGAAATACCGACGCACCCGGTTCGGTTACTCTCTGCGGTCTGCCGTGTCCTTATTTTAGCGGTTTCCACGCGGGGGCACTCATGGCAACGGGATATTAGTGGTTGGTCGATCGGTCGATAAACGCTTCAATGTGCGTTATCTGTAGCTGTGTGTGTGTGTGCGTGACTCGGTCCCCCCCCTTCGGGTTCGTTGTACCGTGGGTCGAGGACATGTGTCGTTAGAATTTTCTTTATTGGAAAGCAAGATTTCTCAAGACGGCACCCATTGATGGTGCACCGAATGTTTTTTGGTGGAATTTAGTCTTTATTATACATCCGCCCAGGAAAACGGACCGTAATCGTTATGGTGTGGAGCGCCTTGTGTGGTAGGGAGGGGGGAGGGTCGACGGGATCGTACATCAGTTGGAAATATTGGAGCGTGCTCACGTATGTTTGTTTTATTTTTCGGCCCAAATCACAATAAAAGATGTGACATTTAATGGCAGATTCATAATACTTCATGCTTATTGCTTTCTGCCCCACCAAAATGGCGATGTGTGTTGTGCATTGTTCTATTCCTTTTTTTCTTTGCCTGCACGCCACACAAATTTACCACACATTTATGTTGGCCGCGCTGATGGCGTCATCGTTGAAAGGGAAAAATAAAACAACACCGGGCACCTATGCGTGTCGGTGGGTGCACGTGCACCCGGTACAGGCGCAGACCTTGAGAAAATCGCTATCGACAGCTGTTGTAAATTACTGCTCGCTGCTGGATGATGGCGTCCGTCCGGCCCGTACGGGTAAGTGCTTCGGAAAACGCAACCACACACGCACACACACATACGACAGTCGGCAGCGGTGATTATCGTGAGAGAGAGAGAGAGAGAGAGAGCCCTTATTATTGCTATTGGTCTAGCCCAACCGGATCCATCTTGTCCTGTGGGGGCTCAAGCCGCGCACGGGTGCAAGCGAGACGCAACCAAATCGGGCCCGTTCCGGCGCACATTTCCTTACGGTTTTGCGCGAGAATGGGACCATACGAAAGGGAAAGGGAATGTTCCAGCGACGATCCGTCGGAATGTGTGAGGCAACATTTTCCTTTGGGACATGCGCATTAGCCGCCTCCCCCCACCCTCCCTTTTCTCTCACCGGGTACGAGTGTAATGGGTGATGAACTTGCTGTCGTTGAGAAAAACCATGCCGCGTTTGCTTTCGTAGTGCAGGAGCACTTCGGATGGCGCTGTGAAACAGGGCGAACAGGGAACCGTGTCTGTCTCTGTGCGGTGCCTTTACCGTGCGCCCTTACCAGGAGGCAGGTTTGTTGATTTCATTTACGGCTAGAAATGCCTATTTCCGCTTGAAGTGTTTTTTTTTAAAGCGGAAAATCATTGAAACACAGACCATTTCAACCTGGTCCGAGGTCGCTACTTCCGTTGGCATTGGTAGGAAGATTCGAAACCGATTTAAATGCTGAAATCTGGTCCGTTTTCATGAGACGCATCATAAGTTGAAGCACATTTTTATATGTAAACTTTCCGCAGTAACAATTAGTCTGATTGCTTCAACATTTCCAGACCGTGTGCCGCTTGAGACGGGAGTTTTTCTTTTGCCGTTCCTGCCAAATGCGATGATCTCAGCCGGGTGAAATTACTTATCGTATGTTGCTTTACTGCTGCATAATCGCCAGAGCTGCAGGATTTACGCTAATTAGCGATTACTGCATCATGGATCACAGGCTCAGTTGTGAGTTATGATGATGATTAGCTTTGTGGATTATGCAAGCTTTTTTTTATGACGTAAGCAAGGGAGGAATTTTATATTTCGTTAATAAAAAACACGCATTGCTTTAATATTAATAATAAAAATGGGAAACTATCTCATCCTGCTGTAGAACAAGCGCAGTTTAAGGTGAGATACAGCCGAAGGGAAATAATTTAGATTATCTTTGCTTAATCTAGCTACGAGTGATGCTAGTTCTCATTGTTGTGAATTGTTGCCGTTAGATATGTCTGTTTTGCAACATAAACACGTGCGGAAAGATTTTATTGCCGTACAAATCGCATATTTTGACCTTGGCTACTGTAATCCCGCTCAAGTGTGTTGCTGTTCTCTTCGCAAAATGGTTATTTTTCGTCCGAATGATGTCCAGATTAAGGTGTTATTTTTGTTTTTTGCGCTAGTCCATTCGCCATTTGCAGGAGAAGGTAATGCCCCCAGGAGCATCATAAAACATAATTCCGTAACGTATCATAAATCGTTTATCGTGGCCGGCCCAGTCGGCCGGCTTTTGGGGATGTTTTTTAGGTCAAGGATGATGGGAAAATTTACTGGTGAGGATGAAATTTGATCTGTTCGCTCGATGAATGGTGGACCGCCGCGGTGTGTTTGTTGCGCCGGACGGTGAAATAAATATACGGCGGAGACACTTCCGAGCTTCGACCCAGACGGATTTTGGCTTCAATTACACTTACCGCACACAGTTGCGCTCCTTTTTCAACTACCGGCCTCGAGGGTGGAGGGGGGTCGAAAACATGTTCCACCGAGGCCGAGTAATGTTGTGTGCCATTTTTATTGGCATGGCAGCGAATGTTTGGTGTCGAAAATCTGCCCATCAAGCGGGGGGATGGGCGGTGTGGTGAACGCGCAGCAATGGTTCGGGCCAATTGTGATAGCAGACGGCCACGGCTGGCCTTCGGAATTGTTCTGATTTCATTTTGATTGTAATGATACTTGGAACTGCATTTAAAGTACGCTTTCGCTCAGATTCTTACAACAGGAATCAGACATTCGGCGATGCGCAATAAAGGGTACTTTTATGATGAAGAAGCTTTAATTTAGAAGTTTTTTCATTGAATGAAAAGTCCAAAACAATATCTTTGCTGGAAGAAGTAAGGAATAAATAGAGGAAACATTCTCAGCAGTGCTACGGGGTCCCCACGGACTTGACATGAGCCTGGTAGCAAGCACACCATCCTCAGTTCCTTTGTGACACGTCAAATGCTTGCCCGTGGTGTTTCTGCCGGCAATAAATCACAACTTCGCTGCTGTAAATAATCGATCCAAGCAGCGCGACATTTCGTGACAATCGCCGTCTTCAGCACGTTTGCCAGCAGCACATGCGAGTCACGAATGCTGACCTGCCCGGTATGTGTAGCAGTATTCGCCGTGTTAGAGTCCCTTTGGGGCTTTGATTGGTTTTCCAATAATCGAGTAAGAACGAGACCGAACAACTGCTACGTCCAAGGTGCGGCGAGTGTGCAAGAGACCAGTGTGATGCAACGGCTGCTATGGCTGGTGCGGATTTTCGGTGGCCCATCTCGTGCATCGCTACTGCTGCACTTAGGTTGCATCGGAGTTGGGGTTTGTGTGTGTGTGTGTATGGTGCATTACCGTAGCCTCAAGTCAATGCAGCACTCTAGTGGAAAGGTTCGAATTTTTTGAGGTAACCATTATGTGAACCGCATGAGTAAAAGGATTTGTTTCGCTTTTTTCGCTTTCGTCCGATGCTCCATTTTGCGGCCCAGAGCTTTGACTGCCTCCCGTGATTACACCTTTCCGTGACTGTGGTTTAACCCCGGCGGTCACAGGTTTACACTGCAGCGGGGGGAAACCGCAGTTTAAGCGTACCAATTCCCGTCGGAAGTCGACTTTTGCCGAGAGTGTAGTGGTCCGGAAAAGAACAAAAACAAATCTCCCGCTCAGTAACTTCCGAGGGTTGACCGTGGTTGCGGGCCTCCGGTGTGTTGTGTACCAGTTGGAAAAGTTGTCTGTAACGTTTATAGTTTCGGTCCCAACATTGGGTTATGGTTGTTTTCCGATGTAATTTTATTTTCGAAGACTACGTCCATTGTTAAAGTTATGTAGTTATTCATATTCGATTATGTATTTACTACCGAAATATATTGCGTTTCGCTGTAAAGCTACTTATATAGCTAGGTTGTCCGGTATCTTTCTCATTACGTGTAGAGCCCACAAATATAAGATCCTAGACTTATGAACAATTATGTTTGAAACGACTTTAAATATACACTATGTATTTACGACTGGAATATACTGCGTTTCGCTGTAAAGCTACTTATGGAGCTAGATTGTCCGGTATCTTTCTCATTGCGTGTAGAGCCCACAAATCTAAGATCCTAGGCTTGTGATGGATGAAGTTTCGAGCGACCTTAAATGTTCAATATGTATGTACTACTGGAATATACTGCGTTTCGTTGTAAAGGTATTTTTGGAGCTGGGTTGTCCGATGTCTTTCTCACTACGTGTAGAACCCACCTAGAGATCGTGACAGTTAGGTGTAATGCTAAATGTCTAAGACGACTTGAAATGTACAGTCATCTTATTATACATCACTTCTATGCAACTAAATGGTTTTGAGTTGCATTACAGTTGAGCTCGCTGTAATCATTTCAATAATTGTAGTATATATTCTGGGATTTCCTCCCGTGAGTTCCGGACATTCTGATCTTTCTGGAAGGACTGGTTCTCTAGTAACCCACAGAACTTATATTTATTCTGATAAGTAAAGAAATGCTTACTGTTTAGGGTAGAAATGATCCCCCAGTCCCCCTTTCTCTTTGAATTACTTTCAGTCAACCCGTTTTATTGCTAGTTTATACATTTATCAACAGCATTCAACGCATGTTAATCAGAGGCAATATATTTTTTCAAACAAAACACGAACATTGTTCCAACCCGTTTGTTTTCGGTGTGCCGTATATCACCGTATTCAGCTTTGACTGCATACGAAAAGGCGTTTCGGTGCCATGTTTTATTCATCCGGCGAACATAATGCTGCGTCGTGCAGCAGCGGCAGCTCTAGTAAAGCTACCGGGTTGTTTTGCATCTCATCATCCGCCGCTGCACTAGAAAGTGCGGTCGCCGCTCGTGTGTACCTTCCGCGCTGCACCGACGGTGTCGTTTTGGTTTGGATTTTCATTATCTCGCTGCTGGAAAAGATAGATGAATGCGGGGGTCGTGTGCATGTTTTGCCAGCTGGAGGAGGTGATATTTTTTCTACTCTTCCTTTCATCCATTGCAAAGCTAATCACCCTCTGGGCTGGTAACGACGGTCAAGCTTAACGGCCCTGTTAGGTAAGCGAAGCCTACACGCGCTTGGTAGTTGTGTTATGCTTTTCGCTGGTGCTTTTGATTGCTTTTAAGCTACGTGTAAGCTGTGCGTTGGTGTCTTTAGCGGTAGATGTTTGCATGGAAAGCAGCATGAAACCGAAGAGGTGTTTCATTCTATGGCCTCAGGAAGAAATTTCCATAGAAAAGGACTTTTCTTCCGAACGAAAGATTTTCTTCAGCTTTAGCTGAAAACACATTAAACTACAGACCGTAGGTGTTATGCGGAGCAGGTTAAAAATAGCTGATATTCAATCATTTCGGTTCGCTGGGCAAACATTTCGAGTGCTTTCGTGCTGTCTGTACAAAAGATACCGTTGCTATTACCCTTTCCCAGGATTAAATGAGCGCTGTACCTTTATGACACTAACACATCCTCCAACGCCTCTATTTTTGTAGGTGAGCAATCGTTGCGTCTGAAGCAAGACGAGACCCCTTCCAGAAACAGAACAGTACCGTTGTGCAGAAGTATATATTGTTAAATTCAGTGCCTCTCAACCAATCGTAGCAAGCAAGCAGCAAGGAATCCGTTCAATTTTCAACCACAACCCAACCACAAAACAGTGGCACCGTGAATAGGCTAGTTGTGGCGATAGCAGTGGAAAACGTACGCTGCTGGTAGCCAGACGTCCAGTGGCTTCATATACGTCCGAGAGGGGTCGCCGGATACAGGGAACGCAATCAACCAGAGGAAACAGCAAACAGAACCAGTACTTCCGTTCGTCCGAGAGCTTTAATACACGTGGTGTGACGGGGGGTTGCGTTCGAACCGAACCGATGCTGGGTGGTGAATACCTGCGTAAACCGAATCGTAACACGACCGAACCAGAAGGTGTGAACCATACCTGAACGGCCTACAGAACACAGAAGAATATATATTTTTAATTGCGTTACGTTGTGTGTGCCTGCCGGTGCGACCGTTTGGAATTCATCCGGGAAGAAGAATTGGGTTAGTGCAGCAAACGGCCCCGGTGCACTATTCCTGTCATACCTCAACCATTAACTCAACTGTGACACGACTGGTCGCCGCAAGAGATCAAATAGCTATATTTTCACCAACCGTATTCGGCAAGTTCCTACGCGACGGAAAGCGACGTTTATGCTTTGCGCTTAATGAAGGTATAAAAATCCAAATCGAAACCAACCTGCACAAAATCAATTGCCCGCAACAAAACCCCGGCCACACACCGATAGAGAAGGGGAGCAGTCGAGCGGATTGTCTCGGCGGGTCTGGGGTTATAACGACTCAAACATCTGTCAACGTTTGGCAACACGGTTTTGCAAAGGTCGTCAATAGTAGGCCACCGTTGTACAGCGCTGGTTCGCAATACCCGTCCGTCCGGTGCACGGTTGATTGGCGTCGGCGTCGGAAGCTAGATGCGTATCGTACAAACCGGGTAATGTACCCAAACGCACACCGAGAAGATTCCACCCTGCCCGCACCGTACCGTCGCCCTGTCCCGCCGTGTGCCGTACCGAGTTATCGCGCATGGTGTTAATTTTAGAATCGATTCCCGCGTCACAACCTGAGGGACGAATCCATCCGCAAAACGGAGCGACGAAGCACGGTGGTTGCGGTAACCGGGACGACCAATTCCGTACTTGGTTGTTAGCCACTGGTTGTGCTATTTCAGCACAAGACGTACGAAAATCACGCCGTTGGCAGATGGGCAAACCGCCCGCATCCGCTACGAGTGGTGCTAATGAAATAAGCGCGCTTAGGAGAAGCGTTCGCTGAGCGGAAAATTCACGCGTTGCCGTAAATTACAACCCCAAAAACGGGGGGCGAAACATCGTTCTTTTCCTAGTCGCGCTATAACGAAGGCACGCATAGTATCGAACAACATTGCTGGTTAAATGAGCCCCGGTCGGTGTCGTTATTGTTATCACTGTTGTTGCTGTGGCAGCGGAAGCCAGAACCGAGGCAGTACCAGCGGCGGACGGATCGGTGGACCGGGTCCGCTGGGTTGGATGCAGCTTTGGCAGCGGAAAGTAGCAATCGCTGGCAGCAGGGAAACGTTTGCCGATTAACCGTGCGGAACAGCAGTGGAAAAGGGTCAATTCGTCGGCAGTGCGAAAAGGGGGAAACGGTATAGTACAAGTGATGGAGCATTCGGCGAACCTGTTGGCCGGTGGGGCGGATGACACCAGCACGAAAGCGGCGCCCGCCGTGGGTGGGCCACCCGGTGCGGTGGGTCATCCGTGCCCGCAGCTCCGGCCAGCAATCGGGAATGCAAGTGATGCGGTAGTCTGTGATAGAAGTAACGTGGTTACTATGGATGAAGCTGGTGAAACCTTACCACTGTCCGGACGTTCGTTGGATGCGGAGCTGGCGGAGGATAACTGCACCGATACGGACGATCAGAACAGTAATTATCTAAGCATTAGCAATAGTCGTAGCAGCAGCTGCTTTGACCTACCTGGCGAGTGCTCCCCGATGATGGGCGCCACGCGATTGCCGGTGTCGAAAGCGGACGAAAGTCGGATAACGCTGGTGAACGAAAGGTACACAAAATCGGTACCGGCCACCGTACTGGCGCAATCCCCTAGGCCGGTTGCAGTTGGTGGGTGTGGTAAACTTTCCGGGTCAACGCAACGGCTCGATTGCGACGCCGAAGACGCCGAAGAGGAGGATGACGATGAGGAGGAGGATTCGTCAATGCTGACGCATTCGGCCGCAACGACGGCAACCGTTTCGTCCAACAAATCCCGTCTACTAGTGGCCTCGGAACAGCAGCCCGGTTGCTCCAGCAGCAGAGCGCCGGATGCGGGCGTTTGCTGTAACATAGTGGACAATCCGGTCAGCGATGCGGCCACGGTGGATGTCGGTAGTACGGGTAATAGCGCACCGGATGGTACGCGCACACCAGCCGCCACGGGAACGGCCAATGGGGCTGCCGGTGGCAGTGGAAATCCGCACAGCCGTGTCACGACGACACCCTCAAACTTAAGCAACTGCAGTGGCCTACCGACCGTCACCGTGGTGCAGCTGAAGCAGAGCAAAAATCTCATCTACTTCCTGCGATTGATCTTCAATCACTGTAAGGTTGGTAGTCCGGTGTATTGGAGATGGATAGTGTGTCACGTGTTCATGGACACCGGGCAAACGCTATGCTTGCTTCCGCCACAAATGCGCGTTATTGTTTCCGTGCGTTTTATTTGCCGCTAGCATTGTCCGGGCCCAACGGACGGCTCGTCCTGTCAGCAGCATGTTTATTATTTGTTGGGTTCTCTTTGAATGTTTTCATGCTGATTCTTGCTGTTGTACCGAGTGGCAATGAGAATTTCAAGCGAATGCTATAGCTATTGCACCCCGTTTCGGATTTACGTGCAGCAAAATAGAATTCGGCTGGGGGAATTGAAATTTGCGGTTTGCGGATTCCATGTAGACATGAGTGTGAACGTGGTCAGGGAGTTTGGACGATGAAGGTTTGAATTGATGTATGCGAATGTAGTCCTTTTGCTGGTTTTCTGTACATTACAGTTCGATGCGTCAATACCGATCAGTGATTGTTTTCGAGTTTAAAAAAATTCCAAATGAAATCTTGATGTTTTGTTGAATAATTTTGAACAATATCAGGAAACAACTCTTTTGAAAAATCAATTTGCTTAGGGTCTTTTCGATTGGTGCTCCAGTTACTTCCTCAATGATATTTGTTAATTAAATTATCAACACAAACTCCACCCAAGATCAAATAATATTGCGTTAAAGTTATTTAAACTTTCTTTAAAGATAGATTTAGCA
Source organism: Anopheles marshallii (assembly GCF_943734725.1). Lineage (NCBI taxonomy): Eukaryota > Metazoa > Arthropoda > Insecta > Diptera > Culicidae > Anopheles > Anopheles marshallii. Next base: position 63,431,581 of record NC_071327.1, read on the forward strand.
TTTGAATTATATTTTTCCTTTAGCTTGTACTCATCTTTGACAAACTGCGTACGCTTTTCGGTTGTTAATATCAAATATAATCACTCACCATTGTATCATTAATCGAATTAATGCGCTTCGCCAACGCAGAACAGAGTGCTGCTGCCTTCGTCATCATCGTGGCTGAATGTTAAATTCCATTCATTCACACTACGGTCCATCATTTTATCAAAGATTTATTGTTCTATTCTCACTCATTTTTTTCCCATCCTTTCTTTTGCAGAGCTCCGGTATAGGAGAACCGAGCGTTTATCATGCCTTAGTAGTCATATTTTTGGAATTTTTCGCCTGGGGACTCTTAACGATGCCTGTCATAAATGTAAGTATATATCGCGTTGCGTTGTACGACGAAAACTTGCAAGTGATGTTGCAAAAATTAGGGACCTATACGCCTACAACCACGCATTGTAATGCCGTAACAAAAAGGTAACGACCGTAGGCAGTACGGTAATTTGTGGTGACATGCACAGGATGGTCTAAATTGTATTAGACATAACGTAACGATTTCCTTAAAATAGATACCTTACATAACGAGTTCCCAGTAGCATGGGACACATACGTCCGGCAGGACTGGCTGATGCAACAGGGGTCGTCTTCATTCACATTTCTTTTTTTGTTTCCCGTGTTTTGTCATAGGTCCTCAATCAAACCTTCCCAGATCACACCTTCCTAATGAACGGGTTGGTAATGGGCATAAAGGGCATACTATCATTCCTGAGCGCTCCACTGATTGGTGCCCTTTCGGACGTGTGGGGCCGGAAGTTCTTTCTGCTAATTACGGTGTTCTTCACCTGCGCTCCGATCCCACTTATGTCGATCAACTCGTGGTAAGTGTAGTAGGCGGTCTGCAAGGACCAGCGAACACGTGAGCGAAATTGTTAATCTTCACCGACCGTTTTGTTCCTTTGCCAGGTGGTTCTTCGCAATGATCTCAATCAGCGGTGTGTTCGCGGTAACGTTTTCCGTTGTGTTTGCTTATGTCGCAGACGTTACGACGGTGGAGGATCGGTCACGAGCGTATGGTCTGGTGTCAGCCACCTTTGCCGCAAGTTTGGTAAGTATCTCCAAACTCCGATCATCGATGGAGCTGTGGCGGTGTTAAATTTACCATGGTTTTCTCACCCGTTGCTTTCATTGTATTCTTGGCAGGTTATTTCACCCGCACTCGGAGCTTACCTGAACGACAAATACTCGGAACCGTTAATTGTAGCCCTGGCCACTGCAATCGCTGTGCTGGATGTGTTCTTCATTCTGGTGGCGGTGCCGGAAAGTTTACCGGAAAAAGTACGACCCAGCTCCTGGGGAGCCCCGATCAGCTGGGAACAGGCAGATCCGTTTGCAGTTAGTGTCATAACATCGATGCATAATTGAGAAAATCGTTTAACATCATTATCTCTATAATTTGATTTTTTTTGCTCGCTCTTTTAGGCGCTCCGTAAAGTTGGTCTGGATCAAACGATTCTGATGCAGTGTGTTACGGTGTTGCTCTCCTATCTGCCAGAAGCGGGACAATATTCGTGCATTTTCGTCTACCTGAAACTGAAAATGCATTTCAGCTCGATCGATGTATCGATCTTTATTGCTGTCGTCGGTATACTAAGTATACTGACGCAGGTCATCCTAGGTGATCTAATGAAGTAAGTTTCGGGACGAAAATAACTGGCGGTGTGGCAAGGCACAAACAAAATACACACACAAGCATAATTAACTTGTGCTTTTTTGTGCTTTTTCCACAGGGCACTTGGTGCAAAGCGTACAATAATAATAGGATTACTGTTCGAAATGTTACAACTGCTTTGGTATGGTTTTGGCAGTCAGACATGGTAAGAACTCTCTTCTGGCAATAGAATCCCGTTGAAGAGAACAAGAAACGTGCAATAATTAATTCCTTGTTTTATTTACCGTTCGTTTGCGTACATACCAGGATGATGTGGGCAGCAGGTATCCTTGCTTCATTAGCGTCAATTACGTATCCGGCGATCAGCGCATTTGTGTCGATACATTCCAACCCGGACCAACAAGGTAATCGTGAACGCCTTCGAAAGAACTATTTCAGAATAGAAGTAACGAATGTTTTGCTGTTGTTTTTCTTCTCCAGGGGTGGTCCAGGGTATGGTGACAGGGATGCGCGGTTTGTGCAACGGTCTAGGGCCAGCGATGTTCGGCGTCATCTTCTACGTATTTCACGTCGACCTGAACGACGAGCATAACGTTGCGAGCCATAGTCTTAACGGTGCCGCGATTGGAGCGGTGGCGGGCGGCGGAGTTTTTGATGGGTCCGATGCAAAGTTTGTGCGCAACGAGACGCTACTCGGGGGCTCGGCGCACCATCGCATTGAGGACGAGTACTCACAGCTTATGCCGGGCCCTCCGTTCGTGTTCGGGGCACTAATGGTTATATGTGCCATCGCCGTGGCCGCGTTCATTCCGGAGACGCCCAGCGATGCCATCCGGCGGCCATCGGGTGAGAAGAAAAGTAGTTATTTCAGATTCCTTTACCTTCGTTTTCCTGTTTCCGTGCAATGTGGTTTGGACAAACTAACAGCAATAACAACGACATATTAACAAAGGGGTTGGCTATTGTACTCTTAGTTGCCTTTCTTAATGGTTGCATATTGGAGTTTGTATTCTTTCGACTAATCTTCTAACCGGTATATGGTGCTCTGTAAGGTTCGGATAATCAGTTGCACTTTTTACATGAATTGAGAGGTACAGTTTAACTCTATATCGTTCAAATTGGTGGGCAGTAGCGATTACTGTGATGTCTCGTACTAAAATGTGGGTTTTTGCAACTCAATTTGTTCCTTGCCATGAAGCAACTTGTCTCCAGTTGCAGCTGTTTTTCAGTATTCCCACTATTTCCGTTATTTTTTGCTTCTTTCTTTCTACCATTTTTCAGAAAGCGGCTATAGGAGCCAAGACAGATTGACCGTTCTTATTGGAGACTGATTCGCACGGTGTTAAGTGTGACAAACAGCGGGCGATACAACAATTCAATCGCCCAACGAAAGATACCGTCACAAGAGATGGACAGAAATGTGCGAGCATAGACTTTTCACATACCTCACCAACCATTAACACCATTGCACTCTTTGCTACGTATGTGTGCCGCACTTAGCTCACTGGATAGTTTGAAGATTGAAAACATATCCACCTGATTTGCTACCGATCCTTGTGGAGTTTGCGCGTTAGTTATGAATTCATTTTACTTTCCCGTTTTAATACCACAATTAACACACTTTCGTCGAGGGAATGCTTATCGAGGGCATGCAAAGGCAGTTTGTTACGGAAGTAATTATATTTTCCCTTCGTCTTAGTGTAATAAAATTCAGCGTCTTTTTCTTTTCTTCTTCTTCTTCTTCTTCTTCTTTCTTATACTATATTGTAATGTATAAAGCGATCGGAACACTAAAACCACGATAGTAGTGACCATCCTATCTGCTGTATTACCTACCCACTATTTTTTGGTTCCTCTTAAACCTAGAATAGCTACAGCAATTGAAAAAATGAGGCCATACGACAGTCTTTTTAAATTTAAAAGTTCTCATCATAGCATTTAATTGAAAGCTTTGTGTGTTAATATATTTTTCCTACCTTTGAATTGTTGAATCTCACAACTTGCAACAGTAGATAATGCGTTACTATCTTGCATTGCCTCAGTAAAGCGATAGATAAGCCTCTGAATCTGTACGCTTGAGCTCTTAATTGCTAAACAACACTTTGACACTTTACGCGAATTTCTTTCCTATTGTAGTGCCTTAGACAATATATAACAAATTCCCTGTATAAATGTTATATATTATTCACTTTAGTAAATGTGATCAAAACAATGCTAATCTTCCCCTTCTTTTTCTTTATTTTTCCCCAGGGTTGTCGTTGGATGTCGATTATGAATACGAGCGTGGGCGTAAGGTAGCGGGCCCACTGTCACCACTGATGCACCAGGACTCTGCTCAGCTATAGTTGTGTTAAAAGAAACTTAGCACCCGCTGCACGTTGGTGTGGTGTTATGCGCTCGATATAATCCTAATCGTCGTCATCATTAGTTTGTACAATCTAGTGTAAGCAGCAGCAGAAACATCTTTGGTATCACTGAGTGAGCGAGAACGGAGGTAGCGTACTGAGGAAACATGTAAATCAAGGTCAAGGCAGGGAAGCGTTTTTGATAATGTGAAGTGGTATGTTGTTGGGGAAAAAATGTGTGCTGTATAAAAAATGTATTATTCTGTTGTTTTTGTTTTGGACTACGAAAGTTCATGGTGTCTTGTTGAGGTTGTTACATAGAGCAGCATTGTGAATTATTGTCCCTAAACAAACCTTGTCCTGTTTACTTCCGAGGATGGTTAAGGTTTTTCTTTTCATGATTTGTTTTATACCTATTGTTTGTTGCAAAGAAACATTTGTTCATGTGTACGGTTCTTTTTTGGTTTATTTTAAAATGCGTGTGTGGATTGTGGTTATCAACCAAACAGCGTACTTTTAAAAAAAATCAATGGTTTGTTAGGATGGAAAGCTTTAAACAAAACAAAACAAAAACCCCAACTGTTTGCGGTTCGGAACTTTTGAGACGTACTACTACCGCTTTGGCAGTTGCTGGCACAACGAACGTACATAGGACCGTAACACTTTTTTAAAGTTTTGCCAAGTTTGTCCAATTGTTTTCCTTAGTCTAGTCAAACGACGGACACATTTAACGGAAAGATGAAAAACCACAGCTCATGCTGGTACTAACGGGTTAGGTTTTCCTACGCTACACTAGCTGACTGTGCGCTATTTGCTAGTGTGTGACATTTCAGTGTTGGATAGTAAGGAAATGTTGAATCGGCGGCAGGAGAATGACGTGTATAAATTAGGACTGAATGTGGAAAGAGAAAACAATGTGCGAGGAAGAGTATTTTTGGCCGTGGTTTGCTTAGTTTACGACAAGGAAACCGAGTGATAGTAGGATAAGATTATCGATTAGCAGGAAAGGGGAAAAGAAGCGGGACGAGGAAATGAGCGAGAAACAGCTAGTGTGCATGTGGATAGCAACAAATCAGATCGTTACAGTGTCACACATCTACCCGTAATACCGAAAAACAAAGGCACTACCATTAGGTTTTTTAGCTACTGGAGCATATGGTTACTGTGTAAATTATGTTAAAATAGGATGTTTCAAGAATTTAAGGACATCGTTTGACTATGATTCGATTTAACTGCTACGTCTAGAAATGAGGTTGAGAAGAAGATGGTTTAAAATTCGTTGATACCGGGAACAGTTGAGGCAAGGCACGGGCCACCCATTTCTTTTGCGATGGGTAGAGCCTGCTTCACGATGTTACCCTCTTGCAGATATGTATTGTCAACAGCATGATTATCTACGAGCAGTAGAAAATGTGTAAAGAGATTTCCTTTATAATGCACTGCAAATAGGCATCAACAAGAGGTACTCTTGGGTATCAGTGCGTACCATAGGCTCATGATCAGGTTGGATTTATGTACAATTTCATTAGGCACTAAGTGTTGGGAAAATTGTTTACGATCGATTCGTTTCCTGCAACACAGAAAAGGATAAAGCCATACGTATCTACAATTGACATACCAGCACGAAATCTTTAGTGTAACATAACAAACAAACAAAAACATGTACATGCCAGAAGTTAATGCAAAAACCAAGTTACATAGCAGTACCAGAATTAAACCGCGAAGGTAAATAACAATAGCGATAGCCATGTAAATGCCACTCGTCGCTGTAGGGTCGAACATCATATGCAGTCACGATCATCTTAAGGCCGGGCATCTTGTTTCTGTCACAGTTGTGTAACAAATCTAGTGTCTGATCTCAGATGATCGTGATCTGCATCTACTGGGCGAGACACACTGTTAGTCCAAAGATTATGAATTAACTTGAACTACTAGTGCTAGAGAGTTAGTATTACGCAAAAAAAGCATCAAAAGTTGCGACGAGCGTTTTAAGATACAAATGTCGCGCGAAAACAACTGTTGCGTATGGGACAAATGTCATCAAAGCGTACAGATAAAACAGAAACAAGAAAAAAAAACAATAAAATACAAAACCAACATAAGTAATGGAATCTTACATATAAAGAATGGGACAGTAGGGGAAATTAGTTCCATTGTTTTGGTCCCTGCAATTTCTCTGCATGCAACGAAAGGGCCGAACAGAAAGATGGCGTTTTTGTTGCAAAAGGAACGGACGGTGTATGCTGCTAGCCCCAGCTGCCGTAACCTAGCCGTAACACTTGGCGATATCACACCGTAGGAGCGTTTTTGTAGTGTCCATGCAAAAAAAAGGGGAACGAATTTTGTGAAGCAGACAAATGCAAAACATCAATCAAAAGCAAAGCGAATATAAGCCGTTGTTAAACCGTTTTTATCTTAACTCGCCTTTACGTTGTCTATCGGCTAGCGATGCTACTTCACCTCTGCGAGCTAGCAGCAGCCTTTTCAATGGTGATGAACATAAATAGAGACATTCTTTCCTAATGCATCCCGGCACAGGCCGAATTAACAACACCAATGTACTGAAGTGTTGCTAGGGCGTCCTTTTGTTCCTCCGGCGTTCGTGAACCATTTGTGTTTGTGTTCATTCTGCAAAGCTATCTCGGGAGGTCACTTAAGGTGGTGAAGTACCGGAGAGGCGTAGAAAATTTGAACTTTAAACCCGTACGGCATATATTACGACGAACAGCGAAATCAAAGCGTTACATACATCCTTTTTTCTTTCAATACCTTTCTCTTTTCACTCTCCTTCTCTCTTACCTTGGTACTTTGAGCTTTTAGAAAGCGTAAGATGCCGAAGATAAAAGAGAGACGAAGAGAAAGAGAGAGAAAGATATTTGAGAGCAACCGTAGAACAGCCCAGTTAAGTGAATTTGTAAATCGTAAGACAACAAAACAAAGGTGAAGAAAACCCAGAAAAAGAAATGAGAGCAAAACCGTACACAAAAAGAAAATGGTGGAATTACGGCAAGAGAAACACAGCTGTAAAACAAGAGTAAGGTGATAGTAGAAGGGGGCTTGATAGTCGTGTTGAGTGAATGTGTATAGAGGGAAAGAATGATTGCAACGTTGTGTGCTAGGTTAAACCAATAACCGTGAATCGTTGAACGTGTGAAGGTTAGAGAACAATGGTAGGCAAACGAATGGAGAGAAGAAGAGAAATAAATATTGCTAAAATAATTTGAACAAACCTGAACATCACTTTCATCGTGAAAGAAGAAAACACATTTTAGAGGAAGAATATTTTGTTAACGGACAGTTTTTTGTTCATCTATATTTTAGTTGATACGCGCAAATTACGGCAGCAACTCAACGTCGGAGTTTTCCTCGATCCAGGACAGGAAGGAAGTGGTACGGGCAAAGACGGACGGCCAGTTGAGTTCGCATCCGAGAGCGAGACCGAACGAGACGACACCGAGCTGAACGGTGGTTCCGTCACGCACGATGGTCAGCGGGCCACCAGAATCACCCTGGCAGGCACCACGGCCGGAATCTCCGGACAGACAGATGTTCTCGGGCTGAACCACACCGGGGAAGCGCACCGAGCAGGCAAGGTTCGTCTGGATCGGGTTGTTGACGTAGCGCAGGACATTCGAAGCCTGCGGAATCGAATCGGCGAAGCGGCCGAATCCGGACACGGTACCGATCAGACCGGCAAAATCATTACCCACATCACTCAAACGCGGCAGCGTAACGGGCTGGATACGGTTGGTGTAGGTGACCGGCGAGACAACGCGCACGGTTGCAATGTCGTAACGGATCAGGGCGGGGTTCCAGTTCGGGTGAAGGCGAATTCCGCTCTGTTCGAACGCAATGCGCACCTGGCTCGGTTCGTTCTCGTTGGTGCGATCCTCTGCACCATAGATCACGAGACCACTGGTAGCGATATCCACACAGTGGGCAGCGGTTAGAACGTAGTTGTTGCTCAGCACGGAACCACCGCACAGACCGGTACCATCGGCAAAGTTACTCAGCAGCGCCACCTGGTACGGGAACTGGCCGGGCTGGGCAATGTAACCGTTGACGATGCGAGAATTAGCGCGGGCGCTGGTTGGCATGCTGCGTACCTCCGACAGGTACTGCTTCAGAATATCCTTCGGCAGACGGCGCAGGTACTGGGGCATGCGGGACATCGGGCGAACCTTAGACCAGTTGATTTCGTCGGTGGCCACGACGGCACACACGAGCGCAAACAGCGCCAACAGAGAGAACTTCATCTTTAATCACACACGCACGAAACGTTCGAACCGTACCTTCGGTAGCTAGTGTGCCGTGGAGTTTCGGAGGGTGGTATTTATAGCTGCTGTGGAAAGCTATCGCATTGAGGGCTACTGGGCCGTAATAAATGGCTATCACAAAGTTCCTGCATCTTCGGGGCCATATACGCACGTATCTTGGCGATTCGCGTTGCCCCAAGATAAGATCATCAAGCGATCCTACGGTGGACGGTTACCGTAACGTTTAAAACCTACTGTCGGGTGCAAGAACGTCACCTCAGCGCCGAAAACAGTTCAAATCCTTCGAATGTGAAAATACATATCTCGGTAGCATTATTGGGGTAGCTTAAGAATCGGTACGATAATGCATAATCTCGTTCGATAAGCTTTACTACAAGATGATATTCGGTACGTTTTGACGCAAATATCGAAGTCAATTTGCTGGTTATTCCCGTAGATAAGCGTATGCTATCCGAGAACCTTTAAAAACACATCTCGAACTTTTTTATTTCCGTAGAGGCAATCGTTGGCTTAAAAGATCATATGATAATAAGAATTTATTTCTTATTTTGGCTTTATAATACTTATATTAACTGTAAACAATTGCGTTTTAAAATGAAAATCTCGTTACGGTTGCTACGTGTTGGTTCAAATTGAAGTTTTATATATGCTTCCAATGCTCGACACCAGAGGCGCTGCAACCTGAAACACCATTCGAGCAAATGTCGGTCGATGGTAAACGTTTCGAGCAGAATTCAAAATGGCGGTTAACTTTTGAATTTATCTATTGTTTTTAACAACAATAATATTGCGTGTTAGAAGCAGTACAGAAAATATTTTTTTCAATGAAACAAAACACTCTGACAAATATAATTAAATAATTAAAAACATAAATTAATAATTATGTTTGTCACATAAAAATTGCATCACTCATTGGTGGAACACAATAGCTATAAAGCAATAGAGTTTATCCTAACAAATACCGCAATGGGTACGACCAATGGGTACGACCCCGTAGTCATATTTAGGTTATCAGCGTGTCGCCATCGCACCACTTTGCGTATGCGCTTGCCGACCTTGATCCCTTGCTTTTATCAATGTGTACTCTTAACGAGCTTCCAAAAATTTCTATAGCCACATTGGGATCAACGACACATGCACAATCGGCGAAGGAAAAATTAAAAAAAAACATCTGCTTTACGTGCATACTGTCGAAGGAAGAATATTTTTCCCATCGAGCGCCATTGGCGAATGAATGAATGTCGCTCCAAATTCGGTCCTATCAATGGCGATGACTTTGACTTATCTGCAGACTGATATCAAATCGTGATGTTGTCACACAATATTCACGTTACGGTCGATTAGAAAACGATAACAGCTGTACGTTGCGCTTAGAAGTAATCTGTTTTTTGGTTACGGTTCCTTTTGGGAACTCTTTATCAGGATTAGTGGAAATTTATCACGCATTGCGTGGGCTATATAAGAGCTCCAAGCCCCTTATCGAGACATCTCAGTTGCGTTCGAGTGTGTGACAGGAAGTAGGGCTAGACCATGAAGCAGATCGTGCTACGGTTGGTGATTGTTTTGACGGTGGCGGTGTATGGGGCAAGTCTCCCAACGATCGACTGGAGTCGTGTAAGGCGTGTGGAGGAGCTAGACCACTATTGGGCCCGTTTGCCTCCGGAGCTGCAGGCGTATCGGAACGCTTCCCGACCGGGTGCCCGTATCTCCAACGGACTGGAGGCCCGTCCGGGACAGTTCCCCTACCAAGCGATTGTGCTGAGCGAGTTCGGTGTGCTAACTACCATGTGCGGTGGTTCCGTGTTGACGCAAAACTTCATCCTCACCTCCGCGCACTGCGTGATGTTCGATCAAGTGAATATGGCCGGTGGTGGTACCGTCATCGTGGGTGCCCTGAACCGGCTGGAGGTGGAACCATCGCAGCAGCAAATCCGCTTCAGCAGCATTGGTATTACCGTGCATCCGCAGTATAGCGTCAGCAACTATCGGTTCGACGTGGCCGTTATACGGCTGAACACAGCGCTCCGGTTTACGACCTACGTCCAGCCGGTGCGTCTGCCCGGCCTGTTGGATCAACGTCAGTTCGATGGGCAGATCGGTACGATCAGTGGATTCGGGCGGACGAGCGATTCCAATGCGGCGTTTGCCGCCACCCTGCAGTACACGGTCAACACGATCATGAGCAACGGTGCGTGTATTGGCCGGTGGGGCGAGATGCTTGTGGAACCGCAAAATGTGTGTCTATCCGGGGATGGTGGCCGATCGGCATGTACCGGCGACTCGGGCGGCCCGATGACGATTCAGGAGCAGTCCGGTTTGACGCTGCAGATCGGCATAACGTCGTTTGGATCGGCCGATGGGTGTACGCGCGGCATGCCTACGGTTTATGCGCGGATTACCTTCTTCTTGGATTGGATCAGAACCAACTCGGATTACGTTGCTAGTTGAAGTGAGGATGGTGTGATAATGGTTATGCAGTTGTGTTCCTTAGGTGTAGGTTTTAGGATTTAGGGGTTTTTAAAATGCGTTCCACAGGAACGCAGCAGTAGATGATGTTATTAGTATAATTGTGCCATACGTATTGCAGAGTTTTAGGCGCTCTTCAAGCAGTATTTTACTTAGCTCTCAAAATATGTAATTCGCTTAACAAAGTTAGTGTATTTCGATTATTTATACTACTCTTTTAGTAATGGTCTCGTAAGGCTGTGGTCTAGAGCATATATTAGCGCGTTTAGCTGCTCTTTGGAATCATGCAATAAAAAATAAATAAATAACACAAACATTCGTACCAAGCTTACCCAGGTTGCAGCACATTCGCATTACCGGTGCCGCTCTATTTCAGGTGCAAGAACAGCCACACACACCCCGATAGCTGAAACCACGCGGCAGCTCATCAAACTTCGGACACACTCGAACCCGTCAACGTCAATGCCAAAACGCGTCTTCATAAAATTCGTACCAAGGGCACGGCACAAATAAACCCCGGGGCCGGCGGGCACACCAAGCCTAATCCCGTCGGCAAGCGGGAACGAACATAATTCTCGACTAGCCGGTGTCCAACACGTTGCGCTCCGCGTACACATGACCACACGGCACGGTAGGCACACGGTACACAGGGCTGTTACTATTTTTAAGCGTCATACTCAATCTTTCCAAAGAAAATGTGTTTTCGCCCCGTTTGGACACGGGGACGGACATTGATTGTTCACCGTCGTCGTCACTCATCCATGTGACGGAAGCACTCTCGGAACGCAACGCAGTGGTGGAGGTGGCTTCCTAGATGATAGGTTAATCATCTCCGTTCGTCTTAGTCACTTGCCGTCGGTAGGTTCTCACCATTCAATTAATGGTACACAATCATGACGAAGCCCTTTAATTATAACGCCCCAGTCTCAGTCAGCCAGTGTTATCTGATAAATAAGCACCAATAAGGGGTGACACCCCGCGTGGGGTACGGTGAATGTGGGCAATTAAGCGGTTTGTTGTTTTGGTTAATCTCTCTCTTCCTTTCGGATCATTATCTCCAAACAACACCATCCATTCCGACTGTCGGTGGTGTGTTGCTCTTTTTGTCATTCCGTTGCCGTTGTCGCGTTGTGTGTGCTCACCGCAAGGGACGTGCATGCGTTTCCCAGCAAATCTCTCGCTCTCCCTAAAGTGAACGCACAGTGTCAGTGACATTTCCACACCCAACACATGGATGCGTATGCGCACTGGGTGTAGGCCGGGGTAGCTTGCGCAAGTGCGCTCACCAGCAAAGCGATTCCCCCCCAACAAGAACAACAAGAAAAAAAACCCCCATCCCGAGCGAAGGGCCCAGAATGGACGGAGAGTCATTAAAACGGTCCCCACGTTAACCGGGCGCCTTCAGTCAGAAGTCAGGACTTGAGCAGGAATCGTGCGCAACAAGGTTAGAGTCGGGACTGGTCGTACGTTGCCGGATTGGATTGTGCTGTGTTGAGTGGGGTTTATCGTAATGAGGTTTTTGTTTTATTTTGTTTCGACTGTCCAATAGGAACCGTTCCACGTGTACAGATAGATTGTTTCAATCCAGTGCGACGAATATTGGAGTGTTCTAGTGTAGCTCTTGCAAACGTTTGCATATACCTTAGGTAGGTTTCTGAACAGTTTTCTTAAAGTGTTTTATTCATTCCGTTTCCAAAATGGAGGTTTGGACCTTCAAAAAAATCACGTAAAATGACCTTCAAACACGTGATCAATTTATAGTCGCCAGTGGAACGGAAATGGAACGTTCCAATCTATTTCGTGTGCCAATACAAATTTCAAGTGTTCAACCATCTTCGACGAGTGTAGACAGGGGTATGGGAGCGTAAAAAAAAAATACCATCAAAAATATAACGTCCAACGAGCCGACCGTGGACGACGGTTCTAGTGATCACGTAATATTTTTACTTTATGATCTCACATACTCGACACGCGGGTGTTCTTGCCGTTTCTTTTTTCTTCCTTCACCATTCGAATCTTTCTGAAGCGCCTCCAGATGGTTTTCTAATGCAGTTGAGACAATCGGTAGTCCACTGATAGCAAACCGGCTTATTCTACCCTCTTTGTACATTTACTACCAGTGAAACATTTACCAGATGTACGTGTGTGCCTGAGCGTGTGCGTGTTGGTGTGGTCGCCCATGAGAGGAGGAACATGAAGTGAAGCCAATGGTGCATTACTATTTTTAATGTGCAACACACGGGACCACCTGTACGCCAGCAGTGCACACACAAAAAAAAAAAAAAAAACAGGCTGCCTAGTACAATTGGCAATGTTTATTATCCCAGTTGGCGGTGCGATCTTGAGTAATGGAGCAAAAATATCATGGAGGCGCCCGGTCGTTCAATTGCAACGTAATGGAGACGCCCGGTCGTTTATGCCAAATTGTGATGGAGGCGCATGGTGTTTTATGGCATGCTGCTAAACACGTTGTGCTTTGCAGCGCACGTTACACTTGAAATTAATTTTACGATTCCAAGCTAATTAGGGCGCAAGCTAGCTGGGTACAAAGTTTGGAGATGCAATAACAAAGAAGCACCCACCGAGGCAAGGGATCGCATCGGAATTAGTTATCGCTGCTACGCTTTTGGTTTCACGTGTAATCGTGTGCGCCCATCACGAGCAATTACTTGTCACCTTAACTAATTTTACCACCGTCGGTGGAATGCATTAGCACTGTGTTGGGAGAGGTTAGGAAAGCGTACGAAGGAGAAAAGTACAATTCTAATCTGAAACAGCAACTCCACACCACACGCCAAGAGGGAGCGAAGGGTTTGATGTCTAAAAACTCACGTTCCACCCCGTTTAATGGTGGCACACACACACACACACACACGCATTCAGGCGACTTCAGAAGGTGAATGAGACGTGCACGATTGCGTGCGTCCTTCCCTCCGTCGAACACCACCAAAAGACGGCATATTTTTGGCTGGCGGACGACCGAAACGTGTCGCGCTTGATGAGTGTCTATTTTCGATACGACGTAACCGTATCGTATCGCCGAAGCTCCAAGCTGGTTCCCGGTGACCGCATTGGCCCCCGTGCGTCCGAAAATTGGGGCCATAAATGCTCTCGCCACCGATGGCAAAAAAGATTTCACCCGAGTCGTTCGGGTGATCGGAGTCAAGGTTTATGGTGGTGATATGGGGTGTCGCGCGTATGTAATCCCACCCCGAACCGAATGCCCTAAATCGGTGTGTTGCAATGTTGGCCACTTTTTTTTGGCGCTATGCAACGCCGCGCGATGATTCCGGGGAGGGGGAGATTGGGTCGCCTAATTAAGTGCTTGGTTGTCGCGTCGAGCGACAGCCAGAGTGACAGAAGTTGAATGATGTAGGTGCACCTTCTTCCCGGTATCTCAGGCGGGCTTCAAAAGGAAGCAGGCACAAGATGCAACGTTCGGGGGAAATGGCATGCAGGCAGGACGCTATTTTCAGCAACCGTTTTGGCGTTCCTTTGCCTACAGGTTGACCCTGTTCTAACGGCCCCGTTCGAGCTTTGGGGGCGAGATGCGACCAGCGAATCGCTTTAAATAGCCAGGGGAAGTTGAAAATAATTCATTCTTTCGTGCGAGTACTGCGGTACATTGGCGCAGGAATGCAGATTAATTAGGCCAGCATCAAATAAACAATTCCCACTTCTAATCGGCCGAAAACGCGATGCGGCATTGCTTGTGTATTTACCCCGAGCCCCACCGAACACTCTAACCTTGCCAAAGGAAGCCAACGAAATGGTCACCGCTTTGTCTGTTCTGGCCATCGTGGTCACTCGATGAGTGGACAGCTTCACGAGTGAATAATTTTAATGACAGACTCTCGGTCTCGGAACTTAGTTTATTTGTTTGGTTGTGTTTGTTTATCAGCGACCGTAAAGCATTCCAGCGTGTGGAGAAATTACTTCACCCGGTTCCGTTCACTGACGCACGATGATTGAAAAGCAAAGCACGGAAAAAAAAAACCGCCTCCGTCTCAATCCGTGGTGTAATAATAATCACTTCCAGATCCGGTCCGGTTAGCTAGCACGCGGGTGAAGATGCGGGATTGCGAGGGGCCAAACAACGTCAAGATCACAAGGTGGTTGTTTATGTGACTTTACGCATTACGAGCTTGCCGTTAAAACAATGTACACCAATGTGGCTTAACACGTTGGTCATGAAATGTTCATGACCATGGAGGCAGTGGAACATCGTAAACTGTGGCATGTTTACACGAGCACTGATCGCGTGTGATCGGGGTTGGTAGCGAAACCTGCATTGGGACACAGTTTGGTCAGCAGGTCCGAAAGGGTGTGAAACGTTTTTTGTGACATTCTCGAGAGAAGTTCTTGGTGGCTTTTTGAAGTCTTTTTAATATGATCTAAACACTCTTTATCATGTTTTCTATACTAGAAAATAAAGAAATGTAGTAAAGAAAAGGGTCATGTAGGGTTCAGAACATTAATACGCCTAAATTTATGCAAATAGCCAACATAATGTCATTCTTAACCTTACTCCACCATATTATTGCTTTCGTTTGTAGGTAAACTAACTATACGTAACAGTCACAATGAGTGCCCGCCGAGGACTTCGTACGCGCATGTATGACGCCAACATGAGCATGGTGGAGAACAACTACCGGGCCGCCCTGGAGCGTCTCGAGAAGAGTCGCCGCGCACCGTAAGTATTGCCATCGTGCCGGCCTTCGAACCGGATCACCCATAAACTTTAGGTCGGATGGAAAATATGTTCAAGCCGGGAGGCCATTTCACTCCAACAACAGCTGTCGTTGACGATCAACGCTTTACCGCGTTGGGTGGGGTAGCGTTTGACGTCAGCGCGGCACGTCCGAAAAGCTGGTGGCGATGTAAACATTAATTTCCATCCCCTGTGTTCAAGGCTGATTGCTTTACACCCTTTCCGGGCACGAGCTTGAACTTAATTCGTTTCGTTTTCGTCACCATCACTTTCCCCCACCCAGGTCACTCGATCGGGAGGTGAAGCCACGCGGCTCACCGTTCGTCAGCCGGTACGACTTTAACGGTGCGGAAGTGGACGACGAGCTGCAGATCGCCCGCAGCCGTGCCGCCAAGGTGATCCACGAGAAGTCGGTCATTGACCAGCGTGCGGAGCAGTTCCGCAGCTCCAGCCTTGCGCCGGCACCGGTCAGCTCGGCGCTGGCGCTCGAGGGCGAGTTCGACGATCAGGTGAGACACAGACGGTTTCTGTTGCGACGCTCGTGGGTCAACCATGACAACAGCGTCATTTACGTTATACCGCTGCCGAGCGATGCGAGTTACTTCCCGCGTTGCTACTACGACTACTACTACAGCTGCTGCTGATAAACTACTCGCGCCACGAGAGTGGGTGCAATCTTTACACCAACTATGCCCTCATCCAGCCGTTACTTTTGTGTGTTGAGTGTGTGTGTTTTTTTTCGCCATGAAGAAACCGGAAGGGCGGTTCTTCGCGCTGTTCAAATGCAACCCAGTTGACCCGGATCCACCGCAGGACAACTGACAAGATTGTGAACAAAGTCATCGGATGTTGGTTTTGTCATGCAGTGTGTCATACGACTTGATGGCTGTTTAATTAAACGTCTACAGTTATGCAAATTGTACAGCAAAACGACATTTTCGTTAGCTTTGTTCATAACTTGTTGGTGTTTTTATTTAATGAAAATTAATGTCCTCCTGTTCTAACAAATCTATTTAGCACAACCCCCTCCCTCCCCCTCCTTCCTCCCCCTCTCTACGTTTCGTGTCGTACTAATTTTACTACCAACTTGCGACGAGATTCAAATATGTTTCCAACGAGTGTTCTAATCCGACGTTCTAAAAACCGCGATTGCGTCGGTTTGCACGGTACTGGACAGAAATGTCCACACAGTTGAAGCTGGATTGTTAATGCGTTACCTGAGCGCTACGTACAAGTGACATTATATTTAAAAATTAAATACACAAAGCTGAACACCCTGTCAAACGGTTAGGCAAATGTTTTTCGGAACTGGCGTCACAGAGTTCGGAATGTTGCAGCTTGGCGTTGTGATGGCAAGTGTTATCCACAATTAGTACAAGGAAGTAAACCAAACGACGCTTACCGTAAGCGAAACTAATTAGCGAACGAATTGAAATGTTAGCGATAGACAAACAAAAAAAAAAAACAAAATGGCAAAAAGGGAGAACATTGTACGCTTTCGAATGTTGCCTGCCGCAGTAGTATTGTCCTGTTTTTATTTTTGGAATGTTTTAATGAGGAAAAGAGAACAAATTTACAACAATCAAAATATACATACAATAGCTAGTAAGAAACGGTTAGAGTGAGTGATTCAGTGGTTCGTTAGTGAAGGAAAGGCAAAATTAAAAACTGTGTAGCTTATTTAACATTTTAGTACAAGCTTTAGAACAACAAGCTTTAGAACAGATGCTATAAAAAGGAAAGGCTGTTTCCGTTCCGCGTGCCGGCTGGAACCACGTACGGCAGTTATCTCTCCGTCTATACGTCCCACAGTGTGACATCGTCTGTCGATCAACACCGCGAAACGATATGACCCGATCTTGGTTTGTTGTACACCCATCCCGTCCAAACCTGGTCCGGCTTTTTTTTTTAAGCGTGGTTTTGAAAGACGTACGTGAATAAAATGTGATATGACTCGGACTCGGAAGTTCCGTTTCCACGCGCATCCTGTCTGTGTTAGATGTTTCTGTCCAACTCTTACGTTACGGCTATTCGTGTGGCGATCGTTACCGTAAGTTCTTGAGTCCGTTCAGATCATGCTTGGTCGATCGTGTTTAACGCCTTTGCCATTGCCTTACCATTCATTTTGCGTACTTAATCCGTTCCCATCCATGAGTGGCTTTCTTTGAGAATGTGGTGAATTAATAGCGACCTCATAGTGGTTCATGATCTTTATGAAACATTAGGAAAACCTGAGGAAACTGTTTGACAAAAGAGTGGAGCGAGAAAAGAAAACAAATTGCTGGAAACATATTTAATCAAAATTGTTTGAAAAGAGGAGCGAAGTGCATGCCATACTACTAACTAACTTATCCTACATTAACATTTGGCTAACATTTTCAACCAAGAGTTTTTTCATAGCAGTCGTTTATTTTATTTAGATTTTTTATTAACTGAATTTCCATTGCAGTGCCCATTATAGTCATTACATTGCAAAGCGCTTGTTATGAAAGTATGCGAAGAAATGAATGAGAAATAGTTTTGAAGCTGAGGATTGTATGTTCTTCTGCGTACTTCAACATCGGTTTGACAGTCGAACTGCACACATACAGTTTGACAAGTCGTCAGATAATGGCACAGTCTGACGTCTGCTGTCAATTTCGTACAAGAAAACGGTCTGATGCGATCTGAGGCGGTTTGGTACGTGGAAGTTTGAAAAGCAAAGTGCACCAAATTTTGTGCTAGAACATGAAAAGGTCATTGAATGACATGAAAACGCAACGTCCAACCCAATCCAACGGATGATATCAAGCCGCCCGACACGATCGGATGGTATGGGAACCAACGATTATAGCAATGTCTGCTGTCAAACTGTGTGTGTAGCTGTGAAGAATTTTGAGGAAATCATCCATTCGAAAAGTGGAGTTATCGGAAATTACATCCAGAAGAATACTGAATAACTCTCTTTCATTCTTAAGTTCACATTAATCCCTTCTATTTGAGTTCTTGAGCACCCTTTTGGAGTAACCAGTGCTCCAAGTATTATTAACCCCGGCGGTCTACAGTTATTTAACATTGACAAAAGCTGTCAAATGTTGGCTGTTGGCTGTAGACCGGTGGGTAATTGATACTGGTTCGCTACTGCTCAGGGTGTCGCTGTTTTAAATCTGGCCAGTTTCCTTGGATGTCTAAAGCTAAGATCCAAGCTTCTGTACTTCAAAACACAGGAACCTAATATATCCGTCAACGGCTACCTACATATATCAATAGAGGAGCGTCGCAGTGACCTTTTAGATCCTGAGTCCTGTGCCTTATAAGCTTTCAGGCCAAATGCTGTAATGTCCTATTGGGCGGCCATAAGCCAACTGGCCAGGACCTTAGCTAACGTCACTCGAAACACAAATATTAGCATTTTATTAGCTTTTTCGTTGTCAAATGTCACTCCGTTTTGAACTTGAAGCTATTGAATTTGACTCTGATTATGATATGACTCTATAAAAAATCGTTTTACCACTTCCGTGTACCATGAGAAGGATTGCTAGTCTTCGTTAAAACGATACAATAAACCATATTTGAAGTAATTTTAACAAGTCACTTCCTCTGACAGATTAGACTAAGAAGAAGCAACTATCTCCAAAGTTCAAAGTCTATCTTGTCCAAGTACTTCCTCACTGTTTGACTGATTGCTAGAACTTCCGTAAAGAACGCACGGATCACTTTGCCTTTGTACTTCACGATTATCTCTAATATCGCAACGTTCTGTGCTGTGGTGACCAGAACAGGACCGATACTTGCCACTCTGGCTTTTTTTTTACCATAGAAGAAAGCAAATAAAAAGACAGATCGGACATATTGGATGAATTCGAAGAATAATACCATGTAAAGTTTCTTGTAAAGTTTCGGTTCGGTGTAATACTTGAAATATTTAAACTAAGCCTCTAAAGCTCAAAATTTTGATAGTGAGCATTAAGCATTATGTGATATCGATGTCAAATTTTGGTTGTTCATAAAAGGAGAGCTACAACACACGAAACAGTGCTTAGTTCTCGTCTAGGTGATAGATTACTTGAATGAAAAATCGTTTAATTTTCTCCATTTTATGAAGGCTTTACTCCCCTCATGTTATCTGGTTGGTCTCGAATAGGATTTGGTTGTAAAATGGTTATACTCAACTAATTACTAATATTGCAAGGCCTAGACCTCTTGAGGTTGTTGTGCCCAAGCAGAAGAAGATATTGCAAGGACGCGAAGAGATGAGCGTTGAATCAGCAGACACGTTTACTTACCTTGCTTGACTACTTAAGCCAAAGTAGGTTTGTTTTGTAACAACAGCCCCATTCGTTCAGCTTAAAATGTGTTTTACAAGCTACAAACGACAATCTGAAACACTTTAATTCGCTTCATGATCTCATCGCAACGACGAGCCGTGGAAATAACGTTATACCTGTACCGCATCGCCTGCCCTGTTGAAAACAAAGTCAAAACAAAGATTGATGACAGTGGGGTTTGTTTTGGTTGTGTCAAACCAAAGTGCCTTGGCATGGTGCTTTGGCGATCATGTACCCATTGACGTACTTGGAACCGCAAGGTAGCGATGGTTTGGCTTTGCAAAAAGTTTGTTATCATATTATAATGTGCGAGGACGGAGGAATTTTCTGCCACCACCTTGAGCAGTGCTTATTATAGAACAGTTTAATAATACTGTCTCTCTATCTTTCTCGCTCGCGTGTGAATGGATTTTGGCAGACAAACGCGGTACAACAAAATTTGTAGTAATTATTTCCAATGACACCTTATCTAAACGCAACACTGCATCACCGCGGATGATAAATGTGCATTCCTTGCGCTCATTCAGCAAGCTTCATTTGGCTGCCAAAGGGTTTCCCATAATTCCCTCAACACACTCACACACTGCCGAGGATCTCGTCCTGCCCGTAGCGGACAAAAGGCAATAAATTAGGCGCGCTTTTTGCCGCTACACACGCTGATCAGCTGATTGATGGGCGAAAGATATTTTGCCGCACGGTGTGACTGAACCTTAAACCACCGTCTGGCAAACGTGCAAAAGCCACGTTTGGTGACTCAGTACCTGCGTACTGTACGGTATTGTAATTTCGATGTTAATACACAACACAACCAGCGGGAGTGGGGGGTGGGGTAGGAGGGGTTGATTTTTATCACAAAAATTGTTATGCCACCCCCGACGTGGGATGAGTAAGGTTTTATTTTCATTTGCCCACACCTCACCCTCACGCTCCGATCTTGTGCCCGCATCGTTGCGTGTGTGTTTGCATGGTTTAGGGGTAATTTTAAAAATATCCACCCCATCGAGGAAGAACCCGACTCGCGGTGCCACGTTTATGCTGCAGCCCGTGTGTCACATCCCGTTCACACAGAAATGGGGGAGGGAAACGCCTAAGCTGTGTAAGAGGGGACCCCCCGGGGAGGGGGGCAAAAAACGTTGCGTTAAAAATAAAATCTCGTCAAATGGCAAAGCGGCACTGGCAAATGCTGGCCCGCCGTAATTATATTGCCACGTCTGTGTGTACTACAAAGACGGAAAAACCACCAACATTCTTGCCGATACTGATTGTTTCGAATTCCCTCCCCTCCACCCCTTTTTCCTCTCTCTTTTCCCTTCATTTGAAAGGAATTTGTCGCTTGTATTGTAGTTGGTTTTTTGCGTTTGTTTCTGAGGCTTTACTTGCCGCTGTGGTTTGGGCGGCGTGGCGTTCAGTTTTTAAGCCCTGAATGGATGACTAACTTAAGTGACACGAGCGAGACTTTACTGCACCGCGGGGGTAATTATCGGCCATTGAAAATGTGGCGTTGTTTGAGTAAAAAGGGGGGAGGGGGCGAGAGAAACATTTTATGGTCCATTGTTTAATTGTCTACTGCGATTTAAAGACATTGCAAATGTTTACACATGACAATCGCCAATTATGAACAGCGGAGCAATAAAATCTCCCATTGACTGCTTTCAGTTGTTATAGCGAAATGAAGAAAGCCAAAGTCGATATAATGTTAAATTTAACAAAAAATGCTCCTTATTTGATGCCGTTAGATAAAAATAATCCCCAAACCATCTCACCTATAATTATTTTAAACAGTTTAAATTCTCTACTGTCTCGACGAGAAAATACATCAAGCAAAATATTATTCATCTTGACCCGCCCCGTTTTCAATTGGTTCTTTTTTTCTTGATTCCCAGGTCCAGGCAACGCTAGATCGCATCCGGGCGAGCAAGAATCTGCTCAGTCAGCTGCAGTCGGACGATGCCCTGGAGTCCTACCGCACCGAAGCACGCTCGAAGCTAAGCGAACAGACTGCCCGCAAGCTGGCAGATAAGCTGTCGTTGGTAAACAGTGATGAGGACGAATTTACCTCCACCGGCATGACGGCACGCAAGGCACTCAAGGTAAGCAGGGATGAGTTAAGGAGTGAGTTTTTTCCCGCGATTTGCCAAAGTAGTTATGCTCAAAAGGGCATTAAGTCCTTATTCCATCATTTTAACAGTACTCGCGAGTATGTTCTCGTTAACGGTAGAGTTATGAGTGGTACAGAGATGAAGATTGAAATTCAGAATACAAAATTAACTAAGTAAATAAGTTAAGTAAACAAGATAAAATTTCGTTTAAAGATAGTTTCTAAATTTTGAATTATGCATAAAGATACTTTTCAAAATTCATAAAAATTGCATACCTACCAGGCGTAATTCTTCCTACAGAACCTATTTATTAGCCCAAAAGTATGCAATTTTACGACAATTGTATCTTTCCGGACTGTTGTAGGGTTTTAGCCACTCATCGCTGTACCTCTTGAGAAGTTTATCGAGAATTTAATTTTATACCACCCTATCGCAACATTTTATCCACTTAATTTTCTCTTTCAACATTAATTTTGCGCACTAAGCATACAAAACGCTTTCGCTATCATACCGCCGCTTCTATTTCCATTGCTTTTTCTATCTTTTCCGGTTGCGTCCATTGTTCATCTCTTCCACCCCCTCCCCATATACCTAAATACTGTGCTTTCTCCAAACGTACACGGTTTTGCTGATGGTTCGTTTTTGATACGTCTGCAGTACAAATACCGCAAATATCTCTCCCGGGACTAAGAACACGAGACCGGATCGCGTGCCCGGATCGCCTGGAATGTGTGTGCCAGGTGTGCCACTAAGCACACTTCCCACTTGTATATGTGTACACTCGCAAAACCAAAACTGCTGGTGATGGATGAAGAACATTGGTTTTATAAGCAAAGTTGTGTTGGTGTGTTGCATAACTGCGGGCGGGCTTTTGTTTCCTCACCGATTTCCTTTAGTTTAAGCCACCGCCTGAAAGTATGCAATAGTGAAAACAAAATTAGCTTGTTCATCGTGTTCGAAAGATCTTTCACCTGGCAAATGCTTTTTTTTAGACACGTTTAACTCACACACATCCATCACCCGTTCGTTTGGAAGATTTTAAAGCTGAAGTCCCGTTTTTTTTGACGATCCTTTCCTGTGTTTTCCTTCCGTCCCCGCAATTCCAAATCAACTCTCTGGAATGCGTCACCCGATCCAGATCCGTGCCAGCACCGAAACGTCCTCGATGGCCAAGAGCTCCCAGGCGCTGAAGTGGAAAGACGAAACGGCCGAATCGTACGCAAGCAAGCGAGCCAGCGCGACGAAGGCACGCCTGCAAGACATCGACCAGGAGATTGAGGATTTCGAGGCGAAGCAGGCGGCACGGGCCCGACGCAATGCCCAGCTGAAGCAGCTGCTGGCGGAAACGGCCGCCCAGGACATTGTTCCGGCCAGCCTAAGCGAGCACGCCGACGGTATGCGAGTGACGACGGGTGTGATGAAGGTGAAGACAACGCAGAAGAAGATGGTCAGCTTCTAACTCTGAGACATCCCCCGGGGGGAAGCCATGGCAAAGACGAATGGTGGGGATAGGGGTTAAAAAACGTCCAAACAGGCACGCGTGTTGTTGAGTTTAGTTTCAATTCTCTTTCATTCTCGTGTAATATTTTTGTGTAATACGTACAGATGTAGGGCCACCTAGCTGGTAAGGTTTTAGTTTCTATCCCGTTAAAAAAAAAAACAAACAAAAAAGAACTAATAAGGAAAACTCACTCGGACTGTCCTATACGTGTGTCCGGGTGGGAAGGTTAGGTGCGTTAAGTGTGCATGCAGCCTTTGATATATAGTGTGTAAAACGGTGCGACGGAATGTGGTAGGAAATTCGGGAACCAAATCGGCCATAATCCGATACAAGCAAATGCGATGCCTTTTTCTTGTGAAAGACAGCAACAGCAATTTATTGTGGTAGGTATCATCATCATCATCGCGTCGTGCGCCTCTGTATAAAGCGGATGCGTGTGTTCGGTGTTTTTTTACGAGTTTAAAAAATGAGAATGACAACAGTCCGCGCCACTAGAAAGGAGTAAGCGGCGGACATGCCGTTCGTTCGTGCGTGTACTGCCACTTGTAGCGCTCTAGATCGGATGATGCATACGCTACCAGTAACCCTAAGTTAACCGATGTGAAAACATGATGCATAATAAATGATGTTTATTTACTTGTGGCGTGTGTCCGTGTTTTTCGAGCTGATGTACGAATGGGGAGTGCAAATTTTGAGAAGAATGATACACGAAGAAAACAAAACTCTTGCTTGAGATTAATTTTAGCCAAGGTGGATATGTTCGTTAAAGAGAGCAACTTGTCTCCATTATGTTCGCTGGTGTAATTCCCTCAAAAGATATAATAAAATGAGCTTTAATTGAGGTAATTTGCAGTATGAAATGATGATGCACTCAAATCAGGCTAAAATTAGACGAAAATAAAATTTTAGTACTGTACTAAACGCATAGCGATTGTAGTTTTAGTACAGGCATGACGATGCGTCATATCAATTGCATACCTTCAGGCGCTTTTCTTTGCACTCACCCGTCTGGGGTTACTCGGTACCCAACGGTACGTGGGTTGGATGTAAAATATTGCTCACAATGCCACGAAAGACACACAATGCCAACTGTCGTGAGCGTACGAGTAATTGTACGACATGACACTTAGGTTTTTCTGTCCACTTTCAATCCGTGTCAACCGCTGTAATGTAAACGATTAGCTTACGTCGGTGATTACATAAATTTACACCACACAAGTGGTGGCGTTGTGTGTGGATTAACAATGATACCCGTTGTGGTGGGAATGTAGGTTTCAGCTCACTGGTACACTGTAAAGACCCGAGTGTCGGTACAGTCCATAACTAACTCCGACCATGGTTTGCGCACTGACATCGTCTGCTTTTTGCGTCGTTATTGCGAATGGAGGCACGCAACCTGGACGTACGGCGAACATATTTTTCCCAGGAAAGATACACTCGACTGACCATTTGTCGCCAATAATTCACCCACTAATGTGGGGTACACACCATTAGCCGGAAAGTGCAAGCAACGAAGAGCGAATAAGAGCACTATTTTTAAAATGAAGCAACAAGAAAACATCTTCTCAAACGATCAGGTCAGGTGTACCGCTAGTGTACAGACCAGGTGTGTCGCTGACGAATAATTTTGATGAAATACTCCGTTCCTTCCAAGCCTCCAATTTTTTCCGCTTGGGGAGTTTTTTTTTTCTATTTTTCTCTTTCATGCTCTATATCTTGTTTCGTCATCGCATCATATCGTAATAAAATGTAATTTATGGTTGGATACGAATCGAAGAAGCGGCATGGATGCTTAGTAGCATGCGAGTGTTTACATTCCAGTGTCGGTCGCGGGGTCACGATCAAACATCACGCTAAGGACGGCATCATGTGTCCATTTTGATTTGCATTGAGCCTCGTACTTTGAAGGGGATAATCGAATATGACTCACAATGCACTATCCGATGTTGGTCCCACCGTCCGATATTCGTTATGTGTTTTTAACTATTTTTTTAAATCATTAGTGAACAAGAGTAACAACTTTTCATAAGAGCTATTTTGTGAAACAATTTATATAGAACACATTCCAGCAAATCATATCAAAGAATATATTATAAAAAGAAGTGCAAAATGCGCAGGAAAAGTTTCATATTGCTTTTGATCGTTTGTTTCAGTTCATTAAGTAACATTTTATGTAAATCTATGCTCTTGTGGAAGAACACAACCACACCACACAACAAGCCACGTAAATGACACTGGCCAGCTGCCGGTTGTCACCGTACATCACACCTTTCGGTATGCATTACAGCAAACTCAACTAAACCCCGCACCCAACCGTTTGGGTCAAACGTGTGCAAAAGAAGCAACGTTCTTTAAAAGGTTTCAATTTCCTTATTATTAGAAGTGATGGTAAAACACAACTCGATTCAAACATGTCGAAACACCAGGAAAAGCATAGCGTCCATTTAGTCACAGCTCCCTGACCGGAACGAAGGCCGCGTACGTGCCCGAATCGCCCGCTCTCCTTGACACTGACACGGCATACGCTCGAGCACCAGGCCCGTGTGTCCCAGGCCAGTGTCCTCCAAAAATAGGACATTCTTGCGTCACCTTTAAGTGCTGGCCCCCGTATCGTATGCTGCAGCGAAACAATCGGTACGCCTTTTTTTCGGGGGGGAAACAACAGCACAGCTGACACCGGACAGTGTGTGCGAATAATTTCCGGTGACTGAAGAAAAGGGAACGAAAGGCGCACGTGAAGTGTTGTTTGGAAAATGGTTTGCATTTGTTGTGACAGCAGAAATATGGGTTTGTTGTGAGGGAGAGAGCGCGTATTTATACGAAGAAATAGTAATAAGGATGATACTACGTTTAAATTAATACGACAGTCATCGAGTAATGCTTACTTTGATAATTTCTGTCTTCAATGGAGACGCCTGGTCTTTCATGCGTTTTGGGTGATCATTTAACATCGCAGCAGCCCAACAAAACCATTTGTGATGATTAAACACTTTCTCAACCCATCACACAATCAATTTTCATTCGACGTCCACTTTCCCCAAAATAAACATCCTTAAACAATTACAAAAAAAAAACACACAACAACAACACCGCTTCAACCTCCGGTTCACATTTGCTGCTCAAACCACACGGTGAAAGCACCTTTGTCCTCTCGATTTCGGTGCCCTGTCCTCGGACACGGGGCCGAGGGCTTTCGCCAAAGCCTGGCGGCTCGATAAAGCGTTCGAACCCGAACCCCACGGTGAGCGGCACCTCGAGACCGACGTCGACATTCGGTCGGAATTTGGCGTGCGCAAACCGCGAAATCGATGCAAAACTGTATGTACGCGGTCGACCAAGCGGTACGGCCGGTAAAAATAAGATGGTTAATTTTACCTCACGGCTTGCGGGCCAACAAATGCAACCCCAGCAATGTGTGTTTATGGGCCAGCTGCACAATCGGTGGTATCGTTCGAGAAGGATAGTTTTACCGCCGCTGCTGCACGGTCCATACAGTATTGCCCGAGGTCCGCGTAAATCTTGGTGCGAATTCTTTGAATAATCGCGTCGCTTATATCATCCACGATGCGGTGCTTTGATGGCGAGGACGGTGCGGTGGTCCGGTGGCTAACCGGATCTCCTTCGACGATGATGGATCGGGGCAAATGGTTTCGGGATGCCATGAGGTGTAGCCAACCATGGATGCAGCATAGCGCAACAATAAGCGTGGGACAGTTGGCTTTTCCTCGAAACGCAAACAATTTCTCGCTATTTGTCGTGGTTTCGCAATCGGTGCTAATTAGCCACTGATTGTGGACAACAAGCGGACAGTTTTAACCTCGTTCGGTTTGGTAACGAACAATGCAAATAAACGTAGAAAAGGAACAGGATGAACGTCGAGTGACTCAAAATGTAAATTCCCTGACAGCAAAACAGGCCAAAAATGTTTACGTCTTATGATGTCCTGTACATGTCTTGTTAGCAAATTCATCTAAAACTATAGACATGACGGTGTAAAAGCAGGACAAACAAGACTATAATAGCCTGTTAACGCCTATTTGTGTCTGTTAACAAGAAATTGCATACTATCAGGCGTTGTTGATTATTTCTTTTATGGCATTGATTACAGCTATTGACAAACTAAAATCGATAAATTATCTGTGTAGAGCTCGATTTGATAAACTTTTTTTGCCAGATTAAACTCCCTGATCACGGGAGAGTATGCGAGTTTGTCGTGAAAAAAAGCCATTTCCGTTGATCCGTTTTAAGTGTTGAAGACGATGTAGAGGAACATCGGGAATATTTTGACAATAATAAAATATTAATTGAATAAAAAAGGGATCCTCGAACGGATAAACTGACCCTTATCTTAAAATATTAAAGGAAGATTAACATATTTGAATTTTTAAAAGTGATATTTTGTCATGCGGATTGCATAACTTATAGAAAAATGCGCCTAAACGTAGACTAACATTTCAAAAGCCATCTTTTAAAGCGGAAACAATTTATTCGCGAGTGTTTTCGCTTAAAAACTCCAATTTCAACAAGTTATAACAAGAACAGTCAATAATTTGTTCACGTCGCGATCTTCACGTCTGGCGGCATATTATGACCATACACATCAACCCACTGTTCGCATAACGATCGTACACTTCCGCTGGACCGAAAAGGGACGCATCGCGGGGTGGTTTTTTTCGGTGTGTTTCCGACCCGTTGCGCGGAAATTTGCTTTTATGGCGCGCGCGCTACACCCATTGACAGATCCAACCGGTGGACAAAAAGGTGTTTCCACTCGAAACGTGCGAAAATGTCTCCCCTGGCGTACCTGTGCTCGTTGTTGCGCTCCTCCTTAATGGCACTCCGTGCGGATCTGATTCGCTCAGCGCTTCGGTGGGTGATCTTCGTTCGTGACACGTTCGCTGGCGACTATGCCAAACCGAACGAGCTTTCGAGCGATGCTCCGGGGTGGATCTAATGCGGAGGGGGGAAGAAGGAGGAAGGAATAGTGTCTGCGTGAGGCGTTTTTCTTCCCTTTTCCCCCCTTTTTCCCCTGCACATCAAAATGGCAACGTAATGGGGACGGTGAGGTAAACGGGTGACCCGAATGCTTGAAGCGCTCGACAGCGTGTGTCGATTTCGATACCGTCCGGTTGCGGGAAGCAGTCAGTCTCTCTGTTCATTCCACCGGATTAACAAGTCAATTTTCAACAGGTACGGGGCGCGTCAGTGAGTTTGTTCGATTTGCTGTTCGATCACGGTGTTGCTGTTTAGTGTTTTGTTGTGTAATGCGTAATCATTCTGTTGTGGGTGAATCGATGCGAAATGAAGGACTTTTTACAATCAATGAAACAAAGTGTATAATAAAGTTGTACATTACATTCCATTGCACAATGTGTTTGCACGGTGTTATGAGGCAGAGGGATAATTTTTATTATTCTTAACAGTATGGAATGTAAAACATCATTAAAAATCTTCCCTTTCTGGCATCTTTTCAATGCTTTTTCAACCATTTTTTGCGAGTAATTTGTTGGTGGGTTCGTGACTACATGTGTGTGCGGATCGGTGCCACGCTAAAATTGGCCTTTATCGACTGGCGTGAAGATAATTTATTATTCTCTTCAAAGCGGGCACATAAATTGGCCTCGTTAGCACATGCTTAAAGTGCTTGTAAGGGGGAGGGCAAGGGAAATTAATTACGCACATCGATCGATCGGACGTACGGTGTGTTTCTGGGTCGATTGGTGGGAA
The DNA here is from genome assembly GCF_943734725.1 of Anopheles marshallii. NCBI lineage: Eukaryota > Metazoa > Arthropoda > Insecta > Diptera > Culicidae > Anopheles > Anopheles marshallii. Next base: position 63,460,671 of record NC_071327.1, read on the forward strand.
TGAATAAATCAACTCTACGGAGAATAATTTCACATTTTTCAATGTGTTCTTTTGACCACATCCCTCGAGGGCAAATAATTATTTCAAGAACAGAAAATAATAATCAAGATTGTTTTCCGTTGCTCAGGGTAAAACATTGATACAACAGGTACAAAGTAAGCGCCAACGTTTCGGGGTAGTGCCAACAGGTAATATACCTCCCATCAACGGCACTTCACATAAATCATTCGTCAAACTCATCGCTAACCAAAATGGAACAGGCTGAAAAGCCGCCTGGGAATAAGTGTCACGATCATTGCCGCCACAAATCATCAACAGCACCGTGGCTGGGTATCATTCCCCGGCCGCTCTTTGAACCCTTTGACAGCTGCAATGTCGGCCGGGCGACTTCCGCCTACTTGATCGTGTAACAGAGACCCATCAGGCGAGACGGGACGTCGAAATGTCACCCGTTGCTAGGCGACGACAACGACCAGATGCTGAGTCAATCCAGAAGATTGACGAGACGAAAAACAAAAGCGTGTGCTTGTTCCAACCAACAAACCCCTGCACCGAGTGTGCTGCCTTTCCTTGGTTTGTGTGCAAATGCCGCCCGAGAGGAGGTAGGGGGGGGGGGGGGAGGTTGTTTTTCTTTCTCGCGAAATCGATCGTTGCACTGTTGCACTATCGGGTGCGCGAATAAAAGATGCCAAAACGAGCGAAAAGTGCACTCCGTCCGTGACGCAACCATTCAGCGGCAGGCAATCACAAATAATGTCTAATTTTAATCACCGACATTAAACGCGTTGCCTTTGTGGATTTGTGTGTCGTTTGGTGTTGTGTTGTGATGGGCGCTGGGTTTGCAATAGCAGGAAACCCGTTCGCGAACAATCGATCGATGGTCATGAAAATATGTTGTGCGCTCTAACGTTTCTTTTTAAACTTCTCAATTACTTAAAACCACATCCCGCAGCTTACTTCCAGTATCAAATAAACCTGCCTAACCATGGATGATGGTGCTGCATCCACTGGCGTCATTGTGAAGAACAAGCCGGGCGCAAAGCCGCTGAACATCGTCGATGACTTTAACCGTCGCAAGATGCCGCTGTACAAGCACTGGGTTCGGTAAGTGGCCGTTAACATCACTAGAAAATTATCCTTACAAAAACGAATTTTATAGAAAGATAGTAGCCGAATAGCTTTTACACGAAAAATGTGCCCAAATATAGTAATAATGTTCGGATTTCTTGTCGGTTCCGTTCAATCCTCCAAAAATTATCCAGTTTTATGATGATTGCGTTAGACAATCTTCTACTAATAGCTATTAGTACTCCACTACTGTCAAACACAAGTGGAGTAAACGGGTCGGATGATTCGAACAGTATCTTCTTCACCAATATATTGTATACAGTGCGTGACATAATTATACTTAGCTTAAAAAAAAGTTTTTTATTCGATAATTAAGGGATGAAACCCGGTTGGCGTGTATAGTGAAAACAGCTGGTAAATAAACAGCAATGGTATACGAAATGGTCAATACGGGCAGTGATTAAACCGGTAGTTAAGATTAATACAGCTGGCTAAGACGTTTTTTAACCCGTACAACAACAGGTCTAGAGGCCTGTCATTTTTGGCTAACTTTGAACGTGATATACCCGTAACTTGATAGTCAGTCCTACGTACGGGGGATTCGTCACGGATGAGATTTTGGGCCGGTCCTGACGTGTAAAGACCAGCGCAGTCACCAATACGCCACCCGTCATATTTATTCTTTATATTTATCTTCAATCGCGAATACACTAAATTCATCCGCATTTGCAACGACTAATGGTCGCTGTTATCAATTCAACAGAAAATTATTACGAGTATTCAATTTGTGAATTTCATAAATCCCCATTTCAATATAAACAAATTAATATCAGTTTACAATCTAGGATGACTAATATGAAGACATAGCTAACTCTTTCATCGATTATCAAGACTAAAGGCAAAACAATTAAATATAAGTTTGAAATATTCATCTACAACAAAGATTCTAAAAAAATCAAATAGTTGTATATTTGTGCTACGCACTGTATTGGCGTAGAAATACAGTGCGTAGATGGTTTTAGGGGAATATTATTCCATACAGAAGAGGATATTGACGAGTGAAAAGAGATAAAAGATTCTTTTCCTTTCTTCTGCTACTGCTGATGCTATCGATCACTCTCTACCGAGGTGTGTGTCAATGGAAGAGGGTTTTTGGCTACTGTCATGTGCAAAAAAGGGACAGCTATTTAAATCCTACGAGGCGACGGGGAATTACTATTTCCTCCTCCGTAGTGTGATCCCTTGTTATTCAAAATTAAGTAAGCCGTTTCTGGATATTTTGACGCAACCGACAAGGATTTGAAATTTGAATAAATAAGTGATGTATAATTAAAATTATTAAAAGAGGTGCAAATATTATTTAAAATACACATTTTTACCATTTCTGATCGACAGCCCACAATTCTTGCAATACAACTACATGTACGATTATCGCGTAAACTACTACGACGACGTCATCGACTATCTGGACCGGCGATCACGGGGCGTTGCGTCGGAAATTCCACGCCCCCAGACCTGGGCCGAACGTGTCCTGAGAACCCAGAAGAAGTGAGTGCATCCGTTTCGCCATCACGAAGGAGCTCTGTGTTTTGATTTCGTTCTCGTTTCATTTCCGGTTCCAGCACCACACGTGACATCAACGATGTGTACAGCTACACCAGCATCAGCCACAAGAAGGACGACAAGAAGCTTATGTACACGCTAAGTAATCAGATCAAGTCGTACAACTGCCACTCGAAGGCATACACTAACAGAAAGTACCGCAAGATCCTCTAAAATGCGTTCCCTTTTGCTTTTTTTGTTGGCGGCCCCAAAACCCACCCCTAAACCGAGAGAAAACAAAACCGCTCCCGCCCCAAAACCTCCCCCCAAAAGCTTTAAGAAAATGGTTGAGGAAAACCGGCCAATCTCGGATGAACTTTCTCCCGACCAATTTGTGCTTTTTTTTACTGAATGATAAAAATTAACATCCCTCGCAAATAAAAAATGCTTCCGCTTGCTTAGCTTACGAACTGCAGTTTTGTAAAAGTTTGTATGAAATGCTTTAAAGAAATCAAAAATAACCAAAAAAAACATCAATCGCTATTTTCCTCAATAATGGAAAAAAAGACAAAAAAAAATATGAAGAAATAACCAAAACCGAACAAAACGAACCTGTCCTTATCGCAGAATGCACACGCACAGCAATACAGAGAGACTCGAAACGAAAACGAAACGCCTTGCTATTCGCCCTATTTTAGCCCTTTGCTCACCTTTACCCTGCCCCCTTCGACGCTTTCCCAACGATCCCTTTTCCAAGGTCCTCCTTTCGAAGTTTGCTGTTAACGCTGCAGAGCCCTTGGAAAAAAAAACGTTCGCCAGAGCAGCCCCGTCCCTTTTACTCACACGAAAAAGCAATGAAAAAGACAACGCAAACAGCGACAGGGTAGGGCTTGCTTTGTTTTAATGCCTCCATAGTTACGCGTAGGTTTACAGTGTTAAGGTGTGTTTGGTGTGTGGTAGGCCGGAAATTTTTGTACTTTTTTTACGTTCTATTGCCCTGAAGTTAGCTACAATTTACCCCCCGTTTCCGCCCTCCCTTTCCCTTTTCCCCTTTTACGGCTAAGTAAGTTAATGCGCGCGACAGATTGTAAAAACCTGACCAATGAAGGCAACACTCACGAGCTCACGTGAATCACAGCAGGCTGGGCACGGGTTTTTTTCCCCACCCCTCCCCAAACTTTATTGTTAGGCGCTGTTTACACGACCTCGAGATGTGCTGCTTTTTTTTCTTCTGCTTTGTAATTATTGCTTTTGTATTGTAGTTTGCAGCTTGTTTCGCCTGTTTTTTGGAGTTTGCATAACAAATAAAAGCAGTGTTGACAGACGGACTATAGTTTTACTTTGAAAAATCCTTTTTCTTTCGTTCCCACAATCTTCGTGCTCGCTACTGCCCGGTGCGTGTGTACGTGTGTGTGTAGGGAAAAGTCGACCACTGGTAAGACTCTATCTGAGCACTACTTACCGAGGCTGGTGACCGGTTAGGAGCTGTCAGTTGGGCTCGGCAGTACACATTACACACAAGCCTTTGTCGGAACAGCGTAGAGAACGGAGCATGGAGCAGATCAGCAGATTTGACCACCATTTGTACAACACTTTGGCAGCAACTCGCCTTTGCTACTCGATCGAATCGAGCATCAAAACGGTTTTCATAAACGAACTTCAATAAACGAAATTAATCGTCAAACGGTGACTGTTTACTGTGTTGGGATTTAATTATTTAAGGGGCGTTTTTAAAGGGGACGGAAACACCTGTTTAACATTGCTCTGGAAAGTGTCATGACATTTGGGGCACATCGACATGACATCGACATCATCGGACGGACATCTGCGGCGGTGTGCGAGGCGTACACCTGGCTGAAACGCGAAGCTGATAGGATTGAATTGAGGATCAATGTGACAAGGACGAAGTACCTGCTTGTCGGAGGCGCTGATCGTGATAGAGCCCGACTCGGAAACAGAGTACCAGTTGACGGTGACGATCTCGAGGAGGTAGAGGAGTTCTACTAACCTTGATACGATCGTAACTTCGGACAGCAACCTAAGTCCGAACAGCGAAATCCGAAGGCGCTTTGTTCAGGAAAATCGTGCTTATTACGCGCTTCACAAACTCCTACGATCGTTGAGCTGTTTGGCGGAGCTGATACCCTGACGGTAGTCAATGCCGGAAGAATACGATGGTTGGGGCACGTATTGAGGATGCCGGACTCATGTCCTACCAGAACGGTGCTCGTCAGCGACCCGTTCGACACGAGGCGTGGAGGAGCACAGTGAGTTCGGTGGCTGGATCTGGTGGAGTCGAACCTGTCGAAGATTGGTTGCAGCCGTGGATGGAAGAATGCAGCCCTAGACCGAGTTTCTTGGAAGCGGATTGGCAACATGGCCATGTCTACACGACGTGCTCAGCTCTGAACAGGCCAAAAAGCAGAGAAGAACATGTTAAAGGTAGACAAATGGTCAATTGGGTAAAAAAGGGTGTAGAGAATATATCAATTCATTGTCTATTAACAACACCTAGAACACGAAGAACTCTGGAAATTGTTAGAAAAAAAACTGTTCTAAAGAGAGGTAAAAACTGATTCTCGTTGATGAATAGAGTTAAAAACATTCCTATCAGGTACAAAAAACCAAGGGTAAAGCATACATTTAGGCGTTGCTTTATTACCTTTGCTGTATTCGCTGCGTTACCTACCTCGTTGCTGTGAAGAGGTATTCTTTTTGACCTCGTTTTAATGACACAATATTATTGAGTGAACGTAAAGGTATAAACAACAATATTCGCCTAAAAAAACCTACACGTTCGAACTATTCTTTACATCTCATTTAAAACAAAAAGAAAAAGAAGAAAAAAGTTTAAAAGAAAAAAAAATACCCTGGACACGCCTACTGCGATTTCCATACATCTATTCCTTGGAACAAATATTCCAGGGTAAAGTGGTAAAACAGCACAGTTCACTTAGGTAGAAGCTTACCGAGCTCATCAACTTACCCGTTGCTGACTATAAATATTTGAACACTTGCTCAAAGTGGTACTCAATCCTTGACGTACGAGGAACCAGTGAACAACGTCTCTCAAGTGTCTCGAAAACAAATCCCTCATCCATTTAGTCAAACAGTAGCTATGGAGCCGTCGAAATATATCGCAAACATTCGTACCAATGGAATTCCCTCCAAACCGCGTGGAACGGCGAACAACCATACCGAAACGCAGGACACCTTCCGGCGTAGATTGAAATCGTGCGGAGAGGCCAGTTTTATCGGTGGTTTATCCTGTCGCAGTCACAGCACGACAGCGCCCAACGTCGGTGGACATCCACTAACATACACCGAGCTGCTGGAGGAAGCGCTTAATCAGAAAACCAATCGATTGAACATTCGCCGAACACTTTAAACGCCAAACAACGGATCCGGCGATCGCACAAGAATGTAGGCAGCACCTTCGTTTGCAACACGGAGGGCAAAACGATTCCTTATTTACTTACTAACACCAACCTAATAAACGTTACGCGTCAAAGCGCCACTAAAATTAAACACATGCGCGTTTCGTTTGTTTTTGTTTTGTTTTGTTTTGTTTTTCATCTTCCAACACGTTATATGAGTTTTATTGATTTTCTCCGTTTAAATTTGTTTAACATAGTCGATTTGTGTTCAAACCATCAGCGCCATTGTGCCGATCGTGTTTTGCTGTGTGGATGCGGTTTTGCGATCCTATTCTCTATTCGTTCCTGACGTTTGCGATCTCGTTCCACCGTTCAGTTACCCAGCATTATCTGTTCTGGAATTTGTCCCATTTCTACGGAGCCTTTTTATTTACGCCCGTTTGAGAGTTTTGTTTGCAAGAAAAGGGAGTTTTGGGAGAGGTTTTTTTTTATGCTTTCCACATGGGACTCTATAGCTGGCGCGTTTAGCATGGTTTCATTGCCCTGATTGCTTCGCGACAAACATATTGCCAAGAGTTGCCTTGAAGATGGTGAATACACAATAAGCTATTGGTAAGTTGCTGACAGCTATCAAATGTAATATATAAATGTGTATATCCGAAATAATGAGTCAGATCAATTATGGTAGCTTTAACCTCAAGAGCCTGAGATTTGACTGAACGGACATTATGAAAGGAGCGAGGATCTGATGATATTAATAGGCAATTATCTAAAAAAAAGTTATAGGAATTCAATTAATTATACATTATTTCCATTAAACTAAATATGTTGTCTTGTAATACATAATACAATTTTATTTTAACTTCCTATCAATAGCTCTCCCTTGGTTTGTAAGGACGAGTAAGGGCACGTACAGCAAATTCTGCTCCTTCCCAGAACAGATCGTACGTGCTAGGTCAGCAACTAATGGTTGAGCTCCAGAAGATACCTCCAGAGGACAACGTTTAGCTATGTGTTGTTCGATTCACCCATCTCGTCAGCATCTTCTCTTCATGTGCTTGCTTCACCATTCTCTCCGAGACGTCATGTTTATATCCTTTACAGGGTTTATTAGATGACAGAATAACCCAAGAGCATATCACAACAAGCGTGTCAAACGACATTTCAGCGGCCTTAGAAGACACCACAACCCCAGCAGGAATAGTTCAATGCAAGCACATGATATCGCAACGGCAGCACGCGTTACCACAAGATCATTACGGTGCTATAAGTGAAGTACGATCCGGCGAGTATAAACATGTCCTAGGTTGGATTTTTACAGCCATGGCCGTGATTGTTTGTAACATTTACTGTATTTTCCAAGAAATAAAGCATATTTAATTCGATAAATGCAGTAAATATTTCTTCGGATCAAAACAAACATCGTTTGGCTGTCAAAATCCTTCCCAGAGCGCGTTTATACTGATCGGATCGTACTTGGCTGATACCGTCGTATGAGTTTTGTGATAAATTGAGCTGCGAATGTGATATCATGTGCTCGCATTAAAGAATGCCTGCTGCCGTTGTGGTGTCTGCTGCGTTGAAATGTCATGAGCTGCGCTTGTGTGTGATAGGCGCTTGCTTCATTCCGTCATCTGAAAAACCCTGTATCCTCGTGTAGGCAGCCAGTGGCCGTACATCTATAGTTAGCGCTTCGTTTCCGGCTTGCTTTGCTTGCTCACACAGCAAACCATACCAGCATTCCGTACCATTCCATAGCTGAACGTCAAACACTCCACCAAATTCCTTGTAGTTCGGCTGTTTTTGTTTGATTGAGACGTGCCAGTATTCGGCATTGTCGGCTATGTGGTGAGCACTGTTTGCAGTTTTAGGCATTATTTTTATAAAATATTTGCCTTCGACAAAACGGATTGCAGCACACTGTGTGTTGCTGTTGTTGGGTTGTTTTCTTTAGCTTGCTCTTTGTTTTTTTGTGTGTTTGTGTTACATCTCTGTTGCTCTCTACCGTTTTTTTTATCTTCCGCATGGCAAACCCTGTCTGCTACTACACAACGCTTCCTGTCTCGCAAACGTTAGTTAGCTAGTTTTGTTGTTTTAAGTTAGTTTTGGAAAAGTTTCGGAAGAGCTGTGCCTTAGATATTGTGCAAGTAAATATATAGAGTTGGTATTTCTTTGTTACCCCATTTTTTGTTTAACGTTTCACTACCGATCGCTTGCTGTCGCTTCCTTTCCTACACTGGAGTACAAGTGGTCAGCGTCCTGGCATTTTATTCGTCCGTCATCTGTTTCTTTTTCATCTCGTTCTGCAGTTGCGCGTGGTTTTTTTCATTGTTACTTGAGTTTTCTCTTCGTTTCGTGTTGTTTCCACTAAATCGCTAGGCAAAGTCCATTAAGACGGGATTATATTTCGTTTTTTTTTTGTCTCTCTGCTGCATTGTATGTGTGGGCATTTCTTCCTCGGTTTTTCGTTTGTTTACTTTGTTTAGCTTCGAAAAGAAAGAAAAGGTATCCCATTGCAGTTTGATTCTTTATTTATCGTTTTCTTTGCTGGTACTGTCATGTTACACGAAACGTTTGCGTGCGTTCATTGCACCGATGCACCGCCCCGCATTGTTGCATTAACGCTAAAGGACTTTTTTTTAGTATTATTATTATTGTTATTTCTTCTTTTTGAACAATAATAGAGAAACAGGTAAAATGTAGTGGTAAAACGAAGTTTTGTGCATCAAAAATGGTGGATATTATCGATTTTAAGATCGTTTTTTGTTTCTTTATCACTACAATCAACACCGCTTGAAGACCACTGTCCACTGTTTTACATACCATCCGATCCGATTATCCACGCTCGGAAAATACTTGGATTAGAATGGTTTTTGCTTTTGCGGTTCTGTTTCGGGAAACTGTTTGTATCGCGCGTAGTTTACGGGCGTACATGTGTGACCGCGTGTGGCACTACAGACAGCACCGGCTTTTGGCCATCAAGTTTTGCACTACACATCTACTAACGGCTTGTCATGGCAAATGATGGCTGATGTTACTGTCCATAGTGATTTATAAGAGAGATATAAAGAGAGAAAGATTCGCTTAACATGCTTGTGTGTTAGTTTGTGTGTGTGTGTGTGTTTTTTTTGCGGAGTTTTGGAGCTTTAGCTAGAAGATCAATACCGTTTCGGTGGGGAAGGGGAGACAGCCAAAAGCTTTAATGCAGCCCTGACGGAAAGGGAGCGGAGGAAGGGAATTGGATAAGGGAGAGGGCCATTGTCTAAAATGGTGGCGCGAAAACGGTGGCTGCTGCGGGGGGTTTTTTTTTATTCACAGCCAGCCCAAAATTCCTTCGAGCTTAAAACATCGCGGCTTTTAGATGGACTAGAGTATTACACTACGGAGTTTCAAGAGTAGTACCTTTAATGTCGTTCGCCTATCTATCTAACAAGTGTAGATTATGAATGTGAAAGAGAGAGAGAGAGAGAGAGAGAGAGAGAGAGAGGAAAAGAGAGCGAGAAAGAAAAAAAACGGAAAACGATAATACGATAATAGTAAATAGTCTTTCTTTAAGTGAACAGCTTTTTTTTAAATAAGGACAACTATTTCAGAGTGTTAAAGGATTAGTAAACGTAGTAATGAGCAGATAGAGGAGCGCAGATTCGTCACGATACAAAAATATACACACCTTAAACTTATTGCCTCCCTTTTGCGATCGGCCCAACGCATTGAAAGGAAAGGTGCGCCTTCGCAGTACACTAGTCGTCGAGTAACTTCTCCTACTTCCGCACGCACTTTGGATCGGACAATATATAAACTATAGCGTAATGCAGTTTGCCAACAGCGCCTGTGTGGTGCACTCCATAAATCAGGTAGTTGTGTCTCGCCTTGCTTGAGATAAATTTGTATCCTTTCCTTCCGGTTTGATCCAGTGATTATTTCTTCTCAACACGGTTGAATGTTTATACGCCCGCCTTCCCTGTCCTTTCCATCCCCTTTCTTACTAACGTTACTTCCAAAATACTATCTAAATGCATTCACACACTCACACACGCACACACATACACGCCAACTGCTTTACTAACACGACAGAACAGATTGATCGTGACAGGTTTGCCTCCTTGCGTGGCGCATTTATGTTGCGTGTATGTGTTTGTGTGCGTGTGTATGTGTTTTCAATGCACGCGTGTAAGTGTGCTCGTTTGTTTTCTTATCTATGTCAGTTGTATTCTTCTCTAACTGCTTTACCGTTGTATTACGTTAAATTCTCTCTCTTTAAGTGTATATATATATATATTTATATTTGTTTGTTTGTTTTCGACTAGCGCGCTTGTGTAGTTCCTCTTTCCCCTTTTGTTCGTGCGTTTACTGATCGGTCATTACGGTCGTGATACCGTTCCTACCGGTGTTGTACAGGTATATTAACAATTCATCCGGTGCGGTGCTAGTTGCTCAGTTTTGTTACAATTCTTTAATCTCTTCACTACTGCAGTACGGCACTAGCGTACAGCGAAACTGTCAAACCGATTCAAAACTTCATGTGTTTGCCTTCCTTTTGTTTCTTTTTTTTTTGCAGAAGTCAATGACACGACTTAAGAGATTTTTGCTTTGTTTCTGCCTTTCATGCCGTGTTCGGTTACAAATTTACACACCCTTCTACGCTAGTGTCCTAAAACGTCAATCAAATGTCACAGTGTTGTTGTGTTGTTGTTTAGTAGTTTAATTCATCATAATCGTTTACTTAATTATATATGTTGTTTTCTTTTGTTTGTTTGTTTGCAATCATAATATTATTAATATCCTTTTTTCCGTTTATAATTTCTTTTTCTCAATTTAGGCTTACAACTGTTGCATCCCTTGTGGAAACGGGGCAAGGGCAGATTCATTGATCCTAGCTTCCTCAGGGGCGGTTCATTGTAAACCCTGATGTTGTTAGGCGATGGAGCGATATTCTGACGGTCGCTTACCTTAAACTTAGCGTGTTTTGTTTATGTTGTGTTTGTTTGTTTCATAGCAACTGCATAATCTGGAGGTACATTCAATTCAACCGTACGTTCTATATAAATACTAGACCCTTTTCTCTCGCGACAAAGTTGTAATTCCTGCACGGAAATAGCAATGCAATACTTTGTGTCAATCGGTTTTTTTTTGTTACTTCTTCTATTATTTCCGTATGCCCGACCGTAAGACGCTTGCTGATTATAACGTTACTGACTTTTGTTCGTGTTTCAACTGGATGATTCATCAAAATGTGTAAAACTTGTACCAACAATAAAGGGTTTTTCAAATTTTGTGCCACTCAAACTCAACATTCATTGTCAACGGGTTTCGATCGGATGGATTTCTTCGAAACGGAAGCGGATCAATGATGTTCAACAGTAGGTGAGTAACTTTTACACCGAATGATATATTTTTCATCAACACCTGAAGCATTAAAACCGGGTGAAAAAGTTACCCATCATTCTGTTGAAATATCACGAAGAAAGGGATGAAATATCCTGACAAGATTCTACAACTCTCATGTAGACAACTAACTGCTATTCATTGCAAGTGCTTAGGAAACGTTTGTAACAAGTCTAACATAAAACACGAGACGACGCCTTACGATGCGAACCACAGCTCTCCTAAACTGAACGGCAAGTCGTTGAAAACTTGTCCCTGTTTTGTAGTGTGGCGTGAAGCTTTTAAAACAATTTCTTCCACCGTTGACAAAATTTTTTTAAAATGACCTCTGCTTAATTGAATCGGTTTCGAGCCAATCGTAAGTGTAAGAGAGAGTAGGTAGAAGTAGGAGGAACACTCGGATAACACGTGGTACGTATGGCATCGATATGTTCAAAATGTAAAAGCTCTACGTAAATCTTAACGTTTTATTTTCGTTTCATTTTTGTTGTTGTGTTGTTTCCTTTCCGCCATTTTCAAATATGTTTTTCAACGTTTCGTCTTTGTAACAGCGCTGGTGTTAAGAAAAGGGAAGATAGAGAGACAGAGCTAGAAATGCTACGAGTTACAAGGAAGTGAATGGAGTATACTAACTAGAGATAACTCAACTAACAGGTATAGATTTAGTGTCGCAGATAGTGAAGCCACATCCTGATTTCTGCATGCAATAGCGAACTGCACGTATTATGATTTGTTTTAATCAACTTTCATGATGTATATAGTTAGAACACTATCTAGGAAATAGAAGTTAAACATACAAATTCTGTAGTTCGCTTTACCTTCTTTAAATTTTATTCTCATCCTTAACCGTACCGTGTTAGTGTGGGTAGTAATGTAAACAGAACAATAAATCAATTAAATCGAAAAAAAGTCTCAATTTCTTTCATTTCTTACAATAAAATAAACGCTTTAAAAGCAACCAGAAACGATAAACGAACGGCAAGCAAATGCAAACGACTCAGCAGAACGCTTTAAATAAAATAAAAAGTTTTAATGTATAACAATCAAAAGAGACTGTACAAACTTATATACGATCGTACCGTTGTTTTCGCGATAGTTCTATCTGTTCAACAATAATGTAGCTGTACCTTTTGTATTGTATGCACTGGAAACAGTGTTCCTTTCGGCCGGTTCTGTACTCCGAAGTGAATCGTTCGTTTATCTCCGTATGCAATTGTGTCGATTTTATGTTACACACATACATACAGTATGATTCGCTGCGTTTGTTTAGGTTTTTTCTTTAAATTTAATGCGGGAGAGCTTACAAACGAGAAGACAAAAGTTGAACCCAGTGGATGCATGTCAGCGAGATAGAGAGAAGATAGAGTGAATATGCAATCACGAAACAAAACAAAGAAAAACAAACCACTAAATATGTCGAGATTATGCAAGAAGGTGTAAATTCATAAATTCGTTAGAACACATGCTATGTTTTGTTGCTTCACTGGTTCGCTCAATGTTTGTTTTTTACCTTTGTTGTGTCAGATCTGTTGCGTTTAATATTACTCGTTCAAACGGTGCGAAATACGAACCGCGCAACGCAAATGGTAATATCCGAATGTTTATTTTTACAGTGCAGCAAGTCAAGACAAAAGAAGAGGCCACAAAGTACGATGGGTGCGAAGTAAAGCCAAACAAACATTAAAATAAAAACAAATCCTAACCCTAATCATCCGAACAATGGGCCGCATCGAAACCAAAACGAGTGTATTGACAAAGAGAGGTTTTTAAAGCTCAAACTCACTGTTATTTCGACATTATTAGTACATGGGCACACAATGGTTAAAGCATAAATATACTATCATTCGGCTGAGCATCGGAAAAGAAACATAAAGTTGAGAAAACAATACGAGTACAGATGAAATCGCATTTAACACCGGTGTACGGTCAACGTCGCGTGGCTAACGCATAATAAATAATGTTTGCAAAAGAAACAACGGGATGTTACACCCGTGCCCGCATCGAGAAAACAGCATTCAAGCATAATATAATTAACGATAATAATAATAATGATAATAATAGTGTGTCAAACCATGTTCACGACTATGATATACGGCGATCGGCAACTCAGTCACTCACGGTGAGTGATGGTGGGGCTTTCTGTGTGCGCGCGGTAATGTGAGTGACGGTTGTAAGAGAATAAAACCGAAAAGAATCATCGTACACGCTACAATCGGTTAAAGACAATACAATGCTTGGAGGGAAAGAAAAACAGGCAAATACTTGTAAGTGAATCGGTCGAAATGCTGTTGTGCATTCTGTATCGATGGCGGTTCTGATTTTTTTTTTTTCATCCTTTGTATACGGACTGTGGAGCTTTGAAATAAAAACCTATGCCACTTGCTATCGAGCAACCTGTCGTTTAATGACTAAATCGGAAGATCAACGTGTTTGCAAATCGAACTTTCTATGGCTGAACGGTAGTGGCTCTTTGTTTTTCTCGCTACTCACTCCCTTTTCGTTTGGACTGTGAGGGCTTAGGCCCTTTACTCCACTCGCGTTCCACTGGTGCGGCTCGATTTCGATACGCAAAAAAGTAGCAGTCAATTCCGTACAGTTGTTGTTTTTTGTTGCTAATCCGCCTTATCCGCTGTCGCTACAGACAAGCATTGCTGGAGCTATGGTGTTCGTTTATCCGTTTTCGAATTCAATCACACACTGCTATTTTACACACCTTTCATGGTTTCGATTATTTCCGTGAGTTCCTACATTTCTGATAGTTTTGACAGTTCTGTTTGACAGCCCGTGCTGACGTTTTACCGCCACGACTACTACATTGCTACACGGTTTTTTTCTTTGCGCTACGTGAGTGAGTGGGCGTAGTGAGTTTAGCTTGAGCATTCAATTCTCACTGCTACTCATGCATATCTTGCGCCATTGATCCATCGGGCGTTTGTTGTTTTGCTAGGTGAGTTCGCGGAGGCAGCGATAAATTCCATTTCTCTGTATTGTATTTCTGTCGATATGGCTTATGAGCAGTATTTGTGTGATTCGTGTGTTTCGTGTGTGTGCGGATTGCTTGTGTTTGAGTTGATGTTTCGTTCGGTGTTTAAGAAAAAAATTATTGTTTCATTAGACGCTTCTTTCCTTTTTCTTCTGTTTTTGTTTCGTTCTGTTTGCGATGCTTTCGCTGACTGTTGCTTGTGGCTGAGTTGAGATATGCGAAGCTTTTTTTTTTGTTCCTAAGCATACAACACAACACCGATTCACACCACAATGAAATGAATTAGTGTACTGCTAACACAACAGTCATCACGATTGACTCAGAACTTAATGTGTTAACAGAAGTGGGCTTAATTGGACCGGCAATGTGCTGCTGCTGTGGTGCTGAAGAGATAAAGGACTTTTTTTCGGACATGTTTAAGACCGGTCGGTGCAATGTCTGGAGCTACAGTCACACCCGTACCCGCCTTTTCCCGCAAATCCCGTACCTCTTTCAGCGCGTACCGAAAGCATCGGCCATGGCTCAACTCGGTGTAACGTGGCGGAAAGCATCACCAAACAGAAAGGACAAAGGCAAAGCAAAATTTACAAGTTTGCACGTTGTGTGTTTGTGTGTTTTTGTGAATGGTGTTTACGTTAGCCCACCCTGAATTGCTATTGTTTGCGGCTATTTGTTTGTTTCATGTAGTTTGGTTAAGGTGGCACGTGATGGCGATACAGCATTGTAATGAAATAAGGCAAAAATGAAACAAATCCTACGCTGGCGAATCAATCTCTAACCCTAAGTGTGTGCTTTGAAATTCGTGTGTCCTGAGATTATCGAAACAGTATAAAAGAGCATTACTTACTTACTCAATTAGTCGATGAGATTAGACAAAGAAGGAAGTCACATTACGCGTGGCGCAGAACAAAGGAGAACATTTGTATGTTTCTTAGTGTGAAAATCGTAGCAGAAATAGGCTAGTAATAGGGTAAAAAACTATACAAGAGAACTTTAACTTGATACTTTAAGTGCGCGTAATGATTATTTTTTTATAATAAATTTTATGTAACCTTATCTGACCTCTTCTTCTACATCGGTTTAAGTTTGCTGCTGTTATGGTTATGCGATCAAATCGCAACCACAAACGCGCGCACGCACACACACACATTGGACAGATAAAAATTTCGATCAAGAGAAGAAGAAAGAAATGGGAATAAATGTTTAACGCTTCCTTTCAATCAATTACAACTATCTGTGTCGCAGCTGCAATGCTGCTGTTTGGGTTTGTTTTTGTTTCGTTTTCTTTTAAAATAGTTAACCGTTCCGTTCCGTACTAGCTTGTCGGTAGTAATTAATAATCAATACGTACGAATTCACATTCATCAATTTCCCACGGATGCTCTCTTACCTCTGCTGCTGTTTATCGCAATTTACAATATATTAAAACGTTTGAGGAATTTTGATGGAGTTTAGCTAGTTTTGCGTGATGTTTTTTTTGTTTGTTTGTTTTGTTTTGATTCATATCAACTCGCACTTTATATGCTTTTAAATGTTAAGTTTGAAGTGTGTAAGGAAAAATTAATAGGTATATTTATATGCTTGTATAATGTATATACGCTTGTTTGCTTGTTTGTTTGGTTGTGGTGTGTACACGTGATGTTTGTTTGTTTTCTGTGTGTGTGTGTTGTTTTTTTGGAAGTTGCGCTTTTAGTGTGTCTGCGGCAAGCATTCTGTGTCCGTGTCTGTTCTGTTGAGGTGCACTTGTTGCTTGCGTGTGTGGTGTGTTGTAGGGGGAGCATGTTTCGGCATGGAATTGCTCACTGCGCCTGCGGATCACATTGCAACAGCCGCACGATCGACGGATCACTCTTTGCTCCCTCGATGAACTCCTCCAGGCTCAGCTTGCCGTCCTTGTTGCGATCCATCTGGCGGAAGATTTTGTCCGTCCGCTTCTCCGGTGTGCTTTCGTCCTCCGGCATCTTCATCACCGAGCCGACCATTTTGTAGATGGCCTGTGTTGATGGCATGATGGCATCAATCGAGCCGGTAGAAGGAAGAGAGAGTGAAAATAAAGAGAATTGAAATCGCATAATCAAAATAAACGATCATCTTGTGTGTATTTGTGTGAGTCTGTGTGCATGTATGTGCGCAAATGGTCGTCCATGTCTATGGCCGCCACGTAATTGTATTTCCGGCACACAATTTGCCGTCAGACTTACGGTTACAATTTCCAGCATTTCCTGTCGGGAGATGTATCCGTTACCGTCCAGATCGTACATGGAGAATGCCCATTTCAGCTTCTGTTCTAGCTTGCCGCGCGAGGTCACACTCAGTGCACACAGGAACTCCCGGAAGTCGATCGTACCGTCTCCGTTGGCATCGAACGTCCGAAACACGTGCTCGGCGAACTGAAAAGCGTGAAAATGGCGAAAAAAAAGATTTAAAAACATATACGAACGCGCAGTTGTAAGTGAGAACAGACTCCAAAAGACCAGGGAAAGACAAATGTGTTTCCCTTTTTTCCGGGTAGATCAATCATCATTACCAGTCCAATTATCATCGATTTTCATTTCACAAAAGGAAAGCAACTCGGGACGGACAGTTACATTTTTGCCCGGTTATTTTTTGCAAAGTTAGCATTCGGGAACATCTAAACGAGGCTTTTTTTTATTGACTTATGTTGAGCAACGAACGGAAAGAATTCTTTATTCTGCCCTTTTAAGCAGTTCAGTCTCAGCGCAGACCCCGGAGAAGTGAAACCATTTATCGCAGAACAAACAAACAGCAAGCTGAAGGTCATGAAGGACAAGGTCAATCGTATCCTTGCCGTGAGAGAAATGGAATCAAAAACAACATCAACAAACAAACTGCAGCAACTCGAAAGAAATGAACCGAAAAATCAAACCAAAACTCGGCCCAATACCTACTGACCCGTAACGCACAGATTTATGATTTTCGCCCCTTTTGGTAGCAAAAAAAAAAAAACAAGCTAGAACCATTTTCTTCCATCCTTCCCACTTCGCAACACAACAAATTGTGCTCCACCGATAATGGTGCTGTGTGGCGTCACGTGTAGCGCGGACCAGCCAGTACCGAACACACCTTAACTTTCGGGCCAAAATTTAACCCCCAGCGAGGGGTGAAAATGATTGATTGGTTTTAGTATTTTCGCTAGGTTCTATGCTCGCTTAATGGTTTTACTTTTTATTGTTTGATTTTACTATTAATTATACAAAGAGCGGCTGCGGCCTGCCGATGGAGGCGCATGGTGTTTTTTCAAAAAAATGATGTTTTAATGTTGTTTTAAGGGTAAAAGCACTTAATACTATGCCGATGGAATGATAAAGCATATATTATAACTGAAGTATACCTTCAACTAAGATGGGAAGTGGTCAAATTAGAGTTAATGGTTTTAATGACCATATAATGGAGACGCCTGGTACTTTTCAGATTATTTTCAAAAAATGTCAAAAAAATCCCCAAAAAAAAACATTTTTAAAAATATTCAAGCACAGATGGATGTTACGGTGTGCATAATCAAATGAAACATAAAAGCCCACCATTTGGCTGGGTGGGCGCCATAGAATGTAATTGGAAACAGACCCGCTTTACAGGCATCCAACAAAATAGCATCTAATCTCAAAACCATTCCCAAAGCACGAGCTAATTACGAGCCGCCCGGTTGCGCTGCAGATTGAATTGACTAAGACCTCTTACTCGCTTCGCCGAGGGAACGACCGCGAACACGCTCGTGCGAGAATTAGAACTACGCCGGGATTCCCCGCCGAGCTCCGGGGTTCCGGTTACCAAAGCGTGCTCTCGCAAAACCGGGCAACTTTTAAACAATCTTCCACATCCTAATCCACTCAATGCGAGCCGAACTCGACAGTTTCCAGTGAAACGCGCGCCGTGGTGAAAAACGGCGTGTAGCAAATACGAGGAATCTTGATTCAATTTCAAGGCAAGCAAGCTCCCGCCGTGAGATGGACTGTTTGTTTGGTTGTTCGGCTCGTGCGGGGGCGACCACCTGCTGCTGGATGTTGTTGCTTTAGCAGAGGGAACGAGGGAAGAGGGTGGAAAGCACAGGTGGCAGCAGATGGGAAACAAACATCCCGGTGATAAGGAACAAAGCGAACCGACAAAGTGGCATGCGCGCTTAGACCGTGTATCATACGAGATGGCGGCAGCAACAATCGTGCTAATGTTGGATATTGAAGTTTGAATATTTTATCTGCTTTTACTCCATGCCGTGCCGTTCGTTTGTTCGTTTCATTCCACTGCATCGGAGGTGTCTGGAGCGACGGGTTTTTGGCTAACGGCCCGTATGTATGAGAGCGTGCGCTGTGCGAAAAACACAGACATACAGAAGTGAATGGACTGGTCAGGACACGCGATGGACGCTACTGATACAGAAAGCGTAGAAGAAGGGGGAGGGGGAGGGGGGGGGGGGACAAAAACATATTTTTACACTTACCTTGCTGGCATCGCCGTAGGGGAAGAAGTTGCCATAAATTTTCTTAAACTCCTCCACCGACAGATGACCGCTCGGGCAGTCTTTCAGGAAGCCTTTGTACCATTCTTGTATCTCAGCATCTGCGAACAAGAAACAACACGCGGTGAGTGTGAGAATAGTCGCAAAAAAAAGTGCCCAAAAACCCATAAACAAATAAGCTAAATGACAAAATAAAAATGGTACCACGAAACAACAATGCGCTCCTTCTTCTCCCCGGAGCGAGCAGAACGAGATCGAAAAGATGGCCGATACGAACGCGTTCGATGGTGCTGACGTAAATTTAAATATGATTTCGAGCCTTGTCGGAGCTTGTTCCTTTTGCTGGCTGTTGGAAAAATTGTATCTCTTGGAGCCCCGAGTTTGCCCGAGCACACATATCATCAAGAAATCGAATAACGATTACCTTGTTTTCTTTTCTTGCTTGTTCGGGCCCCTTGAAGCAAAGAAATCGAAAAGCCCCCTCCCCCAATTCCTCCCTCTCCCGCTTACCCCCCTTCCGGACAACAAAATCGAATCTTTTGGCTGTTTGTTATGTTTTTTGTTCTGTTTTTCCCGAATCGAACACAACATGAAACATAGCACAATAATGCCGTATTAAGACGTTCGGGAAATGGAGGTTTCGAAAGCGCAAGCAAAATTTATTGTTTTGAATTCGATTATTTATTTAGCCGCATTCGCAAACTGGGCACCGCGTGTAGGCTCGTGCCGAAAGCGGAGCCGTTTCCTATTTTTTTTTGCCGTGGAAGAAACTTCCGAAAACTACTGCTTCGATCAGAATCGAAAGAGTAGAAAAAAAACCGTTCGAACCGGGAAGGACAAAATAGCGCGAACGGACAATTCGTTTTTGTAAATCTTCTACCGGTTGTTTGTTGTTGTGGTTCTCTCCTTCCCCCCACGATGACGGTTCCGTTCGCTTCGCCGTTCAATCAACCGTTTCATGGTTCTTAAGAGAGTAATCGAATCGCATCGAACGACTGGAATGGAAATAAGTATGTTATTGCACACGCCCGAACGTCAGATGGTGCCGTTAGCAGGAGGCAATGTTTATTTTTTTCCTCCCCCCGTTTGTGTGGCTGTGAAGCGCCGTTATTGTTCTCCGAGGTGATCCGCTTATCTGCTTCGATGGTTAAACGGTTTTGAGTGCAGCGATGATTGCTTCAAAATAAGGGGAAAAGACAGTCTGCTATCAATTGAAAATAGCGAAACCAATACTGAATGACCGTCGAGGGCATTGTCACAATGTGCACTTTAAAATTGTCTAAAGCAAAACTGGAAGTTGGAACTTGAATTCCGGAACCATAGAGAACTTCAATCTCTTGAACAGATGGGGCAGATCATACCGTAAGTTTCTGCCAAATCTGTCAAATAATCCAGGAACCGGCTGCATCATTCTTTACAGATTCGAAGAAGAACATACAGAGGTTTTGAGATGACAGAACAGCGCAAACCCCTATCAAAACAAACGTGGCACATGGCATTTCAACGGTCTTAGAAGACATCACAACCGCAGCAGGCGTAGTTCAATGCAAATACATGATATCACAATAGCAGCGCTTCTTACCACAACACCAGTATGACGGTAGAAGTGAAGTACGATCCATCCATAATAAACGCGCTCTGGGAAGGTTTTTGGAAGGAACCATGAAGCAGTCACTACAAAGATAAGCTTTATAGGCTTTTACTCTTGGAATTAGAATCCGCCATGTTTCGGTAGCCTGGTCATGTCATTAGAATGGCACCGGACAACCCAACTCGTTAAGACTTTTTGACGTAATGTATATGGAATAATGGTGTTGATGGCGACGAACGAAGTTGGTATTATATAGAACCTATATATTTCCAGTACTCGCATACACCTCTGAGACATGGACTGTCATAACTGATGAAACCCTCTAAGCAGGCGTTCGAGAAGGAGACGCTCAGTAGAATTTTTGGACCCCGTGTGGAAGGACAATGGAAGAGCCGCTACAATGATGACCTGCACGAGCAGTACGACGAACTCACTGTCGTTGCTCTGTCCGGACTTAAATTGCTTGGTCAATCTGTTAGGTAAACATTTCGGGGACATTAAACTCTCTTTATTTGTTTTGTTCTGTTTCATCCCCTAGCCAATTGTCTAACATATCCGGCCAAAAAGCTCGCTATTACGTAGCAACATCCTTCTTTTATGATAAATTACGTGACGGTTCGTAGCATCCATTCGTACAAACAACACAATGCGTTAGTGTTGCTCAACAAATTCACTTCACACGTTTATCGTGCCCAATTCACCACGAATCCTTGCTGCGATAGGTTTCGCTGTGGTACTCCTGAAGTGCCTTCCCGTCACGATCCATTTCTTGAAGCCCTCCGTGAAGAGCTTAAGACTCGTCGACAGTGCCGGTAAAGCCCCACGGAATGTCGGTTATACACATATGGTTACATTTACCATTATTTTCTGCACCATGACGTTCGGAGTTCGAGGAGGGCGCGCTCGGTGGCAAACCGTGTACCGTGCACATGTAGCTACAAATTACGAAATGAAATGAGGCATCAACATGCCATTTCGGAAACCGGGTGGCTCTCGTTCACTTTCCACTGTGGAAAGTAATGTAAAACCTTCACCGTGTGTGTGTGTGTCCGTGTCCTGTGTGTGTGTGCGTCCATATCCGTGTGAGCAGACCGAGTTACTTCGAATCCGTATTCCGGAAAGGATATTGCACACAACTTCCTCGGCACAACACGAACAAGTGGCAAATTAGCACGGGTACCGGTGCCTTCTAGAGTTGTGGAAAGCCTACAAGAGGATCCCAATAAAAAAGGAGCACTCTGCTGAAAAAAGGGAGGGAAAAAGAAACCTCACGAAAACGAAGAAAAATAGATAGACCCCGGGCGTGATTTATCCTTTTCGCAAACGTAACGGATTTTCGGTCGAAAATAGATCCTTTCAGGTCAACCTGTACCGGGGAACCCTGGGCAGGAAGGTAATCGAAAGAAGCTTGCCTGACGCTTCCCATCGGTTTCGGTTTCATTAATTTTGGCACCCAAACGCCCAACGCAACACCAACAAGCTTCATTCAGCATCCTTGCCTTAAGGGGGCGCTTTGCTTTTATGTGCCTGGCGCGGGGGGAAAAATCGTTAGAAGATCCGCACATTATACATTTCTTGAAAGGATTGTGTATTCGCTGTGACTCACAGAAGAAGAAAAAATCGGATCCCTTGCTGCGTCGGGCCCGTTTTTTTTATGAGAACGGGAAAAATACCTTCAAGTGGTAAAAATTGCGAACAGACTAACACACAAAGGGTAAATGAGTCTCCTGCGCGGTAAATAAACTCCGAGCATTAGAATTGCTTCTAAAAAGGATCCCTAAACCTGGCTACAAAAAAACAGAGATGGATTTGCTTGCTTATTTCATGATTCATTGCGGTTCCTATAAGAGATGTGCCTAGTGATGTTCCTACAAATCTTACTAGGGAGTGAGTTGATAAAAATCTCAAAGAAGAATGTGTATAATTCTCTTTGCGATTTAACTCAATAACATAGCATCAAAACATTCAAAACGATTAAGATTTAGCTCTTTGCGACGACCTTCAACTCACAACTTTGCGATTTAAATGATGATTTAACTCTTGTACGAGTAACCTCGGGATTTAACTCTTTAAGGTGATTTTCAAGGCGAAATTTAAATCATGAGTTATCACTCGCGTGAGTCATATCAGAATATTACTCTTTACGGTGACTTTCAACTCACGGTTTAAATCACGAGTTATCTGTTGCATGAGTTGTCTCAGGATTTAACTCTTTACGATGACCTTCAATTCACGATTTAAATCATGAGTTAATTCTTATGTGAGTTATCTCGGGATTTAACTATTTACTGTGATCTAAAACTCACGATTTAAAGCATGAGTTAACTTTTGTGTGAGTTTACTCGAAATTTGACACAATACCTCACTCAAAAGTTTAGTCATGATTAAAATCGTGAGTTGGAAGTTGCCGTGAAGAGTTGAATCGTAAGTTAACAAATCGTGAGTTGAAGGTCACAGCCCAATCCTCTACCGCACCCCTCGATGGCTAACTTGACATTGTTGAGTAAGTTAAAGAGTTAGAATACAGATTTAACTTTATTTATTGGTTTTAAATCCATTAAGAAATTAAATTTCCTATCTCTCAGTGGTGTTTACCTTTCAGGTTTACCTTTTTTTGCTGCTATTTAAATGGCTCTTCCGTTGGTATTATATAATAAGAACTTAGGGGTAGATATCTCATCTTCATGAAATTCATTTAACTTAAAATAAGGCGCCATCCAAAAATAAGCATCGCAATATATTTGATTGATACATTAATGTAATTATTGATTTTGACCAATATTTGGGGGACTGCAGTAATCAATGAAGGTTAGCAACGTCCAGCACGATTATCAGTGAATCAATTGATTAATAAAAAAAAACGAGCGCCAAAACTCATGATCGTTCATGATTCAGCGGTATCGAAGGATGGCCCGGTTATTGCACACTATTATCATTTAGCCCATCACTTTCGGATCAACTGATTGCCCTTCCATCATAACGTGAAATTGATGGGCCCGGAGCATGACGCACACCAGACGCAGCTCAAAACGTGATTCTAAGACACCGAATGGGTTCGCGCTCTTCACACACAAGCAAACAAAAAAATAACAAGAAACATCACTCCTCGCAGCCATAGACACCGTAAAAGCAGCGCGACCGGAAGAAGAAATGGTAATAAATGGTTAAGAATGGGCAACCATGAATCACCGATGGGAGAGACGACGTTATGCCACACAACCGCAACGGTGGAACACTTTTATGAGCCCCAAAGCGTTCGATTTAATGAGCCGTATGGTGAAAAACGCGTTGAACGGGGGGAAGTCAATATGAACGGATTAACGGACCACACGGGTGTAGGCCGCGCACCGTATGAAAGCATTTCTTTTCGTCCTGATACTAAAGCTCGCTGTGATTGATGATCGCGGGCAGGTTTGTCTCTGTTCGGCACGGTCGTTGCGTTATGGTTTTATTGACCTGGCGTAGAAATGTATCGAATCCTACCACCTCACACAGGGACACAGCCAGCCAGGACCTTTGTGTCCGTGCTTGTCCCGAAGGTCGAAGCTGATAGTGGCGGGTGCCCACTCTATCGCAGCGTGCTATTGGAGCATGGTGCGGGCTTACCGTGTGCCACACCGAACGGAAACTGGATTTATTTGATTGAAGAAGATGTCGTTGGGAACCGACAGTCTATCTGCGACCAAGCGATAGCGATATTGCGATACTAGCGTTCGAGAAATGTGCTGAGCGAACGGACAGACGGGTACACGCGAAGCGGAAATGTATTTCCTGATGAGCGTACCACACGGATCTGGCGTATCTGACGATGCGGTTCATTCGAACATCCGTCCGTCCGTGGTTGATTTTTATCGAAACCATTTCACGATCCTTCCGGCGAGGATTCCCGCTTTAAAGCGATTTTTGTTTAAATAGTGGCTACAAACAAATCTTTAACTGCAACGAAATACAACGTGCATTAAATTGAGTATTTTGTGGGAACATTTTCATACGAATTAAACCCACCAAACACAATTTGCTGCTTGTGTGTGGTGTGTGACATAAAGAATACAACTATTGAACGCTTGATTGCATTACGCCTAAAGGTATGCAATGTGCATGTTCATGCAAAGAACTCTACTTGTCCGGAACATTTCCCATGCAAGTGCGCATAAACGGATAACCCACGACGCAATTTTAATTAAACTGCCATAGTCCATCAGCCAACATTCAATTGTAATGAGCTTACCGTCTCACTCTGCGCAGCGAGTCACTCAATCCGAAAACATTCAATTAATAACATATTGTGAGGATAATCATATGATCACGCTGCCTTTCACCAACATGGTGCGGCGCACTAATGGATAATGTTTTTTTCTTCTTTTTTTCGATAATATTTCACACAAAGAAGGCACACCGATAATTAAGTTATTGCCACAGAAATAAAACCAGAACAGAAACATTACACCACCATTAGCGGGCGCGCGACGTCATCATTCCATGACGCGCAAATGAGATGTACGGTCACACAGATGGTGTTGCGTTTTAGGAGGACCCTCCTTTTCGTCCGACTCGCGGGTTTGTTATTTAATTCCGCTTGTTCTGCTTTATGTTGTGCGCGTCCCTATTGCATGGTTGTGTTGCTTACTCTCCCCAAACGCTAAGACTTGTCGTTATATTCATTGTAACGAACATCACTTTTGCGTACGCATGCCATAAGATCCCCGCCACACCGAGTGGTGGCTTAAGAACGATGAACGAGCGTACGAAGAATGCTTCTGGGATCGGTGATGAATAATAATGTGCTGGAATGATAGCGTCCACCTTGTCTACGGCCACCCACAGCCATCATCACACGCGGGCTAAAAAGTCCGCACTCGGATTAAGGGTCACCAACAAAAACCGAGAACGCTAAAAATATACAAGCTGAAAGACCACCGTGAACTTACGCCAATGCTTGGCCAGTACCTACCTGAGAATTCTGTGTTCTGCTTCAGGTCCTCCAGCACCTCCGGCTTCAGCTTGCTGTTTTGCTTGCCCATTCTGGCTGTGTGTGTATATGTTTGATGGGGCGCGGGGGTTAGACAGGTGGTTGGTGCCGTGCGTTGAATACTCTCCTGGGGCGATGCCGGGAGATCGCAGGTGGTTGAGGTACGTGGCGCTTCCTTTGTTCGTTCCCTCACCAGCGTCGGGATGAGCAACCTGCCCAACTGCTTTACCTCGCTGTACGCGACGAGGAAGAAAAGAAATTTATCTTAACTTGCGTTACTTGCACCGTGGCCGTTTCACGCTCTCGCCCCGCGGTTGTGGTTCGTTCGCCCGTGAACAAACAGCAGACAAGTGGCCGGCGGTTAGGCTCGGTGGCTTCAGCGCAAATAGAAATGATTAAAGCACCCCCAAAATGGTTCCAAATGCTGCCCGCTTTCGAATGGCCGGCTAGTGTGATTACGCGTCCTGTAGCGTTTCGATTCTGCAATTCTTTGCGTTGTTGTTGACTCTCTCTCTCTCTCTCTCTCTTTCTTGCCTTCTCTACCTCGTCGTCGTTGCCCGCAGTGTTTGTTGTCTTTTAATGAGGTTTATGCGTTGCGTTGTGTACTGCTCGTTCGTCCGTCCACTCACAGCTCTTGTTTGTCTTCGTACTGCGGCCGCCCTTCGCGTTTCGGGGACTGCGCGCCACACTTTTCAATTTCTTAATTAGAAAGGAATAACAACGATTTATCTCGTCCGGTTGCTGCGCGTACGAGCTGTCAGGCCGGGCGACGCTGTCCCGAATGAAACAACAGGCTGACGTCCGAAACGGGATTAGATTACGAGGATGTGAGAGAAGCTCCGAAGCCAATCCGTGTTGCGTTCCTTTCTGGTGCACCACGCTGTCGGGGTGTGTCGAGGTTCCCGGGCCGCCCAAGACAATCATCCATTTCGAGGCGAATCCACCGGAAACATTAACCATGGAATGGAAAAGGCAGAAAGAAAAATGGTGTAAGAAAAAGCTTGATTGGTACTTTTCTGTTATTACTTCGGTTATTAATGATTTTTCTTATATCTATCGTAAGATCGTTTTTTTTTCCTTCGTGCCAAACTTTTTCCACTTCCAAGCCAGAGAAGTGTTCGGCGTATTTCTACCCGGTTCCGTTCATTACGATTCGCCGACGTTTCGTGCGGTTCGCTTCGTGCCGGTATTCACACGTAGCGCTGGTTGTGGTATGCCACCACTTGAGCAGTAATAAGAAGTTTTTTTTGTTGTCCCTTCTCCCGTTGCTTGCTGTGCCAAACGGAAGCCGATTGGTACCGACGCGTTTGGGGATTTCTTTCATTTTCAGCTTCCAGCCAACACCAACTTCTAGCGAACGATTTAGCGCCGTATCAGGGAACGGCAATCCACTCAACACAGGACCGTGGCACTGTGCAACCAGTAATTGACCGTTTTCCGTTTAATCATCGTTCGTTGCGAGATTACCATTTTTGGAACTACATGCAAAAGCAAAAGCTATCCACGATTGGAAGTCGTTTCCGTTTTTTCGGATAAATGAGTGTGCTGGAATTAGTTTGGAATATTTCCCGACAAACGCAATGTCCAACAGCGGATAAATGGATAACAGCAGCACAAATATTCGCTAGAATAACTTTCCTTCCTCTTGTAGTGAGAACTTGCTCGCCTAAAAGTGAAGATAGATGGGGGAATGTTACAAGGACTTTCACGCCCGGCCATACACTCCATCCGATGATGGATCGGATGTCGCATCCGTTCAGCAACATTGTTGTGTATCAGTCTCATTTCGCTGAGCCTGTTTCTTTTCCCCTCATTGCAGGGATCGCCTTCGTTCGTAGATGAACGGTAGGTTAATTGAATCTTCAGAGCGTTTCCATCTCCGCCCCTGGGTGTGGGGCGATGAGCTCCGGCCGGCCGCGTTGAACGCAGCTTCCAGCTATCGGCAGTCCCTTATGAAAACACACCCTGTGCATGCTCATCTGCCCGGGTGCGAAAGGTGGTGGTAGTAACATCGGGGACACCTTCCTCATTTAGCGGAAAGCAGCAAAAGAAAGCAAGTGACTCTCCATCCACCGTCTCCTCCCTTACATATTCTGATGAAGTTAGTTGTCGCTGTGTGGCTTTGTGTAGTTGAAATTCAATTTCCACTAATAACTACGGACACCGCAACTGACGACAGCGGGGACGGAGAAACAAACCCAATCAATTGCTAATGCATCCGCAGAAGTCTAAAGGGAAATGGAGTTCCCCCGGGCGAGTTTGTTGCAGCCGGCAACCGGCAGCTAAGGGAGGGACAGCCTATTTTTTATAGCAAGTGGCAGAAACACTGTACCCCGCTTCCCGTTGAGTGCAAACCCCTGCAGCGGAAGTTGGCGCGGTAAAAGGGGTGGTAAAACACCGCCCAATGGAATTAGTTTCCCCGATTGACGCGAATGGAACTTCTACCCATGTGCTAGTAGTAAAATGGCTTTTTCAATAATCTTTAATGCTTGCTCGCATTGTTTAGTTGAAGATAAACGTATCCGAATTTAGAATGATACGCGTATTTAAACATTAACTTAACTTGGTTGAAAACGAATGATTAAGATTAGAGTTAGCTGATTGGTACGTCCTAATCAACAAATACGCCTAAAGCTATGCAATGCTCTATACAAATTTCGCTACAAAATGGCCCAATTACACATTTTTAACGAGTGCTGTTTGTCACACAATATCTGGTTGAATTGTTGGATGATATTAACATCAACCACATCCGATTTATCACACTAACGAACAATAATCATGACAATCCATTGAACGCCATCACGCCAAATACGCAAAACGCAGAGGAAATGTTTCATTCACCGGTTGAATCACTTTGGTTTGTTTTATAGTTAAAACATGTATTTTTTTTATTTCGAAAACGATTGAAAACAGGCTTTTTATTTGGAAAAGGGAGGGGGGGGGGGGGGGATGTTCATACAGGCGACGACAGGTAACGACAAGAATCCGGAGCCTACTGATAGGAATGGTTTCGTCACGGACGCCCATTTCATTTCATTCGCAAAGGGAAATTACACGTGGCGTGCTGTTTCGGGGGTTGTGTGTGTGTGTATTGTGTGTAACGTGTCGTGTCCCGCTTGCTTCAGGGGGACGGTGTTTTTTTTTTTGTTTTGTTTTGGTAGAGTATGATGTTAAAGTACAAGAAATGAACCGAACACAGCCAGTAGAAAAATGTAAAAAACTAGCGAAAGCGCGCAATATTTCTGTTGCTGTAGGAAAGATTTCCCTTACCATTTTAAGCTTTTGTTTTGCTTAATTTGTATGCTTCCATTCTCTTTTGTTTTACAAATGCTTGAAGTTTTGTTTCGTTTTTTTTTTGTTGTGTTTGTTGTGTACCTGTCTCCAGTAATGCTCTGTTTTATTATTATTATTATTATTATTATTAATAGTTTAATATAGAAAAGAAAGAAAACATCCCATCAACATCACCTCGCTGCCTCTCTATACTTAATTTTGTAGCTCTGTAATGTCTGCCCTCCTTTTCTTCGACATTCTCCAACTCTTCTCTCTGTTGCTGGCTTTACCATCCCCCGTTCATAAACAGAGTGTTACTTGGTGGATCTTTTGGGGGGTTTGGGGATGCAAATGTCTTATCTTGTTTTTACTTTTGTGTTTTGCTTGTTTGCTTCGCGCTCTGTTGGGAATTACCTGCGGGATTTGAGATTTACGTTAGCGTTTAAATATATCGTTATATCGTGTGCCTTCTTTACCCATCCACCCACCGCTCGCACATCGCACCGAAAACACTACCGATAAGGTATTGTATGCTTGTTTCCTATCGTTCCAACATTTCCACAAGTACAACAATCCCGAAATGGAGTTTTACACATTTAGAGTGAAGAGTGTGTGTGTGTGGGTGTGTGTTTGTTATGTGGTTGTTTGTGCTTCGATTAAATTGTTTGCATATTTTTCGAGTCTTTCGTCACCGTCAAATCGTGCTGCTGTTGGCCACCAGTACGCTCAATAAACTGCTCACTGTGCACAGTGACCTGTCCACTTAAACACCTAACACCCATTCTCTCCCTCTCTCTCTCTTCAAGAGGGGATGCTCAGCTTCGCGAATATGAGCGTGACGTGAGGAATGGTTTGCAGTTTGCTGCAGCTTATGCACGCTCATTATGATTCTTTTTTTTTTTTGGTTTGTTTGTGCTAGTAGACACCAGTTAAACTTGTGCAAAAATGAACATTTTCTCTTCTTTTTGTTTCTTTTTTTTTTGTTGTATTATTTATTAGTATGAGCTTGCTCTCGAATTTGACATCTAGTATGTTTTTTTTTGTTTGTTTCTTTTGTTTTGTTCCTTGCGTTCGTATGTGAGTGCATAATTGTTTTTTTTTTTTTACTTGAATGGCCATTTTTTGTTTGTTTACATTCTCTTATATGTTTAACACTGTTCGTTAGCTGTCACGGTTCACACCCGCCGTTGTCCACACAGCATCATCACTAATGGTTGGGGTTGGAACTATCTGATCTGCGATACGCTAGCTGTGGTTTGGTTGCATTTCTGCTGTCGGGGATGGTTGTGGGTGTTTGCGGGGCATAATATAAATATATCAACAGTAGTGTGCACTTAGCTTCAATCGTCGCGCCATCTCAACGCCGGTGCAGTTTTGCTGTATAATTACCATTGCTATGTTTACTACAAATGTTTTCAATTTGTCTCTTTACGGCCGTCCAAGCGAAAGTGCTTTCCATGTTTATGAGTTTTTACTATCATTCGATCCAGGCATGCATCCACGACAAGAGCGGCTACGACTAATGCTAGGAGCTGGTGCCAGCTCTTCGAATCAGTCGGTCAGACAGTTCGCATCTGGGGTTCCTTCCTTTTGGGGTTTCTCCAATTAAAGCAGCATTTAATTTTAAAGCCTTTTTAAGTGAAATTTTCCTAGCATTATGTAGTGCTAAGGTCCGAGGCTAAAAATGAATTATACAAGCAGTTAAGCAGCATAAGAAAAGTATGGTTTCATTTAATGTTGTACGTAAATGAAACACATTGACTAGAGGTTTTAACAACAGTATACAGCAACACAAAGTCCTCAAACAAGCGTAAACCATGTTTCTAAATATTGCAACAAATTCAACCAAAATTTAACAAACGATTAATATTCCATTAAATAAACTTATGAACCGCACTTTTCCCATCAGTTTTGATCGCATTCATTGGTGACTGACAAACATAATCTGTTTATTTCCAACGACTTACGCGACTGCACTGTTTGAGAGCAGCAAATTTAAAAATCAATATCAGAACAAAGAAAACGTTAAAACAATGTCGATCAATATTTACAGTACTGTGAAGAGGATTTGGGCCAAAAAGCAAATCAATCGCTCGGAAAATCGCTCGTGTCTCTTTAGCGTCATGATTTTTGATGAACAAATCATCAAGAAAATTGTTTGCCGATACGGTGAACTTAAAACGCCTTACGCACCATGACAGTGTATGTGATGGACATTTTTAATTCGCAAGGAATGGTAAAGATTTACTCCGCACAAATCCATTGTATCCGTGATAGATACAATGTCCGTAGATTATGGAAATTTGTATTTAGCGCTATATTTACGCAGTGACAATATCGAAGAATGTTGTGCAGAATCGTTCAGCTGTGTAAATGCTGCGAAAATCGTTCCAGCGTCAAAAGATCATCCATCAAAATATCTTGATTGCGACCAGTTCATTACAGCACCAGAGCGTTTCGAAGGTCAGCGCGATAGGAATGTAGTCGATATATGTAAGAATCGGTCTCAACAATGACAAAAATATGTTAAAAAAACATACTTCACACTGCATCAAACGCTATCTTTCGGAACAACCGTCTTGAAGCATCATTATTCGCCTCTTCAGAAAATGTTTTGCTAAAAGCACACGAGCGCTCTCACTAAATGGAGGGCGCCATTGCATGAATACATAAACAATAATGTAACGAATGCGAAATGAGTAAGCGCAACTACACGCTCGACTTCATGCCTGACAAAAAAAACCAAACAAACAAACAAAATGGAGCAAAACCATTCCTTTACATACATGCCCGCCGGTTCCATCAACGGAAATCTATGCATTTTTGGTGCTGAAGCCGTCCAAATATACATACAAATAAATATGAATGAAGTCTTTCGTCGGTAAAGTTCCATCCTTTTTTTATGTGGAGGATGGGAGCAAAAAGAAATCGCACGCACTTAGTTATGAACACCCCAGCATTAAGGAAACCGTACAAAATGGAAGATGCGAAATAAAACCACGCTGTCATGGATGGAATTCGCTCTTGCTTTGATAATGAGTACCTCTACCCAGTGCGGTAAGAAAAGATGCTTTGCACATTCGCACAATCACACAAAAACACATACACACACACAGCACACAGCATAAAGTCGTCCCGCAAGGATGGTGCTGTTTGCGCAAAGAAATATTGACAGCCACCACCGGAACCCATTGTCAGCGTCAGTGGTGAACGGTCTTGTCTTGTGCGCCACCAACCAAGCAAACCGGGAATGAATTCGGCCATTTTCCAGCACCGCTTTTTGTTGTTATTTCATGGGTATCCTTGTGTGGCCTTGTGCGGTATTTTTTATGGTTTCTCGCACATGCTTTTGGGGGTTCCTTCCGTTAGCATCAACTGGCTGTTTTCTTGCAATAAGCGCCTGAATGTATGCTTTGCCGGTTTCTTTTACAATCCGGCGACCGGGATTCACATCTACACACAAACGGGACATAAAGCGGACGGGACTGTTGGTGATGTCTTCATCTACTCATTATGTCCAGTGCGTCAATTATCGTCAAAGTTCGCTGTGATAAACTGCTTCATAAGCGCAAAGATGCGCGATTTGGGAACCGGCTTTACGGTGTTTTGCACATTTGTGCACCGCTCGGTATGTGGGTGTGTGTGTGTGTTTATGTTTTTGTGGAATATATTTTTTTTTGCTCATGATTTTTCTTTTTGACTTAAAACCATCATCCTACCATCATGACACAGTCGCCGATTGATTTCCTTCCTATAGGTGACTAACGAGAAGCTTCGAAGCACGCTCATTCACCCACACACCGGTTGCGCATACACACATCTATATCCTAAACACTCTCTTCCTCCCCCGTTGGCCTGATTTTAGAGAAAAGCATCAAAAATAAATGTTCCAACCATGCTCGGCTAGTGTTTTGCGGCTTTCAGTTCGACTTTCTGGTCCATCGCTATTCGATGCCATATCGCCGGCAGATAAATGGAGAGAGAGCGAGAGATAGAGAGGAAAACAAACAATAATGACGCTTTTCCTTTACCGTCCGACATTTATCCTAGATTAGATCTTAGCTCTTGTAGAGAGAGGGGCATTACATACCCTTCGATTGACTCGCGCTAAGAGTGTGTGTGTGTGGGGCGGTGGTTCATGCATGTAAGCACACACAACGCAACGCGCCCACACTACTCTTTGTATCAAATTCTCATCAATATATCATTACATCGTAGCATCAACATCAGCAAATGGTAGATTTTTTTTTTTGTTTTTGGACGCTTGGCAGGACGTGAGTACTACTACAGCTAAATGTGGTTAGGCGCTCGCACGCATAAATTCCCTAAAGGTTGTCTTCCCATCCGACACCTCCTCCCGCCCATGTGGAGGAGGCTTTCCATTCTCATATTAAATTTTCATCGACCACGAGGATAAACACCGACAGCCAAGGTTCGACAGAAGTCGCTGCAATACGCTGCTGCTGCTGTGCGGGAACTATGTTCCATAAATTCCCAATCCTAGACTATGGAGATGGTTTACTCCCCGCAAACAGGGGGTCGATGATGGGGTTTGAGACTAGAGTAAAGCAAAACACTCTGATTGAGAGGTGCTGGTTCCCGTGAATGTTTCTGTAACCATTTCACCGCGTCTCCGCTTCGCCTCGGCACACCGCTCGGTCGTACAGTTACACACGGAGAAAGTGAGCGAGCGAGCAGGGTTGGAATGAAAGCTAAGCCCGGCTTGAAGGGTTCGATTCTAATCGAGCACGAGTTTCGGGGACACAACTGCTAATTGTAGCGAACAAGGACGTTACGTGTCCGTTGTGCTATGCTCCTCCACCAGCCCTGGCAGGCTGGTGTGGTCGGTATCGCACCGGTCTATCATTTCGTATGATGGTTCTTATGGATCGTTGCGCTTCCTACTTTTCGTCTAAATATATGTATGTATGTATATATATATATATATCTCTCTATATATAGTACTGTCATCTTGCTATATTATGCTTTATCGCTTCCCATTCTCATTCTCCCTAGTTTCGTAAATTTCGCCTCTGGATAGTTTGCTTTCGTCCCAATCGCTGCAGCGCTTTTTGCCTGGTTCGGTCTGTTTTTTCACCGCACCCGCGTTTATGTTGTATTTGTATTTTTATTTGCCTGCATTTTTCTTCTGTCTGGCTTGTGGTTTGTTTGCTTTGCGCTAGGATGTGTGCAAAAAAGTATGATTGTATGGTGTCTTATATATGGCAATGATCGGGTGGGGTGGAGTGGGGTGGGTGCGAGGGTACGTGCCCACCCGTTCCGGGTACATTCCCCACCCCGCTTAGGGTGCGAGCATTTTCGACAGTTCCTCGTCCTGCAGGCAACCCTTCAAGAACTCGTCCTGCGTCAGCTGACCGTCGTTATTTTCATCCATCTTGGCGAAGATGTTTTTCGCGCGCTCCTCCGCCGAGTCGGCCGGTTTGTTCGACGAACACGCGCCAAGCATATCGTATATTGCCTAGAGGGGTGAAAGGAAGAAAAGAACAACGATAATGTATTAATATCACATTCGGGCATTTCCATTTATCGTGTCATCGAATCGAAGAAACGGTCATGTTTATCAAAACTTTAGCGGCGATGTTACAGAGTACACAAATCCATCACTGTCGAACGAGAAGCGAGTGAGCATGTCCTCGACCGCGCACACGTTTAAACTGGTTTTTCAAATTTCCCTTTTACCAGCCCACCCAGTGATGACCCAGGCGATGGTCTGCTAATGACATTCAGGTGGGTTGGCATGGTTGGTGGTGGGTGTAGGCGCCTCAAGGCGCTCGGGAAATCGAAAATTTTCCCGTCAAAAACAAAACCCTACCTCGCGGGCCGATGGATATCATCAATCAGCCCGTTGCGTCACTACGCACAATGTTTTCGTAACATTTTATACACAGGTCGTTCGCATTCACGTTAAATAGCGCGCATGGTCCGCGCATTTGATCGATTGTAATAGCTTGGCTACATTTACTTTAGAAAAAATGTATGCAAAAAAGTGGCACCCAACAATCGAAAACCCCTTTATGAGCGCTTCCGACACGGAAACGCGCCAGAAAGTGTTGGAAAAGGTTGGCAAACTTTCCCGAACCCCACATAACTTCCGCACGGCTGAGCTTGAACGTTGGCGCCTGTACGACAGACAGTTGGGCTGTGCCACGTTACGGCAAACGCTGCTCGTTAGTGTTGACTTGTCGTAAAGTTATGATAAATCATCAAAGGACAAGTCGCAAAAGTGATGGTTGTGGAGCAAACAAGATTTCAGCATTACATTCAAGTTACTTGCCTTATTAATTACAACCATTGCATGCCACATTAGGGCAGTGAATTCTACATACAAAGCATTAAAATTGAGCCTACATTCGGGATGATATTTCTCCTTCTCGAGACCACTTTATTACCGACTCCATCCGGATAAGCAAAGACATGTGCAAGATGCCCCGACAGCCGGGAAAAAGATATTTCATGTGTATTTATTTTTAAACTTTGACAGGAACAAATTACAATTACATCGTGATGAAAATGGAGCTTCATATTTCATATCTTCCTGTCACACTACCAAAAAAAAAAAAAAAGGAAGATTGAAATCCCGCACACAAACGGAACGCGTCTGCCTCGAATCATCGACGAATTGCTCAAGATTTTCACTGAAACATATTCGAGGCCCAGTGCGCGTGTTTGTTCGTCCGTGTTTGTTGCACCGGAGTAGGTTGTTGCGAGTAGGTACCGGTACCGACAACCGAAACAAGAGCAATGATTTATGATCGCTGTTTATCTTAATTACACACAGCACTTCGTGGTGGCGGCCGGCGGTGGTACAATGCTCTGCCGCCCACACCGGGCACATGCATGCGCTGCTGTACTTTACAAAAGGGCTTTTGCAATAAATTTTCATCGTCTTCATCGATTCGAGCGTGTGCCGAAGCGAAAGCCGCACACAGGCGGGAAAGGGTTTCCCCAGGCCACTGTTTCCATACTGCGGCGGGCGAGATGGTGTACCCGTGGACGAGCAGCACGACCGGCTGCTCGGCCAAGGTAAATTTTCTAACAACCCACAAATAAGTTCTGAGGTTAAATTACAAGCCATTAAAATGGTTCGTTCATAAATTCATTCACGAGCCGTGCTAGGCGGCGGCTTAAGTGAGAACAGACAGATAAATGTACCAGGCCCGGAATTCACGTGAACGACGGGCTGAAATGTGATCTGCAGTGAAATGTGCACAAACACACCAACACACACACACAGATCTCCCAAGGCGAACGATGAATTATGAATGCGTACTACTGCGCGTTGCCTTTAATGGTATGGGGATGAGGAAAGGTTGTTAGAAATGCATACACTATATTTATTTTTAATGTTTAATTTTAACCTTCCCATGATGGAATACACTAAACATGTAAGTGAACACACATACATAGGTCGTGGTTTCCGACAACATCCGCCAGTTTACTAAATTGGCATCCAGAATTCCTCAATTATTTGTGAACTTATCCAGTGTTCGATGGACAAATTATTTAATTTGAAACTACTTTAGTTCTTCTTGTTTCGTATAAGTCGTCCAAAATTTCACCAATTTTGTGTTAAAAATCAGTACCGACAATATCATTTATGTGGATGCTGGCCGCCAACCGCTCTTTCTACAGTCTGAGAAAAAAATTTCCGCTCAAAACACCTGTCGCGATGAATGAAGATGGGACTATATAGAACTTATATAGTTCCAATACTAACATAAGCCTCTGAGACACAATCACGACTCTTTGCAGCTTTTGAAAGGAAGATGCTCAGAAGTATTTATGGCCCCGTATGGCTGGAAGGACATTGTACGACGAACTCATTGTCGTACAGCGGATTAGACTTGCCAGGCTCCGGTCATGTCATGAGACTGATACCGAACGACCTAGCCCGTAAAGTTTTTCGAGGTTGTCCACATGGAAATAGAGGAGGCGTGGTAGGGCCAAATTGAGATGGAGTGATGGCGTTGATGCCCCCACCAGAAAGACCGCGATAATGGATGGGCAGACGAAGGCGCACGATCGTGAGCGGTTTAGAAGACTCTTGCAGCAGCCCTAGACCCTGGTAGCACCTGATAACTAAGTAACTACAGCTGTACAACCTTATCATACAATCTTTAATAGATATTGTTTCTCATACACCTAGCCCAATAATAAAGATAGCTTTCCTTTCCTGAACCAGTTGTGCAAGCATTTGTTTGTATATCTTTCCTTGACTTTCGAAAGCTTTTCTGTATAAAACTCTTTAGACATTCAAAAATCTTTTGAAAATCGACTTATGATTTCAACAACTCTTTACTGAAGCTTCATATGAAATTGGCTCCTCGAAAGATTCACCAAGCATATCACTGGAATATATATATCATTTACCACGTATCAGTGCGGACAACCTTAATCGCACTTTAAATTAAGCTGTCCGGTAGCATTAAAATGACGTTACCAATCCATTATGTTCCAACATTATTTAATACATTGCACAGTAGCCAATCGGTTGACTGTCGGTTGTCCAAAACCATGCCGGTCAGGACAAAGTCAAATAAAATGTTGGACACGTCGTTTTCTATACGACCGAACTTAAACGCACAACGGCATACACACAGTGGAGTGGGCATTTTTTTTTATTATTTACACACACTCACACCATAACAACAACCTAATCCGTCGTAGCGATCAAATGGCGAAAGTAAAAGCTTATGGCGTACAGCATGAACAACATGGCAATGCAAGCACGTACGACACAGGGGAAGCGAAAAAACTTCAAGAACCGTATTACACCGTCCGTTTCCCAATCGTGACTTCGTCGTGGAAGGCAGCGTTAAAACGGCAAACGTCCTCAACAGCCCCGGGAGTAAACGGTGCGGCAAACCCGCACAGGATGCAATATCGGCTTGAGGAATTAGCTTTTAAAGGGAAGTCCCTCTCCACTTCCGCCTCCTCTCCCCCCCCCCCCCCCCCCCCCCAATTTCCTTTCCCTGTCCACCCAGCAGCCCACTCAGCAAAAGAGCTTTTTTTCATTTCACAGTTTATTTATGCTTTTTTTTTCTTCTTTCGACCCTCCACCCGCCCTCGATTGTGTCCGCTTCCCCGTTGGCCGTGGAACGTTTCCGCTTCGGGAGGGGTTTTTTTTTTGGACCGTAGTACTTTCGGCTCTTCATGTCATCATGCTATCTTGCATGGCCGGTGCAATTACAGCACCGGTCGCCTGAGGGGAAACTAGCAACTGCTCTGTCCATTTTGCGAATGAGAATTTAGATGCACCTGCCACCAACTGCCGCAAACCCCCCCTCATACCGCCCCGGTAATCATCATCTTCATCCGATTGAGCGTATCAGACATGGGCAGGGCTACACCACACGCCGTGCCGTGGTTGCCCGGGTAAAGAAGTTGTTAAAGAAGGGTTTCAGCTGAACAGACACGAATGAAATTGCATGTCCTCGGGGCCGCGTGCCGTTGACCGATTCGAGATCGAGAGCAATGCATTCATAATTCATTGATATCTGGCATCAGGTGGTCACCGGTGAAACCTTCTCGACTGTGGGTCCATGTTGAGGGATTTAGAGTTTTAACTTGTTATCTTCTGCTACGCTGCGAGCGTACAAACAAGCGAAAGAAACACAATCAAATGTAATCGAAAATAGTCCTAAATTTTACATGCGACTTTCACTGAGCTTATACTAAAAATAAATTCAAGTTGGGGAATGTGAAAAACATCTCAAGCACAATCACTCTCCTCGAACATTGATTGCGCAAAAATCCACCCCCCTAACAAAACATCCCTTCGGCTCTCTTCACCAGCAGCAAAGGACCGGATCCGGTGAGGATCGTGCTACAAAAAAAGGGGACCCTTGATATAAATAAAGCTCTTCCGTCCACTTCTTCGAAGGTTGGGATCGACGAAACCGGGCTAAAGAACTGTTGGCCATTTTACATTCTGTTCACAACGCTACCCTGCAAGGGGTGGTGGTGCCTTCTCCACACCCAAATACCCAATCATCGCATCCGCAGATGAATCAGGATATCATCAACTATTCTTCTGTCGCCATTACTGCTTCTTCGGTTTCTACAGACAGTCCTTGCTTTCCACCCAGGTGTTCCTAGCTCCAAACAACGCACAACCGAGGTTGGATACATTTGTTTTTCCCTTTCTTTCTTTGGCGAGCCATAAATTTTATCAAACAAAGAAACAAAACATAATCCAGCTGAGTCGAATAGAATCCGCTCGTGATCCTACTTCTACTGTTGGCGGACTGAAAAAGCAGCTACCAAACGTCGGGGGACAACAAAAGAGTTGACTATTTTTCGTTTGCGAAACACAATTTCTCTCGAGTAAGAAAATAATTCCAGTGGTCCAAATGTGTACGTATTTCCTGCTACAACATCTAGAACGAATGAAACAGGTCGTCCGCTGAGCCACAAACAGCAGGAATCCCTTTTAAGATACATTGCTCAAATGATCTCTTGCAGCTTGGTTTCCATCTACGGTCGGAATGTCAGAGTATTGGTCGGGCGGTACTTGGACGACTCGCAATCCTCCACAGCACTCATCTCCAGAATGCTGACGGTTTAAATTAAATTATTTACCCCCGTTTCTTTTGGTCCGGCGCACCTGAATAGCGGCCCTGATTCGAATGCGAAATTGCAAGTGAAGTGAAGTAATCGAAGCGAATCGGCGAAATTCAAATTTGTTTTCCTGCCCTCGTTATCGCAGGGGCCTCGCTTCGGCGGTTTGGACGCCATTTCTTCCTCACCGGCAGCAGCTTTTGTAGCAAAAAAAAAACCCCTTTTCCCCATTGATGGGATTGATTTTTCATTAGCGAATATTCTTCTACCTCGTAGACGATATGATTTTGGTTGCGAAAAGAAATCAATCGAAAGCATCGATTTTTCTACGCTTAAACGTGCAAATCGCGGGTTTCCCATCCATTGTTGGGTGGATGAAGCGAACGGCGATAAACTAATGAATATTATACAATTTCAATCACGGCACCGGTAGCGGAGTGGTACGTTCAGTTAAAAAGAAGCTACTGCATGAATCACCAACCGGCATTAAACCCTTCATAAAGCGGGCGAACCCGCAAGACACCACACAGTTTTCACCTTTACTTAAGCGACATTCGTGATGCATTTTCCACCCAAATCTAGCGATAAATTCAGCTGATAAGTAAGTATTGCACAATCGTCGAAGCGTGAAGAAACGTTACTATCCTTTGCATTAATGAATTTTAAACAACCCCGACTACCGAGACTCGATCCAATTCAATTGGACTTCATTGCGGATGCAAATGCTATGCGTAAAAGTGCATTCTACTCCAGCGGTCGATTCTGCTTCAAGGTGAAACTTTCCTTTTGCCGTGGCTCTCTCCTTCACGCGCTCCGTACGAGTGGGCACTACACCCGGTTACCTTTTCTCGGTATAAACTGCCCGTGGTAACACCTATTATTCTCCACCAGAACAACTACCGGTAGCTACAGCTGCAGCAGCAAAATGCATAAATTTTGCAATCAGCTTTACCTCGACAGGGTGCTACGCGCCATAGTGGGTTAGTTGCAACGCGCTGGTAAAGGATCGAGATCTAGCGTTGCGTGCGCGATGGTTTAAACATAAAAACTTCTTCGTTTTTCTTTTTTTTTTGCTTGTTCACTGCCGCGAACACACGAAATAGTGGCAACAAAAGAAATATGCTTGAATATTGCAGATTTTCACGGTACGCCCTACCCGTTAACTGCGTAGCAGTACACGTAACCGTGTAGAACATTCCGGTGCCTTTCGCAACGGTCGCACCCCACAAACCGCCACCCCATTTTTTTAAGGGTGGTGAAAGGTAGTAACAATTGGTAACCGGTAGTACCGCACTGTTGCTCAAATGGCGCCACCGTGTCTTCTGGTGGGAACTATCGCACCACCTCCATCTATCGACCGAGGCCTCGAGGATCCGTGCCTTACTCCTGCATAATGATACACCGCCATCGATCGCAACAGGGCCGACGGGATTGATTTTAATGGCAGAAGGAAGAGAGAGAGAGAGAAACCCCCTGACTGTAAAGCATTAAAACTCCCTGCTTTAATCATCCACCACAGTCACATACGATGGGACAACCCGGTCACGATGACCGGGTTGATACACCATTTTTAATTGAATGTGGAGAAAGGTTTATGTATTCTTTTTTTTTTGCTCTTTTATCACACAATTATCTCGTAAATTCTTCATGCACCCTCGGCGTAATTA
Organism: Anopheles marshallii; assembly: GCF_943734725.1. Lineage (NCBI taxonomy): Eukaryota > Metazoa > Arthropoda > Insecta > Diptera > Culicidae > Anopheles > Anopheles marshallii. Next base: position 63,501,584 of record NC_071327.1, read on the forward strand.
TGACACCGGCTTTTTTTCCTTGCCATTTCATAACGGTTCGATAAAAAAGGGCTTTATGAACCATTCTCCTTTCATTGCGCCATACGTCGATAAACATGAGCTCTCTTCAAAACAAAAAAAAAAGGGACAATTTTCACCCCAGCCTGTTTGTTTATGCTTGAAGGTGGAACTTACCTGCACTATTTTAGTCATTTCTTGAATGTCTATTACGCCGTTACCGTCTACATCGTACATCCTAAACGCCCATTTTAGCTTCTCCTCCGGTGTGCCGCTCGAGGTTACATCAATAGCTAACAGAAATTCCTGTAAAGAAACGCAAAGAAGAGAAAAAATGTAATTATTGTATTTTTTTTTTACTAAAGATAATGAATAAAGTTTCTAGGAATTATGAATTTTATAATAATCACAGAATTTTTGGGAAAAAAGGGGTACGAAAAGAAATAATTTAATAGTAAAACCAAAAAAACGACAAGCAAACATAAACGAAGTAAAGTGCAAACAAGAAAGTGAAACTTTTTGATGAAAAATTAAATTAAAAAATTGGTAGTTGATAAGCTCAGAGAACCAAAGAAAGAAAGAAAATAAATCATAACCTGCTACATAAAGTATCTGAATATGAAAGATATCAGATTATTACTATTGAAAGTTCAAAATTACTCGAATTTAGAATTCTAAAAGATAATGTTAAAGATAACATCAATTGTGATTGGATAAAAAAGGAAAGGATAAAAAAATTTAAATATTTAAAAATTATTCTAAAAAATAAAAAAAAAAAAGAACAATAAGCAACGATAAAAAATGCAAAAATTCTTGAATCTTCCGGATAACAAAATGACAAAAAAGATAAAACTACACGAAGACAACAAACCGTGAAAGAGTTTGTACACAACAGAAGAAAATGGAAGAAAGCGAACAATCTCTTCGTCCTTCAGAATGATCACAGGAAAGCAAACCAAGCAAAGGAGATCACAAAGAAGATAATAACATTAGCAAAGGCGTGAACAACTAATACCTAATGAAATTTAATTCAAGGAAAACATCTTTCGTAATTAAAGCGCTCAATTATGCAGATGTGCTTCAACTCTGTGCCTTCAGCGCGTGTTGCTCGGAGAAGACCGACCGAGCGACAAAGATGGGAAGGCGAATCTTCGCATTTACACAGCCAAACCGAGACGGAACATAGTGGCAGCCCATGGAAGGTGCCGGTTTGCCGGTGCGAGCATGACTGTTTGCCGCCAAACCAACAGAAGGACGGGGTTGTAAGAAATGCTCGGTCAAAGCTGCGGTGCCGTGATTCATTTAAATCTACAACCAATTCAACGACCGATCCGGCGCGAAGAAAAGCTCACGAAGCACACACACAAAAAAAAAATCCTTTACCGGTCCCGAGGGCCGTTTGTTTGGTAACGGGCGGGCAAAGGCAAAGACGGCAAACGGTGGCAAACATTGGCACGCAAACAACGCGCCAAGCATCAAAGTGGATCGGGTCCGTTCGAGGGAAGAGCGCTGTGCCCGAATGGCTTCATTCCCAGCCACCGATTAAGACCGTCCGTAGCGTAGCTGGTTTGTGGTCGATGAGTTCTAGTGCTCCGCAGACATACACACATCCGGTGGCAGGAATGATCCTCAAGATGCCAAAGCCATTTGCTCTTCTAGTGCGGGCTCAACGATAGTGACACTTCTTCAATATGGTAATGCGGGCTTGGTAGAAGGATCGGCTTTGATTTAGCAAATCGACTTTTATACCACCGAATGCCGAGAGAACAGACACACACACACCACACCATCCGGCATTGTGTGCGAAGGCGCTCGGTCTCGCCATTTTGGTGCGGTGATTTGTCGTGCGAATCGATTCGAGATATCGTCGGTCGAGGTTGAAGTGAAACCTGGATGAACACAAAATCAAACAGACACCGGGACCGGGTGATGTTTGATCTGCGTCGAAAGATGTTATTGAGCAGATTTTTCCAATTTCCTGACAAAGCTTTATGCAAACAAAAAGAAAACGGAACCAGCACCGAAACCGAATTTCTAGATCGGATCATCGCCTTTTGCATATTGTGCTTTTTCAACTTGAAGAATCACTCCATTCGAGAGATCTTCAACTCAACCACAAAAAAAAAAAACGGTTCGTACACAATTTTAAATTATTTGCCACACTGAATTTAGACATCAGGTGTATCATTTGCAATCAGTGCAATACAGTACATGCATCGGAAAACATACGTGTGCATAACACGGAATGGAATCTAGCGCATGCAGTTCTGCCTCTGTGTTTGCTGCTACCACAGCCGAATGCAATGACAACAGCATGGGGCAAACAGCGGAACACCCGGACACGATGAGTTGCACGTTGCATATTTAACATTCACATTTTCCATCCCATGAATATTCCACCCAACTTCATACTTTAGTTTAGAGGTGGATGTACATGGTAAAAAAAACCATAGGATTGTGCACACAATGACACAAGGGATGTGGCGTTTTGAGACGAGGGCAAAGTTCGCCAGCATCATCACGAATCATCTTCCAGTTCGTGCTACGAACGGGCACCAACGTGTAGAGACTCTCTCTCACTGTCTTGTACCGCAACTACCAGCTGGTCCCGGTTGTGGATATTTACGTTTAAATTCTGAAATTCCCGTCCAGACTGGAGTTGCATTCTGGACGCTGGTCCCGAGTTCCTGAAGTAAGCAGATTGGCAGATTCCACTTGGGAAGATTTGGACATGAAATTTTTCATCCAATATCCTGCTAGTTACCGGCTTAAGATTACTTCACGGTAGGTTGCGGTAAAATATGCACAAAAATTGCCCAGACATACGGTACCAGCTCCGTTGTACGGTGTTTCAAAATGGATATTATATTCTGACCCCGCAGCCATGGTTGCAAGGACGAACTAACAGCACGACTCATCCACTAGTTGGTTTATTTACTCAATTTTGTTTCCTATTGCATCCAACCTCCAGATGCATCCAGTGCTACAGAGGCAATGGACGGTTGTGCCTGCGGAAGGTCTTCAAAAAGTCAATTCCGAACAAACGAGCTCGGTCTAATCGGCTTCGTATCTTACGGCAACAGCTTTTTCTCATATCCAGTCCTTACTGCACGAAACATTCGAGAAGACACTTACAAGAATATTACGTTCCCACGTACCTCGCTCGTTCTAAGAGCACGCGCACGGTACAGCGGGTCCAGCCTGGTGCTGGAGATGATCGTGGGGTAATGGATTCGTACTTTTTTGATGGATACTCCATGATTTCGTGATCCACTTTGAGCTATTATGTAAACGGTGGAAATACGTTTTACGATCGTAACCGTAACCTATATGTCAAGAAACTACGAATCGTCTTCTACTGACGGTGGCTTTAGAGTTGTCGCCTGAAAACGGCGGTGTTTGCTGGTGTCGAGGTCACGGCTATTGTAGCACGTCCGCAGCTTATTGATGCTGACAAATGAATGCCGAAGAAAGAACATATTCCACCGCCGGTGTAGTAGTGTTTTGTCTCCCTGCCCGCAGGCATGCCATTCTTCAACCGAAGCCAAAACCAGTTGACTCCACACAGCAACCTCGCGGCGTGTCGGCACGGAAAAGCCGAAAGATCAAGCAGGCTCGCCAAGAATGAGGTGCGCTCGAGCGCACGCTGGTGCACACGAAAACAAAAACAAGGCCCCCTCCCCCCCACGCGAATGGATAACAAACATGCTTAAGAGGACATTCTTCTGCTTGGGATGTTGGTGTGCTCGTTGCGCGCGCGTCATACTATAGTGGCGAGTGAATTTTGGAGTACGGTGAAGAAATCTCGGCACCGGCACCACAAGCAGTGGAACACGATACACACGAACATGACGAACGACCCGAGAGCGACAAACGGCCATGCGGCTTCTGCTTTCAAAGCGCCCCCGAATGGCATGTGCAACATCACACCAAAGGACAACAACTGCTGGGAAAAGATGCTTATTAGCGTCGAGTTGTTACAGCATTTGCATACACGAAGGCCTGGGTGAGGGGGGAAGGGGGAAACGGGAGGAGGTTGCGCAGCCAAGGTAGACACAACCAACGCTCTTTCCATTCGGCATGCTTCCCCGCAGCGTGACGGCATCTTTTTCCGCCCGTTGGAGTAAAACTCTTGGAAAAATGGTCCCATTTGTAAGGAGTGTTAAAAAGGGCTCCTTATGTTCCTCCACCACAGCAACTGCTAGAAATTCTGTAAACCAGAGCATTTGTTTTCCTTTTGTCCTACTGGTTCCACCGCGTCCATCTCCCTTTTCCTTCGCTTGCCATGGCCACTCGGCTCCTGCACGTGGGAAAACCAAGAACCGAGGGAAAGTGGTTTCGCTTGTCTTTTTTTTTTTTGCATACATTTTTATTTTGCTCTACTCGCTTGTTATTATTTGTCCACAGGCTCTTCGGGAACACAATAGGCAAGTTGCACATAGAAAACATACATACGCTCGCACAGACACAACCAACCCTTGCAAACCCATCAGTTTGTGTGAGTGTGTGTTTATCTTGCAGGCACGCTCGGTTAAGATTTGTTACAAACAAAATGTTTCTTTTGTATAATGTTCGATTTTGAATCATGCTTAACCGGGTTGGAAGCTCCTTTTTTTTTGTTTAAGGCCCTTTTTTCTTGTAAGCCGCTCCATGGTGGGAACATTATACAGCACCGTATACATTCGCTTCATTGACGGTGCACAGTGGCTCGCTTGTGTTTGTGGCCGTAAAATCTACCCAAACAAAGGCCCTCCGAATGGAATCGGGAAAAAAGGCACAAGTAGCACACACCACCATTATATCGATCGCTCGCTATCTGTCCCAAAAATTGAGTTCCATACCTTCGAACCATTCACAGCTTAAACACTTCATTCACGCATGCCATTAACCACGAGCTGTGAGCGTTAAATCCACTTCCAAAACCCCTGCAAATCCTGCTCCCGGTGGAAAACGTCGATTTAAACTTTCTTTCCTTCTGACTCTCTGCCTCTCGCTTGTCTCCCACCACCCCTCCACCCCCTTTCTCTAAGCACCGTTATTGGAGTGCGTGTAAGGATCGTCAAAAACATCAACCCAGCCCGGGGACGATATCTACAACACAGCCCGGGCCTCCCCTCCCCCAACCCTCACCCCCCTCACCCCGTTATTTCATCGTAATGCGAAACGCACACAAAACCACACCGGGGTTGGGTCTCGACCTGCCCGCCGGCGATGAAAATCCGCACGATTCTGATTTCATTTTCGCACCGACTAAAAACCTCCAACATTTCTCGCTTGCTCCCTTGGGTCTCGTACGAAATCTCAGCTCATGTTTTTCTTTGCCAGGGTTCCGTGAGCTTTTTCGGGTGTCCGTGGTGGGCCTGGAACTGGTATGTCACCGGTATGGGGGGTGTGTGCTTATCCGAACATCCAGAAAGGGAAAATCGCGCCCTGATCGTGTATGCCCACACGTGCCACAAGGCATATGTGGATACATCTTCATTTTTGCATCCCTTTTTCGTACATTTAAAAGTCTTGATTTAAATCACTGTCCATTGTGTATCGCTCACTGTTTGCTCAACCAGAAAAGTTTTGTACAATCCATCACCTGCAGCTAAAACAGTCTGAATTGCTCAGTTCAGACATTCATATGATGTTCAGAAAGGTAATGATTGTGCAATGAAATCACTATATATCAGCGCACTACACTCGCCAGTCAGCTCTGTCATGAGAATGACATCGGACAACCAAACCATGAGGTTCATTAGGACAGAGAAGACAAGTCAAGCATGACCTCCGAAATAGAAGCGATCTTAGCAATAATTACTTCAGATAAGTAACAAAAGCGGCTATGATTGTTATCCAGACCCCTCGATTAATGATTAATTACTTAAGAAATATCAAGAAGTGCCTAGTGAGCAACATTTTGCAAAACGCCTAAATGTATGCAATTATCAGAACATAATTAACTTATGTATTAAAACATGTACCAACAGAGAGTAGTTTTAAAATTAAGATGCTTCCAAAAAGTCTTGGGTTTAACAGGACTTAACCTTGTTACTTTGAGCTTCCTCCCACCACAACTATCTGCAAACCAGGCAATATGGTTGCTTCGTGGATGAACCCCAGCTGTGAACAGGTGAAGTGGTGCTAAACGACAAATGAAGCAAAATGCCATTAGGATACTGGAAATGTCGTATTGGTTCGTGCGACCCGGAAACCTCTGCCTCTTGTCCTTGAACCACCGCAACATAGATAGTTTCACAAGGCAAACGGAGCAAACCAGCACCAGAGCATTCCTATCCTTGATCATTGCTCGATACTGTGTAATCGGATGCGTGATCTATATTTATGAGCCACCTCCGCAATGTGCCCCCCCACCCGTTACTTGTCCATTAAAACAATATTGTCGTCTATATGGGGTGGTTTGCCTCAGGTGAATTTCAGTACCGCACGTGAAGATGGTGCTGGTGGTGCTCGAGGCAAACGTAATCGCAATCAACGGTCCTGGAAATGGAACGTCTTTTTGCGAGTTTGGGGTGAGGGGAGATGAGGAGTTCGCATCGTGATGGCGGTAAACCTTTCCTTCTTCCGGGTCGTTTTCCGGGTTTTCCAAGGATATTAGTTACTTCGCCACCCAGCCCATGCCATGCCCGCCCAAAATGGGTCCCCCACACACGATTGCAGCTTATCGAAAAGCAATAAAACTTTCCTAATCTAAGATGCCGATTTCCCTGGGGGAGGGGGTCGGGTGGTGGCGCGGGTGACACACTAGGCATGCGAACATAAAGTGGCCCTCGACTTGGCCCGAAGGGAAAACAGCAGTAGCTGCGATATTGCATGTGACCTTCGACTAGCCGCAGCTTTAAGAGCCGCTACACGCCGCTACGTTGCGAGTGCGACCAGAAGAGAAAAAAAAACGAAATACGTTTACTTTACCCATCAGCCATCTTTATAAAATGGTTCTCGCATCGATGGACCCTTCATGCCGCGAAGGAGAATATTGCGCGTTGGAAGAAACTTGACCGAGCAATGGCAAAAGTTCTCTTTCCATTCCACAACAGGAGCAAAACAAATCTCTTCATCGGTTGGCGTTGTTCACGACGTTGCGGCTTTGTTCGATAAGTGTTTTCCATTCGTGGAGAATACGTTCGAGCCGTTTTTGTGCGATTTTCCCCCAAATCCCCATTCCCATTTCCAGAGGTATGTGTGGATGATTATTTCGGAGGTGTGGACGGAAGATTACGGCCAAAAGTATTAACAAACTAACGACAACTTGTTAAACTTTACTTCGTGCGGTGTGCGAAAGTTTCACGTTAAGTTGCGACAGTTTGAGCGAACTGCTTGGTGAAGCAACACAACCAGGTTAGGAGCGGGACACCGGTGTGTTAAAGGCAATCGTTTGCAGAAGCATCGCATTTCGGTTCGTATGTTAATCTTCGCAACTACAGCAACAATGCTCTCAGCGGCTGTAAATGCCGATGGATTGAACATCGCTGCTATCATGTTTCTCCAATTGGACAACATTATGAAACAGAATTTGCCGCCCTGGAGACACAACAACAACCAAAAAAAAAAAACAAGTTAAAAATAATAATTTCCTCATAAATAATAAACTTTCACCGACGGATGACTGGCCACGAAACATAATCGATTCCACATTTTATTCGATATCCGATGTAATCGCAAACGTTTATTGTACCACGGGCGGTGGCTACACTCCCATTTGTCATTATAATTTGTGCAAACTTGCGTCAAGAAATATGAACCTCCATGCTGGGACATACCGTGAACATGAAGATCGTCGGCGAACGGCGAACCACCACAAGCACTCATCCATTCAACCGTGAATCATTTGTTTCACCCAAAACAAAAAAAAATACAGGCTGTCTAGCACCAGGGAAAGAAGACATCCTTTCGCTGTGCTAAGATACATTCCAGAACAGCGCGACGAGCAGGCGAGAGTGGCGCGCAAGAAGCGTCACTGTGAGCAACTGAATGGTGAGTAAGACAGTAACACAATTCTTGAAGAATAATGCTCCTTTGGGCGCAGTACCGCGGGGTTTAAGGGAGGTGACGAGCAGGGTCCAACAGCCTACCAGAAGCCCCACCACTCAAGAACTCATAGATCTTGGGAAATAATTTACAACATTTCTGCTCCAGGCCACCGTCTCCCGCAAATCAGTTATCCGCTGCTCCGGCCGCCACCGGTCCGACACCCGGACATGGACACCTTGCGTTCACCCACAAAATTTGAAGCATTTAATGCCTGGCGAGCGGGCGCACAATTTCGCAAATGGAGCATGGACACCGAGGGCGGCACGTGCCGTTCATTTTTAAGCAGCCTTGTCCCTGCGAGTTATCGTCATCGGTTTCCCACCGGTTCCCATCATATCTTTCGCTGAATTGAATAAATTAAAAGCCCATTCTCGAGGGGGGTTTTTTTTGGAGAAAATAAATTGCGATGCCTTTGCGCGGATGGTGGCGTTTTTGTTTCAAAAGGACCGTCGGCCGTGTCTAGGAGATTGAGAAAAGGTGAGGCTGTCGTTGCTCTTCTTCAGCGTTTTGTCGTCTACTCGCCGCGATGTCGATGTCTCGTTGGGCAGGGCGGTGAGGCTGAAGACGTTAAGAAGACCGAAAAACAACACAACCTCCACCCGTCGCTTGGAGAAATTTGAAGCAAACAGGGGTGAAAGAAAGGCTCACAAAGAAAAACCCAGCTTCGCTCCCGACGCCCGACGGATCACGAAAATTTCCTTTGATGTGCTGGCGAAACAGAAACGGTTCGCATAAAGCCGCGCTGGCTTTTTCGCTCGCGTTTTTGTCAAAGCATCGTGCAAGTGCGTCGGTTGTGTCGAACGCGGGAAGCAACACCGCGACAGCCCGGCGGAACACACGGTCCGCCAAGGGAGCAAAACGGGGGGCTCTCGCTGTGTTATCTTTAAAATTATGGCTTTTTGATCGATGTGTCTCTAAAAGCCACATTATCGTGCCGCACACTGAGGCACTGAACGAGCTGAGCCGGTATTAGACTGACGTGGGAACGGCGTAACGAGCCCGCAAAGGTGGCAAAAGCTGCAAAGCAATGGTGCAAACACACACACACAACAACCCATCAGCGGTAAGAAGGGGAGGAATTGGGGAGCGTTTTTTTTTTACATTTCGATGGGGAGCTAAACACGGTTAACACATTTTCCGGGAGAAATTGTTCATGCGCTGATGGACGACACTTTGGAGCCCTGTTTGGCGTTGGATGTTGGCCCCGTGCAATACTTTTGGCAGTTGCTTAATGCCATAAAAGCTCGGTACGTCAACCGGTGATTTAAGGCGAACAAATGATTTCTAATCGAAGGACATGAAATGCGGGAAATGTGAAAAGGACCATCGTACCCTGTCACTCTAATTTCGAAACTTTACATCAAACCATTCACTTAGCCTTTCCATTCAACACGCACAACATTCTAAATAAAACACGCACAAACAACTGCAACGCTACCCAACAATAAGTCTCGGTAGCCTCGATTAAAATTCCGACAGTGTTTAGCGATTTAAATCACTTTCCAGAAGATTAACTGTTCGGAAGGAAGCAAAAAAAAAAACAAACTCCCCCAGACGATAAATCCCACCACATTACATGCAGCTAATTGAAACATTCTACAAAAAACGATCAATTATTCATCCTTTATTGCATAAAGATGCCGTCTCCTGCCGTTTTCGGTGGAATAAATTTGCCGACTACCCGGCCGTGTTGTGACCTTTTGCAGCTCACCGATGCTGTCCTTGTCTTGTGGCAAAGTGCAGAAGCAGAAGACAGCACACACAACAAAAAAAAACAGACATATCACAGTTGAAGGAAACCAAGTGAAGCAATAAAGCCGTCCTATGTGTCCCTTACTTAACATGATGAGCGAATTGGCGGTAGTGGAGCGCGTGGCGTATAGGTGCGCGGAAATTTTACTCCCCTTGAAAGCAAATTTTCAACGCTGGCAGGGTTGGCGAGAAAGGTGACGATAGGCATCACCAAAGGGTCGTCTAATGGTAGCCATTTTTTGTTCCTGCCCGTGTTCTGCAGCGTGTTTACGCGAGCGGGTTCGTTCCTCCGGTGAGTGTCCCAGGAGAACAGCTGCGGAGGAAAGGCTTCCCGTGACCCTCACAAACAAGATTGATTGTTGTGTTGATCGGGTGACGTGTAAGGTATGTATGGGTGGATGTGTGCGAAAAGTTGTTGATCCTAGGAATTGGGTGTGTGGCGCTCACATTGTGCGCGTTCAATATCCATATCCTCCCATCGCAACCTAATACATCGGTGCTGTCCCATCAACCCAAATCCACTTTAAACCTATCTTCCCTCTACTAACGGCAGGTCCTTTTTTTGGTGGATATTACTCATGGTATCTTTGGGGATTTTTTTTATTCCGCACGGAAAGGTTGCCATTACCACGACTGTGCGGGAACATTCGAAAAGAAAACTCCCCTAAGCAACACCATTACTTCATAATAACGATTCACATCTCTGGTGGGCGAAATGTCGAATCAACAGAACGACTTCGCCTTTTGCACCGAACCATTTTTTTCCCCCTCCGCAAAGCAAGTCCTTCGCAATTAAACTTCTAATGAAAATGGTGCTCCCACCGACGGGGACTACTCGGAGCAACTTCACCCACCAACCGGGCCGCACCAGCCAGCAAGCGAGCGAGCGCGCGCGCGCGTTCAACGGTGGAAAATGGAATGAATTATTATTGTTGTGTTGCAGGCGACCACAAAATTAATTAAACTTAGCCTTGAGAAAAGCTCGGCAAGCAAGATTAGCTTGGTCGGTTGGTTCCCGGCAAACGATTCTGCCCCGCTGTGGTCGAGGGGGAGTGTCACGAAGCCATCCGGATTGGGACCGGTTCCGTTCCGTGCGCTTGGCGAGAGTGAAAAGCCACTTTCGCTTTCGCTACCATCGTACGCCGCCACAACAAACCAGGCTGAGGTTTGTTTCTCTTTCATTTGACTTTATCGTTGCGTTTGCCTTACATTCTGCACGGCGTTCCGAAGTCTTCCCTTTCTGGCCTCTCTAAAGGACCGAATCCTTTCGGTTGAGGTTTCCCATAACTGCTGGTTTGTGTGTATCGGAGTGTTTGTCGTTGGTTAAGAATGTGTTGTGGTGAGAAAACTTTATCCAACAGCCATTATCACTGGTCCGTCCAGATTCGGAGAAAAGCGAAGGAATCCTTTTGGAAATTCTCCGCTGGCTAAACAAACTCACCAATAGAAAGCCGACGACCAAAGAAGGACAATCGGAAAAATAATTTCGTGTGCAAGGTACCTCGGTGCAGAGGAATAATGTATGAAGGATTATACAATTCTTAGTAAACTGTTAAACAATCTTTCAATGCAATGATCCACTGTTTTACTTAAAGCACAAAGGATAACTGCTCTTGATATGTGCATGAATCAGCCTGCCCGATATTTCTTTTCATTCCCAGAAAAAAGGAGAACTTTCGTTTTACATTGTACTATAAACACTCTTGAATTCGCCTTAAGTTATGCAATTTACTACAGGCGCAACGCGCCTAAAGTTATGTAATATGCATGACATACTTGCTGTTTTGCAGTTAGGCTCTTTTTTAACAAAAAAAAATTCGCGCAAATTTGTCCGAAAGTTACCGAAAGTTTAATAAAATTTAAAATGTCAAGCAATCTGCGGAAACCGCAGAATCCAAAAACCGCACCAGCCAAACTGTACGATCAAATGACAGCCAATGGAGAGGGGGGAAAAAAACACCTCATGACATGAATGTTCATTCAACGGCCACAGTGTGACAAATTAATGGCTACCACGGGTAAAGACGAACCCGGGCACTGCAATCCAATCGCTCGCACTGTTCATGTTTCCATTTTGAAAAAAAAAATGTCAGAAAATGCTGTTTTCTTCCCCTTTTTTGGGCTGTGTGCCAGGCTCGTGAGTCTCAATTTGTCCACACCACATGAAAGTGTCACGGTTTTGGCTTTATGTGAAAATCGTCACCCTCGGCTCGGTGCAGTTGACAGCAAAAATGGATGGTAAGTGAGTTGCAATCCTGACACGCTTTTCCGAGCGATGGCGCATATAATATGGTTCCGGGTTTTTCTTTGGTCGTCATTGTATTTTTTTTCATTGAACGTTTTTTTTTCATCAACGCTTCACGTGCCAATATGTGTTATACAGTTTGTAAGTACTGCTCATACGTTCGACAACGCTAAGGACCGAACTTTTCGTGCTGCATAACGGCACGGTAGTTTCCATGTACTCCTAAACAAACTTACTTTGTGACATACTTCAACCCGTTACCTTCGTACATCAGCGAGCTTCCAGCATGTAGAGCAGAGGGAGAAAAAATGCCCATCGACACTTTACTTCGCAACATTCGCTAAAACCGTATCGCTTCGGTGAAGCAGCACCTCGAGCTGAAAATGAAATCCCTTTTTCGCCCGGCCAGAGTTTGCTAACGAGGAAAAGTGTCGCATAAACTTTGATTGCATTTCGCACCTTGACAGCTTGACCCATTTTCTCATCTCAATCTGGCCCGCGCTGCCTGATATTTAACAAAACGGTTGCAGCAACGCAACCAACCTCGAGTGTCCTATTTCGGGCAACCATCAGGAGGACGCAAAAAAAATGGAAACCATCTCTAAACCGATTATGAATAATGACAAACGGCGAAGCGTAACTGTGACTTCCACCGGAAAGCGGCATCACAGGGTGGTTCGAAATTTTTCACTGCCCACGTACCCCAACGAAATCCTTGTGTGTGTGTGTGTGTGTGTACGAGCGCGATATTATTAGGAGCAAAATCCAGTTATCAAAGCTTTTGCCGCTCAATTTTCACCCGTCGTCGTGTTGAGTTTGCACCATTTTTACACCACGGACCACCACGTGCCACTGGTTCTGGTGCTGTTCGAAGGTGCGCGATAGCACCGAGTTGATGAATTTCGGAATATATCTCACTTTAGGTACATTCGGCACAATTGCGCCGTTGCGGGTTATCGCCTTTTTTACGGACTTCATTCGAGCCGTCGTTTTGATGGATGTCATTAATCAACGTGACCGGGTACGCTGCCGTGACATCGACAAAGAGCGAGATCGGGAGTAAATGAGGAAAAAAAACACATTAAGTTTTTTTTTCGCGTTATTCGCGAAGGTGATGAAGTATAGAACCCCCCAAAAAAAAGGAAACTCTATAAATTAATGTACAAAACTGCACATCCTGTTTCCTTGCGAAGCACGATATCAGAACGGTGAATAATAAAAAAAAAAGCTCATTCGTTCCTTCTAATGCACGAGGCACGATGCACTGCTAATGTAAAATTCACTGCACCATAAAAACCAAACAAATTCCACACCGATGTTCAATCAGATTTCAAACGTGGACGTGTGCCCCCGGCAAAAAAACGATAAAACTCTACGTTACTCATGTTTGCTTCCTTTCCGATTTGCGTATATCGTTGGCCGCATACAAACGCAAGCGCGAGCGGTCAAGCGGAAGTTGTAGTGAAAGCAAATAAAAACAGCGCGCTCCCGGAACAAAGCGAACTGCTTTGGTATCAAAACCAGGCAATTAAAAATCATTACACGTGAAAAGCAAACGATGGAATTCACAATTTTTCGACCCATTTCCGGTCCCAACCGAATCCAGTGGCTCCGTGTGTTTGGTGCGCGGGAGGGTTTAATGATGTGCGCGCTGCTCCTGGTGCTGGAAGGAGCCACATCACACGGAAGTGAAACATTTCATACCGTCATATACACCAGTCGCAATTTCATCGTACGCTTTTATGTCGCTTTTTTATATTTTAAACATTCACAACGACGATGAGATCAGCGCCGCGTTTGCCATCCGGTGGTGGAGAAAATGGATTTTTGAATGGAGTAGCACAGCAGATGGCCGTTATGGTGGGGGTGCATGCTCATTCGACCCAAAACCCGGTAACAAGATCGAAGGCGGAATGGGAACCGATGCCGATCACCTGGCGCCTTCAAGCAGCACGGCAACGAGAGTGCCTAGTTTTATTATCCTGCCACACATGGTGGCGAGAAAAGGATCTGCCGTTTTATAGCGATCGAAGAGCGGGAACGAACCATCCCATACCGTGTTCGTCAAATAATGGCCGACGTGAGACGGAACCTTTGCGACAAGGCGAAAATGGCCCTTAAAGACGGTGGTCGGATCGTACCTTCCACCCACTGTTATGCTTTTTGAATAGCGAGTTTTGCGAGCCATTCAGTACTATGTAACCATTTTTTATTGCACTTTGCAAAAGGCAAACGGACTGCATGCTGGTGGAACCAGTCGTTAAACTTTCCGGATCATATGCTTCGTATTGCCAGACGATGCAGCAACGGTACCATCGGGAGAACGAAATGTTGTTTTGATGTATCGAAACTGTGTCATTAACGACCAGATGGTGAGCTTTTTCAGTCTATTACACCTTAGGTTTTATGGTGCTTTACAATTCATAAAAATTAAACAATGTATAACTACTGTTAAAAGATGCAATAAAGATGGAATTTATATAGTTCTGCTAATTAATTTGATGGCTCAATTAGCAAATGAATAAAACAGACTGAGATTCGATTTCTAAATTAAGCAAATCGCAAGATTCTTCATAAACGCCTGGGAGTATGCAATGTTAATTACAAATTGGCATTCGTAAGCACGCTAGCACCACATCGATTGCATACTTCTAGGCGCCGTGTAAACAAAATTTAAATAAAACGAAATTGTATCAAGACACCACATAACTAAATATTTACTTAACATACAAAACAAAAGATTATTGCAACAACTTACCTTAAAATCGATATAACCATTCTTATCCATATCGAACGTTCGAAAGACATGATCGCAAAACTCTTCTGCATTGCCCGACGGGAAGAACATTTTGTACATATCTACAAACTTCGCTGGCGTTAGCTTGCCGTTTGGACAATCTTGCTGTAAGTGAGAGAGAGAGAAAAACAGAAAGGAAGAAACACTTTAAAAACTAGTTCATTTCAAACCCGGCGCATAATAAGACAGTCATTATTGTTTTGTAACGGCTGTTCGAAGCTTTTCCCATAACCAAAGCACGTCCGCGCACTCACGCTCCGTAACGTGGGGGGCAAAATTTGTTCTCAAAACAAAACAAAACAAAAACGTGGCACATCAAGTTTTGCGAAAAACAACCAATTTTATAACCTCCAATTATGTACGGAAGAACGGATTTTCGCGCTTGCTCTGTGTCCTTGTCCTTCGCGGAAAGTATGTAAATGTAGCATTAAACGCGCTGTGTTATTGCATGCCCGTCCCTACCCCCACCACCACCCACCCACCACCCAACAGGGGCATGATGAGAGTGTTTTTACTGTGAGCAAAATGGTTTTCGTGGTTTGTGCGAAGTCGAAACGTGCCCATTTTCCTACCGCCGGTGGAAAACTTTCACTTCGCAAGGAACCGAGAGGAATGTCACTGATGCAAACCACAAATGAAAACAGAAGGAAGGGAAATTATACGCCGAAGCGACAGCAAGATGCCAGGGTAGTCAGAAAGTTTTACAGTTAAAATAACATTTTCACAACGACTCCCGGGCAGCGGAAGATGCTACACACACAGCGCAGTGATGGTACAAATTTAAAGAGAATTTTGTGCAATCTCGCCTAGCGCTTAAATTTCCTTCCGACCGTAAGGGAAACAATAAACAAGCCTGCGTTTGCATGCAAGAAGTATGGGTTTCTTGCTGGCTGTGCATTAAAGTTTGCCCTTTATCTCGGCCGATGCCACTGCGCCGCCAGTTGTTAAAGGTAAAGAGGGCGCATGAAAAATGGCAACAACCCATGTGGGTTTTTGCAACGCCACCGGGCTTAGACACAGACACAACTCGCATTCGCCTTTGTGCTCGGTGCGAGGCGGCGGCGGGTTGATAAACACGGTGTGCTCGGCAAAACTTTCATAGTTTCCCACTTTCATCCTGGTGCGGAGGTATGACAAAACTTGCCTGAGGCAAATTTGAACCGCAACCCCCGAACCGCAAAAGTGAGAACAAATGGGCATAACCACCAAACGGACGAACGCCTATTGCATTGGGATGTAATATTTGCGCGCAGGCGAAGCCTCCCTAACTCGCACCGAGGCGGCAATTATCTTCAACCTTAATGTCACAATAAATCAATGCACACGTCAGGAGCGGACACAAGGCGGGCCAATTTGGCGCGAGGAGGGCGATGTAAATTTAACCCTTCGCGAAATAAACTCGCGTAGTAATTATGGTGCGCCTTCGCGTCACGTCGCCGGCCGAAACGATGCGACAGAAGGTTAGTTTCGTGGCCAAGTTTTCTGACGAGCAAAGCCGAGGTTATTGCCGTGTATGCGAACTTTTAATGTTTCTTGTTGATGGGGTTGCCTTTGAACTTTTAATCGCAACACTGTCGCCAAACCGAACGGTCGTCTAGGATATGGACGAACTTATGAAAGTCATATTTTAAGCTCGTCGTCGCTTAATTGCAAATTTCATAACTTTATCCTTTTTATTTCTCAAAGTAACTTGACTAAATTAAGCGCATTTACGGCATGATTTATGTCTAAAGTAAATAAAACAGTATCAGCCGTAAAGTATGCAATCCACCTAACAAAAAGGTCTTACGCACTACATTTAAAATAACATAAATACATTTTCAATGCCCGTTTGTCTCTTTCTGCATGGATGTCACAAACTAGGGGCCTCAAGAATCACTGTGTCTACTAGATAGCGCAAGAAAATATTTGTTGAAATAAAACATCCATGGTTTATGCAATCCCATTCACTGTAAGTGCATTGTAATGTGTAATGAATTGCAAATGTAGCAATCATGTTAACATTTATTCAAGTGCTCAATAAAGCTCAACCATTACCTCCGCCTACATGTCTTACTGTGCGCTCCCTGTTACGCGCCCCCCTACGCGTGCCTACCACGTGGGGAAAATTCCATCCCCATTTTCACACAATTTGCTTGTTGACCTTTTTTCCGTGCTTATTGTAAACGCGTACACACACACGCACAATAAACGCAAGAAGTCGTTCTTGTTCTGCCTTCCTCACGTTAAACTAAAACAAAATGGCCGCTTGAATTTGATGTGCGCGTACATAAACAAAGCGGCATAGATGTTAACAGAACCGGGTCCAACAAGCGTCATACACATATCAGCAAACAGGGAAACAAAATCATGAATCACCTTCGGTGTACAACCAGCACACGCGTACACTCATGACGGGGCCATCAATCAAAACAGGACTAACTGCTGTTAGTTTTGGCCGAGTTGTAAGGTAACTTTGGACTACCTTTTCTGTCAACGGGCCTCCCGCCCCGTGGCGTGGGAAATGTGTGAAAAATTCATTGTCGAGTAGAAACAATCTCATGGTACCTTTGCTGGTGAAATCCACACACCCTGGACGATATGGATGGACGTATGGAACAGATAAAAAACTTGCAATGTCAACAGCATTTAATGCTAAGTAAATTCGAAAAAAAAATCCTATAGGCTACAACCGTAATACAAGCAAAATATAAGACGATAAACCGAGGACATTAATTATTTACGTATAAAATTACACGTTTCATTACTTCTTCCCACTGATCTCACCGCAGGATCCAAATTGCAATCAAACCCTCATCACTTACCGCAGCGATGAGGTCCTGGGGCTACATCAATCACGTCAACTTTAAGCTATAAAGAATATAAAAAATATTCACACACACACATACACCACTGCAGAGTTTTTCCCATTTTCCTTCCCTCCGTCACGCCTTTATCGTCTGTTTTGCAAGCGAACGTAATCCTTCCGGTTGCGCTGTTTTGTATGCTTCGTTTTTGTTTTCCTTGCCGTACATTTTTCATCCACCACACGCACCCGCACCGGCAGAGATTGATTGATGAAATACCACCTGCTGCTGACTGGGTACACTTCCTTAACAACAACACCCAAAAGCTGAATAAACTGTGGTACAAAAATCGAAGTTGAAAGAATGGGGCCGACATAATGATTCATATTAAATATAAATCAATTAACAACCGGCGACCAACTTTTGCTCCCTTGTTGAATGTTCTTTCCATGTTCTAAAACATGATTCACCTCGAACGGCCGTACTTTTGGTACGCTCCTCTGCTCATCAATGCGCGGCCCACGGTGCAGCACACCGCTCGCGCCACGCTACAGGTGCGCGCAGCAACCGTCACACCGGTCGTGCAACATTTCGATGGGAAAATATTTGCCCACACGTCACCGGGCAGGGGCTTTCAGCGTCATTTGTAAAGGTGCTCAACGAACGGCTGGTACAACAAACCGCCCGTGTACCGACGCACACTTGTCGCGTCATCTATTGGTGCGGTGGGAGCTTTTTACAAAACAAGCGTGACGTGACGTACGAATTGGTTGCGTGAGTGAGTGTGAAAAGCAAACTAAACATCGCAGTGAACCTTCCACAGCGAGAGGTACTCTCTCTCTCTGTCGGCACGACACGATTCGTTCGTATCGATTTTATTCTAATTTTATTTAACAAGCACCTCGCGAGCACTCCGCTTCAGTGCCAGCCAAATGGCTCTCTTAGCGTTCACGCACTTCATTGAATAAGGTGAATATGGTACGCGGCGAGCTTTTCAGCCTATTCATCTTCGGAAACATGCCGTTCGTTTGCCATTTTTTGCCAAGCAGTTGGTGCCGTTCAAGGGCTCTTCTATGAAGAATAAGTTTATGTTTTGAATAAACTTTGATATCTGTCTTTTACTATTTTTGGTGGTCATAAGCTCTAATAGAGAAACGTTAAGAAGCGCTGTACATAGAAATACGTACAACCAATTCGAAAGAATAGCAACCTTCTGGGAGCAACGTTATACCAAAATATCGCCAAGAAGTCAACGATTTTTCCCCAAGAAAAGTTCGATCGACAATCGAATCATCATCATCGCTGATTTTACTCCGCAAACATGGAGAACGAACCTTTTTTCCTTGCAGTATCGATTCGATTCCCACTCAAAAAAGGCGACCCCCTACGGAACACCGGCCATTGATTGGGGGACGAGATTTTTTTTTTTTTCGGGGCGAAGGAACCATTGTGAAACCATTTTCCCGTCGTGTTCGTGATGGGTGAAGGAGGAAACAGAAGAAAAAAAAACACAAGAACACGGAAAACTCGTCGTGAAAGTCGTGCATTTGGGCTTTTTCTTCCGGTGTATCGATTTTTTTTTGGCGTTTTTGTCAACTAGTTTTTCAAAGCAGCATGGAGTATTTTTTTTTTTCCTTTAGACGCGGGTGTTGGTGCTGCCTTGCATTTTGATGAAGGTTTTGTTTTAAATATAGGTTAAGAAAGCAAAGCTGATAGGCCACTCAACCTCACGGAAACGACAAGGGGGCACAACAGGGTGCAGAGGTGATTGAATTTGTTAATTAAAATTTCTTGTCCAACGACACGGTGCATGCTGGAGCTAAAAGTTTTAAGGTGACTGAAGAAAGTTCAGATTGAACGGGAGGAAAAATAATATAGAGACGGCGCTGTTCACCGCATTTCAAGAGGTAGTGCTCTTAGCCGGCTTGCTTTTCAACTTTAAAGGCTGAAATGGACAATGTGCTGTATAAACAACTTTTAAGAGGTAAGAAATATATTGAACCTATCTTTTCAAAGCATAAACTTCGCATTCACCAACCTAAAACTCGTTGATATAACTAAAGGAAGAACCGTTTAAAGAACAATTTGTTTCATGAACGACTGATGATGAAGCCTTAGTGGAATATAGTACGAATCTATTATTCCATATAGAACCAAAATTTATTTAATTATAATGAATTATAATGTATTTCATTTACATGGTTTTTTGGATGAAAGAACAACCCTAGCGCCTAAGACAACAAAAGCAACGCATGACATTTCAACGACCATTGAAGACATCACAACTCCCACAGGTAGGCTTAAATGGAAGCACATGATATCACAACGGCAGCGGGCCTTACCACAAAACTCATACGACGGTAGAAGTGAAGTACGATCCGACGAGTATAAACGTGTCCTTGGATGGATTTTCGCAGCCAGACAATGATTTTTGCTAACATTTACTGTATTTTTCTTGAAGTAAAGCATATTTAATTCGATAAATGCAGTAAATATTTCTCCGGATCAAAATAAACAACGTCTGGTTATCAAAATCCTTCCCAACGCGCGTTTATACTGGTCGGTTTTGTCGAGTTTTGTGCTATCAAGTGCTTGCATTGAGTTATGCCTGCTGCGGTTGTGGTGTCTTCTAAGGCCGTTTAAACGTCACGTGCCACGCTTGTTGTGATAGGTGCTGATAGGTATTCATCAATCATACAATTGATTTAGTTAATTTAATAATAAATCCTATATTCTCGTGCATTATAATGATCAGTCTTAATCTATTAAAGCCACAAAATCTAATGCAAAGAACCTTTACGGATAGAAATATGGATAAATACAACCAATGTTGTCCATTGTGCAACATCATGCGGAACACAGCATGACTTTTCGGTGGTGGCAGTTCCATCTGCTCCATCCATTCCAGAACCGGCAAAGAAGTCCTGATAGTTTGCTGTCGCATAAATTGAATTTCGAAATAAGTATAAAACCTGAAATGAAAATGTGTACGACCAAGTTGCTCTGGCTTCAATTCGGGCTCTAGTGCCGCACCAGTACCCGGGGGGCTTTGTTTCTCTGCACTGAGCAAAACCATACATTTCCGGCACCATCACCGGCACACCCATGATGGAATAAAACTATGCACATTTCCTGCTTTTCAACAAACGGTTCCGTTGTTTAGTCCATGTTCGTCGGCAGTGGCATTGGGAAACATCAATGCAACTTCCAGGTATCTCCACCGCACGCTTCGTCACCCGCCGCTGAACCGGCACAGAAAACGGAAAGCACGACCATCCGAAAGTTGCTGCCAACTGTCCTCGATTGAAGTCGTCTTCTTGTTTTACTGCATGCAGGCCGGACGCGGTGGCAGGATAAAGTTTGCCTTGGCATGGGCTCACGGCCATACGGCCACCAGGAGTCACCAGATGTAGGCCGGATTTCACACCCAGCAACAGAGAAGCTTTGACGTTTATGATCCTCATTGTTTCCACTTCATGATTTTGTTCCGGATGTGGCCGTCCTGAACTTCACCGGCTGGTGGTGTGAGCGGACCGTAGCGGCGTGAAATGTGTGATGTAAATTAAATAAAGCTAATAGCGTATGGCAACCACTAAAACGCTGGGCTTGCGCTTGCTCCCGTCTCTCCGGCATGCCACTGTTATGATTTGCGGTTACACACGATGACAAAGACCAGCGTGGAAGAAAAACGGAGCGCACGAAGCGGAGACATTGTTCAAGACACTTGTCCAAAGACGGTTCTTGAGAGCTCTCAGCAGATAGACATTTTACTGATTGACATTGGCAAGACCGCCTCAAGACGAGTGTGTCATTTCGATTATGCAACATTTCCCACAACTATTTAACAGAAGGAATTATCGTGCCAGGTTGGCGGGCGGCACAAAAGCATCAATGTTTTAACCAACATGAGGGTGAGGGTGCCTTGAGTTATCTCCGTTGTCGGAACAAAGCCGAGAACAGCAATCGGTATTAGCACGGTGCACCCACAACTACAAGCAGTACGTGCCTTCACGGACGGTCCACGACGGCCCGGTTGCCCGCAACAGTTCTTGTGGTGCTAGGTAATGGAATCTAATTTCCGCCCACTGTAAAATCCTGTCTTTAGGTGTTGCGTAGGTTGGGAACGCTTAGCCACAACAATGCAATTGAAATTTTACACAAGATTAATGTAAGCGTAGTGTCCTTGAAAAGGCACCACACACGGCAAGGATGTGCTGGCGCAGCGTAGTTTGCTGGCGATCCTTTTGTGAAATGACACAACCGTTAAGCCGACTGGTGGTGATTCTGTTCAGCTTTGAACCGAACTGTGCGATGGGTTTGACCTTCCATCCACAGCCTCAGTCGGTGATGCTGCCGAAGGTGCACCACCGCATACCGCTGGGGAGGAAGAGTTTGTTTGCAGAAGAGTTGACACCGGGTACGGTGTTGTGCGTACAGTAATCATGTTCTTGTCTAACCGATAAATTATTCCTGTTGAACAATGTTGAGGTTTAACCGGGCGCAACGACTCGTGTACTGTTGCGGTGCATTGCACAAACAAGCAAACCGCCAGAACCGTACGTCACACCCGTGCATCATGCACCTGGAAATGATTGGATTTATCAATAAGCCGTGAAATGTTGTGAAACGCCATTTTTTATGTGCTTGCTTGCTTCCCATTTGTCATTTGTAGCGAGCATAAAATAATCACTGCCACCACACAACCATTTATTAAAAAAAAACATGAGCCATAAATTGTGATTCGAACATAGTATGTTAATCTACGATGCATATTGTTTTCGCGTAATTTATGCTTAAATGACCGATGGAAACAGCTCTTTTCGTAAATTCCCTCAGAACCATCAATTCGCATATGCATCAAAGCCCATTTTGCCATCACAAAATGGAGGAAAACTATGCTAAATTCAACGGTCGCACTGTGAAAACTACACTTTTTCTAGGTTATGTTCATAACCCTGGAACCTCCCAAGACGCACAAAGCAAAGAGAATATACGCCTATGAAGTGTAGCCATTTTTTTAAGCACCTAATTTAAGCTTCCGAAAGCAATATTCATCACAGCCAGGAGACTATCATTAGACAACTGCTGCGTTAGAAAATTATGATCTTACGGTTCGGTGCCGTTTTGAACCTTTGCAACCAGCACACGACCGACGATACGGTTACGGGATCGTCCCTCCCTTTCATAGATAAATACCCAATGATACCGTCCCACAATCGGCTATAATTAGTCGGCTCTCTGTTTGTCGGTCGGTCGGACATCTCCGGTTGGTGGCCCCGGGATGGGTGATAGTGGAGGCACTTCTTAATTAGCCTACCGTAATATGAACCCATCTTGGGCTGAATAAAGTAAACCGTCCGGTTTTCCTCTGGCTTGCCACCGGTCACGGATGTGCTAGTGACCGAGTATCAATGTCAACGCGGGAGGCAGGATTAAAGCTCGCACCAGAATCACGAACGCAACCGCAACCATCGCGAACAACGAAAGCCAGCGTATTATGGAAGCACACGGACACCAAGCAAACAGCAACAAAACAAAAAAAGGATATTTAGTGTTTTGTTTTTGCCTAATGCACACGTTTTTGCTTCACCACGTGCCGGGGAAACCCCGAACCGGGGCAGGATTCGCGTCCGGCGAGGTGCAGTAGCGCAACAAGCAAGTCCCCCTCCGTTGATATTAGGATATCAAATTACGTTTAATGCCTTTTATACACACTTTTATTTCGCACCCTTCTGACGCGCGATGGCCCTGGCACCCGCTACGTGTTTTTATAAGATTAGTTGGTGCTGGTTAAAGTTAGCCGAGTAGGACAAACAATTGCCGAGCGTAGGACAAACAATGTTTTGCCAGCACAAGGCAAGCAGCATTACAACATTTTACAATAACTGACCAGCGGTGAGTAATGAGTGCAAAAACACAAATCGTTTTTGTAATCTAACTGCAACGCAGCGCTCATTCATTGAAGTTTCTTCCACCTAAGCTGGCCAATTTCCCGCCCAACATACGAAAGCCTAGTGGATTAACGGATTAGCTAAATTGATCCGAAATTACATCCACTGTCTCGACCTAAGCTGGCCACCCAATTAACATCGTTTTGGGGGGCGCAGAAAGCATTCTCATATCCGGCCTCACCCTGGCATTAACCCTTACAGCAGGACGTACACCCTTTTTTTGCGCTTTGAAAATTGAAGTATTAAATTATTTAATTCCATCGTCATATAATATGCATGAGGACAATTCATTTACCATACTTTTACCAAACATTCGTTACCGTACGATGCTAATGAAAAACCAAACAAAGAGCTTTTTTCTCACTGACGAATACGCATTAAAGTGACCTTCCATTGATTGCACTTCATCTCGGCGTTCGGGGGCACAACATAAGGGTAGCGTTTGCATAGATCATCCGGATGCGGACATGATTTGCACTCTCAAATCCAATCGTCAACCGTCCTGGCCCTTGGCTCTACGGGACAAATAAACCGGAGCCCGAAGCGTCCGGTGAAGCGAAGCGGGTGTGAAATTAAATTTTCATTATTGAACAGAGCACGGGCACACTCCCGCCGGAAGCAAAGCTCCGGTAGCTCAACAGTTGGCCATCCATTATCCGCCCGTTTGCTCTCTTCCGGCCTGTTCTCTCACGCACACTTCAGCGTTCGATATCCCTTTTTTTTTGCATCATCGCAATGAACCTCACCGATAAGACACACCGACAGCGCCGGTGCCAAAGCATCCAAAGCAGGCATCGTTCGGGAAATGTGAAAATTTAATCACCATCAGTACACGGATGCCGGAAAAGTGCCCGGCGTATCGTTCCATGCCGATCGGATGGTACACTGATACTCGTTTTTTACCCATTAGAAGGAAAAGCACAGCAACAACAAAAGCAACAAACAAAAACACAAAATGCCGGAGCGATTGAAGGTTCAGGCTGAGGAATTGTGCCGTGTTGGCATTCTTCCAGTGGGAGCAATTTTGAAACCAACCCACTTAAAGCCGATTACATCATAGTTCATTTTCGAGGCCGGTTATAATATGGCCACCTTTAATTAGCGCGCCACACCGTAAACCATAAGCATTCGTTGACGCAAAAACGTCGGTACATCGGTGCACAATGAGCTTAACATAAATAACATAATCTTCACTCCATAAAACATGCGGTAATACACTGTGAAAGTAAAACAGTAAAAACTCAGCACAACACTCGTCACTACGTGATAAAAAGCTCTTCTCTGTGTCTCTTCCATTACGTTACGTTAGCGAATGGCAAAACTTTTAACTACTGAAAAAAGCCCCCCACACACGCACACACACATAGATTGAGTGTTGGGTTGAGATTTTTTCTTTTCATTGAAATTCCATTACAGTTTTTCTTTCACCTTAACCGCGCCAGCCGCGTGTACGGAGCCTTAACGAGCTGGTGGAAAAAAAAACTTTCCCCAGCTCAAAGCTCGTGCCGGAAATGGATGGAAGATGTGATATGGGTGAGCTTTCTACGAAACGAGCCGGCGGCTCTCGAAGAAACCTGCCAGCACATAGAATGCTGAATGCGAAACGATGCTAAAGTTCGCCTGCCATTCGCTAACCTCATCCATTCACACATCTTCTCTACGCAACGGGCACCATACAAACGCTTACCCACTTGACGGTAGATGAAATGGCGTAAGGAGTTGAACCCTCAACAAAAAAAAAACCCCACCCCATCATGCAGAAAAGGAAGCGTGTGAGTGGATATGGCCGACACCGTCGTTGCAGCCGGGAAAAATACCACCTACAGTGGTTCCATCGGGGCAAACCGTTTGCTTAGCTTAGATGAAGTTCCTGCCGAAGCAAATACCAAGTTGCATAAAGAAATGGAATAAAAACGAGTCTTAAAATCACCATAATATTCACCGACAACACACACACCGCATGCATGCGATGGGAAAGTTTCACTCGTTCGTGAATCGTAAAACAGTGCAAATCATTTCCTACGGCGCGCGTGTATCCTGGTCACGGCACCAGGCCGGCTCTTTATCGTTCTCCACCTTTTTTCTTTTTGGTTTCTGCCTCCTTTTCACGTCGACAGAAAAGAGGAAACTTTTCTTCATAAGAGCAAACTTTGCTTAACACAATGCATTTTCCCCCCCATTTCTGCTGCCACCGGTACGCACCCCTGCCATGAAGCTTTACCTGCTGCGTTAGTGGGAATAATGAACAGCGCGCGCGTCTGTTTGCACGAGATCACTAGCTTCGCTATGCAACCTGACAGCGCGCATCAACGAATGCACCTACCTCAGCTTAATGCGGGCGTGTGTTACCATCCGGTAGTTACTGGATAGGGAACTTCGTTAATTGAATAAGGGTAGTTGCATCTTAGGAGGAAAACCCTCCCCTGCGGGTTCCCGTTACAGCTAGGGTTTGATTGTAGCTGATTATGTTTGCCATAGAATGGAAGCACTCCCGTCTACTATCGTTACATCTTGCACCGGTGGAATAGCTAATAGGATGTGAAAACCGTGACAGGGAACGCAGCAATAGCGCACGGCTTTTGCAACGAGATCTGCGCTCTCGCACGGGTGTATTAGTACGCCGCCTCCATGATGGAGGCGCCCCACGTGCGTACAAAAGAGCAAAACGCTCGACGATGCTAGATACCGGTGGCATTAGCGTCGTGGTGTGTAATTTGATTTATGGTTTCAATTAAGTGATATCGGAAGGATTAGACATTTATCGCTCAGAATAGGGGGCGCTGCTACAACCGGGTACGACCTTCCGGTAAAGATGGCGCTCGAAATTAATTATGAGGTTCGGATGCTGAGCTTAGGGCGCTGGCAGAAAGCATTACATGATGTCGCAGGGTTTCTTTGTCGGCGCAGCACAAAACCTCCCCAAGAAAGCGGTTTATCTGTTGTATTTAATTTCAAGATAATTTCGAAGTTGCTCCAAGAGGCTTTCAACTGCTAATTAGAGTTCGATTCGACTTTTCAATCTACAAATATTTTCCACACAAAAAAACTCCACCCAACGCCTTTCTTTGGATGGTACAACAGCTGCCGCTCATTTACTCAATTTCCGATCAAAATCGAGTCGTTGGAAGGAAATTTGTTCCGGAACGCACGTGCACACGCTGACTAGATGCGCAAAAAGTCGTTTTTGATTAAAAAAAAACCTTACTTCCTTTTACGCTAAATTCAATTACAACGACACTGGACTACCGGTGGAACATTACGGAGACCGTTCGTTTCATCTGGCACTCAAACACAATAAAAGCCAAATGAAATCCATCAAAACCGGCACGCGCAAATGGCGACAGGTCACCGTGCGGGCCGAGTGCCGGAATGATGCGGCACAAGCAAAACACAGGCAGCGATTACCAGACAAGGCTTTGATCTGTCGCCGCCGCGTGTCACTACTGCGGGGGAAAATTGAAGCAAAAGCTGCCAGCTATCGGGAAATTGAACGTGGTCGCCCGTGACGCGCAGGAAGGAAGGCAAGCAAAACACTCCATTTGAAGGTAAAAGACATTAGCCGCGCGATATCGGGCCGTAAATAGTGGACGTTCGAAAATTGCGCTCCTTCATT
Organism: Anopheles marshallii; assembly: GCF_943734725.1. Lineage (NCBI taxonomy): Eukaryota > Metazoa > Arthropoda > Insecta > Diptera > Culicidae > Anopheles > Anopheles marshallii. The sequence continues at coordinate 63,528,762 of NC_071327.1, forward strand.
ACGTCAAAGTCAACAGGCACAGGCACAGGTGGTGCCGCGTGGTGGAAAACTTTTAACCCACTTACCTTGAAGCCTTTGTACCATTCCTTGATTGTGGACTCATCGTATCGGGTGTGCGATTTGAGAAAGTCCATGTCCTCCTTGGACAGGCGGTCTTTACTACCTAAGCAGCCCATGTCCTGCGGAAAGGAAACGACACAAAGAAAACAAACCAAAACCAGTCAATAAAGTGAGTTCCATTTAGAAAAGCTTTTGCACGATCAAAACAAGATCAACGAAACAATCATGAGAATATTTGCACGTAGAAGCTTGAAGTAAGCAATAATTTATGGGTAATTTTCAAAGTTAAACCAAATACCGAAGCCATTTTACATCAATCAAGAGATCTAAAATTTAAAATATAAAACTACATAATTGAAGCAACTTTAAATAAAGTACTAAAAAAAATATCAATAAGTTCAATTTCAATGACTCCAATTATGCACGTTCTATAACTTATCGTTAGACAGTGAAATTCTGCAATTGAATTTCTCCACTGCTCAATTTATTTTTGCCAAATAAAACAACATCCACAAAGCGTTTAGCCGGAAGCGCATACCAAGAAATCATGCAATCATGCCGAACGAACTCCAACACAAAACAGGGCAAAGAAAAGCATCCTTCAAACAACGGTGGAGAAGTCCCTTCCATTCTCCACCAAACAGACGAATCCATGCGCAAATGCGTTTGTTTTTTTCCCCACCTTCACGCAAAGCAACGTATCATCGTCCTCGCGTGTGAACGGATTAGGGTACGGATCGCCAACCGTCGGATCGGCCACCGTTCCACCGACAAGGACGACCAGGCACACACACTGCACTAGCGTATGCGGGCGTCTCCACGATCGTCCACGAGCTGCGCGGAGTGCGTCGTGCGTGTACGCGACTTGCGCGAAAAACATTAAGCCCGAGGTTGTGGTGCGTGTGCGTGATGTGATGTTTTGGTGATGGTGTACAGGCACGGCACGCAGCTACTGCTTGGTCGATCTTGTGGCTTTGTTTATTGCGAGGCGTGAAAAGGGAACTGTTTAACGGTGTGTGCGTGTGTGAGGCAGTGTGTGTGGGTGCGAGTGCGCTAAGCGAAACCAAAAATCATCTCACTGCAAGTGGACAAGAAAGATAGAAAGACGAAAGAGAAGGAGAAGAAGAAATATGGCGTGAAAGTGAAATGAAAATATGTAACGTGATAAGGTAGGACAGTTCCACAGGACAGTGGTTAATGGTAGTTAAAAATTAAAAATACAGATGGTAAAGTAACGATTTTAATAACTTTATATTTTCAACTAAATAAGAGACTTATCGCTCGTCGTTGCTCTTAAATCATTGTATCACCTACGAAGAAAACCAACCTTTAAAAAAACCTCAAATTCAGAAACGAGAAGTATTAATTTGAGTAGATTTGTTTTCGCCCTCTTAGATTGTCACCGGGGTCTTACACATCCAAACCAATTGGACCAATCCACATGAAGTCTACCAAACATAAGCACGACTTTTTCGAAGACGAATAGTCAACCCAGGTATTTGTCCGTCAAGAACCGAATTGATTTCCTTCTACTGTCAACGAAGCGCAACAATATAATGGCTACGGTTCTTGCCGATACTGATCCGATTCTGGTGGGTGGATTTTTTTTTATATGACCGCTCCTGGGAAAAAAAGGTATGCGACGAAAGGAAGCAGAAAACCCATCAAGTTAGAACAACGACGCTACGGTGGATTTTCCGTACTCTTCCGTATCTAAACCGATTACGCTCGAAGTATGCTTTACTGTGCTCTCGCATCTATTTCGATCAACAAACCTCAATGGTAAGTGTGAGAAACAGACGTAAAATGCTTCTTATTTGAAGAAAATTCGTACACCGTCGCTTGCAGCCTTTAGCAGCTTCGGTGGCGTGAAATACACAGCGCGACAGATTGTCGCGCAGGAAGCACAAGATTTTGAACAATACATGAAGCTCATTTGCAATATCCGCAAAAAACGATAAAACACCCAATGGATGGTAATCTCATCACGCCCGGTTGTTGGCTTTTTTTTTTTGTTATATTCAGAACCAAATCGTATCAATGTCCCCAGCTGTATCAAGCAGCTACGTATTGGTTGCAGTCGCATAAAAATTCTATTTTTAGATCTATTTGTTCAACTGAAGATGTTTATTTGTGGACGGTTTGTTGCGGCTCTGGTAGAGAATGACAGTGTGGCGTATTCTTCTAGCGAGAAGTAGTGCGAAGTTATCAGACGATAGCGAAAGAAGTATCAGAAAAGAAGAACGCTGAGGAGCCTGTTTAGTAGTTTTTTCCCCCATCCAAAGAATGGCCTGGCCGTATCGACTTATTTTACCACGTAGCCGGTTAGTCAGTCCTTGCTACAGGCGGTCCGGACATCCTTGGTACGGATGGGAGATTTTGATCTGGTCCGTTGAAAGAAATTACTAAAATTGTGAGTTTATAACGATTTTTGTGGTACTCTTAAACAGTAGACACAATGACACCAAACAAGAGATAAAAATAAACTATCCACACTCACTATCGATTCACACGTAGATGCATTCGATCGCTCACAGCAATTAGCGTTGCATCATCGAGTGAACATCCCGAACATCCGGTCGGCTACACACTTCAACGGTGGTTTCGGGTTTTCGGTTTCGATATGCAACTAATAATCTCTGCGTTGACTAAATGAATTCATTTTCCCCACCGTGCTGCACCGCTTGGGTGGAGCAGCTTTTAGTGGATTAAATGAATGACCAACAGCAAACGGTCAGGCACACATGCACAATATTTAAATTTAAATGGAGAAAAAAATGAGGTTGAAAATCACCATCCGCATCCGCATGTTAGTGCAGTTTGCACACGTAAAAATGACAATCTAGCAGGATTAATACAAAATGCTCCAACCCGACATGGCGTATAAAATTTGCATTGGCAGCAAAACTGTCACGCGGTGCTAAAATCGTTCGAAATCACTCGACCTGGCCAACAAAGCTACTGGTGGTGAAACTTCTAGTCTAGCATTGCAACGAAATCTACCTATCTAAAGCTCTAATCACCGTCACCAGTCGCCGGTGTCTCCAATCGCAGACCAAACAACAGTTCAGTTCCAAATGGAATATGTTTTGAATGGTAAATCGAAACGAACCCCAACAAGCACCGAACACTTCGACGGAATCCACCCGAACCGCTTGCTCTAACCGCGCTAACTACTTGACCGGCAGTGTGGTTTCCCAATAGTCAATCGACCGCTGACGGAAGGACAATAACCACCGAAAGCACCGGACGCCCAGCCCTGGTTAGGGAACTGTTGCAAAATTGAAAAACGATTTCCCGTCAATCCTGCTCCGCACACAGCCCCGACAGACTACACACACACACACTCGGCAATCAGCAGCGGAGAACCCAAAATGGACCCCCATTCATTCCCTTCGTCGCTCGCACACAGCAGGATAATCGTTGGTACGAACGAATAGCGTGGCCCAACTGAACCGTTCGGTCAGCCCATTTGGGATTTTCGTAACGTATGCGCGTGGGCGCAATCGCACACGCACACGAAGCATTTCCAATTTGCATTCGAGCGCCGGGTGTCTACCGGGTGGAGGTAGACTGTTGTACTACCGGTGGGATTAAATGCACCGCACGGCCCGTTTTTACAAAACCACTCCAGCAGGTCCACTCCAGTGCGGACGAGTTAGAACGTGGCTGAGGGAAAGGAAACTGTCGGTTCGGTGGTGCCGCACGTACTTTTTCATTTATCAATCCATCCGGTAAGAATCAGCAGTTTGATGAACCCGATGGAACAGCGCAGTACGTTGTTCGATTTGCTGATGTAGATAAAAATTCAATTTACTCTCATCAATAAGCAACACTAAAATGAACATCAAACCCCGTAACCTGGGCCCCAAATAGGGGATTCGTTTTGCAATAAAAGCACTATTGCGCTGTGAATGCAAGCAATCAGAGGAAGATTGAACGGGACGCTAGCGTTAGAACACTACCGGATGAAGCTGACATAATAATAATAAACCCATCACGATATGAAGGCTTCCGGCTGCACGCACTAATTATAAGAACGACTAGGCGCCTCCATTTATTTTATAATTATGTGTTATTGTAATTAATCTCGCTATTGTTGTTGCGTATCATTAAACGTTTTTAAGCGATACGAAAAGGCACTTATTATTGGTGTAGTTATGCAAATTAATCTCTACTTATTGGCATGATTTTATGACACTCATTCTGAAACGAACCAGGCGTCTCCATTTTTATTACCACGAAGTACATTTCTCTCGTTCATAAATCTCACATTCCAATACGATAAAACCGAGTTAACGGAGATACATTTTAATTTCATCGCGTTTGAGTCAGCACAATCGAGTGGCCATAATACAAAAGCTTCAGCCCCGGACAGAAACGCCCTCCAACCGAGAAACAACAGCAAAAAAAAAATACACAAGGGTTAATTGAAAATGAAATTAAGCAACTCTGCTTACCCAAGCTCATCGACCACACTCAAAGCTTGTTTCCTAAATGAAGCAACAAAAAAGGGCAGCACGATGGGAGAAATTCTTCCCCATTCACGAAACTCCGTGTTAAACGTTTTCCAATTTGCTGCGGGTGGTTTGAAGATTTTATTTTTATTTTTACAACGAAAACCCGAGCGGTGAGCACAAATTGTTCCCGCACGAGGTGATTAATGTACGTGAAGCCGCCGTAATAAAGAAGCATAACGTTCATCTACTTCCCATTGTCCTAAACGCTGGACAAAGTTATTCTTTTTCATGCTGAATTGTACAACGGGTGAACTTTTCCAATTTGGGAGAATAAGCATGACGAGTGAGAATGGTGCGATATTTAAATAACCAACCGTACTTAATTTCATTTGCATTGAGCGGTGTTTGCTGTTTAACAACCAAAGTTCCCAAATGTACGAGGAGATTTTAAATGTTACTATTACTAAGCGAGAGTTTTCATATGTGCCTTCAACTTTCCCCCCCCGTTCAATGTTAAATACGTAAGGCGAAGTACCACATCATTAGCATAGTGAATAAATAATCCATGCAAATTTCCTTCACAAAACGGCCACACATCCATCTTGATTATCGTACACTCCCTGGAGAGAGCGAGCGAAAGTCGGGATCCGAAGAGCAATTTGTTGTTGCCGTGACAGATAATATTCTCATTCACCAGCATCCACCACCACCCCATTTTGCTGCTACCACAGGTTTATCCAAACAATTTTCACCATTTGCAATGAGTGGCCCTGGTTCAATCACGTCAGGACGTCGAAAGTAATCCTTTCCCTCGGTCGTCGGGGAAGTCTCGAGGGAAATGGTCATCTTTGCACCAACGCCAACCAGTCACCTTGGATGACCCCCGCAAGCTCCCAATGGAATATGTAAAGCTTGGGCACGATTCGAGTTCCATGGTTTAAGGCAAACGGCAAAACCCGAAACATAAATAACCAAAGCCAATGGAGCGTCCCAATAAAGTGAGTATTGCTGTGGTTTCTCTTGGTATATGGGTAAGACAAAACACCCAACGTGCGAGAGGTCGAGGCTCTCCGAGGCATATGCGGGAAAACCGCCCTACCGAACTGAATGTGTCGGTCGGTTCGCAACGGTGCCAGTGGTTTCGGTGGTCGGGCTCGGGTTTATGGTTCCCTCATAAGAGATGCTTCTCTATTTTTACTTCCTTCCTTCCTTGTTTTGGTACATTGCCCAGTGCACCGGGGGGAAAAGTGTCAATGATTGTACGTGAGCTGAAATAAACATGTTGCACGGAACCAGCTTTTGACTAACGTTCGCCGTCCCCATGACGATATTGACCAGAAGGACCCATCCAATGATGCTACCTTTCGGTGTGGTTCTTTTAGTTCCGACTCAAGCAGATAAGCAGCGAGATTAAAACATTACCCCAAAAAAAACGAAGGCTTCACACTGTCCAAAGGGGGTAAAGGGCAATGGACATTTGGACGTGAATTAGACTCGTGACTGTTATTGACTGACTATTAATAGAACAAAGCATAAGACGTATTGGTAGCGAATTTCGTGACATTTAATTCTAAACATAGAATTTCTATTAGTATATCAATTTCCAATCGAAGTAACCTTTTTGTTGTAGTGGCAATTTCATCTGATGTTCCATTTCTCCACACCAATAACAAAAATGATATCCTATGTCTATTCCAGAAAACGCATTTCATACTTGAAAGGGACCATCTTATCTTACCAACAGAAAACAACACAATGTAACAGGTGTAGAAGTGGATCAAATAATTTATACCAAACGATACCCGGGCAATTTTTGCGGCAGCATTGACATGGGTTTATCCCACCGGTGCGTACAGGTAGGTACCTTTTTCCATATCCCTTCCCGGCCTTTCCCATGCTTTGCCTCGCATGGAAATGGAGTTTTTGTACCGAGCGACAGAAAAACTCTCGAATCTATTTGCAAAAAGGGAGAGCTTATTTACATACATCGTTTTCTTTTTTTGTTTCACTAAACAAGAGACCCGATGAAACCATTACCGATGCTTTGGGCTTTTTTTTGTGGCAATAAAGTACAGCAAAATGCGTTGAGTTAGCAACATTATCTAGATAATGAAATTAAGCCACCTTTAAGCGGCAACAACGATGCGTGGTTTAGAGGCTTTGATCTAACGCAAAGTGAATTATTGTACATTAAATGATTGCAATTCTCTCTTTTTAATTTTTTATTTATCGATTAGTTACTTCCCCCCATTTACTATACATTCATGATCATAGTACCAAAGTACCATATTCTAGTAAGGCATGAAAATGGCCCTATGCTTACTATTGTTGCCGGATAACATCATATTATCGTTTATCGAATTCCAAACGACACCTTTTCCGATCACAATCACAAATTACTTTCTAATATTGTTACAGTTGCTGGGCAGAATGCCATGGAAAACATTTTCCCACGGCAGCCACCGGCAGACGGGATCCCAACTATAACCTCGTTCAGAGCGTTCGAGTGAATCCAGTCTGTTACGAGGTGAAAAGAAAATGTGCTGATAACTATCTCGCCCAAAAAAAAAGCAGACTTCGAGAGAGAGCCATTTAAAAAAAACGCTACCGTACTTTGAAGCAAATCCGTTGCATCCGTTTTGGGGAACATCTAGTCGCAACGTGTTCGGCGCATTGCATCTGGCAAACATCGATCGGCGGTTGGATTCAATTTGAAGCAATTTGGCGAAGAGTTTCATGGTGCATGAAAAAAGCAAACATTTTTCTCGAATTGACTCCAACCATAACCAGACCCCGGACCCGCCCGGACCGTTCGAAGGGTCCACACGGGTTTTGTGTATCGTTCGTATACGTTTCCGTCCAGGTTACGTACAATTGTAAGGATATCATCAAACCATCGTAGCAGCCCAGTACTACACGATAGCAAGCACGAAGCAGGTGAACTTATTTTTTTTCATCGCTAGCTCTATCTAGTTTGCATACAACTGTCTCTCTTTCGCTATGCATTTTTACTCTTCTGCTCCATTTCCTTCGGTTAAATGGGCGAATGTTTTCACGACTATACGTTTGCTGCGGGGGAAAGAAATGGGCCAAAAAGGGGAGAAACCATTTTTTTGCACGATTATTTTTATTTATTTATTTTTTTTACATCACAGCGCATCTGTTTATGCTTTACCCATTTTCCAATAACGTTAGCAAACATGCCGCCACATAGAACACAGCGCTGTGTGCGGTTGTTTGGCAAGCGAAAGGTCAAACAAATAGAACCGACCATAAACAGGTTCGTTACATCTTTGGAATAAAACAAAAATGAAGCTAAAATGCTGAAACGGAGCGAAGAATTAAAGGTCAAATGTACAACACGTTTGACATCGTTATCATGTCAAGTCTTGCATGGAATAATTGGAATCGATACAGTCGATTGTGCTAGTGATTGAATTGTAATATGGTGTAAGGAAATAAACAATATTTACTTTACATTTAGCATCGGAGTATAACACTGATTTCTATACCTCCAATATCGAACAACTTTTTAATTGAATTTTAAACTTTGCAAAACGAATTTTCCTCCCGGCGATGAGAACGTAAACACAAAACCACTAATTGTCCAACTTTCACCGTTCCTCTCGCAGTACCGTTTACATTTTCGATAATTCAACGACCGGTCTCGTTCGCGCGATCCTCAACCGCTCGAACGACAAACAACTCATCTTCATTGCTCGCGTGGCGGTTGTGGTCATTTACAGCGCCATTGCATCGGCATCAAACCGTCCGCAAATGAAACCGAACACCCTGAAGGTACACAACACCGTCTTTGAGACGGTTTCTTTGAGAAATGGTAACTTCTCGAAGCACTTTGTAGCGTATTCTTGCTGTTTTAATGGCTGCAACGATGCTGATGATGGATCGACAACCGTTCATCATCACACCCTTGGCTGCTGCGAAAACACTTTGGCACGGAGCCAATTCCAGCAACAGCAAGTGTTTGAAAAGCCACATTTTACACTGCGCGTTTGATAGTTTGTATTTGTTGTTCCAATCAAGCACCACTCAAATGCCATACCTCATCGAGATGTTGCTATGAATATGAAAAGTTGAATGTAAAATTTGCATTGAAATAATACCCAGCGAACCCTCTCTGTCTCAAACCCTAAATTAAATCCTCATCTTGTTATCATGGCGAGCAAAACTCTTCATTTCAGTTATGCGGATTGCATACTTTTTGGCGAGCTGAGCGCCTGAATTTATGGCGCATGTACGACATATTTATCATTTTAACAACGTGCTTGTCGGTTTTCCGCAAGTCTGCGGAAAATAAACACATTCCGCTGCACAAACAAACACCAAACATCAAATCTCCAGGTTCAAACTTTGAAAGCGATGCTTTCAACCGCTCAATGTTTACCGTTTTACATGGATTCGGATCTTTTGAAACAGTACTTCGTCGCAAACAGCCACTTCAAACGAGCAGTAACCTCATTGCTCTAAGCATAAGTAATTTGCCAGCTGTCTGCTTGTTCGCAGTAAAGATGGCGCGGTTTGTGGTTGCAACTTGCATCTTGGAGCTGGATGGTGGTTTAAAGTACACACAATAAGCAAAAGCTTGACAAACAATCTTTCCAAAGAGACACTGTTGGAGTCACATTCATCCTTCGAAAAAAAAAGAATGTATAAAGCGTTACTAACCAGTAACGCAATAACCATTTCATGAGAAACATTAAGCTAACTTAGCTTTCTACAACTTCCGGTAAGATAATTACAGTGCCGTTTATTCGGAACAACGAGCCTGTAAATATACCCTGGGCTCAGCATAATTTTGCCAAATGACACCGGAAAGTCAGTAAAACATTACAACTTTCGGACTACCATCCGAGCTAATTAGGAGCACGAAAGAGCGGTGAACGAGCACCGGAGCTGCCGGTTATAAGCGCTGAACCATCGTCGGGTACACACTTATAGAAACCGGCACTAAGGTTCGTTTTCATTTCCTTACGTTTCGTGTTGTTACGTTTAAATGTTTTCCTTGCCCAGTACGGCGACCATTCATTCTGTAAGTGCTACCGCTGCAAGTCGGACTACTCTAGCTGCGATGATGACATGAAGTATGTTCCAGGTGCAAAAGAACTACACCATTAATCGTGTGGTGCAACTACCAGACGCCATTTAAAATTAATTATCTACCATAGCCCAGCCAGCTTTCCGACCAGCGCGCCCAACCAGCATACAGGACCATCGATAACAAGCTCAAGGTGTGCTTTAGATGGAAACTAAAGCACACAACAACAACGAAAAAACTAAAACAGAGTGTCCCACACTGGTTGATGATGCCATAAACACTCACACAAGGGGGGTTTAGAAACTGCTCCAGGCGAGAGCTTATTTACAGGTCGTGTGCGCTGATGACGGGACGCGCTAGAAAACGGAGCCTGGTCGTACCAGGGCGCGCACACAACATCGGGGTCTTGATGTGGGTTATGGGTTTCGGGCACACAAACACAATTCCTTTCACTGGCGTGTGTCCCCTAAATAGGCCCCGCTCATCGTGTCAAACAACTCAGAAACAACTTTATTCCGCACGGATCGCTAGAACGCATGCTTTACCCTGCCACGAGGTATCTCCGTTGCAAACACCCGACAGAGAAAAAAATGAAACATCTCCATCGTACTCGGCCAGACCAGCTGCCGACAGGTGGAAGTTAATTTCGAAAGTTCGTACTTCGCACCTTTCGCTTGACGTTGCCTGTTGCTCGCACGGAGGGGGGGGGTCCGAGGTTCGGGTAGCCCAAGCGGCGATCGGCAGAACGTATGCAGTTTAACACGATGTCATAACATCAGCTATAATCGACAGCAGAATTTATCGATTTTTGGAACGAGAAGTAGGTGGAAAAAACTTTTTTCATCCCGGAGGTGCTTGTGGTGTATCGTGTCGGGATGGGATTATCCTTATCATTGGATGGAACAAGTCAGAAGAGCAATCGTGTCGGTTGCTGATGCAAAAATATTTAAATTAACAAGGGAAATTCAACATTTTGGCAGACCAAGCAAGCATAAATAAGCAAGAAAAAATACAGTCTTTGAAATTGAAAATATAATGACTATTTTTAACAAAAAAGGGGTGAAAATTTTATACATAAAAGTACACACACAAAAAAGCTGTTCTTAACCTCCAAACTCTTTTGAAGGAAGGATAAACTTTTCTATCGCTGCTTCAAACAAACAAAGCAGAAAAAGGTCCTTTTGCCAGACATGGCGGGTTTTAATCCCCCGAGAGTCGGTGCAGAGTAATTGAATCAGGACCGTTTAATGCCGCAAATCCCACCAAACGTGCAGGAAGGATCGCCATCACCGCGCTCTTCGCAAGCTCCGTCCTTCAGCCCCCGATGCCGGAAAGTCCCAAAATCTTCTTTGTTCACGCGTCCAACGCTCAGTTTTGTTTGCGCAAATCGCTCGCTTGTCAAGTGATTCATTATACCGCTTCAAAATGTGAAACATACTTGACAGTAGGGAGCGACGGTGGAACGTATTTAAATTTCAGATTTCAGCTTTGTTTTACATTGCCAGGATATTCCAGCGAAACATATACGCGCTCCCCACTAAAAACAGTAGGAATTTGACGCAAAAACCTCAGGGATGATGGAAACAATTACAACAGGTTCTCAAGGATACTGTTACGAATATGCATTGTCCTCATTGTTAATTATTTCAATCATTTCTTTTTCTTGCACGACTATAGCTCATTATTTAAAAGGACTTTAGGATGTGAACCCAACTAGGCTGTAAAAACTTTTCAAACGAAACCACGACGTAACGCAACGGAACGGAAAGATAATGTTTAAAAAAACGGAAAATATTCACACAACTTTCAGCTGCACAAAAACTTACGCGACAAACGAAGGCGAACCTCGGATAATTCCCTTCAAGGCGGCCGCTTGCCATTCGTTACACAGTGAGAAAAAGTTGTTAATTACATAACAACAGCAATAACACTGTGCAAGTTTACCAAAAAACAAAACAGAACACCACACAACACGCACCACTTGGGTTGCGGGACACCGGGGAAGGTTGTATTGAGGAGAAAGAGCTATTTTTTTTTATTCTATTAAGCGAATGAAAACAAATTATACTAATGAGTTTTTTTGTTTGCTGTTGCTTTGGGATTTTATTATAGAATGTGCCGGAAGGGATTGGTACGTGTGATTAGCAAAAGAAAAGAAAACATTCTGCACCTTGCACAGGTGCAAACCGACAGGACAGAGGGCTTTCTTCAAGGATGAAACATTAATTATAGTAATAAAAAAGTTAAAGAAGCATGTACAGGCATTCAGGACAATTTTAGCAACAATTTCCATCAAATCTTATACACATTTAAAAAAACACCGTCAAAATTACCGATTTGTTGTGTTTTCCGGTGGAAATAGAAAAGCGGCTAGCTTCTAAAAAAAACCCACTTCAAATGTGGCACTGTATTACACACGCACACACACGCACACAGGACAGACACTGCTCTACCTACGAGAATGATCAAAGTATGCCACAACTGTCACTTTCCGCCCAATCAACAGACTAATCTTCGCATACACTGATTCACTTGTCAAAATGTGCTGTAAATAAAGTAAAGTACCCACGTTTGATTATAATGGTTTTTTTTTTTTTTTTTAATTATTTATAAACACGGAGAAATATTGATTATGATTGCCACAGCATCACTGTCTCCGTTTGCGATCGTTAGTCACCTTTGGGAAATTTGTCTCCTTTTTCTTGAATTTTCCCTTTCCAGTTAATATTTATCTTTTTTTTCACGGTATGTTTGCTTCTAAAATTTATGTTTGCACCTCGTAAAACTGTGTTTTTTTTTTGTTCTATTCGGTCACCGTACACAATTTATTATATCACACCGAACGCGACACATAACTGAAACCATTTTGGCTGAGTAACAATAAAAATTCAAACACACACACACACACAAAACCGCAAAAAACAGGAAACGGAAGAGACATAATTTAGAAAATGAAATGAAAGGAACAAAAAAAACCATTAAAAAAATGTTCTGCAGTTTGGGAAATTGTTTCGGTTTTCTCTGTCCCACTTGTACGGCCATCGAGTCTACCGGTCGGAACCTACACACTGCGTGTAACACGAGCCCGCTGCGCTGGCCACATTCCATTGGGAGTGACCCAATAGTGAACAACAAAAAAATAATAACACCCTGTCCCATCGAACAAAACGCGTCGCCGATACGGCGACGAAAATAGATTAAAACGCTTTACGCTTTTCCGCTTCATGCATTGCCCGCATGGTTTCTGGGCGAAGAAAGCTTCCTCCAAACCCCCATTAGCTGATCACCGGGTCACCACCCTGCCGGTTAGCGTTAGCGGGACCGAGCCGGGACATGAACTTTATGAACTTTGGCTGGACTCTTGGCAAAGTCCTCACGATCGTGACCTCACACAGCCGAGTCGGCGGCACCGGGAAACGAAGGAAAAGCCACTTTCCACCTTGCAATCCACAACGCCAGGCACGTTCGCGCTCCGAATCATGCTTCCGATTTACCGTCGCTACACTGTTCCATTTTTGTTCGAGTTTCGGGCCGTACAAAGCCGAGGAACGAAATATTTATCCGCAGAGCACATAGCACACAGCACACAGAACGGAGAGCAATCCTGCAACGAGATTCTTTCTAGCATCGCTTCATCCCTTCTTCGTGCCGGGGCAGCCACAACAAAAACCGAACTCTGCTTATGTTTGTGGCATCGGTAACATTTCGATAGGAACGGGCAATAAACCTGCAGAGGGGGAGGGGGGTGCAACACACAACAAACGGCGTATAGATGGTTGGCTTTTCCAGCTTTTCCCGTGCCGTCATATTCCGCAACAGTTCCCTGCCAACCCGGGGTCGAACTGGCCGTGACAGGGTGGGACAAATTGAATTTCGCAAGACGCAGCAGATAACGATTGTCGATTAAGCAGGCTACACACTGTTGGCGCTGGATGAACTATCGGTACCAAGGGAGCCGTAGGCTACCGGCGAAGCCCTTCTAGCATTAGCTCGATTATATTGAGCTTCTGCGGACGGATTGAGTTAGCGGAGTAGCAAACCGCAACACACAAAAAAAACAGACCAAGCCTTTTTTTCCATCCCAACAATGTCTCCGAATGCTTCCGAATGCGATAAGAAACGAATCCTTTCACTGACAGTTGTAGGTTAAATTTTTGAGGGAGCGAGACAGAGAGAGAGCGGGTTTGAGCTGTGGACAAAAGGTTGCGAACGTGCCGTATTGTGGTTGGGGCGATTATAAAAGCGTGCCCTGTGCGAACTTTTCCAACCCATTCCCCACAACCGATGTGGCGCCATTTTAAACGATTAACTTGAATTGTTTTCGGTTGCTTAGAAAACGGCTATAATGGAGGATTGTGCTGAAAGGATTACTGCCTTCTGCCGTACACAACAAGCAACCATAACAGACGTGAAGACTTTGAAGGGCGAAATGAATTAAAAGTATTTCTTTTTCCACCCATTCTCGTCTTCCAACGGCTAAACGAGACGAAATCCGAGCGATACCCGAGAAGATGTTTTTTTTTTTTGGATAAATCACACGAACTACCTACAGTACCTTGAGGTGTTTCATGGACTAGCGGACGTATATTATGCAACCACCCAATATGCCTGTTCTTTATCGCCATCGAAAGGAATTCTCTGACATGAAAGAATGTGTGTCCAGAATGCACCGAATGGAAGGAACCACCCATCAAACGAGGGTACGAAAAACGCCAGCCATGAATTGAAACGTGCGCCCATCCATGCGGGGCGACCCTTCACAAGGGGGTTGTGCTGGTGCTTTGCCCTCGGTTGCAATAAATCGTTCCACTGTAGACGTGGTTCAGGTCTTACGCTAACTTTCGCTGACTACCAGGGCAAAACACATACACACATCCACCAAAGGGAAGAAACGAACCACCATTAGCGGCACAGCACAATGTGTCAACCCGTGTGAGAGTGCTTTGGACGGTTGACTACGAGCCTGTCCCGGGGTGTATGCAAATAATGGGAGAAACACTTCACCACCGACTTGCCACAGCAGCGGGTTCTCGCCCACTTTAGAAGGACACGGTGATGGACCAGACGACTTTCATCATCATTCTTCGACGACACGACACCTTATGTGTGTTTCGGCACGTGCGAATGGGGGACCACCGCCATCTTGTCACGCCGGGGTCACTACCAACTCTTGCCACTAAATAAAAAAGAGTGTCCCATGAAACCAGCGTATGGACACCTGCAAATGGGTAAGCTTTCCTTTCCAGCGCAAACTGCTCGGCGTCTGGGCGCTAGCACCAAAGAATGCTGACGAAGCATTAATGCAAATTTCTGATCGTACTTCCTTCGCACCGGGGTGGGACACACACACACACACTTCTTGCAAAACAACCCACAAAGTGCCTGATGTCTGCCTGATTGTGCCGCGAAGGAATGCTTTCCATTCGTTGCCGGGATTTAATTTCATCTCGCGCCATTCCACCCGAGCCGCAAACTTTACCCCCCACCCCCTTCCCCGTGCGCATATTCCTTGGACCAGGGACGCCGGGATAATATCAGATCAGGAAGCGCGGCAGGCGTGAAGATATCCCCACCGGGCACAGAAAGTCGAAATCGGAATAATGTGTACTGCTGCGAGACATTTGTCACCGGCAACACGGAACAATACACAACCCATGCCGATTGGTTGCTTCGTGCCGCGCCCGAACCGTGGCCGGGGCAATGATTTTATCGTCCTTTGTATTCACCGAGTCCCGGTGAAAAACACCTGCAAAATATCGATCAGATTTCCATGCGCGATGATGTGTTGAATTTTTGATTCGCTTCTTGGCGGAACGCTGGTGGTAGCCATAAGGTTTCCACCCGGCAACATCCGGTGTCAAACGCGCGTGTGTGTGTGTGTGTGTCTCTCGGAAGTTTTACTTGCATCGATTTGGGATTCGTGAAAAACCCGACTGTATATATGCTGGTGGAAGCATAAAATCACACCATTCGCTCCGGGTGAGTATTCCACCAGGTCCCGCCTGACATCGCCATCGCTGCTGGCAGGCATTATTTATGGGTGAGATTGGGAAGACACGAGCGCGACCCCGATCGAACGTACGCATGGCGCATTTCACCTGTGAACCTGTACGACATTCCGGCATGGTACGAGAAAACAAATATTTCATACCACATTCGGTTCGCTTTGTTTTCAAACATAATTTTCCGTATGCTGGAAATGTTTTTCGCATCCCTTATGATTCCGAAAATGGCCCCCTAACTAAGCAATGGTGGGAAGGGTGCGGGGTACCGGGTCGCCGGACTTGTAAAGCATTACTATGCCAACACTTTTGGACAGAAATGCTTTTCAAAGCAATCAAAACTGTTTGCATTCAAATTTGCAGCAATATTGACACACACACAGAGAGAAAGTTAAGCGTCACGCTCCGTATCCAAAAATTCATAAGGTCACACAGCGTCAAGTTCGGGTAACTAGTCAAACAAGCAGCACATAAAACGTCCCGAACCACCCCGAAAGACCTGGGCAAAGTAAAAGTCATGCCGTGCGCAATGTGTTTCCGAAGGTCGGTGAAGGTGTACCGGCGCAAAAGTAGCGCGACAAAGTTAAACAGTCAAGGACGGAGGACCGACACTGGACCAGCGGGTCTAAAGTCAACTTTCAACTAACGAACGACTGCTGGCGCTGTGATACAACCGGATAGATGGTTGGATAAGGAAAGGTACAGTTCGCTTAAATGGCTTCCCGTAAGCATCTACCACCGAACGAAGCGAACGGAAACCCGATCGGATTAAGAAGCTTGCAATTTGATTGCAAGTCAAACGGGGATGGACGGATATCTGGAAAGATTACGGAGTTGATTGTTGTTGACTTATCTCGCTTGGGAGTAATTCATCTGATCTCGCTTGACCAAAACATTTTGCGAATCGAAAGATTTGCCGGTCTATAAGGAGGTCTACAAGGAGGCAATACCTAAAGTACTGTCCATTTTCTTCAAAAGAAACAACTCCAATTCTCTTCATGAAGAAAGTTCCAAGGGTAAGGTATCAATACCGCCAGCCTGTCTATCATGAGTTGACCGGTTGTGGTGCAACAAAAAAGGTGAATTGTTCCCAAAATAGTTCTGCGTCCCAACGTTCGCAAAAGGGGCCGAGCTGGAAAGGACGTAAGACCACAACATGGAGCCGCGTTTCGATACTCCATAGCTCCACTTGTGTGGGGACCACCATTCGGGATATCGTCATGCTACAGGCGTACACAACAAGCGTTTTCCACAGGCTCAGCGAAGTTGCTTTTCGTACACATTCCTTTAGCGGTTGATGGACTTGCTTGCAAAACAAGAGAACATCTTGTACCGTACCGCAAAGGTACGGAGCTTCCGACTTCAGCAGGTATTGTTGTGCTGTGGAAGGAAGAACCGCGCACGGTGAAGAAATCGATGCCAAACACGCTCACCCAACTTCCAACGTGCACTAATCACGAACAGAGAAGAATCATGCCCGACCTCTCTCTCTCTCTCCGTTCGATACATTCTTCGTTTATTTTTTATCCATCAGCAAGATGCCTTAGCTTAGCGTCGCGTATGACAAGAAAACAACCTACCCCTACAGTGTAAGCGGAGAGCGAGCGGAGACACCCAGCTGTGGCCGTCGAAGAAGAGTGGTTAAAAAATCAATTTCAATAACTAGATCGACGCTGCTCGGTGAAGAGTGGTAGTATCTGCAGTACCCCCTCCTTCGGCAGCAATCGGGGTTGGCACGTTCCAGGGAATGGACACCAGCACACAACTGTACACCAGACGGTACCGACAACGACGACGATGTCTACACCAGAGGTCGCCTTTCATTTTTAATAGCAAGTATCTGCATAAACGATCCGCAACACCGTACCACCCCGGCAGCCAGCCAGGTTGTCCTGTCCCCGAAGATGACAACCTGACGACGTCGGCCCACTGTGTAAAGCAATGGGGTGTGTGTGTGTGTGTGTAGACGTGCGGGTGGTGTAGCAAAGATGAGTCTCCACAAACCCCGCAACCAATCCGTCACCGGGCGTATGGCAAATGAAATAGTCAGCTGAGATAGCAGCTGTATTGTACGCTGGTTGAACTTTCGGGCAAGAGTTGGCCAGCACAGTCAACACATGCAAAGCACTGGTTGGCTGTGATGTTTCTGTACGTCTGTGGCAGAAAAAAAACAAGACCCACAATACGGTCCGAAATGCAATACCTGCTGCTCGCATACGCCATTAAGCGAAACGTTATAGCCGTAATACACACACACAATCCGGGATGCTGGTACGAGTTCTAGTAAAACGGGAAACCAGGAAGAGATACACTTTCCGCACACGGGAAGCCCTAGTTATCTGACACAGAACACATAAAAGTCAAAGGGAAAATATGGGGCTTTTCATTTCGACTGATAGTCATCACCCGGCGTTCGGGAATCTGCTCCCATGTAACCTAGTTTGCTCCCTTCGCTAGGACCCATCCCCGGGCGCTGCTACGGCTGCTTCACGACGCGTAAATCCTGCGCGGGCATGGAGATCTATCCATGGAGTAAACCATTTTATCTGCGTTCAGGTGAGCATTGGACGGCACAACTCATACGAACAAAGGTGTTCCATGGTGGTTGAGAAGTGTGGCCTTCCCACGGAAATAGTGGAGTAGTGCACGCTGGACACTGGCCATCCCATTTTGCTGCCTTTCGCCAGTAAGGATTACAGGCAAAAAGGCTTCAAATGAGTGCTGCAGAAAAAAAAGCACCAGGAAAAAAGGGAAAATTTATTCCGCATTGATTCGAACTCCAACATCCGACTCGTGATGAATACGAATGGGACGCACACAGCATTTTTTTGTTGTTGCTTGGAACATTTTTCTTCCGCTTTCTGCTGTTTTTTTTGCCACCTTTCAAAGGCACTTCACAGCGATACATCCGGATTTTGATAGCGGATCGCACTGGCCAGCCGATATCGGTTTGATGAAAGGTGTTGTGCATGTGAAGGACTTCCCGATCGACCTTGTGGATGAGTGTCTAACCGGGCCCGTGCCATAATTTAATTGACTCAGATCCGAACCAGCATCATTTAGCGATTGGCTAGCGATGAAGAACCCTGGTGCGTGAGGTGAGAATGTAAATAACAAAAAACAAAAAAACAAAATAACCCCATCACTGGGTGGGGGAATTAATGCTGGCGCACACTACCCATTACAGCGGCTCGCGACTCACGTGCGTTTACAACCCCTATACACTTACCCCAACCCGATAGACAATAGCACGGCAAGTGAGGTTAATTGAGGTTACTTTTCTCAGCCACCCTTTCCTCTTTTGCTCTCCTTCTCGCTCTCTCCCTCTCCCTCTCTCCGTTTATCGGCAGGTATCCATTCTAGCTTCCGAAACAAACCAATATCAGCGGTTAATTTACCACCCTCAGAGACCGCTCCGAAACACGGGGGTAAAAAAATGGTTTAACGACCGTAACGAATAGGCGATAATGGTGAGCTTGTCGAGCGGTTTTTGTTACTACAGTTGGTTCGGTTGCGAACGCACAAAAACCCTGGTAAGGTGTTAAGCAAATGTTGCACGTTACAGCGGCCGCACATCAAAAACCTTAAACCAGGAGCTATAAAGTGGCGGCAACATTTCGCTGTCGTCCGTGTCGTCAACGCTCAGCAACGCCGATAGGACGACGACAATGGCACAAGAAAGCACCAAGCCTGCAATTGTGTCGCAATAGTTTCTGTTTTTTTTTTTTAAACCGCACGAGATTAATTCCAATCAGGTGACTAGGGTGGAGACATCTCTCCGCAATCCACTCCAATGTCACGTACTGAACGGCAACCAGCGCACCATGTGGCTGACGGTACTTCAATTATTCATGGTGCACCTACGCTTTCTGATACAGTAGTGCAGGTCCTGCCCCCCCCCCGGGAGTTCCCGCCTCACCTCCAGCAGCCGGGCCTGGTGGCAGTAATGTACGCGCTATTTTTAGTTCAACTCTGGGGCGTTGGGCGTGGGGTTGCACTACACCAACGGCAAACGTATGTAAATTGGTGCGGGGTAGCACACGATCCGCGCGGGTCGATGTCTTTTTGGCGGCTGGCGGTACCGTGCTCCGCTCGATTCGATTTGTAATCATGGCAGCCATGGCCGTGTATCGAACGGTATTACACACCGCCCCGGTTTACGTGGGACGCCAAAAAG
This sequence comes from Anopheles marshallii, assembly GCF_943734725.1. Lineage (NCBI taxonomy): Eukaryota > Metazoa > Arthropoda > Insecta > Diptera > Culicidae > Anopheles > Anopheles marshallii. Next base: position 63,548,517 of record NC_071327.1, read on the forward strand.
GGGGGCGGGTGCATCCAGACATTCCAACTAACCCCGATTGAACTGGCCGCAACCGGTACGCAAACATATGCGACGGTCGATGTCCAGGAACGTCCGAAAAGGCGAGAACGGATGGGAAACATACCGCTGCGTATCGTCCATCTGGCGGAAGGTGCTACGTGTGTGGGATTCATCGACAATCGTTAGCATCGGCGAGGGCAGTGTGTCCATAAGTGCGAACAGAAAACCGGGTATATAAAGCATGATGAAACGTTTACGAAATTTGAATAGATTTTTCGATTTGAAAAGCATCAGCCATCGATTATTTATTCAACCAAAAAAGGGCCTCTAAATAAGACATCAAAGTTTCGAATTTTATAACAATTAGACGAAGAAGAATAGTCCTCCACATGGCCCTTAAAATGAAATTTCTTCACCTGAGCTTATAATTGTCATTAGTTCTAATGGTCTCCATTTCATAACTTAACATTAAAAATCTCATCTTCCTCGAAATGCCTAGAGCCATCTTACTCCAAATGACCAGAAAATTTTCCGGCTGCTCTTGCGTTTGTACTGCGTACCTAATTTCCGACCAGATTTCTGATGAACTAAACAACTCTCCTACGAAGATTGCTTTCGGCTGACCAATCTGCGTCACAATAGGCGCAGCAAACGTATCAGCCACTGCAAGATAAAAGCTGGAGCAATAGTTTTTTTTTTAGTTTCAAAACGAAACGGAAAAGAAAACTGGGAACCCCCGTGCAAATAGTGTGGAACCCTGACGTGGTGAGTGGCGATAAAGCGAGCTCAAACGGTAAATGAGATCGTTTGATAACTCTGGTATGTTACACAGAACCCAGCAGCTGTTTAGCACATCAAAATTGCACACAATTATAGTTCCATTACAAATAGATGCAATCATCGCACCGTTCGGACGGCACACAACACACGTCAAACACTCCATTACAAACCGTGTGACCTTTCACGGCCCTGTTTGGGTAGGCGTGGTGAGGCTTCGCCAAACACCTCTCCGGTGCCGAACGAATGCTAAACGATTGCAGCAGAATGTGACAAACGGTGCGATCTATGACTATCGGGTGCCAGCTGGAGGATGAGTCTCGAACGCCCAACATTGGGGTAAAGATAAGGCTGGGCACTGCTCACACCGAGCGGTGATGATTCAATGTACGTACAACATTACGCCACAAGGCCCCCATCTTTTGGGGGGCGAACGTGCATGGCAGACACCCGAATCCGAGGACGCAATAAAGCGAGACCGGAAAACTCCTATCGCAGTACGCGAAATTCGTTTGATAACTAACCTTGTCAACCGAAACCGATAACTCAATCGAACTTGTTAGTACACCGGTGACCAGACTCCCTATCCGGTTCAAGTCTAAAACCGTTCGAACAACTAGTTTCGGTAGCTATCAAACATTAGTTTTTTTTTGTTGGTAGGTATATAGTTTTGCTAATTAACTTTGCCGCATGTTTCTGAGAAGGGTGCCCGGGTTATGGGTGAGCCAGATCGCCTGTTGAGCTAGCTGGCAATGGGTTGGGGGCCAAAAGTTTAGCAAATCTGTCAGTGGCAGCGATACGAACTAACTTTCGTCCCCCAAATCACCCATCAACGGCACACTGGACGAGGAAAAATCGATGCAAAAACCTCCCGTGGAGGCTAATGAGGGAAACTTTCCCATCTTTTTTTTTGCACTTGCGCTAAGTTCTTGCAAGGGACAAGCTGCTTTTTGATGGTTGTAAGACATGTATTTTCACACTTTTCATTCCGTTGCTATTTTCAGCCTTTGTGAAAGCGTCAAAAAGGTATAGGTGTGTGTACAAACACAAATACAACACAGTTTAGATAAGTACGACATTGAAGTACACGGCAATTCCTTCTACCAATAACCCAAAATGCCCCCCAAAAAAAAACCTATCGATTATCGTCTTTTTATAACCTGCACTTCTCCTTATCGATAGCTCTCGCCGCGAGTATTATGGAACATAATCGATTAAACAATTAATAATACCTTGCCCCAGTGTGGGTCGTCGAGGGACCGTCAATATCTGAGTGTAAACGGTTTCCAAGACGGTAACGCAACGCCAACATGTCGATAGCAAATAATTACAACAAAAATATCGCAAAACCAAGGCACAAGGCTCCACGGCACACAACGGACGTAAAACGGACCTCGAATATCCCAAGGGTTTTGGTTGAAGAATGGACTAAAAATTAAAATATTTCATACCGAGAATTGATCGCTCTCTTTCTCTTCTTCTCTCTCTCTCTCTCTCTATATTTCTCTAGCTACCGAGCGTAGTCCATCATAATGGCTTGGGTACTATTAATTTACACACAAAGTGATTTAATTCTTCTTTTTTTTTTGTTCCTACCGGTTGCCCACTTCGTTACGGGATACCCCGGGAAAAGCACATTAATTTTCCACCTCATTGATGGATGGTGCAAGGGAGGGGTGAGTCCAAAAAGCGGTTCAGTCATGGACGGGCAGAGCACCCGACAAATGGTAAACAGGTTGTACGGCGAGGAACAGATAACAGATAACAGACACAAAAAAAAACACCACAACTAACAACATATCACACCCGATAATTAACAGCATAAGGCGAAACACACACCGCTGTGTCTGGCGGGTTTCGGACAGTTTGCGGAACATGGAAACGTCTGGTAATAAAATATTTATCGATGTTCACCAACGCGCCCTTTTCCGTTATTGACTTAAATCATGCTCCGTTCGCTATTTGTCCAATTTCTACACCCCCTATGGGGGGTCTCCTCCCCCACCCGGGTAGTTGGCACGGAAAGTCATCGTGTCGGTGAGATTTATGCACTGGCACGATCGGTTGGCTTCTGTACCTACTCCCAACCCACGCCACACATCCACCACATACGGTCCCCCACACACCCGTTGGTTCGGTGGGGTGCAAAAGAATGAAGGATTCGTTTCTCTTTTGTCACGTAAAAATTTCCCAAAGCTAAGCCCAACCGTCACTGGCAAATGTGTCGCGCTACTTGTGCCGAGTGTGCCGGGACGGAAAAATTCAACCGGAAAAGCGACCACCACAAGGAACCCCCCACGTGGAAAACCCTCTCATCACTTCGGCTACCAAGCGTCTCCATCGCACATGCACGGACGGACGAACGAATTAGGCAAACAACACTTTCGACCAGGGACAAAACATAACATGAAAACGCAACTATTGCACGGCACGATAGGCTTAACCGATACGCAAGGATACGTTCCTGTTCCTGTTTGGTTTCATTTTCTTTAAGGTGGCTAAAACTTTACACTGTTTCGTTTTTCTTCAAATTCTTTCCTAATGTCATTATTATTTCTCTTGCAGTTCACACAGTCACTTTTGCGGTAGAAAAAAAAACGATTTAAAACAGCAAAACTAATACCTTACATTAAAAGGATTTGTTTTAATGGTGGTCACCTTTTTTTTTTGCTTAATGAACTTCAATTTTTGCACGCAATTTCTTCACCAAACAACAAAAAACCGCGTGCGATGGATGTTTAATCGTAAAGACAACACACACACGTCGCTGCACACTGACGACTGCGGAAAACAGATCTACCGTCGAGATGCGAAACCGATTTATCGACACATGCATACACAAGCGCACACAAAGCACAAAATCGACGACGTTCCAGCGCGGCAGCAGAGCTCCGTACGGTGCGAAACCTCCTCAAAGACTAAAAATAAAGTGCGTGCCTATCGCCTGCCGGACGCGCTCTTCGTACCGATGCTGCCGCGACCAGTTCGGGGCGGGATTGTGTGGGGAAAGGAGAGGGGAGGGGGGGGGGGCTTTGCGCGTGTGGGTTTCTGTGTATGTGTGTGCCGATTGCGTGTCCGCGCGTGCTGGAGGGAACCACCGTGTATGCACGCGTGTACCGAGAGCTTTCGGAGAGTTTGGTGAGAGGTTTTTTTTTTTTACAAAACCAAGAGCGAAACGGCATGGCGAAATGCGAGAGCGCTAAACACGAGCGGTGCGGGAGTGAACGGTTGCGTGTTGTTTTTCCACGTAACCGCTCACGGTGAGCAGCTCTCCTAGCCGCTCACGGCGAGCTTCGGTGCCGCTGTGTCTCACTAACACATGCGAACGGCAGGATTTTCCACCGATTATTACAAATTTCTCCACCATTAACCTGCTGGAGTGTCCTGCCGTGGCGCTTCCGCACGGTATTGATAAACTTCCACGTCCCACACCGTACACCTCGTTTTTTTTTTGCTGCTTTAGTTTACAGAAAATTGGGATACACAAAAAAAACGCACAGAATATCCAACAAAACCCCACCACCTGTTTCACAAACGGAAATAACATCAATGGAAAGGGAGGGCTAACCTGTAAGATGTTGATGTACCTGCGCTCGTGTTAATCCTCCAAAAACCACCACACAACACCTCAACAAGATGGAGATCGCTGACAAATTGATCGATAGTGTCGAGATCGTGAACCTGAACGAACCACGCGTTCCACACTATGCGAGACAGTACGTGGTACTAAACCGAGCTACCGACCTTCTTCAGCAAACTCCGAGACTACTCTTCGTGTTTCTCGTTGTCGTTTTCCCCGCACACTCAGGAAGCAAGCAAGCTTGCCGACGACTGTGCCGCGCCAAACTGTCGTCGAAATGTTAGCACCAACACACGCGCACATTATCCTGCCACCGGACGGCTTCTACCCGCACAGTAACGCGAGCGTGCACAGCCAACCTTTGCCAGGGATCTTCCTCCAAGCGCCACGGCCAACGGAAAGAGTGTGTTGGAAAGCGATGGTGGCAATCGCTACCGATTGAGAGGGAAAAGCTTCGGAAAGCTTGCCAGCAATCGACAACCATCTGACGTACTGTGCACGGCTGCGCATTCCTGCCACCGCGGGGACGAACTTCACGAAGGACGAACGGTAGCGGACGGCACACAAACACTCAAGAACGAAATAAATTGCAAAGAGTAAAAAAAAAACACACACACATTCCGCTTGGAAAAGCTGCTGATGTACAGCCGATGTTTGATGGCTTGGGGTGCTAGGATGAGAAAAATCATCCTAGAAAGCCTTTTAGCAACAGCAGAGCTTTCAAAAACCAGGATGTGGAGCTTTTAGCACAGTGAGAAAAAGCCTTTTCGAAGGGATTCCTCTTTTGATTTCTCCTTACTAGAAGGGAAAAGCATGTGCTCTAGTCGATGTTGTTGGTTGATTTGTAAATCATTTTGATTTATCTTTTTTTTAATTTTGTTTGTTTAAATATGTTTAAAATTAGTTAATTTTTGGTTAAACTGTCACCGCAATTATTATCATATCACACTTAATTATGAGTAACCTAAACTAGATGTTGAAGGTCACGAAATTACCATCCACAAATATTAAACACAATATTCAAAACTGATCACAAATTAATACAAAGTACTCGGAACTTCTGGGCAAGCAGTGCTGCAGTAGCGCATCTGGTCGAGAGACTCATTTTAGCTCCTTAAACGATCGCACCAATATATCCTCGGGCACCGCAAGTGTCCTCTACCGGGAAGCTCCGCACAATACAACCACAGGGCACAGACGGGAACAAACTTTGCTAATATGTCTCCAGAGCTCACTGGAGGTATTAATTTTATTAGTACCGAGCAAACGGTACGACCGACGCAAAACGATGGACCCCACTAACATAATTTCCAACTGCCAAAATCCATAAAAAGATGTCTCACGGGAAGTGACATGTTTGGAAAAGGTTTTCAGTTGTGTGGACGAATGCGGTAAACATGATCGGATCTTAGCAGAAAAAGTATGTAATGTTGTGAATAGCAACAAACAAAAACAAAGTCAACTTCAACTTCATTAAAAAAAATAAGTCGTATTGCTAAAAATGGTTGGCTATACGATGTAATAATTAAATGGAATTTAAATGCAAATAATATTGAATTTATAATTACCAATTAGTTTTTCTGTAACAGTAGTGGTCATCCTTACCTGGAAAAAAACAATAGAGTAGAATTAGCACGATTGTTTAACAAATAAAAACACAAAATTTCAATGAGATGCATGTAAATGAATCGGGATGATGTTAATTACAAACAAGTATAAATCTAAGCCAGATAATGCTCCGGGAGCATGCTTATAGGCAGAAAAAGCACATTTTTCTGTGCAAATATTCCACGTTCATTAGCGTATTGGGTTGCAAATGATGAGCGATACCGATATTGTTTCCCACCCATCGCCCGGTTCGGTTCGTCACCCAATCAAAACCAACTGGATCGGTCAAACGTAGCTAATACAAGCGCACCGTCGCCAACGTGGGACCGCAAGGAATGGCGCCATCTCAACCCAGCCAACTTATCCGCAAGCTTAGCAAGCGGGCCAGCGGTCAGCGTGTGGCGGGTATTAATGGTTGCGGTTGGAGCAGATAATGATGTCATCCGGAAGCTTGCCGGCCGCCCTGCCGAGATATGCATGCCGGCCGCCGGGGTTCCGCGATGCACGCACGGGTCGGTAATGGATTTCGACGGACGTAGCCGGCAAGACGACGATGCGTCCTAGCATGACGACGATGGACGCCGTGCGTTCCCGCCCGTGATAATGTGTACAGCAACGCATTGCCACAATGCTGATTGATATGCATAACGCGGTCGATGCCGGGGGCCGTATTCGCGCTAGGACACGGCCGTGAAGTCGCCACGGGAGAATTGTGCTACCCTGAAACTTCTTCAAACGTGTTTGGGCACAGATTGTGGACACGGCGTCAATCGTCGAATGACACGCATTCTCTAATTACGATGCGTGTCACCGCTTGCCGTCCGGCTTTTGCATCAAAGCCTGACCTCAACACATCGTACACCACTGGAGGCCGATCCACGCGGGGAGGGGAAGCAACCAACCCATGACCATCATTGTGCAAATGTCTACGACGAGTTAAGAATCACTCGCGTTAGCCTTTATAACATGGTGGTAATTATGCAATGGGCAAGATTGCTTTACAACTCACTAATGGACGTTGGGATCAGAGCTTTTTCCTCACTTTCCTTTACGTCAAGCTAATGAGGAAAAATCATTTCCTATCGGAAAAGGAATATAATAATAGAAACGAAGCAAACAATCCATGCTGCCTTGCTTATAACATAAATCTGGCGTCGTTTTTGGTTGCTTAGTGCCTAATGTGCTTTTATAGACTTAGAAGCATACTTGGGACAGACCGTTCCCATAGAGCAATAGGTAAGTAAGCTGCTCAACACACCACAGGCGCAGAATCGAACCCAAACTACACCCTTATCCTTGTTAGCTTAAACTGGCAAATAAATAGTCGGTACTTTTGAGGGAGTTTTTGAATAAAGTGTGTAATTGCATGTTAGCTTACAGTTGGAAGAGGGTTAAGCTAACAGCATTTGCTCGAGCAAACTGAATGCTCGAGCATTCGAGCAGTTCTCGGTCGTGTGTTGTGCAGAGGCAGTATGATGGTGTGACAGAATGCATCATATCAAAATCAACTCTACATTAAATAAATCATTCAAATTTACTCTACCCGTGGTGCATGGTCAGGGAAAGATTTACCCTTAACTTATCTTAATTCAGCGGTAAATAAAGAAAAAATTAACATGCCTCAGAGATCCAATGTAAACATGTTAAAACTGTTCGAAAGGGTAAACTAAGGACTGCAAATTTTCCCTTACTTTTTATCCTTAAATAACCCTTAAATTACCCAGTAAATAGGGGTGATTTAAGGATAATTTAACGAAATTTGTCTCGCTGGGTTTTATGTTAAAAATGTCTTTAAAACGCTTCACGACACAAACTCTTATTGTGGTGCTTGCTTAGAGAAAGTTTTTAGCATGCTTATAGAAAGTTTAATTAAACAGTAAATAATGGGAAAACCAGCATGTCTAAAAGAAGCAATGCCCAAACTGCTAGAAAGGGTAAATTAAGGAATGCTAATTTACCCTTAACTTTCCCTTAAATTATCATGTAAATTAAGGGTAATTTGAGGGGTAATTTAACGGAATATGGTTGGTTGAGTACTGTTTCGCTTACGACGGAATTCTTAAGAATTCTTTTCTTTTCGCTCCTCCAACAATCATCTCTTTGGAACCATCCAACATTGTAAATAGTGTGTTCTAAGACTATAAATAATTTATTTAGTAAATTGCGCTTAAAAAATTAAACCTGTTATGCTTTAACAACATTAAATATATGCTTTTTTATGTTTTCATTGTACTCACTAAAGCATAATATTGATAACAACTCACCATGTGAACGAACAATACATTGTACCTACTTCATCTGGTCCGTCGAAACGGGGTGGTAGTAAATCTCTGCTCGAAAATCCACCCAGTCGAACAAACGAACGTGTGGCCATAAATTATTCTGTGCAAATAACACTACCAAAACCGCACTCATCCATCAATTCGCATCGATCGGTCGTGCAGTTTTCGTAACGGATGCAACCCTCGCTGCGTTCAAGCTGGACAAATTGCAACCAAAGCCTGTAAACGATAACGAGTGCTTCCAAGTATTTCCCCTGCTCTAGAGCAGTGAACGCACGTGCTCGACGAAGACCCGGGCTGGTTCAGCGAAAAACCTATAAACAAACGATGCAATTGCTGTGATGGAATTATGGGAAAATAAATAACCGGATGGAGCTAGCTTTAAATGTCATCTCCCCGCCTCGGTCGCAAACACGCAGGTTCTCCATAAATCGTTACAACAGGGTGTAAGATAATCTAGCTGCGGAAAATGGGAACAGCGAAGGGAAAGTAAAGGACACAACTCATATCTCGCGCACGAACGTATAATAACACCAACAATTAGGCGAAATCAACGCTACTTCGGAAAAGCGCAAAAAAAAACCTTATGTGACAAACTTTCCGGCAAAGTTTTTCGCTGCTTCGCTAGCTGCCTAAGCTGTGCGTTTTCCACACCACGCGAATTTTTCACGGCGGGTATTCCCTCTCCCGCTGGATCAAAAAATGACAGCCAAACACGCAAAGCTATCAACTTTGATAAATTTTCATGTAGACATTAAAAACGCATACTTCAAAAGGCCAACTGTGGTGTGTTTGGTGCTGATGGATGGACTCCAGGGAGCTGCAAAAAAAAATGAAGGGGTGGAAGGAGATCCTTCAACCCAAGCAGGGATAAATTAGATCAAATTAGGCATGATGGAAAGAGGAGCTCAAAAGGGCACCACCCATGCCACCCATCAAAAATTAACCTTCATTTTCTTCAAAAACTCGCTCCCTGGGCGCCTTCCGAAGGTGTGTAATAATCACAACTGTCCAACCCCGGCAGCCCCCGGAAGGTTCAGGTTTCCGCGAGGGATCAACCAGCAGCATCGAGGGCGGAAGGGGAAGGGCCACAACAACACCACGTACTTGGAGCGTGTTGAAAAGATTTCACAACCCATGTTCCGGCGCTAATTAACATTCCCGTTTGCTTCACCGGCCGGCAATCGCTGCACAACGGCACGATTGTGCTGGTGGACTTGCAGCACCAGATTTGTTGTGGTGTGCGTGCTTTGTCCTGACGCGCGAACTACCAGAAATCGGAGCCAGGGATTCACGGGCAAGCAGAATGCGGAATGGGAAGCCCAACCATTAGCAAGAGGTAGTTTAAAGCCCCGCCAGATTACTACCGGGCATGGCCCGCTCGTGGTACGTTCCTGATGATTGTTTATCCCGCGCCCAACCCCATCCCGAATGGCGACGTGATCCAGCAGATAGGTTAATTTGTTTCGACACCGCTGGAAGCCGCTTCTTTCTTCCTGTTTGTAGTGCAAAACTTCTTAGAACAAAGTGAGCATACTAAACAGCGAATGGTCTCATGATTGTGCTTCATCGCGCAGCAAGAATGCCACCAGAAGGCGTGATTCTGTTCCACAAGTACGAGAACTCGCAGCCACACTACTTATCACACGCTGGAGTACATTCCAGGAGTATCGTTGTGCCCACTGTTTCAGCAAAACCACAATTAATCCAACAACGATTCACCGTTGACTAGCAATCAGCGAACCGATCCGTCAAACGATTCTCCAAAAAGGAAACGAAACGACCTGCACACGGGTGAATCACATAATGCTTCTTTGGCCAACTACCAGCACACGATGGGTGTATGGGGGGGGTAACCATTGTTTCTACCGCTCCTACCATCCTTCCTCTTGTACAGTGGCCATCCGGGGGAATCGGGCGAGCAAACCCCAGCGCCCACCTATTCACTAAACCTACCGGCCTCATCAGCAGGAATGACGATGACAATATTTATCGTCACCCGACATGAAACATCAATAATCCTACCCTTTCAACGCGCGCGGCATCAACAATCTGCTTGTCAACACGAACCACGAACGGTCCGCTTGTGGCAGGCGGGATTCGTAAGGGCGATGGGAACGGCACGACTAGACGTATCGGTGCGTAGGCTGCATCAAGGATTTGCCCTATCGTTACTAGCATTTACTGGGGCCAGCCCTGGAGTACTTCGTGTTTGGCGAAATGGTACGTAGCACGTCCATTTTCTAGCGCCCAACATACTGGGTCGAGGTTTAGTGGGTAATCCATTTATTGGGAAAGTGCCTATTCCAGCTAAAGCAATGGACACTTCACGGTATGGAAACGACAGCGCCGATGATACGGTGCTGGATCACTCTGAATGGAGCCCTTTCGTACCATACCAGCACACTTGCAGCAACAGAGCCGCTAGTCAACGCATCGTGTTAGAGTTTAATTAGTCTACATCAACTGCACCGGAAATAGAAAACGACCGATGGTGCCTCTACGCAGTGTGTGCGTCAAATTGACATCACAGAAAAATGCGTAGCACTCCCTTGGCGCTGTGAGTTCTTCTAAAGGAGGACTTTAGGACAGCAGCGTTATGAGACTTCACTACACTCGAAGCTGTCAAAAATGATAATACTCAAGCGCCCAGCACCGGAAGTCATCAGCATTCGGAACTCGCACTCCAAATGTGTGCTCACCTTTATTGCATTATGTCCTTCTGCTAATGGTCGATAGGAACCCTCGCCCTCGCCTTCACGTTTTGGATGGTCAATTTTGGACAGAAAGGGGGCGCGTGACGTGGAGTGCATTTCAGGCACCCGCGCTCAGCCCCAGCACGAAAATTCCAACACACACAATGGCCACTTGTTTGCTGGCATAAGGTATACATCGTTCCCATCCCGATCGTAGCGATGCACACTGCGCGTTCCCCTTCGCACGATAGCTCACGCAATAACGCAAGCAACAAATGAGCGCCCGCGTACGTGAATGCAAATGTGACCGGCAAAGGTAGTGGATGAGTTTCGGTGACCGAATGGATGGGACTCCGGACCGTACGATGCAAGCGAGAACCATACCCGGACCGGACGCTCCATGCAACAGGGGGAACAGTACAATGGAGCGATTAAAAGTGGTCAAATAAAAGGTGACAATGAAAGTGATCGTGTTCGGTTGGAGAGCACACAGCACGTCGTAGTTTGTAAAGACATTGGGTGGAACTTCACGGACAGGCCTGTATTAAAACGTTGCTCCTGCCCTGTACGTAGCGAGCTTTCGCAGGAAGCGTACAGAGTTATGGCGGTGGTCCGGTCGTTAGCGCCGTTGAATCGTGATCATCAAAAAGGCATCATTATTGAACCTCACTTGGAGGTTGATTTATAATTCAAACGGATGCATATCGTTGAGCTCAACAGTATATCATCATCGTAACGCAAAAGGTGAACTGCTAAATATCAATTATTATGTGGAATTTGAGAGAATTCCAAGCTATCTAGCGCAATGGGTAATTGAAGAAGATTAATGAATGAGGCAACAAGTGATCTCCTTCACTTTCGACAAGTTAACCACCTCTAGTGGTCAAACCAGGTGCATTCAGCAGCCATCCAAAGGTGTCTTATCTTCCTCTTTCTTGAAATATTGTGTCTAAACAGCGAACTAAACCACTCAGAAGCACAATTGTTCTGACTGATCTCCACATACCATTGCTATTTCGCCGTCAAAAAAAGCTCCCAACAGTGTCTGGGATTGATGCGAATACCTCACAAAGTTTGCTGCTACGCACCACAATTTCGCTGCAGGAGAAAAAGTTCTACTACCAAACTTATTTCGCATTCACCACCGCACACGGAATGTGAATTTTCACGCACAGAACACGGACTAGCCGCAATAAAAACACATCAAAACCAAAGCTACAGCAGAACAAAAACAGCGGCCCGCTTTGCAAAGGGGAGGAGAGCGAGAACTGAACTGGAAATGTCAGATCCACCGAACTAAACAAAGCCTCCGGAATAGCCAGACCGGATTGTGTGGAAACATAGATGTACGATGGAAGAACTTTGCCAGTACAAAAAAAAACCCACACACGCACGCAGTCAGATCGATGTTAAATCCCCGGGATAGAAGATGCAGTGGAAAGCATCGGAACGTGCTGGGCAGCACTCTAATCGCGGTGTTGAGTGAGGAAAGCCGGAACACACCAGTCAGTGGCGGGCAGAGTTTTCCTCTCCCCCCACCCAAAAAACCCCGGTCAGGCAAACGAAAGCGCACCCGGAGCCCATGCGAAGCGGGCATACTGCTGGGCGAGACATACTTTTGCCATTTTCCACTAACCAATGGCGGTGCGTACAATGGGCATTCGCTGCACACTGTTCCGCCTGCTGCGATATTGCGGTAACGTTCGACTCCATTACTCCATTTTGAGATCTGCTCCAGCTCTACAGCGGCGTACCGTGGGGGTGGCGTACTGGGCGCGAGGTTTCCCTTTCCCTTTCTAACACGTTTTCGCTCTTCCTTAGGCACACGCTCACGATCATATTAACGATTGTTATGGATGATGTACGAGATGTGAGGTTAGGTTCAATTGCGTGCAAACATCGCGGCGCAGAGGAGACTGCGGCTGCTGGGTGCGGTACGTGTAAGCGCACCTAAGGCACCGTCATCGATACATCATGCGACCGATGCCGATGCCTGCCCGGGGTACAGTCTAATGATGACGAGCGGCAGACGCGCACCTAACCTACAAATGAGATAAATGTAATCATCAACCACAACTCGTAACCGGTAAGTACGGTGCTCTTTTCTCGCTACACAGTCAAACGGGGACGGCGGGATGGAGAAGGGATGATATTTTGAGCTACAAGTCACTGGTGAAGGGCCACCAATAAACGACGCAATATCGACAGTCGTCCATTAGCGAGATATCTGCGAGGCATTACTAACAGTGTAGGTACAAAAAAAAGGTAATAAGACGATTGTTACCCTTTCTACCGGAGGGTCAGCATCAGTTGGTATTCAGCAAAGTCGCTGAATAGTCCTCCACCGTATCAATATCGCCAATAACTGGGTGGTTGATTGATTGGACACCGAGTCGTAGATATAGTCATCCAACACAACGTACAGACGACTCGCATGCACGGCTTTAAAGATGGCCATTAATTATCAGATTAACTCCGCGATACTACCACCATCAGAAATGCTCGAAACCGGCTCACTCTAGTCGCGATCACGGAACGGCACGGAAGGTCATGACATGCATAGATAAATGTACCCATATCCTACACCAATCATTACATTAGAGCCCCACAACTACCTGTGCAGGTCGCAACCGCAGTACTACAGCATCGCGTCTTATCGCTGCGTGGTTCGCAATTCGCGAAACGCCACCCATCGCCAAATACACACCACAAACAAACGGGAGCGGGGCGGAGTCGGCAGATAATTACAAACTAAGCAAGTAGCAAATGAAACTAAAACACTGAACCCCGGGGAGTGGGCAAAATATTTACATTAGACAAATACCAATCAGCTCCACCGCTCCAGTCCCTCTTATCCGCGCAACCAAAATGTCCGCCCATCGCCCCAAAACCAGCGGCAATCGGCAACGCTGGAAGCCAAGAACTTCTTCCAAGCACCGGAGAACATAAAGAACAAACGCATTGGCAATAGGGCTGCTGGTGAGTAAAAGATAAATAACGATGTTTTTCCAACTCATCATATCACAGTTGGAGGTGAACGATAAGAGATTGCAGGGGTGAAATAAAAATTCGCTACATATCGACCAAATCTTGCGGGAATTTGTTCGCTTTTGGGGCGAGCCACATTCGCTTTGATGTAAGTGCACGAATGAGAACTTGAAATACGGCTGGCAATATTAAATGTGCCGGTGGAAATTATACTCAACACGGAAGAACAGACGTCAGCAAACACAAATGCACAACAAAAAACAATGGGAAACGGGTGAGAGATCTTAATCTTAACATTTTTTAACAGCTTAATGCAACTAATAAGTTATCGCGTAGAATGAATAATTCGTGGGAAGATGCTTTAAACCAGGCCCATAGTTCATTGTCTAGTGGTCATCTCAGTAATATCTCACTAATAAGTTGCAACTCTCTAATTCTATGTCACGACAGTGACACACGAACTGTATGATTGAACTTGGAGGCCATAATTGGAGCCTTGGAGCCCTAGTCTAAAAGCATCCTTATCGGGCTGCCCGATAGCATCCTTATCGGGCTGCCCGATAGCATCCTTATCGGGCGGCCCGATAGCATCCTTATTGGGCGGCCCGATAGCATCCTTATCGGGCGGCCCGATAGCATCCTTATCGGGCGGCCCGATAGCATCCTTATCGGGCGGCCCGATAGCATCCTTATCGGGCGGCCCGATAGCATCCTTATCGGGCGGCCCGATAGCATCCTTATCGGGCGGCCCGATAGCATCCTTATCGGGCGGCCCGATAGCATCCTTATCCTTATCCTTAACACAAATAGCGCCCGATAGCATCCTTATCGGGCGGCCCGATAGCATCCTTATCGGGCGGCCCGATAGCATCCTTATCGGGCGGCCCGATAGCATCCTTATCGGGCTGCCCGATAGCATCCTTAACGGGCTGCCCGAAAACATCCTTAACGGGCTGCCCGATAGCATCTTTATCGGGCTGCTCGATAGCATCCTTATCGGGCTGCCCGATAGCATCCTTATCGGGCTGTCCGATAGCATCCTTATCGGGCTGCCCGATAGCATCCTTATCGGGCTGCCCGATAGCATCCTTATCGGGCTGCCCGATAGCATCCTTATCGGGCTGCCCGATAGCATCCTTATCGGGCTGCCCGATAGCATCCTTATCGGGCTGCCCGATAGCATCCTTATCGGGCTGCCCGATAGCATCCTTATCGGGCTGCCCAATAAGGATGCTATCGGGCCGCCCGATAAGGATGCTATCGGGCAGCCCGATAAGGATGCTTTTAGACTAGGGCTCCAAGGCTCCAATTATGGCCTCCAAGTTCAATCATACAGTTCGTGGATATTCCGATAGCATCCTTATCGGGCTGTTTGATAACATCCTTATCGGGCTGCCCGATAGCATCCTTATCGGGCTGTCCGATAACATCCTTATCGGGCTGCCCGATAACATCCTTCGGTGATACACTTCGGGGCCCCTCTAGTATCCGGAGAGAGTTAATGCGACGCTTTTCTAGCCCATTTCTAGGTCAATTTATGCAGTTTTTCCAACTAAACAGCTTTTTTCGGGCCCCTAGGCGGCCGCCTTCTCTGCCCACCGTTAGATCCGCCACTTGTGATTGAGTGCCGATCTAACAGCCGATCTCCAAAATCACTGCCAAACCGAACGCACCGCCAGTGAATGAATCTAAAAATATTCACCATCAAATGTGCAACCGGCACCAAAAATAGTTGCCGACGATCCGTGCTCATTGTGGTCTCGTGATTGAAAAGGCTATTTTCATCGGCCAGAATTCAAGAAAGCAAGAGCGAAACCGCCCGCATGCATGTGACTCCGTGCGACGGTGAGCTGTATTTCGCCAAGTATCTCGTGACAACTTTCACTCAGTTTTGTGTCTAATTTCGCTTCACCTTTCAATGCAATTCTTCACTGTCGGTTCGAGTGGAGATGAACATAATAGAACACACTTAAGGCGTACGTTAGTTGAAGTCCACCAGTCCACGCCGATTAGAATGCACGCGTTCGCTGCATGTTAATACAATGTATTTGGACTCTCTTTCCACACGAAACCGCAAGCTGTTCACCAATGTGTTAAAAATAGTCAACAATTCATGTTCACCTACATTTTTTTTGGGTACGGCTATCACAATCTCCGCCTAAAAATACCATCCCTTTCAGCTCAAATCAACCGGCACTAAGAGCCGGTGCAGCAGCTAATTTATTCTCTCATGGAATGGAAGTGTGTTGCTTATTGGTTGGTGTCTGCTGCTTTAAAGCTAAAAATAATAAATTAAAGTTCTAGTAAGAATACATATTGTTTCGCTTTTTTCGCTGCATTCCGACATGGTTGCGGTTAGCCAGCATTACGAGCCAATCGTCAACGACTACGATAACGCACGTAATGGTGATAAATCACTAGCTAAATTGATCTCAACAATTCCTCATGCTTCTCTCACCGAATTCCCGGCAGCGAAGATGACACGTCTACCGTTTACACCACACATACCCCCAACTCCCGGTGCCATATGTAGCGGTGAGTAAAGGATAAATGTGTGCTGCGACGCAAGCGTAACATTTGGGCGGTGAATGATATTGTTTGAGGCGATTCATCATTTTGGATAATTTCGATTACCACAAGTGACAACAAATTAGATCTCGGTAGATAGCAATCTTGGAACGATGGTAGACAACACTCTGGCTCACCCAGCAATGGACGACGCGGCAGGCATGCGAGGCCACCGGTTCGAGGCTCCAAAAAAGATGACAGGTGTGCTTGACCGCAAAGCTTCTTGTGGCAAAATAATTACAAATAGCTTTGAGACTATTTATAACACTCGCCTCGTTTACGGTGCTGTAGCTATCGCACACAGCATCGTACCCAAAGTCATGGGATGTTCGTGCAGCACTAGCACAGGACGAGCGAAAGTGCCTGTCGGAAGACATCAGACATCGGATGATGCAGGCAGTGATAGTAAATTGTTTCGCCGACAAGATGGGCAACCCGGTAGGGCAGACAACGGTGTGACACCCGAACCGAAATTGAAGGGAACAAACAAGCGGTGGTTTTTGGTACGGATTTTGTGCCGGCATAATAGTGCTTCCCCACTGACAGGTAATATTAAGCCACACTTGCCAAAGGGACTGCCTTGTTAAGACTGAGAAACAAATTAACAAAAAGCGGGGTTTTGTGGTGCGAATTGCAGCGCTTTAGGCGTTTTCGTTGAGCGCATTGCATTCATTCAGGGGATTTATCGAATGGGAATTGGGAAGAACGTGTATGATGAATAACAAACCGTCAAGCATTATTGCTTTGTGTGTGGTTGCAGGTCCGGACATGGTTAATAGTCTACCTATATGGTTTGGCAAGGCTGTCATCAGGGATTTTGCATGAAGACACGCATCGGTATAGGTTTTATTGAGGCTGTACAAAGTACTGACCATCAAAGCATACTGCCATTTGCCAATTTGGTTATCGATCTTCTGTACAGTCTTCTCCCTTTTCTAGTCCCACATGTGCGTAGCATCCCTGTCATCATTTAACCACTTGCACAGTGGCTCCAGGCATACCAGCGCTGGACCGAAATTCCAACACCAGAACCAAGCGAACCAAAACCCGGCCCACACCGTTGCAATGCACACCACGCATAGCTGCCAGGGCATTGCTGATGAGAAATTCGTATCTACACATACCATCGATAGCTGCCCACCGCACCGATACCGCCGACACACTACTTTCATACTAACGTCAGGGCCCTTCCGCTACCGCCTCATTTACGGGTTTTATCCAATGTATTCCACAGTACGCCTGAATGGGTACGGGTACTTGATGGGAGATTCCCGCGTAAGCCTATGATATGCACCGTCCAAACGATCCTGGAATTCTGGTTTGTTCACAGTGCCCACTACCAGCACACACACACACACGACAAACCAACCCCAAGTGGTGATTATGGTAATAACCCGTTTGTTAGCGGGGTCAAGGCTGCGGACGGCCCTTTTCGATTGTTGGCGATTTTCATCAAACGGCAACAAACTAACACACACACACACCCTCCCACCTCACCTCACAATTGGTAGTGGGTGGTATAAATTAACGATAGTTCAAAGCAATTCACACACCGGCGGTAGAAATTGTATGCAAAATTAGGATACACGGTTTGCCGATTGTTGAAAAGGATACACATTGGCGCTCGTGCGAAGGGACGTAAACGTAAACATAAATACTGCTTAGCGGTGCAACGGTTTGTGCAACAAATCAACGGCCACCGTAAACGTGCTGTTAAGTGCATTAACGGGTACGCGGCACCGGTAGTGTGATTTATGGTGAGCGAATCGTAATTCCCTTCTGTACCACGGTTGACTACACACCGTGATGTTCCAGTTATTGTTGGTGGAAAATAATTACCACCTGGCCATTGCGGGAGCAATTCAATTGCTGTATAATCTACGAAAATTATTACCTTTCGATCAATTAAAGTATTCTGCACAATAGAAATTAGAACATAAATAGGTACTGCAGAATATTGGATATTTCAGATATAATATTGCGAGATATTGGATATCTCAGATATCTCCAATTATCGAATCGTTCTGTCCTTAGCTACAGAGAATTAAAGAACTTTCCAAGTCCTCTGTATGACTTGGATCATCGTCAAAATATTAATCAACTTATACTCATTCCAATTATTACCTAAATTGTGTACCGTATACTTCACAAGCTAAAGAGGGCGAAATAAATTTTAAACGTTAATTCGCACCAGCATGAAAGCACTCAGGAAAATAAACGAAGCTACCTTAGGCACTTGTGAGCCCGGGTTAAAACCTGGTGCCCGTGTGGGGCAAATGCCACTGACGGAAAATCCGCCGAAAACAGCACACCCAACCTGTTTTCAAATTACTCACTCAAAAATTCATTCGTGACTATTGCCAACAAAATTCGCCGAGGTGTTGTTGACTCCTGGAGAACCGATTGTGGATGGTGACAGTGTATAGGAACGGACAAATTATCACCCACTAAGCACACTGCTCTGGTGAAGAATTCCACATTCCAGGAGTTGCACTCCATCACAGATGACGGCTCTGTATCAAGGGTTTCGGTCAAGCACCGGTGCGCAGGAGTGTGCTGTGCTGCTTGGCGGGAATGGATGCGCTCGCAACGAGGTAGAAAACAGTAGAATAGAAGTACCTTCATAATCCTGCATCATGCACTGACACCTCTCGGTTTTTTCTTCCTCCTCTCACAGCACTAGCAAAAGGGAAGCACTTTTCACCCCGTGTGAATAGTTGGCTCACACGTTCCTGCCGAGCGGGGAGCCCGTGAGCCATCGCAGCGAGGTGCTTTCGAGTGCTATAATTGTTGCCTTCACTCAAAACCCGACCCGCGGTCCCAACTGCATGCTGGCTTGTTCCGCTCACGAGACGCGCAGATTATAAAGTAGTAAAAATAAAGCATTTCCCTCGCGTGACAGTCGCGCTTTCGTCATTTGTTTGTTTTTAATGGGTTGGGCGCGCTCGGGTTCAGCTTAACACGGACGTGCCAGCGCCGTGCCGAACCGAAGCTGAAGAAAAGCTGGGTGCCAACAAAAGGGGAAAGGATGGCATTGTTAGTTACCAGGGCCGCCAGAAGATATTGTTACATTCCAGCAAGAGAAATGTACCATTTAGCTTGAACGTTCGTGAATTCTTCAGTCTTCAGAATAACATACGCGACAGTATGACAAGCGACTCAGCCCCATCTGATGTCACAATTCGTTTTTATTACATTTTGAATTCTACTCTTGAAACGCTATCCACACAAACAATGTGGACAAAATTTGTCAGAACTCTGCGCTATTCATGTTGCTTTAGACGATGACCTCAAATGCTCCCAGTGTTCTAGAATATCCTGAGCGCAAGCCATAATGCATCATAATCTTCCTTGTTTTCCTGCGTCCAAATCGAGAACACCGACGGTGAAAACGGGAAGAATAATTGGAATCCTGCTCGAATCATAATCCCTGAGCGTTTGGGAACTGCAACTAACCCGTCCCACGGCTAAACCCCAACAGAGGAATCCATCCAGTGCAAAGAATGCCACTGACAGAAAAGAAAAACTCCAAACCACCAATGTGCTCCATGACTGTGTCATCGACAAAAGAATGAAGAACCTCACCACCCGGATCGCTTTAAAGATCCTGTTTCCTGTTTTGGTCCGGCTCCGTACGCTGTACTTCATTAAATTCGTCCCCAACTCAAAAGAGCCTGTCGTTTACCGTCGGTTTACTCGCTGCTAGAACGTCCAACGCCATCACGTCCTGTTGGATTTCTAGGGTTTAGCTAGTTTGTAAATATGTCAAGTTATAGTTTTGTTTTGTTTATCTATCTTCGCACTTGACAACTCTAGGAGCTATATATGTAAACAGGACGCAACATGTTAGGAATATGAACTATGGTAGAATTCAGTTGCATGAACGCATGAATTGTAAAATGAACTCAAAGAGACAGTTGAATAAACAGTAGCAAAGAGAAAGCCAAACTGATCACATCGCAAATATTACAAATTAGAATTACTTTCGCCACTAGTGAAAATTCATACATTTTTTGGTCCTTCGAGCCGGATTGGGTGAAAGTAACCAGCTGATTGTGATATTTCAATTTCACTACGTGAATTGAGGGATAAGTGATTTGGCATTGCTATAGTTGTGTGAGCACGGTGAAACACAACGATCGTCGCCTAGCACCACAGGCACGAATTTAGTTCAAACGTGTATTACGTAGGCGTTTGTGAGAGACACTCTGTTCCTGTTCCGCAATTGTGCACGTTTAGTTCACGTGTCGTGAAGGTTGTGAGTTGATGCGCCGCATCAACGAAAAGGCGTAATTGGTTTAGCGTTCTGAAGAGCGTAGCGTCACTTTACCATCGCCATCGCGAAAAGTGACCATCTTTTCGAACAGTCGTTCCCTCACCAACACAACAGTCGTTCCCGCCATCATTTGAAGGACTTGCATGCAAGATAGCAAGTTGTAACGATCGTCGACCCTACAGCCGTATCTAAGTATTAGTGAAGTGCGTTAAGATGGAAAAGAAAATTAAAGCCGCGCAGTTAAAAAGGCGCCAAGCTCAAACGCTGATCAAGAACATTGAGCAGTTTAAATTGAACTATTCTGATAGTGATGTGAATGAAATTCCCGTGTGTTTGGAACAGTTGGAGCAACATAATGCCAATTTTATGGATGCAATCTCCAAACTCGAAGAGTTGGATGAGTCCGCGGAATCTCTAGAAACGTATTTGCAAGAAAGGTGTGAAATGGACAATGTGTATCGCAAAATAAAGGGATTCTTGCTTCAGAAGCAGCCATGTGAAGCAAATCCGCTAAATGCTTCAGTGTTGTTTGCGAACACGAGTGTTGGTTCGTCGGGTCATTCGGGACCAAGCTTACGACTCCCGAAAATCGGATTACCATCCTTCGATGGTGATTCAACGAAGTGGCTCTCCTTCCGTGATCGATTTGTATCGATGATCGATTCGTCAGCAGAGATTCCTCCGATCATGAAACTTCAGTACCTGTTGTCTTCACTGAAGGGGGAAGCCGCTTTGCTCTTCGAGCACACCACGCTGATAGCAGACAATTACGCTGGCACCTGGGCCGCAATGTTGAAAACCTACGACAACCCGCGTATGTTGATCCGGCAATATCTGCGGAAAATTCACCATCTCCCAGCGGTAAAATCGGAATCTGCGGATGAATTGGCACACCTGGTCGTCGAGTTTAAGCGTCATGTAGACGGCTTAGAAAAGCTGAAGGAACCTGTCGACAGTTGGGACGCTCCGCTCACCACCTTGATGTTCTTCAAGCTGCATCCCTCGACTATGCTGGCTTGGGAAAAGCATTCGTCGCAAGCACCTCGAGATAAGTATAAGGATCTCATCGAGTTCTTACAAAGTCGTGTAATAATTCTCAGGTCAACTCGGGAATTCTCGGAAGACATAAAGGTCAATGCGGCAATGGGGGCCGGCGGCGAGCGAAAGGTTGGATCCAGACCGAAATCTGCCGTGAATGCAGCGACAACACAGCAATCGACGCATGGCCAGTCCAACCGCATGCAGCTACCTTGCCCGTTGGGTTGCGAAGAGGCGCACAATCTTCGCAGCTGTCCTGAGTTCCTGAAAAGGGATGTCCAGCGTCGTCGAGAAGTGGTGGCGAAGGAGCAGCTATGCTTCAACTGCCTGAACCAAAACCACCAAGTGAGATCATGTAAGTCACTTAATCGTTGCATTACGTGCAACGCCAGACATCATAGCTTACTACATGACAACACACGTCCGAAAGTGTCGATGGCGGCAAAGGCCGAACAAGCGATGTCATTTCTTGAGACGTCATTGCTTTGGGTGGTCGATGACCATGGTATTCGGCATGAAGCACGAGCGCTCTTGGATTCAGGATCCATGTGCAACTTCATTTCGGAATCCTTAGCGCAAAAGTTGCTTACCACGCGATCAAAGGTTAGTGTTTCGATCATAGGTATCGGTCAAGCGGTACAACAGGTTAACCGATCTGTCGTTGCTGCAGTACAATCGAAGTCAGGGCAGTTTGCATCCACTATGGAATTTCTGATTTTGAAATCACCGTCTGCTGAGATTCCAATGACACCGATCGACACAACATCATGGAAGATTCCGACTGTCACGTTAGCAGACCCATCATTCCACATCCCAGGGAAGATCGATATCGTCATCGGTAGTGATGCATATTGGGAAATGCATACTGGAAAAAAGCGTGCACTAGGTAGAGGCAGACCATGGTTGGTAGAGACGCCCTTTGGTTGGACAGTCTCTGGGAATACTTCCCACACATCGGCTTCGAGCCATCGGTCCTGCCTCACCACCGTCAGTCAAGCTTCACTTGACACTATGCTGCAACGCTTCTGGGAAACAGAAAGCATCCTAGAAGGTCCCGCGTTGTCCATAGAAGAGGACCAATGCGAGAAACACTATGCGGCCACTACAACGCGTGATAGCCAAGGTCGATACGTAGTAAGCTTGCCGCAGAAGACCGATTCTGATATTGTACTGGGACAATCTAGAGCGATAGCCGATCGACGGCTCGTTGCCGTTGAACGACGATTGTTGAACAATCCTGAAATGGACAGAGAATATAAAAGGTTTATGTCCGAATACGAAACATTGGGACACATGAGAAAACTCACCGAACCTGTTGATGATAGTGCTCCGCACTATTACATCCCTCACCATGCGGTGGTGAAGGAAACGAGTACGACCACGAAGGTACGTGTTGTCTTCGATGCATCCTGCAAGACAACATCTGGGTACTCGTTAAACGATACGCTGCTCATAGGCCCTACGGTACAAGATGATTTGTTTACGATCATCTTAAGGTTCAGAAAGCACGCCATAGCCCTAGTAGCAGATGTCGAAAAGATGTATCGACAAGTTCGTCATTGTGAAAGTGATCACAAACTGCTACGAATTCGGTACCGAGAAAGATTCACCGACCCGATAGCAACGTACGAGTTGCAAACAGTTACCTACGGCACTGCCTCAGCGCCATTTTTGGCCACACGCACGTTGCAACAGATTGCACACGACCACAAGGGCCAGTACCCCAAGGCGATAGATCCAGTTCTACACGACTTCTATGTGGATGATTTATTGACCGGTGCAGCGGACCTGGCAGATGCCATCGAAGTGCGCAAGCAAATTTCGCAAATGCTGGATTCAGCCGGCTTTGCATTGAAGAAGTGGGCGTCAAATGTTTCTGCTGCACTACGAGATGTCCCACTAGAGGATCTTGCGATCAAAACGATGCACGAATGGCAGGATGGCCAAGCAGTATCAACGCTAGGGTTGGTTTGGGAACCAGCCAATGATATGTTCTGCTTCAAAGTCAATCTTCCACCACCTGCTGAAGTATTAACGAGAAGTCTGGTCTTGTCGTATACGGCAAGTATATTCGACCCTCTTGGGCTATTGGGTCCGACCATCATCCTGGCTAAGATGTTCCTGCAGCGATTATGGAGTCTGAGGCATGATGGAAATGCTTGGGATTGGGATCGTGCATTACCGGGCGAGCTTCAGGAAGAGTGGAGAAGTTTCCACTCAACGCTATATTTGCTACGCAAAGTACGTGTGCCTCGTTTTGTGTCCCAGGCTGAAATGGTTAGCCTACAATTGCATGTATTTGCTGATGCATCGCAAATTGCATATGGAGCTTGCTGCTATGTGAGAGCAGAATCCATGGGGTCAACTACGGTGCGGCTATTAGCTGCCAAATCAAAGGTCGTTTCTCGGGCAAACACCCATTCGATTGGCAGGTTGGAGCTGTGCGCCGCACGATTAGCGACGCAATTGTTCCAGAAAGTGAGTCGAGTGCTAACGACATCTACGATGACTATCTGTTGGACCGACTCGATGACAGTCATGTACTGGCTGAAGTCTCCTCCTCGTCGATGGAAACCATTTGTGGCCAACAGGGTGGCCCAAATACAGGAGGAAACGAGGATATCATGCTGGCGTCATGTTCCGGGGTGTCATAACCCGGCAGATGACATTTCACGGGGACTAAAGCCAGACGAGTTGCTGAAGTGTGATCGGTGGTGGCATGGACCACATTGGTTGGTTCTCGGCGAAGATGAATGGCCACAATCGGTACCACTACCCATGAACGATGACGGTGACATCGAAGAACGAGCAAAGGTGTCACTAATTGTCATAGCGAAGTGTGAATTCCGTGACAAACTCTTTGAATGGTTCTCGTCATACAGCAAACTGAGACGAGTAATGGGTTACTGCTTACGATTCATCGAATGCAGCCGAGCAAGCAAGGTATCAACGAGCAAGTCCAACAAGCCGACTTCTATCAAGGAGTTGGAAAATGCTGTTCCTTCGCTTACAGCGACGGAACTGCGCAGTGCGGAACTGAGGTTGTGCCAGCTAGCACAACGGGATTCATTCGCGAAAGAGCTGGACGACCTGCAACGAGGGAAACGTGTTGGTGAAACATCGAAGCTAAAGTGGTTGTCACCGTACCTTGATGAAGGAGGTATGCTACGCATCGGTGGCCGGCTGGGAAATGCAAACATTTCCAAGGATGTTAAGCACCCCATCATCCTTGCGGCATCACATCACCTATCTACACTGTTAGTATCAGCATATCATCTGCAGTTACTACATGCTGGTCCGCAGTTGATGTTGGCAACGATTCGACAACGTTTCTGGTTGATTGGTGGTCGAAATCTTGCAAGGAGCGTTTACCATCGATGTCACACTTGTTTTAAGAACAAGCCGGTATTGGTGAAGCAGGCAGTAGCTGATTTGCCTGAATCACGAGTGACACCGACGAGACCATTTGCAGTAAGCGGTGTGGACTATTGCGGACCATTTCTTCTGAAATCAACGATCCGGAACCGGAGTCCAACAAAGGCATACATCGCGATCTTCGTGTGCTTCTCAACGCGGGCAGTTCACATCGAGTTGGTGAGCGATCTCACCACGACAGCGTTTTTGGC
The DNA here is from genome assembly GCF_943734725.1 of Anopheles marshallii. Lineage (NCBI taxonomy): Eukaryota > Metazoa > Arthropoda > Insecta > Diptera > Culicidae > Anopheles > Anopheles marshallii. The sequence continues at coordinate 63,573,956 of NC_071327.1, forward strand.
AGCATTACGTCGTTTTGTCGCACGCAGGGGCAAGGTATCTGAGTTACACTCAGATAATGCGACCACGTTTAAGGGAGCAGCCCACAAATTGAACCGCATTTATAAAATGTTGAAAGCTGATGATAGTGATAGGAGATTAATTTTTGATTGGTGTGCGGAAAATGAAATGCGATGGAAGTTCATTCCCCCACGGGCGCCTCATTTTGGAGGACTTTGGGAGGCAGCAGTGAAATCAGCGAAAAGGCACATAGCTAAAACGATAGGAGTTAGTAGGATTACGCAAGAAAACATGCTTACCCTTCTCGCGCAAGTGGAACAATGCCTCAATTCACGTCCGTTAGTACCATTGTCGAATGAACCGGCCGATTTAGAAGTCTTAACTCCAGGCCATTTCCTAGTAGGGTCTAATATGCAAGCGGTACCAGAGGTTGACTTTAGTAATCGTCAAGACAACCGATTGACAGAATACCAGCTCGTGCAGAAACATGTACAAACGATTTGGGCACGATGGTACCCAGAGTACTTACAGCAACTCCAGGCTAGAGCAAAACACGCTAACGCGTCACCGATACAGTTAGAAGTGAACCAATTGGTGATTATAAAGGAAGATAACGTGCCACCGAGTGTGTGGCCGAAAGGGCGAATAATAGCACTGCACCCAGGTAAAGACGGCGTAGTAAGAGTTGTAACGTTACGCACTGGGTCAGGAAAGGAAATTGTTAGAGCAGTGAGTAGACTTGCGCTTTTACCAAATCCTATAGAGGATCAGTCTGCTCACAACCAAACTACGTGCTAGAATGGAAGTAGGATCATTGTCACGACTGACATATGCAATGTTTACACTGCCGATCACATAGTAAACAATAGGAATTAGTTACACGAATTAAACGGCTACAGGAATTAAATCAAACAAGAATTGGAATTATAGAATTAGTACTAGATTAAAAGAATTCTCTTTTGGTGGCCGGAATGTTGGATTTCTAGGGTTTAGCTAGTTTGTAAATATGTCAAGTTATAGTTTTGTTTTGTTTATCTATCTTCGCACTTGACAACTCTAGGAGCTATATATGTAAACAGGACGCAACATGTTAGGAATATGAACTATGGTAGAATTCAGTTGCATGAACGCATGAATTGTAAAATGAACTCAAAGAGACAGTTGAATAAACAGTAGCAAAGAGAAAGCCAAACTGATCACATCGCAAATATTACAAATTAGAATTACTTTCGCCACTAGTGAAAATTCATACACGTCCCTGAAAGGCTAGCGTCTAGGAGCCATTGCACAAAATATGCTCATGAATAACGATTATTAAATTTGGTTTTCATTTCCATGCTTTACTGCATCTGTTCTTCGCGACTTTCTGCACTGGCTACGCAAACCATCATTCGGTGTCATTTGCATTCGACATTCGCAATAGAGCAAAGAGTACACAGACAGTTTTTCATCGTTTTTTTTTGTTACGAACTAACCATTGACGTTTGCATCGTTTGCCATCCTCGTCATGTTTGCTGCAGTTCAATCGTTTTTTCATCAATCACTTACCAAAAGGTCATTTAGTAACTGATGCCACACAGAGCACGCTGGAGACCTGAAGTGCACAACGTAAACCAACGCAAATGACGTTGATGTACAATTAGTTGTACACAACAAAAGTCATTTGCAATAATGTTTAGATTGAGGCTTGTTTCATGCTACATATCTTAAATCTAATAACTGATCTAATAGCTCTTTAGGAACATCTTAGGTCACCTTAGGTCACACAAAGTTTGTGAAGAAATTGTCCAAATACTGTTTCAACAAATTAACTAATTTGCCACAATTTTTACAAAAACAGGTGGGAGTGTTAAGATAATTAAAGTCAAGTTTCACTAACCTGCAAGCTGAAGAGTCCGCTATTTTAGCGAGACATGCAGCTTTGGTAAATACACACAAATGGGATGGTATTTGCCATTTTTGTATGGCAAAAGTCTTCAATCATACTCTGTAAACGTAACCATCGCGAGCTGTCATTGCTAAACACCAAAACACCATCACGCGAATGACATGTTAGGGAGACTTTGCAGCTTTGAGAGACATAAAATGTGTTTAAAAAGGGGAGCTTTAAAAAATGTTTATCTTAGACAGACTTGTTATCTATTTAATTGCTTTCATCAATCGTTTTTTTTTTATTTAACATAATAAAATGTCCACTTCTTTATACTGGACATTCCCACCATGCGATCACAAAGCAATACACACCACTCCTGCTCATCGATAGTCACGTGGCAGATAATTTACAATGCACAAACACAACAACCACGAACAAGACGTCCTTTGTTCATTGTGGAAAATTTACCTTGAAGCGAAGGAAACCGTGCCATCAGTAACTCAGTTTTGCTGAACGTTGTTATTCATCGAGCGTTGCATCCAACGGCGAGGGAAACCAAAGCACCGAATAGCATGGCCGAACCCTACAACAGCATTCCCAGTCACCGGTAACGAGCTATCTGTTCCCACAAAGTATCCGATTATGTGTTAGAGCAAGTTCTAGTTTGCGATTTAAGTTTTCGCATGCCGGGGGAAAGTTTATCGAAACCTTGCACGGACGGCACCGCCAAGTCGAGTCGAGCCTGCAAGGCGGTTGGCGTAACAAGTCTGGTAAACAGCAGTAAAAAATAGCTACATAAAAAGCTTCATTTCGCTGCAACATCGTTGCACTCCGTTGCGCTAAACTAGAATAACAGACACTCCACACATACACACATCCCGAACAGAGACTGATCAAGTGAGAATCAAGGGAGCTACTCCAAAATCATGATGCTGCTGCACATATGAAATTTCCGTCGAATTTCCCTGCGAACGAATAATCAGATTGAAGAAGCGATCGAACAAGAACAACTTCAAACTCTTCGTGTTGTTTTGATCCCCCTAACACTGAAAACAAGATTAGGAAACCATCATCGAACTAAAAGCTTTCGGTAAAGGGAGAACATATACGCTAACAAACAAACCATTTCCAGCAACCGCTGTGTACTAAATGTACTATGCGGACCCTTTTCTCGTCCAGGTATGACAAATAAACAGCAAGAATTGTTCGTGCTCTAGTTATGATGCACAAAGGACTCACTTCACCGGCTCTGGCAACTGTTCCTTTCTTTTTTCTTGTATTGCGAACAAATCTGCAATACGAAAAGGGATTCGCTATTTGTCACACAAAAAATTGACATTTGTGGACGAACCGAAAGCTAGACAAAGGTGAAAATAAGAAACAGATATTTTCTTTTCACATGGAAACACTGTGGCCATTTCTCCAGCAAATAAACCGAATAGTTCGCTCGCTGTGAATACAGCTCAGCCTCTATCCATATATCAACGACCCGTCCTAGACCGAGGTTGCTCTTTTTCGGCACATCCTCCAAGGACTCCAATGGCTGTGTGTTTGGTACAGACAAATACATAAGTATGCACACCAGCGACACCAGCAAAAAAGCCAACTCCTAGCCATAATCTCTTTAGGCTACACACTCCTCACAGTAGGTTGGTTCATTTGGACCTGCTCCAAGGGCGTGTTACGGTGTCAAGTACTTGCAGTGGGCTTAAGCAGTGCTTCCCATCTTTTTATGCACTACACGACGGAAAAATCTTGTCACGGCTGGGTAGCAGCAAGATGAGAAAAAAAAGCCGCAACTGAAGTAATCGTACATGGGGTGAGTTTCAGGGGCATCCGCGGATAGACGGTCGGCACCAGAGCTTCACATTGTTCAATCACGGGCGCCTGAAGGGTAGGCTAGCGTACGTACGCAGTATCTAAGCGCCAAAAAAAAAAAACGTTAACCAAAGCCGGCTCAAGGCCTAGCACGTGAAACAATCAGCGATGCTGCAGATAAAATGACATGCGGATATACAAAAAAAAGGAGGAAACATTATGACTTAATTTAGTTTCTGCAGGAAATCTTCTGAAAAATCTAATTTTACCATGCGGATTGCATACATTAAGGCAATATGCGGTAAATAACAAATAATATGCAAAACGCCCAAAGGTAGGCAATTCAATACGCATCTTCCTGTTTTTATCGCTAATAAGTTTAAAAAAACTTGTAAATTGACCACTACAAGTAAAGCACAATGGAAAATATAAATACATCAACCTATTGCTACATTATTCTCACATTAATCGCCTTTAGCCATAAAACATGCAATGAGCTGTTGGTGCTTTATGCAAATAATTTAAATAATGGTTGCCACACACATCCCACCGTAACAAAGGTCAAAAAGCATTGCAAATTACCGGTTCAATCATCACCGCACGAGAGCAAGCGCATATGCCACTACGAGCCCTGGCGGGTTTTCCACTGCTGCATGACAGCAATCGAGAACTTGCCAGTAATCTCCGGTAATGGCAAGGCATGGCAACAAAGGAAGTAAAACAGGGCCCCTTCGCGTAGAACAAAAAGCTGCTGCAACACGAGAACTACTCAGCATGAAATCAAGCAAATATGCAAATAACCAATCAGCATGCATGCGCGCCGACTACGAGTGTAAGAATCATAATTTTTCCTTCTGCTAGCGAAAGAGGGGACCAATATAATCTAGGACACGGCGGGGAAAAACACGATGGCAAACCATTTTCACGCACCTACCATTTTACACGCACTGGCGTGCCATGGTGTAAGCACAACCTCCGACCTTTTGCCAAACACCGGTGGGGTAATGAGTATGATTCAACTTTTCCTGTGTACGGGCACGAAGGAAACCCACCCGGTTTTGCGCCCCAACTTGCCCCAAGCGGGCTCCAACGAGTCTCGCCGTGCGTTACGCCGGATGCTTTTCCCGGTCAGCCTTACAGCGGCCCAAATAGCGAGTAAACCGGTATGCACAACGGACCACACCACACGAAAGGTTTTCAAGGATATGCTTCTGCTGGGCGTACGCCTCGAACAGCAGGATCTCGGCTAAACATTGGAGGTCGGATATCGAATGCAGACAAGCGAGAGGTTTTTTTTTTTTTGCTTTCTTCCAACACACGCAAAAGCGCATCAGCATCAGTACAAAATTTGGACAAGGTAATACAAAAACATCACAAGAGACACCAGACGAGACCAGCATCAGGGGGGACACCTGTGTACCTACGAGTGTTACGCACCTCTCCCTATCCTTTCGCCATAAACGGTTCGCCTTCCTTACCACCAGCGCACCAGGGCACACATTGTTACCGTAACCGGTGCAGCTTGCGCTGGCGGGTGGTAAAAAGTTGGATTAATTTTCTGAATTATAGCGCCCATTAATTTCCATATTACATAATTATACGCATACCGCTGGGAGATTGGGTGGGACACGGGCATGGACGATGTCTGAGGGAAATCATTGGCATATTTGCACGTACGAGCATATCATAACGCAACGAGACCTTCCTTCGAGACCTTCCTACGAACCATCACGAGCGATGGAAGTGAAATAAAAAAAACCCTCACCCCCCCCCCCCCCCCCCCCCCCACCCCCCCGTTGCTCCAACAAGCACACCTTCGAGTGGGTGAAAAGGTTCGCACTTGTGTGGTCGTTGTCGCTTTTTTTTCTTTTCTTTGAAGGTATCCAAAAGTAACGAAACCCGGTTGCCCCTTTTGGCCGATGTGAGCCGCATAGCCAAACTGCACACGACGGAGCGCGCCGGTACGATAAGTGTTTGCTGCGGTACGCAATCGGCCCGAACGAGTAAGAGATTATTCGTTTTAGCAGCCCGCCCGCACATTTATTTCGCGTTTAAAAGCATGGAGCCCACAAGAGGGTTCCAAGTTTGCTATTATATTAAACGAGTCTATTAGGTTATGAGTGAACAGCATTACACTGGACAGCACGTGAGTAAGTGCCCGAGAGCGGGAATAACAGTTTTGGCACCGGCTTTCAATTAAGTTGCCAGCAGCACATGCGATGGATTTGGGTCCAAAATTAAGCGTCACAATTAATGCGGCATTTCGAACAAGATGTGTCGCAAAAGCAGAGATATTCCACTAACAAATGCAAACACGCCGTCCACAAAGTCATTCTGTCGCGGTACACGTTTTGTTACATACGCTTCATTAACAACGCCCCTAAAAGTATGCAATTCAACCCGACAAAACGCCTAAAGTCATGCAATCCATCGTGTATAATATACCTTTTTATGGGGTTGGTGCTATTCGGCTTCACATTCTGTAATCATCTCGCACCAATGTTAAGCTTAAAAAATGATTGCCCAAAAATCTAAAACTCTGCGTCTCCTAACGCATGTTACTTTCGACGCCTTGTGTCCGGTATCGTAAAGTACACCAAAAATAAATGAAAAAACAGGAGCGCCGGTAAGGAAAATTGAGTTTGCGTTCAACGGTGCACATCCTGCACCGGACGATATCGGTTTGCGGGATCCTGCCCGTATGCTATCCTCCAATTCGATATGGAATGTTGCACATTCTAATGAAATTGTCATTCAATTAGAAATTGCAAACAGCAACAGCCGGGCCTAAACCCTGGCCCATACATAACACAGTCCGAAACCAGGAAGCGTGCGACGTGCAGCTTGTTGAAAATCGGTTGTCACAGTTCATCGAGTGGTTTGCCAAAAATGGATTTCCGGTGGTCCAATGATTTGGTCAATCGAATAATCAGAAGCTTTGACACATAATTATGCCTTTAAAACGAGGTTTTTGGCCCGGTACGTCAGGTTTTCGCTCGATTGGAGAGATATATTTATACAGCCAAGGGTGAAAATGGCATGCTTAATGTTGTTGGCATGTTTCGCTTATGAGTTATAAAAACGTTGCATTCATTTAAAATTATTTCAAATCGATTAATACGACCCGGACGACTCGAATGAACAACCACACCAGAGAAGCAACCCATTCAAAGCGTAATCAAATCATTAATCAACAGCTTTCGTTCGTTTGCGCTTTCCACCCGCCCCCCCCCCCCAAAAAAAAAACTTATCGTTTCCACAACATACACGGCCCCCTATCAAGGAAAGGGTGGTAAAGTTTCCTCACGAAATAAATAAACTACACCCACTGCCTGCACCGGGACGAAGACAATCTTGATCATCGACACGCAAAACTACTGAGAACTACGGGAGAACGTGTTCTCCGAGGACTCCAAACAAAACCGTTTTCCCCGGTTTTGCCAATGACTTCTGCTTTCTAAAATACCAAATATGCTCAAAACACGCGCCCACAACATTCAAAACAGTGTACCATTCCACTGATAGCCTGGGTGCCGGGTGAAGCTTTTGCTATCCTTTCTGATTGCCATCCCAGGAGTTCTTTTGATACGAAGGGGAAAAAGCACGAACCTAACAACGAGCTACAATTAAGCGGGGCACAATACATCTCCCACCTCCAAAAAAAAAAAAAGGTTTCCGCTAGGACCCGTTGGTAGGAAGTAGATAGATAGGCACGGCATACAGCAACCCACTAGACAGGCAGCGCACAAGGACAACTGAATCCTCTTACTATCGTCCGAAACGGGCGAAATTATTACGGTTTTGGTAGGGCTCCTTTTTGGCTTGATGTAGAATTAATTTGCATATTCCTGTATCAAACTATCGCCGCGTGTTTTCGGCTTCCGTTTACCGCGACCTTTGACCCTTATATTGCCCAAACATTCGTGAAAGTGAAATATGTTTCTATTTCTACTTAAGAAAATTAGATTCTCCTACCGCTGAGTTTGGCAAGCAGTATGAAGAGAAAACATTTGCTGAATCCAATATTTATGACAACGTCTTCATTTCTTTTGCGCTGTTTTTTTTTATTCGTTATGGCCCATACCAAAGCGATGAAGACTAGAAACGCGAAATAAAAAGCATTTAATGTAAACCCCTGCTGCTGCTCAGCACAATAACATAAAAGCCACAACGCGCGCATAACAATAGCGTCACATATGATAAAGGTTGAACCCTTCACACATAAACAATCGTTTGGAAACGATATCGATTGGCTTCTAGCAGAAATTTACAACACACGAAATAGAAAAATTAAGATAAGTGTGGTGTCTTCTCTTGACAGCCTAAATGTATGCAAAAAGCCTAACCTTTTTAAACCTATTGCTTTTGGTCATGGATTTGTGCAATAATACTCTAACAATGAAGTTTTAAATGAGAATTTTCAATATCTTAATTTCAACATCAAATAAATACATTTCCCTAAAAAGTCAAACAAAAAATTTTGCTTATTCGCCTAAAAGTATGCAAAATGCATATCAAAACTGCTCTACAGTGATCTTGCTTTTTGATGTATGATGACAAAATGAGAAGAAAAGTTCAAATTAAATCCACCAATCCTGAAGTAAAGTGTTTTCTAAATAATCAAACTCGTAACGCTACGAGAATTTTACACCCTTTTTCAACACCCCGACACGACCAGAACATCACGCACCGACAACACATTATTCAAATCGAACAAAGTTTCACCATGTTTCGAAGATCTGCAACAAGAATGCACCGCATACCAGCATGGTTGATGGTTAAACATTATGCCCACCCATTTACACGGGTTAAAACGTGCACCGTTCCACCCAAAACCCCAGGGCGGCAAGGTGTGAATAATGATTACGATGAAATAGGTACGGGGCGTAGGTAAAACTTTTCAACTCACCTGAGCATACTGAGCGGCCGCTTCCTGCTATCATGTCGAAGGCAATGCAGAAGTGTGCTGCGATCGGATGGCTTGGGCACGGAGAAGGTGATGGCGGCGGTGGTGTAACGATGCGCAGCAGCGTTGACGGATGCGGAATGGATGAAAATAAACGACTGGCGCTGGTAGATCAGAAGCACGCCGTGGAGCAGTGTGACGGGCAAACGATCAACCCATTTCACACGGCTAGACGATGAGACTCTAATCGCCGCAGAGTACTGACAGAGGGTAAGAATCCTCCGCCGGAGGTGTTACACTTGGCGGGGATAGTCACGGGCGGACGAGAAACTGTCGACACAGTGCGCGAAAACCCAACCGATGCTACCGGTTACATTTTTTTTTACTATTTTGCTCAACTAGACTCATTTTAGATACACCGTTTGCTGCGAAATTGCCTTTCGTTTTTTTTTTCAACATACCAACCAATTATCAATAACAGAAACGGAAATACATGATTGAAAATAAAGAACATCCCCAGACATAGAAAACAAAGTTAATAAAGTATTTTAATTGGCTTGAAATTCTGTCCCAACCCCTCCCGTGGTGTCCACGCTACGGAGAGACGGTGAGCGGCCATATCTAGCGCATCCTGCCCCATATACGATGTGCAACTGCAGAATTCTTCCAATGTGGAATGCTGCATAACACAGAAAGAAACACAAGTAGCTGAGCTATTCGAAAAATTAAATCCAACTGCCCTCGAAATCGGACGACTCAACATGGAACACTACTCTGCCGAGTGAAGTGGGCACGTTAGTATTTCCATACAACTGACGAGCGGATTTTTTTCTCCGCCCGGTGTCGCCTTTTTTTCCTTCCTCTGTTATGAAGTTCCTCCACCAGTGCTCTATACCATGTTCACTGATTTATAATCCCTGTCGCCGCCCGGTGTTGGGCCCGTTGCCAACGGTCGCTTACTCGGTTCTGGCCCTCTGCCAGGAGATTGCGAATTGCTTTGCGGCACTAACAAAAAAAAAACAACCAGGAAGAAAGCGATTTAAGCCGGAACACAGCGCTCAAAATGGAGCCAAAGAGCGAGGGCAACAGCAAAAAAATATATATGAGTGATAAACGCACAAAGAATGTATGGAAAATTCACACCACCACCACCCAATGCTTTAATGTGCGGAAATCGAACAAAGGATAGCAGGCAGCAAACACCCTGATCTGCATCAACGGCTCCGGCAGGGGTCTTTGGCGCCATTCTTTACCGTATCGAACGGGTGAAATTACCCACCACTGGAAATGGGTAAGCCAAACCTTAACCCTGCAGGCGACCGCACTGCCGACCGAGACGTAAGTGAAACGCAATTAAAACATTTCACCTTTACTAACTCGATAATGATGACCAATTCCTCTCGTTATCGGTCCGTTTTCGGCTTCCGCTTCTGTCGCGTTTCGCGAAAAGAAATGGCGGTAGCTGCGCCGAGGTCGCGAGCTGTACGTGGTTGCACAATTAAGAAATTAGGGCAGGTTAGTCCTCTCCGGTCGCCGGTGCGCCGTAGCGTAACGCAAGCAATTAGTGAGAAGTTTTATTTCCTCACTATCTCCTCTATTGGTTGTCTGTTTTTTTTTCCTGCTCCAATCTACTGCCCCTGGCCCGGAGAAGAGTCTTCAACCCGCGCTCAATGAAGGAGAAGTTGAACGTTTCCTCCAGGCCAGCATAATTCCAGCCCCAAAAAAATACTAACGAACAACTGGCACTAATTGTCGGGCGATGGTAAGCATTTGTCTATGGAGGTGAAAAATTGCCTACCTTTAAGGCGCTTTTGGAAGCTCAACTCTTTTTAATCACAATTTTACGTAATTCTTCACCAAGAACCTTTCTGCAAGTTTCTTCTTCATCTGACTCACCAACCTTTACTGTGCAAAAAATGGGACATGAGTTTTGGACAGTACCGATGCGGCACCAAACAATCATAAAATAGTCCGTACCGTTCCGAAAAACATAATCGATCGTACCCTCACTAGAGAGAGAAGAGTGCAAAGGGCAAAATTTTGCCCCAGCTGATAATAATGCCAAACAAAACGAAACAGTCAATCCATTAGCAACAGCAAAAAACGGTACACATTGTAATACGCCTGAAAGTATGCAAACTTCACAACATAACTTACGCAATTAGACTGATCATAGTGCCTTAATATGAATCTATTAATAAAAAGCGTTTTTTTTTTTCAACGTAACAATTCTGTCATGTGTCAGGGTGTTTTCTCTCCACTCTAGGTTACTGTATCCGATCAGTCGATATGGCTCCATCCATGTAAGGGATGACGAAAAATGGACAAAACGATCAATAAACCCGCCGAACTGCTTCACTTCCCCGGCGTGGTCGACGACAATGTCGCCGGGATTGGATGATGATAAAATATAGCAAAAAAAAAAACGCATATTTGCCATGGGTAGAGCGGCGGTGGTTCGGGACCGCGGGAGTGGGCCGACCCGAGGTAAAACCAAACCGCTCCCTGGGACGGAATTAGAATGCCACTGATTGGAGCCGGATTATTGATGTTAACTGGGGGTCGTCGTCGTCACCGTTGTGGGCGACGTTTCACTATGTGCTGCTCTGCGCTGAAAGATGACAAACGGAAACGGACCGAACGTTCTGCCGCACGTGTGTGCTGGGGGTTGCCTACCTTCCCGTGTTTCCGTGTGTCCCCGCTCTGGCTGCCTACCATTTACCCTCGCAAAAAAGGAACCCAAAAACCGCCAAACCGTGCTCGAAAAAGACGACAACATTGTCGGGCAGATGGTAGAACTAGGCTTCTAGACCCGGTACGGGGGGGGGAAAAACCCCCTCCCCAGATCCGATCGAATCCAATTCATAGAAACGACCTTTCCTGCTTTCGTCTTGATCTGAATTTATCCCAGTGCCGAGGTGTTGTTTTCCTTTTATTGTATCTGTGGGACTAGGACGAACCGAAAAAAAATCAATTCGCTTTTCACACATGTGATTTACGTGCGTGCAAAATTTCGGGTTTACTTCCACTGTCCTTATTTCTTTCCCATACACACACACACACTGTTTGTCTACTATCTACTAAAAGACTCCCCAAATCGGAGGCGTTTTTCGCCCATATATCCATATTCAAATTATTGATTGATTATTTAAATTCACAACAAATCATTCCGGTGCTATTTTACTCCTTTTTCAGTCCGTGGCACTGGCGACTACTCCGCTACGCACACACGCTTACAAATGGGAGACATTGTGCCCCGTTTGGAAGATAGAGGGACAAGAAAAAAGGGCATGTACCAACCACCGAACCGAAATGAGCTGCAGTGTTGTGTATTCTTTTTCTTGTTGCTGGGGGAAGATAAACCATTGAGAAAACATTATTTTCCACCGTCTGTAAAATAGGAAATTGTATACAAAATTACACCATCCATTATCGATGGTTCTTGTGGAGTAACATTTTAGCCATGTGAGCTTGCTGTTTTTGTACTAATTCTTAATCATTTTGAGAACTTTTGAGGGAATCCCCAAGGATTTCTGTCCAACGAACTTTTGCGATGCGCTTTGTGTGGAGCTTCTTTTAATTAGGTTCCATTTTAAATCAATACACTATCGGTCGACCCTATTACACAAACTGTCAACACTTTACTGTCCGTGCGCTACAGCATCTACGGTACAGCTCCACTTCATGGGGCCCGGACGATGTAATTTACCGCAGGCAGTAAAGTTACCGAGCAGTGTACACCCTGCATCCCATATGGGCACAAACTTTCCATGATGGGGAAACCTTCGCCAAAACCCGGGGCGCCTGCCTAGGCCGAAGCCCTTTGGGGATGGGATGGGGGGAGAAGGGGATGCAACGCAGGAAATCGGGGATGATCGACCCGGGATCTACGTCCACTTACGAACCTAATTACCCGAGCCGAAACCCATTAACCGTTAGACCGGTACTAATGAAACGTCAACAGACGCGAATGAGTAACTCGGCCCGGTGTAGTTTGCTAGAATGTAGCACAGCCACAGTGCGCCATCCATCGGTTTCCCCGAACCGGTAAACATTGGAGGGGGAGGTAAATCCAAACCGTGGCTCCCTTTTTCCATCGTCTTGCTACAGCTTTGGCACGGTCGGGTCGGGATATCTGATTGCAGTCACAAGTCAAAATGTGACTTACGTTCTTAGGCTCGCAGGTACACAACAGGACAGAATTAGACAACCATCCCCAAAACCCCACACAAAAAGAAAGGACACCCCGCCGTAAGTGACAAACGATGTTCCGGGTTTGCTGGTTCGTGATGTATTATCCCGTCTCTGTTTTTATAATTGGTTCGTTACTGTTGTTACGATTTGTGTTGTTTCATTGCTCTTTATTATTTGTTTTGAGTCTATTCTTTTATCGCATGTTTTTTCATGTTTCATAGTTTCCTGTATATTTTTTTCCCTTTAAATATGTATTTTTCCACTTTTTTGTTATTTTTTTCCTTTTATATGTTTTGTCCCTAAATTCCATGTCTTATCTTATTTGTTTCTATTTCATTCCACCGTTATCACAAAAAGAAGCTTTTTTTCTTATTTTGTTTTTTGTCCTTCTTATCTTGTTATATCTCTTGTCCTATTTTTCTTTTTTATGTTCTATAGTTCTCTTCGTTTTCGGTTTTCTGTATTATTTTTTGTTGTTATAACAAAAAACAAACATTTTACTTAAATTTTATCATTACAGCAATTATTTTTAGTTTTAATTGTTTGCTTATTCAACTTATTTGATTTGATGCGTCCATATTTTGTAATTTATATATTGTATCTTTTATCTTGTCTTTTTTTAGTTGATTCATGACATTTTTGTATCTTTCTCTTTTTTTCTACAAAAAATTGTGGTTTGATTGTAGTTTATTGTAGTTACTTGTCATTTCTTTTGACAGATCTAAGAGACGAAAGAATTCCTCAAAAATCAAAGTCTCTTTAGGTTGTACCATCATAATCATTCAATCCATTATTCCATCATTTTCATCAGTTTAGAACCATTATTCACACTCTCAAACGTTTTTTTACTGCAACAATTTTATATCTCAACTTATACTTTTTCTAACGTTTGGCATACTATCAATAATTTGTTTCCCGATTCAAACCATGCTAACATGTCTTTCGTTCCTCTCTTAACCGTTTGTTTCTTTTGTTTTTAGGTATTTCGCAATCTCACTTCACAACATCGCCTTAACCCATTTTGAGTATATTTATACATTTTAGATTTCTTCTTTTGTCATTTAAACGAGAAACTTCATTTGTTTTTTTTTTTTCATTCCAATGACCCCCTCTCTTTTGTACCTCGCGAATTGGGTTTGCATCTTGTTTTTATTTTACAATAATTTGATACTGCTTACCCTGTGCTGGTGTTCGTTCGTTCGTTCGCTTTTGGTTTGTGAGGACCCGAATTTTCCCGCCTATTTCGCGGCTTGTCCTCCGACAGTCCTCCCCCTCGCAGTTATATTGTGGGGCGGGAGGAAAATTATACCATTCTTGATGCCTTCTTTCCCCGGAACCGTTTTCAAAACTACCCCCAAGCATTAATCCACCAGCCAAAGAAAAAAAAAACCCTCCCCCGGATGCGGGGGACTTTGCACAAATCGAGGCCCATGGGCGAACGTACGGCAGGCGCGAGTCGGCCCCGCGAACATGCCCTCGCGGAATTAAATGGTCGAAAAGAAAATTCGCTGCCCCGGGCCTCTGCTAACACGCCTGCACCTTACTAAGGGTGAGTTGTGCTCGGTAGCGGTACACCATTCTCCACCGCCCGCCGAAGGGGGGCCGGAGTTAGAGCGAGACGGATGACGATTTTGCACACGGAAAATATGCGCCCCGTGTTTCTCGGTTTCATTCTCGCATTGAAACATTTTGTCGCGCCATCGTCTTCGTACGGCCGGCTAAGTTTAATGTGCAATGTCTCTTTACCTTTTTTTTCGGTGGGGTGTTGTTCATTCACTACACCACTTCCCAACCCACTTAGACCTAGCCCTACATCCCCCGAATGTAAACTCCTCCATCTCGGTCCACCGTCAACAACAAGAACGTTGGATGGTTACGGGGTGAAGAGGATCGTGTGGGGGGGTGGTATTTTTTTCATTCCACCTCTTGTTTGGCATGTCATTTCCTCGGGGCAAATACAGAAGAAGGCAACCGACCGACCAACCGACCGAAGTCGACAAAAATCGAATCGGATGATGAGGACGACGGTGGTAAGGTGTGTGTTTGGGGGGTGGGAGGGGGTTATGTTGGTTAAAAAGCAAATACAACCCCTCCACCCACTGTTACACTCCTCATAAACACACACACATGTATGCATGGATTGGGAGGCGCAACTAAAACACGAGGTTTTCTTGATAATTATAGAATTGAGCGAAAAATTTCACTGTGACATTTTGGCATTTGGCGATAGCGGCAACGGGCCGCACCGGCTGTTGCAACGTTGTGATGACCTGTGTGCATGGCGAAGGCAAAAATGTCCAATGTTCCACCTCGCCCCACCGGTCCCAAGACCCAAGAGTCAGAGTGAAAAGTATGACTTGACTAATACACACGGATTGGTTTCAGCAATTCAATGGAAAGCCAAGTGCGAAGGGCTAAAAAAATCAACGTATTCCCAAGCTGTGAAAAACACAATCAACGGTCAGAAAAGCAACTGCAACTTTGCCAACAACCACCAAATAAAACCAACCGCAGCGCGAACGAACTGGAACCCTAGTGTTGTGTTTACTTATTGCGCGTGTTTTGTTTGATTTTCGGTCATATTTTTACTTGCCGAACCACACGAACACGACGGCTCCTCGACTGCAACGGAACTCTTTCTTTTGGGGATGAATTTTCCATACTATTTTTTCATGGTATTTTTAATGATGTGGAAATCTTCCCGCCATTTTTTTATTTCGCGATCGAAAAGAAAAACAAACCCCACACCGGCTAGTATCGGGGAGAGTGGAGAACGGAGGGAAAACTTACGCTGCAACTTGTATGCACTTTCACGTACACACACGCATAAAAAGCAGTCCAGTTGGAGGGGTGTTTTTTTTTTCGTGACGCTTCTGCTGCTGTCTCCGGCTTTTTCTGATGCGCTGTTATCACCTCGGATTCTTTGAACAGATTTTCCACCACAAGAACACTCGCTCACACACAATTACACACACGCGACGATCACCAAAAAACGGGGGAGGGAAGGGGAGGGTGAGAAAAACACGACACACCACCCGTTCTTTTAGCTATAAGCGCGCGCGATTACAAACGCCACACGTACACGCACGCACACACGCATAAAACACGCTGGAAGGACTTTCGTGTGGGGGATGGAAAACGGGGAGGTGTTGTTATCGCGGGTGTTTTCAGTACACACTCTCACTCACAGCTGAATGGGGGGAAAAGGGGGAATAAGAAGAAGAAAGAGAAAAGATAAACAACACTGTTTCCGGTAACAGTGGGTAAGAAGCACACACAAAACATAAGAACTAGCCGAACCGGCGTTCAGGGTGGCATTTCGAGAAGGGGGGATGCTGGGAGATGTGTCTATCGATGGGGTAGTAATACCGAGGAAAATTCATAACATCCCCCGAACGCTCCCGTTCCACTCCCAGGACCGCCATTTCCATCTCTTCTCATCTTAATCACACACACACACTCATGTACTTTACGATCCGTTTGAGCACAACTTTATCTAAGTAACCGTTGCTACTAAGCGAGTTTAGGTTGCTTCGGTGACAGCAAATGCGTTTGTGTGTTTCTTAGGGGTTTAATTTTTCATCACAAAACACATACTCATTCTAAGGTCACACTGATACACACACACACAGTTTATCTCGTTTTTGGGGTTGGCTCGCTACTTTATCTCGATTGCCACTGTACCACTGTGTCACGAAGTAAGTTTTGCCGCCCCGGGGACCAAACGCACCGAGCGCTTGTGTGCGTACACGTGTGCCTACGTGTATGTGTGTGTGCGTGTGTGTGTGCGAGAGCAAGCGACGGTATATGGGGGTGTTTTGGGATGCTGCCAAAGGTTGTATCGGAGGTATCGGAGGTATCGGCTGGCTGGCTGGCTGCCCGGGGTACAGACACACACACACGCACACAAATACAGAGACACCTTTCTTTACACTAGATATAAAATATTGCCAGCTTCCGATAAACCAGCTCCCAGTGAACCTTTCACAAGAGACACACGGCACACTTGTACACACGGCCCGCGAAGAAAAGGTGGGGGTTGAAGGGGTGGGGGGTGGGGTGGCTAGTTGACAGAAGGCGGTCGGGTCGGTTGGTCGATCGGTTCGTCTCGGTCATTGGAACACTTGTCCCTGGTGTGGACGAGGGAGGAGACGGGATTTGTAGGATTGCAGATGCGGCGGGATGGTGAAAAACATCCGGGCTATACTGCAACCCTCACTTGGCTTTTGACAACCCGGTGTGAGGGAAAAACTGTGTTGGCGCATTAAAACCGAACACGAGAGAGGGCACCGCACACAGCGAATGTGACAGGTTTCTGGGGATGTTGGATCTTAGCAGGCTTTTTGTCTGGGGATTCTACTCCGCTACTAATTGTAGCTAAAATTCACACACACATACAGACGGGGCGCGAATTGTTGGTGCACCCCCTTAGGGGCTCTTCTCCGAAAAAAAACAATGCAAGAAGTCGCCCCTGGATGTGCACAATGCCCCGACGTCTTCAGCTGTAAGGTGGTTTACTACACACAACGGCTCTTAGCACTCCCAAAACTCGTCACACATACGTATGCACACACACACACACGCGTGTAGTCACTGTTTTTTTTTCTACGCAATGTTAGTTCGTCTGTATCGTGACGATGGTAGTATGGTGGTACGGTGTCCTTTTTTGGAGCCTGTCCCATCCGGAAAATGGGCAACCCCCGGGCAAACAGAGACCCAGCATGAACGCGCACACACAAACACAGAGGTCGTGGCCGTGCCACGGACCCCAGAAATGTACAGCCAAAGCAGGAGGAACCAGGCCGACGGAATGGATCCAGCAAAACTTCCAGCACTTTTTTCCCTTTTTTGGCTACCTGCCCTGTACTGTTGTTCTTTTGCGAGGGGAACGTTTGGAACTGCTGCAAGGGTCCAACACACACTGCAGCTGCAGGCTTTGCCAAGAACGGGGACGCACCTACACAAGGGGGAGGGCCCACATACGAACGGGCACACACACACGCACGAGCTGGGAGGTGGGAAAATCCTGTACCTTTTTGAAGTCGCGCGTGTACACAGCCGAGACGCAAACGAACGGTGCTGGCGCTGGTTGCTGCTGCTGAAATTTTATTTTTCTCCCTTGCTTTTTTGCTCGCTTTTCTGTTGCTCTTGCGTGCTCGCTCGGGCACGGTGCGAATCGGGGCCTGCGGGATGTAGCTGTCTCGGTTTCGCACACGCACGCACGCACAAACGGGTGCTGACGGTCGGTCCCGAGCGCGAGTGTGTACGGAAATGTTCGCCCACGAGCCAGCGTCAAAACGGTATTTCGATGATAAATCTCACTTGAAAATGATGCCAACGACTATTTTCCACTCGAACTGCACCCGAACTAACCTTTATTAGTTTTTCTACGTCCGTTTTGGAAAGAAATTCAGCTGTGTATGGTTGCAACTGTTTTCAGTACGTTCGTTTACTCGGGTCGCTTTTGGCAGTTAGCTCGCAACACTTTCCCTAGGAAAGACAGCACCATGGTAGCCTTTTCGGTTATGAACAATGTCATTTGGATGACGTTTGATTGAACAAATTACACAAATTTAAATTTCGTCGGAAATGTAAATTTTGCCTTAAGTTTTGTATTTTTATGCCATATGAGGCAATTTTCAATAAGTTTCAATGAATCCATGTGAACGTATTTCAAAAGCAATGAGTCTGCATCTATCCTTGGCACCGCGAAAAATTGATACACATCTTGAATCGTGTTCTACAGAAAATTTGGCTCAGTTTGGTAGGAAAGATAAATTTCTTTTCGCAACACTAGTTAAAAATATCATTCAGCGATACTCTACTAACTTCTCCAAAAATAAATACGCTCAAAATGGATTCATTTCCAAAACACCAGTTCAAACAGTCATAATTGTCAATTGAGCATCGAGCGAAGCATTTACGTTGTTTGGGGATTATGCTACTGTCAAAAGTGTGTTTACGCCAAAAAAGTGTTCTGGTCGCGTTCTTTTACCAACAATTGGAGCGAAAACTTTTCCCTTGCATTTACACTTCTATTTGGGATTCAAAACTGCTTTCAACATAGTTCAAGATGAAGTTGGTCAGGTGAGTAACCGTGGATGTCTACCGTTCGCTTGTGCAACATCACAAATAAACAAAAAATATGTCCTGCAGAAGGACGCTTATTCTAACCTCAAACGGATTACAATGAACCGGTTTTCGATTTGTTTGTAGATTCCTAATGAAACTCAGCCACGAAACGGTAACCATTGAACTAAAGAATGGCACACAAGTGCACGGCACAATCACCGGTGTGGATGTAGCGATGAACACACATTTAAAGGCGGTGAAGATGACCATAAAGAACCGGGACCCGGTCACACTCGATTCGCTCAGTATCCGCGGTAACAACATTCGATACTACATTCTGCCGGACAGTTTACCGCTGGAAACGTTGCTTATCGATGATGCGCCTAAGACGCGAGCAAAGAAACGGGAAGCAAATCGTGGAGGACCGCGCGGTCGTGGCAGAGGTACGCGGGGTGGTCGCGGTGGGCCGAGAGGCGGTCGAGGCGGTGGACGCGGACGCGGAAGACGCTAGATGCGATCGCTGGACGGGTCGCAACCAATCCTCAAAACATTAGCCATAAGAGACAAGTTCATTTACTATACATATTTGAGTCATTCGAGCGGATACTACACAAAAGAAATAAAGTTGTGAAAAGTGGTAAGCTTGCTTACTGATGAACATGGCTGGCCACACCGCAGTTGCGTGCTATATTTCGATTCTATCAGTCATACCCCGTTAACTAGAACGTACAACCCATATACCAAGAAGCAGATGAAGAACAAACAGGCCGCCACTGCAAACGACTTGGAATTTTCCTTGTGCATTTTCTTCAACTGCTCTTCGGTTGTTTCCAGCAGTTTGCCGATTTCCTTCAGCTCCAGTGTCATCTCACGTCTTCGATCTTCGGCAACGTTGGGATCCTTCAAGTTTATTTCCAACCTTCGCAGGCGTTCGCGCAAAGATGCTATCGTGTCATTAGTCGTTTCGATCTGGAGTCAAACGAAATGTTAGCAAACTATTTTCCTTCAGCACTAAACCGATATTTCCACTAACCTGTTTCTGTAATGGACAAGGTTCCATAATGAAATACTGAAAGTTCGGAAAATAATCCCAATTTAACTTTAGCTCTGTTTTTAACACGGATTTGTTTGAAACCGAAGAAGCTTTTGTTTGCCAATAGAAAGAAGTGGCGACGAAAGCATATACAGTGAGTGAAGGCCCATGTTGGACAAATTATTATGCACATAATTTTCTACACAAAACTTCTTATTCACGATTGTATAAAAGCAATGAAAATCGTGAATCACCCATTTTTAACAACAATATTCAACAATTAACAATAATATTCAATATTTATCGCAGACACAGTTCGGTTTCTTCCCACTGTACACTATTTTGACAGCCGCTTATTCAACGTCAAACACGCGGGTGATAAAAGCAAAATAAAGAAACGTGCGTGCTTCAGTGTAGAAATTCATATACGAGCACGATAGTTTATTTGATTTCTTACTTGCTGGCCATAGTAATTAGTTGTGCAAAATGGCACTACACATTACCAGCACCACGGAAGGCCAGCTGCAAGTACACTTAACCACCAAGCAGAAACAGTACGTATTGCACTTTGCCAGGGCACGACGGGATCATGCTCATGCGGTTTTTATTACAGGTATGCCGTGCCGGATGTTCCATATTCGATTCGCGCCAACGTAGCATGCACAGAGCTAAATGTGTTGCTCAGCACATTGCTGAAGGATTCGGGCAAAGATGCCCGGAAAGTGCAGTTCGATTTCCTTTTAGATGGAGAGTTCTTGAAAACTTCGCTATCGCAGCATTTGAAGGAACGGGATATTTCGTTCGAAGATGCGATCGAGCTCGAGTACGTTGAACGATATCCTGCTCCCGAACCACAGGATTGTCTGCTGCATGACGATTGGGTATCGGCGGTCCAAGCAAAGGATGGTTGGATCCTTACCGGAACCTACGACAACACTGTAAATCTGTGGAATACTAAGGGCAAACACAAACTAACCATTCCCGGTCACGTTGCACCGGTGAAGGGAGTGGCATGGATTTCCTTGAACGAACAGAAGGGTGTGTTTGCTAGTGCCAGCCACGATCAAACCGTCATGATCTGGGAGTGGAACGTAACGGCCAACTCCGTGGAGTGTGTGCATGTATGCAAAGGACACGAACGTGGCGTTGGCTGCATTGCGGTCAATCCGTCCAAGTCGCAAATGGCATCTGGTAGTATGGACACGATGCTAAAAATTTGGTCCACAGAGCTGCGCAATGACAAGGGAGAACCGTCCGCCACGAAGAAGGCAAAGCTGGAGCAAGATAATGTCCGTACGCCGGTCATCACTCTAGCTGGCCATCGAGAGTTTGTGTCCGGTGTGCAGTGGATCGACAATACGACGGTTGCCACTTGCTCCTGGGATCACACGATCAAGCTGTGGGATCTCACACTCGGCGGCATCAAGACGGAATATACCGGTAACAAGTCGTTCTTTGATCTGAGCTACTCTCCCTTGAATGGAATGATTATCACCGCATCTCCGGACAAAAATCTTCGTCTGTATGATCCCCGATCGAAGCGTACGTGATTACAAATTGTAGATCCAAGGGCAAGCATGTGATTAAATAATGTGCTTTTATTTTTTTTAGATGGTAATTTTGTAAAGAACACCTACTTCGGACACTCACAGTGGGTACAGACGTGCCGCTGGTCAACGACCAACGAGTATCTGTTCGTTTCCGGCGCTTACGATAACCGCGTCAAGCTGTGGGACTATCGCTCTCCAAAGGCTCCGATCTTCGATCTGATCGGCCACGAGGATAAGGTGCTGGCGTGCGATTGGTCTAATCCAAAGTACATCCTTTCCGGTGGATCGGACAATGCGCTGCGTGTTTTCAAATCAAAAATAGCTGTTAACAACGCCGACGATTGAACAATTCCGATTAAACTAAGAAAGAATAGGTGTATGTTTGGAAGTTGTGTGTAACTTTCATTCGAGTGCATAGTTTTAAACATCAAGAAGGATGTAATACGCAAAAAAATAAAATCATACAATCAGGGATACAGTAAAACTTTTTGTTTAAATTTTGTAAACAATTTAGTGAAACCAAAAATGCAAAATCGTACCGCGACCGGTTCAAAGCGTTAGTATAGTGACGCATCGAAACGCTACGCTTACAGCGTTACATACTGTCACCGAATTGACGTTTCATTGTGGTTGATGATTTGCAACATTTATTTGGTACCGCAAGACAAGAAGTAAGCACAACTTTTCGCGTTGTCTCAGCATTTTCTGTTAAATTTTGTGTATTTCGCAGATAAAAATGCGTGAAATAAGTACCATGGAGGTGGATCTCCCACGGGGAGAAGGATTTCGATCGTACTTTGTGCAGAAAATCGAAGAACTGCAGCTGATTGTGGCGGAGAAGAATCAAAACCTGCGTCGTCTCCAGGCTCAGCGAAATGAGCTTAACGCCAAGGTTAGGATGCTCCGGGAGGAACTCCAGCTGCTGCAGGAACAGGGCAGCTACGTCGGCGAGGTAGTGAAACCGATGGACAAGAAGAAGGTCCTGGTCAAGGTACACCCGGAAGGCAAGTTTGTTGTCGATATAGACAAAAACATTGACATCAACGATGTAACGCCAAATTGCCGTGTGGCGCTGCGCAACGAAAGCTACACCCTGCATAAGATTCTGCCCAACAAGGTGGACCCGCTAGTGTCGTTGATGATGGTGGAGAAAGTCCCGGACTCGACTTACGAAATGGTGGGTGGTCTAGATAAGCAGATCAAGGAAATCAAGGAGGTAATCGAACTGCCGGTCAAACATCCGGAACTGTTCGATGCACTCGGTATCGCTCAACCGAAGGGTGTGCTATTGTATGGCCCTCCAGGAACCGGTAAGACACTTCTGGCCCGTGCCGTCGCCCACCACACCGAGTGTACATTCATTCGCGTGTCCGGTTCGGAACTGGTGCAGAAATTCATCGGAGAAGGATCGCGAATGGTGCGTGAACTGTTCGTGATGGCTCGCGAGCATGCACCTTCCATCATTTTCATGGACGAAATCGATTCCATCGGTTCATCGCGTATCGAGTCGGGTAGTGGCGGTGATTCCGAGGTACAGCGTACAATGTTGGAGCTGCTGAACCAACTGGACGGATTTGAGGCGACAAAGAACATCAAAGTAATCATGGCGACGAACCGTATTGACATTCTCGATCCCGCCCTGCTCCGTCCGGGTCGCATCGATCGTAAGATTGAATTCCCGCCACCAAACGAGGAAGCTCGTCTGGACATTCTGAAGATCCACTCGCGCAAGATGAATCTAACGCGTGGTATAAACCTGCGTAAAATTGCGGAACTGATGCCTGGTGCTTCGGGTGCGGAGGTGAAAGGTGTCTGTACGGAGGCTGGTATGTACGCGCTCCGTGAACGTCGTGTGCATGTTACACAGGAAGACTTCGAGATGGCCGTCGCGAAGGTGATGCAGAAAGATTCCGAGAAGAACATGTCCATTAAGAAGCTGTGGAAATAATTTACTCCATCTCACCTTCAAGATCTTTGCAGGAAGTTTCCTTTTGGAATATATAAAGTAATAAAATATCCTTGCGAAATATCTTAAATATGGTTATTTTATGAACAACGATACATCCAACATTCTATGGTTGAACCATCCAAAATATTCGTTTCGTTTTTGTTTCTTTTCATTCGTGAAATATCTCGCCTAGCTCGGCCGTAAAACTAACACCCCGGAGAAAATAATAACACAATCAAAGCATTTTTCTGTCATCGACTGTACGTGACATCTGTCCAATGTGTCATTTTCCTACCCTAGAAGCCACAAAGAAGAAGCCGATAGAGTGAAAAAAAGCTTTCCGGG
Source organism: Anopheles marshallii (assembly GCF_943734725.1). NCBI lineage: Eukaryota > Metazoa > Arthropoda > Insecta > Diptera > Culicidae > Anopheles > Anopheles marshallii. The sequence goes on from NC_071327.1 coordinate 63,597,693, forward strand.
CCAAACAGTGCAAAAACGACGCGGAATTTGTGAAATTATCTGCATTGAACATATAATTAGTGACACACTTTTGCCTTGTGGCTGTTTTAGCTAGTTCTGCGTAGAACAACACACATGCAAAGTGCTCTGAGCGTCATAGTTAAGTGTAGCAAATAGAACAAAAGTTATCGACGAACTATCTTCCTAAGCATTAAAATGGCTACTCAAGCAGTAAACAAAACCGGCTCCGGATGGCCTCGAAGAAACAGCCACGGCACGGGATTGACGGAAATGAACAAACTACAGACCAATCAATCGATGACGCTAAACAGGACTATTAATCTGTAAGTACTCTCACTAGTGCGGCATTCCTATTGAAGGTTACGCTTTTCCCGTAGCTGGTCCGTTTGTTCCATTCCAAAATGGCGCACTGTAGTGGGATGTAACCCGGTTCCCTGTTTCTTCTCATCCCCGTAGCTACCCACTGACGAATTACACGTTCGGAACGAAGGAACCGTTGTTCGAGAAGGACCCATCGGTTCCCGCTCGTTTCCAGCGGATGCGTGACGAGTTTGATAAAATTGGAATGCGCAGATCGGTGGAAGGTGTTCTGCTGGTGAGTTCAGGAAGCGTCGGGTAAAAAGCAGAAAAAACGTGTCTAATTACCGACACTCCCAATCGTTCTAGGTTCATGAACACGGCCTTCCGCATGTATTGTTGCTGCAGCTGGGCACGACGTTCTTCAAGCTACCTGGAGGAGAGCTTAGTGCCGGGGAAGACGAAGTGGAAGGTCTAAAACGACTGCTGACGGAGGTAAGTTGGCGTGGGTTCCATATGAAGTTCTACATGAAGTAAACGAAAAGAAATGTAAAACGCCCGGGAAGAGAAAAATGTTTAATCCTGTGCGATTATTGTCCAATGAGATGGGAAGTTGTATTGAGGCAGGTAGCATATATGCACCATTGAATTATACTGTTGAAAATGCAGACATTTCTGGCGAACATTGCTGTGATCAATGTGATGATAATGTGAAAACGAACTAAAACAATGAGTAACTTTTGAATGTGATTACTGTAAGCAAGGCTGTGCGGCTTAAAACAAATGAAAAAACGAGCCTTATCAAGATCGCACGCTGCAAAACAAATAGAAAATGTGGATATGGAACCGTTCAGTGTTGTTTTTTAACTAATCAAACCTCAAACATTCATATTATATCTTTTTTCCACTAATAGTTCCCGTTTAGTATGCACTTACACGTGTTTTGTTACTTACTATTGAATGAAAGCCAATATTCACTCTTCAGTCAGTTAAAATTTCGTTTGGAGTATGGCTCCGATACGTTTGACTAAAACAACAAAACCTAAACTTTTACCTAACTAGTTCCTTTGCTGTAATATTGTTCTATTGATTGAACCGATGATAAAAAAAGCGAAAACAGAAAGCACTTACGAACGGGAAAAGGTTTTAATGCAGATGAAATTGTTTTGTAACTGGCATTATACCACTTCCACGCTCCGCAGTGTAGGTAAGACTAGACGGCACGGTTTCAATGTAATCGTAACGATGAAGAAAAACGAAAAAAAAACAACCCCAATGATCACAGAAAGCTCCTGTACCACTCGCTATATTTTATCCAATTGTTATTATGTGTATATGATTATATTTAAAAATTTAATTCCTAAATCCTTAAAATTTCCCTCGCAAATCCAAACAAAAAAACCCAAAAAAAAACCTCCCTCCTCTAGACTCTAGGGCGACAGGACGGTGTGAAGCAGGACTGGATCGTCGAGGACACGATTGGCAACTGGTGGCGTCCGAACTTCGAACCTCCGCAGTACCCGTACATCCCGCCGCACATCACAAAGCCGAAGGAACACAAGCGTCTGTTTTTGGTGCAACTCCACGAGAAGGGTAATGTGCTAGTAAATCCGAATCCTCTCATACGTTGTTTTGTTTTTGATCAATGCAGCATCGCGCATTGTGGATAGTTTGTTGATAGCTGGCTGATAGATAATGTTTAGTTTCGTGTAGGATCGAGCGCTTCTCGCAGATGCTAATATGTGTGTGTGTGTGTTGGAAAAACCGAAAGACAGAAGACTTTTGATATTGTAATGGTCAATGGACAGGTTTGCTAAAGAAAAGAGAAAAAAACCGATGAACTTTTGTAAGAAAGTTATTGTACATTATCGAGTAGTGATGATGATAGTTAGACGATGAGCTGTAGCGTTGCTCACATCCACTCTCAACGAAAGCGAAAGGATTAGCTTTATCAATCTTTTTACTTGCAGTTATGTTTTGTACCTCTTGTTTTCTGTGTCAATCTGTAAATTGATAAAGCAGTCCTTTTTGAAGAAAACGTTCCCAGGAGATGATATTACACCCTGAATGTTATAGTACCGGTTAGCAAAACGAATTGGAATTGTAAAACAACTTTGAAAAACCTTACTCTACAAGGAAGGTTTAATTAAGGCCGGACCAGTTCCTAGTTGATTTGTGTAACTGTACAAAATATTGTGATACGCAACAGGAAGATACATATGCAAGAGCAAATTGTACTACATTAATCGATCCCAAAGGCTGGTTACGTACTCTGTACTGTTTAGCCAAACGATAGCACTACGTTAGTGATAAAATCTTGTAATCAAATTGTGACTGTTTGTGTTAAGCTAACGATACGATTGTGAACCATTGTATGCAGCTGTATTTGAACATTTCCCTTACACTCATCCCCTAACTGGCGTGCTTTAATTTTGGTTCTCTTTCTCAAATCTCCTCTACCCTGTGCAGCGCTTTTTGCCGTACCGAAGAACTACAAGCTAGTAGCGGCTCCGTTGTTTGAGCTGTATGACAATTCGCAAGGCTACGGACCGATAATATCATCGCTGCCGCAAGCACTCTGCAGGTATGACTGTCTGCTGTCAACTCTCGCAATTCGATTGTCCACTAATTCCTTGTTTCTCTCCATTGCATAGGTTTAACTTCATCTACATGTAAGTAAACCCGGCGCCCACGTACCGCAATTGGATATTGGGATATTTACACACCGCATGTCCACTCAAATCCCGATCCCGGTGAAGGCAGTAAGAACGGGAACGGACTTCCCCATTGCCACCGGCTTAGGGAGATGAACAAAAGATAGGATATCGTGTGGGTGGTGTATGTGTGTGTGTGTGTTTGAACGTTGGAAACACAGATGTGAATTATTAATTTAGCAACCGACACTATTTTAGAGCGCATGTACAAGAAAGAGATTTTTTTTGTCATTTACCATATATCTTACTTTAATCCGCATCTAAATGTCACGAATAAATAATTTACGTACCTTCTTCGGAGACACGAAAAGCTGAGAAAGCCATCAGAAGTCGAATAATTCTTCACGGGAAAGTCTTGGCGAGTAGCGGCCCGGCTGCTGTGTGTCATCGTCGGCATAGCCGCAAAAGGTACAACCGTAACCATTGGATGTCCAATGGTGATTGTTGCGTCTTCTGTAGGATGTGTCCCCATTAGACCATGGTGCGTCATGCGAAGCACACAGACAGTACGGAAGCTGCGGTTGATTATCCGAAGATATGGGGCAGAAACCTTCCCGACGTTCGTCACACCCGTCCAATAAGCCTGTCTGAAGTTGATGATCTAGCGAAAGTTTCGTCCGGAGCAGATTGGCCGTGTTCTGACTCAAACGGCTGGCCAGTGTGGCTATCAGGCGTTCGTACTTAAACCCGCGTCCAGTGCGCAGTACTTCCAGCAGCGCCAGGATGTAGTTTTGTGCCAACCGTAGTGTATCGATTTTGGAAAGTTTCTGTGGTGTTACAGTTGGTCCACCGTGGTCCCCGTTAACGTGCAAGCGTACCGTAGCGGTTGTCACACTCGCCGGAAGCGGAATGCACATCCGCAAACGATCAAGCGCATCGTTTAACCCGTGCATACGGTTCCGTTCACGAAGGTTAGCCTTTTTGCGCTTCACCAAGGATAGAATTCCTCCACCGGAGGGTTTTCTTCTTCTGCGTTCTCGTTCTCCGCTGGTTGACGTTGCGTTAGGGCTCATTTAAAGGCACGCGTTAAATGTACTGCGGCAAAACTTTAATGCAAATTGCGACGCATCGAGCGCGATATATTGCCCTATATATTGGTTGTCCATTTTCACGCTAATCTAATTTTCCACCTTATCTCTGATAAGATTCCCTTACCGGAAAATTGGTAGCGAAAAACTGCGGGGGGGAAACTCTGTTATCGTAGGTGAATTGTCAATACTGTTAAAGTGGTGATAATTACCACAGTGGAAAAGCGCCCTGTGTAGCGGTATGCGTGTTTATTTAAAAATATACCTCAGGAGGGATTTTTTAACCCCTGTTTGGTATTACTTATACAAAAGGATGTCGGTTTTGGGCACCGTGAAAAATATTTCAAACAATAATGAAGAAGTTTAAACTGCAGTTTAGCATAATTTCGAGACAACACGCATCGATGCGTACATTTTTGTTTGCTGTGAGCACGTATTTGTTCTGTGCTACGATTCCCATACATAGTATTTGCATTGTTAGACTGCGGGGTGAACCACCCCACATGGCGTCGGCGCATCAAAGTCAAGCGCGATGACGGTTGTTGCGTGCGGACGTTAACACATGCCTGGTTGCCTAGCGAAACATTTTGAATGCTTCCACGTCCACGTTTTTCGCATGCTTAGAACGTTTCGCTTGGAATGATGTAGGAAGAGAATATAGAAAAAAAACGCACCGGTTGCTATGATGTGGGGAATAGGTGGTCGGTTGTTTGTTTCAATCAAATAGTTTGACAGTAGGCCGCACAAGTACGTTCGTCCTGCAGGATACTTGTTCGCTGATAGCGCCTTCCTACCAGAAAGTGCTCGAGAAGTTTCGGTCGCGGTCAAGGCTTTCAGTTCCATTTCAGCATTCGTATTGGCAATCTGCAAGCATGTCGATAGTTAACATCTACATTCACGACGAAAATATCTACAACGTCGAGAAGAAACCGCCCGAAAAGCCACCGAAACCGCCGCTCTACCATTCCCGCTTCGAGCACCAGGTCCGGCAGGAGACTAAATCGTCCAAGGATGCCCACCGCACGATGGGCTTCTCGAAGATTCCACTGCCCGGTCCGAACGAATTTCTGAAGAAAAACTGCGGACCACGCTATCGGGCAACCAAGTCTGCCCCGGTACGGCTCTGCACCAGCCACAAACCGCCCGTTCCGAAACCGAACGAATCGCCCACGTGCCAGGTGCTGAAGATGGTCGATTTTAAAAAGGAAAACATCAAAAAGGTCGTTGCGGCCAATCCGAAGAAAGGCCGGCCCCGGTACGCCGATACGCGCAAGGGAGATTTTCACGATCTGGAAAGATCGGGCCTGATGCCGATCTACATGTGTCGGCCCAAGTTTGGCAAAGTGCCTCAGTATTTAATGCGCAGGAAGAAGGATCTGGCCGCACAGAAAGAGCGTCTGATGGAGGATTGCGCCCAGCAGAAGCCACGCTGTACGTACATATCGCAGGAGGAACGTGTGGAGCTGTTGAAGGTAAGATTTCTTGTTTTGGTGGAAAGTTTTAGTCTAAATTTACCAAAAATTTCTTCCGTAGGGTCTGAAGAAAAATTGGGAAAAGCTACAGCAGGAGTATCAGAGCCTTCCGCTGCTGACGGACACGGTACCGAAGATGATACGCAAGGCAAAGCTGGAAAATAATTTGAAACAATTGGAGAAGGACATTCTAACAATCGAAAACAACCCCTACATCTACCTGTGCGACGAAGAGCACAAGGACACATAACGAGCACACAGATCGGTAGTGCTTAAAGTACCGCGTGGCATTAGAAGTTCCATTTTCAATAGCTTTTGTGGAAAATTGCTCCGTATACTTATCGTTTTATTGGATATTATTTTAGAAATGTGTTCTACAACCCACTCACTCACAGGATATGTGCACTTCTTGCATGGTTGACTTTTTTTGGGCACGATCAAATAAATTGTGTGTGTGTTTTTTATACAAATTGACGGTTGGAGAAGGATTTTTTGGAAAGAAACCTCATACATGCTATGCTAACGTAACATTGGTGAAGTTCCAAATAACGTAGACATTATGAAGGAGTTATCTCGGCATTAATTTTATTATCATTACTATCAGCTTTATTCTTTATGAAATTCTTAACATTCGTCAGTCCTTAATTTCTATGCTTATCCGTTAATCCCTGCCTCCCTATCTAGACATTTTGTATTTCTTTAAATGGTGCATCACAGACGCAACACTTGTGATAGTCAACTAATGCCGTATCGTGCTCAAATATCGTCCCCAAGTATTCCGGCCGAACCGAATATCGCTGACACATCTCGCACGTAATCTCGGTATCTTCGAGCGATATCTGTATCTTTGTCAGTATGCATCGAAACACTGGATGCCTCTTCAAACAGCATTGACTGTCGGCCTCGATCGGATCATCACAGAACGAACACACCTCATGCATGATGTCCGGTGTAGAGACTTGGTCTGTGCTTTCCAGCACTTGACGCAGTACCGGCTGCAATTCCGTCAGCAAGTATCCGTAATCTCCCGTGTACGGTTCCTCAGTGATGGCACGTATGAAGTTTCGCAAACATCGCAATGCATTCTGCTGCAAAGGATCCAGCACGGTACGGCTGACGAATAGGTCGGCTAGCCAATTGACGACCCGACACGCATGGATCACCTCGATCAGGCTACAGATAAATTGATGCTGTGCACTTAGATTTTCCGTAATCGCTTTACAGCGCTTCGTCTGATAGCTAATCTTCGCACTGAGCTGTATTAGCTGTAGCTTCAACTGATACATCGAATGTTCGTCCAACGAGAGCACCAGTGCAATATCTTCCAGCTGTTTCAACAAGTCACCGTTTTTATTGCCATGAAATCGAACCATCTCCACTGCATCGTGGTAGTTGTCCAGTTTGTTGGTTTTATTTAGCAACAATGCTTTCAGCGCATCCTGTTGATTAAAGCGACAGAAAAATATGCAGGTGGGCGCACGGAGCATTAAGTGGTCGTATCGTCGCGAGGGATACCCCAGGTAGAACCATCCGGTACGGGTGCGTGATGCGGTAACTCCGTACAGTGCGTAAGATCCTACGTTCAGGTCGCTTTTCACTTCTTGCACAGCGATCTGCATACCGTTGCGTGACCGCGAACCGTTGATGAAAATGTGAAAAATCTTTCCCGGCAGCGTCGTTACGATGTAGGTGCGCGAACACACCTGCTGCAATCCGGTGACCATAAAGTTCTCTATATTAAGTGTAACGCTACCATGCAGTGTACCATCGAAGGCTATTTCCAGGGCCAGTAAATAGGTTCCTTTTACCACGAGTATTAACAGTTGCTCTTCACCGTTTGCACTTTGCTCCACTTCACACTCGATTGCCGAGATGGAAATGTCCTGCTCGAAGTAGGTGGCAATGTACTCTGCACAATAGGCGACCTGCTGTGTGGCAGCGTCCTTCCCGAACCGGTACACTCCTAATCGACCACTTTCGAGTCCGACCAGCAGAAAATGCCGTTGCCCTTGGATGGAAATGTACTTTATTACGCGCGATGTTTCCTCCTCCTGATGTACGTGTTCGATCTTCGGACAGTTGGGCTCCAGATGGCAGAGTGCGATTTTGCCCGACTTTGTACCGAATGCGAACCGAACCGGACGTTGGTGGATAACGCTTTCCCACGAAAAGCACGTTATCATCATCTCGTCTACCATGATTTGCAGCTCTTCGAAGGTGTCGATCTGATGTTGATCGTATATGTGCGACTGCCACGTGTCGGATACGTCCACGTACGTGTTCCACCCCGACTGCCATCGTTCCTCTAGCCGGTATATCGTGAGCTGACCCATATTGCTTAGATTCGCTATGAGATGATCGCGAGGATTGTCCTCAAAAATGCCGACCGGCGAGATCCATGATTGCACGTTGCAGATGTACACCTTGGCGATGTTGGGGAAGAATGCTTGATCCAGCATTATTTGCCTACGCTGTTCCATGTTGCTGGCGTTGTAAAGCGCATCTTCCTTTGCTAACAGCGCCCCGGTTGGGCGCGCATTGGAACATTTGATGCGCGACAGTTCGTAGCAGATCGCACCATCCTCGACGATGTGTCTGTACTTCAGCCTTAGCACAAGCGTGTATTCCTTGGTGCATACTATTATTACCTCACCGACGCAGCTGATCGTGAATGGTTGGATAATTTCCTCCGACTGTTGGAATGCGGTCAGTTCTTGCATCTCCATCCTAGCACGTTGTGGTGAATGTTGCAAGCGTCCTGAAATATTTCATGTGGAATTATTTCACTTCAATGAGCACCAGACAAGGTGTGGTTTTTGGAAGGGGTTAGAATTACTGAATGATCTTGTTGAAGGATCTCTGTGGAGTTTTATAATTAGATAGCTTTGTGCAGCAAACTGAACTAGTTTCGAATAAAATAGAAAAAAGCCACTTCATACAAAAACTATTCCTTTCATCTACGCACTGTCAACAACGCTGTCGGCATTTTTGACAGCGCAGGCAACAGAAACAAAACAAATATCCAAGGAGGCGCACCAGTTCCGCTGCTTGGTAAGCATTATCAGTTGTTTAACCGCAATTGTTCTTTCGAAAAGAACATCTCGAAGGTTCATTATTGTTACCGTGTTGTGCTAGTGGTAAACGAACGTTCCAACTGCCAACAATGAGCGGCAAAAAGGGGCTCGATCTGTTGCGGACCATCGCCACTATGATGACCAAAACCAACGGGTACGATAGATGTTTGCAGCAGGTATGTACAGCTTCATTTACCTTTAAATCTATTAACACGATAAATAGCGTGCGGGAAGTTGTATAATTTGTAAGCAGTTATTCACAAATTTTCACAAGAAAGACTGGTTTCTTCGTTTCCGACGGAACTGTTACATAAACAGCGCGTTTGTTATGGTTTGTAGTGGTTGTAAACAAAGATGTCCGGCAGGATTTGACAGAATGACCCAAGGAACAAAATTGTTTAGATAGGCAACGTAAACCAAATTCAAATGGAAGTAAACTTTCAGATTGTTTTAGGGCTCTTTTGTACGAAGTATTCAGCTTTTTGCGAGGGATTTCGTTTTGAAAGTAATTAATGAGAGTAATCAGTAGAGGGCGTCTTTCCCATTGCTTGTTTGGGCCCTACAAATAACTTCGTTTAGAATACTACTATTGCACTAATCTAAATGGTGGGACTATCACTATCTTCCACCTTTAGCTCGAAATGGTCAGTGGAGGCGATGGACGATGCTTGGCCGAGTTTAAGGTCCAGGAGGAACACTTGAATCGGGCCGGTGGTTTGCACGGAGGATATACCGCCACGATCGTGGACGTGGTCACGACGTACGCGCTGATGACGAAGGAAAATGCAACACCAGGCGTTTCGGTGGACATACACGTGAGCTACCTGAAGGGTGCCCGGCAGGGCGATGAAGTCATTATCGATGCGAACACAGTCCGCGCCGGTAGAAATTTAGCATTCCTCGAATGCGAACTGCGTCACAAGAAGGATAATTCGATCATTGCCAAAGCAACGCACACCAAATATATAGGAAGTAGTTAAAACGTTAGCAAAGCTAAAGACGAAAGCATCCAACACAGAATGGGTATGGTAGAAAAACGGAATGGGTGTTAGGTGATATGGTTTAGGTTCTTATTTTTCGTTGTCTATTATGTTTGAACCAGCTCTTAACTGTTGTAGCAGCTACAATAAAACGCAAACAAACTGGACAACTTTCTTCAGCACCTTTTTGTGTGTGTTTTCGTTCGGAAAAGAGGAAATAGCTAGTAAAGATCGATTTATTTTCCTGTTCAAATTTTCTCCAGTAAGTGGTTGTTACTATAATTGGTTTGATTTTCGTTCCACAACGTTTCTCGCGCTCAATAATGCCTATCGAGGAAGATACACGGACCAGTTTCGGGGGTTTTCTTTGCTTCTTCACTTCGAATAAAATTTAGCCTAATGTTTGCCTCCTGATCCGGCTATTTGTTTACCGCTAGTTCTCCGCTCCCAATATAATCGAGACCCCTCTTTATTGATTCAATGCTGGATGCCACTGTCCGATAGATGTCGCGTGTTTGATCGTGTAGTTCTGATCTGGGTTTACTAGAATATCCTTTTTTTTGCCCTAGTCAATGGAATGGCCCTAGTGAAATGGAACGTGTTTAAAAAAGTATTTACAGTAAGTAAGAATCGTTAGTGTAGTAGTAGTCGTCGTCGTCAAACCCGGTAAGATATAGCATCTGATTTAGAGACGTGTACGATATACTGTCGCGCATGGTAGTTCGAATAACGAACTCGAGTAACGAACTCCCGTTTGGCACCGCTTTAGATGGAACGCTTTCGTAAGTGGACAGAGGATTCCTGTGAATCGCGTCTCGATATAGTGGCCATGTCCTGATTGGGTTTTGTCTTCACCACCAAAACAAACTGATCTATGGCCTGGGATAGCTATGCTGTGCGCTGATGGGACAGCCGATCTGGTACGGTGTCTTCCCACCAACGAAGAAATCTTACCACTAAAACTTGCTATAAATGGCTGTAATCGCGCTAAAACTAGTTTGCAAACTTCGATAAACTGCAGAGACTATGTGTTTACTTTCCTTTACTATGCTCTTCATACGGAGGAGTCGTTTTGTTTTTTTAGTGTAAAACGTTGCAAATGTGTTTTGTTTGTCAATTTGATCAGTTCTCTAACCGTTGGATAACCAAGGGCCAAGTGATTACAGTACGATGGCAAATTGAATATTTCATGCGAAAGAAACATACATATCGAGTCGCACGAAGGAAGGGTTTGGTGGTCTAATAATCTTGCCTGCGACACAACCTACAGTCCTCAGACAACCTACAGGGCTGCCTAAGTCAAGGACGCTAACGCTTAATGCAGCTAAGGGAACGGAAAAAACGGCTATCAACGTTAATGTAAAAGTACAACTCGACGGAAAGTGTACTGTGGCACATAACTGAGTCATATGATTAGAGATATAGTTACGGGTAACTAGCTGGCTGGTCTCACTCTCTCTCTCTCTTCATCTCGTTATCTAGACCCTTGTTCCTTTTCTACAGTTCAGTAATATTTGATATCGCTGTAATTTGGTGAACATGATCACACTAGAAGATCCACTCGCAACGATCAGTTCAGTCCAGCTCGCTAGAATTCGATTCCAAGGTGTGATGATTTGATCAACTATCTGCGCGATGCGGCATCTTCATCACCGATCCGGGAAGATTTCAACATGATTCCCGGACTGGTACGGAACCCCCATCGTTTCGCCGCGCCGTCTACTTACGGCGTATCTTTAATGATAGTGGTCATGGTACCGCTATCGTCTGAAACGACACATGCCGGACAGCATTTGCCCTGCTCCTTCACCAGCACCAGGTTGTTCTCGCAGATGAGCTCCGCACACTTCTCCGTCTCGCAGCTGATCTGATGATGCTCACACTCACACTTGGTACAATCGTCTCGCATCCAGATTTCGTTGTTTAACCGCTTAATGCCCTTGCTGTCCACGCAATGTCCGTGTGGTTTGCCCTTGGCTGGATTCGCACTACCGGCACCAGCACCCCCCGCGTTACCACCGGCGGCAGTCACTGCCAGAACCGCTGCCGAACACTGTTGCTCCAGCCGGCGTATCTTCCGTCGCATCTGCTTCATCGACTTCTGGAAGCTTTCGATCAGTGCCTCTAAACCTTCGATCCGCTCTTCGTTCATGTCATCCTCAACAAAGGACGAATCTTCCTCCAACTGCTCGAGATGGTTATCGTTCAGTGCGAAATGTCCCTCGTCCTCTGGTAACGGTCGCTCCAAGTCATTGTGCTGCTTCGTGGCGTCTGGTTTGCCGGTAGCGGGTAGCGCACGCTTAGCACGATTCACCGATCGTCGCTGCCGCATCAGCGGCTCGTACCGTTTGTGGTGACGCGAACAATCCGTACAGTCGACCCAGTGCTCCAGATTAATCTGCGGGATCTCATCGCAACGCTTGTATCCACCCTGCTTTGCCGGTAACACAAACACGTTATCCGTGATGGTTGTGATGTTATCGCCATTGTCGCAAACGATACGCCCCAGTGAGGCACGCTTGATTTGGGCCAACTGTTCCGGCTTGAACACTTCGTTCTCGTACCAGAACCGATCACCGTCGCGCAGTGCACGGAACTGCCGCACCAGAACACAGGTAAACAGTGGACCCATCTTTGCACCGGGCAGCTGATCCTCCAGTATACCGCCAACCCACAGGTCGATGTTACTCGGATGGCCGTACAGATCCTTCAACTTTTGCCGTACCGCCGGGTCGGATATTTCTTCCTTAAGATCATCGAACCCTGTCGCTACCTTCAGACCGCAAAGCTTCCGATAGTCGTTATACCCAGGAAGGGCATGATCGCGCGATCGTTGGATGTTGATCGCGGCCAGATCCAGTGCGACAGCGTGTGCCACCTCAAACAAGCGCTCCGTTAGGTCGGTGTTGAGGTTTTGGTTGGATTTTTTCAACTTCGCCGGCACACTGTAAAGCCCCCGGAGCAGCGGATCGACGCCTCCCTCGTACATCAAACGCCACGGTGCGAAGAAGGCTTTGTGCAGTGGAAGATGTCCTTGCGCTATCGGTTGATAGGATTCGTTCAACCGGTGCAGGATCGGATTGATGAGACTGTGCCCAAATCGGAAGGCAGCCGTTGCGAACTCGTTGAAAACGGTTGGATTCACGTTCGAGTCATACCCCCGGTACTCACCCAGCTGGGCCATTCCACGCTCTCCAATCACCAGCGGCAACCAGTGTTCGTAGGTGATGTGCTGCATGACAGCGCCAATGATCTTGCGACTTTCGTAGTACAGCTTGTCTCCGTCCCAGTGCGGGTTAATACGGTGCAGCTGCTCCGCCAGCCGGTTGTGCTCGCGCATCCACACAATGTGCATCGTCGTTAGACCGAGCTGTTCGTTCACGCGAATGTCGCCGGCCGTGAAGCAATTGATCTGACTCTCGTCCAAATCCCGCCGACAGTCCATACCGTCGGTCGGTGCGGAGAAGGGCAGTAGCGGTTTCTGGTCCGGGAAATGCGGCCCGTCTCGCAAAAGACCCTGCTCGGTGGTTAGATTACGAAGCTCCTGCGCGAACGTCTCGGTGTACCCGTACACCTGAGACGCATCGATGAAGGAAGTCAGCTGGTTAATCTGTTCGCGTGGTTGCACACTGCCGAAAAAGATGGACGTCATGCCCGAACCACAAACTGCGCTCGACCGTACGAAGTCGATGCAGCGCCGATTGCGGATGCGAGGATCACCGGGTGGAATGTCGATGGGGTAGCATGGAGCCGCATACTCGCATGTCTTCTTGCAGTCAACACCATCCCAGCTTTCCGACGTTACCGACGGTATGGCGTGGTCTAGATCGTGGTCAAGGAATTGTCCCCACTGCATCACCATGTGCGTGATGCGATCGTCCGGTGTGATGGTGTTGGTCGAGATGAGGCTCGTCGAGACGAGACGGGCGCTGGGTTTTTGGAACCCATTGTAAACGGCCGAACGGTTCCACCCTACGGGGCTGTTGAACCCATTCTCGTACACCGGTGGCAGAAGCCGCTGGAAACCGGTTAGCGAAGAACCCCAGGCAGGATGCTTGTAGTTGTTGCACGTCCCATCCAGCGAGCGGTACTTCGAGTGGAAGCACAGATCGGAACAGTTCGGCGTGACGCGGTGCGCCATACAGCCGGACAGCTGCTCCAGCAGGTCGAGATACTCGGGCGACAGGAGATCCTGGTACCAGAAGTCGGTGGTGTTGGTGGTCAGGTTGGCTCCACCCTCGACGTGCTTCCGGATGATTACCAGCGCTCGCTCGTACACTTCGGCCGCCCGGGCAATCTCGCGGGCGGGACCGGTCGGGAAGCGCACGATGCGGAACAGATCATCGTGGTAGCGTGTTGTGTTCCGGCCCGTCGCAAACATACGCCCGATGGTTTGATTAATGGCCATGTCCACCTCCCGCGATGCTTCAGCAATCGCAATCCGTACGTACTGATCGCCCGGCAGTGCTTCCGCCTTCTTCCTGCAGAAAAAAACAAACCCCAACGTAACGGAAGCATGTTTAGCATCCAGCACTACATCTGTCCGAGCCGCGAACACTTACTTCACCGTCAGCATACCGCTGGCCGTCGCCCGTCCGTACTTGTTCAACAGCGAACACTCGTACCGGCCCTCGTCCGTTAGCGTGATGTTAGCGACGAACAAACTGCCGGCGGATGATATACGGTACTTGTCTTTCGGGGTTATGGTACGACCCTCCTTCTGCCATTTGATCTGCGGTGGAGATAACGGTGGAGAAGAAACAAACCCAGAAACAAGTTAGAATTTGTGGTTGTTGGTGAGAATGGCCCGGTGCTGGGAACATCGTTGCCAGCGGTGGCATACCACATTGTGTCGTTCGGAAGGGAGGATGGCGATAAGAACAACTTGTTTTGCAACCACTACGGACAACGGACTTTGTCCTTTATTAACGGATTTTATTGGACATCCATTGCCGAACTGCAACGATGTCACAAATCAACCATGCTCGATTCGGTTATCTCCGTGGCGGAAGAACGATGTAGTTTGTTGCGGTGGCTGTATGTCCCAAGGTCCCAAGAAATCATAAAACCTGCCCGCTGTTTCTGCCTAGACTTTTAACTGCCAGCGGACGTCGGATGTAAGCATTTGCATACCAAACGGATGGAGCAAATCGCTCCAGCAAGATAAGCGAATATTGGAGCGGAACTTTTATGCCGTTTCCCCGCGGTGCGATGCGTCCGCATTAAAGATGCTAAGGAGAGATATTTCAGAGACTAGCGAGGAATTTTCTTCGCTCGCTTAGTGCCAACGTACCAATCGTTTCCTTCGTTTCTTTCTCCAGCGCCTTTCGCTTCCATTCGAAGGTGGTGGTCACTACTGAACAATAAATACTTCTTGCCGGAAGCTTCGCCCGGATACCGTGCTAAATGCGCTTCCCTGAAGGACAACGCATCTCATGGCAGTCTGGGCTGACGGGTCCCTCTTACCGGAAGCCCATCGGACAGGAATTATGCTCAAATGGATCCATAAATCTTGCCATTTACAGCAGCGGAATATCCATCGCTGGTCTCTTTCGCCCGCTGGTCCATCGATACGGATGCCGTTTCCTCTTATCGGTTTGAAAAGTAAAGCAACTTCATCTTAAAATTTACATAATCTTCCCGCACGGCCAATGCCGGTTTCCAGCCTCCGCACATAACCGTGGTCAAAACGTGGGGGTTTTATCGTAGCCTCTCCGCAAGAACTCACCTCATCCATGAAAGATCCCAACGAACCACCACCATAACAGGACATGATGTCCGATATGGGTTTCAAATTTCTCCACGCCGTACCTCGGGCGGACTGCGGACCAAGAACGCAAAGAATGATCGGAAACGAACAGATTAGCACGTACTGCCCGTTTTGCCCGGCTAAAGGCCAGGCTGGTGGGGTGGCCCGGAACCGGAATTCAAGCGGATCTGTGCAACGACAAACGATAGGACGTCTCGGCATCTTGATGGTTTGGAATTTGGTTGCCGTTTAGCGCCGGTGTACCGCCGGGGGATGCCGAGAATGAAGGATGGATTTGTGATCGCTTTGAATCGCTGTAAAATGAGCTGTTTACAGAAATGTGTGAGTGAGGTAAGGGATTTGCTGGAATCCATCGTCGGACCATTAGGTTTCTTATTTATGCTTCACCGTCGCGTGTGGGGCAACGGGGGCACTGTTACGGGGGGGGCCACGTACAAGCGAGGGTGAGCTTTGGAGCCAACTTCCAAAGCTTCCGCACAGGAACCGTGACGACATTGATGAAAGGTTCTATCTACAAGTGTTTAGCCTGAAGTTAGGAACACCGTTTGTCCATTTCGTATTCTATAATCTTTCGCTTCACGGCAGGGGATTAGTTTGAAGGATGCAGTTTTGAGGTATGTGGCCGGTCGGTGTTAAGTGATGCAGCATTCTCAGAACGGAGAGTTTTACGAGTTGAAAAGTTTGCCATTCATTCGCCGAAACATACATCAAAAAGGGCTCGGAGTTGAATGTAAATGATGGACGCATGGAAACACTCATTTCTTTGACGTTAGCTCAAGTGTGGTGGAAGTGTAACCTGACGCCATTTTGTGAGATTAATGAGCGTTTTTTTAAAGACAGACTAGAGTCTGAAAAATATTCGGATAATTCTACTACGGGACTTCCAAAGGTCAACTCGATGATTTGCCACTCATTCAGTGCCATCTTTCACTGGTCGGATAACTTCAACCACACAGGACATCATTGCTGCATCGCTGCCCTTTCAGCGTAAATATCGCGGGACTGCTCCAGCGGATGCCGCAAACGCTTCAACTTCAAAGTCGGCGCACCAGCCATGGAAAACCTCGGCACAAGCGTACCGAGTACTACGTCTAGCGTGAAAATGTCTAATTAGTTCGGTTTGCTAAAATCACCCACCGCGTGTTCCGTGCTTCAACCAAGCGAGCACACGTACAGGTGGATGGTTGCATTGCAGGATAATTTCCTATTGAGTGCCCAGAGTGCATCTCACATCAGCGTGCGGTGCACTGAAGCATACTGGAAGCAAAATCCGATGCATTACACAGCGTTGGTGCAGCGGATTGAACACGGTTCCGGCCTGAAGACAGGCACAGTAAGTGGGTGGAAAGGTGCACAAGACTTGGTTGGTTTTTGTTCATGCCAGGATTTTTCCTCCATCTTCCTTCCTTTTAAGCGACCCAGAAGGCCTCAATTCGATGGCCAGTGAAAGTTCAAAGAAAACTACCATAAAAGGGCCACCGTCTCCAACACGCTCGCACCTACCTGAAGTATATCGTCGTTCTCCGCTTTGCAGGGCATCTCAACGGTAGTGCCCTCGATGGCATCCAGATCGTACGGTTCGAACAGGAACCGTGGTGGACCCACGTTGATCACGACCACTTCCGCCTCGACCTCGGCTATTCCCAGCTCGTTCTCGGCCACACACACGTACGTGCCTGCCAGGAATATAAGGGATGATTGAACGAAAACGGTGAACCATGTCAAAGTCAATCGTAAGCGCTCGGTCACGTTTCGCTACCATCACAGCCCGGCAAGTGTCGGGTGGGGTGTTTAGATCAATTAAAGATTGCCTCCATCGTTTCGCCCCGATACGCGCCATAAAGGGTTGTGTTTGTGCTTTGGCGTGGAAGCATCTGCCGACCACGGAAGCAACAGGATTACATCCGAAACCCCGCGTCGGACATTTTGGACCTGCTTACCTGAGTCCGATTCCTCCACATGGTCGATGGTCAGCTCGATCGCATCATCGATGAAATAGACCTGGCTCGTTTCGTTCACCGGTAGACCGTCTTTTTTCCACCAGATGTGGGGCAGCGGGTTCCCGTCGGCTTCACACTCCAGCGTCAAGGTGGTGCCGATTTTCACGTGCTGATTTTCCGGCCCGAGCACTATCCTCGGTGGTGCTGCAGGCGGAAAGATATCGGGAAAGGTTAGGGACGAAAGAGAATGAAAAATTTCAACCGAAAGCAGGGAAACAGCTACAGAGGAGATTGGCCAGATGGTGGAATGTATATTGCTGTAGAATGTTCGCTAACACCGGGCACTTGAAGTGTGGTCAAGAGAGAGAGAGAGAGCCACACATCCGGGTGGCACAGATGGATTGTTTGAGGCGAGTACGAAGATGAACTGACCAGGGCAACCAGGTACGGTGCAACATTTTCTGGCACACCCCGGAAGTAGCACTTAGGATTCGTGTGTCGAAGAGCGAAACAGAAGCGGCAAAATGTGCCGAAATTTATTTTGTTGTTCAATTCCGACCACTGTGGCGATGTGTTGCGGTGTGTGGTTAGAAAAGGGAGCGTTTCCAGTTTTTTTTTCTTCCCTCGGTTTGGTCTGGACTTGGAATCTGCTGGACTTGCTGCTATCTTGGCGAGCGCTCTACCACCGTGTGAGCAAACTTCTGGTCCGGTTTGGGGTTTTTGAGGTTATCCCGGCTTCGAGGAACAGGTGAATGGATCTCAACCCTGAATATTCATTGCTTGCCAGGGATAAGCGCTTCGGTGGGAACTGTATTTCAATTCCATCTCGAAGGGAGATGCTATCCTCGAATGAAGTTCTTTTGATAAGACTAATTTACCAACAAAGAGAAATAGGACTTGTGGATCTTCTGGAGAGTTACACAGAGATCTCTTTGAGGTGATGTTTGAAGAATCATTAGAAGAAGCCCACTGCTGGACCTCGAATTAATGGAAGGAATTTCAATGCCTTCATCCACAATCGTACAGATGAAGTCCACCACCTGGCAGGGAATTCCACCGGACGCACCAAACAAACGTCCAGAATTCGGTTCTATTCTCCTCTCCGGTTTTTTTGTTCATCGCCTTACCATCGAGATTGGATTACGATGGTGAACCGGGACACAAAGATGGCACACCACCCGAATGCCATGTCGGGTTATTATTTATTGTGCAGAGATAGTTTTTTTTTTCTTCTTCTCGAAACCATTTTGTGTGCTTGCTTTTTGAAAATTTAATATGTTCCTGAGCACACGAACAACAGCCGGGTGGACGGGAGGAGTTTGCCCCTGTGCTAAAACATTGACCAGTCGGCCGCCCCTACCGGGCAGGACTCTACATACCCAAAGAGCAACAGTGTAGTGTCCGGTTTGTGGGTGATGGCTTTTCCGTAATACCGGGCCGGGGAAGGATTCCGTCTTGCTGGGTCTTCCCGACTCCGCTGCCTCTGGATGGTGCTGCCAATTTCGGAAGAAGCAGTGACATGCACACATGGTGCCAGTGGAACATTCCACTTGCAGCTCAATTTTCATTCTGCCAAATTTGGACGGTATTTTCCGTGGATTTCGGAAAACCGAAGGTAATCCGGGCACCTTTCTCCAAAGCAGCGCTGCCTGCTTCTGCGAAGCTGCTGCCACAGACGCCATCACACACATATGTGCTTGCACGTAGCAGAAAGGCTGCTTTATGGCCGTGGTGGATACGTGGAATATGGTGGTGCATTTACCATGGAACACCGAGCTGTTCCGGGCTGTGTATGGCTTCGATTTCGAATTTATGAGAAATAGAAATGGGGTTTATCTGGTGTCCGGAGCACCGGTGTGCGCACCATAAAAACGGAAATGTGTGCAGCAAGGTTTCTAGCATGCACGGAATGCACTTGCTTCCAGGCTGTTCGGAAAGGATTGATGTGCGGGAGCATTGGAGCGTGTGTGGTGGTTCGGTTGAGTGAAAAATATTGATGCCCCCTTCCCCGTCTTAAGGTGGCTCCGTTAGGTACCGCGTTGAGTCTCGGCTAGAGAAGCCGGTGCCGGACAGCATTTACAGATTTATTGGTAAGCATTTTTCCGATGGCACTCCGACGGCAATGCCATCCGGCACCATCCGACAACATAATGGAGACCGAGAAGAGAGCAACAGCGCTGGTCTACACACTCGAAAGCAAACAACGCCGAACGTGGCAGCGTTTTAAAGCGACCCACCTCCCCCGGCCACAGCTGACAGCTGACATGACATCTTTGTTTGTTTCACCGTTCGGTTTGTCTTCTGTAATGGAAAAGCGAGCGGCGAAATTGGAAAAACATGTCACCAAAGCGTTGCCTTTTGTGCCACCGAATTGAACAGAACTTCGAAGCGCCGGGATAAGTTAAAAACGTTTGCCGTCAAACTTTCCTAAATGGCAACAATTTTAGCAATCAAAAGTGATGAGGAGGGGTTTTGTGATTTGATGTATGCAGACAGGAGCGTACCGTGTGCCGTGGTACAGTGTAATAAATCTCATTTACGAATCTCATTTGTAACGCACGATGTACCTCAATTATGGAACGCCCCCGACATTATGCAACAGGTATCATTAGAAGCGCCAACAATGTAAATCAAGGTTGAATATGTTTTTTTTTTACAATCTCCTCTCGAACCAGGGTAATAAGACTTCGCCCACATGCTGATCCAAAGATGCCGTGCCCGACGTGTGGTGGGATGTGCAGGATGGAGCTGCAAAACTTTTTACACGTCTGAATAAATATGCAAAGTAACCTTATTTGGCTTCGTTTCTATTGGACGAATGTGTTGGGAGCGCTCTTTTTTTTTGGTGTACCTAAACGTCTGTTTCGACAACGGCTCAACATTCTTTTTTTATGCGATGATAGGAAGCAACTCTGACAAAGATCATCGAGAGGTAAACGGTACGGTTGTCCCAAAATATCGTCCTCAATCAAACGTTGCCAACAGGAAGGAAGCGTTTTTATTGTGCGGAATTCACACAGAGAAAAGAGTCTGTTGTCGCTTTGGTGGGCGAATACAGTCTTTATTGTTCCTTTTCTTTTCTACCTCAAACACGAGCTTCGTTCTACATTATGCATCCCGGAATGGGAACCTTCACGGTACGGTCAACACGAAATGATCGGTTTAAAGCAACTGCAGCTGACCCTTTAAACGATCGCCTCGGGCCTCCAAGTAATTGAAGACACACCCGGTATCAGTGGTATCTTGCACAAGGAAAAAGAAAACAATCTTCCACACGGCACCGACGCTTGTCACTTGCTCTTTGACAGGTCCTAGCAGGCCGGGTACACGATGGAATCGAAATGAAATTAAACGACACGACAAGGTGAAAGATAATTTGATTGGATCCATTTAACCATCTCGACCATGCCACGGTTGCGGTGGTTTATCGGAAGATGAAATGAATATTGTATGGTGGCAGTTTGGTTGTGCTGTGGCCCCTTTTAACACTTCCTTTCCACCCGTTTGTTGCATTGGATCGATCGATTCGATTTTCCAGCTATATGTAGGTTCGTTTTTTTCTTTCCCGTTTATTGAATTAGACTTTTACGGTTGTACGGTACCGATGAGGAAAGGAACGATCGACCACCGGACCTCGATCTTCGTTGTCTGACAGGCCGCTTTTTTATTATCCGATTACAGTACATACACACACACCAAACAATCTCGTTTGCCAGGAACGTTTGGATGAAGTCGTTTGTGCCATGGAGACCCATGGTTGTTTAGAAGGTTGTGAGTTTTCTTCTAGAAGACTTTTATAAATGAACTGCCTGTATTAGACACAAACTTTTCGAAAGAGAGCCACTTTTAGTAAGTTTATTTTCATGCGAATTTCACGTTTTTACCATCAAAAGCTTTTTAGGTACGTAAAAACATAAAAACGCCTAAAGTTATGCAATTTGGATAACAATTTTCCTTCAAATTATTACTTGGTATGCGATTAGGGAAGTATGCGAATTGTATACTTCTTTCCTTCCTGTTTCTTCAATACAATGAGATGTAACATTTTTATTGCTGCAAATTGCATAATTTCATCACCAAAAAGCTTAACGATGCTTAAACAAACAAAAACGCCTAAAGATATACAATTAGGATACCAATATTCCTTTTAGTGAGGTTACATTAATTTATAACTTTATTACTGATGTGAATTGCATACTTTTATCACCTATAGCGTTTACGTAATATGTAAAAGCACAAAATCGCCTAAAGTTATGCAATTAGGATAACAATATTCCCTTTGAAAGGGTTATTTGATCTGCTTTAACCGTTGTAACTGCTAGATTGTCTAGAAACCAATCCAAGAATAGACATTTGAAAATGGGTTTTCATTTGCGAACTGGAGAAAATGGAACTGGAATGGAAAATCCTTCCCGAGTCTACGGTTCTTCAATTTCAATAATCTCCTTTCTAAGTTGCCCTTTTTTTATCCATCCTTCGAAATCCCCTTATTCAATTACTTGCATTCAGTTTCCGGGCCAATATGCTTATCTCGCTTATCTTCCGCCTAACGCCTTTTCCGATGCGATTCTTCTTTTTTTCCCCACCCCAAACTGCACGATTACGATCCATCCCGCAGCTACCGGGGTGCGTCAATCATGGACAGCGTAAGGATGTTTGACACCAGACGAAACACCTGCCCGGTGCCGTAGTAAAGGGCGGCAGCTCGGCAAAGCAAATCGGAAATAAAATTACATTCCATTCATTACAAATCACAATCAAACGGTAATTTCGGTGGACGTGTCTACCTCCCGTTCAGCGGAGGAAAGCGAGCCGGAACTGGCACCGGCACCAATTTGTGGCCGTCCGTACCGATCGATCGTTCCAAATGCGGGTTGGCGAACGAATGCACAACCGAGTCGAGTTTTTGGGTATCTATCTTTTATGCGTATTTTCAATGCTCCAGCTGTGGAGGCGAGGGAATTCGTCTCTTTTTTTTTTCGACAATCAACCTGCGTGTGTTATGGTTTCGCTAGAGGAAAAAACTACTCAACGTACTTGCAAGCGTCTGCATCACTTCCGAGACAAATTCCATCCCTACTGATGAGCGAGTGAAGTGTCTGCAGTGGTATAAAGTGGCACCGATACTGGATTCTTTCGGAACCGATTCTGGAACGTTATTTGAATTTCAAATTGCATCTTTCATCGCCATATCACTCAGTAACACCTCACCAAACATGCACCGAAAGTCCGTAGTAGTTTGTTAAAGCATATTGGAATATTGCCACCGTCGTTGGTGACATCCTGCCGGGTACATCACCCTGTGAGCCGAGTGTTACTGGGGCATGAAATTTGTCAATCTGATTATCTGAGTATCGGAAAACCAATGAAGGAATGGTGCACGTTGCAAAGAGGACCCAGAACATCAGGAGTCACTTGATTTGGGACGCTTCGCTGGAGCAACCCGGGTTGCTGGTTGATGTCTCCGCGTCAGACACACCCTCACAATCGGCTTCGAAGCAATTCCATTCCTCAAGACGAGTTTCCGGATGAGCGTCAACTTGAAAACGTCATTACGCCGAGGCACCGAGGAAACGCACAATAGCACAAATGGAGCACTTGTCTGTCCCCGTCTATTGAAACGGTACGATGCAAGCCTATCGTCTTCATAATTGGCAGCAGGTTCATGGTCGGAATCGGTGTTGAGAATCATCGCACTAGCCAAAAAAAAAAAAAGGGAAAACCCCTTAACTACCGATAGCAGACGGTTTACATTTTCCGTCCACAGACCGCATGGAATGGCGCAAAACTGGACGAGAAGTATCATAAAACATCTTGTTATTTTTTCCCACCAGTCTGACGGACTTAATCAGCATCAATATTGACGAACGGTCTATTTTTGGATTGGGATAGAACATCCCGGTTCGTATTTGGGGGGTTTTTTTATCCAATTCTACCTTGAAAAGACAAATCAGAATAGGTGAACAAAAAAACCACAGCCAAAAACCAACCCTCTAACGACCCAGCGCGGTTGTGTTTGAGTAGTGCAATTTGCAACGATGAACATGCCGAAGATGGGGTTTTCCGGCCCTCGAATGGCACCGGGCCCCGTTTGTTGGCCTTCCACACGTACGGCTGATCCTGGATGGACGTCACAGACCGAGAACACTGCTACGTAATTCCATCAGTATCGTCCACCAGCGACACTGTGCGCTCAAATCATGATGGCGAATATACGACTAGAAGGCACTAGAGGCAGAAAAACTCACACACCTTCCTGCCCGCTTGGTGACAATCTGTTTATCCACCGAATCGTTGATTAAACTCTCGATAATGGATGCGTCAAATTCTGAACCAGAATCGAAGCAGTCGAAGCTCCAAAAAGTGGCAAACCATTGACGTTTGCATGCCGATCCGTTGGCAGCTGCCCTGTCGGTGCCACATCACGGGATTTATCCTCGATTATTTTTTTGTCTTAGATCTCCATTTTTGTCCTGAACGAGATGAGACGAACGAAATGTTACCGGAGGGAGAGGCATTATAGTTGTGAAGAAAGGTCCCAGCGCACAAAAAAAGAATAGTTCCCAATGATGATGTCTATCTTCTGTCAACTAGTCCAACGCTGTCCTTCAATCAAACGAGCCTTCACTGTTGCTCGGAACGAAACTGCTACCCGGGAAACGTGATGTTTATCATCTGTTTTTTTGTGTTGTTTTTCTTTCGGTTCGTACAAGCAGCAAAATATTCTTCTCTGGTTGGGTTTTTTTTAAACTTTTTTGCAATCTTTTGTTTATTTTTTTCGGCGCACAATCAACCGCTTGGTACGCGTTTTTAGGCATTACTCGTTCGGGCAATGTTGTTTCTTTTTCTGTTCATCCTCATCATCGGCCACAACAAATAACATCATCGACAGGGTGGCATGTTTTTTTCCTTCCTCGTACCGTGTTGGTCAGTATATCCTTTTTTTTCGTTGTTTGTTGTTTTCACCACTTTTTGTTTTTAATTTGATAACATGCTTCATAATGCTGATATACAACAGCATGAACAGCAGGTGGAGAAAGATAATAAAAATCCCACCCATTTTCTGTACTATGAGCTACTGTTTTTGTTGACGTAACATTGCTGTTACGCGAATTGCATGATTTTAGGCGTCCGATTTCAACATAACGAGACTTTTTACCTAAACGCCTGAAGCTATGCAATGTGCATAAACAATTCATTTACTGTTGCTTTCAAAACAGGATTTTAGCTCCTTTAAAACCCAAAGAGTATTAATTGAAATTTCACGGTTTCACTATAATTTGAGTCCATTTCTACGGAACAGTAAATAATTATTACATAACACATTCAAACCAACTGGTTGGTTTTCGATAAACTTACATCATTTGTCGATGAGTCCGATTTCCGAGAAACGGAATGCACGGACCACATCGAGTGTTTGCTTTCCGGCCCAGAATGCAGAAGCTTCCTCCCAAAACTGTTCACCACGGTGGACGATTCCTCCCCAGGCTCGACTGTAGCAACGACCGCTTGATGGATGCATTTAATTAAATATCGATTGGGTATTGCGTTGCGATCTGGGACGTAAATTGTCTAACTGCATTTGGCAAGCGATGCTGCGGTGTGATGCCCGGGCCTGCCGGACCTAAAGGCACGCCGGTAGCGTTCATCGTCAACCGATGCCGGTCGTGGCCAAACATCATCAACCGGCCAGTGCTGCAATCGCAATCATGAAGGGTCTCATGCCGGATAGGTAGTATAACTGTCGTCCGGTGTGCAATAGCAATCGGTGGATTGCTTGTTTTTCGAAATAACAACCTTTCGGCCACGGCGATGGGTGCAGTGATAAATTACGACAGCACACTCCGGCTCGGCTGGAATAATGTTCCGGCTCGAGAAATATTTAATGAGCGTATTGCATACACGTCCCGTGCGATGGGAAATTAAATGTTGCGACAAATTCGCTATCGGGAACGTGAAGTTTGGAGAATGAAAAAATAAAAAGAAAAAAGAATATTCTTGATTTTGGGTGTGATTTTGGCTAAATTTAAATGTCTCATTTTCACCTTTTATTAATCTTCAATTCTCTCATGCCATACGCTCAATGGAGATGTTTCATCTTCAGTCCTTACATCCGTTATGGCTATTTATGACTTAGATAGTGTTTAACATCCGGCCCAGCAAAGATCAAAAGTAATTACATTGAACGTATCGCTTGCATCACATCATTGCATTCCTGTTTTACTCAATCGATAGCAGCACCCAATAACAGATGTCTGCCTCATCATTCCAACAGCAAATGCGTAACGAATTTCTGCCCATGAGCGCATACATGACACATCATAAACATCTCAGTCAGCATCCATCAATCACTCTTTATCCGCTCGAGTATAAATTACGCTCGTCAGAATTTATACATTTCCGAACTAGGATGTGCAGGGTGGTGCGTTCACCATAGAAGTGGCAGTAACAGTCATTCGAAAATGTGCTCCAGACGTTAGATTGCACGCATATTAATCATAGCAGAGAAAAAAAAACCGGAAAGGCATCCATGCAAATCAACTTCCATCCTCGTACGTATTGTAATACGCAATGTAACGAGAGTAAGAGAGAGAGAGAGCAAAAAAAAGTACACATACACACATGAGTTTGTGTGCAGAAACGATTTGACCACAAAACCAACAGAAATAGATTTAGTGACAGCTCATCAAATACTCGGTAAACCATGAGTGGTCGAATCTCGAAAGCGCTTCGCTATGTCTGAATAATACCCGTCGGACATGTACGATTTAGAAACGATAGAATTTTGCTATAGAGAAATTATTTCGAATATCAATTCAAAAGTGTGATAAAAATTGTATAAAACAAGACAATTCCGCACTATTTTAGTTCAAATTGATAGAATATGTCGAATAAACTGCATACTTTGGGGCGTATTCAAAGATCAAATTTTTCAACGCCTAAAGTTATGCACGTTCGACTGTTCGTGGAAAAAACCTTGTTAGCCGTCAACATTTCTCTCTTAATAAGCGTGTTAACAGGGGTAGCCGGATGGTTTGCTTGTATTCTCTAGTTTTTATTCAAACGTGTTTGCAATCGATGGTCAATATTGTGGCAAACAAAACCACACCACACTAAAATGTACGCAAGCAAAATCAATCTAGTTTAGTAAACTGCGGAAAAGCAATCGGATCAGATTAGTGAAGTGCGTCGGAATGTTGCATGCTTCAGAAATAAATCACTGTTATCGTTGGCAGACAATGGATTCTTTTATGTGGACTTGGATGGATGTTCAGGCATGGTAAAAATGATGTGATACTTCAGTTTTTAGTATTTCATTGAAGAAAGCCAACGGCCATAGACATCAGACCAGTGATACTTATAGTAAAACTTAACATAGTGAAGAGAATGATTGACCTTCGAAGTTGTTGCGTATGGTACAAAAAGGCAAAGGGGTGGAAAATTTAATATCATTCTAATTGTCAAGGCAGGGTGTGTGTGTGAGTGTGTAGAAAATGAATGACTAGTAGTTTACTTCCGACAAGATATTTATACAAACACATCATGGAACCTACTTACCCTCATGCTCTTCTATTCCGTAATCGCCCGGTATGGCGTTACTATGCTCGGTCGGTTTGGGGGATGGTTTCGAAAGCGGAGTGGCACTATTCGGTGGCTGTACGGTGGTTGGGTTGGCGGCCGTTGTACCGGTGGCCAACGGCGCGGTTGCGGATGCTGTCGGTGAGGTGGTGATGGATGCAAGCGGTCGAGCTAGTGTTAGCAAAAACGGTTACATTAGCATTCCTGACAGCGTGTTTTTCGGGGGCGTTAGGTGGGTTATTTTGGGACTGTTGCGATGTTTTTGCATTGTACCGTAGAAGAATGCGAAAGCAATTAACAGGTGCAGAGCGGTGTAAAGGTGTGTCGTTTTTTGTTCTGTTTTGTTGTTCGGCAAGGAGTAACTTAAAAAGCGGTTATATTGTTCTGGTTGCCTTAGCGTTTGGATCGCGATATAGAAGTTATATTAAATTATACTTAATTATATTTATTTAAGCTTCATTTGTTGATAAATATAAAGTAATTTACTGTTTTTTTCATTATCTTGTAAATAGGTCTTGTCTACTAAATGTTAGTTATGTACAGCGCCTAAAAGTATGCAAAAAAAGGCTTAAAAAGCATTGTATATTTAGACAGTTTTGGCCGCTTCCAAAAAGCAATTCTAACCAACTAACCGTTGCGAAGAAACGTTTGTGATCCGCTCAGCTTGTGAATTATTCAACATAACTGTATAATTTATACGATTATCCGATTAAAGACCGCCTTGATTGACCTTTCGGCATTGCTCCGACTTTATGACTTCCCAAACTTATGCACACAATCCAACTTCTTCTCCGGGAAGCGTTACAGTAATTTTCCGAGAAACTATATCTGTAACAATCGGGTTTTATAGAGCTGGTGTACAATAAATCTGTGCACGGCACAGTCTGTGCCTGCGCTAACGCAAAGTTCATTTGCATCGAAGTTTGCGTAAGGTAACAATAAAATAATTCTCGGAACGATTTTCCTACCCAAGAACATAAGTTCCGTGGAATTCGATACCTTTAAGTTGGTCGTACGCGTCTTCGAGCTTGAATGCAATGTCGCGAAACGTACGAACAGAACACACACACCCAGCATTCGAGTGCTTGTAGGCGGAAACCGATGTGGACAAAAAGTTTAGAAAGCATGCCGGCGTGAGTGTTTTGTGAGAATTGAGAACGAAGTGTTCTCAAGTGTTTCCAGCGTGTGTACCGCGTCGGCGTACGACCGGAACCCTACAGTACCTAACCATTACACTTGCGGTAGACATTTGTTTAATCGAGCAAAAGACGTCTTGCACGCTTAGTTTAACCTGGTGCTCGTTTTTCGGGGAGGGGCGGGGTGGCCTCAAGGGCTCCGGATATCCCAGGGTTTCACCGAGTACGTGTCCGACACAGGTAACACCGGGCGAGGGTGATGCGGATGTGGTTGAGCATTCCGCACCAGTTGTCATGTGGCTTGGAGTGTGTACCGGTGCACCGTCCCAGCACGACACCGTCGACAAACGCCGTACCTGGGCTTGTTGTTTTGCATCAAAGTGCGAACGATTTACTGTCTTCTTGTGTTTCCACCATGCAAATCCACCACTCCCCGACCTTTGCCGGCTTTGTAACGTGATTATCTCCGCTCGAGAGTGATGTCAGTCGTAAAGCCCGAGCTGAGCATCCCCGGTGTCGATTTGTCCCCGAAAAGATGATGAGCTACGTCCGGAGCGATATGAGCTCATTCACGGCTCAGGCAGCTGCCGTGGAATGGCAGGTGAACTCCACGGACGGACACGGATAAACCGCAGGTGTTTGGATCCGGTCGGGAATTAGTGCACTCTGTGGGGGCGCAAGATTGCGGTCCCTTTTCGGGGCCGTACACTTACCGTTCACCAAGACCGTCACGTTGACCGAAATGTTGCCGAGAGCGTTCCCGGCACAGCAGGTGTAGATGCCACCGTCATCGAGCGTCGACATTGGCAAAATCAGTGAACCATTGCCAAACAGCTTGATGCGTCCGTTCTGGATGTTTTCGTTATTGAATTTCCATAAAATGCTCGGCGTCGGTGCACCTGTGTAGAGAAATGGAACAGCGCACCCGGCGTTGGATACAAATCGTGTTTCTAACTGAAGCGACGGCGCTCGGTACCTACCGGTAACGACACAATCCAGCAGGATTGGATCACCCTCGAGCAGCTCGAGCGGGTCCACCGGTGTACGCAGGAACTTCGGGGCTTCCGCTTCGCTTTCGACCACATCGTTGTTGACTGCAAGGTGGGCGGTGCGTGACCGCGACTCCCCGAGGCTGTTGCGGGCGATGCACGCGTACTGGCCCGCATCGGCCGGGACGAGCTCGTCGATACGCAGCGAACCGTCGGGCAGTAACGATACCCGACCGTCCGACTCCGAGCGGACCGGGCTCTCCTCAAACAACCATACAATATCCGGTCGTGGAGCACCCGACGCCTTGCAGCTGAATACGGCTGTCTGGCCGTAGCCTATCTCGATGTCCCTCGGCTGGACGACAATTTCCGGTTTCACTGCGAGGAAGGATACCGAAAGCGAACACATTAGCTTGGGATCACGGGAAAAGGAGGGAGTATAGTTCCACTCCCCCAACTGGGAAGCTTCAATTTTCCGGGATTCCGGGAGCTAATCGGATTTCAAAGGGATAAAATTTGGCAAATGGAATCATATCATCGATCAGAGGAAGTTGGCCCAACGACAGAAAAAAAACAACTCTGAATTGGACACCAAGAATTTCGTCCTTTTCCCTGGAACATCTACTGAATGCCGCAAATAAAGAAATCAGGTTAACGATGAACCTATTCATGACGGTGCAGGTGTTTTCCTTCATTTGTACGCCGTAAACAGTTATTAGCAGTATTTATTCCACCGTCGTCCTCATTTTCTGGTTCCGGCGTCCGCAACATAATGCTGAATAACTCCCTAATGAGACACATTTTAATTTCCACTCCAAAACCAGGAATGAAGCACACGGTAAGCGAAAAACTTTGTTTATCACGAAAACGAAACGAAACGGAAGGGGATTGAAATCGCTGGACTCACCCGTGGGACCCGCTACTTACCGCAGTGGAAGTCCTCCTCCGTGAACGAGCTAATTGGTTGACCTTCGAGGAAGGGCGGCGTGGCGCAGGTTGCACCGGCCACCAGAGATTTCCGGTTCGGTTGCTGCATCGTCCGAACGAACCAGAGCAGTGAGCAATCGCACTCGAGCGCATTATCGTCCAGCCGGAGCCGTCGCAGGGATGGCAACCGTTCGAAGCTTCCCTCCGGTATGTTCTTAATTTGGTTGCCGTGCAAATAGCTGTCGATGGGGCGAGGCAATAAAACCGGGACACCCGGGGGGGCAACAAAAGGTTGGAATGAGAGCGTTAAGACCGGGGTCCGTTTATCTCAAGAGGGCTGGCAAAATATTTATCGTCCAGGAAGCGCCGCAGGTGCAAATCAACCTTCGAGTGTTTTGTGTCTATTTTTTTAGCAGAACATTGAACCAACTGAGATACAATTTAGCAAACTTTCTCCGTTTCACTGCGCCGTTGAAAGAAACGATGCAAATAAAGGCAAAACAAAAATAATGGGCCAGCCAAATAATGTAATGAAGGAAACGGTAAACGATGTTATTGTCATGCTCTTACGCCGTCCTGCCATTAACATCATTGTTTTCAAGCGCGTATTTTGATTCCTTGGAAATAATCTTGCCAAAAGAAATAAACAAGTTGTTAGCTATCCTAAATGTTGGTGCTTTTTCGAGCGAAAATGGTACATCCGATCATAGCAGGTGCTCAAGCATACCGAAACACACCTAGCGTAGTAAAACGCCCAAATTTATGCAATCTTCATAACAAAAATGTTTTCTAATGGTTATTCGGAACTGTTTATTTGATGGTGTTTTTAATTCTTTTTCTGTCTTAACGTCAGTTTTCACAAACTTTTAATGATGGTAGGAATATAAATTCATCTTTTCCTTTTGCTACGCTGGAAATCGCTGTTCCGGAAGTTCATCCGAATGGCTCTGACTGACGTGTCGATTTAATACCTAAACTACTGCGTCAATTAGCGTCGATTATTTTACCATTTTCAATTACACTTACACAGATAGAAACAACGCCGAGACACAACTTGTTCAAAATGTTTCTGAACAGCTCCCGGAAAGCAAATATAAAATCAAGGAAAAGGGAACGCTGTGCTTCCACCGGCAAACGGGAAACGAACCGGAGTAAATATCAGCAAAACGAGTAACTAGGTTCTCCGCACCCGGTTGCGATAGATAGGTTGGTTCGGTAAAAGATGGGAGCTGTGGGGTGTTTGTTTTTAATTGCCCGCCTCTTTACTCCGTTGAAAAGGTTTCGCGTCTTGCGGCATCGAACAAGATTGCCGGTGGATTGTACAAGGGCCGAAACAAATACATGCGCAACCTGAGACTAAGACGTCTACCGAGCCAAGAATTTCCACTTAAAATGGATGCGAAAGTCTTAAACCTCCTAGCTGGCCGGTTCTATTTCCCTTTCTACTTTTGGTTTTGTTTGCGCTGTTTTCGAGCTCTTCGTTGTATTGCTTGAAGTTTCCAGTGTTGTTTATGTAGCTTTTTTTTGTGATATCCTCTTTCATTCAACTAGACATCTTACAGTCTCATACAGGGTGAGAGTTGATGTATGTGTGTGTGTGTATGTATTTACTCATTTCATTTGCTGCTTACCAGACAAGTGGCATTTTCTCGACATTGTTTGTCTAGAAAGGGATGTAGCAAAGACAAGATCCCTCGAGGAAATACAAGAAAAGAAATATCGAAATATTGATTTCATTTTTATTTTTATATCAAACCTCTTCTTTTCTTCTTATTTCAACAATTCTTTGCATTGAATTTTTTATGACCTCCATGGTAGATTGCACAGAAATAGTCGTGTGTCTATTTCACACATTTCCTTCGTAGTTCCTTATTAAACTACGCACCTATCGATTTTTATCCTGGGAAACCCTTTTGTATTGAGATTTTCCTCTCAGCCTTCCATCTTCCCACGAATCTACAACGAGAAATTCACAATCTATCGGTAAGTCCACCATCAGTGCCCCGGGGTGCTTCGTCCTTTCGCGTTCTGCAGATTGGAAAGCGGAAGTAGCGACAACCTCCGCAAAGGTATTGTCATTTTCCGTTTTCTTGTCACATTTCGCAAATAATAACAACCAGCGAACAAGACCGACCGGATATTGTTGTTGCACGAGTGTCACGGACCCTTTCCCGAGGGGTATGTCCGTCCATTCATAGCCAGCCCGGCGTCTACCGAGCATGTATCCGCGCTGGCGGATGGCGCTCGGAACGTGCCATGCAAGCACCACATCTCTAATGTCATTGTCATCGTCGTCACTCACCCACCGATGGGTCCGCGACATGATGGAACTTCTTTCGCTATGCTCTTATTTGATTCTTTCCCGTTCGGATAGTGAACCATTTCCTTCACTGCGAACGTGATGTCGTGGTTGAGACGCCAGCCGTGGTACGCTGGGTCGACCTATCCTCGGGCATCCTTGCTAGCTGTACCGCCAGCCATCTTTGCGCCACATTGCGTCTTTCTGTTTTTGTGTTTTTTGCCGCCTGATTGGTGTGTTGTTCGGATCATCGTATCCAACTCTAGCAGCTTCCGGTTTTAATCAAATGGTTAATATTGAAGTACCCGGAGGCGCTTAGTTTAAATTACAAAAAAAAAAAAAACGAACAAACTTTAGCTCACAACACTACCCCCGTTAGGGGGGAATACTGGTGAGGGGTGGCGGTGTCGGTAACAGAACAGATACACCCATTAAAAGATTAACTTTTATCCTCCGGAGAGCTTGGGCAGAAGTTTCAACGCAAGTATGCCCTTCGGGCTGGCAGCAGTCGCTGTTGTGTGCGGGAAAGTTGTGGCGAAAATATGT
The DNA here is from genome assembly GCF_943734725.1 of Anopheles marshallii. NCBI lineage: Eukaryota > Metazoa > Arthropoda > Insecta > Diptera > Culicidae > Anopheles > Anopheles marshallii. The sequence goes on from NC_071327.1 coordinate 63,630,444, forward strand.
CCGGGAAAGTGCCAACGACTTGAAACTATTTTCAAACTAATCAGTTTCCAATCAGGTAATTGTCACACACACACACACGCACGCACTGGGAGTTAAATGGAGACTTACGGAGCAACTCCCAGTGGATCACGCAAGCTTGAAGGCCGGAAGATTGGACTGAGTTCATTCAATTAATTTTACATCGGTCAAAGTTCGTGCGTAGAATTTGTGAGAAGGTGTCAAATTGGAGATATTTGAGACACTTCGAACCAGGTTACACATCGCACATCCCCACGCTAAACACAATTGAAAGACGCTTGATTTCTTCCTGGTCTCCACGCTGAAGTAATCGTGGCGGAGAATTCATTCTCAGTGCACGAAAGCCCCGAGGACATCGTTATATTAATTATCCAGCAACGCGTCGGAAAGACTTCCCAGTGTCTTCCGTCGCCGTTGCTTAGCGTTACATTAATTAATCCGGAAACAAGATTTATTAAATGAAGCTCGCGTGCACCGAGCGTGCCCATATTTGGGATTATTGCCCATGTCCTATCTGTTTTTTTTTCCCTATGCCCGCAGTTCGCTGCCATTCGTTTTAACTCCCTTCCGCCTTGTTTTTTTCTTGGTTTAATTAGTACCGTGGAATGAGTGATTATTGGATTTAGAATGCGTCACTTTCTTTACTCTTTCGGGCATCTCCTCCCCCAACAAAAGCGTTTCGGTTGGCATGCAATTAGAAATAATTACAGTCGTTTATAACAATTTAATGCGCGCGTCTAAAAATAATGTGCTTTTCCTACGGCTTTCGCTTGGCTGGAGTTTTAAAACCTCCCAACACGGCCAACAAAAGGATAATGGTGGCATTTGGGGAGGGGAGGGGAATATTTTGAAGCTGTGATTGAACAATTTGAGGCAATTGCAGCAACATGGTTGTGGATATAAATGTCGCCACATTAATCTAACATTTTTATCTTCGTTTGTTTAAAATATTTGATAAATTGTGTTCAAACTTGTCTTAAGGTTTGGGGCTAATCGTTTCGATGATGGGTTGTAACGTTGTGAATAAAAAAAAGGAAAACCTTTACAGTGAACAAAGGATCAGCTCTATTCTCTAGCCTTTAATTAAACATTCCTAGTGTATACGATACGGTGAAGCAGTATTGGTGTGTTTGGTTAAAAGAACATCCATTTGCCGTTGTCTACAGCACCCATCCAAGAAGTCTAACTCGTTTGCTTTACCGATCAAATAAAACTCTTGAAAGCCATCGCATAATCAATAGCCATTGAAATGTGCTGGTGCTGCTGCTGGGCGCAGGATTCCGTTTGGGCATTTTACATTAAAAACAGTCTGGGAAAATTGAAGAAAAAAAAATGTTCCAAAAGGGCTGAAACTTTACCCATGCACGGTTCACTTTCAACGTCGAGCCGAAGGTTGACTTGCACACAGCAGAGCTTCCACTTGCTTCTAATCCAATGCACTCGCTACTCTCTATATCGCCTTTCATACTTACAGCCGTTCCAGGGAGGCCATGTTACTGAAGGTTTGCGGTTCCAGCCGGCTCAGATTGTTGAAATGCAAGTACCTGTAAAAGTGTATGTGTGTGTGTGAGAGAGAGGTTTTCCATTTTTCCGTACCACCCATCAGAAAGTGAATTTTTGCGAACGACACCAAACCGCCCGATTTTCCACCAGGAATGGTGCATGGATCGGAAGTGCAATAAGAGCAAAATTTCACAGCGTGAGAGGCAATTGTGAAAAAAAAACCCGGTCGCTCCGGTGAATGGATTTGCAATCAGTGGCTCATCAAATATTCGGCCTCGGTTGTACTTTCTTGTATTTGTATCCCACCGTGGGGATGTTTTCTTGCCGTCCGTGTTCACGGTGACACGGCCACAGCCTCATTTCGCCGAATTTTGTGCTCAGCCCGCTAAGAAGCGGGTTTCCCCCCGGGGGTTCTTCGCGTAACCGGCACACTCATCAAGCGGTTTACCGGCAAGTGTCACCGTTCAGCGAGGCGCGAAATTCGATGAGCCGGGTGGCGGTATATTTGCGTACTTACATGCTGTGGAGCCGGTTCAGCGAGACGAATGCATCCGCAGCGATGGCACCAATCCGGTTACGGTTGAGATAGAGATACTTGAGCGATGGCAGGTCCCGGAATGCACCTGAGTGGATTTTCGTCAGCTGGTTCTCGTTAAGGAATATCGTGTGCAAATGCAGCAGCCCGTCGAACGCACCGGTCGGTACCTCGCGGATGTGATTGTAGCGCAGATCGCTGGTAAATTTGAAAGAGAGAGAGAGAGAATGGGTAATTGCAATCATTAGCATTTTTGTGCCATGTTGAAGCGGTAGAGGCTTCGGGGTTTAAGAGCTTACAAGTGTATTTTAAGAATGTATTTTATGCTAAGTTCATGAATAATCATTTCGTTTCGAAAAGTAAAATCCTGAACACGTTTATAAAGAACAAAAATAGTTACAATAGTCAAAACGTAGAAGAATGTTGTTTGTTACATAGGACTAAAAATAGAGCCTAAAAGTATGCAATTTGCACGACACACGACACTTTTTTGCACGCCAAACGGGATTGATTAGGTAGTTGTTTTGAGTTTTCCACCCCATTCATTGTACACACAAACTAGAGAGCAAATGTATACCGTTTTCCCACAGTAGAATCAATGAGTTGGCATCCAGCACCCGATACGATTCTACCGAGCATTGCGTTTGCCATCAGCGCAGGTGCAAATTTATGTTCCGAACTGTCTGTCGTGTGCATCTTGAGCAATCTTGGGCGCAAATGCTTACGCTCCGAATGCAAACGATCGATTCAAACAACATTCAAGTCAAGCGACTATCAGCTTGCCAAGATGGGAAAATAATACAGCTCGAATAGCACAACCGATGTTTGCCCTGCTTTCTGCCACTTGGTGTCCCGGTGGAGGAAAACTCCTTCCCTACCCCTCCAACGTTGATTATGTTCGTGATGATGTTCTCGTTCCATTCTTCTTATGGGCTATGGCTCCCTTTTTGTTCACTATTCGCTAACAAAAACTCACGCCGCCCCGGAGCGCAGGTTTCAGGCGGAGCGTATCTGCCCCACACGGTAAGTAAAAGCAAATCTAACTTTGCTAACGAAATATTCATATTTTCATTTCTTTGCCTGTGCGGAAGGGAAAAAGTTGAGCTGCAACCGATTTTCCAACCCGGCAAAAGGGCAAACCACGGCGCGCCTAAAAACGGCCGGTCTTGGGGAGTTTGCAGAATTGAAAAGCAAACGAAAAAAGTTAAGATTTCCTTCGAGAGAAAAAGAAACGCCCGATAAAAAAGAGACGGAGAGAAAAGGATATGAGATAGGGAGGAAAGCCTGTCGAGAATAAAACAAGCGCTACATAATAAAACGTACGACTACACAAATCTTCAAACCAAGAGAAATGGATCGTTCTTTGGGGAAGAAAAGTTTGGCCAACTTGCTACCCCTCATCCTCCGTTCCGTACTTTCGTCCCATTTCCCGCCGTAGCAAACCTGGGCCAAATCTAAGCGCTAACGTTATTTAAAGTGCTTCCGTCCACATGGAGAATTTACTGCCGGGCAAGAACATTCCACAGGTCAACAACTGGTGCTGGTGTAGTTTTTTTGTCCCACCCAGAACATCTCCAACTTTAGTCGGCTTTGTGACAGAGTCGCCGTAATGCTTATGTTTTTGAACGCTTCGTCAATATGTGGTGCGGTTTAAGCTTCCTTTTTTATAGTTTATCTGATTATTATTAATGATAAACTGGAGTCTAATGTCAAAAAAGGAACATTGTTCGGTAAATTGCATACCTTCAGGCGTTCAACGTAGTATCGTTCAACGCCTAAATTGTCACAAATTTAATAACAAAGTTCTCTTGTTAAGGAGTTTCCGCGAATATTCACATCCCGCCCAACGATACTGCTATTATTAACGATAACTTTAAAGTTTGTTTTCTTGTCACGATCTATCACAATATTCAAACTGTCACCGATTGAAACTTCATCCAGAATGCAATATCAAAACAATAAGCACACCTACAGTACATCGCGTGTCTCACGCTACGGGTACAAAGTTTTCCCTGCGAAACTCAATATCAGTTTGCTTTCATCTCAAGTTGCTTTCTAAAATGGCCGTCACGTTCGTTTCGGCAGAGGATTTCCGTTGAACTGACAGACCGGCTCATACAAACGTCGTTAGTTTATGCGTCTCTCCGAACGTCGTCGCACACTCGTCGCTGAAGAAGTCGATGACGATGTGATCCGCTTGCTGTATGAAAATAACAATCGAACACAATGACCACCTTCTTCTTGCCATTCCGGTGGTAAAAGTGTGCAAAAGTTGATCAGAAAATAACTTATGATTTTTTTTGGAAAATAATAGACAGAGGTTTGCTCTTTCGACAGAGTCTTACGAAAAGTTTGTTGAAGGTCTGTTTTTTGGTGGATCCTGTCAATCGAGCAAGGAAGCAAACGGAGGGTTCGAGGGGAAGGAGCATACTTTCCCGGTTGCAGATGGTTCGCATTGCTTGTTGAAAGAAGTTTTCCCTCAAGTCAAAACAATTGTCGAGCTCCGAATGTGCCCGAAAACTATGGATGCTAACTTTCTCATGCCGATTCTTCAATAATCTTAACTTAAACAATTCCATTCAAAGGTGGGAAGGATGAGTTTCTGAAGACTGCTATTTATTCTTCTTTCTAGTGCCGAAACCGTATTTGCGAGCTATTGCCTTAACAGGAAAGGATCCTTCTAGCCGTACTTCGCTGGGTGTGGGCAAGTATTTCTTGCTACACCTCCTGCTCGTTGCTTACATAAACATGTCGCGTCTAGACAAGTTTATGACTCGAAGATGAATTATTTTCCAGCTTGAGCTCATAAGTGTAGTGTACCAAGCAGCTGCGGGAAAGCCTCGTAAAATCGATCCATCTTATGATAATATCAGCCCCGAAGTGGTAACCTCCGCTGGTGTGGTGGAAAACTTCGCTGGCAAGAAGCATTTTCATTATGTCCCCCCGCTTCCTCCCGTTTTGCCGAAACCTCTGCATTGGGAAACCGATAAGCGGCAAAAGGTTGTGGCAAAGTGGCTTCGATAGGAGGGGCGCGACGACCCGTCGGCCGTGTGCCGTGTGTGTGTCCGGGGGTCGCTTGCACAGATGCTAAGTTTTCAGCTATTTCCGAACGACATACAAATTACTCACGATGCGTCGAGAGCATTCCCATGGCGGTGTAGTAGATCGGCAACCCCACTATAGATAGAAGCCCGGTTAAGTTTGTCGTACGGAAGAATCGTCAAGTTTTGTGTGATAGCGTCGAGATAGCCCTTCTCCGCCGGTGATCTCAGACCTGAAGTGTCGACTGCTTCAGGGTGGGGAATGGGGTACGAGAGTGGCGAAAGAGAGTTAGAACTTAATTTACGCTTGCATAAATAATTAACTTATCGTTCCCGTGCTGCAGCCTGCTGGGTGTTCCACAACAATCACCAACCGTTAGACAAGGGGAGGGCCCGGCACGGTGAGAGTCAGTGCCTGCGAGTCGAACAAGTCGTCATGTGCACTGGATGTGCATTTGTTAATATTTACCCCGTGGGACAGGGTGCACTGTGGCATACAATTTATGAGCTATTCTTCGTACTCATAGCCCCGAGCCGATTTTAAGGTTTGAAGGGTACCGGGAAGGATTAGGCATGGCTGCGCGCATGTACGTACATATGTGCGTTCAGGGAATTGCAAAAGAAATTGTACAATCGAAAAGTCATGCGTAATGGGACGGGAGTTAGTGGTATGGAAGTTTCACCGGACGAAGATGCTTCTTGAGCTCAAAATTATTAAAATTCAGGGAAGAAAATATTTAACAGTAACGAATGCTTACAAAATAGTTCACAAATGAATGTGTTAGAAGTAAATATGCGCACAAACTATTCTGAAAGTTTGAATCACACCTTATGAAATTTAGAGATAAATTCTATTCCTATCTCCTTGAAGCAACTTTAGGTATTGGTATAGGCGTCTTACGACTGGCAACTTCTTAAGCATTCCATCGAAGAACATCTAAGGAGAGTACACCACCCTATTGCATTACTTGAATCACAAATATCACGTGAAATTCAAACACGTATCAAGTACATGAAACGATCAAATCACAAACCTGTTGTGTGCACGGTCGCATGCCATTAGAAATAAACATACTTCAAGTAAGCAAAGGCAACTTCAAACGATCGTTCCACGAGACATACTGTGTTCAAATACCTTTTGAACTGGCTTAGTCGCCTGGCCATATACTTCAGAGACATTTTCCCATTATTATTTTTGCAACAGCTGAAACAATGCTCTCACTCTACACCGGTTTCATCGTAGCTGCAACGAAAATGTACCTTTTTACAATCTGCTTCTAAAATCAGTTGAGAGTTCGAAAAACAAAACCGAACCTACCGTTGGCACTAACGAAAGAAACCCAACTGTAACACAAACGGTCGGCCAATCGACGCCAATGAGCGGTCCCTTGCTCGATTATTTACGTTCCAGTTTAAACCGCCGGTAGACGCAAAGTGCACTAAAAACAGTGTCCCAGCTGTATCCCGGGGCGTCCCATATTTACTTAAAAGTAAACGAATAGCTAAGGGGGGTGTACTGGTACGGGCAGTGCCAAAGGGGTGAATAAAAACATCCCCCAAAGTGTTCGGTTTGTAACCGGTGCATGTTTGTGCAACCAAACCCGGTTTCGGCAAAGGCGAGATCAACAAAGCCCGGAAAATATGGACAACCCCCAAAAGGACATCGCTGATAAACATTACCACAAACTGGAGTCGGACCACGAACACGGGCTACATCCACAGTGTGTGTGTGTGTGTGTGTGTGTGTGTGTGTGTGTGTGTGTGTGTGTGTGTGAGTACATGTCCTGCTCCTGTTCCGGTGATATCGAATAGGAGGCGACCAGCAAAGTGTAAATGTAATTAAAATTATCCTCTTATTTATTGTGTCCCTGCGGACTGACCGGACGAGCAGTCGTGTTTAGACAGCGGTGTGGAGGATTTTAAAATGTGCCGTTCGGTGGTCCGGCTGTGGAGTGAACCAAACGTGACCGTACAGCCGTTTGTCGCACGCTCGCACATTACCCTTTCCGGAAAGTCCCTGGACAGTTGGGTTCTAACGTTGAAGCTACTGATAACATTCAAGCCCAATAAAACATAAGCGTGGCTGAGTGAATGAGTGGAAGAAATGCGATCGGTGCGCAGAGATGGAGATAATTTGGAGGGTTGTTAGAACTCAGAACGGAACGGCCCGGAACGGAGGCTGTTTACGAAACCATAAAATCGGATCTTATTGTGGAAGTAATTGAGTGTCGAAAATATTGTACGGAGTGTTTGTGGCTGTGCTGTTGGGTATTTTGAATAATGAAGTATTAAATCATGAGCAGGATTTATCTTTCAAGATGCGTAATTCCTTTGACAACGGAAACTCGCATGATTTATGTATGCATTAATTTCATCTTGATGATGACGGGTAGGTAATAATCACTGCAATTAGGCTTCAGGAAGCAATTAGACAAACACAGTTTATGATGGTTTTGTAAGGTGTAAAGAAGGTTCAAAGACGATTTATGTACTGATCCATCACTAAGCTTCACTTATGGGATTAGATCTAGAGTGATCTATGTTTAAGCTTCATTTATGGGATTTTACCTGGTATAAATCAGACAGGGATGGGTTTTCGGACCTTAAATAGGTTTGTGAGTGCGTAGGCAACAGGATGTTTTGCTTCTCAAAAGCAACTAAAATGTTTTATGAAATTAGACGAATTATTAACATTCACGATTTCAATGTAGCCATTCGATGTTAATGTTAACGCATAACGACAAATTCGCCTAAATTTATGCAATTAGCATAACTTTTTCGCCCTTCAACAATTCCTTTACTTTCGCTGCTCTATAGTGAATTGCTTGAAAGGAAATATTTAATAAAAACAACCTTACCTGTACAGGAACAATTGAAACGCTACATATACATTAGTAATTAAATGAAACTTCACCATATGGTGATGGTACAACGGACTTTCGCCCCACATCGTGCTCGTAACATCAACGCTACAGTTCCGCATCGCAAGCAAAGCGGAAAAGAGTGTAATCATGAATAATATTTCCAGCGAACAACATTCACCTTAGCAGCTGTGTGCGACCTGCATCACCCACGGTAGATTGCGGTGCACGGTAACATTCTACCAGCATTACGCATACCGAACCGTAAGCCCCAAGGAGCTACACTAATCGGCTTAACGTCACGGTGAACATTGGTTTGATAATGTACATTTTTCGTGCCCCAAGCAAGCCCTTTCACTCGGCTACATGTCACCGACAGCGATCGGACGAATGTGTTCGGTGGAAATAGACGAAAAACCAAGTGGAACCAAAAAAGCAAAGAAACACCAACAACGCACCGAAAACGTCATCAAAGCCTCGTTGCTGAATGAGTGTTATTTTTCAGCATGTTTTATCATCCTTCAGGCACCATCGCGCACTTTTTGCACGCTGCCCGATGCTATCCGTCACCGGGAGAATGTTCACCGGGTGTAAACATAAATATTGCTCAGGTGAAAGCAAAGCTCCCCATCGTTGGAAGCGAGGCCCCCGACACCAATAGGAAACATTCCCGCAGCATATCGTACGCCACCGTACGCGAATCAGCCATTTGTTTCAGTCCCGGGTGCAAACTATGTGACAACAGCTTTCACCCTGTCGGTTCTTTATCTTCCTGCTTCAAAAATGGGTTCGAAGCATCAGTGCGGCGAAAAACAAAACCTCCCCATCCCTGCTGGCTGCTGGGGTTTGCCGTCAGAGATAAATGAATGTTTACGATTTCACCTGACGTCAAGTTACACTGCCAGTGTCTACGGATATCAGATATCGGGGGAGTATGAAAGATAATGCCATTCCGCCCGAAAGGAGGACAGAAGCGTTCACAACATCACTCAAGTCTTTTGTGAAGTTTAATGAAATCAAGGCACAACGGAAGAATCGAAAACGGTCCACCCTCTTCTGCTAGCCGAGCTGCAAGCGCCTTTGGGTGAATGCAAATTAAATTGCTTTATGCCCAGCGAAACCCCGTGTTGTCTGTGATGAGGTGAAAGTGCTTTTTTTTATTTTTAAACTGTAACGAAACTATTGAAGAGTGCTTGGGTTGTTGATTTTGCTACAAATAACCATGCGGCTCCATTAGCCATTCTTGCCCGATTGAGCTGCTAATGGTTCGATGGTCGGGACGGATTATGTTCGCATCATTTAGCTTGGAACATCACGAGCAGCTAAAATGGTCTTTTGTGTTAGATAGACATTGTGATGAGTAACGAGAAAACTTTGAAGGACGTGCTAAGCAGTTTTGTATTCCTATCGTAATATTATTCTTTTGAATATTTGCCTTAGCATGAAGGTTTAAAATACTTACTTTTTAAACTATTTTACTATTACTGTAGATCATACCGTAAAGTATTTTTTATTGCAGAGACTCGTTAAGAACTGCTACAGCGGAGCACTCTGAGCAATAAGGGTACGCCAGCAATTTGTACGACAAATGAAGTGGGAGCAGTAATAACTATTTGAACTTCTTTTATTTGGCAATCGTAATATTCTTCCCCAGGAAAACTACATAAAAACTAAGCTTTCCTCTGCAACTGCTGCAGATGTAACACGTGCACAGTATCAAACCATCTGAAACAGAGCAACACTTATAAGAAGTAAAGAGTTCTTAACCATTTCTATTCCTGCTTTCCTTCAATGCGCTTTTATTGTTATGTGAAAAACTCACCTAAAACATCAAACACCACCATCTAGAAGTGAGAAAAAAACACTCACACACACACACCAAAGGCACGTCACACCAAAGAGTGTGAAGAGGCCCCTTTACCGGGTGACGGTACCTTGACGGTGCCGGGTCCGCGTAATGGTGAAAGGTTGCACAAAAAAAGGGGGCGTTTAATTTGTTGCAGGTGTTATGAGATTTTTATGGAGTTAACCTGGCTAAGCTCGTAAAAGTCGTCACGGTTCGCTGCGGCTAAAGGTCGAGGGTGCTTGATGCTTAGCATCCCTGCCAAACGGAGGCACGGTACGGGATGGGCTTAGAACCAAGACTAATCTCGTAAGTGTACGCGTAAATCAATGTTGCCATCGTGACGTGCTGGGGGATCGCGATTTATAAAGCAAATCCATTACGGAGCGTGTGCTTTGAAATTTCTGTCTTAAAGATATGCTTTCAGCACAATACATCTCTTTTTCTTTTGATGTATTATAGCTCAAAAAAACATATCGCACTGATAGAGGCACTTTTTTCAGTCCCAAAACGATCAATAACATCCTTTCATCGCATTCAGGAAATTGATTATACGGCCGGCAAATTGATTCGGTCATCATTTTCACCAATTAGCTCAAAACATTCGCACGGCTAATGGTGAAATTAGTTGCGAGCAACGATCGTTTGAACTCGTGCCCGAACGTCCTAATCTAATTCCTCACCTCACCAGCATAAAATGGCACACACTGGTGGCTCGCACTGGGGAAGAACGCGAACCATGGACGATTGGCGCTTATTGCCCTATCTCCTTAATTATCCGCGTTTGAGAGCGCTTTTAACATTCGAACCGCTGATTATCGCCATGCTGGCCCAACCCGCTCAGCCTTTGTTTGCTAACAGCGGCAGCGATTGATGAAAGTAAATTCATAACTCCGGTGCGAACTGTGTGCGAACAGGTTTGTGAAAAATTAATTATTTTAGATATTTCTAGCCGGTATTTAAGTGGTGGATTGAAACAAGAGAGTTACTGCATTCAGCAGAATTTTTAATATTTAATGATTAATACAGAACAAAATAAATGAAATGTAAGATAATTAAATTTATTTGTGAGTAGAATAATCTCGTCGTTATGAAAAGGTTTAAATTACACAAAAATAAATAAATTCAAACGTCTCTGGCGAACGAATCATCTGTAAAAACAAAATATCAAAAACGCCTAGAAGTATGCAATTTGTTCGACAAAATGGGACAAACATTCGTTATTCGAGTGTTTTATGTTTGTTTTCTAATCGTTCTCTGGGACACGTCCCTGTCATTAACTGCCCCGATAGATTACCGAACCGAAGTGCTTCCGATAAGAAGTATTTGAACAATAGGCTTCGTTAATAATCTCCATTCAACCTCACGAAGCAGTAAAACACTGTTTTATTTAGTGCAAACCCATCGTTTGTTAATCGTACGGGGTAAGTTTGCCGACACGGGTGTCGAAAAGTAGCATCTTTATGCAAGCAGAAATAAAACACATTGTGTCAACTTTTCAGCTTATCCTTTCTGCCGCACGGGTCAACCATATAAACTCCCCAAAATTACTGCCGTTTGGGGTCGACCCGAACCGGTCGTTAAATTTGCATAAACTTCGCATCCTACCTGCGTGCCGATACGAGAGCCGCAAAAGGCACAAAGGCTACAAAGCAGCAGCAAAAAAGCTAGAATATCACTGCCCTCCAAAAAGAGGCAACATCTGTTGATGGAATTTATGTACCTACGAACATTCTAAGCTAACCGATGAAATGAAATAAACGCAACAGTGGCGAAAAAAAAAAACAAAGGCAACTTTACAAACAGCATCCAGCAACAGACAATCGGGTCCCGCATACGCACGGTTCATCAGTGTATGTGTTACGGACAGGGAGCTACTCACATTATGCTCGTATCGGGCGGCATTTCCGGAACCTTATCGAGCTGCTGCTTGACGCATCGCACTGTTCGCTGTTGGCAGGCGCATTTCGGCGGACAACCGAACCCTTCGACGAGCCCGGCCAGACCGGCGAGGGTGACGATAGTGGCAATTAGCAACAGCCTGCCATTACCGCTAATCAGCCGCACCCGGTCCCGAAGCACATGGCCGCGTCCCATCGTACGGTTTGCTGCACTTCTTCACGCTTTCCTTACCGCTCTGTAGCGCTTCTGCTGGGGACAACTCCTAGCCCGGGTGGTTTTTTTTTTTTAACTTGCCTTCGTGCTTTCTTGTATGCGTTTGTTCACTTACACTTCGATTTGGTTGTGTGGGCCCCTTTTGTGCCCGATAAGCATGTGTCGCTGACACTTTGCTCTGACTTTCGTACAAGAACGCCTGGAACGTTCTACGGGAACAACACACACTTAAGCACACACATACACAAATTCACACACACACGCATTCGAATTGCAGGGTTGGTCGTTTGCTTTCACTCTTGTTTCTTGCCCACAAACTGCAAGCGTTTTAATTCTAGCAGCATCACTTAACCTTGACCAGAAAAAATGACGAAAAAGGAATACGCAGAGAAATTAGATCTGCATCTGCTAGATGATCACTCAAAGGGAACAAGTAACAGATCTGATTCGCTTGTATTATTTTCTTTAAGAATTGGTTGGGTTGCCACGATGAACATTTGAAATTGTATTTTTTTGTAAATAAACTCAATATTGAAGTTACAACTTTTCGAAGTGTTTAATGGAAATACTTTATTAGTTATTAAATTGTCATTTATATTATTCATGTTCAATAACCCCAGAAGTCATCTATTTAAAAAAGTCTTGTATTTTGCATACCTTTAGTCGAATTGTACCGTTTGGCAGTTTCAATGCGAAACTTGCCTAAAAGTATGCAATTTGGATAACATAATCCTTTAATAGGCTCTTTTGAACGCTTTTGGTACCTTATTGCATAAAGTCTACATGCTCATTTTATAAGCTTCATTTGCCGACTGTGCCACGTACTATACTTTGCCTAAAATTGTTTAAAATACTTCCACAGCTAAAACCCTAAACTAGAACAGACTTCGCACCGAATGCAAACCAAATATCAGGCGATTTGAACGCGCTTCCCTTTCTTCCATCTCACTGTTTCGCCACCACAACCGGGCCTAGAACCAACTTTACCCATTTATGTAGCGGCCCGGCGCATGCAAACCGGCACACGAAATGCACGCGAAAACATTATTCGTGCTAGAATGCGGCGGACAACTTTCCCAAAATCGTACCCGTTGCATTTTCTCTTTTAAAATTAAAAAAAAGAAGTAACAAACACACACACACACGAACTGCAGGGAAACTTTTCCCCTCTGATTGTTGTCTGGTTTGTGTGCTGTTTTTATGCGCACTAGAGGGGTTTTTTTTGGTCTGTGTGTGTGTGTCCCGTTGGCGTTGTTCTTCGCGCCACTGTTTGCTTGCTGTTGGGTGCAAAATGCGGGTGCTTAAATCCTCGCCCGGTTCGACACTCGGGGCAAAAGCATTCCGCGAAGTTCCTTCCTAGGAATGTGGCATCGCGCTGATGCTTTTTGTACGCTGGTGGCCGTTTTCTCTCCCCTCCCTTTTCGTTGGGTGCTCTTAATTCGCCAAAGCAAATCGTACCACCAAAGTGTCCGGTGCGGATGGAGGAAACGTTCCCGAGGAGCCCACTCCCCCAGTTTTCTCGATGCTCAGTTTTAATTAGCAAAGTTTCGGTGCAACCCAAAATCCCGGAACCGGAACCTGAAGAAACGGGACCCATATTCCGTGTCGGTTGGCGGGCAGGCTTCAGGTGGCAGATTTTCCATCAGGACAGTTTGGCCACCGGGAAAGAAGATCCTTTTTGCCGTAATTGTACTGAGCGCATGCATTGGCGGAGGGCGCGTGTTCTACCGAAAGGGACCAGAGATTGTTTGCTTTAGAAAATTGTATCGGCTACCGAGAACGGTTTGAAGTTTTGTGCCCCTTTTGCCATCCTCAGTTGGGGTAAATGGGGAGAAGACCAAGTAATTGAAATGTTCCCGCCTCGGGTGACAACTGGGCTGTTTATTTAATTGGAATTGCACGCAACGTTGGTAAGCTTTCCCGGATTGTAAAATAGTTCCGAAAATAACTTTAGGAAGGAACTGGTGGAACTTTTTCCGAAGCAGAACCTCGTGTGGCTGACATCGGTATCATGTGTGCGTGAGTGAACTGTGAGCTTTTTTTTCGAATGTACCATTCTACCAGATCCTCTCATAAAATAAAGCTTACAGGCTCCTGTCCAAACATTAGTAGAGTGATTCCATCAGAAATATTTAATACCTTTAGGCTCCATCACTGATAACCTTTTTTTGGTCGCTGGACCGCATCAATCCCTACCCAAACCGCAAAGATTTATCAGGGCATCATGGGATGGAACTGAGCAACCAATAAAAAAAAGGAGAGCAGAAAATTGAACCAACCAACCCATCAAATCCTTCGCATCCGCCAAAGGGTCCATCGGTGAGGAGATCGGGTACCATTCGGTTAAAAGAATGGCTAAATCCGGACAAGAATGACGACCACAACATAAAGCCATCGCACAACCCTACCGACGAAAGCAACCCCTCCCAGGTCCAAGAACCCTTTCGATCCCAGCCGGATCGGGTCGGGGTTACCACAAAATGGCGGGAGCAGAAACGGGGTCGGTACGGGGACGTGGTTCAAGATAACAGCTAAAAACCGGTGCGACAGTATGTGCGTTGTTTAGAATCCACTTTGAAGCCGATTGGTATTCGGAACCCCGCACGATCTCCGGCCCAGCGCCGCATCAAAAGCTCTGTGCTGCTCGGCAAAAGAATGGCACCGTGGCCGCCTAGCCCAACTCTACCTTCGGCAATGCTTTGAATAAAAATGAACAATCAACGTTAGAATTGGGGCACGTTCGCGTTGAGATTCATTGCCGAGTGTGGAGTCGAAAAGATGGGTGAAAGCAGTAGATAATCAGTGGATCATGAGGGTGCCCCTTGATGCCTGTTCCCGTGGTGAACGTGATACGCTTCGCATGATACTATCGCGAAGCAGTCTTTTTATTGTTAAATTTAGTACGAAAGAAATTAATCTTAAACATACATTTCACATCCCCCGTACGCCTTTCGGCGATGTAGATTGCCGTATTAAACATAAATCACGCGTGGTTATCTGTTTCCAATTCGTTCCCAAAATGACTCAGCTGTAGCGGTGGCTTTCAATTTGTACACCTCAGAAATATCCTCGAATGTCACGTACAGCACATCCTTTCAACGATAAGCATCGTGGATGAGTTTACATTGCATGTTCAATTCATGTTGGTTAAATCAAAAGCACAACACGAGCAGCGATAATCGCTGAAACCTTTCAACGTCCTTGATTGATGATGACTTCCACGGGAAATCTCCGAACAGGCGAGTCCGATTTGTAGTCCTTTTTTTGTTTTCAATGTTCACTGCCTTATTACTACACTAAATGATTGACCAAATTCCAAATAACTTGATAAAAATAAAGAGACATTATTCTCATTGCTCCTGCGTTCCATTCGTGCGTTCCAACAAAACACCACTCGTTGCTCTCTAATGAAGAAGCGATTGCCTCAAGGAGTCCCGACAAGTACCACCAATCAACAACTGATCCTTATTAATCCCGACCACTTCAATCCACTCCATTATTGCACCACACTGTCTTGCGATGGAGCCGACACGAAGCGATTTGTATGCAGTTAGCAGGATCGTCGACCAAATCCGCACCATGCACCACGGTGTCGATCCAATTACTTATCATCAAACGGTGGCTTAAACGGAGACAGGAACCGCACCAACCGCGTCTAACCCGGTCACCTTTTGCTCGGCACATCACTTCCACCAATTGTTAACCGTGGCACAGTTTTGCGTGCGCTTAGAAGCGATTGATGACATTGACACAGAAACGGAGATGGCAGAGATTTACGCCACGATGACCCCCGGTCTGCGACGCGTGACAATTAATTGTCATCATCTGCAACGCTTACGGTACAATCTTCATTATTCCACGCGGTTCATGCACGATGCACTAAACCAGCAGGCTTTGTTCGCCTTATCCTGTCTTTACCTAGTAATGGTCCACTATACTGGCAAAGAAATTAAACAGAACACGGAAAAAAACACATCACCACCGTACCCTGTCTGAGCAGAGAGTGAGCCACATTCCACGCCGACACCACCAACACTCGACCAGCAACACGAACGTACGACGGTACCACACTGGCAACGGTTCATAGCGAACTGAACTGCAAGAAACACCAAGACCGCATTTTCCAGCATCACACGCGCGCAGTGAGTTACGCGCTCACTATCGTGAGATGCTTCTCCGATGAGCGTGAGCTCCCCGGGGTGGATGCACGGGATAGGAAACGCTTTTACCGGCACCGTCTGCTAGTGTTGTCAGTGTTGTGCCTCCTATCGGGCCGCGAAACAGTTCGGTTTCGGCAAATGTGGGACGAGAACCATTGTTGCCGGTTGGTACTCAGTCGACAGATATTTGTCGGTGTCGGTGTGTTGCTGCTTCGGCTTTGCTGGCGCGCCGTAGACGGACTGCTGTTGCGTCGGAATGCATGGCACTCTTTGCCATTTGTGATTCTACTGATTTTGACACATGACCCGGTGAAGCAGGGATGTAGCTTTGCGTTTCATATTGCGGTGATAGGTGACTGGTAAAAATGCCAAAATTATAAACTTGTTTAATTAATCAATAAACAGTAGAGAAAACTTTTAAAGGATTAGCATGCGTTCATTTGGATCTACATGAAAATTGAACCTTTCGATGTGTTTACGCAAGAATGTGCATTTAATGACTTCATAATGCCCGAAAGTATGCAATCAACCTGTGTTTTTCACTTAATAATTTACTGTTGACACTTACTAAACTGGACAGATTTGTTCATCACGTTTAGGACGTGAAGAGCTGAGCGTCGATCAACCATGGAACTTTTGTTTGAAGACGAAATTGACATCATTTGTTTTAGTTTAGGAAGCGATCTTGAAAGTCCTAAAGACTAAGGTAAGGCTATTTCTTAACTAGATTGCATACAATCGGGCGCAAATATTCCGTCCTTTTTCATCATAATAAACACGATGTTATCATACAGCCAAAGTATAACAAATGGTATATAATGTAACAACCATTAAATTATTACTAAACCGTTTAATTCAAACTTGATTAAAAAAACCTCATTTGATGAGTAACACTCAACTCGTTTAAATACATAAAACAAAAGAACATGAGCTTAAACTCGCCTTTATCACATCAATTCAAGTCTCCACCGCCAATTCAACTTCACTTTAAGTGCATCAGCGACGCTCATCACCATCGGCAGAATGGAAAAGGAGAATGGAAAATGATATTCATGAAAGCATTCGCGGTTAAATGAGTGCACATTTATGCGCGAAGAACGGAGGAAAAAGGCTACGTTTGATGTAATCTGCTGGTCGTCTCCGCTCTGCCCACGCAACCAATACAGCTACCTTGGTTTTTGTGCGATAATTAACGGCTGGTCGCTATGATGCAACTGCCATTCTCTTCTGTAAAGTGTTTGGAAATCAAAAGCAACGATCGTAATGCAATAAAAAAAACGATCCCTTTTTGCGGTGTAATGAACTTCAGTGTGCTTCCGCTGTCGTGCTTGTACTTGTAAGTGGGCAACGCAACACAGTGGTTTTAATCGAATTCATCTTCATTTTCGACACACCCGCATAATGTTTTGCAAGTATTTTTTTGTTTTACTCCTTCTCCACTCACTTACTTCTTCGAATGTAAGCGGGAAGCTTTCCGGAATTTCAAACACGATATTAAATTACTTTTGCTCGCAAATTTCGTTACGGGGCAGAAGGGAAATAGTGCTGGGCAGATGGAAATTGCAGCACAGACAATGTCCCGTGGTTGCCTGTTGCCTTGTACCTTCCCGCGCCCATAGCAGACGGTGCTGTAGGTCAAGAGTATGTTGATGAAAAATTGTTTCGAAATCAAATGTTAAATATTTGTCGGTTTCGATGTCGGCTGCAAAAGGCGCTCGATGGCGCTGTGGGTGATGTTGTGCGGAAAATTGGCATTTCTTCATTAAGCATTTATTAAAAATTGTTGTGGATTTTACGAGGACGAAGCCCAGCAGTGGAGAAATCTGAGGTTTCTTTTATTGAAACTTTCACAATCTTGCTGTTTGTATGCAGATTTTGAGTTATTATGCGAGTCTTAAGTTTATTTTGACCTTTCTAATAACCCTTCAATCATGCACAACACCACAAATCTCCTTGCGAACAAAAACAGCACACTCGTCGATAATCTTCCCAAGAATTGTTAAACGATTGTTCTATTATTGAGTCGCTTTGCAAATTCTTGGTGCTTAAAATTTATCTCCCCTTCCGCAAAAACACTCAGCGTCAAAGGAAAAAATACCACAGCGAAATACGCAACTCAAAATGCTCAAGTAGTGTTGATAAAACTTTCATTAACGAACTTTTCCGTTAGTTACGTCACTTCCGGGCGCCCACATTCGTGTGGGGCTTTCTGTTTGCTCAATACTTACTCTTTCCCGCACGCTTGCTCACGGCGCAACCGGGGAGTGTTTTTGTGGTGCTGGTGGTGGCGTAAAATAAATTATTTATATTTTCTTAAAATACGTTTCAAAAAGTGCGCTTGATAAACTTTCGTTCGCTGGCCAGGATATTGTTGGCTGGCATCGTCCGCATCCACCAAGCCCGTCGTCTGTCGCAATTTGGGCGATGGTTCGGTGGTCGCTCCGGGCTGTTGTTGCACTAGGTTTGATTGTTGCGCATTTGTGGGATGAGAAGATGGGTGGGATGGTTTCTTGAAGAAGAGCATTTTCGTTCTTACAGCGGCGAAATGTCACCATTGTTTCGGGGTTTGGTCTGTGCCGAATGTTCACGGGTGGGAGCGAAGCAGCGGCATTCCAAAAAAGACATCCGAACGCAAACATTCCATTCGGAAAGCTTCCAAAATAAAATACGACCGCCCGGGTTGCGTGTGAACAGCGGCGCAACTGGGGTGGGATGGGTAAAGTAAAAATAACTTCCGGATAAACTTTGTCCATCCCGACCCATCGTACGGACGACGCAGAAATGGACTTGACAAAGTAATGCAGGAAGGAAGCAGCATTTAAGGTAATTCCAAAACAAACTATCACGGCGTGACGGTTGGCGGGTGCAAGGAAAAAACCAGGAATAAACTGGACATTCGCTCGGTTGCGTTTGTTGGCGACGGTATGCAGGACAGACAGAATACTCGTTTGCGTTTTATTTGCTGTATCAGCTGTTCAGATCATTAGCCACCACGGTTGTCATTGTCATGGGTTAACTTTGGTGAAGTTGTGTCCAAAGAATGTGGTTTTGCAGATGCAACAGATTCGCGGAATAAAAGAAATGCGAGCTTAAAATCCAGTTTAATTGTTTTGCATCTGAGTGAAGAATGTGGTTTACAGGGTTTTACACTTTAGTTTTGACTGGCACCACACATTTTTTGACGCGCCGCACTCAATTTCTTGTCGCCGGCACATATTTTTGATTACAAGCACCGAATTTATGAACGGGAGCATTTAATTTTATCAGCCCGATTCTTGAAAGCTTTTAGGCCGCATGTTTATAACCCCCTTGTGAAAGATTGGTTTGAGTTTGAAGCACTTGTTTATATGCAAAATTGTTTGTTTTTTTGGTTACTTGATAATTTTTTGGGCAAAATATATTTAATAAATTATGAGAAAATTTATAAAACATATATTGGGTTACGTATTTGAAGTATTATGCCCAAATCCCTCAAATTGTATGTATGCAACAGATTTGATAAATGTGCAGTGGTGGATCCTTGGAGATAAACCTATGTCAATGGGATTGGTTCAACCTAGCTGCCAAATTGTGCTAACCGACAGAATCGCGGCAGATTTGAAATCTTCTCGAGAGTTATTCACGGACAACGGTGTAAAAATTTCGCAAAACTGAATATATTCGCACATAATACTGCTGCTGCTAACAATAGTGTTGTGTGTAATTAGACAGGTACGTAATTGTTCGTTCGAAACTTAGAGAATCTGTTCACCCACGATCTTGTTTACAGGTATCACACAGGTATCAAAACGTGTTACACTTTTGCAACACATGATCTGCAGTTTGAAATCGTATTCATTTTCTTTAAGTTCATTGTGTGCTTCCAATTAATATGTTTGGTTTATTTTCAATCGTTACAACATTTATTTTATGCTTTGTTCTATTTGTTTTGTATTTGTCGTGCAATTGTTGTCGTACTGACACGCACGCCGTATTGGTTAAACACCATGTCCGCCAACACTTTCAATGTTAATGTGCAGTCGTTATCTATCCACAAGCGAATGCTATTTACTGCATCATCTGGCAAGAGCTTAGGACGTTTACCTCCACGTTTTGCAGCCGCAACCTCCCAAGTTTTTTGGTACTTCTTTATAATATGGTACACTGTTCCTCGATTAATATTGAGCATTTCTGCTATTTCTTTGCCAGATGCACCATTCTCGTACGCTGTAACAACACGGTTTCTATCTACGTCAGACGTAGTTTTGTTACGGCGTCGAGGTACAGCCTCCGATGTATCCATGTTTGCTGTAGGATTATCATGTAAACAGAATTATTTCCTTGTTGTATTGCAAGGATAAAATATACAGTACCTCTTTTGAATGCGTAGCTTCATGTGTTGCAAAAGTGTAACACGTTTTGATACCTGTGTGATACCTGTAAACAAGATCGTGGGTGAACAGATTCTCTAAGTTTCGAACGAACAATTACGTACCTGTCTAATTACACACAACACTATTGTTAGCAGCAGCAGTATTATGTGCGAATATATTCAGTTTTGCGAAATTTTTACACCGTTGTCCGTGAATAACTCTCGAGAAGATTTCAAATCTGCCGCGATTCTGTCGGTTAGCACAATTTGGCAGCTAGGTTGAACCAATCCCATTGACATAGGTTTATCTCCAAGGATCCACCACTGCACATTTATCAAATCTGTTGCATACATACAATTTGAGGGATTTGGGCATAATACTTCAAATACGTAACCCAATATATGTTTTATAAATTTTCTCATAATTTATTAAATATATTTTGCCCAAAAAATTATCAAGTAACCAAAAAAACAAACAATTTTGCATATAAACAAGTGCTTCAAACTCAAACCAATCTTTCACAAGGGGGTTATAAACATGCGGCCTAAAAGCTTTCAAGAATCGGGCTGATAAAATTAAATGCTCCCGTTCAAAAATTCGGTGCTTGTAATCAAAAATATGTGCCGGCGACAAGAAATTGAGTGCGGCGCGTCAAAAAATGTGTGCTGCCAGTCAAAACTAAAGTGTAAAACCCTGTATTATCAAAAAAAGCGCCTAAAAGTATGCAACTGATATGCATGGAACTTCGTTTAGCGTTTGCGCGACGCATTTCATACAAGAAACCAGTCAAAAGCCAAGCTGAAACGGTTGAAATATATTTAAAGTGACTCAAAATAACCATAAAAATGCTAATAATTCATATGTTTTTACATGTAACTAATTAACACACACACACAAGCGCAACTTGCAGCGTTGCAGATACAAAGATCAAAATACTGAAATGGTCTCTTCCTGTAGCGGCAAATGATCACGTAGCGAAATGTTCCTTCCCAATAGCACGTCCCCCTGCTGTATGGCATCATAATTGGCCAAAAGCCATTAAGCACCGATACAGATCGGGAAGGCGGAAGGGTCCCGGGTACATCGGGATTAATTAAACGTAGCCATTTTTCGCGCACCAAATGCATCGCCCAAAACGCATTTTGCCAACAACGAAACTGCCAGCAACGTGTGTGGGTTGTATTGAGGTTTTCTCTTGCAGTATTTGCACACGAGCTGCCACGCCACCAGCAGCATCGAAATGCGTGCGACGTGCACACGCAGTCGGACGTGTTTAATTTTTATCGTTTTGCAACATTAATGCAGTCTAGTCACATGCGCTCGTTAGCGTGTGCTCGGGTGAGTTTGTGTGAGTGTGCCCGGTACGTTTTGAGTGCCTGTGTCGGGACGGAAACGCGAACGCCCGAGATGCATCGAAAACGTGGGAGTAATAAACGCCACTCCGCTCACGTTACACCTCACTGGCAGCATCCAACATCAAAGTCCACGGGGTTGTGTGTGCAGATGCAACTGCACATTCACGTTCATGCGTTTTTAATGCGCCATGGGTCAACCGGACTGCCGGAGTGCCGAGAGGTTGGGGCAATGGGAAAACCGGCATTAAATATTTATTCATTATCGCTAACGTCAACTGAGGTTTGTACGTCCACTTTCGCTCCACTTGTTTGTATCTTTTTTCTCCCTTACCACCCTGCTTGGTTTGCTTTGAGCGTGGTTCTTGGACGAGGTTACAATTTGGTCTGCATTAAATAATTGCATTCGAAACTAAGGTTAGAACACTATTTGATGTATATAGTTTCGGGTAGACGAGATACAAATGCTTACCCGAGCTCGATGCTTTAAAAGACACATTTCTTCAACTTCCAGTCGAGCTTCTTCCTAGAACAACGAAGTGAACGCCCTATTTGGGCTGCACACTGAGACAAACGATTCCACAAATTCCATAACAAACAATGCCGGAACGAATCTCTGCCCGCTTTTTGCGAGCCTAACCACATTCAACCCGAAGCGGCTCGTGTGGTCCGCAAACCGCACGACGAGCTTGCGGTGCCTCATCAGAAAGATTGAAACGTTTCTTGCCAGGCTTGGCACCGGGAGACGGGACTTTATTTAGAAACTTGCACCAGCTGGCCGGCCGGGATTGATACGCTGACGGGAGGAAGACATCACCGCCCAACAAAACCCAACAAATGCATCGGCATTGGCTGCATCTCGGCTGCATCTCAACCCTCAAACCCCCGAACCCCGAAAAACCCCAAAAGCCGAAACAATTCAACATTCTCATAAAGACCACTCTACCGAAGAATGCGTTTGCCCCGAATGTCGAAGCTACTGCTAGCTCATCAGATGCAGTGCACGGTTTTTGTGGCCACTCCACAAGAGGGGGTGGCCCTACCGCATCACTGTGCAGCGACGAACTGGATTCTTCAGCGCATGCACTAAGTGGAATAGTTGGGCAGGAAAAAAAAATATTGCTAAACAACTTCCGCAAAACAAGCCTTTGGGTTTGGGCAAACATCAACACAACCGCCTCGGTCGAAACCATAACGTGACTTGTTGGTGGGATTTTTGGGGACGATAAATGTTGGACACGGCCCTACTGTTCTTGTCTCATTTAGTCGTTTGAGTGAGATGAGATACTGAATAAAAATTTTATTTCACATCCGTACACAGGAGCCTAGCTCAAGAACTACAAGGAAAGGTCAGTTGGTTCAAAGAAATGAGTTACTTACTTTCGCCTAATTTTTATATTTTTGCCCTATTATTTAAAGTAATATGGCCGTTATTATTGAGTAAAATTTATAATTGTAAATTGATTCGTTCTGTATTGTTTTACAAGTTAATTCTGCACCACTCGGACGGATCGGATCCTCGGGTCGCAGCTCGCTCATGACCTCTCTCGTCACTCACGCACTCGTGCGTAAGCGTGTTTATATTATTATGTGCAGTTCTATATTATCTGTGCAGTTGGCCAATAAAAAGCACAAACATAATGCTAAAAACGTTCAACAAACAAAGAAACTTTTTAAATTTATGAAACTATTTACATAACCCAATATTTATTACACCCGCTTTTATAACAACCGAAGCATAAATGAAAAGTCAACAATTTCCTCTCCAAAACTCGCCAGAAAGTCAGTAATAAAGGAACCATATAAAGAGTGTAGGAATAAAAAAAAACTCGAAACAAAATTACACCCGCCCAGCCCCACACAGACTACAGACAACAACAGTAAACAAAAAAAAGTGGCATCAAAAAAGCTTCCCTTTTGCACCGTTGCTGCCACGGTAGTGAAGTGGAAGGAAAAAAATTAACAAACTAATATAATGAAAATTTATTACACTTCCTGCTCTGCGCAATGAAAAGAGGTAATTTGGCCACCATTACAATAAAAGCAAACCACACAGACACAGGATGCGGACCTTCTTTAGCTTTCGAAACCATAACAACAGCAGAGAAGGGAAAGGGAGGTTCCCATCCACCCGGTGCCGGTTGGCAAAGAGGAATGACAAAAATTACACCACGAAAGCTACATCGTCCGTATAGGGAAGGATGGAAAGTGCTTTTAAGAAGTACGAAATGAGATTTTGTAAGCCATTTTTTTTTTCGATCGGTGAAGTAGCTTTAAGAAGACTTAACAGTGTGAATGATTTGTAATTGAAATGGTCGGTGGTATATTGTGGTAATTGTACTATATCCTGTCGGTGGTGTTATAATATAAGAATCAAATTGCATTTAGCAACGTAAAAGCACAAAGAGTTTAATAAAGCACTGAATAGCTTAAGTTCTACTCCCGTGATCCCGATTCCCTGCTAAACATCGTACCGCACAGAAGGAAAGTGTGCGCGCGTCATAATGGTCCGTCTTGAACGTTTCGCTTCGCTGGTATCGTGCTGGTTTGCTAGCCGAGCCGGTTTTGATTTACGACCCACCCGCTGAAGCCCGTGGTCCAGTGCACGATTCGGCCATTCTTAGCACGGTTGTTTGCTTGCGATTTGTTACTCTTGACCCCGTAACGGTGGCCCTTCACATCGCTCATTTTTTGACACCTTGACACAATGCAGCCGGAATCCTTCTTACTTCGCAGGCAAAAGCCAAGCTTTTGAAGGGCTTCTTTCCCTTCACAACGCACGGTTTGTGTGCTGTGAATCATTCACTAGTGGAAAATGCTAATTTTGTTTCATTTATTACAGCACAACTTTGAAAAGACAATACAAGAAAAAATTTGAATTCAATGAAAATTTAATTACATGAAATGCATTTGACGTAAAATGCATTAGTGACTTGTAATAAGAAATTTTCATTCTCATCAAAATTTAATCAAATTTAGTCCCAGAAACGCCCAAGATAAGCACCAAATCAATATCGTGCAATAACCTGCAAGGAAATTCATTGCACTCCAATTACTCTTCCAAACAACCGCTTGCTCCCTAAAAGCTCATATCGCACAGTGCGAAACTATTATAACAAGGGTTAAAAATAAACACCTCCCCCAAAACCATCGAACACACCCCACAGACATGCAACATGCAAAATAGTTTAACTTCTGGCTATAAACAAGCATTTAACAGGTTCGGTCCGGAGTGATATTGTGTAACGTGTGTCGATGTGTGATCCACTTGATAGTCGAAAATGTCGCTCTTCAACCGTCGCCGTGACACTCGACACGATATCAAAAAGCACTCCGGTATATTGCTCCGTCCCGCGGGCAAATATTCTCATCATCATTCCAACACGGTCAAGCATCATCCAGCAGCAGTTAAACTGTTTCCATTTTCCCTTTTCTACCCACCCACCTGCTCGCCGATCGGCCCCGGCATTGCGACGTGCCTGAAAGCTCTCGGAATGCAGATATACTTTTACGATTACATCCTACCCTGTATCATCCGCCGGGCAGCTCAAGGAAATCCCCCAGAACCGAACGCTTCTCAGCCAGGGACCAACCGGCCGACGGTAGCCTTTTTGCGATTGGAAATGTACCGACCATTTGCCTGCCAGCGTTCAATTGGCCCACTGCCCATTTGGGGGTAATTTATTCAATTATGTAGTTTATAATTTCAACCATCACACCACGCCATCGCTACACCTGACCGGACATAGCCGATGAAGCCGGTGGTGACGATGATGATAATGATGGGACGATCATCACCCTTCGGGCCGACACGCTGGATCGAACGCTGCTGCAACGGGTACGAGCGTACGTAACTATCAAAAGTTAATTGAACAACCTGGCCGGGACGGGACGGGTGCAGCGTTTGATGACCGTGGTTTCCGTCCGGGTTGAAAGTCACTTCCGGCTGTGTGTCGGCTGTGGTCAAAGCCATATAATGCTCCCACCGGGCGAAGAAATGTGTTTTGGGTTAGGGGGGCTTTATAGGGGACCGTGTCTCGGAAAAGTTTATAATAGTGCCGTATTAAACCGCTTCAGGATAACACAGATCATAAAAATAGTTATTTCATTGGAGTGAGAAAAGGTAAAGTGATTCCCGAACATTACAGTTTTGGGATCGAACAAGTCTTATAAAAGCATAGGTAAATTTAGTGTGAATTATATGAGCTTTAATCATTCTTGTTATTCTGCCTTTGCTAGGTAGGATAATGAAATTGAGAACATCCGAACTACTCGATACGAGTTCCATAGAAATTCATCTTACCAACTCCCAGAATTAAATTCTCTGCACATTCCATTAGCTGAGAGGATTTGCAATTCCAAACCCGTGCCCACTATTCTTTCTGCCGCTTTAACATAAGCTTCGTTTTGTCCGGCGTCCAAATATACCGGTGAAAATTCTACCATTCAACAACTTTCCTCCGAACGCTCTGCTCCACAAGGACGAACATCATTGATTCTATGCACCGTTTTTTTTATTGCAATGAAAGCACCACGCGCTCACAGCAACGATCGAAATCAATCAGCATTTTGACACTGTGCGTCAGCTTTACACCACTTGCCTGTCCTCTTATCTATGAGGACAGGACTACACCGTGAGTAGCTGCAGAAATCCCCTGGAAATTGGGCGAAATCGTTTTTTTTTTCTCCTTTTTTAGCGAGAAAAGCGTGTTTTTCTTATGATCATACAGGGGTTTACATCGCAAAAAAAAAGCGTTTCCATCTTCAACCACGCCGGTTCTGACGATCGCTGAAGCTAATGTGACAGTTGTGTTATTGAAATGGACACTTCGTCTCCGAACATTTTGGTGAAGATGGGATAGATTGTTTTCTGCAATGTAAAACCCTGTAATACCCAAATTCTGGCCGCAGTAAAGTTTCACGTTGTGTAGCATGTTTTTACTCAATGAATTGCTATAATCGCGCTGATTTCTCATTCAAGTAGGCCACTGTTTGCATGCAACGCAAGCAAAACTGAGTTACTGAACTCAACCCGGGTCGGTTAGCTTGCCCTGACTCAACCTAATCCGTTCCAACCAGAACCGAACTTATACGGCGGAAATAGAACGCCCTGTGGAAACGGTTGAGTTCGCAAAGTTTTGCAAACTACCTACGAAAGTGATTATGGAAGCATGATTTTGATGAGATGGGTACTGCTTCTAGCGAGAGATTATCATGAAACCGCAAACCGCTGAATGTTTGCCTTATCGATTGTCTGCAACTGTGTCGATCTAGTTTAATTAGTTAAAGGTTGAAGTTTTAAGACAATAGCAGCTGAGCAGTAGCTTTTTCAGAAATCATTTTAATTATATTCTAAAGTTCACTACATTTTGTAATAAATAACATATAATCACATTTAATTATTCAACATTACATCGTCCTAATGAAAATATTGAACAAATAAATATGATCAGATATACATTTTTTCTCGCTTAAATCAAATATACCTTGCCAAAGTGCAAACGGCACACAAGCCGTATGCAAATATTTCATGCAATGGTTAAACGATACGCTTCGCCCCATGTGGTCATTCGCGTACCAACCATGTGCCGGTTGTGCTGCGGATCGCTGCGGCCAAATACTGAGCCGATTTTTTTTTACTTTGCTCTGCAACACACACTTTTATCAACACTTCCACGTTATACGGTCACATGTGAGCGAAGCAGTTTGCAACCTGCCATCACTTGACACTTATTTACCAACACTCGGCCGATGCAAAAAAAAAACGTATCCGCCCGTAAGAACTTCTGTGAATGTGTTGCAAATGCCAGACTAGCGCAATTTCATCTCAGTTCCAGTTGTTTTTTTTTTCGCCACTTTCCCAAACACCGTCTGACAGATGAACAATGAAATTCAAGCTGATTGCTGACTTCTGTTTCGATTTGTACGTGTGTTATGTATCTGTTTTCGTTGTTTTGTACAGTTTGTGTCGTGCTTTTCTGACGTTTTTTGATTGCGCAATACGCATGACGTACGCTGGCAGTTTTTCGAAGAATACATTCAAACACATCGCTGGGAAATGATGTTTGATTTTTGTCGCTTGGCGAAATGCATACCTTCAATGTGTGTGTGAGAGAGAGAGAGATAAATGGCCTGGTGGGAAATTGGAAAAGCTTGCAAACAAAACTGTTTGTGCATGTTAGCTTCCGAGAGCCGGCCGAAACACTTCTGGTGAACTGGCAATCTTTATCAAATGATTTTTGGTGAAACACCAGGCGTCTCCATTGGAATACACCAGGCGCCTCCATTTGAATTCACCCGGTGTCTCCATTAAAAAATTACTAGATGTTTTCAATGGAAAATGATTATCATAAGACTACATTTTACAAAATAATCATTATCTACCTTACTGTTTAATTTTTTGTCATGTTGTCAGTGGAAAATACTTTTTCCGTGTGTATAACATTTTAACTGAAAATGTACCATTCAGTGCCAACAGAAATCAACGACATGTCCAACCTTCCAGCTGAGACTTTAATCTAACGTGAAATGGCAACGCTTAACCTAATCCCTCTGGGACCGTTTCGTCGACCCGACAGGTTTTGTTGGCAACAATAAATGAAAACGACCATACACACGTCTTACCACTTTGCAAGCCGGCACCGGGGGTTTTCCTTCACGCAACCGCCACCAATGCAATGCAGACACATTCAATAAATGCCCAAACTTAATCTCGGTCTATTAACACGTAACCGGCCAATGAGCTAACTGCTTACTAGCTACTACCCACGGCGTACGGACGTTTGTTGCTGACTGTGGCAGAAAGATCCTCAAATGTGAACCTTCCTACCTTTTTTTAAAAAAAATGACGCACCGTTGTTTCGTAATATTACTTGGTCGGAGATGTGTGTAAAGGTTTTTCGGGAACGTTTTTGTAGGCATTTTTGCGACAGTGGTGAAATGTTAATTTTCCTACGTACAAGCAATTTTCCACCTGAATCCATTTAAGACGATTACGTGATGTGAGTTGATTATACTGATATTGCCCGGCTCTAAATGAGCTAACCTTCAAAAGCCCACAATACTGTTACGGTGAGGTCGCATTTCGTCAGAGGTTTATTTTAAACAGCAATGCCTCGAAACCCTCCTAAAAGCAATATATTTATTAAAATAAACACCACTAGCAGCGCCATGGCAGTGAAATGATATCAGCCTGAATTGTTTATCACGTTTTCCGTGGCAGTTTCGATCCATCTAACGGGCTAAAAAAAAAGGTTCCACATTTCCTGCATCCTTGCACCAAAGAGCAACGACACTCTCGCGCGCGCTGCATGAATATTTCAATTAATTATGCATGTCTGAGACCCCGATGCTGAGCTATTTCTGTGGCTCTCCGTTAAAGCCAGCTCCGAAAACCCTTTAGGGTGTACTTTCATTCCCCATGGAAATGCATGGTAGTGAACGGGCCAAGCTAAAAAAAAAAAGCAAACTCGCTTCACCACGGAAAGCATACCGACAATGCATATGCAATATTCATCATTTAAATGCATATCACGTGCAACGGTGCGCTGCGCTGTCTTGCTTTTAGTGCATCTGGCGGGACCGAACCGAGGAGAGAGAAAAAGAGAGAGAGACAGCAAAAATGAAAGTGCTCACCTGCTCGCATTTCGCACGGGTGCACTAAAGGAAGGACAAAAACGCACGGTTCAGCGATGGCTCGGAGTGTCGATTCGAAAGTCAAATGAGCAAGATAAGGCAGGAAGAATTAATGAATCTATTGCATATTTCACACGACCCAAAACGCAGATTCAATAATGCGATGTATCGAAATAAAAGCTAGCTTGAAAAGCTTGTGTCGTTGATAGGATTATCACATCTACGCACTTTTTTTTTCTCACGGTAAAGTGAGGCAATGTGAATTCGTATTCTCAGGGAAGCAGTTTTGTATGTTAAAGATTAATTGAAAGTTTTTCACTGTTTGCTACACAAAGCTCTTCCGTTCCGGGTTTCATTTGGTGCTGCTAGAATAAAATACTAACCATTTAGCTTTTGACAGAACGTTTTGACAGATCGGGGACACTTCTTGTTACTGTATTTATAATACTGGATTTAAAAGTTTATCGTTATAAGTAACATATATTGATGATCTACTGTTATTAAAATCTTTTTGGAAAATTATTTTTTAAAAAAATTAAAGCTAAACCCACTAAACTATTTATAAATTACTCATTTGTGTTACGTAGCTCCATGAAGTGGCTGTCCACGGTCGATAGCATTATCTAATGAATCATAAATGATGGTTTACTTTTTAAAGTCCTCTTTTCCTCCTACAGTCCTACAGATTCGTTTGAACGGCTATGGATTTGCCGGAATGTTTGCAGCAATAAAATATAAGCTCGCTTTAACAGTCTATGGCACCGAATAACGCATCAAACGAATCGTACGTGGAAACAGCAAAATGAACCAATCCACAACCAATCCATTAACTCAATCGACAGCCAGTGAAATATGTACCACCTGTGTGTTAATATGTTTGATGTTGCAATGTTTCTTCCCTCTTTTTTTTTGTGCAGTACCAAGTTCCACATTTCACCGCATTGCGAGCGAGCTCAATTAAGATAATTATTTTGCAAAGTGGAAACGGGGTGCTTCATTTAAATAAACCGACTTCTATTTATCATGCAAATACGGTTAATCATCGTTAGCGATCGATGGTTGTAGTTAGTAAAAATGTTTAAAAAAAACCTTTTTTAACAATAATTTATGAGTTTTGGGTAGCTTATGACACAAAACAAGCCCGCTTTTCGGGCAAAGGTAGAAAAATATCCTGGTCACGGCACCAATGATGCAATGCAATGCTTCAAAAAACATATGGCTGTTGTATCATTTTAAATCTTTTTGTTTTTAGCAAACAGGAAACAAATTAGGACTACTGCATTTATGTGCAACTCTCGACTCCGTTACGAATCTCTCATATGATAAAGTGCTGTGGAGAAAACTGCACACACAAAGCACACCGGTTCCCAACCGGTTCGTTAAGACTTGTATAAATGATTAATTTATCGTGTCCAATTTGCTCTGGCAGTTTGCCGGGGCCCACAGGTAGTAGTTACCCGTACTTTTGCCCCGTCTCGGAACTTAGATTGAAACTTATTAACAGCTGGTTCCGCGTGAACGGTTTGGACAAGAATGCAAAGTCCCATTCGCTCGAGTTTCATCAGAACAGAACCGTATCGTACGAATTCGTGCCGCGTGGGCAAAGGGTGTAGATACTGGCCGTTCGCCACCCCCACACAAAGCACACATCTTCTGGAACACAATGTCTACGATGGCCTTATAATTGAAATATATGGCAATGGTCTCGTCGTTGTGCTGCGGATGCTAAGGCATTCTGCCAGTCCGGTGACGTTGACTATAACGAGATCGTACTGCGTGGCGTTGCTGAATGGTGCCAGCGGCACCCGGCGGCAGCAGCAGCAGCAGTGCTGGAGACGACTCTAACCCCACCGAGAACGAAGGCTTCATTTCGTGACGAGGCATCCAATGTTATCGGAACTAAAAGTGTTCCCTAGCTGCAGCTTCTAGATTGTGTCATACGGAAAGGTTACGAGTCTAGACGATTGCCGGAGCGTACGGCATAACTTTAGCATACCACCTGCAAAGTGCATTCAATCGAGGGAAAATTACACCCCAGTGGAAAACAGCTATCGATGGCAATGCTGAGCGTTTGATCAGAACAGCATTACGGAATGCATCGCTACATCATCTCGGAATCGAAGCCGGCGATGCCGGCTGCAGGCAATCGCTATTTAGCGCACTGCAATCTCAATGTAAATTACGCTTTGTGCTGCATTGCAATCGATGCATAACTCAAGAATGTAATGAAGTATACTGCCCGTATCACAAAGATGGTCCCAATCTATTCGGTTGGTTCCGATGTTCCGATGGTTTCGTCTAAAAGGTTTAAAGCTGCGAATTTGTACTGAATACATTACTTTATGATTTATCTTCATCACAAATGCCATTCCCCATCAAATACACAGCAATTGCTTTAATGATTAATTCTACCGTAATTATCTTCCCTTCACATTTAGCCAGTTCAAGCAAATTTGTGCACTCGCCTCGAAATGCAAACTTTACTCAATCTCATGCTTGAATTTCTCTTTCATTTTTGTTTAATTGCTTCCGAATGTGAACCGGGTAACCTTGGCCCGGGGCAGGAAAAGCAAAACACAAACATCATACTCCACCGGCAACGTATCTGGCTTTATCGTCTGCATTTTACGGCAACATTAATTTTATGCGCTCTTTTATTTATGCTTCAACCCCCATTTCATCCACCCATTGCAAGCCAAAACCTTTGGTGGTGGTTATCCGTGCTGCCAGCGCAAATATGCCACCGATCGGATTCGGGAAGCATTAAAAGTGGTAAAAAAAAGCTTCTCGAGCTGTAAAACACATTGGGAAGAGCACACACCCCAACCGGGCCGGGGTTTCAAAGCATGCCCCCCACAAGATGGCGGCATTTATTCGTACTGTTTTTGCGTTATTCTTTTTTCCACTTTTTGGCAAATGTTAAGATTTTTCGCGAAACACGGTTGCGTGAAAGCCGGCTTTTAGTGGGAAGACGACGCCGATGCTCCATTATTCTTACGTGTGCCCGTGGAAGTCAGACACGTGAAATCTTAGCGGATGATACGAGCGAATATGCTGCTGTGCATGTTTTATGTAGCTTCATGGGATGATGATTTTTATCGCTTCAGCGTGGAGTCGGTTTGGGACTCGCAACTGGAGCAGACCACAATTCTAAGGTCGTGACTGATGCTGGTGGGAGATACGTTTTCCTGAATGAAAGGGTTTTATTTATGTGCCTATTAACCATTAGAAAACACTCTCGGTTCAATCCATTGAACCGCAATGTGCACCGTCGAAATCAGTCGTAAGTATTTATATATACTGATTATATTTAAAAAAAAAGGTGCGTTTACGCATGTATGTTGAATTTGAAAGGATTTTTTAAACACTATTAAGATAACAGATGTAAAATACATTACTATAAAATTATTTCTCTAATACCGAAATCATAAGAAACGTAAAAATAAAAGTAAATTTAAAAACGTAAACTCCGTATTTTAATTAGCTTATTTCATCAGAGTTCACGCCTAAATGTTTGCAACTTCTTAGCTCTTGCTAGGCTACCGATGCTTTAGGCAATACATTGCATACCTTCAAGCGAATAATCTCTAATAATCGAGTCCTTGAAGATGTCTTCGAGTTGTCTGAAAATTTTCAAGAAGCATTCAAGAATATTTAATTTACAAAACAATTGGTTCTAATATTCTTTTAAGTTTTTTTCTTATAAAGTATTAACTACATCAATCGCAAAATTAGTAATAGCAACTTTTAGCTTAAATGTTACAACACCTTGCAACTACCTATGGTATCATAATGTTAAGAATCAGTTAAAAAGGAAATGTGAACTATCTTTCTTTCACCATAGGACGAACTTTAAACAAACTATCCGCACATCCACACTAATCATACCTTGCATCTCTATCCATATCCTTTCACGAAACGACCCAACCTCCGGAAGCAAAACTTTTGTCCATGCATCATGAAGCACCCTCCATTTGCCAGGCACCGTCACGCTGTACATGTGCATCAATGACTCCTTCGAACAATGTATCATAACTTTGACGGGGTGATAAAAACAACAAACGGTACACTATGAAAAATGGATCATCATCGCAATAAATATCACTTCTTTTGAACAGCGACAGCCACTGTGCGGAAAGTAATCGACGTCGTGGAAATGAAAGGCACTCACAGCCACACACGGAAAAAAGGACTCCCCTTAATTGCACATCAACTTTGCAGAGACAGTTTGGCCTGTGGCCCGCTTCCGCTTTTATGTTACTTTCTGCTATAAGCCGGCGCGAAGCAAGTGCAGTGACAGGATGATAAATAATATTTTCAAACCATCTTCGCTGTGGCGTTCGAAATTGATTGAAAGTATAAACTCGTTAGCTGGTGGTGTGGAATTAAAAAAACAGACACACAGACACACACACAAACCTCGCCGTGGATAAGCCGAACGGATCGAACCTAACTAATAAAAGAGTGAAGGTGAAAAATCGATTTAAAAACGCACCGGAGCTTGATATATGGAAGTGTGAAAAAAGGTTAATTGAAATTTCCTTCGAATGGTGCCATGGCAGTGAAACACAATGGTGATTATGGGTGAAATAATTGAGCCAACCACAGTGTCATAAGACCGGTGTAATTTGCATCGCGCATAATTACCAACATTTTCAGCCTTGAAGGATGATTTCGTCCCATCCTTTCATCCATTGATTAAATATTAACCTGTTGTCATTTTCAGCTCTTTTAAAACGACAACGTTAAAATGTGCTTTTAAAAAATTGACCCTTGTGGAAAATCATCTATTGCGCGACGGATCCATTATGATGCTCACGCCACGATAATATGATCTATTGACGATGGGCAGCACTAAAACAGCTTCTAGTTCAAACAACGAACTTATCCACAATTCACTAATGGAGGGCCTCGAGCGACCAAGTCAACGTCCAGTTGCGTAAATGTGCATTATTCAAATCGTGTTGCAACATTAATGCACCGTTTGGCGTCCCGCATAACTCAGGTGGGACACATTTCTATTTTTCGCACCGAGTCGAACATTAGCGTACGCACGACCAAACCGGAGCGGACTGCATTCCGCCAATCGTTACCGTGTCGTCCATTATTTCACCAAATGGTCCGACTGCAGCATCCACATCCTCCCAGCAGCTCGCAACAACTACCGACGCAATCAATTCGCTTATGAAATATTTATTCATCATCCCAGGTCCCGGGTCATTTTCTGTCATTATGACGAAAGCGATGGCAGCTAATGATGATGATGGGTGTCTGCAATGCAATCAAGCATAACTGTTACCCACCGTTTGCGAACGGGGTACAGGGGGTTTTGTTGTTAATTTTGAACAAATTTAATATTTTATTTGCCTCGTGACGAAATGTGCACGCCCGGCACGTTAGAGAGAAAAGGACTGAGTGAGACAGAGCAGTTGCACAATGCGTGGACGGAAACCGAACGTCAGTTTGCCACAAATTGATTAGCGAAAAATGTATCCATCCATTCCGCAATTCGATTGTATGTGTCGTGTTATTGCGCGTTTCTGATAGATTTCCCTCAGGAAGGCAAACCATTTCGGAAGCTGCGTTGGTACAATGTTCAAACCCAGTTACCGAATGACAGTTGAAAAAAAATAAAACTCGGACAAAAATAAAATGAAGGAACAGAAGTTCGATGACATATGGGTGTGTGGAATGGGGATGCTCGAGAGATGGGTTGATTATCAATGCAAATCCAATTAAATTAATACGTTATGCGGTCGGTATAGTTGGTCATAACACAATTTAATCAAAAACCTTTATTAAAACACACACTGTACTAAAGTTCCATTACAGTTAATTGGCAATTAAATTGCTATGCTTTATTGCCGCATAAATTGAAGACATTTGATAACTTTTTTTTTAAAGCGGTAACTAAGATAGAATTGCATCATTCCAAAGGTGACAGATAATAAATGAAACATTTTTTTATCCATTTCGACGTACCGATTGCATAACTTTAGGCGGGATTCTTATTCATTGTGACTAGAAAGCGTAGTTTCATAATTGGGACACAATGGTTACTATGTTGTTAGACACAGCGTTTTTTCTGCTGCTTTCATTGAATTAAAAATCTTATAAATACAAAAAGAAAATGAAACAGAGGAATTGTTATTAATTATTGCAAGGAAACAGACTCCCCTGCTCCGTTAGGTTCTAAATGTATCATTTCTCACCACCTGTACAATGTACTAAGCACGCTTATAATCCTTGTGTTTAGTACATTATTATGCAACATTAGCATTGCAGCCGGCCATTATATCTGGCTCGATTTCCTACACTTTCGTCTACACGAGGCCCATTATGCTGTGCTTGCACTTTAATCCAACAGCAACATACCAGTGGCGTAGTGGGCTAGCCACAATCATCGACATTGAATGTACCGACGAGATGGGAATCTCGTTCCACTTCTTGCCCGTCTCTCCGCCACAAATAGGATTACAAGGAAAGCGTCCTGCTATGCCGTACCCAGTGGCGATAAACCCAACATCGTACCCGGTCGCATCCGTTCGCCACGGTTCTCCGAGTGGCGAGCAGTTTCATGTGGTCAAGCAAAACTGCAACAAGACACCACAGTGCCGACATCGCAGCGAATGAGGAAATACGGCGCACGGTGCCGTGGTACGTACCTTTCTTTTATCTTTTCGCTCACTCTCTGCCCCACAGATACGAGCACAGGACGGGACTGACCACCCACCACGAAATGGGATATACATAAGCCAACATATTTCACTTAGCATCAACGGTGGAGCAAAAAAAAAACGTTAATGAAATGTCTGCACCTGGAGCGCATCGGAATAAATTTAGCCGGCGGCGAGTACAACCGAGGACCGAATCGGTTTCAAGCCTGCTTGAGTTGAGTTTTTCAAGTGTACTTTCACCAGGGATTGGTGGAAATTTGGTAGACAGCGGAGAGGATGTGATCTTCCCGATGTCTCCCATTGAACCATGTTCGGGGTTGGGGGTTTTTGTTGCGTGTTCCACAAACATTGCAACACTGGCCGGTGTATGACACACCGCACCAGACTCGAACTCGTCTGAGGTACTCGAGCACCTAGCATAGATGCGCGAAGTGACGGGAGGAATAGTATCCCGCCGGCATCATGTTGTACGATTATTTATTGTGTAATATTTTCATATTTACCCTTACTCCTGCTTGATGTTTCTGTCGGTTCTATACTTTTTTCTTG
Source organism: Anopheles marshallii (assembly GCF_943734725.1). Classification (NCBI taxonomy): domain Eukaryota; kingdom Metazoa; phylum Arthropoda; class Insecta; order Diptera; family Culicidae; genus Anopheles; species Anopheles marshallii. The sequence continues at coordinate 63,667,085 of NC_071327.1, forward strand.
TTTGCACCTCTTGTTTGTCCTTTTGGACTTCCCAGGACGTCCCATCGGTCGATTGGAAAGCGAGCACGAGTGTCGTAAATGGGTTTTATTGTGGCGCTTTCCAATCCATATCCTTTATGAGCACTACACCTGTCCGTGCCTGCATCGGGATATTTGGTAAAGGGTAGTTGCCAATCCCATATCCTGCCCTTGCACTTCCACAGCAACCCTCTGCCCCGGTAAGCACCCTCTTCCCTGCCCTTCTTCGGTGGCAAAGAGTGGCAAACAGTGCGAAGTGTGTTCGGTAAATATGCACAACTCTTGCCGTGTTGTGGCAGACTGCTACTGAGCTTCACATACGTGAGGATTTTCTCCTTCAGCAAACTTGCTTCCCGGGTTCCCTTCCGTCACGTTCGTTCGGCTTTTCTATGATCATAAAAATTGTACTTTCAGCACACACTTTGGCACCAGAACCACACGTCGCCTCGCATCGCAAGGAGGGCAAGGTGTGTCCAAAAGGGCCGTATCGATACATCCTCGCAACAAGTTTTCCTTTCAACAGTCCGTATCTCAGCACCCGGACGGAGCAGTTACTTTCCCAACACGTTTTGCTCGCTTTACGATACCCCCTCAACAAGATGATAGATCTGTCTTCTAACCAACTTTTAATGTTGTTTACCTCCATCGGTTGGCCATAAATTGCCGTTACGAACGTCATTCGCTTTTCGCCGATACTTACCTCAAGCGCACAATCCTCTATTACAGTTCTTGCGGTGTGTTTGCGATATGTAAAATTGGATTTCTCTTATCTCTTGCTCCAACCTGGGGAGGGTATGCACCCGACCCGGCCAGGGTTGTATGCAACCGGCAACAAACCGGATGAAGTACAACATTGGTCGGTGTAAAGAATTTGATCCTTTCGTGGCTTGCGAAGCGCTAAACGAATTTTCGTTCCCGGGCGTGCACCGTAATTGGAAGTCGTAAAGTCGTGGGCACTTGGCTTGGTGCATTTCAATGCAATTTCGTTCACCGGTCCTTCCGTCCTTGCTCCCCCATCTCGTGTGCGTGGTTGGCGTAGATGATGAAATAATTTAGAAATTATGGCACGAATGCAGCATTGCTTGCGTTTCTTGAAAGATGAAAATCAGGGCTGCAGTTGGGGTTGTGGGTAGAGTAAATATACGAGTAAAGAACAGCACAGCTTCGTTGGTAGCGTTAGGTACAGATATGGAATTTGCAGTATTCCAATAAGTTGCATGTAATTTTTTTCTAGTACGCTTACAGCATCAAAACTTGAAGGTAAACACATTGGTTAAGAATTTCATTTGAGTCAAATCTTCGTCTATTTTGATTCCTTCTTTGATTTTTGAATTACTTTAGTTCAGTTCATACAGCTACACTTTTGTCCAAGTTGGTAATGGAATAATTGATTGATACACTGCTTCAATACGCAGTAACAAGTATTGTTACGAGATTAGTTAGACTTATTTGAAAGTAAATTGTAATTTTCGCGAACGCACGATTTGAAAACTTAAGAATCTTTTTAATAATTCGAGGGAAAATGTAAGAAAACTATTTCCTGCATAAGGTATTGCAGATTGCCTATATTTAGGCGGTTTATACGAATTTTGAGGTAGAATGTAAAGTTAAGTTAAGTGTTAAGAATATGTTTTTCTATATTTTTTGCTATTATTTTATCGAATTCTTCAGTTTAACATATATCCTTTTTTACTTTATTCAACCGATTGCTTTAAAATAACACGGCGACATATATTACTTATTCCAATCACTATTTACTGAAACGAAAATGCATAACTTTACCGATGCTTCGCGCTAATCATGTTGTTGACAGACCGAACAAAAAAAAAGCTATCCTTCTTTGTACTTCTTCCGCTCGATTTGTGCTTTTCCGATTGGTGGACAAAGTCAAACATCAGCAAATAAAGCTCAAAAGCGAAAAAGAGGCAAAAGCATATCGTTTCAATCCACGCCGGCAAGCGAAGGCAAACGCCGTCAATGTCGTTATCGGAAATGTACATCAACGGATCGTCGCTGTCTGTGCGGTTGTGTGACTTTTGAACTTTCGATTCTAAACCGCCCCCCCCCCCCCCTGCCCTCCCCTCCTCGGTATCCGCAATCATCCAAACATCCGATGTCACACAACAATCAGAAAGAAGCAAGACGCCAGCAAACTCGTGCGCGGTTAAAGCAGAGCATCGATCAATAACTTTTTTCCTTCCTGTACGCGTTCCTTTTTGTCCACGATGTGAGGCACCCCTTTTTACGGCACAAAAGGTTGAAAACATGAACAACAAGACCGGTTCGGTACTTCGGTGGGAAAAGGTTTGGAAAATTCAAAAACTTTTCCCACCCAACTTTTCACTCCCAATTTCCCCGGGCATCCATTTTTAACGACGTGCAGATTTCAAAGATCGCAATCTTCATCCGCCCGGAATAGAAGTAAAATTTAGATCCAAGCATGGTTCACGTGTGGGGCTGGTGGGATGAGGATGGCGAAGGAAAAAAAAACCGAGGTAAGTCGATGCACGGTTGTAGGGCGAGCAAGGGAGAAAACTTCCGCCCATTTCGCTCGGACATAGAAGTGAGAAGTTTTTTACGACCTTTTACCACACTTTAATTCCCGGAATTCTCGATACACACAGCAAACCCGGCACACCCGTACAAATCGAACGTTATGATGTCAGGAAGTTGAAGTTGTTGATGTCATGGTAAACGGAAATTTAAAAAATCGCTCAGCTGAAAACATGGGATTGGATACATACGACCAGATATACGACTAGATATCTGTAGTAAAAGAGTGCCACAGATTCATTTTATTTTTGAACATAAAGATTTTAATGGAATCTTGTAAAATTGGAAAATTAAATAAAGCTGAAAGTATATGACTTATCTCAAATGTTAAGAAACAATTGCTCTCGAATAAAATAGTTGACTTCTTAAAACTGGTCTTAAATTTCAATGCATTGCATACCTCCAGGCGTATATACCCAATGAATAACAGTCTACAGGTTTATGTTCTATTGCTGAAAAAGAATTCCAGTCAAAATTTGTATATCCAATCGAGCAACTTCCAGTATTTCATTGAGCAATTTAAATGTTAGCGTAATTTAATAAAAATTGTGTTACCATACAGCACTTCAGCAATCTGCAGCTCGTACAAATATGGATGTCAAAGAGTGTCTTATACTAGCACCGTTATCTACGTGCACCAGTGCAATGTCCACTTTCACACTCTCGAACAGTCCCAGCCTCTGCCGCCATCCAAGGAAAGTTTAAATTCCAATGAAAACACAACCCTGCTTCAACTTTCCCCGGTGCAACTTGGCAGCCCTGTCTCGTATCGATAGCGGATTTAATTTGTACGCCAACCAGAAAGTTGCACATTGAACTTGGCATGTGGCCACTGCTTGTCTGCTGACCTGGATGTCCACTGGTAGCTTACTATCTGCGGTGCCACCGAATGGAGGAAAGATGTCGGCAGGAAGAAGACAAATAAAAACGCAGGTAATGGAGCAGTTTGTACAATTCTTCTTTCCGCGCTTTATTCACCATACCTCCGAAAGGTCAGCAAATGTTTGGGAAATAGTTTTTGGCAAATTCTATCAGTATTAACTATCTCCCGACTACCTTGCCGCTAGCCGGCGTGACAGTAACAAATGGGAACCAAACATTCTTGTGTGTTATTTTACGTTTTTTTTTTTCATTCGGACGTTATGCTTTCTCGTGTGAGGTTAGAGATTTTCGTTTCAAACTGCGCGCAAAATGGATTGAAAATAACGCAGGGAAAAGACAAAACAGGGAGTAAAAGTGTATATGTTGATTCGGACTATGGTTTGGAGAAGTTCCAACAGTTAAAACTAAATAAATTCTAAACAAACAATACCGTGCACAAACTATTCAAATGGAATCATTCGCTAGCGAAATGCCATAAACGCTATTATTCCGGTGCAAGAAGCACGCATGAAAGCACACTCTCTTGGACCAGCAGAATGCAACGCTAGATTTATTACAGCTCTTTGCCCTTTTGACCATGCAGCGAAAAATGCAAAAAAAAATCACCCAAAATCACATAACCATAAATAAGTCCAGGCGACCAAAAACAAATCCCACCCGAATCGCTCAATCGTTGCCGATACGGAACTGCACCAAAGTGCATCCATCCAGCAGCATCGGTGGGTGGGGCAGATGTTTGATGGAAGTAAAAACCAAACGAGAAACACCATAACAAAGCGTACACCATTCATTTCATTCTAATGCTTTTGTCGGGGGAAGTTTGAATGTGAAGTTTTAAAATGGCGTAACATAAATACACTGCCTAAGACCGGCATGTCCCATTCGGTCCATCGTAACCGTCCGTCATTTAGCACATTCGTTCATGTGGCGGAAGTGTCGGGGAGGTACGAAGAAAGGAAAGAAACAAACGCAACAATGAGATAAAGCGTGGCACACAAAAAAAGTAAAACACAACAGCATTTAATTACCAATTCGAAGGAAATAAAAAGCTTCCGGGTATTTGGTTTTAATTGAGCTATTTTCTTCCATAGAAACCATTTTGTTTATAGCTTTCGCAACAGGAGCGTGCATTAGACCGATGGTGGCGTAGAGTCGCAAAATCGATTGCGACATTGCCGGTATCAAACTGTATCTGTGTGCAAGAGATAGAGAGAGAGAGAGAGAGAGAGAGAGAGAGAGATAAAGAAAGAGAGAGAGAGAACAAAACCTAACAACAACATGAGGAATTTTCCTTCTTTTCTCGGTCACATTGCCAAGATGCACCGGTAGTTAGGTTTTCCGGGAATGGTTGGGATTGTTTTGCCATTTGTTGTCCATCCTCTCCCATCTTCCTCGTTTAATGTGTGCCCTGCGGTTGTCATGTTGTGTTCTTTTTTCTTGTTTGTATTGGCTCCATTAGAATGGTCGTCCGCTTCCGTTGCCATGGGTACGCCATACGATGCTTCGAGCTGGGATTTGTACTGTTTGCTAACCGGAATTTGAAAGCAAATAGATGGGCACGGGAATGCGTTTGAAAATTCCAAATTAATGGTATGGTTGGACTGCTGGTAATGTTATCCCCACCAACAGCACGTTGCAAATGGGCCGGAAAGATAAATGTAGCTACATATTTGAGGTAGGACAACACGACATCTATAAAATGATGGCTGATGTAACGGACCGCGGGTGCTGAGATGATGATCCAGTATAGGAAACCTGCGTAATAAGCGATTATTATCAGTTTCCATCATTCAAAATATGGTATTAATTCTCAACAATAGAAAATCCCACAGTGCAACACAAAATGCATAACTATAGGCGGTTTTGCAAAATAAAGTTCAGAACATAATAGTAATGACCCCTAGAAGTATGCAATTTGCCATGCAAAACAAATTTAATACATAAGAATTCATTTCTAAATGATTATCTCCAACATATAATTTCACTTAGCCCTGTTTTACTAGAAATATACATGTATTCCTTCTCACAGCCTAATTTGAAGGTATCCCGTTCTTCTCCTTTAAACCAAAACCCTTCAGACAAATCCGTTCCCACCCAAGTAGCTCGGCAATCCCGCAACGTAAATAATCGACACATCTCATGAACCTTTCATTATGGCAGTTAATTAATTATCCTACTACGATAGTGGAACAATTAATCTACCAGCAAGATTAATGCACGCCCAATATAAATGAGCCTCGTATCGTGTCGTAGGGATGGTGCTGCGGGTTTGTCCTATTTCCCCCAACGCTCTTGGCGGTATCATCCTGCTTTGCAATATTTTTTCCCATGAGCCATTCACACGAATATCCTCCCGCGACGTACATGGCGTGGGCAGTGTTCGCCTGCGCCGGATTCACCGGATAATTAGTCTCATTCGTTTTGGAGGGAAAATTATCGAATTCCACAGAAAAGATCCACTTTCGGGAAGGAAAACAACCGTCTAATCGGATCTACTGCGATGGGAAAAATTACCTCCATTGAGCGAATGGACGCACAATGCGTACGGGTAGTAAATGAGTACGTATGAAGGACACTTAAATTCCTACAGCCTATCATAACACACTTTGCTGCTTACTGCGACATGAAGCAGCTATATGGAATGTCGCTAACTAAGCTACTCCCTTCAAATAAGTGGTACATTAATTCAATTTGGAAGGATAAAATCACCGGAGCTGAAAAAGAAAAGAGCCCAGGAGGTGGTATTCGAATTGATTCGTTCTATTTTTCTTCACCATCATTGTCGACAACGAGCCCGGCAGAATGTCAACCAAATTTGCTCTAATTTGAGAACGAGGCAATTGAATTACTGCCACTTTACGGCACGTAAGAGTCGTAAGGATTCACCACCGAAAACAGAAAGAACATATCAAATGTTCGTGCCCATGCTCAAGGCTTTAAGATAGCCGAGGGATGCACATATGTGGCCGGGATAAGAGCACTCCGAGCGGCCGCGTTGAGTGCTTTTGCGCCCCAAACTCGCACCGTGGATGCACCGTGCACGATCTTGGCATTAGTTTAGCCTTTGGTCCGCCCCAGGTCGAGTTAATTCTATTAGACATCAACAGCAACATGCAGCTGCGGCAGCATATTTTCAACTTTTCGCCCTAATTTGAACCACCGGGAAAGATCGTCCAAAGACCGCACCGAAGAACGAGGCAGAGAATTAGGGGTTCACTGTCTCTCTTTCTCTCTCACACACACTCTTTTCATCATCCCTTTCCTTCTCCGTTCCGCTTGCAGCGATCCTGTTAAACTGGGATACGTTGGAGGATTCACTGTCAAAGTACCAAAACCTGGAGCCGGCTGAAACCTCGCGTACGTGACCAGAAAGCATAAAAGTCTCCTTGACGTGCCAAAGGGTGCATGTGCATGTATGTGTATGTGTGTGTGTATGTGTGTGTTAGTATGAATCCTGACATTGCATGGGAATATTTTCGCTGCAAAATCCTACCCGCGATCGTTTAACCCTTTTATCATGTTTTTTCACCGCCCTCCGCCTGAACCCTGATTCGATTCATAGGGAAGTTCCCTGGCTCATTTTAAGGATATTTGATAGTCCCCGACAGGGATGTGTTGCACAGTAGGCAGGGTTTGCCCTCACAGTTCAGATAGAAATTTGTTGCAAATCCGGAACGTCCAATTTCCGGCAAACATGCACACGCTGCCCGCCTCGAAACGGGTGATGTATGTGTGTTTCGCTTATCCACCGTCACTGACGTATGGCCTGCAGCAGGCACATCCACTACGAGGGTGATGCTCTATGTCAACTTCTTCAGGTCACTCTCGTACGATTGCTATAGCGTTGATTTAGCTGCCTTCCTGTCGTGTGGATGAATGACTTGGTGTCTCAGCTTCGCAGACCCACCGGCTGCCACGATGTATTCTTGGAGATGGTAAAAAGAAGAAAACACACACACACACATACACACATAATACTACGGAAATGTTTATACACCATCCCTTATCTAGCTCAATTGCTGAAGCCTCTCGGCGATGGGTTGGAATTCTTCATCCGAAGTTGAGCCTGGGATGACAGGATTCATTTGATGCTTGTTATACTTTCAAACTATGTCGTTACGCTCCGACGCACAACCGGGGCAACCAGACATTTAGCAAATTAGAAACGCGGAATGTTCACGCTGGGTTGAATTCTTAATGATTTGCACCAGTTTCCTGCAGGAGTGTTGATAATTGATCGTATATCTCTGATGTTGGTTTTAGAGTTATATGCTACTGAGAATGTTTTGCAATCTATTCAGTTTAAATCGAAATGAGTTTGAAGAATATACCGAGAATCAGTGCCGGAAAATTGTCCACCAAACGCAAACACCAAATTCCACACACTTTGCCTGACATTAAATAATTGCTACTAGTGATGTGCACAATGAATAATGCATGAATGAATGATTTAAATCTTTACAGGGAGTGAGTTAATTGAAATCTTTAAGAAAAGTTTTTATGATTCTTTTTGTGATTTAACTCAATCACATAGAATCAAAACAATCAAAACAATTAAGATCAAACTTTTTACGGTGACCTTTTACTCACGATTTAAATAATGAATTATCTTTTGTATGAGTTAGCTCGGGGTTAAACTCCTCACTTTAAACTCACGATTTAAATCATGAGTAAACTCTTGTGTGAGTTAATTCGGGATTTAACTCTTCACGGAGAATTTCAACTCACGATTAAAAAAAAAATGAGTTTACACTTGTGAGAGTTAATTCGGGATTTAACTCTCTTCACGGTGCCCTTCTTCTTTTTTATCGGCACAACAACCTTAAGAGGTCTGGAGGCCTGCCATTCCTGGCATTCTTTGACTTAAATTACCCGTAGCTAGATAGTCAGTCCTGTGTACGGAGGATTGCTCTGGATAGGAGGTCTTCTCCTTACACCTCACTCAATTAAATTTGTTACAATCTTTATGAGTGAGTTAAAGAGTTAAATATTTATTCTAACTCTTTTCGTTGGATTTCAATCCTTGAAGGAAATTAAATTTCCCATCTCTAATTGCAACGAGTTCGATTCACTTTACAATTCGCCGCAATAACTCAAAGTAATGGGAACAAACAAGATACGATCAGTACATATGTACATTTCCAGCATTCCCGCATTTCCCGGTTTTACAATTTTCTCACACCCAACGGCGAGAGTTAACTTTACGAGGCAATGCATTGCAAAACTTGCAGCGGTGGACTTTGCTGCACTTGCATTTCCCTTATCGTTTTGTTACATTACGTACAATCGAAGACAACTTTTCCGACATAATATTCATGTTTTTCGCTTAACTTTTGCTGAAGCGGTGCAAAATCGTATCCGTTTCCCAGCTGTCCCCGGTGCCGGATTGTGCCCAGTCTCTCCAACATGCACCATCGAACGTGCGCGTGAATGGAAGAACGCGTGGAAAATAGAGTTGAAATATGTTTCTGCAAACAAGAATAATATTTTTCCTCTGCGCCCCGGAAAGGAAGCTCGACCCGGAGGCGGATGATGTGCTAACAGATGCTTGGGGATTTGAAACAGTTTGCCCGGGTTCGGTGCACTGTGGAAAGTGATAGAAAAAAAAATAATCTACAAACTAAACAGGTAAGTGGTAAAAGTTTTCCCATGGGTGTACATTTATGTGGTGTAGTAAATTCTACTCCCAAACATGTGTGCATTGTTCGGTTAATTCTTTCTTTTCCTGATTTACCTTCATATCAATGGCATTTTACCTTGAACGAAATTAAACAAGTTCGGTGCCCTATCATCTGCATATGAAAGCTTCTCATTGCAGAAAAGAATAATTAGAAGATGTATGACAATTACAATGGCTCGTTGATTTTAAATAGCATTACACAAACAAAGCACAGTCAAGATAAGAGTGCCCACGCGAGAAGAGGGTTTCCATTTTTAATTCACCCAGCGCACTCAACCATTCTGCCAAGATAATATTCTTTTCTCATCAACCGGCGGACCACAGCCCCGCATACACACCGGCACGTTTACACATGTAATGGCATAAATCTACTTACAAAGCCACACGTTGATGAGCTGCGGGCAAGTGTACGTGAGAGTTTGCCGCCCGGCGGCAACCAGAACACCGAACCACGGTGGGAAAACTCGGACAAACCGTACGTACGTTCGGGAAGGTAAAACAAAAACTTCCTCTACTCTTAAAAGAAATTTATGATTTTATGCCGCACGCGAACAGAATTCTATTTCACAACAGCGAGGTGGTCCTCACTCGGTACGCGGTGCTTAAAGCAAAGCCAAACACGCTCCGGTATGATGACGGTGATGATACTCGATGCGCCATCAGCAGCAGCATCCCTGTTACATACTAGCGTTATGCGGTACGTTGGCTAATGCATGATGTCTTTGCTCGTGCACAAGGTTCCGCCCATGAACCATCGCGCAGCCCGGTATCGCGAAGAACACCTCCCAAAAATGCTATGCAAATGAGGGCACCCTATCAACAACACCCCGAAAATGAGCTTAATGTTTAAGCTTTTTTGCATCCTTTGTGCTTTGATGAGAGGCCCAACCGTGCACCGTGCGGTCTCGGGCAGCGTGGTACATGATACGCTGCGCTTGAAATACTGAAATCAATCCTTATTACATCTTGCTGGACTGTTTTTTTCAAGACCAGGAAGCAACGGCAATGAATAAACCGTTTACGAATGGAATGGGTTGGTGGTAGTGGAAAAATTAAAAAGCACTAATCAACTCATCACATGTAATGCAGAATGCATAGCTATGGGCGTTATGAAAAGATAATCTTATTTCATAGGTTTGTTTTCTACAAACAAACAACAGTTATTTTCAACACATCAGAGAAAATCCATAATCTCTAAAAACATACAAACAACAACAGCCAGAGAAAACCGAAACAATTTTCTTACTAATACCATTGTTGCTGACACTAGTGAAATACTCCGTAAAGTATGCAATTGGCCTGACATATTTATTGTTTTAAGATTATTTAAATGTTTCTTTCGAGTGAATGGTTTAGTTGATAGTTTTGTTTATAGATATGAGCAAGTGTTTCTGTTTTTTTCTGATTCTTTTGTTTATATTAGTATAACAAATTTTGCTGATACAATTTTCATGTTAGTTCGGGCGTTAGCATTTCTTTGCATGCAGGTTTGCATGAAGTGTTTTATACACTGGTGGACATAAGTATAATGATAGCCCTTTTCAAACGTTTAACAAAATAAATGCTGTAGCAGCCATTTATTTTCTTAAAAATGTTTTTCTTAAAGTATCCGCAAGCGACATCTTATAAACGAGAGATTAAATGTTTAAATTATTTCGAATAAAATATGTAGCCTTTTGTTGTACACATCCTTTGTAAATAATTATAAGGACGCTTATCTTTTAATTCGATTGAAAATTTGCTGTTGGTTTCCCCAAATCAAGTAAATAAGATCTTAGCTGACTGTGATGTGAACGGTAAGGAGTCCCTAACGGACAATTTAAATAAAAATTTTGAAAAGATAAATCGACGCAACATTCATCTGGTTACGCGTGCGAAAGGGCCTATCCCTATACTTATTTCCACGAGTGTATGATTTTTTTTGTGCGCTCTATTTCTCTTTCCTCCGTCAGAATCCCACAGTCCCTTTGGAAAGGATATTCAAATAGTTCCCGCAAAAATATACATCACATGTACCGAATTTTGGGCCGTGATTGATGACACGAAATGCGAAGCCGATTGTTCGTCAGCATATATAAGCTCGACAGGCGAAAAGCGCCAGTAACGAAAACTCGAACAGTGGTCCACTTTCCCATGTGGGAGAGAAGATCGGAAAAATGGGATCCTTCCTTTAGCCTGTTTCTACCGCACTATTGTGTGTATGCGTGTAGTGTGTTGCTTTCGCTTCTTTGCTTCTCTTTCACTCCGAAAGCTCGCCGTTACCTCGAACTATGCAAATGACTTTGCATATCAATTTTTTGACTATTCTTCAAATGCATTTGTGATGACATCAGCACCGTTCCCGGTGCACTGTGCGGCTCTGGAAGCGCTTGCATGCCTTTGCCGAACGGCACCTATGCCCAGTCAGTCAGTCAGAAACCCCGTTCACACCCGTACCAGAAACACCGGAAAACGCTCCGTTTCCACCAGCCGCGCTTTCCCCGGCAGGCGCACCGCCGTTGCCAGACCGTGTGTGCCTCGCGTTGTCATCACAATGCAAGCTCAGCGGGAGCCAACACATAAATCTTGCATCATTCAAAAACGGTGCATCGCATTCATGCATCGGTGGTCTTTTACGGTGTTGTGTGTACCACGGATGGGCCCGTGCGCCCGTTCAACAATGCTGGTGCAATTCGGGTTTTTTTTCTCCCCGTATTTCTCGGTCATGCTGGTTCATCTGCAAAAAAAAACCGCCTCTACATTCAGGTGCCATGTGCTGTGGGTTGTTTTTATGTTTGTGCACTTTTTCTTAGAAAATGTTGTTCTTTCTTTCCCGTTCACCACTGTGCTATGGTGGGCACTAGCAAAACTTTACGCTTTTTTTTTTGGCAGGTAAAAGAGGGCTCCATAAGAATGGAAAATCATCGAAATTATGAAAACCGGTCCAGTGGGAGGGGTGGCTTTTTTTAAAACGCTATTTGAATTCGGCACACGTGACTTTTCCTTGACATTCGATCCGTTTCCTTCCTTCCCTATGCTGATGAAAGCTTTTTTGTTTAGCAGCATATGTTAAGCTTTTGTGCAACGATAAAAAGCCCTGAAATGTGGCTATATTTAAAGGACTAGATAACAATTCTATTTACTATAAATTCCTAGTTTTCATTATAAAAATTATGTTATTTTTACTACTGGCACACTTGAAACAATGTGCCAGTAGTAATAAGCAACGCCAAGCTTCAACGACTGACTGACCAGGATGTTATGGCAGCTAGTAGCATCAAGGTCTGTCACTAAATTAAATATAAATTGGCTGGAAAATCCCTGGAACATCTTAAATACCTCATATCTCTCCAACTACCCGCCTTAACGACCTCATGCTCCACCTTCCGAGAAGATCATTTAATTATTTCTGCCTATTTAATCTTTCAATTTTCTCCGCTTCATTAATAAGACCACGGTTGGCGTAGTGCCGGGCAGCAGCAACAGGCAAAAAAAAAACCACGGGAGATTAGCGAAATTAATTGCCTCCTCGGTTCGTGTGGCTTTGCTTTCCCCAAGCCGAACGACAAAATCGCTCATTTCAAGCCTGTGCGAGTGCAAAAATGTTGGGATTTTTTTCCACATTTCAATTTTAGCTTCTAAGAGCGTTTGCAATACTTAACAAACTCGAAAGAGACTGAGAAGGAGATAGAGAAAGAGCGTAAATAGCTAGATCGTCCAATCAATTGGTAAGAAAAAACGATTCCACCTTTTCACCACAGACAAACCACCGAATGAGTCAATGGAATCGATGACGTCTTTTTTATTTTTTTTTGTCTTTCCCACTCCCCCTTGATGCTTCTCTCTTTTTCTTCAGTCCAATCCAGCGTCATCGGTTCCAGCCGAACCGGTCGACAAATCCAATCAGCAGTAGAAGATTAATTAGTGACAGCTTCTTGGGCCGCAGAAGAAGTTTGCCACCGAAGCGTCAATTAATTGCAAAACCAGTCAATAGTCAATCTCAGTCCATCTCGCCATCCGCGTCCGGTCCGGAAACCGTGTGTGGGTGTTCTGTCCCGGTGTTGATTGTAATTTTCCACCACCGGTCAAAAGCCATTGTGCGCTCGGTACAATCAATCATGGTTGTGCTTAGCAGCGAGCAGAAAGGTTGTGGTGGATTAGATGCTGGTTTTGTTGAAGTTAAGCAGTGGGCAGATTTCTTTCGCTTGTTGTAATTATCTGAAATTGACTACCAAAACGCAGGGTTGCTCAATTAATTGGAGTAATATCAAGTAGTTCTCAAATATTGCGTGGAAGGAAGGTAATAACATTATCTAAATAAAATTAAAACGAGATAAAGTACTTGAATTATCCAGTATTAATTTATCATAATTCACTAGCGCATGGATGTGGCTTTAAATAAATGCTGTTTGAGGAAATTAGTCAGGCGTATTGCCTATATTTAGGCTTTTTATTTTTTATGCCTTCAAACATCCTCTTATTAAAATGTAATGCAGTGGTGGCTTTTAAAAATGATTTCAACACATGTTTGGTTAATTGAATGTAATATTTGAAAGCATGGATTGTGAAAGGCATCAGAACAATTCCATAGAATAAACAAACGCAGCAAAACACCATGCGCCTCCATATAAGCATAATATTTTCCGATTTGCTTCTTTACGTTAACCTGCAAATATTTCTGCTACATTTTAGTTTTGTTTAAATAATGAAAACTCTCTGCCATTTCCTGGCAATAATCAGCTCACAAAGTTGATGCAGCTAGCAAATTACAGCAACGTAGAACCATTCCATCTTCCAACTAAAAGCCATTTATCCACGTTTCACTCCACAGCACGTTACGCAAATTCCACACCGGTGTACGCCTGTTGCAATTAGCGTACCTTCGTGACGGGTTTGCCCCGTGCCGAAGGAAAACGCTGCAATTTTCCCCGGCCTCAAAATCGTGCCCGCCACCACAGCCCGCCCGATGCAATGCTAATTAAATCAAAATGTTAAAGTTATCATCGCACCGGTTCGTTTCGACGGTTTGGGCCAGCACTTCCAGTGCCTGGCAGCCAGCGTTGTCTGGTTCGGACGTTTCAGAAGGAATGCTTTTAAGCGTCTAAAAAGCTTTACCGGGAAAAGTGGGCTGCCCATTCTCAGCGGGTTTACCTATTGTGGGACATTGAGAAAAAAAACCACCCCCATTTGCCCATTTCGTCCATTTTGCAGCCAAAGTTTTGCCGGTTTTGGGGTACAAGGTAAAAGCAAACACCCACAGCGAATGACTTTTTCTCGCGCTAGAGACAGGTTTTCCCACCTGATTTGTGTGCTTTGCGCGGGATGAGCGATAACCAGGTTCAATGTACTGAAAACCTCGAGTTTCCATTTATCTTTCCCCACCGCACCCTTTTCCCACACACGCTCCAGGCTTGTTTTATGATTATGCGTAGCTCTCTGACCGGTGGTTTTTGTTGAATGGAACTTGGTGCGTTCTTGTTGAGCAAAGCCACAAACCACCCCACCGGGAATGGGTCCGTCCCGGAGCGCACGACTTTGGGTACACAGCGTGGAAATTATCGTGCCAAATGAAGCCAAGGCGTAGGATGTACACGAGACTTCTGCTTATCAAAGGACGACTCTACCTAACGCGGCTACAAAAGTGAGAACCGGTGGTAAAACTCCGATGGAACAGGAGGAATTTGTCGATTGAATCGAGTTGGTTTTGGAAGCGGAATCGGTTGGTTCTACATTTTACAACACAAAGCACCTGCACGAGCACCGGCCACGGCTTGTGAGCCGAACCCGAAACGGATGGATAGCAGGGAGCCGGTAAACATGGCGCATAATTTACCTTCACCGACAAATTATGTAGCCTGGCATTGTGTTTACCGGAGCGTACCAGCCACTGTTAACACAAGGATTATCGCCAACGATGGTCCCTAATGGTTTCGGGCGCTTTGGTTCGATTCGGTTGCTCTGGTGGATCCATCGGTTCGGTGCGAATGTTTTCCGCCCTTTATTGAATCGACACATATACCGGCAGGAATTCGTTTACAGTGCACTACAATTAAGCTTGGTGAACGGTGCCGAAACGAAATTAAAGGGTGGGTCTAGTGAATTAAGCGCACAAAGGATATAAAACTGGACACTTCAAGTGTTAACTTCAAGACCACTCGACATGTTTCAGTGCTATGGTTAGTACCTTCACCTCACTATACTCCATTTGGGGTTCTATCTAATGGAAATGGAAGCGATTTAATGCTTTGAACAATCTGCGCTCATTAAACAGATTTATAAAAATTGTGTTTAAAATGTTTCAATAAAATGTCTAAAAGTATGCAATCCGCATGGCATTACCCGTTTAATTGAATTAATCCTTTATAAATACCAATTCAATATCTTTGTTTCAATCACTAAAAGGTTTTTTTTTTTCAAAGAACAAACTCTGGAAAAATATGCTTACCGGTAACGGAACCCCCCTTCCCCCAACTCTTCCAAAAGTAAATCCCACCCCCAAGAAGAATGCAATCTCAATCGTGCTCTGGCTGTATCCGGTGGCACGTTTTGGGCCCCAAAGTAATCGAGCACTTCAAACAGCATGTAAAAGTACCGAATGGAATATTCAATTTCCACTCACACCCACACGCACCGATATGCGCATCGGAACGGAAAAGCACGAACCAAAATCAATACGACCGCCTTCCACAGCAGCCGGAAATGGATTCGTTAACGGACACTCGCAAAACCCGATCTGTCGTGGTACACAATCGTGCTGAAGTTTGACTTTTTTTGTCTTGATTTGGTTTTTTATTTTCTCGTTGGTTTTCGCACAAACAATCGGATGCTTTTATTATCGAGGTTCGATAGCGTACTGTAATGGTTTACACCGCTTTACGGTGACGCCCAATGCATGTTAATGGTGGTTAATTTTCAAACCATTCACTTGTTTTACAATCACGGAAACAAGCCGGGTTTTTTTATTTGGCATAAAACCAATATCGTAAAATGCAACAAAAAATAAAGTTTTCATTTAATGTAGAAAAGCCCTTCAACAAACGCTCTTTAATGTGTATTTGTATAAAAATATTGGAAGCTTCAAACATCAAAGCGAAAACGGGTGCATTCTCCGAGCAAATCGACCGCATTGCCACCCTCTCTGCCAGCACCAGCAACACCAGCAGATGCCTTATCTGTTCGTTTAAACCGTCCGTCAATTAATTAGAGGTTGGAATTGATGTGACCATATTACGCGTAATTATCGAGTGCACTCGCACCGAACCCGGCACGGATGTAAAATAATGTGCATTCGAAGGGACCCTAATGCGTGATTTCAATCGTAGCCAACCAAATAACACGCAACACCGACGTGCCTGCGAACAACGCACGTGTCCAATAACGCAACAAATGGGTTGGGACTATTCAGCCGTGTTCGGTCTGTCTGATGCAAACATTCAATAAACCAATCGCATTGGTGTGCTGTTGTTTAGATAAGCAGTAGCAGCACAACAACAACAAAATGTGTTGCATATTGATATGTATAACGAGATCTATATGTTAATAATTAAATTAGCTATTAACTACAATCTATTGATAGCTGTTACGCTAATTGGAAACAAATGAATAATGTAAGGCTTACAAGAATTATGTTTATAATGCTGACGAGTGATCAAACTGCAAATAATGCCAAGATAACCGAAAGTTTCCATAATTGCTATTAACTTTGGGTCCAAATAATCCACGAATGTGCGAAATTACCACTACCAACACTAACATGTCAGTAAATGTCAACCCCAGCTGTCAAAATATACCGCCCCGTGTCATTAATGTTGACAGCAGCCTCTGCAACAACACAAATCAAACACGTAATTATCCTGCCACTCTATCACACCATCAATTATGGTCTGCCATACATGGAGCTACGGCACCTTCTGGACTTTATTCAATTTTGTTTCCTTCCCTTGCTTGTTCTCTCGCCGGTGAAAAATGTTACGGTAGAAAAAGTTTCTTTAATGATCTTAAAATATATGTTTTTCCCACCTACAAATCGACCCATTATGTTTCTAAGCGAATTGAAAATAAATTTAAAAAAACGCTAAATACCGAAGTTTGATCTTGTTACTGATGCGAAACTTTTGTAGCGCACAATTTTTGCGAGCTATTAAAAACAGTCCAAATGTTATGTTTGTGCTATCCATTTGTTATCCATCGCTTCGTTTATGCCCGCGATCGTACACACTAACATCTACTAACATCGATCGACGGATTCGTACAGAAACACTCATCCGGTGTGTGGGTGATTTTGCAGTGGAAAAGTGCTATTTTATTCGCCGAAAACCTTTTCGGAACTCGTGCTTCAACCGGAAATTAAAACAATAAACAGCAGCTAAAGGCTAACCCGGAACCAGCGGTAGTCCCTTTTTTTTGGCGAACCACTTTTTTTGTTTGTTTGTTTATTATTCACACAATCATCAGCCTCGAAAGAAGGCATCCGTGGTCGTTTGTGGAAGAAAAGAATCGATACGGCGGAAGAGTTTTATTTGCTTCGTCTTGTTCACCACCCCACAACACACCGAACTGCCGCCCGAAGCGATATCGAAAAGTAGCCAAAATTGAACTCTTTCCCACGTTTCCCCTTTTTTTTCCGGGCCGAAACTCGTCAATCAATATGCCAAACAGCCCTGCCGTGTGCTGACTTATTGCCCATTCGCTCGTTTAATGAGCGATAAAAGCGTGTTAGTTATGGAAGTTTCCTTCTGGGAAATGGTCCCGTAAACAGCAATTATACCGCATCTCGGTGTACAAACATGAAAGAACATCGCACTCTTTTCCCGTGGCTTTCCATCTGTTTGGACGTGAATAATACCCACTTACCGTTGGAGTGTAACGTTGGGCAGGGGTTTATGTTCTCTGAATTGAGTTACCTTTCGACGCATAAACACTCGTTAAAAAGGTGAGAGAACGTCTGTTTTGCAAACCGAGCTTTCTGCGCGTACATTTCCCGTTCCCAGTACTACTGAGCAGCACACGCTTCTTGCTTACTTTACCGTGCAAGCTTCTTTCTTGAAGTGGTATTCTTGCAACTGCACGGCCAAACAGCCAAAGAAGACACTGGCAAACGTCTACAACATAATTCATATTGTGGCCTGCTACGTTCCGTTTTTTTTTTTGCTTTAATCTAGGAAAATTATCATAACCATACATCATCTTGTTGGATAGTTTCTCGTTCTGATTCAGAGCACTCTGAACGCGATTCTTACGCGTTACCTAACAGTCACACCAAGCGTGGAATAATTTATGCACCTTAACGGTTTCAACAGCAGTTTGCCGGTTTTACCTTGACTGGCTTCTCTGGTTAAGTAAAGAATTAAATGATATTGTAAATGACTGTAATTGTGGGGTACATTTTCCACCTTCAATGACTAATTCTTACATTCTTTTCAAACAGGAAAAAATACCAAAGCGATGAATATAATGGTAATGAAATATCGGCATTACGCTAGTGATTTCTTTGTTTTTCCACATAAAACTACAACAAAACGGAATGTTTTGCGAATTAAATTCTCCCTGAATGGAGGCGCCTGGTACCGAACTACACCTGCACTGAAACATTCAATCAAATCCGACATAATACCAGGAAACCTTAAATTTATTAATTTCTACACGCCACACACACAATATTTGCACCGCTTGCGGATCAAATCCATCGTCCAAAATTTACTATCGAGACCCCGGATCAAACAATTGTACCACCGGGCAGTTCAGCGAAACAAACGCACAAAAATCACGATCAAAAGACAAATATTGATTCGATGGAAATAAATATCGTTGGCCCTCCTTCAGGGAGGGTTTCACAAATATGCCCCCAACCAGAACCCTCCTCTCTCTCTCACACACACACTTTCATATGCGCACTCACCGCACTGCTGCTTTGTCCAAAGCCAAATTAATTGCATTCGAATCCCGCTTTACGCAGCGTGCATATACGGGCTGCACGTGCGCTCACGCTATTATTTGCGCTTGGGCGATGTTTATCGAACGACCGAAAAAAAGCGCATCGGGCAACGGGTGGTCATCAAACCGGATGTACTTTCCGGGCAATGTTGATGGACAAACGGGGAAGTACGAAACCAAGGAAAGGAAAGGGATTATAGGTTAGGAAGAGAATGAAAGAGAGTGAGAGAGAGAGAGAGAGAGAGAGAGAGAAAGAAAGAGAGAGCGTGAGAAGAAAGAGGAGAGAAAGAGAGTGAGAATGAAA
The DNA here is from genome assembly GCF_943734725.1 of Anopheles marshallii. Taxonomy (NCBI): domain Eukaryota; kingdom Metazoa; phylum Arthropoda; class Insecta; order Diptera; family Culicidae; genus Anopheles; species Anopheles marshallii. The sequence goes on from NC_071327.1 coordinate 63,686,434, forward strand.
CTTGTGCAAGCAAGAATTGAAACTTTTCACTGCAGCAAAGAGTGGAAAACTCGCTGATTTCATGCATCATTGAGTTTTACACCGACGACTTATCCGCTTATTATGCGCTTTGGAGGGTGGATAATTTACGACCCATCTCCACCCATCAGCGAGCTGTAAGGGAAGAAAAAAAAAGGGGAAGCCGCATTACACATATAAAATAAACTCACCAATGCAAAACCTCCCGTATGTGACAAGGTGAATGACCCCGGGGAGGGCAGGAAAGGATCGATCGAATGGGTTGAAGGACGCGTATTTTCATTTTATTGTTTCACTTTCGAATTATTATACCCAGTTACAAAAAAAAAACAAAATGTCGAATGTGGAAACTGCAGTCACAAATAGAGCGCGTGTTTAATTTGTAATGAATCATTTATCTAACTATAAATTAGCGGCGAAGTTAGAGTTGGCAAAAATGACAAATCCCTATCGAATCGGATCGGTGCAGCCGGATACTCGAACGTAGAACGTTGTGTCTGGCGATTCAAAATTCTCAACGATGCCAAGGAAGGATGACGCTGTAGGAGTTAATTACCACGTTGGAAGTGGCCGCACAGCAGCGCAACTTTGAACGATTTCTAGCCAAATACCTGCGAGGCCAGATAGTAGATGTAGTCTTAGAGCAAAAGATTACCACCGAAAGGTAAGCTTACCGACTAGACAGAGTGATGGAAGCGAAGTGATAAGGCTGAAGATTAAGATAGCATCCTTGGGACAAGCAGCATGAAACAAAGATTCGTTTGAATCTTCTGGAAAAAAGTATCACGTGTTGTCGATTCGATCAACAACATGATCCTTTCTAGTGTCCAGTAAAACGAGGAGTTGTATTGCTTACTGCGAACTTTTGCAGACAAGAAGAACGATGAACTCCGGGAGACGGATGTTTAGTTTTACAGTGTTTGAAGTGTTTAGGAAAGACATTCCGACAATTTACAAAGCGAAGTGTTCTTATACTGTAGCGCTTTGCTAATAGCATTGGAGAACGACTGTGGAGATGGTGGCAATGATAGCAAGATGGTAATAGAAATGTGAGATCATTTGTATGATCTTTTCTTTCACCCATAAGTTAGTCGTCCTGTCTTCATGAAACCTCCCCAGCATCGACCAATCGTGGAGCCGGACAGATTCAAATGCCAAGTTCGTGTGAAACACCCTAGTTAAGTGCACAATATAACGAGGTTACTGAGGTACAGAAACTCGTTCATTTATAATCTTGCACCAAAGACAAACCCAAAGCAACAACAAGAATTGAATGAAAATATGGTAAACCACATACTCCCTCCTCTCTTTAAAAACATTACATTTGTAAAAACAATCCCGATCGTTAAAAACTCTTCTCTAGCGCGCTCGCAGCCGGTAGGATTCGAACCTACGCTCCCAGAGGGAATCTGATTTCGAGTCAGACGCCTTAACCACTCGGCCACGACTGCTCCACGCAAACTGGGACACCAGGGACAACATAAAACAAAAATAACTGACCTGTGTCCATTTTAAAAATACCCTCTTGCGATGTGATGCAATAATTACCTACAGGGTGTACCATATTGTTGACAAAGGAAATTATGGATTTTCAACGCTGGTGTAAAGCGTACCAAAAATGTTCATATTAAATGGGCAACATGTGCCCCGTTGACCTGATTTTAGCAACGGACGAAAATGTTTACTCTTAAATGGCAAACTGGAAAACCGAGTTTCTTTCGTAGAGTACTAAACCAGGCAAAAATACACGATAGCGGTTCCAAACCTTTTCCCCTATGGTTATCTCTAGGGCAGGAATGTTAAGCCGATGTTTGCCAAACCAACCTGAACCCTGCCTTGCTTACTTACCGTTTAAATTCATCACTTTATGTGAACCATCGAAGAAAAGGAGAAACCAAATCGGCATCCGTCAGCGTGCGTCGTACCCAGCTTGGGACGTTTGCTAAAATATACGAAATAAAATATTTAAACTTACTCACCGTAGCGCCTAGTGCTGCTGCTTTAACGGGCCTGGCTTTACAGCTTCCCGAACGGACGACCCTGTGTCTGGCCAAACGTTCCGTCCAAAATATCCATCCTGCTGGATGTTTTGGCAGAGCAAGGAGGAAATTATTCGGTTTGTGCTGTTTTGTTACTGGGGATACGGCCATGTACATGGCGGAGTATTCAATGTCGGCTAACCAACAGAAACCTAATTCCTGGAAGACGTCAGCCCGCTTCCGCTTCCATTATGGAGAGCGTTGGGAAGCAGCGCATGCGGGAACGGTAGCTATGTTTTGTTTGTAGTACGTAACCATCGGGACACACACAACGAGCGTTAGAAGTACCGAGCGAAACGTGCTGAGCGATTCCTTCCCGGTCGGAGCATGATTGTTTGAGTTGTTGCATAAATACAAACGGGGAACCTTAACGTCAATATTTGCGCAAAGCCCTAGCCCAAAACTCTAGGCTGGTGATATTCTGGAAGTTGCCCTACTGGCAAAATCCGTAATAAACGGCTGATGAAAGCTAGTAATTACACATACTTGCCCTTACGCACTAACTAGTGTTCTCCGGAAATAGTTTTACTTCTTTGAGCTGAATGTTCGTACTACACATGCACCACACAAGTTTCAAATGATAAACGCTTACATTCCCAATGGTACTCATGCCAGTTGGTACATGAAGGGTTTGTTTTAAAAAAAGCACATTATTGGCTAGTATAAATCAGTCCGCTTCATACATCTAGCAGTTATTTAATTTTCATGGTCATATACAAGTTCCTATCATCGAGCTGCGGATGTATGAATAATTTGCATCAGTACAATGAATTTTCCGAAATTTACCACACCGGCAATGAGTAACTGTTTAACTTTCAAATCTAATTATTCCATCAAATGTGCAGCATGTATGCACAGCACGGGAAATTGCCTAAATTACCACGCATCAAACTGTTCAGACGGGACGGGACTCGTTCATGAATTTCTAACAAACTAACCGTGACTCTGTCACCGGTAAACCGTTCCAAGAAGTCCACGAAATCGTTTGTGCATCGGTAATTTGGTTAGAAGCAAATATTTAATGTTATCGCGATATTAACTAGTTCCACCGGTACCACAACCTGGACATTAGCACCACCAATAATCGAAAGTATTTCGCCTCAAAGTTCGCATGGTTCTTACCTGAATTTTCCTTTAAATCTGTTTCTCTAATTAAAATTCTCATTAACATGCGCGACTATTTTCGTTCCAGATTAATTTTTCTTTATTTTAATATAAAATTATGCATACAAGTGCATTGCTTACCTCTCACGAACGGTAGTACAAATTAGTAAAGCGATTCTTACGCTATCATTATAATACATCACTTAATTACAATGCAATTAATCATATACGTCCGATGCCTAATCGCTAATAATGTACAATTAGTAGTATAACCACTATTCGAAAGAAACAAAAGCTGATGATGCACTAGACGTGAATTTCATACCCCATCTTTCCTGTTGATCGAACTCTGCAGAGGAACTTGGCTTGACTTAATGTGTTGTTTTTCAGTTACATGGTGACGGTTTCTTATCGGTATTTAAAAGAAAAACCTGGCTGTAAGCTAAAATATCATTTCCACCCACGTTCACGCTCCATCCTTTGTGGAGCGCCAACCTTCCTTTCAGTCATCATTGATCAATCGGATACGCACATTCCTACCGAACAGCCGCCTGTTTTGATATTCATTCAACGCTTTCTCTGCATCCTGATGGTTTTGGAAGCGTACCATCGCTTCTCCGGTGGGTTGACCATTGTCCAAGAACCGGCGTCGAACATTTTCCAGCGGTAGGTTAAACTCCTGGAAGAATTTTTGCACATCCTCCACCGATGTCTTGTAGGCCAAGTTAAGCAAACCGACGGTTGAGGTACGGTACGGTCCACAGCCAACGCCCTGATTCTTCTCCGGATCATCATTCCGCTCATCGCCATTATTCCCATTACCATTGTTCTGCATATGGTCCGGCAGCCAGGACGGCTGCAGACCCTGTGCGATCGCATTGAAGCGGGCCATCAGATCCGCCACCTGACCCCGGTCAAGATGGCTGGCAAACACTTTCCGGCGGCCAAGGTTCTGCGATGACTTCGACTCGGCATGGTGCGCTTCACTCGGCGATCCAAACTCTACCAAACATTCGCCCGTACGGCCACCACGCTCATTGTGCACGAGCAGCACCGTTTTCGCGTGGAACCCATCATTGCCGAAGAACGCGTACACGTCCTCTTCGTACACGCTGAAGTCAACGTTCCGGAGCAGCAGCCAGTTGGTACGCTGGAACATCTCGCTATTATCTACCGCGGCATTGCCACCACTGAACCGGTTGGGAGGTTTGCGTGGATCGCGCGAATTGCCCTGTCGGTTGGAGTTATTGTTGTTGTTCATGGTGTTATTGTTGAAGTTACTGTTGCTGTCATCCCCGTTGTCGCCCGATTCATCGTCGCGTTGCAAACGAGGATCACGATTGTTCCAAGAGCAGTTCGTATCCGAGCTAGCTCCCCCATCGCCATCTAACCGTCGTTGTGCGTCCATCATACTTGTCGCCGGATGGTTATTGTCACCCGGCTCATCCCAATTCCTTTCAACCGAATCCCACCTAGTGCTCTGCTTATTGTTACGGCCCTGCCGACCATCATTGCCCCCGTTGGTGTCATTGTCATCATTTCCAGGCTCCGAATCGCCGTTATTAAATTGCTCAGTATTTTGATCGAACTGCACGTTGGTGTTGTCCTGCTCCGACGAGTTGTCGTTATCTGCGCCCGGATTCTCGTACTCATTTTTCGCAACCTCATAGTCAATCTCCTCACATGCCTGCACCACAACCTTCTTATTGCCGATGTAGTGTCGATGTATCATGGTCCATGCCTCTTTGGCATCTTCCGACCGGTGAAACTTCACATATCCATCCGTCTGCTTTGGTGCGTAATGATTTCGCACAATCAGCACCTCGACGACGGTATAATCGGAAAACATCTTCATAATATCTTGCTCGGTGGTAAAGGACGGCAAGTTCCACACCACCAGCGTAGTGGTTGTTGACGCTGTGCCATTGTCTGAGAATTGTTTGCGCGGCACATTATTTGAGTCTTCGCCACCCATGTGCCTCGAGTCGTCTTGGTTCATGTTCCACTGGTTAACGGTACGTGCGTTCCTCCATCCCTGCTGGTCCTGCGATTGATTATCGTTACCCGGTCGGTATGAGTCGATCGCCGATTCAAAGTCTTGATCCGTAATAGACTCTATTCTAATACGCGTCCGGCGCATTATCGTCCCATCGCGCATTAGTGCATGCTGTTTGCCTTCCTTACGCAGGAACTGAATAAAGGCAATGCCCGTTCTCCGGCCATGTTGATCGTTGATCATCTTGATACCTTGCGTCGATATCATGTGGGACTTAAAGAATCGCCTAATCTCACCGTACCCGGTAGGTACCTCAAAGTTGGACAGCTTGACCGCAAAATCGCTTGTCGTCGGACCATTATTTGTCTTGTGCGTGTTTGTGTAAACACCTTCCGGCAGTGGCGACGTGTTACGGAACGCACCGCCCTGCCCGAGTCCACCATTCGAACCAAACGAACCCGACGATGTTGTGCCACTAATCTTAGAGAAATGACTTGGTTGGTTTGGCCCAAGCCGCGAGCGTCCACCTTCTACCATACCACCGGGCATCGTGTGAAGTCCGTAGATGGGTTCAACCATTTGGTTCATACCTCCAAACATATTATCCGCCGAATTTTGCATCTGTTGCTGGCCATTGAAATTAGAATTGCCTCGGTCGGAAAAGCGCGATACTCGATTCGAACGACCACCGTTCGAGGCGTCATACCGATCACGGCTGTTACTATCGTGGCTGCGTCGATCCAGCGATCGCGAGCGGCTTCTTTGACGCGTCCGACCGAACCGATCGCGGCTGGGACTGCGACTGTTTCTTGATCGATTTCTACCGTACTCGCGGCTGGAACTACGTGACCATCGGTTGTTACGATCTCGCGAGGAAGAGCGACTGCGTCCATCCCTTTTGTGCCTTCTGTCACGCGATGAAGAGCGACTTCGGCGGCGATCGCGGGAAGACGACCGGCTGCTTCTCCGGTGCGAACGGTCCCGCGAACTGGAGCGGCTACGGCTCGAACGATCCTTTTTCAAAAATTTCCACGGTGTCGAATCATCCACAATGATGGGGCGCGGTACGTCATTGATAGTGGGTCCCTTCAAACCCGAACCATTCAACGCCGAAAGCCACCCGCTAAGCCCACCATTAGCACCCGACGGAATTCCCGCTCCGGCCAACGAAGAGACAGCACCGACGTCACCGGTTTGCGGTGCATCGGATGAAAGAAAGGACAGACCAGGTATTTCGTTGTAAGCCGATCCTTGGGATAAGAGTGGGCTCAAAGATGGAACCGTGGTGCCCTTGGCTGACGCTACAACCGGAGTTGCAGTAGCATTATATAGCTGGGCCGCGTTTGCTTTCGCCAAAAATCCAGCCAAAGATATTACCGGCGGTTGGGGTTGTTGCACGGCGGTAGTGGGTGTTCGCGTAGTTCCACTGCCGGACGCCGCTTTTCCCGATAGTGGCGCGTTAAACTGCGACATGCTCGCAATCGCGTTTACATTTGGATTCATTCCAGGTTTCAAGGGAGTCGGCATGATGTTGGGCTTGGGTATCACAGCGCTCGGCACGGTGGACGCAACGGTTGCCGCTGCTTGTTTCAGTTGCATGTAGCTAAGGGCGGCCTTCCGTGCCTGTTCGATCACCTTCTGCATTTCGGTACGGGAAGACAGTAGCAGTGATATTGGTCCATTCTTGATATAACCTCCATTAAGCGACATCGCTTGACGTGCATCTTCATCGGTACTAAAATTCATATAGGAGAAAAATAACAAAAAAAGGAAAACATAGAATAATGCATTGGCTAACGAAGTGATAACATTCTTTCTAACATGACTGGCGGAAGGGATATCACACTCCCCATAGTCCCCATACTCGAAACCCGATCGAAATGTGACCTAGAAAACATTCGTGAAATTTTTTTTTCCCAAGAGAGGACAAATGTTCTTCAACGGAGTTGGATTTTACTGTTCTGAATATACTTACCGCAGTGTAACTTTGTCGTTGCCATTATTATAAAACTGTTTAAAAAATTGTTTCCTCAAGAAAGTCATCGTTACTTACGAAATAATGCACAGATGATCTACAGTAATTGTATATGGACACAAAATGCGCAAAAAAAAGTATACTTTGAATAGTAATTATTAACAAACTTCGATTCGCAATCTATCCTTAGTAATGGCAATGTCATCTTTACAGTATTCTTTGCAATATGATAAAGAGTTTATTTTACACAAAATTAATTGTAAATACTTTTATGAAAATGGATAGGAAAATATAATTTACCATTTCTTTCCCAGAACTATTGAAGGGAACATTCAAGAATTTGATTAAGTGTACGTAGGAAATAAAATTAAATATTCAGTTCATTTTCTTCTTAACCGGCACAACAACTTCAAGAGGTCTAAGGCTTCATTTGCACGTAAGCAGGATAGTCAAAGTCCTGCGAACGGGGGATTGTGAAGACTTGTGGTATTGGTGATTGGTAGAGTGAAGACTAGTGCTACTACCACATTACACCACCCGAGCCCCGCCTCGTTAACCCATCACACACCAGGGGTACGAAATCTTATTCCATATGGAAGGAAACTTTGTAGTCCTTCTAGAAGTGAAACAAAATGGAGGGTTCTAGGATACTATTTTCATTTAGCCCTCTTCAGAATTAGAGATATCTGGTGTACAAAATTTTATCCATAAAATTTATTTTTAATTTTTTTCTTATTTTTCAATTCTCTTCTTTCAAGTTTAATCAATTCAGAACAAGATAAGTTACAATTTTTAGGACTTTTAGATGGTAATTTTTTCGACTAATTTTTTACGGAACTTTTAGACAACAACAAAACACTACAAAAATTACCAAAATTTACGCAGAAAGTGCTCCTAACACAAAAGGCTATTTAAAATTATCAGCTAATACCATTGAAAACAAGCTGGGCCATTTAGATTAATAAATACAGCTTTTTTATAAAGAGTATTTTTGCGTATGAATGCTGCAGTATAATGGGTTAATAATCGAGTATCAAACTTGATAACTCAAAAAATGCTCAATATATCATTAAAACTTTTTTTTTACTTTTCCAACAATTTCTAACAACTTACCAAACGTTTAAAGCAAAAAAGGTAATACTTTAAGTTAATTAAGAAAATTAATTAACCCTATCGATGCAACACTCACAGAACAAATTCTGTGTCAACAAACTTTGCATTTTTGTATAGATGAACATACGGAAGAAATTAATATTGCACATATTTTTTTAGGAATCATTACGATAATTATCGGATCAATAAAGCAAAGCTCTGGGAATAACTGCAAAGTAAAGTATGTGGACAGTCGGTAATACGAACCCACGACCATTACGAAGTAATGAACTGTTTCGTAGGTGGACTTTTGTTTATCCAACAATGGACAAAAAGAGACGAATGCAATCATAAGGCACAAAGTCTCTCAAGCCAACTTAACAATAACAATGAACTATTCAAGCCACATACTATTGGTTGTTAACCTGCTAATCCCGACAACGATAGAAAACCCATAGAAATATTCTATCCAACGAATCATTTACAGATGCAAACGAGGACTGGCGTTTGATATAAACTGAATCATGAACCAACTTTATTATTCTTCAACTACCAGAGTATCGTCATCATCACCCACTTTCACACCACAAAACTATTTAATTGACCCAATTTTGAAACGTATTGCTGATATTTTACAAACAAAAAACCATTTTTTTCACAAGGCATTGTTTAGAAATTAAAACCAATTTAGGCAAAAAAAAAATAGAACGGGGTAGGTTTGCACCGCTCACTTTCCATATGATGTCTTAGCATATGATGAAATATTTTAACATTTCAAATAAAAATTTTATGTTACAGTGTAGCATCATATAGTGAATAACGGACTTTCTTCCCTCCGTCATAAGGCGGCGGTCGGAAAAGTTTCCTAGTTTTGTGGTTAAAATAAATGGTCCTCATTACGATCAATTAGCCACTCCCAAATCCGAGCCATTTTTTAGTTTGATCGCGTACCACCAGACACCCGACATTAACGAATGAATCATGCCATAGGTGGCCCCTGCTTATACCACGCCGCACCGGTCACACCAGTACTGCGACAGACAGCCTGCCTCACCAGATATGACCATGGCAACTCTGCAGCGTGCTGCACGGCAATATCTCCCGACGGGAGCCACTATCGCATTGTGCACCGAAATGAAATCGAAATGATCAACTTTACACAACGCACAGTGCGCCGTGTGCCTGATGTCCGGTTGCTCCCACATGCCACAAGACAAGATTTGTGCATATCGGTGGTAAGTGAATACCAGTTTAGTGCAGTTGGTTGCGCACCTCTTCCTTATAATGTGGCGAGAAACAGCCTGAAACGTGCACCCGAAACACGCATTGCAAACGTAAACGAACTTGATCGTGAAAGAAAGTAGAAGCATCATCGTCATACTCACCCCCTCTGCACTCGCGTCTCATCTTGATCGTACCATATGTAACGACACAAGATGAAGAAGAAGAGATGAAGAAGAGAAAAAAAAAACACACACAGATTCCTTAAAGCTACGTCCGTCAGGTTTTATCGCCAACCACTGAGCATTACACACGAAGACGTTTGTACGACACGGTGTTCAGAAGGAGGATAAAAAAACAGGCATTTGCACCAAGCGCGCTTCTGGATCGTTCACCGATGTGCGGAGAAAACGTGGAAAACCGAAAGGAATATGTATGGTTTATTTTCTGCGCAGCATAACTGTCTGACCCAACGACACCGTACGCGTAATCTCAAGCATAACACGATCGACGATTACGCGGTTCGATACGATCTTGCAATAGTAACTTATCTTGCTATTTGCACTTCCGACTGGCAACTACCCGAACCCCGACGTAGTGAGTGTCGGTTCGGGAGGTTCCGAGTACGTTCGGTTCCCTACTTCTGGTGATATAATCTACCAATAACCACACACGGGGTTCAACCTAATAACTAGTTTCTCCACTACGAACACACACGCAGCCGGCGGGACAGACGCGGCAAAGTCTATTTAGTGTTGCTAAAGCAAATAAACTCGTCAACCGGCTGGGTGAAATGGCCGAGCGAATACGATTCAGATTAGTTATGGTACGCGGTAGTACGATACGATATCGCAAAATATGATTCGCCATAAAGCTCCGAACATGTATGACACATTGCGCCTGCCTGTTAACACAACGCTGAGGGAGGAAAATCAGTTTTTTTTTTATTCGTTGGCGTGTTAAAATAGTGAAATTGGTCCACAGGATGATGCATGGCATTGCACAACCAAATAATGATGCGAGTTGTATAACAAACATTCCGTACCCGTGCGTGTTTCCTTGATGATGGAATGCAAATTCCCTGGGGAAGACGCATAGTGCGTCCACATAACCCGTGTGATGGCCGAATGATAGATGGGGAAGATTACTCCCCGCATAACTTCATCAATCTTTCAACTTCAACCTATCCTGAACCTCCTCTGAACGCTTCACAGAACGATCCGCGCCCATACTCTTCCGAGGGACCATCAGAATGTAATATCCCCCACCGGGCATGCCACGAAAAAAGGGAAATGTAAGTGTGCTAAACAGTCGAGAGAAATGATAAAACGGAATCAATACAAACCTGAACGCTATAAACGCATCGCCACGCGCACCGCCGACGATATGTACGCCACCGTCGGGAATCGACAGACCCTTGAAAAAGGAGCGCACATCGGACGCATTCGCCGCCAAGGGCAGGTTCTGCAGACGAATGATCACACTCATGGTTCGGGTGGTGCTGCGCTGCTGCTGCTGCTACCGGCTGTTGCGCGGGAAATAGAGTGAACGGTAAGACGACGGCAAAAGTCGCCCGCCGCCGAACAACCACAGCTTCCGGTTTTTTTTTTTTTTTGTTTCCTTTTCTTTCGATTAACAGAGCCCAGTTACGGCCCTGCTAGGACGACAACAAACATCAGCAGCACCGCAAATCAAGGCAAAATATAGGACTGAACGCAAGGAAGGCTGATGGTTTTTTGATTGATAGCTGTGTTTTGTTTCTAGCGAGAGTTTCTTTTTCCAAATTCTTCTCTTTACTGCTCAGCTAATACAAATGCTTAACGGGTTACGGGTCCTGTTTCCCAACACGTTCACTGCCGTCAACTGTTTGCGTCGCCGCTACCTTCCTTGTTTGATAACGGGAATTTCCACGGGAAGCAGCACCGGTTCCACCAAAATTCCTACAAAAAAAGAAGAAAATCATTCGAAACAAAAATTATAATCACGATATGCGGGTCTGAGTCTGTCCGGAACCAAATGCTCCAGTGACATAATATTCCAGTGATCCTGTGTGCAAATAACAAACCAATGCTCTTAAAAGACATGTACACTTAATGTTATCATTAGTTCAAACATTGTTGCGAACGAACACCTCTCGATCGCTAACATTAGTGCGTGCGTTTGAATGTGTATGCGAAGCCTCCGTGAAGTTCAGGCATGCTCATTAATGATACCGAAGCAACAGCAACACCCGGTGCTTCCACTCGTTCACTTCCCCGGCAACCCGACGCAGTTCGGTGATCTGCGCGTGTGAAGAGGGAACCTGTTTTCCACACACAAAACCGGGCAGCGTGTTGTTATCTATCGGACACACGGGCGCTCTTCTCGCGAAGGAAGGAAAAGCGGGAGTCTACAGGTTGGGACGCAAAGTTACTGCAGAGCATTTGGTCCGAAAGGAGCGAAATGAATGACATTTTAAGAGTTGCGGAAACTACTAAACCAACACGATCTTAACATGGCTAAACATCAATTATCGCTTTGATACGGTGTTCGAATCCTATTTCTTTCAGTGCGTGTTATCTGAAAACCTATAATGAATATCTGATATTGTAACATATTTTTTTAAGGAAAGTATCTCTAAACGATTATCTCAATCATGTTAAATTATCGAATCCTTCAGTTTATTATGGCCAATATGATGAGGGTATGGCGATGTCCACCATTTGGCACATTAAACCAGGAATCTCCACCCAGGTTTTTTAGCCTCATTGGTAAAAACTGCCGTAGCTGACGGACAATTACTCAGTAACTTGCGGATCATTTACACAATTATTGCGCTCGAGATTATGTTTTCCAGAACAAGGACGTCGCATGCGGCCCCCGTTTGAAATGGACGTCCTTGTGCGGCCCGTTTGCGGCCATTGTTTGAAAACCTCTGCATTAAACCTCTGCATTAAACTATTGAAATATAGACATTTCTGTTCGATTGGCTCGTTTAGGACAGTCCGAAGTACTCAAAGAAGTTGAATTATCCTTTGTCGCCACATTGAAATAAGAAACCTGCTTACGGTTTACATAAAGTATTGCGGTTTATAAGTGTTAAACAGACAGGATATGATTGTCCCGGCACATCGAAAGCACAATATACTTTGTTTGGATAGTGTTATTACGCAAAATAAAAACAAGGATATTTACAACAATGAATATCTTGAAGTTCTTTCCAGTGTATGATTTCTGAAAATTGGATCGGAAATTTGCAAATCAAACCGCAAACATCTTTTCAAACCACCCGCAGCGTAAACGGTGAAAAACGGCAACGGAACTTAAGCCTTCAACAAACTGCGCACCTTCTGAGCTAAAAGCTGTACACAACACCACACACCGCAGTGAATATGGCTTAGGACATATGCTTCTAATCCATCCACGATCCACGCAGAAGCAAATGCACTTGCGATTGTCTTGTTCGCTCGCTACCATGCCAGTTGACACCCGCGAGAAACAGTGGAGGGAATGGTAACATGTCCCTTTCTCCCGTTTTCACTGACGAACGGGTCGGAAAATTCACAACACTATAAAGCGATGCAACGTGGAAAGAAAGGCTGCAGTCGCGATCAGCGAGTGGTGCATCTATCTTCCTTGTGCGGGATTGTGTTGGAAATACTTGCCAAGTTCCAGTTTGGAAAAGAAAACGAAAACACGTCGTATGTGCGATTACTGTTGGAGAGAAAGTGGAAATGGAACTGCTTAAAGTGAGTTTTCCATCGTTTAGTGGACGTTATTATCTCGCTTTATGATACTCAAGGAATCGTTCGGATCGATGTGACATTACTGAAAAATATTATATTTTGCCGTAGAACGGCAAATTCGTTGTCATACGAGACAGGTGTAGATAGATCGAGATAAAAGGGATACGACTTTCGTTCGAAGACGATATGTTTACAGGTTTAATACTTTCATACGGACGGTTTTCCACTGTCAAATGCACACATATTGCTTGGTTAGCATCGATTTCCACTCAATTTGTACGCCGCTCGAAAGGATTATGTATATTGCCAGTGAGATTTCTTACATGTTTATATTTACAAAACAGTCTTTTGAAGTGCTAGAGCGATTAGTGTTGTTAGCAAACGGTTTAGCTATCCATTTGTCCCGGTTGTGCCGTAGGATCTGCTGGTACCACTGGTCGGAGTTTAGCTGCGCGCTCTAGTATCCGGCTCACTTGTTCCTCCGTTAACCGTTCATCCGAGTCTTCGATCATCAGCTGAATGTGTAGCGGCGATGAGGGTGGATCGTTAACCATCATAAGACACTCGTTCTTCGTCAGGTTGAATTCCTTCATCGCCTGCAGAAACTCAACGATGCCGGCCGACGTTTGCTCCTTGCACGGCGTGTCCTCCAGATATTGTACCGTTTCGTACGTGATTGTGGCAAGATTGCGAAGACCATACTTTTTCTTGCTGTTCTTCATGTCTTTGAGTGCCGTCATAACCTCGTAGTTGGTAAGAATGGCTGCGTTTGGATTGATGATCTCCATGAGAACGTTCTTCCGTAAGCTTTACCGTTAGTCAGGTATGACGTACAGAAGAAGTGTTACACAAATGGCGCTGGTGAATTTAGCAAGCTATCAGGGAAACGAATGGCGTGAACAATTAATTCTCTACTTCTAACGCATCGAACGATTTGTTTTGTTGAAGAATATACATATTTAAAGGTTTTGTCGTCCTTTAGTAGTCAGTATTTTGAATCATGTCCTATTTCTCTTTATTCTTCAGATGATCCTATATTTAGCTTGCATCGCCGTGCTTATTAACGGTTGCCCAAGCGAAGGGCTAGAGATCGAACATCCCCATAGCTTCTCCATATTCAAACGAGGCGTTATGCTTGGTGATGTTTCGTACAGCTATTCTTCCACGGACATGGGATCGCCGCAAACTGGACGCTATAAGACGGTAACAGTGATCAAGAATATCGCCGTTCCCAAACCGACCAGCACAATGTTTAGTGACCGTTCGGAACACTACTACGATTCGGTTGAGAAAACCTCTTCCACCGGATCAACGCAGAAGAAGCGTACACACGTAGAATATTGGCCACCAAAGGAGGAGAATCACGTGGCCCATCGGCTGAAGTTGGAGCAGAACTTTCACAAAGTCAGCAATACCCACCGTCCGAAGGGCAGTCATCAGCGCCATCACAGTCAACAGGAAATAGCGGCAGCACCCAAAATGACTTATAAACCTGCAGAAATCAAGGAACCAGCTCAGGAGGAACCGCAGCATCCGGTAGATATATTAGAACTGGCCAAATCGGCAGTGAAAACCCTCACCCAAAAGGCAAAGGTCGTACCACCGAGTGAAAACACCGGCCCCGTAACGTTTCCCTCCGATGCGATGATGATGAAAAAGAAGAACGGAATCGTGAGTGTGGCCAAAGAGTATACCAGCATCCTGACGACGGATCCGAAAGATCGTCAACCGATCGTGAGCAAGCTTCGTACCAAGGTGGAGCCACCGACGAAGGCTCCCACATTCCAGATGCCATACTCGTCCACCTCGTCCAGCGAGGAGGAGGAGATCAAACTGAAAGATTTCGAACAGTCGGAGTACGTTTTTAACCACAAGACGGGTTCGTTCGAGTTTAGAGCGGCCTCGAAAGCACCGAAAGCAGTCCAGGAGTATCTGCGTGGCAGACCCTATGGTTACAGGGAAGAACCTACGTCCTCCAAGGCAGAAACACCCGACAGCAACACGTACAACAGTCCCTCAGAGTTACTGTTTGCCGAACTCCACAATGCCGTCACCACGCGGAACATTACAATGATCAAGTCTCTTGCCAGTCAGCTGGAAGAAACATTCAATATCGGAAAGCTTGACTTTGAATCGCTAAAAACCACGACGGAGGATATGATGGCGGCCGAAACTACCACCGCAAAATCATCGTTCGATTTCGGGTTTGGAAATTACGCCGAAACGACCACAATGGTGGACTATCAGGAACCGGCCTCGACCGAAGTGATCGTGGCAAGTACGACAATAAAAGCGCCCGTTATGATGATGACCACGACGAAGAAACCGCTCCGCTATATAGCACCGAAGCTCCGCGGATTCAAGCGCTTCTCGTCCAAGAGGCAGAACACATAATGCCTTCGCTGTGAGGAAAACTAGCACCACCAGCACACGCGTTTTACAACAAACCGAAGAAAAGTATTTATTTCTTAAGGTAGCCTATGCATGATTTCCAAGTGTTATGAATTTGGAACGAGCGCAATTGATTTGCTGTTTTAACATGTTTAAATATGCGACACCGTGATATGCTTTGGGCACTTATTCTCTTGTACGGAAGGCATTCTTATCAGTGTACAAACATTAATAAAACATCCCCGACTACGACTCACCCATCCAACGAGGCTCATCTTCTATTTTTTTATTCATTCGGGTATGACGGCATTTGCCGTATTTATCAGCTTCCATTTTATAAATATTCTAATGTTATTCGCTACGAGAAGGCCGGGCCGTAAATTTACCATACGTAAAGTATTTCTTGCAGGAGATCGGAAGTCTTTACAGTTTATCAATTCCTCAATATTTCGGACCACGATCAGCAGTATTATAAAATAGTATATTCAGAATCGTTACTCTCTTCCTTGTATCATTCATTTCTTACCTCATTCGAATTCGATTCCTTTTAGGTATATGCGATTTTAACATGTGATATGACGGACATTACAACAGGAATCCAGAAAAAAAATTATAAATCCATAAAAAAAAAAGAAATGATGCATAACAGATACAAGGGAAAGTTTAATCTTGTAATTGCACTGATTTTTTTTTACAAAAGTTGAATATCCTTTGAAAACATTCGATAAATGCGTTTTGAATCAATAATATATTGATGATACATTATTTCAAGCTGCATGGAGTTACAATAGTAAAAAATTGCTGTATGGGAGCTTAATGTACAAAATACCCCTCTTTAAATATGACCGAATTGAAACGGGATTTGAACCCTTCATGCCAGGCACTAATCGATGCCGTTCTACGCACGCGTTGCTATCGACCGTGAATAGACGAATTACAAAGGGGATTTCTTCTTTATAGCTTGCATTATAAACATAGCCAGAACGTAGATCTTAATCAGAGCATATTCTTAACATTCTGATGGACGCAAATTCTATGAACGGCTCAGTCACTTTTGGCACATGTATTGAAAATCAGAAGCGTGTAATTTACGCATTTCTCGCGAGCGCTCCCGCTTACAATACTTACTTATGAAAGCATTTGCTTCAACTTCTTACCATTTGCATTACTTAGCCTACTTCTCAAATGGTTGAACTCTACGCTAAACAACGAGCGAAAAAGCATAAGCAAGCCGAACAACCCGTCGAAAGGGAGAAATCTCCGATAGGCACTCACTGCTGGCTGGAAGACCTCTGCAGAAATGTGACGTATATAATGGCGTTGTAGCACCATCACCATACCACTCTATTTTTTTTCTCGAATGATTTCCATCTTATGAATAAGAAATTATTCTTTATTCGGTTTACATATCGACCACATACTTTGGCAGTTCAGCTCACATGATGCTTAATTAGATTAAGTGCTACATTTCACCGTCTTGCCTTCTTTGGCTATAGAAAGCTGCTGATCGCTTAATAAATCTAAAATTTTTCCACACTTCGCACACACGCACACGCACTTCAGGGACGCTTACATGACGATTTTAAAAAGGTGTACTTTCTGCTAGAAACCTCATTCGACTTACCGAATCACTATATTTAATGGCTTTGCCACACACTGTTCTAACGTTTCGCTACGTTTGTAACTGTTCGCATCGCCTAAAATCACCGAAAATTATGCTTTTTCTGTCCTGCTTAAAGATGGCGACGTCTGAAACGAAAACTCTTTTGTAATTTTTGCTCGACTGTTTCTTCTTCTTCTTCGACCATTTGTACATTTTCTCGCTCACATGTTGGCAGCAGTTGCTGTTGCGTTAAAACCAAGGGGTATACATAAAAGGTAACACATGCACGTTACAGTTTTCATTACACTTCGCCACATGAAGCTTTTTATGCTAATAATATTAGAAGAAAGCAGCAATACTACCAGTTTTATACTTACTTCAAATATGCTCGTATAGAAAGCTAATATTTTACCACCACCAACCATTCAAATTATATTTTACATCACATACAACAAAAACAGCTCCTTTTTATATGCACATCTTGGTAGTAACGCTGTCAATTCGACTTGGTTTTGCCATCAACAAACACAACAGTGGCGCAAAAATGAGCGTTTTTACCGTGCCTGTCGATAAAATAAAGCAAGAAAAGAATGATGAGGAAGATATCGAGGAATTGCTGCCGGTGCACAAAGTGTTATCCGAAAGCAAACTATTGCAAGCATCCGTCGAAGTGATAGACATTACCGAGAATGAGTATGAGAATGAATTCAAAGGCTTTCTAAACACACTGTCCGACCGGCGGCATGATATCGATGCAAGGCGTACCGGTACTAAAGCCAAATCGAAAAGAGTGAAACATGTTCTATGTGTACCGGCACACTTTATGTCCCACGTTCGTATACACCAGGATACGTTTGTATGCGAACTGTTTCGTATTAACTTTACCAACGCCATGCTCTATGGAACGTTAACATCCAAACACTTCAAAGATGATGTTACCATATATCAACTTGATGATGGTACTGCGATAGTTTATGTTTACCACCGGTTATCCAACAACAAAATGCTAGGTTGGTAAAAAAAATGGAAAATTACCTACGGCTGTAAATGTATCTACGTGAAATTACCGCGTGTGTATGATTTACTTTGTATTTTCATTCAAGATCATCTGAACAAGCTAACCTGTTGCGAAGAGACTCTGCGAAGGAAACCATCCCCGTTGAACGAAGAATCGATTCCAGCATCAGTTGAGCTAAGGCGACATCTCAGGTTGCTAATATCAATGGCCAAATGTCAGTGCCATAAGCAGCTCGCTCGCTTAGAGCTAAGAACACGATGTTTTGTTATAGGACGTCCTTTCACGAGCATCGAAGGCAAGGTATCTGTATTTGCTCAAACTATACTGCCGGACGACGAGATCGCCAATTCCTGTGAGCTGTTCTGGAAGACCTATCTGCTTGCGGTGTACGAACCCATGCTTGAAAATGTTAGCGACCAAAATAATTCCAGCTGATTCTATTGGAAAGACTAAGGAAGAAGCATCTTTAAGCCAGCTGTTTTTCTGTTGCAAATGTTAGCATTTATTTTCCTTGAGACGTACAAGAGGCTTGATTGGTTCGTTCGTATGGAATATTTAATCGCGCTTTATTGGTTTTAGATAAGATCCGTGCATTGATTCTAACTCTGCGGAAAAGTACATTACACAATCTGCAACCTGAACGACATAGCAATTTATACCAATCAAAGAGAGTTATGGATGTGAGGACATTCGTCAGATCGACTCATCGATCTACTAACGATGGATGAAAGGCGCGCCCACCGTATTGCAAGAAATAAAAATAACCAAGAAAGGGACAAGGTCCACAAAAGATGAATTTTAACTCACTTTACCCATCCGTGACATGAACACCAACCGGTGACGATTTCTTGCGGGGTATTCCACAAAACCGCCATGCTTGTCATCAACCTCCACGGTAAATCTAGGCTGTCTTAGCACGCATGGCGGCACGTTTACTGGTGACGGCCTGGAAACCAGACTTAATACTAGCGACGGAACACCGGGACCCGCAGGATTCACACTGCAGGAAGAACAGGCGGGTGTCTTTCTGGAGGATCGTGTCCGGTGAGCGGCAGGTGTGACAGGTGACGTACTCCTTGATGTATCGTCGCAGCACGTTCTCGATCTGTTTAGGCTGGAAGCGACCCTTGATGATGAGCTGATTGTTACCGTCGACCGATCCGCTCGTACCCAATTCCGCCAGCAGAAAGTCCAGCACGTGCTTCTGTAGCCGATGCAGCGTTTTGCAGATTTCGGTAAAGTTCGCGAACGACGTCTTCTTCGTGCCGACGCGCAACACCTGCGGCGGGCGCATCACAAACTTAGGCTTCCTTCCGCCTGCCATCTCCGGGTTCTTATCGAGGATGATCTCGAACACGCGGTTCAATAGCTCATCGTACGTATAGTCACGATCTGATCCTGCCCAGGAAGTAACATTTTCATCCACTGTGGATGGTCGAGAGCAGGGAAAAAATAACAAAAAAAAATTATTAAGCAATCAATGACGAAAAGTATTGCTTGAAGTTGTAACTTAATAAAGAAAAATGATAATCTAATGCTATATTTTTGCTTGTTCGTTATACCAGTTTCGGTGACGATCCCGTCGCTCTCGGTAAGGCATGTAAAATCAACACAATGGCAAAATATCATCAGATTAACGTAACAAACGACACTGTTTCTTCAACACTGCACTGCATTCGTTATGGGCTACCGCTATTCACACTTACCATTTTCCTTCTCGTCGTCCAGTGGGTCCTGTCCGTCCACCTGCTCCTGCTCCATCAGTTCTGTAAGATCCTTCTTCTTCTTTTTCTTTTTTTTCATGCTAAAATCTAACTTAAAGTCCTCGTCCAGCCCATCATCAGCGCCGACCTCGCCCTCTTCCTTGCTTTCCTTTGCATCTGCATCACCCTCACCGGTACCCGTAGGCAGGGCCCCTTCCAGCTCGTCCAGATTGAATGGCTTCTTCTTCTTCTTCTTTTTCTTGTTGAAGTTCTCCAGATCCAAATCGTCCTCCCCGTCGGCCAACGGTTTCGACTCGCTTGGTGTCACCGTTTCTGCCTCTGTCGGTTCTTCCGTCGCTCCTGCCATCGCATCCAAATCGAACGGAGTCTTCTTCTTTTTCTTTTTCTTCATCAAGGAAGGGTCAAAGATCTGTGGTTAAAAAAGGTAAGGGAAAAGCATGACGGGATGAGAAACTGTTCCCTACTATAAATACATCAAGTAGATCGAGAATCGACCGGAAAGGGCTCGGTTCCAAAGCGACAGCTATGGAACACATTCAGCATTCATAACCTAACATCATTGCCGGGAATAGTGCTGCTGCCAGCGATGTGGCTCTTTTCTCTCTACCCACAACGGCGACACGGTAGACATAGTCAACCTTTCACTCGTTTTCCAATACCCACTATCATATCCGGCCCCCAACTTACCGCATCATCTTCCGCCATGATTTGCTCTCACACTTGTGGTACTTTTAAATTCCTTTTCAACAATCTTTCAGCACGTTTAATTTATTTTTGGGAGCCACCAAACCTTCCTACCGCAGCAATATTGCATCAGCTTTTCGTAAATTTCTCTTCTGTCACATTCTGGCCTGTCAACGCATGCTTCTTCCTTTTCTTGCTACATTTCGTCCGCCAGCAAACGTCAACATTGGTTACGTTACGAAGCGTTACACGGTAGTTGAAAATAAAATTCGTTTTTTCAGTATGATAATGTTTCGCTTTACTATCGTCAAAGCTAATTTATTGATCGGAAAAGTGAAGATTTTACAGAAACGCAATGAACATGCCAGACTATGCACTATTATATGTATGTTACGGTAGATAATTACGCCAAGTGGAACCTTTTCATTCACTCAATACCATACAGCTTTAGTGTTCGATCCATACTCGTAGAAGCTATGTACTGTGCATGCTTGCCAAATCGAACACCCGTTGCCAGTGCCGTGTGATCATTGAACACCTTCAGCTCTTGCCACTGTTTGCAAAGGTAGACACTGAAAATTGCGCAAAAGTCATTAAAACGACCCAAAACTGACTCACATCATGCAGACCACTTACCGTATGTCCGTACCGGCAATGGAAAGATATGTTCCACTTTGATCGAAGCACAAATCCTTTACCTCGTAACCATCGTCCAGTTGGATGGTTTTAAAGTTTTTCAGCTTACGTAAATCCCATAGCTTCACGCAAGCGTCATCGGCCGCGGTGGCGAGATAATAACCATTCTCCGAAAATGAAATGGCAGTGATCGGGCCGGTATGACCGGCAAAGTTCGCCACATTACTTTGCTCCTTCAAATCCCAGATTTTTACTTGCGAATCCTCCGTACCTGTGCCGAAGATAAGCCCATCTGGATGGAACTGGGCGGACGTTAGACCGTACTCGGCCGTATCCGCCACCTTTGTAAGCAACCGCCCGGAACGTATGTCAGAAAACGCCCAATGTTTATCGGACGAGGTTGACAGTACATAATCACCGGTCGGATGCAGCGAAAGCCCGGTGACGGGTCCATCGTGACATCGCAGCAGTAGCTGCGTTTGCGATGTAGGCACGTGCCACACACGTATGCTGGCATCGGGAGACGTCGTAATAACCGTGTCTTCCTCGGGATGGAAAATCACCTTCGTTACCTTCTTCGTGTGACCCTTCAGTACGGCCACGATCTGTTCGGTGTCTTTGTTGAACACGGTTGCGTTCTTGTCGTTGCCACCGGTCAAGATTTTGCTCTGATCGGAATGATTGATGTCCAGCGCTAAAATACCGGGAACACTGGCCGAATGTAAGCCGGGATGAGATGCCAACGTGAGAAAACCACGTAGCTTTTCCTGGCTGACCAATTCCTCCGGCACGGTTCGACCCTTCTTCTTGCGCTCCTGCGTCAACACAGTTGCCTTATCCTGCAACTTTTGAATTACTTCCGCACTCATTCCCGCCTGCTCAACAGGCTGTGCGGCTACACCACCCGCTTCCGAGGCAATCGATGGTTGTGGTGCAGCTTGAATAGCCGAAATTCCCGTTTGGGGTTTCAGTGTGGCCAATGCTTCTCGTGCTGCAGCCACCTCTTTGTTGAGCCGTGCAATTACACGACAGGCTGCGTCATGCTGGTAAAGTGCGTGTGACAATTCCTGACGGGCTGTTTGAAGCTGTTGGCGCTGCGTGAAAGAATGTAGCATCAAAGCGTCCCACTCATCTTGCATTGTTTTCAGTGTCGCTGGTATACTGGTAGCACTCGGTGGCTTCGGACGCACAATCGGTGGAGCTAGAAGGAAGCGAACATACCGAGAATAAGCGGATCGGAAACAAAACCGCGCGTAAAATATTACAACCCACTTTTCACATCAATCAGTTCCTCGACCGTCAGCGGCTGTCCGTTGATTGGATCGCACTCATTTTCTACGATGTATTTTTCGATCAGCCGACGCTCAAATATAGCGCCCGATTTTGGCGAAATACATGGGTGTTCCGGTACTTCATTCGATACTGCAAAAGCGAAAGATGTTTATTACCCGACTTGCCATAACCTCACTTTTGCTTTAACCGGAAACTATCTCTAGATACAGCAAGCAATTGAACAAAATTATCAGCGAGCACTTACTACTGCACACCAGCGACATCGTTTATTGGCTACGAGGGATCTGGTGTTGGAGATAAATTTATATTAAATAGACAACAAGCGCAATACCAAAGGTTTACGGTTCTCTGGACGCTTTTTTGCTTTGGGTTCGCTGCTCTTTTTGACAGCCGTTAGTCAAACTGTCCCCAGATAACAAAAGGGCGACTATTTGTATTGGACCATTATAAAGGCTCGTTTACATCGAAATCGTTTGATTGGGCAGTTACAAAAAACATTGAAGAAAATATAAGGTTTGTTTTGTTGAACAATAAAAGCCTTAGGAGTTTGGCTGGTAGAAAGTCATATTTCGATCGCAAATTCGAATAAGTACGACCAAACGATCAAGAGCAAACGTTTAAAATCAATATCTTGTTTATTGCTGATAACCAAAGCTTAACAAAACAATTCCACCGTCGTCGAGCTAGGAAAATGGACTCAATCATCTTTATTAAATAAAACACACATTTGGTTTAATCCACCAGAAATTTAATTTCAATATGATGCACGCTTTTTCATTTTTATTTAAAGAAATGATAGCATATCTCAAGCAAACAATTAGTTTTCTGTGTAATGACATGAATAATTTTCAAAACGGCAACTAATCGCAACGCACGCTTGCAAAGTACCCGATGTGAACACCCACTCATTCGCACCAAACGTCTTGATGGTATCGGATCGTCGCGAAACAATGCGAGATATTATTGTCGGTCGTATACTTTCGTGAAGAATAAGGACTTTTCAATAAGTTTAGAATTGAAATGTAAGCAATTGACTTATCCAACAATACGTGAGAAGTGCGTGAGTTTAGATTTGCAAACAATTATGAATCATTCTGCTCCGCAACTGTGAATGAGTGACTCCGGGCAAAGGTTCAGTGCTGTGCGTGTGTTCAAATTCAAAAGGATATTTCGTCAATATTCTTACGAGAACCAGTTGTATTTGTATAACAATGAAAATATTTAATGTCTCTGGTGCGGGATTAAAGTTTCACAGCTCAGCTACAGTCCAATTTTAAACGAACACTTTTATCCTGACGGTCAACGGGATTTTGGACGCTAGTAAAGAAACAGATAGATAAGATAAGATAATGTGAGATAAAATTTAAAGTAACAGATAAAGATGTTAACACAATGCACGCGTACTGTAGCAGTGCACAGTTTAATCGCGAATGGTGCAGAAGCTTCAATCGAATCATATTAAAATTGTTAGTTTGAATTAGGCTTACAACGCTGTGTGCCAAATACATTGCTTTGATATTAGATAATCAAATATCGCTACATGAAAAGCGTCGTATCCGTCGAAAAATACTTATCCGTGGAAGATATCGTGACCGTAACGGATGATGCATCAGTTAAAAATGTTACCGTTGATAAGGAAATAATTATCGCTCTCTATCAGATTCGTGAATTATATGTTTAACCGCGTATCTTTATTCGTAGATACCTTTCCTTCGAAATGCTTCCGGTGTAGCAAATAAGCAAAGTGAACAACAAAAACACTGTAAACTTTCCAGAGTTTAAGTTAAAATGAGAGATGTAGTTGTAGTTCGGTCATTAGTGAATAAACATACGAATGAAAAACAATGAGGTTTTTTTTTTCCTTTTTGTAGGAGAATATGCTGTGTTTGATGCAGGGAGGTGAAGACTTACTTTAGAAAGTGGAAATAGTTCAGATAAAGGATGGACCTCTTTGAGCCATAAGTGAGAAAAAAAAAATATTGGTGACCAACTATCCCACGACGTAACCGAGATGAAGATCATGACGCATCGATCAATGGGAATATTTATTTTGCTCGTGTTAATCTCTGTGAAACCAAATGGTATAACCAGTAGTACAACCAGTGAGCACGCAACCCGGCAACACATGTCAAACAATCGCAAACCAAACTTCCCGGAGTGCGACAGCTATATACCGACGCTGGAGGAAGAACAGCCCATTGGTACACCGGTATTGCGCGTATCTGCCACTGATCCAGACCCTGGACAAACCATCGAGTACAGCTTCTTGACCATGCCTGGTGAGCTACTCCGTTTACGAATTAACAACAGTACGGGCGAAATCACCACGGCACACATCTTCGATCGCGATGAGCCAATTCGCGAGAAAGAGATCTATTTCGCCGTGCGTGCCACAGATAACGGACAACCCCATCTGGATGATATATGCACACTTAAGCTAAAAATTCTGGACATCGACGACAATCCGCCGGTGTTCGATAAGGTGTACTATGAAGAATCCATGAGGAAAAATTTGAAGATAAATGAGCGTGTGGCCACTATTTCAGCATCGGACCTGGACGATGGAGATAACAGTATTATCAAATACGAAATCATACCGACGGCTGCAGACAGCGCATTTTTCAATATCAACGAGAATAATGGTGTGCTCACATTAACTAAACCAATTGATCGTAGTCCTGGTGAATATTACTCAATCCGTGTGAGGGCCCGCAATGTAATCTTTCACGGTGACACTGTGCACGATGCAGAGGTTGATGTGAGGATACGTGTTATAGGAACAAATCAACTACCACCTCAATTTACAATGTTCCCAGATGAAGTCATTGCATTGAACGAAACATTCAAAGACTACTCCAAATCGTTGGCAGAGTTCGCCGCTAAATCAAACATCCCCGAGAAACCCGACGTTGTTTTTGAGCTGATTCAGGGGCGTGCCGAACAAACGAACTCGAAAAGCACTTTCCTGCTGGAACAGGTCAACAATACGGCCTCAATCAAGCTGGGGAAGATGCTCGATTATGAAGCTGTGCCGGAATATACTGTCACAGTAAGTGTTAGTAATTCGCATGACCTGGTCGCAGAATTCACATTGAAAATCAATATACTGGACGAGAACGACGTAATCCCCGTATTCAACGATGGAACGTTGGTAACCATCCAAGAAAATGAGCCACCCGGAACTCATGTAGGGCGGGTACAAGCATATGATCTGGACGGAACATCTGCCAACAACATCGTGTCGTACCGGTTCGACGACGATGAGCAACAATTGTTTCACATCGAACGTGAGTCGGGGATCATTACAACATTAGCGACCCTTGATTACGAAAAAAACGACTATTACCAGCTAAAGATAATTGCAGAAGATAATTCGCCATCAGCGTTGTATCACAACGGGAAACCGAACAGTATCTCGCAGCAACTCTTCATCAAGGTATTAGATCAGAACGACAACGAGCCAAAATTTACAAAGCAACATTACGTTACGGAGCTTGTACCAGAAGATGAGAATATTAACATGGCTGTGATTGAGGTAACTGCACACGACCTAGACACAACTGCACAGATTACTTACAGCATTGAATCGGGTAACGACGGTAACGCTTTCAAAATAGATACGAACACTGGCCGTATCTCGGTAGATGGTCGACTAGACTATGAGACAATCCGTAGCTACCAGTTGATAGTGCAAGCGGACGATGGTATCTTCCAGGACAACGCAACTGTCTCTATCAAAATCGAAAATGTCAACGATAATCCGCCACGCTTCATTGACCTCCGCAATGTGACGATTCAAGAAGAAACGATTCCTCCTGGCTGCATCATGACCATCCAGGCGTTTGATCCGGACATCGAGAATCGAGACGAACCGCAACACATTCGTTTCTCGTTTGTAAAAGAACAGGAGGACTTGCTGGAGATCGATGACACCGGATGTCTGCGGCTAAGAAAGGCGCTTGATCGTGATCCTCCACAAGGATTTAAGAGCTGGCAATTTATTATCACCGCAACGGATGAAGATGGTGCAGGAAAGAAAACGCCGGCTACTGTGAACATTTTTCTGGAAGATATCAACGACAATGCACCATATCTATCGAACGCAATGCCTGTTGTGTGGGGAGAGAA
This sequence comes from Anopheles marshallii, assembly GCF_943734725.1. Taxonomy (NCBI): domain Eukaryota; kingdom Metazoa; phylum Arthropoda; class Insecta; order Diptera; family Culicidae; genus Anopheles; species Anopheles marshallii. The sequence goes on from NC_071327.1 coordinate 63,713,081, forward strand.
TCGCTCCCCGGGATTGATAGTGAGGTTGACGGCAGAAGACGTCGATGAGGCACAGAATGGTCCACCGTTCCATTACAGCATTGATCCAAATGCGCCATACGAGATTAAAGAACGTTTCCAAGTGCAAGGAGACGAACTATATGCGCTGGTGGAATTTGATCGAGAGGAGCAGAAAGAATATCGAGTACCGATCAGAATCAGCGACTCTGGTGAAGAGCCGATGAGCGACGTCAGTATACTGCAGTTAGTGATTGGCGATGAAAATGACAACGAGATGAGGCCAGGCGAAAGTCGTATCTTCGTTTACAACTACAAGGGCGAATCTCCAAATACGGAAGTCGGTCGGGTATATGTGGATGATCCGGACGACTGGGATCTACCGGACAAGACGTTCCAGTGGGACGATGCTACTCGTCATCAGTCGGTCGACTACTTCGATCTAAATCGGGACACAGGCATGATCACGATGCTACAAGGTACACGAGGTGGAGAGTATGAGCTAAACTTCCATGTGATTGAACAGTCCAGCTACTTCCCGCGCCACAACGTCACGGCTAAAGTAATAGTAACAGTGAAAGAGATCCCCGAGGAGGCAGTGGATAAGAGTGGATCGATCCGTTTCCATAACGTAACGGCGGAGGAGTTCGTGTCGCGTACACCTGGCCAACTGACTACACCCAAAGATCGACTGCAAACGAGCATTGCGAACACTCTCAACGTGAGTCGCGAGAATGTGGACGTGTTCACTGTTCTGAAGCGCGACAATGCCAACGGTACATTCTTGGATGTACGGTTTTCAGCCCACGGTAGTCCTTATTACGCACCTGAGCGACTCAACGGAATGCTCGGCTATCGACTCCGACAGCTAGAGGAGGATGTGGGGCTGTCGGTGTTAATGGTGGGAATCGACGAGTGCATCGAAGAGGGTCGCAACTGTGAACTATCGTGCAAGAACACACTCTACAAATCGAACGTCCCGATCGCAGTTTACACAAACACCAGTTCATTCGTGGGTGTGAATGCCTTCGTACAGGCGGAGTGCGTATGTGAGATGGCTCCCCCTGCGCTTACATGTCTAAATGGAGGCTTCCTGGTAAACGATCGGTGTTCCTGTCTCGAAGGTTTCGAAGGTCCTCATTGCGAGATGCTTAGCATCGGATTCTATGGTAGTGGGTATGCTCTTTATCCACCCATCAGTCCCTGTAACATGACGCGAATCAGTCTAGAGCTGTCACCACACCTGGAAGATGGCTTGGTGATGTACATTGGACCGCTTAACTATAATCCTCGGTTGCCCGTGCAAGATTTCTTGGCGCTAGAACTCGTCAAAGGGCTTCCAGTGTTGCTGCTTGACTATGGCAGCGGCACTATCCGGATCGAACATCGCCATCGGTTCCCCCAGGGCAAACCATTTACCGTAGAAATCGTACTGCAACCACAAACGATCGAGATGATCGTAGACAACTGCAAGTTGTCCACGTGCATGAGTCTGGATGCACCGAAAGGACCAAACCGTTTCTTGAACGTAAACGCTCCTCTTCAGCTAGGTGGTGCAGCCGTCAATTTGGACTATCTCGGATCATTGTTCAACTGGACGTACGTACCACAGGACAAAGGTTTCAGCGGCTGTCTGAGAAACCTCACCATCAACGAGCGCACGTACGATCTTGGACTGCCGAGCCTGTCCAAAAATGCCGATCAGGGGTATCAAAGGATTTTGGCATCCGCGCAGTTATTTGGCATCTATTCTTACTTGCTGCTCGCTATTTTCATCTGTATCGCTTTGCTGGTTATACTGCTAGCTGTGATAATAATTCGCAAGAATCAGGAGGATGCGCGGTCCGATAAGGAGACTGAAGATTTATACGGCACGGTTATGGAATACGAGGAGGAGGGTGGAGGAGAATTTGACTGTATCTACAACCTCGACGCGCTTGTTAAGCCTTTCCCCTATGAAACACAGGACAACAATTTTCAAGATGTTGGCGTTCTTCTCGCAAACAAATTGTATTGGTGCGAAAATGATACTAATGTCTATCCGCTCGACGACTTACGTTGCTATGCTTACGAGGGAGATGAGGTTTTATATCAATCACTATCGACTCTTACAACTTACTCCGATGAGAGCGAGCTCAAGCTGCAACATCTTCCTACCTTTTCTCAATTACTTCCTCAAGTGTATGGCGAGGAATCATCCGATCCTGACGAATAACTACGAATATTAGCAACAGCTACGAAAAGCAATAGTATAATGTTTCAATACTCCATCGTTAGTCATTTTCTTTTTCTCAACGTGCATTGTTCATATGCCTATCAGTTACCTTTCCTTATTCACTTATCACATATGTGTTACTTATAGATTTCCGTTAAGCCCATTGATTATAAATAGCACTCACAACTCTACACCCCGGAGTAATAAATTGTTCAAAGTCTCTATAAAAATAATAAACAACACAGTAATAATTTGTATTACTGCTATTCACAACAATCATTTCAAACATGTGTAACAGCTGACGGCTGTCAAACGTGGGAGGTGATGTTTTCTTTTTGCCTACCGCCCACTGTCAAACCCACATTTGCTGCTGACGTTGAAAGAATTTGAACACTGTTCTGTTTTGATCGCTAATTTACAAATTGCATTGCGCTTGCCGCGAGCACATCGTCACGAGTATAAGAAACATTTCCACCTGGACTTGCTGGCTGTGTTTGACTCATTTGTAATAACAACATCTAAATATCCTAATAATAATGTCCGTCAACTTACGTTCCGTGTTTGCTTTCGCCAAGGAGTACCATCAGAAGAAGGAATCGCAGAAGGATATTCAGTATGGAACGGCTGGATTCCGATCACAGTAAGTAGGGTTCCCAAAAAAGTGAAAGGTTTTTTTTGTGCGAGCTACACCCATTGCGTGTCCCGCTCAACATTCATTTCCGGCTACAATAGAATTCCAATGGCTTTCCAAAAGCGCAAAGCTTTTGCGGATAAACGGCCTCATAAAATGCTTATCTTTAATTGTGCTAATATCGCTTTCTCTCTTTCTTGCTCTAGTGCTGATAACCTGGACTACGTAATGTATCGAATGGGTGTGCTGGCAGCGCTTCGTTCGCGGGCGAAAGCGAGTCAAGCGATCGGTGTAATGATAACGGCTTCCCACAATCCGGAACACGATAATGGGGTGAAACTGATCGATCCGCTCGGCGAAATGTTGGAACAACGCTGGGAAAAGCTAGCCACCGATCTCGTCAATGTGGCCGATAGCGAATTGGAGGCGCAGGTGGCGAAAATTTGTGACGATGAGCAAATCGATAATAACGAACCGGCCAGGGTGTTTGTCGGTATGGATACACGCTACCACAGCCCGCAACTATCGCGTGCCGTTGTGAACGGTATTCTAGCACTGAAAGGAACGGTCACCGAGTTTGGTATCGTAACCACACCGATGTTGCACTATTTCATTACTTGTACCAACACGCAAAATGCGTACGGACTACCTACGGAGGAAGGCTACATGAACAAGCTGATTACGGCTTTCAAAGCGCTTCGTGGAGAGACTTGCGAGCAGGGTCACTATCGGAACCAGTTGTACTACGACGGAGCAAACGGCGTGGGTTCGCTAAAGATGCTCGGTTTCATCAAAAAGCTAAATGGAGCGCTCAACGTGAAAGTGTTCAACAGCAATGGCAAAATCAACTTTAAATGCGGTGCAGACTTTGTGAAAACGAATCATCGCGTTCCGGAGGGTTTACCCGAGGAAGCATTGACAAGTGGACGCTGCTGTTCGGTGGATGGTGACGCCGATCGTGTGGTGTACTATTTCACCGATAATGAAGGAGTTTTCCATCTGCTGGACGGCGATCGAATAGCAACACTGCTGGCCGGTTATTTGAAGGATCTTGTAGGGCAGTGCGGTGTCCAGCTAGAAATGGGTTTGGTGCAGACCGCCTATGCTAACGGAGCCTCTACAGATTACATCGTAAATCAAATGAAAATCCCTGTAAGCTGCACTCGGACGGGTGTCAAACATTTGCATCATAAAGCACTCGAGTACGATATTGGTGTATACTTTGAGGCAAATGGACACGGTACTATCATCTACAGTGATAAGGCGAAGCAAGTTATACGGGCAGCGAGTTCCGATGAAACCCGCACCGAAGAACAGCGTAAAACCGCAACCAGACTGCTTCAATTCGTGGACCTTACGAATGAAACCGTCGGCGATGCGATCTCCGATATGCTGCTGGTCGAAACGGTGCTCCATGCTAAGGGCTGGAACCTAGATGACTGGCTGGCAAGCTATACCGATTTGCCTAATGTGTTGGAAAAGGTTTACCTCGCCGATCGTAACGTTATCACCGTTACGGATGCAGATCGAGTGGTGGTTTCACCGGATGGACTGCAGGATTCGATCGATGAAATTGTATTGAAATTCCCGAAGGGCCGTTCATTCGTGCGACCATCCGGAACGGAGGATATCGTGCGGGTGTATGCCGAGGCCGACACACGAGCAAATGCTACTCAGCTAGCGTTCGAGGTGGCTAATCTGGTGTTCGATCGAGCCGGTGGTGTTGGCACGCGTCCCGTTAAAATGGAATGATAAGATTTGACCCGAATTGCCCGAAACACGGTTAAAGTAAAAAGTTGTGCTACGAAAACTGCCAACACTTTTTTACAGCACCTGTTTTTTCCACATTCTTTCTAGTGCTTTTGAATAATTTTAAGAATAACGCATCGGAAGCAATGAGATTACTGGTAAATTGTTTTTAGCATCACATGTGTAGGAGTAGAAAACATTATTCTCGATTATCGAAACAGAATCTTACATTAATGTTTTTTTTTAACAAACGGATACGAAAATATATACACTTCTTTATTAATTTGAAATAACGTTCGAGATGCGCCTATACAAAAAATGATACAGTGTTTGCTCAGAAGTATGAACCTATGGCAAAAGCTTACAATGGTAACTATGGAAACGTAGTAACCAAGAGAAACTGTTGTACGGGTTGTTATTTTCCATGCGACACATCCCAGCAGGTCTGCAGTGTTTTCTTTGGTCAGTATTTCGTACCGAATCACGATGTTTTGGGGATTCTGTGAAGCTCTTAATTTCGTTCAGGAATATAGGAAAATCATACCCACCGATGGACCGCTGCCGGAATGTCTGGATATTTTACTCTTTGGCAGTGGTGATCCACGCCACATTCTGGCGATCGCATCTCAGCTTTTTCTATACCCGAAACTAAAAGTGAACCTGTACCTCGCTGAAGGATGCATTGAATTGCTTGCACGCCATATGGTGCTGCTAACGATCGCTTTCGAAGATCCCACGTTGCTGTCGCTGAAGGGGAAAACTCATCTTTTTATGGACATCTACGGAAATAATCTCATCCGTCCGTTCAGTAGCGCATACTTGAGCAGCAAAGGGCGGGAATTAACGGGCATCGTTACGGACCTAGAGTACGCTCAACGACAAGCGCCAATCTTCAATTACGAAGCTTTGCGGTACAAGGAACGCGATCAGCTGGAAAATGTGTTTCGCTTCTGGACAAACGCCCCGGAGCACGTGTTCAACATCGCCCGCTACTGGGAAGACAGGCAGCGTACACAGTTAGGAGTGCGATACGACCATCGTAACGGAGCGTTTGATTGGGATCTGCAAATGAGATTGCGGGAAAACGGAGCCAAACAGATCTGTCCCCAGGAGTACAAACACTGGCGCGAAACGGGCATTGCCTTCACCTTCCCCGAGTACGAACAGAGCGATCCGAACAAAACGTTCGCAGTAGGATTGGTGCGCAATGGGAAGGGTTTTCTTCACCGTGGTTCTGTAGGGGACAACATGACCGGTCCTTACATTGCATTCGGCCACAAGTGTGCCGAGGAAAGGCTTTCCCGATCGAAACATGGAGTGAATGACTTCCGCTCGACCGATGTTACGGAAAGAAATGTGCTGCAAATCATGTACGAAATACAGGAACGCCAGCCATATTGTTTCGATCCAAAGGACATCCATCGGTTTGGATCACATCAGCTTGATACGGGGAAAAATCTTAACAAGCACGATGCCCGTACGGAACTGTTCGAAGCCGCTCGCTACAACAAACCTCTTCTCCGATGCGATAATTTAACAGTTCACTTCCTCTCCGTTGAGGACGTTTTGCGGATGCACGAGCTGGATCGGTTTGCTGCGAAATTTGACACGGTATTTGTGGCTAGCAATTACTTGGGTTTGTTGCAGAGTGGTTTCAATAGGACTTGGAAGGAAACCTGTCTGCTGTGCTTCGAAACGCGCCAGTTGACCGTTTTCGCCAAGGAAGAGATAAAACAGCACACTGAAAAGATAAAGGCATATGCACAAAAAGAGTCCCTAGCAGCGGTAACGAACTTTTCCATCAACAAAACACATTCCGTACTTTTTTACAAGCAAATCTCCAATATGTGAACGAATGTATTAAGCACTAATAAATAGGAATAACAATATCTCGTCCATCCCGTTCACTATGACGTAGCAATCTCCTTCAGTGGGCCCTCCAGATACGTTGCAAGCGCTTGTGCTTTCTCCTTCAGTATACCGAGTCCCACGTTGTCCCGGGCATACAGGCAGAGCAGAAGGTTGGCAACCTGCGTGATGACGACGTTACCATTCTCACACTGAAGAAATACGTACTGAAGCCTATCTTCCCGAAACGCGTTTCGGCCATTTTTTTCGTACACGGACCAAATGTTGCTTGCGATTGCCGCCGTTACCGTTGCATCTCGGTCACCAAATCCGGAAAATGCTAATAATGCTCCTTCGTGTGTGAGTAATCTGAGACGATATGGAAAGAAAGTATGTAAATCACGACTGCACCAAAACAGCGAAAGGTCCTTTTTTGCTTTACATCGTATTTTCAACCCCTCCCGTATTGGCTTGACTCAGAACCGATGTTAACACTTTTGGCTGTAGCATTTTGCTACACAGATGATAAGGCTTTCCGATTCGAATGGAACAATCACAAGAAACTTGATCTGCTATCACGAGCTGTGAAACAGCCTGCAATACGTATCAAAGGGAAGGAGATGAAAAAAATGATTAACACCGTTAATGTTGTTGTTTATGCTTGGTATCAAAACAAGGCAGATTGGGTCATCAATGTGTGACAAACCGGTCAATTACTTTCACTAATAATTTTTGTTAAAAAATAAAATCTAAGCTAATGAATAAGTAATAAAAGAATACGAGCATTTAATTCACCTAAAAGCCATATTTAATATTTTATTAAGATTTTTGACAGAACCTCCCAAAACCCCCAGTGGACTATTAAGGGTTAACGTCAAAAGGCTGTCAAAACATTCAGCTCAGTTTTATTCGCAATTTTTTATTTGATGGCTTCTAGCCAAAAGCGTGCGAAAGTTGAGTAAATACAAGTTTACTTTAATATTAATCATCCTCCAAAATGAATGAATTGGAGCAGCTGGAGCACCTGTCGCTGGTGTCAAAAATTTGCACGGAACTGGAAAACCATCTCGGTTTGAACGACAAAGATTTGGGTAAGTCATTTGTGTTGTGTTGACAAGGTTGGTGTAGTTTATTGGGATACAGTATTCAACTAAATTCATATGGTCTTCTCATTCACAGCCGAGTTTATTATCGATCTTGCACATAAAAACCCTGCCATCGAGGCATTCAAGCGCGTGTTAGTTGAAAATGGTGCCGAATTTTCAGATTCCTTCACAACAAATCTGCTCCGGATTATACAGCTCATGAAACCAGCGGGCAAGCATGGGGTATCCGCGTTCGAGGATGAGGCTAACGATGGAAAGAACCTTGCTTTCAAGTTTCCCGGCCTGGCAATACCAAACAACAAGAAAGCGTACTCATCAGACGAGGAGCAGGGTGATTCGAAGCATGACAAGAAGCAACAAAAAAATATCGATCGCAAGGAAGATAAGAAACCCTTCGGCAACGATGTGGTGGATGATATGTTCTCGGAGCTAGAGCAAATGGCTCCATCTAAGGCGAGTAAGGAGGAGGAGAAATCCCGCGAACAGCTCGAAGTGGATAACATGTTAGCCGAGCTGGAAAATCTTGCACCGTCTAAAACGACTGAAGAGGACAAACAAGTAAGGCGTCGTGACCGGCGTAGTCAGTCACGAGAACGGAGGAAAGATCGCAGTAGATCGAGAGAAAAACGAAGGGATCGGAGCAGATCGCGAGAACGGCGAAGAAGAAGCAGATCGAAGGAAAGAAGACGCAGAAGCCGATCAAGGAGTCGCGATCGCCATGATCGAGACAGAAATCGCGACCGGGAGCGTGGTGGTCGTGAAAGAGATCGTGATAGAGAAAGGGATCGTCGAGCGAGAAGAAGTCGTTCGCAAAGCCAATCGAGGGAAAAAGGCCGTCATCGCAATCGGAGCAATTCGCGAGAGGTACCGATGGTGGAAAAAAGAAAACGCACACCTCCCATGCCAGAAGAACCAGAACCGGGCAACATTTATGACGGACGTGTCGTGAACATAGTGGCTTTCGGATGCTTCGTGCAGCTGGGTGGATTCCGACGCAAAAAGGAAGGATTGGTGCACATTTCGCAACTCTCCACCGAAGGCAGAGTGAACCTGGTTACGGATGTAGTCAATCGTGGTGATGAAGTGAAGGTGAAGGTGATGTCCCTTGCGGGTAACAAAATTTCACTCAGTATGAAGGAGGTAGATCAATCGAACGGACGCGATTTAAATCCATTGTCGCACGCACATCTAAAGGAAGCGGCAGATTCGGAAGCTGCCGGTCGTAATCCAGATCGTCCGATGACCGTTCCATCTATGCTAAATCTCCAAGAAGGCACCCTCGAACCGGTGGAGGAAACGTCACGCAAAAAGGTGACGCGTATATCTTCGCCCGAACGGTGGGAAATCAAACAGATGATCTCGTCCGGTGTGATTGATCGGTCCGAGATGCCAGACTTTGATGAAGAAACGGGTCTGCTGCCGAAGGATGAAGATAGTGAAGCAGACATTGAGATTGAAATTGTAGAGGACGAACCACCGTTCCTACAGGGACATGGGCGCGCCCTACACGATCTCTCCCCCGTTAGAATAGTGAAGAATCCCGATGGTTCACTCGCACAAGCGGCCATGATGCAGACGGCATTGGCGAAAGAGCGGCGCGAGCAGAAAATGCTGCAACGTGAACAAGAAATGGACGCAGTGCCGACGAACATGAACAAAAATTGGATTGACCCACTACCGGACGAGGATGATGAACGGACTATGGCGTCCAATACACGCGGTGTCGGAATGTCCACCCAAGACGTACCGGAATGGAAGAAGGCCATCATTGGCGGTAAGAAAAGTTCGTTCGGACGGAAAACGGATATGAGTCTGGTAGAGCAGCGGCAATCGTTGCCAATATACAAGTTGCGCGATGATCTCATAAAGGCAGTTACGGATAACCAAATACTGATCGTAATCGGCGAGACTGGTTCGGGCAAAACCACCCAAATTACGCAGTACCTCGCGGAGAGTGGATTTATTGCGCGAGGAAAGATTGGCTGTACGCAGCCCCGTCGTGTCGCTGCCATGTCGGTGGCAAAGCGTGTGGCAGAGGAGTACGGTTGCCGGTTAGGGCAGGAAGTTGGCTATACGATCCGTTTCGAGGACTGCACAAGCCAGGAAACGGTGATCAAGTACATGACGGATGGTATGTTGCTGCGTGAATGTTTGGTTGATTTTGACCTCAAATCATACTCCGTCATTATGCTGGACGAAGCGCACGAACGTACGATTCATACGGACGTGCTGTTTGGGTTGCTAAAGCAAGCGGTACAGAAGCGACCGGAACTGAAACTGATCGTCACGTCCGCTACGCTTGATGCGGTAAAGTTTTCGCAGTATTTCTTTGAGGCACCCATTTTCACCATCCCTGGGCGTACGTTCCCGGTGGAGATTCTCTACACGAAGGAACCGGAAACGGACTATCTGGACGCTTCGCTCATAACCGTAATGCAGATTCATCTACGCGAACCACCAGGAGATGTGCTGCTTTTTCTCACTGGTCAAGAAGAAATTGACACTGCGTGCGAAATTCTGTACGAACGCATGAAATCGCTCGGTCCGGATGTTCCGGAATTAATTATACTGCCCGTATATTCTGCGCTTCCATCGGAAATGCAAACACGCATCTTCGATCCAGCACCGCCCGGTAGTCGTAAGGTAGTGATTGCTACCAATATCGCAGAAACTTCACTCACAATCGATGGCATCTACTACGTGGTGGATCCCGGATTCGTAAAGCAAAAAGTGTACAACTCAAAGACGGGTATGGACTCGCTTGTGGTTACTCCCATCTCTCAAGCGGCTGCCAAACAACGTGCGGGTCGTGCCGGCCGTACAGGGCCAGGAAAAGCTTACCGCCTATACACAGAACGAGCCTACCGGGACGAAATGTTGCCAACGCCTGTGCCCGAGATTCAGCGAACCAATCTAGCTACCACGGTGCTTCAGCTAAAAACGATGGGTATCAACGATCTGCTGCATTTCGATTTCATGGACGCACCACCGGTCGAGTCGCTGGTGATGGCTCTGGAGCAGTTGCACTCCCTGTCCGCACTCGATAACGAAGGTCTGCTGACGCGGCTCGGTCGAAGAATGGCCGAATTCCCGCTCGAACCGAACCTTTCCAAGCTGCTCATCATGTCCGTAGCGTTGCAGTGTTCCGACGAGGTGCTCACGATCGTGTCCATGCTCTCCGTACAGAACGTGTTCTACCGACCGAAGGACAAACAGGCACTGGCGGATCAGAAGAAGGCAAAGTTCAACCAGATCGAAGGGGACCATTTGACGCTGCTGGCTGTTTATAACAGCTGGAAGAACAATAAGTTTTCTAACGCCTGGTGTTACGAAAATTTTGTACAAATTCGTACGCTAAAGCGTGCCCAGGACGTACGGAAACAGTTGCTCGGTATTATGGATCGACACAAGCTGGATGTTGTTTCCGCTGGTAAGAATACGGTACGCGTACAGAAAGCCATCTGCTCCGGTTTCTTCCGAAATGCGGCAAAGAAGGATCCACAAGAGGGATATCGAACGTTGGTTGACTCACAAGTCGTTTACATTCATCCGTCCAGCGCACTATTTAACCGACAACCGGAATGGTAAGAACTTGCACGTTGAGGAGTGTTGATTTCTTTTACTAACCTTTGGTTTAACTATTTTCTCTTTTTAGGGTGGTTTATCACGAGCTCGTTCAGACTACGAAGGAGTATATGCGAGAAGTTACCACAATCGATCCAAAATGGTTGGTAGAGTTCGCGCCTGCATTCTTCCGCTTCTCGGACCCAACGAAGCTGAGCAAATTCAAGAAGAACCAACGTCTAGAACCGCTGTACAACAAGTACGAGGAACCGAACGCGTGGCGTATCAGCAGAACGCGAAGGCGCAGAAATTAAACAACTGTGCGACATCATTGACTGGGACTACCCATGCTGCTGGGCTAGACTAACTTTTAATCTTACAATACAAAATACAGTGTCACACCCTATCGTGGTTTTTTGCTGTTCCTTTTATCACCGGTGCGTTTGAAGCTAAACTTGAATTTGGCTGCTTCGCGCATTTCCGCCTCCTTGGCTGCAGCTTCATCCAGCGTTGTCACCTTCCGGCGTGGTACAAACTGGAACGCCTTGCCGAAATCGTTGCTCGTCTTCAGCTCCAACATGATCGCTAACATCTGATCGATCGTAAGCGATTTGCCGCTTTTAAATTGAAAGTAATTATCCAACGGAAGTCGCGCCATCCGAAGGCCTAGTTTCTTTGCCTTTCCCAGTGAAACTGGTTCCTGTGAGGATTTATCTACCATCGCACCGACAATGTAGATATCGTCCGGATTGAACTCGGTGAGATCGTTCTTGCAATGGGGCGTCAGATAGACGAGTCGTTCCTTGGGAAAAAGATCCATATAGCTACGCTCGGTAATGTTAAGAGGAAATTCCGGCTGATGCAGTTGCACCAGATGCTTTTCTAGCTGTTTCATCGTCGTTTTACCAAAGTTGGCATTGCAATGGTGAATGTTAAATGGCTCCACGTGCGATCGGTTCAGTGCAAAGCACAGCATCAGCTGCTTCGCCGTGTTACGCATTTCTTTATCGTTCATGTAATCATCGTACGAGCAATCGATCACGAGATTAATGCCAAACTGCATCGCTTGAACGAGTCTGCAAAAGGTCAGGGACAGAATTACTACCCATGAAGTAGGTTCATATTACGAACGCGATAAACTGGAACCGTACCGGTTATTATGAAAGTGATCCATTTTCGAATCGTATATCCGCAGAAACATGGAATTGTGGAAGAGACCGTAAACAATGTGATCATTTTCCGCATTCGCCTTCAACAGTTCCTCGCGTCGTTTGGCTATCTCTTCCTGCTTGCGTTCTTTCTTAATCTTCTGCCCCAAACGCACCATCTCAATGTTCCAAAGGTAAAGATAGTAATGACGCCGTTGATTTCTGGAAGATATACATTCACATTCCTATTACTGCAACGCTGTAACCTACAGCAAGCGGAGAATCCTTACCGGGACGATAAACTCAAAAGATGTTCCCATTGGTCTGGCTTGATGGTAGATACCGATGGTACCTTTCTACCCTCCTGGCGCATCACCTCTATTTCAAGCTCGAGCACTTTTCTTCGCTTTTCTAAATCGATCGTAGGTGTGGTGTTACCCTTTATCCTTTCTTTTCCTACGATCTTGTCTGCCGGAAGCTTCCGGCTGTGTGGAAGATTTGTGTACTGTTTCCACAAAGCTCCCGTTGGCCTAAGAGTGCAAGCACCTATCGAGCCAGGTGCAGCAGAAAAGGTATATTTTGCAAGTACTCTAGTCGTTATGAAAAAGGTACGTAACATTTTGTCTAACAATTAAGTTCAACAATTTGTAAACAATCGCATAAAACTGCCGCACGCGTCCAGTGACAGATTGAGTCGCGTTTATTTGTTTACCTTTTGCAAATGTCAAGAAATACAGCTAGTGATGTGCATTGCATGGATCGAATGAAATTGACTGGCTTTGTTGAGGGATATTTTTATTATATTTATCAGCGATTGTTTAGTGTAAAAAAAACTAAACAATGTTTATCAAACAACTGTAACTTAATCGAAATCATGATAACACTATTACAATTACAGTCGGTAGTTAAAATATTATGAAATTTTTCTGCATACTTCAAGTAGAGGAAATAATTCGCAAAGGCTTTACAATGGTGACTATTTTATTTTATCCATTAAGAACGGCCAGGTCGTATTGCGCATTGCCATTGTTTGTTATCATCATTGAAAGCAAGAAACCATTTGCGACGAAACGCAAAACTCGTGCATTGATAATAAGCTTATACGGTTTCATATTTACACACCTGATACACAACCTTCGCCCATAGTGTGCAGCGCCAATCCAAAACTGCTAACGTTTGCTTTCCACACCGTTGGTTCCAAGAAATCGGTTCGTCGTTTTCCACGCGCCAGCTATTGTGTGCCTTTGCGCGGAGCGTCAATCTCGCGGAATCGCTGTTGCAACGAACAACGGAAGAAAACGGTTGTGCAATTACTGTGCTTTTCAGGTGTCCAAGAGCGGCCAACCTGGGCGTAGCAATAATGATCTAAGATTTAATCATGCGTTTGAGGTTCGAACCACGGTACCAACGCAGTGCACAGCATCCCATCTGAACCGTGCATCGGAGTGATTGAATGTGTTTTCCCAGCAAATCGTGTAGCCAGCCATAAAATGCGTCTTTCCGCTCGCATCAAGTGTTTCAAGTATTTAGTGTATGCGTATGTGATTTTAATATCGGTGAGTGTGTTTTTTTTGCTCGGTGATCGGCAGCATTCTCGAGAGATGGGTGGTATAAAGACGTGTGTTCGTTCGAAAATTTAAATCAGTTTTTCGTTCGGGGAATTCGTGTGCTCTACTGATGCAGGGCCGACGCTGAGCAATCATGAGTTGATCGGTATGCGAAGTCATGCTACCTGTGATCAGAATAAAGGGGGGGCGGGGGGCATGTTTGCATGCCTGCTTGGTGTCGTTGTGTTGTGAAGGGCAATCCTTCCCTTGGAAGTGATCAGTGTGCGTTGCTGGTTAACGCAATGGTGCTCTGGATGGCAGTACACACTTCTTGAAGGCAAAAAAGTCTCGCAAAATGCATCGATTTACGTGATCGCTGTTAATAGTCTTCCCTTTCCACCCTAAATGGTTTGCTGGGGGTCTTAAACCTGTATTGACAGACACGCGCACACGCACACATACACACGCACGGTGCACTCTCAAAACCGGAATCGGACTGTATCGTGTCGGTCTGTCGGTGGTGGTGATGAGGTTAGCAATTTACGCAGAGGGGTAACCTAACATAAAACAGACCAAAAATGCGCTTGGTAAAAGCAGGTAAGAAAACGTGCCCGGTTGCAAGCAGCAGCGGTGCGAAAGAGACCAAATAACCGTTCAAGAGAAAACCCGCTCTTTTCAGCGTTCTGGAAACACCTGCATAGAAGTTTGTTGGAAAAATTGGTTAATTGGGGAATCACCTACTACAAACAATGGTCATCTAACGTCACCACGGTTACAATTTAACACCAAAGCCATTTAAAACGGATGCGTCGTACGTGTGTACACCTGGACAACGCTTTGTCGTGGTTGTACGCGTGCATTACGCCTGCTACGATTGTATGGGTGCGATAGTTTTCTTACCTGGCCCTCTCTGTGTCGCCGAAGGAACGCACCTAGTTTAGGCTATCCACGCACATCCATCAACGGTGCGCAGGCATATCGAGGCCAGACTGAAATGTCACCGAAGATAAAATACGGGAACTTTCTCCCACTATCTCCCAGCGAGCGCATCGGGAGGCAACGCTACAACAAAGACCGCTATTGACTTTTGTTTAGCCATATTAAGCGGAAAAGCCGCCTCACTGGTCACTGGCCATTGTACGGAGGACAAACACACATACCACAAAGAACATTCAAAACTCTACACACCGGTTACGCTTCGCTGTCCACACAAGCATTTTGCCGCCTGTCGCGTGCGCTGTTGGTTTGCTGGCCGGAAAACTCATCCAAATCCCGCTGGAATTGAAGCTAAAACTGATCATCATATTTACAGCCGAAAATGGTAAAGTTTCACCATTGTGTAAAATGTGATTATTCATCATCAAAAACACAGTCGGTGGCGGACACGGCATGATGAACCAGAGAATGATTAAGCACCAAAAGGATCTATTTTAAATCTATCCATCTTTTCTGACCTCCCCCGGTTGATTCTTCACTCCCACACCTCCCCACGAAAAAAGGAGTCAACCGCTCGGAAAGGTATCCGATGACTTTTCCTCCCCAAAACAGAGGGGGCTGTTATAAACAAAACACCAAGCAATCAAGGTTCAACAACCAATTCTGGGGCCGTCACCAGATGTGGTCTGCACCGTTCAATAATTTCACAAAATTCAATTTCGTTTACCATCATCGACGCGGAATGTAAATAAAACATCGGGACCGGTGATTACGGACATAAATACCGATTTCGGAAGCAAAAGCTCTTGCCCACCCTTGTTGTGGAAAATGGTACCACGTTTAAGAGTACATTACATCGCGGAACCATGACAAACCCCAGAAGTCACCCACGGATCTCTGTCTCTGTGTGGAGGGAGAATGCAATACGATTACTTTTGCCGAAAGTTGTGGTAGTAAATCGGACATGAATGGGGGGGGCGAGAAACGTTAAACCATCCACGGGGGTTGGAACATGCTGAACAACAATCATATATCGCTTCCCAGGGACGCGATTCAGTTATTTCAGCGGCAGTTGCGTTGACACATTGAAGAGACATTTCGGTTCAACCCCTAATATTCCAATAGGGGGTTGGCAAAGGCACCGAACGAAACCTACCCCAAAGCTCCGGTGTGCTAAAAGCAAACACACGCAACCCGTGCTAAATATCACCCCGGGTCTAACCGGTGTGTGTTTTGGTTGGACCATTTTACAACAAAAAAAAAACGAAGGATCGCTCCACGTTTTTATCATCCATCGTGAACAATTGTTGACTGAGGGAAGCAAGGAACACATTGGTAGTAACACTAGAAACACCCTTGAATATCTCTGACGATGTCAACAGAACGCGAGGTTTGGGTCCACTTCATTATCGGCGCTATCGTTGCCCATTACTGCGCTCTGCTCATCTCTCTCTCTCTCTCTGGTGGCCCAACAAGACATCATTATCTTTTCTGCGGTTTTGGCGAGACAACGTCGTCTCGAGGGTATTGCGCCACACTTGTAATTATGGCTGCTCCCGTTCCCGGTCGTGACAGTCTTACACGGGGGGAATGGGATGCCTATTTTCTTCCCGGCCATGAAAAACAATGGTAACGAAGTTGTCCAGTTCCAGCCAAGCGTAGACCACCATTAAGCGAGAGCAGTAGAATCGTCCATCCACACACACCTAATGAGTTCGTGTGGCACACATATCTCACGCTTTGCCACTTGCCGAAGCCGTACAATCCCTTCCGCTCTGCAGGATACTGCTGCACTCCAGTCCGAAGAATTGTCGGCAAAGGATTATCCGTGACCGAAGAGTTAATCCTTACACCAGTGGGGTTTTTTTTCGAGGATTGTTCTACCCAAAATTGAATCCCCACCGAACTTCTGTATGTGGCCACTGTGTGTGGTATCCCGTTTAATTCAGTTAAGCTGTTTCGGTACATTTTTCAAACCCAAAACACTAGATGCTATAGTAATAATTCTTAACATGTTTTAACCATAAAAACAAAACATCATTCCATTACTCCACTTCATGGGAAGGCGTTCGTTCGTATGTCCCTCGCGGGGTAGTTGTATGTTGATGGTGGATTATGAAGATCCTATGTTATGGGGCTTCGCTTGGATTTGGTCCAAATTGCGATCACTCTCGTGTGCGTTGCATTATCTATGCCCATTTCAGGCGTCCACAGTTCTCAGTCCGAGCAGCAGTGTGCGAGAGACCAGCGGGTATCGAATGGTTTACAAGCAAACCCAGCAAAAGGCAATTACTTTAATCCTGCAGAAGAAAGCATTTAGTTGGATTACTCGTACTCTACATGCTGCTTCTTGACCATGTGCACATGCTACGTTTGTAGGAGCGTCTTCCGGCGTTGCGGCGCAAGCAGCGAAAGCAAGGAAAGTGATATGTAAAGTCGCCCTGCCTGGCGGTTAGAAATTTATGAATTGTTGTACCCGGTCAAAATGGCACACGATTGACTGGTCGAAAGGGAAAATCCCACCACCAAACGATGCTTCATGGTGCTGTTTTATTCGCTACATATGTGTGTGCTTGTGTTCTTGGAGTTAGGAGACATCCACCAAACAGTGCCTGGAATTCCTGTTACATCTTCTCATCGGTTATTCATCCGAGATAGGTTAATCAGCGTTGAGGAATTTCTCATTCAAAACTGTCTGGCAATTTCTACGAAATAATCCACACAACAACAAACTTGTTTTTTTTACTCATATTTTCTACAAATTTCCTTGTATTTTAGGAACACATTGAAACCACGTGTGAAACAAATGTGTACGGGCAAAACCTGTGATGGAAATACGCAATATGCGATGAACGAGGCACAGGAAGAAGGAAGCCGTAGTTTTGCGCAGTTGGTGAATAAATCACCCCATGTTTTTTGGTCCCCCGTACCGACGGCGAGATATAATAACATCGTGACGCGGTCCCTTCGAACGATTTGAATCTTAGTACCGAACAGTACGAATCCTGAGTCGTCCGACTTCCCCTTCGTTTGGATGGAATAATCGAAATTGTGTGAAGACTGCTGCGCAAAAAGGATGTAATGCAATGCACATAATTGCGTATTCATGCAACACATATTGGAGGGTTGATGGTTTTAGGACACCCGAAGGACAGTTGCAGTTTCCTTTGGGTGTGTGAACTGCAATTGGGATGTGGAATTGCCTTAGATTTAAATGCGCCCAGCTATTGTAGCAAGGAACTCAATCGCTTCATGGCAGTTTGATGTTTAATTTGCACGCATTAACATTCCCTTTAAACTTCCGATAGAGCTCTTTATCGATCCAAACAATATAAAGGCCGCGCTTTGATCAAACATTTCCCTTCCCGCTCGCGATTGTTTGGAAAGTCAGTTATCGCGAAGATGATAATTAACGTTAAACAACTCTCATTTCTTACTGGATCAAATGGGTTTTGGTTCCTTTTAAAGCGTGTGTATTTTTTTTTTTGCTACGGTTACGGTAGTAAAACCCCGAGCATTTAACACCCGAGCAAGGGTAATGAAATTTTGTTTTAGAACACCACGTTTGATCGCACACTTCAAAGCAGAGATTCCCTTGTTTTACTTCCGCTATTTATGGTCCATTGGGTCGTTTCTCATATTTTCACACCACTGCCTACAATTTGGAACAGGTTTTTTTTCCCCCTGTGCGTCTCGGTGTATGTGTGTATGTATATATATCATTAAGAATAGTGCAAATTAGCCATGTTGATGTGTTGTTTGCTGTTTGTGGCCCGTCACGGGCGTACCGAGAAGACATCGGATATTTGAAGTTAGAGCACCCAAATGTTGCTTTGTGTGTGTGTGTGTTTTGTTGCGTTGCCTTCCGCGTCAAACACGCTGTCGAACAAGCAAATAAAACGGCAATAATGTTGCAGTTTTCCTCCCCACCCCCATGGTTGGAAAAGCTCAAACAAACGAACGATTCTTCTCGTTTCCATCTCTGACGATCAGCAGATCAAGTGTGTTTTGTTTTGACGATCGTTCGCGGGGGGAAGGTGCCTGCCGGGTGCCACATCCACTACCGCATCTGGAGATGTTCCGTGTATGTGCGCTTCAAGAATTCGAATCGAATGACTACGGGAATACACTCCAACTTCTGCTCTTCCATGGGGCAAAGTATAAATAAACAAAACCTTCCAGAGGCGGGTGCGGTTTTCGCCTTTGGGGGAAAATTATGAGGGGGATGAGAATGGCACACACCCGGGGCCACGGAGCAACCGAAGATCATTCAACCGTGCAAGTTCTCACCAACCCACTCGGCCGCGTGCTGTTGAAGCCCTTTTCTACACAAGCCAAAAAATGGAGAACGACTAGCTTACGGTGGTGCCTATCGATAGGAGTTGCGTACTTACGGTTCACTCCGGTTGTCGGTAATTCACATCCAGTCGAAGTTCGCTTGAGTCAAGGGTTTTCCCCGCCGCAACCATACGGAAAACGTTGGCCAGCTGATGGAAGGGTGTGTCTATGTTTAGAACGGTGAGTCCCTCCATGCGCACGCGGGCAAGGTGTGGCGAATGTGGTGCTGCTGCAGCAAACTCACAGCACTACGACTCACCTACGTCTCTCATCACCTTCCCAAGGTAAGAAAAGTGCACCAAAGGTAAATGAGATGATGCAAAAAAAAAAGACTGGGACACAGACAGACGAGTGCTAATGGGTGTGGCAATCAGTGCAGACTTTGAACTGCATTCACTGGTTGCAGTTTTAGATTTTTTTTAGAGAAGCGTCTTTAATTAACAACGTTACGATGCTGTTTCTTGGGTTTTTCGGTCACCGAATATTGCCTTGAGGGACGTGACACATAATACAGGATAGGACACATCTTTCTTAGCTGCCTCCCGCTCGCTATATCTTCCATCTTTGATGCCACACTAATGCGTGCGTTACATTAATCTTTTATGACCGGGCGCGCATCTGTAAGTGATCACTTCAATCCGCGCGCGATATAAAGCGGATGAACCACCGACCGATGAGTGCTGACGTTTTTATGCGCTTGTGATGGTTTTTTGAAACGATTTTACTACACCGCAACAGTAAAATGGTAATCGATCGAATATGTTTAGGGACGGTATTTTTGCAACTTCCTGAACATTGATTTACTAAACCATCTTCTCATCTTCTTTACTTCAGGATGCAACGCTACATTTCTGCAAGGATATTAACGAGCGCAAGTAGGCATTGCGAAACGCGATCCACACACATCATACTTTTGGCGAAGAAGCAATCGGTACAGCCATATCTTCATCGCTCTCTCTCTCTCTCCCAGCATGTTTTAGCATCATTACCGGATGGTTGTCCACAGGCAAAATGAGAGCCAAACCCTTAATGTTGCTGTGTGTGCTTTTCATAAAAAAAAAAACAAGATGATTTGTAGTCACACTTCATTTGCTTAAAATCATCTCGCTAGCTCGCCTTTTTTCGCGCCAGTGAAGTGTTGTCTTAGTTCCCATCCATTCAGACCGTTCTATCTGTGTCAAGATGATGCTGCCAGTAGCATCGGTCTCGGGTCTCAGATGCCGTTCGGGTGATATTTTTGTATTTTCAACCCGAATCGAACGTTAGCACACGTGAAATTGCCTGTACGAATGGGAGGGGGTCTCCACTAGTGCGTCCCCAGCAGCAAATCTCCCGGCCACTGCCGTTTGGCACGTCGCGGTGCTCCAATAAATTTTCCAACATAATTATGTCACCAATTCTCATGTTTCTTGCCGTGATGCACGGAAGCTAATAATGGGGGTGCGTATGTTGGAAAATAAAAACGTCAAATTAAAAATGGATTGCTTGCTTTGGAAGCTGGTGGCTAATGAAACGGCACCGGATTGTGGTGTAAGATGGGTTGACGAGTTCTGTATATATATATATTTGCATGACAGAGAGAGAGAGAGACACCTCCCGAACCCCAATACAGTTCCAGCTTTGACGATGGGCCCGTTTTTGTAACCGATGACGAAACGCAAAATTTACAAAACAAAGCGAATTAGATTCTTTCCATTCTTCGGCCACCACAAACCCTGACCAATCCCGCAGTTATCGATCTTGAATGGAAAAACTTCATGTTATTATGCGGAATTCCAAATTACCCCCATGCTGCTAATAAGTGCCAGTTCGTGCCCTCAACACTTTACACCGGTTGCACGGTGTGGTTCGGATGCGGGACGCACTTAATGCTGGCATTATGATTGCAATGTTTGTAAATTCTATGTCACACAGCAGAGCATTTGCAAATTGCGGCAAAAAGGCAGCACAGTATCTTCCACCGATGATTGTTGGACCGTTTCGATTATTGTTATGGAAATCGTATAACCTAGGACACGGTGCGTTTGAGGGTTAGTAGTTCTGTGTTGTGTCATAAAAGTGGTTGTAAAAATGTTCCATCTTAAATTGACACCCTTGTCACCATCTCGATGTGATTCCGGGTGACACCAATTCGTGGCTCACCATCGACAAGAACATGCATAATGCATGGATCGCCACCACCACCGGCGAACAAACTTCCTAATCGGCCGCTAGTTTCGAATAATCGCTCCGTTAGTTTTCGTTCGTTCCACTCACCAAAACCACACTGTGTATATGCTTCTCTCTGAATGGGTTTTGAATATGCTGTTTGTGTTTGGATTACATTCTTCTGGTCCGCACGATGCCACCAACCTATGAACCACACGACCCAACAATGCCGGAAAGTGGTGAAGACTGGCACAGTAAACTTTTCACACATTATTCGTCGCCGTGCCCTCACACTGTGGTGAGTGTGACCATCCGCGTCGAACGTGATGTGACTGAGGAATTGGAAGGAACAACCGATGATCGTGTGACATATCCATTTTGGCAGTTTTTATTTCATGCATAACGCGCCCTTGTTGTGCGGGGTTGTGAACAAGGGGTAGAGTGAGTGACACTGCGCGAGAAGAGTTCTGGAAAGTTACGGGCTATGGGCAGAATGTGTATGTGTGTTTATCAGCACTTAGGATTTGCTTCGAAGCTATGAGGGGATGGCGTCGAGATTTGTGTAAACAAATCTCTTAAGATGGAGTTGCTCTAAATTGTTTCAGAATTTTGAGATTAATGTGTAGTATCATGTGAGCTTCGTTGGTAAGCGCGGATCGGATCAGCTGTTTGCACGAGCCTGCTGGTAAATATTTACTATACCAATACGCTCCAATCAAGACAAAACCGATTGTGTGGCAGCTAATGGTGTAGAAAATTCCATACTCTATGTTATTTCTCAATTACTCACGCATCGCATTATACGCATCACCAGGGTTTTGGAAAAGAACGTAGATCGCTGAGCAATCAACCATAGTGCGCACACAACCACACAACCTGTGGACCGTAAGAAATAATTATAGTTGTTTATATTTCGCAATATTTGCAATGCTAGGACGTTCGTGTCTGCTATGTGCAGAATGAGCCGTCTACTAATGCATTTTAAATGGTATGGCGTTAGAATAATATAAACGGCTAAATACTCCATTAGTCGATATCGACTCATTGCTACAGGAAGGTATAAGACCAAGCCACAATTAATTGGTTGCAAAACATCAGTTAAGTTGGTAGGTATTACAGTATCAAACAGCCTTGAGGTCAAACTTGTGCTGCACTATTCGATGGACTATAGTAGAGTTACCCAGGGGCCGTCCGGTGATGTATTAGTAGCGATGCCGATCGTAAAGACATATTAGAGACCAGATCGATGTTTTTTTTTTTTTTTTTTCGGTAGAACGGCCTGGCCGTATCGACTTATTTTACCACGTAGCCGGATAGTCAGTCCTTGCTACGGGGGATTGGTCCGGATGGGATTTTGGTCCGGTCCGTTCGTGTGAAGACCGGCGCCGTTACCATCATGCCACCGGACCGCCCCTGATCGACCAGATCGATGTTGTTCACTAAGAATTCCTGGTGGGTCTCGTTAGATATCGCGACCGCAATAACTGTTATGCTTACTTAATTACTTACTTACTTATCAGGTGTTACAATCTCTTCGTGGTCTTGGCCTGCTGCAAGAGCCCTTTAAACTGATCACGGTCGAGAGCGGCCAAAAAGGACTTTACGGATTGGGTCGTCCAGTGTCATTCGCATGACGTGGCCAACCTATAGGAGCCTCGCGAATCTAGTCCTCCTGTACGGCAGGAGGATTCCTACATGTTCCTCTCGAACGCGACCAAGAGGGTTTCGTCTGTTTTTGGACAAAGTTCTTGTCTCAGAGGCGTATGTTAGTGCTGGAGCTATATAAGTTTTATAAAATCCCAGCTTCATTCATCGCGACAGGTGATTTGAGTGGAGAAGTTTCCTCAGGCTGTATAGAAAGACCGGCTGGCCAGGACCCTAGCGCGTATCCAACATCAATGTTGTTGTTGATCGTCCGCTAATGCTTGTAATTTATATAATGTATGTAATGCAAATATAGTATATAGCATCTAAGTCGTACATAGTGTCGAGAAAAGAGTAACCTCAAATTTAGCTTTAAACCGTCAGTCTGTCAACAATCCATCATCCAGCATTCGCGTATTAGTGCGTCCATCATCGGCAAAGGTCTGCTTCGTGCAATATTATACATCTCGAGAGAACCTTTACTAAACTCACCTCGTAACTACACTAAGCTATTGCTCATCGGACGTCGATAGGTGTACGGCGTCCGCTTCAACCGGTGGAAACGCATTGCTGGCTGAAAAGAACCAAATTCTAAGGAAGGCCGTAAAGGAGACTCGTACATGAATAAACCGTGTGTGTTTCGGGATTCGTGCTTTTCTAAGACAGTTGATTGTTTATCTTAGCTTACTCTACTCACTGCCGCCGCCGTGTGTGATGGTGGCGAAGTGTATAAACTTTTCACGCATTTGTTTATGCTAACACACAGATCCATCTCTCGCACGCCCCTGTACAAATTTATTAACTTCGCCCATTGTATCCAGTCCCGTCCATTTTCAATGCCGTTCGGAAGCATGCATTAGGGATTGCTTGGTTTAATTTTCTTTGGTTTCCGCTGCATTTGCACTGTGTTGATCATCAAACGAACACCGGGGGATGCATTAGAATAGAAAGGTGCATGTCCATCTCTCTGGCTGCTGATTTTTGGCAAACAGTTTGAGCTCGTGTGATCTGTAGTACGTACTCTGTCGCTCAACATAAACTTCTTGCACTCATTTCACCAGATATGTGGCGGCGCGCAGCTAGTAATCGGAGCATTCCTGTTATGGACCCATAAGCAATACGCACCGATCGTAAAGAATCAGTTCTGGGAACCGTTCGCCGTGTTGATCGCGCTTGGTGTAGTATCGCAGGGCCTCGCCTACCTTGGGTGGACATCAGCGAGCCGGAAGCATCGGTGTTATTTAGGATTGGTAAAACACAAGTCCCTTACATAGCCATTCCACATGAACTTGACCACACGAATCTTTCCCTTTTTTCAGTTCTGTGCATTTTTAGTGTTCTTCATTGTGATTTTATTCTTAGTAAGTGGGTGGGCAGTGGCCACCAAGGCGCATCTCATCGTACCGGCCGAACTGGCTATCGAGACGAGCTTTAGCGAGTTTCTGGCAAAAGACAACACCAACGATCAGACGCACATCTGGAACCGATTGCAGCGAGATGTAAGTGCGGTGAACAGGGGGGGATCCCCGCTTGGTAGGAAAATGTGTTTAACACGATGTACTATCTTAACTCAATTACCCTCCCAGTTCCATTGCTGCGGCTATAATGGCATCCATGACTACAAAAAGAACAAACAGATGGGTTTCCCATGGTCCTGCTACGATCCGATCGACACGAAAGTCTTCAACACCGGCTGCATGCACGTGTTCGTGCGGAGCATCGAGATGAACATGATTCGTGTCGCCGTGGTTGCGGTTGCCTCCGCGCTAGTACAGGTATGTGGGCGTCTCTCACGGTGGTGATGAAAGAATGCTGTCCTCTTAAATCTTAACATAAATTCTTTTCCCGCGCGCGGCGTATACCCACACGTCCGGTGGCTTGTTGTGCATCAAGTGGGACGATAAATCTTGTAGCATAAATGGAGTAACTAATTAAGAAAATTAGTCATTCTCGCAGGATCTCATCCAGAGCGATCTCGTGGTGTTTTGGTGGACCACGGAGATGTGCGTGATGGAGAGCCGCTGATAGGCGGGTTTGCGAAAGGGAAAGATTTCAAAATAATGAATAGATTATTTATATTCAACAAAACGGTGCACAAACAGGAACGGCAGAAAGGGCAGAAGGGGGCCGGTGCGTTGCACCTATCGCCGTCATGAGTTCCCATTCGTGTGCCTTGTGTGTGTATTGGCGGTCTTGTGGTCAAAAATAAAATGCGTCCTCACTTGCGTGTGTCTCTGTTTACACCTCGAGAGCCGTCGCTGGCGACGTCATTCGTTCGTTGTCTGTCAACGCCACAAACCTTAAGCTAAACGGTCGGGTGGACGGAAAAAAACAGGGAGAGACACTCGCAGCGGAATGGAAAATGGAAGGCCACCGTTGTATACAGTGCCCCGTGAATGTCTCGGGAAAATGTATGGCAAATGCCACTCATTCCTACGGCACACAACATCCATAGTGGGTTGCGGCTGCCTGTCGGTTGCCGGTTCTACTGGTCGATCTGATTTAATGGTCACACGACTTTGACTGATATTGGGTACGCGTCCGTCGTGGACGGAGTCGGCCACAATATCACCATTGTTGTGTTGCGGTAAGACACCGTAGTCTTATTTTTCTTCTTTAATTGTTTTGCAGTAACAGCTGCCGGGAGGGATGATATAACTGACCACACCAGTAGATGAGACTGGTGATGTGTGTACCTGTTGCTTGAATTTGGATACTCAGACCGGCCCGCACCCGTCCGCCGAATGTAGGTCATGGTCTTACGGCCGGTTTTTCACCGCTCATTCTAGGATCGTATAATGGAACCTTGCCAACGTCGTTTAATGTTCCTTCAATGAATTTCTCAACTGTTGCTTGCCACACTACGGTCACATTTTTATAGTGTAGGCAGTTTTTGTTTGAGATAAGCATAGTGGAATGTTCTGTCCACACTAGATAGAATACCTTTGTGTCTGAAGTCATACTTATCGGTTCCAGCCGGAAAGCGTCTTCTGTTCCTTTGCCCTTCACGCCTATTTCAATTCTGTTTCTGTAGCTTCGCGTTCATATTACGGAAGTCTCGACAAACCGAGCAGCATCAGCAACAGCATGCGTATTACTTTTCTTCTTGTTTTGCCTGTTTTTCCAATGATATTCATGCACTCTCGAAGCACAACCCCACCCATGATGCTTCTCACGATTCTTTGTTGCGTGTGGTCGGAAAATGTAAAAATATATCCCGAATACACACATATGTACACAACACAACACACTGGCTTCAGGGACTTCCTGCTGCAATGTTTCATACCCAGTTAATAAACACACGAAAAAAGACAAACAATTTCCGCGTTTGTAGCGTGTGAGGATAGTAATAATAAACAAACCTTGTGGATGCCGATATTACTTTCCATTATCATACGGTGCTTGGAGTATCTTTTGTAACATTTCTTTACAATGTTACGATTTGTTATAATCGGTATGACGAAGAGAAGAATAGCTATGCACTGCTGGTGAGAATAAACTTCTCCAATGTTCAAATGTTTAGCTATGTATAATTTCATTTGAAATATTTCATATGCGCATGAAATGTTTCAACCGTTGTTTGCTGCGAGTGAAATATATCATCTCACAAATGTTACATGCAACCTTGCACTCAGTCGACTCATGGGCGCATATTCTCTTTTCTCGTTTCCAGAGTCTAGGTATATTCTGTGTCATCCAGCTCCAGATGTTGCTTCGACGACCGACCTTAATGTTGCCAAACGGGGACCACCACTCGATGCGGGTGAAGCGAACGCGCGAGCAGACTCCTCTTTCGACGGCCACCATCGGCAATCCTACACCGCACAGCAGTACAAAACCGCCGATTCCACTGAAACCCGTCGTGCCACGCGTAGATCAGCCGATCATGAAGTCCTCTCATTGAATCGTCACCGCCCTAATCAAACGCAACAGCCAGCATACCGGCAATCGTGCCCATAACCGTTATATTGTCACTATCGTACGGGGTAGTTTCTCCTTTTTAACGAATCAGAAAAAGTACGCAAAGTAATTTCGCATTTCGTTTTATTTTTTAATCATTCGTACGTTTAGGCGTTAGGGTAAACATGTACTTAAATTCCGCGCTTTTAGACCTTTCGGCCGTTAAGATGCGTTTCGGGGGAATCATCTTGAGGCTAACGGTTGAGCACAAGCAACGATCGAATATATAATTATAGCTTAAGGTAGAGTTTGTAAAAATAGAGAGCTATGAACATGAATCATCTCAGTCTCCGGCGTGTTTAATGAGTCCAATCGTTCAGACAATCCGAAATGTAGGGGTAAGTTACTCCCACTCGTGCAGGTTTAGCGCGAAAGAAAGAAACGTAATGCACATAGTGCGTCAGTTGTCCATTGATAATAAGTACACTTCAGCACACACAGGGGGGTGGGTCTGTTTGCTTGAGTCACAGTCGAAGGATTGTTTGAATGGTGTTATCACTGATACAATAACATAAGCTCGCAGATGAATCACCTGCTATCATGTGTTGTTCATGGATGTGTTAAGATCTTTGCTACATATAACGTTTTGTTTTCACGATCAGTTTACGCTTGTTATGTTCAACATCCAGTGTGAGTTTTATAGATTATGCTAGGACAAATAGTCATCATACAAAATATAACATCCAATAAATGTGTACCATTAACGGAGAAATACACTACCGTGAATATAGTTTTTCAAATCGATGGTTTTGATGCATTTCCTGTTAAAATTACGCCCCATGTGTAAAGTAATTAGTGTCTTCTCTTTGTTCATACACAAATTGATGATAAAACATGAAAATCAAGTCGGAAATGTTAACAATACACGTTCAATAAAGCTGGAATTAAAATATGATCAGTGCCATGTGTTTTGTGGCTGCGTACGTGAAGTTCAAATAGCATGAACAACAGCCACTAGGCACCCTGTAGACTGTTTGACGTTTCGTGCTCTCGACAGTTGTGTTTGGATTGCGTATGGCCGCAGCTTCATATGCCACAGAAAGGACCGTGCTAGAATTGCGTTTCTCACTCATTATTACCTTTGACATCGGTTTGAACGGACGTACGTAGCGTGTGCTCCATCGAAGCAGCGTCAAATCTTCGCAGATCGTGAGGTGTGTGTGTATGTGACTTCAGCGTTATCATTTGTGATAAAGTGCTGTAACGAATAGTGTGAATTATTAATACATCTCTGGTCCATCGTTTGGGCAGTCAATAACCAATTCGAACTACTAACCAGGTCTGTTTCGTCCGTTACAACTCCACACCAGAGTCGGTGCTATTTTCTTGTGAGTGGTGCACATGTGATATCGGTTTGTGTGTGCTGTAATTTGAGCACTCTGTCCCCTCTCGGATTTTCCGCTCGTTCTTCGCTTGCTAGTATACGGCTATACCTTCACTCCCCTTCGTTAATCATCGAGTTCGTTTAGTGACCTGAGATTTTGTGGTTTCTACCTCTAGCAAACAACGACAACAACACCCCAGCAAGGCGAAACAACATTCCGGTGCAAAATGGCTCTCAACTGTGGACATTCGACGATAAAGTATCTGCTTTTCATCTTTAACCTGCTGTGCTCGGTAAGTGCGACCTGTTTTTTTTTTCGCCGCTTAATGAAAAACACATTTCTACAAGCACACCACTATTATACGGCCCTATGAGATCATCGGGTACGACGACAGCTGAAAGTCGCACATACGATTTGGTACGATAAAAGGGAAAGTGTTCTCTAGACATGTTTCCCTTCGATTCCATCACAGCTGTAAAACCATTGGTGGCAGAGCGCGTCGATGCATGTAATCGTGAGCCGGAGAGGCTAAAAAACTGCACCGTGTTTAAAACTTTACCACCGGGCTCCAAAACAACCGGCGTTGTGCGCTTGTGTTTGGTGGCGTTCCTGGGCCACCCATTTAACATGCTGTGTTTCGGTCCCACCTTTTCTGACCGAAACGTCTGTGTGTGAGGTTATATTTAGCCAACCCAACAGGTCATGTTTCAGTTTGAATCGCGCGCGCGTTTTACTGCCGCCTTCCTTGCAAGCAACCTGGGATATAGATATATGAATCACACTATATTTCAACGCGTTAAGAGAGATTCTTA
Organism: Anopheles marshallii; assembly: GCF_943734725.1. Taxonomy (NCBI): domain Eukaryota; kingdom Metazoa; phylum Arthropoda; class Insecta; order Diptera; family Culicidae; genus Anopheles; species Anopheles marshallii. The sequence continues at coordinate 63,742,049 of NC_071327.1, forward strand.
ACCGAGGCAAGAAGAGCAAGAACGCTCCTTTGTTTGTAACAATTCGTTGTAAGATTTTCCTCCCCGTTTGCTGTTACTTGGTTGCCGGTTGCAGCGTATCGAATAAACCGATGCGTAAATACAATTCCCCATCGTTGCAGTGCCGCCGCTGCTGGCTGCTGGTGTGCGTTTGTTCGGGCCTTTGGATTTACCTTCCCTGTCTGATCTTTTCCGAAGCAAAGGGAGAAAATAAGCGAAAGGAAATTGCGTGTTCCCCTTTGTTTGACGGAGCACAAAAAAAATCAGAGCCAACTGGGATTGTTGCTTTCTTTGGACATTAAACGCACACAACTATCACATTGTCGTTAAGGAGCGACCAAGACAGAAGATGTTTGATACGGCGAGACGACCAATTTTAAAGACTCGGAGATTATTTTACCGGAATATGACCATTGGGTTCCAAGGACATCAAATTTGTGGAAAACGAATACAAATACTCTAATACTGTACAATGCTAATTGAATTGATATTCTTCTCGTTAAAGCACAAAAGAGCTATCGTTGCTATGAAAACTACGATTGGAGGAATGAAGCGCATTACGAACCATGCATTTCCCTATGTAGTGTGATAAGATTCTACGAAACTTTGTGCTACACCAGATGCACGAATTCAAAATGATTTTCATTTGCAAAACATGAAGATGGCTTTAGTCAAATTGGCCAATGCACGTTGAAAAGATGCAGACTGCTGCTTAAAATATGGTTTCTAGCAGAAATTTGGTGGTACAATAGTGTCGTAGTCTTTTGGACATTATTGTAGATTATCTTCGTTACTGTTGGATTTCAATTGTGAACAATTGAAATGTTGTGCTCTCGATGCCGAATACTTTTGCAAAAGATCAAGATTGCATGGTGAACAGAGGAATGCTGGATAGGGTACGAGCAATCTAGAAAATATGTTTCTGTGTTGATTTTCTAATTCAAATGTTTTATAAAATGCCTTCAGCAAATCAATCGAATCCATCCATATGAATGTGGTGATGACCTATTTCAACATTCTTTATTGAAGAAGTAGACATGCGGACACGTGCATTTAACCTCGCTAATTCCAACACGTACGCACTACCAACCCATTGCCATATTCCATAAAGGATTCGCGAAGGACAAGCAACTGAAAGAAAGCAAAATTAACCACTCTCGGGACCTATAACGTACGCCAGATGGCGATTGACGTCGTTGTATTCGGCAAAGTGCTATTGCTATGTAGTGGTGGGTAAGTGTTGTTTACTGTGCGATAAGGCAAAAAATAGGGTGCGATAATTTTCATACCGGCATCGGTGGCGTTTGGGAGTTTTCTCCCTTATTAACATGTTTTTCTTCTTTGTGGATCGTAGAAGCTTGAATTTCTGCGCGCGGCACCCACATCCAGACGGGAATGCGCGCATGTGGAATATTGGTTGCCTGCCTGCACCCCGTCATTAAAAACGCAGGCGTAGTCACTTTTTGTCGTCGAATCTCAACTCTCCCCCCCCCATTTTGTTGTGAAACGCTTACGAACGCGGTAAGCGGACAGTCAACATAGCGTTGGAATAAAGCGAACCGCGACCTAACAGAGTCAGGGGCGCAAAGGTGTGTGTCAGGTTTAGCCTGAGCTCTCATGCTGGAATGCTTTTGCCGTGCGTTGTATTTGTGGGCTGGCAAACACACTTACATAAACAGACTGCGCAGACGCACACAACGTATCAGCGGTTCGGTTGTTACTCCCTTTCCTGACGGATACCTTCTCAAGCCCTTTAGGAGTTGCTTCTTCAGCCCAAGGTCTTGGCACGACAGGGAAGTAACAACATGCTGTGCTACTTTCTGTTGAAAATGGAAATTTCTACCCATTGTACAGCTTTTTATTGTCGCGTACGCAGCACCCAGACGTCTCGCGTTACATTGTGTTGAATTTGGTAATCGATTGTGTTCCCTTTCAAAACGCTTCTCAAGTTGCGATCGGTTCCTATCGCAGTCGACGGTATTTTGTTATTTTTCTATATGTAGCATTCCATCGAAGTGTGCTACAGTTTGTCACAACATTGTCTAAGCTTGCTTAGCCTGTTTCGGTGTTATTCTCACATGCACGCAGGATGACCTCATCCATTGAATTGGTTGTTTATTTTAAATTGGCGCCCTGCAAATTGTCTGGCCCATTTGCGAGTTTTGCGGTACGATAGAAGCAACAGGTTTCTATTATTTCTTCATTTTGTGTATTTGTCAGCTCAACAAAGGATGAAGTTTTTGTGGCATTTCATTTTCGTCTGCCAAGAATTAGTCATTTTTCTTGCTAAACACCCAGTGTAAGTAAACATCAGTCAGTAAATTCAGTCTTATCGTAAGGTAAACTTTCGTGAGATAGCTTGCCACCTTTTCCTGCCGGCGAGCACGTTGCTGCTACTATTGTGAGCAGTTGCGCTTATCGATACGAGTACAGGAACCCTCAAGTATTGTTGGTGTGTGTCGTCAATTTCTCAAGTGCATGTCTTAACTTCGGAGCTTCCTCAGGATGTAATTAAGTCAACGAGACAAATAAAATAATTAACTCTTCTTTCTATTGTAAACGTTATGCGCCACAAGGCATGACGACAATGTTCGTTCCTGGGAGGTTTTAATAATCCAAATACACAAAGATCGCAAGTCTTCCTATGTTCTCATGCTTTCACTTAATGTTTTGTGTATATTTTAGGACACTTGTATATCGCGCTACTATTCCCAAACAGCGAACCCTTCGGGATAATGAAAGCTAACCGCGAATCGGATATACTCGGCCTTCCCTTATTTCTTTTGCCGCACATCGACGAATGTAAACAAATGCTCCACATTTCATTTCCTCCCAATACGCGTGAAGTGTAAGGGAAAACAATGTAAAGAGATCTTATGACGGACGTACACAGAAACGGCTAACGATTTGTAAACAATTAAACAATTTTAGGCCTTCGTGTGTGTATTCGGGATGCATGCCCTGGCATGTGGTTTTGCTTTTGAAGATCGTTAAAAAATATATCCCTTGAAAAGTAGAACAATTACTCAACCGGGGAATGTGTGTAAGGCCCTTTCGAAGCGGGGAACAGATCTCTTGTAAGCGTTTCGATCGAGAATGAATGGACAGTTGTGTGCGTTTGTTTATTTTAAAATTTTGTATTGGGAAGTACGTTAAAGTGGCTTCATGCTCTTTAGGCCCTTTAGATTATTGCTGGTATACTTTAGCTTAATTTTAATGTACAAGAAGTGAACCAATGAGTTTTATAAAATTGTATTCGTATGCATCCGTTGATTTATTGTGTTTGTAAGATTTTATCAACACTGCCTAGTGTTAGTGGACTTGGACACATGAAGCTTCAACATAATATTCCACTAATAGAAACATAACGGGTGGATTGTTCGGTGTCATCCTTATAACGTGACTCAAACCACTGGATACGTTGTCTACATTTGCTCGTTATTAGAAAAAAATGTTTCACTAATGTGTGTTATATTTTTATGAAGAATTGTTGTATCCAGAACCACCTAACACGTCCTATCGAGAGAGCCGTATCTGTGATTAGGTGAAAGGCTTACCAAATACATCGCCAATGTACCCAGGTATCTTATCAATAAACACCATGCCTAGGTGTAGATAAGATGAGTCATTGCGTAACTTGACACTTGTCCTAATTCCATACAAAAAAAAAAAATAATAATTGTACCACAGGGCTTCAAGTGATTGGACAGAATAATATCTGCTGCTAGGGCGTGTGGTCAGAAAAAGTGTTGATTAAACGAATCAGTGGAATTTTGATTACAATCCAATTTCGGTTCCACTTGCAATCGGGCTCAGATGAAATGTAAATATTTATTCTTTCTTTTCGCTTGTTAAAGTTGCAACACCACCGGGTCGGCGCAAAAGCTTGGAAAATTATTTTCACATAAACCAATTTCACGCTACTCACGTTCGAATAAATAAACAGACTCACTAAATATGTTAAACGGAACGGTATTCGCTGTTGGATCTGTTTTTTTTTGTATGTGTGCGATAGAGGTTGTAACCCAGGATGTGCATCAATTGCTAACTGATAAGATTATGCGCATTCCTAGTAATAACCCATGAGGCAATCGTGCGCTCGATCGATTATATTTTGCAAAAAAAAAAAATCGAGGAAATAAGGCGATCAACAGTGTGCTGATGACGTGCTGCATATTACAGCAGTTGGTCTGACTGACAACCGTGTCGCGAGCCTTAGGATGTTTCAAATTTATTAACACTTCCTTTTTGCAATTTGAAGGCCCCCTTGTTTATCTGGCTTGGTACAGATTTAATTGGTTTTAATTCTTCTTTCTGTTCCTCCTTTTTTAGTATGTAACGAAAATGAACAGCAGCTATGCTATTTCCCCCCTCAAGGTCGCGCTACTTGGAGGATCGCTTCAGGTCACGCACCGTCTCGGATAGAAGACCCCAACCGATTCCCGCGAGACCATGAGGATGACATATTGGGTTTCGGTGCGTTTGCGAAACGAGCACTCGATACGGTGCTACATATGGCGGTTTCCGCTTTGCAAACTCGCGTTCTCTCGAGCAAGCGGCATCGTCGGTTACTTCAATGTCATTTGGGCACGAACTGTATGAATCACCTGTTTACTTGTTCGGTTGCGCTAGTGCAATTGCTTCGATCGTTGCTTGCGCGCGATCACTCAAACCAATGACAGGCGCATTTGATCAGCGGCGGCGGACGCATGAAAATGACTTGTGTGCGTGTCAGGCTGATACTGGGACAGGAGCAAATACTGTAGTTGGTGGATGGTTCGATGAGTGTGCGCCACCGCGCTTGTTTACCTTTGATGATCCATCCCCATTCTGCATGGGATGACGCACACCGTCATCACGGAAGACGTGGGAAGTTGCTGGAAATTAGAACTGTTTCATCAGAATGACATATGGCACGTATATACATTGGGAACAACGTAAGTTCCTCCCCCATTACCCGTTCGCTGCCCACCAGAAGAACCCCAAGCGGGGTAAGAGTGGTGGGTCACGTGTATGTGTTTGGGGGTTACACTATCGATTCAGAATTTGCAAATGGCGGACTGCATGATACGTCGAGAGCAACCGTACACAAACACACATGCGTATAGAGCAACGCAAACAGAACGCCACGGTCCACGCGATCGCTGTTACGGGTGGCTGCACCTCAGTGTTTGAAAACTACGGGTGAACCCCCCTGAGGATGAGGTTTACTGCAATAGCCACATAACCCTCACCGTGTGTAGTAGTACCAACCTCGGAATCGGCATCGTATTGCTGCCTAAACGAGGCGTTGTGCGAAAAGTTTATGGAACTAGAACGCCTTCGTGTCAAGGGGAAAGAAGCAATAACCACATGATGATCGCCGTCTCAGCACGAACTTCTGTTTGATCTCGCACCATACAAGCGAACGGAGCCGTTTTTGGGTCCGACTGTGTGCTTGATCGTTCGTGTTGTAACAAATGGGGAGAAAACAAACTTAAGCGGGAAAGCTACAAGCGACACCATGAACACATTCCGATTACGCATTTGAAAAATATTTGAGACAAAGAACACACGAAATGTTGTTGTTTTTTTTTTTTTTACAAAAACCATCTGGAACTAGTAATATCCAAGAAGCTGTTCGGGGGCGTCTTATTTACCAGCTTGAACTGGCACCCAACAACACCCACATACTAACAGCCCTCTCCCCCGAGACTTGGTCGCGTTTCCAGTCGGAAAATGGATGTTGCTGTGCGCGTGTAGGTGAAACTCTAAGGCGTTTCATTTACGCGCTCACTGTATAGAGGCACAACGCACTAAAAATTTCTGGACCCGTCATTAGGTCATTATTCCATTTCCATTCTTTTTGCAGCAGTAGGGTGATACAGCTTTTCTTGTCCACCTCTCATACCCTTCCAATCGCAACCGCATTTACGCTTGGTGTGGCGTTTGAAATCGTAAAAAAAAACACCACACTCTTGGTATGGCCCTCACAGGGGGACTCCTCCACTATCCCTCTTCCTGCCTTTTCGGGGTAGGTTGAGCGTATAATCCGCTTTTGGTTACGATTTAGCGAGCATAAACCACTCATTTGATGAGCTGTTTTTGTTTGCTTTTCGTCGGTGCTCTATTTTACCGGTTTTCCCCCAAACAGATAGCCAGAGCGCGCCCTTCGACCCGGTATTGATACAATATTTATTAATTTTGCCCAATAATTCACCGGACAGAGCGCGCGGCGTGGAACGCTGATCGCAACGCACCTCAGAACCTTTTGGCCTCACCATGAAATAAATGACGATCGTGACGGGGCATGAATATTCACGACCTAGATTTTAGTTTGGTGAGGAGAGAACCGCCTTTGCTCTGCTGCCACAAAGCATGAATCAGAGGAATAGAATTTAGCGTGGGAAAAGAAGCTATCTGTTGATTGGAGAGACTATTTCCTTCGTACACGCAAAAAAAAAACCTGCGGTGCGTTAAGAGGTTCATGGTCGCTTTCGCACTTTTCATGTTTTCACCTTCAATCAACCCAGTTTAGTTCTCCATTATGGTGCGGTTTTATTTGTGGCTTGCGGTGATTAGTCACGTGGCAGTGTGCTGTTCCGGTGGATTTCATTTTCCCGCCAGAGTTCTGTCCCCGTATCTGTAACAACAGCAGAACAGGAAATGGTTTGTTCTTCTTCATTGCTGTGAAAGCAAGTGGGAGCAAAAGGAGGTCAGTTTATTTAGCCCTGTTGGTGGGTGGGCACACCCGACAATCCAGTCAGGACATTTTTTTGGGGTGTTAGAAGTCGCGATCTTGTCCTCACGCGCGTTTGTGCCCCCTACTGCGTGCGCTACTGTTGACGAAGGGTGTTCGATATCGATTAATGGGACAAGTTATTGTTGTCTCCATTTAATATTTGAAATGAGTGACAGCATTATTGACTTGCCCCTCCAGTGCCTTGCACACTACCATCAACGTATGGGAGGGTAAATGTGGCGTGAATATCCTGACCTGCATACTAATGATAGCTGTTCTGTGCACGGTTGTAATTGTCCATGTCCATGTCCATTGGAATTGTGCGTGTGTGTGATCACGAATCAACCATCTCATGCACACGATGGCGATATTACCGGTATCCCATGGCCAAGGTCAGTGCGAGACTCCTACAACCGAGTGTGTACTCCCGCGCGGACCATTTTACACCAATATGTGTTCCGAGCGCGAATGCAGTGCGCAACAAACATCCATTTGCGTGATTTTTGTTTATCTTGCTACGAACAATCAACTAGTCAGTCCCATGTATTACTGGAGCTTTGCCGACAGGAAAAAAAAAGAAAGATTAAATGGAATCACGTCCACGACACAGAAAAACCACACACTGCCTATTGCAGCGGCAGAGAGAGGAAATACGATATATGCAAGTGTGAAAAATAAATACACGCCTCGCCCGAGACGCGCGAGAACCTTGCCGGATTTATGGGCGATTGTGTGTGCTGCTTGCTGCTATTGCCTGTTGGCCGTGGTTGAGGTTGTGGCTGTGACTCTCTCTGTCGGTCACGATGACATCATGTCGCGGTTTTTGTCATTCTGGTGTACTGCGACTTGTCGGTATGTAAATCGGAATGGTGATGACGATGACGATGGGTCACCAAGCTCCCTCAATTTGTCATGTGATTTGATGGGCGCAAAATGAAATGACCAATTCTTGGTACCTCATGCTAAATTGAAGTCTTCTTCGACGGTATTTGTGGGAACCCTCTAACCCAAAATTCTTTTAGGTTATCTCATTGGGTGGGTTGAGTGTGTTGTGGTGGGATGGGTCGACGAAGATGCTGGTCTGTGTGGGCTTGGTGACCATCGTAGCTTTGCCGGGCACCTTTGTAAAGCTTGACCGTATGCGGAAGTCATAAATATTGTTAAACACGCTACGAGATTAGTTTTTCAAAGCATTTTACAGCTTTATTTGTGCTTGCAAAAAAAAAACACACCCAAATTAAAGAACACAAAGGAAAGTAAGTAGTACTTAGAAACAAATGGAGCTGTTCTTACTCATCACTATTTTGCCTTTTATTTCGTGACATGAAATCCCAAACACAAAACCCGCCGGGAAAACACACACACAGCACACACCACACGTGCGCGCAGGCTCCCAATCTTTCCGGTCGCAAATTCCAAATGCGACTCTTTTGCTTCCCCCTTTTTGTCGGCCACAATCAATCCGAAAAGCGTACGCGCCTCTATATCCATCTGCATCAAACTTTCGATAGTTGGCAGTGAGAGACGGGGGGAGGGTAGCAGTTCTTCTTCGTCTTGTGCAAACACCCTCTCGTGGCTTCGGGGCCCCCTCCCCCCCCCCCCCTAAAACGGCGTAATTGCTATTGCGCCCCAAAAACACTCCTCTCACACCACCGTATGGACGCGACACTATGTCGGGTATGCCGCTTCTGCATCCCTCCACCCACAGAATCGTGGCACCATTTTGGTTTGGTTTTGGAAGGGACGAGAGGACAGTGGTACCGGGGGGAGTTTAAGGATGGCGACGGAGTGCTGCTTCTTTTTGCTGCGCTTGTTATTACTGCTGCCGTGGGGCAGCCAGCATATTTAAGGGGTTGTGCCCGCGTCAACAACGATGTTGTGCTGCTGGGCGTTATGGTGTGATTCGTCTTGGACGAATTCCGTAACATATCCGGGATGGATAAGATGGGTGTGATGTGGAGGGAAGACGGTGGGTTCAGCAGGAATGGAGCGAGAAGCGAAGAATATTCAAAGCAGAGAAGGCTCCAATACTAACAGTCCCTTTCCCCGCAAGCATATCACACAAGTATCTGTTTGTATGTGTGTGTGTGCTGGTGAAGCATAGCAGTAGAGAACGAATGATCTAATCAGGAAGTCATTCCGATACAGACAGGGAGAAAAGAATGATCGATCGATCGAAAATCGATTGAATTGCATGGAAGTCTTGAGGGAAATGTTAAATTCCCTCAACGTTCGAGTCGTTACCTATCGCAATCTTTAAATGGTCACATTTTCGGCAGTTAAAATTTCAAGTTTCTCCATGAAAAGCTTGATCACACTACGATAACTCAACCAAACTGGTAGCAAAAGTAGGCTGTCTGGAGCTGGTATGTCCTACTTATTGGCCGTATAGAGAAATAAACGGAGATGTTTTCGCTTTACGACGTATGCGTAACTTGTTGCATCGTTCTTTATCTTATCGCTTCCGTTCCATGCGTGGTATGATTCATGCGTGAACATATGAAACAAATGAAGTAAAAGATAATAGTTGATTTTCTTGGGCTAGGACTTGTCTTATCTCGAGTACGTGTGCATATGTCAGAGATTGATCTATCTATCGGTAAAATATGTTCACACTCTCACGGCAGAAGGGAATTCTTTGTGCATTTTTAAAATGGCCAAGCGATATTTTTCAAACATTTGTACATTCGAAAATTATCCAGAGCAGCGAGCGGTGTGTATGTAAAAATAAAGTTGTGTTGATATCGGATACCGGTTCGTTGATAAGCTCGTGGCGCAGATGTGGTATAGGCAGCTAAGTTAAGATTGTACTCGGTTGAGATTTTTGCTTCGTGGACTGGTTTTTGCTGTAGCAGCATACGAACTCAACAGTTACCAGTTTACTGAGGCAACACAACGTATTGTCCCGACATGAAGATGACTTTGATTAGAATTAGCAAACATTTTCTTATACCGTATAGTGCAATGTTTGTCAGAAATCTATTTCTAATTTAATATTTTTTTTTCTCTCTCCTCGTCTAACACACCACAGCTGTGCGGTATTGCGCTGATCGTGATCGGTGCCGTTTCGTTGGTAAAACTAGAGGAACTGCGCGAGATCAGCGATGAGTACAACATCGTCGCACCGTCCATCCTGCTGATCGTCTTCGGCTCGATCGTGTTTGTGATCTCGTTCTTCGGATGCTGTGGTGCTATCCGCGAATCGTACTGCATGACCTCGACCGTAAGTAATTGTCGATGGTTAAGTGGCCTCAAGTCAACTCAATTCTAATTCCAATTTTATATCCCACTTTCTACTCCCGGGATACAACAGTATAGCTTCTTCCTGATCCTGCTCGTGATCGCCCAGATCGTGATCGCTGTGTTGGTGTTTGTGTTCGTCGGTGATGTGACCACTGCCATCAAGAAGGGCTTCGAGCGTGTATTCCAAAACCGCGACAACCCGGTTAACGCCGATCTGATCAACTCGATCCAGCAGAATGTAAGCTTGGTTATTGGCTCGCACTGCCACGCGCTTGAAAGTTACTGAGCAGCACTAATTTCTTTTTTTTTACCCAATTTTGTAGTTGGAATGTTGCGGCAAGTCAAGCTTCTTGGACTACGGTATTTCGTCGTTCCCGCAGTCGTGTTGCAGCACCGGTGGAACTGCTCCGCTGTGCGTTCCATTTGCCACTGGCTGTTTGAGCCGACTGTCCGAGTTCCTGGACAGTGCCGGTAACATTGTCGCCTGGGTGTCGCTCGGTGTGGCCGCCATCGAGCTGGTCGGTCTCATCTCGGCCTGCTGCCTGGCCAACGCCATCCGCAACCAGCAGAGAAGGTCTGGATATTAGATTGAACCTCCTGATCCTTCCCATCAATCCTGTATTCTGTGTCACACCCATATTCACCCGGCATTTCCTTCTCATCTATCCTTCCTCCAAACACAAACCAAAGCTCCATGGAGAGATGAGTGTGGAGGGAAAGTGTATTATGCGCCTGTTATTCGCGCGTACCCTTTACTCGGTATTAATATGAAACGCGTATAACCTACTACTATTACCACCTACTAACAGTGTGTCCTACATGTAATGAACAATCATTATAATAACGAAACGAAAACTAAAACCTGCTCCTAATATCTCTACTTTGCCATCATGATTCTTTTCTTCCTGTCCCGGAAGTGCAAACCTTTCATCTAATGCATTATTTTGTGTCTTTATTTTTTTTGTCGTGTTCTTCGTCCCGTTTCTCTTACCAATACAGATACAGCTAAAAAGTGTTCGCTACTATAAGCTTTTTAGTAGCTTTTTGGGTGGGGTGGTGTATGTCGTCCGTCTTATTATATGGCAGTGCCGGAAGAAGGAAACGAAACCGCGAAAATATGATGCTTTCAAGTTAGTAACCATAGTAGGGAGATAAGTTTGGGATTTAAGACAAACGGCGGGAACATTATTTGTAGTGTGTGTGTGTGTGTGTGTGTACACCAATGCACACGAGGACGTTTGTGTGTGTACGAGTTTGTGATGTCATTGGGGTTGCGGTTTAATGTTGGGATTATGTCCCTTATGAGAAAGCCTAGACAACGATATAATGCATCCTGCAGGAGAGGAACACATCGAAGGACAACTCTTGAGCACAATTCATTCATGCAATGAAGACAAATCAGCTGCTGTTTGTTCTTATTTGTTGAAAAGAACAACAAACACGCGAATATCATCATAAGGGCCGCGCCTCAAAAGGAAACCTCATCACCACCGACACCATCAGCCATCACCAAAGGGGGCTTCAGAGAGGATCATCGTGGATCGTTCTATCTTCCGGTGTGTATGTGCGTGTGCCACACGTACGCGAAACTACAAACACACACACACACACACAACTAAGCAAATATGTTCACGTGTGTTGGGGTGCGTGTAAATCGTTGATCGTTCTCGAACTTGCTACATGTTGTATTTTTTTCTATGTTTGCACAAGAAAGGGCTTTTTCGCTATTGATGCTACTCATCACATGCAAACCGCATATATTTATCTATTTTTGGCTTTCTGTTTACAAACGAGAGAGAGAGAGAGAGTAACGAGAGAGTGTGTGCTACATTAATTAGGTTGCTGATCAACACCAACTGGTCCATGTTTGCTTTCAATTCTTTCCGAACTTCGAATATTCCCGAGTGTGTACGGTAATGCGCAAAACATATAATGTATGTAACGTTGTGTGGGTCTGTTTGGGCAAGGGAGAAACACACGACCGTTAGCATGTAAGGCAAATCTCCATCCTCATTGAACTATATATATATATCTGTATGGCATAACGAAAAGGAAATTTGAACGAATTCAAATGAAATTTACAAACAATACACGTTAACGGACCTATAGTGTTTGTTGTTGATAGGCAGGGAAATATTTCACACATTTATAATGTTTATTACCAAAAGGAAGGACTCATAATTGGTTTTTGCAACTGAAAAAGGCAAAGTTTATATTATAATTTTTGTATCAAACACATCTTCAGCTCTAGAACAGAACAATTCATGTACTTTCAGTGTAGTATTTCTCACCAGGAGAGAACTGTTGAATTTGACCAACAAAAGGCAGTTAAATATATATATATACAAAAATGAAGAAACTTCTGTCGTTAAAACAGGGTGTGTGTCTGTCTTGTGGAAAACGTGCTGTAGTAGCTTGTTATTCATGTTTTTGGGCGATGTTTCCATTCTCTGCTTTGATTTGTTTTTGGTTCGATTTAAGGCTGTAACTACTGATAAATTTTCCTTTGCTTTTTTATTGAATGTTTTGTGGGCTCATCTCATTAATCAAAGAAAGAAAAAAAGCCCTTCCTCTGTTGATAAATCACACTTACTTATATAGCATTTGATTAAAAACGTCTTCGTTGGTTAAGTATTTCATGAGTCTATTTGCTAAATAAAGTCAAAATGTACACTTCGTATAGGACAATTACTATAACTACAACAGCTGTCTTGGTTTGCTCTCACGAAGCATCCATTTTTGTCGATTGTATGTTTTGTAGTTCCATTTTCAAAAACATTTTCAAGCTTGGATCGGCGATCCTTTGCAGCACAATTTCGCGTGCCTTTTCGCCCCCGTCGTCTAGTATTTTGGTCAGATCTGCAGCATACTGAATCCAAACACAATTCTGGCAACCGGACATGCAGCATGTGGTGGGCTCAGGTGGAAGCTAAAAATGGGAATCGGTTTTAATGAGAACTTTATTCCCCTTATGGCAGTGGCAGAATGCTTCTTGATCATTACCTCCGGAACAATGTTGTCTTTTACCGTTCCATTAGGTCCATTTGTACTAGAGCAAAAGCGGTAAGCAGCATTTCTAGCTTGAACGTTGCGGATTGTATTCAGTATAACGCAATTCATCGTTTGCACCTTGGACCCGGAAAGGCAAGGCGACTCGCACCGCGACTATATGCAACCGATCTGATAAAAAAACACCTTTCACTAAACGATTCTTGCTTCTACTTGGTACTGTACCTATCGCAATACACTTTGAAACTCTCAAACCGTTTAAAGAGACGCATAATTTGGATTAAAAACAAACAATCTTCCTATCAGCTGCTTTCTATTTACTTCGCTAATTTTGCAACTTGACAACTTGACGTAATCAAGAGAGGGCGGGAAATTGCGTACCTAGTGTGCGATGTAATTTATAAAATAAATTATTTAGTTTCTAGCTTATTTTGATTTTAGAAAAGAGATTATTTAAATAAAAGTATCTCTAACATTTAGTTGCGTATAGATTTTTGTCGGTTGAAATAAAATCGAATTATGATTAAAATTGGGCTGCGTACGTTGTCCACCAACTTCCAAGGTAATTTTCTCCAAACATTGTCATTCTCACGAGGCACCCTGTAACCAGTTTGACGTTTCGAACAGCTTTGTGACTTTTGGCGAAACGTCGTTGTTGGATTGAAGTTACGTAAAAATTTGCCTTTTGCTCTAACAAATACGTAAGTTTTTAGCAAAAACTGTGACAAATTTGTAAAATTTCTGTTTCAAATATCTAGTGTCCGATTCTCTCAATAGTATATAACCGAAATACGTTAAACATAAATCGATTTAATCGTGAGAATCGTTGCAGCAAGTTCGCAAAACTTCCCGACCCTGTGTTTTGTTTTGATTTTACATCTCCGGTTATTGAGTTGAAACTCGTCAATAATCAGTTTGAAGCGGTTAAATTGCAGATTTGTCATTGTTACCCCATCTGTACTATCCTTTCTACACCATTTGCTCAATGTGTATTGTTTTCTTTCAGCCAAACATGAGCTTAAAGGCCAATTACTACGACAAGCCGGAGGGCGAAGACCTATTCGGTAAGATGATCGCCACCAACAAGTACGCATTGGCCGGTGGTCTCGGTTGGTCCACGGTCGAAGTGATGATGGTATCGAAACCGAAGGGATATATGCCCACCATCGCCCGGTACATGTATTTCACGGGCCCGTTCGTCGGGATGGCCTCGGCCTTTACCGTCGGTACATACGCTGCCAACAAGCTGCGCGGTCAGGATGATGGCTGGAACTACGTTGCCGGTGCGTTTGCGGCTGGCGGTGTGTACGGCGCGTGGAAGCGAAATGTCATCAGTGGGCTGGTAGCTGGTTTAATTTTCAGCGTCGCGGGCGCACTCAAGAAGCAGTCCGTGGATGAAGGCTGGGAATTTTTCCCCGATGTAAAGAAACACGCCGTCAGCGCGGTCAATCCGAACCGTTACGATTTCACCTTGACTCAGGAACGCGAACGGGGATGGACGACCGGCAAGTGAGTGTTGAAAATGGATAAATTCGGTTCCGGTTCCGTTGTAAAGCATGTTAGGCAATAAATACTGTGGATACTACAGTGCGTGTACGAGGATTGGTGCGAGAATTAAGATACGAGTGAACAATCTCACATTCGAACATAGTTCAAGTACAAGGAATGTAATTCAACAGCTGTGGAATATGCAATTCGCCGTTTTAGAACAGAAAATTAAAGCCAGAAAGGAGTTTAAGCTTATTATACGCAAGAGCAAATACAAAACAAATATACAATGGGCTGCGAAAAGTCATACGATCCAAATGTTACTAACTAAAGATAAGATATCTTTCATATGCCAATTTTGATTACTAGACATTAGAAGACGCGACAGTGATAATGTGGTCTATGTCCTATTCGACAAGCTGAAAGTTGAGAATGAGAGCGGTACCTAGACAGTTTACAGTTTCATTATCCGATCAATTGTATTGTGCGTTGCACCATGGACGACGCACAGTACTTCCGTCTGCAAAAAAAGAGAAACAAACCATTTTAAATAACGGGCAGGGTCACGAAATTTAAATGATGAACATGAAAATTAGCACCCAATTGCAGTAATTCACCTTCTTCGACAATCCACAACCTGACCTTACGTCAACGGTGCTGTGCACGAGGAACGGGAAGTACGTTTCACTTTTCATCCACGGCCAAAGGTGGAAATGGTGATCAGCCGAGTGAACTTTTCATGCCGTAAAACGCAAAACCAGTCATGACTTCCCCTCCGTTTAAATTAATTGAACCCGAACGGTTGAAACTTCGGCACTCACCTTCCACACAGCGTGGGGTGCAGCGATGCAAACGGAAGTGCTACGAAGCAGAACAGCTGGATCCTTCCGCATCCCTAGCAGGGTGTGTTTTATGTAGAATTTCCTGTATTTATTTATTTTTTCGTTAGTTTTACTACCTAATGTTAAAGTATACTCCCCCTACCTGTCAGTTCGAAATCGACGAATCCATCACAGAAAAGGTACACACCGCATATCTCTGGATCGATTAATTAGTTCGGAAAAGTCTGCGCCTTAAAGCGTTTCTAGTTTAGGGTGTAATTGAAGTTAACACCATTAACATTAACCCTAATTGGTGCTTAAATTGTCACCCACGAAATGAATGGTAAGTCAGGACGGAACAGTTCTCACACCCTTCCACGGGCAAGATGGGCCGGTGTCTTCCTTCCGTGGATGGTTCAAAACCAACAGCAGATAAACACCGTTCGCTTACCGTGGTCAATGCACTGTGCAACGCTGTAAGAAATTTGTTCCAACAAAACACTAGCGTGGCGCGTTTATCTTTCCGCGATGATCACAGCTAGTGGTAACGTCAGTCCAACAATCCCCTGCCGTAACCGGAAGTTGTACACATTTTTCCCGTCATTTTTCATGTCTCATTCGCGAAAAAAAAACAACGAATGTAGAAGAACCTAAACCATGGGCCTCCGAAAATGAATTGTTCCAGCGTGAGTCAGAATGAGCACACCTCACCAGTTGTTCGGTGAGGCAATAAATTGCTTCTTTACTACATCTGTATGTAGGGTTTAGCAGGCCAATGTATCTTGTTCGCCAAGATGCAGTTCGACGTGCAAAAGTTACACTCTAACTGTACCATACCTACTTTATCAAACTGCAGTAAGAGTCGTTGAACGGTTGCCGGTTCAATTGATAAAATTGCTGCAATTAATACACCCATGAGTTTGCGTACAGCTCGCAGTTCTGTTGCGTAGCCCTGTAATCGGCCCGATCGGCTAGTTTAATCAAACTTTGAAGCATCGACCGGGGAAGCTCGCAATGTGACCCTTGGGTTAGACACGAGAAAGCGGAAGAACGTGTGCGTATTGTACGTCGCTATTTATTCACCTGGAAGGGAATATTTAACCGCTTGTACGGAATCATGCAGAGAAGTGCTTTCCTGGTATCTGCTGTCCCTCATGTGGTTTCTGTCAATAAAAACGTTTTCACAATGTGGGGTGAGTACACCGAATGCGAAAAAAAGGTCAATGCGCACGGCTATGCAAAGTATTTCAGAGGATGGCTACTACTACTACCTCAGCTCATGAGTACGGTTCATGAGTAACAAAAGAAGATGTATGTGTTCGCCTTATCGATGAACCCCCCTGCCTGATGGGTGATGTATCTGATATCGCTTATCAGGTAGAATATTACCCTCGTAGCATTGGGGTGTATTCTGAGCACTGCATGAAGTTGCGAAGTAGCGTTATCCTCCTATGAAGAAACAGAAAGAGAACATTATTGAGCAACACCGTTTGATTGAAGAGGGTTTAAAAGTATTCGATTACACAACGCAATGAATGCTATCGTCGATCAATAAATTGAGTCTGAAATATCCGAGTTAATACCGAGCAGAAACAAGTATGCATTGAAAACCTCTTTGCACCAAAGCTGCTACGGTGTATAACAGTGTGTTGAGATCTTTGTAGACATTTAGACATTAGCAGTGCGTTCTATACAGGAAAGCAACAGCAAACTGAACGCCATCGTGTGATTGTTTAAAGTTTATCACAAAACAAAAGCTCCAATTCCATAGCACTAGCAGTAGAGTGCATCACATGTCTATGCTACTCATTGGCACTCCTTGGTAGAGCTAGATCGTGCTGTGATCGTGACATGCACCAAACGCACACATGCACCCCCCCCCGTTTGAAGGTTAGTGTCGCTTCCATTGTGTGTACCAAGATGGACAATTTGAATGCCGTACCAAAGAATCTCGCACGATCAAAACAAAGGGAGCTTTCTCTGTTCAACGCAGCTCGCTTCCATTCCACGGGTTTGGGGCAGTCATTGGACCAATCCCATAAATCACCACGCGCAGGCCTACTACCGGTTTGTTTTTTTTTTTCTCTCTCTCTATTTGGCTGTGCTTTTGTGGGTCTGGTTCGGGGACTGGAACTGGATCATGAGCATAGATCACCCCGGAGCGCTTTATTGAATGTCCAGATCGTTTGGAAGAAATGTGATGATTTACCAACGCGCAAACAGCACCCTATGGGCACACAATTTCGGCAGGTAGCGGGACCGAATGTTTTGTTTGGACAGCCACTGTTGACGTAAAAATGGCTCCAATAAGTTAGCCCCACAGCACAGTAGTAGCGCCACCGACGAATCTGTGACAGATTGCTAGCATTTCCGGTAGTCGACCACTCGTCGAAATGGAGGTGTGGCACACTGAAGGGGTTATATGTTTTATGGTGGGGTGGGGAGATGCTTGTTTGTTGTGTGATTAACGGGAAGAAGAGATATGAAGCGGGGGGAAACTATCGTCACCCACACCCGTGAAAGATTTGGTTCGAAATATGCGACATAAAATGGATGACCAATTCCTAAACTCCGAGAGAGAGAGAGAGGGAGGAGTGTACCACATCACGATGGGAACTTTTCCCTTCGTCCAGCACCGGTGGCGTTTGCATTCAAGCGTGATGCAACGGCGTTCGTACACCCGAACGAACGGATCTACGGGCACACACACACACAAACATACGGTCCGATACGTAAATCTATACAATTTTTTTTGGGTGAAACATTACAGAAAAAAAACATGCTTAAAATGCACATCGCGCATACAAACCCGCGCCGGTACCCGTTGCGGATGGTTGCATACCTTGCGAAACCCCCGTGGGCTCTCCAAATTCGGGAGTTTCCGTGCCATGGATGGCTGGGTGGGAAAAAAAATAACGTAACCGGGAAGCTATGGCCCACACATTCGGTTTGCGTACGGAGTCAAATAAATGGATCATTGGAAGATTAAGTTCGCGAAAATGAAATGAGCCAGCGCCAGATACCTGGGCCCTGACTTTATCTCAAATATTCCCGGCCCGGTACTTGCGGTAACGTTAAGAGTCGTGGGAACTTTGTAGCTACGGGGTGGCAGTTGCATATTTCATGATAACGAAAAGGCAATGGTTGCTGTGTAGAGGTGGGATTTAATCTTATTCGTTAGATTTTGTGTGTGGAAAGTGTACTTTCTTCATCTTCATGTACAAATAATCTGGCTGGTACATGTCTCTACCATTCTTGTGGGAAGGGATCTATAGGTTCCCGGAAATAGTTGGTCGGAAGAATGCCCCTGTAGTGACAACCGAGACTTAAATCGAACGACCCAGTAATCACACATGCTTAGATGTCCCTTTAGACATAACCCTGTTGAGGTATTGTTACGTCAGAAGAGTGACACCAAACAATCAAGCTTCCAACTCTATTTGTGACTTTCAGCAAGTGCTACAGATTGATAGTGTACCAATGCCAATGAAGTCATTAAACAATAAATTGTATTAGTTAACCATGTTCGTTCTATACTTCATTAGACAGCGTCCCGATACGATTCACGATTTAATTTATTTAAATTATCGACCAAAAAACTAAAAAACTGGAAAGGAACAAAACACTCGCCGGAAGGAAAATTTCCTTATTAGGGACACCGCTAGAACTGCACCAAATCCGTGCTCATCATCCACTGTTAGGAGGCCCTCATTAAATGTAGCGCTTGATGGACGACACGGACGCCAAGCCGGCGAATGGAGTACGCTCCCTGGAGGTACACACAAACGACCGACTTGGGAACTGGCGTGATTCGGAAACGGTCCGCTTCAACCAGTAGGATGCTTGTACGGTGCAGAAGAAACACCAACATATCCTTCCTTCTCACGTGCCCTAATTGGTCTTTATTGGGTTGCGCGATGGTATGGGAACGGGAAGACCCTAATCCCTGCGCGAAAGAACATCAAAGGGGAAGGAAAACCGGATGCATTTACCGATTAGTCGATAAAGGTTCAACATTGGAAAGATGTTTTTTAAGTTAACGAGTTAACTACTTCATTCTGCCCATGCAATGTTTAGTTTAATACGCGCGTTTCTAAAGATTGTGTATTGGATCGAGACTTTAAGGTAGTTTAAGACAGTGCCACATTGTAGCATGGTGTTCGCCATCACGTTTCCCGCCGGCATTGCAAACCGGAAGTAACGTGTACTCATCGGTTCCGCGCGACACGCTCGCCGAGTGCTGCAAACCAATGCCATTCTGCCGGAAGTGACCGTCTGCGTGGCAGCAGATTGCGAACGGGCGAAAAGCTTGTGGCCAGTGTGGCATTAAACAGAAAACAACCATCACATCGTCACCGGCGTGAGGACGATGGCACGCAGCTGCAACGACGCAACGATCACACCGTGATCATTTTTCTTTCCAACAACCTTCATCAGTATTCGACTGCACGGCCGAACAGAGGGTCCAAACTGTGGGGAATACACACAGAAAAGAAAGGCATGAAATAATACCAAATCTACCTGGAAGCTGAGATGCGATCAAGGTGAGACGATCTTTTGAGAAGAAATTGAAGGAAAAAAAACACACACGTGCACACGGGAGGATTACGTATACGTTTTTTTGTTGTTTGGAAGGTTCAGCTGGTATCTTGCGTCTTTGGACGACTTCGGGCGATCCGCAGCAATACGTGTATGTGCGTGTATAGAAGTTGAGTAACAAATGGCGAAGGTAAAGGACGCTACCACCGGCACGAAGCAGATTAACTGCTGACGCTCTGAGCGATGTAGTGGAAAGAGGAATTCAAACTACAACCTGCTGGCTGCAGTTGGCCGTTGCCTTGCCCCGACCGTGTGTAGGAGGATTCGTTTAAACTCGCCCAAAGCGCCTGCAGGGATAGGCCATGTGTTGGCCGTCAGGAGCTAGCCGGGCACGATTTTGAAGTGTTTTTACTTCCTATTCCTGCCTGTCTTACGGCAAGATATGAAACGCGGCACAGTGCGGCACTCTAGGGTGAGTCTCTCCAGGGACTGAAAAAAAAGTAAGAGAAAAAAAAAATCGTTGTATTCAATTGGCCACGCGAGCACTTGCAAGAAGGATGTTGTTCGCTTTCATGCTTTCTATTACCACCGCGGGTCCAATTTCAAACTTCCCAGCCGAAGCTCATTTCTGGCACTTTTTCTATGCTACACATCGCCTGGGAACCACCCCAGTGGAAATTCGATCACTGGCATGTAAAAATGTAATTCAGCGTGTCCTGCATTTCCTTGTTTCTTTGGAAAAAAGCGGTCGCGGCTGGTACTGGCATATAAAAAAAAATGAGACCTTATTATACAATATGTGCCTCAGATACTTTCGCCCTTATCGATAAGTTATCGTTGAACCGTGCTATCCAACGTGAAGGAGAGCGATTTAGGTTACTTGAAACAATACAACAAAAAAAACCCGCTTCAATATTTGTGCGAACGAAAATTGATACGTTCCCCTTGTTATGCCGCGCAACAGCGCGCACTTACCCGCTCGTACCGTAAAATAACACATAACTACATCGTCCAGATGTTTTAGTGAAGTAAATGCACCATTTTTAGCTGGTAAAACAAAAACGTATACATTCAGGTGTGAAATGTGTGAAAGATTAAATTTTAATCTCAGCTCTATCGAAAGCGATAATTTTTGGGCCGCCGATAATGGTCGGCTCATATGCTTAACATGCGCTTGCCTGATTACGCATAGCTAGTTATTGTGAAACAGAGAACAGTTGAACCGACATGTGGAAAAGACAGGCAGTATTAATTGAATGGTGAATCTACAGAAGAAAAACTTCACTAACAAAGCTCGTTTCATTTTAGGACGTAAACTTTGATGGAAGAAAACGACAGCGAACGGCGATGATGCATGATTCATCTCTATCCCTGCACTAGCTTCAAACAGGTACGATTAACTGATAATTAATTGCGTGCCTTAAGTGTTTAAGATCGTTTCATAAAGCTTCGTGCAACAATCGTGCTAGTTAAAACACTAGTTTATACGCAAGTTATACAAAATCAGTGTGCTGTTATACAAGGCTGTTATACAACGGCAAGAATGGTTCAATGTGGCAGTTACTACGGGCCAAAACACGATACAAAGATGTGATTAGACCGGGTGCAGTAACATAATTCTCACTAATGGGCACACCTTGCACGGCTCCCGATCCGTTGATAAGACATTTGCTTTGAAATGCAGACTGTTGTGTATGTTAGACTTGTTCGTGGAATCGGTTTTATCGATTCGCACGGTTAATGTCAGCAGATCAAACGTTGTACTACCGAAAGCCCTGCTTTCCCTGGTTTTGGGGTGCCGTTATAGAACACGCCCTGATGATAAGAATAAAGAATGATACGACAATGTCCAGGAGGCACTTCGCTTGCGAAAGTAACCTACAAAAGAAGACAAAAAAAAGCATGCCATTTGAAATTGTCAAATTAAATTACTAACGGGGTTCCATCCTTCGCCATTTTGACATCTGTTTCTATTGCAAATCAAGCACGACGCAAACTGATGAGTTATATCCCACGCTGCGTACATATTCCACAACCCTACCCTCAGGATGCCGATCCGCCTGCCGACCTCACCGGCGGCGAAATAGTGTGACAAATTTATTGGACTTTTAATTGCACTTTAATGGGTTTGCAAACATGATGGGCTACGTACCGGCCGGGTTCCTACGGGGTGGAGAGGGTTGTTATTACTTCGCCCTTCCCGTGCGGGCCGGAACAACGGACAAACAGCTGAAATAGCAACGCGTTCGTCTCAAACAGAGTGGTCAAGAGTGGCGATTTTCCCCAGCTTTTCAATGGGCTGTCGAAGCGCACACTCAACGGGCGACCCCAGTTAATGAATGGAAGTGGTAACGAGACGAGCGAGTGTCGGTCCACTGTACAACAAAAGCAACGGGGGCGAAAAGGTTGTTAATCGGTTGATAGGTTTATTGCAGATGGAAGATTTTCACAGACCTCGTCAAATTTATGAACCAAACGCGGTGTGCGTGGCCGACCCTTGCTTCCTGACCCCTCGCTGACGGAAATTCGACACCGTGCATCATCAGCGTCATGTGCGGCATCATGTCTTTGAGATCTCCCGCTTGAATGTTGTTGCCGGCTTTTTGTGTGGTTTATAGTTTTGGAAGTCTTTTCCAATTTCCGCTCGCAATCGGGTGGGTTGATTTATTGCTTCCGATTCTCCCGTCCGGGATCTATTGACATCGGATAATGTACTCTTCTCCGAAAATCCCAAACCGGGCTTAGATAAATATTATTCCTTTCCTCTCATTTGAAGAGGGCTGGCGCAATGAAAATCTTGATTTGTTTGTCCAATGTACTGTGGAGGAAATGAAACGAAGCGCACATCCATCCTTCGGCCTAGCGCCTATTACAAAAGGGGTCCGGAATCAAGAATTTGTATGCAATTTCCATCCTTACTTGCTTGTCCTCCGTCGACCTAAGCGTGATGTTGAGTTCTACAAGGGGTTACCGTATTGTATTACTCGAAAGGAATATGCTGAGCATTAAAGAAAAAAAACCCTCAAAGCAAGAAGAAAAACATTTCTAGTTCTCCGTTTCGGTAAGATTAATGTGCGGCACAGGGATTACCATTGTTCAAACATTGATACACTTGCCAGCCACGCACACACACACTGTCCGGGTTCGTTGGGTTTCGTTTGGTTTGGAAAATTTATCGCTTGCAGCACTGCAACAAGTTATTCGACCCGAGGGCGCCCACCAGCAACCACAAACACACATAAACGCACCAGCTTTAATCTTCCGTTGCAAAGAAGCATTTAAAAAGCAATGATATCTAATGTGTTTCTCATTACTCAGCCCGACCTTATGGGTCTTGACTTGCGATTTGCGAGGGCTAACCTTGCTGCTTAGCTGC
This sequence comes from Anopheles marshallii, assembly GCF_943734725.1. NCBI lineage: Eukaryota > Metazoa > Arthropoda > Insecta > Diptera > Culicidae > Anopheles > Anopheles marshallii. Next base: position 63,765,264 of record NC_071327.1, read on the forward strand.
ATACACTAAGCAAACACCCCTTTTTAGGACTCCGGGAGAAACCATCCACCAATTACCCAAACGGATGGCAATCATTCAAGGAGCGCGAAGGGAACACAAAATTAAATGCACCCGAAAAAAAAGGGGTACCATTGCCTTGGTCCATCCAACGAGAAATTAATTAAATCTTTGAGACGAACACACATCGAGTACCCGCACATACGCATGGGTTTGCAGCATGGGTCTGGTGGTGCGTTCAGGAGCGAGCGTGTGCGCGCCCCCCCCTCTTTTTGAATGGGTTTAATATTTCTTCGTGGTTTGGCAGCTTCGCCAGTGAAGGGTGAGAAGCAACGCATCCGTAAATCAAAGACGCGGCTTGAAGCGAACAACAACCGGCGAAGAACCGGTGAACGGATCGCAGTGCAGTGGTTTTGGGGCGCTGCGGTGGAAAACCCGGCAGTTTCCATCTTGCGGCATACAAATGGGTTGTTTGTGGTGGTTCTCATCAACGGCCCGGGAGTTGCATTCACGTTTCGGGGTTTCCATTTCACTTTCCCGAGCGATCATCCCATGCTCACGATCGCTGAAAGCGATGATCTATCATATCACGGCGTAGGGTGTACAGTATAACAGTAGTTCCACTTGAAACATGTTACACAATGTTAACCGTACTTTTCCCGCATGAAGTAAACTCCCATAAGCGTTTTACGATTTTCGACCATTTAGGGTTCTTTGCGGGAGAATCGAGGCGCGAGTTGCGAAGATCGATTTCGTTCAATAAATTCTAAGACCCAGCCTCATCACTTTCCCGCGCAGCGTCGAGTAATCACCACCAATCAATCTTCCGGCCCTGCTGCTATGGTGATTATAGTGTTTTGTTTGCTCTTCTTAAACGCCTTCCCGCATTAAATCGAAACACCGTCCTGATCAAAACTGTTTGCTGTGATTGCACCAGCAGATTTGGTGATTTTACCAATCAAAGCCTGCTTGTTGTGTTAGCGGGGTGTGTAACGTTAACCCGTCACACCATTCGGGGTTGTCAGTCGGTGCGATCTTCTCCAGTTGCCCTGATTGATGCAGCTGATTAATTAACAATTACCTAATGACGCTTTCTGTTGCCATTTCTGTCTGCCTACTGCCCTGTCCACCACCATGCATTTTAAGGTCGACGAGCAGCAACAGCGTGTAGAATGACACACGGACACAAAGAATCCGTTCCATTCATTCGTCGCACGCAAATCATCGGACTGTTTGGTGGCTCGTACGGTCGCTTGCGTACTAGGCGACCGCATGCGGACGCATGATGGAACGCACCGACGCGTTAATTGCAATTGCATGCAACAACCAAGGGTGGACACTGGTGGTACTGCGCCGGCTGTGGTTCTTCTCGGCAAGTAATCGGTGCCTGCCGTGCTAGATTGGTCCCCACCATGGGTTTGATTTACGTTAACGATCTGTGCGTAAATCAACCGGGCCGGGTGACATCTTGTCGGTCCACCGCAGACGGGATCGAATGGCGTAAAATGAAGGTTTCGATCGAAAGCGATGTAGAATATGAGTGAACTCGTTCACTTACCGAACGCTCCACGTTCGGCACGTATCGCGGTTGGTTGGTGATGTAAAGTACCAAAAATCTTGCCATAAATTAAAATTTACGATCAGCTGCCGCGTTCGCACACAGCAGCATAATGACATCATTGTTTGGGACAGGGCCGTAAGTGCGATCGTTTAAACCATGCTGGATCACTTATTCCTCCGCACGATCCCGTGGTTCGCCAACGGTCTTCAAAAATTTCCTTCCAAAGTCCCTTTTTTGTGTGTGCGATACTCCAGTGTTGCTGCTGTAAAATAGGAAGCAAAGTATGAAATGAGAAATTTCTTACGGATATATTTAAGATTGATTCCGTCTGCTGGCCGAGGCCGTGGATCGCAAGCGATCGCTTTGAGACGTGCCCCGTGGAGCAAGTCTCCAATTCGCTCCGGTGCCATGAACAATTTCTTAATTATTTCTACTCACACCCATTTGCCGCAGCGTTCAGCTCCACATATGCTGAGAAGGAAATAATCCCTTTTTTTTACGTTCGCGTCGCGACATGCTGGTTGCATGTTCTCCAACAGTTGCAATGTGGATCCGGAGCGTGTGTGTTGTTGATCGCGAGATCGCGTTTCCCAGCAACCGGAACTCGTTGACGCCTCGTTATTTTGGATGCATTTTCTGCCACGCAGTTTCCATAACGGTAACATTAGTCGCAGCTGGTGACAGAATCGCAGTTTGCCTTTTCTCTGCTTTTTTTTTTTGTTTGCAGCGCGAACGAAAGTATGTCGGGCCGCAACACAACCAAGATCTTTGCTGCACATACTCCGACGGCCGCTTTCGTTGTTTGCGTTGCAAAAACATGCTTCCATGTACTGCTGCTGCCGTTGGTGCCCGGTGTTGTATGTTTTCTTAGCTCCGTACGGATGCTTATGGCCTTTGCGCCGAGAGGACAAATCTTGGTTATTTTTTCCTCCTTGCTTCTTTTGTTTTGCGGTTCTTTTATAGGTTTCGATTCTGCTGCTAGCATGTGACGCAGCACGATGGGGAGGAAAAGGCAAGGGTATGGCGAACGGTTCGTTAGTTATGAAAATGATGATGCACGCAATTGCAAATCATGCACGGCTTGTTAGCCTTCGCCAAACCATATCCTTGAGCTAATGTAGTAGAAAAGAAAGTGAAGACCCGGGTGCGCGCTTGTGCCGTTACACGGTGACCTCCAGTGACAGTGCAAGCCGGACATCTCATTGATGGGTTCTTTGTGGCGATTCTTCTCAAGCATATAGCCTGTTATGAATGAAATTAATTAGCGCATAAATAAGCTAATAAAGATTTCTTTGCTTCACAAACAAAGCTCACCACTGCAGTGGTGATGAGAATTATGTTCCGAACCTAACAGGTTCGTTCCGTTCCTTCTGTGGAACGATCGAACCAAGGTGCATACAAATTCACTAAGTAGGTTTTTTTTTTGCACCTACATGCTTTGTTCGTCTTGCGAAGGCTATACACGTTAACGTTTTCTTCTGTTACTCTTGCTCAAAGCTTTAGTATGGGCTCAATGATCTTTTGCAAAATTCATACACTTTTTCAAAGAATCTAGGATAATCTTGTATTCTATTCTCAGAGGTAACGGATGTCGGTATGCCGCAATATTGTTGTGTAGAAGTGGTGTTTTCTCTAATACCGGGCAGATATCTACTGATCGACAGAATAATGTATCTCTCACTTACTTACTTACTTATCAAGCGCTATAACCGCTTCGCGGTCTTGGCTTGCTGCAGGAGTCCTCTAAACCGGTCTCGGTCGAGCGCCTTCGTCTGTCAATCCATTATCACGGCCTTTCTGATGAACGCATCAACGTGCTCGCCGGGGCACGACGGTTGCCGGATATCCGGAAAACACGGATAATAGGCACATCTCCTTTTTATGATAAATATCAGTGTATAATCCATCATGCTTAAGACTTTTTTAGTGCACAATTTATTTTTCCTGTGCGTATTTTTGTTGCAAAAAAAAACTCCAACCGGTTTTTTTTATTTGATCAAATTGGGTCTTACAATCTTCTGTCTTCGGTGTTGCCCGGAATATGTCAACTTTTCCCTTGGAACTGTGATTTCCGAGCTGCACGGATAATCAAACACCCGGATAATCGGTGCTCTACTGTCTACTAATATGTTTAATGATGGTAGCCGAATATGTAAAATATGTGTTCCACGTATCTGCTAGGTTCGTTCCGTTCTTTTAAGAAAAGCACCTGGTTTCGTTCCGAATGGAACTTTCCCATCACTACTCTGTAGGTATGAGATTTATGGATATTTGGTGATATTGAGGCATATCTTTTTTCTACCCCTTAAAAAGATCCTCCATGATCACATACGCTTTGTGCTAGGGAAGGTACATCTCGTGATCTCACCAGAGCACACACACACACACAAAACATCATCCATGATGCTACCCTCATAAAACGCAAAACCCTCCTTAGGTACGCGCCAATGGTCTCGGAATGCACCGAAACTGCAACACTCTACAACAAGACAGTGCGTCTTTGTTCTCTTTTCTCACGGGGGGGTTTTTTTTGTCAATCCGACGTAGTTTCGCAACCTTTCGCAACCTCGCTTGCTTGTATGTTTTGCACACTTTCGGGATGAGGAATTTCCCAAAGGTCACCTACCCTTAAACTTTCATCATCTGCCTGCATTTCATTGCTCCGGGAAAGGCGTTTTTTTCAAATTCTATCTCAAGATGCGCTCGTTCTCTAAGTTCGGGACAAATAAATGGGTAGAGAGTTTACGCCAAAAAGCAAAACCACTCGCCCAACATCCTCCACCACGCGGAATAATGTTTGTACATTCGACCGGAGGCCTTCAGTAAACAAACAATATATCTCGTTTGTTTAGCGTGTTTGTTTGCTTTCCCGATTCGGCCACAGTACGGAAAATATACGCGCGGTAATGGCGTACCCCAAAAAAAAAAATGCTATTCTTAATGCTTCCTGGGATGTTTGAAAGCTTGTTGCTAATACGGTTTTGCTGTTTCGGACGATCCAACACACACACACGATCTCAAATCTCAAAACCGTTAACGACGCTTAGCGGTTACGATTTTAAATGGTTCTTCCCCGTGAGAAGCTCTTGCACTTCTTCAGCGTGGACGCCTCTCGAGCTGCAGTTGGCTGTACAGGAAATAGGGAAATGCGATAAACCTACAGACCTGCAAGCAATGTCGGGATAGAGTTTAAATATTTACCATTTCTGCTATCTATCGCAGCCCTATTTGTGCGCTTCAAAGTAGCATTCTTTAGGCATGCATTGAAACACAATCCATCGACCTAGGGTACGCTAGTTTGGACAATTATCCTATCGTACAGTCTGTTCCCTTCCTTTGTAGCATGGATCGGTTTGTCTGCAGTGTGTTTACAAACTGTAGATAAGGTACTGCTGGTGACAGCTGACCGAACGTATCCCGTTCCTTCGATAATATTGAGCTTTTCTTACAGTGTGCTAACCAAACTCCATGCAATAACGCTCGCGTTTATCGTATTCCACAGTTTGTAATGATCAATTTATCACTTTCAAACATCAAAGCAACCATACACTCATGGAGTAACTACCAACCGAAACTACCGAACCAATCCATCAACGTTGAATTGAAATTGAAGATTAACAAAAAAAAAATTCTCACTTTCAGTTTAGGTTCGAGTAGGACACAAGTGAATCTGAGCTCCCCTCTTCAAACAAGTGCTCATCGTGTGTCTCGCACACGTCGCGGTGTTTGTCTATTCGAACCAAATGACCCCAATGGCCCCCTCCAATTACGATTGAATCTCGTGCATTTTTGGAGGCGTACGTACAACACACGGAGAGCACGGAGCTCTTAAACAACAGAGCGAATGTGCGTAAGAAGATCTAACCTTCCTACGAATTGTGCGCTCGTATGGTAGATCACACTTCTAACACACCTTATTCGTAACCTCCTTAAAAAAGGTTTACCTTTATTGGGGTAAATTATACCATAATGGGGTTATTAGACCGGACCGATTCTGCCAAGCGGTTTTGTCATCTATCTGTCAAAACGCGTTTGACAGATAAAACGACAATCTCAAAATCGGAAACGAGCATGCACGATTACGATTTGCTTTGGCCGGTCGTTTATCTGTCACAGATTTATCACACAACGATTTGTTAAAAATAAAACGAAACTTATTGATGATGAGTTCTTTAGTATCCTATTACACTACCGGACGGTATCTATCTGTCGATCGCCCTGCCAGAGTCCAGTTTGACAGATAAACAACAAAATTATTTGGCAGAACCGCCATATATAAATCTGATTATTGAAATAAGCCCTTATTTAGTTGCTTTCGTTAAAAAAATCAATTGTTTGCATTATTAGCATACAGGAAACATGACATAATCTGCTAGCAAAATGGTTTGTTTTGACATTTGTTTAGCAACTTGGTTTACTAAACGTCAAAACACATACAAAAAAAAAAACAGGCTTAGAGTATGATTCCGGCCATTAACCCGAGGGTCTACAGACATTGGACATTGAGCAAGAACTGTCAAATCGTACGGGAAATATGTTCAATGAACAAACACTTTCTATACAATTTGAAAGCTTTTGCTAAATGTTTAATGAGTGCAGACCGCCGGGTAATAAGTTTGATTTATCAGCTTACTGCCGTGGAGCTATCTTTACTCCCAAAGATCACAAATTTCCTTCTGCTAACTGTCAAAAATCGCTTTCCAAGATCGCTAAGTCCCAACACAGGTCGGAAATGCAGCAAACGACAGCAAACTCGTTTCCTATCTGTTGCCCCTCCGGGTGGGGAAGCCAGTCGGCGTCACCATCATCGCTGTGTGCCCTTGAGCATTCAGCTCCATTGCACCGCACGGGGAATGCGCTGTCTCAGTGGAATGCATTGCATTCTTGCCGCCCTGCCTTTGCCCCTTTGCCTCTCACCGTGGTAGCTTTGTCCCCACCATCATCGGGACCGGTAATCTTCCGTGCCCTTACCGTCCGGCGACAAGAAAGATTCATTAAACCCCGGAGGTCGGCTGGGTACGATGAAGTAAGATCCCAAGGGGTAACTTACACAGATACACACGGTCGAATCAATCGCATATTGCCATTTAAATCAGTGACCACCACCACACCAACTGTGATGTGGCAGCACCAACACTATAAATGGGAGATAAGTAAGGTGGAGGGGGAGGGAGAGGGGGGGGGGGGATGGGGGGTAGTAGCAAATAGTAAAATTCAATTGTGCCGTCCATGTTCGTATTGGTGTTGGGCGCATACGATCGCCATTACTCATCCTGCATGGTGCGGAATCTGCTTCCATGCGGTAGGAAAAAGGGTGTTTCCCGCTAAACGGGAGATCTGCCTACGGCGAAACAAACAAAAAAAAAACAAACGCTTCTTAAATCGTTCGTGAATGACGATGACTCATCGTGGCCTGGCAACCTTCGGAACGGCTACCCGTGTAAAAGGAGGTCTCGGAAAACGATGAACTCTTGGCGGTTCTTGGAATTGATCAGCCCAACACTTTGAAGATCATTCGATCGGGTTTCATTGATGAGGCCGAAAAGTCGTACCCGCTACCATTCGTCTCGAAAGGTGCTGGCGGTGTTTCGAGTTAATGAAGATCTCTCTCTAGCGAAGCATCGAACAGAAATGCTACGGGTAAAACAATCCGCCGGCTCCAGAATGCCTCTTTACTTGTCGGTGGTGTTGAAATGTCTAATGGTTTCACTTTTTAAACAAATCGCCAATCAAAGCGATCGAGCAGCTCCGTAAGACCTCCGTGACCACGTTTTTCGGCCCGGTTGTAATAAAAGGAGATAGCAAAAAGGAAGGAGAAAGGTGTGAAAAATTCAAACGAAACGAACCCCAGCGGAAGTGGGTATGCATTGGGAAGGAAAGTAAACAAAAAGTGAGAGATAACGGCAACAACAACGAAGAAAAAAAAAAACAACAACCAACCAATCAATCAAGCAATTCAGAATCAGTTACTGTGGCCGGTTAAGGCGAGTTGTTCGATCAATTTCGAGCCATTTCTCCTTCCTTCATGAGCATACACAATTCAACCCACGAGCTGAACCGCCCCTCTGGGAGGTGCTTTCGTTTGGCAGACAACCGACCGATCGTGGAGCGTCATATCTCGTGAATGCGCGTGCTCCACTTTTACCAACTCCCGGACCACAACAATGGCAACACGCAACACAATTTCAATTACACTACGGGGGCCCAAATGTGCAGCCACAGCCAAACCGTGTCTTACCGTTCTTCCACGATCCGTAGCACAGTGAAACGTTCAACTGGCAAGCGAAAGTGTACTGTGGATTGGGTTGGAAACAGTTGCTGCACACTCAGCCTAAGAGGTCTGATGCATTGAGCTGTTGCGGGGAATATTTCGTGTGTGGAAAGATGTGGTGCCTCCCTTTGGTTTAGAGACAGAAATTCAGATTAGCATTAACACACATCTTATAATTTGTTTATACGTTTCAGTTCCACCGGCTTGTACGAACGCAAGCTGAGCGTAAAATAAACAAGATCCACAGGTCACGAATCGTATGAAATCGATACCGCTGTTTTACACCAACGTCAGGGTGTGCTGCCCCCGACCAGCGAAACGACCAAGACGAAAGCGGGAAGCGGTCTAGGTTTTAATCGGAGTAAAATAAAAAAAAAGAACCAAACACAAAACACAAACAAATAATTACGGACCAATAGTTCCCTTCAGGGTTTGCGGTTTATAATAACAAGCGCGACATCATCGCGACTCGGTTTGGAACAGTAAGCCGATATGCCCGGTATGGCTAGCCAGCGCACACTGTATTATGGTTTTGTTCTTCCCGGTCACGGCACCAGTTATTGATGGAGGGTGATGCTTAGGTTCGCCCATTGCTGTCATAACGATATTTGAGCTTCCAGTGCACAGTTGACATTCGGCATCAGGGCTTCAGGGCGTGGAGCAACTATCCACTACAAGTGGACCGCCCTTTTACCTTCACATTTCCAAATCGTTCCATTTTGCTGGCCGTGTTTGCTGCCAGACGTTCAATGGGCAAGCTCGCGTTTGGCTATATTTCTCCGATTTCTGCTGGTAAAGTTTGATTGAGTGTGAGAAACACTAAAAAAAAAAAAAACAAGAGTACAAAGAGTTCATGTATGATAGTACACTACTGTTGAAAGCAAAATGTTGAAGCATTCTGTAAGTTGGGTCGCCTAAGAACTTAAGCATAGTGAACCAATACCTTGTGTACGTCAATGTTTGGGGTTTGGGACATGGCAGAAAAAAAAACCTAGTGTTGTGCTTAATGAATCTTTTGAGAAGTATCTATCACGTATAAATCTTAAGCATGGAGTCATTCAAATCAAGAATTTGCTCTCACATGAATAATGCATGGATCCTAAGAGCAGTGGCGAATGAAACCTTGAGTTCCCTGAAATACTGATCGACGAGAACAATTCGATTTTTGATAAAAGTCAATAATGACATGTAGAAGTAGGATCTCAGACAATGTACTGTTCCAATATATTGTAACTCATCTGTCTGCAGCTACCATCTTTTGCTAAGGGTTATAATACAAGCCATAAAGAGCCAGCCAAACATCGAGAATCAAATAGGAATAGGAAAGCATGAAATAATATAGCAGATTTCCAGCTTGTATTATCTTTTGTTTAGCAAACAACTTATTTTTGCCTGGTGCGCTGAAGGCCATCCACATCTGGTTAATGTTTTCGTGGGTATGAACAGCTCGAAACCAATATGTGTTTCAATGGCTTACGGACCAATAATGACGCCTCGCTAGATCTAAACAAACGAACGTTCGTTTTAGGCTAACGGTTCGCAGACAACCGTCAAGTACATTTGGTGAGCCGAAACGGTTCTGGAAACCTTCTTGAAGTGCGCGATCTCCAACTCCATGAGTCAAGCGTTTTGCTAAACAAGTCAAAAGAACCACACAAAAAAAATCCCCCCCGGCTCGAGTGGATGGCAGAAGCCGCAACTGGCCAACCAAGAACTTTCGCCGGGATGTTTTGCCTTGCGGTGCCGATGTTGATCTTTCCTTCGTTGCAAGCTTGCTCGTCAGCAGGAAAACTTCGTGTCATACACTTTTTATCATTGTTGACTATTCGCAGCAAAATAGAAACACTTCCCAGTCAACACAGTGTTGGACGTGTTTGCTGGTAAATGTTATAAAATCGTCAAATGACACGTCGTTAGAGAAAACCCCCTTCAGCGGAAGTGCTGCAATGTGGGTGGGAAAACCTTTGCTAAATGTGTTGTGAGACTCTTTTCCCAAGAAGCGACCTGCCGATAAGACGTTTCAAGATTATGTGCATCAAAACGCTATATCTTCCACTTTGTACAATGAGTAATTTTATTTCCTGTGTATTTGCAATGGGGTCATCGTTAAGCAAACCCGAACTTACGGGACTTCCAAATTGATTTCAACCCCTTGAGGGAAATTAAAAGGTAAACGCTTTATTGCTTGTATCAGTTCAATTTGATGATGCACATACTTCATATCCGTCATACGACACTAGCGAAATTTGAATTCGATAATCTGTTGTCATGTATTGCGTGTGGACATCCGATGTTTGATCCAACATTTACCGAACTGCTCGATACTGAACAGATGTTTCTGCCGTCACCGTAGCAACGCAAATCATCACTAGATGATGGTACGTTGTCGTAATGGTGTGATTTTTCTACACTGCAAACAGTAATCTCCGGGTTGCTACTGGCAACTAACGCTTGACGCAGGTGGCTATTAACAGGAGGTGATGTTAGACGATCATACTGCGATGGGTCATCGAGACCATCTTCCTCGTCAATCGTTTCATAAACATGATGGTTACAGTTGCCCTCACTGTCGGAGGCTTGCTCATAATTCTCATTGTAAGTTTCCAATAAGTCTTCATAGATATGAAACTGTTGCAATTCCATTTCTTTGTTTTCATTATCCTTGTTTTGCTTATTATTTGCGCAGATGCGATACAAATTATTTCGATTCTGAGCCTCTTTATACACGATCAACATGATAAACACTAGGAAAAGCACTATCACTATTAGAACTACTGCTATTTTAGTAGTCAAAATAGTATCTTCTTGTAATGGGGTTGACAAGTTACGTTGTGTACACAGCACATACATATTTTTGGACTCATTCGACATACTATGTAGATCGTACGTGCGCTCGTTGATGATGAGCTTTCTCAGACAGCCGCTGAAACCTTTGTCCTGTGGTACGTACGTCCAGTTGAACAATGATCCGAGGTAGTCCAAATTGACGGCTGCTCCTCCTAGCTGAAGAGGAGCGTTTACGTTCAGGAAGCGGTTTGGTCCTCGAGGTGCCTCGAAGTTTAGGCACGTAGACGTATTGCAGTTGTCTACGATCATTTCAATCATCTGCGATTGCAGCATAATCTCTATAGTAGTTGGATTGTTCAGTGGGAGCCGATGGCGATGTTCGATCCGGATGGTACCGCTGCCATAGTCGAGCAGCAATACTGGAAGTCCTTTGACGAGTTCTAACGCCAAGAAATCTTGCACGGGCAACCGAGGATTATAGTTTAGCGGTCCAATGTACATCACCAAGCCATCTTCCAGGTGTGGTGACAGCTCTAGACTGATTCGCGTCATGTTACAGGGACTGATCGGTGGATAAAGAGCATACCCACTACCATAGAATCCGATGCTAAGCATCTCGCAATGAGGACCTTCGAAGCCTTCGAGACAGGAACACCGATCGTTTACCAGGAAGCCTCCATTAAGACATGTAAGCGCAGGGGGAGCCACCTCGCATACGCACTCCGCCTGTACGAAGGCATTCACACCCACGAATGAACTGGTGTTTGTGTAAACTGCGATCGGGACGTTCGATTTGTAGAGTGTGTTCTTGCACGATAGTTCACAGTTGCGACCCTCTTCGATGCACTCGTCGATTCCCACCATTAACACCGACAGCCCCACATCCTCCTCGAGCTGTCGGAGTCGATAGCCGAGCATTCCGTTGAGTCGCTCAGGTGCGTAATAAGGACTACCGTGGGCTGAAAACCGTACATCCAAGAATGTACCGTTGGCATTGTCGCGCTTCAGAACAGTGAACACGTCCACATTCTCGCGACTCACGTTGAGAGTGTTCGCAATGCTCGTTTGCAGTCGATCTTTGGGTGTAGTCAGTTGGCCAGGTGTACGCGACACGAACTCCTCCGCCGTAACGTTATGGAAACGGATCGATCCACTCTTATCCACTGCCTCCTCGGGGATCTCTTTCACTGTTACTATTACTTTAGCCGTGACGTTGTGGCGCGGGAAGTAGCTGGACTGTTCAATCACATGGAAGTTTAGCTCATACTCTCCACCTCGTGTACCTTGTAGCATCGTGATCATGCCTGTGTCCCGATTTAGATCGAAGAAGTCGACCGACTGATGACGAGTAGCATCGTCCCACTGGAACGTCTTGTCCGGTAGATCCCAGTCGTCCGGATCATCCACATATACTCGACCGACTTCCGTATTTGGAGATTCGCCCTTGTAGTTGTAAACGAAGATACGACTTTCGCCTGGCCTCATCTCGTTGTCATTTTCATCGCCAATCACTAACTGCAGTATACTGACGTCGCTCATCGGCTCTTCACCAGAGTCGCTGATTCTGATCGGTACTCGATACTCTTTCTGCTCCTCTCGATCAAATTCCACCAGCGCATATAGTTCGTCTCCTTGCACTTGGAAACGTTCTTTGATTTCGTATGGCGCATTTGGATCAATGCTGTAATGGAACGGTGGACCATTCTGTGCCTCATCGACGTCTTCTGCCGTCAACCTCACTATCAATCCCGGGGAGCGATTCTCTCCCCACACAACAGGCATTGCGTTCGATAGATATGGTGCGTTGTCGTTGATATCTTCCAGAAAAATGTTCACAGTAGCCGGCGTTTTCTTTCCTGCACCATCTTCATCCGTTGCGGTGATAATAAATTGCCAGCTCTTAAATCCTTGTGGAGGATCACGATCAAGCGCCTTTCTTAGCCGCAGACATCCGGTGTCATCGATCTCCAGCAAGTCTTCCTGTTCTTTTACAAACGAGAAACGAATGTGTTGCGGTTCGTCTCGATTCTCGATGTCCGGATCAAACGCCTGGATGGTCATGATGCAGCCAGGAGGAATCGTTTCTTCTTGGATCGTCACATTGCGGAGGTCAATGAAGCGTGGCGGATTATCGTTGACATTTTCGATTTTGATGGAGACAGTTGCGTTGTCCTGGAAGATACCATCGTCCGCTTGCACTATCAGCTGGTAGCTACGGATTGTCTCATAGTCCAGGCGGCTGTTCACTGAGATGCGACCTGTGTTTTCATCTATCTTGAACGCATCACCCACATTACCTTCAATAATGCTGTAGGTAATTATCGAGGCTATGTCCTGATCTATAGCAGTCACTTCGGTCACTACCGTGTTAATGTTCGCATCTTCCGGTACATTTTCTGCCACAAAATATTTTTTTACGAATTCCGGTTGATGATCGTTCTTATCCGAAATCTTAATAATAAATGGCTGTGAGATACTGTTCGGCTTGCCATTTCTGTGTAACGCCGATGGGGAGTTGTCTTCGGCGATGATCTTTAAACGATAAGAATCCGTTGCTTCTCGGTCAAACGACACCAGTGAGGTAATGTTCCCCGTTCGACTATCGATGTGGAACAACTGCTGATTTTCGTCTTCGAACCGGTACGATACGATGTTGTTGGCCGAAGTTCCATCGAGATCGTATGCTCGTACCTGCATCACAGCTGTACCGGGTGGCTCATCTTCTGCAATAAATCCCCATTCGATCTTCGTGAACACCGGGATAATGTCGTTTTCATCCAAAACCATGATCTTGAGTACAAATTCTGCGAATAAACCGTGTATGTTTTTCACGCTCACTGTCAGAGTATACTCCGTCACGGTTTCATAATCCAACGTCCTTCCTAGCTTGATTGAGGCAGTGTTTTTGACCTGTTCCAATACGAATGTGCTTTGCGAATTCGTTTGTTCAGCACGTCCTTTATTCAACATGAAAATAATCAACGGATTTTCCGGGACGTTTGATTCAGCTTCAAATTCTATTTGTGGTATCAAATGGGACTGAAGTGTTTCGTACAGCATGATCGTATCATTGGGAACCTTGGTGAAGTAAGGTGGTAGTTTGTTGGACTCCAAAACACGCACTTCAACGTCCACCTCCGCATCCTGTACAGCCTCCCCCTGAGGATCCACATTATAAGCTCTCACGCGGATCGCATAGTACTGGCCAGGACTGCGATCGACCGATTTTGTTAGAGTGAGCACACCGTTATTCTCGTTTATTTTGAAATAACTGCTGTCTGGGTTCTGCTGCACGATTTCGTACTTGATAATGCTGTTATCTCCGTCATCCATATCCGTCGCCGAAATGGTTGCTACCCGCTGGTTTGCTTTCATGTCTTTCGTCACAGACTCTTCATAGCGCACCTTATCGAATACAGGCGGATTGTCGTTGATGTCAAGGATCGTCACTTTGAAGGTGCACACATCGTCCAGCCGAGGTCGCCCGTTATCGGTCGCACGAACCGTAATGTAGATCTCCTTCTCACGAATAGGCTCATCCCGATCGAAGTTGTGAGCCGTTGTGATCTCACCAGTGCTCTTGTCAATGCGGAAGCGGGCTCGTTCTCCCGGCGTTGTTACGAAGCTGTACTCGATCGTTTGTCGGGGGTCAGGATCAGTGGCGGTTACTCGCAGCACCGGTGTACCCACCGACTGTTCCTCCGTCAACATCGGTTTGTAACTGTCACACGCTTCGAAGCTTGGGTTACAATTGCCACGAAGACGGTGAGGTTCAGTTACCACGCTAGGACAATCTTGAATACTGGTTATTTGACCCATCTCATAGTATAAATTGTAAAGACTTGAAAACATTCGATAGTTACCGAAAACAGAGCTGTAGAATTCTTCTGATGAAGTTCTTCCACCATCGGATACATCAACATCACTTACTGCCTCTGCTGCGTGTACAATGCTGTACCAACATAAAGCCACCCCCCAGATCAATGCAAATTGAGCCAGCAACCGACACATACTTTTCACATATGCGTAGCAATCTTCACAAAAGTTCGCCAACAATAGGAATCTTGCTGAAAGAAGCGTAGAAACCCGATTTCCTTATGATGGTTTCGTTCGTTCCACTTAATACAAACGACATGAACGATCACTTCATCTTACGGATGGTGTAAATTCGGCACGACGCGACTGCTGTTGTTAGATGAGTGGAGATCCACGTTGACTGGATACTACAATGAAACACCACTACAATAATTATGCATCTACAAGAATGACTTCTGAACCTTTTTGATCAAAACCTACATTTTGAACGTACGAAAATGGTAAAAGTGCTGAGCAGACAGGGCAGCTGCTTTGCTGGGTAGTCTTCGACTAACTAATTTCAATCTGAATTGCACATCAAATTGATGACATTTCCATGCCTAGCTGTTGTTATATTTCGATCGTATCTATTTACTTTCCGGCATATCAAACAGAGCTGCGAACTGCGGGTGAAATGACTAATACGCAAACAAATGATTCAAAAACGCTACATTCTTATAATTCACAATCGGAGAGAAAACTCCGTTGCTTTACTAATGCTACCTTTCCAGCCCCGTTTAAACTGCTGTGTGATGTGTTAATAAATTACTTGTGCCATGACGTGGCGGTGGAGGGTTCGAGCAATGGCAAATATTGAATCTAACATTGTCCATGTTTAAACTATGGCACTGCAATGTCTATGTGACCAGTAGTTTGCGCTTCCGTGTCTATATGGAAAAATTTGGGACTCTACCCGCAGAACTTGGAATTCATTGCAAAACAAGGCCAATTTCGGTGTAGGTTTTTGTCTCTAGCCTTCGAAACCTCTGCGGAAATGAGCACTACGTGCTCCAGCAGCACGCTGTACCATAATTAACAGAAATTTGATCCAAACCTGGATTCTGGACCGACTTCTCGGACACAACTCTGCAGACTCCACGCTTCCCGGATTTGTATTCAATTTTTTTGTTTGGTTCTGCATGGATGCCGATTGTCGATGAATAGACATCGGTTTGGACCAGTTCAAGAAGGTAATTCTCAAATCTTGGACAAGATTCCCGGCCAAATCGTGCGTGCTGCTTGCTTCTGGCTCAAGCAACATGTGAAACTCGTGAAGTAATACGAAGTACGTGATTTTGTTCTAAAGATATGTTGTTGAATTGTTAAATTGAATCCATCTTGTGAATTTACTGGCCTGCCTGGTGAACCGCAAGTAAGTGTTCTTAGTCCACCCTTTTATTTGCCTTTATTTGTTTTACCTTGTACTGGACACTTGCTTTATGCACACGATATCAAAATGTTGCTTCCTTGTTTCTTCGTCAAATGATGTATGTTTCTAACGATCTGGAACTTTGCGCGCGAAAAAATGCTACTCCATATATTTTTAGACGTCTCAACTGTACCATACAACGAGTGTCTCTTGTAAAAGGCCTTTTGGTGTATGACTTGATGAATCATTATCCTTTAAGGAGCAAATGAATATGGCAGTTTGCTAAAGCTTGCAAACTTCTGGGACTTAAATGTCGCCTTTCAATGGATGTTCCTGATGACCCTCTTTGTCTAAAGGCGCTGTATTGCTGCTGGGTTAAATTCTTATTTGTATATGCCTGGGCTTCGGCCAGTGGCAACGCACTTCAACGAATTGGATCATTGATTCGCACTTCATCGAATGGGATCATTGATTCGCAATTCGAATATCTCGATGCTTCCCTACTCTTTCCGTTGTAGAATGCTGCGAATTGTAGATGTTAAATCATACCTCTCACATGCGCAAACTACAGTCTCTTTAACTCTCCTACCTTCTCTCTTTAACCTACAACCGCTGTTTTAGAGAGACTTGCAGCTTTGGGAGACAAACACACTTGGTTGGTATACCATTTATGTATGGCAAAAGTCTTCAACCATACTCTGTAAACTCAACCGTCACGAGCTGTCATTGGCGAACCTCAAAACACGACTACTTAGAGAGACATTGGTGTACAAACATCAAGTGCAGCTTAGAGAAACTGATGTTAAGGAGACAATGTATTGAACATGAAGGGACTGTCAAAAATGTTAATCTTAGGGAGACTTGCTATCGTTGAGAAACACTACTTTAGACAGACTTGACTGTATTTTCTTTCCAAAGATTCTCCTCAGCAATATTGACGTCCCATTTTTACTATCCTCATTGATCCGATATGTTCCATGTCGCCGTCTCAGATCGCGTCCGCCTCTGCTCGCTCCAGCCCGCGATACTTCTTACGGCCAAAAAGATCCATTACTGCGAGCGATGAAATCATTCCACAGCTTTGCTCACCTTTTTGACAACAAAATCTCGATATTTGCGTTCCGGGCCCGATTAATCAACGTTTCGTTGTAATCCCCAGTGTTAAGTTTAATTTTTTTCCTTACCTCCTTATTATATTTAGCATTACGCTGTAAGATTACCTTTGCTAAGCCCAATGGGTGGACATATATATTTGAATAAACATAAACATGATTGCAAAGGTATTAGAAAATTACGGACAGATCAACGAACAAACGTTGATCGCACGAAGGTAACGCAAACCGACCAGCAGCTCCACATCGTCGCCGGCGATGTGGCTCCACCTTTTCCAATTCATGGAAGCAACGCGGACGGTACGTGTGACTAGGAGAATGAGGTCATAGACTACAGTAGTTGTGTTGCAGTGACCTGGAAAGCACCGAGCATAATAACCGGACATAGCAAAAGCGGCGAGCCGAAGAATGAAGGCGTAAGAGTGCCGCTCGTATTGTTGGGCGAGCGGCACAAAACGTTCGTCTCAAACACAAGAGGCGAAATGCTTTGTGAACTATGCGCAAATACTCGTCACTCGGCATTGAGCGCTCTAGTGTTGGTGATATCTGACGTGTGGAGGAACATGGGTAAACGTTTCGATTTTACGATCGCCAAAGGGAGAATTGTAGAGCACCGTTGGTAACATGTATTGAGTTGCTAATAACATCAGCAAGAGGCGGAAAAGAAACAATTCATTACCTCTTTCTTCTAGCAACGCTTAACAAGAGGAGCGGATTCTTACAGCCATCGCTCCCACTAAGCTTATCCCAACGTACAGAAACACACTGCATATAGCTTAACCTTTCAGGGTCTCATCCAAACGTTCCCGATATAACATGGAATTGGTCGTTGAAATGCGAACGCGGCGTTGACTTCTTGTTAGTAGATGCAGGGTTTTCCTCTTCCATGGAAACTGTTTCCAAGGTATTGTGTATCTTAAGAGTGCGATTTGGGAAAACTTCTTCCAGGTTACTTCAGTTAACGCTTTGGAAGCTGCAAAGCCCTGTACACGATGTAAGCCGTAGGAACGTACCTTAGGTGCCTGCAGCATCCGGTGAGAATGCTTCTGTAGCCTAACGTGTGAATGCGACGTTGATGACACATTATGATGACACGCGTTGACAAACGATGCACGATCGTAACCGGTCACAGCGGCGCCATCGTAATAACCGTGAGTTTGAAAGATGCAAAAAAAAAAAACACCCAAACACTGTCAAAACATTTAACACGATCTACGCACGATTCTACACCGAACAAATCATCACACATTACGGCAAGAGCTGGAACCTAACTTGCGATGCTTTCATTCTCAACCGTGATCTTCTGCACCCCTCACACACGTACACACGCGCACACAAACACTCGCTTTGCCAGCTTAATAATGTGAGTCATTGTTTTTCGATGCAACCAACATCGGCATCGTCACGAATTAACGGTGTCTTCGCTGCTTGTGTTCTGTTGTAGTCTTTCTACCATCGCAGCACCCGACTCTCTGCGGTAACCTTTATCTTTTACGCTCACCGAGTAAATATCATCCTAAAAAAAAAAAGGTTATTTCTTTTGGGTGCATAAGCAATCCCAGAGATTACACCGAAGCATTCCAGGATGCGAGATGCGGAGGGAGACTTTAACGCCGTTAGATTGATCGCGCTGATCGTGCAGCAGCCCCGGGCCAGAGTAAGGGGGTTGCGGATATCTGGAAAGTGGGAAAATCTTGAAAAGCATTAAAACGATTCGTGTCACCGGGATACCGTTGAGATGCCCGATTTTCTGTACCAGAAATTCTCTTCTTTAAAACCCCATCGCCAGCCGGTCGGCGTTGAAAGACAGGTTCCAACGATTTTTTTTTTGTGGATGATGGTTCTACGTGTCTAGAAGCGGGAACATAACGAGCAGTAACAAAAATCACCCGAAGACTTCATCGATCGTTCGTCCCTTCCCTTGTCGAGTGCACTTGAAAACGTCAACACACAAGCTGCTTCGCGTCTAGTTTCAGTTTCAGCTACGGGAACTTACGGCATCATAACCTTTTGAAGCAGTGGATCAATTTCAGTTTCTTTCATCCTTCCATCATGCGTTCCGTTTGCGTGGTTTTGTTCTGTCTTGCACGATGAAATTGGACCAGTTGCATCGAGAGCAATCGGTGCGGGTATTGTTGTATGATTCCTGTGGATGCCGAAGCAAAAAGAAAGAAAGTTTGCCGGGAAGGTCTACTAGTAAAACAAAACAAAAAAAAGGATCATTAATACTTTGCTCCATAGCCTACTAACTCTACCAATCCAAACATACCCATTTATTTTTTGTTCATTGACATTTGTCCGGCCGTCCTGGCTTAACAAATTTTGCTTATTGCAAACGGCGCCGATCTTCACACGAACGGATCGGTTCAAAATCCCATTCGGACCGAAGGAAGGACTCGAAGGAAATCCCACTAAGGTTGTAATTATGTAATAATTAGGTAACTAGATGCAGGAAAGGAGACCAGAACGACATTATACTACATTTATTGCTACAAAATACAAGATCATTAGACGAACACCATAAAATAAAGTTGTCGGCAAAGAAAGGCAATCGCCGACAATAGATGTAGTCGTAGAAGATCGTCGTTTTAAAGGGATACACAGGGTGTCCCAGGGAGTATAAACACGATAAAAAAGTAAAAAAATATAAAGCTTTTAGCAGAATGCATATGGGTTATGTAATAACCAGTTCTCTATCGTGTTCTTAGTTAATACCATAGAAAAAAAATCAAATTTGTCAATCGTATGCCAAAGATCGTACTTTTGCCCTAACGCTTCTCATCAGTTTCAGCACAGACTTCTTCACAACCGTATTAGACACTTGTTTCCAGTCTTCCGCTAGTTTCTTTTTATTGTGTCCGCTGCTTTGGCTTGTTTTCTTACCCCAAAATGTTGCGATTGATCTGGTTGCAGCGCAGTTCGGTGGATGCATATGTTTCGGCACGTAAGGTACCACATTCGCCATAACATCGCCTTACTACTGATTTATCAGCATCATCGACATCAGGGGTATCACGTACGGTGACTCCGGTGACTATTGACTCTCCGGAAATTTTGATTAAATTTGAATTCTGAATTTGCTGGATTCTTACCATGGCACATTGGACGATGCTCTTTGAAGTACCCCCTCTTTGAAGTTTGAAGAAGTTTTCGCCGATTGACTCAGCGAGATGTTTGGAATAGAGCACCATTTCGACACAATGCTCTTACACTTTTCGGGTGAAATTTCTCGCATTTTGATGGAAGCGGTGAAATAATTTAATTCCGATGCACACACTTACTGTTTCTAGTGTACACATCGTCATCCGTTTTGCATGTAGCCTCGTATAGATATCGTGCTTCTGCTTGCTGAGACACCCTATACCTGTGGAACAGTATGAATTGCTCCTCAATGTTTTACCTCGTACAATCAAATAATTTCTCAACCACAGTAAACAAAACTACAAACTGCAAGCTATTGTTAAAATACAATATTTCACTTTATGCAATATTTCCGTTCCAACATAGTTCAATTTATCGGAGATACATTCGTACACGGTTTCCTAACCTGGTGGAAGCGATACAGTATGACTGCCCGGTGGTTGCATTCCTCACTTGCAAACACTTGCTATTACTTTCATATGCACGTTACATACTACCTAACAACGGGCAAGAAGCAAAGACGCAACATACAACACAACCCCCCGACGACCTCCATCGTTCGATATGATTTAGTGAAATTTATTGCAAAAAAAAACAAAACTAAATTCGTTAACACTATTACTGTAACCCGGCAGCAGAGAAGGTTCGTTCGAACCCAGAAGAGATTCAAAATGTCTGACCTAAAGTTCACTAGGGAGCAGCACACGAAAACGGAGTGCCCGGGTGGGATTTTATATACTGAACGGTAACCGATACTTATGAATGGGAGTGAACAATGCATTGGAATGTTGGGGAGGGCGTTAAAGAATTTTGCGGCAGTCTATACATTGTACGGTCTTGTGATTTAATGATGCTAAACAATCATTTGCGAAATAATGTTAAACGAACTCTTCATTCTGTCCCTTGCTTCCGTGCACGATGTCTTTTCTACGCATTTAAAATCTGTGTGCTGTACATTCGGCCCTAAACCGGCGTGTTGCATATGTTTGTTTTGTTCGTTCGTTCGCTACTATCGAATGCACTCTTAAAATGTAGGGTTTTGTCGCTTTTTGAAATAGTACGATGCTCGTAGATTGGAGATGGGGAAAAGTGATTAAAATCTTCAACTGTACATACACGTAACTAGTGGACAGTGGAACGCGCACACCTATCTCGGAACCTTCCCTTTTTTTTTGTTGGATAACCACCGCCTGTCTTTCATACCTAATTTATACAACCTACGAGTTCCGTTTTGTTCGCACCTCTCAAATATGCTATCACTTCCTTAAGAGCTGCCGCCGTTATACGATTTCATCTAGCTAATAAATACACAAAAAAAAAAATATATACGAATTCGGTCTTTTAGCAGCTGCAACCAACCACCAGCACAGCGGGTGGACATTTTCAAAAGCAAAACGCCACACCGCCTCTGGGGTGGATGAATTTTAAGGCATCGTGTTTTGTTTTTCTTTCTCCTTTTTGCTATTTTACATTTCTAAGGCGCTGCAATCGATCGATCGGTAATGGCGATCGACGGTAAATATGCGTAACAATCATATTTACTACTACTACCAAGTACTCTATAGGACGATCGAGGTGTAAACGGTTTTTCGTTTTCCTCGCGATATTTGTGTGTATTCCGTTGCGTAGTTCGTTCATCTAAAATAACACATTTCGTCTTCGGTTTTTTATCTAATCTTAGCGCGACTATTACACCTTAATGGAACTACATCGGCTTCACCCTAAATGCTGTTGTTGTCTATTGATTATTCCTTATATCTTTCTAGCATACACGTTCGTACAGCGACCACATCATACTTGTGTCTAATCAATTCCATTACGTTACACAGTTCAATAGCACATAGGAAAAATGTTTTGATTTTTCTTCACTATAAAAGTCTTGTTTTGTTTTTGCTGCATTCGACTTTAATCTAAACTTTCATCGCTCCCCATTCCTTGCCTTGGCTTATATGTCCTAAAAATTAATAACGGTATAGCAGTAATCTTAAACAAAAATGATTTGGATAACGAAAACCGAAAATGAACGACAGAAATTTTTCCTTTCCCTATCGTTTCACATTTTCTTTGCTTGTTGGGGTTTTTTGTTTTTTGGAGTCCTGAATTATAATTCTAGCTGTTGAATTTCATTCTACGCGGATAGCTCGGAACCGCCTAGCGCGTCTAATACTAGAAAAATATTATTTTTTGTTTAAACACAATATAAGCACACCTCTTCTTTGTGGACGATGATATCGGGAATACACCTACGAGCCGGTGGTGTGGGGACACATCGCACATGAGTCATCACGAGACCCTAGCTGCTCCCGTTCTAGAAGCGACCGGCAAAAACCGGGCTTGAGGTTAGTGAAGCCTTCCAAAAGGGAAAGAAGGACCACAACCAATAAACCAAGAAAATACTCCGAAGGGAAAGAAAGAGAGAGAGCGTGCGTACTGTATATGCGAGCAACGCCCTTTCGGCAACTACATATCCTGGCACGTAAGCTGGTTTTGTTCGCGCGTTGCTTTGGATGTTCCAGTTGGCGGTTTGCACTATTAATCACCCACGCATAGTTTGGGCGAACCATTGGAAGCCAGCTACATGATACATTCACAGTATTGTAGCTGACTCATGGAGCTTGACATTTGACGCGTCTGGGGCATTAATAAGACCTGTACACTAGAGGGTGAGGAGTACGGCCGAAGGGCGACGTAATAAATGGCAGTAAGATGGAACTGTATACGCATAAATGCAAGTATGAATCAATCGATGGAACAGCTTTAATTCGTTTCAAGCTTAAATAAATATTTTGCCAGTATTTCTATAACATACCAGATTGCAGGGAATGTTGACTCGTGCGATTGCTAACACGTTTGAGACTCGTAGGAACATGTGCGATGTTGTCTGTCTAAAATTGTGCATATATCCTTCTAAAGAAAGAGATGTTTCATTCCTTCAAGAAACAGACCAAGCTACGGTTCCCGGTATGGTGAAGTAGCTGCACTAGCTTCACTTTCGAATACTCATGTTTGTCCTAAGGAAGGTTGTTCTCTTCGATACGCAAGCTATGAGATACGGTGGTTCAGAGCTACTGAACGGAAGATCATCACAAAATAGAGAAAACAGGATCGTCTATCGCCTAGTTTGATTAAGACAAGTACCACAGTACGCTCATGCATACGTTCTTGCATCCCTTTGCTATCGCGTTCACACGATTTCTCACGGCGCGACTTGCCCACCCTTTTCTCTATCACACACGTTCACCCCCGTGCGTTCGTCTCATATCCTCCAGCCTTCGTCGTCATCCACGTTCGAATCGGTGTCGGAAGGCTCTTCGCCGTACATGTCGGCCAGCTTCCGGAACCGCGGTCCAAAGTTAGACAGATAGTTGAACTTCAAGTCACCCTCGTCGGTACAGGAGGCCAGACTCGACAGCGAGCCCGTACTGTTACCATCGCCCTCGTAAGCATAATGTCGCACGTCGTCGATCGGGTACGCGTCCGCATCTTTGTCGCATGCGTCCTTCTTGTCGGTGAGGAAAGCGCCAATGTCGGGCACCTCCGTAGTTGCCTCCTTCTGTCGCAACTCACTGCCGTACGGCTTGTCGAGATAAATCGGCGGTGCCTGCAGCACGGTGAGATCATATTCAGCGTCTCGTTCACCACCACCCTCCTCCTCGTAGTTGATTATCGTTTCCCGTATGTCGTCCATGTCTTTCTCGTGCCAACCGTCCTGGTGTTTCTTGTGGACGACCACCGCAAGCAGCAATACCAGCAGCAACACGATGCAGGCAATGATCGCGATCAGGAAGTAAGAATCGATGCCAAACGATACGGCCACTGCCACGGAACGTTGACAACCGGGATCGGCATTTTTCGACAGGCTCGGCAGTCCAAGATCATACGTGCGCTCGTTGATGGTGAGGTTTCTCAGGCAGCCGCTGAAACCTTTGTCCTGTGGTACGTACGTCCAGTTGAACAATGATCCGAGATAGTCTAAATTGACGGCTGCACCACCAAGCTGAAGAGGAGCGTTTACGTTCAAGAAACGGTTTGGTCCTTTCGGTGCATCCAGACTCATGCACGTGGAAAGCTTGCAGTTGTCTACGATCATCTCGATCGTTTGTGGTTGCAGTACGATTTCTACGGTAAATGGTTTGCCCTGGGGGAACCGATGGCGATGTTCGATCCGGATAGTGCCGCTGCCATAGTCGAGCAGCAATACTGGAAGCCCTTTGACGAGTTCTAGCGCCAAGAAATCTTGCACGGGCAACCGAGGATTATAGTTAAGCGGTCCAATGTACATCACCAAGCCATCTTCCAGGTGTGGTGACAGCTCTAGACTGATTCGCGTCATGTTACAGGGACTGATCGGTGGGTAAAGAGCATACCCACTACCATAGAATCCGATGCTAAGCATCTCGCAATGAGGACCTTCGAAGCCTTCTAGACAGGAACACCGATCGTTTATCAGGAAGCCTCCATTTAGACATGTAAGCGCAGGGGGAGCCACCTCGCATACGCACTCCGCCTGTACGAAGGCATTCACACCCACGAATGAACTGGTGTTTGTGTAAACTGCGATCGGGACGTTCGATTTGTAGAGTGTGTTCTTGCACGATAGTTCACAGTTGCGACCCTCTTCGATGCACTCGTCGATTCCCACCATTAACACCGACAGCCCCACATCCTCCTCGAGCTGTCGGAGTCGATAGCCGAGCATTCCGTTGAGTCGCTCAGGTGCGTAATAAGGACTACCGTGGGCTGAAAACCGTACATCCAAGAATGTACCGTTGGCATTGTCGCGCTTCAGAACAGTGAACACGTCCACATTCTCGCGACTCACGTTGAGAGTGTTCGCAATGCTCGTTTGCAGTCGATCTTTGGGTGTAGTCAGTTGGCCAGGTGTACGCGACACGAACTCCTCCGCCGTTACGTTATGGAAACGGATCGATCCACTCTTATCCACTGCCTCCTCGGGGATCTCTTTCACTGTTACTATTACTTTAGCCGTGACGTTGTGGCGCGGGAAGTAGTTCGACTGTTCAATCACATGGAAGTTTAGCTCATACTCTCCACCTCGTGTACCTTGTAGCATCGTGATCATGCCTGTGTCCCGATTTAGATCGAAGTAGTCGACCGACTGATGACGAGTAGCATCGTCCCACTGGAACGTCTTGTCCGGTAGATCCCAGTCGTCCGGATCATCCACATATACTCGACCGACTTCCGTATTTGGAGATTCGCCCTTGTAGTTGTAAACGAAGATACGACTTTCGCCTGGCCTCATCTCGTTGTCATTTTCATCGCCAATCACTAACTGCAGTATACTGACGTCGCTCATCGGCTCTTCACCAGAGTCGCTGATTCTGATCGGTACTCGATACTCTTTCTGCTCCTCTCGATCAAATTCCACCAGCGCATATAGTTCGTCTCCTTGCACTTGGAAACGTTCTTTGATTTCGTATGGCGCGTTAGGATCAATGCTGTAATGGAACGGTGGACCATTCTGTGCCTCATCGACGTCTTCTGCCGTCAACCTCACTATCAATCCCGGAGAGCGATTCTCTCCCCACACAACAGGCATTGCGTTCGATAGATATGGTGCGTTGTCGTTGATATCTTCCAGAAAAATGTTCACAGTAGCCGGCGTTTTCTTTCCTGCACCATCTTCATCCGTTGCGGTGATAATAAATTGCCAGCTCTTAAAGCCTTGTGGAGGATCACGATCAAGCGCCTTTCTTAGCCGCAGACATCCGGTGTCATCGATCTCCAGCAAGTCCTCCTGTTCTTTTACAAACGAGAAACGAATGTGTTGCGGTTCGTCTCGATTCTCGATGTCCGGATCAAACGCCTGGATGGTCATGATGCAGCCAGGAGGAATCGTTTCTTCTTGAATCGTCACATTGCGGAGGTCAATGAAGCGTGGCGGATTATCGTTGACATTTTCGATTTTGATAGAGACAGTTGCGTTGTCCTGGAAGATACCATCGTCCGCTTGCACTATCAACTGGTAGCTACGGATTGTCTCATAGTCCAGGCGGCTGTTCACTGAGATGCGACCTGTGTTTTCATCTATCTTGAACGCATCACCCACATTACCTTCAATAATGCTGTAGGTAATTAGCGAGGCTGTGTCCTGATCTATAGCAGTCACTTCGATCACTACCGTGTTAATGTTCGCATCTTCCGGTACATTTTCTGCCACAAAATGATCTTTTACGAATTTCGGTTGATGATCGTTCTTGTCCGAAATCTTAATAATAAATAGCTGTGAGATACTGTTCGGCTTGCCGTTTCTGTATAAAGCCGATGGGGAGTTGTCTTCGGCGATGATCTTTAAATGATAAGAATCCGTTGCTTCTCGGTCAAACTCCACCAGTGAGGTAATGTTCCCCGTTCGACTATCGATGTGGAACAACTGCTGATTTTCGTCGTCGAACCGGTACGATACGATGTTGTTGGCCGAAGTTCCATCGAGATCGTATGCTCGTACCTGCATCACAGCAGTACCGGGTGGCTCGTCTTCGGGGATCGTTCCCGACGTCACCTCCGTGAACACCGGAATAATGTCGTTTTCATCCAACACCTTGATCTTAAGCACAGCTTCTGCGACCAGATCATGTGAATTTTTTACACTCACTGTCAGAGTATACTCCGTCACGGTTTCATAATCCAACGTCTTCCCTAGCTTGATTGAGGCAGTGTTATTGACCTGTTCCAGTAGGAAGGTATTTTTAGAATTCGTTTGTTCAGCACGACCTTGAATCAGTTCGAAGATGACTTCCGGTTTCTCAGGAATGTTTGATTCTGCATCGAATTCTGCTAATGATTCGGTGTAATTCTTAAACGTTTCATTTAACACGATCGGCGTAGCTTGTACCTTGGTGAAGTAAGGTGGAAGT
This sequence comes from Anopheles marshallii, assembly GCF_943734725.1. Lineage (NCBI taxonomy): Eukaryota > Metazoa > Arthropoda > Insecta > Diptera > Culicidae > Anopheles > Anopheles marshallii. The sequence continues at coordinate 63,792,238 of NC_071327.1, forward strand.
TTATTGGACTCCACAACACGCACTTTAACGTCCACCTCCGCATCCTGTACAGCCTCCCCCTGAGGATCCACATTATAAGCTCTCACGCGGATCGCATAGTACTGGCCAGGACTGCGATCGACCGATTTTGTTAGAGTGAGCACACCGTTATTCTCGTTTATTTTGAAATAACTGCTGTCTGGGTTCTGCTGCACGATTTCGTACTTGATAATGCTGTTATCTCCGTCATCCATATCTGTCGCCGAAATGGTTGCTACCCGCTGGTTTGCTTTCATGTCTTTCGTCACAGACTCTTCATAGCGCACCTTATCGAATACAGGCGGATTGTCGTTGATGTCAAGGATCGTCACTTTGAAGGTGCACACATCGTCCAGCCGAGGTCGCCCGTTATCGGTCGCACGAACCGTAATGTAGATCTCCTTCTCACGAATAGGCTCATCCCGATCGAAGATGTGAGCCGTTGTGATCTCACCAGTGCTCTTGTCAATGCGGAAGCGGGCTCGTTCTCCCGGCGTTGTTACGAAGCTGTACTCGATCGTTTGTCGGGGGTCAGGATCAGTGGCGGTTACTCGCAGCACCGGTGTACCCACCGACTGTTCCTCCTTCAACATCGGTTTGTAACTGTCACACTCTACGAAGCTCGGTTTCCGATTGTCACGCAAGTGTTCTGGCCCAACATACGACTCTCTAGATGAGCCACTATTGCCAATGCCAATATTGCTGTTAACGGTCCCGCTTACGCCGCCAGCATAATCATTCGCGCTGAGGGTATTGCCAGTATCGTACAGTGTGCTGAACGCATTCCGTTTTCGTCGCTGTCCTCCGGTAAACAGCTCACGATGGTAGTCGTACAGTTTACTCACGCCACCTGATAATCGATCATCTTGAACGAGATTGTTGCTTTGCTTTTGTGATGCTCTGTCACTTCTATGACTACTTTCATTTGCTGTTACTAGCGCGGGTATATAACTGTACCAGCATAAAGCTAATACGAATAGAGTGAATAGCGCCATTGGTTGGCGCATTTTTCTACCTCTTCTTAACATGGCATGTGCCTTTACAATATGTGTTCGCGAACGGCTCCTTCGGTGGAGCACGTCCAACAATCGCTCGTACTTCGTTTACGCAGTAGCTGTATTGTTCCCAGGCTGGTTGGCGATAGGAAGCGTACGTTAAAAATAGCCGCAACTATAAACCGTTCGCCGACGTGCGACAAACCGATGGGTGATTATTTAAAGTTGTGAGCAATACTGCAGCTTTCATTTGAGATTCGCTTCTTGGTTCCTCTATTAAGGCTTGTTACATACGTACGCCTGATCAGATACTACAGCTGTGGATCGTATGTTCTAAGGTTGGCAAGACATCATTTCCTGATATTCCGATCATCAGACGACCAGAGTAGACGACAATCTGCGAACGTGCATCTGCAAATGGACAAAAGGAACGGTGATAAGTTCAATGGAAAATAAATAAGACACGCAACGACTGATCTGCGTTAAAATCTTAACTGGATCGTGCCCCCTACACAAGACTATTAACAAAGGGCATTTCAAGTGACAGATAACCAACCATTAGATGCGGCAGGCCGAAGCATGAAATAAAAAGTAGAAGAACGTAAGAATACGTGTATTGATAACAGCGTGCGATCACGCCTCATCAGTGTATTATGAAATTGTTTTAATGAGATTTATGAGGGATGGTTGAGAGGGTATGCACAATCACACTAAAGCTACGGTTTAATGACCATCTTATCGGTCACGGAACATCATTTTATTCAACGTTTTGTATTATTACGGAACGGCTGCATTCTAAGATTAATCGAAGATCAATGTTTTTCTTCCTTGTGCTACACACACGCACGCACACACAAACAAATACATATATTAAATTTTGCTTGTGCTTAGAAATCATTTACATAAGAACTGAACAAAATGATAATAATAAATGGTTGAAAATAATGGCAGTAGCTTTGTGAAAAATCCTATCTCTTGCCTTGCCTTTTACACTGTGCGTTAATAACATTCGTATATTAACGTCACATGCCTGAGGGCAATGTAACTATAACTATAAGAAGTCATATATTGGCATAAATTTATGAGGCTCATTATTCCTCCAATTATTTTCATGCAATAAAATACACCGCAGGAATGTAAAAAATCCCGCAACGCTAAGTCTAATAAAAAAAAACAATTTTACGATCAGTTCAATAATAAGCAGCGCTTGCCATTTCGAACGCTGCACAGTTAATGAACAGTACCAGGTGCATACCTTTCTCAACATGTTCTTCGATTGGCTTTATCTTCTAAGAAACCGAAGCAACAAACAACAAACAAGACCGCCACACATCACACGATCGCCTGGTGCAACATCGTTAAATCGATTTAACAGCCTGTTGGCTGTAAACATCCTGCAGCTTCATACCAATTTCGGTACTTTTCATCTGTGAGGGAAGCGTTGAACCTGTATATATATAATAGCTATTTCGCTATGCCACATTTTTGCTTACTAACGCTAGGCTTAATGTTGGAACAACAAAATGACAATCACTACAACTTATTGCTTGATATAATGAGCAACACTTGTCGTCTTAAGCTAAATTACAAGTTTTTAACAACTCAATATAGCTATCGCTATTTTAATGTAAATCAAAGCTGAGCTAGGATTAAATCTGAAAATTGTATTAGATTTGTCCTAATTCTTAATGCAGGATTGCAGCACCTTTTTATTGTTTTATGCAAACATTCATCTTACCTTAACATTATGAAATGGAAATTTGTTATTTTCTATCGTTTCAATACAATGTTTTCTATTTTCAGATGCAGCACACATTCATGGACTATAATCAAACAAAGTCTGCAACAAATCTGGAGACTTCAACAGCAAAAAGCAACGAACGTCCCATTACAGTTCGAAAAGATATTTTGGAATACGTGGCCAACGCGTCTTTTTTATGATTCAAAATGAATAATTATACAATTCAATTAAGTTGCGACTGCTTGTATAGAAGTATCCCAAATTCCCGTAATAGAAATTTCGCGATTACGGTGATATAGCTAAATTGGATCGTGAATGATCTTCGTAGATCCTCGCAAAGGCGCTTAGGCGCAGTACAAACTCAACGAGAGCACACTAAGAATATTCGAATCGGAACTACTGGATACGACAAGTGGTGTGCTTAATGAATCTTTTGCGCAAAAGACTCATTCATATTAATAATCATCAGCGAGCAGTCATTCATATCAGAAGTCGACTCTTTAAAGATTAACGCATACTCAGAGATTCATGAATCCTCCATCCTCGTAGACGAAATACGATTAACCATTTTATATTCGGGACGTGAAACTGCAGAATTGAAGGCTTCTCCAGGGATCACAAGGAAGTATCTAAATTCTTATAATTTGCACTTCAAACGTTGGAAAGTAGGTTTAACCGAACCAGCAGCAAAAATAAAAAAAAAAACAGCCGAGAGCCTATTGCCACAGCTAACATGATAATGACGAGGTGCCCTCCTCATCCTTGGACAAAGTCTTCGGTACCATCAAACACGTCAGCTGGATGGAGCGATGGACTTGGGACAGAACGCTTCAAGAACGCTATTATATTTGGTATTGAATTTGACTTGCCTCTAAGACATCGAAAGACTCCAGATATGGCCTCAAGCAATCTCGCGGGAAATTAAAGGCCATTGCAGTCAAATGCCAGTCGAACAAGCATCCAAAAACCTCGGAATAATGCCACAAGCTGAGTTAAACCTCTAGATTATTAACGAGTATTTTGAAACAAAATTAGTGTAATCTCTTATATGTTAACAACTTGCAGCAACACATGATCTCAAAATTATGATCCAAATCAGCAGCAATGTTATGCTTGGATGGTACTTGATAAAATTTGGAAACAGTGCTTGACATATAAACCTACTCATGCCACACGCACCGAACTCTGTTCGAAACCTTCGTAAGTGCTGTTGAAATCTAGCGTTTAGCCGTGCTTCCGGCCTAAACAACAACGCAGAAGAGACACAAAACGTGCCCACCATGGAAATTGGAGCACTAGCGTACGATCGTACGGGGAGAAAGCATACTTCGCTTCTTCCGGTGTGTGACGATCACCCGAAAAACGCACGGGAGAAAAGGTTGGTTGATTTGTGAGGTGTTTCGGGGTGCTGTGTAGGGAAGAGCATAAAGTTCTCCAAGTTAGAAGCAGTAAAGAACACACGGGGTAGTGTGCCGTGCAGTGAAGGAAGTTCGTGCCGTTGTTGTTTGCCTTACCTTTGCACCTTAGTACACGGTGACAATCTCGTTCAGCTCATCTGTCTGCTTGCCGGATGTTTTAACAGCGTCCGTTTGGCGTTTCTCTTTCGGATCTGTCTTGTCAGTCGGATTTGTCTTCGAGAATGGAGATGATTATTCGATCTCGACACTGAACACACACACACACGTGCATGCGTTATCCGATAAGGGGAAGACACACTTGATCGTGCAGTTTCTCACTTCCGATTCCCTGCCACCTTATTTCACTGTGAACGAATCGTGATCTTGGGTCGGGTAAACGTGGCTAATCCACTTGGCGCCTGCCGATGATGTGTTTCAAATTCCATGCATGCGCACGTCACGTACGCGACAGGAAGGGGCGACAACCGTACATGCCCGGGTGTTTCGCACTGAAACGGGTCACATAAATAGCCACCATACCGGAAACTAACCTTACGAGCGGTTGATATGTGTGCAAATATTCGTTTCAAACACAATGCGATCACTTTCTTATGTGTATAAGATTTCGTTATAGAGGCACTTTGATGAATCACCACGCTACTGATTGGATGATGAATCTGGGTTTCCCTAGAACCCCTCAAACTGAACTACTTTTCGATCGTCGACCACTTCACTTAAGCTGCAGCCTGTAAATTGAAGGAAGAGGAAAACAATACATAACTTTTTGTTTGTTGTTACCAGGAGAAAAAAAATATGCACGCATGAATCATGCCGATTGTTGGAACCACAAGCATAAACAAAACACTACTAAACACTACCCCGCACACACCACACTGAAGCTGACGCATTGAAACACGACATCGTGTCGATTAATTCGAGGGAATTGACCTCCAATTTAACTTTTTTTTTCTCTCCGTCCCGTACGTGCGTGGAAGATTGAATTTAATCTTTACGGGCAAACCAGCGTTACTTCTTGATGGTTTCTTTTTACATAAGCTCCCCATCGGCATGCTGCGATTGGGAGATTAGACGAACGCACAGAACCATCGAAACGAGATGATTTATTCACTGTCTCGGCACTCGGCGGAGATGATCACTCGTTTCAGGAATACGGAATGAGAACACTTCTTTCCGGGGGATGAAGGTGAGTCATCGGGTGCTGTTGGAACAATATGTTTTTTTTGCCACTAATTATTCGACACGCCAACTACTCTCGAAGCATCGAACAAACGACTCACTGACGCTATTGAAGCTTTCGAAGCAATTCGAAGCATAAAGGTATGTTGTATGTTGTGTTATGTACACATGCAAAAATGCATAATTGATTCTATTGCGAGTAAGATCACGAACTTTATGCTGATAGCGAAACACTTCGTACAGGCACTAAACAACACCAACACCACATGGAGCTTATCTTCTGGGCAAATAGTGCTCTTGGCTATTGCACGTATGCATCACGAGCAGCACCTTTTTGCTCAGGTATATGGGACTGGATTTTTCTGTTGGCATGTTGATGGCACACAGCACACACACACACACACACACGAGCACTCGCACACAAACGTGAATAACGTTCTTTCTTTAGCAACACAACACAAAGAAAGCTATGCACAGGCCGTGTTTTTTTCCTCTCAAAATACCGGTTTCGCGTCGCTTTTGCCCCGCACCTTTCCTTTCCTTACATCGCACAAACACCAGCGCACACCTCTACCGCAGTGTTGTCAGCATGAATGCGGTGGAATGGAGGAACGACGAAAAAGCTTTAAACACGAGCACAAGCGCACCTTCGTCGCCCATTTTCCCCCATTTTGCTCGACAACCGCCACAACACAACGCTTTTACGTTTAGAATATGCTGCAGCAGCGTATACGCGCGCTCACACACACACACTCACACCAACGCACCACCGGTTGCTCTTTGTATGCCTTCCTCGTTGCTTCCTTTCGCAATCATCTTTTCACCTGCCCGCTGCAGACACCCACCCTGTGCGCACCTAGATTTTGCTGGGATCGATGATCAAACACGCAGGCCACGCAGTTCACATGAAGGGCTTTTACTTGCCACTGAAAAACACTGAATATCGTTTCGTGTCAACGTCTCGCACCAACAATAGATCGTTGTGATCTGATTATAGTGGAGAAAAATCGACACTTCACACTACCTGGCGATCGTAAATTGAAATCACGGTCAAGTAAAACTGGAACCACGCATACAAGCTTCGGGCTGCAGCGCTGTGTGCTTTGGACCTCTGCAGGACATTTCACTGTATCCAATATCTTCTGGACCGTTGGTCCCACAACAAACGAGTAAAATTCCAATTATCAGCTAATCAACAAATAAGAATCTACCTCACGATTCAAAACTGGCGCAGCGCAGCGTGGACACGTCTTGGCACCACAATTCTCGAGAAACAAATGGCCACCGTCCCATTTGACGTTGAGCATTGGAAGGAACGTTTTTTGACCGAAATATATGTTTTTCTTGACAGATGTGCAAAACTATCAACGACTTTCGAACTTGTTTTAAATATGTTCGAAACCTTTCCAACCGTCAATTCCAACTTCTTGATTATTCCAGTTTGATTCCAGTTTGATTAAATCTAAATTAGTTCACTTGATAGGTGTTAATAACAAAACATAAAAAATAAATAACAGACCCTCTCACAGAGTTATTCGTCTGGTACAATGGAGGCCGTTGACGATAAATATAAAGCTCGTCATGTCCAGTGACTAACCAGTGTGCGATCACAACGATCAAATCCGCCAGCTCGGAAAGAGAGAAAATGAAAAACTTATGATAATAGCATATTGCCCAAAGGACCGAAACGTCAGTTTCTCGGTAGAGTTTTCGACCTCCCAAAAAGGACCATTAAAAAAATAAGCTTGACCTCTCACAACTAACGTTTCGTTCCCTTGGGAAAGATTTGTAGGGTTCTGGTCGAAATGTTCTGTTGCGGATTGCTGTTAAAAAATGCTGGAAAATTGCAAAAAACTCCTATGAAAAGTGATGGATACATGGAACAGTGAGAACACACCTGATAGAAACTGTGAAAAACCTTGAAAATGAGGCGAAATAGAGAGAAAAAAGAGACAGAGAAAGATAGAAAGAGAGAAACAGAGAGAGAATGGATAGAGGAGCTAACGATCCTAACATCGGAGGAGAAATGGCTGTTTTATGGTCAGATTATATAAGAAAAGGAGCTTACCGTGCAACTACACCTGCGGACATCCCAGGTACAATTGCCAACGTACCTCGTATTTACCATGCGACTAGGTACGTTGGGAGTTTCCCATAATTTGTGGGAGACTAAAATGAAGGGTTCTCTTGCTAACGTATCTGGGAAGACCGCTAGGTGTAGATGCACGGTTAGAAGAAAAACGGCAAAAATAAATACATAATGAAAATAAAAACATATGAATATCAATTACGACATATTTGATTACTATGGTAATATCACGACCAGGAGGCACCACCAGCGGCGCTGCTAACACATTTTAACTTACGCAGGGGTTAGGTACAAATAGATGAGCGCTCTTTCGAAGTCGTCCAAATTTTACCTATCTTGGGTCAAAAGTCAACACCGACAGCAACATTGATGTTGAAATACGCGGCCGGGTGCTGGCTGCCAACTGGTCTTCCTGCAGTCTGTGGAAAGTTCTTCACCCAAAACACCTGTCGCGACGAACGAAGTCTGGGACTACATAGAACTTTCATAGTTCCAACACTCACATACGCCTCTGAGAAACGGACTTTTGTCCAAAGCTGACGAAACCCTCTTAGCTGCGTTCCAGAGGAAGATTATCAGAAGTATTTTTGACCCCGTATGTGTGGAAGGACATTGGTGGAGCCGATACAATGACGAGCTCTATGCAACGAGCTAGACTCGGCAGGCTCCGGTCACAGCATGAGAATGACACCAGACAACCCAGCCCGCGAAGTCCTTCTAGGTCGTCCACATGGAAACAGAGGAGGTGTGGTAGGCCCAAATTGAGATGGAGAGATGGCGTTGTTGCGTCTATCAGAAAGGCCGTGATAATGGGTTGGAAGACGAAGGCGTTCGATCGTGAGCGGTTTAGTGGACTCCTGCAGCAGGCCAAGAGCGCGATTGCGGTTGTAGCGCCGGATAAGTAAATATAAATGCGTAATCGAGCGCGGCTGCGTACGAAAAAAGGACTAGTACAGCTTAGGACTCTGGGGCCTTCTTTATTTTATTGTTTCCTTTTTACGGAATCGAGTACGGGAATAAAGTTGAAGGTCCGGTGGCGTGATGGTTACGGCACCGGTCTTCACACGTACGGACCGGACAAAAACCCCTTCCGGACTAATGCCGGATATTACTAAAATGCTCAGCTCCCTCGCAAGTACTGAAGTAAATTTCAAGTGGCTGACTTAGTTTAGAAGGTTCTGCCGAAATTCGTCATATCTAGAAAATTGTCAACAGGGAGCTAAAATGTAGCTCAATAAAAGTGTAGACGGCACACTTCATTATCATAAACGTGTAATTACTGCTTTAGGAGCAAGTTGACGTTTTAAAACGTTCTCCGTGCGTGATTTTTTGTTGTTGGTGCTGTCATGTTTGTTTTGTCGATGGGGGGTATTTTTTGTAAGGTTATGTGCTCGAAGGTGGTTATGTGATTTCATGCCAATAGGAAAGAATCATATTTGCTTGTTATTACATCGTTTAGTCGTTAGCTGAATCGAAAGATGTTTCGCAAAAGTCTAGTCGCTTTCAGTGCATTCACCAAAGCATGTAAGTTGAAGGTGCCGGTTTGGAACTGTCTCTTAATATTACAGTAATCATTTTAATGCATTGGTTTGGTGCTAGGCGGTTCGGCGCATTACAGAAGTTTGTATTCCGCATCGGCCCTTGGCATTGAAGGGTATGAGGCATACCGGGAGAAAACCCGCACCCAGCATCTGCACAATGTCGACAACTTCAAACGCAAAATGCGTGACTTTGTGTCCGGCTCGTCCACGAATATGATCTTTACGGAGGATTTGAAAAACATTATCCATTTGATTGACAACACGCCGGAAGATAAGCAGCTGCTGAAGGACACGGTCCTGCGGTACAACCAGCAGGGCAAAGAGCTACGGTTCGGTAACTATGTGTTCGGTCCGGTCATTATGCGCGCCTGCCACCATCTGGGCGATGCGGATTTGGCGCTGGATCTGTTCAAAAGTGCCGGTGCGGATGGATTTTTCGAACAGCTTACCAGTTATCAAATATTGGGCGATATGCTGTACGAGAAGGGGCGCTACCAGGACGTACGGGAACTGTTCGATTCGATCAAAAGCCAACAGATACAGGGAGGGCGTTTTCCAAAGCACTGCATCACGCTTACGTTTGCCGCCTGTTACAAGGAAAACACGGCCGACTCGTTTAAGTATGCCATGGATCTGTGGAAGGAGCTGAATTCTGTTGGTCATGTGCCGATGCGAAAGGCGGCTGCGTTTGCCGCGGCACTTGCACTAAACAACGGTCGACCAGAGATCGCCATCGAGATTCTGGGCACTATTGCGAAGGGTAACTATGTGACCGTGCGACAGTTGAAAACGTTGTCCCTGTGCGCACTGAACCGGCTGGAAGATGTGGTACAGATCTTCCGCTCGGTGTTGGAAGTGAAGGGACCTTTCGATAAGCAGCAGACCTTCTGCCGGGAGGTTATCCTGAAGGTACAGGAAACGGTTAAAGAGGCAAAAGCGACAAACTCTTCCAGCACGACGTTGCAAGACCTGGAACGGATGCTGGAATATCTTGAAACGAATGGACAAATCGTGAACGAAAAGCTAGACAGCATACTTTGCTCGGAGATTGTATCGACGGCACAGCGTAATGACAATAAGAGCAACCTTGCCTACAGTTACACCACACGGGGTGGTCGAATGCAGGAACAGCGAAACTTTCGACCGACCAAAAAGTATCAACAAACGAGACCGGGTCTGTCGGATATGAACTAGTTAGCGTGGGAACGAGGAAAGACAGAGTAATAAAACTTCCTCTCTAGTGATGAAATTATACGTTGTATTCATGTGATACATGCGAATAGATTTTTAATTACGGAACTGATTGTAGAAGATTTAAAATATTTTATTAGATGTTCATGCGTTTTTGGAGTCACAGCCGGTGTTACCGTTTCGGTTGCATATCTTCAACGTAGCGCGTGTACCAGCCTGGAAGGAAAGCATCCCGGTGGCATCCTTCCTCCAGTATCCGATATCGCACCCGTTTACTTTCTCCAGAATCGTACTCAAACTGATAAACCTTGCGACAGTTATCAGTCTCGCCAATCGCCCGTGCCACTTCCGACAGAAACTCGGCACAAAAGTTTGTACAGATTGCCGGCGACCAGAATGGGCGAGAGTCGCGTTGAATGTCGTTCAGCTTCATGTCGACTATTTCCCGTACAATTCCTGCATCGTCCCGCAAACCCACCACAAGCCGTTGCACGTTCACCAGAAAACTTTGACACCACCAATTCTTCGTCTTGAATCGGTAGAAATTATCCACCTGGCGTTGAGTCGTTTCCTTGCGCTTTACTTTCACCTCCACAAACTCACATCGGCGCAATTCCTCCAACCGAAGCCGTTCGCGATCGAGCGGCTGGTTCGTCGTAACGATACCATCCATTTCCGCACCGTAAAGCACCCGATGACCGGCTAGAGTCGTATCGAACATGGAGCAAAACTCCTCGCCCAACATTACCGGTGTCGATGTGTCCGGTTTGCCGTTGGGTTGTTCCGTAAGTATGTGCTGCTCGAACTTAAAACCATAGTAACAGAAACGCTTCTGCTGTTCCGTTTCGTTTTGTTCCGATGCAAGCTTTTCCGGGGTGGCCTTTTCGCACAGGTAAATGGTGCCCCGATAGCGTATGGCTTGCACGATCCACGGTGTTTTCCAGTCGTATGGTGTGCAGCAAATCATCCGCAGCAGTCCTCGGAAACACACAAAATCATGCTTCAGCTTTAAAGTGCCCTTCTCGGTAGTGGCCCACAGTTCGCGAGGGTGTTCTGCCTGGCGTATGAAGTTTAACAGCATGTCGATCTTTTCCTCTTTCGCACTGGCCGGTTTCGGGTGATGTATTTCGAACCCTTCGTTAAGATCGAGCCGCAGATCGTTCCTTGGTTCGGGTGGCAGTGTAAGATACTTAAGCTGCACAGCCGAGGGGTCATATTTCCGATCGTGGTTAAGGCTAAAAAATCCAACCAAATTTGGTTTCGTTATTGTGGGGAATGGTTTCGAACGTCGGCTCGGATGTTTGGGAGCGGGATCGATGCCTGTTACGACGAACATATTGGATTATCGGAACTATATTATAAGAAACACAGTCTGTACGAACTCATGCCCGCTAGGTAATTGTTTGTGAAGAATGCTTTTGCTTTTGTTTACAAGCTGTTGTGATGCGATTCGTTTCTGCTGACATTTCATACTTTACGTCAGTAGAATGTTTTGTTTGAAATATTATTTTTATTAAAATTCCGTTTACCATTGCTACAGGGAGAACAGTCGTCCGTACAAATAATTTAGAAGGAATTACGTTCTACGATCTTCCCGGTTAGCAGACCGAATCAATACAAAAGCGGCACTGGATATTCTTTATTCCACTTTCTTTTTATTTCATGAAGATATATTACAGATTTTAGCTAAATTCTTAACTGGCTTCCATTCCGCAAGCCTATTCCAGGTTTCCCTTAATTCCCACAACAGCATCGTTTCATTATCGTTCAGTCCACGGCACGGCATTTCGATCCATTTTGCGGGTCCGTCCATGCAGCAGTTTCATTTGCCGGCTCGGATTCCTACCAACGACAAAAGCGAATCTACGGACCATTGGTGGTGTACAAGGGAAAGAAATAAGAAATCATCCCTCCCCACGGCGCGACACGCGAAAATAGGTGAACGGATAGTAAAACAAAACTATAACTGCCATAAAAAAAATAACTCAATTAAAATAGAGAAACAACTAATGTTCGCTAGCACATTCATGGTAGATATCATCGGGAGCCGGCGCGGTTACGGAGTTACTATCACAAATCGGATAAATAAGGAAAAAGCTATTTCTATTAACAACTTGACTCCCGCAAGCAGCACCGATTTGGCTGCGCATTGGAAATTTATCTTTGCGTAATGATGTGGTTTCTGTTGTTGTTTCTGGTTTGTACGTGCGCCACAACTTGGTCGGGAAATTTGAAAATTTAAACACGAATGCGGGTGCCCCCGGATGGTAAAGTGTTACGGCTAGACCGGCGATATTCGAATAATTCCTTCCCCAGGGGATGATTAAACCTCAACTAATACATTGCTAATGATGCGCGCGAGCGCCAAGGATCCGAGGGAGGAGGATGTTGGTTGGTTGGACTAATATAGTTTAAAAATATCATAACACGTCCACACACACGCGACGATTGATTGTTCGTCTTTTGCCTCTACTGCAACGCATCCATGGCTACGCGAATTCTTTCGCTGTTGCTACTGCCTGGATCATCGTTTACGGTCGCCGTTGCCACCGCTGGTCCATCGTTGTTCGTTTCCGTCGATGTGGACGAAGTTGCCGTGCCATTATCATCGGTTGCATTAGCACCATCGCCAACTGTTGTCGTCGTCGTCGATCCCGTGGGGTCTTCCTCACCAGCGACCACCGATGGACGGCGCTTTTTGCGCTGATGGTCGTAGTTCACTAACCGCTGCCCAACGAGATACTTGTCGTTCTTGATCGCCACATACAGCTTCTTGAATTGGCGCACCTGCAGCACTAGGATACCGATCACGAACGCGATCAGCAGGAAGAAGGGATAGATCTGGCGCGCGAAGAACGTTCGCGTGAGCGGATTCGTGAAGAACAGCGGAAGGATCGAGTGAGCGATCACGTACGGGATGGCCAGCGCCAACCCGAAGCACGTGATGACCGGAATGCTCAGTTCGCGCACGATAAAGTTCAGGTTCATGTCGCGCAACCCGTCCCGGTATGCTTGTTCGATCGCACGTTTCAGGGCCCAGTCCGGACCCATCAGTGTGAGCGCACAGGCAATCTTTGTGTACAGTACGCCGAGTGCCCAGTCCTGCCACAGGAACAGGACCGGCGTTTGATCCGGTGGTACACGCAACGGTATCACCACGACAAGCTCCAGTAGCAACCCAAACATCAGCGGAATAACACCGAGCATGTGCACGAACACGATCATGGCCATCGCGTACGACGTTGCAATCGACATCCAATGTTTGACGCGCGCAATCACGGCGGCCCGTCCCTGTGGTAACAGATTCACTGCCAGCGCGATGCCACGCGATATCAACCAGCAGAGATACATCCCGATGGCGGCGGTGTACAGTTCGTGTGGCCGGGCCGGTGTTTCCGTACCCGTGCTGCTCACCGCACTCGGTGGCGGTGCAATGTTGGACGAACCGATTGAACCGAGCGCCATGCCATAGCGTCCGATCCACACCGGAATCGTCAGTACGGCTAGCGACCCGATCGCTAAGCTAATGCACATCAGCACCAGCAGACCAATCAACCGCACGCCGAAGAACTGTGGCCGTTCGTATGGCTGAAATCCGACCGGTACATCCCGCTGCATGATGGCCTGATGGGCAGCGGCCAATCCGGCCCCTGCGTCCGGTTGCTGTCTTGGCGGTGCCGCATCATCCTCGTTCGGTCGGGGATCCGCACCAAGCAGATAGCTTTTGATGCCAAGCATACGGGCCACCACGTTGCACCAGATGCGCACCAAACCTTTCAACCAGATTCGGGTGTGCGACTGTTCGAAGAAGCTGGGCAGAACAAACTGTTGCGAAAGAACAATGCGATCGTTAGGGGCAATGATGTCGAAAAATGATACGGTCGACCTACCTGAAGCAGCAGCAACTGCAGACTAAGCTCGTTCACCTCCGAATCACCTGATAGTGTGTAGGGCAGGAATGTGGGCCAGAAGGTTTTTAGGATTTGTATGGGTGCCCACAGCATTAGCAGTACGGCTGAGCCGAAAATCGTGGCCGACGATATCAAACGGCGCGTGTGACGCAAAATCGAAAGATGAATCATTTCCTACGAAAGAGAGACAAAGAAAAAAATGGCAAGACACGGCAGTTAGGCTATCTCTACTTTGAAACAATCCGGACAACTACCAACCTGAATGGGGCTAAAATCGGGATCGTTTAGATTGCGCAAAAACCAAAGCACACCCGGCCGGAGCACTTCGCGCAGCAGCACAATGAACGAGGCAAAGTAGTACACGTACACCATGCCAAACATCCAGTGGATGAACAGTGACGTCCCGGGGGCAACCTTAAAGCTCGCCTTACGATCCTTCAGCGTGGCATCAAACATCGGCAGTGAGCAGATGTCTAACCACCAGCCGCAAACGAGCGGCAGCACACCAATTTCCACCACGGACAGTAGCGATACCTTCACCACGATGTAGCACAGGCCCAGAATGCGCCGTTGACGTCTCCAGCGCAGAAACCGTGCGATCGCATGTAGCTTCACCAGCGTAATACCAATCACACAGTAGCCCAGCATGGTGGTAAGCAGCCCGTGAAAGTACGTCAGCTGTTTGCCGGGTGCATTGATGCCAAGGAACGATATCAGAAAGTTTCCGATCGAGTAGGGACAGAAGGCAAACAACACTATGAAAGCGGTGTTTAGGGAAACGACCCAGAATACGTGCTCGAGAAACACCATCGAACCGTCGAGACCGAGCAACCGTTCCCAGGTTAGCTCTTCCGCTGCCCGTTCCCATTCCATCGGGTTCCAGTTCGCTTCATCGGCAGCTGCTTCCGCTTCGGGTTCGTTTATGACTGCTTCCGGTGGTTCATCGGCTGCTGGTGCAGGTGGTGGTGGTTCCGCCGGATCTATTGGCACATTGTCGGCAGGTGGTTCGCCAAAGTTTGCCCGATGCACTGGGCGGCGTATCGCTTCCACATCCGGTGGTAGGACGTTTGGTGCGACGGGATCTTGTTGTTGCTGCCCATGCAGCAAAGGCTCGTCGGCTGCATTCCGGTTGTTGAGCAGATTGTTGTCGAGAAAATTATTATTATTGTTGTTGTTGTGCTCTTCCTCGTTGTTGTTATCATCATTGTTGTTGTTGTTATTATTATTGGCCGCATCATCGTCGGGTACTTCAGCTTCCGGCTGACGCACATTGGCTGGCCCATTTCCATTAGCGGCCGCTTCTGGTACCTGCGGATCGTCCCGCTCGAGCCAATCCGGACCACCGCCATGAATGATCTGCTCCCGCAACCATACGAGACCGATAAACGTGAACAGCGTGCAGGTGACCACGAAGCATCCCCTAAACACGTCGATCGTAATGTTCTCCGTCGAGAACATATCAATCGGTAGCGTGAGGACCATTTCGATCGAGCCGGAAAACAGGAATCGATACGTTCGGTACGCCGTCAGTGGCACAATTCCCAACCACGCGAGTGCGACGAGCGTATAGTGTATCCAGTACTTGACGGCCGTACCAACCGAACTGAGCAACCCTTTGGCGACGTATTTCAGCGGTAGCACTCGTGGCATGTCGGGCGAGTAGATCGGCGTGAAGGAAAATCGGTGCCCGCACAGCTCGCAGTACTCTTTGCGTGAGTAGCGCATCCACTGCATCAGACAGTCCTGATGTATCCACTTGATGCTGCCGGTGCAGATGCATGGATGGAACAGGGGCCGATCGGATTGGGCCTCACAGCGGCACACCCTACAAATGTCACCCTCCATGGTGATGTTTTTTTTGTGTCCCGAGGGCGGGAAGCTGGCTTCGGTCCAGATTCCAACCTCCGGACCTGGCGAAACTGCCTTCGGGATGTGGGGTGGTGGATAAAAACACTTACACCTTAAAACGCCACGGGAAGGCGTTGTTCGGTTGATGCTCGGTTGCTAAAGCACAAACCTACAACTACTCGCAGCGGTGCCAGCATCGTTCTGACACGGAATGCAAAGCCTGCCCCCGCGGCGACCCGATTTGTGCGGTGCTTCTGCAGGTAGTTCACAGCAATGCGATACCGAAAACGTGTACACCTCCGCGTTGATGCAATCGAGTGGCTTTTCACGACCACCGAACGTTTCTTCACAATACTCGTTCGCTGCAATGTGGGTAAGTTGTTCAGTAATCTCGACGAAGAAGCACCATTCTTTTGTCTACGCAGTTTTTTTTTCTTAGCCTGCTGAGGCACAAAAACACGTCCAGCACGACCTTGTACAATCGCAATCGGTAGAAAGCTACACCAGTGTATGCTTCGTTCGGATTTGCAAACCAAAGCGTTGTGCTGATGGTGCAAAACACACAGGGAAATTGTAGAATTGGCAGCCGAAGGACAAACACGAAAAATGTTTCGAAATTTTATGCTGCAAAAGTTACGTTCTCCGTGCTGTCACCTGGGTGCAAAATGGTGCTTGACGCACGGGCAATGACGTATTGCTGCTGGGAACTGTCAAATTGCTGCGCCTGTCAACATTCACAACAATCCGTGCGGCGTGTTTTTCCGAACTGCATGTGCTCTCGCTCCAAAATGGGTAAAAAGAATAAAATAAAGGATGCCGTAGATGTAACGGAAAATGTGGCCAACGCTGAGCAATTGGGTAGTGTGCAATGACTAACAGGAGTATTTAAAATGCTGAATAAACTAATTTTCGTTTATTGTCCAGACTCTGCAAATGCACCACCGGTCAAGAGGAAGGGTAAAAAGCAATCGTCTGCCGACACCGATAGTGCGGCAACAACGAACGGCAGTGTGATTAACGCAATTAAAAAGGATAAGAAAAAGAAAAGCAAAGAATTAAAAGCGGTCAACAGTGACGAGGGAGAAAAAGAGACAAAAATTAAAAAGAAAAAGCAGCTTAAGAATGCCACCGCCGAAGAGGACGAGCAACTAATTTCGTTTAAAAAATCTAACAAAAAACGTCCTGTCGAGCCGGAAACCCCGGACGAAGAGATACCGGCGAAGGTTTCCAAAGCCGACGGTAACCTTATAACGGCGGGAACGACAATCGATCAAGTCGTCGGTATAAAGTTGAAGAACAAAAAGGGTAAACGGGAAAAAGGACGTGACAAACACGCCGTACAGGTTGAAGAACAGAAGAAAAAGGCTAAAGAGAAGGAACGGGAAGAGATCCATCAGTATCTGGACTGTTGGCGTGCCAACCGCGAGAAGTGGAAGTTTCTCAAACTGCGACAGATCTACATTCAGGATCACGTGTTTGATGAGGATGAAATTAATGCTGACCTGTGGCCCACCGCGCTGGATTATTTGAGTGGAACGAAGGGCGCGAGTAAGGATATCTTGGTGAAAAAGGCCGAAAGCATTATTCGGGATGGTGATGCTGCCGCTGCAGGAGAAGGCGATGAAACATTGCAGGCTAGTTGCAAGTACGAACGTGCCCGAGAGCTGTTACAATGTTTGGGATAAACAGCTAGGACGAAATATACAATGCATGATGCGCAAGTCTACGAGTGTACCTTGTGATCGCTTTATTCCAGGCTATGGAAAGATAAGGATTCTAACTAACGCGCTTTACACACTTTCTCGTAACCAAAAACATCAATGAAAAGTCATTTCCTTGTCGGGAAAATGGAACACACTTGATCCATCTAATGGATGATGAAAATGAGCACAAATTATAACCAGCCTCCTTTCAGGGGACCCTAGATAAACACCGGATCATCATTTCGTTTTTCCCACCACGTTCTGCACCCACGTTCGTAATTTATCCGTATCCTGTAAACCGACCAGCCGCTGCTCAACCTTTCCGTTGCGAATCGCTAGTAGTACTGGGACGGACGCAACCTCATAATCCAACGCAAGATCCGTGTGCTCGTCAATATCAACCTGCCAGGATGTACATGTAAATGAGACAGAGAGATAGAGAGAGAGAGTAAGGGATGTCACATCATAAACTATCACCTATTACATAATAGCAACAAGCATGCAACGATGCTGAGGGCTTACCTTTGCCAGCTTTACTTTGCCCTCATTTTCACCAATTACTGTTTCGATGCGCGGAGTAAGCATGCGACACGGTGCACACCACCTGCGGGACAAACGTATAAAGGGCGGCATTAGTGGAAGTGAGTGGACAAAACAAGGTGCACTTTCACGTCGATATTACGTTGCAAAGAAGTCCACGATCACCGGGTCCTTGCTGTTGCGAACTTTTTCGTTAAACTCTTCCGGAGTTTGTACTTTAAAGATTTCGAACCGTGGTACGCTGGTGCTGATACCGCGCACGAAGGTACCGACAGGCGCACGCAAGTTGAACAATTTCTGTAGGGCTGCCATGATTCGGGCGATGGTGAAAATAAAGAAATTGCAATATAAACACGACCTGATGTTTGTCGGAGAACGGCCAGCAGCAAGCAGACGTTTGACAGTCGATGTAAACACAACCGTTGACAGCAGACGTTTGGTTAAGACGATTGCTTGGTCCGAAGACCATGAGGCAGTGCTCTAGCGAATAGAAAATGTGATACAGTGATATGATAACACGAGCGAAATGAAAAATATTTAATATTTATTATTCTAACAATTTTCCAATTCATTACACGATGTATACCGATTTATTATATCGAAATAGGTGTTTTACTAACAAACGTTCAATAATGGTAGCATCAAATTAACGAACGAAACGGTGTCATTCCGAGTCAACAGATGCAGCTGATCCCGAAATGGATCAGTATCCGAATGGACACATTTAATGGTCACGCGTTGGCGTAGTTAAATTCGTGTGGTCGTTTGTTTTGTTTACCACCATACCACCGATCAGACACCGGCATAATTCGCGTATGTTTTGCGTCATTAGTGGCCGGATTCTGCGCACCCAGATGCACTTTTTGTATGGTAGCTCCGATGATCCGGTCGTTGAAATGTGGAACAATTGTGAGATCGGCGAATTGATCGTCCCGCTGACCATCGGGATAACACGATGATGGGGATGCATTTTATGGTGAGTCCATTAGAAACGGAGAAACGAATGGTCGATTTCTTCCCCGTAGCAGGTTCTTCATGTCAAGAGGCTGACCTCGCGTGCCGATATTCTCGGTGAAGATGCCGGCCTAGGATGGTTGTCGGTGGATTTTAAAAATATATCTTTCGACATCGATGATGTTTCTATTGGACCGCTTGCCGCCATTCCCTTCGCCGTTGCCGGTACAGCAAAAGGTTTCAAGTGGTACTGCATCCGAGTTTTCTCAAGTTAAAGCGAACCGTTAGAAGGGATTTGTTTGGGAGATCTTTATTTGTGTATTAACCTTGCCAGTGTAAATAATCGCTTCCATACGGAATGGGGGAACTAGCAAAAGGGCAATCAATTCTTATTTTGGATGGAAAACAACGCTTATTCTTACTAATGGCTAGTCGCCCTCTCTCTATATTGAAGTTCTCCGAACTCTCCGATATCTGAAATTTCCTTCTGCGTAAACTTTTCCTTCCCTTTGCGAGCGAACGCATAGAGAGGAAACGATCTTTTGAGCAGAAGGAAAACCCAGATCCCCGTCCGAAAACCGGGTGCCGAAACGGAGAGATACGGGTGGTGAAAATTACCAACACCAACGGGATGGCACTGCACACGATCGTGAGTTTTTCACTCCCGCCGACAACGGTCCGCGTCGGGATGTACGGGCGGGTAGGAGAGCTGACGGGTAAAAATGTGCCGGGTTTGTTCTAGTTTTCCCGAAAGTAAAATTTCATTTCGGTATCTACGCGGCTGGTGGCGCATCGTGCCGCGAGTTTGTCGCGCGTTTTTGCTGTGTTGCACAGACGAAATCGACGAACATTTCGAATCCCGCGGTCCGGGAACGGGTTTTTTTATCGAAGCGTGCGAAACGTGAGTGCGTGTGTGGAAGTGGAAATTTTGTAAAAAAAAGGGGTTTTCCCCGCATAATTTTGCACGGTCGTATTTTGTTCGGCGTTTGGAGCGGCAACACTGCACGGGAAGTGATCGAGTGATAGTGTGAACCAACGTGTGTCAAATGCGAATTATCGCTGCCATATATCTGTAGAAAGTGGAGGGTCTAGCATATACGATAGGTGTAGGTTATCCGTCCCCATGTAGTGCACAGTCTCCCAGTGGATGTCCCAAGTTTATAACCTCCGTGGAATACCAACCATTGTACACTTCGCTCGTGTCCTTTTGAAAATGTTACATGTCAAACATCCAGCCGAGATAAAATTCGGTTGCTTGTTCTTCGTGTTGCTTCTTTGCCTTCTACAAATCTGCCCCCACCGTTTGGTAGTCAATGTACTGTACGCAATTTTCAACATCATGGCGTCAACACATTTCCCACTCCCAATGTTCCCCACCCGCACGGTTCCATGCGTTACCGCATACATATTGTTCGCCGCCACCTTGTGGTTAATTCTAAATTTAAACCGCACAATCTCTTTACCGCTCAGAATGCGAGTCTGCGTGTGTGTGTGTGTGTGTGTTGTTGCTTTGTTGTTATGAGGTACGTTCGTTCTGCCGATGCCTCGAAAAGATGCGATAATTTTACGCATTTAAAGAGATTGTTACATCTCCGAATAAAAAAAAATTGCATTTCTACCCGAGCTCGCCCTGCTGTTGAGTTTGCCACCATTTTCCTTTGCGTTTCCGTTGTGTAGGTCGAGGACAGTTACCCATATACTGGGTTGCACATTGTCTGTCATAACGAGATGATCGAGCAAAGCCCGTTATCAGTGGCGCGTCTCCTATAGTGATAGTATTAGTAGGCCATGCGCTCCTCGTTGAGAGTTAGTAAACGTCACGTCTCGTGCACTTAGTTCTAGTTTCGGATCTGTTTCATTCGCTTCGCAGGAAAAAAAAGTTACTTGGAATGCACTTTAGTGCACCCGTCTGCAGTGTTACACTAGGAAGTGATGATAAAAAAGGGGCCCCGGTATACGGTGGAAGCATCCTCGTAAAGTGCATGAAAGTGTCGGCCTTGTGTGCCTTTCTCCCCGAAATGGAAAAATAGTGCAGTGCCGTTTCGAGTGTCTGGAATGTTTCATTGAAACGAGCGTGAAGAAATCACTCACGGGAGCGAAATTTGTGTGAAGTGGTGATCCAGTGATGCGTAGTGCGTGCGTCCGTATTTGCAGGTTGCAGTGAGAATGTCCCAAACGTGTGTGTGTGCGTGTGAGTGATCGGTGAGTTTTGGGGGTTCGGTTGAAAATGGTTTTGTTTGATCTTCGCGTGTTTCGTTGTGCGTTTGTGTTTTCTAGTGAGATGAATCGTGCGTGTGAGTGTGTGTGAGTGTGTGTGCACCGTGTGTCACCGTGCACTTTGTGCCCTCTCGTGAGCTCGAGAAGTATTAACCTGACATGTGAGTAGTACAAGCTGTTGGAAATATACGTTTCGAGTGTAGTTTCACTGACCTAAAGAGATCAGAGGCCATCCTCCTCATATGATCTTCATTAGTAATTACAACACCAATTTGCTATAGGCCACTAAGATCGTCTGAGGCTCTCTTATACATTATACCACACTGGGTAAAGCATCTTCAATTGGATCTAATTCTAAATTTTGAAGAAGTCTTCTTCTTTCTCCTCCTCTTGTTTGTCGACAAAACTGCCTCGACAGGACCAGACCTGCCATTTCTACCTTGCTTTGACTTTATTTACCCATAGCTGTCACTAGGATCTTCTGAGGGTCTCTAATATATTATACCACATTGGAAGGAGGATCTTCAATAGCTGTCACTAAGACTGACTAAGCTGAGCTGACTAAGAACCTCAGAAAGAGGATCACTTATTCATTATACCACGTTGGAAGAAGGATCTTCAAGTGGATGTAATTCTTAGTTTTGAAGAAATCTTCTGCTTCTACCTCTTCTTTGTCGACACAACAACCGCAAGAATTCCAGGTCTGCCATTTCTGGCGTTCTTTGACTTAGTTTATCCATTGCAGGATAGTCAATTATGTGTACGGGGGTTTAGTTCGGATGGGATGTTGGACCGGTCCTGTCGTGTGAAGATCGGCGCTGCTACCAATACACCACCGGGCCGTCCCGACGAAGATGTCTACCCTAATACAACTCACTGCTAATAATTAATATGCCAAGACTTGTAGAACTTCAAGAAAAGATATGTGACGAACTGTGATAAACCCTGTCCAACTGTATGCATAATTCCCCCGACTGATACGTATCGCTTGTCGTTTGTCGTAGGCACCCAAGATGCTACCAAGATTAGATAGGTGCCAATGAAGATGGTTAAGTTCGTGGCGGCGTGTCTTGATGTCTTGATCCATCCCGTCGGATACTGTCCGTCAAATGTGTTGCCTCCGATTGCTCAATGCGCTGGTCGCTTTTTGACGCGCCCAATCCGACGTACTAATTGTCATAAATAAACGGCTAACGCGACATGCCGCGAGTTGCGCCCGGCTGGTGACGATGGACGATATCGCGGCTGACCGATGATCGCTCACCGGGCAAACAATTCAGGGCTCCGTCAATCGTCAGGTAGGCGGTCGGACATTACGAATTCTACCGATGCGACAAACACCACGGGACGATGAAGTATCTTCAACGGCTCACGTGTTACGCATAGGTAACGTTGGCTCGACTCTCTGTCCGGTAAACGGACACTTCACCGGTGTGGTTTCGTGCCGAGCGCGTATTCTTGGTCCGTTTGGTGACCCTGTTTTTTTTTCTTCTTGTCTCTGCCCACCACGTGTTGGACGGACGGCGAGCATACGTACGATCGAGAGTGCTTCAACCGTTGATAAGACTGATCCCCGTACTACCGTAGGTCTGGTTTCCCGGGCCGAAGAAATCGACCGCAAACAGAAACATCAACACGCCGAATTAGCATTCCGACCAACGCAAACGACTCCAGCACACGTTTCGCCGTTTGCGCAGGAATTTCTTTCCGCCACGGTCCTGTACGCTAGAGATGTGACCATTGTTAGAAAATAGGCACAGGAAAAAAAACCGTTGGCCTGATGGGTAAACAATAAACTCATTGCCACTGTCCCACAGAAGGGCGGTTTGGGGTTTGAAAATAACAAAATACCAAGAAGTGCGTTGCAGACCACAAGCGCTACGGCCAGCCGGGGTTAATAAATTTGCCATTTTTCTAACCGCGAGGAAAACTACGACCGCATGTTTATGAACGTTTGGGACAAGAGGGTATTGTTCTTGCTATCTACGCGGAGCGTCAACTGCCTGCACGTGACAAAACAGCTTCCTCAAACAATAGTTTCGTGGAAATATGTAGCGAAGAGTTTAACGAATAACATCACCTCGTTATGTTAACGGTCTATTAGCCTGCTCTTACCTATTTTTGCATCAAAGTCAGGCGATGTGTGTGGTTTATGGTTCATCTATGGGAGATTTGAGGAGCATTTGTGACGGACCTCAGTATTTGAGCCAATGTACCTAATAAATCCTATCGAAAATTTCCTTAAGATACTGCTGTTGCAATACTTTGCGGCTGTTGCGAAGTTTTGAAAAGGGCAGAACTCCTTTACCGCTTCAAGATCATTGAGCCTTGAACTAACATTCGGCCCTCTTTCTTCAGCTTTAATGCCTCTAGCCAGTAGTTATTTCATCTGCCCTCTAGATGGAGTCTTCCTTGATGCCTTTAGCTAGAAGGCACTACATCTTCGTCGAATTGCTCATCGGTATAATTCTTGTGCTCTTGTATTTTAGTTTTGATGCCATTCTCGAAGTTCAGGAGTTGAAGATCGTGCTCTGGGTGTTGGAGCTATGTTCTGCACCTTCCAGAGCTATGTTGAATAGTACACAGGAAGGTCGTTTGTGATCTTGAACAACGATAATAGCTACACTTTCCTTATTGATTCCTTATTCACTCTGTTTGATCTGCACCACCTAGTCCAGATACTCCGAATTCCTCGCAAACATCCACAATTTTGGAATCCATAACCAAACATGCCTACAATAATTACAGAATGAATGCATAAGGAAGTTATTTTCACACTTTGTAGCTACTTAATTACAACGCTACTTCTATTAGCAACAACGGCACAGCTAAACCACGTCCACGAGATACAAACATGTGTGCAGTTCCGTTCACCGAAGGCGCACGATACTGCACCGCCAGGTTAAAATGGTACGATTATTGATACATGAGCCTTTCTGCGGTCTTAATCGATGCGTCGATCAAAACACCACCCCAAACCGTCCGGTCCCTTTTGTGCGGGTGGTACGTTAGAAAGTTTCCCCGCTACGTCGTGCAATCGCGGGGGGGGGGGGGGGGGGGGGGAGAAGTACAAAATTTCTTTAATGACGCCCGCGCAACCACTAAGCGCTAAACGCGCGTTGAAGGAAGTTATGTAAAACAACGCCTACCGAGAGGAGACCGTATGCGGGCAAAGGGGTGTTTCAAACGAGTGTGTGTGTGTGTTTTATGGTGTCACACGAAAATTCCCAATCTCCGGAGGATCGGGAAAAGGGTCGCTGTTTTATTATTATTATGCTACGATCATCGAAAAAGGCAGTGATTTACGGGTGGCTGGATGGTGCGTGGAGGTGTTCACGGTTTCAAAAAGGGTTCACCTGAGCGGCGTTTGCATGGGTGTTTCGGGAGGGGGAGGACGGGTTTCGGTGGCAAATATTCGGCCTGTTGGATAACGATTTCTGGATTAATTAGAGAGAACACCAGAACCAGCAAACAAAAAAAAAAAAAAAGAATGTCGGAAGGATGGTGAAAGGCATAAATCACCCGGTCCGGTGGTGTAGGTTCGTGTTACCCGTTACCCTGGGCCGAAAAGCGGCACACCGGTTGTGTTTTTTTTTCATTTCTCTTATCGTAGCTCAGGTTCCCCTTTATTATTCAGCGCATCGAATTAAGATCCACGCTAACGAGGTGTGAGATTTACGCATTAAAAGTTCATCGAACATTCGATAAGATATTACACGAGCTTTGGTCGTTTATCAGCTGGTTCTGGAAGCTGGCATTGTGAACCGGTACATTGGAACTTTATGGATAAAAAAAAAGCCGAACAGCATCGGAAAGAATTTGAGTGAGAAATGAAGATGTTTCGGAGATGGATGAGAAGCATCCATTGCTACTTTTGTCGGATTAAACATTCACGCAGGGAGTTAGATTTGGTGATTTGCTATTAGTTGTCCAATGTCTGTCGGATGACACTTTTAGGCGGAGTTGTTTTGAAAAAAACCCTGCCCTGCAATATTCTTCCTGCTGCTAGCTATTCGTCCAGCGAGAGCTAGAAGTTATGCAGCCGTATCACCAAATGCTGCCCCGTCCGTGGCTGGTAATTTTCTCACTTCAGTTACGTTTTTCCCTTCATAATGAGATAAAAGTAAGCCGAATGATTAAATTTAAATTCGTATCCGAATGCTGTCTGGGGCCTGGTTTGAAGAATGCCATGCTAGAATGTCTAATCCCTCCCTACCCGGGCGTAAGCCGCTTTACTTTGTTGCTCCAAATTATAGACCTGCGCATCGAAACGGATCGAGATGCGTCCAGATTCGGAAGCGTAATCGGTTGCTCCATTTTTATCCCTATTTGTCTGACCAAACAAATTGTTCTTCGTTCGCTCTCGCTTTTCCGAGGGATTGCTGGGAGGGCAGGGCAGTTATACGCTGGTATGAAAGTAAAACGAATACAAGAAAACACACACGATCAACACAAACCCCTCTAAAAAAAGTAGAAGAAAAACAACTGTGTAACAGATCGAGAACGTGGATTGGAATGAAATCGAAATTGGAAATAGGACCAGGTATCTTCACTTCGCCACGGCCCATTCTACGCCTCAGGTATCATTCGTCGGAGATGCCCGCTCGAAAAAAGCATCTCCTTAGGGCGCAATAATAATGTTAATTGCTCGCTCGGGATTCCAAACCGCCAGCCACCAGCACCGCATGGCCGCAACCAGCGCCCGTAGGTAATCCGCCGATAATTGGGTTGTTTGTTCTGTTCGGTTCTAAGCCGGTTCGCGGCCCGCGCTACAGAACAGGTTTTGTTGTTCGAGCTGCCGGTTGTTCGAGTTTTTTTTTGGCACGAGCCCTGCACTTTCTGCAGAATCATCTTTGGGTAGTAGTTTTTTTTTTCTCGCCCACTTTTATTGGTGTTAGCCATTTGGTTTGGCAGTCTAATTTCTGGTCGAACGGTCGCAGTAGTCAATGATTTATTTATTGGCCGAGTGTTTTAAATTAGGCGTGCGTACTTTTTGTCTACAGCCGTATTGGAACAGCTTGGATCCAGAGCGTTTAGGATCGGGGTTTGAAAGTGATAGGAGAGTGATGATAACGATATAAGCTAAAATTTATTGGTTAACTTGTATACGCAAAGGTTATGCTTAATGAATCTTTTAAGAAGTGTCATTCATATAAATCTTGAGTGAGGAATCATTCAAATCAGCAATTGACTCACACAAGATTTATGAATCCTTAGACCAGTGGGGGATAGTGTTGTGCATAATGAGCTTTTGAAAAGAATCTTTCAAATGAATCTTCAGTGAGGAATTAATCAAATCATTCAAATCAGGAATGGACTATCACAAGATTCATGAATCCTTAGACCAATGGCGGATAGTGTTGTGATTAATGAATCTTTTGAGAAGAGTCATTCATATAAATCTTGAGTGAGGAGTCATTCAAATCATTCAAATCAGGAATGGACTCTCACAAGATTCATGAATCCTTAGACCAATGGCGGATAGTGTTGTGATTAATGAATCTTTTGAGAAGAGTCATTCATATAAATCTTGAGTGAGGAGTCATTCAAATCATTCAAATCAGGAATGGACTCTCACAAGATTCATGAATCCTTAGACCAATGGCGGATAGTGTTGTGGCTAATGAATCTTTTGAGAAGAGTTATTCATATGAATCTTGAGTGAGGATAGAATCTTGAGTGAGAGTGAGATTCATATCAGGAATTGACTCGCAAAAGATTCGTGAATCCTTAGAGCAATGGCTAATGCCCCTTGTTGGCCGTAAGCGTCATGGTAGATGGGGGAAGGCTATATGACGGACAAAGATTAATTAATTCAGTTCAAAGATTCAAGATTCAATCAGATTCATAAATGTAGATCACATGCACCAACCACTAGTAAAGACGACTTAAGTTCAACTTCCTACCTAAAACTTGCGATAACTCACTCAAAATGCAGTAGTTGCTTAGTTCTGTTTTTTTTGTATGTGTTATCTTCATGGGACGTCAATGTGTGTGTGACTAGCTAAATAAATTGTTGTTAAATTTTTAATATCTTCAAGCTGTAAAACACACAAAAATTTAAATTACCATTCGATATCTTATCTTTCTGGAGAACTCCCATTAAAACGCCACCAGAAACTAAAATCCCCATTAAAACTTATCCCAAACATCTAGAATTAGCCAACTTACACAGCACAAATCACTTGCCAACAAAAAAAAAAAGCTAGCAAAATCGTAAACATGCTGTGCCGTTTGAGGCCACTCGAAAGCATCCAGATCATTGATACTGTCCTTACCTTGCCGAATCCCATTCCCGTTGGCCAAGTCCAATCACTTCACATCGGATCGCGCATTTTCAGGCTTGTTCAGTGCTGTGCATTAATTTACGACGTGAGCAATTAATAAATTTATCGTACTAATGAACGACGCACGGGCTTTGCAATCCGTCTGGCACGGTGCGATCCGTTGGAAACCTGATCGATTTGGGCGGTCTGGGCCGAAGCGATTCTCGGGCGTCCCGGGCGCACTGATCGCGATCTTTTGATGGGAAGAAATTTCCCTTTGTTGCGATGCGCCGCGTGTGAGATGTTTCCGGAACTATAAATATAATTTGGCGTTGTGTTGGGGCGTACGGTGGGGAATACCAGATCTTCCAGAGGGTTTCTCCGGTGGTTTGGACGCGTCCGAGCCATCAGGAGATGACCGTTAATCGTGTGCTGCTGAATAACTGTTCTGCGGGTGTACGAAATTAGCGAGATCTTAACGGCAACCACCAACGAGGCGAGTGCTTGAGAACCAACCGGCGAAGAACTTTGGAGCGGGCTGCACGACAGAACAAGGTTAATAGGAGTTGAATTGATGTTTCCTGCTATTGGAGTGGCTCCTTGTTAAGCGAACGCAGCATGGGCATGTTTCTCGCTTGGTGGCACTGTTTCTGCTGCTGCAATCATTATGACCATGCTAACGATCGTTTATGGGTGAAAATAGTGATTGCCGATGGCCACACTGATCGATTCTAGTCGTTTCACTATCACTGCCTGTGGGAAACGAATCAGTAAGATATGCACCTAATCGTTCGCTTGCAAGTGAAAAGTGAAAGATAGGAAAAAATACAACCAACGCGCGCACTATCGCACACCAATCGAATGGAAAGTGTGTAAACCTTCTCCACCTGCACGTACACAGGCACCAGGGTCGGTTTGCCCCTCGTCCGGTTTCGTTTGTTTGTTTCTACATGCGTTGCAGGGCACAATTATTGAACCGCAGGGACACAACTGGAAAGACCGTGCCCAAAAGGGACAAGGGGGCGGTGAAAATAGAGCGCCACGCAACCGGTGGCGGATGGAAATGCAATGAAAACTTGGAACGCATCAGACCAACAGGCATACCGATCTAATAAGTTAGTTTCACCTTCGCCGCCGAGTGGCTTCGCGTGCCACCGATGGAACTGATTTGATTGATGGGGGTTCAGTTTGAGGCCGCGTGTTGACTTGGGGCTGGGCGAGGGTACGGGCGCAGACTTGTAACCCGGAAATGGTTGGTCGCACATGTGTACGGACTATTTTTAGTGAAATTATCAATACGAACGGGACGGAAGGGGCGCGCAGTTCGAAAACCCATGTGCGTGTGCGAGGTGAAAATGTCTCGCCTACTAGATCGCTGAAAGAAAGCAGTTTATTTACGGAATAGTTAATTTTAAAGATGACTTGATCTTAGTGATCTTTACGCGGAGCATGCCGTTGTATGGATTTATGTGTTTGAAGGCTATTACAAATGAGCTGGATTTGGAGCAAAACAAGACCCATAGAATTCTCCAGACAAGCCATTTTTATTGGAAGTTTCTTGTGCAATATGGCCTCCTTTGTCTAGGTAAACAGATTTTTCAAAAATGTCAGTGTAGAAAATGACACTAATGACAATAATGACTTTCAAGACTCGTCATTTTGACAGGTACACTTAGACTGTATTCATTACGGTTCACTGAATTTATTCAGCCTGAGAATGTACTATGAAACTTCTAACTACTCACAGCTATGCTTGGAATGTCAAGGCAGCGGTCGAAACATCCGGACTATTTATATGTTACTGCTGGTTGGGAAATTCAATATGAAAGCGGCAAGATGCAACCTACTAGCTGAAATTGCACGTTGTCGTCGAACGAACGGTAGCACACCATTTAGGATAGAATTTACGTTCGTCCGCTGCATCGTCTAATGTTAACCAGATGGGCGATCTCGGTTTCCCAGAATATGGCACAACAACAGTAGACGATATTTTCAGCCAACGGTGAGTCGGTGTTTTTTTTTTTCTGTGGGAAATTTATGGTGTATTCGTATCGCGAGCTGGGCAAACAAATTTTCAATTTAAATTGCATTCTATTTTATGGCCCTGCAAAAACCTGAAACGTTTCACTTTGCGACTGTGTATGTTACGAGGTGAGTAAATTTGCATCGCGAAAAAAAAGCGGATGATCATGAGCTTGTGCTCTATTCCTGCTGCCATTGCTCAACAACCGCACAATGCACCTATATTGCACAACCGGCTTGCGGATGGATAGATGCACGCGAGACGCTGTTGCTTCCGCAAATGAAAGTTCCCTTGCTGTTTGCTGTTGACCATTAGCAAATGTTACGCTGTGTAAGGGCTAGGAGAAGATAAATTTCGGTAAATTTGAAGCCTGTTTTGACACCTTCACCCACAACACGCAGCCGTGCAGGCACGCATTGGTCAATGACATCACTTACGACGCGGTACCGCACACTAAAGGTGCCGCGAAACATAAAGAGGATGCTATCCACCGCACCTTCCAGAGTGAAAAGCGGCTAGGGAAAGAGGGCCCGGTTTTGGACCACACCTTGGTTTGTTTCTGAACTCTTTTCCCGCTCCGTTCCCTAAGCTTGGACGGCGCAGGTGAATGTGCGACAATAGGACGACGCATCGACTTTCCCCTGTGGGGAGTTGAAATTACCGGAAAGCACACTAATTGAATGCGTTTGCCTGACAGTTCGCAGTAAACAATGATCAATTATCGATAATTGAACATTGCGTGATTGTAAATAGTGACCTGTCGTAGTTGTAGATCAACTAACGACAACCAATCGATGAAGAATTGGTGGTTTAGAAAATCGGTTTCGCGATGCTTTTACAGTGACTAAGTTCGTCATTCGAGCATTTGGTTTATGTTATGTGGAAGATTTTGAACGCTTGAGTTACTCCGGAAATGTTAACATAGCAAGATGTATCTATAATGAAGATAGGAAAAAGTTTAAATAGGAAGATCGAAGATCTTGTCTTGGTATCTTGAAGATAACTTGGATATTACTAGGAATTCCAAGAAATTACTATACTTTTAGCAACAAGGCCATCGGTAATCCAATACCACCGGTTAGGACCTCGCGATTTGGGGTTTGTGATGACATTCTCATGACGTGCCCATTTTCTCGGAACTTTATTCTCTGAACATCATATCACAACATCACCGATAAAGAAGAAGCTTCAACAGTTTTGAGGGTAATCTTTGTGATCTCTGTGACTCAACCGAGTATCCCCGGGATAAGGCAATGGACAAAGAGGAAATGCCTTGAAGAATTTGTACTCAATATAGGGTTGATAATACGGCTTAGAGCGGTTATAATGATATTAAATTAATAAATAATGGACCTCTGTGATCGTTTGGACTCGATTAAAATCCCAGAGTTTTGAAGAATTTCGTTCGTTCTTTGCCTCAGTAATCATCTAGATCAGGGTTCTCCAAACTTTTCGACTCGCGGGCCGCTTTGGTAGCAACTACCATAACTGGGGACCAATTACTCAATAATTTGCGGGCCATTTACACAGATATTGCGCTCCAGATATTGATTTACCTAAGTTAGGTATTTGCATTTAATTAACTAAAACAATAATTGTTATTTGAACTGTTAGAAAATAGAACAAATTTGTTTAAATTCGCCAGTTCCATATATACTACAGTTTAGCAATAGCGTTGCGGTCCGTACTGGAGGCTCTCGAGGACCGCAACAGACTCGCGGGCCTGATCTAGATCATGCTTGTCATACAAGGTGTTAAGTGACATGAAGTTAATTTTCCACTATGTTTCACTCAACCCATCTTTATGTCATGAAGCGTTATTTTGCACTTCAGATCACTCATTAGCAATCGATATTCGTTAGCTGATCTCGCTCAATGTACTCAGGCAACTTGAAAAGAGTGTTTGCAATCCAGTCTAATCGTGTATCTCTACTTGCACGTCCGACGCAAAAAAACGAACTGAAATTAAGCTGTATCATTACACCAGCAAATAGTTACACGACTTTCACGTCCGTAAGATACTCCCCGGTTCCAAGCTGCAACACTCGATACACTCTGGGCGCGGGGTTCGTTTTTTTTCCAGATTCCATCAGTAGCGTCTGCAATATCTCATACCTTTCTTCACCACGCACATCGGGTCTGCACACCGGTTAAGATCGGGTGGGTGTGGAGTGACACTACGCGTACCACGATGCACCTGCCGCAGATACCGCAAACCGATGTACATAGCACGGACCTTATCGACAGGCTTAGATTGCATGTAATTTACACCTTGCACGGACACACACACACACACGCCTCGGCCTGCGGGTGTCCACGGTTGTGTGGTGCGTTCATGTTTAGCTGATTATTTTACACACCGGGCATGGTAATGAAAGTAACCGATCCGCGTTGTGGTGCTGAAGCCACCATCGCTTAGTCGAACTCAAAATGGTTCCCTCGGATTGGAGAGAAAGGGAGAGTAACAGACCGGCTGCGTCAATTATGACGGCGTTTAATTAATGGGCATTACGCAAGGGAGCTGGAGCTGGTGCTGTTTCATCCCAATCCAGGAGCCCGATTCCGTGCGAATGTCACCACGCATGAGGGTGAAATCCTGTCAGCAGGTCTCGGCACGCCGGTACACCGGTTGCGTAATTTAATTATTTAGATGATGCTCTTTAAACGGCGACCGAAGAAGGACATAATTAGCGGTGGCCATTTCTCGTACACTAATTTGATGTGACGTGTATGGAGCCCGGTGGCGAGCTGTGTTGGACAGGTTAATGTACGTTTTACTGTTCGTAGTTTCAACTACGGTGGAGTTTTGCTGAAAGCGACAAGAAATGTAGACGAATTCTTATGGAAGGTCTGTTAGCATCGGTATAAAAGATAAATCGAACTCACATTATGCAACACTCCCTGCATCTGTTTGAAGTCATCCTCGATTAATCTTACACCAAAACATTCACACTTTCCACTGTGTGTGTTGTTAATTGTGCTCTTCTAAACACACCACCACCGTACGCACTCCCCCCCCCCACCCTCCTTTTTCCCAACAAACCGCATTCCAGTTCGCGTTAAACACGCAACCGATCGCACCTTCAGGCACGACGGTGATCACACGGCTTCATGCTCACGCGTCATTAATCTTGCACACTTGCCACCAGACGGCTTTTCGGGCTTCTGTTGCGATTTGGTGGTCGGCCGTATGCAGACGACACCCCCCGCCCGGTCTGCCGGTGCGGTTGTGCAGGGAATGAAAACATCTTCCCCTGTTACAAGACAAACCGAAGAGCAGGGGGCCCGTACACGAGCAAACATGGCCTCCAACGTCGCCTCGCCGGGACCGTTTAATCGATGCACTTCGATGATTTCTGCAGTGCGCGGAGTGGGCATTTCGGTTGAATGGTGCAGTTAATTGGATTTGATGTCAAAAGCAATTTACAATCCATCATAAATTGAGCGTAATCGAAAGGGGTGCTCAATAAATTAGATTTTCCTTTTCGTTATCCGCTCGCCCGCGGCCTCCGCCCGTCGACCGCCGGTGCATCGATAATTTCTTTCATCTGCAAATTGTTGTTTAAGGTATTCTGTTTCGGGGGGGAGGGGACAGAAGGAAGCATAATCCAACAAGAAGAGTGCTGGGCCGTTAAGAAACCATGCAGAAGAGTAATTAGGAAGCTTAGGTAGCCATAACTGAGCAGACCGGAGGCTGAAGATCCTCATCTGAGATCGCTATCGCGTTAGATGATGAAGCGACTTCTAAGTTGCTACTATTGTACAATGTTATGCTCTTATGGCCGATTCGTATTGTGGGTCGCCTGTCTGTTTTTTTTTTGCGCTAAGACAACATAAAACAGAATGACAGAATAAAAGCCCAAACTCATTATCTTTTGCATGTAAATAAATCTGAAACAAGATCAGGTTTCGGGCTGCTTTTTACTGGTTGGTTTAGTTGGGCGGCTTTTGACGTCACTTTAATTAGTTCACCTTCATTATATGTCATGTTCTTTGATGGGTTAAAAGATAGTTTATTTAACAGCACGTAAAAGAATATCTGTCAGAAATTCTTACTCTCCTCTTGAAGAGCATTGTGGAATTTAGAGAACGAAATATCATTTTGAATGATCGCATCCTACCATGGTTGCAAATATTACTCGATCAGTTACATTCCTCATCAATGGAAGTTTACTTTCACATGCTGTTTTTTTCCTACTAGAAAACTATTGCAGCTGAATGAAGCTGATCGAAAACCTATCGTGAGTCCACTGTCGATAAAAACTACTACCACAGCAAGCCAGCACCGTAAACTCCAATCGTGAAATTGAAGCCACTCCAGTGCCCCACGACAAAGGGGAAAGAGATGGCAGAAATAGTTGCCCTCTTCCAGTGCACTTGCCCCTGAACTTCAACTTCGTGCTCC
This sequence comes from Anopheles marshallii, assembly GCF_943734725.1. NCBI lineage: Eukaryota > Metazoa > Arthropoda > Insecta > Diptera > Culicidae > Anopheles > Anopheles marshallii. Next base: position 63,826,274 of record NC_071327.1, read on the forward strand.
GTGCGCGGGTACTTGGGTAATCTGATTTTCATTTCTGTTTCCTTGGTGATCAGGTAAAGCGCACGCAAGTAGTCGTACTCCTTGGGTCAACTCCATTACCGAACAGTGTGTGTACCTCCACAACAACAAAAAATACACCACGGTAGAAGGGCATTAGACGAGACTTGCGGTTACTGAGCGATACTGAGAGATAACAATTATTATTGCACTTGCAGTACAGCAATACAGGTTGCGCTATTCGTTTTTTTTATCTCCCCTCTTCGCTCTTGGATCAGCGAGGAAAAAGGAAGTAAGCGTACATGGTTTACCGAATTCCAACTCGATCAATTCCCGGTGGGTTTGGGTAGTATCGATCACTATCGGTGGTCGGAGGTCCGGTGAACCTTCGGGCCGCATGGGACCGTCAGGGTGCGCACAGACGACCTTAAGCGATTGCACTGCCAGCAAACGGCTAATGGAACTGCTAATTGGATATTTTATGGCATTTATACCAGCCACCAGGAGAGTATGTCATAAAACAAAATGCATTGCTAGCTGCAGGTAGTGTAGAGAAACCGGAAGCGATTTCCTTCCCGAGAACCGGATGTACCTTTTTTTGTTGCTGGAGACAGGAGTCCGCAATGGCTGTGCGATGTGGAATGGGCGAGGAATGTTTGCAGGATGAAGATATCTCCAACATACCGTAGATGTGTAGCAAAAATACCCAAAAGTTGTCAGCTCAACGCCAGCAATGGTTCGCAATTGTATATTTTGATTGCTGTTTTGCTCAACGTCTCAACGGTTGGCGTCGTTGAAAATGTGTCCGAACGACTCCGCTGACGGAGTGGGATGCGGTGAGCAAAACGGCCGAAGGGATCTGATCATAGGGTTCCGGGACAGTTATTTTTATTGACAGTTTATGGTAATGCGTGTGCTTCGTAGTGGGGATTTGTTGCGGTGCCGTATTTTAACGAAATCTTCGATATCTCTGTGTCTCCTGCCGTAAGAAGACATCGTAAGAGTCCTAAGACACGCATTGCTGGAATGCAGTATAGAAACAAACCTTCGCGAATGTGTTTATTGTTACATCCTCAATGGGAAGGCCTCCGCAATAGGGATCTCTCACCGTCCTAGCAGCCCCTTCGTACAGGGAGCCGCCGTCATTGTGTGAGGATCAAACAATGTCAATAAATATTAGTTGTCTAAATTACAAACAAACTATTGCCTTTGCGAAACGGTTAGAGGCGCTGTGTGGACGACGTCCCGGCGACCCGAGTGGAGTATAGGAATTGTTTAGCAAATGGTGCCTGGAATGTGCCCGTTGGGATGGTTTCGAAGAAGGAAATTGAACGAAAACCGTTTGACGCCCGTTTGCCGACCTTCCCTCGCGCACCTCTGGGAGACTGGCGTGTCCGGAGCGACCTAACGTCTGGAGGAAAGTTTTGTCATAACGACTTTCTGTTTTTTTGGACGCTTGCCAAACGGATAGACACAAGGCCTGGTGCGCCCGTTTCTGACGCCAGGCGCGTATCAAATCCACCACATGCGGGGGACGGTTTTTATGCCGCCAGTCACACCAGAAGCCACCCCGAAACGGTCATATACCGGGCGGTTTCCTTTCACTAACGCTTCCAGTCGGAAGAGGAGAAGAAATTCGTTTCAAGATTATGAAATGGCAAAGAATTCATAATCAGATTCCCGCACGAAGCCGCCACTGCTAGCGGGCGAGTGACGTTGCGCTTGACCGCGTCCAGACGAAGGTGGCCAGTAGATTCGGGTGTATCAAGGAGGTGGAAGCTGACAGTTCTGCACATGCGAGCGTGCCGGAAAAGGATGGCGAATGGTTGGGTTTCGCGAGCGTTCCAAAAACGGTCGCGCCCGGTTGATTCCCGAACCATCTACACGTGCATGTGCCTGCCGATTTCCGATAATGCCGATTATTGGACACGGCAGGGCCCTGGCTATTGATTTATGGGCCTTTAAGGTTACATTTCCTTCTTCGAGTTCCATGTCCGAGACGGGGTTCAACTTTCGATTTCACTCACCGCAACTGTCAAAAGCGCTCGTACCGCCGCGCTATTTGGACAGGAGTGCCTGTTTCGGTGGGTTCACTGGGCAGTTTCTCCGCTATCCTCGCCTCCGTCTCCTTGGCGAGTGTTATGAGTGTGTTGTTTTGTTTGTTTGGTTCGGGAACTAAAAACTGTTTTGAGTGCGGGCCAAAGGTAGAAATTGTAAACATGCTATTTGATGGAACGGACAGCTGCTGTTTGTGTCATTTGTCTATCATCGGACAATGATCGAACCAAGTTCGATTGGAGGCTGGAGGCGCTCCTGCTGGAGGCCTGTCACTTGATAACGTAATCGATCGCATTCGGCGATTACCCTTACCGGTCGCTGAGAAACTCTCACACGAAGGTGTGCCATGTCGGGAAACATTGGTAACGACGATGTAAGACGCTACGATTACATTTCAATTAGTGTGGCGAGGGGTGCTTGGATCCGTACACGCACATCGATGTAGCATTCATACTTAGTTACAACGGGATTGCTTTAATGTTTGAAGGTGAATAACCTTCCTTCCGAGATGCTAGCAAATGTTCACTACTGATGGAATTGCAGTGAATCAGGTTATAATGAATTTAGAATTATTATGTTGTTTTGTATTACTTCAGTACATCTTTTTGTGATATAACAGATACAAAATGTTTAACTATTATTGAAGTTATCATTAAAGAAGATACAAGATATTTCTTCTCTATTTCCAAACCCATCGTGAAACAAAATGCGTGATTCTGATCCTTTAGGGTACGGTTTTGACATTTAGCGATTATCATCTTTATGCAATCACCATTCGACTGCAGTAGTAATTATACGTTCCACTGGAATTGGTAATAACTGCCCCATCATGTGAGCTCCTTGAACCCACATTTCGCAATAATCCAACAGAAACCACTCAAGGTGATCATTTTTCGCGTAGATCCTTCCAAAACTCTGGCAGCGAACGTCGGTCTTCTTCATGCCGTGTACTTTAGGGTTAAAGGGCCTTACGTACATCCACTGCAGATAGTATACGAATTAAAAAAAAAAAATCCACATACACATACAATCGCAGAATAAACATAATAACCGCCGGCAACTCTCTCTTTCGATGAATCACGCCATCAACGCGATAACGCGCCACGGACCCCGCCATGACGCACCAACGATCGGAGAAACAAAAACCCGCCAGATATCGAATTTCTTGCGCACCGACCAAACATGGACCCCCCCCCCCCCCCCCAACCCTCCCCCCACTCCTGTCACGGTCGTCTAGGAACTCCCGAGTAGGTTGGGCCATGCGTTTTGGTGTGTCTCCATACGTACACATGCTCCCAAGCCTGCCCAAGTTCCCGAGCATAAGCGAACTGCGTTCGACGTCAATGTAGCCGGTTATGTATGATACAGCCCGGGGCGGAGAAATGCCGCATAAAAAGTTACAAAATACTCCCGACACATCTCGCACCGTGTCTTCTGGTCGCGCAAGTCTGCCGATGTTTGAGCAAGGGGGGGGGGGGGGGTTTCTTTTTCGCCGGTGACTTCATGATCATCACCCAGAGACGGATCACGGTCGGCCAGGCCAGGATGGTGCGGAAATTAATCGGAGTACAATAAATAAACCCGCTAACACGGACGCCGGCTTTTGACGAGGTGCCGTCGGGACGAAGAACAACGTCGGGCTGAAGGTTGTTCTCGCATGGTGCCGGGGTGCCGAACTTCCCCCAATACTTGGGGATCACTTTTCGATTTCTTTCGGATGCCGGTTTGCGGCATGTACCGGTAAGAGGTTTTTTTTTCTGCGGAAGAAATGGAAATTATCGGCGCACACGAGTGCTGCGCCAATGTGCAACCATTTTTTTTGCGTGTGCGTTAACGGCTTATGTTTTTAGTTCCCGGGAAAACCGGGCACTAGTTTCGGGGTGGCTTTTGTTTCGTTGATTCGTTTTCGCCGTTGTTGCTGCTTTGTCGTTACCGGTGGGGTCACGAGGTCAGGGTGCGAGGGTAGATCTGGTTCGTTGTTTGGCGGTGTTGTGTACCGGTTGGTTTTGTTCGGGAGGGACAAATTTATCATCCATCTACGCAACGCGCGGCGTGAGTGAATTAAATTATTACCATTTCCAAGATGCAGCGAGCAGCGACATGTCTTTCTAGCGTTATGTAACGTTGCTGTGTTTGAGGCGAAATTCTAAGCATCCAGACGATTCGAACGGACGTCATTTCTTCAGATGTATACAGATCTGTGTAAATCTGAAGAAATGACGTCTGTATGAATCGCCTGGATGCTTAGAATTTCTAAAAAGGTAGTGTTTTTTACGTTTTAAACATCTCGTCAGTGCACTTTCAATCACGTCTCAACGAAGAACAGTACATGTTTGGATAGAAAAAACCCCGAGAACTCTGATGTACATTCCGGGACAGAGTTAATGGTGAGTGTTTTGTCCATGTGAGACTCGCATCGTTCAACGATTCTCGCGAAATTCGGCAAAATCTTGGTAGAACGAAACGATGGACGTAAAATCTGTTCAAACACATATGCTCAAACATGCGAACAACGCGTCCAACACGAGATGATGATACCTTAGCTTACCTTCTGAAAGTGTTTTCATTTTCGAAACTTCTTGCTCTGTTTACAAGCCCTCGTTTAGTCGTTCGGGATGGAAAGCTCGCCACTCAATTTGCCAACCAATTGTGCAAATTCTTTCGCACATTTTGCCAGCTAATCCAGTTGCTTTCCTACAGCCCCGGCTGATCTACAGCGAATATAAAACTCACTTTGTCCTTCAGATCGTGCTCAGCTTAGTTGCTTTTCCAAACTTTCAAGATGAATCTTACGTTACCGTTTGTCTTGCTGTTCGCTCTTATCGGACGGTTTGCTACGGTGACCGTTGGGCAGAGTTCGTGTACGTCTTCGGCGAGAGTACGGTGTAACATCCACTGTCGCAGCTTCAGCAAGCTTGCCTCGTGCAGCGATGGTGAATGTGTGTGCATCGATAAACCTACCAAAAAACCGAATTAATGCGTAGCATTCAGAAGATGCGAATAAAGTTGGGAAACATAAAGTAAAACGGATTTTTATCCCCAAATCATCGTACCCATTTTGGCCTTCAAAGAAAGAAATGCCCACGGCTTATAGATCACCGGTTGGTATGTCATCCGATCAGGGTGTACATGGTGCTTAACTCATCGCTAGAAGAGATCATCAACACGTTGGCCACTGGGTGTTGTGAGTGTTTATTTCGCATTTGACTTTGTTGCTACCCGTGTTTCGCTCGAAATTATAAACTCTTCGCATCCCTACTCGAGCGAAGATCCTCTTCGCCCACTCGGGTTAATGGCAACCTTCTCCATCGGTCGTTGCGGGGGCAATTTTGTCATTTATTCAATTTCACAACAGTTTTTCGCGTGTCGGTCGGTGGAGTTTGAAATGATTTTTTGGGAACCTAACACAACAAAACATATTTTTTTTTTACCGTTAAGGCAATCCACTCCGCGCTCCTACTGGCAGGCAGTTCGGGGGCCCCCACACAACGGGAGTCAGTCACTCTGTTTTACAGGGAGGCGTACGCTAATCGACGTGCGAATGGATGATTTCGCAGTTCTCTCGTTATTCTTTTTTTTTAAGCCAGAATCACATGTCCTAGGGGAAGCAGTCAGGTATGCTACCCCCCCCCCGCCCCCCCCCCCCCCGGGCTTGAAATGGGCAATGGGCTGACAAACGGGGCTGCTGGGGTAACTTATGGCAATGTGTGTCAATGGTAAATGGTTGGACATTTGGGAATGGCGATCAGGCGTTTGACGGACAGCTTAAAGGCTGATGGTGGAGTGCGAAAGTCTAACCAACGGGATATAATTAAAGTGTGGGATGCTGGGAATGTGCCGTGGAAAGTTTCCAGTGATAAATCTAGCAAATCTTTCGATATACTTTGTTTCCAGGCAGTGTCAACGTTATACGTCTGTACAGGCGAGCTGCTGGCACTTGTGCAAACAAACTGACTGGATGACTTTGAAGCATTTGGAGGTGAATTTGGGGCGTTTGTACGTTCTTTGCTTTAAGGTACTGATTGTCGTACGGACTTACAACTACTCCAACATTTCGAACGAATCACTACAACCACATCATCAGGCACACTGCTAGGGAGCATCCCAATGTATCCACACATCCGTTCAAGGTCTGCCGATTTTATCAAGAAAAAAGTGGTACACCGCATGTGCAAATACGGCACACACCATCAGTGTGGCAGTATTAATATGGAGGATTTATCAGCCATTCGGTTGCCATTTGGATCGCTTCATTAGCCACCGATAGTACGTGCTCAAAGACGACACCGTGTGGTCAGGCAACGCTCCGTGTACAGCCGCAACAGAAACAGCAGCAGCAATGAGATTCGTCGTAGTATCCTTCCTTTTGGTGGCCCTGCTCGGTATGTTCTCCGTCGGCGAGGCACAAATACCGAAAAATTTGCCCTGCACAACCAAGGATGGTCCCAAGTGGGCTAACAGCTTCTGCTCTGCCGTGTGTCACATGACCGGGCGCGGTGCTGGAACCTGCAACAGCAAGGACGAGTGTGTTTGTACATTGAATTAAGCGAATGCATTGTTTTGAACATCTGAGAGAGGGAGAGTTGTGGGTGATAGTGAATAGATGAAATAAAGTTTTTAAAACGGTTACAAATCGTATTTGGCACGTGTTGTATTGATAACTGTCCGACGAGCGGTACTTGAGAACAAGTGGAGCACACTTAACGAGTGTGCTTTGTCGATCACCATCATGCTAAGTCCTTCGTTAATATTCGTCGAGATTGTCAAGGATGGTATCGAGTGTTCGAACTTCATTTAATTGATGTGAAGACTTTTACAAATATCTTGCCGAGTGATTCATACTTTCACATCTGTATTTCAAAGTTTCATTTAAATGCCCTTGCTGCTTTTAGCTGCGTATCGTTATTGGAAATGTTTCACTTATGGTAAGATCCCTGCTACTTCTTATTAATAAAATAGAAAATGAAATCAAATAAAAAAAATTTAATACGATACGAACAGATAAAGTCTTAAACACAAGGTTTTCAAGATTTTTTTTATTTATATTTGTGTTCCGTTTCTCTTCGTTTTAAACAAAATATGAGGGACGTCCTTTCAGGATGTTCTTGATAACTGTCCACCAGAAACCTCGGCTGCTTGCATCCACTTGTGTTCCCGCAGTCACTTCAACCTTACTTGCAGCCTGGACGTTTCCATCACCACCAGTAGTACTGCTAGCATCCTCTGCTCGACAGACGCCGATCACAGCCAGCAGACCAACCAGCACGAATACGAATGCGAATTTCATGTTGGGTATCGTTTTTCAAAAATTAACTGACGCCTGCATTCCGGAGTAGCGTTTTATAGAAACACTTTCCGTACAGAATCTCCGCGACGGCTCCGTTGTTTGTTTGCACAAAGAAACCAAATACAGACCTTGGGCATACTTTGACGATGTTTGCTCTGTTGGTACTTTCAACTGTTGGTCAGACAAACAAGTTCGTCGAATTGTAACTTCCGGGCGAAATTTAGTTTGCGTAAACTGTTGTTTTTCTCACATTAGGAAAAGAGATTGTACCATCAAATTAGTAAAAAACGTTACTAATTTCATCATAAGAACAAAATTTCCGTAAAAAAATGTGGAACGCTTCACGATTTTGCGTGTCATCCTTGCGCAGGGGCCATGCTAATCTTCTCTGTATCGTTCCAATTTTAGTATATGTCTTGCCGAAGCAAAGACAAGGATGTGGGCGCACCAGTTGATATATATACATTCCGCTTTGGATCCGTGTTCTAGCGATGGATAAAGGATATTCACAAGACCATTCAGTGCTCTGTGTGACTGTTGTACGGTTCCGCTTCAGCGGAGCCCATTTCTCAACGCATGACGGTGCTTCTGGTTATTGAAGTTTTGCTCTACTTTGTTTATTGATGTAATATGTACAGAAAATGAAATTAATCTTCTTCTGAAGGTTCGTAGTTTAAGTTAAAGCGAATTATTCAGGTATAATCGGTAAACATAATTATAATGCTTCAATGGATAAAGAAAGCATGAGTGTATACGCGTGCTAGGGTCACTCAAAACCGCGTGCTGGAACTCATCGAAACCCGAACTCGTCCAGACGGGCGATTCGCTAGAAAGAGATCGAGAGTGGAGCAAGAGCAGGCAAAGTTGAGAGCTCACTGCAAGAAAGTACGGAAAAGCGTTTGGATTTCAAGCAATTCTACAAGTGAAAGAAATTTGAAAATTATATTAAAAATAATTTAATTTAATCTTCTTTAAATTAGATTTTATGACAAATTCTAACTCCTAAGCTCTACTGACGACATATTGCGATGAAAGTACAACAGTTTGGAGCTTTAAATGTTCACAGAGCTTCAGTAACAATTCCTGAAGATGTACCTCCGCACCGATCTGCTCGCTCGGGCTTCGTAGCGCACCAACCAAACTCGATCGTATCATTCGTGTTTCAACAGCCAAGCTGAGCACGCGGCCGATCAGCGCAGCGTGTGGTGAAGTTCGAAAAGCACGCACCCGGAATACATCCGTCCCAATCGTGTGCGCGAGTTAAGGTTACCGCTTGCGCAAATAAACAACCCGTTGCGGGGCGCGCTAAGGTCGCAAAACAGTTTTTCGGCTAGGGACAGTTTTGTACTTACGTTTACACCGGGTGTACGGTAGACGAAGTTTACTAAACACACGGCAAAAGCATAAAGCACTGCGCGGCGTCGAAAGAAAATTTAAATACCCCGACGATCCGCAGAACCATCACACCGATCGACCGTTTGTTTTTCGCGCGCATTAAACGATAGGGAAAGTGTTGTGTTTGCTGAGCAGTGATACCCGGGTGCCACCAAGTGACGGGAGCCGGAATTTTCGGTCGCCAATTCCAAATGGCGCCGGGCGTTTAGTGTGACCGTGTGTGGATGCCGGTGCAAAACTTTCACAAATCGGCCAACCGTTTTCGGTTTGCTATGAATAATTAATTTGACCGCCCGATCGCGGATAAAGGGTGATGCGTGCAGGCTTTGGTGTTGGGTGTGCGGATTCTTGATAGGAACCCCTGTGGCTAAGGGTGTGCGGAGGTAGCTCCGATTGCTGGGCACGAAACGCGAAACAAGGCACGCAACAAGTGATGTTCTGGTTGTAATAACAACTTCCAAACATAAACCCATCAGCGTCAGAGCAAAATTGGCCGTTAGTGTTTGGTGTGCAGGTGTTGCCCACCCCACCCGATGCAAAAAAAGGCCGGGGCAATGTGAGTGCGGAGTTTTACTTTCGTTGAGGAATTGAGCAGGCTCACCCCGTCGTACGCTGCGGCGACTTTTAGTTTCGTTCCGATGCTAATGGTGTCCGGTTTGTGCTGCCTGTCCCGGCAGTCGCTGTCCCCCTAACGAGAGCACATTACGTTAGTGTCGTGCAGGTGGTGTTCGGCTGTGCCGGTTTTTTTTTGTTGTTTTGCTTCGTGTCGCAGTGCGTACCATTAGACGTGTAGAAGGAAGTAAAAAACACAGTATCAACAGGACACGCATTAACCGAGACCCCCCAAAAAAAAACCCCTTGCTCTCAGTAAGGCAATAGATGGACAGTGGACACAGCAGCTCCAAAAACAAAGAAAACCTCCAGTCCTGTTTTGTTTTTTCGGTGGTCAATCGATATCATTCAACCCCAGGGCCGAACGGTCGTTATCTAGTGGGAACCGGTTTCCAGTTGTGAGGTGTCCAGGGTCCATCCCAGGAACACTGTGTGCCAGGTGATCTTTCTTGTACTCGCGTTAGAAAGATGCGTTCGAACTGCCACTGGGACTGTGACGCACGCTGAAAGTTCAACCAACACCGCCCGATATCGATTTTGCACACCATCTCAGTAGGCCACAAACGTGACCTGCGACCGGGCTGTGCTGTTGGTGGCTCTTGCAAGAGTACGCGTGCAGTGGAGTTTATCGATTTTTCCCGCCATAGACCAATCCGTCCCTTCCGTTTGCCAGCTGTGGGCACTCCCTGCAAGCCACGTCACGTAATCCGCCAATCCGCGGACGGAAACTATTCGCGAAGGATTCACCAGGAACGTCGGAAAACGGGGTGACACTCGGAACGCACGGAAGAATGTATTTGGTACAGGTAAGAATCCTTAGACACCACCACGTAGCTACGAAGTTTGGGTGCAAATTTGGGCACTTTGCTTCAGGTACATCAGAGCAGGCTATGCGAGCTGCTGAATTGCTTCAATTAAAGTTTGTGGAGGGAAAACCCCTTGCAACACAGTTCACCTACCCAAGCGAGCCCAATTGCCAAATGGGTCACATTTTATTTGGTACTATTCCATCGGAGACGCTATTGCTTCGGGTGCAGTAAAGCAATTGGCTGAGGTGTAGAAGCGTGAGAACCCCGTAGCCCACAAGCTTCGTCCCGAGAGCGTGAATGGACCTTCAAAGTGATAGCACTTGAAGTGCTTTCACCTTCAAACCGGGTGACCGGTCTTAATCAGTGTCGTTCGTTGTGGGTTTGGAGGTCCTGTTGGGAAGTTCATTTCCTTCCTGCCGATGACGACGATGCCATTTAAAGCGCGTACTGTGTACGGTTGCATTTGTAGTGTGCGGCTTATCGTAGCGTGAGCATCGACGGTGTCATAATCAAGGCAACGGTGCCGTGTATCATTAATCTGCCATTTTGCCGCACATAAAGGTCACTGCCAATGTGTGACATTGTTGTGCATTGGCAGTGCGATATGTCTATGGTGGGTGGTGGGAACGGTTTGTGCAATGTTATGCCGGTGGAAGTCAATTTATTGTGTCCATAAAATGGATGATGAGTGAGAAGAGTGATGTGTTGTCTCCTTAACCGATCCAAGGGGTAAGAAATCTTAATCAAAATGGCAGGAAACTTTAAAGACCTTCAAGAAATGACCCAAAATGGGGGAGGGATAGGACATTATTTTCATTTAGCCTTCTCCAGAACTTGAGATATCAGAGGAACAAAATCAAAATTAAAATTTTTCTGACATTTTTTTAAATTTATCTATATTTTATTAACATGTAGTATAAAGCTGGTCCATTATTTTTTTAATGACAAATTTAATCAATTAAGAATAAGTTAAATTACAATTTTTTGAACTTTAAGATCAGGGATCGGCAAACTTTTCACGAATAGGGCACTCCGTATGAGGTTTTTAGATACATTTATTAGGTGATATCATAAAACTGATGTTGTTTTTAATGAATCTTTTGAGAAGAATCATTCATATGAATCGTGAATTGAGGAGTTATTACAATCAGGAATTGATTTCCCAAAGATTCATGATTCCTTGAAGCAATGGTTGATCAATTCCCTTGAGGCTTTTTGCGAAATCTAGGAAGAGAGGAGGGGGTGGGTGCCGTGGAGGAGGGGAGGGGGTGTAATTAATTAAGAAGTCTACTGCAATAGCTCATAGCCTTAAAGACGTAGGAATCTTTGTTTCAAAAAGTCTCGTTACGGTAAAGAAATAAAAGAAATGGCAGAGTGTGTTTTAAAAACATAAGTCACATAAATGACTTCAATCTAATTTTGCCTAAATGGCTTCTACGAATTTACCTCCCCGTCTAGTGGGTGTTTGTTTAAACAATTTTATCTCGTAATGCATGGACCGAACCAAGCAAACTGAATTGTTCGCCATAGAGAGACGTGCATTAATGTATTGCATGCAGCACTGCTTTTCTCCAGCCTTCGTTCGTGACAGCGAACGTGACACAACCGCCATTTCAAGCGATGTAATAACGCGTGGAATGTGTTATTCATGTTTACTATAGCTCACAAGTAGATAGCAACAAACGCTGCAAGCGCAAGCCAAATGATACGGTGTAGATGTTTTATTCTTCTACCGAGTCCCAAAGAAGCAGCTTTTATTCGTTGTCTTTCTCTCTCTGTCAATTCCTTTTGCCTAAACGATGCACAGATTGGCTAAAGTATGCGTGTATCGTGTATTGAAAATAATAATAAAAGAAACCCACCATGATTCTTATCCCTTCGGTGCCGTGTCCTTCGGATGCCAGCCGAATTAGCGGGTGGTAAACAATTTAAATTTGTTTCCCCCGCCACTGTGGCTGTAATCCCCGCGTCCTATTGACGTAGCGCGCTTGATTCGGAGAATATATCATGCCTTGAAGGATGCATTTTTACTCCGCACCGGTAACGGTCCCATCTTTCTCTCCCCCCTCCGAACTCTACGGCCTTTTGGAAATTGGAATCCCTTTTCCGTCTTTTTCCTTGTGCGGGGTGTGTTTAATTTTGTTATGGTGGTTTTTTTTTCTTTCCTTGTTGTTTAATCCAAAAAAAAACCCTTCGACTTCCTCGATTTGCCGAAGTCCTTGGCGTGTAGCCATCGTTTACAACCGCCAAGCAAGGTTAACCGGTGCTATTCACGCCACTCGATAAATTGCTCACGGCAGACGATCGAAATGCGACCGCTCCGGGGATGGATCGGTTTGCCGTGGTCATAATTTCTGGTGCTGATTATTCGTGCCGAAGGTTCGTCGCTTGCGTTCCCGGGGGAGCGTTTAAATCTTTCGTTACCCTGCTCGTCTGCTTATCCCGGTTTGGTTGACTGCACGCGTGTATCCTTTTCCAGGGAAGGGAGGGTTTGATCTGCAGTGGAGGATCGAAACAATAGCCGAGCCGAAATCAAGACGAATCACCTAACAAAACCGAAGTAACATATTCTAACAAAGTGAAAATTATGCATTTTGGGGTCTGCTGCAGTTTCGAACTGATTTCTTGTGATGATGGCCTTCAGCCTTCCTGGCAGATTTGCTGGGACTTGTTTTGGAGCAATTTTGACACACGCTCAAAATGGTTGATGATTCGCCAGTTCGACAGCATCCAGCGAAGAAGGTGTACGAGACGCAGCAGTTCTTCCTAGAATCGGAACAGCCCTCAGGAAAGGTCTTAGCATTTTTTTTCTGGAGTTGTGGTGTTTTTTTTTGTTGTTGTTCTTTGTGATGCTGTTGTTTACGTTTTAGTTTTTTGTTTTGCTTTGAACGCATCGGGCAGCTTCCGAGAATATGTGGAATCTGGCAATTGATTGAATTCTGTTGGCCGTAACTGATGGGAGAGAAAGCGAAAAAAAAGTCAATTAAGCTGAAGCACTCAGTTTTTTTTTGAGGTTTTTCTAGTAAAAATATCATTTCTGCTTGCGGTGTCTAAAGCCTAGTCTCAGTTGTGGCTGGAAGCAGTGGAAGTGGTGATGGTGGTTTTTTTATGGAGTTGATAAATAAAACTAATTAACGCTAATTATTGAAGGTAACTTAGCTGCAGTTTTTTGTTTCTATTAATAGAAAAGTTCAGTTGCTTTTTGAACTGTTTTCCGAAGTTGTTTTTTTGTTGTTGCTCTACCACCACTGGTACCCATTTACTGTTAGTTCCATTCCTCATCTATCGACAGTCGATCCCTTTTACCTTTCTACCCTGAGAAAAAGGAAGGCAATCCCGTAGAATGATAAATGAATGGTGTAAAAGTGAAATTCATCACCAGAATGCAGGCACCGATGTTCTAAAGCCCATCAGCAACGCTGCAAAATGAGCGTTCCTCAACCGTCGTCAAAAGAGGCATCTCATGTGGGTTTGAGTTTTTTTTGTTCTTCTTTTTACCGAATCAACCGATGCAAAACCCGTTGATTGGATCGTACCATAACGGTTGGGTCAAGATTCACCCAAACGCCCCAAACAGTTTACCAATTATGTGTTGGCTCACGTGCCACAAGGGGACAAGACTTTCTCACACTGGCGTCCCCGGGGCGTCTAATTTGCTGGTGGAAAGAATATTAACGCCCCCTCCCACCCGCCTAAAAATGGTCAAATAGTGGATCAAACTCCACGCACCACAGCAAAAAGGGGGGGACCATTTGCCCGTTACTGCCAAAGCAACCGCCCATTGTTGGCCCCAAGTAACGTGGCCCGAAAACACTGTGTGCTCTCGTTGTGCGTACTTGCTCCGTGTACGAAAACGGTTTCGGTAGACGCTTGTTAAAATTCAATTAAAAGGTGTTGAAAAAGAAAATTTACACCTTACCGTTAGCGGGATGATGCATACGTTGTGGGAAGGGGAGGAATAAAAAGGGGTAGAAAAAACCGCCCAAAACACTGAATAAAAAATGGGATTATGAAATGAAACAGTACTTGAGTTAATTTAATGTCGAGTTTTTTTGTTTTGTTTTGCAAACCGGTGAAATATTTGGGCGGGGGATTTCTGTTGCTCGGACAGTACAAGCATTAATAATGCTTTTTACATAGCAGATTAATGATCGCTTAAAGTGAATCACTTTCCTAGCGTGAACCTTGATCACAAGGAACAACGCTGGATGCATTATTTACAAGGCTTGTTCGGCATGATCATGATGTTATTGTACCTTTGCAGTCACTCCAGTTTAGGATATCTGTCTGCAGAGGGTTTTTTTTTCAATGCCGTCTGGCAGGTTGACTTTCCCATCCCAAAAAACCACCGCACAATCTCTCCACCTATGCATACAAAACCAACTCTCTTGCGGTCAGTCAGTCAGCACCGGTTAACCTCGCTACTGTTTGACAAACGACGAACGATGGTGACGATTTTTGGACGACTCGCTTTCGACAAACAGTCAACAGAGGATAACAAAAACACGCTCGAAACAACCTGCTACACTTGTGGCCAGACGGAGGGAAAGTGTAGCAAACGTTTAGCCGACCTCAACTCGGTGTATTGGGCGGCAAGAAGCTGCCGCGCTAGAAATTCATAACCCACGCCTACGTGAACCTTTGCGCAAAACAGCGGAAAGTGATTAAAACAAAATTTAAAGCGAATCATTTTCTCTCTTACTAATCAGCTCGTTTGATTTCTGAGTGGGGGAGATTTTTTAGATACATATTTGCCACCCGGTCACGGCCGTGATGTTGTCTTTCCTTCGGACGACTTCAGCTCAGCTTCCACCACGCAGGCTTTCGTTGCATCTCGTCGCGGTGATGAAAAGTGCTTCCGAAAAAAGAAAAACTTTCACTTCCAAAACGAAAACGATACGAAACGATTGTCACGATGGAACGAACCGATCCGTCTCCGTTGTGGTCCGGTGGTCAAATGCAATGGGTCAAAGTGTTCGCGTTTTGTACGCGTCTTGCGTCTAGTTCGACCCTTTTTTTTTTTGGTGCGTCCCTCATTCGGGTTTTGATAATGGGAAAGCAACCAAAGGTTGGTAAAGGTTGTCACCGAGAGCTTAAGAAATGGGCGAAGAAAGCCGGGATTAATTGTACGCACTTAAGCGCTCGAAAACCCCCCCCGGGAGGACTCCACACGCCCGCATGACATCTTCATCGCGTTGGTTAATACGGTGTGGAATTTCTCCAGGGGGCGAAACACCGATGGGAAACTGTCCCGCAAATCGGGTGGCTTTTGTGAACTGATGGAATCGTTTCGGTAAAGCAGTTTGTGTGTGTGGTAGCCATAAATAATGGTCGATCAATCGTTACGTACTCTTGAAGCGATGAATCTTCGGCAGGATTTCAACGGGAAGCGTTTGAACGCAGTTGAAGTGTCGACACAAATATAGGGGTCGTGGTTGATCCTGATCACAGCACCAGCACACCTTCACGAGCCGTGGGTCTACATTCATCGGCAACACCTGCTGCACCGGGCCGGGAAATGTACGACCCGGTTCGGTTAATAATTCCAACCCAACCTATCGATGCGCATTGCATCATCGTGCAAGTGTTGTTTATCCAGTTTGCTGTTTGCCATGGGACCCGCAGCGTCCCATGGCAACATCTCGGTCGCTTCCCTTCTTGGGGTGAGTGAGTGATCTTGGTGGTGGTGGACGCACGTACGCACCGCTAGGTACGATCGTTGCATCCCCGATGCAACATGCATCACAGACCACAATTCGCACTATGCAATCACTATGTACCTTTCCATTTTATGCTATGTCCGTGTCGATCGCATTCCCTTTCGATGTATATATATTTTTTTTATTTGGGTTTTTTTTCCGTCCTCCGACAGCCGCCGAGCGAAAGCCGTACCATGTGTTGAAGCGAAAGTGAAGAAACCATATCATGGTTAGTGCAGCTACCTGCTTGCCAAGGGTCCTTGCTGGTGCGATAGCGGCAGTACATCTGGGATAGGGGATTATCAAACAACGCGTAGAAATGGAACAAGTTTGCTGTCATGTTTTTTGGGGCAAATTGAATCATTCAAACCGTTGTAATTCTTGTTGTACGTCATATGGTTGAGATCCTTCTCTCGGGGAAAGGCATTTGTGATGGATGGTAACACAATACGACGAACGGAGCTGGGACTATGTAGAACTTATATAATTTCAATGCTCGTATGCGCCTCTGAGACAGAAACTTTGTTCAAGACTAATCCCCTTAGCTGCGCTCGAGAGGAAAATATTCAGAAGGATTTTTGGCTCCGTTTTTTGTGTGGGAAGACATTGGAGCGGTGGCTACAATTGCGAGCTCGACGATTAGATTAGATTCGCCACACGCGAATGACACCGGACAACCCAACCCAAGTTCTTTTAGTTCATCCACATGGGCAGGCGAGGTATGGTGGACCCAAATTAAGATGAAGTGTTGACGTTGATGCGTCCGCCAGAAAGGCCGAGATAATAGATTGGCAGAAGACGTTTAAAGGACTCCTGCAGCAGGTTAAATCCGTAGATAACAAAAAAGCTTCTTGCTATTGGAGAAGTAGTGGCTAGAAATTGGAAGAGCTGTTAAGTTCAATTTCAACTTTCAAGTTCAAGCGGCGGTCCTGTGGTGTATTGGTAATCGCGCCGGTCTTCACACGACAGGACGGGTCCAAAATCCCATCCGTACTAGTTCCCCGTACCGGACTTGTCTAACAAACTACAAGTAATTAAAGTCAAAGAAAGTCATAAATGGCAGTCCAATCTAGACCTTTTGTGGTTGTTGTGCCAACGAAGAAAAAGTTAAGTTCAATTTCTAATGAATTAAACGAAGATCTTCCCGAATAAAAAAAATATATTCAATTGTGTAAGACAAATTACGAGTTAGAGTTTCAAGAGTGTTCACCTCTCTACAGTTTTACATACGATAAGAAATGAGGTGAAGATGAGATTATCTTTGGCAATTAAACCGAAATGGATAACACGTTAATCTCTATATTCTTCCTAGGAGATACAGAGATAAGTTTGAAAGCGACCAAGTTTGAAAAGCAATTAGGCGATAAGATTGCAAACACATGACTCTTGATTTAGCCTGCTAATGAATCATTTATGTCCTCAACAGTTATTAGTTTCATAATCTTCGAACGAAGGTGTAGTACGCTTTTAAAGAGATGGGTTTAACTTCAGCGAATGAAGCTCATTGCAATGGTATGAAGGAAAGCCGTTAAGATATCCATTTTTTAGCATTGTGAACTTCTTCTTTATCCGCTACCGAATAAAACGAACCGTCGCACAATGCCTTACATTGTGAGGAATTGTGCTACCCATGCCTAATGGTATGCTCCATTTGCTGTAGGAAAAGTGTGTAATTGTTGTCGTACTAGGGCTGGTACGGGACAGTAGGATGATGGCCCAACGCAATAGCTTTCACATTAACGGATGGTTGGCAGCAAAACGGTTCGGGGCAGTGTGCAAAGGAGTGTTACACATAGCGAACGGTGCCGAATGGATTCCATCATGGACTGGCCCAACCCATCAACCCGACGGGATGAGTGACGAAAGAAACGAATTGTTTTAAATTGCGAAGCCAATACAACACGGCGACACACTGTATCGATTCGCCTTTTTTACACGGACACGGACATTGGGGTTTTTTTTGCTAGCGATTTTTCTTTTACTTCTCCCATTCATTTATGTGAATTCTGGTACCTATCGGTGCATGGATGCTATAGCGGGTGGTGTACTGGCACTGAAGGCAAAACGTGAGTCCACCATCGATGGTAACGATGCGCCAAATTAGGGACGCCTTTTTGTACTGCGGTTCCAGCCCCGGAAGGGAAAGAAGAGCAGAAATTCTACAGTGCTTGGACGCAAAAAACCACCAGCGGCCGTTACGCCGTCAGGCGCCACCGTGCTGAAAAGGGCTAGCATAAATGGGCTAATGGTTTTATCTGGTAGTTCATTTCCGCACCCTCTAATTGACGCAATCTCATCGCAACGGGGGCAACATAAGAACGATCGCGGCAAGTAGCCGCACGATGCTACGATCGGTCCACTGCGGTCCAGCGAGTGCGTGCCGAGACGTGTTGGCTGGGCGAGTGAAGTACCATTTCACGTCGATCGTCGATGCATCTCCAGAACAGGCCGGGTCTGGTCTTAAAATCGTGAAACGGGCGAACAGTTCGCGCGAGCTAATTTAAATCCCACCTAGCGCGCCGTCTAGAATGAAGTGCCGCGCGCAGAGTGCCGGGGTGCCCATTCCAGTAGAACTAGAAAGCACTCAGACAGTGCGATGGCAAAGGGAGGGAATGTTCCCCCGTAAAAGGGTAGAGCTAATTGCTGTTTACATTATTTATCGCCGCCTGGCTTTTGATGGCCGGTATGCTGCAGCGCTAACCTCCCGCTGCTGTCGAACCGGGAGGGTTGTTGTTTTTTTTGTTCTCGGAGTTGAAGTGCATACACGTGCGATCCACCCGATACGACCCCCCCCCCCAGTGGTTGGGAAGTCAATCAGAATGGATCAATTTCATCGGATGCCCGTGGTAGCCCATCACACCGTTCTGTGCCCAACCCACGGAGCACATACACACGCGGTACGTCTAAGTTCTACTCGTGGGAGTGCATGTCTACGGGATTGTTCCAGTCTCCCAAGACACACTGACGGTGACCTTTTTTTTTGTTGAGGTGATGGTTAAAGTCGGCTAAAGCGGTCGAAAGATATCACTGGCAAAGTTCCAGCGTTTCCTCCATCCGGTGTAAGGCTAGAATTCCCAGTTTACCGTAGTCAACAACAGGCTCAGGCGCTCATCGGTGGGCCATTGGTCGGATAATGGAATTGGGAATCGATCGGGTGTGTTCTAATAGTGCCCTCGAGGGGATAGAGAGTGGCATGTAGCAACGGTGGGAACCGGGGGGGTGGTTCCACCCGGGTACCGTTAGGGCAATCAAAATCAAGTCAAAACATCGCACCATCAAAAGCCCGCTGGGAGCTCGGGCCTGGTATACCCAATGCCCGACGGGTTCGGCTAAAACCCCGGTGTTGCATCAGTGCAATCCGGCCCGGTTTCGATGGCGGGAAGATTTGAAGCTCCGAAACCGAGAAAAATACAACCGCCTCGCCGGTGTCAGATCTCGCCAGAATCGTTTCCATCAAAGCGGGGCACAACTGATTCGGATCAATTTATGACACGATGATTACGGATATTACGGATAGCTAAGGTATGGCGGTAACTTTATGAAACGTTGGTGGACGCCCGCCACTTCCCCTGCACAGCAATCCCACAACGCTGTGACAATGTTCCAACACAAAATTAGGTCGTTTATATGCGTTCTCTGACGACACTGCAGACAATGGTGCTGTTGAGTACGTTCTCTTCTCTGGAGCGCTGTCGTTGGTCGCTTGTTTGCGGGTGGTTTTGTGGTGACAACTGCGTACTGTAAGTTTGAAGATGGAGTACTGGCTTCTGGCTGGGTGCGTACTTGATCTCTTGGATGCTGAACAATGCAATGTCCCCTGGTAAACATTATCCCAAAAAACTTTCCTGAGGATCACTTGCATACATGCGCTTCTGACTAACAACGGTGGAACAACCCACCCCATGGAGTCAATGGGGTACAACCATCAACCGAAAACCAGACCCCAAGCCAGGTCAAGTGAAGCCATGGCAGTGCATGCTTTATGTCCATGGTGGAAGAACCGCTCACTGACGTAATCGAGCCGGCGATTATGTTTTACCCGTCCCACCGGTAACGTTCCCGGATTGAACCATATCGCGTCATCCCGACCACACACTCCATCCAGTCCAGGGGAGAGTTTGCTTTTTTTTTTTCTTTCGTTCGCCACGTTTTGTGCGTGTTTTAGGTTTTGCTCATTGGCACCATAAAACCGACCGGAGGCAACACCTCCTGTCCACTGCTGGAACCTGCTCCTCGGCTGCTCCGTTGCGATCGTTGGGCTCTGGGACGTGCGCACGATCTGTCCATCCATCAAGCGTCCAGCGCTCGGGCATCGCACGGCCGATATCGCTCGAATTGGCGTTGACAGATTGCATCCTGGTGGGGCGAGGAAGTGATGTAGAGTGAACTGGTTGAACCAAAATAATAAAAAAAAACAACACTCACCCGTCCTGCAAAAACAGATTTCTCGTCGTAAGGGAGCAGCGAGACACGTCGCGATACGTGTACCACGTTATCCGTTCGGGGAAAGTGATCGTGTTGAAGGTTATGTACACGCACATGCCCATACTTGACGTGCGGATGGGGAAGATGACCGGAAGAAAATTGCACTAGGCGAATGCGTGCAAGGAAAACCCCGGCAGCAGCGTCATCTGATGGACGACGGAGTGACAGATGCGCAAAAGGGGTTTTGCTCTATCAGTTTAATTATCTTGTAGCGTGGCTGCTTCGCGTTTCTATGTCGGGTTGCTTTGATTTGTGTTTTTTTTTTTGCCTAATTACCTGCGGCATGCTACGATTACGCACTGTGTTTTTTTAGAGAGGTCTATAAATTATTCGCTAAACGTTGATCTCTTGGAACGACACGGAGAACTTCATAATGAGGACTGTGGCGCTACGGCAGTGGAAACAAACGGTGGAATGCAATTTCTGAGCCATTTTTATAACGAAAATCTTTTTCTCCTCTGCTTCTTGTCCTTTTCAGGTAAGCATTCATAACTGTGGAACATGGGCAAAGCAACCATCAGCCACTCGTTGCATCGTGTTCTCGTCGGGCCTGCTGGTCGATGGTAAACGCATCCTGTGCACGTAAGCGATATTTGACGACAACGTGTCCTAGGCCCATCTCTAGAACCGAGCACTCGAAGTTGTGGACAAAAGCTCAGAAAGGGGCCTTTTATTTCCAACTCTTTTAATCCTTCCTGTATGCGTTCCCGCCGTACGGTTTCTTTGTCTCGCTGATTGAGGATATTCATCATAATAAAGGTTGCCAACCGAAGCAACATGTGGAAAAAGGGTAGCGTTTACTGCCAGATGTGAAACAGGATTTTCAATTAGAGGCAGGATTGTTCGGGATGGTTTGTACCATTTCGGAGCACATTACACCGCCAAACCGTGTGGTTTGCGTGTTTGGATTGCACCACAATGAATTGGAAGGCGAGAACGAACCTCACCTTCGGAGCGGAGCGGCTTACCTGCTGCTAGACGTTCTGGAACAGGTTTTTGTGATGCTGTTCTTGCTGCTGCGGTTAATGCCGTAGTCCAGCTGCAAAAGGCAGCAGTACCAGGCGACGCAACAGCAGTGTGCGCTGCTCCACGAACGAGCGGGAAGACGATTATATTTGAGAATCAGCTCGCACCGGCTGTTGGCCGATTATGCGCTCGGTTCCACGGAATTGCCCATAAATCGTGGCATTTGTCAAGCATCGCCGGTTTGTCGCAGCGCTCAACAATCGAACCACAGTGACGATCGTCTTCTGAAGATCTGAAAAGTTCGGCATTGTTTGAGGAGAGTTCCCCACGGTTCCGCCTAATGTCAAGCTGCCTCGTCTAATGCACAATGCTTACCGAGGGCGATTGGATTATGTACATGTTTGCCGCATCGCCCGAAAGGGCCATCTCCACTAGGTCCACTCTTCAGGCGGCTCAGTGTATCATCTTGAACGGTTGAAAAGATGGAAGGAGAACATCGAGAAAAATAAGCATCAGAGTGCAAGAAGAGTGGTGGTATTAATTTCTCATAAACATAATCTTGTCACCATCCAATTTTTTTTGTGCGTTGAAAGTCAGTTTGCTGCAGCGCTCCTGCACGTACACCGGGGGCCTGCCCGCTGTGCTACCGGTTCAGATACGATCGGATCCTGTCCGATACGATCGGTGATGCGGTTCGGATGAGAACATGAGCAAGCTTTCGGGAAGGAATGTTCTTAAAATCCGGTACGCTGCAAGCTATCGAATTTCGGCGTGTCTGGCCCTTTAAATCCCAAGCTTCCAGGCAGTTACCTCAACCTTCCAGCAGCTACTGTTGTTTCCGGCTCTAAAATCGATAATGGATGTTCTAGGGACACGTTGGTATGCTTGTTTTTGTTTTTTTGTTGGTATTCTTAACACATAACAACTCTACCACGACGAATTGTAGCAAGAATCTTGGGTTAGCCCAAGTCAGACTTAATCCTTTTCGCCTTTGGGTGGATCAAGGTATGGTAGACAAAGAAATAAGAGGAACTTCTGCGAGACAACTTCACCGGTGACACTTATGATGAAGCGTTGAAGTTGGCTCGGTTTGCGTGTTCCAACTGTGGTAGTTGCTGGTGCCAAACCATCACCCCAGAGCTGGCTGCATGCTAGCATTCAAGACCGCTCCCTTTTCCTCAGCACCAATCCTGTGCTTCAGGGTTCTTTGCCCCAAAAAAACGAGAGCAAAAGTGAACGGTGTAAAGGTATAAACTGCGTGCCGGTAGAGCGCCGTTGCGCAGATTGCGAATGTTTGTACACACAAAAACCGGGAAAACAAGTCTCCGGTTTGGGGGGGGCAAATGGGTGTGCTGGCGTGGTGTGTGTACGCCGTCTGCAAACGAAGGCCGGACAGCGCAGGAAGTAAAAGTGGAAGTTTCCGCTAGAATGTTAAAAACAGAACCGAAAGGCAATTACAACCTAGTGGGTGAGGGGTGGCGCTTTGAGGAATGCTAGTTTCAATTTAATTTAAATGTTATGGTACAGTGGAACTCCGCAAGTCCCCAAGCAGGGAAAGGTCCAGGGTTATTGTGATAACGCTCTAGCACGCTTACTGTTTGTGATGTGGGTCAGGCGCCTGTATGTATGCTTTGTATCGACGTGTTAGATACTTAGGAAACAGAAGCCGTGTAAAATTGCGTAACTCATCAACACACGGTGAGGTAATCACATTCACGCTCAATTGCTGATATTGTGTGCACATTAATCTACCTATGGTCGTATCAAATGTCGCTTATTCGATTGTATCCATTCTCGTCGAAGATTCCCCTCATTCGAATAGGAATAATGCTCTCCAAACGCTCTATTGAACCGTGAAAGTCAACCTCTAAGCTTACTAACGGTTAAAGCTAGCTGCACCCCCACACCCAAACTGTGTGGTAAAGTAAGGCGCTTATACGGTGACGACACTGTGGGGATTCATTGAAGGGCATCCATCGTGTACTTAATACGTCGCAAATCAAGGTTAGAGCCAGGTCACGGTGGATCACTCACAGGTTCTCCCCCAGGGGACCCGGGCGATCATCGCCTCTTCCCAATGCAATCGCACCCCGGCTGCACTGAGGAAGAAAATGTCTGTCAGTAGTACGTCCAGCACCGGGCAGACGAAAGTGTAATTACGGTTGTTTGGTTAGTGTCGGAGCGATTTGTCGGATGCTTTCTTTCGATTCGTTCCCGGTAGAAAATGGAGTGGAGACAGCAGACGCGATTCGATCCGTGTAGAATTACGCCCCAAAATGCTGCTCTGCCTCGAAGGTGTTGGATACCCATTCGCTTGGGGGCGAATAGGTTTAATAAATTACCGGTCGACAGACAAAAAAAAACTGGTGGATAGCTAGCTAGAACGGTGAAAGAACACACTGTGTTGGGAACCGAAAGGGAGAAAAACAGAAAATAAACCAACACCATTTGAATACAAATTGCCGAAGAATGCGGACCGCGTTCTGCATTTTAGGATTTCCATCGGTCCTGGGGTGTTTAATGGCCAAGCCTTTTGACTGCCACCACCTCGAACCCGGTGTGGATGCTGGGCCGGGAGGTTCTCCAACCAGGGGGGGGAGGGTTTTTTTTGAAGATGAGCCGTCGCTGGAGATGATGTCCCAGGAGATGAAGAATGACATGACGATTGTCATAAAGTTTCGGGTGAGAGCCTAACGGAGGACCCGTCCGGTTGATTGTTGTTCCGTGTTCCGCATATTTTTTTTTTGTTCACCTATTCTTTACCACCACCCATCCTCAAGCGTCCGAGTCCGGCAGGGGTTGCTGATCGCACGCTGTTAAAGCATAGTTCCTATGTTCCTATTTTGTGATAAATTGCGATGGCTCCACCGGTCGGTTTTCATTCGCGCTGGTCGGACCGTTGAAAGAAAAGGGCCCAGCGGGTGGTTCTTGCAATGGGAAGGAGAGAAGGAAAGAGCAAACCACCTTGCTGAAGTCTTCTCGAGCGCGTTCCTGGGTAGAATACTCGCCCCGAAAGGGCCTGCTCGCAGCCGTATGTAGGTCACAAAGCATTAGGAAATGAGTCGGACAAACGTGAAGCAGGTGGTTGTTTTTCGGTACGGAGATGCCTTTGTGGCGTGAACCTATTCCGAAGGTGTTGGGTTTTAATTTTTCCATGTTTTATTTTTCTTGGTTTGACTACCTCTCCACTACCAGATAGGCCCCCGCTGTCAACGGGCGATCATGGGATCGCTGTCGCACATCGTACGGCAATTCGGACTTGTATTGTAAACACACAACAGATTCACAGTTAAGCGATAGAATGCCAAAAAAGGTATTCTACAGCAGAGGATAAGAAGGTTGCTATACCAAAAAAAAAACACACTGCTTCATTGTTGGTGCCACAACAATGAAGGATTGAGTGTATTTGCAACAACAAAAAATAGCTCCAAAGATGTACAAAAGCATGTATTTACGCAAAAATGCGTTATTGTTCAGCCGAGAGCGAATTGATAAATGATACAACGAGCAAGCGTATCGATCGTCCTGTGTGCTTAAGAATCGATCGTAGAAAAGACGAATAATGTGCTGTACGCGAAAAAAAAAGAAACCAACAAACAAACAAACATTAACCTCGCACATCTCTCGCTAAGGTCATCCATGTTGTAGCCATCAATCAATGTGGCGTCCCTATGTCCTTCCTAAATATTATGATTATGGTTTATTACCGTTTACCTTCGCAAATGATTCCTCATTAGCAGTGAAGCTCCGGTACGATTTTTGTTTGTTCGTAGGAAGGCAAAAAAAAAAAATTAAGCTATGATTGAAGGCTTAAAGCATATTAATTTTAAACACTTCTTCATCTTCCTAAAGCTTAATGCCAATGCTTTTTTTTCAGCTGGGTGGGGGGAGGGGGCGAGGGGAGTCAGTTGATGCGCATTAAGCTGATTATATTTTTCGAACCATGTAGACCACATTAAATTCACTTCGGCAATCGGGGACCGTGGCCGGATTCCGCATTTGGGTCATCTGCTTTCTGCACCACAACCCCACCGGTACAACCCCGAACCGTGTCGCGATTCGCATATGCAAATACGCTATTAACCTTCTCAATCGCACCGGGAAGGACTCCTCTCGCGCCGTGACGCAAGTAGCAACGATCGATGTTTGTTTTTATTTAATACCCGCTACATAATACAAACACTGCAGCAAAACCCTGTTTTTGGGTTTTTTTTGTTCTTTTGCTGTTTAGTTCCAATCACAAAGCACCGAAGAATGAACCGTTTTGTTATCACAGAATTGTGTGGCAGCAAAAAAGAATAGGATGACCCCGTACGTATTTTTACACCCCGGGTTCAAAACTACCTTGTGCGCATAAATTATTGGTTGGCAAAATGCAAAAAAAATAAACGAACCCCGTGGCACATGGCCCACATGTGCCCCTTTTCATGCCCAAACAGTTCCATTCGGCTTCGTACCGAAACGGTGGCCAACGACCTGTGCGTACGTTGGGGCTGTGCGTTGTCGCTGTTTTTCGCTTTTATTCCCCCCCTGTGATGTGGCCACTCGGAGCCCATTTTGCCTTAACCTTATTTCTGTCCGACTGGTCCGGCACTGTCTCGTGAGGGGGTGCGTTAGAGTTGGTACCGAAAGCTCCAGCTTTGCGGTATGAGCGTGTTATGCTAACAGTGGTGTGTGAAGCGTTTTACACTTGTAGATACGCCTCCGGGCGGCATACGGGTCGTGGCGTTCGAACGACGTGTCAGGTACAAGTGGTACACCTTGACGGGAAAGGACCGGCAAAAATAACAATCGAATCCAGATTTGGAGCACCCCGCCATCCGTTCGGACCGCGAGCGGTGGTTTTTATGTTGCTGTTTGAATTTATTTTACACGATCACTACGGTGACGGAGTCGCGCGGATGCCGTGCCGTGAAAACATGATCATGAACCGGCCGGACACGTCAAGGACGCACTCCGTACCACATCAGGTTGTTATGCAGGTGTAGCACGGGTTCGGGTGATTGCATACCGGTACGGTTGGAGCGGACGGACGTGGCGGTGGTTCGGTGGGGTTTGTTAAGACGCTTAAAGGACCAATGTGCGCCAGTGTGTCCCGGTGGGTATTCGCGCGAGCGGAACAAAATACCAGAATTAATGATAGATTTATTGATTTGTTGCAGGTTGCGCCGTCTGTTGGAATGTGGGGCATATAAAACTATATTGCCCCTTTTGTGTCCTGCAAAAGGAAGTCAATTCCAAGCTCATTACACGTATCGTATCGTTGAGAGTCGGCCATCATTCCACTGGTGCGGTGCAGAAAAACCATGGCATATATTAAGTAATTATCCAATTGAAGAATTTTATTTGAAATCAAACCTATTGGGTAATGCTGCCTTTTATGGACGTTCGGTTTTCGGCCATACATTATGCCGATGCCCACACGAACATTAGCTTGGATGGGGAAGAGCCTCTCACCATACAACGCTACCCCGAACGCCGCTCATAATCGCTCCGTAATGGCGTCGTGTAGCTTTCTTCCCTTTCAAGTGCGATCTGAAATTGGTAGGATTTGTTGCTTAATCCTAACGCTTTCTTCCCCGTTTTTGGACCTTCGGCATTAACGCCCACACTCGCTGTATGTCTGGGTGTGTGTGGTCTACTTTTAGGGGGGTGGATGAAGAGATCAACGATTTTTCATTTCGGTAACTTTATTTCCATGCGAGGTTTTCCATTGAGAGATTCGTTGGGTTCGTCGCTTGATGCCGAATTGATGGTAATATCCCCCCCTTCGATTGACCTATTCCTGTTTGTGCAAGGGATGTTCTTTCACCCATCGATGGTTAAAGTAACCCATTGGCCTTGGTAGATTCAATTGCAAACCGCACACATGTGTGATGGGGGGGAGTGTCTACGACGCTTCTCCTCCATCGGAACCGAACCTATTCGGCGTAATAATTAATTGCATTAACGGAATATCCCTGGCACCCCATGCCGGGTTGCTTCCTTCCTTTGGCCTTGGTGGTGCGTCCGTTTTGATGAGCGTAGCTCCAAGATGTGCCGTTTCGTTTTCTCCTGTTTCCACCGGGCAATCCGCTCCAGCTGGCTCGATTCCACGTAATTCTCACGCCGCCCGGGCATCGGATGCCGGCTGTATCTTCGCTTCGTGCTCGTGGAGTTTTATTTTCGGCAAATTTATAATTAATAAATTTTCGATGCAATTAACCTCACCCTGAGGTTGCGATTCGCACCCGTCCGTTTCCACCCGCTGCTTCTCCACTGTGGCCTTCTCCGCAGCCACCGTCGGGAGTCATCTTCTATTGCACGGCGTTGTTTATGTTGGGGCCCGTTTGTTTTGGGACGTTCCGTGGTGCAGTGGCAGATTACTGACTGTGGTACAATTTTTCGGTTCTTTTTTGTTGCGAGTTCAGCACGGAGAATAGGATGAATGTTTTGGCAACTTTCCGGATTTTACCGCCTGCCCCACTAGCAGCGAAGAGGCTGACTACAAATGGTTCGGCCATACAACATATGCACATAAACTGCCGGCAAAAAGCATAAATTAGCCAACCGACAACCAGCTTCCACCAGCAGCCGGGCCCGTTACCAAAGTAGTGGGAGCTTTTTTGGCTAACTGTTTCGTTCCAGAGTTTCCCGAGGCGTGGCAGGTTTACAGCTGCTCCGATCGGCGTAAGATTTGCGGTGCGCCCCTGACTTGGTTGCGGTGGCGGCGCTGGTAGTGGATTGGATGTAATAAATTAATGGTGTATCCGGGAACGGACGAGAGGAAAGGTGGGAAGGAAATTTACGCTTTGTGTGAACACGATTAGCCATTCCGGTTCGAAATGTGCGGGAAATGAAATGTGCACGATTTTTCATCGGCAGCACATTTCACAGGAAGGATTTTGCCGCTTCCAACCGTGGCGTTCGTTATTTCACTCGTTCACCGATCGATTAGTGACGGATTGGCGTTCGTAAAGGGTCGATTTTCGTATCACAAACGCTTCCGATCGGGGTATTGCTGTGGGGGTTGGGATTTTGATTACGGCACGGAAGACTCGATTTAACAGCTTTCGAAAAGAAAATCATTCAAGAGCAGAAGCCGCTAGCGCCTGATATTATGCAATTGGAAGTTGATCTCCTATCACAAAGAAGCTTACTGTGAAAAAGAAAATAAAAAGAACCTGCTCCAAGGACCTTCTTTGTAATCTAACATCTATTAACCTTGGTTATACAAAGAGTAAGATTTCTTTCGGGTTGTCTTTAAGACCCGATGTTAAGAAAAAAAAGATCGTTAAAACAGCTGCCTGACACCTGCCAGAACGTCACGAATTGAGATCTCAATCAAAACCAACCACATTTGCCTTTGGGCTTTGTGCTCTGTCTCGTGTACCAGCGCACCTATGAATGCCACCTCCTCACCCACCACCGTTGCCACCTACAAATTTGCCAAATCTTTCATACGAAACATTGCGAAACAAACAACAGCAAAGAAAAAACTGGCCAACCAAGCCGAAGTCCGAATCGAAGTCCCCGCGACAGGGTAGTCGAAAAAATTAAAAGAAAAGGAAATTAACTTACCTCTTTGGCTTTCGATCGATAAATATCTCAACCGCACGCGAAACAATAAAAAAAGGGGTGCTTAAAGCCTGTGGTCTTTGGCACTTATGCAACGAAAAACACCGCTCGACCACCCTGCAACTGGCTTGTGGGGTAGAACGGGTATGTGTGTGTTTGTGTGTTGCAATCGATACAGGTGCTCCTGCGCGATTTGCACCCCGGGATCGGTGTGTGAGCACGCGGGGACTCGATCACTATCATGCCCGCGGCTATTAGCGTCAGCATTTAATCAGATCCTAGACTCCCTTCACAACATCTTAACCCCCTTGGGTGAGTAGTGAATCGGTTACGCGATCCCTTCCAACGAACTGCTCTTTAATTTCGTGGAGGCAGAGATCACACCAGCGCTCAAAAAATCAACCTGTTCCGAGACAATCCGGCCCCGGAGCAGATGCGCTGTGTAGTGTGTTGCAGCACGAAGAGGTCAACGCATTTGACAACCTCCCCCCCTCCGTCAACTGGTCGAAGCACGAAACAACAGCACCGAGTGTAAATGCCAAGGACTGGTGACGATCGGTGAGAAACACCAAATATCTAATGCATCATACAGTGCGGTGGTCTCCCTCCAGCCAGCGCACTCAGCAATAATCGATTGAAGATCGCGTGAGAATTCAATAAATTCCGTCACCTGATCGGGGAACAGCACCGGATCGTGCTTCGAAACTGAGCGAATGGTTTTCGAACAAAAAAAAATCAACATGTTCGAGAAGGTATTTTCATTATTCGCTACGGCCATCTAATAACTATTCAATTTCGCATCCCTCGGCGAGCTCCCGGTGACGTTCGTCGCTTGATCGTGCATTGAATAAATCCCATTAATTACCACCAGACCGGTGCGGGAATAGCAAAAGTCGGCGGCGGCGAAGTATCCTTCGGTGGTGCTTTGGTTGGAATGGGGCAAACAACGCGCGATACCCTTCAACCCTGTGCAACAAACGAACGGAACGACCCAGCTGTCCTTGAACGGCCGATTCCGTCCCTGTGGGCCGGTTGTTTGAAAGATGCCTAACTGCTTGTTTCCGCTTTGCCCGGATAGTCGGACAGAGGACGGATGATGTCGCACCGTTGCCGCGTTGACGCTAACGCTAATGCGACCCGGCACGAACCGTTTAGTACCCCTGATTAGATAGCGCACAGCATCTTTTAGCTGCCTTTATAAGGGATGGGAGAAGCAAAAAAAACAATCCCCAACAACCCCTAAAAACCTGTTCCATAAAGCTTGAACCTGCTGCCTTTTGGGGGTAAAGGGTGTAGAGGGCCAGGGTAAAATGAAAATAAAAGGGCGCAAAGTGTTCACCGACGGTGGTTTGGTGGTGTGACGTTTGTTCAGTGCACAGTTATTATACCGAAATGGTGTCGTTTAGAGAGGGTGTACTTAGCTCGTTTGTTGTTGTTGCTATGTCGAAAAGAAGTACCACCGAGTGGAATATTGTTTGTGTTGCAGCAGTGGAACAGTGAGCGTTCCATCGAGCAGACAACTTAGCGGTTAGTTTGCCAAGGTACACCCCACCGAGAGTGATCCGATCGGCTGGAGGACAGCGATGGCGATAACGCTACCAATCAATCGAATCAAAGCAATCACTTGATGCGGTGGAATGCATACACCAGGCGGCACGTGGATCGGTGGACCCCCAGCACACCGAAACCCCTTCCCAATGCATGCTGTTTTATCGTTGATCGTGCAGGTAAATCGAAAAGGTCCACCGCGGCGACCGTCCTGCGGGGACCACCGCAAATAGCCATCAACCTACCGTCACTTGTTGCAAACTGCGCCGTTGCAAAACCATCACAAACTAGGCACACATTCCGTGTGTTGCAATGCCTGACGTCACATGCGGCGGAATGTGAATCTTGTGCTGCAGAACGAATGGTGCTTTCCCAACCTAACTTAACCGGTTCCACGCTTAGCGCAGGGAACGCTCTGCCCCACCGGCTGGTTTCTCTTCCCATGGCATGGCAGGTGAATGAAAGTGAATCTCAATGTTCGCGCATATTTGTCGCAATGTATCGGTGCGACCACCAACGTTTGCTCCGTGGCGTGCGTGGCAATCAATCTCCGCCAATAAGGCTCAAGACATTGCGCCGTTTTTTTTTTGTTTGTTGTTGCGGTTATGGATTACGATATCCGATAAATTACCTTCTCCAAGGGAAAGAGAGCGAAGGAAGGCTCCTATTGCCGGGTGATTCCACGCCGTGGTTAGTTGAAGGATGGAAATTTGCAATAAGAACGCTGGGAGTTATTTTAGTACCACACTTCGCCTTAAATGATACAGCCAAAGCGTTAGCCTTAGGCGGATTGTTCGTCTGCTACTCTTCTTCACATTCTACACCCCGAAGGTGGATAAAGGTTCGCTCGTCTAAAAAAATGATAAATTACTTTCCGTGCGCAATTATACACCAAATAGTAAGCAGTAAACTGCAAAACCACCGTGTTAGGAATGTACTTGAGAGGGTCGCCAATCAGGGCACATGGTTGCACATGGCAGGTGGCTGTATTTAGAAGAAAATGAACCTCCCGTCGTGGTGGTTTGATACGCGAGGGTAAGGCGCGATGCGCAATTTGGTGCGAACTTCCATTAGATCGCACCCGGTGTAGTTCACATTGTGTCCGTTACCGTGTTGAGCAAGGCAAGCTTTATCGGCTAGGGCGACTTTAAGGCCACAAATAGGATGTGAATTGCAAAATTGTGAGGCAGCAGCTCCTACTAACAAGAAAAGCATTAAAAGTGGGTTTAATTCGTGAGCATGTTTGCTAGGATTGCTCGGAAATTTGCATCCAATAATGGATTGGCTGAGTTATATGGGTATTTTAAGGATTGAGTTTGATACTGTGTTTAGAATTTTGACACAAAACATTGGGGATTGCAGCGATAGAAATTTTGATCTTGTAATCATAAAATTTCATTATTAATAAATAGTTGTAATATTTTAATCGGAATGTATCAGGGCAGGTGATTTATCTAGATTTCTTATATAACCAAAGTAGAGTTGCTTATCTTTCCTTTTATGTCATGATTTTGAACATATATGGTCTGAGCGGTTCATCTGGCCTGTCTGTATATATTGTAGCCTGACCTGTCATTTTCCAAGTTGTTATGGTGTACTACGGTAACGACCTGTCAAAAGAGCTAGTATTCCGTAGAATTACTGTATAGCTTGAATTGTTATACTCTTCTTTACAGAGGTATCAGAGGATGAAAGTGGCTCTATAAGCGGCCAAGTTGTTCAAACAGGGTTCTATAAAAACTGAATTCATGGATGGTTAGAGCCGGTCATCTCTAGATACTAAGGTGTACTATGCTATTGAACTGTCAAAAGAGCTAGTGTTCTGTAGGATTGTGTAACTTGAACTGTTATACTTTTCTATACAGAGGAATCTGCACAATTCAAAATGGCTCAAATATCATTTAGAATTTCTACAAAAACTGAGTACATGGATGGTCTGAGCGGGTCATCTGGCCTATCTGCGTATATTGTAGCCTAATATCCTTATCCCTAGATGGTATAGTGTACTAAGCTAAGTGATCAGTCAAAAACTAAAGTTCTGTAGAACATTGTATAACTGTATAACTTGAACTGTTATACTCTTCTAAATGGAGATATCCACCTTACACTTACACTGGAGTCTCATTGTATTTCTTCACTCTCGACAATGGTTCAAAGGTAGCAGATCATCCGATGGAACAACCTCTTATGCAAACGAGCGTAATAAAACAATTATCAAAGTGCCAGATCAGCTGGGGGAAAACCAAACCAAAAAAAAAACAACCACCAAAAACGTCCGTTTACTCCGTTTACAACGTGCACCCGAAAGGCAAACACCAACACGGGGAGCAAAAGTGGATGGATTTATGAAATAATGAACACATTACAAAACCCTCATTCGACCTACCAGGTACACGCGGGACCGCCACACAAGTTATGCCACTTTCACTACCCCGCCGCGTGGTCGCTGTGTGGCAGATAGACCTCGCAGATAATTGTGGTCCGCAACAACATCTTGGCAGCAAAAAAAAAAGGCCACTTACTGCGTTTGCACGTGTCTGGACACCGCACCGGGTGCTGACAGCGGCGTGTGACGAAACGCTGGGCGAGCGATATGTACGCCCGGTTCC
This sequence comes from Anopheles marshallii, assembly GCF_943734725.1. Classification (NCBI taxonomy): domain Eukaryota; kingdom Metazoa; phylum Arthropoda; class Insecta; order Diptera; family Culicidae; genus Anopheles; species Anopheles marshallii. Next base: position 63,859,296 of record NC_071327.1, read on the forward strand.
CTCCATCAGGATCGCCATTTCCGGCCATTCATGGGCCAGCGGTTCGTGGTCAGCGCAGTGCACTGCCTGGTTACGGAGGCGTTAGTCACGGTGAGGATGGGAAGCGGGAAACCTACCCGCAATCAATCTCAAATCTATAAAGCCATAAATCAGAGACGCAGCCTTATGGCACCTTTATGATGGTTGGCAATGCGCAACCAGCCACGGGAATGTCTTTAATGTCTGGGGGGAAACATTTAAAACCCGAACCCGGAGTGCGTTTGTCTCAGCGAAGGAATATCATTAGCGTGGACATGGTGCCGTCTTGATGGGCCTTTCGACTCGAACAGCCGTTGTGTCATCGATACAAATTGTGTCCATAAAATCCTTGTGCCACGTTGTGCAGGGGGAAGAATGAGCTTAAAGAGCTCCCATTAGAAACCGTTCTACCGCCAGCAAGCAAGTCTACGTGTGACAAATTTACTACTAAGCACTTTTTCTCGTCAAATTTGTCTGCCGGCCCAAGACACGCGGCTTTCCATCTTGTGTCAGGGAACGGTTTTTCTCGTCTTATGACTTATGTGTGTGTTTTTTCTCCCCTTTGCTTCCCTTTCGTTACAGGTACGTATCGTTGCTGTCCTGTGGATGGTTCACTAGTCCGGCCGTACGCACTTGATCATCCGAGACGTCATCAACGTGAGGGACGTCACCGTCTTTCATCCCCGCTGGACGTATCGGTTGACAATTTGTTTGGGAAAACACCGCCCAACCGTTTCCAACCAGTGGAGCGGGATGAAGTATTATCAATAATTCAAATAAGATTGCTTTCTTTTTTTCCGTCTCTTCCTCTCTTGGCCGTTGCTTTAAATTTGTCCGTTAGCGTGAAACGTCAACAACATTGCGGACCCAATCTCAATGATCATAAATTATGCATTCATGCAGTGTGATCCCCACCGTGGTAAGGTGGCAGTGAGGTCCGGGCTGGGCTGGGGAAAGGTGGAAAAAAAAAATGTCGAAACAAAAACACATCACCCCTAGCTAGTGACTGACTGGCATGGGGTTGCATGTTAATGACCGGCGACCGCGGTGCAACGCGGTTGTTGCCGGATGTTGCGACCGGGGAGACCGAACGCGAAGGTCGCTGCACTTGCACCGGCAAGCAGTGAAAGAGAGAAGGATCGTGATCGCTGCTAATGTGTACTTTCTTTCTATCGGTTCCCTGCCGGGCGTGTATGGTGCACTTTTCCCCTATTGTGATGGCGTCCATTTCCCTCGGCGGCATACCTTGTGGCGTGGGCTTTCCCGGAGTCTCCCGCGCATAGAGTTCAATGACGTCTTAGATGAGGGATGATAGGGGGATAGATAATTCAATTACGTGACAATGTGGGCATATGTGTCGGTATTGGATGGAAGAATTTCTAAACTCCCTTTCGTGGTGCCTTGATCCTTCTGGTCGAAATGATCGATAGACTCGACTCGACGTTACTCTGTCTGATTAGGTTTTATGGGTTTTAGAAATTTAAATTGATTCTTGGGAAACGTCGGGTCGGGAAACAAACCACTTAGTGCACGCAGTTGTCCAACACGCACAAAAATTCCCCCCCCTCGCGCCTCAAGATCGTACCAGCGGTCCTCGGTCGAAGACCGGAACTGAGGTGCCGGAGAGGTTTTTACGAGTCTCATTATCGATTTAACGATTTGTGTTGTTTAGCTGTGTTCCGCGTGTCTTTGTCCGTACCCATCGGATGTGACATTCGGTTCGAAACGTTTCGGAAATTCATCAGCATTAGGAGACACACCGCGAGCGTCACACAAGCACCATCTTACATAATCCTTCGCCCAAGACGCGCCGCACAAAATCGAACCCGTTCGGCTGTCGTTTCCTATGGATTCATTTAATTTCCAAGTGAAAATGATAGAGCAGCCCGACCGGTTCGTCGCCTGTTGGGCGAAGGAAGCAAATAAAAAAAAAAGAAAACTTAAAGGGGCACATCTTTGGCCAAAAAGGTTTCGCTTCCGAAAACGGTTTTGTTGCGGCGGGTGAGGTTTCACCGCGCATAATTATGTTGCGGCTTTAGGGTGGTAATTAATAATAAACCAGCCGCTTCCCGGATCGGTACGTGATCGTTCGAGGAGGGGAGGATAGTAATTTGAGGTTTTATGGCGAACTTTACTTCCGCCCCACCGCAACCAAGAAGATGATGGACGCTTTTAATTGGGTTGGTGTATTTGGATGGCAGGGCAAGGGAGAAAATTTTGGGGTTTTTTTTATAATCTCAATATCAAAAGTGAAACTGTACATGCATAGCTTTAATAGGAGATTGATTGGATGCTCTAAACACCTCGTTGGTGACGAGAATAGCCTTGGTGATGAGAAGTCGAAAAATCCTGGAGGTTGAGAGCTAGTGGCGTCAGAGCTCAGAAAGCCAGAAATCATATTCATGATATAATATCTCATCACATCTCTTATATGAATCATCAAATTGCGTATCCTTTTTGAAATTCTACATAAAAGAACATATATATTAGAACTTCAGGTGCATCTGAATAATATAAAAACAAGATCTGCAATAAGGTCTGATTGCTCAGTTAGGTACAATTCATTCAACCGTCAACAGTATAAGGTCTTTAAAGCTGTATATGACCTTTTGGTAGTTTTTTTTCTGCAAATATAACAGAATATAGTAAACAACTGCTGATCATCAAATGAAGATACGAAATTCCAGGTAGCAACAGTTTCGGATGTCTTTTTTTTTGTTACTGGGGATTTCCTCTACGGTAAAGAACTCGGAAATACCCAAATGGGAATTACATGCTGTGGGAAAATGCATTATTCTACAGCACTCCCTCTCCCGTACGATGCGGACGTACGATAAAAAATAAGCTGCAACCGTCATCACGTCACCTTGAAAAGGACAGCAAAATGATGTAAATATTTAACCAATATCGGTTGCCATTTCCTGCCTGGAGGGAAAAGGTGAGACAGTAAACCCAACACCGGAGGATGTTAGGTTACCGGAGCGGTTACCTGAATGCGTCCCGTCCCGATAGCAGCGAACTGGTGTCTGTTCAGCCTGCGTAACGCGTTCCGCTAATGGTGTGTAGCGTACGGAAATGCAACCCATCCTGTCCCGGGGTGCCGGTTTGTGGTAGTTTGACTCGGAAGGTATTGCGTGAGAAGGACAGTGTCGGTCCCACATGCAGAGTAGGGGTCCCTTTCCAGCCCCCTTCATTAAAACATAATTCCCGAAGAGAATGTTAATGCGCCGGAATGTTAATCCTTGGCAGTGGCGCCGAGTAAAGAGCATTGGCCGGTCCGGGATAACCGATCATCCGTGATCCTTTTGCCCGAGCTCGTTGTGGGTGCTTTTGCCACAGGCTTACTACGGTTCCCTTCTGGGCGGGGCATAGATCATTTCTTGGCTGAGCAACAAATTAATGCAAAATGACGCTGCACCCCACATGGGCGTTGTGGTTTGCTCCGTACCGCTATTGTTTGTATGCAAATTGTTGGTGCAGGACGATGCGTGGCGAAAACGAGACAAAACGGGTCACCGTGGCGATCATTGCCTTTCAACGCACGCACCACGAAAAGCCTCTTGCGCAGAGGCGTTGGCGTCGTTGCTTGAAAACAGTTTGTTTTTATTATGATTTCGCTGTACAACGTCGGAAGACACATGAAGCTCGCTCGTTCATGGATAAATAATTCATTCCCCCGTATCGCAACTCGATCACCTTCACAGTTAGACCAAAATATTGGGTGTATCGATCAGTTTTCGGTGCGCCTAGGGGTGCGTTCGTACCGCTCGTGAATTAATTAATCCAACGGTGCAAATCGGCACTGACGACAGCACGGCACAAGCGAACTACGGGAGATTTGAAGGACGCATCAAAATTGAAGGTTACCCCTTTGGCTGTGGCTCGAAAAATTCTTCCATTCTCCATGGCTAATCATCCCACCACGAGAAAGGTGGCCAAGGGCTCGCGATCCACGTTGGGCAGTTGGGCGCTCGGTTAATGGGTGTGCAGGGGTGCGTAAAGTGACCCACTTAAACGGTGACGTCTGTGGCGTCATATGAGAAGGTGCAGGAACTGGGGAAGTCCGCAATAAGAGAACCGCTTTAATTTGAATGGCATGACGTTCTCGTTCTCGGAAGTAAGGACGATGTCATGTCACATTGCCCCTTTGGCTGAACGATCGAAAGTCGTGAAATGATGACTCACGCCACCGAAGAGAGATCGGATGTCTTGGTGAGTGTTTCGGAGTCGGAGTGGAAAGCGAACAAGTGTGTGCAATTGCAAGGGATCATTTTTCTCCCCCCGCCTATTTCATGCGATTGTTGGTGCGATTGTTTGAGGCAGGGTGGCAGAGTGTTAACTGGGCGCAAAGCTATGCGATCGTCGCGCGGAACACCCACGGACGGGGGAGCAATGCGTTGACTGAAAATGAATCGTTTTCTCCTGCCTCTCCCACCCCCCCCCCCCCCCCCCCCCTCCTCCCGGCAAAAGGCGACAGAAAAGCAACATGAAGGGAACATTAAATCAGTCCTACCCTTATATTTGCTCCGTCAACTTTCCAAACACGGATTCCCGGCTGTTTTGTTAATCGATTTATGATGCTCACTTCCTAATGCGTCTGCATCGTGGCCGCGTTGGAGCGCAATATTTATCCAATTTAAAAGCCATCTTCATGGCACGTGACCGCGTTGGGCGAGTGTACGATCGTAGGAACAGTGGTAGTTTTTCCCGTGTTAAAATTATAGTAAACAAGTGTCGGTTGTGTTAAGAGATTGGGGTTTTGTGTTTAGATGTCTTCATACGTGAATACATCCATAGAATTCGCTATCGATGCAGCTAAACTCACTAGCGCAATGCAGCCATTAGTTTATAGCAATTCAAACTACACTGCACCAAATAGCCCATTTGCACCGGTGCAACAAACACATCCCGCATCCGTTAGTCAGCGGGGCAAACGATTAAAGGAAGCAACATTTCATCAGCAGAACATTAAGTAAGTGCCGCCGTGTCGCGTCCACCGGCACCGGTGAAGGCAAAAGAACCCAACCGAAGGTCAACCATAATTTGCACGATTGTTAGCAATTTCCGCAAAGTGGTCCGTTGCATCGCTGGGAGCAGGCATCGCACACACTGTGGGGCCCGGTTACGGTACGGCGATTTCCTTTCCCGTTCCACGCGCAGTGTAGAATCGTGTCAGTGGGCATGTTTCCCCTGGTTAACCGCACCAAGCACCACCGTCTCGTGCCCATCGTGCGCGCCGTGCAATGTCCGTTGGGGGGTTTTTTTTTTTTGAGGTTAGATCGTTGAGCTTTTGTTCAACATCGTCGAATGAACGAGAGCAGTGTTCAGCACCGCGCACAACGTGCGGTCGGGTATATGGCCGAGCGCGGGACTAGGCCAACTGTCCAATGTCCAACCGCGTACGCGAATACCCTACTGACCGCCGATTCGCACATCTCGGTTCACTTCCTTACCGTGACATAATCGGCAACGGTCGGCGTGGCAACTGTACGCTGTGAAAGGAAGTGGCACGCGCATCTTCAGTTAACAATGTTGATGCCACCGATCAAATACGTTCAGCGGAGGTAACGGGGCGGATTAAAAAATCGTCATGACAATGTTGCTTTTACGGTGTGCGGAGTGGGTTCGTGGTGGCATAGATTTTTTAATGCCCTTCCTCTTTTGTGGTCAATGCGGAACGAATTGGTAGTGACATCGATGGAGATAAAGGCAGAAGCTGTTGCTAGTCATCCTTCGGTGCTGCGCGAGCCAGAAACGTCCCACTGTAGTCCCACGTTGATTGAATTTGACGGATAAGTGTTGATAAACAATCGTGTCAGGTAGAGGGGACAAGTGTCGAGTGAGATTTGTGACACGGTGCCGATCATCACACGTGAGAGATGACTTGGTGTAGAAGCACTACTTGCGTTTGAACTCTAGATGAACCTATACTTCTTCATCCGATTTTTTGTAGCACTTTATTCCCACGTCCTTCGCCGCAAGCCCGAATGAGCGCACCCCGCTCTGTACACATTCCAACAGCAACAGCTGCTGCACCGCGGAACTGTGTGCCGGGTGGGTTGGTGTGCAGGGCACTGTGAGGATGACAAATTGTTTTGCACTCAGCTTCCAGCGTCGGTACAGCGTGGCACTCGTCAAATCTGCATACTGGCATTCCTTTAGGGGCGGTTTGTAAATCGCATACCGTGGAATAGACCACAACCAGGCGACATTCCACGTTATTGTCTTTCGCGTGTTCGCTCCGCTTTAGACGGGTGGAATGTACACCTGAGCGACCTTCCCCCTCAAAGGGACTATGCCGATTAAGTTGTTCCGAACGGTTCAGGCTGCAGCTGTAGCGACAAGTGGCGAATCAAAGTTCCCAGTTGGATCTCGCGGTCTATTTTTATCTACCGTCGGCCGTAAGTACTCAAATTTCGCAACCACTTCACCGACACACCGGTGACTCTTAGCCGGACTCGCACAGTCCGGATGCTGGTCCGGAGATCGGGTTTGTCTGTGCTGACATTCTACCGTCACCACCGTCATGTGTGTGTGTGCATAAATGACCCCCTGGAGATTGATAAACCCTCCAACAACCCCCCGTACCGGTGGACTAAATCTGTGAGAGGATGTTGCTGTTGTGTCTGGCGGACGCAGTTGTCAACGAGACAGTAACCATACACCCGCACCACCGGATGGCGAGCGTTGGGGGAGTTCTAATTGTTTGCAGCTCCATAAACGAGATCGTTTGTCTCCGCAGTCGCTGACGGTGTTGAGGAAGGAAAGCACTCTGAAAGTTGTGCCTCAGACGTGCCCCTCCATCACCTTCAAACCGCGAACCGCAGCATGGTGTAGCAGACGCCAATCGTGCCCCGTGCTCTAACTCTTAGTTCTAAGTCAACCGTGAGTGAAGTCAGTGCCGTATATAGCGACGATAAAGTCGCGAGTTGCAACTGAGCGATGTAGGTCGTTACCGACACAAGTGTTGGTATATTTTCTCATCTCGCTTGATTAGTTCTTGAGGACGTGCGTTTTGTGTAGTTTGGTCTGTGGTTATTATCGCAGTATGACGTATGCTAGCGTTGATTAGTGTTCGCTGTGTTTATAGTGAGTTGTTGCATACTCACTCCTTCCGTGAAGTGTAAACAACATGCGTAAGGGAAGATGCTGCGGGGCGTAGTGGCAACAGTTGGAGACGCACACAAAAATCTCGGTGCTGGTGGCAAAAAAAAAAAAACAGCTCACTATCCAAGACGTTTCAAACGACAAGGGCGCAAAAAAAGGCTGGTTTGAAACTACGCGAGCGTTAAATTCAATTATTGCTCAATTTTGTCCGGAACGACCTTGTTCAGGGTGTTAATATTGTTTTTCGGTTATTTTTACAGCAGCCGCACACGGTACGAAACACAAGAGAAAATATACACACGATTGGGTCCGTATGCTTACAAAGCTACGCCGTAAACTCATCATTAACGTGTGCGCTATCGACAACCACCGACCGTCGCCGGGTGGTGGTTGGTGGCGGCCAGAGTGGGGTGGCGTAAAAAGTAAACATTCGATCCGCGATAATGCGAAAACACAGCACACACCGAGCCGGTTGAATATTTTCAAACCGCTCACCATTTGTACCGGACCTCGAACTCGAGCGTGAACTTCGCGCGCACGCTAATCATGCTGATCACCGATGACTGAGCGCCCCCATGGACGCAACCACAATCTGGTGTCGCTTGGAAGCTTTGCGTTTAATTGTCGCCAACAACGAACGATGGAACCTCCGGCGGGGCCCAACGGCGGTCGTGAACCTTGAGTGATATTTGATTTAATTTCGGTGCCTCGGTTGGTGGGATGAGCGCGCCCCGTTCTGGCAGGTTGCGTGTGCAAACGTGACCAGTTCACCTTCGGAAGGGTTTCCGCCTTATGGTGCACGTTTGGTGCGCACACACATTTTTCATACGGTACCAAATCCAAATGGCCGTGCGTGTGTGCTGGGGAGCTGGAGTGGATCGGGCTGCTTCGTTAAGAACTGCCGGAAGCGGCATTTATTTGAAGCGTCAGCCATAGCCAGCACAGCGTGTGATATGTTTGTCCGCCTATCTGCGCCTAGCATCTAACGTTAATGTCAGCCAAGATTTGAGCAGTTTTGTTCGTTATGCTTTGCCAGCTTTGTTTCTCAAAGCTGCCATCATGCCACAGGAACTTCATATGAAGAGTGTGAAGTTTCTGGGAGTGTCTCCCGAGGGATAGGCCATAGTTGGATAAATATTTAGAACATTGTGTCTCATTGTCGAGCATGACGTAGCCGAAGAACCCTTCAACGGAGGATATGTAAATTCAGATATGTTCAGAGTTGTGTGCCTGTTCTTCGCCAGCATTTCAAAGTCCGTAACCGATCAACGTCAGTCACGGATTGGTCGTCAGAGAGCCTCACGCCAATAATTACCGCCAGCCACAACACGGGTAGCCGTGACGGAATTCTATAACGCTTATTAATCTCATTGTCTGGCTGGTTCTGGTAGCCGTTCCATTCCATTACGATCGATGAGATTTCAGAATTTTGCTCAAAAATTCTGCGAAACAAAAAAGCATCAATAAAACACATCACAACAGGCAATCAATTATGGCGCAACTGTCAAACTTTGTCGATCGCGTGAGTGTTAGTAACGGGGTGATTTGAAACGTGCGTTACACGTATTGTCTTGTCACAACTGCAGTTTCTACAACTGCGGTGCGGGTAAATATGGGCGTACTGTTGTTGCTGTTCATCTTCGGTAGCCAGTTTTGATGGCATGCAGAAACAATAATATTTTGCGTTTTTTTTCCTATCCCAAAAACCCTCGCGGTTGTTTAATTTTAGCGGATGAATATTCCATTACGTAACGCTGTCGATACGATCAACGATCGCACGAATGTGTTGCTTGACTGTGATGTTTCGACATCGTAATAAAAATCAAGTTAAACCACCTACGAAACAGAAAAGGTACAGGCCGGTCGCGTTTTGCCACAACAATGCCAACGATGGAACTAAACGCAAATCTAAATGGAAAATCGGCAACAACAACAACAGGCTCTTACACAATTTTACAACAAAACATAAACTCTCCCGGGCGGGCCAAACTTTCTTCTCGTCCACGGCCGTGTCGGCGGTGTAATAAACCCGCACACATCTCGGTTTTCCAATCAGCTTATTAAGCAACAGGGCACATGCACGCACCGAGAGGCAAACATGTGCAACAGCCAGAAAGGAGGGCGAAGAAAGAGCGCGGCGGAGGAAGGAAAAAATGAACCACTTGTCGAACGATGCTTGGTACGAGTGAGTGGCATCGTTTCCACCTACTAATCTAATCAACCGTTTGAGCCAGTTTTCTATCACTCCGTTACACCGGAGCGAACGAACTATCAATTTCCATCTCCTGAAACGGCATTGCCCTTTCTTGGGCCGCGGCACAGGGTGCGGTTACCGTGTCCGAAATTCCGAACAGAAGACGCTACTCGCACACCTCGAACGCACCACCACGGCACTCTGTAAACATCGCGTACGAACCAGGGCCAATTACAACATTGCTGGCGTGTTTTGATCGGCGTCCTTTCCGTTTTTTTTTTTTCATCAAGCCCATCCCCTATGTGCGCGCGTGGTGGGTGTTCACCCCAAATCTAACCCAACTGAACCGCCGTTGGAACTCGGGCAAAGGTGGGCAAAAAAGGGGCAACTCCGCAGCCGCGCACTCTACTCGATCTTCGTTAACACGGTTGGGAGTGCTCCATATTTGTAGCGTTCGGGCAGACAGGTCGCCACACCGTGGATCTTCCCGTCCCTAACGCCTGGCACGTGCTGGTACATGGGCCAAACAATCACGCTTGTTTCCCTGTCATAGACCCCCTGGCACATAAATCTCTGGATGACACGCAGAGGGTGGGTTTGTTGTCAAGTTAAACCAAAACCGACCTGTTGCGTAAACAGGCGTAGATAACGCATAACGTCACAAGATAAACACAAAGAGAGTACACATTTATACGCCCTGTTGGAGGTGTTAAACGACAGGTACGGATGCTTCCTCGTAATCCACCGGAACAGTGGAGATACAAAGGAAAGGTCAGATGTCAAAAGAGAGTGTGTAGATGGCGCTGCTGTGGAGAGTTCCTATTGCTGGATGCACTTGAAGTTAGAGCGAGTGCAAACTGTGGATAGTATTCTCGGAGTGTTACTTCAATAGATCACTCAAAAACAACCGCTCAGTAGGTGGACAGACACGGAAAGGGGAAAGAGAGATACGTTTTCCTGTCAGTGCACGATTACTTACCTCATTTGACACGCATCAACGACGTTAGATAAGCCTTGCCTCACCAGGCAGCTGATCGGGTTGGTGCGATCGTTCGGTTCGCTTGAAGCTCTTTAAAATTAAATAAAACGCACGTCCGTTAACGCCGCTGAAGCACGCGTGTCCCTTGTGTGTGCGCGCAACATTTCGTTTCCTCGAAGAATAATGATGGCGCTGACATTTATTCGATCTTTTTTCTTTTTACCCCGCTTATCTGGTTAGGCAATGGTGGAAATGAAAAGCTTAAAATTAAATTCACTTACCGATTTTCTAAACGCGCCACACCGTGCTTATGAATGTGCGATTCCCTAGCTCGTTGTTTGGGATCGTCTGGGCTTGGATCTATTTATTTATTTAATCAACTTGCCTTACTGCTAGCGCTCGAAAAATGCAAGGAATGTAATGCATTTGCTGTAGAGTTATGGGACGTATCATGCAACATTGTTTACAGCAAACGTCTAATCGCACAACCACCGTACCGCCGTACCGCGCTACGCCATTTTACGCCAAATCTGGCATCTGCGGTGCGGTCAAAGGTTAGCTTTATTTCGACTCCATTCTGTGGCATGTTTCTCGAGGTGAGCATGCGCAGACCCCTGGAGACCACGATCGTTTGGTCGGCTGTGTACCATATGTGATCATTATTTGATCGCTAGCTAAACTTTGTAGAGCATGGGAAAGATTGCGAACCGATCGATCCGGGACGGTTGGTGAGTGAGACCGGGGAGGGTTTTTTTGTTGCGAAAATATAGATTTACTGCACACGATCATCCATTGCTCGGACCATAATTATCTGGCGTGATAGGCGCGGTGGGTTTGGACGTGGGGCTAGGAATTGAGCAGGATTTTCCTTTTTCTCCCCTCAACCAACCAAGCAAGCGGATCAGTAGCAGTAGACGAGTTGGATGTCGAAGCATTCTTGTCCGAGTGGGTGATGGAATGGGTTCTTAAGCCTCCCCTTCTTTAACATCCAACACCAATGTTTACATACTAACTACGTGTTTGCAATTGTTTATAAAAGAACGATTTACGTGCACTATTAGATGTACGCTCCGTCCGCACGTACGCGATCTTCTGGGCTGGGGGCTGTGGTTCTACAACACTCGCTACAAAACAGGCAATACTTCATTTCCCAATCATACGTGATGCTCACGAACTAATTCTACACCATTGGGGATACCATCTGCCGTGCAATCAGCAATCCCCCCCCCCCCCCCCCCCTGAACCGGCTATTTATTGACCCTATCGATCAACATCGATCATGGCTGGTGACTGGACCTCCTTCGTTGTGGTTCTCCGAGAACGTTAATTTACCGGGCGAAACGTTCTCGACACCACCGTACGCCGATCGCCGCGGAAGGCGTATCGGTCGATCAACGAGCAAATTAAGCAACCTTCGTCGGCAATTGTGTGGTCAACTCCCCTGCTGACGGACGGTGCTGTGTCATGCGAATTTCGGTGCAAGGTTTCTTCGGCAGGAAATTATGTGCAGGGTGGAGGGGCAGGGCCAGCATGAAACAAATGTTTGATTCGAGTCCGTACCGGATGTTCCTTCACACCTCACGTTCGGCGGCACAGGTGTGATTGGAACTTAAGCATCCTTTGCTTGAATATATCCGCCTTCTCATCATCAGCACCATCATGATCATGGGCGATCATGGTTGATTGCGGTCATGCACTGGAGAGAAAGCCCACAAACCGACTGCCCATTAGAAGTCGGAAGTATCGATTATTTGGCACAGATTCCGCGGGATTCCGCAAGACCTGCACGGTAATCGCGTTTCATACACCCACGGGGTCGATGCGGGCGTGGAGTGCCCGGAGTTCTCCGAGCCATACACTCGGTGCCATAAAACCGTCATCATCGCGCTGACACACTTGTCGCTGTCGCACCGTGATGTGTTGAGAGAGTGAAAAAAAAAGCTTAATAACCCACCATCGGAAGTGGGATTGCCGGTCGCACTGCATCAACTCCCTTAACGCTTATGTCCGTGGTCGCGGTCGCACAATAATTGCGGGCTTCCTACGACCTCGCGCCAAGTGAAAGTTTCCCTTTCACGGAGAGCGCCCTTCGGGGTGGCGAAACTTAAGGTCCGCGCCTCCCCCCAGTAGCCGTTTTTTTTTTGTGTCCAGCTAGGGAGACACTGGGGAAGCTATTTGCATGCGCCATCTCGTAGCAACCAACATGCGGGCAACCTGCCGATGAAACCTGCGCGTCACCAGAGGGCGCACATCGCTTGGAAGAGGAGTTTCAAGTTTCCTCCGGGGACCACCGGGCGGATGATCGGAAACGATGAAACGGCAGATTTTTCGCTAGAAAGCAAACCCCTTTCGACCCCCCCCCCCCCCCCCCCCCCCCTTCTCCCACCACCCGCTGCTCACCAACCAACACACAGTATGGTGGGCCAGGTCCATACAGTTGAGAGCACGCGCTGTTGACGTTGGGGCTATTTTTACTCCACCGCTTCCAAAAGAACAATCGTGCGGGTTGTGTTCTGTGTTCCGAGAACTGAAAGCGCACTGTCCGTTGCATAATTGAACGGCTTTTGGGGCGGATGGACTATCCTCACTGGACGCAACTTACCGGAGGAAGTGGCGTGTGGAGTTGAAGCATTAGGCGTAACCCGGCCTCGTACGCAAACCGTTGCATATCGGTTTGATCTTTGAAGGGCCCAAAGTAGGTCGGTTTTACAATCCGCGTGTTCTGCGGGTTAATTATACAGGATGATCATCTTGTGCCGGGGCCGCCATTACCGACGACATACGGATCGTTGGCGGTGTGATCATATCGCATCATTTGAAGACTGCGAGTTGCGAGTTAATGAAAGTGTATCCATGCTCCGGTGCAATCTTGCTCTAGCGTGCTCGAAATACGGAGCCAGCTGGACACTCACTTTCGATCCAGTGAGGTTACCGAGGCATTCGGGGCACCCAGAAGCATTAGGGTTTGAGTAAATACCGCGAAGACCGTGCTTCGGGGTAGTATTTATTTTCCCACATCTGGCTAGCGATGGATGTAACGGCGATGTTGCTAGATGGCATCCAGTGCTACCCGATCGATAACCTCGGTTCCGTGTCGGATGATGGTTGTCGGGGTTCGAGTTGACCGCACGTACCGGAGTTTTCTCGACCTAAATTATGTTCTTCGCCACCCATAAGAATCTTCGCGCAGTGCAAGGATGTACTGTTTGTTTGCCAACGCCACGTTTCATTGCGCATGAGTTTCGTGTTGGTGGTCAGTCGTCACTTCCGTACCATCTGCTAGAATTCGGCGGTAAATAAACAGTACATCCCATCCTGCGCGTTTCACTCGCGTGGGATACAAACGCGATCGGGAGCTGTCGTGAATGTGTGTGCTGGCGCGGATACGAGAACCATCCGTCCATAACCTACCGACCCGAAACGGGAGCATCTGTTCGCACAGATACGCCGCACGTTGAACTCGGCACGGAGCTCCGGTCCATACGTTGTCCGGTTGTCTCCGACATTGGTGCCCGCTTCCGAGCTTCCCATGCGGCGGGAGCTATTTTTAATGAACTGCTAATGTAAATAAACGGCCCCGCAGTAGGCTTGGTGTTTGTCGGGGGGTGCACTCTTCTTTGTTGTTCTATTTCGGGAGCGACCATACTCGCGCGCGCACACACCATCGCAGGATAACGCGCACAAATACGCGTAAACAGTGCGTGTAGGAGAGCGCATAACGCCGAAGACGAGCGTTACAGCGTTACGCTTGGTTGTTCGATGTCAACTCGGCGTCCTTCACGGGGCAAAGTGGTTGTACCAGCTCGCTGTTGCAAAGTGTCAAACTTCCCGCTGACGGCTGTAGCGGCGCTTCAATTTGCTTATCCACTAATCGAAGTAACCCCAGACGGTACGCCAACCATGCGACGGCTGCGCAGAAAGCGTTACGTGCTATTCGCAAACACTGACAACAACGAAAAACTAACACCGACACGGAATGGCGTGCGCAGATACGCTGGTGGTAGTTGTTAGTGACCAGTGCCAAATCGCAGTGCGCGCGTTTGCGTGCGTGAATCTGCGATCATCGGAATGTGTTTTAGTAGCCATTTGTAGTTCACCCGCGCCGGTGTGCACACGGCCATTTGCTGTCGCTTGCCAACATGTGATTTTGTCCTGTGATACTGTGAGCCCCGTTGCGTTGCCTTGGCCGTATCCACTGCGATCCAGTGCGAAAGCACTCCCGAAGGTTTCGAACATGTCGAATCAGGCATTTGTATTATTTCAAGTAAGCTGTAGTTAGCGTGTTCATCTTGAGCGAATACCAGTGGACGTTACCAGTGTTTGTGCTTGTGAAGATTGACCGCTACCTCTTGGGCTGTCAACAAGTGATGACATTAATTGAGCTGCATCTCCCGCGCATGGTGCTGTTCCCGTATCGATCTCCAAACAGTGAACCGTTCCGATCGGGCGAAGATGTGCTCGAGATGGACCAGTGTCGTGTCCTGTTTTTTTTCTGCACCTCATTCGTCAATCGTGATCCACCCGCACGGACTTTCCCACGCACGTAATCGTCCCTAAATAGATCCAACCAACCTGATGGCGAACGAACGCGTACCGAGACCGAGACGCTCTGCCACCCAGTTTTCAAGGTTGCCTACCGACGGGATGTGAAAACGGTGTCTCGGCAGATGGTAGTGTGCGTGGTCTATGAATCAGAGAAATTTTTGTCACCGTTCGCGACGTTTGAATACGCGGCGATGCAACAGGGGGACGGAGCATAATGACCACCGTGTCAGTAGTATGTCCTGCGGATGGTTGCGAAACAACGCCAACAATCGAAGCAATTCTGGTTCGTTGTGCATTCCAATTTCCACCGTGCACAGGAAGGGAAATGTTCGAATGTTCGTAAATGTATACAAGGGTGAGGATTGTTTGCAAACGGCGAAGACGTGCTTGCGTCACCCGATACGGGCGGTTCGCGTCTTTGCACTAGAAGCGCCTTGGTCCAATTGCTGACTGTCGTATTGGCGGTGTGTGCGGTTCTCCAACGCAAAACGTAATAATTATGATCATCGGGCTGACATTGACACGTACCCCCGGGATGCGTCATGCGTAACCTGGCTGACAGTGACCTACGCATGGCCCGTGGGGTGTTTTCGTGCACGAACGCGGATCGTGCCCTTCCAGTAGGCAGAAGCTTCTACAAAACAAGCGCCCTCAGAACTCGACCCCAACGATTCGTCCACATGCGGGCACACGCGGGGAGCGGTGGACAAGTGGACTCACTGTATGGGGGGGGGAAAAAAGCAGAAACTCTCCAAAAGTTTTAAATGGAGTATACCGTGTCGCGTCACGTTGAGTGATCGTACCCCGTTATTATTCCGCACTGTGTTGGCACCTTTGGCCCGGGCAGCGCAGAGTAACCACTCGGGGTTTGTTTTCTTTTCGGGGTCGAGTGTCTTGGAGGATGGTATTCCAAAATCTTACTCTCGGCCCACTGCTGCCGTGCCGCTTTGGTGGAGAATAATTTAAGCAATTGCCAATTCAAGTCCAACTCTCCTCCGGTGTTGGGTTTGCGCAAGCGTTCCGTGCAAGGGAGCTGTACTTGAGAGTGTGGAGTGATCCCGGTTGTGGGATCACTTACCGCGCAGATGGGAACACGGCCAAGAAGTGGCAGGAAGTGGTCGGTGCCAGGCCAAGATGCATCGGAGCTTTAACGCATGCTGAGGGAGTGGTGGGTTGTGGCGCAGAACTTCAAATCACCACCGCAGCATAGACGTTGGTCGAAAGATCGAAATGCCGAAATATAACCTCGCCGAACCGTTCGCTTGACTGCGTTTCTTAAGGTCTGCTCTCAATGCTCCGTCGACGCGGCTAAAATTACAAGCTTTAACTTTGGGACAGCATGCGCTTGTTTCGGATTGATTTTTGGAAAACATTCGTTGCGTTACTTAGCACTGCTCGGGGGTTTGCTGATGTTTGTGGAACTGTTTTTAATACAGCCGATAAAAACAAACCACCGCGCGGCGAATGTGTCCCGCGGTATGTTAGCAGTTCGTAACACGCGAAATTATCGTACTGCTAAACGTTCATAGGTGGTAGAAAGTGGCTTAATCTTTAGAGCAAATGGTAGATTGCATACATTTAGGCGCTTTAATAGTTGTGCTGTCCTAGTATGATAAGTATAAAGACACCTGCAGAGAAATTTGTAGATCGTCTCAGTTCACCGTCCGCAGCCTGCCAAAACCCTACATCACCATCGGCAACATGTAACCGAGATTCGGCGAGAACTATAATAAACCTGTCCGCCATTTAGCGCATCCACTTCCTGGCTGACACCTGAACGTTCCGCTTTGCCAGTGTCAAGATGTTTTTGGACATCGAAGCAACCGCTGCCAACGGGATGGAAATGTTGTTTAATGTGCAGCTTGTGCTCTGTCTCTGTCCCACGTGGGTGGAGGCTCGTTGTATGACGCGGTGGACATATGGTGCCCTTAATCATCAACCCCTGGCAGCCGGTCCCGCATGCGATAAAAATAGTCCACTGCGAATGACGACTCATACAGGCCGGCCCGTCGCAGAAACGTACACGCTGTGAATGATACCGAGCATGGTAGAGGAAAAATCAAAACAAATCGTCCGCAAGGCGGAGTTGTTTTGGACAAAAAAAAAGAAAGAACCACAACCCCATGCGGGAGCGAGCGAAAAAGACCGCATCTTGTGCCGCACTGATCGTAACCAAATGGCCGGCAATTAATTGTGCCCGGAATGCGTAAACGGTTTTGCTGCGTTGCACTTTGCGCCCCGTTCGCGGGGGGAACGGTCGAGTCGGATCGGATGGAAAAGTCGATTGAATGGAGCATTTTCCGGCGATTCAATTGTTGTCCAAACCGGTATCGATACGGCCATGCTGCATGGTCCATTACCTAATCTTTTGATACATGTCTAGTATGTTTTTTTTTATTGGGAAAGATACAAACCATAACGCTACAAACCCTTGTTGCAAATGGGGAATTCGCAACAACAACATAAAAAGTACGATAATGGTTGTCGGAAACGTAATCGACCATTAGCAATGGATGTCTGGCATGGGAGAAATCAATCGCGGTGTGTCTTAGTGATGGTTTATGGTGGACTTATTTTTAGATTTCCATCCCAAAGCATTTACGTTGGATCGGCAAACCATTCCAGCTCATCACATTCCATTCGATTGCGAACCGTTCGAGATTGTTTATTTCATGGCTTGCTTTTCTCTTCGACTTTCTTTCCAGACTGTTCAGACGGCATCCCCGTGGAGGCCACAGTTACCGCTGCCAAAGGACATAACGGCCCATGTGCAGCAACAGCAGAAGCAACAGGCGATGGAGAAGGCAACCCCAGCGACACACAAATCGAAGGACGGCAAGGACAAGAAATGGTCCCTAGGCAGCTTGTTTCGCAAGAAGAAGAAGGACATCGAGACGGACTCGAGCTCGGAGGAGGACCGGAAGGCTGGGTTTGTGCCGGTCAAAGGTCAGGGCACGCTCAATGGCAAACGAAAGAAGCGATCCAGTCGGATGGTCGGTGCCGGGTTCGATCACATCGTTATTAGTCCACCGCAACCGCATCAGCAGCACAGCATCGCACAGCATCAGCAGCAGCAGCAACCGTCCCACAACCAGTACGGGTTCCGAGAAGGTGACATTAACTCGATCGAAAGGTACACCGCGTCGAACGGATCGCTTGATCGGCGTGGCAGGAAGACGGACCGGTCGAGCAGACACTCGAAGGAGCGCCAGTCGTCGAGCGATGAAGAATCGCACCGATCATCGTCGATGTCACGCTTCCGCAGTGATGACAGTCTGGGTAACCATAGTGCCGGTTCGCACCGAAAATCGCGTACTGCCCGCACCGAGCGTTACCTAAAGCGCATGTCACGGGATGACGGTGGCAGCCCGCAGGGTGCAGTTGTCCCTGGACCAGCTGTTAATCGGTGGCACACCCAACCCATTTCACCCAGCATGGTACACGGTGGAAGTGTCCAGTCGATGGACGTCACATACCGACGACATGCGCATCATCATCCGCATCATCACCACCATCAACACCAGCAGCAGGCGGCTCATATGAATCTACGCAACTCCGCCAGCCTTACCAATGTTCCGCATCACATCTACCAATCGAACTCGCCGAGTTATGCACACCAGATTGGCTATTCGGGAGCAGCACAGTCCCAGGGCGGCAACCCGCAGGCGGTAACTTATGAAAACAGCTTCTACATACAGAGCAAGGCGAGCTCGATGCGTGATGCGATACGCAGCCCACCACCGATTCCACCGCGCGATCCACAGCGAAGACTCACGATAGGACACACGAACGAGGCACGGCCTGTGTCGTATGCGTTCGACCGATACCATCAAGGGCCGGGTACCGGCAATGTTTGGCAAGCCAATGGACGGTGCAACAGTGAGGATCGTCTGTGGGGTCCCATGCAACCAGTGCAGCGTACTCCACCCTGTACGGGATTCCCAGGCACACACACGATAACGCCACCCCGGGCCACCTCTGTTCAGCCGGCGGAGGTCCAACAGCAACAGCACAGACAGCGTTACATTTCACGGCAACAGCAACCACCAGTTAATACCATACAGCCACCAAGTACACCGCCCTCTAGCGTGGCGTACCACCACCATCAGCATCATCAGCAGCAGCAGCAGAACTATCACGCCACACTTCCAGCAACACCTCCGCAGCACTCGGTAGAATATCGCTACGTTACGGATGTAACGCCTCGATCGCGTAAACCAATCCAGATACAAGATCGTACCTTCGAACCGTACGAACCGAAACTACCCGAACCCGTACCGACGGGAAGTGAATCTTCGCTGGCCTACACCAGCACACCGACTCCGACCGGCGGTGGCCGTGTCGGTTCCTCATCGCGTTCGTTGCGTGCCGACAGTTCGGATTCGGTCGGTGGTGGTGGGTCGCGCACTCCACAACAGTCTGCCTCTGCGTTTTGGCGTCGGATCGAGGAGGAACAGCAGGGCGGTTCCCAGGCTCGTCGAGGCCGAGCGACGGAACGCCGGCCGGGAGTTGCCGGAACGGCCGTTTCATCACGCTCCGTATCTACTTCGCGAGCACTGGAAATAATGAACCGCCGTAATCAGGAGCTGACCCGAGAGCTGGATAGCTTGCTAGATGATAAACAGGCGAAGAATGTGGACGGTGAGGCGGAAAACATTGTCAGCGGCAGGTTGTACCTACGGCAGACAGCTGAAAATACTACCAGGGCCAAATCGAACGAAAAGTTGTACGAGGTGAAGGTGAAAACTGCTCCGGAAACAGGCGGACCCAACAGGTACGAGGAACACGTGGCGAAAACTGTTGCCCAAGGTGCTACAACTCACGGGTCTCACGGGTATCGGCGTTACGGCGAAGAACACCAGCAGCAGCAACACCATCAACAACCACCGGCACCACCGATGCGAACTATTTCCAAGCGAAACTCTTGCTCGGAGGAAGAACTGGCACGCAAGCGCAAATCGGCGAACCTCGAGGAGGCGATCAACGAGCTGGAAGCGATTTACAAGAGTCTCAAGCTGAGTGATGAGGATCTGTTGGAGCGAGCGGAGCGACGGGATCTTCCGACACCGACGGGTTTCAGTCAGCGGGCGCGTCACTATCGCTACGATGCCGATGTCGACGAGGACCGTGCAAAGGCGGAACCCGATTTGCAGCTGGATGATCTTAGCTATCGCAGTATCAAGCGGGCGAATAGCGCTATCAAGGCGCCAGACACACAACCTCCCTTCGGTATCCCGGTCGGTCCGATTCCACCCTCTCCCAACACGGACTATCTGACGGTGCAGGCACCGGTGAAGCATACAAAACCACGCTTCCAACCACAACGCTCTCCCGATCTAGTGGCAGACGACCTTGCCTTCCGGCAGTTGCGCAAGGACAAAGATCTGCTGGCCTGTATTGATCGTGCCAGCGTGCGTCACCAACCAACGCAGAGCGGTAACACGAGCAGTGGCTCGGATGACTCTCGTCAGAAACGATCCACCGGCTCGCTGTCCTCAAACATTTACAGTCAGATACAGCGCGATGCTGCCAAACCATCCGGTGGTAATCTGGAGGACTATTACAAAATTGAGCTGTACGCCAAGAGCCTCCGAGAAGCAACCACACCGGGTCGCGAGGTAACTCCAAAACCGAAAGACGCTTCACCAGCGAAGGAAAAGATGGTTCCAGCACGGCCGAAGAGTGGAACGACACCGCCGAAAGAAAATCGGGGTGCGGTGTTTAATCTGCCGTCAACGCTGAAATCAAGCTCCTCCAGCAGTCCCCCGAAGAGCCCCGGCGTGACGGAGGGAAGCAGCACGGCATCAACACCTACACCTCGACCAAGATCGGGAACGGAGCCCGTAATCGTAGGCGCGAAGCACAAGGCGGAGTTCGAAGAGATCCTGAACGCGATCGCACTGGAGGCACAATCTACAAGCGAGAAGTTGGGAGCGGACCTGGCGGAGCTTCGTAAGGAAACTCAATCCGTGTCGAGTGGTACGAGCCCGGAAGTGAAGACGGCAGGGGCTCGCACTATTTCCAAGACAATCGCTCCAACGAACAAAGCGTCTGGGATTGCTGTTGCTACTACAACTCTGCCGGCAAAGGCAGAGCTGAGTGCTACACCGAAAGAAATAGACGAGGTTGCTGAGGCGGCAAAGTACTGCGAGCGAATGTTGCGAAATGTTATTCAAGAGGGGCCTAAGAAGGAGACGAAGGAGACAACGAAAGTATCCGTCGTTGCAGTCGAAACGGATAAACCGAAGAACGTGGAACCAAGTACAGTAGAGCGTGTTGTTGCGAAAATAGCTGTTACAACGTCCTGTCCTACCATTGTAGAACCGTCCGCATCGAACGAAACGTTGGTGTTGGGTGGTCTTATTCAACAACTGACACCGACGGGAAGCTTCGAGGCTCTCAGCAAACGTTGCCAAGAACAGCTCAGCGAGCTGGAAGCGGAAGACGAACAGCGGGATGAGCGCGTCAAGTCATCGATCGAACGCGACTACGACAATCTGGTGGAAAGTATCAAACCGTTCGAATCGGACACGGATAAAAAGTCCACCGAGGAAGAGATCGATCTCATCATGAAGGAGTGCGGAATCGAGCTGGAGTCTAACTCTGCTCAAAAGGTAGCCGCCAGCGCGCAAACCGAGCTGAGTGAGCGTGTTTCCGAACCGAAATCTTCCAGCGAAACAGAACCATTTCCGAAGTCCTCCTCCCAGAGCGCTGGTCCCAAATCTATCGCGAGCGAAACACAGCGTGGTCAGCGGGACTCGAGTAGCTCTCCGTCCAGTGGGGGACGAACCAAACCGTCCCGATCGCCACCAGTGTCTTCCGTACGGTTGACACCGTCCGACACCGAATCGCAGTACAACTCGTCCGAGGAGCTCGCCATGATCTTCGGCATCAAGAGCCCAACACCGACAGGTAAAGAAGCATCCGATACCGGCCGCGTATCATTGCTTTCGTTGTCGTGTGCAAACCCCTCCCCCCAGAACCCCCCCACTGCACTGTCCAAAACCACTGTCTCCAATCTTCCCGCGACCGATGTGCATGATGGTGGCAACGATGTGATCCTTTCCGTGCCCGTTCCCATTGCCCCCTTCCATAACCAATCCCCTACTACTAGCACCGTGGCGAGTGTTTGCGTTGTTTCTGCTACTAATAGCATCGCTTGTACAAATGTTACTACCAACACCACCACCAACACCAACACCATTATCACCCTTCCTTCTGTCACGCAACCGCACGACACCACCGTTGAGACGGTATCGAGCGACGAGGAACCACCGATCGCAAGCTTCTATCTGCGCGGCGGCTTCGGAAACCATCCGCATCACAGCCTCGACACTATCCACGAAGATCTGGCAGAGGAGCTGGAAGAAACGACTGTGGCCGATGTGGACTCAACCACGACGGATTCGGGAAATGTTAGTTTGAACGATTTCGGGTCCGAGTTTGTCGGTAATGGTACGATCGAGCGTAAGGTGACATTCGTCAACGAGGTGCAGATTGGACCGTGCGGAACCGGATACTATCCGTTTCGCAGCGTGCTACAGATACCGGAGATCTTCATCGAGGACGTAAGTGCTCAGGAGACGTCGAACGAGCAACGGGACGTGCTGGAGCCAGCAGAAAGTGACGCCGTATGTGAGTCGATCGTGGATGACCCCCCAGTGGAAACGTTCGAAGAGTTGCGGCGCATGGAGGAGGAAAGGCGTCGCTTACAGGCGCTTGTAGAGGATGCCGATGGGGAGCGGGCGGTACGTCATCGCGGGCACGGTGCAAATGCCGGAAGCAGTAGAAGCAACTCGGTCGGCGGTGGTGTAACCAAACGCAAAAGTAGCAGCAGTAGCTTAGTGCAACCGCAGCATGTCGTTCTTGCATGTACTTATGGCTTGGCTAATAGTAGCATAGACTATGTTACAGTAATCGCGATCATTATTGCCATTATTACACTGTTTGCACTCATGGTACTTTAGGAATGGTAGAGAGCAAACTCGACTGAGAGTGAGAAGGATATGAAGATTTCATAACTCTATCGAACATGAGATAGGTCCAGCGAGACACTTTGAGACGGCATTCACGGTTCACTCAACGCAGTTCCTCGGTTGAAGAACGAATCTCTTGCAAGACTTTCACTGTTGGCATCGTTGGGCGTTGGGAAAGTTTTTGATCAATGAGGTTATGCATTCTTGAAGTGAAGGAGTACTGTTGTCGGGAACGGTCGTTTGTCCGAATGCTTAAAGCGGACGATCCTCTTCGTGGAGAGGTGTACAGGGTACTAGGGTTGTATACATTATCGTTAGCACCGCAAGGATCTGGGGCACCGTGGCACCACCTTCGTTACACAATACCCACCCGCGAAACAATGTTCACCATTTGAGCTAACTTCTTCGTTGTCGTGCAGCGACGCTGTTGTTCTATACGTTTGTTACTTACCAGCTGTTGTCCGTGCGAGCTTGACTCCTACTCCAACCATTTGTTACTTTTTCTTTATATCTTGCCCTCTGTTCTGCTCCATCGCTCCGTATATTGTGTGTGTGTGTGGTTTTGTGTAGCTGCGGAAGAGTTGTCCGAGGTACATCCGAGCACGACCGAAAGTAGCAGCATAGTAACCCTGCCGGGTAAGCCATCGAGCGTTCCGCTGATGTCCTGTCTTGGTGAAACCACCCGGACGTCTGCTGCGAAGCTCACACCAACCCACAGCGCGGATCTCCGCGAAACGGAACCAACGCGTGCGGTTGTGCCGGTGAAGGCCAGCCGCAACCACAACCGTGATTCTGGTGGTGCCCTGCAGAATCTTTGCTTCTGTTTGATATAGAATAAAACGCATGGCAATGGCGCTAGTTGCGCCAACAATTCCATAGAGATGTAAGATTTTGTACCATTGCAAGTCTTCCTAGGCTTAGCTTGTTTGATCGCGCTGTCAATCGTACGCCTACTCTCGAAGTTCGAGACTGCCTTATGTGCCAATGAACCTTTATTGTTAACGTCTTGTATAGGAAAGGTCGTCCGTTCCATATTTCTTACCACGAATTAGGAAGCTCTGGAACAACGAAGGTATGCAATGAAGTAGCTAAGCAAAGTACTAAAACGAGAAGAGAGAACTACTTTCAAGCACTATTGTTTAAAGAGTGGGAATCATTTATTTCGCTTAAAAAACACGGGCGGTTCGATCGAGACTTATCGTTCAATACTTTTCCATTTCAATGTTTTCTCCTTTAGATCTGTAGCACTTAAGCCGTAAGGGTAGCTCCTCTGCGAGAGCGAAAGAGAAAGAGCATCTGCACGCAAGACAATATACAAAACATTAACAGATGACACAACGTGAAGCACCACACAGCGGGAGACAGCGGTCTTGCCACAGTGAGATCAAGAGTCAAATCAGACTATATTCACAAAATGTAAACAAACAAACAGATGGAAAGAACTTCACTACACTGTAAGCTTAAAGGATCTTACCCCGATCGGGCAGCTTAGGGACGACCACTAGAGATGTACGTGTGTGTAGGAATGTTACCCATGTGCCAGCGCTCGGTGCGTAGATACTGATGCAGATGAAGATCTAGATGGTAGCAAAAACACAAAACACAAAAAAAAACCCACTAACACGATGATGCGTTCAATCGGACCGTGCTCCGATGTCCAAAAATCTTCACGGTGCGAACAGCGCAGTCACAACGAATGCCGGAACATGGCTTTAACATAATATTGTACATGCACAGCTAATTTTAATCGCACCAACCCGTGGTGTTGTTTATGGTTTACTAATAGCAGTAATCTGCCACGTTCTGTAGACTTCCGTCGGGCGCGTCGAACGAGAGGAAACTGAAAATTTGTAATAAATATGTACATTTCTTCGCTCGCTTAGTGATAGCTTATAACTTTTGTACGTAGTTTAGCGACTAATCGCGCCGTCAAAGGTCTTGAAGTTTGAGGCAGCTGCTAGGCCACAACCATATCGCTTCGCTAGCACGCGTGTACGGGAGAGGAACACAATGCGCAGAACATGTTGTACACAGAGTTAGAGTTACGGTTTTTTTTTTTAAATATAAATTGAATATATATTTACACTCTATTTGTTGTTGATTCGCTTGTAGAAATAAAAGTCGAGTAAAATCACTGTGTAATCGAATGTGTTGTTTTGTTTTGGGACTTGGTATAAGCGATTGCATGCGTTTATCCAACCCGAGTATGAGTTCTTTCGCGTAATCCAACAACCGCTACAACCGTCTTGTTTCCATGAGAATTTTTTTTATTATTTATCGTCCACTGATTGCATTGAGAATAATCGTATCAGCTGCTTACGATCGCATCCGTCCATAAATCCGTATTAGGGTTAGATTTAGCGGGCAGAGATATCGAGAATACGAAACTCTGGTTCGCTTATCACGGACCAACTTGATGGTGGTTGGCTCCCGAAAAAAATGGAACACCTGGCCAATAATTCAATCAGACGCTGTCTGGTTTCGGGCGGCCTTTTATCAGGTGCATCATACGATATGGTACCTGCAAAAGGCACTATAAAAAGGCTTCCCAGCCAAACTGTTCCCAGCTAAACGGACAGTTCTGTTGAGTAAATACACTACCGATACCGTGTGCGCTAAGAATGGCCATCTCGAAGCTGTGCAGTGTGTTGAGTGTTGTGCTGCTAGCGACCACTACCGTGATGGGGGCCGGTGTTGCAACCCGTGCCTGTTCTGGCGGCCGCCCGATCCCGACGCAGGTCCGCGTACAGGGCTGTACGGTTCCACCGTGCGATTTGGTGCGAGGATCTGATGCGATCATGGATATGGACTTTACGGCTCCATTTGCTGCGGCCAACCTGCGCACCGAGGTGGTCGCAACGGCGCTAGGAGTGACGGCTCCATTCGAACTACCGGCGGACCGGGCAGCTGCCTGCAATTGGCTGCTAAACGCACAGTGCCCTATCAGCGCCAATGAGGACATCACCTATCGTTTGAGCATGCCTGTTCTGCTTGTTTATCCACGCGTCAGCCTTACGGTGGAGATCAATCTGGTAGATGATGCTGGTCAATCGTTGGCCTGTTTTCTGCTCGATGCTCGAGTGGTTTCCGCACGTGTAGCTCGAGATTCTGTGTGAAATGTGAAGATTGCATCAAGAATGTATCAGCAATGTGAATAGAGTATCAAACATAATGACGCACTAAAGAGGGCATGCCTTAGTTGGTTCCGTTACACTCGAAAGAAAGAATCGGAATGCCGTTTTCAAATTTGCTCGAAACATTTCAACCGCAAGTAGTGAAATATTTCATGAACAATTTCAAGTGCAGTAAAATCGTGAAAAGAATGCTTTCCTTAACCCTCGCTGCATCAAGCCGCGGTAGTAATTAGTGATGAGGGATTTTTATGGATGTTAATTCTATTTCTCAAAAACAACATGTTCAGAGTGTCTTTATTTTAACTATATTGCAAATAATTACACGCAACAATACGACGAACAATCTGTTATCATTACGACTAGTACTGCCGGAACCGGTGGTTTTGACTGGAATACTAAATGTTATTCACAGTAATTTTTGAGGATAAACAACTTGCTGTAATTGCTTCGTATCTTAAAAAAATCTACGAATAACAAAACCAAAACTATTTGGGCAATACCCAAATCCACGATATAGTTGTAGGCTTCGAAGAATAAGCATTAATAAACAATGCTAAGTTCATTTGGAAGTTTTAGTGTGACATGAATACAAAAAAACTATTTCAATAAGTAGCTAAAAAAATAATGTACCGCAATAAGTTAACTCGGAAATTGCAAAATCAGTGACACACTTATCTTAGCCTACGGTCTTCTGGTAAATGTTTTCATGCTTTCAAATGCTTTCCTGAATGTGATGCGAGAATGTGTTTGTTCGTAAAACAACTGAGCAAAAATTTACCAGCTCAGTCTGAAGCCATGAAGTGCGCTGTTATTGTTCTTACCGCTTCCTAAAAATCTGTGCAGTTACATCATCAGCCACATGTTTTCAAGGATAGGTGCACTGCTGGATAAATAAGGAAACATTTGTCTTGACGGCACTATCCGTCTAGCTAGAAAAGTTGTATAAAAGACATCCTCAGGATGAAGCCTGCTATCAGTTGCCTTAGTAACAGTTATCCTAAATCAACCAAGCAATCACAATGAAGTTCGCCTTCGCTTTCGTCCTGATCGCACTGTTCGCGATGATCTCGATGTCCCAGGCCATGCCTCATCCCGAGGAGGCCGCGGCTGCCCCTTCCAACAACGATGCCGCCGCCAAGGCAAAGGTCGAACTGACATTGACTCCGGAAGAGCTCGCTGCGCTTGAGTCTATGGGAGGCCGTGGATTCAACTGGAAGAAATGGTTGGGTATTGGTATTAAGGTCGTTTCTGCCATTGTGGGATAAGTGATGCAATTTAGAATAAATCGTAATCTACGTGTAAATACATTAATTATAAAGTATCGTGTTTCTTATACTTAGAAAGAATAATTTCACAAGTTGTGACTAATCTGGTTCCAATACTGAGCATATTCATGGGCTTGGACCCGGGCTTGGGAGAGCTGGAGATTTCAAAACTTTGGGAGACTATCAAGACTATCGCGACTATGTTTCGTATTAAGAAATAATAACTACCAACTATTACTACTATTGCTACCAGCACGAATATTGGTGACTATGCTTTTGGATTACCAGAATACACTATTCCGAACTCTGTTTTACAACGAGGATAGAATTCTTGTATTCTTTCGAGTATAACTCGAGTGCAAATGTCTGGAGAATGTTCTGGAGAGCTCGCTCATTGCTCATCGCTCGCAGCCTTTAATCAAATTATAAACGCATTACCTACGCATTTATCTTGATTTATGAATAAATATGGACATGATGGATCGCGGTCGATCCTGTACCCTCTTTTTCTTTCTATGTACTAACACTAAAAATTCCTTAAGCTAGATGGAATGCCCTCTGGCGTCTAGTTTTAAGGATTTCTTTCCCTGGCTTGACTACCCAGTAAGCCATAATTCGTAAAATTACCCTTAAATCACCCTTATTTCAATAGGTAATTTAAAGGTAAATTAAGGGAAATTTAAAGACAGTCCTTAATGTACCCTTTCGAGCAGTTTCGACATGTTTACATTGGGTCTATGTGGTATGCCGATTTTTTTTTGTTTTACACTTAATTAAACAGAAAATTAAGGGAAAATCTTTCACTGAACATGCATTACGAGTGGAGTAAAAATTGTTACACGTTTTAAACCTATTTTTGAAGCATGAATAGCATAGAAACATTGTTTTATTTTGATACAGCGAATGATACAGCTTGACGAAGCAAACTGCTCGAATGGGTAAATTAACATCGCGCTATCGGACTAGGTAGAACCTTCGAGCTCGTCAACTCATTCTTGACAACTACTAGAATTTTACTTTACTATACTGTTTCATAGCCATTCAGAGTTGCAGTTGATTGCATTTCATACATGTGTTCCTATGGTAAAATGCATATGAATTGTTATGGTACCAAAAGTCCACCCTTCATATTCAAGGCTCACTGCTTCTTTCTTGGCTTGCAACTTGGTCTTTCGACCTCTGAAACGTCATCTGCATTGTTTACATTGTTTGTCATATTCTCGAACGTACTAGAATCTAGGAAATGGAAATAGGTTCCGTTTTCAAATCTGTTCACACAAAGCACACCAACTGGACAAAGATTACCATACAGAATCGCCTGCAAATATGTTTTTTCGCAAATTTTAGCAAATGCTATCTAGCCGTAGTAGCTTGGTTCGTGTTTTCAAGGACAGATACACTGCTGCGCAAATGAAGTTGTGGAGCTTCATGATTTGCTATCCGTCTGACCAGAGGTGTATAAAAGACATCCTCAGAATGAAGCCTACTATCAGTTGCCTTAGTAACAGTTATCCTAAATCAACCAAGCAATCACAATGAAGTTCGCCTTCGCTTTCGTGCTGATCGCACTGTTCGCGGTGATCTCGATGTCCCAGGCCATGCCTCAGCCCGAGGAGGCCGCGGCTGCTCCTTCCAACGATAAATCGAGTGTTAAGAGTACGGTCGAGGTCGATATAAACCCGGCAGATCTCGCTAAACTAGAAACCCTAATGGCAGGCCGTGGATTCAACTGGAAGAAATGGTTGGGCATTGCTGTTAAAGTGGGTTCTGTCATTCTGAAAAACATTTAAGAGTAAAATAGCAATAAAAAGAAACATAAGCTTTTGAACCTGTTTGTCTTCTAGTTCAATAAGGGTTTTCCCAAATATTGAAAGAACAGTTTAGTTTGTTTACCTTACTAAATAGCATCAGAAGATGCAGTCTAGATTTATAATGACATGATATTTTCGATATTTTCGTCCTACAAAGGTGCTTTAAGAGAAAATGTGCGAAACTTTTAAAATGCTAGACGGGTACAATAAGACAAGAACAATAAGAAAAAATATCGCGATAAAAGGACAGTAACGAAATCTGAAAAGGACAGTACCGGGAACAAACGAAGGATCATTTGAAGATAGGAACAATGGGACCGCTGTTCTTCAAGACGTAAGTAGTGGTCATGTCGTGGGCTGATCTCAGCAACGAGCAGTGTAATAAAAGTGCGATCCTAACCGGATTGTTCCGCGGTCAGTTATATTAAAAGAAACCGGCTGGAATTCTTGGCACGATCAGTCATTCTTTGCAGACAAACTCGTTTCGATGCTCTTTGAAATTGAACAGAGTATCTTCACCTCAACAATCCATACTGAACTACCTTATGAACAACCCAATGGGGTAGAGCTTGGATATCAAACTCAGTTTAGCTCACGGGCCGATTTTCAAGCATGAACCTTCTTGCGATCCGCTTTGAATGTGAAATCATTTCCAACGGGCTTCATCACACCCTATTTTGGAGACATACAAGCTGAACTTTGTTTCATGTCACAAATCAGATGAAATTTTTGATACTCCTTTGCAAGCCGAATGAAAGATTTCGCATATCACATGTTCGATATGTCTGGGGTAGCGGGACAGACGCCACTGTTTCAGATTCCAACACCAATAGGCAAAGTTATGGCTCTAGTAAGCAAATTATTACTAGCATAAACTAGTTAATCGTTCAGATAGCCAAGATGAAGACAATACACTTGAGTTTGTTTTTCACAAGCTGTTATCGTTCTCAGTCCTACACGTAACTGTCCGGAACTAATACGCAGTTCGACTCTTCCGAGTGTTTAAAAATTGCATCTGTAATGTAGCAGAGTACCAAAACATTATTAAGGCCAGAACGTAAACATGTTTCACATTGTTTCTAGTGATCCTGAAGGTTCTAGAATCTAGGAAATGGAAAGACGTTTCCAAATCTGTTCACACAAAGCACACCAACTGGACAAAGATTCCCTTGCTGAATCGCTTCCGAAGATTATTTTTCTCAAATTTTGAGCAAATGCAATCCAGCACACTAACGATTCGGCCCGTGTTTTCAAGGACAGATACACTGCTGCGCAAATGAAGTTGTGGAGCTTCATGATTTGCTATCCGTCTGACCAGAGGTGTATAAAAGACATCCTCAGAATGAAGCCTACTATCAGTTGCCTTAGTAACAGTTATCCTAAATCAACCAAGCAATCATAATGAAGTTCGCCTTCGCTTTCGTGCTGATCGCACTGTTCGCAGTGATCTCGATGTCCCAGGCCATGCCTCAGCCCGAGGAGGCCGCGGCTGCTCCTTCCAACGATAAATCGAGTGTTAAGAGTACGGTCGAGGTCGATATAAACCCGGCAGATCTCGCTAAACTAGAAACCCTAATGGCAGGCCGTGGATTCAACTGGAAGAAATGGTTGGGCATTGCTGTTAAAGTGGGTTCTGTCATTCTGAAAAACATTTAAGAGTAAAATAGCAATAAAAAGAAACATAAGCTTTTGAACCTGTTTGTCTTCTAGTTCAATGAGGGGTTTTCCCAAATATTGAAAGAACAGTTTAGTTTGTTTACCTTACTAAATAGCATCAGAAGATGCAGTCTAGATTCATAATGACATGATATTTTCGTCCTACAAAGGTGCTTTAAGAGAAAATGTGTGAGACTTTTAAAATGCTAGACGGGTACACAAAGACAAGAACAATAAGAAAAAATATCGCGATCAAGGGACAGTAACGAAATCTGAAAAGGACAGTACCGGGAACAAACGAAGCATCATTTGAAGATAGGAATAAAGGGACCGCTGTTCTTCAAGACGTAAGTAGTGGTCATGTCGTGGGCTGATCTCAGCAACGAGCAGTGTAATAAAAGTGCGATCCTAACCGGATTGTTCCGGTCAGTTATATTAAAAGAAACTGGCTGGAATTCTTGGCACGATCAGTCATTCTTTGCAGACAGACTCGTTTCGATGCTCTTTGAAATTGAACAGAGTATTTTCACCTCAACAATCCATGCTGAACTACCTTCTGAACAACCCAATGGGGTAGAGCTTGGATATCGAACCCAGTTTAGCTGGTGGGCCGATTTTCATGCATGAACCTTCTTGCGGGCCACTTTGAATGTGAAATCATTTCCAATGGGCTTCATCACACCCTATTTTGGAGACATACAAGCTGAACTTTGTTTCATGTCACAAATCAGATGAAGTTTTTGATACTCCTTTGTAAGCCGAATGAAAGATTTCGCATATCACATGTTCGATATGTCTGGGGTAGCGGGACAGACGCCACTGTTTCAGATTCCAACACCAATAGGCAAAGTTATGGCTCTAGTAAGCAAATTATTACTAGCATAAACTAGTTAATCGTTCAGATAGCCAAGAAGAAGTCAGTACACTTGCTTATGTTTTTCACAAGCTGTTATCGTTCTCAGTCCTACACGTAACTGTCCGGAACTAATACGCAGTTCGACTCTTCCGAGTGTTTAAAAATTGCATCTGTAATGTAGCAGAGTACCAAAACATTATTAAGGCCAGAACGTAAACATGTTTCACATTGTTTCTAGTGATCCTGAAGGTTCTAGAATCTAGGAAATGAAAAGACGTTTCCAAATCTGTTCACACAAAGCACACCAACTGGACAAAGATTCCCTTGCTGAATCGCTTCCGAAGATTATTTTTCTCAAATTTTGAGCAAATGCAATCCAGCACACTAACGATTCGGCCCGTGTTTTCAAGGACAGATACACTGCTGCGCAAATGAAGTTGTGGAGCTTCATGATTTGCTATCCGTCTGACCAGAGGTGTATAAAAGACATCCTCAGAATGAAGCCTACTATCAGTTGCCTTAGTAACAGTTATCCTAAATCAACCAAGCAATCATAATGAAGTTCGCCTTCGCTTTCGTGCTGATCGCACTGTTCGCAGTGATCTCGATGTCCCAGGCCATGCCTCAGCCCGAGGAGGCCGCGGCTGCTCCTTCCAACGATAAATCGAGTGTTAAGAGTACGGTCGAGGTCGATATAAACCCGGCAGATCTCGCTAAACTAGAAACCCTAATGGCAGGCCGTGGATTCAACTGGAAGAAATGGTTGGGCATTGCTGTTAAAGTGGGTTCTGTCATTCTGAAAAACATTTAAGAGTAAAATAGCAATAAAAAGAAACATAAGCTTTTGAACCTGTTTGTCTTCTAGTTCAATGAGGGGTTTTCCCAAATATTGAAAGAACAGTTTAGTTTGTTTACCTTACTAAATAGCATCAGAAGATGCAGTCTAGATTCATAATGACATGATATTTTCGTCCTACAAAGGTGCTCATAGAGAAAATGTGTGAGACTTTTAAAATGCTAGACGGGTACACAAAGACAAGAACAATAAGAAAAAATATCGCGATAAAAGGACAGTAACGAAATCTGAAAAGGACAGTACCGGGAACAAACGAAGCATCATTTGAAGATAGGAACAAAGGGACCGCTGTTCTTCAAGACGTAAGTAGTGGTCATGTCGTGGGCTGATCTCAGCAACGAGCAGTGTAATAAAAGTGCGATCCTAACCGGATTGTTCCGCGGTCAGTTATATTAAAAGAAACTGGCTGGAATTCTTGGCACGATCAGTCATTCTTTGCTGACAAACTCGTTTCGATGCTCTTTGAAATTGAACAGAGTATCTTCACCTCAACAATCCATACTGAACTACCTTATGAACAACCCAATGGGGTAGAGCTTGGATATCAAACTCAGTTTAGCTCACGGGCCGATTTTCAAGCATGAACCTTCTTGCGATCCGCTTTGAATGTGAAATCATTTCCAATGGGCTTCATCACACCCTATTTTGGAGACATACAAGCTGAACTTTGTTTCATGTCACAAATCTGATGAAGTTTTAGATACTCCTTTGCAAGCCGAATGAAAGATTTCGCATATCACATGTTCGATATGTCTGGGGTAGCGGGACAGACGCCACAGTTTCAGATTCCAACACCAATAGGCAAAGTTATGGCTCTAGTAAGCAAATTATTACTAGCATAAACTAGTTAATCGTTCAGATAGCCAAGAAGAAGTCAGTACACTTGCTTATGTTTTTCACAAGCTGTTATCGTTCTCAGTCCTACACGTAACTGTCCGGAACTAATACGCAGTTCGACTCTTACGAGTGTTTAAAAATTGCATCTGGAATGTACCAGAGTACGAAAACATTATTAAGGCCAGAACGTAAACATGTTTAGCATTGTTTCTAGTGATCCTGAAGGTTCTAGAATCTAGGAAATGAAAAGACGTTTCCAAATCTGTTCACACAAAGCACACCAACTGGACAAAGATTCCCTTGCTGAATCGCTTCCGAAGATTATTTTTCTCAAATTTTGAGCAAATGCAATCCAGCACACTAACGATTCGGCCCGTGTTTTCAAGGACAGATACACTGCTGCGCAAATGAAGTTGTGGAGCTTCATGATTTGCTATCCGTCTGACCAGAGGTGTATAAAAGACATCCTCAGAATGAAGCCTACTATCAGTTGCCTTAGTAACAGTTATCCTAAATCAACCAAGCAATCATAATGAAGTTCGCCTTCGCTTTCGTGCTGATCGCACTGTTCGCAGTGATCTCGATGTCCCAGGCCATGCCTCAGCCCGAGGAGGCCGCGGCTGCTCCTTCCAACGATAAATCGAGTGTTAAGAGTACGGTCGAGGTCGATATAAACCCGGCAGATCTCGCTAAACTAGAAACCCTAATGGCAGGCCGTGGATTCAACTGGAAGAAATGGTTGGGCATTGCTGTTAAAGTGGGTTCTGTCATTCTGAAAAACATTTAAGAGTAAAATAGCAATAAAAAGAAACATAAGCTTTTGAACCTGTTTGTCTTCTAGTTCAATGAGGGGTTTTCCCAAATATTGAAAGAACAGTTTAGTTTGTTTACCTTACTAAATAGCATCAGAAGATGCAGTCTAGATTCATAATGACATGATATTTTCGTCCTACAAAGGTGCTTTAAGAGAAAATGTGTGAGACTTTTAAAATGCTAGACGGGTACACAAAGACAAGAACAATAAGAAAAAATATCGCGATCAAGGGACAGTAACGAAATCTGAAAAGGACAGTACCGGGAACAAACGAAGCATCATTTGAAGATAGGAATAAAGGGACCGCTGTTCTTCAAGACGTAAGTAGTGGTCATGTCGTGGGCTGATCTCAGCAACGAGCAGTGTAATAAAAGTGCGATCCTAACCGGATTGTTCCGGTCAGTTATATTAAAAGAAACAGGCTGGAATTCTTGGCACGATCAGTCATTCTTTGCAGACAGACTCGTTTCGATGCTCTTTGAAATTGAACAGAGTATTTTCACCTCAACAATCCATGCTGAACTACCTTCTGAACAACCCAATGGGGTAGAGCTTGGATATCGAACCCAGTTTAGCTGGTGGGCCGATTTTCATGCATGAACCTTCTTGCGGGCCACTTTGAATGTGAAATCATTTCCAATGGGCTTCATCACACCCTATTTTGGAGACATACAAGCTGAACTTTGTTTCATGTCACAAATCAGATGAAGTTTTTGATACTCCTTTGTAAGCCGAATGAAAGATTTCGCATATCACATGTTCGATATGTCTGGGGTAGCGGGACAGACGCCACTGTTTCAGATTCCAACACCAATAGGCAAAGTTATGGCTCTAGTAAGCAAATTATTACTAGCATAAACTAGTTAATCGTTCAGATAGCCAAGAAGAAGTCAGTACACTTGCTTATGTTTTTCACAAGCTGTTATCGTTCTCAGTCCTACACGTAACTGTCCGGAACTAATACGCAGTTCGACTCTTCCGAGTGTTTAAAAATTGCATCTGTAATGTAGCAGAGTACCAAAACATTATTAAGGCCAGAACGTAAACATGTTTCACATTGTTTCTAGTGATCCTGAAGGTTCTAGAATCTAGGAAATGAAAAGACGTTTCCAAATCTGTTCACACAAAGCACACCAACTGGACAAAGATTCCCTTGCTGAATCGCTTCCGAAGATTATTTTTCTCAAATTTTGAGCAAATGCAATCCAGCACACTAACGATTCGGCCCGTGTTTTCAAGGACAGATACACTGCTGCGCAAATGAAGTTGTGGAGCTTCATGATTTGCTATCCGTCTGACCAGAGGTGTATAAAAGACATCCTCAGAATGAAGCCTACTATCAGTTGCCTTAGTAACAGTTATCCTAAATCAACCAAGCAATCATAATGAAGTTCGCCTTCGCTTTCGTGCTGATCGCACTGTTCGCAGTGATCTCGATGTCCCAGGCCATGCCTCAGCCCGAGGAGGCCGCGGCTGCTCCTTCCAACGATAAATCGAGTGTTAAGAGTACGGTCGAGGTCGATATAAACCCGGCAGATCTCGCTAAACTAGAAACCCTAATGGCAGGCCGTGGATTCAACTGGAAGAAATGGTTGGGCATTGCTGTTAAAGTGGGTTCTGTCATTCTGAAAAACATTTAAGAGTAAAATAGCAATAAAAAGAAACATAAGCTTTTGAACCTGTTTGTCTTCTAGTTCAATGAGGGGTTTTCCCAAATATTGAAAGAACAGTTTAGTTTGTTTACCTTACTAAATAGCATCAGAAGATGCAGTCTAGATTCATAATGACATGATATTTTCGTCCTACAAAGGTGCTCATAGAGAAAATGTGTGAGACTTTTAAAATGCTAGACGGGTACACAAAGACAAGAACAATAAGAAAAAATATCGCGATAAAAGGACAGTAACGAAATCTGAAAAGGACAGTACCGGGAACAAACGAAGCATCATTTGAAGATAGGAACAAAGGGACCGCTGTTCTTCAAGACGTAAGTAGTGGTCATGTCGTGGGCTGATCTCAGCAACGAGCAGTGTAATAAAAGTGCGATCCTAACCGGATTGTTCCGCGGTCAGTTATATTAAAAGAAACTGGCTGGAATTCTTGGCACGATCAGTCATTCTTTGCTGACAAACTCGTTTCGATGCTCTTTGAAATTGAACAGAGTATTTTCACCTCAACAATCCATGCTGAACTACCTTATGAACAACCCAATGGGGTAGAGCTTGGATATCAAACTCAGTTTAGCTCACGGGCCGATTTTCAAGCATGAACCTTCTTGCGATCCGCTTTGAATGTGAAATCATTTCCAATGGGCTTCATCACACCCTATTTTGGAGACATACAAGCTGAACTTTGTTTCATGTCACAAATCTGATGAAGTTTTAGATACTCCTTTGCAAGCCGAATGAAAGATTTCGCATATCACATGTTCGATATGTCTGGCGTAGCGGGACAGACGCCACTGTTTCAGATTCCAACACCAATAGGCAAAGTTATGGCTATTATAAGCAAATTATTACTAGCATAAACTAGTTAATCGTTCAGATAGCCAAGAAGAAGACAATACACTTGAGTTTGTTTTTCACAAGCTGTTATCGTTCTCAGTCCTACATGTAACTGTCCGGAACTAATACGCAGTTCGACTCTTACGAGTGTTTAAAAATTGCATCTGGAATGTAGCAGAGTACGAAAACATTATTAAGGCCAGAACGTAAACATGTTTCACATTGTTTCTAGTGATCCTGAAGGTTCTAGAATTTAGGAAATGGAAAGACGTTTCCAAATCTGTTCACACAAAGCACACCAACTGGACAAAGATTCCCTTGCTGAATCGCTTCCGAAGATTGTTTTTCTCAAATTTTGAGCAAATGCAATCCAGCACACTAACGATTCGGCCCGTGTTTTCAGGGACAGATACACTGCTGCGCAAATAAAGTGGCAGAGCTTCATGATTTGCTATCCGTCTGACCAGAGGTGTATAAAAGACATCCTCAGAATGAAGCCTACTATCAGTTGCCTTAGTAACAGTTATCCTAAATCAACCAAGCAATCATAATGAAGTTCGCCTTCGCTTTCGTGCTGATCGCACTGTTCGCGGTGATCTCGATGTCCCAGGCCATGCCTCAGCCCGAGGAGGCCGCGGCTGCTCCTTCCAACGATAAATCGAGTGTTAAGAGTACGGTCGAGGTCGATATAAACCCGGCAGATCTCGCTAAACTAGAAACCCTAATGGCAGGCCGTGGATTCAACTGGAAGAAATGGTTGGGCGTTGCTGTTAAAGTGGGTTCTGTCATTCTGAAAAACATTTAAGAGTAAAATAGCAATAAAAAGAAACATAAGCTTTTGAACCTGTTTGTCTTCTAGTTCAATGAGGGGTTTTCCCAAATATTGAAAGAACAGTTTAGTTTGTTTACCTTACTAAATAGCATCAGAAGATGCAGTCTAGATTCATAATGACATGATATTTTCGTCCTACAAAGGTGCTCATAGAGAAAATGTGTGAGACTTTTAAAATGCTAGACGGGTACACAAAGACAAGAACAATAAGAAAAAATATCGCGATAAAAGGACAGTAACGAAATCTGAAAAGGACAGTACCGGGAACAAACGAAGCATCATTTGAAGATAGGAACAAAGGGACCGCTGTTCTTCAAGACGTAAGTAGTGGTCATGTCGTGGGCTGATCTCAGCAACGAGCAGTGTAATAAAAGTGCGATCCTAACCGGATTGTTCCGCGGTCAGTTATATTAAAATAAACAGGCTGGAATTCTTGGCACGATCAGTCATACTCTGAAGACAAATTCGTTTCGATGCTCTTTGAAATTGAACAGAGTATTTTCACCTCAACAATCCATGCTGAACTACCTTCTGAATAACCCAATGGGGTAGAGCTTGGATATCAAACCCAGTTTAGCTGGTGGGCCGATTTTCATGCATGAACCTTCTTGCGGGCCACTTTGAATGTGAAATCATTTCCAACGGGCTTCATCACACCCTATTTTGGAGACATACAAGCTGAACTTTGTTTCATGTCACAAATCAGATGAAGTTTTTGATACTCCTTTGTAAGCCGAATGAAAGATTTCGCATATCACATGTTCGATATGTCTGGGGTAGCGGGACAGACGCCGCTGTTTCAGATTCCAACACCAATAGGCAAAGTTATGGCTCTAGTAAGCAAATTATTACTAGCATAAACTAGTTAATCGTTCAGATAGCCAAGAAGAAGTCAGTACACTTGCTTATGTTTTTCACAAGCTGTTATCGTTCTCAGTCCTACACGTAACTGTCCGGAACTAATACGCAGTTCAACTCTTACGAGTGTTTAAAAATTGCATCTGGAATGTAGCAGAGTACGAAAACATTATTAAGGCCAGAACGTAAACATGTTTCACATTGTTTCTAGTGATCCTGAAGGTTCTAGAATCTAGGAAATGGAAAGACGTTTCCAAATCTGTTCACACAAAGCACACCAACTGGACAAAGATTCCCTTGCTGAATCGCTTCCGAAGATTGTTTTTCTCAAATTTTGAGCAAATGCAATCCAGCACACTAACGATTCGGCCCGTGTTTTCAGGGACAGATACACT
Organism: Anopheles marshallii; assembly: GCF_943734725.1. Lineage (NCBI taxonomy): Eukaryota > Metazoa > Arthropoda > Insecta > Diptera > Culicidae > Anopheles > Anopheles marshallii. The sequence continues at coordinate 63,897,933 of NC_071327.1, forward strand.
GCTGCGCAAATAAAGTGGCAGAGCTTCATTATTTGCTATCCGTCTGACCAGAGGTGTATAAAAGACATCCTCAGAATGAAGCCTACTATCAGTTGCCTTAGTAACAGTTATCCTAAATCATCCAAGCAATCACAATGAAATTCGCCTTCGCTTTCGTGCTGATTGCACTGTTCGCGATGATCTCGATGTCCCAGGCCTTGGCTCAGCCCGAGGAGGCCGCGGCTGCCCCTTCCAACAACGATGCCGCCGCCAAGGCAAAGGTCGAACTGACATTGACTCCGGAAGAGCTCGCTGCGCTTGAGTCTATGGGAGGCCGTGGATTCAACTGGAAGAAATGGTTGGGTATTGGTATTAAGGTCGTTTCAGCCATTGTGGGATAAGTGATGCAATTTAGAATAAATCGTAATCTACGTGTAAATACATTAATTATAAAGTATCGTGTTTCTTATACTTAGATAGAATAATTTCATAAGTTGTGACTAATCTGGTTCCAATACTGAGCATATTCATGGGCTAGGACCCGGGCTTGGGCGAGCTGCAGATTTTAAAACTTTGGGAGACTATCAAGACTATCGCGACTATGTTTCGTATTAAGAAATAATAATTACCAACTATTACTACTACTGCTCCCAGCACGAATATTGGTGACTATGCTTTTGGATTACCAGAATATACTATTCCGTACTCTGTTTTACAACGAGGATAGAATTATTGTATTCTTTCGAGTATAACTCGAGTGCAAATGTCTGGAGAATGTTCTGGAGAGCTCGCTCATTGCTCATCGCTCGCAGTCTTTAATCAAATTATAAACGCATTACCTACGCATTTATCTTGATTCATGAATAAATATGGACATGATGGATCGCGGTCGATCCTGTACCCTCTTTTTCTTTCTATGTACTAACACTAAAAGTTCCCTAAGCAAGATGGAATGCCCTCTGGCGTCTAGTTTTAAAGATTTCTTTGCCTGGTTTGACTACCCAGTAAGCCATATTTCGTAAAATTACCCTTAAACCACCCTTATTTCAATAGGTAATTTAAAGGTAAATTAAGGGAAATTTAAGGACAGTCCTTAATGTACCCTTTCGAGCAGTTTTGACATGTTTACATTGGGTCTATGTGGTATGCCGATTTTTGTTTTGTTTAACACTTAATTAAACAGAAAATTAAGCGAAAATCTTTCACTGAACATGCACCACGGTGACAGTAAATGTTGCTAAACGAGTTGAAACCAATTTAAAGCATAAATATCATAAAAAAAAACATAGTTTTATTTGTTGTATTTTGGGACACCATCATACTGCCTCTAAGACACACGAGCGAACGGTACAGCCTGACGAAGCAAACTGCTCGAATGGGTAAATTAACATAGCACTATCGGACTAGGTAGAACCTTCGAGCTCGTCAACTCATTGTTGACAACTACTAGAATTTTACTTTACTATACTGTTTCATAGCCATTCAGAGTTGCAGTTAATTGCATTTCTTACATGTGCTCCTATGGTAAAATGCATATGAATTGTTGTTGTTAGTTAAGTTAAAGCTGACTTCAGTTTGTTGATTTTTTCGCCCGAAGGAGTTGAACCGCCTTATAAACTTGTTAACTTGTGAACCGATATTCATGTTCAGTCGATACCCGAGATACGCGGATAATGCGTTCCATAGAATTCCACGTACCTCGAATATACGGGAATATCTAGTTTCCTCTGAAACATCGTTTAAATATCGTATAAAGGAAACGAATACTTATTTCCATGTTCCGAAATACAATCAAAATTGATATTTTTACCCTTTATTTCAAGAATTTCTATAAAAAGTTATGAAAATTATATCGTACCTTTTTGCGGTTTCGGTATGAATCAAATTCGGCTTTATTCACAATGATTCTAGTAGCTTAAGGCTCGATTACATTTTGTACAGGAAGTCCCCTAGCGCTATTAAAGCGGAACGCTATAACCCGGGAAAAATCCCCGTATCTTGAATTTCCGCGTAATTCGAAGTTTTGAGCTATAATTCAGCTGTCAAATTTCCAAAAACCGCGTATCTCCGAATCCGCGTATAAGAGGAACCACGTATCTCGGGGACTGCCTGTACAAATTTACACGAATTGTCAAAATTTTGGAATTCGCGTAACTCGACATACGAGGAACTCGGGAAAAGACTGTATAATATTGATATGTATAATGAAAAAATGTTCGATTTAATCTTTTCCACTAGTAGAGCGAAATTCCGTGAGAGGGCGCTCAGCACGATGTGATCGAAATTTTCGGAGAACTCAACCAAAACTGGATCGTTCCAAGGCTATTGTGTTGCATTTGAAACATTTTGGCGAAATATTTCATGAAATATTTCTTTACCACCTGTACTATACCGCCAGCTGTACTATAAACCTAAAAATGTATATTTTCCGATAAAGCACGGACAGCAAAATTTAAATAATTTACATTTAAATCGTCTCGTGTTGTTAAACTTACCAAACTGTATTAAACTTGTCAAATAAAAAAAACGGCTACAGGCAGTCCCCGAAATACTCGGTTTCTTTTATACGCGGATTCGGAGATCAGCGGTTCTTGGAAATTTGGCAGCTGAGTTAGTTTGCAGTACAAAATCTAAGCAAAAAAGTCAACAATTGATCAAATATACTCATCCTTTGTCATATAACATATTATTAATTCAGTCATATTATTATTATTATTATTATTATTATTCAGTCATATTATTTTGATGTATTTAAAAAAAGGCGCCTGATTTGCTGATTAAATGAAGTCCAGAGAAGGAATTCAACTATGTAACAACTATGTAACTAACTATGTATAAACAAGTTTACTCCCGGTTTCAACTTACGCTGATTTCCCAGGTTATAGCGTCTATGTCTCGTTATATTATATCTAATAATATGTCAGGTTATATCAAATAATATGTCCGCTAAAATAACGTACCTCGGGCACTGTCTGCACTTCAGAATCCACGTATAATACATATCGTTCATCTCGAGGAACATTTGCACTTCATGTTGAACTGAACCAACAGAACCTTTTGAAAAAAAAAATGGAATCTGAAATCTGTTTGTTTGCAACAACAACTGTGCAATTATTTATCAACTGACGTACATCCCATTTCTTTCCTAATAATGTTGAATGAACTCAAAATAGGACAGTTGCCATAAGTCTTGTGATTTCCAGAATACTTATTCTGCTGCGTCAATATAGTTGTTGTGCGTCATTTTCTTATTCATGAGACTAATTAGAGTATAAAAGACACCCTCAGGATAAAGTCTGCTATCAGTTGCCTTAGTAACAGTTATCCTAAATCAACCAAGCAATCACAATGAAGTTCGCCTTCGCTTTCGTGCTGATCGCACTGTTCGCAGTGATCTCGATGTCCCAGGCCATGCCTCAGCCCGAGGAGGCCGCGGCTGCCCCTTCCAACAACGATGCCGCCGCCAAGGCAAAGGTCGAACTGACATTGACTCCGGAAGAGCTCGCTGCGCTTGAGTCTATGGGAGGCCGTGGATTCAACTGGAAGAAATGGGTGGATATTGGTATTAAGGTCGCGTCTGCCATTTTGGGATAAGTGATGCAATTTAGAATAAATCGTAATCTACGTGTAAATACATTAATTATAAAGTATCGTGTTTCTTATACTTAGATAGAATAATTTCACAAGTTGTGACTAATCTGGTTCCAATACTGAGCATATTCATGGGCTTGGACCCGGGCTTGGTCGAGCTGGAGATTTCAAAACTTTGGGAGACTATCAAGACTATCGCGACTATGTTTCGTATTAAGAAATAATAACTACCAACTATTACTACTATTGCTCCCAGCACGAATATTGGTGACTTTGCTTTTGGATTACCAGAATATACTATTCCGTACTCTGTTTTACAACGAGGATAGAATTCTTGTATTCTTTCGAGTATAACTCGAGTGCAAATGTCTGGAGAATGTTCTGGAGAGCTCGCTCATTGCTCATCGCTCGCAGCCTTTAATCAAATTATAAACGCATTACCCACGCATTTATCTTGATTTATGAATAAATATGGACATGATGGATCGCGGTCGATCCTGTACACTCTTTTTCTTTCTATGTACTAACACTAAAAGTTCCCTAAGCAAGATGGAATGCCCTCTGGCGTCTAGTTTTAAAGATTTCTTTGCCTGGTTTGACTAGCCAGTAAGCCATATTTCGTTAAATTACCCTTAAATCACCCTTATTTCAATAGGTAATTTAAAGGTAAATTAAGGGAAATTTAAGGACAGTCCTTAATGTACCCTTTCGAGCAGTTTTGACATGTTTACATTGGGTCTATGTGGTATGCTGATTTTCGTTTTGTTTAGCGCTTAATTATACGGAAAATGAAGGAAAAATCTTTCACTGAACATGCACCACGGTGACAGTAAATGTTGCTAAACGAGTTGAAACCAATTTAAAGCATAAATATCATAAAAAAAACATAGTTTTATTTGTTGTATTTTGGGACACCATCATACTGCCTCTAAGACACACGAGCGAACGGTACAGCCTGACGAAGCAAACTGCTCGAATGGGTAAATTAACATAGCACTATCGGACTAGGTAGAACCTTCGAGCTCGTCAACTCATTGTTGACAACTACTAGAATTTTACTTTACTATACTGTTTCATAGCCATTCAGAGTTGCAGTTAATTGCATTTCTTACATGTGCTCCTATGGTAAAATGCATATGAATTGTTGTTGTTAGTTAAGTTAAAGCTGACTTCAGTTTGTTGATTTTTTCGCCCGAAGGAGTTGAACCGCCTTATAAACTTGTTAACTTGTGAACCGATATTCATGTTCAGTCGATACCCGAGATACGCGGATAATGCGTTCCATAGAATTCCACGTACCTCGAATATACGGGAATATCTAGTTTCCTCTGAAACATCGTTTAAATATCGTATAAAGGAAACGAATACTTATTTCCATGTTCCGAAATACAATCAAAATTGATATTTTTACCCTTTATTTCAAGAATTTCTATAAAAAGTTATGAAAATTATATCGTACCTTTTTGCGGTTTCGGTATGAATCAAATTCGGCTTTATTCACAATGATTCTAGTAGCTTAAGGCTCGATTACATTTTGTACAGGAAGTCCCCTAGCGCTATTAAAGCGGAACGCTATAACCCGGGAAAAATCCCCGTATCTTGAATTTCCGCGTAATTCGAAGTTTTGAGCTATAATTCAGCTGTCAAATTTCCAAAAACCGCGTATCTCCGAATCCGCGTATAAGAGGAACCACGTATCTCGGGGACTGCCTGTACAAATTTACACGAATTGTCAAAATTTTGGAATTCGCGTAACTCGACATACGAGGAACTCGGGAAAAGACTGTATAATATTGATATGTATAATGAAAAAATGTTCGATTTAATCTTTTCCACTAGTAGAGCGAAATTCCGTGAGAGGGCGCTCAGCACGATGTGATCGAAATTTTCGGAGAACTCAACCAAAACTGGATCGTTCCAAGGCTATTGTGTTGCATTTGAAACATTTTGGCGAAATATTTCATGAAATATTTCTTTACCACCTGTACTATACCGCCAGCTGTACTATAAACCTAAAAATGTATATTTTCCGATAAAGCACGGACAGCAAAATTTAAATAATTTACATTTAAATCGTCTCGTGTTGTTAAACTTACCAAACTGTATTAAACTTGTCAAATAAAAAAAACGGCTACAGGCAGTCCCCGAAATACTCGGTTTCTTTTATACGCGGATTCGGAGATCAGCGGTTCTTGGAAATTTGGCAGCTGAGTTAGTTTGCAGTACAAAATCTAAGCAAAAAAGTCAACAATTGATCAAATATACTCATCCTTTGTCATATAACATATTATTAATTCAGTCATATTATTATTATTATTATTATTATTATTATTCAGTCATATTATTTTGATGTATTTAAAAAAAGGCGCCTGATTTGCTGATTAAATGAAGTCCAGAGAAGGAATTCAACTATGTAACAACTATGTAACTAACTATGTATAAACAAGTTTACTCCCGGTTTCAACTTACGCTGATTTCCCAGGTTATAGCGTCTATGTCTCGTTATATTATATCTAATAATATGTCAGGTTATATCAAATAATATGTCCGCTAAAATAACGTACCTCGGGCACTGTCTGCACTTCAGAATCCACGTATAATACATATCGTTCATCTCGAGGAACATTTGCACTTCATGTTGAACTGAACCAACAGAACCTTTTGAAAAAAAAAAATGGAATCTGAAATCTGTTTGTTTGCAACAACAACTGTGCAATTATTTATCAACTGACGTACATCCCATTTCTTTCCTAATAATGTTGAATGAACTCAAAATAGGACAGTTGCCATAAGTCTTGTGATTTCCAGAATACTTATTCTGCTGCGTCAATATAGTTGTTGTGCGTCATTTTCTTATTCATGAGACTAATTAGAGTATAAAAGACACCCTCAGGATAAAGTCTGCTATCAGTTGCCTTAGTAACAGTTATCCTAAATCAACCAAGCAATCACAATGAAGTTCGCCTTCGCTTTCGTGCTGATCGCACTGTTCGCAGTGATCTCGATGTCCCAGGCCATGCCTCAGCCCGAGGAGGCCGCGGCTGCCCCTTCCAACAACGATGCCGCCGCCAAGGCAAAGGTCGAACTGACATTGACTCCGGAAGAGCTCGCTGCGCTTGAGTCTATGGGAGGCCGTGGATTCAACTGGAAGAAATGGGTGGATATTGGTATTAAGGTCGCGTCTGCCATTTTGGGATAAGTGATGCAATTTAGAATAAATCGTAATCTACGTGTAAATACATTAATTATAAAGTATCGTGTTTCTTATACTTAGATAGAATAATTTCACAAGTTGTGACTAATCTGGTTCCAATACTGAGCATATTCATGGGCTTGGACCCGGGCTTGGTCGAGCTGGAGATTTCAAAACTTTGGGAGACTATCAAGACTATCGCGACTATGTTTCGTATTAAGAAATAATAACTACCAACTATTACTACTATTGCTCCCAGCACGAATATTGGTGACTTTGCTTTTGGATTACCAGAATATACTATTCCGTACTCTGTTTTACAACGAGGATAGAATTCTTGTATTCTTTCGAGTATAACTCGAGTGCAAATGTCTGGAGAATGTTCTGGAGAGCTCGCTCATTGCTCATCGCTCGCAGCCTTTAATCAAATTATAAACGCATTACCCACGCATTTATCTTGATTTATGAATAAATATGGACATGATGGATCGCGGTCGATCCTGTACACTCTTTTTCTTTCTATGTACTAACACTAAAAGTTCCCTAAGCAAGATGGAATGCCCTCTGGCGTCTAGTTTTAAAGATTTCTTTGCCTGGTTTGACTAGCCAGTAAGCCATATTTCGTTAAATTACCCTTAAATCACCCTTATTTCAATAGGTAATTTAAAGGTAAATTAAGGGAAATTTAAGGACAGTCCTTAATGTACCCTTTCGAGCAGTTTTGACATGTTTACATTGGGTCTATGTGGTATGCTGATTTTCGTTTTGTTTAGCGCTTAATTATACGGAAAATGAAGGAAAAATCTTTCACTGAACATGCACCACGGTGACAGTAAATGTTGCTAAACGAGTTGAAACCAATTTAAAGCATAAATATCATAAAAAAAACATAGTTTTATTTGTTGTATTTTGGGACACCATCATACTGCCTCTAAGACACACGAGCGAACGGTACAGCCTGACGAAGCAAACTGCTCGAATGGGTAAATTAACATAGCACTATCGGACTAGGTAGAACCTTCGAGCTCGTCAACTCATTGTTGACAACTACTAGAATTTTACTTTACTATACTGTTTCATAGCCATTCAGAGTTGCAGTTAATTGCATTTCTTACATGTGCTCCTATGGTAAAATGCATATGAATTGTTGTTGTTAGTTAAGTTAAAGCTGACTTCAGTTTGTTGATTTTTTCGCCCGAAGGAGTTGAACCGCCTTATAAACTTGTTAACTTGTGAACCGATATTCATGTTCAGTCGATACCCGAGATACGCGGATAATGCGTTCCATAGAATTCCACGTACCTCGAATATACGGGAATATCTAGTTTCCTCTGAAACATCGTTTAAATATCGTATAAAGGAAACGAATACTTATTTCCATGTTCCGAAATACAATCAAAATTGATATTTTTACCCTTTATTTCAAGAATTTCTATAAAAAGTTATGAAAATTATATCGTACCTTTTTGCGGTTTCGGTATGAATCAAATTCGGCTTTATTCACAATGATTCTAGTAGCTTAAGGCTCGATTACATTTTGTACAGGAAGTCCCCTAGCGCTATTAAAGCGGAACGCTATAACCCGGGAAAAATCCCCGTATCTTGAATTTCCGCGTAATTCGAAGTTTTGAGCTATAATTCAGCTGTCAAATTTCCAAAAACCGCGTATCTCCGAATCCGCGTATAAGAGGAACCACGTATCTCGGGGACTGCCTGTACAAATTTACACGAATTGTCAAAATTTTGGAATTCGCGTAACTCGACATACGAGGAACTCGGGAAAAGACTGTATAATATTGATATGTATAATGAAAAAATGTTCGATTTAATCTTTTCCACTAGTAGAGCGAAATTCCGTGAGAGGGCGCTCAGCACGATGTGATCGAAATTTTCGGAGAACTCAACCAAAACTGGATCGTTCCAAGGCTATTGTGTTGCATTTGAAACATTTTGGCGAAATATTTCATGAAATATTTCTTTACCACCTGTACTATACCGCCAGCTGTACTATAAACCTAAAAATGTATATTTTCCGATAAAGCACGGACAGCAAAATTTAAATAATTTACATTTAAATCGTCTCGTGTTGTTAAACTTACCAAACTGTATTAAACTTGTCAAATAAAAAAAACGGCTACAGGCAGTCCCCGAAATACTCGGTTTCTTTTATACGCGGATTCGGAGATCAGCGGTTCTTGGAAATTTGGCAGCTGAGTTAGTTTGCAGTACAAAATCTAAGCAAAAAAGTCAACAATTGATCAAATATACTCATCCTTTGTCATATAACATATTATTAATTCAGTCATATTATTATTATTATTATTATTATTATTCAGTCATATTATTTTGATGTATTTAAAAAAAGGCGCCTGATTTGCTGATTAAATGAAGTCCAGAGAAGGAATTCAACTATGTAACAACTATGTAACTAACTATGTATAAACAAGTTTACTCCCGGTTTCAACTTACGCTGATTTCCCAGGTTATAGCGTCTATGTCTCGTTATATTATATCTAATAATATGTCAGGTTATATCAAATAATATGTCCGCTAAAATAACGTACCTCGGGCACTGTCTGCACTTCAGAATCCACGTATAATACATATCGTTCATCTCGAGGAACATTTGCACTTCATGTTGAACTGAACCAACAGAACCTTTTGAAAAAAAAAAATGGAATCTGAAATCTGTTTGTTTGCAACAACAACTGTGCAATTATTTATCAACTGACGTACATCCCATTTCTTTCCTAATAATGTTGAATGAACTCAAAATAGGACAGTTGCCATAAGTCTTGTGATTTCCAGAATACTTATTCTGCTGCGTCAATATAGTTGTTGTGCGTCATTTTCTTATTCATGAGACTAATTAGAGTATAAAAGACACCCTCAGGATAAAGTCTGCTATCAGTTGCCTTAGTAACAGTTATCCTAAATCAACCAAGCAATCACAATGAAGTTCGCCTTCGCTTTCGTGCTGATCGCACTGTTCGCAGTGATCTCGATGTCCCAGGCCATGCCTCAGCCCGAGGAGGCCGCGGCTGCCCCTTCCAACAACGATGCCGCCGCCAAGGCAAAGGTCGAACTGACATTGACTCCGGAAGAGCTCGCTGCGCTTGAGTCTATGGGAGGCCGTGGATTCAACTGGAAGAAATGGGTGGATATTGGTATTAAGGTCGCGTCTGCCATTTTGGGATAAGTGATGCAATTTAGAATAAATCGTAATCTACGTGTAAATACATTAATTATAAAGTATCGTGTTTCTTATACTTAGATAGAATAATTTCACAAGTTGTGACTAATCTGGTTCCAATACTGAGCATATTCATGGGCTTGGACCCGGGCTTGGTCGAGCTGGAGATTTCAAAACTTTGGGAGACTATCAAGACTATCGCGACTATGTTTCGTATTAAGAAATAATAACTACCAACTATTACTACTATTGCTCCCAGCACGAATATTGGTGACTTTGCTTTTGGATTACCAGAATATACTATTCCGTACTCTGTTTTACAACGAGGATAGAATTCTTGTATTCTTTCGAGTATAACTCGAGTGCAAATGTCTGGAGAATGTTCTGGAGAGCTCGCTCATTGCTCATCGCTCGCAGCCTTTAATCAAATTATAAACGCATTACCCACGCATTTATCTTGATTTATGAATAAATATGGACATGATGGATCGCGGTCGATCCTGTACACTCTTTTTCTTTCTATGTACTAACACTAAAAGTTCCCTAAGCAAGATGGAATGCCCTCTGGCGTCTAGTTTTAAAGATTTCTTTGCCTGGTTTGACTAGCCAGTAAGCCATATTTCGTTAAATTACCCTTAAATCACCCTTATTTCAATAGGTAATTTAAAGGTAAATTAAGGGAAATTTAAGGACAGTCCTTAATGTACCCTTTCGAGCAGTTTTGACATGTTTACATTGGGTCTATGTGGTATGCTGATTTTCGTTTTGTTTAGCGCTTAATTATACGGAAAATGAAGGAAAAATCTTTCACTGAACATGCACCACGGTGACAGTAAATGTTGCTAAACGAGTTGAAACCAATTTAAAGCATAAATATCATAAAAAAAACATAGTTTTATTTGTTGTATTTTGGGACACCATCATACTGCCTCTAAGACACACGAGCGAACGGTACAGCCTGACGAAGCAAACTGCTCGAATGGGTAAATTAACATAGCACTATCGGACTAGGTAGAACCTTCGAGCTCGTCAACTCATTGTTGACAACTACTAGAATTTTACTTTACTATACTGTTTCATAGCCATTCAGAGTTGCAGTTAATTGCATTTCTTACATGTGCTCCTATGGTAAAATGCATATGAATTGTTGTTGTTAGTTAAGTTAAAGCTGACTTCAGTTTGTTGATTTTTTCGCCCGAAGGAGTTGAACCGCCTTATAAACTTGTTAACTTGTGAACCGATATTCATGTTCAGTCGATACCCGAGATACGCGGATAATGCGTTCCATAGAATTCCACGTACCTCGAATATACGGGAATATCTAGTTTCCTCTAAAACATCGTTTAAATATCGTATAAAGGAAACGAATACTTATTTCCATGTTCCGAAATACAATCAAAATTGATATTTTTACCCTTTATTTCAAGAATTTCTATAAAAAGTTATGAAAATTATATCGTACCTTTTTGCGGTTTCGGTATGAATCAAATTCGGCTTTATTCACAATGATTCTAGTAGCTTAAGGCTCGATTACATTTTGTACAGGAAGTCCCCTAGCGCTATTAAAGCGGAACGCTATAACCCGGGAAAAATCCCCGTATCTTGAATTTCCGCGTAATTCGAAGTTTTGAGCTATAATTCAGCTGTCAAATTTCCAAAAACCGCGTATCTCCGAATCCGCGTATAAGAGGAACCACGTATCTCGGGGACTGCCTGTACAAATTTACACGAATTGTCAAAATTTTGGAATTCGCGTAACTCGACATACGAGGAACTCGGGAAAAGACTGTATAATATTGATATGTATAATGAAAAAATGTTCGATTTAATCTTTTCCACTAGTAGAGCGAAATTCCGTGAGAGGGCGCTCAGCACGATGTGATCGAAATTTTCGGAGAACTCAACCAAAACTGGATCGTTCCAAGGCTATTGTGTTGCATTTGAAACATTTTGGCGAAATATTTCATGAAATATTTCTTTACCACCTGTACTATACCGCCAGCTGTACTATAAACCTAAAAATGTATATTTTCCGATAAAGCACGGACAGCAAAATTTAAATAATTTACATTTAAATCGTCTCGTGTTGTTAAACTTACCAAACTGTATTAAACTTGTCAAATAAAAAAAACGGCTACAGGCAGTCCCCGAAATACTCGGTTTCTTTTATACGCGGATTCGGAGATCAGCGGTTCTTGGAAATTTGGCAGCTGAGTTAGTTTGCAGTACAAAATCTAAGCAAAAAAGTCAACAATTGATCAAATATACTCATCCTTTGTCATATAACATATTATTAATTCAGTCATATTATTATTATTATTATTATTATTATTATTCAGTCATATTATTTTGATGTATTTAAAAAAAGGCGCCTGATTTGCTGATTAAATGAAGTCCAGAGAAGGAATTCAACTATGTAACAACTATGTAACTAACTATGTATAAACAAGTTTACTCCCGGTTTCAACTTACGCTGATTTCCCAGGTTATAGCGTCTATGTCTCGTTATATTATATCTAATAATATGTCAGGTTATATCAAATAATATGTCCGCTAAAATAACGTACCTCGGGCACTGTCTGCACTTCAGAATCCACGTATAATACATATCGTTCATCTCGAGGAACATTTGCACTTCATGTTGAACTGAACCAACAGAACCTTTTGAAAAAAAAAATGGAATCTGAAATCTGTTTGTTTGCAACAACAACTGTGCAATTATTTATCAACTGACGTACATCCCATTTCTTTCCTAATAATGTTGAATGAACTCAAAATAGGACAGTTGCCATAAGTCTTGTGATTTCCAGAATACTTATTCTGCTGCGTCAATATAGTTGTTGTGCGTCATTTTCTTATTCATGAGACTAATTAGAGTATAAAAGACACCCTCAGGATAAAGTCTGCTATCAGTTGCCTTAGTAACAGTTATCCTAAATCAACCAAGCAATCACAATGAAGTTCGCCTTCGCTTTCGTGCTGATCGCACTGTTCGCAGTGATCTCGATGTCCCAGGCCATGCCTCAGCCCGAGGAGGCCGCGGCTGCCCCTTCCAACAACGATGCCGCCGCCAAGGCAAAGGTCGAACTGACATTGACTCCGGAAGAGCTCGCTGCGCTTGAGTCTATGGGAGGCCGTGGATTCAACTGGAAGAAATGGGTGGATATTGGTATTAAGGTCGCGTCTGCCATTTTGGGATAAGTGATGCAATTTAGAATAAATCGTAATCTACGTGTAAATACATTAATTATAAAGTATCGTGTTTCTTATACTTAGATAGAATAATTTCACAAGTTGTGACTAATCTGGTTCCAATACTGAGCATATTCATGGGCTTGGACCCGGGCTTGGTCGAGCTGGAGATTTCAAAACTTTGGGAGACTATCAAGACTATCGCGACTATGTTTCGTATTAAGAAATAATAACTACCAACTATTACTACTATTGCTCCCAGCACGAATATTGGTGACTTTGCTTTTGGATTACCAGAATATACTATTCCGTACTCTGTTTTACAACGAGGATAGAATTATTGTATTCTTTCGAGTATAACTCGAGTGCAAATGTCTGGAGAATGTTCTGGAGAGCTCGCTCATTGCTCATCGCTCGCAGCCTTTAATCAAATTATAAACGCATTACCCACGCATTTATCTTGATTTATGAATAAATATGGACATGATGGATCGCGGTCGATCCTGTACACTCTTTTTCTTTCTATGTACTAACACTAAAAGTTCCCTAAGCAAGATGGAATGCCCTCTGGCGTCTAGTTTTAAAGATTTCTTTGCCTGGTTTGACTAGCCAGTAAGCCATATTTCGTTAAATTACCCTTAAACCACCCTTATTTCAATAGGTAATTTAAAGGTAAATTAAGGGAAATTTAAGGACAGTCCTTAATGTACCCTTTCGAGCAGTTTTGACATGTTTACATTGGGTCTATGTGGTATGCCGATTTTCGTTTTGTTTAGTGCTTAATTATACGGAAAATGAAGGAAAAATCTTTCACTGAACATGCACCACGGTGACAGTAAATGTTGCTAAACGAGTTGAAACCAATTTAAAGCATAAATATCATAAAAAAACATAGTTTTATTTGTTGTATTTTGGGACACCATCATACTGCCTCTAGGACACACGAGCGAACGGTACAGCCTGACGAAGCAAACTGCTCGAATGGGTAAATTAACAGCGCGCTATCGGACTAGGTAGAACCTTCGAGCTCGTCAACTCATTGTTGACAACTACTAGAATTTTACTTTACTATACTGTTTCATAGCCATTCAGAGTTGCAGTTAATTGCATTTCTTACATGTGCTCCTATGGTAAAATGCATATGAATTGTTGTTGTTAGTTAAGTTAAAGCTGACTTCAGTTTGTTGATTTTTTCGCCCGAAGGAGTTGAACCGCCTTATAAACTTGTTAACTTGTGAACCGATATTCATGTTCAGTCGATACCCGAGATACGCGGATAATGCGTTCCATAGAATTCCACGTACCTCGAATATACGGGAATATCTAGTTTCCTCTGAAACATCGTTTAAATATCGTATAAAGGAAACGAATACTTATTTCCATGTTCCGAAATACAATCAAAATTGATATTTTTACCCTTTATTTCAAGAATTTCTATAAAAAGTTATGAAAATTATATCGTACCTTTTTGCGGTTTCGGTATGAATCAAATTCGGCTTTATTCACAATGATTCTAGTAGCTTAAGGCTCGATTACATTTTGTACAGGAAGTCCCCTAGCGCTATTAAAGCGGAACGCTATAACCCGGGAAAAATCCCCGTATCTTGAATTTCCGCGTAATTCGAAGTTTTGAGCTATAATTCAGCTGTCAAATTTCCAAAAACCGCGTATCTCCGAATCCGCGTATAAGAGGAACCACGTATCTCGGGGACTGCCTGTACAAATTTACACGAATTGTCAAAATTTTGGAATTCGCGTAACTCGACATACGAGGAACTCGGGAAAAGACTGTATAATATTGATATGTATAATGAAAAAATGTTCGATTTAATCTTTTCCACTAGTAGAGCGAAATTCCGTGAGAGGGCGCTCAGCACGATGTGATCGAAATTTTCGGAGAACTCAACCAAAACTGGATCGTTCCAAGGCTATTGTGTTGCATTTGAAACATTTTGGCGAAATATTTCATGAAATATTTCTTTACCACCTGTACTATACCGCCAGCTGTACTATAAACCTAAAAATGTATATTTTCCGATAAAGCACGGACAGCAAAATTTAAATAATTTACATTTAAATCGTCTCGTGTTGTTAAACTTACCAAACTGTATTAAACTTGTCAAATAAAAAAAACGGCTACAGGCAGTCCCTGAAATACTCGGTTTCTTTTATACGCGGATTCGGAGATCAGTGGTTCTTGGAAATTTGACAGCTGAGTTAGTTTGCAGTACAAAATCTAAGCAAAAAAGTCAACAATTAATCAAATATACTCATCCTTTGTCATATAACATATTATTAATTCAGTCATATTATTATTATTATTATTCAGTCATATTATTTGAATGTATTTAAAAAAAGGCGCCTGATTTGCTGATTAAATGAAGTCCAGAGAAGGAATTCAACTATGTAACAATTATGTAACTAACTATGTATAAACAAGTTTACTCCCGGTTTCAACTTACGCTGATTTCCCAGGTTATAGCGTCTATGTCTCGTTATATTATATCTAATAATATGTCAGGTTATATCAAATAATATGTCCGCTAAAATAACGTACCTCGGGCACTGTCTGCACTTCAGAATCCACGTATAATACATATCGTTCATCTCGAGGAACATTTGCACTTCATGTTGAACTGAACCAACAGAACCTTTTGAAAAAAAAAATGGAATCTGAAATCTGTTTGTTTGCAACAACAACTGTGCAATTATTTATCAACTGACGTACATCCCATTTCTTTCCTAATAATGTTGAATGAACTCAAAATAGGACAGTTGCCATAAGTCTTGTGATTTCCAGAATACTTATTCTGCTGCGTCAATATAGTTGTTGTGCGTCATTTTCTTATTCATGAGACTAAGTAGAGTATAAAAGACACCCTCAGGATAAAGTCTGCTAACAGTTGCATAAGTGATACTTTTCCGAAATCAATCAAGCAATCACAATGAAGTTCGCTTTCGCTTTCGTGCTGATCGCACTGTTCGCAGTGATCTCGATCTCCCAGGCCATGCCTCATCCCGAGGAGGTCGCTGCTGATGATTCTACCGACGTTGCAAATACTGAAGGTATGGGAGGCCGAATATTTCAAATTGGATGGAAGGACATAATGGGTGCTGTTATTCCCGTTTTTAAGCGATTGTTGGCTGTTCAATAGTTGATTTACAATAAAGTACTGTTTTAATGGGTATCAGCTAGTTCTTGATGGTGTTTCACATACGTACAAATTGTTCTTAAATTTTGCCCTAATTCATTCCACGACAGTGTTATCCGCTGTTGGCTATTTATAAGGCGGGGTACACTGCAGCGTAAACTATTCCCATCTTCTCCTTTTTGTCAGAAAAGGTGTATAAAAGACACCATCTGGATGAAGTCTGTTATCAGTTACATTGGTGATACTTTACCTAAATCGTTCAAACAATCTCAAAGTGTGTGTCTCAATTTTCATGATAATCACACTGTTCACGGTAATCTTGACTTAGCACTGTGACTGTGCCTCATCCCGAAGATGCTTCTGCGGTTGCTTCGGACGCGACGGATAGCGACGGTGCGTATATCTCGAAGCTTAAAGCGGGTCACGCCATAAGATACATCAAAGAACGAAAAATATATCTCAGAAAGCTAAGGAAGAATGTGTTCGATTGGTGTGTGTTAAAGTGTCCGCCCGTCTATCTCAAAAGCTGTATCACAATATGCTTAACTTCTAAAGAGCAGGACAACACTGGACAGCACACTACAGTCGGCAAAAATGTGATTCCATAAGGATGACACATATTCGACACATCATAAAAATGCAGAAGGGAATGATGTGGAAAGCATAAGGATAGAGAGAGAAAAGATGATTGAGGTGAAGATTATGAAGAAAAGGAAGAGCTTTGACCAGCGATAGAGGGAAGACTAGTGCGTAACGAACTTAGAGAGTGGTTGAAAGAGGGAAGGAACATAGAGGGAAATACGGGATAAAAGGTGTGATGCATCAGATCTGACATGCCTACTCCTGCGGGTGTCAACGTCCAGCGTTTGGCATCGGATGTCGTACGCGGGGAACACACCCCTAGACCGACCCCCATTGCTCGCCATTCTAGTGAAGTAGCGCTGAACTTTTTCTATTCTACTGTTAAAAGCACACTACATGGAACCCAGACCACACTAGCATATTCCACAGTGTAATGTAGATAACGCTGCGAGAGCGATGAGACTGGAAGACATATTTTGAAGTCATCTGCGTATAGTAAGTGGGGCATTGCAGGAAGGATATAACTCACATCATTTACAAATAACTCACACAGAAGAGGACTAATAACGCTGCCCTGAGGAACTCCGTACGTGCTAGAGAACTCTTCAGACTGACATGGCTAGAACCTATCACGGTAACTGCGACCAGAGAGATATGACTCAATCCATCGTGGTTTTTTGGTTTAAGTTCTCAAAGAGATCGTGAAAAATAGGCTTGGAAACCTGCTGATATAATTTTGGCACAAAAAGATTAGTGTAAAGGCTTACTTTTACAAACAAATGAGACGGACCGCATGCTGAATCACACTGATTTTGGCATTCAGTCGATCCGTAAGTTTCACTATTACCATTATTACTATCTTACTATTTGCACACAACTTGGTAGGTTAGCGTGTTACTACATGCAGCATAATAAATGGTTTTAATTTTCATACGAAAACTGTTTTAGTACCTTACTTCAGAACGGAACTCACCGTCACCGTCATTTTTTGCTCAATCGCTTGAAGGCGTATTTTCAATTTACTGATAATTTTTTTAAATCGCTAAAAATTGCTCCGAAATCATCATCCACCGAAAGGCACCATGTCCTCTGCAAAGTTCAGTGAGAAAATGACAGCTGCTAGGACATATATGGTCCGGACACACTGTGCGTTTGGTTGAGAACAATGAGCGAGTAACTATTATTCCGCGTGGTCAATTTTCACTATGCACCATGTGATGTGTGATTAATATTTTTTGTAAAGTTTAAATAAAACTGCAACCAAAGAAGTAAATGGAACATCATAAGTCGAAAAATATGTATTGGCAATTCAATGCACTAAAAATAAATCTTTTCAATCTGACTTAAAACGCACAAATAAAGCGCTCATAGCAAGCGTACCATTTGCCAAGCGAACAGCGTTACTAAGAACGGTTTCATATTTACACACGTGACAGTAGAAAGAGAGGGAGAGCAGCACACCAGCATGGCATCGCACAATACAGAACAACATAACGCAGCATAAAGCGCGTTAGTTTCTCTCTTACTCTCGAAGCGTACGGTTGTGCGTCGTTGTACGCTATCGCGTCGAGTGTTTTGTTTTTACATTCTAACAGTGCTTCTACGTGCAAATGTTTGTATAACTGGGCAATAAGGTGATTGAAATATGGCCCAAGCATCCAATGATGATCGATGGCAAGCAGGTCATAAGAAAAAAAAAAACAAACGTTTTGCAATGATATAGCGCGTGATGTCAGCTGTTCCCGCACTGTAGTTTGTTTTTGCGACCAGGAAGGGAATCGCGCGCGCGCGTGTGTGTGTGTGTTTGATGTAGTTTTACATGCCGCCGGTTTGGTTGACACAGAAAATGAAAGTGTTCGCAACCGTAGCACAGAGTGTTGCTAAGGACGGGTAAAAGAAAATCTTTCCCCGGGGGAGAAGATGATGTGTGACAACTAGCCAATCGCACGGAAAAGAAAGCAGTGTATCTAATCTGTGTGTTTGCATTGATGTGTGCCACAAATGACAAAAGGTTTACTGTTCTAGCGCTGGGAAAAGGCGAAGGAATGGATGGACAATCTGGTTTTATGGTTGTGTGCGTTACTGTTACAATAACCCTGTTGAAAAGATAATTACAAATTCGATGTTTTCGCTTTTTAATATGCTTGCTGAGGCACAGGAAATGTGCGGCAATGTGCAAATTGGTGGTCGAGAAATGTCAAAACTTGTTGTCAACAACAAACGCAGCTTGCTTTGATTCATGCTAAATTATGAACAAAACCTCACCAGGATTTGTTCGTCGCTGATGCATTACCAACCCGCGAATGGAAGAATAGTTAATCATTCCTGGTGACAATAAGGATAGCCAAGGGCATTTTACTGCACAGGAACTATTGATAGATAGGTTAGTGGGTGCATATTCTATTCCATCAGCACCATCAGTTGGAGAAGACGAACGGGGCTTAGGATGTTAGTTTCCAGGTCACGAAGAAGAACACAACCGTAGGAGATGTGTTTCTCGTTGTGTTGCATTTGTTTGGAAGAAGCAATCTCCACGCGCTGTATGATGATAACGCCATCGCCAAAATCTCTTCCCGAACGCACACACCGACACCGCTTGGGGAAAAGAATGGTGTGCAGCAGCGCGCACGCGTTCCGTCTTAACCAACACAAGCGACGTTGGTGTGGAAACTACAGGTGAATTCTTCGCACAGGCAACAACACAAACAAACAATGGCACCGTGCCACGATTGTTGGCAAGGTTGGCTGGCTAAAATTGAATATTTTATTGTCGAAAAAACATGATAGACTTGCTTTTTTTCTTCTACGGAACCGTTCTAGTGTGTGCGTTATGTGAAGAGAACATGGTGCAAAATAGATTCGGCTACCATTGCGAAAACTTGTTTGCTGTTTACTTTTGTGACAGGCGGCTATGGATTCTCATGTAATATGCTTCCTTAATAGAAATGTTCGTTTATGTCGGAATTTTAATTTACGAACGTACTTAGTAACAGCAGATGAGATAGTTTTTGCCCATAGTATGCTTCGCCCAAGAGACAAGAAAGATGTCTTCACGTATTGCTGTAGCATCAAACGACCAACGCATACCAATGCAACCAGAGCAACGGGGATGCACAGAACCTCTCGAGGTTTAGTTTCGGTGCACTACTTTTCTTGTGCTTTTTTTTCTGCGAGCATAGAAAGAGGACAAAAAGTGATAGTTTTGAACTTGAACTAAAAAAAAATATTGCTCAACCACCCACTGCTAGCATAAGTGCGCGCTGTAACTCTAACGTCCTTGCTATAGGAGGAAGAATGTGCCGGTGGACATATTATTAGGCGGAAAAAGCTATTGATTTGATTAATATAAGTTTTGCATTTTTCGAATAAAACCCTGCGAGTCATTCAAGGGTACAAACAACAATAGAGCTCTGTGTGGTTTGTTAAAATATGCGTTACTGGTTATCATGAGCCAGTAACGAACCTTCCGCCATGAAGCGCTTGGCTACCAAAAATGGCTACCAAAGCAACCATGAAGTATGCTGCTAGCCTGCTTAGCAACGTGCAAGAGCTACTGGAGCTCCATTCAACGTACGACCTATTATTGCACGATAACTTTAGTGATCTAATTCTTCCGAACCTGCTAGTAATGTCCGGTGAAGTACAACCATCCTCGTTAGTTAGTCAGTGACCAGAGATAAAGTGCATGTGGAACAGAAATCGAACGTGTATTCGCATCGTAACCATATCCGAGTGTCGCGTTTAGGTAACATTCGGTTGCAAATTCGTGACCACTGCAAGTCTGTTCAATGAAAACATAGTGTGTTCCAACGAAAAATTGTAGAATAGTGTGTGCAATAGTGTGGTGTGTGTAGTCATTAGGATAGGGCATACCGTGTGCTGCCCACACAGTCAGTTCATCCTCACGCGAGGAAACAAGCATTGCATTTGTGATAGCAGTTATCGTCTCAGCAAACCAAAACACACTCCCCCGGACGAGGAGAAAAGAAATATTCATCTTTGCTCTGGAGTGCCACCGTCCGGAGGGAAGAATTCCACCTCCGGCAAAGAATATCCAGAAAAGGACAGCCATGTCAGCCGACATGTAATTGTAAAAATGGTAATGTGTCTTTTTATTTTCTCTTTCTTCAAACTTCGTCTAATAAAATTGCAAACATTTCAGACTGTCAAGGAAGTACAGAGTCCGAAGTGATGGTAAAATGTTTGGTGACATCATTCGTCAGCGGGCGATTGACTCCGGGACCGTTGCTCTCCGGTTTTGTTTCTTAGATGGCGATCATGTTTCTTAGATGGCGCGTTGTCATCCCTCCAGTCACGCGACAATCGATTTGCATCTAATTTCGATGAACTTACACTTTCCTCACTTTCAAACATACCACTTGTCTGTGGTTTCTTGCGCTTGAAAATGCGTTTTGTGTGTTTGTAGTCAGACGGTTACGCTTCCCAAGCCCCATGCTGCTCCTTCGTGACACGCGTGTGACATGTGGTGGAGGCGATGCAGTAAAATCGAACCAGGGCGTGTGCGTGAGCCACCAAGGAGCAGTGACGCTCTGGTCACCGTGCAAGACGTTGGGTCGAATTCAATTTGAATAGCGGTATGAAAATTCACAACTTAGCCCGTATTGCCCATGACGTCTTGTAAGGCTGCGAGACACTATGGGAAGGTCTACTCCGTAGCGCTGAGCGCGCTAATTCCTTTATCAAAGCGAGAAATTCGTCTTATTTTAAGCACTGAATGGCTGTTTCGGTCATCTTTAATGGTTTTCACACTTTGCCGTATTGGTTGGCGCTCTTACTGCACTTCAGCAAACGTTATATGACATTTTTCTGGTGTATTACGGAGTGCAATACGAGTTAGCAAATGCTTTTCGTTGAGGGAATAATTCCTATAACGTTGGAGATTGATATTAGCTTGATCTTCAGCATGAATTCAATATTTTTTTTATAGTAGAAAAATTGAAATTTTCATTTCGGGTTCTGCATTTGTTTTTTTTTCATTTCGTTTCGAAGTTCTTCTAATAGTGCGTTTAATTTATCAACGTTTTTACAAGCTGCTCGTCTGTTGCATTTTACTTCTTCATGTTCTAATTCATTAATTTATCGCTATCCAGTTTGAACAGCGGATGTGCCCATTTCCAATAGGAGAAGTTCATCAATAGCCTTATCGTGTGTTCAGCCTACAGCTGACATGAATGCGGATGGCAATAGAACATGAATGCCATTAGGACTCTTTTTGCCTGCTTTTTTGCGCCGTCTTCTTACAGCGCTTAAATTACGGTTACGAGTACACCGTGGCCTGTCTGTTTTCCGGTTTTGTGCTGCGGTGCCGATTCCGTCCTACGTCATCGAAGCCCATAGAGATATGGGACGATGTAATCAAATTACATTCCGGTCCGACCAGAATAATGATTTGCTCGTCGGGCGGCTCTGCCTTGTGGCCGCCCTCGTGTGGGGAGACCGCGAACCACCGGTATCGATTGTTCGCCAACTAACGGTACCAAAGTGGCGTAGCATGATGAGTCAGGCCGCTACCTCCCGAACCAACACCCAATCGGCAAACACACACACACACACACACACTTACACACACCCTCAGAACCACAGGTTAGGGCTCGAGCAATCAGCTGCACTTCAGCAATTCCCTTACAGCCAGTGTACCTGTACGCTGGCGGGAAGGTGAAACTGACAAGACCACTAAGATTCCGCTTCCTTCTTCCAGGCAGACGTAGCACCGAGACCGGCTTCTAATGGAAGAAGCATCGCGCGCGCCCTCGGCATTCAGGCCTAACCAGTTTGAGCAAATTTGCCGTGGTTGTGCTGTACCTTCGGACGCGAACGCGGCCACGTATCGCGTTGCATTCGTTCTTGGTTTGAGCACACGTTAGCAGCAGCAGCACCACCAACGGGTGGTTTGCCCGTTGTTGGTTTTCTTTTTCGGTTTCGCATTTTGCAAATCCTCTGCTCTTATTTTGCTTTTTTTTTGCGTGCGCCTGTGTGTGCCTGTGCGCAACAAGCGCGAACGATGGCGACGACCTTACGCAGCCACTCGGTGCTAAGAATAATACAAAAGAAGCCTTAATAGACTTCGTGGGTTTGTGCACGGTTACTTGGGCGCAAAATTGGACAGCCAATCGTGTGTGTGTGTGTGTGTGGATGGTGGATTTTGTTTCATGTTTGATTTTTTGTTTTGTTTTTGTTCGCCTTCTATCGAGCGTCATTTCCTTCTCTGGTGGTGTTTTGTTTAGGTGGAAGTTTTGAAGGCACTTAATGAAAATTATGGAACTTTATTTAGCTTTTACAAGATAATGGTTCTTGATACCACGTGTGCATAGGAATTCATGATGGTATCTGACGGGCAATCAGCTGATCGGTGGACATCGTAGTTGTTGCACTGTTTGTAGCTTTTTGTCATGCGTTTTTGTTTTTGGAATCCATATACCACATTAAGGCACATTTTTGCAGAATGCTTCTTTTTCTTTAGCGGCATAACAACCTCAAGATTTGTAGGAGTTTCTTTGACTTTATCCACTCGTTGCTGGATAGTAGCCAGGTTGGGACGATGGACCGGTCCTGTTGAGTGAAAACCGGCGCCGCTACCAAATACACCACCGGGCCTCCACCTCATTGCCGATTGCTGAGGGCATAAATATGCCAGACATAAACACAACATCGACGATAACATTGATACCACATTGGCAAACGGCAGGAAAACAGTAACAAAGTTACAAAACTATTTAGAACAAACGAAACTCATAAAGCAAATCTAAAGAAACTTTAGAAATGAGAAAAAAATCATACAACTTTTACAAGAAAAGAGAGCAAAAATAAGCGATTCACACTAGATTGTGACGCTAAAAAGGAACATTGAGCAAAACGCAAAGAATTAACACTTCTTGTGTAAAGAATGTCTTGACACCTGCAGAAGTTGACTTTATGAAATACGTGCTATAGGTTCGAGCGAATGTGGTAAGCTAATGTTTTTTTGTTAAGCCCAGATTTGCACGCAAATATTGCCATACTAATCTCCAATTATACATCAATCTGGTTGCAGACGGGACAGAATGACACAGACAAAGGACACAGCGACGACACAATGCAAACTGCCGCACAGTGTGGCGATCGACATTAATCAACGCAAGCACGCGACAATGCTAAACAGCGATAGCGAAGAGAGAGAGAGAGGCTGTGTGTATTGCACTCGATGAGGAAATGCACTAAATTAAATCATCACCCCATCATCATTTGTGGCCGTGTACCGTTACCAACATCACTGTGACGGGGGTTTCGTCCCCCGAGAGCATGGCGCGTACTGTGAGCACAAAAGTGCATTCATCCGTAACGCTCATCACTTCACTACGGTTGTTTGTTTGGTGGTGTTGCCGAAGAAACAAGGAACTGCAACCACCGCTGATTCCGTATCATCTCGCGAAACGGATAAAAACCTGATCGAGATGATGTGCCACCAGCGCACCGTACATGGTTTGTGGCCCCGGGGGGGGGAAAGGTGCTAAACACACAGCAAAACATTGATGCTCGATTCGCCTTGACGCGCCTGTGACGCCGGAGTGTCACTAAGGGCAGCGGGCAATGTATGGTGCCCATTTGTCAACCTTCTTCCTGGTGGTTAAATAAGTGCGCTGGAGCACACACACAGGTGTGTGCACATGCACAAACGCCCGGAAACGCCGGCCGGAGGTGGAGTTTGAGCGGAGAGGTGTTGAAGAAAAAGAAAGTCGCCGTGGAAAATTGCATCATTGACACGGTTTGATAAATCGTGCATGAAAAGTGCATTTAATCGGTCAACGCAAAACGGATCGTGGTGGTGGTGGAAAAATGCATTACCCTGCCACTTGCCTGAATCGGGAGCTTCGGTGTTATGTGCATGTTTGTGCCATTTGTTTGCTGTCGCCCCACCAACGAAGCATCGCGCCGTGATGGATGCATTGCATGATTCATGGTCTCTCCGGTACTGCAGCATGTTGCTGTATGCTCACTCAATCCAACCGGAAGGGCATCAGCTCATTAATGTTGACCTTTTAGCCCCCAACAAACAACTACACACACAGAGATATCGGAAAGCTGCAGAGCGACTCCAAACTCTCGGGTGGAGCGGAATCGGTCCCTTTTTTTTACGTTCGACTCAACGCACATGTATCGATTGGATGTGTCCGGGCCTTCTACGCGTTGCTCTTTTGTTTCGGCGGTTTATGCTTGCTCAGCGAATTAATCTCCGACTTCCGTTTGAATAATGTAGCAGCATTGGCGGGATAAAGGTGGAAATTAAAATGGATTTACCAAGCAAAAAAAAAGTATATATATATATGTGAAGCGGCCCTGTACAGTGATTTTGGTTACCAAACGCAAATGGTACACATCGATTGCACTTAAATATGCAATCGTTGCAGATTTTATGCAAAAAAAGGCAACGCATCAGAAATAGGGGTTTTTTTTCTTCTGTATTGCTGCAGTTGCAATTTCGCCAACAAGGCCCATTCGATCGATTGTTTTATGCTGCTTTCATATGTGTTTCGAGTCACACGAAATTCCATCCCATTAGTTGTCCAAACTAATGTACGTGTGTATGTGTGTGTGTGTGTGTGTGTTTCGCTTTTATTCAAGGGCCTGCCTCACCAAGAGTTCACCATCAACCTTGATGTGTGTGTCATTCGAAGGGGAATAGTAAGGTGTTTCGGCTAGAGATGTCGAATTGTAATAAAACCCCCAATAGACCGTGACGGTGATACGATCGTTTCCAATGTCGAAGTTTATATCGCACGAAGCCATTGTTGCTCCCCCGGGCTAGAATGTACCGGGCTGGTCTTGTATCGCAATATGTTGTATAATTTATGTTTATGCACTTGTTCGGTTGTCGATCTCAATAAAATAATCAGCACACACACACGCACATTTCCCAACAAAAAAAAAAACATATTCGACACTAAGATCGTCCCCGTGCGAAACGTGTCCCAATTCTCGATGATAAGAAATGTGAAGCATGGACAGAAATTTCCCCGATAGTAATGAGATACGTGACAGTACTGAACGACAAGCACAACGGTTGATTGCACAAGACACAGGAAAGAGAAAGCAAATGCACAAAAAAAAATGCTCCCTTTTGGACATTGGCTGGTGGCGGCATGTCTTCCGGGAAAGACCGCCTCTCTGTCGGTGCGTCGGTTCGTGTAATGTGTGGTGTGGTTTTACTTTGCCAGCAGAATGCCATGTGGCGCCTAATGATCTTGGGGAATTAGGTTTCGTGTTTGTGATGCTTACGAGATGAGCCTGTTGATTAGATGTATCTAATTGATGTGCTACTTCATCGTGACAGCCGGGTTTCGTTGCAAGGTTATATAACAAAAGGAACCGTATGCCTGTAGTATTATCCTGTGACGTAAGGCTCTAGAACAAGTGCACATTTAGGCGTTCAAATATCTCTCATCCAATGCGCTTAAGCGTGAGGACATCCCGAACTCACCTTTGAAATACGCCTAGCATGAAAAATGCCCCAATTTGTTTGGACTTTTGCTCGTCTAAATCCCTTCCTCCTAGACACAATCTTCTTCCCCGCGTGATTCATTTACTACGTCTGAACGTGGCCCTGGACGGGGCAAAAGTCCAAGCGGAGGGACCCTAGAAATTGTTCACATTCCTCCGAAGAGCAGAAGCGGTCGGAATGGAATGTAATAAAATGGTCTCCCAGGATGCTGTGCCGTTACCTGCTTGTACTCTCCTGGAGTGCCACCGCCACGGAAAGGATGCTTACGCTTGGGGCCAACTTTATGACTGTGTAAATCATCGTTTACCGAACTGTTTTTCGTTCCAATCTCTTGCACCCTTTTAATAACAGCAACACTTGCTCCTCATCACAAACTTCACCTTGCGCGGAATGCCGACCTGTGAAAACCGAAATCAATCACCATCATCTAAAGTGCCCGGGGCGATGGAATTGGAAAAAAAAAGATCCAAAAGGCGCCGTTACTTTGTAACCGGCAAAGGTGGATAGTGATATGCGAACCCCCCCGCCGCTTGGTGGCTGCCCATGATGTGGCTAATTTACCTCCCCAAAGTGACACTGGCCGGTTCCCTGGAGAAATTGCTTCCTCCATTGCTGCCGGGTAGGAAAGAGCATGTGCAAACGAGCAACGAAGGCCTCCCCGCTCCCCGAACACATATGCATATGCAAGAAACCGGCTGCTTCAGTTCGGCCGATAGCGCGGGGTAGGATTTTTTAATCCTCCTCACGGCCTTCACACGACCGAAGGAAAGTTTTTGCAGTCACAGATTTCATCTGTCAGCCTGTCGTTCCTCTGGCGTACCCCCACCCCGGAGAGGCCGACAACCTGTGGCGGCTCCTAAAGAAGCTTCCCGTATGGGGCTCGATCGCGGTTGTTTGAAGGTTACTTTCCTGACGGCAGTGAGACCACTTTCCTTTTTTGAATGTTGTTTTAGCCCGAACCCTGCTGGTCTTGTGCTGGAGGGGATGTGCATGAGTTTTGGGATGCGTCGCGGAAGCGGATGAAAGCGCATCTTCAATCTCGCAGTTAGGGTCATTGTTGTCACCGGCCGAGCTCGATCGGCGGGAGTCGCGAGTCGTCCGAAGATGCCCTCAACAAATTGAATGGCAAACGAACCACACTGGACCCAACGCGTTCACAATGTGATTTGCCTGATGTACCGACGAACGCGTCACGCGATTGGACGACGGTTCTTTGATGTTTTCTTAGTGCAATGATAATTACGCGCCACGTTGTCGATGTTGGTAAAACACGACACCACCTCGCGACCTATCGATGGATTCTGTACCCAAACCTGCGGGGTTGAGCATGACGCCACGGGGACGCATATTTGATCAGGTGTGTAATCAGCTGAAAGTGTTCCATTAGCCGGCGCAGAAATTAGGCGGCATAGGCGTAACGATACCGCTTGTGCCGTTGGAATGTGAGCACTTAGAAGGGCGCTCGCTTCTTGCCGATTTGATGAGCCCGATGGGTTAATGTTAATGAATTATTGAATGGTTTGATCGTGCGGCGGATGTTTTCGTGAAAACAGTTGGAAATGTGTGATAGAATTTTAATGCAATCAATAATGCTTGACGGGGGAGGGAGAGCAGAGCCTATGAACCGCGCGTGTGGTGGCGTGTTCGCGGGTGAAGGGTGATATAGTTCAATAATTATCTTGCTTTGGCAACGTTCTTGGGGTGGATTAATTTGGTGCGCTGTTGTGAGGAAAATGGCGAAGGCTCATTGAACATAGTTTAATAATTCCGCGGGATGTAAGGCTGCCGAGTATTCCTGGTATAAGGTAAACAGGTCTTCAGGATCCTCTTTTCAACGGATCCAGTGATCCACGAGATAGCTTAGCTTGACACTATGGATAAAATAATTCTTCTTTCGTATAGAGCGTCTGAGAGTAAAAAGTAGTGATGGGAACTCCGAAGCGGATTCATGAATCCATTCCGACTCCGTAGACAAAAATCCGGATTCAACTCCGAAAAAAAAAAAAGATCAGGAGTCAATTCCGAACTACTCCGGATTACTGTGGAGTTTACTCCAGATTTACTTCAGTTTTGTGTCCGGAATCCACTCCACTCCGGCTTGGCCCATAATTAACATCGGAGTAAACACCAAAGTGGGCTCCAGTGTTGATGGCTCGATGTTATCTTCGGAGTCTTCCGGAGTCCAATCCGGAGTAGGGATTCTTGTAGTTTTCCTCGGAATATGCAGCTTCTTAACGATTTTTTCCACAAGTTATTGTTTTATGTTGTTTTACAATTTTTTGAATATAGTATTTTGGGCATCTTTGAGGTTTCTAAAAGCTTTTTATTGGTATTTCTGTGCTATTCTTTGATGATTTTGACAGTTTTGACAGAGATCTTGGCGATTTTGACAGTCTTCCAACTCTAATCAAAACATATGTTTGTATAGAAATTTTACATAATTTTCCATTGAAATTTCAGCATTCTTAACCTCAGTTTTCTTGGAGATTATTACTGTCCTATTTGTTACTGTCCCTGATTTACGTGATTACGGGTTGTAAGGGTAGGTTGTCATTAGTATAAGAGGATTTTTACGGTAAGGTTCTTTAGGTTCTTGTTCTAATGAAGTTGTTCGTTGTGCCTGTAATCTCCCCTCCGCTCTCTCCGTTAAATGTCCCGGAGATGATCCAGAGCTGATACCAGAAAGCGCTAGGATGTGGAGCGACTCCGGGGAAGATGAAATTTTTCCCAAGATTAAAAATAAACAAACGGTGTAAACATTTTACAACGAAAAATCGGTCACCAGATGGCAAGTGTGTTATTTGATTTTGCGTAAAATATTTGTATTTTGCGTTGTGAAAGTTAGAACAAAGTCCACCAATTGGCACGACACGTGGCCTCTTTCCTGGTAAAATGTACCATCTATTGCCGTGTGGTAGTGAAATACAACAATCATCATCTTCCGTACAGCTGGAAGGATTTTCCATCGCACGTGATGCTAATATCTCCTTCGAATTTCGTCAGAATTATGACGACGGTAGTTACGGCCCCACGCGGAGTTCGGTGGAAACGGATCGTGAAGTTAAGCTGAGCTATTTTCAGTCCTTACCTTACGCGCGATGGAATGATAATCCGCGGAACCCAGTACTACTCGCGCACTTCCTGCGCCCTGTTAGCTCAAGGATATCATTTGGGGTAATGGATGCCACACCATAAACTTTACCGTCCTGGCCAGCCCATTGCCGTAGAGCTGGCCATTGAACGGTTTGACACGATTCCGCGAATGAACCAATCATCCATGCCACCGTGGGATAAAGGAATAAAGCCAACCTTTGCGATCTAGCGTGACGATGTGTGCTGACTTTTCCGGCCAAACCGTGTTTGGGTGACGGCGGATTTTGAAACGATTTAGCAAAACTTTCCCCATTTCCGGTCACCCTGTCGTTGCGCTCGTCAACTAATTAGATGCAAAACTACACTCTTTAGTGGGTGGGTGAGTGTGTGTGTGTGTGTGTTTGTTTGCATATATGGAGTTAAGCTCTGGAAAATTGACATCGCACTGGGAATTAGAATAATGGCTTAATCACTTCCTGTGCAATGGATATTGTTCTAGCGATGAGCGATGTTTTAGGCTTCAATGGGAGAAAGTTGCTGTAATTTGCATTCTATTCTCGGCGCCCATTACACGGCGAGTGTTTCCGATGTAATTTAATGTTGATTGTGCAAAGTGTTCCCTGTGTGCCCGTGCGCTTCGCATTTCACATTGAGGTTACGCTAGCCCGAAAGCTGTTTGGAAAGCCACAATTTGTCTGCTGGCGATAGTTTTACTGGTCCTCGGCAAACGTTGTCCACCGATCCAGATCGCTCTGGTCTGCTGCCCGTCACTTGATGTCATGATGCTGCCAGCAAAACACAACACACACACAAGTGACAATTTATGTTCCACCATGTCACGAACCGTGTCAGTGGCCCATGTGACGTGCCAAATTACCCGAATGCAACGGTATCGCGTGCGCCGACCGGGCTGGTGTGTCCGCGTCTCGGTAGATTAAGGCACGCGGTGTGTTATGCAGGAGCAGTTCTCTCATAATTTGACCCACATTCTTCCTTGTCCTTCCTTGGTTGCATGGTTAATGTTTAATCACCTCAGCTGTACTCACCGAGCACCAGCTGGTGAACGTTTTGTTGTTACAGTGACCTTCTAGTATCTAGCATCTTACCGTTTCTTTCCTCTTTCTCTCTCGTTCCAGGTAAGCGTGCGGTTGGAGAAATTTATTGTCACATCGGCTTGAGTGGCTACTTTTGGTCTGAAGGGCGCGCGCGCACCACATTGCACATCTTCACCTGCCTTTGTGCGGGTAAAAGCATGCCCAGAGAATAGAAGCAGTGGAGCTCCAGTTCCAGCAAGGCTCCAGTTTAAATGTAAACTGCAGCGCTACATCATTTATTCGGTTTACTGCACATGGGCTCTGCGTGCTTAATTAATGAGTGACACTACAAGAGAGAATTGAAGGCATGTGTGGCGCAAAACAAGCCACAGCAAAGGGGGTGTGCATGTGCACCTCGCGCTGTTATTGGGCCAAGATGGCAAGACACGAATATAATTGCCAATCAACACCTTATCATTTGGTAATGAGGATGACATAACTCGTCCAGAGAGTGTGATGATGATGCACGTAATGACGCTCGACGGAGAAGGAAAAGCGTTAAATTGTGTGAATTTGTAATTAATGTATGAAATTATAATTTTACTTTTAGATACGTTCGCAATCTTCAGTAGTGCACCGGTATGCTCTACCACCTGTTGGCATACGGTGTTTGCAAAGCACAGCCCAAACGACACGCTACCTCTGACCTTCCGGGTTGAACTTTATCGTGCGCGGCTGTAAAAAATGTCATTTGAATGCGTCCGATTGTTCTTTGCCCACATTCTGGGCCACGGGAACGAGGCTTAAGCAGGATGTTTCTGCCTGTCGCACTTGAAACAAACGATTCGCTGTGGGTGCCACCACTCGTTTGAGTTGGCTATTTTTGGGTTCAATCCACACATTCTTTCTCCGGGCCCGGTGCGGTGTGTGCAGTACGTCCTTCGCCGGAACGGTGTCCTTGTCAGCACCGGTACCATTCGATGCCTTGGAGAGTGCTTCCGTTTTGCCAACGCGAAGTGTGACGTCTATCCGGTCGGGAACGTAACGAAGGCACCCGGCAACCATGGCACCAATGAAAGGTGATACCAATTACGCGTCACTCTACTGGATCGAGATGATTGAACGACGGCCGGTTCCGTACCCGTCGCGTGGTGCAACTGGTTGAACCGTAGCGATGGCGGGACTCGAAAAGGATACGCCGCACTCGTAGTGTGCAGGAGCAGTTAGGTGCTATTTTTAAAACTTAATTAATACACTAAACCCACTCCAAGGAGTGTTGGGCGTGTGAATAGCGTGGAGGGTATTTGCTAAAGTGTAAAAGTCTAGGCATGAAGCATGAAGCTCCCGTACATCTGCGAATGATAGTTACAGTATTGCTTGCTCCACTACGACTACGGACAGTTCAATGAAAGTGCCGATAAATCAATGAAACGTCCATTTCAATAGATTTATACCTTGCAATACCAATACATTACACACACCTCTCTTGATAGCGTTCAATCAAAAGCCCTTTCAACAGGCAAAACAAATGTTGACACTAAACCTACCCAAAGTGTTCTCGCCCACCATCGGCAATATCGGGAGGCCGTTTGCGTGACAATACGCGGACGTCGGCAGAAAATAAGCTTTGCCGGCACTTGCGCTTAGAAGTGGTAATTAAGAATTTATCGCGCACCGCTTGTGCCCTCCGCCGAGGTGATGGTCGACTTCGGTGAGTTATCGATAGTTCGGAAGTTTGCTTCCTTTTTGCACGGTGCACGTGGCGGGCAATGCTTGCGGAGAGTGTTTCCTGTTTACCTTTTTGAGTAACGTTTTACGATTGCCGATTACTGCTCCAAATCCGATCGCGTTGTAATAATCCAACCCGCCGCAACCCAGCAAACCGGGAGTGTGTGATTAGGCGGAGAAACATTGGTGTGAATTGAAGGTACGCTTCGAAGCAAGAAGTGTGGTATAAATAATTCACCTTCGCATACGTATGCTTTCTCGTTCGGTGGAGTTATTTAGCGCCCGGTACAGTTCTACGCCAGTGGCGGTCAGGAAATAAATAAATATTAGGACCGAATATTGCAGCCATCGCTTGGGATACGCTTGATTGGTTTGCCTTCCGCGGTTAAACGGAGCGCTTTTTTAATAAAAAAAACCTGAAGTACGTTTCGCCCGGTGCTATATAAGTTATAACTTTGACAGATCGGAGCAATAGGCATTTTAGTGCTGGCTTCATTGGTGACTCTTCGGCAATCATCAATCCTGTCCCCCTGAACGATGACGGTGACCTCCGACAAATTTGCTGACCCATGGCAATCCTTCACGGTCCATTTACTGTGCAGAAGGTGCGTGGTGTTTTTTTTTTTAAATGTTGTTTGTGAAGTATTTACTTTTCTTTGCAGACAAAATTTATGAAGGGAAGAAGCGCCCATAATCCGTTCGAGCTACTGATTTTCGAAGTTGTAATAATTATTTCACACTTTTTCCCAATCGGGGGTCGCTGTTGTTTTGTTTGTGCTGTATTTCATAGGTTTTGCTGTAAGCAAAATGATCGGCTGCGTGTTTCGGTGAGGGTCAGATCGTTAATTTTTCTTGCTTGTTGTATTCCTCTCCACAAACGGTGTCATTTCGCAATCTAAGATGTGTTGTTGTCTTTTACTGTGTGCGTGTGTGCTGTTTAGTGTCGGCAAAGCTTTGGATCTTTGGATACGAATTTCTGTCGTTGTACGGTGTCATTGCTTGACGCTACGGGGGACCTAAAGGCAAGAAAAAAACACGCCTACGGACAAAACCACCCGCCGAGCATCGGAACATTTCCACCCACAAAACTTCCCTTCCAGAGGGAGGGGTTTTTTTTTCTTGGTGAAAGGAGCAAAATATAAACGGAATTTCGGAGGTCGCCGAAAGCGAGAGTTTAAAGTGGGACTGTGCAGATTTTTTTTTTCGTTTTCGTAAACTTAGAGAGTTAGACGAACTTGTGCAATTGATGCAAACAAACAGAAGAGAGAGGAAAAAACGATTTGCCGACAGTGCGGCAAATGTCTGCGGCAAATAAATCATGCTTGAGAAAATTAATCATAAAATGTGCGAAACGAATGCGCGATCAAACAGATCGAAGGAAGCCCAGCGGGGACGGATCACGTCGTTTGCGTGAGTGCGTTTTTAGGGTGCGTTTCGGGTAAAGTGTCCACAGGGTGGTAACCGGACAGTCCAGGGTCAGTGGGGGAGGAGGGGGCCCGGCGATGAAGAATGTCAGTCGGTTGGTAGTAATCGGTTGGTGCGCGAGTTATGTGTGCTCTCACCGTATGCCACCGACCGCGTTTTGCACGCGTACCCGAACGGATCGGATGTGTGTGATCATCTTACTTCACACGTTTCTGACACGCGGTTTTGATTTGTCGGCGGTTGGAGGTGGCAAAGCAAAGGGGGGGGGGGGGGGGGGGGCGTGTGAGTGTTTTTCGCCGACGAACGAATGTGATGAGTTTTTAGTGTTGTTTGATCGCGATGATTAGCGATGAGTTATGGGTGCTGTCATACTAATCGGGGAAACATGACGCGTGGGGTTTACTTTCGATCGATCGATACAATTTAATCGTACTGGTGAAGAATCTTCCCTGACGTTGGTGGTAAATGTATGGAGTTTCAAATTAATTTCCATCGTTTTTTCGCGCTTGATTGGATGTAATTTGTTGTAATCGCAATAAGCGCCTTTTCAACGCCTAAAGTTATGCAAGCACGATCGCATTACATCACTCTTGATGGGTAATTTTTATCGACCGAACCGATCTGATTTCCAAACTGTCCTAATCTTACCAAACGCTAATGCGTCGTCTGGAAGTTACAATTATCAGCGCAAACGAATCGTGCGTGTGCATTAGTCAAGTGAAAAGCTGCATTACTCAACCGTGCGCGTATTGCGATGTAATCGATTCATTCATACTTCATCTCGTTTAACACTATCGATCGGGGCGATATCGGAGCGTTCGGGTTGCAACTGGGCAGTGTGCGAGCGTTATCACCGGCGTAATCGTTTCTGTTCGATCCATCCGGCACCAACAGTTGGTGGTCGAAACTGGCGGTCTAGTGCCATGTGTTGTTTTATCGAATTGGGGGGAGCGTGATAAGTCGAAGCGCAGAAGTCGGAATGCTGACGCAGGGATCTAATCATCGCAGAGAGGTGCGAACTAATGGTGAAATCATACCCGAGCCCCGGCATCGATGTGTGTTGCGAAAAAAAGACGAAACATTCGTGGTTGCGGAGTAGTGAGAAAAGAATGAATGTTATTCTTGTTACCCGTTGTTATCCCGGTTCGGTCATTAAATGAAAATTTCGGACAGGAGGAAGCGGTTTTTGTTTGCCGTATCCAACCGTGGCGCAAGTGTTGATAAAAAGATGGAAACCGTTCCTGTGCGTTGTGCTCGATGAGACGGGGTTGGAAAACTTTTTCCCTCCCCAAAACAGAGCAGCAACAGCCAACCAAGTACGGTCGCTGCAGTACATTGTTCCCATCTCGATTTCCGGTTTTCTGCACTTAGGAAGAAAATGGTTCTACACACTACTTGGCCAATTGTTGCCAGCTGGAACATTATTTTCCACCGATTGCTCTCGCTCCGGGGCCACCCGCAAGAAGAAGTAAATTAATATTTCGGTCAAATACCTTTCGGCTAGATTACGCCGCAGTGTTGCTCTGCTGCGTGTGTGTGAGTGTGTTTTTTTTTCAGCGAGAGCATGTTAAAAAAAGCTAGCTCATAAATCTTTCCCCCGTTTTTTTTTGGCTGCTGTATCGTGTGTTTGGTGTGATGGGTGTAACAACCACAGAACAAACTACTACAATGGCTGGTTCAAGCGCGTTACATTACCAGAATGACCGTTACGCATGGTGATCGTTTGCAAGGGTGATCGTTCCTACCAGGGCGAAAGATAGCGAGGCCGCAGCACCCACAACGGGACAAATGGGGAACAGAAATTTGTAAATGACCGTTGTCATTCATGGAAAAAAAAAGGCGCACAAGCGCAACCCACCACACCATCTCCCACCCAAATCGGGAACAGTGCCGAATGGGTTCAACTGTTTGTCGAAGTGTGTGTAGTGCCACGTATCCCACCTCACCTCGCAAAGAGCTCGGTACAACCCGGTACACTGTGTGGATGTGTTTTACACGCCCAATCATCAAGCCGCACCAAATTAGTAGCCACGAAATAAACACGCGGTCGTTGTCGTCCGTGAGCCGCACATTCCGCCCTGCCGCTGTCACCATTTCTCCAGCACCGCTTATCATCAACCCTTATTGGGTGGGAATTAAAGCAGATAAGTGGACGCAGTAATAGCACTCGTACACTGCGATGGGGCTGTACATTGCACTGTACGATACGGTTTGATAAGGTTGTGCCATGGTGGGGTGGGGGGACATTGGCGGCGGAAGTAACATTCCATTTCGAGTGCCGTGGAATGTTATCATGTAATGGAAGACCCATTATTATTGTGAATTTTATCATCACTCGTCGATGGGGTAGGTGTGCTTACGGTGTGCATCATACATCAATTAGAACTAATTAGTTTTTGTTTAAAATAATGTCATTTGCGCTTGTATTATTAAGCTGCCCATTCGTTTGTTAATATTTTACAAGAATTCCTACAATTTTCTCGGTAACAACTTGTTTAAAATAATGAAATTTGAGCTGTTATCAATCTAGGTCAATAATTCCTGGAGAATTTCAACAATTACCTCCTAAACAACTTGTCTAAATTAATTAAATTTGAGTTATTATTACTAAGAGGCTCATTTCTTCATTTTACTACTTTCTTACAAGAATTTTTAGAGAATTGCCAGTAATTTTCTCGTAAACAACTTATTTAAAATATTGAAATGAAGCTCCTAACACTCAGTTGATCATTTCTTCGTGTTGTTAATATTTTGCAGGAAATCCTGGAGAATTCCAACAATTTGCTCGTAAACAACTTATTTAAAATAATTAAATTTGATCTCTTAAAACTAAACTTCCAATTTCTTCCTTTTTCTCAATATCTTACAAGAATTCTCGGTGAATTCCAACAATTTGCTCGTGAACAACTTATTTAAAATAAAGATATTTGAGCTGTTGCATTACTACGCTGCTCATTTTCTCGTTTTGTCTTTATTGTACAAGAATTCCTGGAGAATTCCACCAATTTGGTCCTAAAGAACTTGTTTAAACTAATGAAATTTGAGTTGTTTTTATCAAGCTACTCATTTTTTTTTCTTAATATCTTACAAGAATTCATGGAGAATTCCACCAATTTGCTCCTAAAGAACTTGTTATAAAATAAAGAAATTTGAGTTGTTTTTATCAAGCTGCTCATTTCTTTTTTTTTTCTTAATATCTCACAAGAATTTCTGGAGGGTTGCCAGAAATTTGCTCGTAAACAGCTTGTTTAAAGTAATAATTTGACCTCTTTATACTAAACTGCCAATTTCTTCCTTTTTCTCAATATCTCACAAGAATTCTCGGTGAATTCCAACAATTTGCTTGTGGGCAACTTATATTGTCATCAGAAACTCTGGTGATCCAGTAGTGTCGTGATATATTTTCCCCTAAAAGAAAGCTCAATGTCCTCCACACGTTTGCCGCACTAAATATAAACACTGCGTACCCTTCGCGTTCGGTGCTTCCTGCCATTCTAATTTATTCCAAGCATTGTGTCGCTAGTTTATGACCATCCAAGAGGACGTAGTTTGTAGTCGCTAGGCGGTTCAAAGTAAACACACCAATCAATCATGCACGTAAAGTACTAGTGCGCCAGGGGCACGTTGTCAGGTGAATGCCGCCAACCGAAAAAGACATCGATTTTTGACTTTCTTTTTCTCGTATCCTGAGTGTCGCCAGGAGCGAGGCATTATTAGCGAGGCAGCGAGGTGGAACTCTGGTATGGACGTATCTAGTGGGCCATCGGTTAATATATTCGTAGTACGGTCGTGTCTTCCGAAAGGGTTCTACTCGTCGGTGGAGAAGCGCTATCATTGTTAACCCATTGCAATCCTTTTAAGGATATGTCGGTGGGTTATAAAACAAAACGCGCGCGGTACGCGGCATCCAGCCGCCTTTGTCCGTCCGTCCGGTTTGGGATCCACTCTGTCTGGATAGTTTTGCACTTCCCGCATATTCTTTTTACGCACGGAAGAAGCTAGGCTGGGTTATACGACCGAAATTCGAAACCATTGCAATGCTCACTTGGTTGGCGGTGCGTCGTAATTCCTTAATTTATTCCACCTCGTAAACCCCCGCAATGGAGCGCGTGTGTGTATGTGTGTGCATGTGGGTCCTTCCGCACGGTTTGGAAACCGAATATGGTCCGTCCGAAAGGTCGCCAACAAACCCCGATCCAAGGCCTCCGGGGTGCTCTCTCTTTCTCCCGGGTGTTGCGATCCAGAACAAGTGCAACCAAGTGACGTTGCTGTCATGTTCGATCCGTCCGGCCGGGAAGATCGCTGCCCGGCAGCAGGTTTTGGGTGAGCAGATCCACCAAGGAAATCGATCGACCGACCAAGGCCGACAGCCGCCACCGCACCTGAAGGTGTCCGCAAGAATTGACACTTGCCGCGCGCTCGCTTCATGCTTCGCCACGTCGCATCCTCGCCGTGTCCGGATGTCGTCCAACCCGATGATGATTGTGTGGTGGTTCAAGGAAAGCAAAGATTTTTACCAATTTTGGATAGCGTGTATCCCTTCCCGCTTGAGACAAACGGCGCGATTGTCGTCGCTGTTCCGGTGAGGACTAGTTTTTTTTTTTTGCTTGATTTCGGTGTGAGAGGAGCCCCATTTGGAGCAGTGGATCGATTGTGTCGTCGTCGAAGAAGGAACGCGACAGAAGGGCACCGTCGTCCACTGTCCCCCCGTAGACCCCTGGGCACCGCGCTAGTGGAAGGAGCAACGAAAAGGTGAATGCATTTTGCACCGGTGCAAATTTCGCGCAAGGTTTTCCGTGTGCGTGTGTGACCAAGACTGGTGTGACCTCTAGGCAGGTTTGCCGGTGCGTTTTGTGCGGTGTGTGAATCCTGTTTTATGTGGTGCTCCGGAAGACCCCGGGGCACGGGAGCACACAGACCGCGAGTGAGGAAACCGATTACGAACGAGCATTGTTTCGTGCAGACGTTACCGAATATGGTACCGACCGGTGCGGACTGTGGTAGAAGGGTCTGATGGTGTTCTTCTTGGATGTCACGGGAGATGTCTTGCGTCCGGTGCATGCATTTAGCATCTACATATTATTCGCCCTTCCGAAGTGCCTGTGCAAGTGCTTTGAATTAATAATTGATTTAGTGTCCTCGTTTCGAGATTGTGTACATGATTTCTGTTTCAGACGTGTTAAAATATTTATTACTCTGCTTGTCGCCTATACAAGCTATGCTGGGGAGCGGTGAGAACAGCTGCGAATTTTTGGGAGGTCAACTTCAGGTCGCCGTTCAGCAACAGCAGCCAAGACCTATCCTACGGCACGCTGGATTGAGACACGTACCACCCGATCGTATCCATCTTTTGGTGCAGAGCTCATCAGGCAACGCGTCAGAAGCTTATTTTACAGCTCAGTGCACAGTGACACCGACTGGCACGAATACCCCGCACCACGTACACCAAACAAAAAGACAGAATTCAGAATCAATTCCAATGGTTAGTCTTCGCTCTCAAGCTCGCCCATGTCTAGATTGTTTCACTTTTCGATTCACATCTACGGTGGCATCCAGCGCAGGGCCCGCTCGGGAAGACCTTCCCAGCCAGACAGAACCGAATCATCATCGTCATCGTCATCGTCATCGTCCTTTGCAGCACCGTACACTTCACACCCAGTTGAATCGTTTTTTTTTTGCCTGCCAACACAAAGAACTCTCGCACTGAGAAGCCACCCGGACACGGACCGGGTGGTGGGTAAAGTCTCGCCAGAAAATTTGGAGCACAAAGGTTAGTGCTCCAGTGGTTTTGAGGGGGAGAAAAAGCTTATTTGCAACCGTTTGCAGTTTTATTTCTTTTTGGCGAACCGCGAAGACGCAGCAGTGCTTGGATGTACCGGTGTGTGTAATGGAGTTTTGGGACGAATGGTGAGGTACGTGAAAGTACGTGCTGGAGTACGCGCAACTATGTCTAATCTCCCTGTTGGGGAGATGGAGAATCACAATTGGTACCCCAAAACACTCGAGTTCGCTCGAGTTGGGCAAGTTTCGTCCAGAAATCGAGGGGGAGTTTTTTTTTCCACAAAACATAATCCACTTTTGTAGTGACGCTTAATTAAAGCTTCTGCCGTGTGTTTGGGTCCAATGTCTGATGGTGCAGTTTGGTGGTCCCGACCATCCGCAATGGATATCTCGTTAGTACGGTTGGTCTGTTCGTCACTACCCACGGGGAGGTGAGACAGCTTGCAACTTGGCGCGTTTCTCATTTATTTAGGTTGCTTCAACCCTCTTGGAACCACATCACACACACACACAATCACTTCAACTTGTGCCACATTCCACGCACACGGTCCCCTTTGGGTTCCGGTTCACTTCCATCGGATGTGACTTCTGGCGTTCCAGACGTAACCGCTCCTTCTGGGAGCCGGGGAAATAAAGTTCTCTCTCGCAGTGTCCTGACCCTATTTGGTTGGTGGCTGCCGTCCGTTGGATGCTAGACGTCGAGACGGAAACCCTTCCAGACGGACTAAAACACCCGGGGATCCTTCCGATATTGCAGTCGCTCCTGCAGCATCATCCAGCAGGGGGTGGGGGCGTATGCTGTAAGGCGTTCTGGTTTTGTGTTTCTGCGCTGCAGCAAAGGAACGCTGCTGCTGCTGCTGTACTTGGACTTTTGTCGCAGACTCATTTTTCATTCACTGATTACATCCCCCGTGCGACGACTGAGAACGACGCATGGGAAGTGCTCTCGAACCACGAACGTAAATGCGAAGCAAATGATGGGTGGTTCGTCCGCATTTTCCGAGTTCGCAAATTTTTCACCGTCTAATGCTTTTGAAATATAAATAAATATAAATAAAACTTCGCTGTATGCATCCTGGCAGGAGGAAGGATCGATTCAATTAACGATGCACCGTTTGTGCTACTTCAGAGACTTTTTTTCCATTTTTTGTTGTTGTTCAAAGAATTGAAGAGAAACAACCATATCTAGTGCTTCCAGCTGCTTGAGTTTGCTTTTCCGCTG
This sequence comes from Anopheles marshallii, assembly GCF_943734725.1. Classification (NCBI taxonomy): domain Eukaryota; kingdom Metazoa; phylum Arthropoda; class Insecta; order Diptera; family Culicidae; genus Anopheles; species Anopheles marshallii. The sequence goes on from NC_071327.1 coordinate 63,938,594, forward strand.
CGGACGCATACTAAGCCCCAAGCACGGGCAAAACATTCCTATTGAAGTTTTGCATCGTTGAAGAATTGTTTTCTTTTTTATTCGTTGTTTAACTTCAAAGTTGATCCTGAAAGAATATGGTAGTCAACCCGATGGAGCAATGTGGAAAGAGGGCAGAGGGGGGGTTATTTATGATTCTAGCTCGTAGCAGTTCCTAGTGCTATTCAGCGCTACACTTGAATGCACTTAGGTCGTTGTTTGTCGTGAGCCAGGTCCCGGCGGTGTTATGCAATTTCATAAAAAATCATAATAATAACGGGCACAATCTGCTTACGGCGGTGATGTTCCCTTTGAGAGTCTGCGGGTACGGTACACGTGGATATGCTGCTCTCTAATGGCTGAACATATAATTCGTAAAGTTTGCTCTTGTCTAAGCGACCGGAGATCTAACGAAACCGACGGAAGTGGGTATAATATACATTTAGGGACTCATGGGAGGTTAGGAGTACATAATCTCAGTCATACTAGCACTCGTAAAAAGGGTCTCAAACAGGTAAATTTGGTGAACTGAAAATATTAAAAAGGTTAACATACAGATGTCAGAACAGAATTTTTACATTTAGAATTATTTGTTTCCAACAGTTGTAGCGTTTTTTCGACTCTCAAAAGATTCATGAATCCTCGGAGATTTGATTTTAATGTGAGTGATAGAAGGTATATACTGTTGTTTAAATATAAGAATAGATCTACTGTAATATGTGTAATTTGGTGCTCTCGTTGAGCCTGCGAGCTCTTAAGGGAATGAATCTCTGAGGACTCATGAATCTTTGAGGATATATGAATCTTTTGAATAGAGATTCAGATGCATTCATTTAGTTAAAAGATTCATTCCGATTCATTAATGTGAATCTGAATTACCCAACACTAAATCTCTGGATTAGAAGCTCCTGATTAAGTATTCAATGAGTATCGCTTACCACAAGACTTTATAAATCAGGCTAGACATTATGATTTTATTTTAGACATATCCCATTATGTTTGGGAAGTTATTGTGAGAAATGCTTTCATTGACTATTGAAACTATTTTTTTACATTCGTCACAAACAAAATCATTATGCTGGAATATAGAATAGTCCAAGGATTTTTGTTTTTCCAAGGATTTTTAAAATCCTTTTGAATATTCTATACACCAAAATAATGATTCTGCATGTGACGAATTTATAACTTCAGCTTCAAGAGTCTTTGATTATGCGCGTGCCAATTAGCGGGTATAATCCTCGAAAACGCGCAAACATCTTGCTCGGCCGGTCTAATTAAAAACCGATTTTACCTTTTGCCAACAATACCTCCGCTTAAGCGCTGTTGGGGGGGCGTTTTAATTGACAGCCACCAGCTAGACGGAAAGCATCTATTTGAGGCTTCCAATGTTGGGAGTACCAGCGAAACACAGGTGCTACAGAAAAAAATGGGTAGCGAACCTGTGAATCATAGAAAAAGCCTACACCAAACCGTTGCGGCACTGTCCTGGCTGATCCTTGAACCAAGTGGGAGTGAACACGAACACTTTTCCCCAATCGGAATAGGTGTGTATGGGTGTGCGTGTCGGAACAAAGGAGAGAAAACTTCGAAACGTTCGCTCACCACCTTGGCTTGATTTCGTTCTGTCTTCCAACGCTGCTCCAACGTTACGCCGTCTGTGGGAGGATTCGCAACAAAAAAGTATCAAAAGCCGGCATTCAATATGTCTGCGTGTGTCCCTGTGTGTGTATGTTGGCGCACTCACGGTTGTGACTCATGCGACGCGACACAAAATGGAGCAAATTCTTGCAGAATCTCCTTCCCACCTACCATACCTTTTTTTTGTTGCTGCCGGTCCCTGGTAGTGTGGTTAAAGTAGGTTAAGGATTTCCTCTTTACCCATCGCTGCCCACATCCGGAGCAACAATTTTCCCACCCCACCGCCCCTTGACGGGGGCCAGAGATTTTCATGATGGGTTTCTGTGCAGGAGCAAAGTGCCAGAGCGTTGTGGAACTCCTCGTGGGTCCTCGGAACTCTTGGGAAGAACGGCTACAGCTACCCCGGCCTGATGTGAATGCATGAAAATACGCAAAATCTAGCACAATGCTATTAACTTGGGCCGGTTATCTTGGTGGCCGGCTTGCCAGTTGGGCGGGGTGGGGTCGCTTTCATTCGTGCGTGGCAAGGTCAAGAATGAAGAAAATGTCGCTTCAGCAGCATCACGCGTGGGTTGCACGCAAAATGTGGAATTTATATGGAATGTTTGCTACATCGGGACTAAAAATTTGGTCCTTAAAAACAGGGTTCCACTTCGCATAAGATTGGAAATAATTTGTTTTGTACAATTTTTTCAAGAAAACGGTTAAAAGACGCAAATTCGATAACGAAAAGTGACTTGTCGATTCACTTCGTGTGTTGTTTTTTTTTTTTAATTTTTGGTTCATTTAGCTTATTAGGGCACGGAATGGTTCATCCCTTCTCTAAGCAAGACGCACCGCAAAACGTGATTCCTCCCCGTCCATAACCGCGAGAATTTCAAATGGAGTCACGTTTTTATGCACTCGTAAAACATTGAAAGATATCACCGATCCTGGCTGGAGTGGTTCTGTCCACACACAAACACACTCACACATATATATCTGCACATTGTTGTGCCCAGTGATTAGATACGGGGAGTTTGGGATGTTCTGGAGGAGGAGGAGTGTCGCATAAGGGGTTCGAACCTGACCTTTCTCTTTGCATAAACGGTGGTTTTTGGTGAAGGCATTCAATGAGATGAAGGTTTCGTTTTCTCGGTTTGATGATGATGGTGCGGACATGCCTGAACTTTGGGTGTCTCTTCTCGGATCGCTACGACCCACGGTGGAGATGTTTTATGCAGATATCGTGCAGCGAGAGGAGAAAAGCGATAGAATAAATTTCGCGCAATGTAGGTCATCTTTGACGCTGTGTGGTGCTGCTCATATCTTGAATGTACGACATCAGCCGAACCTTCTCTTTAAGTTCCGATCGACCGTCCAACATGTCAATCATGTCAGTCATCTGGATGTTCGCAACAGTTCGCGTCAAACTTTCTTAATGTACTAGGATAAATATTTCCTCAGCTAGGACTTACTTGATTGTTTTAAGTTAAAGTTGTCCAGGGCGCTTCTTGGACCAGGGAAAAAGGACGGTCCGGTCGAGCTTGATGAAAGTAAATTAACTTGAATAGCAGCAGTACACGCCCGGAACGTCTCAACGTTGGACGTTGTAAGTTTTATGCACTAAAAGCACTTTATGTGTCTGCTGAGGATGGAGGACGATAAAGTTCTGAGGAATAGCAACGGCAACGGTCGTCTTGGACATTGTGACATCTTCTCATTCTATCGGACATCTCCTAATAGCGCTACATCTAGGTCAGTTAGTAATTAAGTGCTTTCGGGTAAGCAATATTCCACCTACCTAGCAAGTCTGCAGCTGCTCGTAAAGGAAATGTGCGGTCATTTCTCCGATTGGTAGCTAATCATCGGTGAAAGTTCTTCGTATGTCTGTTCCGAAACGCATAGGGGTAGGTAAGCAATTGCCGATGGGTAGCTTTGAATGGCAATGTGTGAAAATTTGCCAACCACCGGTGTCCGGTTGGCCGGAGTGGCTGCGGTCCGGTTTCACTTTCCTACTGCATGTCGCGCTTCGGCATAGTAATAATCCTAATGACTAATCAACTTCCCGGTTCGTCGCTTGGTGTGGTGCCAGTGGAGAGAAAAAAAAAACAAGCGTCGTCTCAGCATCAGTACCATGCAACTTCCGATGCATTATTACCGAGCTCTGGGACAAAACATGATGCCTGCACTAAAGTGGTGGAGGACATGTTTATCTCCCAGCTTCCCAGTGAGCCCCGGAAGGAAGGAAGCTGTACGGGTTTTTTTTTTTATAACTTGCAGCATAACTCTCACCTCGCCGCTCGTCTCGCGCACAATGTTGTCCAGTCTCACTATTCCACTATTCCAGCAACAAAAAAAAAACAAACCCAACAGGCAAAAACTAATTGATAAATAATTTACAGCATTTTATCGCAAACCGAAACCTAATTAGATCGCACAATTTACTGCCCGATCGTGACGGTTGCGATAAGGAGGGCCCGGGTGGGTCGGGTTTACTCGATCTCGCACATGTCTCTCCTCACGTCCGATGGGTTGCGCGCGGTTATGTGAGACCCTCCTTTTTCTTGGCTGGCAAAAGGTGTTGTTGGTGCGCTTCGCACAGAGGAAGACACCGCCGGTAGATGGTATCGGGCGTGGTGGTGGTGTAGCTGTCGACAGAAGATCGAGATTAGACGGCCATATCCAGCAAGGGAATTGCTCCGCTGGGTGTCCTGCTCGTATCGTTGCGACCCATCTCACCACGTTCCGGGATGGCAGTTCATATTTATCCGGGCTCCGGGGGGAGGTAAATGCGATCGATTCCGGCCCAACCGCGTAGGCTCAAAATCATTAGGCCATCGGGGATCTCGACGTCCAAACATGACCCCACCGTACCACGGGATACGGGGTGTGTCCCGGAAGCGGTTGCAGCAAGTGAAATAGGGCTTTCGGTAGAGGCTGTATATTACTTAATCATTTCCACGGAAGCTGCTTAGGGATTTTGTTGCTTGTATGTGAAGCTCGATAATCATAGCCTCCGGTAATTGGCTGGTGGCCTGTACACGAAAGGTATAACCGTTTTTCGATGCATACGTGGGTCAGTTCGGTCGGTGTTCGTTGCGCATTCACGGTGAGAAAAGTGCGGCACGTGTTGAGCAATTATTAAATGTCATCTTATCGATCCGGGGGGAGTTTTTTTTATAGCAAGTGAAAGTATTACCTGGTGAAATGTGATGCAGAAAGGAGGTACCAATGGGACTTGTTTCGATGTTTTACGGCCCGGTAATAGCTAATATTGTTTTTCATTTAATTTCTTGCTGTGTTGTGTATATTTTGTACTGCAAAGTGCGATACTTGTAGGCTGCCAGACAAAAGCTTTCTTGTATAGCATTTTACAACCCATTGAGGACTTTAGGCAGTCTTAGTCATTTCTATAGGTACCAGCTTTCAGCATGAGATATGTTCTGCGAATCCACTCTTAAGCTGCGAGGCCACGAGCGATGAGAATTCCCTCAAAGCTCAAAACCTCAGGCACTAAAAGTGGGGTAGATCATCCCAAAAGTTAGAAAGCTTTAGCTTTAAGCCTGTATCTGTCAAATAATCCAGGTACCGGGCTGTATCATTCTGTACAGATTCGTAAAGGACATAGCATTTTGACATAAAGAATGACACAAGGGATCATTTTTGTGAAACTAAAATTTGAGAAAAATCGATTTAAGTTTAGTAATTTGATTTTAATTTCAATGTATTTGAAATAATATACAAATCTGATTATCAAAATAATCCTTTTTCAGTTCTTTTCGTTAAAAAAAATTTGTTTTCCTTTTTTCACACAAGGGAAACTTGGCCTAACCTGGCTCAGGCCAGCTAGCAAAATTCTTTGTTTTGACATTTGTCGAGTTTGGGTTTTGGGTACGTGTGGGTACTTTCATTGAGAAACCAATCTAATCCTTCTTTCCTAGGCTTAACTTGGCTTGCCATTTGTATGGCGAGCTGCAAGCGGATAAGCCTGGAAACGTCAAAACGCATACAAAAAAACTGGCTTAGACCGTTAATTACCCCAGTGACAGGAAGTGACTGAATGTGAGAAAAAATCTCAAGAGGCAGAGTAGAATTTGGTTTTCAGTGACTTTTTGAGGTAAATGAGTGACTGAGGAGGTTTGAGACTAAGCCTCAGCGTTCGTGGTCCCGCAGCTTTATTGTAGGAGTCCTCTAAACCGCTCATGGTCGAGTGTCGTAGTGAGTCAATCCTTTATCTGGCGGACGCCATCACGCCGTTTAAATTTGGGCCTACCACGACTCCTCTGTTCATAAAGAGCTATTATATAAAGAGATATTATTTTTTCAGTTCACGACCTAAAAGGGCTTTACGGACTGGGTCGTTCGGTGTTATTCTCATGACGTGATCAGCCCACCGGAACCTGATGAGTCGAATCCCACCGTACGACAATGAGTTCGTCATTGTGGTGGCTTCTCCATTGTCCTTCCACACACATGCGGGGCCAAAAATCTGAGCATATTCTTCTCAGTTTTGGACAAAGTCCATGTCTTAGAGGTAGGTGCTGGCATTATAAAAGTTCTATATAGTCGCAGTTTCATTCATCGCGACAGGTGTTTTGAGTAGACAAATTTCCTCAGGCTGCGAATCCACTCTGCAAATTAATTTATTTCCATGACCGTGACCCGGCAGCTTCACAGTTTAATGATTTTTCAGATCATAAATAGACCATTGCGGGCAATGTAAATGTAAATTTGAGGTTGTAAACATATTGCACATTATTCAATTCACCCTATAAAACGCCTGAGACCAGTAGACCAACAATGATATCCCCCTTATTGCCTCATAGCACAAACCGATTCACTCAAGGGCCCCGTGCCTGCGCTCACCTTAACAGTGGCATTCAACGGTGGCGTTAAAACTGTAGCGTCAAGAAATAACAGCGGGAGCATCAAGAAACATTTACGCTACCCCCGCGCCGCAACAGCCTGATCGCCTCCGAATCGGTGTGCTGCTCAACAACAATGATATTAGCAAATGGGCCTCTATTTTTCGAATCGGTCGGTGCTGCTTCTTAATTTTCCCAGCCGGCACACCGCCACCTGCGAACAAATAGAAGAAGAAAGCAAAACAAAACATGAACGAACAGCACAGCGCCCATTCCCCAGCACCAGGGGGGGGCTCTGGTGCTGTTGTTGGCCGAGGGTGCCCAACCACCCAAGTGTTCGGTGTGTGAAGCAATAGAAGTGTAACGGGCCGGGCCGTGCTTGAAGTGAAGTGACCGAATCGGCGATTGAATCGTGCAGGCTCGCTGCTGGTTTTGCGGCGCAGGGGAGCCCCGTCGGGTTTTGGGTTGGCCGACCCAGTTTTGTGGTGCGAGGTGCCGCCACCGGTGAAGCTGCTGCTGCTGGAGGTTATGAAATTAAAGTTATCGTTTATCATAAATTTTGTTTCCAACGCGATGGGTAATGCTCCGCTCGTTCGCGATCGTCTGGAGGACGCACACGGTTGACGATTTCGGTGACGATCGATGGGTTGCATTGTTATGGCGGTGTGGTTTAAAGCGTAATTTTTAACACCACTGCAATCAGCCCCGAGAGCAGAAGACGGTTGTAAATGGGTTGATTAATAAAACCGAACGAGCATTGGGCAATAATGATTTAACAGCTAAGTGTGTCTATCCGCTTGGTGAGCAGTTTATCTTGAGGTTTACAGCGGTGCATGTAATCATTCCGTCGCATTCAAGTGTATTGATCAGGAAAAAATGGTAAGATCTGATGAAAAGCTCATAAAATTTTAATAAACGGTGACGCGTTCTGTTGCGAAAGCTGTGAAAATCGATGGCTCGTTGCTGTGTGGCACCGTGCAAGAAAGCCATCGGAAACGGTAGCAGCATAATATATAGTTCATTGGGTCGGATTTCCCGCCCATCCTCCCTCCCAGGTTTGATAAGCACGCTTGGAGAAGCAGGCAGCTTTCGGTGCAAGCTGCAACTGCAATTAATCACGCAACGATGTGTTGTTTCGCTTTGCTCTCGAGCACGTGATTGCCGAGCAGAGGTTTGGAGGAATGTGTTTGGCGAGATGTGTGTGCTGGCCGGAAACTATTATAGATGCATACGAAATGAGATGTGGTAGGTTGATCTGAGGTGGAAGCGAAAGGCAAATAGAAGGTGTTCCAACTGATAGGGAAATGCTTCGAAAGTTTAGTCTTAAGGAGGTTATTTTCTTGGGATATTCTGCTGTAATGAGAAGTATGGAATTGACCGCAATATCAGGAGCCGATTGGCGGTCTTTACACGACAGGACTGGTCCAAAACCCCATCCGAATCAATTCTCTTTACGCAGGATTGACTATCCAGCTAAGGGGATATCGAGTCTTTGAAAGCTAGAAATGGCAGGCCGCTAGTAAAGGCCTCTTGAGGTTGTTGCGCCAGTATAGAAGATAAGATCAGCAACCAACAGTTGTCCCCAGTATATTCAGATTTAGCAAAAGCAATGTCATCGTGTCTGGCCGCTCTAGGCCGCGTTTGAGAGGAAGATGTTCGGAAGGATTTTTAGCCCCGCATGTGTGTGGAAGGACAATGGAGAAACCGCCACAATGATGAGCTCTACGAGTTAACTCACTGTCGTACAGTCGGATTAGACTCGCCAGGCTACGGTGGGCTGGTCATGTCATGAGAATGACACCGGACGACCAAGTCCGTAAAGTCCTTTTTGGTCGCCCACATGGACAAAGGAGGCGTGGTAGTCCTAAATTGAAATGGAGTGATGACGTTGATGCCTCTGCCAGAGTTTTCTGGATTGTGGATTGACAGACGATGGCCATCGAACGTGAGCGGTTTAGAGGACTCCTGCAGCATGCCAAGGTCACGACAAGGTGGATAAAGAACCTGTATCAAGAACATGGGTCTTTTACATCTCTAGCTTAAGATGACCATCCGCGTCTAGTATATTGAGACCTCGCATAGGCTCTTCTATTAGTGGAAGCTCGTGGACATCAATGAGTAGACGGCAGAGAATAGGTCAATAGAATCACATTCCACAACCAGGTTGTTTGTCTGTTTGGACATGCCCAAATTGAAATCTCCAAGGATTTTTCGATAGGCAAAAAATATGTTAAAACTAAATAATAGTCTAGTAAAAAAACACTTCTCAACCACCCCATCTGCAAAAGCTCTTTCGTAACGAATTCATCCTGTGAATTGTGTAGTTCCCCAAAGGTGCTCCACCTCGGCAAACAAATTGTATGAATTATTTACACCAGCCAAATATTATTCACCAACAACAGTGCCGCCCAAAACGTAACCAAATGAAGGGAAAATTATAACCAATGAAAATATGCACAAAGCACACATCGAAACTCGCGTCCTCCGCTCATTGCCCGCGCTGTGTGTCTGGCTTATTACCGGCATTTAATAATTTAAATTATTCGACCAAATACCGGCTGCGCACCGTTTTCACTTTTCCAGTTTCTGTGGTTGAATAAAATCGTTTCGAAATTATCGCACCTTCCCTTCCATTCGGAGTTCCAGAGTTGTTGTTGTTTGTTATCCAACGTTTTTCCCTAAGCATTACGCATTTTTTTTTCGCTCGTTTGTGCTCTGCCACTAATTGATGAGACGCGAATGATAAATAACTGTCATCTGCCAGCCGGACGCCTTCGGTTACACCGCTGCAGCTTACAAGTGGATTGTGGCGAAGAAACAAGCGGGCTAGTTCGCTTCACTACGCTAATCATTATCACCCACCGCAAACATTGGAATACAAATCGATGCGCCTCGCGGTTGTCCCCGTCATCATCGCCTCACCTGCAGTATTGACGCGTGCAATTAAAACGCAACCAGACAGAGATGAATGGTTGGCCCTCGGGGAACAGGCGGAAGTGCGGCGTTTATGCACGTTTTGTTGGGTATCGTCTTTGTGTAGGATCTATCCCAGAAGAAACCACCCGACCATCATCAGTCGTCTGAAGCATCGGATACGGCATCTTGTACTTCGCTGTCCATGTCCTAAGATACAGTTGGAGAGAGAAGGAAAAAGAGCAGTGTCCGTCAATCGATCGGGTCTTTGTGGTTTGGCCCGGCGGCGGTTTGTGGCTGCTCGATATTAATCAAATGTAAGCTGACGGATGAGCGTGTTGCCGGGGCAGAAACGTCTCGTGATTGAAGGGACAGTATGGTGATACCAGCCCACAACTGCAACAAAGCCGTCTGCCGTCAGGTCAGTGGCGTTTGTGATGCTACTATGTAGGCAAGCGACAAAGAAGCACGCTGGCACCAGATGTTGCTGGTGTTAATAAAGTTGCCGCGAGTGAGTGTCTGGGCCTGGGTGCGGGACGGAGCACCCAACGCCGGGTGGGGCGGGTTTAGTTGCACTTGCAGTGACGTGTGTAAAGGAGCGATTTAACATTGCTTGATTGCAACGCATCAGGGAACAGCTGGGAAGATGAATGTTTCGTCGGTTCTTGACGTTGCCCGGAGCGCTTATCAGCGATTGATAGCATCCCAGGACTATGGCGTTGGCGCGATCAGTGCACCGACGTAGTTGATGTATGACGTGATGGATGGTTTGTTTGGGAAATGGGGGTTTATTATGTTTGCTGGGTATTATTTTAAGCTTTGCTTTCACTTTACGCTAAGCATTGGAGAAGATGTCGGAACAGCAACTCATTCATGTAGAGTCTGTACTCAAACAGTGTCATTTGCAATTAGATCTGGAACTCTGGAAAGCTTGCATCGGTCAGACATTGAAAGAGACTCTTAATAGAGAGGGCTTCGGAAATGTTATTCCTTAAGTCCCTCAGTGGTTTGAGACACATCTGGGTCTTTCAGATATTCGAGGATTTCCTAGATGGAATCTGAGGTCTTTGAGGATTCTAAGATACTCGCAGGGATAGTATAGAATTCTTGTGGGAATTCATGAGATTGGACAAATATCGTGAAAAAACAGACAAATTGGAGATTTAAAATAATTTGGTCCAAATGGACGAACTCATCGAATGAACTTCAGGATGGTTGGATACTGTGGAATAGTTTCCATACTGTTTGGGTGACATGTTTAATCTTAATTCTTGCTCTTGCTACTTTAGATACTAATCCACGGGCTGCAGGACATCAGCTTGATAGGTTGTCAATCATAGCTGCGGCTGGCTTCTTGAGGCGCACCTCGAGGTTGAGCATAATCCTCAGAGCCCATCTAATCATTGGCACTACTAATGCCCACTCAAACAACCACTGCACGCCTACTGCAGTCGTAGCGGCAACCGATCTTGCCATGATTGATGGGATTATGATGAAGGGCTCGTCTTGCGAGAGTGTGTACGGTTGCGTTACGCTTCTGCGTGTTTCGGACGCGATTTAAGGGCGTTTAAAGTGGCTGTCATTTCATCACCGGCAGCATTGAAACAATGGAAGAAAGCAGACAACAAGATAACAGGTGAAGGGTTAAACAACATTAGCACACTGTGTAGACTGATGGGCGACTGATTTACGATTGCCCAATTTAGAGTGCAAAACTGCAACTCCACCGTCAAAAAATGCCCAGTATTGTGCTTCTCATGTTGCACCGTTCGTCGCCCGGGCATGTGGAGCTGATCGCGAGATTGTTTGTTTAATGTTGGTGCGGTTCTGCCACGATCATACCGTGGGTCGCGTAATCGTGTAATCGTGCCGCAATCCAACTGTGTGTGCGTGCGCGGCACATGCACCCATGGCACGAGTCATCGAGATTCTTTGCAACCTCTGTGTGTATCTCTCTCCCGCGTTGGAAATAAAAACGACTGCACGTTGATGCATTATGTCGTCTTGTAGGTTTCCCAACAGAACTCCCCGTGCGTGGTTGTTATCTTCCCCGATACGCTTCGTCGAGAATTTGCGATGTGTGGTTTTGCTCAGAGGAGGTAAACCTTTTTTTTTTTGTTTTCGCCCCGAGGTGTCCCGCGCCGGCACAAATAATGCATCAAGTGGTAAATTGAGGCTTCTTTTTTTGCGAAATATACTGAACTTACTGCGGGATGATGATACTGGTGCAATGTAGCGTAAGCGTTACGATAGGACGATAAGAGGTGAGCTTTGTTTTGTGGCAGTACCATACGCTGACTGTTGGCAACCGGGCGTGCTTGGGAGGGGGAATGACTAGCCTAACGAAACTTCTGGTACCTAGAGGTAATTTAGCATGAAAAAACGTAACATGGTGACTAGTGGACATCTTAAAATGTGATTTAATGGTTCGATAAGTGAGTAGTCTTGAGTGTCTGGAGGCACTTAGAAATCTCTTGGAATGCGCATTACTTTAATCCCGGGATTGCATACCTTTAGGCTCTGCGGGATCAGCCTTGAGCTCAGTGAATGCCACTTACGTCCCCAAGTTATAGGTTGGTAATATTTGTTATTTTTAAGTCCAAGGTTAATGTTTAGAATTTCTTGTTTAGATACAAATGGTTCGATAAGTGAGTAGTCTCCAGCGTCTTGCGACACTTAGAAATCTCTTGGAATGTGCATTACTTTAATCCCGGCATTGCATACTTTTAGGCTCTGCGGGTTGAGCCCAGTGAATTGATTGAGGGATTGAACTTACTGAATGCCACTTACGGCCTCAAGGTATAGTTTGGTAACATTTGTTATTTTTAAGTCCAAAGTTAATGTCTAGAATTTCTTGTTTAGATACACATTGGCCAGGAGAAACTTGAACGCAAAGTATAATTAACTAAAGACAAGCGGTATAATTAGGGGATGGCATGACTTCGAGTCCTTCGCTTTCAGCGCCACGCTTCGATAGGACTTCCGATTTTAGTACACCACACGGAGTAAATTGGTCTCAATTTGCATCTACCCACGTGCAGCAAACGTGCGCGCACGGTCGTCAGCACACGTCATCTACAGTCTCGAAAGATTCTAGACGCACCAAACCGAAGGCTCGCGCACGCCTCATGCTTTCCCATTGCAGACACCGACCGCTATTTCGCGTCGCAATGTCGCATGTTCACGTTTCCGTGCATGGCGTGTGTGTGCGTGTGACCAGGGTGAGTGACTGGAAAAAAAGGCTCTCGGTTGCCTAGAATCGCAAATTGGATTTGTGGGCAACGGTGGCCAAATTCTGGACAGCTTATGACAGTTAAGCTTGACGTGAATGACACGTTTGACGCGACACCAGTGCGCGACTTCCGCGTGACAGGCTCGGCCGTAGTTAATTGTTGGTAAATACTAGCGACCTGTTAATGTCAAAAGTAATCAGGTTGAATCAGGTTATGGGGTTAGGTTTTTGGGCCACATTACAGCCAGTTGATAAATGGCAATAAATAATGGCCGCGCTTCATCGTAAAGCATTCTTTCCCGCTCACGCTGTAAACAGAATTCATTCTTAGGTAGTAGTGATGGACGGTGCGGTAAACAGTTTGCTCAGAATGATTTTCCTCCTTGTCTCTGGTGTGTTGCAGCCAAGGAAATGTGTTTACAACGATCCGGGCCGGACTGAGGGGTCCGCTCGCTTCAGTCATCGCTATGGATGCACCGCATCGATAGAGATCTTTAGTGAACGCCCTCTCGTGACCTTGCGTATGCAGACAAACCGATGAGCTCACGGTGGGGTGGGTGGTGGGGTGAAAATTAAAATGAATCCACTGTTCGCGCAACAGAATCCCCCCCGGACCACAACTGTGAATATGATTGCCTTCATCGGGAAATTGATGACTACACTCGTCTTGCGGCTTGTTATGACGGGGCGACAAAGCGGATGGCTGGTGTGTTTATAATGCACAGCCAATCTGGTGCCCGATCGTTGATCGTTTCCGGCGCACGATCAAAGGAAACGCCCAAACGAGGATCACCGCAACAAAAACAACCGAACACGATACGAACGCGACCATCCGTTCTTCCGGTTTTTCGCATCCCATTGGCCGTGAAATGGCAACCGCCCACGACCTTGAGTTTTCCGCCGTGAGGCAATTGGGGCAGCATGTTGTCGGAACATTTCGAACGCGGGGGGAGGGCAGGCAAACAAAAAAAACAACACTTCCCCACGCAGATACGCGTAACGATCATGCGTTATAGTGACAAGTCTTTCGTGTAGTTTTTTGTTTTCTATGGTCCGCGTTTTAATCGCGACCATCTTACGCGACCCCAAGAAATTTGTGTAATGATTGTTGTTTTTTTGTTGTTGATGGGAAACGATTAATTATTGCGTGGAACTTCCGACGATTAATTTTCGCCTTCGAGTTCGAAACTTCAACTCAACGGCTTGTTGCTCCGAAAACGTTATCGCAGTGCGGCGCCCATCTGTGACGCGCCCGCCTGCGAAGGCTGGGCGTCGTTTGCGTGCAATAAGTTTATTAATGAAATGTAAACGAGGGTGTAAATTTGTCGGTGTGGCCTTTCGAATATGATGACAAAATGTGTCCACGGCAAGGTGTTGCGTTTGGTGATTTACGTTCCTGCTGGCGTTACAGAAGGTTAAAAGAGTACGAAATGTGAAACTTTCGTTATTTCTAAAGTTAAGCGCCGTAAGGTATGCAATCAGCGCGACAGTTCAGGTGTATCAGTCCTTGCAAGGCAGGCAATTCGCATTACAAAACCTCATATTCAACTTTGTGCGACTCTGTTTTAATCTCCTCTCCCTGTGATGAGTGTGATTCTAGGTAGCACATTTTCTTTTCATAATTGTTTTTGTTTTTCCAGACCGCCATACCGATTTGTCCGTCGTATAAAACCTTCACTGTGATTTTGCGTCGCTTATCGTTGTTTTTTTTTGCTTCCAACCACTTACGTCTGTAAGTTTTTTTCTCTCCCTTTTATATTGTTTTTAATGTTCCACAAGCGTGTGGTTGGTGGTTCGTATGTGTGTATGTGGCTTTTTTTGAAACTTTTCGCATGGTTTCCCTCCCCAAAAAAAAAGCTGCCTCAGACTCGCGGGTAGGTACTAGTGTACGTTTTCGGGGGGGCAAATTGTTTTAATTTTCCAACAACCCGAAGCCATCGCTCGTTGCCAAATGGAGAAGGCAAAAAACAAAAATTCGGTACCAAAAAATACCATCAACGAGTGGGCAAAAAGCAAAAACAAAAAAAAACGTTGGAAAAGTGTAACCGCGTCCGATACGGCGATCGCACATCGACTAGGAATCAACCATTGGAAGGTTATCGTTGTTCCGCAGTGGTTTTGTCTGTCGCACACGGTTGCGTACCGATCTGATCTTTGCTAAGAGAGGAACTCCTCCTCCGTCAACGGGCTCAGTTGTGGCTTATGTTGTTTTTTTTTTCGTCCCTCCTTTGGCCAACCGAAGAAGGTCACGCAAAATAGTGGTGAAACACGGCGAAGGTAGCAGAACGTGTGTAGAGTGTGGTTTGTTTGTCTAAGTTTTCCGGCGACATCATCTCGCGGGCAGTATATTCTCGCGCAACACGACGGTGTGGTTGATCTGTTGAGCGTCACAGGACGATTGTGACACTTTATCACGATTTGCACGCCATTTTTTTGTTGATCGTTGTTGTTCTGTACCGGTGTACCAGAACACAGGGTTAACGTGAGCACGAGAGCGCGGAAGTCATTCATTCGGACAGGTTTTGGTAAGTGTTCATAACCTTAAGGATACGTTCTGGAGCAGTTGGATGTTCATTATCTGAAAGCCTTACGTGTCCATTGTCATTTGCTGGGCAAGGTATTAGCATTTCTAGAATAAAAGATTCTAAACCATTATAATTACTTGAATATTTTCGCTAGTCCTTTCCGATTAGTTTCGGATAAAAGCGTCAAGAAGTTTCGACTCTCTGTCCAAAAGTGAAAGGAACTTCTTCCCCCTGGAGTGTACACCTACGTAGGTAGAACTCACGCGAAGCCGCGTCAGTCTTGTGTGCTGGACAGCCTTCAAAAATTTAGATACATTTAAAGGCATAAACTCGATGACGTGGTTCCGGTCGTTACCGTTGTCGGTTGACTGGCCACTGTCCAAGAATGGGAGGTTGCCGAGGTTTTTGTTGCTGCCGTGGTAATCACGGTGGTAAATACGGATGTACAAAAAACTGGAGTGGGCTAAACCAACGCCAGTCCAGTTTTAATCGGTTTTCATAATTTTTCACCATTCATCGGGTGAAGGGGGAGCGTAGTTGACCCCGGTTTGAATTCGACGCGGTGTTTGCAATCAGCCCGTCCACGATTCGCCCACGCCCCGTATTTTGGGGCGGGTGTCCGGTTTTGGATCGATTGTTGATTTTTCATTAAACTTTCCTGTCACAAACAACACTGTTCCAACTGAGGGCGAGAGTGGAAGGGGGCAGGAGCCGTGAAGGGTGAAGATCCTGTTTGGGTGATGAACATCGTTGCCTCATCCAAGTGCATGCCCCAGTCAGTGTCAATCAACGGTAGCATTTAAATGTCAAGTTGGCCTCCAACAGGGCGTTTTATGGCTTAGCTTAAAGTACTGACAGCTCGAGTTGATAAAAAAATATAGCTTAGAATTTTATGTTTCCTGGTGAGAAATTCCACTTATCACGCAAGTTGGACTTTTTTCCAAATAAAAGTTTAAGCTTTATTCTCCTTAAAAATCTAATGAGTAAAGGAACGTATATAGCTGTCTTTATTGTTGGATAAATCTGATTCAGATTCATGAATCTAATCGAATCTTTAAAGTGAATAAATGAATCTGAATCGCTAATTCGAAGGTTGATGAATCCTCAAAGATTTATGAATCCTTAAAAATTCATGAATCCTCAACGATCCATGAATCCTCAAAGAGCAACGAACCATACAATATTTATGACTCTTCCCCTTTTCCGTCTTCATTTGCCAAAAATGGGCTCCAACTGTCATTTCGCTCAAAGGCCTCAAGGGACTTATTCCGGCCATTGTTCTGAGGATTGCTTAATCTGTTGGGAATCGAATCCTGATTTGACTGACTCCTCTCAAAAGATTCATATGAATGACTCTTTTCAAAAGATTCATCAAACACAACACGAGCTGTTATTCTTGCTTCGATGACGCAGGATAAAGATTTGTATTTCTAGTGTCCTAGTGAAGTGTTGGACACATTGCAAAACTTTGATTTAGCATTCAAAAGTGATTCAACTCCTTACTATCCTTTGCTTGAACACTGATTGTTGCATCTGAAAGGCTGGTCGCATATTATGTTGACTTTCGTCAAAATTCATCATAATCTCCCAAAAGAAACGAATGTAACATTCGAAGGGAAAAGCGGCACATGCTGTGCCTTTCCAAGACACTTGAACTTGACCTCCGAACCCTTTCAGCCATGTCGAGTCTGAGGCGACCTTTCGATTTGCCAAACACGTGTTTTTGCCCATGCCCATGTGTTCCATTGCATTTCCATCCACGCCCCACAGCACGAACCGGCCCCGCGTACCGAACAAATGGTTTGCAAAAGCAACAGTTCCCTCGAGGATTGAGGAAGGGGTTGTGCCTTCGGGTATTGGGAGGAGAATTGTGTTGAATCAACACACACACATGGGCAGAAACATTATTTCCAATCGAGAGATGGCAAGAGTTGAGAAAATGCTGTTGCATTTCTTGGTCGGAAAATGATGGATGGTAGATCGAAGCGTGTCTTTAAAATGGAACATTACGATGATTGCTTAAAGAGGCTTTTTGCTGGAAAATTTAAAAATGAAGCTTTTATTTTTAGGATTATTTCTAATCCCTCTCAGGTTCTTCGTCACTATTCAGTCAATTAAAAATAAAACCTAATCGAGCTCGTATTATAATAAAGCCATGTTCACAAGATCGGCGTGTTGTTTGCCTCCCATAAACAACATAAATGTAGAACACAGCACCCTCAACTCCCCTTCTCCACACACCCAAAGAATGGTCAATAATATTTTACAGCTTGTGCAATACAAACCCCACATCGGGGCTGGCCACCTGTCTTGTTGCAGGAAATGGCGGTACCGGTCGAACACTGCCGTGTCGTACGAAAACAAAAACTCACCCTCCAGGATCAGCAAAGCGAGCAAAGCACCTTCGCCCGAGGGCGCAGAACTTTTGATCCGGCCCGTTGATACAAAAGTGAATGGTTAATCTAAAACCCTACTGTACACTTACCCGCTGCCCCGTATTCGTAAGTCGATCGCAATCAATCGCCCTATGCATCTGTGATTGTACCGGGGATATGATGGCTAACGCCGTGTGCGCCCAGTGGGTGGCTAATGGCACGACTTCACATAAATCAGTTCTGGTGCGGGGTTTTCAGTCTGCGTTCACTGCATCGCGCGTAGTTGGCGCGATGTCGACGTCGTCTGCCTTCTTGTAGGTGCGGACCAGGTGCTGTGCACCCTGAAGGTATGTAATTTTAGAAGACTTTCCGGCGCACGACTGCCGTTGGGACGTCGGTGGTAAGTTTGCCAAGTTTTGAGAGGTTACGGGCGAGATAGCCGTCAGATATGTGGGTACATCGATCGATACAGCAACATCCTCACCGCCCCACTGTTGCCAATCATGTGATATCTACCGGGTGTTGCAGTACATGAGGCGGTGTTGCATTGCGTATCACAGGCACCCCGCTAAACCGTTTCTCGGTCCCCCGCTTATGAGCTTATGTGCATCGGTGTGTTGGTTTTTTTTTAAAGCTACTCAAAACGGCCGAGGATTATTGGCTATTCCTTCCTTAAAGCCCCAAAAAAACTCAAGCGATAAGGAGTAGCATGTGGGTTGTGGGTTATGTTGCATGTGATGTAATTCTGGAAAATCTTCCGTGGGGATTAAACGTTGCCTTTTGGAATGCACAATTGATTTCAATTAAACTTTTACCCAAGTTGGACAAGGCGTATCGCTGCTAAAAAATTCTCCCCAATTTATGTTTGCATGTCCAACTTTCTCCCGCATAGCGTCAAACTTGAAGCTTGACACATCCCGGAATCGGAGCCCCATAAATTCTACGGTCGACGAATGTATATCTTTGTCTGCGTCGTGGTGATGTAAATCTTGCTCCTCCGTAGCATTGCCATGCTCACGCCGGAAAGCCATCAGTCATCAGGCGCTGATCATAGATCAATCTTGCACAAATTGGCTTCTCTGATCGATGTCAACCGGCAAGTCAATCATCGAGACATCTCTGTTACAAAGCAAATCAATGCGCAAAATCTTCTCCCAACCCCCCTTCCCCCCACCAGAAGACACACATTTATCATGAGCTTACTTTACTGCCTTGGCTTTTGTCAAATCGGGACATAAAATTCTCACATAAATTTAATACGCTCACGCTTGGGATATTTTCCCACTCCCCCCCCCTGTTTCCCACTGTTGTGTTCTCCTATTTGCTGCTACAGTAGAACCTGGCTACGGTGGGATTACCGTAAACCGCCTTCGGATGTCGAAAGTGTCGTATACGTGGGCTGCCCTCAAGACACTGGAAGACAAGACAGAGTTTTCGGTCCAAGATGTTTTGTGCTCGGTGACTCATTACGGGGGCCCCCCCTTTTTGGGTCCGGGTCAGTTGAAGCTCCAGAAATGTGTTTACTTATTTATAGAACAAAGAATAAAAACTCCATATTAACCCACATTTGCGGGGCTTCACGGGGAGGATAGGGGGACTAAGCTATTGGTGAGCAAGTCCTACAAATAGCATTCGTTAGTAACCTTCCGCTTGTCTAATGTTTAGTTCTTCCTTGGTTCACATGGTTGAAAGTTGCTTGTCGAATGTGGTGCACCAATATTAAGCCAACTTTACTCTCCTCCTAGCGTAGGAGAGCCTTAAACTAATGATGTCTATGTCCTCAGCGTATCCTGGATCTGCGATTGACTTATAGAAGATGGTACCCTAAGTTTCCACCTCCGAGTCGCGGATGGCCCTCTCTAGCGCTAGGTTGAAGAGTAGACAAGCAGCAATCACAGGCTACACTCAAACAAACTGGGTTAATAATTGCAACGGCAAACAGGCGCAATCGATATCGCAGTAGGCTTCATATCATTGATTTGCCAGCAATGTCTGCGTGTTCTGCGCGTGCATTAGGTTGCTCCAACCTTTCCAAAAAACACCCGAATAGGCGAATACCGATTCGAACCATAATTCGATATGAATATTGAATTGGAGTCGGTCCGGCGGTTGCGTTTCGTGCGCCGTTCGCCCACGGGGGAGTGTGCTGGAAATGGAGTACGCATTGAGGTGTACGTATTCACGCTGGAATTATTCATTGCAAGCATAATTGGCGATCATAATGCGCGATAATCAGCGCGCGATGCTGGGGAATTGCGAGCTGGAGGAGCCCATTCATGCATCCCCATTGGTAGGTGGCCCCACACGAGCACGGTGGCCTTCGCTGTAAAGAATTTTGGGCTCCAATTATTCGGCATCGTACAGATATTGGGAAGTGAAAAAAAAAAAAAACACTTGCACCAACCAACTGTTTATTGCGTTTTTGTGCTGTACACTGGTGTGCCGTTGTCTGTAGCCTAAATTTGCAACACAACAACACAACAGGAAGTTTACGGAGATGGTGAGCTTCACGGCACCTTTGCATTAACCTTTACCTCACTCTTGTGTCCATCGGCAGCTCGGCTGTGCGAGCCTCCAGGCGACGGTTAACGCTTTACGGCAATAGCGAGTGACGTTCGCGTGCCATTTCGTACGCTTCCGAAACCCTGGTTGACCTCTTTCTAGACTAGTGGCGGTAGAACCGACCTCCTGCGTCCGGGCCACATCGTTAGACACAGCGCCCCGTTAGCCCTGACACACAGTCTCGTCGTCTGTCAGGTTTTTGCTGTGTGTCAGGCGGATGGGAAGTGAAGGTCCTGTTCGTTCGCTGGGTGTTTGAGCCCGGTTGAGCGGGCCACCCCAAACTGCGCTGCTGATGTAGGGAAACACCTACGCCGAGACGCGCAAATCCAGTTCCCGAGGCGCGCGCGTCATCCGTAGGTGCAGGTAGTGTTGCCGGTTTTTTTTTTTATTGCACCGTCGTTCTCCCCAGGGTTGATGGTTTCGTTTGACTTATGGCGCTTTTTTCTCCCCTTCTTTCTATTTGTTGCAACAGTTTGGTCATGAAATGTGTGTTTGTGTGTGACAGGAGGAATGCAGTTTCCGCACATGAACGTTTATTGACCGCGTCGCGATGCCAGTATGCAAAAAAATTGAACCTGCGCGCGTTAAAGGTACGCTCGGAAGAGTCATTAAGATTTACGAGGCTCTTTTGAAGTAAAAGGGCTAAGCAGGAAGTAGTTGATGGGGCAGAAGTAGATGGCCTAGCAGTGCACTGCTGCTAACGAGCTAGGTGATTTACGCTAACGTCCATCAGCCGCCTCCTCCAAAGTTGGTTACATTCTTAGCCAATCTTCCGGTAATTCTTCCTTGCCGCTGTTCACTTCAAAAGACTCGTTAAGCTCCTGCAGCAGTTGCTCAATCTCTTGCAGCTGGTTGAGTTCGATTGTGTTTTGCTGGTGGTGCTTCAGCTCTTCCTTGTATCGCGCTAGCAATGCGTACAGCCGAAGCAGCTCATCGATAAGATTCTGTGGCACTATCTCATGACTTTCCTCCTGCTGCCTTGTGGAGGAATGTTCACCGGGAGCAGCGTCCAAAACGTTCTTCCCAACGTCGATCATAGCTTGCTTAACTGTTTGGTGTTTGGGGAAAACAAGTTGCACCAAGGCCTGTACACAGCGCAGATACGCAACGACAAAATGTAGCTCGTCGTTGCTGCTGTAGGATGACGTTTCGAGAAAATCAATCGCCCACTCGATACTTTCGGGTGAAACAGTAAAGAACTGCTGTCGAAATGCATCGAAACAGTGCCAAATGACACCGATCGTGTGATCCAAACATTGCAGAGCGGTTTGTGGACGCGTTTCGTGTGGTTCTGGAGTGCATTCGATGGTGGAGGAGAATGACTCCAAGCTGGAGTTGTTGCTTGCTGGAATATCCACCATTGATGGTGGGTTCGCGTCGGGTTCGTCTTCTAGGAGGGATGATTTGGAACCCATGTTGAGGTTGATGATTTTGACGGGTATTGGAAAATACAAGCTAAATACGAACTTTTTACTGCGTTTCCTTGGTGCTAATACTCGGTGCACAGGTAACTGTGCCTATGTGACCAATCTGGTATTTGCGATTTGAAGTAGGGTAGACATTTACAACTTTATTTAAATACCTTGGTTTTATGCCGCTTTCGTAGCAAAATCCGATCGAAGTAACCGTGGAGTTGAGAGATCCTCATTATTCGGTAGCCATTTTGTTCAGTGCTCATCACAACTCGAGTTTTGACTAGAGGTAGAAATTCTAATTGTTTTTTCGTTGCCTCCTTCTTTCCACTTTGCAGAAAATAAACCGTTCGTGAATAGTGCTATCCATGAGTTGGAGAAAAAGCTCTCATCCGCCACTGCCAAACTAAGCTGCCAACAGCAATCAGAATCTAATTATCAGCAACAGCATCATCAGTTCACTGCATCGTCGTATCCACCCATTCATCATCAACAGTATCAGGGTCAACAGGAGCTGCTACACTACACACATCTTGCTCAACCCCACTATCATCCGGTCGGGCCGACTCAACCGTTCTACGAGGAACCATCCCATCGTGTGCCGGTAGAGGAAAGCGAATTTTACATTACCAACAACGCGAGTAGCCTAACGCAGCAACAGGCACCTACGTCCAACGAATGCTCCGGTCTGCACGCAATCCTGCAAGTGATACGTGCCGAACAGCAACAGCAGCAGCAGCAGCAGCAAGAAAAGCAACAGGTTCGAAAGGAGCCAAACGGTTCGAAACACTGTGATCTCTACATCGCTACTGCCACCACAACCTGCAGCCCTCCGAGCAGGGCACCGCCAGCGTCAAACCAAACGACGCTACCACCGGCTTCTTCCAGCACTAACGCACCCAAGTTCAGTGCGGTCAATTTTCGGCGCGTCCAGCGACACCCGCCGGTGTCATTCCCGAAGCGACCGCTAGTAACGCAACGTTCGCTCGGATCACCACCTTCGGTAAAGGTTGGTTCGAGCTACTCACCGTCCGGTTCGGCAGGCAGCATCGCCTTTGCCGCGGCGTCAATAGCAAACGGGCAACAGCAACAGCAGCAGCAGCAACAGCACCAGCCACCGCGACGACGCCATAACGGCTCGCGAAGGCATGCGGCCTTCGTCAAGACGCGTTCCAAAACGATATCGGACTTTTTCGGGCCCGAGTCGACCCCGGTCAGCCGATTGCTAAACATAATATGTCAAGAGAAGGAAGCGGAAAGGGTAGCAGCGCACATCATGAACCAGCAGCAGAGTTCTCGCACGGCGATCGCGGCCAAATCGTCCGCGAGCGCCGCCTCTAGTCACGGTGCTGCTAGGGCGCATCCGGTTCGGCCACCGCCCGCCACCAGTAGCCAATCTGCCACACTAAACGCTGGGGTGCGTTCGCGTAAGGAAAACATTGTACCGAGCGTGGGGGCCAACTCTGGCTCGGACACTGGCAGCAGTGGAAGCGCCGGCATTGCGCCGGTGCTGGTCGATCCAGCCTTTGCCGCCAAGGATATAGATAGGATAGCGAAATACAAAGCCGATAGACGTAAAGCCATTTACTTAAGAAACAATGTCCACGAGAATGAAAATGAAAGACTGGAACCTAGCAAAAGGTAACTGGTGCAGCAAATGCGGGGAAGAACCGAGTACGGGATGTTACTAATCGTATTATTTTTTCCTATTTGTAGATCATCATCTAGAACACCGAATACTCTTCCATCAAGTGCAATTCTTAGCAAACAGCAGCAGCAGTCATTGTTACCACCATCATCCAAACCGACCACAGCACCCGGCACCATCAAACGTCCACATTCGGCCGGGCTTACATCCTCCGCGAAAGCTACAACATCCGTTAGTAATGGAACCGGCACGGGTCTGGCCAAACCAGTACCCACACGACCGGTAACAGCAGGTACACGCGACCGGAATGCCAGTAGTAACCGATCCGGGGACGAAAAGCATGGCAACGTCACGTCTCCCGTTCATGTGGGTGCTAGCACCACAGTCACGAAACAAATACGAACGACCCGATCGTCTCGTTTGCGTGCCGCGGCAGCTCACGGTAAGCTATCTTCATCCGGTACCGAGGAGGAAACTATAAACAAGGGCAAAGAAGGTGTATTTAGCAGTAGTTGTAAATTGTCGGAAGAATCAAGAGCTGGAACATTCGGGTTAGGGTTTCATTGAAACATGTCGAGATTCTTCCGCCAGTGCACCGTAGAAGCCGTTGGGTAGTAGAATGTGTGTGGTGGCACCTTTGTCATGAAACATTTAGGAATTCTTATACTTTAACCATCTTTTCATACTTTTAGTATTGAGTTTATTGATGCTTTGTTTCCCATGCGACTGTCGCACACTATTCATTCGATATGATTTCATTTCCATTAGCACAGCAAACTGTTGATGCACCCATGAATTTCGCTTCAACACTGCTTCCGATCTAATGCGTATGTAGCTTCCTGTGTTTTTGTGCTTTACTAACAGTACTCATTTGAGATTCTTCTGTTGATCTGAAGAAGAAAATAACAAAAAGTTCGATGATATAGTTAAATGATTGTAAATTATGAGAATATCTTAATGACTTTGATTACTTTGTGGTATTGGCACCATATATGTGCATTGCTTTTACCGTGCTTTTCCAGTGCAGTCGAAGTGAAGATTACTTTCACACAGTGCTTAAAGTTCTCGTTCGAAAAGGCATAATTAAATTAAACTAGCAAATGAAGTGTGCCAACGGTTTGGGGCCGGTACAATTAAGGGTAAAGCGGGACTCATTAAATCGTAGTTTACGATACTTCGGCACCCGTTGCGTCCGTTTCGGTTTCCACGGGCTGTACCAATGGTGGCATTTGTACAGCGCCGGAAAAGATTGCTCTCACCTGTGTAAGTTTTGTTTTTTTTTGTGTTTGCTCCCCAGTTTCGTTTTACCATTAATTTACCTCTTCGGAGTCGTCTAAGTCCACGTGCGAAAGGTGATGGTGCTATGCATCACCGAAATTGAGACCGAAATCGAAAGCATTTCCAATCCATCCGATAATGGTGGGAAACGTTTTGGAAAAGAGAGAAACAGTGGCTCATTTTTTGCTGTCGCTTCGTACGATTCGTTTAATTATGTGATTTCCAATGCGGAGTGATATGTGTGCCGTACTGATGTTTGGTTTGTTTGGCAATTATGTTGAAGAATAGGGGTTAACTTCTTTAACGGTGTTTTTTTTTTGTGCAGTCAGAAACCATCAGCATTCACTGCTATTGTTTCATGTATGGGAATGGTTCTTCGTGAAGACCAGTCGAGAAAAGGGAAAGTGCGTATGTGTGTTTGCGTACGTTATGCTTACGGCTGAGTGTTGTGTTACAGCGTTATTGGACACTAATTACTAACACTTTTAAAATGTTCACACCGACCCTTTAACCACAACACTTTCCACTGATAAACGTCAACTGTAGCAGAACCTTTTTCCCATAATATGAAACATCTTCGCATTGAGATATTTCATTTCTTGTTGTACAAATGTGCGTCTTTAATTAGTGTAACACAGTATTGAGTATCTATTTTCAGTAGATTTCCTTTTCTATTAGCTAGTAATTTAAATAACTTCCAGGTTGCTCAAACATTCATGTTTGTTTGCAATTGTACATAGAGCATATTGTGTAGTATGTGTTGGTAGTTTTATGTTAGCAAATGTATCATCACTATGTATGTTTCTTTTGTACACTTCATTATTTATACCGTACACCATTCTTTCACAATCACACCACACGCACACCAACTAATAACGTTTGTTCCTTTTATTACTGTTTTCTTTTCTTCGGTTTCAACTTTGCAACTTTGTTTAAAATCCCTGTGACTGTTCTGCTAAACACAATGCACAACAAATCAATCGGTATGAAATGAAAACCATCGAACGATCAACAAAAAATTACAAAAAAAAAATACACCAACATTCCCCGCCACACCTTGGATGGAATATACCCGCAATGCTTAAATGTGTATAACCCCGTCGGTTAACCATGAATCTTCCTCTTAATGCTGCCCAACAACTCGTTTGTAATACGTTTATTGTGTACTGTGTGAAATGTAACAAACAAACAACCAACACACGCACATCTGCAAATGGTGGAATCGGCGTTGCAGACAAGGAACGATCACCATCTGCGAGCGCTGTCAAAACTGTGGCTATCGGATCGATGACATCGTCTACGGCCGGCATCGCAGGCGAGGATCATCCACGAATCCAGCAACCTCAGCTAGAGCGATCTCAGCGTGCTGTGTTTCATCGAACGCCGGCAACCGGACCATCCGCTAGCCAAGTAACACCCCGAACGGTAGGAACAGTTACGAGGACCACATTAACGAAACATTCCACCAGCAATGGACCAGCGGTAGCTGTAACGAGTAGAAACAGCAGCAAACCATTGCCAGTTACGGTAGCGAAGCGAGAACCAGTGGTGAAAAAAGTTCTCTCTACACCCGCAACCGCAACAATAACTGCGGGAGGTGATGGTGGCAAACGCATGGTACCGTCGATTGCCGTCAACATGAAACAGAGACTGAAGACCACTACTGAGACAATTAAGGGCGAGCGTGTGGCGAAAGTGAAAAACGAACCACCTGCAACAATACCCGCCGCCACAAAACGAGCCATCCTTGTGAAAACTCCCAACAATGTTGTTCCCGTGGAACCTCCGGTAGTGGACGTGGTGAAATCGTTAGTAAACCGCATGGAGTCCCTAAATCTGGTGGATGTTTCGGCGCAGGAGAAACATTCGCCTGTCACTGTTACGCTTCAGCCGGAAGGTTTTTTTGAACAACTACCAGCAGCCAAGAGTGAGGTGGCTAAAACTGAACTAAACATCGCCGACACGCCGCGCATGCGCACATCGACGATGAAACGATCACACGCAACTCGACTGCAGGCGATCACGCTGCCGAAGGACATTAACGGGCTGAGTCCGGTAAAGAAGGGGGTTCAGCTTGAGGCGGCGAAGGATAAATCGGCCAAGCGCAAATCGTTCCTCAATCGCTCGCAGACAGAAGAACCGGCCGGTGGCGCAAGTAAGTTTGACCTCTGCGGGAAGCATCCCCTATTTCCTCTCAACATCGACGATGCGTCGGTGCCTCGTGCGAGGAACTGTACCAGAAATGTGTGTGTGGATCGAGATGTCCCTTTTCTCTGTGGGTAGCGAAAAAGAAGAAACGTGTTTTGGTAGCAAAAATTCAAACTTGTGCATAGATTTCGGCATAAAAAAGCAGTTTGGCAACGCGTGTGTTCTAATTTGTTACTAATCTAATCTAATGATGTTTTCTTCATTTGTGATAATGTATTATTTTCGAAATGATAATTAACTTACCTTTTGGATTAAGCCATTAGCCATTTGGTTCATGTTATCATCGTATCTTCCACAACTATTAACTCATTTTATAATTTACGCATGCAATTGATTGAATTAAATTGATTTCGACTGTTTTGAAACATTTAATCATTTCAACTAGCATACATTTCAGTAACATACAGTCGATCTTAAAGCTTCCTTCGTGATTAACATTGCATTGCTTATGTTACTCATTCGATACAGTAGATTGAAATCTGTAGACAATTTAGCATCCCTCAGTAGAAGAGTAGTAGTACGTCGTATAAACAGCAAGAATGTGACCTCCCTACCGTTCGTACGAAGGAATACAAGTACTAATTGAATCTTGCAATCTTTTTAGGATCCACGACGAGTTCCTCATCCGTGGGACGATATCAGCGTCGTATCAAAATGCCTCACAGTAGCCCGGATATGTACTCGTCTAGCAATCGCTCGTCGCCGGTGAAGTCATCGTCATCTACAGAAAAATCTCCAACGAATTCACCGCGTCCGTCGTGTTCATCGAATCGCTCGAGCCCAAAGCATGGTGTTGTCTCGCCGGAAACGGTCTCGAAAGCCGGTTCCTCGCCTATACGCATATGCTCGCGGCTGTCCGGATATACGAGCGGTACCTGTACGGTAAACAACAGCCCATCGCCGTGTTCGCAGCCTCGAAGTCCTTCACTTTCCTACCACATGGAGCAAGCGCGTCGGGAACTGGTAGTCTCACCACCGAGAACGAATCGTTTGTTGAAGATCGTCACCGAATCAGCAAGTGTTTCTGATGAATCGAAGTCTACAGTAATCATACCATCGTTACCATTTGACGCTTCAGAAGCAATTGATGTGGAACCGAAAGTGGATGTTGATGCCGAAGGTGTATTGCTAATGGAGCCGGAAGAAGTCGCAGTGGCGCCAATCGTCCCGGAGGACGTTGACGAAATATCGGAGGAACAGTCGTCCTCGATAGGTCAATATTCTAAATTTAGTCAAATTTTAAAATCGCCCACATTAGAGGTAGCAACAATTAGTGATATGTTGGATGATTTAACAATTGCTGACCGTAGCATGGAGGTAGATTCACAAGAAAGAATGGAGGTAGATGAAGAAGCTGAAGATATGCAAGTGCCATTGATTATGGAACAACAGGACGAACCAGAAATCCATATCGAGGATTGCTCAGGGCAGCCAGCAGAAGATGTGGAAGCGGGTCCATCTGGACTGTGTGCTGCAACTAATGGAGTAAAATACGACGGCGAAGACGATGAGGAAGGCGTCGACGTGAAACAAACTTTCGAGCGCATCGTAATAGAGCCACCTACAAGGGGTTACGTAGCGGTGGTCGATGTTGGCGATGATGATGATCATCAGCAAGAGGAAATGCGGCCAGCGAATCGAATCTTATTCGACAATCAGTTTAACGATGAGTTTGTAGTGATCGAGAACAGTCCAAAGAGTCAGCTGATCCAATCGCTCGATGAAGCAGACATAATAGTGCTGCGGGACAATGATGAAGAGGAAGACTACGGTGATCGGTTACCATCGCGTCCGTCGAGTGGTGGTTACCTGGAGAAAAAGAAAAAGCTCGTCAAAATGAGCTCGGTGGAACACTTCGAGCGTAAAAGCTTGTCTCCGCAGCGCGTGGTCAAATTGAGTACGTCCTCGTCGTGTATTTCGCGGGCGAAGAGCATGGACGAGAGCAGTGCAATACTTGGTGGGGGCGGTTCTGCCTCGGCTGGGGCAAACTCCGGCACCTCGGCGAACCATATCGTGTCGATATTGAAGCGTAAAACCGTCGAGTCGTCGGCGGCCGCCAGTTCAGCCTCGAGCAATGCGTCGCCGGTAACGTTCTCACCGAGTGTCGTTGATACACCGATCCGTTCCAACCGGAAGCAAGGAATTTTGAAGAAACGTTGCTCGCTGGACGAGAGCCGCTACAGCCGCAGTCATTCGCCGGATGACCGCTCGATCCTGGTGAAGCACACTAGGCGCAACAGTTTTGAAGACGGCGCTAGCTCCAACCAACAAGCGCACGGCATCCTAAAGCAAAAGAGCTACGAATCGCGAGAAGACGTTTCTGGTACTGGCGCTAGTGGTGGAACCAGTCGCAACTCGTTAGCTAGTTGTTCGGGAAGTGGTGTTAGCAGCGGGCAAGCGAATGGTAGCATATCGCATGGCATATTGAAAAAGAAAAACGACAGCTCTTCGACATCGACGCCAAGCGAACCACCGAAGCATGTGTCTATCTCGCAGGCGGTTATACTTGCAGCGGCTGAGATCTGTCAAGATATGCTGCTGGTGGATGAAGATGAAGCGAGTGCGTACGATATCAAACCAATTTTGAAGCCGGACCACCAGGCCCCGGTGACACCGAAACCGATACTGAAGAAGAAGTACTCCTCCGAGAATGAAGAGATACGACCGATTTTGAAGAGTTCGCGCAAGAGCTCGCGGGAGGAGAACTCAGATTCGGAGGAAATGAAACGATCAATACTGAAGATTGATTCACCCGCCAAACGAACACGATGTTACGTCGACCAGCCTGGTGCTAGTAGTGTTGATATGGTAGGTAGTATGGGTAGTACAAGCTCATGTGAAACTGGCATCGCTGGTGCTTTGCCGTTGGTACACAGTCGTTCGCTAGAGCACCCGGACTCGGTGTCTGGTACGGCTATAGTGCCGCAGGTAACAAACATCGAAAAGCCTATAATTTCGGTCGCAGAGCGAATCCGAAACATGGAGAAGTTCCTATCTGGGGGTAGCGGTAGTAGTCAGTCTTCGTGTGCAAGTTCGTCAGCAACGAAACAACAAAGCTCCTGCACCTCAGCGAACGCCATCAGCAGACGTGAGTCTTTCCGCTACAAAACACAACCGGTCACATCAACGGAGATCAACAGGTGAGTTAATTTGGGGCGGAAAATGTGAAAATTGTTTAATTCCCGTAGTATTACAACTTCAAAGCTATTTTTGCGTTGAAAGAAGTGTATTTATCACCCACCGATAGATGGCGCCATAACTTAGCCAAGACACACCTCGTGAGGGATGAGGAGAACAGTTGAATTTGAATACTTTTTTAAATTTTCGAGTAGCGAGTAAGGGATTTTAGGAACTAAATATTATTGAAGATTAAGAAAGAGGATTGGAAGAACCCTAAGATCTGGTGTTGCTATTGATCTTCTGAGATCTAAATTATAATCCAGCAATCTCCGGTATTTATGACTATGGACTGGTTTTAGACACTGAATCGATCGTGGGTATTGCATCATACGTCATTTGTTGATGCTAAATTTTAAGCCAATTATTTAAGGTCGGTGGGAGCGAAGTATAATGTCTGGAACAAGAATCAATCATGGGTACGCTTGCGAAGAAGCTAGGCCACGCACGTTCCGTTGATCCATCCGGGTTGCTTCCGTGCGTTTTATCCAGAAACAGTTTTTTTTATCGTTGATCTTCCGTTTTCATGCCGAGTGCGCGTATTCTATTTTCGTACCGATCCCAAAAGCGAAAGCGGTTGTTGCAGCGTATTTTTGGATGTGTCTGCTCTTTGCCATTGCTCGTAACTGGTGTTTTGATTTGCTCCACGTTTCCAGCTGTCGATGATGGTGCGGTTGCACCAGCTTACGAAAGTAGCTGCAGGCAATCGACATTAGTTGCCACTGCGAACCTGGATCTGTGGTAAATTGCTCTGCCCGTGGTATAGTAGAAGAAAATAGGCATTTTCCCTTTTTTGTATGCCGGCGATAATGTTCACATTTCTATATTTTTGGAACGTGGTACCATTCTTTATTCTTTGTACGATGCGTGTCGAAGAGCGAAAAAAAAACTCCCTGCATGTGAAAAGAAAAGCGTTTCAGCTCAAGGATGGTTTACCAAACACACAAGGAAATAGGTTTTTTTTTGTAATGCATCAGGAACACGAACGTGGCACGAATTCATTCCGATGTTGTTTGTTTTTCCTTTCTCTCTACTCAGACACATTTTGCACAACGCGTGGGTGACGCAGGCGGCATTTGTTTTTTGGGCGTTCGTATCGCCGTTGATCGGTAAAGTTTGCCAAAAAGCGTACAGGTTGAAAATTGCTCTCCTTTTGCTCTCTTAACTTCATTGGTTTTTGGCAGCTGCAGTTGCAAAATGCAACCGATGCAATATTGCTCAGGCAAGCTTGTAAGTGGACTCAGTTACGGACAGATCGTCGTGCTTGTCACGTAAAATTTGGGGTCCAGTTTTAACCGCTTACGTTGCTGGATTTGGAAAGTTCGGGTTCTGATTGCAACAAACTAGCAATTGCCTTGCTGCCTGTGCGGTGTAACACATTTCAAATAATATTTAAAGCAAAAGCACGAAGAAGTGTAATTAAGTGCACTTTGACCCCCGAATCCAACATGTCGGATGCCGGTGTTAAGTACGTGCCATTACAGTGTTGTTTTCCAGAACATGGTCCTGTTTTCGTTATTTTATCGTGTGATAGTGTGGTGACGTTCCTGCACACTTTCGTTTAACACATCTCGCTACCCTTGGCACTAATGCCAGTGAGAAACAAAGCCGCGCTCGTGTACAGGGACCCCCCCCCCCCCCCCAACACCCTAATCTTCTAAGACAAGGGGGAAAACACCGAACGATCGAACTGTTTTGGTGCCGATTCGTGGTTGCGTGAAAATAGAATTTTCTCGCAACTGTCACGAGAAAACAGATTTGTCGCGTGCAAACTAACACCAAGCAGATGGTTGTGACAATGCGATCGACCGTTGGAGTGTTGTACTGTATTCCATCGCTATGTATTTCTAACAGTTGAGTGACACGATTTAGAGAACCAGAAAGTTTGTGTTCGTTCTTATCGCGTTGCCTCTATTTGCCGTTGGTAATATAGGTAATGTGAGCGACAAAGAAGTTTGTAAGTGTTGTAATTGCAAATGGCAATACTTCAGATAATGGTCGCCTGACATTGATCTTTACAATTGCAATTGAAGAGGAGTGTGCAACAGTGTTATTGCGATAAGAGCAGTGCAGAGAAGAACTAAAAGTAACACCTTAATGCCATTTATCAAGTGAATCTATTTCCATCATATTGAGTAGTGGAGTGGATTGTGAGTCCTCTGCATACAAGTCTTCAAACAGAAATGTCACGAGTTGATAGTCATGGGACTGGAAATCAGCCATATGATGTTCTGTATAGTCCTCGCCATGTGTCGACCTTGATTTCCATGCGAACCACGTCCACAGATGAGTTGTGTGACTGACCTTTTCCTTTCACCTTGCACGTGGCCTTCCGTTAGCGGACAGCAGCTGGACGTTTGTTTGGTTTAATGTGTTGGGTTATTTTTTTTTGCGCGCGCGAGGGAATACAATCAAAACAAACGAAATCGGAGAAATAGCGATATGCGAGGGGACCTCAACACCCCCCATTCTAGACAGATAGAAGGGATGACATATTGATTACTGCACATGCGCCAAGCCCCGTAACACCGCTTGGGTGGAAAATTTCAGCCATATAGCCCGTTCCGTCAGCTTGCCAGTTCGTGCTGCGCGCTGCAGAAGCTGTAAAGGAAATTTGGTAAATAACTTATGTCATGGCAGATTGAGTAAACGTGCCCGAATTGTTCCAAACTCCCAGGGAGTCCCAGCGTTCGTTTTGGAGAGACGATCATCGAGTGATGATGTACTTCTAAGGCGTTCCGTGGCCGTATTCATATGCCCTCGTGTCTTTTGTGCGCAAGCGTCTCCTCTCGGCGCATGGTGTGTATGCGTGTGCGTCTTCGCCTGTCCTCCAACGAGCCGGGAGGAACCTTCATAGTTAGATTAGGACCATCATCCCTCTCCTTACCACAACACAACAGCACCGCGGGGCAAAGATGAGCACCACTGTCTAAGCTGGTGAGCTGCGTAGTGAGCGAGCAACGGCACGAACCAACAGTGTGTCTATATCCGTTCGACTGACATAAGCGACTCTCGGTGGCGTTAGCGACTACTAGTCCCGTTTCGATTTCGCGCTTGGTTACACGATTCTAGTGCCCCACGGTCTTCAATGTGCGTTGAAGTTGTATTTCACGCGCCGATTGTGAACGACATTCGTGGAGGAATTGGAAAGTGAATTGAGTTGAATTAGTTTCGAAAGGTTTCCTTGGTGAGGTGTTTTAGGTAATGCGCTTACGTTCCTTTTCTGCAGCGCACAAAATAGTGGCACATTAATATATGTGTGTGTGTGTGTATCGCTCTGTGGTTTGGAGACAAAAATTGTGATAGTTGGTTGCTGGTATTGTTGGCCAAACGGGGGGAAGGAAAGAATTAAAAATACGTTCTAGCCATACCGTTGTGACGTAGGAGACAGATACAAGAAAAAAAAGATGGAAGATTTTCCTTTGTGTTAGTGGTTTAGCCGATTTGCGTTCTAGGAGTTCTGAGTGTGTGTTGCACTATACGTTTGTTCTGTTCTCATGACATCCTTGTGCATTGTGCAGTAGTCATCTTCACGGGGGTTTTCACCATTTCATCACTGTACAAAAAGTGTGACGCGTGTGCGAAGTTGTGACGTTTGCGGTGTGTCCATTTTGTTTTGCGTCCGCTGTGTGTGTCTTTCCATTTTAAACAATGTTTGCCGTGATGCGTGTGTGCGTGCGTGTGATCTGAATTGTTCGATTTCTTTTTTTTTGCTTTTTCTTCCCCAAAATCTTCCTTGCAAGCAGTGCACAACAGCAGCAGCAGCAGCAGCAGCATCAACAGGTATCGCCTTCCGGGTCATTATCTCCCGTGTGTGTTGCAGAACCTAGGGACGTCGGTGATGATGTTGATCGTAGTGAATCAAAATCCGTGTCGAAGGATTTCACCGAACGGAACCGTGATGCGCACGCTGGTGAAGATGATTGTCTGGTGAACAGTGCGGTTAAGCAGATTGAAAATACGGCGGGTGCATCCGCAGAGCCAGTGCCGGAGCGTAGAATAGCGCCGGAACACAGCTGTTTGCGTAGCTCGCTAGAGTTACTGATACAGCGGAATCACTCGGTTGATCGCAGTGAGCAGAAATCGTTCCCGTTGACGGCAACCGTACCGTCCTACGGTGCCGGGCTGGTAGAAGATCCGAAACCATCGTCTTCCTCGTTCGAGCTACTCTCCCCAACGCTTGGCACGG
Source organism: Anopheles marshallii (assembly GCF_943734725.1). Classification (NCBI taxonomy): domain Eukaryota; kingdom Metazoa; phylum Arthropoda; class Insecta; order Diptera; family Culicidae; genus Anopheles; species Anopheles marshallii. Next base: position 63,972,616 of record NC_071327.1, read on the forward strand.
CGGAGTCGAATTCGCACTCCATCATTAGCGGAGAGTTTAACTTGGCCTCGCTGAGCTCCGACTCGGGCGTACAGTTTGGTGGTGGTCGCGGTGGGACGGAAGAATTGTCCGGCACGACCGATTACGTACTGTCGTCCTCGGTGAAGACTAGCGACAGCGAGAAGTCACCTTCGAAGAAAACGATCGACGACGACGAGGACGATCTGAACGCGGATGAAGCGTTGCTCGCGGAGGAGCAGCTGCTGGTAGTGCGCGTCGAGGACGAATCAGACGAAGAGCAGCAACCGGGCGGGAGGAAGGGGCGAGGAGTGCTCCTGTCACCTACATCCTCCTGCTCATCCACGCACGCCGGCCGTGTGTTGAGACCGTCCAGCAGTAACAGCAGCGCTAGCAGTGAGAGCAGCGGCAGCAAGAAGGGCGATATCCTTCGGCCGGCGGGAGGTAAGACTTGTGGCGCCGGTGGGCATAGGTCACCCGGTGGTAGCACATCGTCCTCGTCACCGGATAGCGGTAGCAGTAGCGATTTGAGTGATCGCGACTCTGCGTCCACGGCGGCCGGACCCGAAACCGACGATCGCAGGATGTTTGGCGGGTGTGTGGGCTTTGGCCGCAACAGCGGCGGCGGTGGCAGCAGTGGAGGTGAGGACGGCACTGACAAGGGATTACTACGACGGTCCAGCAGTGTCCGCGCGAAGGCTAGCATGTTTGCCCAGCTGGAAAGCAAGCTGAAGGAGAACGAAAACCCTCTCAGCCGGCCGATCGTTCCCCGTCCAAGGCGAGGTAAGTAAGGGTTGAACAATTTTCTTAACGCCATAACATACCCCGCGTGCAAGTGTGCAGGTTATGGAGGCGCCTGGTTTTTTTCTGAGGTGCTCGCGCGCCACAAAAATATTCTCGGATGCACCACGAGTGCGGTCGTCCATCCATAGGCGAGCCGGCTTGTGCGAAAGACTCATGTTTCAAGTCGAGTGCCCGGGAAACTGTTGCACCCGAAAAATGTGTGTCAAGCTAACAGCCAGTGCCGCGCGCGCGGTGCTTTGGAGATGAGGCGAGACAGTGGGTGCCAATGTCTCGCGGTGTAGCGAGAACCGGTCGCCGTGAGTATATGAAGTGTGTGTGTTGTTATTTTTATCCGTTTAATCCTTCGGGGACCTCGCACTTCTGGTTATGATGATGGACAAAACTTTTCCGCACCTCAGTAAGGCGCAGTGTGCACGAGTGAATGAGAGAAAACTAGCAGAAGAGTGCTGCCGTCGGAGAAGTGCCGGACGCTTAGTGTACGGTTTTATCATTCATTCTATTAGCTTGCCCGTGTAAAAATAGCTTCAATGTGTTTCATGCGCTCGTAAAACATTTATCATGCGTTTTCCCCCCCCATAGCTTGTCATCATCGGTAACGAGATGGGTTCAGGCTAGAACTTGAATCTGGCGTTTTGACTGGGACGTTTTGGGCACCGGTCGAGTTGCATTTGTTTTGGAAATGCAGTTGCATGCCTTCATTTCGCTCATCTCCAATGCAATTATGTGCTAAAAATCGATTACAAAAAATGATTCCAATTTCTTTCCCTAAGTTTACTTCCGTCTCCAGCCAAGCAGATGATAGATGTTATGAAGGGGTAAATATTAATTCGTTCTATTTTTCCTACTTGCTTGTAGCACAATTCACAACGCAGACGATCTCGCCAACCGACATCGAACGAAGCAATAACGCGATCAATAGCGGACTTACCAGTGGCCAATATCGTACGACTGCCGGCAACATATCCACGGTCCATCAACCGGCCCACCCAATCATGAACACGATACCATCGAACAACAACAACGTAGTCTCGGATGACTCTGGCGCCGAGTTTGGTAAGGAACTCGTGTACTCGTGCTTACGGAAGTGTGCCGCTCTCGTTGAGATGTATAATTTCTTCTTTCTTTTGTTGTTTTTTTTTGGGCAAACGTTATGTTGACTGCCTGATGATTTGCCGTGTGTGCAGCCATTGAATTTGCGACACATATTGTCTGTGTGGAATATTTTGTTTCACATAAGTTCACGTTCGTGGAAATGATGTTAACTGTTTAGTTTTAAATTTTTTAACCCAATACCAATACCATGGTTGTGTTTCTTACGCAGTTTTCGTACTCATTCATCACCACACCGGATACGTAATGATGTGGTTTGTTTAACAAAATTTATTTCCATCCGGTTTGGCAATTGTGTCTCGTATTAATAGCATATCATTGGCTCATTTCGAGTGTTTAACCATACCTTGCATGTTCTGCTGCATGTGAATTACATTTGGATGTTCTGCTAATTTAAGCCAAACAGTTTAAACCATCGAGTTTTGCATAGCCGTTAGGTCAATCGCCTCGAAAGGTGTGACCCGTTTGGGTCCTCCTTTGTGTGAGAGGAAACAAGAACTAGTGCTGCGTAAGTCTTTCGTATGAAAAAACAAATATTTATTGGCCATTTCGTCTTTCTTTGTCCGGCACAAGTAGAAGGTTTAAGATGCAGTTGAATTTATTATACCGTATTTATTTACACCTGTCATCCTAGTGACGGACAGTCATTGTTGTATTGACAGTGTGTGTGTGCTGTTCGTCCCGATAGGTGAACCTTTTACCACACGAGCATATTCTAGATTTTCCATTTCGTTGCATTTATTTTACTCTCTTCTTTTTCTTCTCGCCACGTTTGCACGCATTAAAATACACGCACGAACACATGTCCAAACAAACAAACACACAAAACCCACACTCTGCATGCACCCACTCAAAATTCGAATCGCTGATCTGTTGTGTATCACAAATTGCTTTGAACAAAACGAAAAAAAAATCACACATGACACTCCTCAACATGCTTGCAATTGCAATTGGTTGCTTGAAATATATGGGCAACTGTGCGTATGATGTGTGTGTGTGTACGGGTGTCATTGTTGCATGGCACTTTTCTGTCTCTATTGGTGCGATGTCCTCGATGTCTACTGTCATCTTTTCCTGCTGGACGATGTTGTATGGCACGGTACGCAGATCCCTCGACACTGCAAGTATCGAAGAAGGTCAAACTGTTCTCGGGCGAATGTGTAACCGTCCAGGGAGATGAAGCGGGCGACCAGATGATGACAGCAATAGCGAACGGAAACGGCACCACACCGGTCGGAGTGGTACGGCGGAAGAAAACACTACTAAAGGTGCGCACGATCGGAAAGCTAGTGATGCCAAAGTTTCTAAACGATAGCAACAATAACATTTCCGTTCAGCAGCAGCAGCAGCAGCAGCAGTACCAGGAACAGCAGTATAAAGAAAACGGATGTACCAATGGAACTGGGTCGGAGGGCGAAACGGAACTGCAGCATATCGTACCGAAGGTGGAACGGATACGAAAGAAGTTTATGAGCTTCTCATCAACGGCCAAGTATTTTACCAGTACGGAAAGCGGCCCCCAAAGCCCAGTGCAAGCAGTGAACGGAGATGAGGCGAGCGAGGGTAGTGACTCGAATGTAGATTCGGGCAAGGAGAACAACTACGACAGTGGGGTGGAAAACATGAACGGATCGGGTCGACCGCCGCAAGGTGGTGGCAGCTCGAATGTGCTAGCGCTCAAGAGGAACTTCCTCAACACGCCAAACCGTGCAAAGTCGCAGCACAAGGAAAAGCTTCCTGTGCTGGACGTTTCCACCGAGCTGGACGGTGTGGTAACGAAGGGAAAAGTATCGCGCCTAGCAAACCAGTGGAATCGGTTGCGAATGACGCTCGATGTGTCGTCGATACTGAAAGCACCCGGTGCCACCTTCGATACACCGCCGTCACCAACCGGGCGTGCCGGAAATGGGCTGTTAGCGGAACGCGAATGTGAAAGCCTACCGGTTGCTTGTGAAACGGAGCGCTCATACATGCTGGATTCGTCCCTGGATCGATCCGTCTCGCAGACCAACAATACGTCACTATTCTCCCGCAGCTTTACTCGCAAGGCAAATGGTAGTTCGAAGTTTGCGCTGGTAGAGGATCGGTTCGCCAAATATTTTGGCTGCAAGACGAGTGGGCAAAGTACAACGGCGCCTCCAAACACGACTGCCAAATCTATGATAGTGACGCGTAACAATGGATCAATTCACGAACGCAACATACCCACCGGCGAATGTTTAAATGGAGTTTTTTGCAAGCAACCGCGGCGGCGTTCTCAGTCGATGCCAAAAGAGTCGTTACTACTGGAACAAAGGCTCGAAACATTGATCAGTACGATCGCTGCTGGAGGGAATAGTAATGTTGGTGGAAAATGGAGCATCCAGCCCGTGAACACTGTCGAAGAGTTGGACATTACCACCGAAGATCTATCACTGGCGGATACGGAGTTTGATAAGCTGTTTATAGGTGTGTGTGTGTTTAAAGAAGAAGACAACATTGCTAGCAAAACTCATGATTGCTAGAGTGAAAAAATCGGGGGGAAACATAGCATTATCCGTCGGACAAAACACGGCATACCAGTTGAGAAAATGTTCACAATCTTCTTAACGCTGCTAGCGCCACCTGTTGCGTGGTACTCGAACCAAATCAAATCATTTCGTAACTATTCGAGTAGTTGTGTCTCTTTTCCTAGTTCGATATTCGACTGTTTTCTTACTACAAAAAATTGATAATTACATTTCGCAAACACTTTTTCTAAATCATCTTTTTTTAAATTTCTTTGTTTTATTTTCTTGCAAAGCTTTTCAACTACGTGTAAGGCATTACGGTGCGCATGTTCCAAACGGATAATGTTGTGTTTCAGTCACGTTGTGTATTTGGTTCTGATTTTACGTTATTTTCTTTCCCTTCTCTTCTCTGAAAGGTTGTTGTAGATGAGCTAGATGTGTGAGAATGAACCTTTTTTGTACTATGAAGAAACTTGTAAGCTTTTACTATAGCAAAACCATTAAAATGTATACGTGTATATGTGTGTGCGTGTGTGTATATTAGTAAGAGTAGAATTTTAAGCAAAAATAAGACATACCAATATTAAGTCGTGCAACGAAGTGCAATGAAAAGATAACAAAGTGAGGAGAAAAAAACAACATAGAACAATGATCTTGCCAAGCAAATGAAAACACACGGTGGACAATGGCGGTACCGAAGGATCTCATAAAGTATTCCAAAAGAAAGCAAAGCATTATAAACTTTTTAGCGTATTTGGATGTGTGAACAATGAACAGAGAACAGGATGAAGTAATAAATAGTGAACAGTAGCCGTGTGCCCTTGTTCCTTTGCGTGTTCGTATCGTGAGAGTATCGTAATGGTCCTAACCTTTGGATCATCATCCCGAGACCTGCATGCGCGTTTTGACCTATGCTATCCGCTACTCACTATCTGCCTCATCTACAAGCATCCACATTCGTGTTTGCACGCAAACAATCCAGCTTCCTTAGTCGGCCAGTTGTGACTATTGCTTGCTTGACCCGGGGTCTTTCTAAAGAGACCCGCCCGAACGATCCGTCTAAATCAACCGTTCCAAAACCAGTATAGCCAAAACCACGAACGGCCCACCCCAATCCAGATCAGAAGTGTGTTGGTACGTTCGATTTATATATTCTTTTACCCCGTTGTCCTTGTGTTTCGTTCACCTTTAACTACCAACGGATGGGTTTACTACACAATCGGGTGAAGAAGGGTTGTTGTCGTTTGTTTCTGTTGTGGGCCATCGGTTTCATCGTTTTGTAAAATCTTATTTTTTCCCGGCCGACGTTTTGGGGGTGATGGTGGTGTGGAATGGAAAGACGCCTGTGTATACATTCTAGATGGTTGTGGACTTTGCAACGCAGGATTGAGCCAACACGGCTCACACTGCACTTTCCTCTAGGGTGCAATACAGTTTCAATCTGCTTTGAAGATAACATTTAAACAGCATGGTTTTTCCCCAAAAAGGATAACAGGTTACTTGCTTTGGTTGGCTTTTTTCGATCACGCAACACTTGCGCTTGTTTTTCGGGTAATACTGTGTGGCGTTGTGTGCTTTTTTGTTTTGTGTTTGTGTACGTGTGCTTTATTAAAACGTGTTCTCTATGTGTTTGTTTATCACCTCAACATGTACGTGTATGTATTGTGCAGCTAATCGCTAGACAACACTAATCATATGAGAACGCTAAGCTACAAGTGTTCGCATCCGGTAATGTTTCTAATCGTGCGCCAGTTTCCTTACATCGATTGGTTTTCTTTGTGTTGCCCTTTTATGCTAACAATTGAATTATTAAGGCACCATTTTGTATTTCTTTTTCGCCACTCTAATAACAGTCCCGATTAATAATGCTTGTTTATATTTCTTTTCGATCGTGCTGTGTACGCGGATTGTAACCCATTGCAGAGCAAATGAGTCCACGCAAACCACCGACAGCGTTCCTGCCACCGAACGCACAGAAGCTTCCGTTCATGGCGGAGCTGAAGGGTGGCATACTGAAATCGAAATCGGGCTGTGTCGGACTGTTTCCGGCCGATCTAAACACGGAGCTGAAATCGCGCCTCAAAAAGTCCACCCATTCGGCTGTGAGCAACCTGAAGAAATCGACCACCGTTTCCACCATCGATGCAACGGCACCGGGCAGCTACGGTGCGTCCGGTACGCGCACGGGCTCGTCTTCCGAGTCGGAGGACGATGACGACGACGATGATGGTGTGGCGCCTGGGAAAAATCTTGCCAAAATGCTGCGCAATGTGTCCAACACGGCCAACAGTGGAAGCGGCAGTATGCCACCGTCCTACATCCCGTTGCCGGTACCGTTCCCGCGCTCGTTCACCAGCAACGATACCGAATCTCAACCGCTCAACCGGGAGCTGCAATCGATCAACAAAAATCCAGCCGTCGCAAGGCGCCGTCGTCAGAATGAAGGGTAAGTGGTGAACTGTTTTTTTTACACCGAATTCCATTAACCTCGTGCGGGTGTTAATAAGGATTATTTTTCATTTAAGTTTGACCACCGTTTTTTCACGCTGAATTATGTATATGCACTGTGGACGGTTAGCGTAAATTGAAGCTCATGGGTTCAGTAAAATTCCCGTCCTCCGATCAACAACTAAAGACAGACCATACCGCCTGTTTGCGTTACGCAAAGGCGACACCAATGCTCACCCAGCATGACAGGAGGCGTCTGAAGGTAGAAGCTAAAATGCTACCGCTTCGAATCCATACGCACATAAAGATGGAAACAGCCCTTTTAAAATAATGCCACCGACAAGACGCATGGCCGGCCGCATACGAGAGGTGGCCGACAAGCGGTTTAAGAGGGGCACACTGTTTGAGGGGGCGCCAGTTACGGGCCATCCTTAAAACACGCAACCATGCATAAGATTACGATTATGATGTTGATGATGATGATGATGCTCGTTTTTTTTTGTTGTTACCTTTCCCCGTGGGGTTCATATGTTGGGAGCAAGTGCATATCATATCCACCATTGTCCACTTAGGGTACGCTTTCTTCTGGCCGACCGTAGAAGGATTATTCTTCTCCCCTCCGGATGTGGGGGCTCTTGTTTTGTCTCGCAGGCGCTCGAGCATATCGACAGCCCCGCCACCCTTTGGGCCGATTTGACGCTGAAGTAGCAAAACTATGTTGCGGTATTCCCATCGGTGCGCTATCATAAAGGTTTTTTTTTACTGCTGCATCGCGCTTTCAGCATGATGAAATCTTCACTCACTGTCGCTGCGCCGCCATCCGTGTTTCGCTGGGGTCGTCTTCTGCTTCGCGAGGCGCAAAATTGGGCAATTTCTTTTACAACTCCACACCGCGCGCGTGGGTGGTGTGTGAACGGGTGAGTTGAGTGAAAATTCACCGAAACACACAACCGACCTTGAAGCCGGTGATGGCCGCTGTCCCTATCCCGCTTGAGACATTTTAATTCCCTCACGTGTGGAAGTGGCCGAGTACGGCGTGGAGGGTTCATCGTCGAAGGGGGGGAAGTGCGGTAATGTTGGTAGCTGACGAGATGAACATCAAGGTGTAATGCATGATGGCAAATTTCTTGCCCCTTGTTCGTGGTCATTTGTGATGATCGTAAAGGGGGTGAGTTAATTACACAAGCCCCCCCCACAAGGCCAATCGGCAATACCCGGTACTTACGTCTTGCTGTATTTGGCTTTGAAGGTTTCACTTTCCTTTCCGCCACAATGTGGTGCATAAAGGGGGGAGGGAGTAGCCTTCTGTACAGAACTGGTTGTCGTCCGCCATCTCTGTGTCGCGGATAGCATCATCAGGTTCGTTGTCCAGTTGCGGTACGTAGACAGGTTTGGGGTGATCGACAATCACCGCCAAACGCCCGTGGTCGTCCACGCTTATCAAACACATCTTCGTACATCGTTTTGTCATTAAACAGTGCGACTGCTCATCAGCCACTGCAAAGCACAGGAAATGAATGATTATGTGTTTAGCGCCATTTTCACTTTCATAAAACAATTTGTAGATTAACATTAGCATAATAAACATGGGTTGCTTACATTACAGATTATTAGGTCGATTGGGGGCTTCAACGACAAGATGTGTTAACATTAAATTAAGTTCTGAGTTGTGCCTATTTTTTATATATAAAAAATATATTTTTTATACAGTAAATACAAACAAGATGGAAAGATCGCTTTTTTGTGTATCTTTCTCATTCTATGTTTTATGTCGCGCTCTCGCGGCAAAAGTCTCTCTCACGCTGTAAAATAATGGCTCTCTCGATTTTTCTTACACTGAAAACGAAGGCAGTACAATGGTGACCAAGCGGACATAATTAAGTGTGCGAATTAAATTAAACATAATATTAAGTAAATATTTTGACAGTCTTTAATTACTCCTAACAAATGTAAATCTATCTCATTATATATTTCTCACAAAATCTCGCGAGAATACGCCAACTAGAAAACATGGTGGTTCAAAACAGGCCCTCATGCTACGGTCCTGTTTCATATTTACACACGCAACACAGTCAGAGAGGGGCTGCATCGAAGTCAAGTAAGCCGAGCGCAGCATAAACGCAGCGCAGCAAACACAACTTCAGTTTCTCTCTTGCTCTCGAAGCGTACGGACGTTCGAGCTGTTTAGCGGGTTTGCTTCGCGCGTGTTTTGGTTTTTATATTATCGTCGTCGTCGTTCTTTACAGCATATTTGTGTAAAACACAAAACAAAACAAAGGTGAATGAGGTGTTTTAAACACCCCGCAGTGTGGGGTATGCAAACATTTCGCGCCTGATAGTGGGTATGATGTCAGCTGTTCTGAATGGCAGCTCCGCCTGATGTGATGCCACAGAGATGAGCGGCGATGCGGTGATGGTGTGCGTTCATCATGTTTGTGCTGTGCTGTGTGTCTACGAGCGCTGTGGCAAACGATTGGCAAACGTCGCAATTTTCAAAACGTTCGCGATCGTGTTCGACCTAATTCTATGGACGTTTCGTTCCCATTGATGGTGTGCTTGTGCTTGTTTGGTTTGCATAGAAAATGAAAGTAAAACACGTCGGGCTCCGCTCGCACCGTGAGCCCTGCAATCTCGTGTTTTGCCAGTGTTGTGTGCAGCGATGCAACTGCCTGCATCTGGAGGAAACTCCTTTCCTTGGGTGGTGGTTGAATTTGCTGTGTCTCGTGTCGAGCGTCTTTACACGATCTTCACGGCAAGCAAAATCAGCTCCAGCAACCAGTACCCGCGGACGAACCCTTTTTGTCCGCCGTGGTTGAGTTCCCTCCATTTCGCGCCCGTCATCCACGTTTGGGTCACGTTCGTGAGGAAATGGGCGAAAAAACCGGTCGCTTTATGGTCGTGGCTGGTTTCCTTCCCTGTGCCCAAAGCAGAAGATGGTTAAGAGAAGGTTATGGCCCTCCCGAAAAAAACAACCTCTCGTCTCGTTGTGTGTGTGTGTTTGGTTTTTGGGATAGGGCATCATCTTCTTGCCATGTGTGTGTGTGTGTGTGTGTGCAGTTGTGTGCGAACGCACAGTTCGACAGCGGAACAAGGGACAAGCGAGAGAACGAAGCAAAACAAAACATCCGCCCGTGAGGAACTGCTGGTTTTAAAGATCAACAAATACAACGACAAAAAAAAAACCTAATCACTTTGTAGTTTGTGTACGCTTGAAGGAAGCTGAAGAATGCATCTCGCCAGTGAATGTTGTGGAGATCACCCCCCCCCCCCCCCCCCCCCCCCCCCCGTAGAAACGCGTCGTTTCATGCGCGTTTGAATGGAAGAATAGACCTGGACATCGATCATCATCTTCCCGTAGGTGTTTTCGTGTAGGGCCGCCGGGTTTCGAGAGTGTTTGAAGAGACATTAACATTTTCCTACGATGAACGATGATGGGGATCGTTTTGCTTCTTACCCATTCGGACGCTTCTGTGGGCCCCCCCATCCGTTTTCATGCACTGGTGCCCATATACGCCGGAGGCGGTCCCGCACTGTGTCGCTTCTTTCGCCTTCCGGAACTAATCAAGTTTGCTGTACCCCCAGCAAAAAGGGTGTAGTAGAAAAGCCACCAAACCGCCCCCCCACCCCCTCCCACTCCCTTCGTGGGGGGAGGAAATGTGACTTAACTTTATCCATCACCAGTCGACTCAACGCGTGCGCGCTGCGATCGCGTCTTGATCATCTCACCCCAACAATTAATGGGACTGTGTGTTTATTTTCGTGCGTATGCGTTCCCTCGCGCTTTGTTTCCCGCTGGGCGATAGGGGGTTTCGGTCCCTTCTAATGTTTTGGACATGATGAAGACAAATGGTGTGGTTTTTTTTGTTTTTTTCGGAGCTTCTTTTGGACGCGCTAGGAAAGCGAAGTTTTCTCCTTCGCTCAATACAATCGTGCGCGATTGCTTAACAATAAGGGCAAACTTGCTCAGAAAGAGCAACCCCTTCCAGTTTCGATTGGAATAATCTTAACCCTTAAGCTAAGCGTTTCGTTTTGCAATATTTATTGTGATTGTGACATTAACGAAATGCTTCCTTCCTTCGTATTTGTCCGCCATAAGGTCCAACAAGTCCAGCTGTCACATTGGAAGAAGTGTTGCGATAAGAAACCTGCCTCGCTATGTATACTAGCTTTGGGTTGGCGTTCGTAGATGATGCACACGCTCATAGATTCCCTTGCTCGGTCTGATTACAGCCTTGCATTTTATTGCAAGCGCGTTTTATAGCATGTTTTCTTTTCCCCCTTTTTAATCTTTGCTGTGACGCAGCACGCGTTCTAGACCCTGAGATAGCCTTCGATGCGTTTTTTGGAGGGTGTTTTCGTATCGGCGTCAGGAAGTGGATACGAAAAAGAAAACAATCGCCAGCTGAGTGAATGTGTGATGTTAGTGATGTAAGGAAATTGGTGAAAATAGCCAAAAAAGCAACGAATTGCAACAGTGAAAACACAGCAGAGAACCAGCGATCGAAGGTTCGTCCTTCTCGTCCAGGTGTGAGACGGTACAACGACGGCGATATATTGATTGGCTTGTGCGTGTTTGTGTTTGTGTGAAGACAAGAAATTCAAAGTGTTGCACTTTTTCCCTGTCCCTTTTCGATGCATAAGAGGGATACGGAGGAAAAAAAAAGGTTCATATTTCGGCACTACACCTTCTGCATTGCATCGGATTCGAACGCGTTGTTTCACATGCCCTCCTGAAAGAACGAAGAAAGATCACACAGGTACGTTGCAAAGATGTCGTCGAAATAAAACACACGACCCAGACCAGAAGGCAGTTACAAACGGCCCGTCTACGCATTACTCACGCTTTCGAGAATCGAAAGCGATAGAGAGGAAGATTAAAGTGTGTGCTTGATAAGCCACTGTCGAAACATTATCGCAACACAAACAAACAAACAAACAAATATCGCAAATATGAAGAAGCCCTTTCTGGATGATTAATTGCTTGCTGAAGATATCAGATTTGTTGGATGTTTGTGGGAACTAAACTAAGGAACTTTAACTTCAATCATAATCGGACTGTTAAATGGAAACTGAAGCACGTTTTTTTATGTTTGAAAATAGCCTGGCCTGCTCCTGACATTGACCTACGACGATGTTGCTTTCACAATCACCAGCCATTCGGTGAAATCAAAGCGTCCCCTTTGATTTCGAGAAGGAAAGGGAAAGATTTGGAACTGCGCGTAGCAAACCAAATCACCCTCCACATACAATTAAAGCACAACTTTTCGGCTAGACCTTCCCGTACACTGGCAGCGAATTTTCCTGTCCCGTGCACCGCTGGTACGCTGGTAGAATATTTTAAGAAATATTTTACCACCGCTCCAGACACACGGAGGGTGACAATTTAAATAGCGCAGTGAAAAGGCGATGGTAGGGGCAACTGCTGGGTCGTTCACCGGTACGTCCGGGGTAAATCTTCGCTTCATCGGGTTTTGTTGTTATGTCTAGGTCCCGGGGCCGGAACACGGTGGCAACTCTCAACCCACACGCGATGCCGTCTCCTGCTTACTGCATGTTTTTGCACCGATCCATTCGATGCGCATCCCTTTGCTCTGGCTGCTGTTTGGGAGATACCCAAGTTGGGAAACGCACGCAAAAACCTTGTTTGGTGTATGTGCACGTACGCGTGTGTGGGTGTTGCAGTGAACGAATTTTCAAAACAGTACCAACCCTTGAGGGGGTGTGAGTGATACAGGGAACATTTTCCAGTTCCCTCAAATTTTGAATTGTTGCGATGCTCGTACAATCCCCTATGCGCCTGAATGTAGACACTGACAGAGAGTCCGGTCCATCGGTCCTTTCCATAGAAGCCGTCATGCCATTCTAGCCGTCCAGCGCATTGTTCGGCATGAAAATCCCGATGAAAAAGTCACGTAGCAAGATAAACTTTCGTGCAGAAACAAAAACGCACACCGTACAATGATTGTCGTCCGTTGAGGTTGGGTTTTGTTGCGTTGATGGTAGGCAGGCACTCGGCTAAAGGTATTATGATATTATCTTCATTACCGTTCATCAAGCTTCGAATGATCCAGCTCGACCCGCAACGCTAATCAAGGAAAAAGCATTACCTTCGGTGGTAGGGATAGATGGGGTTTTTTACTTTTTCCTTTGGGGGTGGGGGGAAACCCAACCAGGAACTCGGTAATGACCATACAAAGGGACAGGAATCGTTCGAAAATGATTGGCTTAAGTTAATGTATTTGTATTTGGGGCTTCAGGTTTGTGTTTATGAAATCCACATCAAATAGTTGTTTGGATTTACAAAGTTCCGGAGACACCGTTGTTGGACACGTCGACTGTAGGCAATTTCGGTGGTTCTCAAACTTTCGGAAAAATTGCTAGAATTTTTATAATTACGCACAAAACGTAACTTTTATCTAAAGATCTTCCAACATTCTGCCTTCTTAGCACTGGAATTCTAGAATTCCTTATGCCATATCTTATGCCTTTGTGATACTTTACCAAATTCACCCCCAAGTACCTCTGGAGGGCTTCGTGACTGTATGATTTAACGATTGGTTGTCACCATGAGGTTTAGGTAGCCCAGAAACCTGGACTACCCACCCCTTTTGCCATACGCCACCATCCGCCCAAAGGGTTGGGACAAGCCCGTTTGTCCAAGCTTAGATATACGGTGACACATGTTACCACTCTGCACGAAGAGGACGTGACGGAATAGAGGTTGGGTAGGAGAGTCTGTGGGACCTTCAAGTGGCTTCAGATCCTGTCCCATTGCTGAGCGTTAGAGAGGAAGATCCTCATTACGATTTTTGGCCGGGAATGTGTGGGAGGACAATGGAGGAGTCGCTACAATGACGAGCTCTATTAGCTTTACGACGAATTCACAGTCGTGCACTTTGTAGGCTGGTCACGTCATGAGAATGACACCGGACGACCCAGCCCGCAAAGCTCTTTAAGGTTGTCGACATGGAAGAAGAAGAGGCATATTAAGCTCAAATTGAGATGGACTGATGGCGTTGATGTTTCCGTCTTGAAGGTCAGGATATTGCCTGACGAAGGTGCCCCTGCTTGAGAGTACTTTTAAAGGGTTTAGAATACTCCTGCAGAAGGCCAAGATCGCGAAGTGCTTGTAGCTTCTGATAAGTAAGAAAATAAGCAGTAGAACTCAATTCCTGCAGATAGTTTTGTATGCCTCATAGACCACAAACTCCACCTTTCTATACAGTCAACAAACGGTGAAACATTTCATGGCCAACATCACACCGATTACGCCTGAGCAAATGCAACTACCGTGGCGTAGAGATCCGTCCGAAAACAGGCAAATCTTTGCAATTGCAATTGCACACGACGATAGCGTTCGGTGTACATTCCTTTTCCCCATTGAAATGTCACCCGAAACGCGATGTACAGGCTTTGCTGAAAATAATTCTCACAAGCAAGCGATTCAAGTAGGATTTCTTCTCCCGTTGTGGGCCGAGTGGGTACGTTGTACTGTAGCAATGTGTTAGCTCGAAGTTGGGCGGCGCGAAAGAATGTGTTGGCAACGGTTCAACGCATCGCGAGAAGAGACTATTTTGTTGCAGTGTTGATTATTTTAAGCCAAGACGCAGCCTGAACTAGATCGCTTAATGGTTGAACTCGATCGAGAAAATTCGTGACTGTCGGTCTGTCGATCGGTTGAACTGCAGAGCAGCATCCGGTGCCGCTGGTTCGTCGTGCACCCAGAATCTTTCACTTGCCACCGCGAAAAGAACGCAACGGCCTGAGAAACTGGCTTGCGAAAGGAGCACATCCGTACAAAACCACAGGATGTCCACAAGGGGTCTTTTGGCACATCCCACTCCCAGTACAGCATGGGTGGTGGTGCCGGTGGTTCGTAACCGGTTCCAGCCACCGACGGTCGTGTTACAGGTTGTCTACCGGGGCGCACGTTTGGCCCGAAAATGGCAAACCTGTTTGGTTCGGTGTTTCGTATATTTTCAAATCCACCGTCCGTTAGGGCCCCACCGGGGTAGTTTAACCTGCTGGTGTATAACATTGCCACAACCGTCGTCCCAGACTGTGGGGGCTTAAGAGTAAACCAGTTTTTGGGTGAGTAATCGACGATGAAAGGGGACAAAACAGACGGATGTTGGGGTTTGGAGGGGAGAGGTACGCATTAATGCGAGGATTGCGCAAATCGTGAGTGCAACGAGGTTGGTCGGATATGCCTGGCTGGTGGGCTGATCTGGAGGAGGTCTAGCAGTCGGACGACGACCACTAGGAAAGACCATTGCCGGGCCGTAATCTCTGCCAATAGAACATTGTGGGCCGTACGAAGTCGTATTGCGGACTTCGACAGATCCCCACCCCGGGTGGTGGTCTTAGCGTGCAGATGCATAGTGGACCAATCCCCAAAATACGTAGCTAAAACATAAAATTCCAATCACATAATCCTATTTCACACTCACAACGGCCACACATCAGAGACCAAACATGGTCCAAAGTTATGCAGTAAAGGGATTCGGCAACTTTCAACCTCAATTCCAGCTCATGTACGATTGGTGGAGCGCATAAACTGGCGCACCTCGTGAAGGTAACTACCATTACACATACCCCCATCGACGCTAGATTGGCCACCGGCTCGGCTGTGGCCGGTGGTTAATATGGTTCATTTAAAATTCATAAAACTTAATTAGCTTTTCCCCGGCATCGCCACCGACGACTGGTTCGCGACGCGTGGGCATTATACATTGCATTCTCGCCGGCCTCATGTGTGTGGAGGCTTTTTGTGGTGGATTTTGAGTTGTTTGCCATAGCCTCATGGTTCGTGTGAAGGCTTGGTGCGTTCTGTTTTTTGCACGTGTTCACTGAGAGTAAAAGTCGAACGACTGTGATGGGAGCTTTTATTTCTGGGAGTTCGTCAACACACAACGAACAAACAAAGCAGATGGAACTGGACGGACATCATTTAAGGGTCAGAAATAGAGTTGGGTACATCATCAGTTTCGTATGAACTTGTGCGGACTGGTTCGTTTGTTGTGAAGAACTGAACGAACGGTACAGATCTTTCGTTCTTTTGTCTCTCATCAAAAAATTGAACCTCTCATCCTTTGTCTCGTTCATATACAGTCAAGCTGAAACAAGCTACAAGTTGAAGAGGCCGCTTTCTTAAAGAGACTTGCAGCTTTAGGAAACAAAAATACTGGCATGTATGGCAAAAGTCTTCAACCATGCTCTATAAACGCAACCATTGCGAGCTGTCATTGCCAAACACCAAAACACGGCAACCTCAGAGAGACATTGGTGTACAAACACCATGTCCAGCTTAGAAAAAGTGATGTTAGAGGGTCTTTACAGGTTTGAGCGACATAAAATGTATTGAAAAGGAAGGAACTGTCAAAAATGTTCTTCTTAGAAAAACTAACTATCTTTGAGAGATACTTCCTTAGGGAGACTTGAAAGTGTTTCGTTCCAGGTCGCTCACCAACTGTTCTTACATTCGACGGATACTTCGCTCAACCAGGCCGTTCCTGAACGCTCCACCTACGTTACATTTCGTTCAACCTGCGTTACGGGCATTACAACTTGAGTTACAAGCCGTTAATTGTGTCATTCAACCTGCTTCACAGCTCTTTTAATTTCTTTTTACATTTAAAGCATAAATCTCACGACCTGTCCTTATTGATACTTCAACCTCGGGACTGTTCGTGAACTGCAGTAACATTATTTGTCGAACATAATGTGTTCGTTCACTTAAAAGAACTGATCTAAGTGTTCAGGTTTAGTTCTTGTGACGCAACTCTAGTCAGTAGTAGTAGGCTGTTGTGATGGAGATGAATTTTGTGCGTAGGAAAACCCTGTATATGGGAAAGGAGGCGCTCCTTGTTGTACTTAAAATCACGTTCAAACTAATTTCCTTCCGATTATCTTCACTGAAACTGAAGTAATTTCCATCGATAGGAAATTGTTTACCACATTGAATATCCACCCTGCAGTCGATTCTGGCACGTACGAATCCCACGAGATGTTAATCCTACTCTTTGGCCAGCAATTTTCATCTCATCTCAAGTCACCATCATCATCATCATCACCGAACCGCATTTCGTGACCGAATGATATCCCTTGAACTGCTGCCGCATTTGAATTTCATCCCGATGCCGGACGCACGCAGTATCGAACGACTGCGATAATGTGCATAAACTCAACGCCTCTCTCGCCCGGCCGGGAAGCCGAAGGTGTGGGGGAAGATTTCTGCGATAAAATACCATTCTAATGGGCCTTCGAGCCCCAGTATACAATAGAGGGAAGATTATTGAATTCAGCAGCTCGGTCTACTGGCCCACACCCAAACACACCCATGCTAATCGGGTAACGGTCGATTTTCCGCCTTTCTGCAGCTTCCCCAGTGTAAGCCTACACGGCAGGATCGTCTAAATTTCCACCCGAAATCGTTTACGTATTCCAGAGTCGTGCAGTCGTGCGGGCCCGAGGAACCGCCCGGGACAAGGTGTCGGTGAAAATATATTACACCCAGGCGGGTGAGACGCGCACCGATTGTGAGAGGTTTCTCTGAGTGAAGCGGGAAGATGCTATCGGGCTGGAAGAATCGAAGAATCGCTGCTCTAGTGTGCGCAGGAAGTCTAGGTCGCATTGTGTTGTGTTTCGCTAGCGTCAAATTCTTCAGCCCCGCGCATCGGCTTGATTACCATCATAATTCATGTCTGGCGTCTCGTGAGACTACAAAGAGCGAATAATAAAAGGAATATCCATTCCACCGCTCAAGTGCACCGTGACCGGACTTCATTCCATTCTATTGAAAGTTGCGCCATTTGTTGGATTTGTTGTCGGAGGTACGCAGGTGGCAGGATCCGTACGATTGTGTCTGTCTGATTTGAGGGTAGTCGGGGTTCGTTCCTTTCATTGGAGTATTTGTTTCCAGCCTTAAAGAATGCCCCATCCCCGATGTCTTGTAGAGAGGACCGGGGAGTGAGCACTACTTTTCGTTGACGTTCAAGACTCAGATCGAACAGCGTGGGTCCCATTTGCATACGGGCACATCGTGCAGAATTCGCCACCATGCCTTCCTAGATATTGCAATGTTCGTATACAGCAGCTGCACCGGCCTGGTTTTGAGTGGGGAGTGTTCCTCGTCTACTGTTGCTGTTGCCACTGGGGACAGATTTTCCGCACCGACTGGTTTTTTGCGCTCGACGCGCCGCATTCTGTTCACGGGACCGTGAAGGTAAAGAAATATTTGCACCTTCCACTTCCTGGGTCGCCTAAAGGCACTTGTCGGCATGGCGGTTTGGCCATTGGAATGACGCTAATGCTTTTTTTCTTCGAATCTATAAAGCGAAGGTGTTGTAAAGATGTTGTTATTTCTTGCCAAAAATTGTATTGGCGTTCAAGTTATGAACCCCCGATTCATCATTACGTTTACTTTTTCGGTGCCTTGATTTTTGTGGTTTCGAACTCATAAAAGTGAACGTTGTGGCACCGAAATTGGCAAAAATGGGATCAATTAGTGAGGATGACGACGAAACGCAGATCATTAGCGTGTAAGACGGTACGGATTGCAAGTCTTGGACATAATCCTAATTTATCCCTTCCCCGGCGGTCGCCCGGTCTGACTGATCGTATCAATTAAACTCCGCTCGACGAAACCGATGAATGTCGTTGTGAGAGCACTCTCCAATAAGTGTGTTCTATCTGTCGGTACGGCTAGTGTGTTGTCCGATAGTGGCGTGCAGTGGCAACAGACAATCGATCGGGAAAAAAAAGAATCGACGCGCAACAACTAATTGCTCTCGGTGGTCCCTTAATTGAAGCCGTCTGTTCTTCTCGATTTCTTTCCATTTAATACCCGCACGGCAGGGGAAGGTGCTGTGGAATGATGTCAGCGGAGCGGAGCGGTTTGCGGGTTGGCAAATGCAACCTTCACTTTCCTCGCGGCACTGTATCGGAGAGGGATCCGGCTTTCGATATCTAATCTGACGGGCGCTGCCTAGAACAGAGAACAGACTCATGCCTGGTGGAGGGTTGTGAAGGGTTTGGGTGGCGTTGTTGACGCTGTGCACCAAGCTTGCGATGGTGGATGTTCGTTAGAAGAGCGACTTTTCTTTGCTCAATTCCAACTTTCCACGTAGCATGATTGGCCCATCGGGAGGGATGTTTTATGCCGCTCGAAGTTCTAGACATGCCATTGAATGCCGTGGGAATTGGAAGACGGACACGGTTGTGTGCTGTACTGATGCACACTGGACTGTGCTGTCAAACACCTCCGGCTCCAATAGGATTGCCTCTTCCGTCCATGTTATGCAGGGGCTTACGTTTCTTTCCAGCTCTGTTTTTTTCTCCATTACCTCTTTGACAAACAAATCGTATCGGTTTGAGGCATCTTTACGTCATGAGACAGGCAATTTTTGATTGGGTTTTGAAATCCACACGGATCGTGCGGAAGTATCACATCACCGGCACAAGGTATGGGCCTTTTTTTCACACCCCCTGGTGTCCCGTACACCGTACCAATCAAACGTCACAAATCGACGCAACACGATCCCGGACTCCGGTTACCGGACGGCACCAGCACACTTCACGGCAAAGCTGTGCGTGAAGCAATCAATGCATTGAACGCGGGAGAGCCGCGCCGGGATCAATTTCTTCTTGTGGCGGATATGCTTTGCCACCCCCCACCCCCCCCCCCCCCGTGTCTGTCTATCTTCTCGGTTAAAATCGTACCCCAAGGCCAACGGGGGGGGGGGGCGCACCGGCCGCTCACAGCATAAGCAGCTTCCTCATTCGCGTTCTCCCGCCCGAAGACGTGCGTGATGTAACGCGAACGCCTTTTGCTCTGGACTGGAACAGCGCGCCGCATCTGGGTAATCTGTGATCGGTACGCAAAAGGGTCCGGCCGCACCGA
This sequence comes from Anopheles marshallii, assembly GCF_943734725.1. Lineage (NCBI taxonomy): Eukaryota > Metazoa > Arthropoda > Insecta > Diptera > Culicidae > Anopheles > Anopheles marshallii. The sequence goes on from NC_071327.1 coordinate 63,992,365, forward strand.
TTACGAGATGGTAGCGTGGGATGAAGGTGAGCCACAGAAAGCGAGTGGATCGTAACAGCTGTTTTTTTTTTAACCACATTTATCACAATTGGATCGATTTATGATTTTTGAGTGGTAACGTTTTTTTTCTTTTTTTTAGTTTGATCGAAACCAGACGTCCGCCATGTAATGGAGATGATTATGCATGAAGATCTTGTAAGAATTCCACTCAAGATGAAGATACTGAGGTGGAATCTTGGTATTATATCAGATCTGATAGCTCTCTTGTGGAAGATTTCGCTAGATGTTCCAGTGTCTTCTTCAACAATAGTTGTAACTTTGGACGTACCCTAATGTCCGACGACATTATGGGAGGATGGTGAGGGACTTTATTGGTTGGGCTGATGTCTGATGTCATTATCATGGCATGGTAAACCCAATTTTCAGTATCTATTTACATTCGGGTTTCTCAATTCCTTCCTGCAACTCAGACTACTCTGCAGTCTTCTCCAACATATTCTCCCACTCAAAGATCCTCCATTATCACTTGAGGATCAGTTGCAGTACCGCATGTATTATAGACTTTAAATTTCATTATATTGCTTGCCTTTCTGCTCATCAGGGACAACGTTTAGAAAAAAAAAAACATTTGGAGAAATTGATCCATCCGTGCAAACCCTCCGTGACTGACCCCGCATGTCCGTATGTACGCGATGTGGAACAGCCATTGGAATGAAAGTCTTCCACACTGTGTGATGCTGCCCACGTGCACCATTTCTGGCTCATTGGCGATTCGAGACAGACGGCGTCGGCTACCCATTTCGGTCGCGGAAAGTGAAATTTGGTTATTTGCAAATTGTTGCCTCCTCAGTTTGCCGTCTCCGTGGCGCTTCATCGCATCTGTCGGAACCATTGCGTTTGCGCTGGTGATAATGTTTTCTCGTTTGTTAGCGCGTTCATCTCGTTCGCTTGATTTGCATCTTTGCGGGTGTTTGCGATACAGTTTTTTTGTTTAGCGGCGAGCAGTAACATAACACTCCGGCTCATCCCCGTTTGGACACGGTGGACCGGGGGGGGGGGGGGGGAGGGGGTTTTGGATCCCAGTCCGAGGGGGAACGTAACCGGTGCCGGTGGAACGTTCGCCAACCGTCCGGTTACGTCACGGCTTCTTGGGAGGAAGGAGCTGTTGCCCACGGGTGGTCTCTGCACTTGCACTTTTCCTGCACGCCATTTTCGGTACGGCTGATTAGCCAGACTAACGAGCTTTCGCGTGCCGACGTGTATGACGGACAGCTGCCGGTTTTGCAGGAGTTATTTAAAATCCCATTAAATCCGGCGACCGGGTGCTTTTGGTTTTGGTGGTTGGCAAAATTTGATGCGTAGGAAAATGAGCGCAAGCAAACAGGAACTTTGGCTTTTTGTTTGGCTCAACGATCAAACGAGTTCAACATTTGCTCGTGGCCACACGATAAACAGACGCAATGGAAGATGTTGGGCGTTCATAATGGGAAGATAGTTTTGGAAAATACAATCAGTAACATAAGCAATTTGCTTACAAACTTTTCTGCCTGAAGAGTGTGTGGTGTTCTTTTGACGTTCGGTCAAAGGCAAGCGCCTCCCTCCATCTCGATTGGAGCAGCTAATGATATTACCTGTTTTGAGGGGGGGGGGAGTAATTACAGCCGTAAATCTTCGCAGTGTTTTACTGTTCGTTTGGTACGGGCCGCATCGAAACCAGCGCTTCCGCCGCAATACGGCAAACAGTGCCGTGTTTGAAGTCCTTCCTTTCTGTGGCAGGTCGTATTTACATTTTCATTACCCAGCGCATCAATTTCGAACAGCAACAGATGAGGTAATTTGGGATGCGATTCATTGCGCGTATTTCGCTGGATGAAAATGAAAAAAAAAATCCACTTATGAGCGTGGTAAGAGTAACGTCTGGGGTTTTTTTTTTATAGAAGTTGTTGCCCATTCCGTTGCCTTTTCGGACTTTTATTGCGAACGATGCACATGCATTGGTCTGGCGTCGCTTTATCGTCCCACTTATCACCAGTACACGGTCCATTATCAACCTTTCCCACCGCCCCGAAGCGAGCCGTTAACATTGTTTAATTAAACTTTGTCGTCCGTCGCAACCCGTGGGAGGCGGGAGTTTACCAGTGCGATAAAGAGGCAGATAAATTGCTCCCTTTTAGTCATCGGTCGGGAGGCGGCACAACTTTGACCATTTCGTAACCGCTGATGGTTGGCGAGGTGTTAGAATTTCGGGCGACCATCATTTAGACGTGCAGCGAAGTATCCCCCAATTTGGGGCCAAAAAGGAGATAAAAAGAAGGGTCCCGAACCGTATTTCCCTCTCGCCGAGCTTAAAATGTCATAATTTATTGACCCAACCCCGAAGTCGAATGCATCCCTGCGTGTCTAGCGTCTCTCGCTGGTTAGAAACATTATGGCGCAGAGTTCATAAGCGCACCAAACACTAGTCTTATGCTTTGTATCATAAAAGTACCCCAGAAGGGTTTTATGTCAAACTGAGACAAAAATTATACCTCCGGAAGCAGTAACTTCGCTTCCCCGTAATCATGATCTTGGAGCTCGTCGGTGCGATCGTATCGAACTGAGCGTCCCAAACTTGGTGACTTGAGACTGATTTATGGGGATGTACTTGAGCTACCTTTAGCGGAGCGAACTGAGGGCTCTTTAGCAGATTAACATGCAAATCGGCCAGTTTCTTTACGATGCTCCATATGCTCCATTGCGGTGCTATCCGTTCCAACAGTCAGTCGATACCCAGTCGAATACGGTAATTGAAGCTTGATCAAACTAATAAAAAAGAAGCAAACGAACCTACCGAAAACGGGTCTTACGGTTGGGCTCGGTACGGAAATGAACCATCCCGGCAACGAGTATCGTTCCAGCGTTTGGTCGATAATGCCCACAACCCGCACACGCCATCGCGCTATGTCCTTACGGAATGTGAAACGTTACCTTCGTAAAGATTAGCTTTCCATTTGGGTTTGGGTCGCTTCCGTGCTTTGAAACTCGTTTTCCCCATTGGAAAAAAGGGCATCCGCCTTTGTTTCGAAAGCTGGATTTTCCGGGCGGTTTTCCACCGCCAGCCAGCGTGCCGCGGGTACACGTGTGTGGCAAACGGTGGTTTCGGCTGAAGATTTATGTCCGCTCGGCTATACAGAAGGGGTTATCCCACGTGTTTTGCTATTTTCACGAAGCGCTTCACGATGGCTTCCCCCCGGGTGAGTCACGCGGCATTTGTGTACGCAATCATTTGAATCCTTACAGTGCAGTTACGGTTATGCGGGGTCTATGGATCTAGAATGGGGATTTGTGTGAGAGTAAACGTTGTGAATTACTGCGCCCACAGTGCCGTAAAAACGCTGTGCAATAATAACGTGATAACATTGAGGTAGCAGAATCCTTGGTGAAATATACTAATAAACTTTTGTGTTGTGTTCTCTTTCTAGGTAAGTGATGTTTTCTTCCCGTTAACCGGTTGGTGAAGGATATGAAATAGGCGCGAAAGGTAGGCTCTCCGGCGCCATCCGTACCGAGCCATGTATGGTGTTGCAGAACGCAAAAGGCAAAGACGTCCTTGCGGTGGGTCGCAGATAACCCTCGAAGTTTCGAAGGCATCTCTTGCTTCGCCGCCGACACTGGCGCCAGATGATCGTACCGTATTCGTGTCGGAAAGGCGCATATGGTGTCCGCATGTCTACCCAAGCCCTCGTACGTCACAAAAAAAAAAAAACAGTTCCATTCGACGACCTCCATCCGGGGCACGGCGGGAATATGGATGGGAATCGAGCGGGTTGAAAATTGATCGAATAAAATGTTCTACCATATATGGGGGTTTGCTTCTACCCCGGCGGCAAGCTTCACATCGATGCAGCAGCACTAGAGAGGATCGGTGCGACGAGTTGGTTCATGTGTAAAGTTCAACCGAACGGTGTGCTCCGAGGCAATAACACGACCGCCATAAAGGTGTTGTTGTTGTTGTTTGTCGTGTTCAATGCAAATCAGCCCCGGAAGGCACTCCGTCTCACTTGTGTGCGGTGTGTTATTTGGCAGGAAGGTTACACGAAATATGCACTTAATCGTGTGCCCGTGTGAAGGCTCTTTGGAGTAGCGGGCGTATGTCGGACTGGGGGGGGTTTTTTGTTTACAGAACATCTAAATACCGGTGTGTGTCAGAAGTGCACGACGGTGTGGTGGTGTGAAGTGTCATGATACTCAGTTTGCGGCACCACCCTTTGGCATACACTCTGGCACTGTTGACATAATTCGCATTGAGCATATACGTGTACGTGAACGAGCATTCTGGTTCGCATGTTTGACTGTTTGACCACATGCACACCCCGGAACATGTTCATTGGGTGGTGGATTTAATGGAGGGCCAACCAACAAATGCTCTTTCAAACTGGCTTTGAAAGTGAGGAAGCAAGAACTCGTAGCAAATATTGGTGTATGTAATAATTGAAGTTGAACTTATAGAGTACTTCATTAAAAACCATGCCACATGCGCTCACATGGCAAACTCACATACATCCTATCCGAGGTATACAAATAACCCGCAACGGCCGCTTGCTGCAGCAGCGCTTTGTCGTTTTATGTTTTATTAATCGTGCGCACGGTGTAATAAATACAATTCGATAGTACTCTACCACCTTAAGCCTACAACATAAATAATTAAACAAAAGTCTTTTCATCACACCCGGTCCTGCTTATCGCGCACGGTTCAGGTGATGGTCGTCGTTACTAGTGGTATCGGTGCATCATGTTGAGGTGTTGTGGTACTGGTCGAGGTTGTACCTACCGTCGTTGTTATCCACGTGTTGGATAACGCTGTCGTCGGTGCTGTTGATAGCGCAGGTTTTGCTGTCGTTACCCGTCCGCTAGCCAGCGTAGTCGTCGATGCGGACGATGTGTCTATCGTCGATGTTTTGTCTGAGAAAGTCACGTTGGGTGTCATCGTAGTGCTCGGTGTGGTCGACACCGTCACCGTGCTCGGCGTTGTGGTAGAGAATGTCGTTGTTGCGGACGTACTTGCAGCAGTTGAGGAGACCGTTCTCGGCGCGGTTGTTTTGCTTACCGGTGCTGGAGATGTTACAGTCGTTTTACGTGCCTGAGCTGGTTTGGCAGTTGTTTTTGATGTTGTCACACTGCTAGTCGATAGCACTACCGTTGGAGGAGGTACTGTTGCAGTGCCGTGCGTTGTTGTGTCAGTAGGATTTTTCATTGAAGTCATTTTGCTGGCGTGCGACTTTGATCGGTTTTTCCTTTTCCGTACCTTTTCCACCTTTTTCGACGATCGATGGCTGGTCGTTTTCGGCGTTATCAGTATCGGAGGTTCGGTTGTTAGGTTTGGCTCGTCCGCTTTTAACGCGCACGGTGTGTTGAGCATTTCCACTTCATCGTTTGCGCTCGCAGCCTGCGGAATATGTCCCTCGAACGCGTTCGGTATGATCACTACCTGCGGCACTACATTAGACGCCTGAAGCAATGGCTCATCGATGGACGCATACTGCGGTGCCATTGTGGACGGAGATGCGACATAAGCCGTGGGTAACTCCACGGCTACTTGTGAGCTTGATTTAGGTGGACTAGCAGTGACTGGTAAAGGCTGGTAGGCAGGAGCGGGCGATGATGCTGATCCAGTATAGATGATCGGTATATCGGGTGTGGCAATTTTGAGCAGTGTCACTGACTGTTGTGTTCCGGTGTTGGTTGCAGGAGAACTGTACACTAGTTGATTTCCCGCGTACATGTTAGGTTGCTGATACTGATCAATAGGTTGGTACACAACAGCTGACTGATAGAATGGATCGAAATTGTAAGGCACTGACTGAGCAACAGCAGGTTGATAACATCCGCCATGCGTAGTACTAAACGTTTGTCCCATGGGACAGCATTTCTTGGGACAATCATGAAGATCGCTGTAAGAAAAAAAACATGGTGTATTACAGCAAGGATTCACAGTATAACACTTATCGTACTTACATGCCCTGCTCGCACATGTAATAGCACTCGGGCTCGGTTGGGTCAGTCAAGTAGCCTGTATAGGGACACACGACCGTTTCAATCTCATCCTCCACATCCTCCTCCGTGCAGTCCAGCTCGGGATACAATACAGACACTATTGCGCGTAGCATCGGGTACCGTCCGCAACCGGCACGGCCACCATAGTCATCCTCATCCACGCTGAACAGTCCCATACCGCCCAGCTGGTAGTGTTGCGCGTAGTCCGCCTTTCGCCTCATGGACTCAACGTCGCTGTACGTGAGCCATTTTTTGGTCATCCCGCTCGTGACTGTTCCGTACGGTACGTGGCGCATATCGTCCCAAGACGTGTGGAACGATTCGCGTGTTATAAGCTCTTTGGCCGAAAGGTAGCTCAACCGCATTACTGTTCGCAGCTTGGTCGAACAGGCGTTGCCTTCGTTGTACATTTTGGAAATGTACAGATACGCATAGCAGGAACCCATTATGATGATCTTCCGTGGGTTAAGACCCGCCTCGATATAGGACATCACGCTGTAGTTCTACACAGACAAACATAGGCGCGGGATGGTTAGTGATCTTTTTGACAAGATCTCGCTCTCTCTCCCTCTCCCTCTCCTGTATACTTACGATGTTTAATCGGTCACGTGGTCCCTGGCCGTAGAGCGGTGAGATATGCGTTGCCGACGTTGGATTGTGATAATCGCCTGTGAGTAGGTTGACAAAATCCACCACCTCATTGATGCGCGGCACATCGTAGCTGAGCTCAATATCCTTCGGATCGACACCGACAGTGAGCGAGAGCGTTATCGCACACGCTTTGGTCCGGAGGTAGAGTTGCCGCAGAAACACAACCAGATTGGTACGGTCCGATTCGGCCCCACCGAACTGGGCAGGATAAAACCAGGCAATGTCTATACCACCGAGCTTGTGCTTGATGGTGAACGCGATCAGCTCATCGGACAGCGCCAAGCGGCTTTCCTCGGTTTTGAGGGCTTTCGAGAAGTGGGACGACTTTTGCACCACCCCCCCAACCGATATGATGAACTTGGCCTGATCACCCACATCGCTGAAATGTTGCTTCAACCTGCCGAAGCGGTTCAGCGCACGGCTTGACGTTTGCAGCAGCTCGAGACTCCCGTCCTGGCCCACGCCTATCAGATCGATGAGCACTACGTGTGAGCAGAGGCCCGTGCGCAGACTGTCGTAGTCGTAGTGCTCGTTGGACGCGGTGATAAAACAAACGATTTTGGCCAGCTGCGCACTGCCCTGGTTCGCGCAGGGTAGGGACCGCACTTGCACCACACCGCACACCACCACCACCAGCACCGTGGCCAGCCAGCTGGCGGGGGAAAGAACTGTCCGCCCGGGAGCCCACATTGCGCTCGGGAACACCTTTTTGAACGCGCTACACAACCTGCACCGTCTATTGCCAACTCAGCGTTGCACGGGTTTGCCACACTTTGTCCATTCGTAGTAACGCTGGTGCGTTTCGGCCGGGGAAGAAAATCACGACTGCACCGTAACGTGACCGCCAGGTGTCTGGCTAGCAATTGGTCGCGGTTTCATAACCTGCCCGGTCTTTTATACACACCCGTGATTAGAACGCGATGCGGTGGGTTTGTGGAGGTTTGTGACTGATGCAAATCCAGGCCCGGTTTGGCACACGTCCAGCGGACATTCTTTGCAAGAAGGCCTCGCGACCCGAACCGTGCGGGCCTATCACAGCTGTGGCGGACGCTCTATCAGCCGCACCGCAAGTAAAAACCAAGTTCTGGAAAAGCGTAATCGCACGGCGCATTGATAAAGGGTTGGTTGGTTCGCTGTTTTTTGGGGACATCGTTTTCTTTTTGTGTGCCACGGAAGGGAAGCACCCTACCGGTGCTCGTAAGTTGACCCTTGTAGTTGTCCGTGCCTGTTCGACGCGCACTTCAGTGGCCTATCGGACGGGTGGGGTGGAAACCGAAGCGCGGCCAAGCTTCCGAACCCATGCAGGAGGAGGTGGAGCAGCACTTTTGGTATCCGTTTTGGTTTTATCTGAATTGAACCGAAATTTTTAAGTCCGGTATGGAAGTATGGGTATGGCATATGATGGTTTTTGTCCCTTCCATTCATGGCCGTTCGTGCGGACGCAATGATCACGTTTGGCGTTCTGGCGTGTTGGAACGATATGTTGTGGTGTGGCCCGCGCAATGGTGGATGAACTCGGGCCGCTCGTGGTTGGAATTTCGGTTGAAATTTCGATTGTGCGCTTCCGTTACACACTTTGCCATCAACTTAAAGGCAAGTAAAACGGTGTTGCAATGTTCCTCATGGCTGCAACCAGCTTAATGATGGATTTGTTTTCCGTTTATCCAGCAGTATGGCCAGCAGTAAGCAGTTTGTCGATCGATCATATATATATCGCCACTGGTGTATCCTCTATCGCCATTTTGAGCGTATTTTTTGTGAGTGACACTAACGACCCCACTTATTGGTAATGCTATCGGCCGCAACTCGGCGGACAACAGAACACTGATCGGTTTTTTTTTTTTCTACTTGCACATTGGGAAATTAATTGATCCTCTGATAGAAGACTTGCCATACATCAAACCCTACATGACAGCAGTTGCGCTGTCTGGCGTGTGTTTGTTGGGTTGAGTGGATGATTGTGTCGATGTGATGAAAAATTGACCAAACCAACCGGGGATGGGGTCACCGTAAACTGTTCGGTCAGTGTTGGGTACTTTGTGGAAAGGACACACCAAGGAGAAGCTTTTTTCTTCAGTCCCAATAAGTCCCACCAGAGAGTCACCAGTGTGGGTGGGGTAGAGTAGAATGTGCTTTATCACGTCCTTCGCGCTCGAATGCACTCTGCACCCGCTCTTGCGGGAGGATTACGGACCAGTCACAGCAGTGACTTGATGCTATCGAGGGGGGTTTTTTTCTTCCGCTTACCGAAAGTGAATGCCAATGTTGGCCGGTGATATGCTGCCTTGGATAATGGATTGGTTTGTTATGCTTTGTGATGGGTTGCGGCTTTAGATGCATCCGGACGATAGATGTGTGTGGCCCGGGCAAAAAAGTCCCATTTCCTTTGTATCTGTCTTCTTTAATGGTGGAGTCTAGCTGAAGCGGTGGTTTTGTGGGGGGGAGGCAATGGCAAGTAATGAAAAATTGCTACTGAAATAGCTTTGATCATTTCCCATCGAGGAAGTTTAAAATGCGTCCCAAACAGTGGTGCATTAAAATGAAACCGAAGGTACACCTTAGAGACACCGTTTCATTCCAGTAGCGGATTTTCCATCATCCTTTATGTATGTACGATGTGTGGTGTACGTTTATCGCAAATAAATAAGTTGGCAGTGTGCAATGTTTTATGTGGTCATTGGCTGTCTGTGCTGTGTGGTGTGTGGCCGTCGCACGAATGTGGTTGATGGAGAGCAATAAAATTCAATTATCATTCTCACACCTGACTCCTGGCGCTGCTGCCGAGCTTCGTTGCTCGGTGGGGTGCTCGGTAACGCAAGGAAACCCCTATCGAGAGAGGTGACATGATCGCTGTTGGATGGCAAGCTGCTTCGGATTTAGCAAACTCCGCCACTGAGGCTAACCAGAATAAATTGATTTGAGGTACGGATTTGCGAGTACCGCAGCAGATGCATTCGGCCACCCGTGTGTGTACGCGGCGAAGAGTGTTGGAGCAGTGAGGACTCGACCATGCATATTTCATTGGCCCATCTGCAAACTGTAAAGTGGGGCAGAAAAGTAATTTACCATTAATAATGGAGACACACCGGGCATGATATCCGGTTCATATTGGAAAATGGTCTTATGGCCCTGTTGCCAAAAGCATCCCCCCCCCCCCCTCTCCCACCCCTCCCCGGATTAACGGATCTGCCAACTACTTTATTGCCTCCGGACAGAGTGTAATGGGAACTCCATGCGGTATGAATAAGGAATGATTCTTAAGTCACACGACACGGAGCAGACACTATCAGCGTTTGCCATCCCGCCAGCAGCAATGCTTGTAAGCGGCTTCCATCGAGCAAAGTGCAAAAATGACCAGTGCCCGCCCTCCGAAAAGGGGATGGTCCATGCACATCGCCGTCTTCCACGTCCATACGTGTGGCGTAGAAAAAAAGAAGCGAATAGAATACGTCCCAGGAAGATCGTTCAAAGTGGTAAGCTTTCGGAACGGAACGCTTGTATTTGTGCCCGCCAGCCCAGCTCAACTTACAGTTGGTGGAAAACTCTAATGCACTCGTAATGAGCCAAGGGACACCTGAGCTTTCCGTGGCCACGGAACGCTTCATTGCTTGCGAATCGAGCTACAGTGGAACAAAAGGACCAAAAACCCGGAAAGGATAATTAAACCCTTTCTCCCAGAAGTCCCATTTTTTTGTGTTGCCTAAAACAATCCCTCCCTCCAGGGGTCACATGTGCCGAAACACGATTCTGGATCTGGCGAGACACACCAAAAAAGTCCACACAGCTCACGGTTTCATGAAGTCACGAGCCGGTAAATTCGGTGCAAAGTTGCCTTCTTGCGGACAAAACAGACACGGTACTGCCGCAATTGAGGCCCTCCCCCGTGTACATATTGGGGGGGAAAGGGGGTACTAGATCCGTATCTACATGCAGGTGAATGGGGATTTTTTGCTGCATTGGAAGTAATGCTGAATGAGATGCTCCCCAATCGGCTAACTGAAACATAAGCTCTGGTCGGGCAGAGAAGAACAGAGCCAAAGCTTGGGAACAGTTTTATTGCGCGCGCGTTCCCAACCCGCAAACAGATCAACGACCATAGACAACATGTTGTGTAGTAAGCGTACCGGCGAGCCCGTTTTTTTTTTTTTGTTATCGTGCATTTCACTCCGGAAGGAACAGCTTTTTTCTGCACTCCTTTCGTCCCTTCGTATTCTCGTAATGGATGTTCCCGCTGTGCTGGGGAAAGAAGGCACACACGGGGGATGAGGTGATCTTCGGCGTAGAACGGAGTTTTGCATTGCAACTCTTTTGATACATTCCGTGGCGCGTTCGTTCTGTGCCCATGAGTGTCGGTTTGGATGGGAAGAGAAACGCACGAACTGCTCTCCCGTCTCCCGAGCATCAACAGCGGCGGGTGGTCCGCGTTCCCCGGAGGATAATATCGATCCGTCTGCTTGCGGCCAATGCACCGAGCTTCAGTCAGAGTAACACACACAAAAAAGGACACACCACACTGTAAGGAAATAGTTTCACATCGGGTGGAAAGGACGATAAATGGCGCGAGACTACTGATAGCACGTGGCGGAATGTGGAATGTCATCGCTCGAAGCAATCACGCCGATGATTCCGACAAAAACGGTGATCCCTGCTATGTGCGAGAATCGTTTCTACCGGTTCGGGTTTTAGTTGGATGGCTCTTTAACACTGCAACTAGCAAGCGTTTCAAGTGTTTGCTTTTTATTGGTGGTCGTTTTATAAACAATTTTAAAGATCTGGGTTGTGTTTTTATATCTTTTAGGGCTTCAGACTACGGAGAAGGCAAGCTAAAATAATACATCAAAGTGTGGTGTCCCATCGGGGTGGAGGCCAGGTGGTGTATTTGGTAGTGGCGCCGGTCTTCACACGACAGGACTGGCCCGAAATCCCTTCTGGATCCCATCGGGATCACCTGTCGCAGGGATGACTATCCCACTGCGGGTAAATAAAGTCTAAGAAAGACAGAAATGACAGGCCTCTAGAATAATGGTGCGCAGTTCGATCCGAAACTACCGGGTCGGAACAATCCGTTAGCGACCCGAGTAGGTACGGATCGATCGGTAGGTTCAAGTAAGTTCAATAGGTGCAACGATTCCGGTAGGTGTAAGCTGTCGTAAGCGTCGTCGCTTATGGCACCTACTGGACGTGCTGAACCTACTTCGACCCGACTTCGACTCCGACCCGAACCTGCTGCACCCAAGGATGGAAGTCGCTTATAGTACCTACTGGACCTGTTGAACCTACTTCCACTCGACTCCGACCCGATTTCGACTCGATTTCGACCCGATTCCGAACCGATTCCGGCCGAACCTGCTACACCCACGGGTGAGAGTCGCTTATGGCAGCCTACCGGAATTGTCCCATCTACTGAACCTACTTGTACCTACGGTTCGATCCGAACCTGCTGCACCGACGGGCCGGAATCGAATCCGATATTCCCGCATTCGACTCCGGGTTGGTTCGTGAAATGAATCTTATGACCCACCACCTCTTAAGAGCTCTAAAATAGAGCCAATTATTAAGAGTTACAAGAAGCTATATGAAGCGTACCAATGAAAATGACACTGTTCCTGGTAGTTCTAGTGGTCAAAAAGTTTAAAAAGCATTTAAAAGTGTGTTTATATTAAGTTATAATATTTTTATCTTCCAAAAAACCATTTAAAGTACAATAATCAATAGAAGAAACAATGGATGGACATCAAATTGTTATTAAAATTCTTGCCTAAATCTCTGCTACACGAGATTACTGCACCTACCGGCGCCGTCAAGACCCAGCAAATTAGCAAAAGTGAGAGTGGCAACATAATTATCTACGGTCAGTTTCACTGCTTAATTATATCATAACTCCCGCCGCGTTTTGGCCAGATACAGTATGTTTGCTGGCGTATTTGGCGAGTGAAATTTCGATCCTTTTTTTTTGCCACCGTCGTGGGCAACCGTGGGGGGTGGTATGCATTCGTCTGCACCTGGATGCACCGCGCAATGCATCCGAGAATCGGAAAGTAATTTCAATTCAATTTAAACTCGCACCAGCAGCGGGATGCTTCACCAAATCGCGCCGTGGCTATAAATCAACACAACACAACTCTATTTCGGATGAACCCCGCAACGGGCGGTGGGGTTGGGGCGTTGGTTGGGTGCGTTATTTACGCGTACGGTTGGGTCGGGAGAATTTCGGCCAGCTCGCGTGGTTCGCATCTTCCGCTCTGCCACGGTAAAATGGATTGCGCTTCATTTATTCATGGTGGATTGAATCGGGTTTGGGTTGATTTTCAGCTATTTGTAATGGAGAAATCGGGCGCGTTTGGGCAGAAGAGATTATTTATGTGTAAATAATAACAACTTACAAAAAAAAAGTTTTGACAGGGTTTTATGTTGTGTGTTCTGCACACAAGAAGGAGGCAGCCGTATCTTATCAGTGTTTGATTTATTAAATATTGGACGGATTAAATATCGCAGCTTTGCTTGTGTTACTCACCGGGTAATTCTTCGAAAATTCGAAATTAACACTAGAACTCCAGGACCAGTCATATTCATCACATTAATGTTTGAGGTAAAACTATTTCACCATAGCTGATACTTTTACATATCTTTTCTGTAGTATGAACTTACGTAGATATATTGGTACGTATACGTAGGTCTTCGAAATTGTTTGTAAAGTGATCATCAGTGAAAAACGCCTTAAAACGCTTGGTAGTTCTAGTGTTAGGCTCTTCAAAGTTGAAAGTTTGCAGATTGATTCTCTCCCAGTAAATCCCTTAATACCTTGTCGTTGAACCGTTGTTGGGGTTTCGACCTTTGCCTTCCTTTAGAAAATAACGTCAATATATTGTAGAGCTGACAGGGCAAGCAGCTCCAAGCAGGATTTGATAAGTTCCTGTTAGTCACAGCTTGTTTCTTGCTCTGCATGAAGTGGAGTGCAGACTTCAAGTCACAAATGCCGTTCTTAATCTCCAATATTCCCCGATTTGAAGCAAGCCAATATGCTTTTTCTCTTCGATTATGGGTGTGAATTTGGTTCAAAATTCGCTTCCCACACCGAGCCACCCACCGATTATATACTAAGTTTTCCTACCGTTGACCTATTCGTCCATACGAACTACTGGTGCAACGGTTTCGGTTGGAAGTTCTTCAAACTCTGAATTTTCCAAAACAAAGAGAACAAAGTGTGAAATGTCCTTTCCCCCCACCCTGATGCTTTTTTCCGGTAACGTTTTTCCACCGCTTCCCCAGCTCCCAAAAACGTTTCTTTGGAAAACTTTGAATGTTTTATCTACGACCATGGGTGGAAGAGAACCATTTAGGTGTGTTCTCATCCCCTTATGTTCCGTTCATCCCTGGCACCGTTTTTTGACCGTGTTTTAGAAATTTTCCATCCCCAAACAATGAACTCCGTCCAATGCCCGGCAGCAGGCACCCGTCGTAGTTGGTTGCAGGAAAACGATGACGTCGCTCTCGACGTGCATCTTCACGGGATTTCCCGGGGATGGAAAAAGGATGGCCCTTGTGACTGTTACTAAACCCACGCCAGCAGCATCTTCGCCGTAGTCTGTCCTCTGTTGATGCAGACAGTAAATTCACACTCTAATGCTTGCAAGCAGCAGCACGTCTTGTGCTTCTGCTTGTTTGCTGTCTACCCGGAAGAATCCCCAACACTGGAGTGTGTGTGTGTGTGTGTGTGTGTTTTTCTCTTTTTCAAAAGTGGAAACAAAGGAAGTGATGCATAAAAATGGCAAAGTTATATCCATGGATCATTGGGCTTTGTTGTATGTGCTGGAAGCAAACACGCGGACTCGCTCTATTCAATGTTGCTGGGTGTTGCCGTACGATGCTTTTGAATTATGCACGGATTATAATTAGAAAACTTTCAAGTCTCACACCTCGCATAGCATCAACAAAATCAACTCATCAATTGCAGGTATTTTATGGCCATGGATCGAAGGTGAAGAAGACGTGATGATCCTTGTCTGGTGTTAATAAATTAAACGTAAACAGAAGCTAGGACTGTCCATCGCTCGAAGTCTCTGCATCGAAATGTGATTAATTATTCACCGACCGACCAGCCGAATGGTGCAATGCAGATGGGTAATGTAATGCTGTGCGCGGAACGACACATCCTGGACGGTTTAAAACTCTTCTTGAGTGTTATGTACACCGGCGGCCGATCGCCTTTTTCACGCGATCTCTATTCCATCAATCAGTTTCAAATTTCATTCAATTATTTCTGAACTGAAAATTGGCCTATTTGGGAATTTGTTTCCGCACCCCTTCAACGTTTCCCGGGAGGGTGGAAGCGAACGTTCGCATCATGCCGAATAATAGCGGTCAATCAACAGACTCTCCTCGCAGTGGTTCGAAGCGTTCTAACTTGTTGATGTGTGTATTTCTGTGCCTTACATCAACTCCCGACTCCTCGCGAGGAAGCGGAATTTTCAATCCATCTTGAAGAGAGATGCTTCGTCGGGTTGGGTTTGTGCATACATTTTCATTTCCGTAACGACGGACAACGTCAAGATACGGGAGAATTCATTCAGTCAGAATTCGTTATGCCGCGTTTTTTTTTTGTTGTTGCTTATTCCGTTCTCAACTCATCATGTAAATGGACTCGGCCAGGCAAAGGTAGAGCAGCGCCTGTCCATCAATTTGGAGGAGGATGTGTTTTGAGATTGGAACACTTCCTGTTCCATGGCCGACAAAAACACTTCTCACACTGAGCGATCAGCTCATTCTAAAATGGGAACACAAATGGGAGGTGTAACTATCGAGAGGTGTAAAGGTGTGGCACTGTGTGATGTGCACAACACTTTCCATTTCCTCGTGGAAATATCCGGACACCCGAAGCCAGTGGTTGTCAAGTTGACGGTGTCACGCTTAGCAAAGAATCTTCCGTTTCGGAACAGTAAGTTCCAGGGGATGTGTTTGATAATTCGATCGTTAGAGATCAGCTTCCATTTTCTGCTTTGTAAAATTGAATAAGAGTTGATTTTTCTCTTATAACAAAATATGAAAACCTATAAATTTCTATCAATGTGTTGCATATTTCCAAATTCTCTTGAGGTTCGTCCAACACATCGCTTGCCAAATGTAAGGCTGTGCTTCATCAAACCCTTGAGAGATAGTAATGGAATTTTGACATCCAACCCCCCAGCCTGCGCGTGTAACAATGTTTTATCACCTGGAAAAAATCACCCGCAAACAACAAAAGCACGTCAAACTCAATCCCAAAAGGGTGCTGTGGATGTGTTTGAATTGCATGTCGATGATTTATAACGCTGCTCTGATTTGAAACAGCGGGCGAAATGCTGGGGAAGGAAGCCAAAAAGAAAAACAGAACCATTCCACCCAACGACCTTTGTGATTTATTGAATTATATCAACGTAAAAAAAGCACAAAGGCAAAGAGTTGACTCCTCTCTCCCCTACCAACCCCACCCCCCCCCCCCCCCTCCTTCCACTGATGGAATGTCCCCAAAATGTAGCCTCCCGTCCGGTTGTCTCACGTTGCTGCGCTTTTAGTGCCTTTGTTTTCGGCGATCAGCCCGTACGTGATGTTTTCCTGCTGGTGTCATTTTCAACCTTCACCCCGCGAGTGTGGCCGGATAGAACCCTTTCATTCCCACCTCGTGGTAGGAACTTCCGACCAAAACAAAAAAAAAACACCATCGTCCAACAAACGTCCCAGATCCGCATTGCGTTGTGGAACACAATGTCACAAGGGGGTTGTAGCCGTAACGTCTTCCACACGGCAATTCCAGCGTTAATCTGCGTGATGGTCTCGGGGGTTACCCACTACCATGTGTACTTTCGCATTTCACTTTCTTCAAATGCTTGTCATCACCTCGCCCGATACATAACGGCCTTTTCAGCCCTTCCATTCCGACACCTGCCCACCGGAAAAAGGGGTTGAATTAGTTTTAGGACTGCCGTATGCGTCGTGCGTACACCTTCCATCACACACACACTCTCTCTCGCGGTTTTGCGCACAGGGGTCACTCTCCAGCTTTGGCGTTGGCGTTGTGGACGGAATTGTAATTGCAATCCATCAATTGCACCTCCGTGACAGGTGTGTTTTGCAATGGACAGCGGACGGCGAAAGGTCCATCCACCATTTCTCTCTCGAACTCTCGACCACAACAACAACTTGCCTAGTTCAGCGCAAAAAAAAACCCTCCACTTATGGGTGCCACCAGTGTAAGGTTCAAGGCTCCCCGGTACTACTCCCCACCCCCCCCCCCCCCCTCTCCCCCTCACTTAAACGTCCCACAACAATGCGCAGTTGCACTGGGAACGATGGTGGGTACATCAGCGGCCAACGATGACAACGTTGGGTGGTGGGTGCAATTAAAGAAAATGAGCTCTCCAACAGGAAGTGCACGGAAGGAGACCACCCTAAACCACCCCCTTCCACACACACGGTAGCGTGTGTCTTTTGTTTACATTGCTACGGGGTTTTTTTTGCAGAAATGTGTGTACGCAACCCGATGCATTTCTCGAACCCATCTCCCCCCCCCCCTTACACCTATTTGCTGGGTGGCGAGGGTGGTTTGTGCATTTCAGAGGCTCCCCCCTTCGCTGTGTATTGAGAAGCGATAATGTGAGGATGAGTGATTAGACCGGTCGCGAGACTCGTGCTTTTAATGCTAGAATGTTAATGATGATGACTACTGTAAGAGCTGCGTCATCTAGAAAATTAGTCACGCTCATGTGTGCGTATGAGAATGCCTTTTTCGTTGTTGCATTCCTGCGGTGTAACCTCCATTGTAATGCAACTTTGTGTCGTTCGTTTCCCGGGGGCTGTTGAACGTAATGATCCATTTCATTCTACTGTTCCGTTCACCATCGAAGCGGTCTGTCGCTGGTGGTCCTCGGCTGGCCCTGTTTAGCATATACTGGAAAGACGATCTTCCAACCTTCGCAATAAAGGCATCCGGAGGGCATTGGGTGAGGAGCCTTGGACGAAAGGGTGATGGAACCGACAAAAGTCAATAATGCTAAATCACCGATTAGTGTTTCCCGTTAGACAGACCATAATGAACCTATCACCTTTAGAGATTGGGTCGTGCCTTTAGAGAGCCTCCAGGTGGAGACCCTCAACATCTTATTGCTCTGACCGTGACCCTTTACGAGTGCGGGGAGGGGTGTGCCTATCGTGTGTCGATCAAGCAAAGCAAAACCGGCCAAAGTGAAGCAGTGGAGACGAAAATTACCACCGTCTTTGGTCGCGTTCCGTACGCTGAATGGAACGGTTTTTCTCAGGAAAAACTTATGAGTCATCGCCATTAGCTCTCCGGAGCGGTAGAACCGGGTTTTTCTGTTCGGATCTTTGTGTCTGCATCGAATGTAAACACATCCAGAGCCCATCAACAGAAAGAACAGTTGATTAGGGAGAGAGGTTAATGGGTTATAATGGAGAGTGTCCTCCGTGATCTTGCCTCTTGCATGAATTGGCCATCCTTAATGTTGTGGTCACCAAATACCCAACCAAACCATTCCGATAACGATGCACAGGGCCCCGTGTGTTTGACGATACGCTCGTTTGATTTATTGTGTGGCTCGGTGCCGTTCGTTCATGCCGAGCCGATGGTGTTTACCTTGAATTATGTACATTCCACCGAAACCTGCGTGGTGAACGTCGTCCGGGTGTGGACTGTTACTTCCATGTCACACCCCCCCCCCCCCCCCCCCCCACCACATGCCACACCGCCAAATCCAAACCCATAGCGTGTGCATGGCGATTGCATAAGCACATGCGAACACACACACACACCCATCGTTCACACGTCTGACGTCGAGAAGACGCCGTTGTGAACGGTGGTGAAGTTGAAGATGTTTTAAAGGAGTGTGTGTTTGTGTGTGTGAGTGGATAGAATGAGTCATTTTTTTGGAATTATTGCAGTGTTCGCTTGTGCGATATTGATATAATAATTGCTCTCCCATCAGTGGTGGTAGCAACTGATAGCAACCAGAAAGTAATGTATCTTGTCAAGTGATCCTCACGATCGACTTGTTTAAAAAGAATGCTAATCATTGTTCTCTCCAGCAGTAGTGGTGGTTAATGTATGGTAAATAAGTTTACTCCAGCGAAAACACATATGGCACAGCACGGAAAAACACATTACAGATGGTGGGTGGGTTAACCCCCCCTTCAGGCAGGTGATTGATTTCCGTGTAGCACGATGTTTTCGGCGGCACGACCACTGTTGTCGGTGTCGGTCCGCGGTACAATTAGCGCATCTGTATGCGAACCGTAGCACCCTTCATTAGTGTCACGCCGAACGCTGAATGTGATTGATGTGCAGTGGAGAGGAATAAATTAGCACCCATCAGAGAGCCGGCTAGAACTAATCTGAATATTCGTTCGGTGCAGCATAAAAATAATTGCCATGGTTTGTGGTTGATCCACCTCAGCCCCCCCCCCCCCCCCCCAAACCCACCCAAACATCCCTAGTGTTGAATATTAAAACATTTCTTTCCTTTGTTTTCTCCTTTGCAGCTACAAGCAGCAACAGTTGATTAAAAGCAAAAGCCAATCCGAGCTTGCCACCTTCATACCGGCGTCGGCAATCATCTATCACAACACGGCAAATGTAACGGCATCGTCGCCAGGACTGACGCACGGTGGTATCGTCAACAGCAGCAACAACAGTAGTAGTAATGCACCCGCCCACGGTGGCATTGTACCACCAGCAGCACTAGCGACGACACCAGCCGCAACCGCACCCTCCTCCTTGCCGGCTGCCTATTATCACGAGCAGAACAACAACCAGCACAGCTTCGGGCACGGGTTCGGCCAGCAGGAGAACGAAGATTTTCGCTTCCCCGCGTTCGGTGCGTTGCGCCGGTGTTTGACCGAGGAAATGCGCCCGGACCAGGACGGTGCGATGGTGAAGAGTGTCTCCATCGCCGAACGGCTGGCGGCACTGAAGAAAAGCGGTGAGGACGATTGGCGCAAGCGCGTCTCCAAGAAGGATGTGCCCGACGATGTGCGGCGGGAAAACCTTGTCAATGTGAGTAATACTGCCCCTGGGC
Source organism: Anopheles marshallii (assembly GCF_943734725.1). Lineage (NCBI taxonomy): Eukaryota > Metazoa > Arthropoda > Insecta > Diptera > Culicidae > Anopheles > Anopheles marshallii. Next base: position 64,012,113 of record NC_071327.1, read on the forward strand.
TAAGCACACCCTGCTTTAGCTAAAACGAAACAGTTCCGTCTCTCCACCGTTGTAACGCTTACGGTGCTGGGTGTGCTGCGGATAGTATACTTTTAGGCGCTTAACCATGTAACGCCTCCCTAGCGCGTGATCGTTTTATATGGATTTGAACGTTACGCTGTGGATTTAATTTCCAAAACAAGGTGGAATTTTGTTGATCCGAGCTGAACGTTAACCTTGAACGTTTGTTCACATCCCCGTTCTTCAATCCACCCTTCCGAACACCGATCGGAAGCAACAACCAGTTTGTGCTTGGCTTTTTTTAGTGTTTGGTTCGTTTTGAGCTTATGTGTATGCTTCTTCGGTTATGTTTTTTTTGCAGCGAGCGTGCCTTCTTCAAACGACCAGCGCAGCATCAAACATTCGTTTGGAATTCGCATTAAGATTGGATGCGAACAGCGTTGCCTGAAACTTGATTCGGATCGAGCCTGTATGTTAGTTTGCATTTTAATTGTTTGCACGCATTTGCTGTGGAAACAAACCCCACCAGAGTTGGGGCGCTCCGGTGCAAAAGAGCACGGTTTCAGCAAGAGCACTTATTGTCCGCTTCTGTTTGTTGTCTAGATCGTCTAGAATATGGATCGCGCACGGGGAATCCAAATGGGGGCTGCGAACATATTACTGTGCTACGGATCACTTCAGCTACGAATGGGGAATACTTGATTACTTTCCTTTTACGTCGAGCCGTTAGAAGAAGCGTTAAGAAACGTTGCAGAGATGTAAGGTATGCCGTTTGTTTGCCATCACTTCGGGTGTGTCCATCACCGGTACGAAACAAACGAATGCATTTTTCGTTGAATGCAACGCTCGTCTACAGCGCTGTAGCAATGGGGACCCTTCGCTTCGTGCTACTCTCGGGGCAATGATCAATGTTTCTCATTTGTAACCGACGTTTGGAATGCTAGTCTTATTCATCGAATCCCTGCTATGCTTCATCACGAAGCTTCATGATCGGCTTTAGGAACAAAAAATCCGTCTTCTATTTTGTAGCGTTTATTGATTCACCTGCATCAATCTGTAGCCATCGGCTGGTGGTAGTGTTCGTAGCGCGCCGTACAGCCGGCGATAAGATAGCAAAACACTCAAACACAACCACCGCACAGTGGTGCATCATCAATCAAGTACAAACAACGTTCAGCGACGCAAACCTAAGCGCAGCAACACGCGCGCACGCACGAAGACAGAGCTCTCGGGCTTGATGATTGCTCAGTATCGACCGGGTATGATGGCATCGCGTCGCCTTCCCTTTCCCGCTGGGAGCTTCCCGTATCAGCCGCGCGCCGTGTTGTGTCGCAGTGTCCAGCAGCGGGGCAACCTAGCAGCATATCAGCACACACACAGCAGACAGAGTACACCCAGTGTGTTCCGTGTGTTTGTTGTGTGCCAGTCCCGCCTCCCTACAGAGAGCGGATTCCAACCAAAACAACGGCGGTAAAAACGCACTCGTGCCAAGAATCGTTAGCCGCAAACGCGACGGTACGGCGCAAACTGGTTCAGTTGTATCCTGTTCGCGCTCGGTTGCTGACGCGTGCGCTGAATCCGATGGTTCGTCGTCCGTAGTGAACAGACAACAAAACACACGCCAAAGCGGGACGGCGGTGAAAACAAAAGGCCAGCGGCGAACGGGGGGTTTTGAGTTTCGCGGAACCATCGCTTATTAAGCGGAGTAGTGAGAGTTGACGCGAAACCTCTGGGAGATTTTGTTCCGTGCAGCATGAATCATCCGCTGGCCTACAACGACACTAGCCGTGCCGGCGGCATCAGCTACTGGGAAGAAGCGATCGCTCTCGGAATTCGCAGCGCAGCGTTCCTGCAAACGTTAGTCATCCCTTTGCTGCTCGTGATCGGTGTGCAGTTTGGGGTGGCGTTTTACAACCGCACACGCCGGGAGGCTCAGCGACAGCTCCAACGGCACGTCGATGCACTGCAGCAGGACCGGCAACGGTTGATAGAGGAGATCAAGCTCGATCTGCTCCGAACGCTCAACAAAGCGGCGAAGGAGTCCGACGCGACGGGTGAAACGTTCACGGTTGCTGCAGACAGTTCCAGCGCGGAATGTGGCTGCGGTGCCACCGTGGTACAGAAGCAACCGTCCGAACGAGCGATTGCCGAGCGAAGGCTAGCATCCACATCGAGTGCCGAGCAGGATGGCACTACGAACCGATCTAATCAGAGTGCGGCCGAACGGCGACCGGGGGTGTCCACTGTGAACGGCACCGAATGGGCGTCCCGCCGCCGGTTGGATCGTAAAGAGTGCAGCAACATTGTGAATGAAATCATTTATCAAATTCAATCCGGCACGCGAAGCGCGGAAGATGGCATCAGGCCGGTGAAGAGTGCAGTTCTGGGGGGTGGTGATCTTCGTGCGGGGAGCGCGGAAGATTCCGCTGTGCTCCGGGACGTCCATAAACGAAACGTTGTGGCCCGCATGAAAACGCTCTTCGAGCAACCTCCCGACCGGCCCAAGTACTCCGCGAAACTTGCTGCTACTCCGGAGCGGTCTCCCGGACCCCCGAAAGAGACCACGCTGAGACATATCAGCAGTGTGGTGAACATTCTTCGACGGAATGAACCGGCCACGTACCCGTCGCGTACGATCAGTGCTAGCTTGGAGAACTTACGACCCACCGGTGGTGGACAGTTTCTGAAGTCTTCGTCCGAACCACCAACGGTGCTCCGGCTGCGGCGTCGTATACGGTCACAGCACAGTCTTTCCGAGTCGGTGGAAGACATTCTGGCGTCGGAACGTTTCTCCAAGCGACTGTCGCAATACTCCATCAGTGATCTTCTCGGGGAGGAAGAGTCCGATGCTGGCAGAAGTCCAACGGAACGGTACAGCGGTGAGGGGAAGTCATCCGCCGGTGTTCCGTACGATCGCGTATCGCGCGGCCTCAAGACGCTGTCCACATTTTCCCTGTCCGAGTTGCTGCAGGATGAAGAGACGCAAGCGGATGGAGCGGAAGAACCGGAAGTGGTGTTACGCAGATCGAAACCGTCGGCCACGACGCCCGCCGCATATCGCAACGCCGTCGATAACATCGAGCAAATTCTAATTGCGGAAAACCTATCGAAAGATTACTGGAAGTACTCCATTTCGAACCTTCTCGATTGCGTGGAGCCGGAGGAGGACGGCGGCGGTGTGGTGTCGCTCAAGGAATATACCCAACGCGGCGCCAAGCAGCCGTACAGCACCTGAACCCTCCGCTCTCTGTACGTTACGAGCTTATCTTTGTGCCAAAAGGGCCACGAAGGTTGCGGGTGTTTCTGGAGGAGGGGGAGGAGCTGTTCGAAAGCCCCCCCCCAGAGGGCTTAAGACTGATAGCGGGCGAGGGCTGTGTCGCCACCAGTGCTGAGGATATCCTACGTGGAAACAAACAGCGCGCTGCGCGGTAACGGTTAAGATATCGTGTCAAGGCAGCTAGAGCTTTTGAGGGTGAAGAAAACAAAAAACAAAAAACCAGAGTCAATTCCGTAAAGGGCTGTGATTGGATTTATTGTAGTTGCGCCAAATGTTGTTGTGCAGCGGTAGGCGCGTGATGGAGCATTATTTTTTTATTGTTTTGCAAGCAAGTAAGCTGTAAGTCCCCCCCGGAGGGAGTGACGTAAGCCTGGTATCGAGGGGTTAAATCGCTGCAAAAAAAAAAAACCAAGACCAACGTGAAGGTGCTTGATTGTACAAGGAAGCGGATACCTCGTGCAGTATATATTCTACTACTACCACTTTGGAGACGTGCGGTGGACGGTGCGATGTCGCCGGGTTTGGGACAGGTAATTGAAACGGGTGGCGAGGGTGTGGCCGGTTGCTGACGATTTGTACGGTGTGCGACCTTTAAGGTCATATTTCAATTGGCAATCAGTGTCGTCCTCTCCTCTCTAATGGCACGATTAATAGCGTGTCGTTATGAGCTATCGAACCATGCGGAACCCATTAATGGTGGTGGGGCGATATAGCAACAAAAAAAGGTTGGAAAATTGTGGTCGCTTCGTTTTCGTATTCGCTTACCACGCCCAACGCCCCATCTCCGATACGGTGCGACGATCAGTCTTACTGCGCTAAGACACACTGTGACCCTTCACCGGCGTTTAACCTGCCCCGCAAGGGGAGACAAGCAGTAGACGAGAAAATTGGACACAGTTGACGAGTGGGCCCCACAGTCCGCCACGTCATTTAACGGCACTAATATCTTAATTACCCGTGACTGTAACGATGGATGATGATCATGATATCGCGCGATTGCATTGCTCGGTGTCTTTGTCTTTCCCCATCCGTGTCTTCGCTTATCGCGCTGAGGGGGACGGAATTCGCGACACTTTTTCCTTACTCGTCGCTCGCAGCGGCCTCGTTGCTTTTCGAATGCGCTTGTAAACAGATAACGATTGTTTAACACACACCTACCGTTCCCGTTGTCGTTACAGAATGCACTCATCGTTGCCAAGTCCCACGAGAGCCCGGTGAAAAACAACTCACCGCGACCGTTCAGTCGGCCGGCGGACCTGGAGGGTGGTAACATATCCGACCGGTTGGGTAAGATCAAAACGTCGTCGGAAAATTGGAAAAATCGTATCGGTAAGTGTGTGCTGTCGCCGGCCGGGGGAATGTAAGCTTTGTTTGGACAAAACTCATCGAACTCCTTTTTGCATTTTGCAGAACTATCCGATGCGACCAACTTCACCGTTGCGGGCCGTATGGCCGCTACGAAATCGCCCAAGCTACCGTTCATCAAGTCGGACACGAAGCAATCACCCGCCATGAATGTGTTCCGCAGCGTTAATCCACCGCTGCTCGGGCTCGCGAAAAGTCCCTCGATGATGGTGTCCTCGGTGGTTACGTCGTCTACCGTGTACGGCCAGCCGCAGCAGCAGCACTCACCAGCACCGACGTTCGGTTCCCGCCCTACCAGTGTACCGGCTCAACAATTTTCTAGTCCCGCGCCGGCAATGTGCCAGCAGCAGAGCCACCAGCAGCAGCAGCACCGAGTCGTTGAAAGTCTCATGAAGCGTAGCATAAGCGTGCCGGGTGTACCGACCGGCGATCTCAAGACGCATGCCACCGGTTCGAAGGTGTCCATCCCGAAGCTGGATGACGAAAGCTTTGGTTCGTTCTTCGGGAAGGTTAGCACACCGAACGGCAGCGGCGGCGGTCCGCTCGGTGCCGGTTACGCCGGGACGCTAATGGCCACCACCGGCACGATTGGCAGCAGCATCAGCAGCAGCAGCAGTACGGCCGAGGTAACGATCGGCGATCTCGACACGCTGAAAACCACCGGCGAGAAGCTGTCACACAAGAAGGTGGTGCAGGGCCCCCGGGGTCGGCGGGCCATATCGCGGAATCCGCTCAAAACGCTCGCCGCCCGTGACGACCTGCAGACGGAGTACACGGAGATAAAGACAGGTATCGCCGACAAGGAGATGCGAAGACTTAAACTAGAAGCAAGTAAGTGTTGCGACCCATCGGTCCTGTGACTGCCCTTCGTACCTCCTTCGTACCTTGAGTGTGGACTAGCGTGCGTGTATGTGTGTTTGCGCGTGCTTGTGTGTGTGTGTGTGTGTGTGTTTGCAGCAACAGTAGTCTAACATCTCGCGCGTATATGAGCGTTGATCCTTCTGCCATCATCGAAGGATTTGAATGGTGTTGCGCGGTGTTGGACGCTGTGCCTAACCGCGCTGCACCCCACTACCGCAAACTCCCGTGCCCGTCCCCCTTCTTACTTACACCCTAAATGCTGCCTGCTCAATGCACGAACCAAACCTCCACTTAACCCTTGTGTCCCAACCGAATCATGGCTAACCTGGCTGGCATGGTGTGGCAATGTGCCGTGTCCGTGCCCCGTTTCTTTGTGTTTTCTTTTCTTCTTCTTCTTTTTTTCCTTCCACCATTCCAAACCCCACCCCATCTCTCTCTCTCGCCCTCTAGTTGCCAAAAGTAGCAATCTGGCCGTAGAAGCGCTAGCCGGCTTAGCGTCCGTTGAAGATTTCAAATCGGTCAGTCTCAAGTCTAGCACGCTGCCGCTGAATCAGTCGTTTGTCCCGTACAAACCGCTGATGTTGCTGCAGGTGAAGGGTCGTCGGCATGCGCAGACGCGCCTGGTCGAGCCGGTGGCCCGCTCGGTGAATCGGGGCGATTGCTTCATCCTCGTCACCGCCGACCGGCTGTACGCCTTTCTCGGCCAGTACGCGAACGTGATCGAGCGGTCGCGGTGCAAGGAAATCTGCGACCAGATCGTGCGCGACAAGGATCTCGGGTGCGGTGCGCCGGCCGTGACGCTGCTGGGCGACGGTGCGGGCAGCGGTGCGGGCAGACAGGCGCGCGAATTCTGGCAGCTGCTCGGGCGCGGCCAGGAGGATGAGCGGGCGGAGGTGTGCGGTTCGGGGCATGCGGACGAAGATGAGCTGTTCGAGTCGTGCCTGATCGAGACGAACATGGTGTACGAGTACGGGGACGATGCGCTGGTACCGGTGGAGGAGTACTGGGGCGCGATACCGAAGATAGCGATGCTCGATCCGCGCAAGGTGCTGGTGTTCGATTTCGGCTCGGAGCTGTACGTGTGGAGCGGGAAGAATGCCCCGTCGGAGGGTAAACGGGCGGCACTGCGGTTGGCGCAGGAGATGTACGGCGCGGGGTACAGTTACGAGGACTGTCAGCTGAATCCGCTCAACTTTGCCGAGCTGGCCGGCGATCGGCAGCGGGACGCGAGACGCTTGTCGAGGATGGGCCACAACCGCCCGGAATGGGCACTGATCGCGCGCGTAACCCAGCACATGGAGACGGTCCTGTTCCGCGAGAAGTTCCTCGATTGGCCGGACGTGACCGTGCACTTCCGGGAGGAGTGCACGCTCGGTGCCGGCGATGGATCGAGCCCGATCGGTGCCGACATTAAGCCGCTGGACGGCAACCAACTGTACCGCGGGAACGAACCGTTCCAGGAACCGAACCTGGTGCTGGAGAACTCCAACCTCGGGCGGGGCGATTTCTACTACGACCACGACTCGATGCGGCACTTCGACGTGCGCACCACCTCCGTGACGCAGTGGGAAATCGACGAGTACGAGTACAAGGAGATCGACGGTACGTCGCGGGGCCATTTCTACGCGGACGAAAGCTACACCGTGCGCTGGATGTACCAGATCAGCGTGACGGTGCGCGAGCTAAGCGGCAAGGTGTCGAACCGCAGCACCGCCGTCGGCCGGGACCGGTGCGCTTACTTCTGCTGGCACGGCAAGGATGCGTCCGCTAACGAGAAGGGTGCGGCAGCGCTGCTCACGGTCGAGCTGGACAAGGAGAAGGGTGCGCAGGTGCGGGTGGCCCAGGGCCAGGAGACGGCCGCGTTCGTGCGCCTGTTCAAGGTTATGTTCATTCACCGCAGCAAGCGGATGCCGAAGACCGGCTGGCGGCTGTACATGATCGCGGGCAACTGTGCGGAGGAGACGATGTGTACCGAGGTGGAGGGTTGCGGCATGCGTCAATTGCGTTCCCGGGCCACGATGCTGCTGGTGCACGGGGAACGAGGGCGCGCGCTGCTCTGGCAGGGCTGCAAAGCATTACCGCACGCCCGGGAGGTGGGCGCCAACGTGTTGCGGGCCGTGCTCGACCAAAAGTGTCCGGAGCTGTTCGATGAAACGCTGTCGAACGTATCGTCCGCCGTGGTGGACGAAGGTCACGAGACTACCGAATTCTTCGACGCGGTCGGTGGGCAAAACCGGCACCATTATCACAGTTTGCTCGGTTCCGAGCAGGGTTACGGCTTCACGCCGCGCATCTTCCATCTGACGAGCATCAACAACGGCAACTTCGAGGCGACGGAACTGCACTGCGCGCTGCGCACGAAAGACCGCCCGACGGCGTACCCGTTCCGGCAGGAGGACCTTTACGCCGCCCGCCAGCCGACGATCTTCCTCATCGACAATGGGCACGTGCTGTGGCTGTGGCAGGGCTGGTGGCCGAACGGGGACGAAACGGGCAGCGACAGTGGTAGCGGCGGTGAAACGAACCACAGCAGCTTCGACAGTAACCGGTCGGGGGAGAACCGCTGGCAGGTGGAGCGCCGTGTCGCGATGGAAACGGCCGTCTCGTACTGGAAGGCAAAGCAGCAGAAGCAGCAGAATGGGCACGACGACGCGCGTGTGGTGAACGGGAATGGGGATGCCGCCCGGCCAACCGCAACCACCGGCACGGATGAGAATGGGAATGATGAGGGCATCGATGAGGTTGATGCGAAGCCGGTGCAGGACGAACAGCACCGGGCTGAACTGCTCACCAATGACATCGTGAATGGGTTCGTCGTGTGGGCCGGTCTGGAACCGCTCGAATTCATTGCCATGTTCCCGGAGTGGACCGAGCGGGACGATGTAGCAGAAATTAATGTGCAGGTAGGTGTACCTCCCTAAACAGGCGCTGCCCGAGTGCCATTTCTGAGCCGGTAGATGCATACTGGATTAGGTTCTCTCTCCGCCCCAAGGTTGGTATAACTGGCGAACCCTGTTTTGGGATCGCTTTCCTCGACAACCCGCCCCGTGCTGGTAAGCCTTCAATGAACCAAGCTTCAATGTGCTTTCTTTTGCTGTTGAATGTGTCAAACACCCTTCATGTGTCATACATCTGCGTATCGTGATCGATGTGCTATTTCCCTTACTTTTTGAGCAACATCCATTTTAACACGCTACCATTCCGCGGTCCGCGGATCGCGGATCGTTTCGTGAGAAGCTCCCCGTTGTTCTTAACTCTGCTTTCGATACGATGTATGCCTCCCAGTACAACCGTCCCATTGTGCCGTAAACTTGAGTAATAACGTTGAGTAACTTTGAGTCTGAGCGAATTGTTACTTTCAATGTTGTGCAATGTTGCAATCGCATCTAACATGGTTTCGTTTGCACTCGTTTTAGGATGGTCGTAAATCGACACCGCAACCAATATACGACAGTCTGTCGCTGCTGTCCCGCAAGGAGTACCCGCTGGCCGTACTGCTCGAACGGCCGCTGCCGGAAGGTGTCGACCCGACCCGGCTCGAGCTGTACCTGCACGAGCAGGACTACCCGGCGGCGGTCGGTCTCACCAAGCCCGAGTACGATCAGCTGCCCGCCTGGAAGCAGACGAAGCTGAAGAAGGAACGTGGCCTATTCTAGACGGCGCACCGTCACTGTCAATGTCCCGCGTCTTAAAGCCATAGAGAAGAACGTACCGATAGGAAGTAGCGCGTAGGGTTGCACAACCCGCGGAAGGAATGTGTTGGTTTGGAGCCAGGAGATTACGAATTGAGTTTAAGTCAGTGCTGTTTCCAACTTCTGTTTTCCTTACCTTTCGTACAGCTGTGTAGGGCTGTTGCTGTGTGCTATTTTGATATTATTAGAATTTGCGCGTGTCGCACCTTTCCCAGCCGGGAAGCAAATTGGGAAGCAAACTCGTTCATGTTTTTGAGTGTTTGCAAGCAGCAAAGCACAGCCACAAATGAGCGAGCAGAGCAACAAGATACATAGCTACCAACTTTGTTAGCATTAGACCACCCGTCTGTACCGTATTTTTATTTAATTGATATATCCCGGTTACAATGTATACTATCCACGTTTTGTGTGTTTTATTTTTATAAGCGCGACAGCAACAAAACAAAAAGTCACAGATGTTGGAAGGACAGAGAGAGAGAGAGAGAGAGAGAGAGAGGGAGAGCGACGTGGCTACTAGTTCATTTACAGTTGTGTTCGTTTTACTATTTTCTTTAATAATTTAATATATATACATAAATCGTTTATCTTATCCCGCCCGTCCAGCAACAAACGGGCCCCGAATTCACTCATTATAAACGCAAAGCGGCAAAAGAAAGACTTGTGACTGTAGTTTGTTATGTGTGTTTTTGTGATAGGATGGATTCGTTTTGTCCTCTCTCTTTTTCCCGCCCTTTTTACGATACCTCAACACGCGATCATCGCTGTAGATATGGTTTTCATCTCATTTATCGTTACATTGTGCACCAACTCTTTAATTTGTTGTTAGTTTTTGTGTTTGCGTTACGAGTCGTTTCACCTGCTAGTTTCACCCGTACCACGTGTAAAGTGTTCTGTTGTTTCGGTATTTCGACACGGTGGTGCTTTTAGTTTGTTTTTGCGCGAGTTGCCAGCGACCTCCTTACCTTATTTATCTACACGAAAGCGTGGACACGAACACGAACCCCTGTTTGCTGTACAGGGGAACAAGGATGGATTTCTTAAGGGAGTAACGGATGGCTCACAGGGAATGGGCGAAAACGATGCAGGGAAACAAGGGAATTACAATGCAAGTACTTAATACGTTCACCAACGAGGTGTCCAGAAAGAGAATGTTAAGGAAGGGAAATGGTGCAGGGAGAGAGAGAGAGAAGTTCTTCTTCCCACCACCTTCCAAGGGTACATTAAAAGTGGAATACAATCCGCGCGCAGTAATCATAATCCGTGTATACTCTTTGTAGTTTAACCGACTGCTAAGTATGGACAGCGTCTTTACTATATGTATTGATATTGATTTGTTTTTCTTTTCTCCCTTTTGCGTCCTGTTTTTTTTTAATGTGAGTGAATTAAGAGCAAGTATACAACACTTTGAACGACAAAAAGGAAAACAAAATCCGAAGTTTAAAGAAGATTTCATTAATGGGCGACAGCAAGAAAAAGCTGGTAACTTGTGCGTGCGAATGTGAATTTTGTAGTGTGTAATGGAAGGGAAGAGTAGAGAAGAAGAAAGCAGAGCAGAGACCCAACATATATACAAGTGTACGTTTATATAACTTATACAAAACAAGAAAAAAAGCGTTAAGGAAAACGATGGTAAACAGATATAGATACACGCGGTCACAGTCATATTACATGTAAAACACGTATGTGGAACGAATACGCTAATAGGGTTGATGTTTGTGTGTGTGTGTGTGGCAGCAAGAAGTTATTTGTTTTATTTGTGCTCCTTCAAATACACAACAATCGCAACCATCAACGCCTGCTCTGATGCCGAAGACAGCAACACATGGTGCGCCTGGGAGTGGGAGAGCCGATACAAACACACACACACACACAGTAGGCGGTGGTGGGATTGCTATGACAGGACATTCATGGCTGACTGCGGTTGCATGTGTGTTATGCGATAGAGCACCATTTCAGCACGATCAAAAGAGGGGATCATCAACACTACACCGACTTTCCGCGTTGCCGTTAACGACACCGCGTACCGTTGTAAAAATAGAGAACCGTTTTGTACTGATTTGGACCCTGTCCAAAGGTGTGTACCGTCGTGTACCCCAAGCGAGAAGTTCAACCACGGTCACACCACCTACGAAATCACACAATCCGCTCGCCCCTCGTGTATTGTCCCGTGAAGGAATAGGGATGTAGCAGTAGCAGGCGACTAGTAATGGAAATGTGTGGTGCAATACGCAGCGAAAATGTAAAGCCAAATAAAAACAAGAAAAAATCAAACAAAAACATGTGAGCGAAAAGTGTGTTCGGTAAAAAAGTTGAGTTATGTGTTTTCTTTTTGAGTGAAAGAAATATTACTACCGTTGCATTTGGTATTAACCGCGGTGTGGTTACACGGTTAGCATCACAACTCATCTAATGATTTTTCGGGATTTTGTTAAGGAATTTTATTTTACTGGTTGCTGTCAGTAGCTGCTTAATTAGTTTTTTTTTTATAAAACTCGTGAAAATGACCAAAATGATGATGACATACTAATGCACTCCATCTTAACCTAAAGGAAGAAGCTGTGAGAAAATTGTGTTTGGAACCCAGTGGAAAACTGGTGGGAAAGTCGTGGAAATGTTTTAAAACAAAACTCCACTTAGGATACCGAGGAAACTGGAAAATTTGCTGAGAAATATTGAGAAAAATTAAGTAATCAATCGCATGCGTCATTTTTTGATTTTGACACCAGGAGAAAATCCGCAAGTTCCAATGTCAACCAAGATTCAAAAAAGATTCAACCAATATCGGGTGTTCGTTACCAGAAGAACAGCTTCGAATCGAGTGTTGTCTAGTCGTCGTATGTCTACTACGATCAAGAAAAGCTATCAAGAGCATCAAGACAAACAAGTCTGGCTGTGAAAATCCATCCCAGGACACGTTTATACTTCTCCGATCGTACTTCACTTGTGCTAAACTGCGCTGCCATTGTGATATATATTGTGCTTGCATTGAACTACGCCTGCTGGGATTGTGATGTTCCGGGTGTGATATGGTCTTGCGCGTTGTTCTGTCATCTAAAAAAAACCCTGCCGTTATACAAATAAGCCAACACAGCCACGTTTCTTTACATTAGTTTTGTGTTTTGCTTTTTCCATTCTGTTTTATTTTCCGTTTTTCTTGTTCACTTGTCATCACTAAATATAATAAGAATATATAATAATTTGCAATAATAATCATAATCAATAATGCGCGCCGCCATGTCCCAAACCCTGCCCTTGCCATTCCACACATCACGCGGGCGCACGCAAACCCTTCACTATTCCTTTCTCTCCTTGCCGTTGGGTGAGAATGTGTCACTGTCGCTGTGTGTGTATGGGGAAGGGTTCCGGAAGGTTGAATGATTTTCTCTTCGCTTTTTTTTTTCCTCCTTCCTAATCCCCCTACCGATCCATCCTTTCCAATCTTAACTTCCTTCTTGTTTCCCTCCGTGTTGCGTGTGTGAGTGTGTGTGTGTCAGTATACCGCCTTTGCGCATCATCATGTGCGTATTATCGTTTATTACCCACCACTACTACCATACACATCTCTCTCTCTTTCTCTCGCTCACGCTCTCCTTCTTTCTCTTATCGCTCGTTATCATTGTCGCACTTAAATGTATAGTAAAGGATTAGCAAGGAGTGATGATTTCGATCAAGTAGCAGGGTTTACTAACTGCTGTGCCCCCCGATCTTGGTTGCTGCTTAATTTACGTCTTAGTTTGCTTGTCTTCTCTGCTTTCTGGCTTCCACAGTTTTTGCCATGTTATGTTTTGTCACCCATTTTCACATATGTGTAATTGTGTAATAATATAATAATAAATACTTATATTCTCCTTCCGTGTTTCTCTTTCCTTTCTTGATTACTTCACCGTCTCCCCCTACTCTCTCGCATGCATACAGGTTTTAGCAAGTTTTATCATATTGTTTTACCCTCTTTCTCTCTCTCTCTCTTTAACATGTCTTTTTAGTTGCAATCGCTACTCTAACCTCTTTCTTTTCGTAGAACGACGGATTTCTTTTCTTTTCTTTTGCTCTGTCTTGCTGCTTACTAATTCTTACAGTTTTAGTATGGCCTTCATACACACACACACACTCTCTCTCTTTTTTTTCTCTTTCGTTCTCTCTGAAGCATGCACGCACGTACGTATGTGATCCTTTTTTTCCTGTTTTTGTGTGTGTGTTTTTTTTTATTAATGATTTGATTTTGTTTCTCGATAAGTGCAAACACAGGGCATACTGTCCCTATTTTCCATCATGTTGGTATGATTTTCTTCATTACTACCTTGCACTTTTACTTATTTGCTTAGGTTTGTTGTGTGTGTTTTTTTTCCTTTTTTTTGTTTTGTATTCCTTCCTACAAATTGATTGAAAAGCGTAGCATTATTTATATTTATATTTTGTATAGGGTTTTCATGTTCATTTCATTGTTGTGTGTACGTGTGTTTGGGAGGGTCTTTTGTTTTTTCCTCCCTTCTTCTTGTTGGTTACATCAATTACATCTTTTTGAAAGTGCGTTTTCCCCCGTTTTAATTTCCACCACTGTTGATACTTGTTTGTTTTCTCCAACCTTTCCTTTCCTTTTCTCTTTTTTTCCCCAATCTGGTTCCCTAAAACGCTGCCCGAAAGCCAAAAATCCGGAACCAGGAAATAACCGAAAGACTATGAAAAACCCACATCGCCCAAATTTACAATTTTGTTTCATCCAAAAGGCTTTTTGTTTGTTGGTTTGTTGTTGTCTCATGTGTTACAATTTTTGCTTCTCATTTTGTTTTTCCTCGTTTTGTTTACTTTTTTTTAGTTTTACCGAGATTGAATTTTTCGTTCACTATTTTCTACAATTTTTTTGCATTCTTTGTTTTAACCATCTTTTGCTTTTATACAACATTTCTTTTACGTCTTCTTTCATTCTGTTTTGTTTTGCTTATAAATAACAGCGCAAAATTTCTACAAAAAGAAAAAAATATTCTCTTCCCCTTTCCTTTTTCCTTTCTTGTCTCTTTCCTAATCTTTTTTTCATAGTGTTTTTCTGTTCACTTCTTTTATCACCTTCCCGTTTTCTTCTTTTCTCTTTACGATATGAGATCATTTTGAAACAATGTGTTTATCTTCTTCTGTTTTGTATGTTAGCTTTACGCAATTATTTTTTTTTTGTTAGTCGTTTCTTCATTTTCTTTTACACTTTGCCATGGCATTGATCAGTTTTGATTGCTACATCATTCCTTTTTGCTTTTTTGCTAAATGGTTTTTCTTTCTTTTAGCTTATCGATTGCTTGTCTTGTAGGTGTTGTAACTATAAAATAATGTCATTCTAGGACTGTTCTGTGTTTTTTCCCCTGCTTTCTACTCCCTTTTTCTCTCTCTCTCTCTTTCTTCCCTCAAATAGAGTCGTCCACAGTTTGGCAACGGAAAGACACGCCTTACTACTTCTTCTTGCTTTTTTTTTGTATTAGCACAAAATCATACATAGATGCAATTACTAGGAAGAAGCCTCTCTTTGTCCCTCTCTCCCTACTACTAAACCCCTTAGTTCCCTCCCCCTATCTGGATCCTAATGAGGGTCCTTGTACGTATTTTTAAAGTGAGTTTGCAAGGAAATGGGGCAAGCAGATGGTGGAGACGGAACGGAAAACACATGTATGGCCTTTGTATAATTGGTTGTATATCATCATAATGGTTTGCTCTAAAATGCTTCTGCCTTCTTTCCAACTCAACCAAACCCCCGCTTGTTTTGGTTGCAGTCACCTTCACACCTTGTAATTCATATACTGTATGGCATCATTGCTGTGAATTTTATCTTCTTTCACACTCTGTTCTACTGTATATTACTATGTTTTACCTCTTTCTTCCCGCTCTCTACATTGTTTTCCCTTTTAATATTGAGTTTTCTCCTTTGCTTACATAATGGTCTGCGTGTTTTATGTGTGTGTTAGTGTTCTTTTGTGTGGATTTGAAGATTTGTCATCAGTTTCATTGTCTTCTGTGCACTGCCTGATTGAATGTCGTAACAAAAGGTGAAGTGAACAAATCGATGCTTATTAATATTTACAAAAAAAGAAAAAAAAACTCATGAACAAACGGAAAACTCTCCAGCAAAACGCTTACCTCCATCATCATCAACATCAAAGTTCATCTACTTTCTTTGAAAAGGGAAACAAACAAACAAAAATGGAGCATAAATTATTTTGAGATAAAAAAATGCAACTTATGTTTATTTATAGTTGTGTTTTTGTTGTTGTTTGCTTTGTTTTGTTCGTGTATCGTGTGTGTGTGTGTGTGGTTTGTTGTGTTGTTTTCTAATGTATCATTCATTTACGTTATCAAATTTGGAATTTCATGCCACTGTTGGTATGTCTTTGCCCTTTTCTGTCGCGCTTTCCTTCCCCTTCCCGTAATGTCTTTAGTTTCATTAGCTTAAAAACGTAAAAAATGCTCTTTCTCGCTCGCGCTCTCCCACAGTACTTTACAAAATAAACACACACACACCCCAAACAAAAAAAGGTACTAACCTTCTTCTTTGTTTGCGTTTTTCTCCCCTTTTTTGCCGCTTACTGTGTTTTTACTTTCCGCGTGTCATGCATTTTTCCTACGAGGGAAGGCGATTTTTGTTCCTTTGTATCTTCTTCTCTTTTTCCCTCTCTATGTTCTTCTCCTGTGAGTATTTACTGCTTTTACCTTGTACCTCGATATGGTTCTTCTAAAACATGCCAATCTTTCCACTCCTTCCACTCCTTTCTTGATTTGTTCGTTCGCTAGTTTTCGCTTTTCCTTTGTATGGCAAATAATTCATATTTCTATACACTTTTGCGTGTTTGTTTGTTTGTTGTTGTCTTTCATCAGCGGTGTAACGCACATCTTCTGCCCAATATCGAAAACTTATGATTAGAAGAAAAAGAAAACACTCCGAACATTAATCAAGAAGAAACGATTCTGGGGAGGGCAGGGGGCCGGGGGGGGGGAATAAAGTGTAAAAAGAGGGAAAAATCTTACATACATACAGCTACACCTTAAAACAATATAATCCACCCCCCCCCCCATCCCACGATCACGATCATGTGGGTTACAAACATCTCTCTACCTCTCTCTCTCTCTCTCTCTCACACACACGCACTTTCTACACAATGGTTTTGCTTTTTTTTCTCTCTCCCCCTTAACTTCAATATGGCATATTTATCGATTTTTGCACACACGAGAGACCTCTGTCCACCGGTCTGCTTCACCGTCGCCCGCGCTTCGGGGCCAGAAGAAGCCAGACGGGACAAACTAAAGTGAGATGATTCATCCGTTTTGGGGGGGGGGGTGAAGGGGGGAGTGCAATTTTAGGTATAAATTAATTTAAATTAAATACATTAGTTTGAAATGTTTGCTTGTGGTGCACCGAATGGACTTGGGGGTTTTTTTTTTAAACACATGATTATATGAGATAGAAACAAACAAAAAAACAAACAGATAAAATAATAAGCAAAGGATGATGCCATTACCGGTGAGAGGGGCGGCTTTACTGAATAGATTCACATTCGCTCTAACGAAATAAATACTTAACTGCTAGGGCCTTGGGGGGGGGCAGCGGGGACGTAGAACGATTTGTTTGAAAAGGTCCGTAATTTAAAAAAAATGAAACCCAAATGTCTTTGCTTCCTTAACTAGCGTTACGCCCACCCACCCCTTGGAAAGGGGGGGGGGGGGGGGGGGGGGACAGAAGACGGACATACAAACGATCATGTGTATCAGAGAAGCGCTTTTCTTTAAACTTATGCTTAACTACTACTACTCTTCACAATGCACATCTTCCCCGGGGCGCATGGTCGGGCTATATATGACATAGAGACGAATAAACGGAAAGGAAAGAAACATGCTATCGCGCTGCTTACATTCACCTATAAGCACCAACCCACCTACCAATTGCAATGCGTGTGCTTGTTGTGGGGTGTGTGGGTTTCAGTGGCCTCTTGAGTATGAGAGTGTGTGTAAGACGTTAAAATCTACCCTAAATAATGGCTACTAATCGCTACTAAAACTGCGCACTTATGTATGGCTAATGTATGGGGGAGGAAGGAGGGGGAGGGGTGGTCCATGGATGGTGGTGGTGGTGTCTTAACATAACGAAGCGAAAATCTTGGGGCTAACCATAACTTATCAACAGTTTTGCAAACCGCTCCCCTCCTCCCCCTCCCCGGTTCGTAAAATGACATGAAATCAAACAGCCCTTAGCGTTCCCGTTTTCGGGCACAAAGCATTAAGACGCAAACTACAAAAAAAAAAAAAAACAAACAAACAAATGAAAATGCTTTCCTTACACCCTATACATTCAACCTCCGTTCTCGACGCAATGATATTTGTGGTAGTAGCTAAAATGCAACAGTCGGTCACCTGCTTAATCGAGGTTGTTTTGCCCCCCCTTGATCTTCCTTATCGCTCGATCCTTTCGGAACGAAAATAAGAAATGGTTGTGTTTTTTTTTCTGTTTTACAAAAGCAGCAAAAAATCAAGAAAAATAATTCCCGGTAGCGTTCTTCCCGCTTGCATCACTTCCCGATCGAGTTTTGTACCATATTTGGTTGACTTACACATTACACCCGCACCCGCAAATAGCCGGTAGATAGCCGTCTGTGTGTTCACGTTTTCAACAACGTTTTTGGCAAGACAAATGGCAAACACTTTCTCCCAATCCTGTTGCATCACTCCATTCCAACGGCCTGCCTGTCAGTGTGTGTGTGTGTGTGTTTTTTTTCGTCTCAGTAGTAGTAATAGTAATAGTACTGCCCGTGTGGGTCGCCGCCCCGGTCCGGTTGCTGCTGTAACCACTGGGAAAAGGGACTCCGGTGATGGGCGGCATAATGCTGATGGTGCTGCTGGTGATGGTGATGATAACGCTGGGACAGCAGCGACACCGGCGTGTGGCTACCGCCGGCCAGCGGATGATAGGTGGACGCCGCATGGTGATGGTGGTGATGCTGCTGCTGCTGGTGATGATGGTGCGCGGTGTAATGGTGGGACAGATGATGTGCCATCGCCGTCTGCTGATGGTTCTGTAGCAGCTGTAGCGCAGAGGCAGCTGTGCCCCGATGCCCACTAGCGGTGGTAGTGTGCCCCGGGGTCGATTGCCTCGTCGCTGGCTGCGGCTGTCCGGATGCCACCGACGGTTTGCTCACGGTTGCGGCCGGCGGTTGTGGCTGTGGTGTGACGTCTTGTGATCCGATCTGCTCATCCAGTGTCGTTGGCCTCGATGGCAGATCCTTCTCTCACCACTAGACACCCGGATACTCTACGTCCATCATGTCATGTTCCTGTAAACGGAAAACCCACCTATTAGCATTTGTGTCTTCTCGGAAATGACATAAGCTTCATGAATCTTTTAAGAGTCATTCAGATGATACTTTAGTTAAGAATCATTCGACTTCAAGAATCACGAAGGATCTCCAAAGATGTCTGATGTCTATGAATCCTACAAAAAATAGGACACTTTGGACACTCTTGGACTTGAGAGGTTCATGAATCTTCAAAGAATCATAAGGAACTTCATGCATTTAGATTAAAGATTTATGCAGATTCAAAAGTCACAAAGTATGGAGTACTTTTCACGACTTTTGAAATTTTTCATAAATCTTCAGAGATCCAGAAATTCTAGAAATTCTTCAAAGATTAAAGAATCTTCACAACTGTGACTCAGTCTGAATTTTAACTGACTCGAAATCAAATTCAGCTCCCAAGTCCCCACGCGTTCGATACATACATCACCCATATGACGCATATGGTGCAGCTCGTCGAGCGGTTCCGCCTTGATGTCGTCCTCCAGCAGCATATCCTTGTCGTCCAGCGGATCGTTCGTCGGTATGCCGAGCTTCTTGAGCCGCATCTTTTCCGCCCATTCGGCGATACCGTGCTTCGGCCGGTTCAGGTTCCGATGCTGGTAGAAGATCAGCGTCATGCGCGTCGGGTTCAGCCGGTTCGGTTTCTTCACCGCCGTCGTCGAATGCATCTCGAGCTTGGCGCACTCGATGATGACGCTACCGTGCGGTAACGCTATCGCCACACCGCCCATCTGCGGATCCTCGAAGCAGTCCAGGTTCTCGTTCGTTTCCGTCACCTCGCCGAGCGTTTCTTTGGGTGGTAGCGGGGCCGGCGGTGGCGGGGCCGGCGCCTGCGGCGCAACCACCGATTGGGCCATTAGCCCGCCCGCTCCACCGCCCACCGCACCCAGCTCGGACTGCTTGCCGAGGGCGCCGGCCGCTGCGGCCGCGACGTGCAGTTGGGCGGTGGTTGGCCCGGTACCGAGGTGCGGTGGGTACAGGTTCCAGTTGGAGGGCGGTGGCGGTGCGGGTATGACCGCGGTGGGTGGCGGTGGTGGGGCCGGACCCGTGCCGGGGAGTTGCGTTTGGGCGGCGGCTGCTGCGGCCGCCGCTGCCGGATACATGTTGTGATATGTCGTGTGGTGATGATGGTGGTAGCTTTGGGGCGGATAGCCGTAGTTGTAGTTCTGGTACGGATCGTACGGCGTGTGATGGTACGGCGGATGGTGGTGATGGTGGTAGCCGTAACCCATCGGGGTATTCGGATGGTGGTAACCGTACCCGGCGGTCGGATTGTAATCCGGTGGCTTCGGCTTCACGAAACCCTGCTCGGGTTGCTGCAGCGTGTGGTACGTGTTCTGCGTCTGCTGCTGTGCCTGTTGCTGGTGCTGCTGATGCTGCTGTTGGTGCTGCTGTTGGTGCTGTTGCTGCTGCTGCTGTTGCTGCTGCTGCTGCTGTTGCAGCTGGTGATGGTGGTGATGCACCTGGCCCTGGTTCAGCTTCGTACTGCCGTAATCATCCATGTGGATCGGGGTGGGTGTTTTCGTGGGATCCGGAATGCTCGGACTGAAGGCCGAGTTGCTGCTGTTGCTGCCGGGACGCGTGGTCGTGTCCGGGATCTCCTCGTTCCGACCCAACCCCGCCAGCTTGCTCGGGTCGCCCCGGTTGCCGTAGTAATCCGTGGGCCAATTGTTGTAATACTGCCGGTTGTCGATGTACTGGCCGGTGTTGTAGTCGTAGCTGTACGGCGAATCCAGCACCGTGCTCGAGATCTGATTCGACTGCAGCTGTGCGTCCGTGAAGTTGTCAATCATCGACGCCATATCGATGAGCGTACTGTTCGTGTTGTTGTTCGCCACCGAGTTCGGCGAGTTGATCGTGTTCGGTGCGGTGAATGCACTGCTGCCGGAACCACCATTACCACCCGCTACCAATCCGCCCGCGACACCGCCCCCGATCGCGCCACCCTGTCCGTGCAGCGGCGAACTGTGCTTCTCCGTCAGTACGCCCGTGACCGGATCGAGCGTGGCATTGCTCGAACCTTTCCCACTGCCCGTCGACTTCTGACTGCCGGGCGTATGGGCTCGCGGAGATCCCGACCCCGACGAACCACCCGCGCCGGCGGAACCACTGCCGCCGGCACCCGGCGACGCGACACTGTTAGCCGCCGTACCGCCGCTGTTCGATGCGGTCGAGGCTGCCGATGACTTTTTGCTCTTCGATTTGCTTTCCTTCTTCGTCGGGGGTGGTGGTGGCGGCGGTGTATCCGGTGCCGCACCATCCGACCCGTCCTTGCCGAGCTTTTCATCCTTTCCATTGCCGCGCTTCTTGCCGTGTCTCCGACAGGGCTGCAGCGGTGTCGAGCGAACGCGTACCTCCGTTTGGAATCTGCAAGATGGAGGCACAACAAAGGTTAGCGATATTCGGTGTGAGGGCGGGGGGAGGGACTCGCCCAGCTGGACGAAATCGCAGAGCGCGAGGAACGAGGGGGAGAAAAAAGAAACCAATGCTTTACACTCACTTCTCCAGCACCTGCACGGCGCCGGTTTCGTGCTTCTTCTTCTGGCCCTCCTCGCTGTCAAACTCGTCCGTCGTGTCCATCGTGTAGAGCGGCAGCACGTGCAGCTGTTCGTCGTCCGGCTTCACGCCCGGTGGTAGTGGCTTCAGCAGGGTCACCTGCACGGTGCAGCCGTCCTGCATGTTGTGCAGATCACGGTGCGTATGGGCACAAAAGTCCAAACAACACGTCACACCTGGCGCGAGAGACCAATCGTTGGTTGTGAAAAAAAAAGATCGTTCTCCCTTCAAAAGAGCGCCACTACTCGCACACGTACCTGAGAATGGTTTGCCCGGTTTCAGGCCCAACCGACAGTCGGGTGCCTCCCGCTCGTACTGCACCTGATTCTGGAAGGCCTGGGGCGCGACCGTCACGTACAGCGGGCTCAACATCGTCGCCAGCACGTTCATGCGCTCCTCAATCTCGGCCTCCTCGTTCTTCACCGACAGCCGGAACTTGCGCACCGTCTTCGAGCGGGCGTACTTGCACCCGTTGTAGTACATGGACCAGCTGCACCCGAAGCTGTACGAGACGCCGCACAGTTCCGGATCGAGCCCTGCAAAAGCAATGAGGATCGTGAGATCTGACTGTCGGTACGCGATGTCCCTATGCTCACCGTTCGTACCTTGACAGGCGCATGTACGATTTTCGTTGGTGGCGCAGCGACGCACGGTCGGGAGACCGAATTTGTTCAGCTTCACCGCCAGCATCCGGTAGACGCTGTCCGCCTCGTGGTTCGGTATGCCATCCCACACCACAATGCAGATCACAATGAAGGATGCCTTACACCTGCAAACGGGGGACGAAACACAGAGCGCGTTAGGAATGTCTCGGATGCACACCACACGAACACGCAGCAACTTCCTGCTGCTGTTCGATGCGGAGGGGGCCAATTATGCTTTTCAAGCGTGTGTGTGTATGAGTGTTTGTGGGGAGTAAAGTATCACGACCCGACCATAAACTCACCGATGCCCTTGCCGGCGCTTCACCACAAACAGGAGCTTCTCCTCCGGGTCGACACGCCGGATGACCCACTTCGCAATCGGGCAGCCCTGGCTCGATTTGCCCTCCTTGCCGGTGTAGACTACCTTCTCGATTCGGAGCTGTTTGCCGGTCAGCCCAACGCGAAGTTCCGTCTCGCGTCGCAGATCTTCAAGCGTAGCTGCGCAGCCTAAAAAAAAATAGGAGTAGAAGGACGCCAACGGTTAGATACGAACGTCCGGCAGCATTCCCGACGGGTTCTCTGCCTTACCAAGATGCGTATAGTAGCTGCCCGGTTCGGACGGTGCCTTATCCGTGCCGGAGCTGAAGCAATCACAATCGGGCGCTTCCGGTTTGTGCGATTTCTCCAGCTTATCGTCGTCCGCCTTCTGGGCCGGATCGACCGGTTCCTTCTTGACGTTTTTCGACTCCTTCTTGCTCTTGCTTTTGCCGCCACCGGTCGGTGCACCTTCCGCCTTACCGTCCGCCCCGTCGCCGTGACTATCTTTCGACTTGTCCTTCTTTTCGCCCTTTTTCGATTTCGATTTCGTGCCGGTGGTGGTGGTGGTTGTGGTGGTGGTCGTTGTTGTTCCACCACCCGCCGTCGTACCGGACGCGGCCGTCGCTCCGGACTGATTGCCGGGCGCAACGTCGATCTCCGCCAACGCACCGCCCGCGCCGGACGACTGATTGCCAACGCCCGGATCGCTGCCCGGGTCCGAGCCCAGATTCGCGGAGCTGTTGCCCATGCTGCCGTACGCGGAATCGTCCGCTTCCAGCTTGATCGAGACCGGATCGGATGCCGGCAGCAGACTGTTGTTCTTCGGTATCGGGTACGTGTGCGCCGGGATCTGCTGCTCGAAGTTGGTCTGGTGTGCGACCGGGGTCGAGATGGCCGGCAGCGAGAGCAACGCATTCCCTTCGGGTGTTTGCGCTGGTGGAAGACTGCTGTTGCTGTTGCTGTTACTGGCCGAACCGCTACCGAAACCACCGCCGACCGTCTGCTGGTTGTGATAGTTCGGGTAGTTCTGGGTGGAGTAGCTCGAGTAGCTTCCGTACGGCGAGTAGTAACTGTTGTAGTCCGCGGACGCACCCTTCACCGATGTGCCGCCGGCCTGTACCGATGCCTGCGACGCGGCCGACTGCGTGTTGTCGCAGTAGTCGCCGTACCGGATGAAGTTCTGATAGTTCTTCTCGTATCCACCATCAAACTTCGGCAACGTCGACTGGCCATCGTCCAGCAGGCCGGGCTCCTTCTTGACGCTCATCAGATTGTACCCGGACGCACTCGTCTGACCCGCCGTTCCACCCGGATGGTGGAACGCACCGGTGGTGCCGGCTCCACCCGTCTGCAGATGCGGATTGAACCCGCTCGACAGGGAATCGTGTCGGAAGCGGTTCAGTGGACTCTTGTCGTCTATCAGCTTGCTGTCCACCATCATGGTGGATGCACCGGCCGGTGAGTAACCGAGCAGCGAGCCGGAAGTCTGACTTCCGTTCGGCGTTGTTGAGCCACCGCCGCTGCCGGGATATGTTTGGTTCATGTTCGAGTAGTTCTGCTGCTGCTGGAGCAGCTGCTGATCGTGATGCATCATAAAGTTGGAGCTGCTGCTCGAATAGCTGGAAGATTTCGTGTCCACAATCCCCTGTCCGAGGTGATCGAGATGATGCTGCTGTCCCGGGTGTTGCTGCTGGCCGTGATGGCCGTGTCCACCGTGCTTAGATTTGCCGTGTTTGTCGCCTCCCTTTCCTTTCGCCTTGGACGACGGTGAGCCGGCCGATGGTGAACCGGACGATGACGACGAGGAAGATCCACCGGACTTTCCCATCTTGCCCTTCATCTCGCCCCCCGTCGGTGACCCAATGCCGCCACCGCCGCCCCCGCCACCGGGGTCGGTATTATTCTTGTCGATTAGTTGCTGCTTCTGCTCAAAAACCGAATGCTTCGCACCGTGGTGCAGATCACCGGCGAGCAGATGATCGTGCTGCTGTAGCTGATGATGGTGATGGTGGTCGGTGAGCGTGGGCGATTTCATGCCGCCCGCCACCGACGCCGTACTGCCGTGACTGCCACTACCGTTGTTTGCGCCGCTACCATTGCTATTGCTTCCCGCACCGCCCGCCTGCGGGTGCTTCCAACTCGGATCAACAATGCTGCCGATACTGTTGATCAGTCCGCTGCCGCCACCATCTCCGATAGTAGTACCTTCGTTCGCTGTACTGCTGTTACTGCTGCCGCTGCCGGTGCCACCGGCCATCATGCCGGGGCCACCGCTAGCGGCCCCCGACGCCGACTGCTGCCCGGGCGTACCCGGACCGGGGCCACCCAGATGTGTCGGCGTTAGGCTGTCTCGGAGATGGTGGCTATACGATAAAAAATGACCGGTCGATTGCTGCGAGCCGGTCTGTTGCTGCTGCTGCTGCAGCCCTAGGTGGGCACCCATGTGCGATTGACCGCCGGCCGACAGAAGCGCATCCTTCTGGTCGCCCTTGCTCATGATCATCGTCTTGAGCCGCGAGTTTAAGTTCACGCGATCGGACTGGTTGAACAGATCCGCACCGGGCTGTTGCGATTGCTGCTGCTGCTGCTGCTGGGTCCATCCCCAGTCACTCTGCATATGGCTGGGCGATTGCTGATGCTGATTGTCGGTTGGTGTACCCTGCTGCATCGGCGAGGGTGTGTGCATACCGCTCTGTCCGCCGCCGCTACCGTACCCGACCGGTGTGTTGTTGCCGTTGTGGCTCGGCGACTGCTGCAAACTGCCCCCGCCCGAGCTGCCCCCGTTGTATGGGTTCGGTGACTGCTGGGCGTACAGCTGCTGGTTCGAGTTCGGGCGCGGTGGTTGCCGGTTCGGTGACTGTGGCACACCCTGCGGTGGGTGCATGGAGGACGTGGAGCCCGCACTGCCGTTGTTGTTGGTGGTGGTGGTGCTGTTGCTGCTACTGCCGCCGTTCCCGGCGTTCGTAGCGGCCGCAACCGTGGATGCAGCAGACGGGGACGATGACGCGCTAGCGGAGGACGTGCTGTTGCCGTTCGCGCTCGCTGCCGTGGTGGTGGTTGTCGTCGTCGACGTCTGCAGACCGCCGTAATCTTGCTGGCCTGAATACCCATTACAATTGAGTGAGCGCGGCGGTACGCTGTTCACCCGTGGATATCCAGGCATGTCGTTTCCCGACGTTGCCGAAGCCGTCGCCGTCGATTGCTGCTGCTGTTGCTTGCTGCCACCGAGCTGCAGATTGAACTGGTCGTGCGGATTGTTGCCGGCGTGGCCGGACACGATCGTGGCGGGCCCGGTCGACACCTGGCCGGCGTACGTGACGGTGGGTGCGAAGCTGACGCTCTGCAGTGACACCTGATTGATCGGGGCGATCTGGTTGGCCTGGAAGTCGTAGCGCTGTACCGCCGGTGGTGCAGCGTACGTGCGGCCATAGTTCGGATCGAACCCGATACCGGCTGTCTGGACGTAACCGTTCGGTTGGTATGCAGCGTATCCCTAAAAGAATAGAGAGATGGATGAATATCTCGAAGGTGCCTTTTAGCTAGCGGAGACTTACCTGTGGCTGGAACTCGAGCGAGTTCAGTGGTGTGATAGCGGGAGTGTTCTGTGGAATCTGTTGGATGAACTGATTTTGCCAGCCCTGAGACGGGTCTGCTTGCCAGGTGGGATAGAACGCCATTGGGGCCTGGAAAGAGAGACAATTGGACCGGGAGATATTAATCATACCATGGGAAAATCGTTCACATTTAATCGCGATTCTAATGTCTTTCATAACAGCCAACAAGCCAAACTCCAAAATTTACCATTAGAGGAGTTCTTAATGTCCTCTTTCCTTGCGCTTTCCCCGTAACATTCCTTAAACTTCCCCAATTTCCAACGCTACACGCTATCGCCCCTAATGTTCGTGTACCCGACGAGACCCTATTTCGGGTAAAATAGAATTTTAATTCGGCTATTTCTATGCAAACGAGCTGCACTTCCACCACCGGCAGTCGCAGCACTGGGGCCTTCTTTCTTATCGGTATCGCATTTGCATCACTTCCTCCCAGGCCCCATACACACGTGCACGCACGCGCGCATACGGCGAGTGTGTGCGCTAGCACACGGCGTAACACACACCAAGCAAGGAAAGCCTTCCCCCGCGCCGCGTCCGTCAAAACGGGGAAAGAATCGCCACTTTGCATCTATTTATTGCTGCTTGAAATAATTTATTAGAAAATTTGCATACATTTCACCGTACCGCCCATCAGGCTCCCTTCCACTGCCCGGTGGAAAGGGAACGGAAGGTTATAATGGCTTTAAGAAGAGCAGCACACTAACACCGGCACTATTTTCGCCTTGACGCGTTCGGTCGGTGTTGTGGCCATGGCCGTTGTTTGCTAATGTAGATCGACGCTATTCTTCCCTCCCTGGGCCGGGCCCGGTACTTAAACGACACAATGTTCACCCACCCCTCCCCCCGGGCATCGAGCGTTATCTACGTGTGTGTTGTGGCGGGTGTTTCTCGGTGCAAGTATCCAAAGATTAGTATCTTTTCTTCTCACTACAACGATACGGCGGAAAGCGTAGCATGCAGGACGGTCGCGTTCTCGCAGTGCAGTACACGTGTCCGGTTCACCCCTTGGTTGGAGGGTGTCTCTAATTATACAACGGCTCATAATTTTGATACTGATTTTCATAATTACATGCACTTTTTACTTTACCCATACAAAAAAACCCCCCCGCAATGGGATCGATGAGGTCGATCGAAAGTTGCTTCCTTCCTTTAAGGAACAATGTTTACGATTATTAGCCCACTCGTGTACACGTGTTTTCATACTTTCCACAATGTCGTGCTGGGAAATATCGTTTATTAATTGGGCTTAATGCCACCAACACAGTTGCAATCCCGGTCGGACAGGCACGAAATGACATTAACCACCAAAATGAACAAAAACTAGCCAACGAGAAGCAATGCCATCGGCCAACCACCGCCATATCGCACACGGAGGGTAGTGCGTGTAGGTGTTGCCTCCTTCCCTGCTCCGCTCCATATTTCGCTAATTGGTTCCAAACTATCGAAATAAAACCACACCACACACCAACCTTTCTGGACCTGGACCCGGACCACCTTTGGGAGGGGGTTGGTGAGTGTGAGTAGTGGAGAAGATAAGCAGCTGGGGTGGTAGTAGTCGCTGAGCAAGTGAAAGCCAAAACCGACGGACGAATGTTATAATGGCACAAACACCAACCATCGTTTCGCTCGCGGCCATCTCATTGCGCGGGCCACATAAAACGGGTGCAATAAAATTTTAATTGATTTCATAAATTACACACACACACCCGAGAAGGGGCCCGAGCGCGGGTGTGCTGTGGGGACGTCTCGATCTTCTGCCGGCTTATTGCCTGTGCTTGAGACGATTGTGTGCGTGTGTGTGCGCTGCTCGTTAAGCAGACGGACCTGTGCGGTTGGAGATTGCTTCACGACACAACAAGCACACCGGGCCCGCTCGATCGTACGATCGAAGAAGGTCAGGTGGCGGAGACAGGTTGCAAATGTCACACGAAACGGCGAATGACGCTTCGGTCGGTCGGTGGTAGGTGTTTGTTTTAATTTAAATTGTTGCAGTTTACGATGTTTCATGTGATGTCTTCCTCTTTTTCTCGGGGTGCGCAGTAAGACGTTTGCCTGTCAAACCCGTTTGCAAAGCCTTCAATTAGCGCAAATGACACACAAACACACACACACACACACACACGGTGCATTGTGTGCATCGCAGAACCCAAACCCCTCATCTTGTCCTCCAAAAAAGATGGTGCAAATGCCGGGTGAGAAAAGCCTAACTTTTGCCGGTCCTCACGGGGTTTCGGTCGATAAAACACACTCACGGAACGCGTCATCCACCATACCAAAAGGGGGGGGGGGGGCGGTTTTGGTCGGAAAATTGTACCAAAACTTTGCAAAACGCGGAACGGAACGGATCGCGATGGCGACGAATGATACGCGCGGCTCAGCGTTGCATCGACCTCCCTCCTCCCCACCAGGGCCTTACACATGTGTGTGTGTGTTTGCGGGCGTTTGTTTGTTGGTGTCCCTTCCCTAAGGCGACCTCGTACGAATCAATGGTGGCCAACCGAACTTGGAAGGGTGGGGGAGGAGGGGACCGAGAGAGCGAAAAGGGGGTGTGTGACGGAAAGGAAGTTTTGTGCCAGACAATGGAAGCATAAATTACGTTCCAGTGACTTTGTTTAATTTATTACAATTGAGTTTTCCCTCCCGGCGGCCGGCGTTTTTCGGTGTCTTTATCAGCGCGGCGGGACTTGCAACCGGGGCCGGTCGGTGCGGTCGCGAACTTCCTCCGAAAAGTTGTCCCCTTCTAGAGCCCACCTCATCTTCCGGAGCTCGGTGCTTTTCCACCATCTTTTAAAAGTGCATCGATAGCGTGTGTATGTGTGCAGAATGCACCGATAGGGGTGAGGGGGAGGGGGGGGGGACATACATGCTTCACACACATACACACACCTGCATGCTGTGACGGGGACGCATTATTTTTCAACCCTTCTTACACAACCATCCCCCTGTTAAACCCTTGTCCAGTTATAAATACTCGACGAAGGTAATTTATAGGACGACAAGGTAACACATAAAAAGAGCTAAGAAACACATTACACACACACACAAAAAAACAACTATTGTTTCACGAGTTTTTCCTATCTTTCCATCCGGCCGTATCTCGTTTTACAAGCGAGTAAGAAAAGAAAACAACCCATTCGCTTTTACTTCTTTTCCACCTATGTGAGAGACCGGTTCGTGTATTACACAAAGCGGAAAGGAAAACTGTACGCCTTAGAAACAGTCCGGCAGGGGGGTGCCGGGGTGGTGTTGACGGGGTAAAAGCCTTTAATCTTATCGCCAAGATGTGCCTTCCCGTCTTATGCAATACACAATGCCCGCTGTAAAAGTCGTTCAAAAGCGATAAATTGCACTTGCTTTGTGTGTGTTCGCAAGGAAGGAAGGGGCATTAATTTGCATACGGGGAAGTTTTGGGTTGAAATGCATATTGGGATTTATTTTGGTGCCAAAGGAAATAAATAAAACAATGGAATAATTTACCATCGGAACTTATTAGATTTAAGTATTAAAAATGTTTTACTGACGCACGGAGTACTTCGTAGTTTACTGAGCGAGGGCAAACATCATTATTAAAAATAGAGCACACTCAGAGCAATGCGCACACTACGCACTACGGGAAGAGGCCGAACAAAACAACAACCCCCCCGCCCCCCTTCCAACCGATGCTCTTCCTTTTAAGCATAACGAGATAAAAATATGTTTCACAACATTCATCTCGTACACCGGCAAACAAACAAACAACAATCCCGATGCAAGGAAAACACACACACACACACACACCGACAATCAGTGCCCCCCCTCTGTTGTCCGCGAACCATCCATGCCATCCAAGAATGAATCATCGCGCTTTCGGTTGTGGCGGCGGGTGCTGAAATGGTGCTGGTGGTGATAAAAAAAACAAAAACCTAACCACCACCATAATCACAACATATAAATGTGTAGTGTAAAAGCTTTTCGCAATTGGCAGCGCCGACCCGAAAGGGAAATGAATGTCCGACGGTGCGGGGCAAAGTGAAGCACCGGCGCTGGCTAATGGAAACTTTTCGCTCCTCTGTCAGTTCTTTGCGCAAAGGAAAACAAATGTTTTGTTGATGTATTACACGATTGGAGTATTTTGTTTTTGCTGTTGCTGTTACATGTTTCCCACACAAAGATCCACGTGGTTGGCTTAATGGTTACGTGGGCATTCACTAAACGTAATAGAAAATTCCGATGAAACATCATCAAATTTTAATTAATTTCATTAAGATTTGTTTGGAAAATAGGATACAAACGAAAAAAAAAAACCTCATCCAATTATTGTTCTTCGTATATTCTTCGGGTGTCCTTGGTGTTTCTTCTCCGGCACTAATACATCCGGCACACTATCATTCACCATTGTCCTCCCTCCGGAAACCCCCAAAACAGGCCACATGCCACAAAACCCATGGAAGAAAAATCTGACTTGTCAAGGTCCTTTTCGGTTGTTGTGCTTGCTGTTGCCGGTGCCGCTTCGAAAGTTGGTTGGGAATATTTTATATAAATTGCTTATTATGTTAGCAATATAATCATAAATCATAATAAGCAACATGCGCGGCTTGATGGAAGGCACACAACAGAGCATACACACACACTTTCCTTCCCTGCCCCCTGCTCAATATTGCATTTTGGCCTCAACATTGCACCGCAGAACGAGTGGGAGCAGGAAAACACATCGGCCCGAAAAGGGGATGATTTTATGCTGTGCAAACATTTCAGCGTACCAACATCCGGCACTCGGATGACTCCCGCGCGAGGGTCAGCGACTTTTGACCATCGTCGTGTGGTACACACACATGAAAGGGGGGAGAGATGATCATGAAAATTCGACTTCACAAGACAAGGGACCTGGCGAGGTTTTATGGCGATGTGTTCGGTCATTCGTCTTCGACCAGGGAAAACAGTGTGGCTCCCTTCGCTCGCAATCGTCCTTCAAATTGGAGGTGCCTGTGTGTATGAGCCGTTTCTTCCACAGCGCACGTCAATTGCGCAATTTCGATCGAGACATTATTTCCCTTTTCTTGTTCCCCGCTCCCTCCCGTTCCCGGTTCGCCTTCCTCTGACAAACTTTTCCTTTGACCTTCCTTTTTTTTATTTTTTTTGGTATCCGGTTGGGAAAATCGTTCCAGCTGCTTGCGCCCTCCCCGATTGCCAGCAAACCAGCCGTTCTGCCCCCGCCTTGTCCTGCCTTGCTTCATTACCATTTTCCACCGCAGCTTGTCCATTGGGGTGCGGCGAACGGTGGGTGGATGGGTGGCTGACGGAGGAAAATAAAGGCAACGGAGCTTTTCCTTCGTTGATTGCGCCTGCCTGAGTTCAGGAGAAGGAGGGTGGGTGGTAGATGTACGTGTGTGTGTGTGTGTGTGTAAGGCACACGTACACACCCCTACTGTCTTGCCTGCTTGCCGCGAGGAAAACACAACACGTTTTCCGTTTTATTCCGTGCACCATCGTAAATGTTTCCCTAGCCCTTAATGTCCCCATTCGTGTGCAAACCGATCTAACACACCTACACACATACACAAAGTGCACCACGAGGTGAAACCATGCACACATACATACGCTGCAAATGGCCAAAGAGTGGCAAAGGACGAAGGTTTTCCACCATCATCACCCAACACACACACCAAGGTGTATATATATATACGATGCCGGGTGTGCTGCGAAACACACGCGCGCTCACACATTACTACACACACACACACACACACACGCACACATGCCGGGGCAAGATGGCGACAACGACGACGACGGTTTGCTCGTCCCTCACCCACACACGCTCCCCTCTGAACCGCACACCAACCCGGTTTTACGAGGAAAACCACACATAGAACGCGTTCGGGGTACGGTGCGAACGGAAAAATGGGGAAATGCGAGCGAAGGGAAAAACAAGCAGAGCGCACTATTAATTTCCCTGCCCCTCCTACGCCCCCCTAAGATATTGCTCGCTCACTCGCACCCATTCGTAACTGACGTTCGGTCCCTTCTTCTGCACCGACCATCATCGTCATCGTGTTTCCACCATTCCATTTCATTCCTTTTAGTCACACTCCACCTCAAACCAACCAACCCTCGCGAAGGCGAAGGCGAACGTTTCACTATCGTCATCTTATTTACCCACCACCCGCCTCCTTTTCGTCCTACCCGCTTTCCCACCCCCTCCCATTCCCTTGCCATTTCCCTTCTTACAAACACCGAGCAAAGGATAGGGAAATGGTTCGCTATGTACACATAAGCTTTTCATTACTAGACGGAAAATCCTCCCACCGTTCCACCCTAACCGTTGCCCTCCCCACCCCCAGCGCAATGTTTTCTCTCGCACCCTCTACTAAACAATCCACCCTTACCCCCTCTGGACACCGGGTGGCGGCTTCCATTATTTTCACCCCTCGGTCCCTTTTTCCATTCGTTCCAATTGTGTTGACCGTGCATGTACATAGATGCGCGTGTGTGTGTATGTGTGCACATGTATGTGTACATAATTCATTATTATTTCCCCGTCCTCGTCTGCAACCCACCTCA
Source organism: Anopheles marshallii (assembly GCF_943734725.1). Lineage (NCBI taxonomy): Eukaryota > Metazoa > Arthropoda > Insecta > Diptera > Culicidae > Anopheles > Anopheles marshallii. The sequence continues at coordinate 64,044,300 of NC_071327.1, forward strand.
TCGCAATCCCGCTTCAACCGCAATACTTTTCGCACTTTTCACCACCGCCACACCGTGAGTGGCTCGTCCTTTTTGGCTCGATTTTTCCGATCAAACCGGTGAGCATTTCTCAGAAATAGTATTCTCTTGCTCTCTCTCTCTTTTTCTTTATTTCTCTCTGTCTCTTTTGTGTTTGTGTGCCGCTCGGTAAGGTGGCCTTACGTATCCTTTCCATCCCGTAATATGCCCCTTAACCGGTGTACACCACGTGCATAAACCGAACGGAAACCACCGAAGGGAAGGAAGAAAGCGCGAGCGAGTGGGGGAGCGGGGTGGAAATTCTTATAGGTTACGTCAAAACCAACTATCTTTGGTTGTGCAAACCGATCCCGAGCGGGGGGGGGGGTGGGAGTGGGGAAAGGGAAAATTGTTGCGGTGGCTTCGGTGGCAGATGGATGTTTTATAAGTGCTCAGAAATGCATTACGCCACAAGCACACGCACGCACATGCGGCCGAAACGCATATTTGCTCTTACTTTTATTCGCTTTTCGACAACAATTTCATGCTTCCATCTCAAAATGAGTTTTATCATTTAAGAAGAGAGAAAAAAAAGCACCCCAAATGTGAGCAATTTTGACAACTGCAATGGAGGCTCCTGGTGGCTTTTGGGGAAAGAAATAAATAAACCCTCACAACATATCATATTTATGTTTACAAAACGGAGCGTAAACACGGCGAGTAGATAAATTAATATTCTTAAACCAACAGATGGATGGAAAATGATTACAACCGGCAAGGGAAAGGAAATTTATCTGATCCACCATTTCGCCTTACCGGAGCAACTGGCAAGTAAGCCAATCTGGTCGCACGGTGATACGAAACATAAGCAAAGCGCAATTGGATTTTCTGGCTGGTTTTTTTGCTGTCTTTAATCCCAATTCCAATGTGTGCTGATGCACACACACACACACACACTTAAAAGTGGAACTAAATCCGGAAGCGAAAAGCGGTTGGCGCGTTGTGATGAAAATGAAATATTTGGATATAATTTTGCACTGTGTAAGCAAGCAGACGGAGCTCAGCTCCACCAATCATATCTCGAGAATGGGGGCAAGGGCTTCATCTTCCGCCCAAGTGGGCAACGTGTGTGTGGAAAGTGCGCGTGGAAGGCCAATTTTTCAAACGGCAAAGGAAGCACTGTACCAGGATTTTCCAAACCGGGCAGAGTCTCGCGGATCTGCGAGGGAGGTTTTGGAGCGGGCAAAGGTGGGACCGGGGATAAATAGAGAGGCAGCAAAAAAATTAATAAAACAACTTTTTCACTTTCCCTTCCCCAAAGCCACATCACACACACACACACACTGTCGCGTTATCTCTTTCCCGCTTGGTATGGCATTTTTCCGGAGTGCAATATCTTCTCCAATCACAATTTCCCGAGAAAACACCATCTGCAGAACCAAACGAAACAAAAAAAAAAAGAGCCCCCGAAAAGGAAAAACCGTTCGTCACACACACAGCACACGTAACCTTCATTTTCCGGGCTTAATATTTATTAAAAACAGGCTCCACTGAAATGAGTTGCTCCCTGTCCCCGTGTGGTATGGTGGCTTCTAGGGGGAGGGGAGGAAAAAACCCTCCGAGGAAAAACCCGCCTCGGTGCGCCTCGGTGAAATGAAAACGAGATTATTATTACTTGCCCCCTTCCCATGTTCCCTCCCTTCGGTGCCCGCTACATCCGTCTCAGTTCCCTTTGCCCCCTAAATATTCATTCTCATCTCAAACAACAAGAATGGGGCAAAATGATGAACGAAAACACACAGACCCACAGACCCGGCAGCCCTTTCGATTTTGATGAATAAACAAATGCAAGTTCATCATCATCGTGTTGTCGCTCAAACAGAAACCAACCGGCAACAAAAAAAAAATAGGAGAAAAGTCCACTTTTCTTTACCCTGCCGCATTTTGGGGCATCCGGTGGCAAAAACTCATTTCGGGAGTCCTATAGGCCTGCGGAGGAGGACGTTATCTGACGATCGACTCCGGCCCTCGCTGTTACGCCACCGGGTGGTAGGTGGTTGAAGCTGAAGGTACAAAAATTCATCAACGAGAAAAGCCAAAATTACCTTCCACACACACACACCTCATCCCACCAAAACCTCCCCTTCCACCCTCCACACTTTTCATAGACAAGCACAACCACACCGCGCGCAGCACCAGCAGTGCGTTGTTGCAGAAAATGCCTTTTTAGACTGATGAAAAAGTAGTGCTAGGTGAAACCCCGACCCGTCCGGGGTCGTGTGCTTTTACTTCCGAAATTTACCTCGCACACAGGGGGTGCTTCACGGGGGGAGCGGCCACAGGGAAACTAGTGGTGGTCATAATAAATGTCGTAAGAACGCAAACCAACCCAACTTTCGACATGCCGCGCCACCGGTGTGTATAATCGGATGCGGGATGGAATAGCAAAGATGGATTAACTTTTTGCCGGCGTACAAAGCGGCCGAGGTTGGGATGTGATACACTTTGCTTAAACCAATATCATAAATTATTAACCTGCTATCAGGTGGAAGGATACACATTTCCCCAATGCTCGGGGAAAATGCGGGAAATGAGAGTGAACTTAAAAGAAAAACTGGTTCCCAGTAAAACTCTGCCTCTGCTCTTCAGAATAACAAGTTAGTTAATCAACAGTCAAACATTGCTACTAAACAATATTTTCCTATCTTTGCCCAATGCAATTCAAAAGCGATAAATTTAAAGGAAAACTAAAAAATAAGCGGAAGTTTTTGGCTAATTTCCACCACGAACAAGTCCTGCCCGCTCTAGCGCGCCATTCCTCCATCGACTGTAGAAGGCTGGATTATTTGGATTCGAAATTTTACTTTCCAGCAACGAAAAAAAAAAAAAAACTCCCCAAAACCCAAACTAACAATGGCCTTTTTGGCAACGGTGGCTGGCTGCAGGTTGTGATATGGATATAACAAAAGCAAAGGCAACACCTCTACGCCCGGTGCACCTCGCTGAGACATATCTGCTGAACCACAGCATGCACAAACTACAGCTTGCTGTCTCTCGTTAGCGAAAGTTTAATGAAAACGAAAACTTTTTTCCCAACCCCTCGCTCTCGTGAAAAACTTACCCCACCAGCGTGGGTGGTGCACGTATTTGGAGGTGGATTTTTTCCTGTTTTTTATGGGAGAGAGGAGGTGAGAAGAGTGCAGCGTGGCAAACAGGGAGCTACTTTCCGCCTCCTGCATCGATTACCTTAACTTCGGTTTATAATCAAGTTTTTAATTGAAAGTACACACACACACACAATCAACTCCCACGCAAGAACCTAGGTCGAATTCTGGCAGACTTTTCCCTCCTTGGTAAACCGATTGGAACGGATTTATTGCAACCGTGGCCAATTTCGGGCCGGCTTTCCTTCGGCGATATTTACGGGCTTTAAAGGGCACCACTTACCATCGGCTGTTGCGGCTGATCCTTCATGACTTCGACGGCCGGTTCCGACTTGATGATGATGGACTGATGCTGTTGCTGCTGCTGCTGCTGCTGCTGCTGGAGGTTCCCAGGACCTCCTCCTCCTCCGCCGGGTGGTGGAGCACCTGGTATAGGCGGATGGCGGGCGAGATGGTGTTGCAGCTGCGCCTGCTGCTGATGCTGCTGCTGCTGGTGCTGGTGCTGGCTGGGACCACTGCCTAGCAGCGCACTGTTATGCACACCGGGGGCGGCGGTATTCGCGGCGGTCGGTGGTGCGGCGGTACCGGTCTGCGCACCGGACACGGTCACCAATTGCTGTTGCTGCTGCTGTTGGGACGGGTTACCCGGCACCTGCACATTGGGCGTCGACGGTGTGCCGCTGGTAGTGTTCGGCGATGGATGCGGTAGGGAGGCCGGTGCGGGCGAGACGGCCGAGTTTTGGGGCACGTTCTTGGGTGTTGCGCCGAGATTCAGTGCCTTGCGACCACGACCACTCTGTTCGAGAATAGACGAAATAGAACAAGAGAAAAAAACATTTATAAGCAAATTTATAAAAATACGATAAATTAATGCAAAACAACTTCTAAATTGAAATTAAATTTATTAAAGTTGTTAATTTTATTAAAAAAAAGAACAAATAAACTACATAAAACTAAAAACAAGTAGTAAACAAAACAAAAGAATATTAAACAGCAAAAAAAGAGAAGAAAAATATATTATAAATTCAATTTTTGCGATACACTTTTCGCATTTTCTTTTGCATAATTCAATACAATCAAATCACGAGTTAAGAAAGGTGATAAAATTGCAAACTATGCGCTTCGCCATAAACCAACCGTGTACACGTTTTGAATAATATCCCCCCATGTTCGTATGGTACGATGGAAAAAAAAAAACATCGGAAACGAGAATGAAAATTTATGGTCTGAAGAAAAACGCTATTTATTATTGAATTATATTTCTCTAAACCACCCTCCCATCGCACTATCCCCGTTCTGAACCCTTTCCATCGGTAGAAAGAAACGGGTGAACATTAAGGGGGTTGTTGTTTACGGGTAACATCAACGAACGTAGGATTAAAAGGCTTAAGAAATACGCTAGGCCCGAGCGAAACTAGCAACCATTTTTGCTGCACAAACCTAACGATCGACCGATCACCAGATGTGTATGTGTGTGTGTTTGAGTGAGTGGGTTTAGCGACCGAACATCCCTTCCCTTTTTACTCTTTTTGCAGAAAAGAGCGAGAGAATCTAATAATAGTAAATACTAATTAATGGTATTAATAACAATTCATTCCTTCCTTCTAACAGTGCACATCAAGGGAAAGGGGATGATGAAGAAGGGAAAAAAGGGCGACGGTGTGGGGGAACTACGAAAAAGGTGAGTCTTTCCACACAAATGCACCACGGAAACGCAGCACAAAACGCAGCGAAGGGTTTGCGACAGCAGCAGAGCGGGAACGTCGCGTATATAATATACGGTTTTGCGCTCTTGTTGGTCTGTTTCTTACGGCCGTTGGGGGTTCGAAGCGCATCGAGGAAGGGTGCAAATTGTAAGGAACGGTACAACCAAGTACGAGGGTCGAGTAATGCCAAAACAGCGGCGGGACCGGCAGGCGCAGAGAGAGAGAGAGTCTTCGCCTTAATTATCGTTATTATTCATCCGTTATCTTGGCAAAAGACCTCAAACTACGACAGGAGCTCACTCAATAGGACGCTAGAAAGCGGCAACGCCGTACACCCGGGCCCGGGGGGGTATCTTGCAACTCGCACAAACCATGCCAAAAATTCACCCGGCGGAAAAACCCACCCCCCCTCCTTTTGGAGAGACTCAGACGGGGGGAGGGCAGTGTCTCCACCGGCTCATTGTTTCGTAATGCACCAAAACCTCCACCAGATGGCGGCGAAGACTCCGTTGACTAGCGTGAGGCAACATGGCCACCAAGGCATCGAGGGAGAGAGAGAGAGAGAGCGTGAGGGATTTGGAAAATTTGACTTTTACGGACCATTAATTTATCTGGCAATCAATTTTCGACGGCACACACGACCGTCCACCTCCGACCATTGTGTCGACCCGATGCGCGATGTTTCAGGGATGTGTGTAGGGAACACATACTTCTGTGGCAAGAGAAAAAAACGATGGCGCACCGGGTGGACAAGGAGACAAGATGGCGGACAAGTTTATGGAAAGTTTATGCGAATACACACCGGAAAATACCTTTCCGCGGGCATCCTCCCTGCTAAAAACCGACCCCCCCGGGTTGCGCTCCAATAAAGCTATTGAAAGACGGGCCGCCATTTTGTTTGGCCGGCCAGAATTGTGTGATTTACGGTGTTGCGCTCTGTCTGTGACCCTGGTGGCGTGGCACAAACCGAACCGGCGCTGCAAAATCCCGCTTTGCGGTGGCAATATTTCAACACAAATAGACGAAATGGGTTGTGTTTCTACTAAAGCATTCTGTTAATTGCCGGGGGGGGTTTCAACTAGCACTATTTACGCATATCCTTAGAAGTGGAAACTGCTTGCCCACACAACCACACACAGTATACACGCGGGATGCATCACACCGGGACCAATGGTTGGAAAAGGTCTCACCGTTTCAAACTGCTCTCTTTCAGTGTAAACATCAACCAAATTATGCTGGCATTTCAAACCCCCAGTAGAAGAGCACCGAGCTGACACACACGCGGGTGGCGCCATCTGCGCACACGGATGACGAAGCGGAATATCGTACCGAACCTCCCTGCAATCCCTCCCCCCTCCGTGTGATGGAGGCGGACATTTCCTTCTCATCAGCGGGTTGATTGTTGTTGTTTGGTGTGTGATGGGAGGGACCGGGCGGGGAGGGTTCGAAGGAGTGTTTGTGTGTTGTGTAGAAGGGTATCCATCATCATCCACATTGGCACCATCATGATGACGGTGATGATGCTAGCTTGCGTAAACACAATTCCTTCCTTGATTGCTTGAATTTCTTCAGGTCCCGCTTGGGCCGAGCAAAAGAAAATACACTCCCCCCCCCACCCCGCGTCCTGACTTGGCCATCAAGCTTATTTCCATACATTTTTTTTTGTTGCGGTCCAGAACACGAATACCGAATCTCTTCCCTTAACCTAACCTCATTCTCGACACGTGTTTGGCTTCGTTTGTCCTTCCCTGATGGAATGTGTTTGAAGGCAATTAGGAGATCCCGTAATATCCCAAACTGGGAAAAGCTCCTCACGTGTGTGTGTGTGTGTATGTGTGGAGCCTTTGCAAAAATGGGAAAATTTGCATACCGCTACAATCATTGCTTGTGAAGAACGGATCAGGTTTTCCTCCCCCAAAATTCAAAGGAAGAAAAACTGTCTAATTACTACCATCTGTCGGCAATGTTGGGATGTTCTGTACGCTCGTGTTTGAGTTACTTTCGTTAGAGACGAAAGTTTTTGATTAGAATTGCCCTCCCCTCCCCCCTCTCCAACCCACCCAACAGGAGCACAGTCCGCGAAAGGCTCTTGTTGTGGACAAAGTTCATTCTCCACTACGAATTTGTAAATTAGACTTCCGGGCTCCGGTGCTCGTCAGACTTCTCCAGTGCGGGAATTTCGACCTTAAACAGAACCATTCCGTAAATCATCTCGACTGGTCACACGACGTTCAAACTACAACCAGCCCAAAGATCAAGACCCGGCCCGGAATGCTTGCAAAGTCATTAATTATTTCCAAAACGTTGTGTTACTGGTGGCAACGGACATAGCAACCTCCCAAACACAACACCACCAAAATGAAGGAGGCCAGAACTCGTACCGCGGGGTGGGGGGTGGAGGGGTGAAGTGCAACAAAAATTAGTTCCATTTCGGACGACAGTTTTCGGCACGGGCTCCAACTTACAAATCCATGACAACTTCGATTCCTTGGAAGGGGAGGTGGAGAACTTCGCCACCAGGGGCACGACATTACAGGGTGTGTTTTTGTAATTAACTTTCCACTTCCAAATCGACATGTTCACCTCACTCTCTAGAGGGGGAAAAAGAACCGAAAGGTAAAAAAAAAAACAACCAACACCAGGTGGTTCCGAAATTTTCGGTGCGCAACGTTACGGATGTTAAAATAAAAATAATACAAAATTAGAATTGGAACATAAATAATGTTTACACTCAGCTCGCCTTGACAGCAAAACCAACGCACAAACAAATGCCCCCGCGCGCGCGCACCACACACATTCGCATGCGGGGGGGGATGGGGCTCCAATCCTAAATGACATGTAAAAGAAAAACAACAACAAAGTAAGTCCCAAAAGCAGAGCACTGGCAGCACACACCAGTTTGTGTGCGCTAATGATCGGGAAACGATATCCTCCACTTAAAAAAAAAAATAGGCAAAGGGAATTGGTAAGGGGGAGCATGTGGGGAAGGTACCCGGTACCCCGTAGCTCATTAGCGCAGGAAAACTGAGAATTTGGCCTCGAGTGCCCAACATCTTGACACCGGTCGGGTGGCGGGGAGGACATGTCGTGGGGTAGGGGGTGAAAGAAACAGGAATGTAGTGTGTATGTGTGTGTGTGTGTTGTTGTGTTGTTGCTCCACGCGCCTAATCGTGGGGTATCTTTTTTTTTTGTTATGGATTTGGTGCCGGAGCTGATGGCACGCGGGAAAGAACACACGGGTCAATGTTTAACAAACGAGTCGAACAAGTACACACACAAAAGCACCCTCCCTCTTCCTACCCCCGTTTTCTTCACATGGGGAGAGTTGGTTTAGGATCAGCAAACGATTAACGGGCACAATAACGGATGAACCCGGTCAACATATTTATATTTTTGCCCGTAACGATGGTTCCTTGCGCGAGGGCCCGCAGAGTGTCCCCGGCCCCCCCTCGTCGGCTTTCTTGATTTGATAAATGATTTTTCACATGGAACTCATGGAAATACACCACCACCGTACACACTCGAAACAGTCGTTTATGTGTCGCGGATTGTTCATTTATGTGTAATTTCATCAGGACGATGGCTAAGAGTTGATTGGAATGTCTATAAACTATCAGTGCCAATGCACGCAGTGCTCTAAAACGTCACCCATCAATCACGCCCTGAGAAAGAACAACATGTAACGAAAACTAATGACCGCTACACCAACCAAACGCACCATAATTTTCATTATGCGCTTTTCACTAATGACCTGAAGTACGCTTCCCTGCAGGTACTTCCTGCCAAGGTACGCAACAACGATGAAGCCAAACAAACACTCTTTCCCCCCGGTACGCAAAAGGTCATCCGAGAATCGTTCGCCACCCACCCTCATTTATGACAAACACGTGTCACACACCGGTGTGTTGCACACTGTTATGACCTGATTCACGTACTGGAGCCTTTTTCCCTTTCTCCTGACGCTCTCCCGATCGGTGACCGACTGGTGACTGCTGGCCTGAATAATTCAACTCAAACAACGGTGGGGAGTAGCATTCCGCGCGCGGAGGAAAAGTCAAAGGGACAACTCCTTAAATTAAACACCAATTTATCATGCCGTCCTTGAGGGACGCGGCGCGTTTATCAAATGGTTTTTCTCCTTCCATTTTCATCGTTTGACCTCGTTTACCCATCCCCCGACTCCCTGGCTCCCGCGGGAAGGTGCATTTGGGGTGGTTGGGTTTGGGAGAGATTTTCCTCATAACTGAAGAAAAATGAATAGCCTTCGTTTCGGGCCCAACCCAACACGTCCAAGGTGTACTATAAAAGGGCAAAACTTTGTGAAGCCCTTTTGCCATCCGCATCCGAACATGGCGCCGCGTTTTGTCTTTTTCGGGGTGTCTTCGTCCAATTTAGAATGCAAAAAAAAGGAAACAATCATAACGAAACACACAACAACCTCTTCCTTCTTTAAGGCACCTACCGCACACAAGCAAATGGTCGTTTGCTGTCATAACAACGGAAGCAGGTGGAACTCATCATCATCAACGGTCCCCCCCCCCCCCAGCAGCAGCAGCTGTGGCGCTTTTCCCTCGGTCCGTGTGTTCGCGGAGGGTGATATCGATCCAACAGCACCCACAAAAAGCCGCGCGAACGCAGGGGGTTTGGAAATAAAATAGATTATTTTTATATGTATTTAGATGGGTGGCTAGGCGAAGGGCACTAGAAAAGGGATAACATAAAGCCCACCTTGGCAGGGATTGTTTGCGTACATTTTGCCGCCACGCCGAATGCGTACGGGAAGGATGCAAAAAACCGTGACCTACAAGAACACTTTCTTCGGCAGGAATAACCCGCGGCGTTAATAAACCCTTTACGCTTTACCCATCTGTTTATGGCTGCAGCAACCAGCAAAAAAAACGCCTGAGTTGTTCTTTAAGTCTCCGTTTTCAGCAATACCACGAAGAGCGAACAAACAAATATCCACCGTCCACAGTCCAGTCCCAAAGTTAAACATCTTCAGCAACCCATCGGCAAACGGCAAAAATAAACGCTTCTCACCAAACAAATCGTGCATGGCGAAAAAATTAAGAAACCTGTTGGACATCCACCTTCTCCTCCCGTCAGCATACTCTTTCTATGTTGCATGTTACTTTCTTCACTGTTCAGATTTACACCCGGTTTTTCCCGCTTTCCGGGTGCGAAACCATTAAAAAACGCACAAAAAACTTCATTGCGGTATGGAAAAAAAAAAACTGGAACAAAATGAACATCTTTCCCTGGCCTAGGGGCAGGTCATGAAGATTTTTCCTGCTTTATTTCTCGGTTCTTTTTTTTTTTTGTTTTTGCTTCCTCGTAGCAAAATCGAAACGGTATAAATTTCGGATCGTAGTAAAAAGATTACGCATCTCCAATCCCCGTTGTTTTTTTTTCGCTGGTACCTTTTCTTTAATGGTCAAGGAAAATATGATACGCAAACTACGCCGAACATGAATGGGAAGGAAAACACGACCCATTTTACGATACGGTAAAGGAAACAAAAATGTACATATCTATTTATAAAGTTAAGTACATAATCGCCCAAAAAAAAAAAAAACAAACCCCCGACACTTGCGTCCAACTTTGACCGGTCGCAATACCATCCCGTTTGCTGTCGTCCAGGGAAACCTATTTTCCGGTCAAAACCATTCAATCGTTATCCTCGCGGGAAACACAAAAACCGCCAGAGACGAAGGCGCGGGAAGGCAAAGGTGGCTGTTACCGATCCGTTTGTTTTTATATCACCTTCCATCGGGGTACGGTCAGGCAAAGTCCCTTAGGGCTTGAAGTGCTTGAACTTTCTTCGTCCGTTCGTGTGCAGCTGCCAGACGGACGAGACTTTGACGAAGGAAGGAAGGTTTAAGGATTCTTTACCCACCTTCTGACCATCGGCGGGAGGTGGCGGAGGAGGGAGGGGCAGGGGTGGGGGGAGGGGTGGTTGGGAAAGTTTTTTCCCAACAAGAAAACAGACACTTTTTTCCGCCTAGCCCTAGAGAAAAAGGATCCAACCGGTAGCCGAATTTCCGCAGGCCAAACGGTAATGCCGGTCAAAACAAATACCATGACCTCGGTTGCTACTGTTGCTGCCCGAGCACGCCGGAAACGTTACCATCAGCTGTGATTGTTTTTAATGCATTCCATCGGGTTGAAGATTACGAATGAAACGCTTTTTTGTTTTGGCAGAAGAAAAGCAGATCGGCACACAAAAATAATAAAGAATTAATCACGCAAACAGTCAAAAGAATATCCTGGTCACGGCACCAATTCTGTGTATGAAACGACACAGTTCTAACCAACATTTCCCTTACTAATTGATTTACGTAGCTTTCAACCCGTCTCGTGCCCAAATGCAGTACGCGAGTGCAATCGACACGCAAAAACAGCTGATCCAGCTTCAAGTGAAATCGAGAGCGATCAACAACCAAAAACGCTGCATGCAAAACTCCCAACCGAAAGCTGTCTCTCGCTCTCTCTCGCTCTCTTTCTCTGTTGCAATTGCAATAAACACAACCGATACCGATGGGTTTCCCGACTTCACCCCACACGCATAAAAGCACGTGTGTATTTTAATTGATAACGTACGCACACAACCGGAGGCCGCCCCCCCCCCCCCACAGCACCCAGCAGCAGCAGCTGCTGCGACCCTTCCGATGCGTATAATCGCACGCAAAAACCTGATGCTGTGTTTCATCGAAAATCCTCCACCCGAAATTACGACGTGCCACAGAAACAGCAGCTCGGCACTCGCACACACGCTATCAAATTTAATTCTCGCCCGGTTGTTTTCATTCACAACGCACCGATTGCAGGACGCGGCGGGGTAAGTGTGCCACCATCGATACGGGAATGCCGCACCGAACCGATTTCGGTGGAGGGAGGCAACGCGAACGGGAGTTGTTGTGGGGACCTTGTTTTTTTTTTTGGTTGTTGCACAAAACCCTTCCCCTCGATTGGCGGGTTCATCAGTTATTCTTTACTTTCGAATTTATATTTATATACACATGCATGCATATTTTAATCTGCTTTCCCTTGTGTTTTGCTGACCTTGCCCCGTGAAGCGGTGCGACCATCTGCGTGCACAGCATCAACTCCCTTCGGTTCGATGCCGGAGGTAGTTGTCACCGGACAGCACCGGGAAACACGGCAATTTTATTTATTTTCCGCACTGCACAGTGCTTTGCGTTCTCATTCATTGATACAATTTCATTCATGCCTTTCCGTTTCGACGGGGTGAACTATATTTGGACGGGGTTGTGGAGTCCGGTTATGGTGTGGCTTTTCAAATTCCGATGCGGCACACCCGCTCCTGTCAGCAGAACACTCACCAAGCGCGCCTCATCTCACAAACAAAAACTGCAAGCAAATAAAAATCGAAGAGCGCATCGGTGGTTGGTGGTGGCCAGCAAAACCGCGCAAATACTCATCGCACGCGATCATCATCATCAGGCACCGGCATCGGCAGCGATAGTGGTGGGTGGGTGGGGGGAGTTCGATTTATTCCGTGCCGGGTAGTAAAGGAGGTGTATCGAAAATTGGATTCAAATTGATTGCCACTTCCGCTTCGAATTTACCGGCCAGCTGGGGGGGAGAGAAAGCGACAGGGCGCTGTTTGTTGTCGCGTGTGCCAGCCGAAACATGTCACCCTTTACTATTTCCAAACCGTTTTTCTCTCGTGTCGCATCCTTTCCAGCGTACCACCCCCCTCCGGCCACATACCGATGGTGTGTATTTTGCATGAAATAATTTCGGATCAGTTCATGTCGCGTGCTCGCTCGATTGGCTTGCGGGAGAAATTTACACCACAAAGCCACCCTCCCCCTTCCCCCCCTCCCCCATCATACCCGTCCGTTTTTTCGCTTCCTTCATTCACACATACTTGTTGGAAGCTCGTACACACAACATCAACATCGAGGGGGTTGTTATTATTGTTACCGGTGGTTGCACGGTGCCGGTCCTCCACCAACCGAACATTTTGGGGCAACATTTTCGGCGCAGCGTGTTAAATGTTATAATCTGATTCGCACCCGATTCGTCGCAACTCGACGGATGGCACGATCAACAGATTGTTAAGCACACGACATGATACGACCGCATGGCACACCGGTGTGTTGACACCCCTTGGAGGGGTGTGGGGGGGAACGTGGAATCATCCGGTCGAATTTGCCGCAACCGCGAACGTTTATTTATGGTTGGCATTATCGGTATTTATCGTCGATTGGTGGTCCCAGATGGAATGATGATGCTCGTGGGAAAGTGACACCAACACACGCCGGGGAAACAGCGAGACGAACCAGTTCGGAAATCGTACCACACGCACACTCACTTTCATACCGCTAATGAAGTCACACGCACGCAGGTGACACACACACAACGCTATCAGTCGAGAGGAGAGTTGATTGTTGATTAAAAGCCTATCATTAGCCCGAGCTGCGTGATGCTGTTTGGCGAACAGTTGATGTTTAATGAAGCACGCTAGCAATGTGCTGCATTGCGGGACGAGCGTCATAACATTAAAGTTGGTGCGAGGTATCATTATTTTTTCTCACCGATAAGATGCTTTCTAAGTGAACAAAGTACCATGGAAAGAGTTACTAGTGGCATGGCTTTTATGCTGCGGATTGCATACCTTGCGGAGCTCAAGAAAACAATGTTTGTTCCATGGAGTTTAGCTACTAAAATATTAAATTCTTGCCCTGAGTTTTACAGATTTGTGGAGTTCTAGTGACGAAGTTGAAGTTATTTTGGTTAATGAAGTTTTGGAAGTTATAAAGTTTTTGTTAATCGTTTCTTAAATCACACATTGAGAAGACTTTCAGCGTGTTAGTCGAGAAAGCTCTGAATAGAGCATCTTGAGAATCGATTGCATCTTGTAAAAATTCCAAAAGATGGCCTGGACTTTGCCACGGAAATTCCAACTTAAAATCTGATTTTACTTTCATACGCGACGGGATTTCAAGTTTAAAGTTGTTCTTATACCATAATCGGTCGAAACATGCGCCCGAAAACCTGTCAATCATATTCGCATCGTACAACAATGTACAATGCAACGAAGCGAATTACAATAAATATATCATTTTTATTCATTCGTTTTCCCACTGATGGTGCTACAATGTTGCATGTTGCACAAAACCCTATCAAAATGCGTGTCAATTTAACAGCACCCGATACCGGCGGTGAGCGGATCGTTTGCAATTCTAACACAATGAAACAAAACTCCCGTCCGTATGCAAATATGTGCTCTCAATTTATTTCGGCTCATACCACAGTACACACATGCACCAGCCCGGACCAGGGTGGTGCATCCTAACCGCAGCAAACGGACACAGACCCCCCACAGAATGTCGCCACAAAAACACACACCTCATTCAAATACACCAATTGACCGTGATGGCAACCCTTCGACAAGCGGGGAAAGGGATTTGTGTCTCGTCGTATCCTATCAATTGATGATTGGTCCCTACCAGCGGTGATTGCACCACTCCTATACCAAGGTCCGTCCAATAGCTGCAGGCAAATTGCAGTCGGAAAAGTGATATACCCAAATGGAATACGCTGTGAGCACCCGGCCCCATCCTCCATCACCAGCTCGGGATAGTTTTCCGATGTGGCCATCCGAACCATTTCACCTTTCCACAAACAAAAAAAATAGATTTCGTCGATTAATTGAACCTTCCAGGAGCTTGTGGCATCGTACAAATGAGTGGGTGCGGATACCAGATTCGGCCAGTACATTCCCTTTCATTGGCCTGTCGGTCGAAAAATGTACTGGCGGCGTGTAGCAACACAGCATGACAAGCGTCAGAATAGCAAATCATTGGAAAATTGTCATCTCATACCGGCCCCAGTTGTGGTTTTTTTTTACTTCGGTTGCTACACAATTTTTGCTTTTTGTTTTATCCGATTCACCCTTTTTAGCTCACTCTTTACTCGCAGCAAACGGCTGCCCGAAATGGCGATGAGTAATCGTTTTCCGCACCTATCAATAAAACCCGAGAGAACATGGACCGGAACTCCGTCATCAACTGCAACCGTGGTTGTCTAGGTGGGTTTTTCGTTTTGTTTTATCTTCGCCTATTGTTGTCCCCTTTGTGCCCTCGCCTATTGTGACTGCGAGTGTTGTGCAACGTGCATCGGCGCCATCGTGCGGCGATGCAATTACGTTTCTATTTCTGGTCCAAGTGCAGGTGCAGTGAAGGCCACCGGAGTAAAAACAGAAACATGACGATGATAGCTTCCAAATCTATTTTCCACGTGAACTGCACGGGAAATTCCGATTTGACACCCACAATTAGTTTTCCGAAAAACAAGTGACAATGATTTCCTTTGTGTTATCTAGCTCACTACCCCTTAAAATTCGAAAACTAAATATGTGCAGTTAAGAAGTATTATAAATGTTTCTCTCCTACTAATTTTATTCACAATGAAGCATCTAACAATACAATAAATTGCTTATCTTGAACGTCGAACGAACGCACTTAGAATCTTGTCGATGTCGTTCGGTTAATTGAAACGTCATTTCTGTCGATCCAAAACACCGACCCAAACTCAACGGGAAGGTTTATTGCGTGCAATCTAATTAAATTTATACACAATTTCTATCCCAAAAACCGGGCACAACTCCATTTTCGGCAGCATCCAAACAATAGAGAGCCGGTTTTTGACGGTATGTGGAAGAAGTACCCGACGGTGTCATAAAATTGAATCCTTCATCCTGTCGGCCCTTCAGGAAGCCTGCTAAGGTCCGTATCCGGAATGGAGTTAGTCCCGTGGGCAAGCAGATGATGCACATGAGCGGCTGCGAATTCAAATCAAATTGCATTTGATGCTTTGCTGGGGTGCGGAAAGCGTCCGGAGAGTGTGACGAAACACCTCTTCCCGAACGACACTTCCGTCGAGCGACTAGCTAATGAAAATATTTCTCTTCCCATCGTGACACTGCAGACTGCACTGGATTGATTTTCCAAAACAAAAACAAAACAAAACCCTCCAACAAACTAACGCAATAAGCCTGGTACCTGGTATAGAAGAATATTAAAATTATCCTCCAGCACTTCTTTCAGCTTAATCGCGCAGAGTGCAGCGTGCCGGTGGAGACACAACCCAATCAAAGCGCACCCGTCGTTGCTCGGTACAGCCCAGCCAGTGGGCCAAAATTAGAAAACAACAAAAGATGATCCCCACACCCAACCGGGCGTGCCCGCACCATCCAGTTAAACCTCGAAAAACACTGCACCGGTTGGTGTGGAAAGGGGAGGACGGGGAACCTTCCCCGTTGCAAACCGTGCATTTGTATTCAATATTATAGTTAGCCAACCCGCCTCATCCGAGAGCCCATCCCAAAAAGATGCACCGAAGCCTGATAATGCACACGCAACACGAAAAGCCATTATTGGATGGGGTGGTGTCCCCACAATCCTGGATACGCACAGCACGCAGGGGTAAAAAGGAACGCCATCCATCTGTAGAAAGCTGTGCGCACACAACGTTCGGCATCTCACACGTGGTGAAGGAGGAAGAACGAGGAATTTCAATTAACGCTCCGTACCGGATAGTGTCCGGACACCATAGCGAGGGGTCTGTGTTTGTCTGCCGATGGAGTGTGCTTGCTTTTGTGACAGCGTCGTCCGACTACATCCGGTAAGATGTGAAAATGTGCATACATTCTTCACCCGCCCCAACAACCGGGTTGGGGGGGTCTACGGAACATAATTTCAAAGCACAAATCCCAGGAAAGGGAATTTTGTGCGTTTGGTTGCATTTGGGGGGTTCGGCTGTACGATGAAGCCGATCATCCACCACTTCTCGCTATGTGGGGAGATCCTTCCATTCGTATGACAAGTGATCGTATATTCCGGAGCCTTCATTTCAGGACGGTACAGCCCCAACATTCGCTGGGAAGAGAATAGATTGGGCTGAATCGTACCACGGACGGGTTTGCGTACTTTCATTTCCCGTCCCTATGCCATAAGCCATACGAACGGACAGTAGGATGCACTTTTGCGCGTCCAGCTGGGTACGTACGGGAGACCGACCGTGTCTGTGCACCTTCAGACACCCTCCAAAGCACCGGTATGGCCGGGTGGTGGTGGTGGGATTTTAGATTATAATTTTCCTTTTGAACCGAAAATTTATGCTGTCGTACCTAGCGATAGGGTGTGCTTCGAAACCGCTTCGAGACTAACACCACCGTCAGCAGCTCGGTACATTGAATTTATTGCCATTGCACGGGATGATTTGGGGCTTTGAAACGAGCAAGGCGGGAGATAGAGAGAGAGAGAGAGGGACGAGATCGTGATTTAAATTATTTATCGAAACACACACTACTCAGTCCGTTTTGGGGTGCAGTGCATTAGAACAGTGCATCAGGCTCGGGATGCACTGCTAAATATTCGATTGCATATTAGCTTTCCCCGTTGCGCATCACCGTACGATGGTGCGAAATGAGCCAATAAATTACGCTCGTATGCTTTCCCCGATGATGACGATGCGGAGATGTGGTCGGTTTCATGTCTCTGAAAAGCAGCCGGAAGCCGTACACCCGTGCTTAATATTTGTTTCGACGGCGCAATTGGGTAATTTTAATGAAACATTCTTCCAATATTTGCCCGAGAAAATTGGAATCTCAGCGCTCTTTTTTCACGGAAAATGGAGTGTTTATGAAAATGGTAGATATGGAAGGTTTCCTGGAAGCTGTCGTTTGATGTTTCGTTTACTTACTGTACTTACTGTACCGTCTCAAACATGCGTACTAATTACAAATGAAGCAAGAAAAGTCATCGCCCACTAACCGATTTCTTGTCGCTTACCTGCGAAAAAAAAAAACAGAGAGAGAAAGGAAAACATTAATACAGTGCCCAATTGCACGAAAGATACATTAAAATGCTTATTATGAATTGCTTTTCCTCGTGTAAAACTCATCCCGATCCCGCTCCGTTTTACACGCGCAAGAAATTAATGAATGAAACCCCGTAATCCGATTGTGGAAAATCTCCACCCCCCCATCGGGAGGATGAACGATGGAAACCCCATCCCTGCAGGAGAGCAACGACCCGTTGTAAACAAAAAAAAAAAGAAACAAGGAGAAAGAAATGGAAAACCCCCAAGTGGAATAAAGACGCACAAAACTTGTGTAGCACCGGCACAAGCGTAGGGCCGGTTAGGTGTTAACGAAATTCTTCTGGCGTCAACTTTCTTACCCGCCGTGGCAGTGGGGCGCGGATGGCGAAAACGGGATGATTGCAAGGAGTGTGTACATCCCTTAAACACCACCCCGCAGAAGCAGAAACGGCCGGCACAGCAGGCAAGTAACAATTCGCAAAAGGAGGCCAAACTTTCTAGACAACCTTTTTCCACCACCCAACGGCGCCCACCAGCTTCGGGCAAGGCCGCACCACGAAACCAGCGTTTGGTTTTGGTTTATCCTTGCTGCTGTGCAAGCGTTTGAAGTGTGTTTTGATTTTTCACGCCTTCGCAAAACGAACGCAATGAAAACACATCCGGTCGGGTTCGGTTTTTTTTTTGTAAGTTTCTTTATTTTATTTTGCTGTTGTTGCTGTGTACCTTCCCTTATTTTGTTGCTGTTTATCTTGTCCTTTCGTGTTTAATTGACTAAACATGGGTCGGCCCCGTAAGCAAGTTGGATAATGTTCTAATAGAATTAACCGCGTTTAGAAGTGTTACGGAAGAAAAGGTTTGTGAGAAAATGGCTAATTATTGGCATTTGCATGTGCGGAATGGATTTTTCCCCTAAATTTTTCCATGTTTTACTTGTAAATTTTCGTTGTCTCTATTCAAACTATTCAAATCTTCCTTCGCCGAAGCAATGAATGAACAGCCAATGAAACAACTTTTAAAGCGAAGAAAGAAAAACCAAAAACATCCAATGAGTGTTTTAGTGCAATCCGGTTTTATAACCCCACACTAAAAAAACCCTCCGCTCTTACACCTCCTGCATCGCTTACAGTTTTCGCCTAATGCCAGTGCAAACGGTAGCAAACGGGTGCGTAATTAAACAATTAAGAAGAACCCACTAAAGCCACCATCGAAAAGGTCGATTTTATTGCAGTCGATGCGGAGAGTTCGCGGTACCAATCATCATACGTAGAAATAACAATAAAATGACCATCATTAGACGAGTGGTCGTCCAGGGTGTCCCAGAAGTGCCAAACCCGGCCCGGCTCGAAAACGCGGAAACACACACAAAAGTAGGAGAAGATGGAGACAAAGCCGCTTTCCCCCGTGGCTGACAATCAAAGTTTGGGACAAGTTTTTGGACGGCAATTTGAGATTAGAAGTGAAGAAATTCCGAGAAAGATTTTTTTTTTTTTTTTACAAAGTCAAACAAAAACTGTATTTCAATATAAAATAGCTTAGTCTAAAATTCTATACTTAGTAATTCTTCACTTAAGTCTACATCGGGATTTTGACTAACTGCATTTATGTAGTTGACGAAGTGTTTGAAAACCGCTCCTTTCCTGGTAGTTTCGGGGAAAACTAATTCCTCCCAGATTTGAGTTTTTGTTTTTCGATTGAATTGCTTGGTTAATTTTAGAAAAATTTCCCATTTTTGTTTTATCATGGAACAGGTTGCGTACTTGTGTTCTAACGTTTCTATTTCATTGCACCTTTCACATTTTTCTGAGTTTCTGATGTTCATTCGTTTGAGTGTTTCGTTGTTGTGTACCTTTCCGTGAATTAAATAGTAGTACAGGTTTTTCTGATTGCTTGTCATACTATTTTTGTGAAGATTTCTCCATATTTGCTTCCAGTTTTTGGACGGGTATTGCGTACATATTTTCGGTTTTTGTAATTGTCTTAAATAGTGTTTGTAAATGCCTTTGCTTGACGGATTTTCTATTATTTTCCTCGGAAGATATGCTGTTTCTTGGATTACGGATTTTATACAGGGAAGATTTGACGCTGAAGTATGTGGTGGATTTTCTATTGTTTGTAATGCAAGCTTGGATATAGTGGTGAATTCTTTACTTTTTATGTACCTATTTATAAACAGAGCTTTACTCTTCAGATCTGGCATCTGGAGACCGAGGCCTCCTTCTTTAATTGGTAGAGCTAAAGTGTGAGCCGGAATTCTTAGTTTCCCTCTGTCCCATACAAATCTTGTTATTTCTGCCTTGATTTTGCTGATCTGTGAGTTGAGAGGGGAAAAAAGTGCAGCGATATACCATATCTTGGGCAGAATATACGTGTTGCAAATTTTAACCTTTTGAAATGTATTCAGAATTCTTTGGTTGTGAAGCCATACATGATACGATATTTTTTTCACTACTTCATCCCAGTTTTTTTTTCCCATGAGCCGTATATCGTTTATGAACGTTACTCCTAATGCTTTCATGTTTTGAGTTGTATTGAGCCACGATAATGAAATTTTGTTGCGATTTGTTGTATGTCCTATATCTAATCCTTTGCATTTGGATAAGTTCAACTTGGCCCCAGCTTCCTCTCCGAATTGTGTGATTAACTCTTTGATTCTGTGGAGTTTGCTTGGGGAGGACGATATTACAGAAATATCATCCGCATATACTGTGATGCATTCATGCTCTCCAGAGCATATTTTTTCTAATTCTGTTATTAGCGGATTTAGGTAGATCACAAACAAAAGCATCGACATGGGATCCCCTTGTCTTACAGATCTTTGTATATGAAATGTATCGGTTAGTGTGCCATTTACTAAAATTTTTGATGTTGCTTTGTCTCCTATTGTTGTTAGTATATGTATAATGTTTTTGTTTATGCCTATTTCGTTCATTGTTTTGAATAGGAAATTTCGATTTACTCTATCAAAAGCTTGGTTCAAATCGAAGGAGATGAGTTTCCCTGTAACCTTTTTCTGTTTCAGTTCAGCTATTTTTTCTTTTAATAGTATGATAGCTTGGAAGATATTGTTTTTTTTGTTATGGCATTTTTGAGTTGGTGACAAAACATTGTGTTTGTCAATTACAGTTTCTATGCGTATTCGTACTATTCTGCTGAAAATTTTATAATCGACATTTAGCAACGTGATGGGTCTGAACGACTTTAATCCTGCAGCTGTTCCATTTCTCTTTTTGACAAGTACAATTATGCCCTCGAGCAATGTAGAGGGTATTTTGCAATGCATAATATCGTTCATGACCAAATTTAATTCACGGTGTATGATGTTAAAGCACGATTGATAGAACTCAATTGGGATTCCATCGCAGCCTGGTGTTCGGCCTTTGGATGATAGTTTAATCGCTGACCAAATTTCTGCTGTCGATATTTCTTCATGCATACTATTATTGTTCTCACAGCTTGTAGGAATTACCCTATTTGATGAGAAAGTATATTGGCTATCATGTCGATCTTCTGTATATAGTTTTTCAAAGTGATTAGTTATGTATGTTTTCATTTCATCTGATTCATTGATAATGGTTCCGTCTTCTGTGACTATTTCTGAGATGTTATTGGCTTTTCTTTTGTTTCTTGCTTTTATATGGAATGTTGATATCTCTTCATCTATTTCCCTGCTTTCGTTGATTCTAAACTCATTCGCCATGAAATTCCGTTGCAATGTTAGCATTTTAGCTTTTATCTGATTGATCTTTACGATTTCTTCAGGACTGCCAAAATAATTGTCGTAGGATTGTTTTAGCTGATAGTATAATCGATCATGTGAGTTCCTAAATAGTTTTATGTTTTCGTTACTTTTCCATTTGAAAAATGCAATTATTTTGGGTTTGGCATGTGAAACCCACCAATCTATCCAGCTTGCGTAATTTTTTTTTTGTCGTGTTAAATAAGTCCAGCGTGTTTCAAATTCCGTAATGTTTTTTTGGCTTAGTATGTTTTTCCGTATCGTCCAGTATACCTTTCTTGGAGCATGTATTATAGTTATAGGTAAACTTATTCGCATGCTGTGCACTTTATGGTCAGAAAAAGCGTTTACATGATATCCTACTGTGCGAATACCTTGTTGAAGGTTTTCGGACACGTATATTCTGTCTAGTCTCGAAGCCGCGTTTGATGTTATGTATGAGAACTCCACGTCGTTTCTACGTATCGTTTCCCACGCATCTTTTGCATTCATAGATTGCACTAGAGTTTTTAAAGCGTGACAAATTCCACTGTTTGATGTTGTGTCTTTTTGCTTTATTACGGCGTTAAAATCTCCTGCCAGAATAACGTTTGGTTTGCTGTTTCTCAAGTAGTAGGGAATCGTAGTATTGAAGAATTTATTCCTGTACTTCAGATTTTGCGATCCTGAAGGAGCATAAACGTTGCAGAATGTTATATTGTCCTGCAAGTCACATTTAATTAACCTTGAATCCAAGCTTCGCTCTACGTTTGTTATTTTTAAATTATTTCTGAATGCTATAGCTGTGCCTCTTTTTGCATAATCTACGTTCGTTATTGTCTCATATCCTTTCACTGTCATATCACTGGCTGCAACTTCCTGCATGCAGATTATATCTGCATCGAGGGATCCCATTAAGGATTGAAAGCTGTCCAATTTCGTTTGGTTTTGGATATTGTTCAGATTCACTGTAATTACATTCAACGATGCCATTTTTAAATCGACTTTTTCCGTTCCGTTCCGTTCCGAATCGTTCTAGGGCGGCCGCGACCACTTCCTATCATTTTCACTTGCTCTTTGGCTTCGCATTCACTATCATCACTGGTTGCCCTTTTATAAGGATTTTGCTTTTTCCTGGGAAGAACAGAAGTCCACCCCTGATCACTAATTTTTTCGGCTTGCCTCTTTAAAGAAGATGATCGGGAACTTGATGACACGCTGTTACTAGCTGATTGTGAGCGTGTATGTGTAGGGGCCGGCGAATGACCTTGTCTAATTTCTCTGACGCTTGCCTGCTGGATTTTGTTTGGCTGCTGTGTCTGCTTTGGTGCGTGTTTCTGCGTGACGCCTTCTGGGCTTACAGCAGACTCTCTCTCATGTACTACTGCTGCATATGACAAGAGTCTCTCTTGCACACTTGCCTTTTGCACACACAACTTTCTGTTTTGCGAGCAGGTCATGCCGAAGTGAGCAGCAAGTTCACAGTACCGACATGTGGGTTTCTGTCCCGTGTATGTGAGGAGTGTTCGCTCTCCGCCAATAGCGATATATGACGGTATGGGTTTCGTCAGGACCATTGTCACGTAACGGTATCCGTCCGGAATGCCTTCGCACGGATACAGGCTGCCCCAGATACCTTCACGGATTGCCTGGACTTCTCCGAAGGCCGTAAGATGCTTTTTAATTTCACTGTCGCTAATATCGGCCGACAGATCGTGTATTTTGATTATGACGGAACCGTCGTTCATTTTGATGGGAATCGGGATCTCTTCCCCGTTGGCGGTGATGGCATGCTTACCGTCGTTCATATCGACGATTTGATGCGCGCGGTGCTCGTCCTTTACTTGTAGAATTGCTACATGCGAAGATTTCAGCTGTAGGCGCACCACCTCTGCTTTCTCCACACCGAGTTTTTCCATTACAAATGTAACAGCTTCCAAATGCGGGACCTTCCTCGGCACTTTTGAGAAGTCCACTCTCACCGTACTTCTCGTTGATGCCATTGCGTTCCGTTATACTACACAGAGATAAATTAATGCGACTGCTCTGATCAAGCTCTCATTACGCACTGAGAAAGATAAAAACAAAACCACCCCATAGAAAAGTCACCCCAAAACCGGCCCGGTAGTAATAGGGGGGGGGGGGGGGGGGGGGGGGGGGGGGGGGGGGGAAATAGCACAACAAAACATCAACGGTGGTGAAAGAAAAACAAATGAAAATTATATAAAAGAAACACGCAGCAACTACACGGAATGTGGTAAGTGGGCACTTTGAGGGCCCATTGCTTGCTCTGTGGCAATAAAAGTTAATTGTGGAAAATAAATTCCCTTCGTCTGTGGGCTGTGGGACGTAACTATTTGGAGCTGACAATTTACATAATGGATCTTTAATTAAATAGAAGAGTTACCTCAATTGTACGCATTTAAAATCGCTGCTTTTTCGCGAAAAAAAAAGACTTCCAATACTTTACACCGTACACTATCTGCGAGAAGATGCCGAACCGGAATTGCTCCGAACGTTCCCCTACGGACGCCTATGTTGAGTGAGGAATCCATCAAAATGAATCTTTTTACAGCCCGAGAAGGAAGAGCAATGGACCATTATAAAAGATATGTTCTTATGGTGGGTCATTTTCTCTGTCGTCGTTCGTTCTTGTCACCCCCTTCCCCCCCTTTCTACTTTATTGCTACACCCCATCACCATCCCCTTTACGGAACGCCATTATGCAGCCCACAGGTAACCACCGCGGAACAATGTAACGAACAAAAAAAGCAGCAGCAGCAGCAGCAGGATGGATGGAGTAAAATATACTAATAAATTTGGTAATAAATTTTCCACCACCACTCATATTTAACTTTCCGCTCGGTTCTTTTTCATTCCGAACTTTCCGCGCCTGTCTCCACCCCCCAGCTCTCCCCCCATTTGCCCATTGCTGTTCCCTCTGTCGACATGTCCCGAGCGCTATTCAACACTTTCCTTTTCATGTGTATGCCCCGTCTGCCTTGAAGCAGCATAAATCATTTTGATTAAAGCATATAAATCATAATCCTTCCCTCCCCTTTTCGCTCACTAACTTTGCAGCTTCTTCTTCTGCCCATCGTGTTCTTATCATTGTAAAAAAAGAAGAAAAAAGCTTCACCACCCGACTTTAACTTCAATGAGCTAAGAAAGGTTCAAACTTCTGCGAAAGCATCACGCATGAAGCCGGAAAATTGTCATTGGAAAATTTGCAATGGAAAATGTTGGGCGGCAAGGCAAAAACATAACCTCCAAAAGGATGATGACTT
This sequence comes from Anopheles marshallii, assembly GCF_943734725.1. Lineage (NCBI taxonomy): Eukaryota > Metazoa > Arthropoda > Insecta > Diptera > Culicidae > Anopheles > Anopheles marshallii. Next base: position 64,069,024 of record NC_071327.1, read on the forward strand.
TATGCGAGGAACAGGCATCGTAGGAAGCGTGTGCACACAAACATCAATCACAAATACCTTTTCCCGCTTTCCCTCTTTGCTGAGGTCCTTCCACACACACACACACACATACAAACACGCACAGTGAACAACAGACCCCGGACTATCGGAATCTGAAAATATCAATAAATTCTCACATTTTTCTTCACTCCCTGGCGGCACTGGGGCGGCATCGATTGCCCTCTTCCGTTTCATCCTTTCCGTTTCGATTAATGATTCTTCTCTAACTCCGAAACGAAAGCAATCAAAAAAGAAGCGGCAACTCTTCATCGCAACACACATACACAATTCTTCCTATTCTTCTTCGCTCTTCGTGCACTTTTCTTATCCTTTAATTTTCAAACTCCTTTTTTCCTATTTTTTTGATGTTGTTGTTTGGTTTTGTTACAAAACTCTTTGCACATTTATTTATTGCTTCTTGTGCGCCGTTGTGTTGCACGGGGAGGCTTTCTGCCCCTTGTTGTTATTTGCAAAATTGCTGATTTTCTTATCAACTCCTTTTTCCATTTCGTAACTTTTCGCTTTTCTCCTTTGTTCTCTTCTTCGAGCGGGCTTTAGCAACACTGGACAATTTATTCCACACGGCCAGACATTTATTATCATCACGAAATCGCGGTTGCATCTTCGCTTTTCCGTTCACCATTTTCTTTTATCGTGTATGTTTGTATTCTTTTTCGTATATGTCCTGACCATTTATTTTCTTCTTTGATACTTCGCCTTTTTTCTGTTTTCGTTTAATTCATTGAACACCGGTACATAAACTGGATTCTGTACTACCGGAAGGGGAGTTGAGACGAAAATAGGGGGGTTGGAAATTATGTGCGCGCACACATATAAGCAATTTTTCCGCCACCACAAAAACCCACGGAACCGCAAAAATCGATCGCAATTGTTAAACACGTTCGGTGTGCGGTTTCTTTTTCGTTTCGTTGTTTTAAGCATTGATTTTGCACTTTTTTTTAAACTTTAAACTTTTGTTGTCTTTTGCTCCTTGTTGATTTTTATGTGCGTTGTTGTTATTTTTAATTTTGCAGTTCATTTTTAGCGAGTTACATTTAGTTCTACGATGTGTTCCTACTCTTTTTACAAGTTTTATAATTTCTTTAGTATGTTATTCTTATAATTCCATTAGTTACATGGTTCAGCGTTTTCTTTATTCGCTTTCATTTGTTTCCCCAGGTTCTGCTTCTGTTTTGTGTTGTTTTCTTTATCTTCCATTACGATGCATCTTCCCCATGCTGTTTTTTTGGCAGCCTGCCATACATCGACCGTACACTGTACCACTCATTCTTGTTCGCCATCGTCAAGAGTTATTATCATTTTTATGTTTTATTTAACATAATTAAATTTTTCGCTATCTCGATGCTTGCGAGCGTCGACAAGGACAGAAATCGGGGAAGATCTAAATTAATGGCACAGCCAAAACAAAAACAAAAAAACAACAGCACACAAACAAGAAGACAAACGAATGTCGTCGACAGCCATCAGACGACGGGATGTTATGCGCGTCCTCAAGACGAAGGTGGACAAATTCCGCGCCCGAAAGCGAAACCGAACTCGAACCGGGCAGCAGCGAATGGTTTTCGTTTCTTTGCCGTTCCGCAAAACTTAATTTAATGATTTTCCTCTCTCCCTTGGGGTCTTTTCTCTGTCAGTACGATTGTTTTCAATTTTTGCCTTCTTGCTTTGTCGGTTGATAAAATTCTTGCTCAGTGACGATGAAACTTTACACTGGGTGCATACAAAAAAAAAAAATGTGGCCCAGTTTGAGCAATCGACCAGAACATGATGAAGAGATTTTCTTCCTGTCCAGATGATAAAGCAAACTCGCTTAATCATACTTCGCCCGGGGGACGCAGCAGGAAAATGGGACCAAATAATGTTTGTTTATTTGTGCAACGAATAATTTTACACTTGTTGCACCCGCTGCACCCGGTTTTAATGACATTCATTTGCTTCCTGATTGCTATCCTGTCATTGGGCGTTCGCTAATTGAGTTACTGCTGACAGGAGGCAAGACCGCTTTAAACTGTTCTGTAGCTTTATAACATTATGAAATCAGCTTAAATCTTTCGCTGCGTTCTCGCCGCATGATGCACAGACGGGGGAACTCCAAAATGAATCATTCAACGTGAGCATTTTCTTCACTTGGGGAGGGGAGTCATGGTCAATTGCCTTCAGCTGCTTCCAACATCATTCGTACCCATGTTACCGCAATTATGGTAACACAAAAAAAAAAACAAATACACAAGAATGAAGGAAACATCCCTAATTGATCGCAAGCAAAATTTGTGAATAATGGGAAAAGTTGTCATTTCTCTAAATTACGCTACGGCACCGCGTGTTAGTCACCCATCTGTGAACGATTTGCTTGACGCGCTACTTCGCTACACCCCTAGCTAGGGGATGATTGAAAAAAAAAAAACGTTTTCCTACCAAACTGCAACCGAAATCGCCAACACGAGTGCACCGAAAAGACGGCGAATGTTTCCACTTGGAAGCGCCTCCGCTTGGAATTTTAGGACAAATTTCACATTCACACACGAAAGAACGTTTTTTTTGCAAGTGACTCTAGCAGCATGCTCGATTCGTTGCACCTGAACAAATATTAAAACCTGTGCCCATCAATCCATCCATTGGGGAGCTTCAACAAAACGCCGAACAGCGTGTGCGCGCGGGTTAGTGTTGTTATGATAATAATTATTTTAAGCAATGTATTCGTGCACCCAGCAAAGCATTAACGCCCAGACGGCAGCTGCACAATTCTGCAGGGCAAAAATGCAAAATCCCAACCGTCTGTTCGCCTGCTGGCATTCATTTAGCAGCACCGGCAGCACCGACAACGAACAAAGCTAAGGCGAAGTAGCAAAACACCGTGGTGGTGTGGTGAAGGGATAACAGTGGCGCGGATATGTTTTGGTTAGAAAGATTAAAATAGAACACGGGCGCACACGCAGCTTCTGTCGCTTGGGCTGGGTGCGGACTCGTGCAAACTGTTTGACACGACGGCGTACAAGACATTCGAGACATTTACCCCGCCGGGAAAGTAGTAAAACGCGCCGAGAAATAACATCACTTTTTAATTGTAGCGACTTCGTTGAAGGATGCACAAGTATATTTGAATGCGAGATACATAGCAAAATATTAAAGAGAAACATATTTTAGGTTTAGGCAGTCCTATTTCGACTCATACATTCTAAATTAATCAAATAAAGGGTTTTTCAAGACGGTCTCCACATCGAACCCAATTAAGCGACGCTGTCACCTGTCACCGCTTAGTAGATTGATCTTAATTCATGCAGTTTGACAGCTGGTTTGACAACCTGTCAAAAACTGCTCGATTCGTTCGCCCTGGCACCAAAGGATGAACGGCACCGCGCACCTTCTTCGCCACGCGTCTATTACAGGCCTCACTCGGCCACAGCTTTTGTTTTGCTCATGTGGAACAATTTCCCTTCGGTTGATTGGTCCCATTTATGGGTTCCACTGCAAACGGCGGTATTCCATTCCGGCCGGCTCATTATTGTTCAATAATGAACCTAATAAGAAGTAAGGTGAAGGCAAAATAAAAAGTGGCCACGGCAATGAGAAATGATTGTCGCTGATGATAATAATGATGAAGATGATTACAATACGCTACGATGCTGATGATGATGACGGCAACCGAAGGTGCTGGTAGGCAGGAAAAATAGCATAATCCTACCACAGACGAAAACGGAGGATAACAAAACACCAACGTAGAGCTGCGGCGAGTGGCAAATGGAAGGAAGAAACGCAAGTATCGCAAACAAAACCAAAAAAAAAATGCAGACGAAACAACACAGAAATGAATAAAACCTTAACGAATGACTTTCCCTGTTTCCGTGAAGGAAGAAACGCAAAGTTGCACGTGTGCACGGTCGCGGCAAAAAAGAAGCGGGGCCACGCCGGTTACGACGGATGATAAATGAGCAGATCTTCGCTGTCTAGCATACCATCATCGCCCCAACCACCACCACCACCGTGTCACCAGCCCCCGTGAGCGTGAACGCAAAACGTGCCAGTGAGTGAAACACGGGAAAAAGCACAAGAAAAAAGCTTCAAAATTCACACATTATTAAAATAACTCCAACCGAGCGACTGACTCGAGCGGTGAGGGGGGGAAGATGAGGGCTGAACACCGTGACAGCTGACGTGACGCTACTACGGTGACCGAGGGAAGCAAAACGGATGGGTATGCTAAATCAGGATTTATGAATTTTTAAAACAAACCAGCAGTAAACCTCAAACAAAAAAACGGAATCCTACTGTCCGCTTTGCATGTTTTGCTCGTTCGTGCCAACAACGCGGGGCGGAAAGAGAAGCAAATTAAATTAAATTCCACATCCGCGAACAAGCGCGACGAAATCGCGAAATGATTGGAATTCATATGCCACACATCCACAAACACGCACACGGCGGAGGGGGAGGGGGGGGGGGGGGTGGGGAGAGAATGATAACTAAACTCCGCTTTCCTTGATTAGGTGACCGATCGAAAGTGGCCCGTAGTTGAAAAAAAAAAAATATATGAATCACAAAAGTGTGGCTGCTTTTAAATATTTATGACACGTTCGAGTTCGGGGAGAGACGGTCCACAGCATCAATGGACCAACCGGCATCTAGGAAAAGGGGATCATCTGAGACAGGATGGGACAGATCGTCCGACTCGTGGCCAGCTTCATTAAGGTAGTTCTAATATTATTACCGTTTTAACCAGCGCTGTGAGAAACAAACAGTCCATTACGTGGAACTCAGAAAGACTTTCCCGAGGTCAGAGGGCTTCGACGGCATAATCTCGCGCTAGCGCAGAGCGGCTTAAGCAGTAATGGTGTGTGATTCTCTACGACAGGTAATAAAACCCCAAGCCCCCGACCGAAGCCTGGACGTCACTAAATCACGCTGGTCGTCGAATGGGAACTCGGCATGTTTCGGTGTTGCTTATGCCTTCCACGCTTCACAACGTCGATCCTGGGAGACTAAAGCCGATGCCGCTAATTAAGCCATCAGGAGCCCGCCCCTACTGAGCACACCACAAGTTTTATGCAACCACCAGTTCAAAGGTGACGGCGTTGCCTAAGCGTGAGTGTGCGGTGGTGGTGGTCTTCGAAAACCACCAAACACTATGACGAATGTCGCTTCCGTGCGCATGATGCATCCGTGCAGCAAGATCGGATACGCCTTGCCTTAATAAACAAAAAAAAATCCGCGCCAAAACCTCCTTTTTGCTTTACACACCTTCCTTCGCGGGTGGTTTTGCTGTATCGTTCGTCGCGGCTGTGAAAATACTCCTGACGAAATTCACGATTTTGTGGAATTCTGGAACGAATTGCGCGTGTTCGCAAATCGCTCTTCGCAGGAGACAACATCCGTTCCAGCAGGAGTAAAAACAAAAAACAAACCCTCCCCCAAAGACGGTGGAGAAGAAGACGGCGAAAAAGCGCAACCACTTCCAGCTCATGGCACAGGAATGTGGGAGCGGCGTTCGAGGTTCGAGCGAATATCGAGCCAGAAAACGCCACGAAGCTCGGAGCTCCGGATCCCGAAACCCCGAAGCATAAATGCATGAAAGAAAAAAAAGAGATAAAAAGGAAAATAACTAACAAAATAACAACGTCTTTGCGCTGTGGCAGGGAAAGAAAACGATGATAAAAAAAAAACATCCCCCGAACAACACGAAGAACGCAAAGAACTAAACACGTAAGAGAAATAGCATCCCCCGCGACCGAAAACCCGCGGGACAAGCTTTGGAGGGGAAAGATGAAAACGCGAACTAAGAAAAAAGGAATAGGTAAATTACAGCACACAAATAAAGGAAGCGGAGGAGAGTTTGGGGCAATCGTTAAACAAGAAACAAAAAAAAAAAAAGGAGCAACGAGCGTCTCGAGCGAACGTTCGGGTAAGTAAGAATCCGTAAAGAACTTCAACCAAACAGCTCGAAAACCAGTTTTGCCTGTCGTGTCCACTCTTCCCCGCGGTGGCTTTTCCCCGCCCGGCTGTAACGTCAGTTTCCAGCACAGCATCACCACACACACTCGCCAAGAAATCCTTCTTCGCGCTTCAGTTTCCGATCTTGTCCGTCGCGTGTTGTTGTTGCCTTCTACATTGCGTAGCCTTCCCTGCCAGATACTTTATTTAACTCCTTCGATTCTAGCTGCTTCGTTTATGTTCAGTTCTCCTTCTTTCTTAACCCGTTCCTGCGCTTCTTCTTCCATCTTTACCGGGTTTTCTTTGCTCTCATTCTTCTAGTTTATTGTTTGCTGGTTGCATTTGCTATCCTGTCTTTTTTTTCTCTCTCTTTCTTTCCAGATGCTTTATTGCGTTCGTTATCTTCTTATTGTTTAAGTTCTGCCTTTTTTCTCACTGTTCTTTATGCTCTTTTCCTTTCGGTTTTTTGCTTTGGGAACTCCGTGGTTGTGCGCCTGTATTTATTTTCCTTCTTTCCTGTCTTTTTCCTGCCCCGTTTCTTTTTTGTTTTTGTCATTTTGTCTGCGTTGCACGATGCATCTACCGACGGTCCTCTCTCTTGCCGCGCCATGCCATTGCATTACACACACAGACACACAGAGTGCATTATTTCCCAGCCACCCGCGGACTGTCGGGGTCTCCCCCGCACCCCGCCAGCAGACGACGCCGTTCGATCGTTTTTTCTTGTTGACCACCCGCACATTTTCCTTTTAGCCAGCGCCTACAAAACCACCCGTCCTTCCACCGGTCCACCGCGCGTGTGGTTGCCGAACCACCATGCCAAAGACAATGTCCTCCATTTTAATCCCGTCGGGGGTCTGTTGGCGGCATTAAAACCCTGCATTTGTGCTCTTTCGCTCCCCGATGCCTTTTGGAGTTAAAGTCCTCCTTGGAGAAAAGAAAACCAAGGACCGGGGGTTTCGTGTGTTCGAGTATATGCATGACTTTTAGTCGTATTGGGGAGTTGCATCGCATCTCGGCTATTCTCAGCACAGTGATTGTAACTTCGACTGTCTTTTGTTCCGTTCTGCTCTGTGCGTAGAGTGCATTTTGGGATGTGCAATTTCAAACAGTTGTCTCAGCAACATACACAATGTCTTGAAAACTCCTCACCACGGCCGCAACTGAGAGCAAATGCACGAGTACAACATCAATAGAAAAGGGCAGGAAGTAAGGGAAACAATTTTAAACTAAAGCACAATATTATTCAAACCAGGCTGATGCATTTCTCAGGTTTGGCTATGAGTTATTATTGTTTTTGCAAGCGAGAATTGATGATAGAAGCAATGAAAATATACGTTCCGTTCTCCTCAATCTCAACACATCACTATTTGAAAAGGGTAAATATTTATCTCATCCAGCCGGGGGATGGGCCATTACAAGTTTCATTTGCTTGCGTTTCCAGTCCACCATCGTGATCGACCATATGTTTGAAATGTGTTATAGATTTGTTATAATGTCGAAAATTTCTGTATGCTTACAAGCAGTTAATTTATGTATTAAAATGTTCTAAGGCTAAAGGATCAACGAGCAACTCCTTAGGCTACGCAATCTTGAGTTAGAAGACGCTTTATTATCGTCTGTTCCCAGCAAATATTTTCCAAGAAATGCTAAAATACATAAAAGTGCATTTTAATGATGCATGCCCATGAGCGAAAATTTCTAATTAACGAAAGCTAACTGTGTACCCGGCAGAAAAAGACACCGCAAACATTCGTTACCGAAAGCAAATTATGTGCAACTCGTGTGGAGCTCAGACATACAAGAACGCAACGCATTGCAGAACATTGTTCTATGGAAGAGTGACAAAAAAAGCACACACAGAGACTCGTAAAACAGTTTTATTTCCAGCCCATAAAATCGCAACCGAACACCAGACCAGCGTTCGAAAATTTGCACCAATTAATATTTTTAGTCGTGTATAGGCGCTTATTAAAATTCCCCAAACAATGCCTCCCCAAAAACCAAAACCAACGCAACTGTGGATGTTAGTTCCAAGCGAAACTCCACTCAAGCATGGAGCTGGCTCATCAACTAGCGCGGCATGGGTCTTAAAACGGATGCTGCTCATTTCGGTTTTGTTGTGGTGTGCGCTCTTCATCTTGTGCTGGCAAAACGCACCACACTAAGTAGAATGTCCACAAAACATGAGCTACATAAAACATCCATTAAACCTCACAATGGTCAAATTTATGGCCATTCAAAAGCACATTCAAATGTGTCCCTTCTTCCGCTTTTGTTTTCTGCTCGTTAATAAAGGCAAAACGAGCAAAACCCTCGACCAACCTTAACCATTAGTTGGTGCGCTCTCTTCGCTGCCCAGCACCATTGTTTCTCGCGTTTCGATGCGTTTCTCAAAACACTGTCATTTTCCTCCACTGCTAGAGTTCCTGCCTATGTTGCGTCCATATCAGCTTCCGGTCTTTTTGACAGTTGTGCCCCGATTCTGGTGTCTCACTGTACGTCCATCGTTCATTTGTTCTAGATCGTTCGTGATCGTACATACACACCCACCCAAGCACGTTCTTCAGTTTGGTATACAAACATGCCACTACTACCCCTTCTCACTGCCCTCTTCCCCCCGGCAAAAACCATTTATGTTATTTTTATGCTTTGCCACTTCTCCTTCGCCATATTTCGTTGGAATTAATTAAGCGCGTGAAACTCCGCTCCGCTGTTATCGTGTGGCCCGTCATCAGCATTATGCTTCACGGACGCCAGTGTCTCCTGGCGGCATCCAAAGACGCGTCGTGCCGTTCCTCACTTTTGCTTTTGCTAGGCCACTTTTTGCCCATTACGATATTAATGAGATGGGGATATCGTTTCAACTAATAGCAAAGGTAATTACGAAGCAAATCATTATCAATATAAATACCAATCTTAACGCAAAACACACGCACAAGGTCGCTGCAGCGATACAGCGATAAACAAACATAAAGGATTGTAAAATTTACGAACAAAAAATAAAACACTCGCAAAACGTAACAGCTACCAACCACCAACCTTGGAATTGGGCCAATGTGTTCAACAAATTGCAGAAAAAAAACTCCGAACCTCTGTCGCAAAAATTAAATTCACCAACCAGGCACCGAGCCCTTGCGGTTTGTCCGTCGCTGTCCTTGAACCCTTTACCGACGTTCGTTGGTTTTTTGGCCGTTATGCGCGAATCATAATCGATTGGATTATGGAAGCAGGACACACAGAAAAGAAAACAAACAAAAAAAACCCGAACAAAATCCACTAATTAGCTCGGGCGAGTGTTTGTGAGTCATTCGCGGGCTAAACGTTCGCCATATTATTCAATCGACATGAACAGAACGAAAAAAAAAAACAACAACCGGCATTACTTTCAATTTCGCGACCCGGAAATCGTGCTCCGGATACGAAACGAGCCCGTGTTTGCGAAGGTTGGGAGAAACCTTTCGCACACAGCCACACACAGCCAACGAGTTCTTCAAGGCCAAAGAAGTATACTTCGCAACCGGGCCACTCCATTCCGCGCTCGTTCTCGATCGCGCACCATCATCATCATCATCATCATCATCATCGTTCACCTTTCGGACAGAATTTTGTACTTAACAGCACAAGTAGAAGCCATTAAGAGAATGTCAGAATAGGGTGAAATAAAATAATAACACGATCGCAATTTTTGCACACTCTCTCGCTTGGCGATCTATAAAACTAGCTTGGGGACCGATGTTCGACAGTGAGATAATGAAGAACCCTTTCTCACTGACCGGGGGGGTGAGACAACTCCTATCGATTTACGCAAGCAAAAGAGTTGTATTTTATGTTTTTATTAAACAACAGAAAAATGAGATGAGATTAAGTGAGATGAACCACTGATACCGAAATATCATGCCCATCGTAAAGTGACACACACGATGGTGCACTGTCACAGAGAGAGAGAGCGCGGGAAGCTGACGGTGGAAACACACCGTTTGAGTGATTGAAGTTGATTGTTTTTGTTTGTTTCGTGTTGTTTTTTTTTTTGCGCGCGCGCTTTGTTGTTATTTTTACTCAACCCCCCATCCGCTGTTGGAGGGTGGTGTCGTTTGTTGCGAGGGGTGGAATGAAGGGCGTCAGGTTCTACATCTCACCCGGCGATCACACGGACCGATCGCACAACACTGACTGGCCGGTGAAGGTCATTTCGATACAACAACCCTTCTTTTCTTCAACATCCACAGACGGCAGAGCCGCGCACGACCCGAGTGTGAGATCCGTGAGCTTGTGAGACGGTGAAAACCGTGTGAGACATTGGTGACCCGTGATGCTGGGGATTTGCATTAAAGGAATCTACTGAGACACACACACACAGGCGCGCGGGCGCGCGCTGGATTTATCTCGACCCGTGTGGTGGTTTCGAATGATCAGCATGCGCGGTACCAAAAACCCATCGTTTTTGCGTTAAAAGTTGTGCAAAAATCGCGGGACCCGCATGCGCACGCATGCCATTCCTTGCACACTCACTCATGAGCACATCCGCCGCGCGGCTGTGGAAGCGTGCGCGCGCGCGCACACACTCGCTGCTCGCCGTACGTCACCACACACGCGGCAGTTTGCTTATTTGTTCTGGTTCTCTCCTTCCCACCAACGCGTTTGTTGGGTGAGCGGGCCGCGAGGTTGACTTTGTTTTCATGAGCTTCAACGGGAACGGGGGCGCAATAAACAAAACCCGCAGCACCAACACACCCCACAGCGGATCGCTGCACACACATATACGATGCGACTGGGTGTATACTGGTTGTGTTGCGATTTATTTTATTGTTTCACCAACCACAGGCTCTGGGAGCCTGGACCACCGTGAAACGGATATTGAAAGGGCATCCTTGCTCTTAACGGCTTTGCTCGGCCAGCTAATGTTAGCCATTGTTTATAGAAGCATCAAGCGATGGTTTAATCGAGAATGAACGTTCCGATATTCCAACTGCCATTTTCAATCCATCCCCATCTGTGAAAATATATTTTTAACTCCAAACGAAACTTTCCAAACGATAAGAAAACGCAAACCGTGGAAGAGACCAAAATTTAGCACATGTTCTCGCTGATATGCCTCTTCCGTTCTAGGGCGCAAGAATTTGAAATCATTCTTCTTTGTACAATGCAAAACAAAGAGAACAAAACAAACGAAACGGAATGGCCACTGCCTACCCGGCCACACCCCGGGGCCCCGGACATCCCAAGCAGTACGATTTTCTTATCATTACGGAAACAAACGCTGAAATGAGCAAAGAATAAACACGCATATCTGATAAATGAGGTGAAGGTTACACTCTGCTCTGTTGAAAACCGAAAATAGGACGGAAAGAATACGGTTTACCTACTTTAAATCTGAGGCTACAAACAATCTTTGCAGCTCTTTCAAAAACATTTGATATTATATTTCTGGTTTTAGTTTACATTTAACTTTAAGCATAGGGAATTCGATTTAGATAACTCATAGTATAATATCCCAGATGTGTCCCACCAAAATGAATTACATCGAGAAATAATCTCACGACTCGATAATTCTTGATTTAGTGAAGATAACTCATAGTACAATATCTGAAATGAGTCCCACCATAATTAGTTACGGTGGAAAATAATATCATGACTAAAGAATAAAAATGTTCATTGCACAAATTATCAAAAAATCTCACACATTTGTCTCCATTATGGGGATGCAATTGGAAATTCATTGCCAACAGCTGTATTAAAACAGCTGCTACAACACACAAGCAGTACTGCTTCTTCAGAGCCCAACAAAAAACCACATCTCCTGCAATTTTATTTGCACAACTGATTCAATATAAATACACTAACCCAACCACCGCAACCAACACAGCAGCTGAGTAATTATTTTACCTTTTTGCCAGACAATTTTCGTCTTTGGACAAGTTGTTCCCGAGTTGTGTGTACAGCAAGGTCTCGAAGGGGGGTTTTTTCTGCTGCGCGAAAGGATCGAAGCAAAACAATGTTGCAATTTATTTAGATCTATCATTATGATTTTGACCATCTCGCTCAATTATATTGCACAATAATTCACATTTTATATCGCTTATTACATCGCACACGGTACGGTCGGGGGTTGCGAAAGTCGCTAATCACAAAACGCAACATGCATCGCACGGCCGTACGATTTCACGCCGTACCGCGCGCAAATGAGTTTAACGAGTTCGTACCGAGGTGAGAAAAATCACTCCCAGTCGTGAAGACGCTCGGGACAACATCGTGTGGCAGCATGAAGATGAAGCGTGCGAAGAAAACACAGCAACAACGAAGCAAAGACTCAAACTGCAACATGGATTGCTTTGGCAGGGCGCGTGACGAAATAATAATAGGGCACACCATCACCCAATGGTTGATCGGGTGGACAAGACAGGCCAATGTTTTCGATGCAACTATGTTGCGCGGGAAGGCTTTCCTAATCTCTTTTACTCCAGCAAAAGGAAGCGTTGGTGCGTTTCGGTCAGAAGCACTAAAGATCTCTTCGAAAATTTACTAAAAGTGACATAAGGGAAGGAGTTTTACCCAAACAAATGTGTGTGTTTTAGTGTCCATTATAGTTTCCACTACTGGAAGGCAGAAGCTGTCATTTTCGTTCTGCGGGTATGGCGGTTTGTGCGTTTGCTCCGGGTTCAACTACAGCACACACGCTCATTCACCACCATCATCATCATCATCCGCATCGTCCCCATTCTCTGCCGTGAACCGGGGGTTCCGCACGGTCGGGTCTGTCACTGTCAATGACCACGGCGAAGGTTAAGCGGAAGATGACGATGTAAAGCGAGCGAATAAAATGGCGAAAAAGCGACCGCGAGACCGCACCACCACCCCCGTGTATGGCTCCCTCTTGCTGCATCATGTTGCGGGCGGAGTGTGGCGGTTTTTTTTTGCACTTTTTGGAGGGGGGAGGCCCGAGTGAATGAAGAATGAATATTATGCTACAAACCCCGACAGTCGTGTGCGGGGACGATGCGTATTTTTACGCGCCAAAAAGGGTGAGCATATCGCGGGGGGGGCCACCACACAAAAACAATTCCGTCTTTAGTATGCGTTCTTTCCGGGCGAATGTGTGAAAGGTCATCTGCCCGGAAGGCAAACGGTGCCCTACCAATACCACTATCAAAAAAAAACCACCCCACACTCGATTCGACACACTTTAAAAGCAACTCGTTACGAACGCCGTGCGTTGTAAAAGTTCAAAGGTTAAAGGCGCTGGGCGATGATCGCGATCACGTTCGCTTGTGATTTTTTTTTTTACTCATACAGACACCGCAATACCGATAGCGAAGGAAAAGGTGTCACTGGATTAACCCTTGAATGCTTCTTTGCTAAAAGATTAATGAATCTTTAACATAAAGAAAAAAAACAAAACGATTCAATACCGTGCTATAAATAGAAGCGTTCTTGTGCTTCAGGAAAAATTCAATTTAACACACCAGCGGACTGAAAACAAGGTAGATTGGAACGCATCAAAAGAAAGCAATCTCCCCCGAAGGGTGAGTAGTTTGTGAAGGGGGAATTATGCTAATTTTTGAGTGGGTGAAAGCAATCCTCCAAGGAAACCACTTCCCATTTCCACTACGCCTGACAGTTTCCTTGCAATCGGACCGGAAAATCCAGAAAAAGAACACGATTAGAGTACGCTTTACCCACAAACCCCAGTGTTTCCGATGCAAAAGGAAGGAAAAAGCGAAGCTTTAGCGAGAAGATCCATCATTGGAGATTCTCTTTTGAACCAGCAACCAGCAGTTCAAGCGTTTTTCTACTCCATAATGCTATGTTGCGTGTTCCAGTACCAGGAGCCTGTCTAATCCTGGCCCACGTCCACCCTTTCCGCCACCCAACCAATGGACGGGAGAGTGTGATGGATTTGATACAATTTTGTAAATTTATTGCAATGTTTTAACCTGTCACAGCGTTGACTCACCACCGATGAAGGATGGATGTTTGCAGTACGAAAGAAATAGAACACTGCCACACACACACACACGAACATCCGGGAATTCCTCCTGGGAACCCACCCCACCCGATAGGGCTGATTAAGCGAGAATCTTTATGCTTTTATTTTTAGCGCAGCTCGCTTACTAATTTGTGGTGGTAGGTTTATAATTTATAGTGCAATTCTTTCACAACCCAAAAACTATTACACCATAAACAACGTGCAACCCTATAAATCCTGCATTCGTATGGGTTTAGAAATTGTGGGGCGAGGATTTTCAATTAAAAACCTACCCTCTCAACCTAACACACCCTCACTATTGCCGGTTTTCCAATATTCGGAACCTTTTCCCCGCCCACCCCACCGCTATGTTCAGTGCATTCTGTTTTAGATGCTTTCACAACTTACACTCGGTACAAACACACACACACACACATACAGGGGAACTTGTCCCCCATCCGTAGGCGAAAGAAAACCAAACAACAACAAAAAAGTATAACAAACGGTGCAAAAATATTTCATCAGCGCCAGGGCAAAAATTAACCCACCGAAAATGGAAGGAAGGAAGTAAACGATTGGCTATGGAGGAGCTGGCTGCAGTGAGGACGCGGCATTGGGATAGGTGATTTCAGGTTTTCCCTCAGGAAGAAAACTCCCCCGAACACACACTCTCGCTAGCACGGTGAATGGTGTATGTGTGTGTTCCCGCCCCCCGATGCCCACCCTATGTCCACTCTCTCGCTCTCTCCGTCCCGGTAACATTGGTGGTGGCAGATTTTCCACCCCCGATTTTCTAACAAATTCAGCAAACTTAAGGGGTGCTGAAGAAAAGCGGTAGAAAAAAAAAGGCCAGGAGGGCGGAGTGAAATCGGCGGCCAGTTTCGTACTCCCGGCGCTCGTACACTCCCGTCCGAACAAACTCGCGACCGGTGTATGCTGCTGTGTGTTGATGGTGGTGGTGGGTGGTTCGATAAATCGATATTTTTCCTTGCCAGGCCACGCGACGAACACAACTCGGGCGGACGCTTAGTGCGCGGAACATGGAGAAAACTATTTTCTACCCACTATGGTTTAAGAAGAAATTCAAGGTTTTCTGTGCGGTGTCGATGAAATGTTGAAATGCTTAAAGGTATTTTAACCATTTCCTTACCGAGTTTGCTCGTAAATGACAATTTCTTGCAAATAATAGTTCCAAAAATAGAAATACCAACACTATCCTCAAGTACTTGGACAGATTGGACCCATTAGCGTTATCTGAATCGTGCGCCAAACACGATAACTTCAAGCTTCCCTCTTATCGTCTACATTCAAAGATCCCAATATCTCTGCACCTTTATCACACCGCACGGGATGGGCATCAAAGCTTAGATCACACAACTCACACTGTTTAAACATGCATGATGAGGATGATAATGCCGTTCGCTTTCTTATCTACCGAAGGATACGAATGACCCTGGGCGATACGATGTCTATAAAAGCTTATCTCCCGTGGAAAAGCAAACGTTGGGATGCAAAACCGCTGACGGAGATTTGCCGACTTGTCTCCGCCAACAACGTTCAAACACGCCATAAACGTGATTATGCGTCAAAGTAAAGAAGGCGGCGAAGATTGCACACGGGCAATGATAAGATCATTCTCGGCGATCGTGTTCTAAACAAAGGACACACATTCATTTCTCTTCCACTTTCAAACTTCCAGCCTGTGCTATTTAGACGACAGCTCTCAGCAGTATCTTCTGCTTGGTAATGCAGGCAACGGGAACTCCTCCGGGAAGGAATTCCCTCCTGCCTGGTGTCTGCAGGAGGTCGCCTATCGAAATGTGATAGCCGGATTTTAAGGACGCATCTCACCGTTTCGAGAACTCAATCTGTGGCAATGCTTAAGATCTCTTCTAGTAGAGGGATATAATCACCTTGTATCGTTTGCTGGAATGTTACGGCCTAGGGACGGTCAGGGGGACCCGCTTCACACTTCTGCTCCACGTGTATGTTGGTAAGAATTTCCGCACAAACACGCACCCACATGCACCAAAAATGCTCTCTATTGCTTCATTCACACCGAAAGCGGTTGTCTTCGTTTATTCGTTCAACTTTCCGCACAGCACGATCGGCCACTAGGATAATATGCGCTGCACAATACTTGCTACTCTCGCCGCCACTCGCTTATCAACTAATCTCTCGGTAGGAACTTCTGCACCTTGCTGCAAACGCGGACCACTGGACTAACACTTCAAACAAACATGCCGATGTCCTCCTGCAGGACACACACGCAAATTCACCCCCGGGAGACACACAACGGGGCGGATGATCGGCGGATACACATACCACTTCGAAACCCAGACCAAGTATCACGTTTTAGCGGGCTGAACCGTGCCGTTGACCATAATCACAGGCGGACAAATGGCGGAATTGCGATCTGACAGATCTGAATCACACCCGACAAACGCGCCACAAAACCTCACTTTCACACTCACTTTCACACTGGGAATGCTCGTCGGCGAACGCCAATCACCCAAACTCTTCCTTCGAACACGGTGGACGATCCTTTCGATCACTTGTCACCGGTGGCAGGGCTGTAGATTCGGCCTCCAAAGCGAGCAGATTGTGTGTATGTGCGTGTGTTTTCCCACGTTTAATTTGTCTTCGACACTGTCAGCGCACGTGTTTAGAGCATCAAAATTCCGTCACTTTGCTCCAGATGACAATTATTGCGGGAGATTTGCGTGAGCTAGATTTTGCTTCCGCGTGCCGCTTTTCCACGATCGCCTTACCGAGAACCTTTTCGCGATCTTGCTTTTCTAAACATAGCAAACACACACTGCTCACTCACATTCACATGCACGCACGGACACAAACACGGTGGGATCGCGCAACAGGATCGTTGATTGATTTTCTGCTTTTATGAATTACCTTTATTTTTTTTAACGTAGCATTATTTTCGATCGCAAAAACTACGGTTTGCCGGAAACGACGGGAAATAAAACACCCGCACGGGCGCAAATGACCACCAAAGGACACGCACAACACAACGCGCTCCGGGTACACGCGAGCCACGACACCTTCTCGACGGTTAGAAAACGCGGAATGAAAACGCTCCGTTTTGCTCTCGCTTTTTTTTTTTCGTCTGCGCGCGGCCAAAGGCTCTTAGCTCTTAGCGAAACCCCCACGGAAAAGCGCCAACGTCGTTCCAAGAATCTTCAACAAATGATTCGCGGGAAGGCGCTGGCGTTCACAAAAACCCCCCGAATATCTTCTTGCCGACGCAAAACCACGACCACCACCACGATGACGACGACGACGACGACGATCGGTGTGATAACACTTTTTCTCTCGCACACACATGCTCACGCAACGCAGCGTGCGAGGGTGAAAGAGACAGCCGTAGCCGAAGGCACGCACACCACCGTCAACCACTGTGTGCGGCAGAAAGGATGGATGGATGGTTGGGGGTGGAAAAACGCACCCCTCGAAGCAACCGAGTCACTCACTCAACCGTGAGTGCTGCGCCCGCACACGCACACACACCCACCCTCAAAGTAAAACGAAACGCGTTTTTCTTCAAGCATCGCCGATAGAGCGAGACAGCATCGGATGGTAAAGATGCTCACTCACACAGCTTCCGAGGGGGTAGCGAACACGCACACTGACCCGTGTGCACGAAAGAGACGGTTTGCTAAGAAAACCGCTTTGCTTGCTCTGCGCCATCTTTCCGCTGTGAGATGCGAGAAGACGATGATGTAAACATTGCGCGACCGTATGCCGCACCGTACGAGCAAGCGAGAACGGACGAACATTGCCCGGTTTGGTGTGTGTGTGTGTGCGTGATTCGCGCGGGATTTCGCTCTCGCGTGTTTTATGTACTGCAAGCATGAGCAACGCGTAAATAGGAGTGAGCAAGCGAGAGGCAGCGAGGGTGAGTGAGTGAGGGAGCCTGTTCGCTCTAAAAATGTGCTCCTTCTTTGTACGCTGCGCCGTCGGTGAGTGCGAGAAAGCGATTGTTGGCGGTTTGAGCGCGGCACACAGTTTGTGTGTTTCGCCCGGTGATTTAGAATTGCTTTATTTTTGCAAAACGAAAGACGCAAATTTTGCACACTGCAAAACGCTGCATTTAAATATGTTTACAACAACTCGGCTAAGAGTTCGAAACTTGAGGTCGCACGCATAAAGAATGCCACGAATAAAAGCTTGAAGATGACGGTTATAAAATCCTTTTCTTCTTTAACAACCGAACCCGAACACAACACCAAACGAATCTTTTCGATTGCCCCATTCGCCAGTGAGAATAATGGTGTTAATTTTGTTTTTTAAATTCCCTCACATGTGCGCTAAGTCCCGGTGTACTTATACGCCGTTTCTATTAGGCATTGCTGGTGGTATGGGTATTTTAGCTGTTTGTTTTGAGTTCTTCCCTTCGTGCGCGACACCCTTCGGGGTTTCTTCAAATGTTATTCTAACTCCACCAACACAGTCTCAGCAGGTGCACTAGCCGTGTACCCTGGTCCAAAAACGGTCCTATATGCGTGTGTGTGTGTGTGTGCCTCGGTGATGACTCGTCGCAGCAAGGAACAAACGCAGGGGGAGCGAAGAGGAGGTCAACATAAATTGAAAACATCACCTCGTCTCCTCCACCTCCAAAAACGTCCATTACGTCCCTCTCTTGAGCACCCAACACTGCCACACAATAATTGCTTTCCACTGCACAATCCACCCCGCCCCACGTGCTGCTCCAACGCTCGCACAACACAACCAGGGCGGAATAAGAAGGGCGAAATAAGAAGCGTGAGTGAGCAATGGAACAACACCAACATCATCGCAGCAGGCTGCGTTCTCGTTGTGTTTTTCTTTTGTGTGCGACAAGAATAGATTAGAGGTTTTCCTTTTTTGGCGGAGCAGCGCGGCACACAAATGTCCAATAATAAACATTCGTGAGTGCCAAATCGTTGCAGGGTGCGGAGATGGGAGTTTTGCGGGAGGATCCGCGGAGTAGTGGTGGAAAATCCCCACCCCACTGGGAGGGAAAAAAAACATCGTGTAGATCGTTTCACCCCCTCCTTTTTCTTCCCTTACAAAAATAAAAGCATAATTGCATATCCTTGCGCCCTATTCTACCTTGGTGTGAGTGCGTGTTTGAGGCTCGTGAACATTTTGCGCTGGAGAGTTTGCGTGTGTGTGTGTGTGCGTTAAGAAAACAAAAACGCATTTCTCCCGAATACATTTTCCCGAAAAACCCACCCTAACGTTGCGCTAAGAAAAAAATATCCTACCATCCACATACACACGCAAACACTTGGAAATGGCCATATTACAAATGTTCTTCTTCTCCTTCCACTCTTCCTACACTACAGTCGCGAGAGCAACTGCTGCTGAAGATGAATTGCTTTCCGTGAAAAACCCACCCTCGCCACCTTTCGGCACACACACACACACACACGACCACACCAACAGATCGATCGCGAAAGTATGCTCTCTCGCTCTGTTTGCACGTTTTCTTGCTCTTTGCCCAAGCAATTTTCGTGGCTTTTCCTCTCGGCAAACCGTTTGCTGCATTAGAATAAGGATATGTGTGGTCGGGATGGTGGCCGGTGGTGGTGTTTATGCACCGGGCCGGGCGTTTGTGTGCGCTTTTACATAAGAGGAAACTTCAACCTGCCACCCATACACGCGCACCATCCGTACAAGAAGACAACACACCGCCAGCACGGCAAACTAGACAAGCGACAAGGATATACCCGGGAGCGAACGAGATGGAGCGTACGTGTACGAAACTACTACTAAGGTGGCTAAGGAAGCTCTGCTCGTCCTACTACCACGTACTGCACCCGCCGCACTGTGTGTGTTGGTGTGTTTGGGGGTTTAAAATCGCGCACCATGTCTCGCCATGTTCCTTCCCCGATTTCAGGGTTGCGGAAAAGCCGAACTTTTCCTCCCAGGACATACCGGGCGGGATGGGTCCGGTTGGTTGGTGCGCGCGTGATAGATTGATGGTGATTTTCCACTGGATCCACCACCAGTTCTTCATCCCTCCCCAACGGGGCGCACGAGAGCGAGCTGCAGCCAACACTGCACCGAACAACAACACACGCGTCCTTTCCGTGGCGGGTGGAGAGTGTCGGCAAGCTTTTACCCATTCTGCCACCCTTATCAATGCGCGGGCTTTGCCGTGCGATGTGTGTGACACGCAGTGGCCGAAGCACGTGACGTGAAGCGAAGGGAGTGTCGATGAATGGGGAATGGAGAGCGAACGACGAAGGGGAGGAAGGTTGGGGGGAAGGTTTTAGATGTTGGCCATCTCGTCACGTCCGCGTGACTCGTGGAATGATTGTTGTTATTAATTTCATTTTCGATTCCGAGAGCGTTTATTTATTCGCTCACGCTTCGGCGAGCGTCGCTGCTGCAAAAACGGGGTGCGCATTTTCTTGTCTCGCTAATAAATGTAATTATTCCTTTGGCGAAATGTCCTTTCGATCGTTGTTGTTGTTGTTTGTTATCGAAGATGGGTTCGGAGGGGATAGTTTGAAAATTTTGATCTCGCAGTACTTACGGAGTTGGTGAGGATATTTGGGAAAAGTTTCCTAAACTATGTTCCATTGTTTGACACTTACCTGTAAGATAAGAAAAGAAATAATATTAGAAAACTTTGCTAAAATTAGAAAAATTAATTAAGGAAAATAAATAATAAATAACAAATGTCAAATCAATATACAGAAATATTAACGCCTTAATGGTGTTTAATACTTAAATTAAAAAAATTGGCAACTTCAACAACTTTGTTAAACTTTAACTTTGTTTCCTGTTAGTATACTCCCACAATATATGAAGCTACGCGTCCCGTGCCGTAGCTCACGATATTTTTCCTTTTTGGCATTAATTCGTTTCAATTTATCTTTCTTGCTAAATGCTTCCTCTTATCGCACAATGGGAGGCATTTCTCTCTTCGCAGCGCTTTGTCATTTCACTTCCCAGCAAAACAGCACGGCGAAACACCGAAAGCTAAAGTGATGCATCTTAACGACATCATTTGCGTTGCCATAATGTCTTTCTTCGCGTTTAACAACCTCGTCCCGAAGTATTCCTTACGCCATATTTCCCCCACCGTTTCGTCGGTTCGCCCCGAGAGTGGGCGAAGCGGGCACATTAGTAGCAAACTTTACCAGCCGTGAGGTAAACGTATGGGGCCCGTAGCATTTCGACTAAACGGTGTCCAGCACGATGTGTCCAGCAGAACGGCATGCGAAATTTACCATAATTTCCTTATTTTGCTAACCACATCGCTTTGGATGATAATATTGTTTTGCACGGTTTTTCGTTCTTTTTTATTTTGCTCTTCCATTTTCCAAATCTAAGGCTAGATTCAATGCCTTCCAGCCGTCTCAACCTCACATGCGGTCAAATTAAAACGGTAAAATTAGCACACAAAGTAAAAGCGTTTCAGCGCGTTATGCGTATGGAGGAGTTATTATCAGGGAAAATTTAAATTTTCACCGCATCCCATTTGAGAACCTCCCTTCCTCTTACTCCTCAAATGCTGAGAACTTCTCCATCTTGCACACAATGCCAAAAAGACTGCGAAATGATCGCCATCCAAATGATCTCCACACACACACACACAGACAGATAAACATGTGGAGGAAAATGACGTTCATTGTGGGTGACGGCAAGAGCTGGTGGAAACCGTCACCCATGGCTCGTTGTTGCTGCCCCGTACCATGGATGAATAATCGTGGTTGCCATCAAACCCCCATGCGGCACTCTTTCGCCCGGTGCTCCACCACCTATGATGACCCATACAGTAGTGTAGTGCCACCTCCATGTGTGTATGTATGTTTGCTTTCAATTTTTCCCTGTTTTGTTAGCATACAAAGACCGGAAATTGGCCACATTATTTTTAATTGAACTATTCATTGCATCATTTGTGTGCGTCACTGAGGGAAGAGGCCAGGAAGGGAAGGGAACCAGAGGGTGTAAGGGGCGGGGAGGGTGGGGAGTGGTGGTTTTGAAGATGACGATGCTGTTGCTGCTGCTGCTGTTGATGATGACGTTATGTTGACGCTGAATAGAAATGGTGGGTGGCCGTACGAATGAATGCCAGCTCTAGGCGATGATCGGTTACGAGCCACAAACGGTCGTTTTGACCTTGTGAAGGAAAAATTTACAATGTCAGTGTAATAAGTGTGCTATTTAAACTCTTTTCAAAATGTGTTAAATTCTACGTAATTTAGTTAAACCAGCCCAAGCGGAATTAAAACGAAGCAAACGTTGAAGAAGACATTTTATTCCCGGTGGGACTTTAAATTGGATGGTGTATTAGGAGCTTTCGGTAATTTTTAAGGGTGTTTTTTTATAAATTATTTGAATATTTTAAAATGTTTTAGGCCGTATTTATTAGAAATTTTATAAAAGCATATAGTACAAAACGATGCCTACAACAATGACATTAACAAATATAATAATCCGTCATTAGTACAAATATTTGTCAAGTTGTAGGCCGGTACCATAGCACAAGGGAAAACATTACTGCGGTAATTGCATCTCTTCCCCCCTTGCTCACCACCTCGTTCCACACTAATGATTAGTTTTATCAAAAGACGACACCCAACCACTTGTGTGGATGTGTATGTGTGTCAATGCGAAAGGAAAATTATCTTCGCTGCATCATTGTGGTCGCTGTCATTGTGCGTTCGCGTTCAAGTCCTTATCGACAACCGGCCAAGCCAGGCCATTTGTCGCTTGAACTGATTGTGGCGTTGGCAGCGGGGTGTTAGTTTACTCTCTCTCTCTCTTTCTCGGCTCCCCACAATCATCCCTCCCTCCCTCCAAACGATACACCATTTTCACTAACGAGACTGAGGACCTTTCGCTAAAGAAGACACTCACAAAAAAGGGAAAACCTTAGAAAGCCGGGGCTGGTCAGTTGAAGGGTGGCGGCAAGCGGTGGCAAACAATCGTTCACCTTCCCACCCTACCCACCTTCAAGGTTCACCGCAGGAAATCCCTCGCTCTCATACCCACCTTTTTCCCACAATCGATCGGTCCCTGGTTGGTAAAAGTGGTCTCCACATCGCCCACCCGACCGTGCTCCCCAAACGGATTTAGTTGGACGGTTCGACAAAAGGTTTTCTTAAACAATCTCCGCCAAAGGTTTTGTTCTTCGCCGCGCTTGCACTGGGCTCCCTCCCCGACACAGGCAGGCCACCAACCGACCCACACGGCACCGGACACACGCACACACACACATACACACAGATTTTCTTTCTCTTGCAGGGGGGTTGCCATCCTGGCGGCGGTCGGTAATCCTTCCTGCCACCCAGGAATATTCTTCCGGGGTTTGCCATCGGTGAGTTCTTCTTTTCGGTGTGTGTGACACATACAGTTTTGCTAGTATCAGGAAGGATCCTTCTGGGTCACACACTTACACACCCACACGTACACACGTACGTGTGCAGCTGCGGTGAGAGAATGAATGCAAGTGAATCGTGCTCAAAAAGCTCGTGGAGTTTACGGGAAACTGCAAGATGTTACAAGATGGTGAGTGCTTCCATATCCCCCCTTCAGATGGTGTTTATGGACGATCAAAACCATGGTGCATGGTGCAGATAGCAAAGCAACAATGGGCCATGGGCAAGTTCTTAAAACCACACAGCAGAAAACAAACCCTGTAGAAGGGTTTTTCGGGAGCTGGGAAACGTGAAACACAAGGGAGAACGCACAATTAAAATGCACTTAAAGACACCCACTACCTGAAGCGTAGGACAGCAGGATTTCATTATGCCAATCAAGACGAGACGTAAATGTACGACCCGAAAGGACATCATTATTGACACTGTTTCACACAAATTACCCATTACTCTGCGGGAGAAGAAAAAAAGGTAACATAAATTGCCTACAAAATTATAATGATAAAGTCCCCGTGGTCCTCTACCGCGTTCCCCTCCCATGGAAGATTCTGCAACATACATACGCCATAATAATAAGCTTCCCACCAACAATACAACAAATCTACGCGGTGAGAGTATTTCTTACTCATCGGAAGGCATTTTCGATTGCATTTGTGGGCTTCCCTTCCCAGCAACGCAACCTCAAACACATTGACACGAAATAGGAGAAAGACCAATGCGAAAACGAATTCCTTTTTCTCCCACCCTTTTCCTCCTACCAACCAACAATAAAAAATAAGAAAACGAAAATACTATGCTATTATCAAAAGAGAGACGTCCGCGTCGCGGTCCAATTCTGGCATCTCATGCTTTCTAATGGTCCCTAATTGACTTTCGGATAGTGTTGCTGTTTTTTTTCCTCCCTCCCACTGCCGGCACGGGCAGGCTCTTCTTGAAAAGAAGAAAAAAAAAATAGACGGAACGGTATAGGAAATTGTGCGTCCCGCGGTGGGCCACGCGCAGCCACACATATGTGCCACAACATAGAGCCACCACCCCCAAAGCACCTTTTGTGACCTCCTGTACTGAAAGAAAAGTGCTAATCATTCCCGTTCACCCCCAACAATACCTCGAACGGGTGGCGATTTGCTTTGGTGGCCCACGCATCACATGTGTGTATGTGTTTGTGCGGAGGTTTGCCTCATCCTCCGTGGACTCCTTTTCTTATGCTCCTAATGATGCAGCCCGTTGCGCCATCCCTTTTGGCAGTCGGACTAGTTAGGGAGGGTAGAGCATAATTAAAACCGTTTATTCGGCGTATCTATCAATTTTGTACGCCCCAAGTGCGCACGGGCGAAGGCAAACCGTGATTACGGGGGGGAAACCACTAGAATCCAGTGGGGCCAGTGGCCCCGCGGGCGCCCAAATATGGCGCACAATTTAGATATCAATCACTAATAGCCTTTTAAAAGATTAATGGACTTGCTTTTTATTTCGGAGCTCGTACGAAGCGGTACACACCGTGGAGTTGTGTGGAGTTTGGATGTAAAAAAAAATGGGAGGATTAGGGAGATTTTTTTCCCTCCACTAGCTCCAGGGCCTTCCAAGAAGGGTAGTTTTAGGGGGTAATTTTAGAACACTCGCATCTTGGTTTAAAACTTCCTTCTCACTGCGATGTTTTTGGTAGGTAAAAAGGAAGGCATGGAAGACATTAGTAAAAGAGCATTATAATAGAGCAGTTCGCGAAGCGCACAGGCAGGCAGCATCGTGTCTCAGGGTGCTTTAGTTTTTCCTCTCTGTGATCCAGGTTTCTTTCAGGGTTGTTACTGTTATTAGGCTAATTTTTAATTATGCAGAACCGAGTGCGTACAAACTGATTAGAGGACCCGTGAGAAAATTCTTGCGAGGCGGTAAAGAAGCATGCTGAAGTTCTTCTAACCTTTTGCGAAGCATATCCTGTTGCGTGTGAAGATGATTTTTACGATGCTTTAACATATCGTCAAGTGATGCTTCTTTTTAATGTAGGATGATTCTGATTCCGATAAGTTTGAATGAATTGTTGAAATGAGAAGTCTTAACTGGGAAGTTTTGTGATTCTTTGAGGAATTACGAATGACTGAAGATTCAAAAACCTTGGAGAAATTATGAATAACTAAACATCTATGGAAGTCTGAAAAATTAAGAAACTCTGAAGAACCAAGATAATTTGAGTATTTATTAGTATCTTCAGAAGATCTATTGGAAGTGGACTCACGATCTAAACGATTCTTTGATGAAGATTCATATGAACGACTCGATAGATTCATTACGCAAAAAACAATCTATCTTTGTACATGTTCATTCCACAATTTTAGACACTTTAATTCCTTTTCTATCCTACTAACTTCACCTTTCACCTGCAACACCTGTGTTACGTGGTGGAAATACAAAGCGAAAGGGAAAAGAAAATATTCATCCTCCGAAATCTTCATCGATCGTGATTGGACTTTTGTTGTTGTTGTTGTTGTTGTAATCATTAATATCCCTATAACAACATGGACACAACCGGGCTACACCGTATCCGGAAGGTACGCTAAAACGTAGAGAAAATCGAAACAATACAGCTGCAGCGTAACAATGCATAACAAAGGTTGGGTGATTGATTACATTTTGCTAACGGGCGAAGGATTGCACAACATACAAGTATAGCAATGGCAACAACAACAACAACAACAAAAAACCAGGAAAACTAACAAACTGAACGGAAAACAATGCAATGGAAAGTGAGCAACAAGATAATGAACACTTCGAAATGAAACAAAGCAAAACAGAAAAAGTCAAAAGGAGTAAACTGAAACTTTCTCTTGTGGTGTTTTTTTTGTGTGTGTGTGTTGTGTTTGAAGGCGAAATATAAAATAAATGTTGCTACAGAAGCCTAACTTCAAATAGAAATTATCTTACATCCTTAAGATCTTACACGTCTTTAGTGGTTCTCCTTCCCATGAAGATGAAGACCAAACTCAATTAAAGTAGAGCAGGTAACAGGAGCACGAACATAAGAAAAAAAACCAACGCACTCACACCCACACACACACAAGCTAATGGAGTAATCTAATTATTGCATTAATTATGAACAAATTCATCCCCCACAAGAGAAAAGCCCTGTTGCACACCCATTTCCGCTTTCGGTGGCGTAGGAATGGAGCGAAGGATGGTGGAAGTGGGGGAAGCACACTAGACGCGATGTGCAATACACAGCCATTCTGCCCACCTTTCACCCGTGCGTGAGTTCCTCACCCCCAGTAAACCTTCGCCACCAAGCAAGGAACAACCATTTTCCATCGCGTTTTTCTTTTCTTTTCTGTCCTTCTGTCCAAAAGGACTTTTCGCGACTTTGCGCGCGCGTGTGTGTGTGTGTTTTGGTATGGGTATGAGTGATACAAACGTGTGGCAGTGTGTTGGTGACGGTACGACACTGTGTACTGTAATCGATGCAATTCAGCCTTCCTTGCCCCATTCGTGAAGGGATACCGAAAGGAACAGAATTTTCCTTAAAGCGCTTTTTCTTGTCATTTTTGGATGCATTTCCTTCCGCTGTGAAAATGCCTCTCCTCAACCGCCCCCCCCTCCTCTCACACGGACGAGCTTTCATCAGCGACGTCCACAGGGACAACTTTTGAGTGACATACAGATAGGTTCGACAGTGTGCTCTTGAGGTTGATGTTGCTAGTTTTTTTCTGCAAGGGCAAATTACCAAAAAAAAAAAAAAATACCGTGTGGGTGGATTCAATTTCCCTTCCACGCCAGGCGCGTCAAACCAGTGTCCTGTCCTCATGTGTGTGTGTGTGTTGCTGTTTTATGATCCTCTTCGTTCGTCCGCACAGCGAACGAACCGGGGAAGCATGCAAGGGAACACACAAGCGCACTGGGAGGAAATTAGTTTTTCAAAATTAAAATCAACCATCCATTCAGCCCACCCAGCGTTCCAGCTCCACCTCCCCACGAATGCCGCGAATCCGCCCAAACGCATCATGTGCAGGCGCATCGAAACAACGAACCCGACCCCGAAAGTGCATCCACATGAAAACCGGCCGGATTGAAATTGGGTTCTCCGGGTTTTGCTCGAGGGGTAGTTTTGGGGAAGGGGTTGGGACACAGAGGTTTTCGTGTGGTGGTGTTGCAAAATTGCAAAACCTCAAGAAAACACGGGAAGGCAGCGTGTGGGAAACAGAGAGAGAAAGAGCGCAGAGGGGTTTGGATGTGCAATGCGTGCAAGTGAGACAGGACGGACGATGTGAGACCAACCTTCCCCCAGCCCCTCTTTCTTGCAGTTGTGGAGAAACTCCTTCAATTCCTAGGGCTGCTGCTCCATCGGCCATCCCTTCCTATTGCTGCACACAACACGAACTCCCTTCCTCCTCCTCCCCAACCCAACTGCATCGCAAGAAGATGCATTTCTGTATGGGTGAGCTTGAGTTTTGCTGCTCGATTCGGTCTCTTTCTTTGTACGACGGGTGCGTGTTTTCTTCGCGAGCTAAACTTCTTGAACCAATCTTTCTACGCTTCGCACTCGCTGCTGGTCTCTTTTCTCACTTTACCGATGTACCGATGCACCGCCGAATGCACTCACGACGCTCTCGAGTGTACGGGCGGCCGAACAAGCGTCTTTTCTTCGCAAAAACGCACAAGACGAGGAGGATGGACGCTTGGAGCTCAGTGCTCCGCGCGCACGTGAGTCTCCTTTGGATGGGGGACGGCAAGAACGCACAGAGGGAGATGGTTCGCGAATAAGCTCCACTTTTGGTGTATGTGTCCCCCACCTCCCCTTCCCTTCCCGCCGTTCCTTTTGCTCCTTCCCCAAAGCTCCCACAAAAAGGAAGCTGGGTGTGCATTTTGTTGTTTCTTCCTCTGCTTTCTGCTCTTTTCCGCTTTGCACAGAGCGGGGTACCATAGTCATCGCGACGAAGACAACCGAAACAGACGACTGTGAGAGCGTTTGGACAAGATGAAAATGTACACATACAGACAAACACACACACACACACACAAGTACGCGCGCATAAATAAACTAAGTAAACATTCTCCCGCATCTTCTCCACCGAGAGGCGGCTAAATAAAGAGACCCTTCCATCCCTTCCATCCCACAATCCAATCCGCACCCGGCCCAGCAATTTGCCCATTTCCTTCCACTTGGACCTTTTTCCCCTCGTCACCCGGCTTCGTTCCCTCGGTCGCACAAAACACTGTTTGAGTGTTGATTAAAGTTTTATGCAGAACTAAATTGGATCCGCTTTTGTTGTGCTCGCGTTGTTGGGTGTGTTGGGATATGTTTCGTCGTTTTTTTTTTTATTATGTAGCGCGAATTATTTGCTTGTGAGATTACGACCTACCGCGCCGCACATCCACACGTGAATACGCATATTTTCGGTTCGGACGGCGAGTGCTGCCTTTGTCCCAATAAAGACACCGAAACCGGAATGGAGAGGTTGTGGGTTCGATATGCGTGCGATGCCAAGGCAGGGTCACATCATGATGCGGGAAAGAAAAATGATTTGTGGTGTAAACCAGCAATGGATGACGGGCGGGAAATTGGGTGCAAGAAGAAACCGTGGAAAACTATCACAGCGCAAGTGGATGAAATTTTTCCTACCGCGAAAGACCCAAAATTGGATGATTGCTTCTAGCAGGGATGAAAAACTCCCGGAAAATTCATCTCAAACAACAACAACAACAACAACACACTCATACTCTTTGAGGAGTTTTCAGAGCAGGCGAAGAAAAGCGTCAACAAACGAAAATCGCGACCCAAGACCGGGGAAGAAACCGTCAATCGAAATCACCGTCCTGCTCTCGGGTTCGGGACATTTCAGACGGAGCGCGGCGAGAAGATCTTTTTGCCTTCTCACCTCTCACTGTCAAGATGCCGGGGCCGGAAAACGTTAAGCAAAAAGAAAAAAAACACACACACACACACACACATCGAAATAAAAATAAATTAAGCACACAACATCCAACCATCGTTTTGTTATGGCTACGGTGGGGCCCCCTTTTTCTGCGTTCGGTTGGGGATAGTTGAACAAAAAAAGAGCGGGAAAGGCAGGGAAAACGCGGCACGAAATAGAAAGAAATAACATAAACAAATCTTAAACCCCAACCAGAACAAATAGCGCGAAGAGTGACCTCGTTGTGCTGTGCAGCAAAAGAGCGGCGGCGGAGCAATAGTGCAAAAATGATTGCCTTGACGCATATATGTGCGCGGATATGTGCAGGCCCGGCAGGCCCGGGCTAAGTGTGTTTATGTTGTGTGCCACAAGAACAGGAAATGTTTCGAAGGCAATCAAAAACGGTAATGAAAAACAACAAAATGAAAATCCGTGATGCATGAAACGAAACGAAACGTGATTTGATGAAGGATGTGGAAATTCATCATCGTTCCGCGCCGAGCTCGCGCGCTCTTCTCGGTGACGCGTGTCAGCGAAACGTCAGTTTGTTTTTGTTTTTAAATAATTCAACGTGTTTCATGTAATTAGATTTGGTTCCGTCGTGCATGCAGAAAGTTCAAAGGTTAATGAACTAATCAATATGCAGGGTGTGCTATTGTTTAAGAACGAACAAGAGTTTGATAACATTTAAGTACATAAATAGCAATGTACTAAAATGCTGCGCATTAGTACAAAATTGGACATATTCGTCTATAGTTTATGTCATATGTTGTCACAAAAAGGTACAAACTCAAGATACAGTTAGAACTTTCACACAAGGCCGGTGTTTTCTGTTGTTTAAAAATAAAACAACATTTAATATCATTACAAGTCAAACGTTTCTCACAAACGGTACTAGGAATTGAGCAGTAAAACAACCAGCACATACAACAAAAAACTAGGAAGCCACTAAAACACCACTCAGAAGCAATTAAAAAATAAATACTTCAACAGCCAACAACGGCGAAGCAAAAGCTTTTAATCGTAGTTGTTGTATGTTTGTTTTCATCAGAAACCGGTCACATGGACAGGCACAAGACAGATGGAGGCAGACGCTTAAATTCAGCACATTAATTAAAATACTGTGCCACTTGACATAAAGCACTCACATTAGATCCCGCCGGTTTCCGTGTGTGTGTGTTTTAAGACTCCCGTCCGAAAAGAACAACGTGTGGCCTACATTAAATTTAACTATTCGTCTTCAAATCCAGCATACTCGTAAACGCGGATCGGTTGGCTCTGCTTCCCGCGTTGAAGCGTTGAACCGGGCCACATAAACCCTCGACGGAGTGAGTTTGTTTTTTTTTTTTTTTTTTTGTTAAACTTGCCTTCCATTCCCTCACCACATCCATTATTCGTGTTTCGCTCGTTTCCTTTAATAGGTTTGATTGTAAATTTTATCTCGCCGTACATGTTTCGTGTCGCCAACAGTCCATGCACCATGTGCCCGGTGGTGTGTATCGTTTTCGACTTCTATTCTACGGTTTGCTTACGCTCCCGACCCGGTGGAGGTGTCCCTCTAATCCCACCTTCGCTCGCCACACCAGGCCCTCGTCCGCTGGAGACGCGCGCCTTCTACTGCTCAATGCCGGGCCTTTGTGGGTTCTGTTCGCTGGCTCGCTTTGTGGCCTCTTTCATGGCCATCCCGTGGCATCGTCATTAAAAGGCAGGTCAACAGCAACAGCGCTCCAGAGTGAAGAAAGGAAACAAAAATACCACGCCATCTGCGGGGGGGTGATTGAAGGCACCGCACACCCGTGTGCCAGTTGAATGCAGTCAACTTTTCTCTTTGTTTGGCGTTCCTTCCCCTCGAAGGGACGGGCTAGTTAGTCCACCCGCATTGGCACTAGTAAGGACTTGAGCGGGTGGGAGACTTCCTACGGTGAAGCTGATGCTGTCAAAGTGACAGGGACCCGGAGACTGCGGAGATTGAATGGATTTAATCGACCAGAAGAAAAAAAAACCCTTCAAGTAACAGGACGATGCGTTTTACGCCCGTTCATCGAAGGTTACAGTCCATTTGAAATAGCGAAATAAAATTTTGCCAATAACACCATAGCGAAACATCTAGTAACACCCAGTAACAGAGTGTTTAGAGACGTCTTATCTAATAAGTTCCTTCGGACCAGTGCTGACACATCGAGCATGTTCACAGTTTTCCACAAACTACCAGAGTCTTCCAGGCCCTTGCAGAGTCCGGTCGACGTCTCAGGATAATTGAAACCCGGAAAAGGACCAATCCGTTTACTTTCATCTTAAAGTATCCCGTTTCTTCTGACGGGAATAAACGGGAAGGTATAACACCACTGCTGATGCCACGTCTAGGAACCGCTAAGTTCATTAGCTAAAGCAAACACACTCGCCCCACATAAGCATGATGGCGGGCGTACAGTAGAAAGGAACGTGCGAGAGTCTAGTTTCGTGTTTTAGCAACCAGGGCCCTGGGTGGCAACACACGCTAGAAAAGGGTTCTGGTCCGGAGGTTGTGAAGCGAAAGGATCGAGACATGAAAAAGCTCTCAACGGGGCGCAATCCCGGTAGCACGGTAAGAAGTGTACAGCTCGTTCCATCATGTCGGTCGGTGCGATTTTCCAGGCGTCACACCCACACACACACACACCTTCGCCCCGTGCCTTGTGGCGTCTCCGTGCCGTCTTAAGGAAATTAATCTACACAAACCGACCGCATCCTTTAACCACCGTGCAGGGTTCCGCGAAATGAAACGGGCGGTAAAGTTTCGCTGCACTCTTGGCACACAGCGGCGCTCCGCCGTCGTTTCGTCGTTAAAGCTCACTGCAAAAGGACGAACGTACCGCGGGGGGCGGTCGCGGGTGATGTTCGGCAGGACACCAAAGGGGTGACGAGTGTGGCTGATGATGATGATAGAAGATGAAGGAGATTAGCTTCAAATGAAGATTAATTTAATTGTACGTGCGTCTGCAAGGCTGCACATGCTGCATCTCCTTTGCTCGCGCTCGCGCTTATTCTCCATCTCAGGACACATCACTGATTGCACATTGTGCTCATCCAACATGAATGATGTTGTTTTCGTGAGTATGTGGTTCTTGCAGGGTTATCTTTTTTTTTTTCGCTAAACTTCTTCCATCACTTGCAGTCTCTCACTACAGTGAGCGAAAGGATTTCTTGCAGATTGAATTTCACACCTCCTCACAACCTTCGCATATCGTCCCCCTGGATGTGTGCTGCTAGAATCTCCTCAAAACTCAATTTAACTACCGCAACTGCTGTCTCCCTCCCGTGGGCGCTTTTGACCACCGCGCAATCGAGCGTACAAAATTGCTGTAAACGGAGACGTCGCCCGGTAGATGGTTGAGTGGTTTCGGTTACCGAAAGCATGCATGACATGCACCGACCGGGCCAGACTGATTGATGCGCAGGTTTGGGGCGAGCTGAGCTGATAAATGGGACCTCTGCTGCTCCCTACCGATGCTGCTTACCGTGTGCCTCGTGTTTGGCAATAACTGCTTCCGCAGTTTAAGATGCGAATTGTGTGCATCGTGGATAACCAGGGCTGCACTGCCAATCAGGTTGGGAAACATAATAAGCATACAAGCTAAAAGATGTTGCATTTGTTTTACGTTCCACTTTGTTTTGTTTTAAAACTAGTGGGAATAATAATTTCAACAAAAGCTAAAACATTCGTCCAAATATCCTGGTCACGGCACCAAGCC
The DNA here is from genome assembly GCF_943734725.1 of Anopheles marshallii. NCBI lineage: Eukaryota > Metazoa > Arthropoda > Insecta > Diptera > Culicidae > Anopheles > Anopheles marshallii. Next base: position 64,101,998 of record NC_071327.1, read on the forward strand.
TTAATAATGGAATTCTAGTGGCTTCATGCAGGTTTAGCAGCATAGTCGCATTAACCATTAACCTCTTCCGTTTCATACAACCTTCAACACCCTGTGCTTTCAGTTTTACTCCTTCAAACAGGATGCTTGGGTTACAAACTTTATGAGCCAACGGCTATTAACCGCAAGCGAACGATTTTTCCAGTCTTGCTAAGCCCTAGAACTAGCCCTCGATAGAGGTGATAGTGGAGCAGTCTGTTTTCTTTTCATTTAACCTTCCACACGCAAAAACGCCCACACGTTTGGTACGCACTACCCTAGACAAAATGGCCTCCAAATCCGCGCGAGAAAAGAGCTTGCTAGTTTAGCACCTAGCCATCCATCCCGGCCGGTGCAGGTGTGGTACTTTTTCGCCCTGCACAGAAACTGGGCCTACGACGAGTCTCATCCCGGGCAGTCGAGTTTTTGGTCACTCTCGGCGGATGCGGTGTAGCTATGGCCGGTTCGATCGATAATATCCGGGGGCCCGGAACCGGCCTCGGAACTAAGCTCGAGTTCCAAGCACCAACCACGACACATCGCCACCACTCTCGCTCGCCAGCTCCGGCAAAACGCACATGGTGGTAACAACGGTGTCGTGTATTGCGGGCTTCTCCAGAAAATTGCACTTCCTGCACCGGGACGCAAATAAACTTTACGCAACTGTGCATAGCCACCCCAAAGCACACACACACACACGCAACCACACAGCTACTCTAAACCCCCCTCTCTGTCTCTTCGCTTTGGCCTCTCTGTCTGTCGCTAGCACTGCTTCCTTACGGATGCTTTAAACCGGGACGTCTTGCGACCGAGGCTGGTGGGAGTGATGGTGATGTTGCTATCGTTCCGTAGGCCTACCAGAGTACTCTCCTATCGCACCGTGCCTTAGCCGCAAAACGACGGATCCGAACCAGCGTCGCTACAGCAGCACAGAATTCGAACGAAATGGTACGGTGCATACGGCACGAAACAAAACTAAACAAAAAAAAACCCTCTTCCCAAGCTCCTAACAAACGCAACACCATCCTTTAACCAACGCAAGCTCCAGGGGCGAGCTATCCTGTTTACCCTGCTATTGTACTGCCCGCTCCAGCACCGATGTGTAGCAGGGTGGCCGAGTGGTGGAGAAAATGCATACGCATCACCCGTTATGTTCTGCACACGGACCGGCACACGGACAACACATGGAGCAGAACATCGTGAGCCTTCTGCCATCGCCCTGGAGAAGAACCCCCGGCGGAGATGCAGGTGGCCCGGTATGCGTGATTGATGGCGTTTTTGCCGCGTCCGGTAACGGTCGGTGAGCGGACCAAGGAGGATGAAGGGGGCGCGGTTCGGGAGTGCGAGGACATCCTACAGTGTACAGACACTGTACGCACTGTACCGCGTCCAGTATGTTCTTTCGCCCCGAGTCGGTTGTCCTCGTGGGAAGTGTTGGGATGATGCATTTTGTCGGACCAAAGTGAATAAACAGACCGACGCATTCTTCCTCTCAAACCACCACCGGAAAGACGGAAGTTGGAGTGCCCAAAGAGCCACAGTGGTGGACTTACGCAATGAAGCTCCGTGTTATTACGTTTTGGAAATACATTAAAGATATTCATCTAATGTCTAAGTCTCTGTACCTTGAAGACCTCCATTAGTTACACCATATAACAAAATTTATCTCAAGAATTTATATTGCAAACAAGAAAGATCATCATCTTAAATGCAATTCGCAAATACACTTGTTACACAACTTCACTGAGATAAATTGTGATAAGAAAATTAAACTTCAAAATAAAATAAATTTGCCACCATCTTGACCATCACTGTAAGCACTGTATTACGCAGCTGTAGGCTTTTATCAGAAAACTATCCCTCGCTAAACCATAGGTATAGAGCCTCACCGTAGGAGCAAACAAAAAGAATGCCCAACCTGAACTAAGCTCGCGCGGCTGCCGTGTACGCGTCTTCTCTAGTGCGTACGGTACCGTCCGTGCCCGGGTGTATCGTTAAATTTTATTCATTAATTAAGATCTGCTCGCACAGAAAACATCCTCCAACCATCCGCAGCACGATAAGCACGGGTCCCCCCCCTCCCCCTCCCTTCCCTTTCCACCTACTCCACCACCCATCCACTCTGCATCAATTCCTTTTGTCCGAAAATGACCTCAGCTGCAGAAAAGGCTCCTATCGAAAAGCCCCGGAATCCCCGGCCCTTCGGTGGGGCGCTCGCGCACTTCACGCAAAACAAAAGAGATACGATCGTGTGCCACCCACCAGCACTCCAGCGTCGAAAACACACATCCACAACGGAGAGGATCCGCCTATCCGGTGGGCCTTGTTGGACCACACCGCGCCATTACTCTTCCGAACACGGTGGAACGAAACTACGGCGCGGGAAGGGGTTCCCGGCGGGTGGGGAGCTGGGAGGACTTAGACAAGCAACGAGTAACGAGCGGAACACAACTCTTCCGGCTGTGAACCGTCCTGTTGTGTTCGCGTCCAGTGCATCTGGCCAGACGAGTGGGGCAGGGGTGGGGGTGGGCCGTGGGCGCGACCCACGCTAGCGAAAGGATGCGCATACGGAAGCATATTACACTCGTGTGCCTTCCCGCTCCACCCACCCGGTTCGGTTCGATTTTCCCAAGTCGGAGAAAACACGATACGCATACTGATCATCGACATCACATGCATCGATGCTGCGGTTAGGCATCAGCGTTTTCCTTCAGCCGTACCCCCACCACCCCATCATTACCGTTATTATTATTTTAGCTGAATAATTTCGCCTTTTCCAAGGATGCTTGCACACGGTTCGATACACAGCAACAACATAAACCGCTTTTCCTTCGGCCCCCAAAGGACCGATTCCACATCCGGTTGATGGGGAGGGTTTTTTTTTTGTTGCCAGCAGGGCGGGCAGCAGACGGTAACACGATGCGCCCAGGAAAGTCCGATCTTCCGATGTCGATATTTTGCAATTATTCTGCCGGAAAGAAAATCAACCTCGGAGGGAAGGTTTGTCGCCGGCGGACTGGTGGCAGAAGGATGCTAATGCAAACACCCACATGTCCATCGCGTTGCAGTCCACGCCCCACAATTCATGCACGCCCGTTCCCACCCCCCTACCCTCCTCCCTCTCTTTTGTGCCCGGAAGGGATGCACAATTTTATGTATGCAGCGTTCGGTCCAGGGCACATAAAAGGAGCACAATCAGTAAAGCCGGTCGCCGACAAAATCGTCGCCCATTCGGGCATTTCCCATGCGGAAATGTGGGATGTGAAGAAAGCGACAAACTGTGCGCCATCGAAACGGACGACTTTCTTTGGAAATCTAGTTCGTCGCCCGGGCGCGGGCTGCGGTTGCGGCTTTTATCGAACGTACTCACGCACGCATGCACGCACGCATTGTGCACGGTTTGCCGGTGTTGGTTTGGCGTGCGTTATTTCTCGTCTAAATGAAGTTCGCTCCAAAAAGGACCTTTTGTCCTGCCTGTATGTCCTTTCGCTGATAATGTCCCTTGTGCGAAACGGTGCAAGTTTTGCTCGGTATGTCCTTGGAGATGTAAATGTTCGCTGAACCGGGAACCACACCACTGATGGCATGTGGTACTTTGAAAACAATATGTTGAAACCCTCCAGGTGGTATCCTCAGTACCGTATGGAACTCAATTAGTTTGAGTGGCAATTATTACGCTAACTTAAATAACATAAGTCTCAAGGTAAAATAACTCGCTATAACTTATAAATAATTTTAATATTCATTAGTGTTATTGTACAAAATTCTAAACATTCATCACAAGAAGCATTAAAATGTCAAAGTATCATTTTCCCCTGCACCACCAAAGCTGACTCAATGCTATGCATGAATGATCCCGAGCTAAGCCCCCATGTGATGGTACCATGGATCCCATGTCTGTAAGAATGTTGCATTTGCCACCCAAGTGTGAATGATGTTTTGATTTATTGGGCCCATCCTGAAGGACCACCCCATCAGCAATGCGCTGTGCAATAGTTTAGGAACACTGTCAAGCAACGCAAATTTTGCATGCACGGGCCACAATTTCCCACACAAAGCGGTGCGGTAAAATTTTGCTACCGCTTTTATTCCGTGTGTAGCAACATCAGTTACAATGTGCCGATCGAATGTTTTCGAATAAGCTTGGAATGATTTTTCACGGCCAGCGCAACAAAGGGCGTTGTCGGTAATGCTTAAATTAATTAATTTACTTCCCTCAGCATAAACATTACTCTTCATTCGCAACTTTGCACCATCATCATCATCATCATCATCGTGATCATGTGGCCCCATCAGATGGACTGGGTCGTTTTTCGCAATTACACACCCCCGAAAAGATGCTCGTATATTATACCCTGCGCTATTCATTTACGCTCGTTCTCACCCGACTCACACTCGTGCAGTGTTGGCTGTTGATGACAGTCATCTTGGCGATGGTTGGGCTGTAACTTGCAGTTCGCGATGCAAGCGTAAAGTCATTGCCACCTTGGATCGATGCTGCTACTGGGATGCATCGGTTGTTCTTTGTCGCCACCACTGTCCCCATCCCCCCCGCTGTACCAGAGTGCGTCCCACGCGGAGTGGAGCGAACGGACCGAAGGGATGTCCCTTCCTTTACCCATTATTTCCGCCTGGCGGGGCAACCCGTACGGCGAACACATGATGCTGGCACATACACACATCTGGTGACGCTATAAATAACCATTAATTTTCACCCAACATGACACCCGGGCTCGACTTTCTGATGGTGCCGCCTCCCCGGGCCGCCCGTCCGTGGGGCGTTGCCGGTGCAACTAGGATGCGGTGCGGTACCATATACCGTGACGCAGCAGGAAAGGAGAATGAGCACGGCCTGCAATAGTGCGCGACACTGCTGGGAGCTTTTTCAGCTTCTTCTCGGTGGTGGAAATATGGCACACCAGGTCCCCGGGTCTCCGGGAACCTCAAAATCCGGGCGAACCATCCGCCCGACCTGGTCCGTTGCTTTGTGCAAGGAAGCCTGTCACTGTCGCCAGCGCCCCAACTAAGAAGGAAAATTAATGTTTAGAATTTAGAGTGTCACACCGGCAGAAAGTTGCGATATATTTCACTAAAAAAAAAAAAAAACAGCTTTACGCAAACCGCGCAACGGCCTTCGGCGCGCTGTTGGGTGTTGGAACGCGAACCGTCGCTGTACGATCCGAGGAAGGACTCGGACGAATGCTCTCGGCTGGCGACGGGAGACGACCAAAGCACGCAATTAATCGCAATGCACCGAAGTGTTTGCGTGGAAGCATCGTGCGCCGATAATAAAGTGCTACGATGAAAGTCGGAAGACTGAGCGCTCTAAAAAGAGGATATCGGTAAATAATTGGTTTCGTTATTATTTTGCTAGATATTTTTTTTTAGCAAAACGAGTAATAAATTGGACCAGCAATGATCGGTGAATTTTACAATAACAAATGATGATTAAACTCCGGTTCTTTTTAATACAAACAAATACATATCTCTAACGTCCACCGTTTTACGTGGCTGTTGATGATATTGGACGAAGCTGTCACGCAACAAAAAAATGAATTTCACTGATTGCAAACCGCAGATATTTCGCATAGAATAAAACAATTTTGGAAAAGAAAACAATTGCATTGAAAACAATATTTAACAAATTAACAACTATTTAACTAAACAAATTAATATAATGATAAACTTTTAAAAAAACCAAAGCTCATGCAACAAAAACCGAATGATGATAATTGACAGGTTGGTTTCCAGAGCGTATCAGCGATATTCTTCTGTTTTTCCCTTTATGATTGTCAGCTTCTCTTCATCGACTGAAAATATCCCCAAATGAAATTGCAAAAAGCCCCCAAAACAATTGAACTGTTCTTGAACAACTCGGCAAGGATTAACTTAACGTTTCTTTAAAACCTCATATTAAGAATTCGAACGGATGCAACGATGCAACTGCATTGCATTAAGGCGTCCACCAACAAAAGCTACTTTCACATTCACCTGTTTCCTTCACTGGTGCGTCTTGGTGCCGTATTTTTCCTTTTCAACCTCTCACAACTCAATTTCCATATCAACGAATCTGGTGCATATTTATACTACAAAACGATGCATCAAACGCATCCGAACGTGCTGATTGCATCATCGTATGCAATTTTCCATGTTTCCCACTTTTCCCAACAAACCACTTAAAACAAAACAAGAATGGAAAACGTTACAAACGTTACGGATCGCTGAAACAGTGAGTGCGTCGGGTTTGTGCTTTTGTTCGGATTCGTCAAAGTGGAACAACACAACAAACCGGGGTACGAAAAAAAAAACGCAAAATACACCCGGAAGTGGTACTTTTAGCTCATCACTAAACCGTTTTCGCGCGAGACTCTTTAGTTCTTTAGTTCCACCCCCAACAACAACAGCAACAACACTCGGTGAATCCAACGGAACGCAAGCCAACAGCAGAAACCTTCGCGTACCTTGCTCATTTGAATAATCGACTAAATAGTTTCACTTTACGAGGTTAATGAGCTTTTTTTTGTCTTCGCTTGCTCTATGCCAGCGAGACGTCATTATTTTATCGATTCTACGACAGCATAAAATTTATCCTCGCAAAGTTCTTGTCTTGGTCGGGCGGACGGGCATTCGGCACCGGTGAACGGTTGATACGGTTGATGATAAATCAATTCGTAATGGGTCGTCGGTTGATCCCTTTTTCTTTCGCTTTGAAAAGTAGTCCGACCTCGACTTGACGTACCGTGTCAACCTTAAAGACAATTTTTCCAAACTGGTGTGCTAATAGTCTGCACGATTTGATGACTGCACTTGGTTTCGGTCGATTGGTTTTGACTGATGGCGATGTATTTTTGTTTTCGTATCTGTGCTTTCCTTATGTTGTGGTTCTTTTACACGAAAATCCCAGCTGCAACTCAATCATCCACCCATTACAATGCGTCCCGGGATAGTCTTTCCGTTTTTTCTTACCATTTCCCCATCTTTATGGTGACTTGTCGTTAAAGTCAACAAACGGCAAAAAAAAACTAACCATTTTCGGACGCGCAAATAAAAGACTTCACCGGCTGCAGTCGGATATAAGAGACAAACCCCCGGGTACGGGCAACTATAACGCCAAAGGGCTTAACAAATTACGCCATCGTATCCTTCGGACAGTGTGGCGCATTTTTGACATACTTTTTTTTCCCCTTAATGCGGTTTCTACCCCGTTTTCTTCCTTCCATCCACCCATTACCTTTCCTTTCTTCTGTGTCGTTTTCCAGAGAGTTAAAAAAAAACCCGAAACTAAACCGAAAAAAAACCAACGTAAGTGGAAATATTACTAATTTCATCCATATTACAGATAATTGCGTGCACCCATTACTTCGGCTGCTAAGGCCAGGACAAAAGCCCTTCCAAACCCCGTTTCGGGATATTATTTGCTCAATGCAATCTCGGATAATTGCGTTCCGTTTCGGGGCGATGGAACAGTGCAACGGAAACAACTTCTGAAGATGATGGGGATGATGGGGACGATGATGACGTTCTGTCCCTTTTGGGGCGTATTGTCTTGGTATTATGTGCTATTTTGAAGCGCATCCGTGGTAATTGTGTGTGGTTTTGTTTTGGTCCAACCGTTCGTTTTGCTTTCTCACGGGCTTCATTACCGGGGGAGGATAATAAGAAGGCAAAGTGCAAGATTAAGGAAATGACAGTTGCATATTTTGGCGGCGATGGATTAACATTGTAAATGCAGTTCGGAAAGTGTTAAAGCCTTTCTGCATGCTTTCGTTTAAAATGTGTTTGCTTGCCCATTGTTGTTGTTGTACGCAGGTCTACACCCGGAATAATATTGATTTTCTCATCCTTTTTTGGAGCGATTTCCTCCTTTTTCTGTGTTTTGTAAAATATTCACCGGATGGGATTAAATATTCTAAAAAACAACGTACAAAATCATCGTCCCGGTACATTTTTACACAACCCGTGCTCTTTTCATCAGTTCCCAAAGGTTCCTTCTCTTCATCACCGAAAAGATTTCCATAACTACACACACATACATACACGGAAGCCGAACAGGAAGGACACACCATACGCGGTTGTTTAGCACATGGAGATGGGAGGGAATTGTAAAAAAAAGTCATCCCAAACGACGGCTCGGCGCTAAAGTATCAATTAAAAATGCCCGGGAACGACGCAGATGCCTGGTAACAAACGCCCGCAAGGCAAAACCAGGAACCCATCTGCACGATACCACCCGTACATCTCATCACAAAACACAAAAATTCTACTGCATGAAGGAAGAAAAAACCGAACACACACGACAATGGCAACAACAACGAAAACACACAAAAAAAACATTCTCCTAACGTCCATCCAAACGCGAAAAGTCCATATACATAAAAAAGGGGAGCAAAACACCGAAGCAACGGCGATTATTTTCCATCAAAGCCATCAGCCTTTTCCGGACGGCGTCAATTCGCAAAAGAAGTGCAGATTTTTTGTTTTGTCCGCCCTGTACTTACTCACCCTTACAAGCCCCGAAAAACGCGCATCGCGCAATGGTCCAACGATAAATGGGACGGCTAGATTAAAAAAAAAAAGCTGGCCGTGGGTGAAGGATCGAAATAAAAACAACTACAAAAAACCAGCAATACTCCCCCACCCCCTCCTCCCCCATCAGACACACATCACCCTGGACTCTTTTGGTACCGGATCTTTCCGGCAAGGAGGGGAAAATATAAAAAAAATCTCCCCCACCACGCTCACACACAGAAAAGCGAGGAAAAACGAGCAGCAAACTCCAGTTCCGACCAAACCTAACTACACACATCAGTCTCAATCTTGTCCGGTCTGAGGGGCCATTTTGCGTTTTCGAGCGCAAGGATTTTGATGGCCCCCTTGCTGCCTTTGGCCGTGTCTCCCGGGAAGGGTGGGATGGGAAGGTGGATAAAAAATTACCTCGCCCATCTAAAACTCAAACTCCGGTGATGCTCCGGCGAGCAGAGAGTGAAGCTGGAGGGCTCACAGTTCGATGGTGGCTTTTTGCTTCTCATTTCCACGATCGCATGGCCCCGACCATAGATAAGGACATCCCTTCGAGTAGTGATGGGGAAAAAAAACGTTAGACGAGAAAAAAGAAATGACCACTCCGACGACTACGGTCAGACGAATATCCGCAGCTCTCCGGGGAGCAGGATATGAAGGATTAAAACAAAAAGGACACACCGCCAAACTTCCGCACGGTTTCGGACGCATACCAGCGCACGGTGCTCCAGAGCGAACCAGTTGGTATGGGTCAAAAATCCCATTCAGACGAAAGAAAAATGGTTCCGAGACGAATGTTCATCAGAATTCAGCATTCTGCTGGTGAACAGGGGGTTTGTTTTGTACAAAGCACCCGCATCACAAAACTATGGAAAGGAATGATTTATTTTGCGCCGTTTCATTGAATGGCTTGACGGTTTTCGCGCGTTTCCAAGGTGGAGTTGAATTGCAATGGGAATTCACGTTCCAAAACTGCAAGATTTTATATTAGCACACTCTATTTGGCACCCAGTTAAAATCTGGTTAGATCGTGATATCAACTCGCGGTGACTCTGCAAATATCATTTCATATGGTTTCACAAACTCCATTGAATAAACTATTTTTAACATATTTTATAATTTAAACAAAAGCGTGAGCTAAAAAAACACATACGAGCCACAAAAGTGAATCCATTTTCTGTCCGCTCCAGGATTAAGTCCAATATCAAGGTTAGCACCAATGTCTCCCAAGGACCACCAGTCTCAGGCATGCTTGATTTAGTGACGCTGGTTCCGGAGTACGTCCTCCTCACAACAAAACAAGAACGAGCTGAAAGCAAAATCAAACCCCGCACAGAACCAGCATTAGCCGCGCAACGCCATCAACAAGCACGAACGCGACGAACGCGCGGAAACCGGCGCGAAAAGCGTGAAAATTGAAAATAAACCGAACGCGAATAACGATACAATGGGACACAAGGAGATCGCGTTTGACCATTCTGCTCTGCTCAGCGGCGGGAGAACGGAAAACAGTGAAACACGGTGCACACGGTGGAGTGCGGCGGTGTAACCGGGGAACGAACCCCCGCTTCGGTTCGTTTATTGTAAATTTTAATTTTCTTAGCGTCGGGAAAAATTCGGGATGGTCATAAATTTTAATTTCATCCAATTTCTATCACCATCGCCAGACCGCGCCGTTGCACAAACTCTTCGGGAACTCCCTTCAAACGGCGCACAAATATAAACACACACACACACATGTGTGAGGGTTGCGCATACGGCAATTTTTTACGATTACGATTCGCGTCGCCACGATTCACGAGGGACGCGAACATTCGGGAATGGCGAAAACAGGGGGGTTTTTTTCGGTGGATACGTCGTGATTTGTGTGTGCGTTCTGTAAAAGAAGGCTGTCGGCTCCTGCGAACTCATCTCGTACGATTTTGTGAAGGTGGAACGTTTTTGTTTGGCCTTCTTCGATTATTTGATTTTTTTTTTATTGCAGACGAAAAGTGCATTGAGTCTCTCCCACCTATTGCAGTGGGTACACAACGGGCGCAAAGCCGCCATCCATCAGTAAGAGGCTTACAGATCGGTTCCTGCTGCTTTTTTCCATTGCTTTTATTCACTTACTAGCAGGGCATCCTGTCTGATGCACTTTGCGATCCTTTCCGCTGCACTGTGAGAGCAACGCGTAGGGCAAATGGGGGAAAAAAAATCTGGGAAAATGAAAGAAAAACCACTGCAGCAAAAAAGCCAAGGGGGCAGGGTTGGGGGTTTACGAAAAAGGAAAGCAACCGGTCATATACTCCCCTGCACTCACAGAGCCATGCACGTTTGTTGGTTTTTATGTGCTTTCCTAAACCGAATAGGACTATGGGTTTTTTTTTTCCAACCTCCGGATCCCCGGAACATGATCCTAGAATTTCGCGCAGTGGCTAATCTTGCACTATTTTAACTTCTTGTCTCCTTTTTTCCCCATTTGCCGCATGTGTAGTGAATGCACTTACCGACCGAACTAGTGCAACTACTAGCTGCATGTGCATCAAACCGATAGCTTTCATTCATGATGCTTTCATTTCGATGGGATCCATCAGGGTGGCACAGGAACAGAAGGGTCCCCCCCATTATGCTTTCCTCTTATAATGATTTTATGATTAAATAAGAGCTCTTTTACAAAAAAAATGCATGCTAATTCCACTCTTCCACAGCTTGAAACATACTATTCAGATATCGTTTTTGTTTAATTTACGGGTTTTTTGTGCAATAAAAACAGATGCCAGCCTCCTAATGTAATAATTGTAAGAGCTTGAACCATTCGGTACCTTTTCATACGAACGCAAATGGTTCCTCTTCAAGCCTCAAGTATTGAAATGAACATTTATACAGTTTTGTAGCACCTCTCCCTACCCACAGAGAGACACCACAATTGGATGGAAAATTTGTCTTCATTAGACACATGGAATGCGGCACGCAGATTGAACCATTTGGCACGGTTCGTTAGGGACCTCCGTACGCCTCCCGCAGGAAATGGCGTTTCGAAGCGTTGCTTTAACGCCCCGCAGAAGGTTTCACGAGTGATGGAGCAAACGTTACAGCTATTTAACCATTACACGGGCCCGTGTCTTAAGCGATTTGATTTGGACTTACCTGGAGGAAGAGAAAGAAAGAGAGAAAAGAAAAACAATTGATTAATCATCCATCATTTATTGATTTGTGGTGTTATGTTTTCATGGTTGCTAACTTGGCATAACAAGTGGTGAATAAATATTTCTTTTGAATAAAACTTTGAAAAAATTCCTCATTTCAGCTTTATGAGCGCAAGAAATGCAAACAATTCCCTTTGTTTTCAATGCCGTTAGTAAACAAACAAATATCTACCATATTTCATTACATTTCCCCCACCAGAGCTCGTACGGTAAATCATGCCCTTCCTGTACGCAAATTTCGCCACATCGGGCCAGAAACACATCGGAAAACCTTTTGCCTCATATCGGAGGGGTGCTTTCCATTTCCATTTCGAATTGGGCCCGAAAGATGGTTTAATTTCGACCCCAAAACACACCGGACCGGGTGGAAAAACAAAATAATTCCGAAACGCAACCAACACAGCGATGGTAAATGAAATAAAAACACACCGTGCACAGCCCCACTGACCATCCCACCGCTGGCCAGCCTTTTCCCCACGGCGCAAGGAAAACGGATATTCTCACCGCTCGCCACCCATTTGCCGCATCAAATGTTTGGTTTTTGCCTTCCAATTTTCCGCCCCATCCCTGGGTGGACTTCATTACTTGAAGGCTGAAAGCGTGTTGGATAAATAAAAGCATCCTTCGTCTTAGCGACGTACAAACAGAGTGATGAACATACAAAAATGCTGGAGGGCCAACAACAACGAAATAAAAAAAAAAAACCTTCAACATCGACCTGCCGCTTCTTCCTTGCTTTCAATTTGTGTGCGTTCATTTCCACCCCCTCCGACCATTCTCCGCTGCTTTTTCCCAGATTCTGCATCGGCCACATGTGGGCCACCGACACATTCCACCCTAACGAAGGGACGATTTTTCCACCATCATCTAATCAGCCAAGAGGTGGGGAAGTAGCTAAACAGTGAGAGCGGGGGCAGACAGGGCACAATCAGTGGAAAACCCAATAATGATAATTTCTTTCACCTCCGACTCCCACACCCGTGACCACCCAGTGCAAATGGGACCCACGAGAATAGCGTTTGCCAGCTAGACGGTGAACCAGCACTCACAATCACGTATGATTAGGAAGACCTTTCCTTCCTGTGTGGCAATTCGGGGAGCGGGGGCGAGATAGGGGATAGGGACGGCAAGGCCAGAAAGGAAGGATACATTTCCTGCATCCGGTCGGTGGATTGTCACCTATTGGGTGGAACGGAAGGGACGCGACGTGTGCGAGTGTGTGCCGTGGCAACCTGCAATCAAAGGACACTCAGCGAAGTCAAGGGCAAACTCACACCTTCGCTTCGGTGTGGGTGGGATTGGCTATCAAAGAACAGGGCCCATGCAAGACTTCTTGCTTAATTGTTGTTGTTCAGTTGTTGTGATCAGAAGGTACAGTAACCAATGGAAAACACTTAGAAATAATTAGTTAGTTAAACTAATTGCTTAAACGTACAAATAAGACTAATGCGGATAATTTCATTAAAAAAATCATCCACCGTTACACTAAAAGATGCTTACTTTGGCAATATATTATATTCCGCCGTGCCCTTTTATTGATCAACCCCTCATCTCATAAAACTCAATGCGCGCTGTAAAATGCAACAATAAACCAGACAAAAACCTGCCAGATTTCCGGATGCTCATCTTTATCACTCCCGGGCACCTCGACACCACCAGCACCACCACCACCACCAAACATCCAAATGAACCAATTTACGTGCGTTACACGTGCGCAAGAAGCGGGCGCGCGTGTGTGTCTGCAATGGTAGCGGGCTAAAGGAAACATCAATTGAATCCCCATAATGGCAGCAATAAGAGCAGTACGATTTTCCACCACACCAGTAACGGGGACAGGAAACGAGCTAGGGCACATACACACACACACGCCAAAACAGCCAGAGGTTTACCACAAAACTGTCGTGCCGAATATCGTTAAATAGCAAATAAAATAAGCTATATGGAGGCGATATAAAATGGAAAGTTTCATCCCGGAGACAGACAGCGTACAAGAATACGCTTCAAACAACCAGACAATTTTATGGAGTCTCGCCGTGCGATACCATTAAAACCCCAAACTTCTTCCACCCCCTACCCCTACCCTAGGGGGAGGGGATGGGGGGTCCTTTGCCCGTGTTTTATGACATTCTTTTCGCATTCCCATTCCCATTCTGTCTCTCGCTTCTGGTTGCTGGCGGTGTTCCCGAAACTGCACTCGTCGTCGTCATGGTGATGCTTTCACTTTTTTTTTGTCATCTTCCGCTGCTCATCCTTCGACCCGTGCAAAAAGTTCCCGCAATCTTCCTTTCGGCTTTGGTGAGAATAGAATTGGCCAAATATTGCATACAGGGGGAAGGGGTGGTTGCACGTGCACCCATGCGTTACTAACGAACATGGGGTTGTGCAGCGCGCGAGCGCCCGGCATTATATTCGCATTTTATGGTGAATTCTTTTCCGGTGAATTTTTGGTGCGTTTGAACCCGCGCGCGTCGGGAACGAAACCAGTGGGTATGTTGACAGATTTTTATTACCGTTGGAAATAGTATAGAACGTGGCCTGGGAAGGGAAGATGGTTTAATGAAATAAATATGTTGTTTGAAAATTACGACATTTCCTTTTAGACAATTCTTGTGTTCTTAAAAGCCATAAGAACGTTTCTACATGATAATTGCATCCACATATGGTTAGGTAAAACCGTTCCTAACAAGGATTAATGGTAATTTAATAAAAAAACACGTGTTTCAACAACTGGGGGTATTGACCCCAACTGAGATAACGTTTTCCGATGCGAATGCATCTTGTTGAAGATCATAACTTGATGCACAAAGTGATCCTTCTCAATACCTTTCATCTTACCCAAGTTGGTCTCTTGCACGATACGTTCTTTACTCTGAGTTGGATTTGGAGGTTATTGAATTCCACTCGCGAATTATAAATTCCAACCAGCTCTATCTGCTGTACCATCGTACTGTAGATTAAAGTCGCCAGACTACGGTGGGTTGGTCATGGTCATGAGAATGAGACCGGACAACCCAACCCGTAAAGTCCTTTCTGATCACCCACACGGACAGAGGAGGCGTGGTAGGCCCAAATTCAGATGGAGTGATGGCATTGAGATGTCCACCAGAAAGGCCAGGATAATGGATTGACAGACAGCAACGCTCGACCACGCTTTTATAGGACTCCTGCAGGACACTAAGAACTCGAGAGACGGTTGTAGCGCTGGATATATAAGTAAGTATAATTCCACTCCAATACCAGTAGCGCTTTCCTTGGCCGAATGGAAATCCATGGACCGTGGAATCAACCCCCATAAACTGGTGACGGGTTGAGATAAACATTAGCAAATACTAACTGGCGTCGATCCAGTGATCAGTGATGTACTTCTCGGTGCATCATCAATATTTCTGGAACAACAATATTCCACAATAGAGATCGAGCATCCTCGACATGCTCGGTATCCTTCCAAGGAGAGACCCAGGAGGACAAATTTTCAAAGCACTCTGTACTACATTATGTTTGGAGCATATTGCTGAATGAACTACCAGTCGCCGTGTCTAGCAAAATCTTAATATTACTACAAAAATGTACGATAGTGTTGTTTAAGTACGTACTCCTGCATGGCGCATTTGTTTTATGGTACAACAATTTTCCCATCACACACAAAAAAAAAACACGTAAAACACCGGATGTTTCTTTTCTTCGCGAGAGTATACAATTTAAACTCCACTCTCCAAAGCGCCACAACCACCGCATTATCTCTAATGATAAAACCATATGTTTTTGCGAATAGTTCCCTTCCCTAGTCCATCGGGCGGGGGGGGGCGCCCCCACAAAGTTGGCGTTCAATACATTCTCAAAATCGTCTTATCTTGCATCGGCCAAGATTGATACTGCATTGAAACCATTAAACCTACATTAGGCTATCTGATCAACCCGCCCCGGGAGGGAAACGATAGAGATTGTGGGTGGGGAGGGGGAAGGGAGATGGGAGGGGATAAAAAAGTAAAATGAACGTAAATAACACTCTAGCCGCCCCCTCAGTCCGAACATAATATGCTGTACAAACCGCGGGACTCGCAACGAAGGGAACGTCAATGGGGAGGTGCGGCTTGAGAGCTACAAAAAGCAACGCATAAAATAGCGCCCTTGGTGATGTCGAGGTAGGAAAGAAAGAAACGGGAACAACCGAAGCACGGGTTGAACCGCAAAATGGGTATCTGGCCGAAAGGAGAACTCAAAATTAATATCGGTGGGTGGAGTAAATAATAAATTATTGTTATTATAAACAAAAGCTTTTGCGCTAAGGGGGTGGTCCGCTCCGTGCGCCCGGGGGATGAAGGTGACCACCGAGCAAGGGTGGTTTTCTGAGCTTCCCACTACTTTTTGCAGCTTCTTTATGTTAGCTTTCTGTAGATGCTAAGCGGTGGTTATGTTTTCCTCCCAGCACGCAGAGCTACATTTCTATTGGAGGCAGATAAAAATGCATTCAGCTCTCCATATGGGACGCTCACGGGAGCGACGAGCGGGAGGAAGTTAAAATTGCAAAGCTTTGCACGGACACTGTTGCAAGAGCCTTTGGGTAGAAAAAAAAAACATCTGCACACAAACACATTTCTAGTATCGATCTGCCCTCGAAGGACTTGCAGAAAAAAGCTGTCCGCTTATCGTAGCTAACGCATATCCTTCGCGTCCTGGCAACACCCTCATACGTATACGAAAAAGGAGGTGTCGCATATGGTTCGATTGGATCCCTTCCATGCACGCACACACGCACCGATCGGACAAGAAGGAGCTCCACAAAGCAGAGTGTGCCGAGATCGTTGCAGTTAGTGGTTTGCTTTCGTTGTTTGTCTTTATACAGGGTTTTCAAGTTAAGCTGGTAGCGATTTTTGGACTTCTTTTTTTAAGTTAAACTGGAATGTGTGTCGGTAGATCTGGAGTCTTTCAATATCTCTTTAAATGAGTTAGATTTTCAATACTCGTTATCGCTTAGGCTTCTTCACTCAGAACCATTCTAAGTATTAGTTGCAAAAGCTCGAGAAAGGAGAACCAATTTCCACCCCTACATAATCGAGTTCAAGTTGAAAAGAGTTCAGATGTAGCTTCAAAATCACCTCTTTTATTCAGAAAACCCTGTGAGCCTGTTTGTGAGCCGATAGTTGGAACAACAGAGCGGAAGTGCATTGATGCTGCTATCAGACATCGCAAGCCTGGAACACTACGGAGTGCGGTGAAATTAATGACACCGTTGATGCTCTCCCTTGCCTTTGCCATACTTCTCCTGATAAAGGTCCTGGGAAGGGGGAGTTTTGGAAGGTGGTGGCGTTGGTGCGATGATGCTGGGTAGTGTATTAGTTCCTATCCGATCATATCACCCCGCCCCGAACGGCGGGCAATGAAGGAACGCTTGAAAATTAAATTGCAATATTAAATTTACGACAAAGAAGGAAAATTATAATTACAATGCAGATTTGTAGCCTATGCATTGCTACACACAGACACACAGCAAGGCAAGCATTCTCTTAGGCCAGAAAACTCTTTTCCTTTGTTCCTTCTCGTACGATCGGTTCGTTCCGATTATTGGTAGACTGATTTAATTTTTTTTCTTCTGTGCATTCACTTTTTTCTTGTTTCCTTGAAGTAAACCGTCGCACGAAGCTGCTGCAGTTTTAACGCAACATTATGCGGTACAGCTTGAAAGCAATGGTAACCGAACTGATCCACTGTGATCACAACGGTGGGGCGAGGTTCACGGTCACTTGTGTGATCTTTCCCTCGCTTAGCCCGCATTTTGCCTTTGGGGCGCACGGATCGGGGTTGTCGTAGGTGATCTATGGGTTCCGCTGCCGACAGCAATTGCACCGGATTGTGGGTGATTGGTACTGCTGCTAGACTACACGACGCCGGTAAATGAGCGTTGGTGTAATCGAGTTTGTGTAATCAACGATCTGTATGTCATAAATTGCAGTGAGTAATGATATGTGATTGGATTAAGCCGTTAAAAGTAGTTGCAAACATAAGAGCTTTTAATTGCAATTATGTGGCCGTTCTTTAGTTCATTGCAGTAATGTGTTTAGAATTATTAATTAAGTTTCTTCGAGGTGGTATTTTTATATTTGCCATACTTTTTTACTTTTTAATTTATCCCAAAAGTACATCTGGAAACTATTTTCCATGGCACACAACGAATAGTGATCAACATTTGTTTCCTTTTTTGCGCAAGTTTGTCTCTAAAAGTATAGAAATAACGTTCAAACAACCCTTTTTCCAACACCTTCTCTAACCATCCCGCTCACACGCACACACGTACGAGCGTACCTTCGCCCAGTTTGCGCATCTCTCTTTCGCGCTGCTGCATAATAATTCAATTTAATTTAATCAATCTTTCATATCATACGATGCAATCTGCCTTCGCGTACACATATTAAATTAAAACGATAAATTATAAAGCGAAACCGAGACCGAGAGTGCGGCGCGAAAGAGAAAGTTGCTACATTCTGGCCACGCTCTTTGGTACCGGAGACCGGGACGACTCCCCTGGTATGAGCTGGCCTTGCAAAAAAAAAAAAATCAGCTCCTTGGCTCCACTACAGCCAAGGAAAGGGACTCCAGCCGGTATTATCGACCGTTTGGTCGATGGGAGGACATTCAAGGGTCGACCTTAGAGGGGCTCCGTTTTTTGTGATTTAAATTATTGTGCTCAAAAACCCCCAAAAAGAAGGGAGTAGCAATGGATCTCTGTTGTGATTACATGTTGTTTTTTTGTATTATATTACAAATTTTAATACAACAAATTCCCGTCCCTCATAGCAAAGCAAGGGTTAAAGTTAATCTCCACCAGTGTGTCACGTACAGCAAATTCCCAAATAGATTTTCCAATCTCTTCCATCTTTCAATAAACGAAAAAGAAAAATAAAATACTGAGTCTGAGCCCGTGGTCGGGCTCGTTAAAGAAAATCGATCGACCAACGGTGCTCGACATCGTTCACAATGTTGTGTGCGAGTGCGCCCTTGTTCGTTAAATGAAGCTGCTTAATCATGGGCCAAAGCCAAAGCGATCATAAATTATTGCTAGTTTGTGTCCGTCCTTCCACGCAACAGTACCCCAGCAGCCGTACCACACAAGAAGGGGAGGGAGGAGGGGGCTCTCGTTGGAAGGTGGCCACTATTGTCCTCATAAATAATGCTTAGAAAACTGCCAAAGGGTACCCCCTTCAGGTTCTCATCGTGGAGGAAAGAAAAAAGAACTGGACCAACTGCACCAAGCGGAAGAAAAATTATAAATTACTGCAATACTGGTAAAACTTTCCCATCTTCATCTATTTATAATAGAACAAAAGTGAATTTTCATTCTGATTCTTCTACCTATTGGGAGGCGGTGGCACTGCACAGCGTGTGTTGCAGTTTTGATAAGTGCAATTTAAAACCCCCGTAGAACCTCCACTAACAAAAAAAAAAAAACACCCCATCACCACATTCAATAATGGCGCACCATCAGGAAAAATGATTCCACCAAAGTTCCACCACCGCTCTTCTTCTCGCTCACACACACACCGAGAGAGGTCATCCTTTCCTTTGTATCGTATCAGGCACTCTTATCTTGCGTACAATCGAGTGTCCTATCCAAAGTCATTATGACCACCCCCAACCCCGCGGTATTACCCACCCCACCACCCACACCCACACCTGTCTATGCATGTGGAATAATGGAGCAATATCAGAATCAATCTCCACTGACCTTCTCGCCCCCCCCCCCCCGCTCCCCTTCGCGGTGATGCACTGACCCTTGCTGCGTGAAGCGAAAGGGCAAGAAACGTGGCTAAGAAAGGGACGGTTTGCAGGGAGATGTGAAATTTTGCATATAATGTGCAGCTTTTCCTATGTTTTTGCATCGTTCGTCGTTCGGTGGTCGTATCTTGCGCCAGCGTCAAATTCGTCTACCCAACGGGTGCGATGGGAGCAAAAGCAGGGACGAAAGGGACCCGTTTCCGCAAAAGGTCCGGGGTGGTGAGAAAAAAGGGGGTGTGTTGTTGATGGCTTTCGTGCACAAAATGCAAGGAGCACCGAGCCGAAGAAGACCCCCAGAGAGTGTGTGACCGGGCACATACATACAGACCAACACCCGCTTCACCACCCCACCACTAAACCGACCCACCTCCACCAGAAAAATACCTACACACATACGCGTATCAGCATGGAAACGATTTTATTCCCATTTTCCCAGGAGCAGCTCGTACGGCCCGTTCGCACACACATTCGCATCGACCGGACCGGACGACCCAGACACACACAGGTTCCGTTATCCTTACCATCAGTGCCGAGGACCCCGGGACCCACTCCAAGGATCGCGTGTGTAGGCTTTATTTCGCAAAAACGCATCCCGTCCTCCCTGCTTCCCCCCTTCCCCGCTTCGTGTGCTTGATGAAGTTTTGTATGCTGAACTCGGCAAACGGCCGCCTTTTGTGTCCGAGAGCGCAACAAACCAACCACCATCGTCGTCGTCGTCGTCGTCGTCAGCATCATCGTCGTAGTCGTCAACGTCGTCGTCGTCGCTCCACGTGGGGCCTTTTTGCAGCATCCTTTGCGCGGGCTAGAGCAAGAGCCACAGACACACGCACACACACATACGGTCCGACGCGACGATGCGGCATCCATCCGAGCCCACGGCCGGGAGCGAGGGCAAAGAAAACTGTGACGGGGTTTCCTATGTGTGTGCATTTGCTATATGCGTTCCAGGGGCCTGGTATGTGTACGACGCTTGACGATGACTCTCCTCCCATAATTTTTGGGGGGCCGGGTCCGAAAAATAGTTAGCGAGTGCGTAGTGCACGCAACTAAGCCGACCCAATACCAAGGACCCACCCGCAAGGGTAAAGATTGCGAGCAGGCGGAAGGTCTTTTTTCAATTTTCACCACACGCGTTGCGCGCCTAGTACATATTAGACGGAGGGGGGTGGAGGGGGGCCCTACAGCAAAAACACACTCGGCCGCTACAGCAAGCTCGTTGAAGAAACGAAATGCACTCGATGCACACCATCGATGCATTTTACTGCATCTCGCTTGCACCGGGAAATCCCGAGTTCGAAAGGGGGAGGAGGGCTAGTCCTAACATTCTCGTCCCGTTCTGTTCTGGAAAATACTTGTGCGTGGCAAGAACTCAGCAGGCGGAGATGTATCCTTGCGCACACCCACCCACATACACACACACAGGACATGTGGCGCGCACGGGTAGAATCAATTTGATCAAAATTAATTACGCTGGCTGTGTGTTCGTCGTCACCCTCGAGGCGGCTGGCTGCGCGTGAGATCATCGCCGGGATTTGTGGAACGATAATTAAGCGATCGGCCTGTATGGTTTCCAATTGCAGCTGGCGCCTTTCTCGGGCGTCTTCATAACGGTGGGCAAACATGGATGGGGCAAGGTACGTGCGGTGGCGCGTTCTGTGACAGTGGTTGCAGGATTATAAAAACAAACTTCGCAAGAGCGCTCGGATATGATATGCATCAATGTTGTCGCAATAATATTCACAAGACTGGATGGCGATAGAAGATTCAATTCTTACAAATACAGAGTGATAGAGAAATATCCTCTTCAATTTTCAAATAGTATATGCTATTTGATCTTTTCCATTTCAGTAGTACAAACTACCGACCACCGTTAAATGCCTCAATTCCTTACGCACTGCCAATAAGACATCCTCAGTTTAATGCTTTAAATCAGGGGTCGGCACATCTTTCACGAATAGGCACAGACAGTAAAAACATCCTGCGGGCCAGACACTCCAAACGAGCTTTTAGACTCATGAAATAGTTTATTAAAAAAAAAGGAATATAGCCGAAATAGTCGTAGGTCCTTCGTTAACCATTTCTTATAAATCTTCCAATCGTATTGGTTCTGCTAGTTCTTTGGAAGTAGAATCACTGGCCAAATTCTGCCATCCTCAAGCGCTGTTACATGGTACTGATAATAGTGTCTTTAAGGGGGTTTTGATTTTTGCTTGGAACAACTCGCAAACAAAATTGACTCCATTGCCGCATGCGTCCTGTACTTCTCGTTGAAGCCAACTTAGGAAGCTTTCAAATCGGTAAAAATTTAAATAAAAAAAAATCTCGTGGTGCCGAGATCTTGTGGTGTTTGTGAGGTCTTTAAAATTTTCTAACGGAGCAGGTAAAATCTTTTGGCGGGCCTCACTCTGCCAACCCCTGCTTTACATAGTCCCCGAGCTTGGTTCGTTCGACGTCCCAATCAAGTGTAAGGCACGTCCGCAAAACTTCTTCTCTGCATGCCATCCACAGCGCAATCTTTTAATCCTGCTCGAATGTCCTACGTCAACAGCACACGAATGCGCTTCCTTCTTCGCCTGGTCTATCGATCGAAAGTGCGAAAGCCAGTTTCCCGGCGAGATTTAAACAAAAAAAAATGGAAACGAGCTTCACTTGAATCCCACGACGAAGCAACACCCATTCATGTACTCTGTGCATTTCTGCCGTGTTTCTTCTGTTTCGTTTAGTCACCTCCCCGGCGGGAATGGAACGTTCGGTGCTTCACAATTAGATTCATTACTATAAATCATACTTATATCACGTTATTTATCGCACCGTTTATGCGCACCTTTATCATTTGTGGAGATGTGTTTTTTTTTCTTTCTTCTCCACCACAATGCTTTACTGTCTGTGATAAAGACAAAAAGCGCTCGGGGAATGAAAACGAAAAAAAACAAGGTGTGCGAAGATCACGCCATCTAAAACACGCAAACGGTACCGCAGCGTGAAGGAGGACACAAACCGCCGGGCAAAGAAATGGTGAGAAATAAAGGAAAACGGAATGCCAACATCCGGCCGACGCTTGTCAGGCGAAGGCACAACCAAAGGCGCGCGCGTTCGTGTGAAGATAAAAAAAAAACGTTCGCCAAAGAGAGTGAAAGCACCAAGGCGTCGTCCTCGGTGTCGTCCTCGTCGGTTTTGTTGCCACCGAAACCACGGTGGCAACATTCTGTCTGCCGTGTTTGGGGGTACCCCGGGGGGGGGGGTGAGAAATCCCAAAAGTAAGACGTCACCAGAACTTCCCGTGTTCCAACGCGGCTAGAGTGTCGGCCTTGGTCTGTTCGTCGTCTCACGACACACACACACACACCGAAAAGTCACGCCAAACCCCCGCTGGTACAACCCTGTACAGCGGAACACGTCGGTTCCGTCGGGCGCCCTCGAGGTATATCTCACTCGCAACTGGTGTGGCAACAGAACAGAACAGAAAAAAAACTTTTGCCACAATCTTTTGCTGTTTGCCACCACAAAGCGCTGCTGATGAAGAAGGACCGACCGACTACATTCCGTGCCGGCAGAGCGCGCACACGGGAGCCACAACAAGGCAGTCGACCGAGACCTACAATAATCGTCCGGACTGGTCCGTCTTTCCGCTGCAAGCAAGAATGGTAGAATCGCTCACCCAGCACACCCCACCGTTGACGCGGCAGAACACACGAAAAAGGAGGTCTCCATCAGGAACGGCAAAAAAAAAAAGAAAAGAAAACCGGCCACCGGCGTGATTCCGAACGACTTATG
Organism: Anopheles marshallii; assembly: GCF_943734725.1. Taxonomy (NCBI): domain Eukaryota; kingdom Metazoa; phylum Arthropoda; class Insecta; order Diptera; family Culicidae; genus Anopheles; species Anopheles marshallii. Next base: position 64,125,268 of record NC_071327.1, read on the forward strand.
CGGAGGTGTGAAAAATTGCACATAACTGGAGCGTTTCTCCATCACTTGCCGCCCCTCGCCTTACACCCTCTCGTGCGCTTGTTCATTTCCCAGTTCCCACCCGGCAATGGGTCTGCATCACATCACGTGCCACAGGTTTGTGCGCTGCAATCACACAATCATGCACAACTGCGATATAAAATCAACAGCAACAGCAACAAAGGCAAAACCCCCATCGAAAGCAAAAGCGGATCGTCGGGTTTATTCTTGGCTCTAAGTGCGCATAGTGTGCTGCACAGCAACAACAACAACAAAAAAAAGCATGAAGAAAAAACACAGCAAACTCCTCCAGACTGTCATCCGTTCGGCTCCGACATAATCGACACGAACAAAACTAACCTAACTTAATTAAGTTCTTTAAGTTCCTTGCCGCGTACAGCCAGTGTGTGTGTGGGAAACGCGCCCGGCCATTTGGTGTGGGAAAACTTGGTGGGATAAAAACTGGTTCACCGCCGGTATGCCGCCGGTGGCCACTTTTCGCTTCCTGCAGCTGATGGAGCTGCTGTACCGGCGCAGATCCTCCAGAAGTGGTTGCAATTAAAGTGTCACAGCATATAAGGGCTGTGAGTATGCGAACACCACAAGCCCACACTCACGTCCGTCCCAGAGCCCTCCTCGAGCACGACGTTGTGTACGCATGTACACACACACACACACGGACTTCTTCCATTCCACGCGATGGCGTTGGCGACAACTCTTCGGTAAAGTGCTGTTGTGAAGTGGTTTACGACATTTAAGGGATGCGAACGTGAATCCCCGGTGACAATGCGCCGGGAAGCGATCCCAGATGCGGCGGTGGAGTAGTGCCCCAGCCCCGTACATCACCTTCTGCCCCGCTTTGTGTGGCAAGCACTCTCAAGAATGATAATTATACACACGTTAATCACGCGCCACGAGCGATCTTCGCCGGTACTCCCTTTTTTGAACCAGCTGGGGGTCTTATGGGGATTTATGCCGCCATCATTTCGCCGACCGAACCGATGCAACGCCGGTCGTGAAATGGTGCTTCTACGATCCTCCGGAGGACGCAGTGCAGCGGTAATGCCTACTTAGCCCGGCCGAGCGAAAGCTAACAATTTTTACACGACGCGAAGGAGGTGTTTTCGAACAGGCGGTAATAATAGCAATCATAACTCAAGACAGTTGTCTCTCCGTTGCCGAGCAATGGCGAACTAGTTCTGCGGGATGCTCAAGTCACCACCATCCGATGGTGGTGGTTCCGGAAATTGTGTAAAATTGCACCCCCCCACCTGGGTATGGACCCTGGCTGGGTACCTCAGAACAGAGGTAGAAACCGGTTCGCGTGTCCTAACGCTCTGTTGCGGTTATGGAATGGTCCAGCAGCATCGTATCCACCCACCAATTGTGGTGCGAAATTATGTTCATTCCGGACGTCCACTATTTTTTTTCCCCCCGGGCAACTCTTTAAAGAAGAGTGGTCCAGGTGGTGAACTTTTCCTAAAGGAAGCTCAGTAACTCGCTCAGTAGCACGACTAAAAATGCTCAATAAGAATGGGGTTTACAAGTGGCCGATTGCTTCATCCCAAGCGCATCTACTAATAATACACGCACCGTTGGGAGATCTACCTACGCATAACACATCCAGCAATCCAGCAGAGATATGCATCTCCTTCCTGGCATCCTTTAAAGTGGCCCCTCGTAAAGCCAATATTACGCCACGGACGAAAGCGAAACTGTATGTGCGGGGGCAAAGGAATTGAAAAATACACGCAAAATAAGGCACCCAACCTTCTTCGGCACTTACTGCTGCTGCCGGTCGAATGCTGGTCGAACGATGAACCCACCACCACCATCGGGGCGGGAATGAATGATGATTGTAAATATTGCTTCGCAAGCAATCATTAGCGTCATTATTACAGTCATTAAAAATATTGCACTGCTTACGAATGCGGTCGTCGTCGTCGTCGTCGTCTACGCCGTCGTTGTAATTTCGCTTCTTCCACTGCACTGCATCCTTCCGACGCGTCCGTTCCGAGATCGCGGCGAAATGATTACAGCTCGTGCGCGAGAAAGGAACGTGCACTAAAAAAAACGGAAGGCGATGGCGGTTCGAGGACGCTGGAAACACACTCCTTTCCGAGAATTTATTAGTTTTTTTTTGCTTCTTTGATTTTTATTTCCTGCTTTAGAGCTTTAAAGCGAAGACATAAATTAAACTGCAGGGAAAATGCTGTTTTGAAGAAAACAGTTCCACCGCCGAGTGTTCATTAGCATCACGGGTTTGACGTTTGATACGTCAATGGACGGCAATACGTCCGTACGAAAGGATTCAAAACAACTCTCGCTGGTCCCGCTAGTCCTCTAGTCATTATTTGACATTATTTAAGTTGTCGTCCTTTTCAATTTCTAGAACATCTAGAACACCGAATCCCGTCCATAGTATTTCGCGTTAAATTAACCTTTCACCAGCGCTGCGCTTAAGCAGCGTCTTGCTTTTCGTCATTCCACTCCTGCTCCGATTTTCTGAGGTTTTTCTACCAATTTCTTTGAAATTACCTTCCTGCCTCCTGTGTCTCGGTGCGCCGCCTTTCCCCTTGGCGTTTAGCTGATTGGGGGCGACCCCGGGGTCTAAAGTTGCCTTTGCATCTTGCTCGCGCAACGTCTTATTTGATTTTTGGTTGGTTTACTCTGCGCTTTGATGTTTCGTTCTTTGATTTTGCCACTTTTGCCCGGAAAATTGGTTCGGCTCCGTTGCATCCCGGAGAGGGGGTGGTGTGCGCATGTAGATGCAATCAATTTCACCTCCACGCGTACACCACCCCGACCATTCCCGTCCCGATAGTTTGACATGCGGTGGTGCTCACTCGCTAATGGCACGAACGGTGTGGGTGATGAGTTTGTTTTCCATTCGCTGAACGTTTGCCATGGACGGTGTGTTTATCATTAGCCTTTCGATGTTCCACAAAGTTCCGACCAGATTTTACAACAATTACTTATCAGTATTTTAAACTTGATTATGATGCATGGTTTTAACATAATGTGTCGTTTCCTTCGCGTTTATATCCCAACCTTTTCAACTTTTACACAATTTTTACGTTAATTTTTCTAACACTAGTTTTTGTGTGTAACTTGATTTATGACTTTTTCCCACCTTAAAAGCTTTTATGTGCAATAGCAACAACTACGAAAAAAGAAGGAAACGCACACACACACACGTCACAAGTACAGTGAGAGCGAAATAAATGGCTCTGCAGCATAAATTCCATCCACTTCACGCATGACTCCTCTATTCCATTAAAACACTGGAAAGCAATTTCGAAATTTATCCCCAACCGTCATCCTTCTATACCCCCCCTCCCCTTTCTGGCTTCTACCTACTGGCAGGAGACGACATATCCATCGGATTGCCGCTCTAAAGCGATCGAGTACAAGAAATATCGCATTCCGCATCTATCTATCACTTTAGTCACACATGACCCGTTTCTCAAGTGTGCTCAAGCGTTGCGCGTCCGTCTCGGTACCGCGATATATCCTGTATGTGTGTGTGTGTATGGTAGGGAGTTGTAGAGTAGGAATAGCACTGGGGCGGGTACACATGAAGGGTGAATTTCACTCGAGACACATGATATTGGTAATCTTCATCCCCAAAGGCTAATGGTTTGCCGAGGACGATGGTGATTTTAATGGTGAAAGACAGACTTACACAAAAAAAACAACAACAACAACAGCAGAGAGTATATTCGAAATTTTTTAATTATCTGTCCCCCGTTTCCCTCCGTTTCCTAGGCAGAGTTTGGTCCACCCCTCGTTTTGAGGGAAGCTACCCCACACGCCACCGTCTAGGCAGCGGTCCCAGGGGGACAGCAAACGCTATTGCATAGATTTTTCAATCGTCCTTTTTGAACCGCTCGCTTTTTTCCACTCTTTCGCTAAACTTCACACATGACACGTACACTGGGTACGCACACACTCACACACACCGGGCCGTGCCACTGCTTCACGATCCAGAACTCCATCCCGCACATTCCACCGATGGTCTACGGACGTGGTGTTTTTTTTTTGTTACGCACACACACGCACCCAAAACTGAACATGAGAGAAACGGACACGGAAGCGATGGCAACCAAACCCCACACGACCAACGGCCAAATGGCAAAGCAATTTTTTGGCGCTTTTCGCGAAAGAATGCAAATGATCGTAGAGGGAGAAAAAATGGATAAATTCAAAGATTGCCAGCCGCGTGGGTGGTCAGGAGATGGGTTGGTTTTTGTCGCTTTTCCCCAGCTTTAAACCCTTTTCACCCGATGTTGTGCGTTGTGCGCACGAAAGTAATTGCAATCTTCTTCATGGTCGATTTTTTTTTAAATAGACAAAAAAATGGAAAAAACAACGATACACACACACACTCCGTCCCATTCTTTTTAAAAGAATGAGAATTTTTTTCCGCAATGTGAATGATTTTTTGTCATACACTCCCGGTTCGTCATATATCTTCACATGCATGCATTTTCCGTACGCCCCTTATGCGCGAAAAAAAATTATAAAAAAACAAATTTTGTACAGAAAATCCCTATCCGCGACTAAACGCGCAATAGCAGTGGCAGAAGTGTGTGGAGTTGCGCTGAAGAGTCTGGGAAACGTTCGAAAAAGAAAATAACGCAAAAAAACGCATCAAACCATGGCGTTGGCTGGGCCGGTTGGATACCACCGAAAATAGGGAAACTCACCCCTTGTGTGATCCACAGCCACTGCACATATGTGTGTGTGTGTGCGTTTGTGAATGTGTGTAAGGGAGGAAAAAAATATTAGATGGCAGGACCTTCGGCAAGATTCCTTTCCGCTGTGCAGTTGCCGTTCGGCAACGGCTGACGACGAGTGCGCAAGTTTGGTATTTTTGGTTATTCATCCCCTCGGTGCCTCATGCGTGTGTGTGTGTGTTTTTTGTTGTATTTTTGTTTGGCAAACTTTAAAAGTGTATGGAAATTCACTTTGCGTTTTTTAAAGTATTTTCGTTTGAAGAATTCTTCAAAACCATCTACCCTCTGCGAGCGAAATTAGATTTACTCTCTACATAAACCTTTTTTTTTATACGAAAAATGTTCAAATTTATATGCTACGTAACACAAAGTTACAGAGAAGTGTTATGAATCTAATAGTAATTGAACGGTAGCGCCTTAAGTCGATCAAACGCTAGGAACATTAATGCATTTTGACGTTTGGAGACTTAAACGCTGGTATCGCTCCACACAAAATCCCAGTTAGCCTGCAAGCTTAAGCTTAGTTTATCAAAAAATATAAAATAATGAAATGCGTAGAATTTCTTTTTCGACATTTTCCCAAAATTCTAAAGATAATACTAACAACATCCACCTGCAACAAGTGTTATTGAATGAAAAAACACTTCATGAAAATGTGCTCTCGATAACAGAAAGCTAACATTTAATTAAAGTAAAACAAAAAGAAAAATATTACACCTTCAGCAAAAAGGGACATAAAGTAAGGATAATAACGTACAATCGCCGTGTGCACTTCGTGAGCGTATAAATCCTCATTGCACCACAGCGGGCCGTGCAGCGGGCCAAGCGCAAACGGTGGAGGAGTTGATCGTCCGGTGAAGGATTTATGGATCGACTGCCTTTAAATTGCAACCGTTGCGATACACGCTACAATGTTACATCTAGAAAGGGTTTTTTCTTCCCATACAGATCCCCCTAGCGAACCGATAACGCTTTAACGCGTTCAACATTTTCTCACTTTCATAATAAAATCGTTCTCGTGAAACGTTCGAATGAGAATGGAAGCGAAGTCGGCAACGAACAAAATACAAACTCCATAAAAGGAGGCATCTTATTCCAACGCATTATCTTCCTCAACAGCACCATCATTTCACAGCTCGCGTTTTAATCGCTGCACTGATTCACCTTGGCAAAAGTTGCCAAGTTTGAAGGAAAATCCGATAAAAACCTTACAAAACATTCGCCGAATCTCCCTGTACGGTGCCGGTCGGTGCAAGCAAAACAAAAAGGGGAAGCCATCCTCCGGTGTGCGGCCCCGGAAATTTGTGGGTTGGTAATTTCTTTCGCACTGTAAATTGCCGCTTATCATATGTAATTTCTCGTGCGCTCCTACCCAACCGGCGCGGGGAACCGCGCGCAAGGTAATTTAATGTTTATCAAACCAACGTTTGCGGACGCAGACGATGGCGGGTTCGATGCAGTGAAGGAGCTGCAGTACAATAAAACGGCAATTAGAAGGATAGACAGGCGGATCTTGCATCCATAAATTATAGACGCGCGAAACCCGCACAGACACACGCGCACACACTCACCACGGCCATGCCACAATCACGCACGCACGAATCGTGGATGCGCACGCTATGGCAGTGATGAATGGATGAATGAATGGATGGCTGACGGTTGTGCACGGGGGTTTCCTTGTGATTTTCCTGCTTGCATTTTATTTTTCTCGCCCATCTTTTTATCTGTACGCTCGCTGCGGAAGGATGCAACATGCCAGCATGGGGGATGGTGGAATAGGAGGATGATCGGACCGGACCGGTGGAGGGGGGTGGTAAATTATGCGGCAAGGGCTATATCTCTGCCGCAATAAGGCAGACATCTCCTTCCAACCCTGGTGTGTGGTTTGGCCACGATTGGCATGCCGAAGGAAAATGCCATAAATCGTTGCATTACCTGCAAGCTCTCGGTTCGGGCTGATTATTATCCTCACGGTACCGCGCGAGGTTTGATGTAATGTTGCAAATGGAGGGAAAATTATTAGCCAGTGTGTGCGAGACGTGTCCTGGAAGTGTGCATCACGGAGCAGCTAGCTGGTGCTTCAATGGACGGAAGATGAAATTATGTACAACATCAAGCATTCCGCAAATTGTTTTTCCCTAGACATTATGCAATATTCGTAACATTCTTGGGATTCTATATCGTTTTAGTATAAGTTAAGTATAAGTAATTTTTTGCACAACTCTTTGAGATTAAAGTCGCCATTTCGTTTTTTCGTTTTGCCAAAATATGCAATACCCTTCAACCTGCGAAAATTCTGAGCAGCTTTCGGAGCCTTTCTCCAATATTGACCGAACGCCTCGGAAAAATGCATCGCACTCTTTTCTTCCTGCCAAAGCCCTAGCTTCAATAAAACGTTTGCTGTCTTCTTTTCCACCCTTCCCCCCTAATCGCTCATTTCCCCCTTCATTCACCCACCGAAGAAAAAACCAACATCAACATCGTCCTTTTATTATTCACCTCCACTGAAATGGCTTTCCCCGTTCTCTCTCTCTCTCTCTCTCCAAACACGCACCAATTTCCAATGCTCCCCTTTCACCCCGGCACCGTTCATCGGGTGTGTATGTAATTTATGCAATTTATTCCCGCCACAACACACATGCCAGCGATGGCCAACGCACCCACTTTCTCGCCTGGTTTCTCCCCTTCTGCCCGGTTTCCCACCCTGCCTGCTTGACCCAAACGCTACGTACAGCAGATTTAGAAATTGCTTCCTTTCTATCTTTTATTCCGCCAGCTTTTCCAATCAACAACAGAGCACATACCAGGAGCGCCGTGATAGTCGTCGTCGTCGTCGTCGCCGTCGTCATCGTCCTATAGTGGGAGCTGTATCGGGACTAGCAGCACGGGACGGTCGTGCCCTATGTGGCAGTATGTGTGCTGTATGTGTGCTTATCGTCGTTTCGCGATGACCGGTCGCGAGCATACATAAAGGACGGTGCGACGACGATGAGCAGAAGCCAACCCCGGTGAGGTCCTTCCTCCTTCGAGAGAGAGAAAGGGCGGCCCACATGCACATAAAGGACAGTTCGTCCACAGCCCACCGTCCGTACAGTACATACACGGTACACCGTATGTATCTCGCGTGATTCAGACATGGCGCAAGAACGCCACACCGACGACGATGACGACGATGGCCGACCGTATCGGTGGTGGGCGAATCGACGCTGGAGATGACGACGAACGCATAAAAACCATAAACAACACGAACGAAAATCCTGTCCATCCTCACCCCCCATCCCCACGCTTTTCCATCCACCCGCGCCATGTGGGTTGCAGTAGAGGGATAGTGTTCTCCACCCACCCCGTGTTGCAACGTTGCAAATCTCGCACAACAGACGCACACGCACTTTTCCACGAAATTTTCCACACCCGCAAACCATCCTTTAGTTGCCTTTAGTTGAAGTTTAATTTTCTTCCATCCATTTTCCATCCAGCAGCAACACCAGCCATCTCCACCAGCCGGGCACACACGCAGACACACTTACACGCGGGGAAAAGTTTCATCCGGTTATTTATTGCCTCTCCGGTTGCCCCCACATGCTTCCGCATTTTTGGCCCCATCTCGTAATGGTACCAGGTGCATCTCCCGCTGCACGGCCCAAAATTGCACACCCGGTGCAGTATTGGATGCAACGGGGAGTTTTGCATCATCCATCGTGGTACCGCACGACGGTCATCTCCCAAGTGCTGGAAGGATACTTCCTGAACACTGTGTTTGCTCCCCCCCCCCTTCCCCTCCTTCCTCCTCGCAACTCCCCAACCCCTCACCATCACCATCAACTCCCTTTAGGAAAAACGGCGAACAGTCGGCGGTTCTATCGATCGTCGTGCATGTCGAGGAAAATGGTGCATTTCTATTGGTGAATAGACCCGGTACGCACTACTTGCTAGGCGTGCAAAGGATTTTCTACGGACGTGGAACAATTTGTTTCCGACACACCACAGACCAAACGGTGGCACGGAGGCACCCATTTGTTCGGTGCAGCAGCAGCAGCAGCAGCCGAAGTGCCTTGCTTCAATATGCGTAACACCACGACTGGGCACACTACTCAATGTGCTGCACCGAGCGACCGTTCGTGTGATGAAAATTGCTCTTGTGGTTTTGAGCCGGTTTTGGAAAGTGTCTAATGCATAAACACACGCTAGCGAGGATGTCGAACGCTGGGACGGTTGTGGAAAACATTCTCGTAGTGCAATAACTTTCGTTCTAATGCGTTCCCTTTTGTAGCATGCGTTAACTGGCCATACGTTAGAGATATTCATGCTGCGGCATTATTTTATGTTAAACTTTCAGGTTTCATTTCCATATCCACGGTTTCTTATTTTTGTGATAGGTTGATTATATCGGATTGAGTGCGCTGTACATTTTTAAAACATAGTTTTGTTTGGATTAGATAATAATATGTTCATTCAAAGTCCCTCTGAAAGGGCTACAAATCATCCAAAAATAATCGAATGAAAACCTGCTGCATCGAGTTGCCTATTTTCTCTGGTATAAAACAAAACGCTTCCACAAGTAGTTTCTACCGTGATCGGTTCGCACCGTTTTCCCATCGCCATATCCCGGTGGAGGCAAACCGACTCGATCAATCAAACGTCAACGGCGACAATTCGATCCCATGACGCTAAAATGCCTGCTCGTCTCGTTTCACTCCCCCTCATCCACCTCCCCCTTCCATCCCCACAACACGAATGCAATCACCTTTGCTTCGATATCGGCGTTCGCTGCTCGCCACCATCCTGGTACGCTTTGGACCTAAAAGGACACCACCGGTTTCCTACGAAGACAAGCGTTTCCCACAACCCGGCCCTGTGTGCGTGCCCCTGTGTGTGTGTGTTGTTGTTCGACGTGAGAGATGGCTAAGCAAAGGTAGGAGGGAAACGGGACCTGCGGTAAAGTACGGTAGTGACAGCTGGGGCTTTTCCATCAGGCGCAACCGGAATGCTTTTCTCTTCATTTTCCACCATCGACCACTCGACCCACCCGGGCCCAACCGCACACGCACACACAAATGCAAGCAACAACGAAAAATAAAACTATTGTATGCGTCGTGGTGTGCTGGGGATGACGAGAAAACGACAACATGCTTTGCGTGGTGGAGTGTGCAATCCTGCCGAAAGGACACCACCTTCTGCAGCGGGCAAGGATTCACTTACTTACACACACTCACACGGACACACGCGCACACAGAATCAAAATGTGCTCTTAGAGCAAGGAAAATGGGCAGGGAGGACAACACAGGAGGAAAACCATTTTCCAAGCAGAAGCATCGAGGCGCTTGTATTAGTGTGATGCCAACTCACACACAACAACACAGCAAGCTCAAATCAACTAAATCCATCCAAGTAGCCTTGTAGCGCTTGTCTACTCTTTTTATTCGTGTGTGTGTGTGCCCGCTTAGGTAAGGCGAAATGAAAAGTGGAAAAACTGAAACGAGCGAGACGCACCGAGCGCGGCGCTGAGTTAAAGAGAGTGAGAGAGAGAGAGAGAGAGAGAGAGAGAGAGTGAGCGAGCGGAGAGAAATAGTGAAGGAACACACGCAGTAAAAATCACCCATCCTAAGCGAGGTGGATGTGAAAGAAACGTCGTCCTTATGTAGAGCCTCTCCCTTTATGTTCACTGTACATAAGGATGGCTGCCAAATGGGAAGGGGAGGTGGAGCGAGGCGGGAAAGGGAAAATGAAGATGGGGTGCACAAGAAACGTGTACACATTTTTACCTCCCGAGTGAAGGAATGAAACGATCTCGGGCACTGGCGTTGCATGTGTGTGAGTGAGTGTACGCGTCAGTGATGGTGCAGGGAAAACTCACCCTCACCCTTCTTGCTGAGCGGCACAAATTTTCCTATGCAAGACAACAAAACTCCATCCATCCTGTTTAAGATGTGTGTATGTATCCGTGTGAGAGAATAGAATGACGAGAGGGAGAGAGAGAGAGAGAGAAAACCACACAAAAAGAGAAAACAAATCGCAAAATGGATATTTGTGCTGCGGAAGGAAAAACCTCCCTCCATTATACGTTAAGGAGCAGTAGGAATCGCGGGGCGGGCGGTTGAGAGGGTGATGGAAAATCGCTGCTCAATACCAGCTACTACTACTGCGCTGCGATGGACTATTCGAGGAGTGGGGATGCGGAACACGAAAACAGGTGTGGAAGCCAGACCGCGCGAAGAAGCGCGGGCGCGAAATACTATTGCGCAGAAAATCGATACAAGAAAATTTATTTTAATTCCACCGAAGACGACCAACCACATATCGTTTTGCTTCTTTTTTTCGTAGGAATGCCAGAAACTACTGCGAAAGTGTAGCCAATCTTGGATCCAGTTTTGCCAATTCTTGCTTTAGTGCACGTGGAAAACTCGTCACAGGAGATTTTCCTTTTTGGGGGGAAAAGCTATCGGAAAGCCACCGTTGCTACTTGCATTTATTCCAGGGTTTTCATGCATTTTTCCAGACATTCTTCCGAAGACGGTGGCCTTCATAGCAAGCCAGCTTCCCTCCGTGGCTAGTGCACAGGGAGTAGATTTAAATTTTGTTGCATCCAAAATCCTTTAAAAGCATTTTTCAATTCCTGGTTCGATATTTTCCCGAACTGCACACAGCTCAGAAGCACAAAACCGTACACATCCACGTGGCGATGGTGGCCGACGACAGCATCCTTGGTCCGGGAAAATCAGGACCAACCACCGTGTACACATACAACCGTAAGCGCCGGCGACGTTTGTGTAGTCGCGATACACTGTCAATCTCAACATCATGGTGATCGTCGTCGCCGTCATCGTCGTCGTAAGGACGATTCTTCCTTACCTGTTCTTCCCACCCACTAAGAAGACACAACAGGGAGAGCAAGAGGCAATCAATATTTTGCACCATCATACACCGCAAAACGAGAAAAAAGAGGCACCATCAAGCGCGCTGTTAGTTTTACCACGTTCGCAGGATCAAACGGTGTGCATGTATGTGTGTTCGTACTGGTCGAGTGGGGTAGTAGGATGGAATCGAGGTTGGGAGGAAAACTTAGAGGTCCTTTGAGAGTATCTCACCTGGGAGTGGTTGTGGTCCGTTGAGGTCATTTTATTTCCATATGGAGGCGGAAAAAAACGGAGACAGCGGAAAATCGGGCTGTAATACATTTCCACCAAAAGACAGCGTACAGCGAAAACAAATCTGCAACAGCAAGAAGACCTAACAATGTTCCTCTTGCTTTTGCTTCCTGCCCCCACACACACACACGGACACAAACACCCTCCACACAACGCCTTAACTGCCCCGTAAGAAAGCATGCCAGCAGCAGCAGCAGCAGCAGCATGTGCCACTAATGTAAGTTATTTATATTGAATAATTTTCGCATTTTAGCAAACGATTTTTCCGGTGTCTCTTTGCCGTTCCGTTTCCGTTCGCGAAGGGAGAACCATTAACGCAGCATACACGGCGCCGCCTACGTGGATCGTGGAGGAGGCCGGCTGTTTGCATATTTTGCCACTAAAACAAGACCCTGGACACGTTCCAGCGCTGTGTTTTCCAGCTGGGGGAGAGAGAGAGGGGGGTGGGGGGTGAAGGCCACCACAAAAAGCGCGTTTGACGCATCCCGAGATCCGCTGTGGTTCGTGTACCGGTAGTGGCCATTTTCTTTCCCCTCCCATTATCATTATATTTTGGCACCCAAAAAGAGCCTGAGGGGAGAGGGCAGGAGGGGAACAAAACACATTTCCCAACCTCACTTTTCATCTTCCACACACCCACACGCCCATAGCAAATGGGGCCTTTTTGGCGTACGAGATGTGTTGGACTGGTCGCAGGGAAATCTCATCAAATTCTGACGAAAATCGATTTTTTTGCGGTACCCACAATTTCCCACTCTCTCTGCTCGTTAACCCCGGCACACCCACCCTTCCCGGTTCCACATGCGTTCGCTTCTTTTGGTTGAATTTTACGAATTTCTACACGACACAAGAAGAGGAAAATCGGACGCATCTACGCGTTCCACGTATGGTCGGGGTTAGGGGTGGTGAAGTATAAGAGCATAACGTAACATGTGGGTATGTGTGAATGTGTGTGTATGTACATTACAACGTTGGACCCGGAGTTTCCATGCGTGGCATTGCGGTACTGAGAGGGGGGAGCTGGGACCAAAACAGCGCGCACTGGCAGGAATTAATTGGCTCTCCCACCCCCTAAACTTGAAGACGTAAGGTGAGGGAGCATGCGGAAAGGGGGAGGTGGGTGTGCAAACAGCCGTACCTAAAATCCTGGCCAGAAAGGGAGCACAACAAAACCGCACAAAAAATAGCCTTCCCTTCATGTGCCGAGATGAATATGGCGTAGACACACACACACACACCGCGTTGTACATGGATCCGGTTTTAAGGGTTGTTGTTGGGTGTGTTGTTTTGTTTTTTTGGCTTTTGCATTACTTTTTTGTTCTGTTTGCTCGACCGTTTTAACGGGATACGCAGGACACACACAGGAGTCGCCTAACGTGCGGCTGCTTTTGAACGGTTTTGATTTAGATCCATCGCAAGATGGCTGCCATGGTTGGATGTCAGAAACAAAAAAAGCCCCCCCAGCATTCAATCTTTAAAATACTTACAAACTACGGGCGCCCGTCCTGCACAGTGAGCTAATAATCCTTTCGGTCATGAACAAAACGTGAAACTTACCTAGAGAGGGGAAAGAAAGAGGGAAAAATTAGAAATATTGCGATATAAAAACAAAACAAGCGAGAACTTTAGAAGAAGATAGCTATATTTTATTTAAAAACATCCGATGAATGAACTTCTACATTTAGTTCAGTTCATAAAACAAACAATTGTCCCAAGTCCAAACGAAACCCCATGCATTCAAATCTGTAACCAATTGGCGGTAACAAAAAATAAGGACACTCGAAAAGGACCTTTTCCAAGAAACATTTGAATTTCCCATGCTTCAAGTGACGAACCACCGGTACAAGAATAATAAATGTTTCTCAACGACCGTCAAACCATCCTTAAAATGGCTTCAAAAACGTTCATTACCAGGCCGTCTGCTAAGCCGTAAAGAGGCCAACAACATCATCGAACGAAAATAAAAAAACCCACACACACACACACAAATGTGCCTTTTTAAGACGAAACAGACACCAAAACCGCCCCACGGTACGGTACCGGGCGAGAAGTTACTACGAGCCCAGAAGTAAGTCAAAACTTTTTACGCTCGACACTTTTACGCATCGGAAGCCGGCCCCGAACTGGATGTACCGAGGGCGAGACGTGGCGCACGCGAAGGGGAAATTTTCATTCATTTCCCTCGGCACCATTTCCCTGGGACCGCTGGGCGAAAGGAGGAAATATACTGGAGACGAACTTCTAGTACCTTACTTTCCACGTAAGATTGATTGAAAAAGAGGCTCGGCAAAACGGCGACGACCATTAACAGGTTTGCCACAGTCTTTCCCGATGTGCTTTCCGTCCTATGGTCCTTAATTTATTTGCTAGCTGGTGTTTTTTTTTTCCTCGTGCCCTTTTTTTTTACTCCTGCGTGTGATCGTTTTCGTTTGCGAGACGTTAAAGGAAAATCTTTTACTTGCGCGACTTAGCAGGAGGTTTGGAGCAATGGAGGATCGAGAGCACGAGAGCAGGAAAAACTTCACCACTCTAAGGGTTCGTGTTGTTTTTCAATGTCATTGACATTTGCGAATGATGCTTCTGGCCGGTTTTACCCCAGACGGATGAACGGATTCCTGAAGCGTTCGAGGAATAAATGCAAAGGAGCCATAACCTTCGGTAACATTGCCCTTCCGGTGCGGACTGCTTTTTTCTCCTTCACCTAGGAAAAGCAAAAAGAAGCAAATGCGAACGAACAAACGAACGAACTGACTGAATCCTGCCGTCAAAACATCACCCGAAAGGTATCTTCGACTAGAAGGGCGTGGGTGGGGGCGAGTTTTCTTCGCTCTCAAGGAAAAATCCAACCACCGAACCCAGATCCGGGAAGCTGGGTGATTTTACTGGGGAAAAAAAGGACCATTACGCTCCATTTGATGACCTTTTTCCGAACGGGAGTTGTAAGTCCGGCCAACCATTTACCGTGAACCATCTCTCCCCGTCTGGGCGTATTTTAATATCCTCGCCTTTATCGGGAGTGTTTTCAAGGGCAGGCCACTTTGTAACCGTTCCGAAAACGAACGACGAACTTTTCTTCCCTTGCCGACGCACAACAGAGCGCCCCTAGACAGTTATATCGAGGGCAAGAAAACCCCCAAACAGGGGAAAAAAAACCCCTACGAATGATACGCTATACGATAGCATTCGATGATGGTCATCTTTAGTGCTTTCTCCCGCAATCCCCAAGTGCATTGCTGCTGCCGTAAAAATAAATATTCCCTTCCCCCGTGCTGCCGCCCGAAGGGATAAAGGGCATCGACCCTTTCTGCCTTTTTGGTGGTGGTGATTTTTTACAACCGTTTGGCATGTATCGCTTCCCGTCTTTGGACAACGACGACGACGACGACGTGCACATAAAGATATTTTACTCCTTTGTGCTCTTAAAGCTTTCCACTCGATTTGGTGTGGTGATTTTCTCAAAGCATATCCGTTGTTTGTGTGTATTGATCTGCTGTATTTTTCCACACGTCGAGTGCGATGCAGATAAATGTCGTTCGTGGGATTCTTCTGACCCAGAAGGGGGTTATATTTGTTGAAATCGACAGCTTTTGCTTTTGCAGAAAGACATTACTTATTTTACTTTGGATGCATGCCAATGTGTTAAAGTTGTTTGCGCTTCGGAGCAGATACGTACAGTCAAAATTTGCGGAAAATAATAATTTTCTTTAAAACGTTCTATAGATGATTCAAGCCTGAAGTGGATCATGTAAATGTGTTAATAAATAGTGAGAATACTGTGAAAAGGCAAATGCCCGAACACATTTTCCACAGACAGAACGTTTCACAAACCAGTGTCTCGAAGCCCTTTCGCGATTAGCTTCAGATTTTCTTCATGGATTCTTTGTTTAACACAAGAACTACCAAGCGTTTTTCAGTGTTTTTCATTGATGGCCACTTTACCGGTAGTTCTATTGTCAATACCCAAATTGCAACTTAGAATTCATCATAAAAGAACCATCATTTGAAAACAAACATTGTCAAATTTGCACATTTAATCCATCTTTATTCACCTTTTTCAATCCCAAAATAAACGAAAATAGAACAATAAAAAAATCCAGAAACGCTTATAACCATGCAATTCTATAAAAATTTCAAGAAGAACATCGATTTTCCGGGGCCTGAGTAACCGGCGGGCAGATTATCCGAGAGCTGAAAAATGACAGCTAGAGGAATACTTTTGACTTTTTCAACCATTTAACCGGTAGGCCCGAGAGTAACTTGAGAGCTTTCGATAAAGAGTTAAACTCTCTGGAAATTTTTCCATATGGTATAGATAAACAATAACTTCTAATGTTAAAAATTAGAAAGATGCATTTAGTGGATGAGTCAGTAGTGGCTGAATTAGAATGAATTCTTTTCTGAATCACTTTTACACATCTATTCTGTAGGATAAACTCCCAAAAATATTTTTTAAAAAAATGCCAAGGCTTCAAAACTGCATATAAAGCAACCATCAGAGAAAAATTCTTCAGACGATTGGTCGCTGTAGTGTTAATAATGGCCGTGTATTGCACTGTTTCATGACGAAATACATAAAAAAAACATTCAAATTTCCAGATCCAAGGTCATGGGATATAGTATTTCCATTTCGAAGCAAACAGCTGTTGAAATGTCTGCCGTCTCATCTACAAGCAAAAGTGAATTGCAACATACTCCCCCTTTACGGTCAGGTATGATTGGCAAATATGAAGCACATATTTTAATTCACACCGAACAACATATGTTTCACCGCTGCACACATATGCTCATACATACACGTGTCTTTTCCACCCCCACACTGGCGTTTCCATCTCAATTAAAACCCATCCCACACCGGCAGCGCGATTTACTGACGGGGACAGGAATTAAAATAAAACCCGATGCAAAACAAACACACACAGCACATGAAAACATATGGTCGCGTTTGATGAGCAACAGTTCCGGCGATCGGATTGCATTGGATGCATCCGAAACGACCGCGGTGTGCGTTGTACGTGTGCAACCGTGTACATTGGTGTGTGCCGGAGAGATCCCACCACCCCAACACTCCATTATTTATCACTCGTGCTGGGAAACATTTATGCGAATTTTATCAGTACGCCCACACCGGAAACGACGTGTGGCTCCAGCCGAAAATCCTGCCGAAAATCCGTAACACACGCCACGCCGTGCGCAAGCGATGCAACAGTGCTTTTTCGTTAGTTGTGAATGAAAATGAATTAAATGTGATGGTCAGGTTCTGTCTCGTGTTCGCGCACTGTCCAACAAACGGAAAAAAGGGGTAATTTTCCACCCCTACCGCTGTTTGGACGCGATTCCTCGCGAAGGTGAAAGTTGCGGGTACAACCAACCGGCACGCGCTTCACGAACGGTCCGGGTTGGGAGGATAAAGGGAAAAACGGTAAATACCGGACACATGGGAACACAAAAATACTGCCACCTCTTGGTACCTTTCGCATACTTTCGGCCCTTCCTTCGAACCACCCCTCTTTGTTTTCCCTCATCAGCCACACACAAAAACGGCACGAGGTAGTAAAAATGTGAATGAACGTAAACCGAACCGAACCGGCGATGGCATGAATTGTGCTTGAGCTCTCTCTCACACACACACACACACCCCCTCGCCCCTCCAAAAACGAATAGCGATTTCCGGGAGGGTGGACAGCAAAAAAAAAATGGCCCCGTGCACACGCAAATCTACAGTCCAACCTCACTATCAGCGTGCAGCGAAATGAAAATTGTAGCAGAAAGGCACCGGCTGTGGCCGGCCAGCCGCGCGAAGGGTAGGAAAAACTACCGCCAACAGCGAAGGGACGGTGCAATGGTGCGGGTTAAACATTTACTATATGTTTAAATTAGAGCACATGCAATTTAACCTTGACCACGCGGGGAAAACGGCAGACAGAGTGTGAAAGACAACAACAAAAAAAAGAGGACGTATTTTTTTGGGACGCTTTTCCGAAACCAGCTTTTCAATCGTTTGTACAACGCCCGATCGAATTGGAAGCGATGGACGCGCTTGCGTGAGCGTGTGTTTAATCAATTCAAGCTGCTGCACAGCATAAAATGAAAATGACCCCTGCCGCCCTGCCTGAAACCGGTGAAAATCCGCGATAAGGTTTCGTGTTCTGCTTTATTCATGAAAGAACATTGGAAAATCATTCGGCCCGGGTTTGGTTATGTTCGCGTATCGATTACTGAGCAGCGTCGAAATCGAGAGTGTTACATTATTTATCATTCGATCGATGGTGGCTTGATGGTGTGGCGCTACCGAATGGAAATGGGCTGCGAAACTGGTCCAATGGGAGCAGAATTTTCGATGTAATTTGCGCACTCCGTACAGAACAATCCTCCCTGAAACGGCATTCAAGATGGAACAACCGACAACGAATTGTTATTTAAACACAGCATTTTCGACCAAATTGCTGCCTAACCAGCTTAGCCAGACAGCGTCTTAAAAAAGCTCATAAAGCGGACAAAAGCCACATAAAAAAAAAATACGAACCAGCACACATAGCACGTAATTTAATTAAACTAACTTCTCGCAACGCAACCCCTCAGCAAAAAACCCCAGCAGAAAGGGCATTCGTCAAGTTTGGCGTGCGCATAAAATGAAACGAAGCATCCTCGGAGCATCTCGGAGCCCGGTTCGGTCGACAGATCTGCAGTCAAAATGGTTGCCAATTTACCCGCTTGAAAAGACAGCCGCCAACATCGCCCCAGTTTCGGCACGGGGAAGGAGGACAGGGAGGGGAAAAACAGCCAAGAAGAATAGGGCGGCAACCAACCGACTACTATCCTTAGTGCTCGGTTGTATTCTTGATGAAGATTCTGAGCTCCAGACAGAACCCATCGGTGGCTCCGGGAGTCACTGCACGATTAAGTGCCTGGCACAAGCTAGCAATGCTTGTGTTTGTGTGTGTGTGTGTCTTGAACTGCACCCCGACCCGGACCGAGTGCATCAGCACCGAACAAGCGAACCACAAACGTCAGAGACGGGAAAGCTTTTATGACTGCCAAACACGTAAAGCCATCATTTCAGAGCGCTGTATCCAAATGAAAAGAGTTCAAGAGATTGAAGCGGTTTTGGGGTGATTGGGAGGTAAGAAACATAGAAACTGAGAACGAAAAAAAAAACACACACACACAGACACAAAAAGATCGAAAGAAAAGCAAGAAATCGACAAACGCAGACAAAACATTTGCAGAGTCCTGCAAGGTCCCGCGGTCTAGAGCGGACCTGAAAATCCGTAATAAACCATTATTACCGACGGACCGAAAAAAACGGAACGAATCGTTTAACATATTTTGCATACAAGAATGGTGATGGTGCCCGTCACCAAACACGCGTGAAATGCATTTCTAACGAAGCGATTATATCCAGTGGGCCACCACGGCCCAGCGTACATGAAAGTGAAATCGCACTAAATGCACACCCTAATGGGTAACATTTTGTGCCCACCGTTCTCATGCTCGTGAAGAATTGTTTTACATTTGTGGGACGCCTTCGGCGCCACGGTTCGAGATTGGGATTGTGAACTTTAGCCACAGTACGGCCACCGATTCGGATGCGTTCGGATGCTGCTAGCCTTGAAGGAATCTGGTTGTCCTTCGGACCTTATAGCGCCTTTTGCGCTGGTGGTGAGCTGTGCGGTGTGTTGCCTGTGTGGAATGGAGGAAAAATTATTCATCGAGTGATCAAGGGCCCAAGTTTTCGATAAGGGTCGATTGGATGTTTTCAGCCAGGCAGGTGAACTTTTGACTCCACGTCGTTAGCCTGCTTGTAAGCAATATGCGGTCCTTAACATCAGGGACGTTCAATGAGTTGATTACCGGTGATATCGGACTGTATAAGATCCAATTTTATCCTCTGAATGATGATACATCCAATGATATAGGGAATATCCCGAGGCACTCTGAATTTGAAGTCCTTTAGACCTTTAGATTTGAAGTATTATTCAAGAAGATTTCTTAAATTTTGAAGCTTTAAGACATATTTCTAACTAATATCTTCGATTTTTCTTACTTTAACTTGCACGCATTTCGTTCCACTTCAGTTTTACGTTACTACCGTATAGCCCTTAGCAATAAATACCGCACGCTGTGCTAGCTGCACCTCAGCGAGAAGAGAAAGTTTGCCGACGACCCGTTCCGGAAACCGCGAAACAATCCACCCACGTACGTGCAATATACACACACTCGAAAAAGCGATAAAACACGAGTCAACCAAACCGGATTGCAAATGTGTTATACCACCGGGCCGCGCAATTGGCGAAAGCATTTGAAGCTGGTAGCGGTTGCACTTGCGTCTTCGGCTGCAGTTTTTTAAAACGCACACATGCGCAACCCATGCGAGAACAAATAACACATTACACACGAAAAAAAAAAACTGCATTCAACGGCACACAAGTGGTACATTTTCTATGTGTGTGAGTGGGTGGATTTGCTGTGAAAACAAAAAAAAAAACAAATAGTAAAGTCATGACCGTCGACGTCATAACTTGTTGCTTTGCGGGGTTTTGCGAACGAAGTGTGCGGATAACAAAATTAGTAAAAAAGAAGGAAAAAAACAAGCTCAGCTCACTTTCACCTTCCGCAGAAATATTGCAACTATTTAAAGCTTGATCGGTTTAACTGTGCTTTCGCAATTAAGCAAGCGATCCCTTCGCAGCCAGGCACGAGAACTCTTTAGAATTCCGCAACACTCCGACCCTTTTCACACGACGAAAGCCCCAAAAGACGAAGCATGGAACCGCGAACCATCGTCGGAGCCGGTTTTCTGTCGCTGCGGGCTACTGCTTCTGCGGGATGGTTTTATTTTATTCCGCTTTATCCCTCACTCTCTCTCTCACTCTCTCTATCTCGCGATGCCCCCATTCTGTTCTGCCAGCTCCATGCTGGGGGGGAGACGCGTTTGCACTTTTATTTTAATATGCATAACATAAATACACGCCGAACGATGTCGAGCAGGGCAGCGAGCATAACGATACTGCTGCTGCTACGAGCAACAAAGTTTAAAAAAAAAAGAGGAAACAAAAAGCAACGATTGCGAGATGCATTTGCACAGACACAGAACGATCCGATACCGACCGGTTCCAGCAGCATCCAATGTATGGCCAAAAGTCGCGTCCGAATGGACGGCGGCGGCGGCGACGACTGTGGGCAAAATGTAGGTCAGACGATAATGAGAAAATTTCCCTTTCGTTCCACAAGGGACAGCCGTAAAGCTGGTGGTTGATTCTGATTTTATTCTTATTTTTTTTTTGTTTAACTGTGGGTGTTGAAAATGTTGGGAAGCAAACTGGTGAGAAACCTCCCCAAAGGAACTTTGCTCCTAGCATTTATATTTCAAATTAGCCTTCTTTTTCTTGTGATAACTTTATGCTCTTTAATCAAGAATGAATAGCAATATTGTACACTTCATTTAAAAATTATTTTAGAGTTTTTATAATAAAATTACGCAACTCCAGCGACTATTACGCCCAGTTTTGGCGAAAAGACTCTAAAGGATTTACGGCCGTATAAAATGAAAAGCGAAACGTGGATAGTTCCTTCCTTCTCCTGTCCCCCACAAAAGGGCCCCCATCCCAAAAGTCCGGAGGTCAAACAACGGGCACTTTGCCCCTGTTCAACCACCGTGGCCAAGTATGTTCCCATAAATATTCAATGAGTTAATGCCCGGGCCCCAGATCAGCCAGCTCAGTGAAATATTGGAAAAAGTGCATGAAAGAAAAGCAGCTATCCGAGGACACATACACACGCCCGTCCTCAACCTTCCCCCGCTGTAGGGTGGGTGAGAGAGCTAAAGAAAGAAGACCAAGAAAAAACAGGGGCAAAATAAAACCTTCACGTTATCCAACCTATGCTGCGAGTAATAAGCTGCATTGTAAAACATTGACACACAAAGAACGAGATACGAAGCCGTTGGTAACATTCGTATCGGGGAGAGCAACAAGAAAAAAAGAAAAGAAAAGAAATAAACATAACAGAAAAAAGAAGAATAAGAAGGTTTTGTAAGAAAAAAAACAAAAAAGAACACCAGTCAAAATACATGAAGAAAAGGAAAACATCCAGCAAGCAACAACCGCACACACAACATTGGATAAAACAGAAGAAACAACAGAACAGAAACAACAAACAACACAGCGAAACACCGCGTTCGAATATTTATGAGCGATTGTTTGTTGTTTTCGTGCTGGCGAACTTTATGTTTCCTCTAGTGCGTTTTTCCGTGGGAAGTTTTCCTGGAAATGTTGCAAAACTTTTGCAAAGCTGGCACACATAAATATGTGGCGCGCCTAATAAATGGTGCCGCTTGTGGTATACAATGTCAATACTTTCTTTTATAACAACATTAAACAATCAAACGAATAAATAATATTGATCGTTCAAGTTGTTGCTTACGAGCAAGATTAATTTTTCCTGAAGTTTTCCGCTGGCAATAGGATTAATAATCTTTGAATGCAAAAAACCCTTCATATTCCTGTTTTCCTTTATCGTTCCTCCATTTTTAAGCAAACTTGAATCGTGTACGAAGGCATATTTCTTCTTGATTTATTTGATGCAAAATTATGATTAACTACCTTCACACACAGGCGCACTGCGATGAAACAGGCACACACTCGGATCGGGCGCTTATTTTCCATACGAAATTATCATTTCCTCGCCAAACTGCATTCCCGGATCTGAAACGCACGTGTTCACCGGTTCACGTTTGTGAAGGCAGCAGGGTAATCGAACGATGGGCACACCACAACAGTCCCCCGATGGGGAAGGATACATATTCAAATCCGAAGAAGGGAGGAAGTATAATTTACAATTTAAATGCCTCTCTTTTTCACTCTTCTTTCATTTTTGCACTGGCCGCCTGCCCTCGAATTCACAAAAACCATCACATCTGCGGATGAAGATGCGCTTGATTTTGTGTTTGTGGTTAACAAAAAAAAAAAGGGTCGGCAACCACCGTTTGGGGATGATGCATTGGGGTGATAAATGCAACGACGCATACAGATGCACCAGAAGTAGGTTAGCGAGGGACCGAATAATACTGAGTTTGATTAAAAATTAAACGCCACAAATGAGAGAAATTCGCATGCTCTAACATGGAGTGGATTAATTAAATTAATTTCAAACTCTTCTCTCAACCCCTATCTTTGGCGTACGCAAAAAAGCGGCAATCACAACCCAGCACCGTCAGCTATTACGGTGTGCACCACGGCACGGAACAGGTTTTACCTTTCTCTAAACACCGGCCCAAGGTATTTAGAACGAACGGTACTTTCGTCCGCCCCTCCACGGTGCAACGAAATGCAACCGGAAGAGTCCACGGTAAGCCGAAAGATGCAGCGGCCACATTCTGCGGCACCCGGCAACAACGGCGACCGATGCGCACATTTTGCTGGATGTAGGATGGGAAAAAGTTTTCCAAGCGCAGCCCGCTAACCATTTCCTTGCCTTTTGTTTGCACTTTTCTTTCGCTGCTCTTCGCCGCTACATTCTTCACCGGGTCGATTGGGCGATAACGTTTACCGAAGGCTTTCCTTTGCGGGATTTAGCACTCGCGGGGTCAGTGTGTCACCGCGCAATGAGCAATGAGAGTCTGTAAATGCTGTTCGATAATAGCCCTCACATCGGTGAAACAAACAAAAAAGCTCACTGTTGCAAAGCGAAAAGCAAGCAGTCTGCTACAAAAGCTGTCTATTAATCACTGATCGCCCTTCCACAAGCGGTGGCCATAAACACCGATTCCGATCGAAAAGATAAACGTTACGTTTGAAGCTGCCGAAGAAGCGGACAAACCCAACCACAGCCCAGCCAAAGGTTCAACAGGTAGCGCGAGCGTGCGCGTGTCTCCCGGCTTGAGGTTCCGCTTGATGATCTGCTCAAGTGGTCTCGTGGCTGAAGTAGCACCTCGACATCTCCACACATAAACCAAGCTACCACCTTAACGTCAGCAAACATTCGACCGATGCGAACGGGAAATGGAAAGTGAACGGTGTACAAACGGGGCAACGAGGCAGACACCAGCCGAAAATCGGCTTCAATCGGCTCCGCGTGAAGCCGAAACCTATCCCAACAAACAGCCAGCTCACGATCGCTTCCGTTGAGAAAAGGCTTCATAATCATCACCCCGAAAGACATAAAAGCTACCGATACGAGAAGCCGCAACAGACCAAATAACAACCAACAGGGGAAAAAAAAAACTAACTGGAGCTGTACATATGTCTAGTGGCGGTACCTGTTCGTGCTGTGGAAAGGGGGTCTTTCATGCCTCCGAACATATCTCAGTTAAAGAGGCTCGTGCCGTCAAAAGAGGAGAAGGTGTTGATGATGGCGCTAAGCCGTTCCGACACAGAAACACACACACACCCCACGATGAGCAGCTGACGACGGAGGTCTTTAAATAAAAAAAGGCCCACCCAAAGCCAAGAAGATATACGAGAAGATGACTCCCCTGTGGAGCAGCGCCGGTACAGCGAGATTCTTACCGAAACTTCCGAAATCTGTTTGCCGTCAGCACCGACCGATACTTGATATCTCTTTTATTATGCTGCTCGTTCGCCGCCACCGCCGTCTCTATTGGCGCTGTGGCAAACGGAACGACTCGCCGGTGTAGCTGACTCCACCGTGCGTTATTTCTTTTGCTCCTATGGGGTACATCTTCCCCTTGGGGCGGGCGGTTCTAAGGTTCTGCACGTTTTCAATCCTGCTCCCGCAGACGGTGTGGGAATTGGAATGACGATATCGTTTCATATGCCGCGTCAATGCGAACAGTGGGTGCGAGCCATGCGGCTTCATGTCTAAAAGTATGGGCATCTCCAGATTTAGACGAAATCACTAAGGGTATTTTAGACGAGGGCTGGAGTTATCGCTTGGAGACGTTCCAAAATATGAATCACCTCATTCTGCATGGGGTTTGATGCTGTACATAACATGGTTAGATCATCCCAACGAGTATCACATTTTGACCAGACACCGCATCAACGGACGCCCTTCGTACCAATTCCAAGCCAAGAAGTCATAGCCAAGTGTGAACGAACGATGGCACACTTTCTCACTGCGGGCGTAATCTTTTCCGTTCTATCTTGCGGTGCTTCTGGCAGACTGCGGCAGACCGAGCGGCAAGCCACGCGCTATATGCAGCCCGGCCCGCCTACTCGGTCTACTTCCCGGCGTCTAGCAGTCGTCAATGAAGATATGTTTCCCTTTGACGTACCATATCTCGGAATCGAATCAAACGGTCTAACCCATTCCAACGTACACTCATCCCCCGGTGGTTGACGTGGCACGTGCCTCCGTACCGTCTGGCAACCGAGCAGAAGGCAACCGAGAACCGGCCCCAGACGACGATGAGCTCAGCGCCCAAACACTTGGGTGGGGAAATCCCAAAAGCCAAACCAGACCGCCGTACGCCGGGCGCATCGGTACGGCGCGTCAAACACATTTGCTGCAGTGCAAAGCGAGCGCACGGATGGCAAAGAAATGTGTACGACCTTCTCCGGCCTTAAAACGACCGACACCAGTCAACGCCGAGAGACACCGTACCCTGCATCGAAGCTACCAGCAGGATGAACTTGAAAACGATTAAGCTTCGCCCAGGGTTCGCACCCCGCGGATGCAGATGGGAAAGAATTCGTTACACGGGACGAAGCCAACGAAGACCTGGCTCAAATCATCTTGCGCCAAACCAGTCAGACACTTTGTGTTGGTATTGGTGTGTGTGTTTGAGTTTTGTTCTCTTCCTCTGCTACGGTGCTGTCCGACTTCTGTTGGCGCGTGACGCTCTAGGGGAATCTGCCAGTGAACGTGTCGACGAACAAAATAAAAAAAAAAAACGGCAAGAACACAACCCGTACCGGGTACCGGGTTGCCTCAACTACAAAACGAAACCATGCCAAATGGCTTTTACTTTCCTTCGACGTTCGGATAAGTAGCAGAGGCACGCCATACGACACTCGGCTGAGTGTTACGCCGGTACAGACAGGCAAAACACATTCAGTAGCCACCGGTTGCTCTGGCCAAAGAGCCCAGGGAAAACCTACAATGACACGAAAAAAACGGTAACCAACACACACACACACACACTAGCGCCCCAGTGCTTGACATAAAAATGCGCAGTCAATGGAGTAGTAAAAGTCCACGTTAACTCTTCGTCATCAGCACTACCCGACTCGACTGCGATAACTATCCCTGCCAGTCCACGCTGCTGTGTTCTACTGGCGGTAGCTAGGATGCGCAGGACACTTTTTTCCCGCCACCGGAAAAGCGACCAAAGCACCCCCCGGTAGAAGCACGCTGCCACGTAAGAAGCGTCTAGCAAACTCGTCCAAGCCGGCTCTTTCAGCTGATCTTTGGAGGCCAGTGCTAGATAGTAGCTCGGGATGAAACACACAGGGAAAAAAAAGCACAACCCACCACTTCGCATTTGGCTCCAAACCAAAGCGGAAAGTCGTCAGCATGTTCGTCCGTACGGAGGTTTGCGTCCATTTTTTTTTGTTTCGTTGTGTCTGTGCGTCGTTGCCCGTTCCGACTACGACTGTTGGCTGAAAAGAGAGCCTTTTCACATGCTGCCAGCTGAAGGCACACCCCGAACCCCCGGCGGACGAATGTTCTGGGCGATGGAGCAACAACGGAACGGTACCATTCCATCTGTTCGCAGGCCGGCCGCCGGGCCCGGACGAGCCACAGGTTCAAGGGGGGGGACGTTGCCGGGACGAGCAACAAGTAAAAGTTTCACACCCGGTAAAACCGTTCTCCTTGAGGTGGGGATTCCATTCCAAGAATAACTTCTACACCGGGCGATGTGGAAAAGTGTATCACAACACTGCTAAATACCCGACTCTGCCCGGGTCCGGGCTCGGGTTATGCCCGGGAGTTATGGGCTACCGAGCCAACGCAGAGCAAAAACAAAAAGCTTCTTCAACCAACTTTTATTTCGCTTCCATTGGATCACGACACCGACCGAAACCGGAGCATCCGTAGGGCCGGGTTAGGACATGGCCGGGGGCGGAAAAGTCCGACCAACCAACACAACCACATCGGTGTGGAGTGGAACCGGAATACATAAGAACTTGGGATGGTGCAAGAAAATGGCCCTACATTCAACAATTCATTCTGCATCCTTTTACGAACGTCTGGTGCGGGTTTTCTTGTTGTCGTTTCCATTCGGCTACAGACAGCATCCGACAATCATAAACGGTCAAATGGCCATGACCCATGATCGACTCTTCATAACCGTACCGGCGACCGGCGCACAAGACGACGGATGGCAAATGAAAAGAGTTTAATAAAAAAACACAGGAGAAGCACCAGCAAGAAATGCTAGCTCCAAACCCATTCAACCGATCAGCTGACAGGGACCGGAGCGGTGGGACTTCCGACGACTCGGGGAAAAAGGGATCCTTTTTATGATCTCTCAGACGACCTTCGTTGGCTATAAATATATTTATTGACAAATGGAAAACATCGTGCCGGGCGAACCGGGCCTCGAATCTGTTCGATTTATACGAGATGAAAGCAAAATAGGATGTTTTACCAAGTCTCCAGAAGTTTCTTAGATAGACACTAAATTGCATTGATTGGGAAATGAGAAGAACTTTTTAGCAACTTCCGCAAGAAAGTTGTTCTACTCAAGCAAACTCTAGCTCTTTTTCTCGGGAATTTCTTGAATTCCCTTGCCATACTCCAATTATAATTTAAACCCATCCCCCATCCACAACTCTTGGTTGTAAGTTTTCCTTGGAGTTTCTTGTGCATTTCCCTAGTATCTGGAAAAGCCTCCGAACCGTAGCAAAACCAAATACAACACCATAATCCGGTACATGTTTCCCTTTTCTTTCCACTCTTAAAACCACTCGACGTATTTTAAGTAGCATCGAACTAAGTACGAGGTTGACTTCTTGCCGGTGTTGCCGACCGACTAAACGATGAAACGCTGACCCCAGGAGTTCTTCGAAAGACAGACGTACCGTACCGCCGTATCGTCATCACACAACCAGACGTATTTCGCTTCCCTTTCCCCCCACCAGCAAAAGGGACGAAAAAGGATACGAATCCAATTCCCTCCACGCGGATAGCGGTGGAGAGCCTTGGATTTGACGCACAAGGAAAAACGGGAGGGGGTGGGGGGGGGGGGGGATGTTTTGTCTGGCAAAGTATTCCACAATCCGGAATCGTTCGAAAGAATGTCATAAAAGTAAGCGGCACTAAGGACGAACGACGACGACGATGATGACGATGGCGCGTCTAACCATTTCGCCCGCGCCGTGCGAAAGTTGCGAACCGGGCAAAAAGGGACGACGACATTGGAAGCTGATGCTTTAGGGACAGCATTGTGAAAGGCTACAAACGATTACGTTTACGACTGCTGCCTGCTACTCGCTACTACGCCGCTGGCAAGGCCTTTCGTATGCTTCCGACAAGTTGGGGTTTTACGCTTACGCCCCGGTATGCTCTCGAGGGTTTCTGGCCACCGATGTCGTCGCCGTACTTTGGTGACTTTGATTTTGGGTGGATATTTTGTGGAAGGAGGCGAAAACATTGTCGTCCGGGTGTTGGTGCTTTCGCTTTCACTCCGCACACTTTCGGCGCGTACTAGGAAAAAAAAGGTAGACTTATCCCATCTGCCGGAAGCACTACGGAATCATATGATCCAGAGCGTAAGCCGGTGGTTCGTTGATTTCCGGCCCGTTAGCGAAGACCATTCATAGCTCGCTCAACGACAATAAAAAAAAAGAAGCACGAACATGATTGCCGAAACCATGTTGAGGCAGATCCGGCATTCAAGGCCAAGGATGTGAACGCCGTTCACTTCCGAGCCGAAGGATGATCAAACTGAAGGTGCGTTGCGTCTCGCAACAAAGGGATGCGAAGTTACGTTAAACTTTGCGTTTCAATCTAACCGCCGCTCTGCTAGAAAAGTTTTCTCGCTATGTACAGTGAAGGCTGGAATATAAGTAACATTGCGTGTTTTCTTACCCCGCCACCACGTCCTCGTCCGCGGCCACGCTTCCCATCGGCACGGACGGCCTGTCCGTTGGCATCGTACGACACGATCTAGAGTTGGTTAACCGAACAAAGTAGAAGGGCGCGGAATCATCACCGGGATGCGTTTGTGTGGTGGAAAAGTTTGGCAGGAATGTGTTTAAAAAGTCATGTTTCCAGTGTGCGGTGGGATAAAGGGATAAAGAGTGGGAAGAGAAAGAAAGAGAAGAGACCAAGTAATGGGAGAATGAATTTAATGAGTACAAAGATCACCGTCGCAGTTTGACAAATTCTGCTACTTGATTTCAAAGAAAAGGATACTCATTCAACCCTAAAAAAAAAGGCTCACACTTGTCTAGAACACATTTACTAAAACACACCGATACGTTTGAATAAACTTTCTCTAGAGTAAAATACAAAACACCACAATCGAGATAATTGTGTACATTAAACTACATAAAAGCACAAGGAAACAATATATTCACGTAAAATAAAATCATTAAACTACCAACAACAAAAACTGTTGCTATTCAACGGCTTTGCAAAAGTAATGTAGAAAAAAGTTTTTTTGTACAAAAAATATGTACATTGTACATTCCCTTTCGGACACAAATTAAAGCCCGTAATTTAATGTCATTGCTGTGCCAGCCCCAATCAATCAATTTATGTCCTCTGATTCCGATCGACATATATATGTCCACACTATTTCCATTCCTTCTTAGCAACAAGCACCCCCCATTACTGGGTGGGGGGGTTGGTGGGTGGGGGGGGGTTGTGCAATTGAACCAAATGTACGACGGTTTTATGCCTTTCCGTACGATTTTTTTTCAACCAAGGTTTAGTTCCGCTTGTTTCCTGACATCATTCCCCCTCCTCTCGCCCCTAACGGGCCGCACATCCCCCTTCACCCTCGGCTAGCAAACACAACCGAAATGCTTCTTATCTTCATCCTCTAATAAGTGATCGGGACTACGCGAAACATAAACTAGACTTTCACTCGTGGTCTGTCGGTTTGGCTTTTCTTCCTTCCTTCGTTCCTTCCGTTCCGATTACAACGGCTTTTTTCTCCGCAAGGAAAAAAAAAATGGCATTCAATGGATGGATCGGCAATGCGATTAATTTATATGCAAAATAAATTTAACTTTATCTCATGTGAGGAACCGTGGAACGTGTTAGAGGGTTTTCTTGCTCTGCCCCCTCCTGTCTGCGCAGTGAGCGTCCCCATTTGCCGTCATTTCCCGACGGGTCTTTCATGGCACGAAAAAAAAAAAACTAGCAGGAATAGCAGTGCGGGACACGGGAGAAGCAGCAACGACAACAAAAAAAAAAAACCGAAGATAAGTATGTAGCTTTTGCATAAAACATGGTCACAATCAAACGAACAAGTATCGTACTAACCTACGGCGGGGTGGCCCAAACGAGAGGCTTGAGAGCTATGGCATTACGCTCGGCCAAAGCCGGCGGATCGGAATGTTGCGCTGTGCCATTCGCTTGGGGTTCGAATGTAACGGGTAGAAAGAAGACTGTTCAAAATCGATACCTACATTTACATTTTACATTTTCTGTCACAAACAAAGTGCCCTTTTGCCGTAGCTCATGATGTTGGTTAAAAAGAAAATAAAACAAGGAAGTTACACAAAAATAAATACCACCAATGATACCACATCAGCCCAACAACTGCCAACCGCGCTACACAACTCAAAATCCCCCCAAAAAACCAATACTTAAGCGCTACTGCCAACCTAGAAATTAAATAAATATAGCAACCGAAAGGTCTCCCCGATAAAATTACAACCTCTACACCGCCAAGCTAAGCAGCTAAGTGGACACACAACTTCCCGCACAGCGCTAGCAGCACAACTATCAACATATTTTACTACCAACGCTACCATACAGACACAGTCACACACACTTACCGCTCCATTAGCGCTTCCGTTTGTGGCTCCTGCCGCTGCGGCCGCTGCCGCCGCTGCCTTCGATTTGCTTCCTTTGCCGCGTCCCCGACGGGACTCCGGCTTCAGCAGCTGGCCGTCCGGGCCGTAAAGAAGCTGCGGGAGAGAAGACGCCAACCAATCCCGCCACGACGCACCATCATCCGGGGAACGGATTGGGAATGCAAGAGAGAAAAGAAAAGAAAAGAAAGCTCTTAGTTATCATTCGATTGCCGCCAGATGTCGCCCCATCAAAGCCGGTTTATGCGATTTTTATGGTGCGATGCGATGCATGGTGAAGAGCTTTTATGCTGTATGCTCACGGATGAAACATAACATTGCTCCCGGCATGAAAGCTTGCTGCCTTACGCTTCACGACAAGAGCTTTCGCTATTGCACGGTAGATGGCGCAGGCGTGTTTCCTGTGTGTTATAAACGAAGTTGTGCTATAAAAATGTAGGACAAAAATGTGAGACACTGTACCTAGCAAGGAAATTAAAATAATTTTTGTTGCGTTTCGTAAAATTGCTGTAAATCGAATAATTTAATGAAAGCTTTTAAAGCATTTCATCTATTAGTTATCAAATGATAAACAGTAAAACTCCATTCTAGCAACATTACTTTGGAGTAACAGCGCTGTAACTTATGCATTAAAAATGATGTTAAACACGTAGTAAAAAGAGCATTTTTACAACATAGTACCAGAGTTCACATAGTTCCAAATTGCAGTATTTTACATAATCTTGAACAAGTATCTTAACAACAGCTGCGTTTTCAACCACGAAACTTCCAATTAAGAAAGAACTACACGAACTGCACACATCCGATAGGACGCGCTCGCCTACATTTCGCTTTCTTCGTCTCGTTCGTATCACGTGTGTGTATGTTTTTTTTGTTGCTTCCTTCTGTTCCGTACGCACAACGGAAGATCGTAATTCAATTGCTGCTCGGCTGCTGCTCTATGAGAAGCAGATGGGAATTGATGTGAGTAGTAAGAGAACGGTTTACAGCACCAACACACGAACAAAAAAAAATGTACTTTGGATGCGATCCTTAGCCGGGGACTGGCGGCTGCAGTTTGTCAACACCAGCATCAAAACCACAGTTACCACACGCGCCCACCACAGGATGTGTGTTCTTCTCCTCCTGCGTTACTAGTCGAGGTGCCGAGGACTCGCTCTCGCTCTCTCACACTCGTCTATCATCACGCATCGTAACAGAAGAAGCAAAAAAAAATGATCCAGGCTACATGTGGTTTCGAAAGGTTCAACGTAGGATGTTGTGCGCTTCCTTATGGATGATTATTCCTTTAAATGAACTTCAGAATGAAGATATATTGTAGTAGCAAAGCGAGCTACACTCTAGTCCCGATAATATCCCAATATTGTGGCGAACGTGCCAGTACAAAAATACCAAAGAAGTTGTGGCTAAAAGTGACTCCCAAAACAACATCCGGTAATACATTGTAATCCTTCCCAATAGCTCTTCCGCATCCTTTTTTTTTATCTCAAACCTCTAACGCTGCTACACGTCTGAGTGATTCTGACACCACGCAAACACTTCATTCCTCGAGGCAGAAGGTTCCCGAAGGAAAAAAAAGTCAACTTCCTGGCAAGACTAGCTCAGCTCAGCTATCAAAAAACTCAAATCCTCAATATCATTCGGAAGGCAAAAACGATTTCGAGGCGAGAGTGAGCGAGTAGAAAAAAGAAGTAAGAAGGCGTTTTTTCCCTCCGTATTTCGTCAACATAAACGAAGCAACGGTTCTAGACGGTTACCATAGTGACCAAGGTTAGTAAGAAGCGTCTTGTCTACTTCCGGGCGGCAGAAGCACACAGACACACACACACACACAGACGCAATAAAGGAAGAAGAAAAGTAAAACCGATTCGCCCCTTCACCGTAATACGCACGCGGGACCTTGACATTCGTCCATTTCTCCCAAAAACTCATCGAATCGCACGAACGTGCACCGTGTACACACACCCGGCAACATGGCAGAGGACTGTACTTCCACTCGGAGCACCAACCGGCAGTTGGGGAATAGAATTTTCCGGAGGCGTCTCTAATTTCCCTAATCTTTCACTCCCGAGCGCGTCATCAAACACCAACGACCGGGTGGTGGTGGTGTGCTATGCACTCGTAACGATGCTGCGATGCTATTACCAGGCAGGCAGACCAAACACCACCAACACCAACACGGTACCGGGCTTACAGCACACTTACACCACACAAAAGCGGAGTTTCCCTTCGCGCGCGTGTTTGTGTTTTGACGCCGATCGTTTTTCCTGCTTTTTCCATCGATGAATTTTTCGGAGGGTGGAAAAACCACTGCCTTGGTCTGGCAGGCGCCCGCACACCAAATTTCTGCCAACCTGCCTACAAACATAAACCTTCCCCCCTGCCCTTCCCGGTTGGTGTGTTTGCGTTTTCCTTTTCATGTTATTGCCAAAAAGGTTTGCCTCAAGGATTCGCCACCGTTCCTTACTTTTTCTTTCCCTGGGAATGGATCTCCGGACCCCCTCTGAAGTGTTCGGTTGCCTTTCGCTCGTTCATTTGGTGCCTTCATAGGGAAAACGCGGCCTTTTAATGGGTGATTTCTTCTCCTTTTTTCCCTATTGTTGCAATAAACGAAAACTTCCTACTCGCAGGAGAGGACACACTTGGAACAAACCGTAACCAGACGTCCTTGAAATTTTGAAACCCAAAAATCACCCGGAACCTTTTCATAACCGTGTGTTTTTTTGTACCATCACAAACCTCTGCCTCCCTCCCGCTACTTCTCAAGCGCAAGTCAATTGTTTTACCATTTTTGGACAACTTTGTATGAACCCTCGTCGGTAAATTTTGCTTTAAAAAAATCACCAACGAACCAACAAGAGCCATCAAGAGAGTCAATTTTTATCGCCCATTATAATTGCTCAATTGTGCAAACACAACGCTAGAAATGGGGTTGAAAGGATGGTTAATTACGAACCGTTTAACGCTGCATCAAAGAAGAAGCACCTTTCGGTAGAACGTGTGAAATTGCATCTTGGTGGAAATTGTTTGAGGAACCAAACCACAATTTCCAAAAATAAGAGTTCACTCACATTTGAAGCTTCTTCCTCGTGAAAAATCACCTCCAACTGTGTGTTGCCCGATCGTTTTTAACCAAAACGATGTAGTTGAATCTACAACAATCATTATCTGAACCAGCGGCACAAATCTCCCGACCAGACGAACGTAGAAAAGTAGGAGCAGAAAAAAAAGTTCATTAACCATCAAGCAATTTAATACCAACAGCCGGACGGATTCGTGTGCGCACATACGTGTCCATGCGTGTCTCCCACCCCCCCCACCCCACAACTCATCCATCTGCATCGTATTTCACGCGACCGGAATATCACGTTTTTCCTCCATCCGGAATACTTCCTCACCGGTTCGCTGCTGGGGGTCGAGCGCGCGCGCGCTCGTGTCACACACATTTTTCCGTGGAAAATCGGGAACGAAAAATCTCACCAAGCCCGAAGAAAACAAACACCTTCAACCCACAAAACGGGGCGCACCAACAGGCGCTCCAAAAATAGATGACATTCAACTTGGAAGTTGGGTGCAGCAGCAGCAGCAGCAGCAGCAAATGATGCACTAGGGAAAAACCGCGCAGATGGAAAGCAATTTGATGGGTTTTCCTTCGCATCTCTGCTGGGGGTATCGCTTTTCCACGGCACCGTTCATTTCCAGCAGGCAGCGCCTGCTGCGAACATGGCGAACGAAAAATTGTCACCATCCACCGAGCAACCAATCCGCTTGAAGGAGGAAAGCAGGAAGTGACATGAACATGAAGATGCAGGAAAACCAAAAAAAAAATATCCGAAACGGGACGGAACAACTGTTCCAAAAATAATTCTCTCCACAGACGACAACATCGCCGGCATGGCATGGAGACGAGTGTAATGTTTCCTAACGCACTCCTCCCGTTGTGCCCGATATGCTGCGCGATAGGTGAAATGAAGAACGAAACGAAAAAAAAAAACAACATATCGCTAGTTAAATGCGTTAACGTTGAAGCATATTAATGCGCACTTGGTAAAACAGTTTTCACTGCAGTTGGTTTTCCTTTCCTATCTTCAATGTGCCCGGCAATCAGCACACGCTGTAAGCGTGCAGCAGCATCACAAGGAATTACATTTGCGTTGCGTTAATTGCATTTCTCGGTGCATTTCGCTTCTTTTGTATCCCACCCACCCTTTCCCACCCTTGTCACTCCCAATTTCCTCGCTCACACTCATAAACAACCGAGGTCCTTGACCCTTTTGCGCACACACCAACCCCCATTACAAAAGGCCAAAGTGCTCCGGCCATGGGGGTGAGGAAGGGGGCGGAGGAGGGGTGGTTTGCAAAGCGAAATGGCGCACGCATCGAACGTTGATTGAGTCCTTTTAATGCATTTTCCACTCGAGCTTCCCCAGTGCTCCAGGACATCCAGTTACCAGGCCGCCTTTCATGTCATCTCAAGATCAATGGACCGGCGTGTGTGTGTGTGAGTGTGTGCGTGTTTTCTTCACCAGGAAAATGCAGGCAAATGGTCCCGAACACCCGAAGAACACCAAGAAGGAAAATTGCAGAGTGCACGCAACACCATCTCAGCGATGCATTAAAAAACTTAACACAGCACATTAACCTGACGGGGATGCACGGGGAGATACACGGTTATGCGTAACATCCTTTTTTTTTCACATCTTTCCCCTCGTTTTTCGCTCGCCGTGATTGCTTTCCATTTATTTGCCTTCTTTCAACTGAACGCCAACATTCATTATCTTACGAGGGGGCGGGGTGGATCCGGGGATGTGCCGGCGTGCCAGCCAGGACTTTCCGCTGTCGCCCGGGAATTGAAAGGTTGCGGTAAGGATCTCGCAAGGGCTAACGACCTGAAGGTGGCACAGAACGGGATATACTTAATGCACAAGCTTAATGCATCTGTCGATCGATGTTATCCGGGTTCGGTTGGGGTGGGAGCAATTCGTTAAAATAAAGGGGTGACTTTTGCGAAACCTAACCACATTATCAGCCTTATTGATAGCAGGGAAAACCTACACTTAGCCACTCCAACGGCAGGGGAGGGTAGGAGGAAGGGTTTGAAGAGAGGAATTGGGAAAGAATGGTTCAACATCCATCTTTCTAAACCGTCACCAGGCACTATTTACGCTGTTATGCACGCAAAAAACGCATCGTGGGCCAGCAAAAGGGTGGGTCGAGAAGTTATGATTAATTAGAGCAAGAAGGTTCTTTGAACTCTTAGATTTTCCACCAGTTAATGAGGTTCCAACCGGGAAATGAGCAAGAAACCAAACCTACAAATGTGTGTGCTCTGAGCGGAGCTTATTTGTCCCTCCAGCTCGTTGTACTTTTGGCGCTCGCACCAACGACTTCTATCGATGGAATATGGCGCACAACGCACCCTGCTCGTTCGTGGGCCACTAACGATAACTATATCAAAGGATCCAAAAGCGTTGGAAACGTTGAATGCTCCACGTTTCGCTTTCTTCCCACACCGATACCTTGTACACCCCCCCGTGGGAGGATGTTTTAATTTCACCAAGCCAAAGGCACCGAAACGAGAAGGAAAACACAAAACAAAAAAGCATCCCTACGCCTTTGAGGGATGGAGCCGATGTGCGGTGAACTGCCGCCAAGTGAAAGCGCTCCAACTGCGGATCCGGTTCAACAACCATCGTGTTGGGGTAGGTCGTTGGTTGGATCCCTTTTTTTTGTGTGTTGCTTGTTTGGATCCCTTTACGGCGCTTGTTTTTGCCCCAAACGCGCTTGGGGGGTGGGGAGAACAGCCTTACGGAAGGCGCTTTATGCCATCGAGATGAATCGTCCTTGGATAATACACGTCGTCCTCGACATCGTTCCCTCGACATCGCAACCGGAGCACCGTGGAAAAGTGTGATGGAAACTCCGAGAGCGAGAGAGAGAGAGAGAGAATGGAAAACCGCGAGAACGAGCAAGAATGTGCGAAAGTGTGCGTTTTATGAAACAAAAGCATTAACTTCCGCTTGGTTAAGCGTGTCTCATTAACTCCCCCATGGAGATGTTTTGCTGCTGTTGCTGAACGGAGCTGTATGCGTGCGGGAAAAAAAGGATCCAAAGGAGCAGTGCGTGCGCGATTATGATTAATTTCTTACGCACGACTTTCTTTCGCGGTTCCGTTTCAACCCCCTAGCGTGATTATGGGTGGAGCCGTATGCACACTAACGATGCTAACGCTGAGTGCATTATGCACTCCAACGCACTCCCCCCTCCCCCTCACACACACACACACTGAATCACACACATACGAAAGGTCTTGAGGTCATGCTGTGAGAGCTCTCGCCCGGTTGGCACGATTATGCCTCGCGGATATGTTGATGCTTGTCAGGGAAAAAGTGGGAGGTTCTACTACTACCATCCACCGCCGACATATTAGTAGCGGGATGAAGCTGCCCTTACGGCAGGAGATTTGCACCGGGTGGGTTAAGCGATGATATGGACGGATGCATACGAACAGTACGTCTCTTGCAGGATTTCCATCAACCGAGAGGGATGAATGTTTGCTCAAAAGACATCAACGAGTTTTCAAGACACCAACACAAGAAACGACGAAATATATTATTCCCACAGGGAAAACAGCATCACACCTTATGTTGCGTTCAATATATGAGTAAAACATATCGGGAAAACGTAAAAAAAAACACGCTTTGTTATCATTTACTGGGCGCCTCCATCGACTCCATTAAATGTCATTTTCCAAACACTCTCTCCAACAATCTATTGCCAAATTAATTGTGAAAGTGCAAGAGCTTTTACTTATCCTCCTCACTGATACACATTGAAGCCCGTTCAATTCCGTACACCTACACACGCGTTTGAGACTTGATCCATCACACAATGCGTGGAAAATTCAAACCCCTTTTGGCGGGAAAACTCGAGGGAGTGAAAGTTTTTTCGGCACGCGATTAAATTTTAAAGCAAAACACACATACACCCACACAACAACCAAGCAAACTGTTTAATTTCATCCCCCTGTCAATGAGCTATCCTTACTGGAATGCAAAAAAAAAATGTAGGGCAATGAATGAGTTTGATTTTGTTGGTGAAGGTTAGTTTTGTTTTGATTTGGTTGCGTAGAGCAGCAGCTTTTTGGTACCATTTTAAGGAAGTTATGATCTATTTTTAATAATGTAGTATGAAAAAATAATTTAAATACACTTAATACGCATAACGTTCATGGCAAAAGAAAACTGCACGCTGACAGTGCCGTTTCATCCCTAACGAACGCTCATCGGAAATGAGTTCTAACGTGTTTGTCATTCTTCCCGTTCCGGCAGATCACCTACCGGTAGATGTCCTACAGTTGACATTCAGCTTCCAGCATTTTTTATGTTTGTTTCCCACACACACACACATACACCCATCAAAAACAAAACGCTGGGCAAACGATTCGTGAGAACGCAAAACCGAATGGTGTCCAAAGTCAAACGTCATAAATTCGACAGGCTTAAAACTTTTTTTTCTGCTGATTCCACTGTCACTATCACTCCGGTTGCCGTTCCCGTGTAGAATTGCCCGGGAGTGGGAGGTTTTCATCGTGCCGCTTTTCCATTCCAGCTTCGTGTTTGTTTTTCCGTGTGCAATGACTAGAGAAAAAAGGCTGCCAGAGAAGGAATCTAAAAAAAATAACCCCGAAAAGAAAATCGGAGGCGGTTTGCTGACAATTCTTCAGCACGACGCGTAAAGTTACTGAAATTCTTTTCTATAATGTACAAAATGAAGAAAAAAAACACTTGCATACACACACACACACCCGCTCGTACAAGACACGAAGGAAATAGGATTACAGTTTGTAACAAAACAACAAAAAAAAACCACGGCAACCCAAACGACTCCAAACGAACAGACAGGCGCGCCTTCTGGAATAAAAAGGTGCACAACAGACGAAAGCGTCGAAAAAAAAACCGCCAGTATGAGGTGGAAAACTTTGGCAAAAATGGCTCACGTACGGGACGCCACAGTACAGTGGCCGGGCCGGAGGGAAAAAATCTACAATAAAGAATGTCCTTTCCTCGTTACCATCCGGCCTCGATGCTTCCTTCACCATTCTATTCCATTTCGCTCTACAAAAAAAAAAAAAGAAGTTACAAAGTTAGATGCAAGGAGTGTAGAAGAAACTCCTTTTTCAGACTTCCGGAAGAAAGGAAGTTCTTTCGTTTTGTCTTGATTTTTTTTTTTGCTTTCTTTGCTATTCGGTTGGATCAGGGAAGAAAATTCCTGCAACACCAGCGGAAATGCGTCGTCTGAAGGTACCGAGTGGCACACGCGACCGGAGGTTCGGTAAGCGCATTGTCCTAATCGAGAACCGGGACGGGAAGGTGTAACATCAGCAGAAAAGGAAACTGTCATCGTGAATGAAATGTCTACGCCGCTTTTGAGGCAAGTCTGCATCCTTAACTGCTAACTTTTGACAATTCGGCAACTGACTGTCGGGCCGCCGTGGAACGGAAAGCCATTTAATTGTGTCCGAGCAAACAGATTGAAGTTGGTTTTTTGATAGCCGAAAAATGACATGTCTAGCAAACAATTGTGTAGAATTTGCTATGAAAAAGTCTTCAATAGTTTTAATTAAATTAAACCCCTTACAAATCCTTGCAATATTAAGGCACACGAAGCAGATTATTCATTCACATTACCTGACAAGTAATTACAGTGCATTGTCAAATTATGTTGCACAACAGTACCAGATGCGTTTCATTCAATTGCATACTTTATTCACAGGTAGGAAAATTTCCCGGACACTGAACGTGTATTACAACCGCCACACCACGACCTACCACCGCATCACACTAAAAAAACACACCCGCCGCCCCGTGCCACATAGGTGACAGGAAAGAAAATCTAATTATAAAACGCGAATAAATTCGTAATTAAATATTCTAAAGGTTAGATTAAATTACAGCCGTTTTGGTCGTATTTTTCCACGCCCTCTCTCTCTCTCTCTCCCTTCCGCCGCTTCCTCCCGGGGCCCATGCCACTAGCGCTTTCTGTATTGGTTCATGGATGATGGTTTTTTTTTTTCAATTTCCTTTATTTTTTTTTGCCTTTAAATTCCATTTGCAAAAGAAACTGAGCTATTTTTTCTCTTTCTGCTTCACCTTAGTACACAGCACCGGTTGGGTCCATAGCGGGTGGTATTGCGTTAGTTATAGGTTTTTGCACATTTTTTTTTTGTGTTATTCTCCTACACTTCTTTGTTCTTTTTTTTTCATCATTCGCAACCGTGTGTCTTATTAGAGTGTGTCTTTTTTGCCTTCTTTCCTTCTTGGGCTGATGCCGGTAGCATCTTCTACTACTATTATTAGCCAAGATTTCCACGGTTCGTCCTTGCACGATGCGTACAACGCACCCACACACACACTCAAACAGTTCTGGTGTCGTTGCGTCGCAGCGTCCAAAACGTGGCCACCTCATCCGCCAAAAGAACGTGTGTACGCGCGCCGCCACCAGCGTACGCACGCGGCAGGAGAAAAACAGCGCAAAAGGTGTCATAAATTTCGACCCCATAATGACTTTGCTCACGTGAGCGTGAAACGAGAAAAGTTGCTTCTCATTTGTTGTCCTACGGTGGCAAATCGGCATCGGCGAGCGTTGCGCCACGGCCGGTAGGACTCGGAAGGTGCCGGGATAAGCATATCATGGCGGCGAAATGTGTGCTATGCGACGTTGCATACAGCGGCAAAGATAAACCAAAGAAAAATATGACACAATCACATGGCGAACAAAGTGCGTGAGATTGTTTATTTCGGCGTCCCAAAATTGGAAACGCTTTTCCGGCATCTTTTAACTAGCGAAGCGGCAGGCCCAAACCATGCCAACTCCCGGAAGAAAACCCGAAAAAAAGGAAAGGATGAATCAAAAATATATGTGTGTGTAAAATAGAAATTCATGCCTATTCTCATTACCGATGAATCACGCTTTTTGTTCGCTAAACACCGGCAAGCGAGCGAGGAGAAAACCTGCATCGATCTTTATCGGGCCCGGTTGATTCGCACGCTTCCAGACGTAAATTATTCAGCTGTCACTTAATTCATCCGACAAAACATGTGATTAATGAGCGATACTCGGGAATTCGCTTCCAGCGTCCTTATTCCCTTTAAATGTGTGCATCATTGCGACCCTTTTCTACACATTTGTCCTCACACACACACACACTCACACTGATGTCCATCGGGGAAAACTGCATTAAATTTACGTTAAGCCAACCGAAACGTGGCTGCAAAATGTCATTTGCAGACAGAAAAGAAACTAATCGAACGCAACAACACACCCATCAACCAGATGCATCGACCATCGGGGTGATGCGATTGGGACGTGGCATTCAACATCAGAATGCATTCGCATGACTGACGACTAGAAATTATATTGATTGTGAGGGTCTTGGATAATTGACCTTCAGGAATTGGTGGAAACCGTTGGCAAACGCAATGGGAAATGAATAGAAAAAGTGCAGTCCCTAGGCGGTCCCCGGGTGTCGGTGCCCAGTGGCAAAAACTTTGCGGCTATTCGATTACGCACGATGCTGTTAGGATCAACACATGTGCAGCTTCCCAGCGAGGGGTTGCACACATTTTTCTCCGAGATGATTTCATTAAATATTCACGCTGCTAACCGACTGCAAACGGGAGCTTCGCTTATATTAAATTATCTATAAAATATATCGCCTCGATGCAGCTTTCGCATTGGTTATCCATTGTTCTCCTAACACTAGAAAGTCTGAGATTGCTCAGCAAGGGTGACTTTCACCAGAAGTTTTATAATTCATTTGTGTTCTCCTCGTGGTTTATAAGGTTTTCAAATATTTAAAGCTCTTAGAATGACGCATTATATCTGCAACTATCCACAAACAACTTCACGGTTCACCATTATTTAGCAGTGCACAGGCAATATTTCGCCAATGATGATAATTGTTGGAAGCAATTACAGAAACTACAAAATGGAATGATCTGAAAATTGCTCCAAGAAAACACTCAAAGGACCTTATATATATAAGGTTATATTAATAGAAGTACAACGTAAAAATACCTGATACGCTGCTTCTAAACCATAAAAGTACTGAAACTTTCCACAAAATAATCGAATCGTTCTCACACATCCAGTCAAAATACCTGACAACATCGTTGGAGTTATTAAGATAACCATGATGCCTTCCAAGAAAACTTCATCTCTTAAATACAATTCCATCTCGTCGATACTCCTCCTACACGCAAGGTACGAAAACCTTCCTCAAGAATCTGTTTCCATTCATGCACCCTCGCATCAAACTGCTGTCCTTTGTGTACATTATCCCCGTCTGCCGATGTGCGTAGTACATACCGTAGCACCATTCATACAAAGCATGCAAATATTTGCCCCGATAAGATGCATCGTCAACCGGATGCATTTTCTCATCATAGAAGCACCCGATTCATCTTAAGCGCCACATACACCAATCCGGCAAAAAGGATAAGAACCTTCCGGTACCACGGTGGGGCCACAATCACAGCCTTGCGTGATTGCGAGTACGATAAGCAAGAAAAATATCTTCATCGCTTGGGAAGGGGGGACACAATTTTCTTATCCATCCCAACGCACGGGCGGAGATACGAGATAAATTAAACCAGATACGCTCGTTTAAGTGTGTAACGCCATTGGTCCCCGGGTGGAAAACTCGTTTCCCTGCCAATTAGCAAAAAACCTGAGCTCTCCTTAGAGGGGTTCCCTTCTTTCCCGTTGCTAGTGTGTCCCATTCTTTGGGCCTGCTTGGTTATGTGGTGATGCAACCGATAAGAAACACACGAAGCGTCCCGCCAACTTCGGAATTCGGAAGCAGCTTTTTGACCTAATTTTTAATCTCCTCGTCTAAAAAACAACACCCCGATGAAAATATCATTCCATTGAATGGCATAATAAAAAAGGGGAAAATCCCAAGCGTTTCCCAACTGAGGGGGGATTGGTTTTATTTTTTTTTTCGGACAAGTACCCCTCGTTCGTTTGCATGTGTACCGCACCAAGTGCAGCATTGTTTTCGGTCCTCATTCCAGGCCATTGTTGCACTGCAATACGAGGTAAACATAACTGGTTCAAGCGCCCTTCCGCGTACTCGGTATTCTTCACGAGAGTTCCGATAAGGGTATTGGGAGGAAAGATTCCTTTCCTTTTGGGCACCGAAATTTCCTGTGCTGCAATGCGCACACACGCACAGAAGCTCCCTTCAATGATTCGTCAAGAAAGCACGGGGGCTCACTGTTTTCTGTGCCCGGGAGGAATTATAGAAACGCACACACTCACACAGTGGA
Source organism: Anopheles marshallii (assembly GCF_943734725.1). NCBI lineage: Eukaryota > Metazoa > Arthropoda > Insecta > Diptera > Culicidae > Anopheles > Anopheles marshallii. The sequence continues at coordinate 64,168,455 of NC_071327.1, forward strand.
ATGATGATACAAAGAATGATAAAAAAAGGAGAACCAAACGCACTCGACACACATTTGCACACGAGTGCAGTTTTTGCCATGGGGTGACACACACACACACCCCCATTGTGCGCCAACCACTCATGTCCGGGGGGATCTAATACAACTGCACGAAAGAAATCTTCGGTGCGTGCAAAGTCTTACGCAGTGGTGCGCTTTGTTTTATCTCATTTGGAGTTGATATTTTCCCCCTTTTTTTGCAAATAACACATCACAGGGTCCTGTGCTGCATCTTTCGAATGGCACAATCAACGGCTGGGTGTGTTTGATATGAGAAGCATCCCTTTTTTGTCTATGAATGGATACGCATTATCTGAAGGCATAATATGGCATCAGAAGACAGGGTTTGTTAAATTTCTAAATGAGTTTTTTCAAGGAAAATAAAGTACGTAAATGGTAATACAAAACATCATATAAAACTTCCATAACTGTTCCCACGAATTGCAACACTCCAGAAATTGGATTTCTGTTATCCTAGAACTCCACCAAATGGACGCCCGTCAGAAAAAGGAAAAAACACTCTAGAAAAACAACATAAGCTTTTCGCAAATAAATCATACCCAGGGTCTGATGCTCGTGCAAATGTTGTTTCGCGATTGCATCAATTCGATTGCCTGTGCAGTGTAGCGAATTCGGTGCGTTTGGTCGAATTTTCCACAATCCCAGAATTGCATTTCACCGCGTTTCTCTCTTCCCTCCGAGGGCACACCAACCAAAAAATCGACTACAAACTCGCTACCTCACAAGCGTACCGTAACTGCAATAAAGGGCCGTTCCCACTCGTTGTGAAGTGTTTTCGTACGTGTGTGTGCGCGTGATTTTTTCCTCTCGTTGCGTATAGCACAAAAATAAATACTAACGCACCACTTCACACGGCCCAAAAGCTTTCCGTTTGGCTGCAAACCGAAGGCGGAAGGTAGCGGAGATGAGACCCGCGAACTCATCCGCGTATCGGTTTTACCATTCACGAAAGGACGAGAGAAAAGGTGCATGTGCTGGGAAAAAGGTCTCGGCAACTGACAAAATTTATATTTTATTATGAAATAATGAAATTCGATAGAATTAAATATTTCACCACACCGATGCGGATGCTGACAAAACGCACTGCATTCGAACGCACTGCAAACTCCGGTGCAACTCCACCAATCGGAAGGAGAAGAACGGGCGGGCGCGACGGAAGGACATTGAGGCGGAAATGAATTCAAAATTTGCACTCGATCCGACGGCCTCATGCAAAAACGGAACAAGAAACAAAACCCCTGAATTAAATGCACAAAAAAAAACAAAATAACTCCAACCATCCTTGCACCAACTCCAAAACTGCCCAGGTGCACCCCGTGTTCCTGGGGTAGGTTTGGAAAAAGGGGTTGCGGACACAAGTGAGGATGGGGGGGAAACAGGCCATGCGATTTCCGTGTGCCGACCGGAAAATGATTTCGCGATCATCAAACATCGCGCCCGCCCGCCGGAGGTCCTCGTGGAACGTACACACACACACACACACACACACACACACACATAAGGACCTAGGCATCGAAATCCACCAAAAACCATTTGCCATTGATGTGCGATTATGCGCAACGAAACGTACCGAACCGCATACAGCGAGGGCCACCATTGCGGGGCGGGAAGTGTTGGAAAGAATGGGGGAGGGGGGAGGAGGAGGCACGGATATTTATCGATTCGTTACGTTCCTTTATGTTTCTCGCTCAATTAATGCTATGCAAACGTGGCCACCTCCGGGTTTTTGCATCGTTGAATGCGTTTACTCGCGAATGAAATAAATTTGGAGCTCTACACAGCGACACACACATGTACAGCAGAATTAGAAAAAAAACGAACAACACCGAAACAACCGGAATCCACCAGCCACCATCTCATCACATTCACGCTACATCATCATCATCAGGCTATATGGCTCGAGTTCGGAAAATGGGTAATTATATGAACACTAACCGCGCTATGCTAATGCATAGGCACGCTGCATCCTGCCACCACAAGCAGGGACTACCGGGGGTGAAGCAAAAAAAAGGGAGGGTAGTTTAATGCAAACATCCACCCCCACGTACTAGCAACGGGGGGGGGGGGGGGGGGTGCAGCTGGGCTCCCGGGAATGCGACGCAAAGGGAGGAAATGCATAAATTTATTAATGGAAGCAAATTTGCCATTTTCAACGATTAGCGAAGCGAGATGACGAAAAATCTACCCCGGCTACGGCTTTCTGCATCCATGTTTATCCAAACCCGGCCAAAACCCGGCTACAGCGACCTCTGGACACAGCCATACCCGGCATAATAATTCGACTCGACGCGAACTGATTTCAGCAAGGTGGAGATGGGTACCAGCCGTGAAACAAATGGTATATCACATCCATAATGCATGGGAGACGCTCCTGTATGATCATGCAACATACGCACAACACCCACGGGATGCAAGCAACGCAAATCAACTGCCAAGGATTGCATGTTTTGTGATCCGTTCACTGGTGTTCAACGAATTAGGTATAATATTTCCTTTTTTTCTTGTTTTAGTTGGTGCCATTTTCTTTTTTTTCGGCATTTTTTTTTTTTTCATTGGCACACATACGCACTTAGTTAGACTGTTAGCAGTGGGTAAGTTCGTTAGTGAATCACACGCACACACACACACACACGTTAGTTCGGTCAGTAGATCAGTATTAATGCAGTTAGTGGGATGAGTAATCAATCGGTTTTCTTCCCTTAAATGCTAAATTTTAGTGTTTTTGTTTGCCTGTTAGTGGTCTATTAGTGGTCTATTAGTGGTCTATTAGTTGCACACGGCTGGGGGCGGTTTTAGTGGTTTAGTTTTCAGTGTTGGGTGAGTTTTGTTAAGTGTTTATGTTAGTTTTGCATATTCATTTCACTTCTTGGTTTGCGTATCATTCGTCGCATTCATTTCTTATTCATATTTCATTCACTTTTTGGCTATTTTTTCCAACATTCGATGCATTTTTTATATTTTTTTGTTGTTATGGTTTCGATTCACTTATCACTTATCACAACGATATACACTGTTGGCTTCTTTCGCGTAACATCCTGCGCATCCGGTGTGTTGCGTTGCCGTGCTGCATCCGATGGGTGTGATTTAAAGACGATTCTTCCCGAAAAAAAATACCGATATGTGTTACAGAAAATCAAATAAAAAGGAAAAACAAAAAATCCATTTCCCTCATCTGTTTACTTTCCCATGCATCGAGCAGCCGGCGTGTCATTAAACTCATCCTCGCTCCTAAAACTCATCACCGAATCACACCAGCAATAAACTCCAACGGAATGCCCAGTAACAATGCCTGGATGAAGGTTCTTGTGTTTCAAACGGAAAACACACCAACCAAACAAACAAAAAACCAACCATAAGAACGAAATCCAAAGCTTCCGAAATGTTCATCACCGCTGGATATTTAAACAAACGGCTCCGTCATCCTTTTTGGCGCAAGATATCGTAAAGACAATCGGAGCCGTCTAAGGAGCGTCACATCGTTCCTTGGCTACGTCAGAGTGCATTGAGCTTTGGCCTCTTTGCATGTTGGTTGCATCCTGGTGCAACAGAAAACGGTGGGAAACAAAGCAAATCCAACAAGCTGAAGAAGCATTCACACGCACACGCGAGCTCGTGTACAGATCGCACAGGATATGCAGCTCATGTAGGATCATTGGAGAAATAAAACCCAGAACAGAAGGCAAAAAAAAACAACACAGTTTAAAGCACGCATACAGTGAAAGGGAAAATGCGGAACATGCGGTGGAACAGAGAACGCAACTACAAAAACCCAACACTCGGAACGATGTGTGGAAATAATGGAAATTGTAATAAAAATAATAGCAGCACTGCAATGAAATCGATGCGATAAAGCCTCGAGGGATGAAGCGAACACAACTGGCTGGTCTGACGGGTAAGGATAACAGAACAGAAGCTGCAGTTCTATCGTGAGTGGAAATGAGACAAGAAAATAGAAATATAAGGTAGGATAGAGAGAGAGAGAGAGAAAGAGCAAAAAAAAAAAAATAAAGGCCAATGAAGAAAGAAAAAATCTAAATGCCGATCAACGGGCGATCCGATCCGGAACCCAACCCAAAACCGACAGATGTGCAACGAACGCTGAACAACCATGAGCTGGCGGGAAACTAAAGCCCAACTATAGGGGTTGTGCACAAAGGAGGGGGGGGAAAGGAAAGAAGACAGCGGAGAGGAAAACAAAAGCGAATACGGTGGTGAAGCCAAAGGATGAACGAACAAAACCCGGAGAAGAAGAGAAACGTCGAAATGAAGCAAAACTAATGCACACGAAAATGATGCGTTTGTGGGAAAAGGAAAAACCAAACACACCATCGGCAGTCCCCGCGCGAACGTTACGCTGGAAAGGGATGCGAATAGTGTATGGAAAATCGAATAAATGTCCTAAACAACAAGAAGAATACGTCCGGATCGCAGGAAAATAGATTCGCAGGGCGCAGGGTACCCGTGATGGGTGAGGGGAAGTGGGGGATGAATTGAGGGAAAACGTAAAGGACGCGCGTGTAATAAATTGAGCCCGTGAGTGGAACCGAAAGAGAAGCGGTCGATGGCATACAGCAAAGCAAAAAGGATCAGATGGCGCACGGAAACATTGTGCCGGGTGAGGAAAATCGAAATGCATTGTGCGGAACGAAATTCGCCATTGGACAAAATCGTGCGACAGCATTACAGTTGAAAACAGTGCCAAATTTATTGTGTTGTCCTTTCATTCTGACATCCCTTGACGGAGGTTGTGCTGATCTTCGGGCGAAGTTCGGGGATCTCCTTTCCGATTCAATGCAAGTGTTTGATTACAAATAGGAGACAATCGACAACCTAAAGCTCCTTCGGGCAGTATTATTCGGTGCAGTAATTTATGCAAACTGCAACATTCACCTTCGGGGGAATTTGGATCCTTTTTTGGGGGGGGGAGGAAAAGTCAATTCTCTCTCTCGATTAAGTACTTCCCCGCGAATAAAAAGGTGTGAAATTGAGGTGCACAATTGCATACACGCATTGCGATAAATTGTTACTCCTCCTCAAGCTGGCAGGGAATAAACGGTCCCGCGGTATATAGCAATGCCTTTCGAAACACCTGGCTGCAGTCTGTGCAATAAAAAGAGTGCAATTATCGCGATCAACAACGACTGTTTCTTTTTTTCGCATTCAAATAAGACCTTACCCACGAGTTCCGACAGATGTTGCTCGGAACGTAGCAACAGGCAAGACGATGCTGTTTTATGCTCGAGTAAGTACGAGAAATAAAGGTAACATTTTTGCAGCCATCGGAACCGCAAACACACCGTCGTTCCAAACAGAACTATTCGCCGCTACTTACTGCACAGTAGAGCACTACGTCTCTTTCGGTTCGAGAACACACAGCGCACCGAGATGCGGCAATTGAATTTAAAACGAAAAACGACAAACACTTTAATCAGGCTAGATTTGTAAATTGTGCGCCCCTCGCCGGTTGCTCTTGTCTGTCCCGAGCCGAGCGATCGAGTCTTTCTCGCTCTCCGTATGCAATTGTCCATTATTTATAACCGCCCGGCATTGTAATCATGGCCAATCACCATCATTTTCATCACCGGCAGCATCAGCGGACCGTGGCGAGCACGCGAAACGCGAGTTATGCTCCGTCCTAGTGGCACTTTTATGTTGCAATCAACAAAAAAAAGAGACTTAAACACATACACACACACAGAGCGACTCCTGTATGCTACGGCACTTCGGCGAGAGCAAACAATATCCTTCCGCTTTCCTTGCGTTTCCTTTGCGCACAACATTCCCCGTGTGACAGACGTGTGACATATGGTCCTGACGATAGTCAGCTGGAAGGAAACCCAACAAACACGAGGTAGAAAAAAAAATACCGTTGGGACTGTTATGCTACCGACAAACAAAGAAAAAAGGACGCAATCGTACGCATACACACAACGAACGAATGTACGCGAAGCTCGAAACTGTTATTATGTTAATTTATGATCCAATTCGTATCGCCTTCCTCGCTGCATTCCCCAGATTCCTTCTGATCTTGCGGTAAACAAAAAAAAACTCATTCTGGACGGCCATTTTCAACCGCGCCCGAAGCCACCGATTCCCCCCCCCCCCCTCCCCTTGCCTCCTCATTCATCATGAAAAGTGTTAAAACCCGAGCCCGGTTTCAGTAAATTAATTTGCATCATTTACTTCTTCACATCGTACCTCCCTCGAAACGTGCACGCTTGGAAGTGTTGGGGACCACCGGAACGAAACTTCCACTTTATCGGTTTCTGACGATCGGCGTACTGCCGTGAGCAAATTAGCAACAAAAAAAAAAGGCCCAGAACCATATGCGCACGCACGCAAAGGTACAGCACTGGTGTAACCCCTCCGGTGGACGTGTGTAAAAGGACGTGCGGAAATGTGATACCAAGGACCGCAATGCGACGACAGGACAGAAGCCGGGTTCCTTGAAGGAAATTCCGGGTCCGGGTTACATTTTGATATCACGATCAGACAACGTTCAGGTGATGAAATGTACCTTTCGAAAGGATAACGTTACCACATTTCTTTTTTTAAATTGCATGCAATACAACCCCACATCTATCGTCGTCGTTTATAAGTGAGTCATATTTCTGAAGGCTTTATAGGAACACGAGGTTCTCCAGTGTCCTGTGAGCAATTGAGGTAATCCGTTTCATTTAGCCTAATTGCACAAATACGTTCTCCTTAGGTTTGGTTAAATGAAAAACAAGCCTTCCAAACCCTAGATGGGTCTCCCCGAACGGGTTAAAGATTGAATCGTCCATAGCGAGTGTCTTCGGTCAAGCAGTAACACGAGACAGTTCGGAAGTATCTCCTTACACCATTGGCAACATAAACCACATCGAAAACCCCAAAACAACCGAGTGTGTGCGTAACATTTCGCAAACGTCACAATAAAATGTCCGCTCCTCCAAGAAACATGCAGCGGAAGCGACAAACCCATACCGCAAAGCAAACCTGTCGGAACAACAAAAAAAAATTCTCCACTTGAAAGACTTCCAGCACAACGCCCATAGGACGCACAGGGGACGGAAGCAATGCGCACACACGCAAACAGCTGACGCGCTGTCGGTTTTGGGGTTTTTTTTTTGCGCGTACATGCCACCACGGCAAATACACACACCTGCGCGCGTTTGCAATTGGCGATCCACAGCGGGAGAAGGCTTACGCAAGATCGACAAGACACAGACAGCTTACAGCTGAACAGACAAATTTGTGTCTCTTTTTTCTGCGATGTCTTCGAGTGTGTTTATCTGATTCTTACATGGTTAAACCGATCGGTTTATGTTTTTTTTTTTTACCGGCGTATTTAAGCGATGTAGGTCAACGAGTCTTCCGTAATTAGCAGCTGACTGGACGCTGGCTCATGTGAAGTGGTGATTACGGAATACGTTGTATTATGAATTTTTACTTGAATTCCTTCAATTCTGGAGGTTTCTAGACGACAAGGCTGCAGTCAACAAGCGGAAACCTCAAGAGGAAAATAGCCACAGTTGGTGCAGCTAATGAGAATTGGTTCCTAAACTCGAAAAACGAGCAACAGCCGAAGCGTGAAAATTGATTTCTATTTCCTTTTTTCCTCTCCGGCTAGTTTCCTTATTAGCCGGACGCATCTCTTGAATGTGGCGGACGGAATGAAACGTTCTAACCCATAAAAGCGCAGCAGGAACGGCCTGGAGAACCGGAACTAAATGCATGCAGCCCTGGGTGTGCTGGTTTTATTACGCTTCCGTGCTTCCGTTGCAGGTTTAATTTTACAGTACGGAACTCCATATGTTGCGGCGCTGCCTACTAACAACCGTTTCCGACATTCATAATGTGATTCTTGGCCAACCTCTTATGCGCACACTAACCGACCAAATGGGTAATTCGGTTTACAAACGTTCAACCATCTGCCCTTTATTTCCCTCAAGGATCTCGCAAGCTGACTCCACAAGCATGGATGCAACTAAAAAAAAAAAGATGGAAAGAACTATTACTTTCATTGCAAGCTGCCGGTACGGGTGTAGTTATCGGGCACCCACTCCAGTGTGCGACCACCCGCACCAACATACGAACCGAACCGAACTGCCCGTGAACTGAAATCGAATCGAAAAATCAATAAAACATTTATGTACACCCAAACGCCATGTACACATCTGCACTGATAGCGTGCGCGCGGTAGTATAAACCCGGTGCGGTACTGTTTGCTCACACTCTTTTACCCTATTACCACCTCACCACATCCGTACGCCGATGGTACTCGTTTGTGCAGATGACTGTACCATACAGCGTACACCGTATGACACCGCATCTCAAACAGAGAGGATCGGTTGGATCGATCCTTGTGCTAGCTTGATCGATACACCTTTCCGGAAGGCAAACATTGCTCCTTATCAAAAATACCAACCACAACATGTGCAGCTTGTCTTGACAGTGATAAGTCGGATTTACTGGCATGTAGGGTGCGCATTTACCGCTCCCATTCCTGGAAAGGGATAAGCGCACACGCCTGTGCGCATGTGCCATTGCTCCACTGGAGCCGTAAGCGGAAAGTTGCAAAAAAAAAACGGCCGTAAACATATACACCCGAACATCACGAGTAACACGCTAATTGTACGAATGTCATAAGTTTTACGTGCTGGTACCATCACCATTGCAGCGATAGTCATCTTTATTCTATAGCCGTTATTTTAGTCGTTATGTGCGTGGCCTCGTTCCGAGTTGACAAACAAGCAGATGGCCAAACTGCATTCAACAAGCGCGGGACGTTTCTGAGCAATTGGTGGCCCAAAATTCGCATAATTCCTGTGACAGATTTTATCGCTCGCATTCATTAACACGGACGGCGGGACGTCTGGTTATCACCCACCGCAACCACATAAAAAAGAGCTCCTCTGCGTTAAAGCCATAACGGTCTCCCGAAAGTGTGTTCTCTTCTATAGAGTCTTCAGCAACCAGGAGAAATCTACAAGAATTCTTCAAGGATATTATTACAAATTATCAATCGTACTTCTCTCCAACATTATTTTAAAAAAATCCTCTACTTTTCCAAACACAAGGATAACTTTCCAAGCTTACCTTCTTCTCCGTGAGCTTCTCGCAGCGTCGGGTCTTGCAGATCTGATGACTCTTATCATTACGGCACGGCGCACAGTCGCCACAGTTATCCTTGCGGGAACATCCCACACATTCACCACAACGCTTCCGTTTCTTTTTCGTCTGAAAAATAATAAACAAGTGCACATTAATATCAGGTTCAGTAACTCAATATATTCGAGATCTCTTTCGTGTGTGCTCAATACATGGAATTAGTAAGGGAAGGTTACAGGAAATGGGGACTCCCTTACCATACCACCGAATAAACTCACAGATTTAATACGGCCATAGTTCCCCAACACTCACCGATTTCTCGCCCGGTGTACCACCGTCATCCGTGTCCATGCTCATTGTGTGCATCGGGCTCTTGAAGTTGGCAGTGCTGGAGATGGCTGCCACCTGTCCCGGGTTGCCACTGTCACCGATCTCCATCGCACTGCCCTCCGACTCGGCGCTGGACTCGAGCGACGGTGCACGTATTTTCCGGCGCTCCTTCTTCCGGTTGTCAATGCGCGTAATCTGGGCCGGTGTGCCCGGATCCAACCGGACGGATGTGGCGCTCATCTTACTGCTTGGCGTAGTCGGACCAGCAACGGCACTGTTATTGTTGTTGTTATTGTGATGATGGTCCGACGGCGTGACCAGATTGTGCTGATGGTGCAGTTGCAGCTGGGGCTGGTGCTGCACGATCGTGGCCTGCTGCTGCTGCTGCTGGTGGTGATGTTGTTGCGCCAGATGGTGCTGCAGCTGGGCCGGTTGATGCTGGATATGATGCACGGTGGTACCGTTCTGCGCGAACAGTCCATTATCGAGCAGCGGATTCTGGAAGTTGCTGTGGTGCAGCGTGGCGCCACCATTGTTGAGAGATGTCATTTCGTAATCAACGACCTCCTTCTTGATAACCGCCAGCGTTGGGATGGTTTGGCCCTGGAATGTGGCCATCGGTTGATAGAGCTGAATGTGTCGCTCATCGATGTACTGATGCTGATGGTGATTGATGCCGGCCAGATCGCGTACCGGGATTGCAGCCGGTACGATCGGGTACGGGCGCGAATTCACCGCCGACAGTGTGTGGAACCCACCCTGTGGCAGCGGTGGCAACGGTGTCGGTGTAAGCTGCGTTAGCTGGGTTAAAGAACCGCCGGTTCCGGGCGAGGCGGAACTCGGTGAGATCGGTACGGGCACGGCCGTTACCTGCGGTAAACTTGGTTCCGGCGTTACCATCGCCGTTTCGGTGAAGCTATGAAATTGACTTTGGAACGAGGGCAGCTTCGGGAACCCGCCATGATCGAACCCGCTCGGGGTCGGTGGCGGCGGTGGACCCGGTGTGCCGGGCGGCCCGTGCGGGGGCGCCATCCGATTATCCTTGGTGTCCATCTCCCAAGGACGCGTGTAGCTGCCGTTAGCGGTCGTTTGCGATGCAATCACATCGGTGGACCCGTTCGTGGCACTGTTCGAACGCTCCGGACGCTGCTCGTAGTAGTCCCACGAGGGCTCCAGCTCGGCGGAGAACGACGTGAACGACGGAAGGCTTTGCTGGGTCGTATCGTCCGCGGTGCTTGCACTCATCATCGAGGTCATGCTCCGTATCGCAACCCGCGACCGAGCGGCATCTTCGCTTCCGCCAGGCGAGCTTCCGTTGTTACCATACAATCACTACTCTTTCACTATTTCGTCCTTTCGTCCTGCTTGCTTAAACTATCCTGCACACAACGCACTGACTTTCTTTTGCCGTAAGAACACTCGCGACGCGCGACTAGAACGAACGTAATTTCACGTATTCCGCGGAAAAAAAGGAACGCACTTCGTCCGTGTTTTGTTTGTTTTTTTTTTCTTCTTATTTGCAACGTACTGGCACACTCAACTAAACGCCACCAAGTTGTCCAATACACACCGCACACGAGAGAGGTAGTTCTGTTCGGAAAGCACAAACCGTTGGCGCAGGTTGCTTGATTTCATTTAATTTTTGGTATGTAAAATTTTATCTTTCTCCACCGCCTACTACTTACACGCTAGGAAAAATTGCTTTTGCACGTATAAAAAATAGCGTGTAGTCGGAATTACCCGAAATTGAGGTTATAATTTAGAATTATCTGCGATTTTTTCTTTGTTCTGTTCTTTTTGTAACCGCTCAGGATTGCTTACATGCTAGCGAGCTCCCGGGACTGTTGGGATATTTCCGATAAATAGTACAGGTCACGATGTTTTGCTTTTTTTTTTTGCTTCTAAAACCACTTCCAATAGACAACACTGCTCCGCGACGCGTAATACGCACGACGTACAAACAAAAATACACTTCACCCGCACACACACTGGTGCTGTCACACAGGACACGCGTTTATGCAACGGGATTCAACTTCTTTACTCTTGCTAAGAATTATTAAAAATTGTTGTTTTGTATGTTTTTGTTTCTTTTTGGTTTGGTTGGATTCGGACGATTCCTGAACACTTTGATTTCACTTTCGCGCTCCGTTGCCCCTCGCACACCACTACGCGAGCACGATTGCTTTTGGTTACGATTGTATTATAGCGTGTATATGTGTGCGGATTTTGTCTGCGGCTCTTTTACTATCTCTTGCATAGACTCTTTGCTATTAAATACTAAATACTTTCCTCTGTAATTTACTTTGTACTTTGATTGGTTGTGTTTTGTATTTGCTTTTGGTTTGTATGAACTGGGCTTGAGATGAGTTTCGATTTGTAAACGCGTGTGGTTTGTAGACTTTTCACAATTTTATGCACCTTTTTGCCTTGTTTTCCTCTCGCTTCTTGGTTGCGTCACTGGATGCAATTTGGCGTTATTGTCGAAATTGCGGCTTTCGTCGCCTGGAGTGGGGTGGGTGGGTATACGATTGTGTATAATTAACGCTCTCTTTCTGTTGGCTTTTATCTTTTTGGTTGGTTTTTGTTTTCCTCTTACACACCCCACTGTTGTTTGTCGTCGCTTCGCATCGGGCGATGGATTTTCAGCGTTTTGTTTTAAATTTGTACTGTCGCGTTTCCTTCCCAACGATGAATACACTCGTGCGCTGCAGCCAGGGTTTTTGTGTTGGGTGTTTTGGTTGAGAACTTCCAAATTTTGCGCAATTTGCTTACACTCGAAACGAATAAGTTACTTAGCGAAGAAGCGGGTGACTCGACTTAGAAACAGGTGTTTTGAAGAACTAGCGTTAGATTTGTTGAACTGGGTTTTTTTTTTCCTTTGCCGTTTTGCCAGCGGTTGGTTGACGTTCCACAGCAAACAACAGTTGAATAATTTAAATAAATAAATAAGTTAAGCGACGTCGATAAATACATAAATAGCGTATTACAAATTATTTTAGCGAAGCAAAAGGAATCTTTCTAACGTAGTTTAACTTTGACGTTGTGCGAAACCGTTGCAGTTTCGTCATTTGAATAGAATTGATGTTGCACCGTTGCGCTTGAAAGGGCGCTTGGGGTCAGGGGGGGGTTTTGTTTTTGCGTTTCAGCTTGGCTTTGGTTTCACGTTCCTACATTTGCCGTCCTCTGCATCTACAAGAGAGATAAAAGATATTACCAAAATTAGTCTAATAAATAGGGGAAAAAAAAAACTTTAAATTCTTAAACAGTACTGCAGGGTAAAGTATAGCGATTCTTCTCATAGCATTTCTACTGCATTATTAACGATTAACACATGTGCCGATCGTACATCTTGGCTAACTTCTTAGCCACCGTAAATGAAGCTAATTTACCAGCTATCGAAACCATCCTGAAGGTGGTTCTAATACATTAGCGTGATCACTCCGCGTCCCCGTACGAGCAAACGCGGTATGAGATCTTTTGAATATTTTAATTTTAATTCATAGATGAGTAAGCACAGCGTCCATTCTGCAAAGGCCCGCATTGACATAGTGCTGAAAAGTTGCTACCGCACTGCGAGGATCCAGACCACAGCAGGACGGCTACTGGAATCGGGGAGTTGGGTGCAAAATTTACGAGTCCTGCTCGCTGTAACGCCAGACAGTGCCGCACGCGCGTACGCAAACCGAAGAATGCGTCCTCCTGCTCTCCGCAACGCACGGAAGGATAATTTTATGCGAATTACTTTTTGGCGAATTATTGGGGTACGATTCCGATTTCCCTGCTGGATGTGCGTTTCCACTGTCGTAATGCATGGTGCGTATGTGGGCGACCGCCCGGGAAACGCAATTTCCGCTGGCGAAGACTTCAGCAGGGACACAAATATACATGGGGAAGCTGGTGTTGTTGCTTTTTTAGTTTTTCCTTCACCTGCTTTGCATCATGTGCGAGGGTGCTGTTCAATTGAAATTCGTCCCACTAAGACTTAGGATGATTAGTTTCCCGACTAGCGTGCGGCTCGCGTCCTGCCGCACCGGGTATGATGTATGGTCGCATTTTTTAATTAAAATTTTACCTTCATGTATTATTTCCTCGCAACGCGTAAGCATCGCAACTATCCGGCAACAACAACACCGAGCACCGAACGTTACATATTCATTAGCTACGGCGCAAGTTTTGTAGCGGCGTGTTAAGATTTGTGATGATTTATTCACACGCGGCCTGTCGCACAAAAAACCAATAATGGATTACTGTTTACTTTGTTTGATATTCTACGCAGCAAAGCGGTTAAACACCGAAATGTCTTTTTATTGCATCTCGTGGGTAAAGGGAAAGATTGCCGATAGTGGTGCGCAAACTGTAAGACATTCGTCAAATGGTCTGTGTCGTTCGATGCGAATATATCCCATATCGGTGGTATGTCATCCGATAATCGACCTTCCCGAGACACTCTCGGTACGAGACGGAGAACGGATCAAGGACACCGGCAAGGGCGCCCGCAGAGCATACGGTTCGGGGGCGCAGCCAACCTGCACCAGCAAAAAAATTGAATTTCAGAAATAATATTTCGCATGAGTTACATTTTCAATTTACAATTTATTTTCCCGCTCCTTCAAGCACGGGAAAGCCCATTTTGTCTGTCCCTTTCTTTCGTCTTGTGTTGCTGGCCCTTTCCCTTAACCATTCTGCCAACGCGATTTACACTCAGGTGTCTCTCAGACTTCCAGTCCGGGAAGAGAAGCATGAAAATGAGTTTTACTTGTTTTTTTTTTGTGCCAATTCGTCTATCATTTTCGTGATCGGAAAGGAGTTGTCGAAAAAAAAGCATTGCATCTTTATCTGTAATTTTTTGAAACTAAATAAGTTTATTGAAAAAATGTTCAGTTTTTGGACTATTTTGAAACAGTTTGTACGTATCTTTTAACGCTACATATCTCGCACACAACAGAAATGCGTCTGATTTCGTAATAAAACATGACAAAATTTCACAATTCTTCAAAAATTTTGTAAATCGACGAAGAAAAAAATAAACAATTTTGAGGTTTGGCAATTCCGTGTGACAATTCGCGTCCCTTTTTTGGGCTTCCGGGGAAGAATAAGCAGCAGCATCCTTACACCTTCGCAGGCACCCGAACACCGTGTATCTCAGCCACAGTGTTTGCCTACTCTGTGGCCACAACCACGTCCACCGACAGTCGACACCGACCGATCGTCTAATCGTGCAACCGCAAGGGAAGCGACGTCCCGATTTTTGTAATCCCAGTCATGAAAAGCAAATATTGCGCCAGTCGGCACCATCCGGAATCCGAAACGAGACATCCCCGAAAACGGAGCAAAAAAAAACTCGCGACGTCTTCCTTCCCGTGGCGCTCGGGTTACTTTCGCCCATGATCCCAAAATGGCTGTTGGAAAATGCCTCGTTGGAAGCGAAATATTCACGTCCAATTTCTTCACTCATCTACAGACACACACACACACCGTTCCTCGCTTCAATACATCATCAAATTGAGGTGAATTCAGCCATGAATATTAAAAAAACGAATACAAATCCACTGGCACGGTGGGAGGAGCACAGAAAGATGCTTGTCACCAGGATCCAAAACCCAGAAGACAACGTTGCAGGACGGAACGGTGGCCACCGGGAGCATCCATCTAAGCATCTTCCAGTAGCGGGGGGGGGGGGGGGACGCGGTCGGAGGAGGTGCATGACATGCGAAAATGAAAATGTGCCGTAAATGTTTTCTTGCGCGAAAGATCCTGACCTCCGCGACGATTCGGAGTCAAACCACGTCTTAGCGTCGGAGTTACCGTTTGCCCACCCTCTCAACACACACAAAAAAAACGAAGTCCCACTCACTCGAACCTGCTTCCTTAAAGGACATCCTTCACCGGTTCTTCAGGGGTGATACATTCGGCGCCCAAAAGAGTTCCAGGTGGATGGCAATCGGTTTCGACAGCCGTGAATCATGGCCGTGGCGAATAAGATGAAAATCGTTTCCACTCGCCGGTCCGCGACTCGTACGCAATCCAAATAACTCCCCCCTCCCCCCCCCCCCCCCCCACCCTCACCCCCATCCCCTTCCAAAACAGAAAGGTGGCTTCCCGATGTGTCTTCCGTTCCCATCCGCTGGCCCGATTGCGTCGCGTGTGTCCCAAAGGGCGAAGTGTTATCACTACAAAATGATGTGAGTGTTATCATCAGTTAATCGTCCTAGTTAGGAACGAAAGAGTTGTGTACTGACAGCTGTTTGGTCCACCGTAGACTTAAACAGTGCATCAAGATCCAAATCCAAATATTATCAGCTCACCTAAAGCTTCAATTCGGGATGGTAATCCTTGGGGCAAAACAAAAAATAAAAAGGACCATACTGGACATAATTTTGTGCAAATCCCTCACACTTTAACAATGAAAAGCTTCCAATGATTGTGAAACAACATTTAAAACTTCCATCACGTCCATCAGCAGAAGCTTCTCACAAGCGCCCTTATTAATCTAATCCTCCGGTCCGAAGTTCGGCCTTATCCATTACCAAATCCTACCCGGCCAATCCACCGCTAGCGAAACGAAACCCATCCCCAGCACAAGGTTGTTACAGGATAGTAATACTTTATTTTATGTTGTTTCGATTCTCCTTCTTTTTTTTTTGTTGCTTCTAGCTGCCGCCACCGCTGCTCCCCGACGCCCGGGGCCGACCGTGCATCAACCGTTGGCGAATACTGACACAACCGTGATCGCGCACAGGGACAACACACTCAGCACACTCAGCACACGAGAAAGATGGTAACGGAGAAGGTAGTGAAGGAATAAAAAAAACACAAACACACACACAACACCACGCAACAAAACAAAATGATCCAAAATAAAAAGCTCATGAAAAGTTTCGAAATAAATTATAAAACTTTTCGCTTTTTCCGATCTACCGAGGTGGTGTTTTCTTTTTTTTGATTGCCTTGTACGCTTCCCCTGTAGGTAGGGCAAGGGCGGCCGTACGAGGAGTGTAGAAGAAACTAGAGGCTAGTTGAATAATTTTTCCAGCCTCGTTTCCGATGGAAAAGTAGCATTTTTTTTCGTTCCGTATTATTTTCCCTTTCCGATACTTCCTCTCGTTTTTTTTTTTCTTTTGTTTTTTCGTTTTTTGTTCTTATGTTTTATCCAGTTCGGTTTATGTACTTCTACGTTCTGTAACTGTTACAGATGTAAGTTATTTTTTGTTTCTGTTTTACGTTTGTTTTTTGTTTTCGTTGCTTTTTCTACAGTTTTTTTCCCCGAATCCGTTTGGTGTTTTCTTTTCGAACAAATTTTAAGGCCACTTTGTGTTACTACTCTTCTGTTGCAATTTTCCTGTTGCGAAGTGTGTGGTGGTATTGTTTTGACCGATGCTAGAAACTAGAAAGGTACGTTCGAGAGTAACGAAAAGCGAACCAACACTTCATCTAACTTCAAAACTGCTTCGGGAAAGGAAATTTGAAGCGCTTATACCATGACCATGCTGAAACGGAACTTTCGTTTCAAAATAAAAGCTTCACGCTAGAGCGTCCAGAACAAAAACAGCACCAGCAAAGGAAAGGTTACAAGTTGGTAAGCGAGATGCAAAGAAACAAATGTACTTTCAGTTACCACAAAACGGGAAACAGCTTCAAGAAGTGGTGTTTTATTAACATTTACACAACATACTTCCATTTAACAAAAAAATATATAGAGCTTCGTATATTCAGGTCAGTCGCTTTTATACCATCGTAAAACAAAGCCCCAAAAAAAACGGCTCAAGATCCAAAACAAAACAACCCAAAAGCCAGCATCCCAATAATTATGACATCACATTAACGTCTTCACTTTCTCTTCCACGTTGGCTGCGCCCGTCCGGCGTCTGGATGGCAACTAATGCTGCTGCTCATCGATTTATGTTCAATTAACACACGATTGTCCCCGTTGGCAAGTGTCTCTCTCTCTCTCTCTTTCTCTCTCACCGTAGACATCGAACACAACTGGCGAAACGATAAACGATGGGCAGATGTTTTGCCTGCCAGCACATAAGCTCGCATAACTCAAGGACGTCCAAGGAACACTGTGCCGTTGCGGCTGTATTTCGTTCCACTTTTTTTTAAGGCTGCCCTGCTGATCTCCACGAATGGGCACTTTTTTTTCCTTCCTTACAACGCAAGTCGCCTTAACGACATTCTTGCTAATTATCCGTAACCTTCGGAGAGAAAAAGTTTTGCAGGCATATTTTTATGTGACCACCGCTACGTACGCGCCTGGAACGGCCAAAGTGAAAGCGACGGTAATAAAGACGGTTCCGTAAAGCGAACGTACAAAAGTTGCCAAACTTTAACTGTTTATGCAAGTAAAATTTCCCTCCCAAAACACATTGGCACATACAGATGAAAACGTCCTTCAAGTCCTTCGCGTTGCAATCGGAACAGACGGAATTTGCAACGCGGGAATGTTGGTGGGTCCTTCTAGTAACAATGGTTTGGCTCTTGGTACGGGTACGATACCATATCTTGTGTTCGAAAATCAGCAACAAACAACATAATATATTGCACATAAACACACACAAACACACATTTACCATCGTTCTTCATCTCGAATCTCGATATCTCGACCACTGGATGGAGCGTTATCGCGCCAAACCAAACCGTGGAAGGAGGCGAACATGGGGTCGGAACGAAAAAAAAGCCTCCCCCCTCCCCCACAAGCCGAAGAAAAACAACAAAAAATCACCACCGAGCAATAATGTTTAGCTACTTCCGCACGCATCCTTTTCGGCGGGTTTCGGCATGTACTTGAGCCGGATATAAATCGTCGAAACACAACCATTTAGATTAATTGATATTTTATTCGGTACCAGTCCAACGGACCACAGCAAACGTCCCAATCCACGCGACTTGTGGCGATCGTGCTGTTACGGGGGTTTTTTTTTCTATTTTCTTTCATCCTCCACAACTCAAAATGGTCAATGCCTGGCATAAAGAATTGTATGTGGCTCGTAGGTGGGAGGCAAAAGAAAAGGGGGAGGTGGAAAGTCGGTTTCTTTCCACCCTGGAGCTACCCGTTTTGGCTGGAGAAATTCTGCTATTTTTATTTACCGTTCACATTCCGTTTCGGTTCGGGATTTTCCTTGCGGGAAAATCCCGGGTCTGTGCGACCACTTCCGGTGTTCGACCATCCGCCGACCGATGCTCCAGTTTCGTTTGCACTCCCAACCACACACGGCTAACCCCCGAACGTTGGTGCCGACTTTGCTTTGCCATTGAATGTTTATGGCACTCATATCAATAACGTGAGCATATAATTTACGTGCCGTTATCATGAAAACGGGAACACGTATACCGGGGGAGCACGTGAGCGGCGTTGTCCTGTTGTGGCGTAGGAAAATATCGTCCCCACCAGCCCCGGGGCGGGGCGTGTGTGTTTGTGTGTGCTTAACGATGGTGGCCCCATAAAACAATGGCCAAAAAAGTGGGTAAGAAAATCGGGCAAAAGGGCCACAATCGCGAGACGTCTATCTTTCGCCATTATGACATCGATCAGCAATCCAGCTCCATGGGATGGTGAGTTCGCGGGGCAATTGAGGGAGAGGGGGAGCGCGAAGAGTGGGTCAGGAAACTTTCCATAAACAAACGATAAAATCCCGAAATCCCGAATCAAACCCGTAGAACTTTTTTTTTTTTACTTTCACTTTCCCCAGGTAAGGGGCGCACGTTTCGGGGGGGGAAACAGTTTTATGTGCCCCGTGTACGAATGGTTGACAAGGAAAAGTTTCCCCAACGGGTGCACACGCTGTTTACTGGAAGGCACACCCACGGCACGCGATTATAATTGGCTCCGCGCTTGAAAAGTGGGTGAAGATTGTATAATTGACTGCGAAAACGATCATAAATTAATCTTCCGCTGGAATAACAGGGCGGGAGATGAGATCGGCACAGAAAGATCCGAATGCGGGAGAGCTGATGCAAATGTGGCGGTTGCAAATGAATGTGCGGATGAGATTGCTGCATCACGATTGTGTGACTGTTACCATTTTCCTGCTAATGGTGCAAAACAGTAGCCAATATAGTACTGGATGTAAAAGGATGTTGAGTCCTGCTATGTCTATTTAGAGTTCCCCTCTTCAAATTGCATCACGGTTGAAACGCTGTACAAAACGAACCAGTTGACCGATCCTTTTCACACATTTAGACAATAAAATATAACTCTTCTGTAAGGTTTAGACATCTTCTACACCCTAACTGACGTTCGCACCTTACGCTTCGCTCTAGTCATTAGATTCTGCACAACATTTGGCTGCAGCCTTTTCTGTCCCTCAACTCACGTTTTCTTTATGTCAGCGAAAGATTTGATCTTGTTGGGATCCTTCCGTAGTGCTTGCTTCATAATAGTCCAGCATTTTGTGGGGAGCTTCGAGCTTCCTGGGATACGAGAGTTAAACCCAGTTGGTTTCATACCACTTCCGGATAACGAACCTCGCCTCGAAAGGGCAGAAGATCGTAGGGCCATCGTGTTGTTTCTACAGAGCAAGCGGATGCATCTGTAACCACTCCTTGTGGTAGATCGCTTAATTAACAATCCTTCTAGGTACCAAATAACCAATGAACTATTGAACGCGCACTACTTTGTTTGAGCATATGAGCAGTTCGCTTGCCAAATGATGTATTACTCGGCATTTATCCATTTTATCCATTTATCCTTTTTTTAATTAATTTGTCTTTATTATTTAAATTTATAATTTATCTGCTGCAAGAGTCCAATTTCAGAGGTTGGCTTCCTCATTGGAGTTCCTCTATCTAAAGCCATATGTCCAAGTCGTATTTAGAAGACATCAAACCGAAACGTGACTTATTCTGAGTACCCAAAGCCAAAGAATTCCATCCTCATTGGAGTTCCACTGACGAAGATATCAAACCAAAACGTGGCACATTCTAAATTCCGTATTTCGAACGCTTACTTCCCCGTTGAAGTTCGCCCATCTAGCCACGACAAAAACTGTTTACCGAAACCTTACACCAACGGAAGATTATGCTTTGATTGGCGTCAGCATGTCCGAATGTTCTGTCATTCTTGCTAACTCGCTCTTTAGAGATGGACACGATTCTTGCCGAGTGAAACATAAACCGTCGCCCAGTTGACTTCCGCTTCACTCCAAACCACTGGAAGTAGAAGTCAAGAACGCTTCACATTTTTCGCACTGTTCTCAACTAAACAGCTGAGCGGTTTTGCTACAAATTCGCTGAAGCTGAACCAAGAACCGGAAGGATCTTAAAATAACGGACGAGGCTACTTGTTGTCATGACCGACGCCGCATCACATCATAAAGACGTGCTGTTTGGTCCGGTTCTAAAGTACCAAATTTTCCCGTTCTTTTACGCTCGCACCGAATGCTCTCCTACCACAGATGAAAGCGAAAGTGTGTTTGTGGCCAACATCGGCGTCGTCATTGTGTGCCCACCCTCTCTCCCCCCCCAAAAAAAATGAAAAACAAACCCGCCAAAGACAAAACATGGCTGAACTTGAACTTTTTCCCCTGGCACACACGTATACACACGCTTTACACTACGACAAGCATGAGGTTTTTTTTTGTTTGTGCTGCATGGGGTAGAATTTTCCTACTTCCCCAACCCCCCTCATTCTCGACCACCCCTTTTAGCGCATCTCCTTTTTTTTACCAACGTCGTGCGACTTTTCCAATTTCCCGCCAAACGTAGCCCGCCATCGATTCTACCACTACGACGAACGGGCACGTGTGACCACTTGCCGATTTGGCGTCGCTCTGTGTGTGTGTGTGTGTGTGTTCTGTGACTTCAAAAAGAAAAAAGGTAAGGAAAGCGAAACGCAATTCAATCGCGTGTTCTTCACCTCACAATACCACCCCCCCCCCCCCCCCCCTCCCCACCACCCCCAGGAAACCCTTGCGGATGCATCTGGTTCCTTTCACAAGATGACGTGCGCTCACTCACGACAGCGTAGCTGGCTCGGGTTTGATGACGAAGCAGGAAAACTCAAACGGATGGCCATGGCGTGCCGAGTAACGCTTTTCCAACCCCCTCGTACGCTAGTGTATGTGTGTGTGTGTGTGTGGGGGGAGACATATCTACCACGATTAGATTTTCGTGTGTTCAACGCACCACCACCACGGGTTCACGGTTGTGTTGTTTTGGTTTGTTAGGCTTCCCTGTTCGGTGTGTTGTCGCGTGCGTAGTTTGATTTTACGTGTTTCATTCCATGCCTAATACACACACACACAGCCCCAAACTCATTGGTCGTTAAAATGAAGGAGAGTGCGACTTTCATTTTGTTTCGAACGGTCCTGGGGGTTAGTTGTGAATTTCTGCTCGCAATAACAAACCGCTGCAATTCATCGATGTGTTTGCCGAACCGTAGCTCCGGCTGGGTTCACTAAAAATAACCACTAAACCGATACCGGCAGGAAAAGAAAAAAAACCCGCGCACCAATTACCTTTATCTGCGCAATATCAGCATATTCAACGCACGCATACGCGATAAGCGCTTTATCGCGGCCGGTCGTTCATGGGCAGTTTTGTTTATTTTGAGCCCGAAACTAAGTTGGTCACCATCGCCGTGGTTGAGTTTTTTTGCGCAAATCGCATCAATCTCTGATACAGGCAGGTGATGTCGGTAATGCCGTGTCCTGTGACTCCACAGAAACGGCATGAACGTCGTCATGCCGCTCGCGCTCGCACGTAAAGGTTTCATCTCGTACATCGTATTTCCCCACATTGATGAACAACTTCAACAAAAAACAAAACAACCAAAAAGGTACCACGGCTGGAGAGCAGAAAAGGCCATCGCATTTGCTTTGGCACCGTTATCAGGTGCCAAACCGGTCCGGAGGCTTCGATAAGGAAAACAGTAAACTGGTCTCTTTCCGACCCGATGCATCATCTCCGTACCGCGGCTGGTGTTTCTCTTTCCTGCACAATTACAGCCCCACCACCCGGTCGCACAGAGCGAGTCATGGTTTTGGGATGCCATAAACGTTCGTACCGTGCGACGTAACCCAGGTTGATTCTTGTTGAGTCACCGGCAAGAAAACATCAAACGATCGAAACGGTGACAGTTTGTTTGTGCATATACATAAAAGTTTAAGCTCGCTCTTGCGACAATTGGAGCGTAGCGGTGACTCTCTAATCACCGCTCAACAATACCCGGAAGTGGTTAGTAACCTTCAAGTCTTCCAGTCTTTGGTGCTCGTAATTGAATCTTCTTTAAGAATTGTTTTGTTTTTAGAGCAAAATACCTCTTCTTATTCGACGAAACAAACAAAAGCGTCATATTTTACTACTCTGTTATCCACTCTAATAAACACCTTTCATCAGATGGCACTACTTCCTTTATCTTTGTTCTTGTATTTGTTTGCGTGTTCAGAGTATTATTTTTATTCCTCGGACCGCTTGAAAGTATTTTCTTTTACTTTCGCCAACTTTTGCAAGCGCAAAGTACAACTTACTGCTTTTTTTCCTGCAATAAAGCATTTTTTGTTGATGCCGCATTGCAATGCATTTCATCAAATCGTACAAAAAACTATCTTCCACCAGCTAGACCAAAGCGTGATCGTGAGTATGCTGCACGAAATAACCTATTTTTGCCTGACAGTTTCTAGAAAACACGAAAGACAAAAAAACGGCATTAGAAAGAGAATTTCGCTTTCCAGAGTTCTGTTCTGACAGTGTCCACAAAAGAAGAAGAAAAAAAAGCCAGGGAAGCATAAGAGCGCTGGCAGCATTTGAAACAAAACAAAAATCATCTTAGTTCAGGGAAAAAGTTCGCCATCGTCGCGTTACGGACAGCATCCGAACGTCGCATCGAGAAAGAAACCACGCAAATACAAAGACAACCGACTTGAAGGGTGTTTATGGGGAGAACAAGTTTAAAATTTATTTCAAAAGTTACCATTCCGAATCCGCAACCGAGCGGCCTGGTCTGGCTTGTCACGGTTTGGCATTGTTTTGTTTTTTTTCGAATCGGACATCCACTGTCCGGAGTTCGGCAGTACAGGTTCCCGAACTCCCGATCCTTTCCAGCCCGGGAGAGAAAAAGGACTTTTCTTTCTGCCGTCCCAAGTCCTAGTTGGGCAGCGCGTTTTCGTCTATTCCTCCTGCCAGCTTCCATCGTGTGCGCTAGGTTTTGATCTCGTCCGTTTGTTCCCGTACGTTTGGAGGCGGAATAGAAAAAAACACAAACTGCCCCTGTACCAGTTGGTCGATTCTTTTACGTTAAGCGTTTCGATTCTGGTGCAACTTTTTTTTATTTTCGTATTCGTCCCCGTATCCGACTATTCTGTCACTTGTACGCTTTCCGTCTTCTTTATCTTACATGCGGAAACGCCAGCCCGTACTGCACCCGCAATCGAATCGAAACGTAAAAGGTAAAAAACGAACCACGCCACGGGGAAAAGTTGGCAAATCGAACGCAAGATATCAAAAAAGCGGAAGTAAGAGTTCTTTATACGGAGAAACCCCGCCCGTTCCCGCCACGTAACGTTTGGTCAGAAGTTTTTATTTTGCCGTGCTGCTGCTGCTTCGGCACCGCACGACATCCGGATTTATTTCGCCCGCGTTTCATTCACCCACCGATCGGCCCACGGCACGTGGAGAAGAAATCCCTACACCGCTACGCCACTTCCGTTGGATTTCCTTTCGGTTTTCCCTTGACGGAGAAGGAAGTTTTCAAGTAAGATTTGATTTATACCATACCCACCAACCGTCCAGCCTAGTGGATATGAAGATGGAACTGAGTGAAAGACCGAGCGCTAGACCAGCCAGCGCAAAGTACTATCCTTTCGAGCTAACGCGACGGAGAAATAAATTCTACGATCGATCGTTTCCCATTCGTTTCCCCAATTGCCGGACGGGATGATACCCGGGATATAAAATATCGATGATTAAGAGGAATTTATTAATGAACTTCCCGCTCCTCGTGTTGACCAACCAACCCAGAGGGGTGACAGATGGTGGAGACTGGATGTCTCCCAATATACTGCACGATCTTTTGTCAAACTGTCAGAAAAACGGAAGCGCCATCATGGTTGTGCGGAGGGGAGGATCATCTTCCTACTGGCTCCCCAGTGTTGCCAACACACATGCACATTATCAGCAACAACATAATTGAAAGTAAAGCTGCTTGCTTGCTTCAACTCATTAGCCAGTGCCGAATAGACAAGCTCACCTTCTGAAAAGTGTGCCATTCATTAGGTTGCATACTTTATCTTCGTCCCGCTCTCCCCAAAATAAAGCACTTGGTGTAGCCAAAGGGCAACGCACTGTACCATCAGATAGCAAATCCTTTTTGTCCCTATCCCGAAAGAAAAACCCCACGGCTGCAGAAGACGCTTGCAAGAACTCTCAAAAAAAAAAAAAAAACCCCACCCAGCGTCATGCTCGTCTCCGCGGGGACCACCGAAAAAATGCTTCATCAACTCGCCGGCAGTGGATGCCATTCGCACTGGGACAAAATTGAAGCAACGATGGCCGCATTCGCATAAGAAAACGTGCCATTCTGACACTGCACGAGGAGCACGCGGGAAAGTGAATCGTTCCGGTCGCATTTTGCCCCCACGCCCCAGTTGCAATCACAATGCAGTGTGTGCGGTGTACAACAACAAAAAACACAACATGGGGTGGAAAGCGTACGAGTGCATTTTTCGCGAAAAACACAATATCCGATGGAGAGCCTCTTGAACCTAGAAGCTCCGGATTTTTAAGCCGGTTTGGGTGTAATGAACTGCGGAGTGTATGTGGACGTACACACTTTCCCCAATGCTGCCGCACTCAAGGGGTGAATGCTTCGGGGGTTGTTTTTTTTTTTAGCTTTGCTTTGCTTGATGTCCTTGTTATACTTGAGAACTGTTCAAATTTGACGCACACGGCCCCAATAGCACCAGCGTGGGATGAAGATGTGGTGAAATGGTGTAGCCGCACTGAGAGATGGCGACCGTGCTCTGGAGCAATTGCGTCTCAGCCAGAGCAATATGAAGTGAACGACATCATTTGAATAGTTCTGCTCGTCGTTTACCAGCAATACCTTGAACATCCCAAACCGAGTAGATCGTGGCATTAATATCAAATTAAAGGTGAGACGGTTTTTCCCACCCCGGGACGTGAGGGTTCCCATCAGATAGGAAGTCCTTTCGATGCGGCTCTCATTATCCCAACCGCGTTCCGTGTCTGTCCAGGTGGTGTGATCGAAAGCCCTGAACATGACGATCGTCACACCGTTGTCTGACATCCGGGATCAGCTTTAGCTGGATAGAACGGCACCGAACACACCGGTCTTTCTGTCTGTGTGTGTGTGTGGTTTATGTATTGAGTTGCAGTTGTGAAAGATGAGACGTCTACGAAAGAATGCATTTTGCCGTCTGCCTCTGTTCCTTGTCCCTTTCCATTTTATTTGCAGCAGCACGGTTCAATGGATAATGAACGGTTTTTTTTTTCGTCCGAGCGAGATGCGTTACGGGCCCCCAAAAATTCTTTCCTGCTGTCGATACCTTCCGATCGACGATCGATGCATTAAGCCGAATAGAGCGAATAAAGCAAACGGTCTGATGTGCGTTCTGTGGCAGCAACAATGCATCACAGGAAACTCACGCAAACAAACGAAAAATCCCCGCACTATTCGCTAGACATCTCCGGTGACTCTGTGCCAAACCGGCTCGTTTTCGCCGTAAGAAGAGAGGTTTTGTTTTCCGGTCCCATTTTTCCGTTTGCCGTTCGGCACATTACTCAATCCTGTAGCTAAATTTATGAATTTATCACTTCCTGCATGCGGTCTCCGTCCCGTGTGTGTGTGTGTGTTTAGTCATGGACGACCGATGTCATGCACCGTCGTTCCATCAGCGCGCCCCGGTTGTTGGCACAAGGCTGGTGCGCGTGGTTTTGGACGACGAGGCCTGTGCTTATCACACACCAACTGCACGTTACGGTTATCGCCACACAAACCCCGCTTATCGGTACCATTTCATCATAATCGTAATTGAAAAATCAAAATACTCCGTGCTGTGATAGATCGGTGGTGCTAAAGCTCGTTCTCCGGCCACTCCGCAGCGTGTGGACGCTGTTCGACAAGCGTTGATAAAGTCGTAAGACAAATTTTAATAAAAGTGTTAAAGCGTACACTCGCAACGGCAAACTACGGTCTACGGTGACACATGCAAGTGTTTTGCTGCTGTGCTCTTTCTGTGGATGTGGAGAGATCGCTATGATAAAGCGTTTTTTATCTTGCCTTGTGTAT
Organism: Anopheles marshallii; assembly: GCF_943734725.1. Classification (NCBI taxonomy): domain Eukaryota; kingdom Metazoa; phylum Arthropoda; class Insecta; order Diptera; family Culicidae; genus Anopheles; species Anopheles marshallii. The sequence goes on from NC_071327.1 coordinate 64,195,183, forward strand.
GCACGCGGGTCGGAATCGATTGGGAAAAAGGTTCTTCTACGCGACAAATAATACAATGCGCTTCATGTATTACTCTATCCGGCCGGTTGTAAGATGGCAGTAAAAATGCAGCAAAACACTATGAGAAGAATACTTATTCCTTATCCTGCTTCCAAGTACAGTATCTCTGCTCCAGGTTAATGTTGGCTGCAATCACACTTCACACAAAACAAGCCCCACAATTCACGTGATTCCACTATCCGTTCCACCAATGCTCCAACCACCAGTATCCTTTGCCGGCTAATGCGATCGCGTACAATTTCATTTTCAAAAAATTCTACAAATACGCGCATCACTAAACTGTACACTAATAAAAAAAAATGCCCATCCGCAGGTGACATTTCTATCGCTACACCGTATGTTTACAAAGCCTAGTTACAGCCTTCAGCGAGCGGTTTGCAACGATTCCCTTGGCGCGCTCTCCTATACCAAACAAACAAACACGCAACAACTTTCCAACACGTTCAGCATAGCGCACACACAGGCCACATGTAAAGCAGCAACGGGGTTGGTGGCAGAACGCATAAACGGCTAAAACGGTTTGTTATCACACATTCTCGTTATCGTCAGCACGTCATCCACGAGGATTGGCCGTTTGGTTCGGGGTTTTTTTTTTTTTTTTGTTTTGCTCTTTCCACCTCGTAGGTAAACGGGCCACGGTGCAAGCGATGGTGGTAACCGCACTTCTTTCTCACACACTCTCAAGCACGCACCACTAGCAGCAGCAGCAGCACCAGCAGGCTGGACGCTACATTATGGTTAGCACAGCATTCTCGTGTGCTCTTGATTAGAGCCAATTGATTTGATCTAAAATTGTGTGTATCCATCAGGAGCATTTCGATTTGTTTCGTATTCGCCTGTGTTTATCTGCCGTTCCATCACGAATATGGTAAAAAAGGTCACTAAAAGATCTCCGGAGGCCTTCGTTTACTAAGGGGAATAAGCGCGAGTGTCTGCAGGATATTCGTTCAGCACTGTACTACGGCAATAAACAATTGGATCTGGCGCAAATACTTGATGCCACTTGATCGATTATTTTAAGACACTTTTCATTATCCGGATACGATCGAGATTCCTAATTGCACAAGCTGCTGCACTGTAGTGTACACTCACTGGCATCACTTTTTTACGCACACAAATGCTTCCCCAGTGGAAGCCCAATAAGAACGCCGGTACGGTATTATGAAACACCCAAAACACACCACCACATTAAATGTATGTCGAACCTTCCCTAACCCCCACCCCCCACCCCACCCAATTGGTTCCAATCGGTCACCGGAGACACCGGACCCTTGTGGGATGGTGTTTTTTTTCCCCCTGCTAAAATACTCACATTTTACGTAGCACTGGTAGAATTCAAAACCCAACACTCGGCGCGAGTACGGACGGCGTACATCCGCACGCTTTGAGAGGCAATTTTGAAATGGTTCCCGCAGCCCGAACGGCACGCGGTCGATCCGAAGCCCGTACCCGAAGGCGGAACGGCCGGCGTCGACGTTCGGCTTTTGCTCGCCGAAGCTTGCATTTCCTTTCCGCACGCATTTTCTGCTGCGTCGCTGGATGGCGCTGGAAATGTGTGCTGGAAGGAGCAAACTGCAAGAGTTCGACCAGCTACGGTGGAAACTGAAAACTGTAAAGTTAGTTAACTATTTCTAACACTTATTTCTCCATCTTGTTTTTGCGAAAGTTGTCAAGAATGTTTGATTTTATTTAGCTGTTTCGATGGGATAAGTTTTATAATATTAATAATAACCCCTTTTTCAACTGCATTTACTTTTACTGATCCAATTTTACTATTTTAGACAATTTTGAAAGAATAATCCTTCTATTAAAAGGTAACTAAAGCAACAAATAAGCGGATTTTTAATTGAAATAAAGTAACTAAAATATGAAAAATTCACTAAAATGTTCCACAAGTTAATAAGATATTTATTTATCGTTATCAAAACATCGATCTTTACTAACAAATTTATAAAATTACGTAGTTGAAAATTATTATAAAAAGTATGTAAATTAAGGATGACCATTCTGTAACACTAATATATCAGTTAATCTTCATATTTAATACTTTCTGCGTGTAGCAACAGTGCCAATTTACTTCTGCCAAGCTTCTTTTCCTCATTTTCACTCAGCAAAACTTGCTAGTGTCCCCTCCGAACGGAGCAACACATAGGAAATCCCCGCTTACCGTCGATCTGATTTTCCCGCCCAAGCCGTCCCCCGCACGATAATGCTCCAAAAAAGTTGACTGCTGAAACTAACGACCGCTGGAGGACCTCTCATGAAGGACCACTCCCGGGAGTGGGCACCCCGGAAATGAAGTATTTTTACTTCGAGGTTTTTATTTTGGCCCTTCTGCCCGAACGGCACCGTTTGCCGTACCAGGATGGGATGGTTTTTGGGGGGGGCCAAATCTTTCGGTATCGGGATGGTAAATCCGTTTTTTTTTTCACGTAAGTAACGTCACCGATGACGAACAAAGAAAGTGCACCGATGCAAAGGTAGCAGCATTTTAGTGGTGCTTCCCTTATTTTGTGTTGCTTTCTTCCACTGCCCCATCGCATGCACAAGCGATGGTACATGTGTGGGCCCAGCATGCAGCTGGAGTGTCCTTAAGGTGAAGAAGTGTTTCAAATATCCTCCCTTATTTTGTAGCATCGTTCCCGTCCTGTTTGACAGATTTATATGATGGATTCTACTCTTTTTTTTACGGGTTAAATATTATGCAGCAAGAACACTTCTGGTGGAGATCTGGTGTAGAATCTGCTGGAGACAGCAAAATTTAAATGTAGCATATTGACTATTTTTCAAGACAAATTTACTTATTCCCTGAGCGTTCTTAAAGGGTTGCACTGTTTTTAATTGCCTTTTTTCTACTCCACATTCAAGTGTAATCCTTTTTATAGTACAATTTAATTCCAAAGCATGATGAAGCATTGCCAAAGCATACTGTAGCAAAAGAGACAAACGAATATATGATTCGCGAAAAAAAAGCATAAATAAAACAGAATTGCCCATACTCGAAACAACTGGCCAGTTGATTAGCAGCACTCATCCTTGTGCGTAATCAGACGTGCGCACCTTAATTGAATGTTTATGCTTAGTCCTTTTTTCATATTTCATCACGCAGTACAGAGGAGAAAACATAAGCATGCTTGTGAGTAAAGCAGCACAGAGAGAGAGAGAGAGAGCAAAGAAAAAGCAAAGAGCCAAACTCCTTTTGTGTAATTACGCTTACAACATTCTTTGGACTGCTGTTTAACTCCTTTTGCCGTTGAAAACAATAGCTGTCAGACGGTGACTTCGTGGAGTGTGGTACGAGGACGATCTCACCGTCGGTTGTTTTAATTTTTTTTCTTTTTTTTGCTTTGCCCCCTATCCCCAGCGTTAGCATAGATCGAGCTCGCTCGAGCATAATGGCAATAGGCCATTTCGACATGACGGCATGAGTCGGTTCAGTTTTATTTTCCATTTTTTTTTCTTCTTAATTTTGTTGCTTCACCATCATCATCAACAACAACGGAAGGATCTACGGGAAAATGGCCACGTTTGATTGCACTGCGTGTGTATTGGTTGATTGTTGAATTGCCGTCGAACACGGGCGGAACGAGCGAAACGAGTGTGGAAAGTGGAGGGCAGCGAGCGAAATGACATAAAAGTAAAACGCACAAGGGAATGGAAAGGGAAACAACGGCCCGATGTATGTGCGTGTGTGTTTGTGTCGAGGACGAGGAAGCAAGGATCTGCTGCGGCAAAGGGATGGAACGCGGGGCACAGTACCGAACCCGGAGCAGCTGGCACGTAAAAACGCCAATCAACATTAAGTCCTGCCTGAGTTTTTCGATGCTGTGTTTCCCGCCCGGTTGGTTGTGGTAGTGTTGGCAGTGTTGGCCTACCCATACATCCTGTGGCCGTATGTTTCCCCCACCCCTCCCCGAGGTAAAATGCAACGCGATCGTCGCGACGTGTTCGACGTTTAATCAGGCCAAACCGTGTGCTGCATTTTTCACCCAAAAGCCCGACCTTTGGCTGCACTTTTCGTTGCGCATTAACGGCAGAAGTGGCATTTTTGCAACGAATGTGACCAATCGTGATGCCACCGACGCATGTAAAAAAAAAAAAAGAATATTTAAGGCCCAACGACGCCCGTTTGGGTGGGCATGAAATTAAATTTGTACAATTTTCCACCGAACGGTAGCGTGCGGGACCACGCGTGTGAAGGGACGCAAACATAAAGAACATCCTCGTGCTCGCCGGTCACCGTTGAACCGGGACCGTATTGATATCGCATCCTTTGATTGTAAATTCATCCCGATGCTACCGGAGAGCCTGGATGAAAACAGCTCATGGCCCCTTGCACGGCCAGTCAAATTGAAAATATGCTTCGGCCAATGTTGTGCAATGCCCTGGACCTGATTCCGGACCGGCTCCGAATGGCTGAAATAAAATTGGTTCCAGATTGGAAGGTGAAACCCCCCGGCAGCAGACTCTCCGGTTGGGCAGACATTGAACGAAATTGCACGGAGAAGTACGTCGAGGAAAGTGCAATCGAAATGCGAAAGCAAAGTCGTCCAAAGCAGTGCACAAGAGGAGACCTGTGGATTTGAACGGTAGAATTTTACTTCGAGAGTAATATGAAGATGCATTGTACTACGGAAGGAACAATTGGAACTCATCTTTCCTGCCTACCGTATTGAGAAGAATAGTTTTTTTCCCAGTACAGTTACAGAAGTTGAGAACTTATGAAGGAGATTGATGCGGCAGAATCGTCTTTTATGCTGTCCATATGCGAATGAACTGATGCGTAATCAATCACAAATTGGTATTAGAACATTCTTTCTCACAATTTCATGGAGGGTGGTTTGGATTGGTTTTCTTGTTTGGTATCTATTGCGATATGTTTACTCGTTTCTTGTACAGTTTTGTTCAATATTCTCTTCCGTTTCTAGTTGTTGCATAATACACGAAGAATTCAATATTTAATTGTAGTTGAATATGTTTTTATTTGTTGCAAATCAATTTTTCATCCTAAAGATAAAGATGCTAAGATATAAGATATGATTACGATGTGTAGAAGATGTAAAAAGATATTAAAGTTACTCTCAAACTAAAGAAGGGGACAATGACATCGAATTCCCAGCTTAGAGAGTGTTTAGACAGTCCTCTTTTTTCGTCCGAGCGGTCAGTCCGTAACGACTTATTTGGCCACGTAGCCGAATAGACAGTTCTTGCTACGGGCGATGCTCGTGTGAAGATTGGTGCCGCTATCAATACATCATCGGGCCGCACCTGTTCATAGAGTCCAGAGATCCTCAAGAAATTGTGAGAAACAAATATTGTCTAATAGTGGAAAGCGCTTAATATATTACCTCGGAGATGTAAAGCAGGAAACATTCTAAAACAGGAAGACGTTCAGAAACAAAATCTGAATTAATATATGTAGAAGATGTACAAAGATATTGAAGTTATCACTTAAAGACTAAGGAAGGCTGGTAACGTCATGACAATAACACCGACCATCTTAGCTTAGAGGGTCTTCAGAGAGTTCAGAGAGAAAACAAGATCAGAGTAGCTCATGAAAATGTGAGATGTGAAGATTGTCAAAAACCGAAAGACGCGCAGAAACAAAATCTCATTCAAGATATGTAGAAGACGTACAAAGTTATTACAGATGCAACTTTATAATTAAGGAAGGCTGTTAACATCATGACAAACAACTTAGAGAGTCTTCAGAGCATCCTGAGATCCAGAATCAGTATCAGAGGACAGTGCGAAGATATTACATTCACCGCACCCTCCTACAGCTTGGTAACGTCTTGACATAGGTACATAGGTTGGTAACGTCTTGAGAGTAACACCGACCAGGTAAACTCAGTGAATCTTCGGAGATCTTCTAATAGTGCAGAGAATACGTTATACAACCAATTCGAAATGGGCATGTTCTGGAAGCAATAGAGGGGGAGAGTAGCACCACGCCAATCACAACATTGTAATAATATTCATATCCACATTTAAGTCCTTCCTCGCAAGGACTACGAACTAATCCATTCTATTCGTCTTTCATGAAGTTCAACTTCATTTTTATGCATTTTTATGCTTCACCCCGAAGTGCGATGGAAAGCAATTTTTAATCAACATAAACATAAACACACAATGAAACATGAGCGCTCCTGTACTTCATTAGCCATTTGCATTCATTGTCGTTTGTTCTCCATCCAGTTGATGTTTGCTGTGTTTTTTTCTTTTTGCATACGCTTTTTTTTATTGCAGCTTTAGTTTGTCGGTAACTTCATTAATTTGCCAATTTGCCACCGGTCCGGGTGAGTTGCGCCGGGTGATCGCCGGTGTCCTGTGGCAAACGGTGACCCCGGTGGTTCATCAGGTGAACCGGAACCGTGCCTGTCAGGGAGCTTACCGTGGGTAACCGGGTGTCGTGGCGATCGAGTCGCCTCGCCCTCCAGGGTCAAAGCTTTGCAACCAGGTGACCAGTGTCCGGTAGCGCGGGACATGTAATTACTTACTTACATGCACGTTGTGTTGCGTTTTTTTTTCATCTGGCGTACTCTGCTAATAGCTTGCGTTCAACAGTGCGTTCTTGTAAGTGAGTGTTTTGGGAGCCTTTTCTCACGAGGAACGGATGGACGGGTTGGTAAAAGGTTCCAACAGTGAGTTAACAACCAACAACATCTTCCCCATGATTCGTGATTGCCCTTCTGTAAAAAAAAAGCAGAACTCTCTTCTATTATTTAAAATCTTCGACATGAACAATAACGTCTTTTGACATTAAAAAAATAATGATCTTTTAGAGAGGAAGTGAACTCACCACAAAAACATTATTATACAATCGTATCAAGGTATATAACAATCCTTTTCCGGCAAAAGATTATTGTGCAATATACACTTTGTTTGCTTTTTATTTTTCGCAAGCTCCCTAAAGAATCCCCCCCCACTAACTGCAGTTGCAACACAACACAACGTTCAACAACCGGCTGCACCTTATGCTGCGGACGCCACTGCTGTACTCATTATACAGGCGCACTCCACCCAACTCAACACCAAACATCGCATCGCTCAGCAAGGACCTTCGGGGAAGTGCTAGAATCGTTGACCGAGGACGTAGAACGAACAGCGAAAGTTATGGAACAGTAGATAGTGAAAATAATTCTCCCAACAACAACAAAAAAAACCACTCACGAACAAACACACACACACATGGGTAGGGAATTGCGAGTGGACAAAGGAAAATAGCAGCCGGCGAATAAAACCATAAAAATACGTAAAAAAGCGAAGATCCAACAAGAACCGCATGACCGTCGGAAAACATAAATGAGTATCGAAAAGAGATAGCAAAAATGTTGCACAAAAAAACATTAAGCGAAGGAGAAAAAACACACCCCCCACACACACACATAGATACACAAAAGTAGTGCAAAATAGTTTTAAATACTTGCAATGCAAATACAAGCACGGGCGCTTCGTCCACGGGTGAAATTCGCTCGACCACGGTCAGTCAGTCGGTCAGAAGTTTCGTGTACTTCCACCACTGCTCCGCATGGCCCCCCCTTCCGGGGCGATCCTTTTGAGTGAAAAGCTCCCGGCGTGTTGGACCCCCCGAACCAGGCACCCAACCGTGCTGCAGTTGCGCCGTGCTCATAATTTTTAGCACGCTGGTTGATTTCTGGTTTCCGGCAAACAGGACACAAATGTTTATCCTGCCTCCTCTCCACCCCCTCCCCCCTCCCCACCTTCCCGTTTTTCCCGGTGGGCGGTCAAAAACACCACGCAGCAGGACGAGCAATTGGAAACGAAACCGCACAACAAAAGCGAAACATAGCGAACGAAATGTACGTATAATAGCGACCGATTGTAATTCAGGATAACGGCGCAGGACACTTTGTTGCTAAAACGAACAACCCCACCCCACGCTCGTGGTTCGCTGGCCGGGAGAGCTTTTTTCTTTCCAACCAAACATATCCTGTGTGTTGTGTGTGTGTGTGTTTGTAGGGGGGGGGGGGACAGGGACACTTTTAATGAGCTGATTATATTGCACCGATAAGGTAGCTGGATGCTCCGGAGCGTGTCCAATGCCGAAAACTGCAAAACCCGTGTGCGAACGTGTGACTTGCTGCATTTTTTGGTGATACATTTAATGGCCACTGTACGGGGACACTTGTGCGGAAAGCAGGAAGATAATGGGAGAAAGTATTATTAGCGAGCATGGTTTATAATTATGCGAACCTCAAATACAAAAATGGCAATCAACCTGATTGTATCGACCGTTAAACACCTACAGTACAGTAGCAGGAGGTGTAGAGTGTTCGAGTTCAAAATTGACCAAATTGGAGTTATTTCTCAATTCTTTTCAAGTTCCTGGAATTTCTAGAGGTAGATCTGGAATTCCTTTCACACTTTCAGTATCTTGTTCAAAAAGGAAGCTGATTTTGTACGAAGATTACTCGATTAACTCACTGAAAGCCTTGGAAATGTATGATTGCGGAGGAACTCTAAGCTCTTTACAATCTTTACAGCTCTTTCTGGATCTTGTACAAGAGGAAGTTGATTACTAAAAAAAGCTTTTCCCAACAGACTCTGAAAGCCTTGGAAGTATCAAAAGCGTTTCTGAATTCTGTTCAAGTTTAACTGTTAACTGGGATGTCTAGAGGTAGATCTGAAAATCCTTGAAGCTGTGTAATGTGTCAACTAACAATCCAGCCTACTCTGTTGTTTAGGTTTTAAGCTGAAAACTGTCAAAATTGATGTCATTTATCATTTTTGCGGAGAGATGTACCTGGAATTGCTTTCACGCTTTCTGTATGTTATTCAAAAGCAAATTTGCATCAGTGATTATAAATGTTTCCAGATCTTCCTCCGCTAAACTGTCTAAACATCATTGTCTACAACTTGGTTGAACTTCAAAAACCTGTAAGGAGAATTGTCGAAAGAATAAATATTTCCCAAAAAAAAAAAAATCCCAAACCGAAACACACCAACTGTCGGCAAATTTTCAATTAATGGATCGTACAACAAATATTCCACGAACTGCAATCTGAGGTTGCATCAAATGAGACTCGGTGCATTCATACAAAACATCACACATACACACTCGCAGCGGCACGTGTACAATACGATGAAGGATGTTGATTTTAATTCGCCATCCCAAAAGGGATGCTTGCCGTGCGAATTTGTGTCCCTTTTTTCCGTACATACACAACACACACACTGCGAACTGTGATCGTGTGTGTTCCCATCGAATTTTACACATCCCTCACCGGTTTAGGGATGAATTCGAACGATGTTTTTTGGATGCATTTTGTCCATGTCGCCGCTGCATTGCACACATACCCACCCGGGCTGTGTGTGTGTGTGTGTTTGTGCCGAAAACTACATCCAGCATATGCGAACGCGGTCAGGACGACAAATGGGAAAAGACTCTTAAATCTAGCAGAATAAAGCATTGCTACGCGGTGAATGATAAAATCCGTGACAATGGAAAGATAAAAATAATAAAATGGAATAAAAACAGCACTACCTTTCGCTGGCGAGGGGATTTCCATTCGGAGCGGAGCTCCGCTGTACGTACAATTTATGTTATACATTGTTCTTTAGGCTAATCTACCCATCCTTCTGCGTTCGAGTGCAGCGCCATTGGAGTTAACAATTCCATTTCCACCATTCGAACCGTTCGATCGATCTATCTATCATCGGTCGATCATACGTTGGCCAGCTGGTAGTGTTCGAAAGAAAACCCAAGCAACCATTGGAGTTTGATCCGGTGGGCACGGGTAGGTTACCAGCCAAAACTGACCAGCATATTGCCTCCGTTACCCGGTGCGCTAGGGATGCACACAAAAGGGATAAACTTCTTGCTGTTGTTGTGGTCACGGATGGAATCCCGTACCATCACTCATTTGCCTCCAGGCTGAATGCTCCACCGCTTCGTACTTCTAAAGCAACAACAACAACAAAAAAACAAATGCGCATGAGAATATGTTGTTCATATATATTTTTTTTGTTGCTGCTTCTTTATTCTACTACTGCAATTCCTTTTGGCCACTCGGTTTTCTAGACAATTTGCTTCACTTCTGAGCATGGAGCAAAATGGGAACATAATGGGGGGGGAGGGATTTTTTGTTGTTCCCTCGCTCTCTCCTGCTGTTTTGTTCTCATCTTTTCTACTCATGTGCATTCGTTTTTGCCTCTTTTGTCTGTACAAAACGTGTAGAAGTCATCATATTGTTTAAAGTTCTAGCAGTTTTCATACTTTTTGCTTCCATTACACAAATTTGCATCTCCTGCAAGCTTGCGCTGGTCAGCAAATGCACCCAAAACCACCCATGGTTGCAGCTAGCGTACGTTAATGTTTTTTTTTTTTACTATTTTTCCTTCTCTAGCTTCCACTGGTGTGCCCCACAAAGAAAAGTCCGTTCAAGCGAAGCGAACACCTGTGAGCCGTGTGTTCTGGGTGTGCCAACAGCAGCAAAAAGAGTTTTAGATGAATGTATGAACAAAAAAAAAAACAATCCCTACCTTCACCATTGTGGTTTGGCTGAGTGAGAATTAAAAGGTAAAAATCCGTACGATAAACTCAATTCACCGTGATGTGCCTCAGTGTGTGCGTGTGTGGGGTTGTAGAAGTTCAGAAGGACGAATGGTCTTCTCTTCCACACGATGATGATTTTTTGCTTCGAATCGTGTTTGATTTAATGTAAATTTTACACAATTTTTATCTCTCCTTTTCTCTCTCTCGGTTGTAACAAAAGTTGTCCATTCTGCACGGTGCAGTTGGCTCCAATTTTATGCACCATAATTATTAGTTCAAAACTGTACCCGGAGCTGCGTAACAATGGTGTGGTCGTAGTGGCTGTGTAGATGTGTCTTTTGATTTGAATTGTTCGTTGAGTGTTGATGTGATTTGTGCTCTTCTGGTATTTTTTAAGCAAAATTATGTTTGTTTTTTGTTATTAGTGTAAAAAAAAAGTTATGCTTGTGTTCTATTTTCTTTCAGTATTTTCTTTTCTTTTGTGTTCAATATCTTATGCTCATTTGTTTTGTTGTTTTGATTTTCTGTTTTTTTTTCTTCTGCTTACCTAAGTATCTTTTGTATGTTATTTTTTAGAAGATAAAGAAAATGAGAAGTTTCAAAGAATATATTACTTAATAAAACTTTTTTTAAACATTTTTGAACTTTTTTATTATTGAATATGTAGCAAATTTGTTATACTAAAGAATTAATAGCATAGCAATTCTGTATCAACTTATTCTTACTATTTCTCTTTCTTTCTACATGCAGGGAAAGAACAGTGAGAAAATCCCTGCCATCCCCTTAAACAAGCAGCTCAATTGGCATATTCAATAAATTTCCCATCTTTATGGTCCGCCGAAAGATGAAGAGATGTGCGCTTATTGTGGCGCCTCCCATTGACACACGGCGGCGAGCATTAGCGACAGAAGGAAAGCTCAAGCAAACCCGCGCTTGTCAGTCTGATCAAGCAGTGCTACTCACCGACCCACCCGTCCAAGTGGCACACAAAAAAAGCCGTAAGGAGACTCGCTTCCGGGGAAGAGTTTGCAAAAAGTAATGAAATTCGCTTCAGAGCTTCAGAGAAGGCAGCAAAGCAGGAGCGCGTTGCTTTGGGGAAAAACTTTCAGTTCGATGTTTTTTTTTTTTTATTCGTCCATTTTTCCCGTGTCGTATGGAGGGGGGAAAAACTCCTGCCACTTGCAATCGGGACGCTGGGACAGCTTTTAAACGCCGGTTTTCTGCGACGGCGTTCTTATTGTGGTGGAGTTTTCCACTGTTTTCCTGGCTTCCGTTCCGTCACCGGTGTAGCCGTTTGAAGTTTTCTTAATTTGGTTCAATTTAATCGAAAGAATTTTTATTTTTGACACCTCCCCGCGCGTTGGGACGGGATGGGAGTAGGTGTAAGTACCGTAGGAGGTTGGCGCTAACAAGGTGTGCCGGTAAGCGGCTGGTGATGACACCTTCCACCATTTAGGGTGTTTATTTAAATTGATCCAAAGTTATGTGTGAAATCTGTCGCACGCAGGTGGACCGCGCTTGTGCATCCACACGTATGTGCAATATATTTATTTTTCCCCTCCCGCGTAGGTGTCGCTTAACAAGGTTGTGTTGCTTTCCCTCTTCTGTGAGACACAGTTTTCCCCTTGGCGGAAAATGAGTTTTTCCCACTCGATCGAGCCGCGGGGCTGCTAATCGAAGCCATGCTATAAAATGTGATTTTTAGCACCACTATTTGGCGACATCTTGAGAGAACGATGGTAATGGAACTGGTCCACTTCCTTCCACTGGCTGCCTGATGGTAGTTTCGCGCAATAGGAAGTCATTCCGCGAAAAATATTCCAACATAAGAATCAGCTTCCGTTACAAGGTGGAATTAAACTCTTCATTGCTGCTATTCATCCCTGAAACGAATGTGTAATTATTCACTACCCGATAAAAGGACACTTGCAATAATAATCGGTCACTTCAGTCGGCTTTCGTTGGTTGCAAGCGGGCCTCTATTGCCCAAACTGAGCGTCTCTTAAGGATTGCGAAATGAGGGACAAAAACCGTCACCACTATGCTGACCACAGCTCCCGAGCCACAAATGGGCACTGGACAAAAGGGATCATTACGTTTGGATTTTTTAATTTTCACACCGTACTCACCGGTTGAGGGTAAATTTTACCCGACCGGAAAACGATCGACTGTTGGCTGTTGCCGATAGAAGAAAAAGAAAAGCCCTCTAACGCATGCATCACTTGCACTTTGACTTGGTTCAACAATCCCTCGGCAAATACACGCCTATTAGCCTTGGCACAAGTCAAGTTCACGAACAGTGTGGAAGTATTTCCGCAACAACAACAACAGCAACAGCGGCAAAAAAGGCATCAGCCCCGAATGTATGTAAGCGCATAAAACACGTACCCAAACAGTACCATTTTCCCCCTTCACACAGCGTCGGCTACAAGATACACGCGCGGTTCGGGGTACACTTGTTGGCCAAGGTTTTTCTTTCGCAGTTTTTGGGGGAATTAGAAAATAGAGGAGTCTCCCTAGGCGCGCCTAGACAACCGCGCGTGCACCGGCACCGACCGAAACCGACTGGCTTTCCCCTTTTGTTCCCGCTCGACAACGCAGTGGAACGCAAATTTGTTCAAGGTCAAACCCCCGTCCTAAAATCGCCCAGAAGCACCCAAACACCAGCAGCGAAGAGTGTGCGAGGGATTTCAACACACCGTCAGGAGGGGAACACACCCGAACAGTGCACAAATTATCGCCACTTGTCCCACACTTGGCTTTAGGTCGTGGTAGCGGTGGCAGTGGCAAGGGGTCACATAACCAAGGAGCCTCGTTTTTCCTTGTGCGGAACTCACCTGCAACTTGCACACGCAGACGGACCCGGTGTACGGTAAGATGTTTGTTTCCCCCTTTTTTTTTCTTCTGGTGCTGCCGGTGGCGTGCAGTGAATCCGGCACGGGAATACCGTTTCGGGTGGAGCAAAGAACAAGTGCGCAATCCCAATTAACACGGCCCGGGAAGGGATTTCAACGGGGGGTATGATGTACGGGAAGGCGGGAGATACAAGGTGTACCGTTAGTGTAAGGATAACTGCGAAAAACCGATCCGCCCGTGCAAGTACCTTTCCAGGTAGGGTCATACAATACCCATCGGCTACACAGTTCGTCCAGCACCAGGAGATAGTTTTACGCAATTTTTCTCATTTGGCGATCACTTCGTGTTTCTTTTGGGGTTTTTTTGTTATCCTTTGTTTGGTCTCTTGAATTGTTGGGCTAGTAAAATTCGCTCGAAGTTACGCCAGAGGTGTATGATTGTATTGAATAAGATAAAACCATAATGTTGCATGGGCTAAGGGTAAACTTATTTGAAAGAAAGAAGAATAAAATAGAAAGTTGGTTTATTATGTTAGTAATAAAGCAAATTTTAACTAAACACAAGAATATTAAAAAAAAACTTAGAAAAACAAACACACAGTGTAATAAACAAAAGTTTCAATATTGCGAAGAGAATAATTTGTTATAAAAAAAGGAGAAGAGAAGAATAAATATAAAGGATAGCTATGCTAAGATGAAAATAAAAATAGAGAAATTCAAATAGTATATCAAATTTAAAGAATCATTTAGGACAACTATGGGATCATAAGACTAAACAAAGGCAAAGCGATGAAAAATACGAAACTAAAGGATAAATACATTAATGTTACAAAAAAATGGATAAACAGGAAACCTTACTGAATGAAAAGATAGAAATGCAAACATTTCAATGATGAAAAAAGGCTGATTCTTTTGATAGTTAAAAAAATAAAATTGTGATAAAAATAGGAAGAAAGGTAAACAATTAAAATAGTAACAACAACAAAAACAAAATAACTAAAAAGCCAAAATTAAGAAACGGCCTATGAAAGAATGGAAAAAATGTGTGATAAACAGCATGAAATATGATGAATTAGTAAACGATAGGGTTAACATGCTAGAAAAAGATATCGGTGTATTGCAACATCAGCAAATCAAAAGTGAAACACAGCACAGTAAAATAAAATAAAAAATGATTCGGAAATATAAAAGAGGGTGCGAGTTTGTTGATACGATCAACAACCTCTTCCCGCTGGAGTTTCCCGCCAGGAAGGATAATTATTCGAGTGCTTTAAATTATTATGCTTTCATCCTAAAACAGTTCTTGGGTCTCCTGAAGGTGCTTGCGCCATGAACGGCAACAGAACGGCAACGCTGCAGGGCATTAATGCCGATACGATCGAACCCGTTTCTATTCCTGCTTACCGGAGACGTTTAGGTTTACTGAACGTAGTTTTTTCTCGTGCGTGTCCAGAGTTGAGTGCCCTCTTCCCGGTACGGACGATTGTCTGCCCGTCTGTTGCTTGTGGTCTGTTTGGGAAGGACCAGAAGGTCCTTCACCAAGAACGGGAAGATGCGAAGCAACAGCAACGCAAGGATACAAATTGTTGCACCCTGCGCCAGAGACCAAGGGGACCTTCAATGCAATGGCCGCCAGGCATCAGATGTTGAACGTTCCGATTGTCCGAAACATTTCAAATCCGCGCAACAAAACGTTCACCTTACCGTCCGGTTCCATCAGCGACTTGCAGCACCGGACAACGAAACAAGCGAACCGAAGGAACGTGAACAGGACACCAGTTGGTCGACCAAACGGCCCGGTGCAGTTTGAAAATGCACCGTCGGCGTCGGGTCATCAAACTTGTTCCTCTCGCTGTCTTCCACTTTCCAACGCGCGTTCTTCACGGGGGTTTTTTTTTTTTTGCTCCTTCCTTTGCGTCCATTTTTCCGTTCAGTTGTCACATGTTCTGATTTGTTCCGTTCCGTTTACTTCGTTGGTTCGCTGTGTGGTTTTTCCTTGCCGTGTCCTTCTTACCGGTGTGCGTCTTTTCTGTCCGTCTGGTGCATTCAATTTTCGATTTCGTCCAGCTGGTTTTGGGGTGTTTGTTTCGTGTTTTCCCTTTTCTTCTGCATCTTTCTCTCGCTATCTCTCTCTCTCTCTCTCTCTCTTAGTTATTAATCTCAAACCGCGCTGTCTCGGAGCTTGGACCCTGCACGGGAAGGTCCTGCGTTTTTTTTTTTTTCTCCTCCAAGTGTCAGGCACGTGGCACCAAAAACCTTTGCCAAGGCTTTTAATACCGTTCAGTGCAGATGATTAAGCTTTTCTGTGGTCCAGCCAGCGGGAACAGGAAGGAATAAGAACACCACCACACCCACTACCGGGGACCCGCTTTGGGAGTGAAAAATGGGACTTTGAATGTAATTAGGAGTTTATGTTAATGCGTTCTTCGGCTCGGTTGGCCATACAAAACGTGAGTAATACCCGGGCCGGGTGTGACTGTGTGGCACGTGCCCGTCCAACCAGCAATACGGCCATGTGGATTTCTCATCAGACGTGGATTCCTCTCCATTCGGCTAATGCCAGTGTGATTCGAAATGGGACGCTGTGGGCACGGGGCCGGCTTGCGAAAAGATTAATATATCCATCCGTAATGGTTTTCCCGAGTTTTCCTGTGGGAATCGGTGGAAACTGCATCCCAATCGGTTGTGTGCAATTTATCAGAAGTATCGATAGGATATTGGGATTTGCGTACAGTGTGGAGTAAAATCATTCTAATGTAAAATCTCCTGGTCACGGCACCACAGCCTGGATTCTGCGTTCAGTTCCATTTGCTTTCAGTTTAAAAGAAATCTACAAAAATCAATTGATTGTTTAATTAGCAGCAAAGTGAAGAGACACTCATAAACTTTAATCGAAAATCAATCGTTTCTAAAGAAACCTTCACGAGCCTGCTCTACTCATTCTTTGCTAGAACCGGAAGTTCTACCACCTGTCTACCATCAAGCTCATCGTCTAGCGGCGCTCACCTCGTTGTACTTAGTCTTATTTATTAAATTGTTCAAATGAGAAAATTATCTCCACAATTTATTGACTTATTTATTTTTATCATCGCACCATCGGCACTTGCTGCTCGGCTTCCGCCGCGCCAGCTCCAGCGAGGTTCCGACGAGCAGTCGGACGTTGTTTAGCGTACTTAGCACAAGCCATCCATCCCACCCTTCGCAAACAGTTCGCAGATGAAAGTTGCCAGATTACACCGACAGCAAGTGGGTCCGTTGCTTGTTTGGATGGTTCCATTCTCCCACGAAACTTCTGCCAGCTACTACCGGAAAACCGAGCAGAACAGTACATTCCGGAAGGCATTGACACTGTCTCAACCCCGCCGTGATGCTTACTATCGTTTTGGAAGGTGATTTTTGGGTGCCGCGACGTAGTGGACGGACACGCACAAAGTCGTAGCGAGTCAAACGAGTGAAAATGAGCAGATCAAGTACGTTCGATGGTCCTGTCGTACGATGGTGTTGTTTTTTTTTTTGCTCTTCCCTCTCAAGGTTGATTGCGTCCGGAACAGGATGGCGGAGATGACGGTACAAGCGCGCGCACGCCAGGACATCGTCATTTACTAAGCCCGCCACAGCCGGCTATTGCGTGAACTTGCCGTAATTTCATAAACTTTATTTCCCTTTCTACGATCTTAACCTGCGACATCTTGGGAAGCGAAGGGTGGCATCGATGGCTGAAACGCTTTAAACTTGCACACTTCCTTCCTGAACAAGCGGGAGTAGAAGGGCGCATTAAATGGATGGGAAACGGTGCGAAGTGCGTTGATGAGCAACAGTGCTGGATATTACAATAGAAGTAATCGTGAATTTAGGGTCTATTTCATCCGCTTGGTAACTACATGAGAATAATACCAAACAACCTTAGTAGATGGGGAACGAATATTTATGACTCAATCTTTTATTATGTTATTAATTTCATTTGTTAATTTTTATGTTCTATTTTTTGGTTCTTTATTGCCTATAATGTTTTAATTATCTAATGTATTTAGAATGTTTTTTGTTTTCGTTCGTTTATTTATGTGTTTGTTGCAACCCTCACTTGTTCTTTGCTGTTATTACTTTCAATCATATTTCTCTTTTTTTTTACTTAATATTTCCCATTTTAATTTCATGAATTAGATTTTCAATTCTGTTTTACGTATTTTATTTTATACTTATTTGTATTTTATAACAAACTCTTATGCAAGTCACAACTATCTGCTCTGCTTGTTTATGTTTTACTTTCCAATATGTTTTTTTTTGTTCAAAAGCTTATAATTACATGTTTATTGAACGTTTTTCTTATACTTTCATTCATTTTTCATCCCTCACTGTGCTTGCGGCGATCACAACAACCACCTTAGTGCTTCGCAATGAAGATGTGACTTCACTGTCTTCCGGGTGGTTGGATTTTTCCGACTTCACAAGCCCCAAAATAGCACATTGCACGACAGCCTAATATCGTCCGGAAACCCCCGAGAAAAAAAAAACCGGAACGCACAGCGAAGAAAGCTGGTAGCGTATTTTCTAATCGAAATGAAATTATTGCATCGTAAATTCGAACACCCGAAAATTACCACGCATCGCGTCCGGCGCTTGATAGGCGCGGGAAGAAGGCGCCAGACGGTGGGTTCCTAGGAAGGCTGAAAAACTGATGCTCGTAGGAAATTAAAACACGTTAATCAGTCCAGCAAGCGGGCGGCCATAAGGTCCGCGCAACGACGGGGACCAAGCTTTGATGAGCAAACAAGCGCTGAACACGTTACTCATCCCGTTTCGGACGCGCCGTCCAGCGAGTCCTCGCCCGTTTATTTTACTCTCGCCGCGCATTGGGCTGCCAAAACACACCACAAAAGTTATGTTTCGTTTCTGGTGCGGCTGTTATCATAAGTATGATTCATGCTTTCCGCCAAAAATTGGTGAGTGGTGCAAAAGCATAAAAAAAATGCCAACCAACCAACCATCCCCCACGGCCTCAAACGGTGTCACGTGGTTTATGTTCCGTTTGCTGGCCATTCGTCGTTGTTCAAATTCCCAATATATTCAAACACGGGTGGCGCAAGTCCGCACAACCAAAGGAAGAAAAAAAAAAAGAACCCGGTAGGTGGGGTAGGTGACTAAGGTTTATGTCGAGTTAAATCGGCCACACACTTTACGATCTGTTTCAACGCATTTCTTTTCCGCTGCTGTTTTCGCCCCTGGGTGGGTGGGAGACTCGTTCCTTTCGGTTTGGGGTTGGTAGCTGGAGAACCTGTCCGAAGATTATGTTGATGCGAATGCTGATTGCTCTGTAGAGTGTGAGTGTGTTTGGCCACCATAATCAGCTTTTAGTGCAATGTCAGCACCGGCAATGGGTGTGGAGTGAAAAAGCGGAAATAAACCCATAAACACTCGCGCACAATCCTGCTGACTACCAGCAAGGCGGTGTGCGGAAGCTGTCATCAGCAAGCTGTGCTGCAATTGTGATTTCCCACTGTCCCAAACAGCAACAACAACAACATACACGCACAGTTCGCCGGAAAATGGATTGCCATCAAAATTTGTGAAAAACAGCATTCCCCGGGCTGCATTGCCGCTGATGCGTAAATTATTTGCCATAATAACGCCCCATGGTACGGCACTGTTTTTTTTTCTTGGGGGGCCATGAAGTTGTGTTTACTTCCGCTTCCATAAAGCCTCCCTGTGGCGGGAGGGAACGCTTGAACTTTTGGGGCACGGGTAGAGTTGTTTCTTTACGTTTTTTATTTGTAATGTTTAGTGTAGTTTTCATTTATTCCATCGTCATCACGGGCGGGGTTTCCTTTATTTTTCTTCATTAACAATAATCGAAATAAGTTTTATGCTTGTGTTCCTTTTTTTAGGGGTTTTTGCAAGGTTTCGGTTGACGATTTATCTCACAAACCCAAAGACGGTCCTGTGGAACTGCATAGCGAAAATTCGCAATAAAATCGACTCTTCATTTCGCTTTCGAGGCATCTTTTTTTATGGTGAGATTAAAAAAAAAATTGTCCCTTCAATAGTTTCCACACTGCTGCGTGAGGTTTGCGTGTTGTATGGCAATTGTTTCAATGGCAATTTTATGTAATGTGTCCCGCTATTGCTAGTTTTCAATTGCTACCAATAAAAGTGTATTCCATTGATGGAATCAATCAAAAAAATTTCCGCATTATGATGGAGATTTCTTGCTGGACAAGTTTGAGGTGGACATTTCAGCGTCATCGTAAAATGCAACAGTGGCTTTCAAGCATGCTTATTTATTTTTAAGTAAAGTGTTTATAATATAAATAAAATAAACCAATCCATTATTTACCTTAAGTTTCTCTTTTAAATAAATCATTACTAAAAGAATTTGCTACACCGATAAGATGCATTAAATTTTAATTATCTCCACTGCAATCATGCTGTTGATGCATTTTCACTGCATGCTGCACAAGTGAACGCATCAGTCTTAGTACAAAAAGGCAAACTAAAACCCCCTGCAACATTAACAACAACGCCGCAACGCAACGTGAACAGTTTTCCTTTTAGTTACAGTTTTCCCCGACTGTATTCGCGCGTGTATCGATAGCAAAACACACACCATTGCACGGTCCATCCACGTCTCATTTCAACCGCCGTTTCAAGCGCTAAGGAAGAAAGAAGACAGCAGGACGCAGGAACAAAAACAAAATCCCCCTTTTTTTTCGTTTTGAAGAGCTGAAATCAAAACGATGCCACACGTACTTGCTATATTTGCGCGCGGTTGTCAAGGCAACGGAAAACTTGTTTTCCTTTTTCCACCCGGGGCCGCGTCCAACCACCACAATCAAGCGGGCTGTGTGTGTATGTGTGCGTTAGCCGGTCGGTAGCTAGCGTTTCCCGTGTCGTACGTAAAGTAAGCAGCTGACACGAAAGGACAGCGTGTCCCTTACGCAACGCATACATGCACGCAGCTTGTGAATGCATCCGGTTTCTGGCGCCACAATTTCCCACCTTCCCTACGGTTACGGTCCGGTGTCGTGTAGTCGCATCAAAACATACTCACACTCCTGCACGTGAAACGCTTGCAACGGGCCTGGCCGGTACGGTGGTGTTGGTGTTTGCGTAAGGATTTCGATCGGCAGCAAATGCCTACTGCTCTGCACAACCACCACCACTGGCAAAGCGAATCCGAGGATGAATCATGCTTCGTTCCGTGGTTTGATTATCCTCGAGCAGTGGTTAAAACGGTGGCTTGTATCCTTTTTTGCTTGTTCGAAATTAAAGAATAATGCGTTTTATGCGTGTGTTCTTTTTTTTGCTGGGCAAACGCGCACAACCTACAATGCATCTTTATGGGATTTATGTTTCGTATGTCCCTTTGCTAGTCCTTAATAGCTTGTTTCGCAGTTTCGAATGTCGAATTTAGGTGCTTTTCTGCAAGGAAATTATGGGAAGGCAATGGGTTGGAACGCAATTGCGTATTATTAAATTCTTTATGTGTTTCTAATGCAATCAGAAGCGTAAAATGTACATTTGGTAAAGAATCATTCGGTTATCAATTTATTAGTTGTAGTTTACATCGCCACCGTGAAAAAAAATCGTTTGAAATCAATTGAATCATTTAAATAATTCTCTCTCATAAATGAATAAAAATATTTTATGTACTTGATTTTATAACGTTTTAGCATTTTTAATCACCCAACACTATTTTAAGTGATGTTTGGTATTGGTACTTAGTGTATGAGAATGTGTAAGTGAATGTGTATAAATTTAAAAAAAATAAATATTTTATTTCTACATAAAATATTCTCTATGGCTCTTTCCATGGTATCAGCAGGAAATAGTAGTTAAAAGTATTAATAACTACACAATTTCAGTTCAGCCAAGGAAAGAAAAACTCACTAAGGCTCACATTTACCGACCCAAACCAGTTCATGCAATATCTGTACCGTTCAAGAGAGCCTTCTCCACTTACCGTTTTGCCGTACCACGCACAATATTGCAAGCATTAAGCACCAGTTAACCAAGCAAAAGGAAAGGGATTTTCCCTACGAGTCACCGACCCGAAGGGAGGTTTTTTTTTCTTTGCGCTCCATTCCCGTCTAAGAAAGTTTCCCCAAGACCGATGAATTCTGCACGAGAAAAGACGGTTTGTTTATGAGGCAAAATCGATTTTTCCCATCCTTCCCTTGCCCTGGATGCGTTTCCTTCGAGGTGCAAAAGAAAAATACGCACTTTTCGCACGACTTCATCTCCGCTGCAGGAAGCGAACCTCTTCGGACAAAAGCGCTACGCAGCAGCAGCAACCTCTTGACGCGCCGATGGCGTACGTTTCTTCGATGGATCGCGGATGGATGCTTCCGATGGGTTTTTCCTTGTCGTGTGCATATGTGTGTGTGTTTTTGACGGGGGGTGGGGAGGTGGGTTTTCATTTCAGGGGAGTTGAATTGGAAAATGCGTCATCTCAAGCTACGGATGCACGGGAATCGAGAGGGCGTACGGTTAAGGATGGATCCTTGACAAATAAAACAATGCCGAGGGGGCAAGCAGCACGAAGAAAGGAAACGCCGGGGAGGGGATGTTTTCGTGCGTAGAAGAATAAAACGCACTTTTTCCTCCCCCGTTCTGGCCCATTCACCTCCTCTCTACAATTTTTTGTTGTTGCATCGCTTAACAAGAGCTACTGCAGCTAACGATGCACCACGCCACTAGCTGCAATTGCGTAAGGGTTGCGTCAAAAACAAAGAAGATTAATCGCAAATGTGTGCGTTTGTGTGCGTACGCAGTTTGACAGTTCACGCTGCGTAGCACTGGAACGACACAACAAAAAAAAGGGTTCGCAGAATAATTGCACAACGTGTGGTTCTCACCCCCTCAGTGCAGAGTGTGCTGGTCGCCAGGACGGCAACCTGTTTCTTAAGATTCAGCATACAAAACAACAAACACATGCCTGCAGTTGCTTGCAAAACGAAGGGAGCAACCACGCAAAAAAGTATTACACACAAAGAAGCTCTAAAATACAATGTTTCGTGAAATGTTTTATGTGCTGCGAAATTAGGTCGAGAGGATCCTCGTTTGCGCTTCAGGTGGAGTTTTGCGCTGAAAAAGAAGTGGAATATTTTATGTAAAAATTGCAACAATGTAGCTTGGTTTTTTTATGTTAAACTAATTGATAGAAGATAAATGTGCTTGTTAAAAAAACATAAATAAATTGGAATTCATACTAAATTGGACGAAATAATTCAAACTATTGGTGCATGCAATAGTATTCAACTCTTTAACTACCCTTAATACACCAACGATTAGTGATTTACCAGCGAACATCAAAAACCTCTTGTAGTACAGGTAGTCATCGAGGTAGGCGGTTTGAGCGGTTGAAAATTGTATAACTGAATTAGATTAAAATCTCAAAATCTAACCAAAAAGCTGAAAAATGGATCGAAAATACCCTTTTTTAATATCTGTTTTCATTCGATAAAGTAGCCTGAATTGCTGAATAAATAACATAATAAGAATAAATAAATAACAGCGAAGGAAGTCGACTCTGTAACTCTGAAGTATAAACGATATTTCACCAGGATTTGACATACGAGGAAATCCGCGGATCATGCCCGTATTAAAGCGGTCCGCAATAATGGCGTATCTCGGCGACTGCCTGTAATACAATTTATTACCACCACATTACCATGTGGTTATCTGTTGCCAAATTATTTTGATTACTTGCTGTCCGATAAGCATTGAAACATGAAATTTCACTTCATTTCTATCACTCACCAACCGCTTGCAGCAAATTTCCTTTTCTTATTATGGTTTAATCAACTCTTTGAAACCTTTCCTTCCTTGTTTCAGCCAAATTACCTTTCCATCATTGGAAATCCATTTCGTCCATAATTTCCATCAACGACAGCAACGCAAAAAAATCATACCATCTCGAGCGTGGCCAGTAATTTGGGTGTGGAAGACCCAAATAAAAAATGAAAAAAAACACTCACCCTGAGGAATGCAACCAAAATGCAATAACTTTATCACCTTGCACCCGGAAACGATCCAGCGCTGACAGCTGAACCAGCCACGGTTTCGGCCACGGTTTCGAAACACTTGTAACACTTTTTTTTGTGCGCGAGCCCCGTTAGTCAGCTACCGTTTGTTGCTAATTTTTCAAACAATTTTTTGTTTTTGGTTTTTGGTTTGCCACGTGTCCACTTAATGACGTATGTGGACGAAGTGATCAAGCGGGCAAGAGAAAAACAGTCTCCCGTGTGAGCCATCAATTTGAACCGCACACTCCGGACACGAATTGATGGCAACGATCGGGTGCCGTTATCGAGTCAGCTCTTCTGCGTTCGTGTGTAATTATGAGTTAGATGTCCCCCCCCCCCCCTCCTCCCCCCACCAAAAGCCCCCAAAATGCAGCTGTGGGGAGGTCCAAGGCAAGGTGATAAGAATGTTAACGACCGACCTGCCGAGGTCCCAGGCCAGGCTCGGGAGTTTGATGACATTTGTGCGATCGGTTTCATAAAATGCGGGTCGTCTACGGGACACTTTCTTGTGCTGGTGCAACAATGCAAGAGCGAAAAAAAAAGCTTTTCGTGGTGTAAATGAGCCGATAAGATCTTGCTTTAGGGGATGCAGCTGGCAAAGGATCGTGGTAGCTAGAGCTGTGGACAAAGAACAGACCCATATACCCAAGGATCTGTTACGATCATCAGTGCAAGATCATCACAGAAACACCCTGTGGGACTTACTGGGCACAGTAACAAACAATAGCACGATCAAACATTCGAAATCTGGTTCAAGCGGACGAGAAGACGGGAACAAAAAACTGTAAACAAAACAGTGAAAAAAAAGGATATATTCCGATACACTGAGCCTGTTCTTTCGATATCCATTCCGCTCGAAGGACGAACTCCTGCTGATCCGGCACAAGATCTTCACAGCACAAAGCACATCCACTGTGCTTTTCTCCTCTTCTCCCACTGCACCCACACAACATGTCTTCAGGTCCTTCCATCCCAACAAGTAAAGGTGTCCTCAATTTGCAAAAAAAAAAAACACACAACACCCGCATATGAAACGCAAACAGAGTTTGAATTAAGAAAGAAAACACCTCCGTCAGCAGGCAGGTATGCACGGAGTGTGGTACGGATGGAGGTGTAATCGAGCGAGAAGAAGGATTTTATGCTGGACCATTCGGTAGACCAACACCAAAGACCTTCTGGCCGACCAGCAAAGCAAGACCAGGTGAACTGCGGAGCGTGAGCGTGTGAGTCTCGTGGAGAGGCACACCAACCGTACCATCTGCTGCACTACAATGTCCGACAGCAGTGCATCGGGAGGTTTGGAGGTTTTCGAACTGTCCCGGCGGTCATCCGATGCGGGCGATCGTGGTGTGTAAGGTATTTGCACTCGAAGCCAAGGCAGGACACAACGGCTCGACGTGTGATCATGAATTGTGGGTTGCATGAACGTTTGGTTGCAGTTTGGGTTAACATATAAATAAAATAGGTTGTTTAATACATAACTAATAACATTAAAATTCTACTACTCTTCACAATTGAAAGTAAAACTTTAAAACAAAACATAAGTGTTTAAAGTAGGGAATTTTGGGAAGTTCTGAAATCGGAATCCTCTGTGGTGTGATTAAAATATATTCAGTTCCCCATGATATGGCAGATATGTTAATAAAATGTATAGTAATTAATAGTTGTTCCACACACTTTTTTTCCAATTACTTCAAAATAAAATGGCGTTACATAAAAATAAAGAATAGATCCTTATTCCACAATTCAATTTGATAATAAATGATAATAATGTTATATTATTTAATAACAAATAAATTAATGATTTATTTTAATAAATAGTTAATTATAAGTTCCAAAACATAAATGAAATGTTGCCATATTCCTCCAATGTTCAACATAAATTGCCCCAAAACGACACGCAACTGCCCAATCATCTATTCATCCCCCAATCAACACAACGGCCCAAAAAAAAATACAAAAACAACGAAAGAATTCAAAAATGAAAAAAAAAACCGCAATAAACTTCCAATGCTCACGTTAATCCTCTCGTCCAGCTCCCGGGTGAAAGTGTGTGCGATCGCTACGATCATAAGCCGCAAGTGTCGCAAATCTCGCTCTGTTAACGAAAAAAAAAAACATGCCCCCAAAAATCCCAAAATACGCAAGCTAAAGGTGGTGAATTTCCTTTTCGACTGTTAGTTTTTTTTTTTGCCCTGCGCTCCGTTTATGCTGTCCAGGTTGGTGGCATTTGCATGCTGTGCCAGTGGCTCGTGCCACTCGGGCGACTCGCGCAACGGCCATGCGGCATTTATGCGTTTTATGCTACGCGCACGCACACACACGCACGCACTCGTTTTCCCGCCGTACACCCTTAAAATCGAAGCCTACTGAGCACGTTGAACCACGGTTTCCCTCTTTTACCTATACGCACCCATACTGGCGAGCAGTGTTCTGTCTCCTTCAGATTGTTGGTCGCTGTCCTTCTTACGCTCGCGTTGGTTTGTGTGCGTGTTCCTTACATCCATCCGTACTTCCAGCGACAGAACGGAATGGAACGGAGAACGAAAACGGAGCGCACAAAATAAAAACCCCGGACGCCCGGAGTTCAATGTGTTTGATATATTATTTGTATAAAAAGGAGCAGATGTTGAGTTTTATCTTCTCTATCCTCCTTACCGTTTTCCGCACGCTGCCCTTCCCTTTGTTCACACCCCGCCCGTACACCGGGGTCTCTCGCTTTCCATTAAATTCCTCCCCGCGTTTCCTTCACCCCGCTAGGGTCCTCCCTGGTTTGCCCTCCTTCTGGCCAGGACCAACCAACCAAGACCAGCCGGCACATAAGGGCTTTTCGGTCGACCGTGTCTCGTTTCCGCCACCCCGACCGCTTTCCCCTGTTAGTCCTTTTTGGTCACATGAAACAAACTACCACTGGCGACCGTCTCACTCTCTCTCTCTCTCCTTTTTCTCTTTTCCCTTCGTTTTGCCCCGTTTTTATTTGGTCGTTGGTCGTGCGCGTTCAACGCACCACGTTTGCGCAACCGTACCGTACGATGACATACTCGCTACCAACGCTTGACAGGCTTCAGAGATCTTCCGCTCACTTCCACCAGGCGCTGGTGTGCGGGGAGGTTCCTCCACACCCCATCAACTGTGAAAGGATTTGGGATTTTCGAACGAAAAGTTGTCACCAAAGTGAGGCGAATATTTAGTGCATAATTGAGGAATTTTATGAAATTTCTCCAACAAAGGAACATAATGAGGGATTTTACAGGGCTTACCTTTCTGTTGTGTCGCGTGGTTATGATAACAAGTAATAATTAAGCCCTTTCAACAAGTAAATTAAACAACTGGAAATAAATTTAATTTTCATAGCTCACAATACCCATTTTTTATCCAGTCCCACCAGCTTAAATCATTCAAACAAATACTATCCAAGTTCACCGCTAAGTGTTAAATTGATAGAATATATTCTAGTGCTGCTTCACATATGGTACTATCGTTCTACCCATACCTTCAATCTAGAAACGAAACGAATAACTGCATCTTTATCAGCTGGAAATTAGAAATTGTAAATAATTAATAACAGCGATACAAGGCACGAACCTTGCCTGCGAACCATTTCGGAATAACATTAAACTATACTATCCTGCCGGTGTACCGACCCATTGCCGGAGACCTCCATTAAGGGGCTCCACCACTACTCGCGCTCTGTCTGTTTCGCTTTCATCGCCAAGCCACGGGGCTCGGCTGTTTTTCGGAACCATCGCCCTCATAAACTACGATAAAAATGCATAATTTCCCAGATGTTTCCCATTTCGCTTGCGCACACACGCACACACACACACGCGCACGACCGACGCCGAAGCTGTTGATAGACATCCATCAAAAAAAAGGAACCCCTGTTCCCGGTTTCCGCCCCGCTTCCATCACACACGCGGATTATTCGCTCGAATGTGTTATGTTGAATTCCGATCCGATCTGAATGCATGGTGGCCGAACGTGGTACAGCCGCGCTCGCCGTCTCGATTATCCCTTTCGGGTTAATGCGAACCTGGCACTACTACAACTGCAGACATAAGCGCAGCACGGCGTTGAACCGAACCCACGGCCCGGCCAGGACATGACAGCCATTGTCCTTATGCTTTCCCCGTGCCGTTTGTATTCTTGCCACCCCGGGGAAAGCCAAACTACAAGCCATCTAATAAGGTGGCAGGAGCAATGCAAACGGGATCGACAGGAGAGGGCAATGCACGGTGAATGCCAAATGCTGTGCGGCCGTGTGCGTACGTTCTGTCTTTTTTTTTTTTGTTTGTTCGTTCCGCACCGGCATGCAAAACCGGGTTGTGAAGCTGATTAAAAATAAAATTTATGATCTACTGGTAGCATAATTCTTTCCGGATGGGCCCATTCGTCTGCGTCTTCGCGGCAGCGGCCACTGTCTGCTTCGTCCTTGCGCGACCGGACAGACAGGACAGCGTGTGGAGATGCGGCTGTGTGAGTGCAGAAAAGGACACAACGATCGCATGGATGATATTGTTGACTGCTTTATGATGCGCCATTGTAGTAGGTTCGATTTATTTATATTTTATTTCTCTTCATCATTTAACTGCTTTTCTTTCTTTCTCTTGTCTCTTCTTGTGTCACTTTATAGTTTGGTGATGCTAAACTATAATAATGTAAAACATATTCTGTTCCAGCACATCCAGACTGAAATTGATGAAGGATTGATGGGGCTTTTCATGTAAATAATAAGAAGATGGTATTGAAATAAAATTAAGAAATTAAGAAGAGAGAAAAAAGAAATTAAATTAACAAAGAGAAATTAAAGAAAGAAATAAAAAGCAAAAAACAAATAAGAACATAAAAACTTTACAGTTCAAATCGATAAAGAAGAAAACAACACACAAAAACATATAGTGCCAACCGTTATCCACTAGGCCTCTTTTGCTTTATTCATTCAAGGAACAGATAATAGGATGTGTTCCGTTAAACTGGCTTTAGTTCTTCCTTAGTTCATGTTTCTCGTTTGCATTGCAACCTTCATGCAACTCGGAAAAGGTTTTCGTCTTCCTTAGATTTTCCTTCTTGAGGTTCCTAGACGCGATTGCCCGAATACAGCGAACACACGCAGCAGCTCGGGAACCAGTAGGTGTCCACGTACAGTGTCCGGCCGGTCGGATCCAACGTCACCAGCCGCTTCTGGACGTATCGCTGCTCGCACCGGGAACTATACCCTACGGGAAAGCTGCACAGGTTGGAGCATTCCGATGACCTAGTTTGCCACGTGTTGCGCACCGCGCGGAGGAAGAAGTATCGAAAGGGAAATAAAGCAGGTTACTAAGTGTGGCATATTACTGTCCCCCGGGTTCGACACAAACATAGGGAAACCAACAGCCAAAAACGGACCGTGCCGCTAGGGTGCTTGCTAGCGCAATTGACACCGAGAGAAGGGTGGAAAACGTTCAAACAAACACATGCCAAAGAGCCCCTTGTTTGTTCCACCGCATGTCCGCGATGGAATGCCGCGTTCGAAAATCACAAAACCAGCCACAGACGATAAGGATGAATGTGGGCTAGGTGCGGGAACGGGAGTTTTCTTCCGATCGCCCGGATAAGGAAGGGATCGGTTCCATTCCCCTGTTGCCCCCGAGCGCTAGGGACAGTGTAGGGGATCGAATGTTCACCCCTAGTGGTTGTATGCAGAATTTTCCCCCGGTTGTATCGAAATTTCCTCACAATGCAAAACCCGGAAGCACCATTGACAATTGACAGCGTTGCGTTTCTGGTGTTAGGTGGGGTCAGGTATTTTTTTTCGGAAGGATTGCCATCGATGTGGGTGCATTCTAATGTTGTTGAAAGAGTTCTTAGAAACCGGTGGAGAGTATTTCGATACAAGGAAAGAAGGAGAAAAGACTAACTTAGTAAAGAATTAAAATTTCAGTAATAGTTTGTGTATGTCCTTTCTAAATATCCTTAATTCAAAGTGAAGAAAATCTCTTTAGTTTCAATACTCAACCCAAGAGGGCGCCACCTGCAGCAGCGCAATTTAGCGAAGACACATCGAATAAACAGCGCTTCGCTGCTTTCGCCGCTAGGTGTCGCCCTAGAAGACATGAAATTCAATTTGAAATTTTAAAACTCGTTCAATACTCACGCACAAACTTCGGTCTTGACGAGCTGCCTCGAATTCTCCTGATTTACCACAAACATCCAATTGCCTATAAATTACATAAAAACACATATTAGAAACCTACGGTAACAGCTAAAAAGAAAGAACTTCAAAACTACCCTTGGTGTTCAGTGCCGTCTGCGGTGTAATGTATCTTTCTCGCACGCTGCACAGCGTTTCCTTGCCCAGTTCGGTCTCCCGTTTGGGACGATTATTTTTCACCAACAGCCGCTCGTAAACCGTTTCATTCAGCACCGCAGGCCGACGAAATGGGGCCGGTTCTGTGTCGAAAAGGTCGATTGATTCGTCGACTCGTCGTAACGCTGCCAAACGTGCCGCCCGGGTGTGTTTATCCGACAAGTCCCGGGCGAAGCGTTTCAACCAATCGGCCGGACTGTATTGAGTGACCGGGGAGGTGGACCCGGTACCGGAACCCGGCGGTAGGTAAAAGTATCCCTGGCCGGAAGTACCACCTCCGTGCCGGTTGTACATTGGGGCACGAGCGTACGAGTTGTACTGGTAAGAGTGTTGGGGCTTTGGGATGTAGATCGGTTGCGGGACCGGTGCTGGACGCTTTTCCGAGTAGTTAACCGTACCAAGCACTTGCTGTGTTGGTGTGAGATAGTTATAGCCACCAGGCGAAGGCTTATTGGATGCTTTGGACGAATCCATCGGACTAAACGAGCCGTAAAAGTGATGATAATGATGATGAAGATGTTCCTCCTCTTCCAGCGGCTTGTTCGCACCGAAGTCAACCATCTCCTCGTTGGCAATGATTCGCTGGTAGCCTAGTGTTTCCATCAGATGCTTAATAAGATACCTTTAATGGTAATAGTACAACGTTACTGCAGGACCGCTTCCAAGTGTGACGTTACTCACGAAGGATAGTCCGGGTTGGATTCACAAAACGTCGAGCCAGGTGAGGCACACCTGGGAGTCATCCCGGGTGGGGCGGGAACAAACGCACACGGGTTCCGTCCATAGGAACCACATACAGGCTTCTGAGGAGCGAGTGTTGGGTGAGGGAATGGAGAGGGACTTCCATGTATTGGTGAAAATTGATTCAAAAGCAATAGCTGTAATGGAAGAGACCGATATTATTTAAGGAAATTCTTACTAAATATCATAAAGCTCACCATCAACAGCGGTGTGTACTGCAGCATGGGAGAAGAACTCATTTTTAAACCTTTTAAAGTTAACTAACAACTTGCAAAGATCAATCAGGTGTTGTTAACTGAAAAGAAAATGAAACAGCAAATTAAAAATGATGTAAATCATTGTCTACACCTGGGAACATAATGTAATAGGAGATGATTGTATGCAATATTGTCACAGTGATGGTGTAGATTAACATCAAACAAAGCGGGGAGTTAGTGTCACGAAGGTCTCCATTCCCCATATTTCATCATCCTGAGAATGAAGCGAGCAGTAAGAGATTCAATCTTTCAACTTAATCAAGTGATGATCAAGCTCGCATTATCTGCGCTTCAAGTAAAAGACGAATCAAATGCACCAAATGCACATCGCTAAGACCAATAAAAACATCCCCCTATGCTGTGCGGCTGGTAATTTTCTTCACCCACTTAACTTTCCTTTTCATTGCACAAATTAGCACCGCCCCGGGGTGTGGGACCGACAACAGGCATGGACATGTGCTGCGCGTGTGATAAAACAAAAACGAACCACAAAAAAAATAATAAAGACAGTAATAATGCACTCGCGCCATGAAGAAAGAACGACCAAAATACGCAACCGAACAGGCGCAACGATCAAATGACATCAATGCGCGGGGTGCGAAACAAGCGACGAACCTCACCGACGTGCATAGGCTTAATTCCGAGCCCGTCTGGCGCAAGTCTGGACAAATTTTGTTTTGCCCTTTTATTTGTGTGTGTTTTTTTTGTTTCGTTTTTCTTTCCTTGTGCCGTTTTTTATTTGTGTTCGGCCCCGGCTTTAGTGCACGCGTACCATCTTGCCAGCTGAAGCTCGCGACGTCAATGTTGTGCTGTGTGTCTCGTGCTGTCATTAAATTGTATGACCAGGGGTGTATTCCACTGTGGTTTCGCGCTGGTTAGCTACCCGGGTGCGCCAAGAACCCTCGCCGGTAGTTCAGGGTTTCGAAGCGCGAATCTTCCTTTTAACCACCGCAAAATGGCTTAATCCGCTCGCGCAAATCGATTGCGAGCCCAGCGGTACTGATGTAGTTGTAGAGTATATTTTATGAGCTACCCATTAACCTACGAACTCACCGTCAAGTTCACACGTGCGTACCTATTCCTCTCCTCTATACCTCTCCTTGCGGAAAAGGGAAAGTGTGACTATCTTTCGCTCAAAAAAAAACACCATAACGATCGTGGTAAAGATCAAGGCACTCGGTTCGTAGTTGGATTGGGGAAGAATCGTATCCAAGGCTGATCATTATTATTATCTCCATAAAACAACTTAAGCAAGCAAATAAAATGCACAACTAACAATTACAGTGTCCACAATGCTCAGAATACTTTGCTTTCGGTTTCGCTTCAACAAATTATTCCCATCGGCCGAAAAAACAATCACCCAATTGCACACCTCCGATGAGACGTAATTAGTGAGTTCAAAGTTCCCATCACCACAAATGGACCGATACATAAACGAACCATCAACACCAAGGTACCCAAGCAAGGGTAGCAGCAAACAACAAATCCACCCCCCAAAAAAAAAGTCTCTCTAATCCGGCAAGAATTAGTACCGATTCGTTCTAGTTGATATCTCACTTAAGTGGCCCAATTTAAAGTTCCAGTGATCGTTCCTTGCTATTCATTCACCGCTCTTATTTCACCATATGTCTTCATCACACGGTGAAGGTCAAATCTACGCGAGCCATCTATCGTCTATCCGCTGTGGTGACAAACACAACAGCAACATCCGGTTGGTGGAAATGTCCACACTTGTTACGAGAATGGAGGTTCAAGCTGCTCTTAACGCCACCTTGCCACTCTTACGAACCTTTAAACCGACAGGGGCTCTGTGCTGGGGTGGCTGTCAGACGATAAACCGCAAACCTTCTACGCACCTCGACACTGCGAACGGGCAGCGACAACCGTCCGCGAAGACTTCACACCATCAACTGACATGCGGGATTCGCGATGCGGTGAGCAAAGATCGCATTACCCATTACGATCAAGATCTCCCACCTTTCGGTGCGGGGGGAGGTTCGGTGCGTGTTTTGTCGTTGATGTGGGTTCCCGCCAATCAGCTGGGGACGGTTAGTACGACTGGTTAAGCGCCATTTGATGGGAACTTATGGTACTTCAACCATCGTCAGCAGCATCATCAACAGTTGCCATCATCTTTCGCTACCCGGCAGCATCGGCTGGTGCACGCGACAGGTTGCTGTGCGCCTTTCCTAACGCCTACAAACACGCCGTACCGTGTGTTTAACCGGAACATTGAACTTGAACTGTGAGATCTTTCCCTTCGCTGCATTATCTGCTGCGAATTAATTGCGATGGGCCACATAGTGCTCTAAAAACCGTAGAAATAGTACCATCTCGAAAGGGACAGATGAACCATGAGTTCCTCAAAATGTATCTTCTTTCATATCAAGTCTAAATAATGATGTTTCTAGACTAAAAACAAACTGTTTTAGATATTTATATTTAAATTATAATTTAAAGATCAAACGATGTCTAATGCACATGTGGTCATGCGCAACACCCCCAAGGCGTGCCAATTTTCCCTTATTTGCATAATTAGCCTTCTCTTAGAGATGGTTTTGTACTGATGCTAAGTTCACCTGGTCGTTCACTTGCAAAACAATCTGATTAATGGTTATCGAAACCTCAATCTTCACGGTAGCTTTGGAAAGCTATAAGCAAAAAAGGCTCGTGCAGACTGTGCACTATATCCGTCTAATCATCGCATGTGGCTTATTCAGATGCGCTGTGATATTTCAAATAAAGCATGCTTTCTTTCGGTTCCACACTTCACCAACTATGCTCGCGAGCAAACGCAGCATGAGCATCAAAGATATGGGAATTCCCCAGCTCCCCAGAGTTTGAAGCACTTCGTGGCCCAACACTCAACGCGTTGGGGACATTCTTAGCCGCTGGCTTCAGTTGTTTGTCCACCGTAAATGGCATTTTAACCACATCATCGTTACAGAGACAAATTTTCCCTGCTCGCAACGGTCAAATCTTTTAGCGCAGCGTTTGAGATTTTCACGGCTGCGCGAAGATGCTTCGTCACGATGGCTGGACGGCGTAGACGCGGGCCACGTCTAGACGGGCACTGGAAAAAGGGCAAACACCTTCCGAAGGAGCGTGCGTACCAAATTCATTCACCAGCCATACTTTGCCACACTCCTGACACTTCAGACAGCTTAAGAGAGCTGGACTGGTGCGGCGTATGACGTCATTGAGAAAGGAAATGAACGAGAACAACAACGAGACAGGAAGTGTAATTTTTTTTTCTTTTTGGGTGAAATGACACATCGTTGATTGAAGTGTCGGTTAATACCAGTGGCATGGAACACTTCATAGTAACGACATTCTTCAAAGTAATTTCCACAACTTTAGCACATCGTGGCGTAACGAAATCAGTTAGATTTGAATGGTCGCAGCTAGCGCCATCAAGCGGCGAGTAGCTGAAGTACGGATTTTAGAACAACAGCTATCTAACTCATCACAGGGATCGGGTGTTCCTCGTTTGGATCTTATCAGTTTAAAAATGGCACCCATTATATCGATTTAATTGTCGGGAGAAAGTAAATAAACTAAATATACAAAATCAACTAAATTAACAAGCCAAACACCAGCGTTATACATTCACAGCGAAGAGAATGGTACACAGTGGGGAAAGGGGACAGAGGGACAACGTTGCACTTTATTGGACACTATTTGCGAGTGTATAGAAAGGTGAGATTAGACTTATATGTATATATTCCATCTCTTGCACAGCTGTCGTGCAAACATGCTCGAGCCGTTTCTTTACGCCTTTAAACCCCGCCGGGTAATATAGACAACAATTTTTCCTCGCTGCGTGTGGAAGATAAACAACTAACACGATGATTTCGTTTAACTATAGTTCTCTCACTATTCTGTGCCCCTCCCAGGTTGTCTGCACGCAGCGGTCAGGAAGTTTACACAATGCCCCTGTTGCAAAATGCACGATTATACGAGATTAACATGGTTAGAGCTGCTCTCTCTGTTGCTAAATATTGTATTTCTTTGTATTGTTTGTTCTTTCTGCCTAAGTGTTTAAGGTTTGGTTACGCGAGTGCAGGTTACCACCGCGACACGAATAACAGACCACCGATTGCTGAACGTGATATCAAAAATTAAACATAACTTAACCTAACTATATAGTCGCTGTTCGTTCGCACACACGTAATCTACTATGCAAAACGATAACGATGAAGTGTACAACAGCTAGCGCAAAATGGAATAATAGCAACAACCGAAACAAAACAACGTAATGTTGGGATCTCGTTTACAAGCGATTACACACCACCCCAAAGACCCGGCTCTGTTTAGCTGCGTACGGGCTGACCAATCGCGTATTTGTTTTCAATTGCTTTATTAAACGTTGATATATAAAATAAACCAATTCTAAACATCGATACGCACTCTACCGTGTGAATATAGGTCTATTTGTGTTTGGACGTCCCATACACTTTCCCCCCCGTACACAGGGAGGGCGGTTAAGGGTCATACGTCCCGTTGTTTGGTAAAACATCAAAAACCGTATTAATTCAGTGTGTTCACTTGCTATCCTGCCATCGAACGTCAGACTAACTTACATTTCTACTACACAGTCAGGTGTTTTCTGAATGTATCTGATCGAGACACTTAGCTAAATCGAAGATGATTGGCCGAACTCGCACATCTCAACCGCAGGTCGTTACAATTATGGTGCGCAGCCTTTAACCTCCTTCCTGGAATGTGCCCATTTTCCAGCGGGGTATCGTTCTGTTTTTTTTTTTTTCGTTTCTACAGGGAGCTTCTCATAGTTTTGCCGGGGTGTGAGGGCTGGTCCTAACATACACAATGGTATTCGCAATATATGAATGGTTATAAAAACAAACCTACACTTTGATACCTCTTGTTTTCGTTCTAACTGCCCAGTTTTTTGGGTTGCAAGCCGGAGGGGGGTTTTCCGCGCTCATTCTGTGTGGGACTAGGCCAAGCACATCCCTCTCTGCAACGAATACATCTTCTTACACTATTGTGAGAGAGTGTGCGTGTGTGTATGTTTGGGTTTGCGTACGTACTGCGTAATATATACTCTGGTAATCTTGAATTGCACCCACTCTCCACACGGCATTCAGTTCCATTTAGCTACACACAGGTGTAATAATATATTATTGCACAAAACTATTTGTTCTTCCAGTTCTCTTCTCCAAAGACATCACTCAAATTGCGGAATGAAAGCCTGGATTTCAGTTCGATTAAATATATGCGATTAATGCTTCCGACCATTTCTACTCTTCACATTCGCTAAATTTCTCTCATGTCCACATGCATTTTTTTTTTCTAATCGTTGACTACGTTGAATCATCTTCTTTGCAGTTTACCAATATCCACGATCGATCGTCACACACCCGAGCACAAGAAACTTTATCCTTCCGATGTAAATATGTTTTTCTCCCCCATTGCTTTACCACGCAATAATGAACAATTCACCTCAAATTCAAGTGGGTGTGTGTGTGTGTGTATGAATACTGCAAATAAATGTCCTCCGTTTTCGATTTTCAGTTGTTTAGTCCTCACCTTCAATTATCCATCCATCCGTCCAGCTATGGATTCCTTTATTAATAATAACTTATTAGCCAACCAAGCATCACTCCATCGCTTCAATGAAGGTACCGTTGTAAAAGTAAGGGAAAGATTGAATAAAGCTCTTCGTATAAAAAAAAAAGTTTATCATCTATCTTTGCCACACAGCGGAATACTGGTTGAGTCGAAAAAGGGCGGCAAATAACCGCCTGCATCCGACCGTCAATAGACAGCTATGTAAGCAGATTACGGTTTGCGGCCCGTACCTGAACCCGAGATCATGATTGATTTTGTTCTGTTGGGGGCTCCCGTACTTTTGCGGTATCCGAGATAGGGGCGAGCGATGCAAGAATGTGTGTGTATTCTTCTTCTTGATGCAGATAACTCCCGAAACAATAGGACCATTTATCTAATGGTAGCATAAGTTGATTAAACAAAAGTTCAAGCGTCGTTTGCTGATTTCCCATTTCGAGAATGGTTCGTTTGCCCATTTCCTCCCGAATGGCAGAAGAGGTAAATAACTAAGCGTAAAATACGTAAACAACCAAAAAAACAAACGAAAAACCATACACATAATACAACAATAACAGCGACAACGGGTAACTTGGTTCACGCTCGTCCGGGAACTTAATTTAAATTGATGATATTGCGCTCCTCCAGGCTGTCCTTCAGCTGATTGAATAGTTGCAGCTGCTCTTCTG
This sequence comes from Anopheles marshallii, assembly GCF_943734725.1. Taxonomy (NCBI): domain Eukaryota; kingdom Metazoa; phylum Arthropoda; class Insecta; order Diptera; family Culicidae; genus Anopheles; species Anopheles marshallii. Next base: position 64,232,246 of record NC_071327.1, read on the forward strand.
GCTTTAGATTATACACCTGGTGTAGGGAAACATTATGGAAAAGATATTAAACCAACGAAAAGATAAATAGCAAATAAATATTACCATGTTTAACAACTTCTGTGGGGAAGCATAGCGAATAAAGCTGGATATATAAACGTTCACAAACGTGGCCATCAAGAATTGACAGTCGAAACGATCCATAATGCCACCATGTCCGGGAATCATATCTCCAAAGTCCTGCAAATTGAGAGCAACGAAACGATAACGATTTTTTTAACCACCACCATTTCTCGCTGTGTAGAACACTTCAACGTACCTTAATCTTAAACGCGCGCTTAAATCCGGACGCGAAGAAGCCACCGAACGGTCCAATGACCGAGCTAAAGATGCTCATCGAGAGCGAGTGGAGCAGGAACGGATACATCGTGATGGTTTTGCTTGCGCCAAACTGGAAATAAAAATAACGTAATGTTATAAAATGTACAAGCTCAACTTTTGCCCACCATGCAACACTAACCAATGCGATGCTATACTCCTGCGGTCGGAACAGATAGCTCGGTTCACATTGGATAATCATACGTCCCTCCGCTTCCGAGTACTCGATCGGGCAGACAAAGAACTGGAACTGGCACAGGAAGTACGATGCCACCAGCCCGAATATCACGGTCGCAAAGCCACCACCAATGAACCCTTCCCAAGTTTTCTTCGGGCTGAGCTGAATCAGCGGTGTGCGGCCGAAGAAGAACCCAAACATGTACGCCATCACATCGTTGCAGACAATCATCGAAACCGGCACGATAAACCAAATCAATCCTTCGAATATGTTCTGTATGATCAGGTAGCTCTGCGTCACCACAATCAGCAGCGCCACGTGTGTCCAGGCGAACAGGCTGAACTGTTTCATGTAGTACTTCTTGACGAGCGACAGCACAAACCAAACGAACCCGATGCAGTACAAGCAGAACGATAGGAAGCGATGATATTTTACTAGAAAACGCAGCGAGTCCTGCAAAATATATAAAACAGACGCAATTGTTAGAGCAGAGCAGCGAAGAATGGAAAGGTGCCTTATTGACTTACCACACGGCTAACCGCAACTCCAAAGTAATCGACCAGATTTTCCCCGTAGAAGAAGTAGTTGGACGTGAGCAGGAAGTACCAGGACAAGCTGCGGAACCATGGCAATCCATGAATACGGTACACGGAGTAGCCAATCGAAATAATCTCCTGGAAGCATTTCACCTGCACAGCAAGAGCCTACGGAGACAAAAAGGAATAAAGAAATTTGTTAGCAAACTTCCGCCATAAGTTGTGCTTAATTCGCATCTTCGTTGTACTAAAGCGTTTGCTAACTTCTAGTAAGGTCACAATAATTAGATTTCCCAAGTTCCGAGACCTTCAATAGTGCTTTAGACGTACAGAGAGTTAAGTCTCCCGTAAGCCTCTCGTGCGCTCATTTCAAATGTCCTCCAGTTGCAACGTACACACCGGGAAGACTTCGTCAAAACATGTGGTTAAGTAAAGTGCACTCGCGTGCAGTTCCGCGTCGGCGCTCGCGTGGAGCAAATGTTTTGACGGCTTTTTGCATTAATATGCTTCAATGTACGTGGCTGTGTGTGTGTATGTGTTGCTTTTCGTAGTGTTAGTGTATGCAACAACCATGCTTGTTGGGTCGCCTATAGCAACCCGTCTCCGTATGAAGTGTGTTGCTGAGATGACGATACCAGCCAGCTGCTGATGCTGTTGCTTGCTCCATCACACTCACACACGCATACCAGCGTCGATCGTGATCTTGCGCATCGTATGTAGTTTTGATCGCTACACACACCGGGCCATGTTTTTCTTTATCGTATCGTAGCTGCACTCTTTATGTGTTGTGTGTGCAAACGGAACAAGCTGTTAATGTATTGTTGTGCTCTCTTGCTTATTCCACTGTGCCGTCCGATGTTTGGGGAGATGCGCAACGCATCGCCGGATGATCGTTTCATTGTCTTGTGGCGTTGTGTGCGTGTGGAATAAATGCCCCAAACGAAGGTGAACCGACGAGCCCGTGTGTACGCAATCATCATCGCAACACAGGCACCAAAGTGCCTTCTGTACCTTCCAAAGAGACGCACCACCATCGCGGTGTGGTGTGGTACCGCGAGTTCCTGGCATACATATTTGTCCGTTTTTCCCTACCAAAAACACACACAGTGTGTTATCTTTCTTTGTGTGCATAAAAAGGCGACTCCTCCAAACAGAGGAAACAAACATTTTCCCCCGCTTTGTAACATAACACAACAAAGGTGCAGTATTACACGGCAAACTTCAATGCGTTTCGCTCGCTGAGAATGAAACGTTCGCTTTCTAGCGAAGGTTTTCGCAAATACACGGGGTACCATTCCCAAGCGGTTTCGAAGGTGGAGAAAGTAGTGGTCGAAGAGTTACGGTGATACACACTCGGCGCAAGTAAGGAACTAAAGGAGAGGGGACGGAAGCCGGGCGTAAACCATCCAACAAACAACAACAACAGAAAACGGCAACTCCTCCGCAGTAGCAGACCAGCAGCGGGGGCACACAGCCCCAAAATTGCTTTCCACGTTCCGCGTTGCGGTGGTTATTTTGCGCGTAGTGGACACGACGGAACCACACGAGGCGGGAGGCGGCGGAAGGGGGTTGTTATTAGTTGTGTTATTGCTATTAGTTCGCTTTCGCTGACCGAAGACGAGAAAACGGGGCTGGTGGCGAATTCATTCATTTCGCATCGCGTAACGCTAGTTTACGGATCGCTCCGAGTCAGAGTGCCGTTTTTCGGGAAGGAAAGTGAGTGCGGTTTGTAAATGGCTTTAGCAAGTGAAAATATAGCAAGCCGATTGTAAAATGGTTAAAGAGCATCCTAACAAGTGTTAAAAACCCCCCCGACAGACGGTGCAAGTACAGTACAGTGAGCTGTGTGATCGTGCACTTGATCATCTGTCAGATTGTGTTCTCTGCGAGATAAACAACATATCGGCTCGTGTGCTAAGACACTTTGCACACATATACACACACACACGCAGAGCCGCGAGGGACAAACCCCGCGAACGCGCACTGTGACTAATTTGATAAATAAACACACAGCGAGGGCATTACTACTACACAATTCGCTTTGCGCTACGTGCTATTCTGACGCGTTTAAGATAGCGACCGTGTTAATCGGAATCGAACGAAAGAAAGGAACGCAAAGGCACGACGATGTCGCTGCGCGCTATACAGAAGCGAGACAGGGAGAAATTATCGTCCTCACAGCGGCAACAGCAGCAGCAACAGTTTATCAGCCACCAGTGGCACAGCGGCGGCCATCCTGGTGTTGGTGCAATACTGCCAGCACCGAATGCGACACAATTGACGGCGGCCATGAAGATGACAGCTGCAACCGGCAGCGCTGATGTATCCACGGTCGTTCCCTCGGTTCAATCGATTCTACAGTACCAGCAGGCAAAGCGCAAACAAACCCAAGCTGCTTACGATGTAGCAACGGGCCCGCTGCCAGTAACGACCAATGCACCGACCGTGCTCAGACGGTCCAGCTCGTACCCGGCACTGTCCCGCATACGCTCACGGCGCAAACAGCAGCAGCAGCAGCAACAGCTACGTCCGGTACGGTCGGAAAGTGATTTGAGTGCTATACGCGATCTTCTCGAGGGTGGCAGCACCGGCGAGGGTGAAGTATTCAATGGTGGTGGTGGTGGTGTTGGCGTACCCGGAAGTGGTAACAGCTTCAGTACCAACAATCTCTACCTCGGTGCCAAATCGGAGGTGTGCCTCAAAACGCTGGCCGTGAAAAACACCGTTGCGGTACCGTTTGTGAAACCAGGCGTAATGCAGCAATCACTGCCAACACCTCCGGCGACCTCCGGTGGTAGCATCCGGAGTGCGTCCAGCAGCGGTGGATCAGCGGTCCAACCTGCCGCGAAACGGTTGTACGAGAGCCGCCGTACGTCGGAGCTGAGCAGTAGCGATTTCGGCACGAACAAATCGGACCTGCATCTGAAGGCGAACACTAGCGCCGTCCGCATTCCGATCGTGGGCTACGAGGTTATGGAGGAGCGTGCCCGCTTTACGGTAAGTGCGTGGGGTGCGATGGTGCCTGGGGCTACAGTTCCCCAGCCACGCACACAAGTTCGATCGACAGATGAGCGCCTGCGCGATAGAATTAGAACTCGACAGAATGCCGTCCCTGTGTGGCGAGATGATTCACACCGCCTAAAAGAAGGGCAAGAGAACCATTTTACGATCCGCGCTCGTACCGGTGTGGGCATTATGAATTTGTATGTTTCCCAACATTTGTCATGCTTGGATTATACTTATCAAGTGTTTAATCGCGTTAGCTACTTTATTAGTGTTCATATTTGCAAGAGTCGCAGATCAATCGACATCCATCGGGTGTGTTTAAGGAAGTACAAAAACACTTTCTTTGACGTCATCTTGACCATTCGGCTAGGGCACAAACACGAACAAATGCCGGACCTGGACCGCGCAATTGACAGTTAATTTGCATACGGCGGTGATGTGAACGTCTCACACCACGTTCAGCTGGGTAACATTTGTTTAAACCCAAGCTGCTGTTGGTTTGATTAGATGGGAAAGATGCTACACCTTCAACGTGATTATCGACCGTACCCCGTAAAAACGGCCGTACGCCTGTTATGAAATGTATATAATTATCGATCAATTTTTGCAACCAACCGCCCCCCATTAGACGAAGCCCCCTGCTCTTCGGGGGGCTGCTATTAAACATTGGAAAATCGTTTCGAGGGCACTAACGGTAGGGGATGAGAACTGCATTGTGCGGTAACAGTGCTTTACTCATCGAAAAAAAGAAGAAAAATATTTAAATACAAAACGTTTAAATATCAGCGCAATATACATTAAATAATTTCACCACACCATCTCCCTAATTGCAGATATTCAAGTTACGCATTGAAAATAGCATTTCGCACACCTGCTGGCTGGTGCTGCGACGGTACACCGACTTTGTGCGGCTAAACAACAAGCTGCGGACGATCTACCCGCACTGTAATCTCGTGCTGCCGCGCAAGAAATGGTTCGGTGACAACTTTAGCAGTGGCTTCATCGATAACCGAATACAGGGCCTGCAAACGTTTATCAACACCATTCTTGGGGACGATGCGATGCGGACGTGCCAGGCGGTGCGGGACTTTTTCTGTCTCGACGAACCACCGTCCTACTCGGAGAGTATGGAAGAATCAAGGGTAAGACGTTGCGCTTCCAGCTGGACACTTCCTAAGCTGATCGATTTACAATGTATTCTTGCCGTTCTGATTTTAGGTTATCTTTGAGGCACAGGAAGAAACAATTGCGCAGCTCAAGCAGCAACTGCAAGCCAAAGAGGATATGGTACAGGTGCTGCAAACGAAGCTTGCCACCGAGCACAACCGTAATGCGATCCTTACCAATGTAATACGGTATGGATTGACGAACACACGCCGGATCGCATGCGTGCCCCCTAAAACTTAATCCATTTCTGTTTATGATTTTAGAAACAGCGTGGAAAATTGTGCCAAATGTTCAAAGTCTGTTGAACAGGTGATGAAAGAATCGGTCTATAAGTAGCCAGAGTCATTCGGCCTCTTCAGAAAATGTCCACCAACGTACATCGTTATAACCGTCTGCGGAATTACTGGAAGCTTTTCTAGCGTTTCTCCGCGTATCAGGCCTGTAAGACTGCGTCTGTCGATATGCAAAGTTCGAAACTTGTATTGCAATGTGAAGAAAACGAAACATAGATATTAATATATATACACGAATGGTTAAAATATTAATAATTAAAAGAATAGGCGAATATATCGACGCTTTTTCTATAACTCAAAAAAGTTTGTATGTTTTTATCGGACGAGTAAATTAGTGCAGTAATAGAGGGACAGAACACACTATACAAGATATGGAAACAATACGGGACATATGTCGGAAAGGTGTTAATTCGGCCCTCAAAAGGATAGTGAAAACTTAGTCTTTTATACGAATGAAACCTTAAAAAATGAAAGATCTATCGCGTACGACCAGCAAGAATATTTCTACATGCCCAAAAAGGCCCACTGACTGTAAACTGAATTTTACCGCACAGATGTAAAGCGTTACAAATTCTTTCTTACCGTAACCATCAGCGCTAACGGTCCGCCGTAGATGATCAAACAAAAGCCACTGATCATAATCATCGTGAAGATGCCACGTATCACCCAGTTCTTCCATCTGCAAATAAACCATAACAGAAATTAATGAATAAATTCGAGATTGTGCGTTACCAAAGTCCACCTAAGCGCAAACAGAAGTCGTCGCTTATGTTCAAAACATTTGCATCGTTGAAGCAAAGCTAATATAGAAAAAAGGGCCACATTTACAACGTAATTCCTCCTTTTTTCACGCGGTGTTTAAGTGCAAAACCCTAGTTAGCTTGTTTGCACAAACAAACCACCGAGAGACAACAAAGAGACATCAATTAATGGACGGTTCTCGCAGCTTTGCGGTTGTGCGAACTGCACGTCATGATGATCTTGGCATTGATATTTCTCGCGCAAACGAACCCGGGGGGTAAGGGCACACCGCAAACGACACAACGACGCTGTATATCCAATTACAAGGCAGTTTGGTCTCCTGGCAGGTTGTCTCGCCGTCGTTTATGTGCAGCGGTTCTATAATCTACAAGTAGTCACACTAACGGTGAAAATAGGTAAAAAACGTCCATGACCTCCAAAACTGTTCTACTGGTGTGTGTGTGTGTTTGCTTTGGAACGTTACACCCTTAACACCGAGCAGTGTGTGGAACGTTTCTCTGATTTCAATTTCTAATTCCAATTTCATAGCATTATTGTTGTACAGTGAGGGCAGATTGTTATTTAACTAGCAAACAAAATAACGCTAACGCAATGCACCCGGGCTGGGAAAAATGGAGCACGTTTAGCCATGCAAGGTGATTCGTGCGCACTGATACCGTGCTATGGTGGGCTTTGCAATGTAACGCGACGTGGGCACCGAACCGGAAGTTCAGTGAAGGTTTCGTGAACCTGACCGGCAAAATACTGTACGCACCTATCCGGCAGTCCGCTCAACGCTTGGCCCAAAACCTCGGGCATTTTGTTCGTTCCCTGGGGAAGGTTTTTGGCCATCTCATCCACGTACTTTTCCTCCGGCAAGCGTTCCTCTGTTTCGGTTTCCGAGTCCACCTAAAAGCAAACATTGGAAGAAAAGTCGAATTAATTAATTAGATATTTATGGTAAGTAAAAAATAATTATTCCAAGTAATTTTGATGCTTTTTATATTATTTTCGGCTTTTTAAACAGCTAAAAAAGGATTATTCTCTCAAAACCAACACAAACAGCCCCTCGTTTCGTCCCAACGAACGGTGTGTGGCTCACTTTCGATTGTTAAACTCTACAATTCTCCGACCCGACCGACCTTCGACCGTTTGAAACGGTCCGGTATGGGTGAATGAAACGAATTTTCAAGGTCTATCGGTCATACAATTGCAACAGTTGCACTCTCTCGTATTGGGCAAACAATGAATGCAGCTCAATACAAAACATACACTTTAATTAGCTAAAAGATTGTATTTTCTTGTGACGAAATTTACTCTCCGTAGCTTCTAAAAAGGTCATGCTTGGAGAGCGTATTAGAATTAAAAAAAAATCCAATACTTTGCCCATAAAACAAAGAAAATGAAAATTATCAAACAAAATCATTTAATCATTAGTAAACTGTTTGGTGAAAATTCCAAGCCAATCGGTGCACAGTTCTGCGAGAATATTTGAGTTGCCAATTCCCAAAGCGTGGTGTCTGAGTAAAAATCCATCTCCACGTGGCGATCAATGGTGATAAACTCTTTCGGCCGTAACATCGTTATTTGTCGGTATATTGAGTTGAATTTCTTACTGGATATTGCTGCAACATGAAGCTTTTAGATAATGCAATGGAAAAAACATTCAAGCCTTTGCTTCGAATTATGCTGCCTCCATACCTCTTTTTTAGTAATCTTCATTGGATTCATTCATTCGGAATTCCTATCTCTTAGAATTCCTTGTGAAATAATAAACGAGCATCGAAGAAGAAAAAGAGAAAATTATTTTTAACAAACATCAGCCAACCCGAAACAAAACAAAAAAAAAACCGGTTACATTAAATGCCTCAGACGGAATGTGCCTTCTTCGTCAGTTTCTTATGCCCTTGATATGCAACACACCATGTGGACGCATCCGGGGCCCGGCACCGTTGAAAGATTAGTGTATAAACACATGGTCAACGCATGTGGGGGACCTGACTGATAAAGAACGCGTATTTCGGAACGGTAGTCAGCTGGCTATCAGTGTGACCACCATTAGGGAAAAAGCACTCGAAGCCATTACATAACGCTGTTCTCTCGAGTGGGCCCAATTCACGGGTGTGATTAAACCGACCAAATGCTGGCACTGGGTAGGGACTCCAGCACGCATGTTTAGCCGCAACCGGAATCGAGTGTTGTAAACAAACGAAGCGCGACACCTTCTCGCGTCACAGGATGAACTTTGGCTGACGATGGTGCGATCGGGCGCGCGTTTCGTTTCAACTACTCGGTGGTCGGATGCCATCGCTCTAACGTATTTTACGCTTTTGCGTTCGAACCGCAGAGGGTAAAAATATTGCAATAACAAACAGATATGATGGCGGGTTGGGATGGGATGGTACACACATTCTCGCCAATGGTCGCTATTTTTAACCGTCTTTCTCTCAAATCGATTCACAATTTCACTCCGCCCTTTACGGTGTGTATGTGTTTTGTGTCAGTCAGTCAAGGGGTGGAAAAGCCAAACATGTTTTTCACCCACTTTCCAAGCTGCGTTTTTTTGTAAGCTTTATATTGCTTGCTTCAAACAGAATTGAAGAAGAGGTTCAATTAGCTGATTCGGGGGTCAATCGATTAGAATTCACATCCGGGCAGTGACCAGGTTGCCTTTACATTATAATTAGCGAAGCAACCCGTCGAGGGGATTTTATTATGGACGGAACAGATTAAACGCGCCCCCCAGAGAGACAGACAATCGATACGATTGTGCCGGCCACCATCGATGGATTAAATGAATTGGCAACAAAAACACGATGCCACACGATCAAATGGCACCATTCTGCTGCCGTTTGGGAACGTGCGGAAGGAAACGTTATTATGTAGCGCTGCATTACGAAACGTATTTACTTCGGCTGGGAATTGGATTACACGCCATCGGTGGGCGACAGCTCTGGAGTGTTCGTGTGTTCCGCGTACACATTTTCCTTGCAAATTTAATTAGTGTCCCCTGTGTATTTTTTTGTCTGCATTTAGACCATAAAGATAAGATGCATTGGTTGCGATGGTGTTCGGAGTCCCTAAAAAAGAAGATAAAGCAAAGAACGGGTTGGCCACCTTTATCCCGCTTCTAGCGGGATACCTTTAGGTGAATGTTTACATCGCAGTCAGCAGGTCCCATATATCCACAGCACGGCCAAGAGCATGTACCGTTCGCGTGGGACGTTGTCTTCTAGATAAGAAACACACAGTTTCCCGTCTTTCTCGGGAGATGCGCGCCGTTACAAAGTGGGAGAAAGTGAGCGACTCATCTGCCCAGCGCGTGCTGTTTTTCTTTCACTCTCAGCGGGAAAAAAAGGAAACCATTCCCCGAACCGTTCTGTCCCGCTCGGTCGGGGAAAATGCGCGAGAAAACATTCGGGAGACGGGGCAAGGAAAAATCGATAAACTGCGAATCAAATTTTCGCCAAACGTTGTCGTATCCGTCGTGGAAAGGGCACGTACATGGTCGGAGTTTTCCGTCGTAGCACACTCCGGTGGTGGTTGCTGTTCCTGTTGTTTAGGGCTTTCCTGCTGTTGCTGACTGGCATCACCTTCCGCCAGTAACCTTCGCCTCAGCTCGGCACCTCCACCATCGGTCGCACTCATGCTGCAGCCTTTTTATTTTGGTTCAAGAGCAAACAAACCGCTTTTCGGATGTTCTCGGACACGCGCACGCACACACCCACACACACAGCAGTTATCAATCACAGTACACTTTGCACTGCACTACTTTTCTCGACTTCAACCCAAAGCAGCCCGTAGGCCTACACTAGGGGCACAATAAGTAGTAAAATGCACACCGCGGCTGTGATAATCGAAACCCGAAACTCGAACCCCACCGAATGGAACATACACGCACGCACACACGGTTCTCGATCGGCCAACGGAACCTGGCCACCGCACACCTCGGTCAGACCCCGCGAGGTTATTGATCTTTGTAGCAGCCGCTCGGAAGGAAAAACCACACACTCACAGGGAGCTTTTATTTGTGCTTCGCTGGTTTAAGAATTTTCCACTTGGCTGACCCGAAGAACGACGAAACGCTCCGGAAAACCGAACTGCACTCTCTGGCAGTCGCAAAACAATAGACCAGCAGCCGTACGGTACGAGCGCGTCTCGATGCCTTCCAACACACACAATCAATCAAACAGTCTGGTAAAGTTTACGAAGGGCCTACTTGTTGGACTATTGGATAGAATGCGCGATTCACTAGCATGACCTGGGGTACGGTTTTACATTTTAATGCACGTTCTTTTGGCTTTTTCGAAGAATTTTTCCAACTTTTGTGTCCCACTGTTTGACAACAGCCAATTTGTTTGGACAGTTTGCACAGTGGGTCACTTTTCCGGACGCGCCAATTGACAGCAACGGGGTTCGCACTTTACTTATCTTTACTTTTCCATGAAGTCTCTATTGCGTACGAACAATAAACTGAAAGAATTAAATACGTTTCCAACATTGCGTGAAACTGAAACAGGAAGACCAAAAACATCTTTGAGGATGTTTTCAAAATAAGTTTTGGCCCGCAGAAATTGTTTGCTTTGTCCACTGTCATCCGAAAACTTTCCCACCTCATCGTTTATACTGCCAACTTCGACGTTTTAACACAGGGTGGCTACAATCATGAGTAAATTTGAATTTTTACGTATTATTTTCTCTATTCCGTTGACTATAATGTAAAAATGTTCGATTTTCGTATGATTTTATGCAATTTCGTTTCTTTCTTGGATAATGCTGCATCAAAAAAACCAACCGCGTGCAATTTCGAATTGTATTGGACACTTTAAATAGTGAAAAGAAACAGTAACATATTCATCGTTAGTCAGTAGAGTCTGTTATCACTAGAATCAAATATACACCCATAATATGCCGGTCTGTATGTTGCGCTTTCGCGGTTACGCACGTGAACAAAATGAAACCAAAAACTCCAATGGGGTTTAGCAACCTATGCTCCGTTCCTTTTTCTTTTGTGTCCTTTATCACACTACCGACAACAACACAGGTTGGGGGATGGAGAAAAGCTTTACGGCGTTTTGTGTGTGCCTTACCGATCCTATCGCTGGTCCTCCTTTTTGTTTTTATATTACGACAGCACACACCCACCCGTCACTACTGGCTAGTTTAATTCGCTAAAATTCGATTCACAATTTCTGTTCCTAATTCCGTACTTTCTCTTCCCGATACTGCTAACCAGCCCTGGCACAAGAATTCTACCTTCTCTGCTGTTTGTTATTGAAATTGAGTTTTGACTTGATTTGTTACTTTTAAACGCTAGTTAGTTTTATCTACAACAGGGATACCGGATCGAATGGAAGCCATCGTGTTGCAATGATCGACCATCGGTCATCGGGGCCGGGGAAGTGGTTGAAATATAGGAGTTCTGTTGTTTCTGTGGTATTTAGTGTTAAGATTGGCTTTGCAAGTTCATCGTTAAAACGTGGCTACTATAGATAAGAGGTTATAAGAAGAGAAACGGGAAAGTGAGAAATTGGCGCGCCGCTGTTCCCCCCCCCTTTTATCACTAATTCACACAATTTCGTTATCCGCTCCGTTCAAACATCTCGTCCTCGAACTCTATTAGCTCTCCGTGTCACGCTGCCTACGGTGGCGCATCTACCGCGTCTAAAAATCCGAGTATCCTTCCGCGCACACCCACAGACACATCACTTATAATGCTTAAAACCCTGCTAAAATATCATCTACAGCGCTTGGTTTACTCTAGCGAACAATCACAAATATATTACGTTTTGTTTTGTTTTTTATCTCTTTACACTACGCACTACACCGCGCACTAGCGGTGTGTAGGCGTCAATGTGGTCAGCCTCATGCTATTATAATTGGTTTCACCCGAATGTTTCCGCGCATCCTACATCTGCTTACGCGACCACCCTCTTCATGGGAGCAAATTTTCACTGCTCGCGCTCAGATTGGGCAGCGATTTGAACAGCTTCAGCTTGTTGCTGTCGCTGGCGAACCGATTCGAAGCGTCCGGTGTTTCGCCACAGCAGTGTGAGCGTTGCTGTTGCAGCTGCGCATGCAACGGCTGGTGCTGCTGTTGATGATAGGGACGATGGTGCTGCTGATCACTGTCCGCTACGACGACGGTACCGGCCATCGTTGAGCGAGGGTACGGATAATCGGTGGACAGTGCCTGCGGCTGAACATGGCTACTACCCCCCGTGAGAAGGGCGGAAGGTGGGTGAGGAGGGGGCGTTTTGCTGGCGAGACTAAGCGACAGCATCGAATGACCATGATGGTCGTAGTACGGACGTACCGGGACCGCTCCCGGATCATCGTGATACGACGACTGCAGGATGTTCTCGAGCGATAACCGCTGCTCCACGTTCGCACGCGGATGTTTGTCCTGTGAGAAATAATGCTGCTGTTGCTGCTGCTGCTGCTGCTGCTGAAGCTGATCGTACTCGAGTATCTCCTGTATATTCATCTCCAGCGCATCATCGTCTAGTGGGCCGCCACTTTCGAACTGGATGTCAGTCGTCTGGAGTGCGTTCTGCTGGATGGAATCTTCCCCCGATCGACCATCGGGCGATGAAAGCGGATGCGGATGAGGATGATACGCACCGTGATGGTGCCGATGATGATGATGCGGATGATGGTGGTGATGATGATGATGATGGCTGTGGTGAGCGCGACTGTTCGCCATATCACCACCCGTCATGAGCGTCCGGTCGGCACCGTTTGCCGGATCGACCGCCGGTCCCAGCAGGCTCGTCATGTCGTAGATGATGCTTTTGGGATTGAGCAATAGCTGATCTTTGGTGTGCGTACCGATCTCGCACAGTGCGAGCGGTTCCTGCGGGAAGCTAAGCGATTGCTTCTGCAGCAGCTTCGTGTCCGAGTAGCGACGGAATGATTTGTTCGGTTCGTGCGCACCACACGTGCCGGCGGGCAGCGGTTCATCCCTACCAAACCCGGACACGGTCGGTTGCCCGGCCAGCACCGTCGAGTGGCGATGGTACAGTTTGCTTGCCGCCGTATCATCCTGTCCGTTCGGTCCCATGGAGGGATCGTTTAAAATATCACGATTTTCGAGGAATATGGCCGAATTCACGTAGCGTCCCATCGCACCCGGCGTTGGGACGGCCTGTGTGGTCGTTACCGTTGACGGTGCAACGTTGGGTGAGTTACTTCTGCTTCGCTCTGTCGCCCCATTGTTCAGCTTACTGAGCAAACTTAACTCCGGACCGCCGGTACCGCCGGTTTTGCCACCAGCAGCGGCTCCATTATTCGCCACCTGCTCACCGCATTGATTCGATGTGGTGGACACGGTTGAATAGCGATGGCTGCTGCTGCTGCCATTATTATTGATGGAAGCCGCCCCACCGGCTGCCGTGGTTGAGGTGGCACTCATCACCATTATACCGCTGCCACTGCCCGTCGTCGTCTCGCAGATGTTGTGCACCGAGTCGTGGAACGGCATCGGCGTTAGGCTGCCGCTACCCTGCAGACACGGCTTGAACGACACCTGACTGATGTCGTCCAGCGTCCAGTCACGATCGTACCCACCGATCGAATTACTCTCAATGTTGGCCGCAATGATCTGACCCTGCTGGTTGAGCTGCAGCTCGCAGTGGTTTCCACCGCCCGCACCCGCCGATGGTCCACCAATGCTAACATTTACCGTGGCCGCGCCCAGCGGATGATCGAACGATGATTGACGGGCTGCGGCGGCCGCTGCAGCAGCCACGGACGCTGCCGTCACCGCATTATTGACCGCATTGATGCCCATCGTACCGCCGAGCGGTTGGCCGGAAGTAGCGGCCGTACGGACGCGACGAAACTGCGGCATCTGGGGCGACTGCGGCGGGTGGATCTTCTCGGGAACGTTCTGTATGAGCAGTATGCTAAAAAAAAAAAGGAATGGAAAAGCTCGTTATTCTCGACGCCCTTGGCAAGATTGATCGAAAAGCGACATTATACGTTACCGATTTCTAGCACGCCAACGGTTGCAAAGATTCAAATACTGCTTGCACTGGATGTACATAAACACGACGCCACCGGTCAGCCCAACCGTCACCACGATCAGCTTCGTCCAGAAAGGCCACCCGATCTGTCCACGCCGTACCTCCTCGGCGGCTCGCTCGATCAGCACGCACAACGACCAGATGACACATAAACCGGCCGCACAGTGAAACAGTACCGCGCAGCACAGCCGACGACGTTCCACACCGGACATATCCAAACTGCGCCACTGGAAATGATACCAAAAAAAAAAACGGAAAGAAAGGACAAATAACTAATCTGTTTACGAAGAAAAAAAAAAACCCCCCGAATGGAGATTCACATTTATCGCACGGGCAATATTTAAGTTCGAAAAATGTCAATGAAAACCAGTGACCGGTGTCCACACAAGGGACCGCAACCAGCGGGTGCATGATTTACATTTTAAACGAATTTATTCGACAATAAAATCCGCTTCATTCATAGCGTGCCGTGTGGTGACCCTGGACGCGGGAGGCAGGTTTTAACCTTGTCCACTTTGACGAAGATGCATTCGGGGGGGCAGAATTTGTCGGTCCGCGTCTCGGCGCGCTCGGAGATGGTTGATCTAATTTACTTATGTCCTACCGATTGGCCTCGACGCGTGACACCGTTTTGATGGGAACATTATTGTCACACACACACACACACACCCCTTTGAGTCTGAAGAATAGCCAACCAATAGCTCACAGGCACAAGGCTAGCGATTAGTGTTCCCCCCCCCCCCCCCCCCCCCCCCCCTCTATGCTTCCTGTATGCCCTTGCTTCGGTACACACATCTTCGCACCTTCCGACACACAGGGGGAAGGTTATAATTTTTACCAGCCCGTTTATTATTCTTCGTCACGACACGTGAGACCGGACGGGAATCGATCTTTGAACTTGAACTTCAAATCCTGCGGCGGGTAAGCGCACCGCGTCACACACACACAACAGGTCCGTTAAGCTGGTGGACCCGGTTCTGTCGGCTATTACGCGAGAGCCGCGTGTGTATGGCTGGCAAACAGTTTGGTTGACACCCGTACGGATAACACATCACAACCCATAAAAGAGGGAAGCAAACATTTCACACGGGTATATAAAAATGGCCGTTAAACAATCCAGAAGCCGACAACGAACGGGACTCGGAAAACGGATGGCGCCGCGCACTTGAAGTCTAGATGTGTGTCTGCCTTTCCCATGCACGGTGCGATATTTTTTATGAGCTAAATGAAACAACATGCCATAATGTTAGGTCTGCCGCTTGGTTGGAGCATTTAGTAGATTTCGGATAAATTCATTTAACGCCGGGAATTGCCTATCGCTATCAATGTCTCTTAGACGTCTGTTCTGGCAAGTCCCAGATTGCTGTTCCAAAGTAGAACTTTGGAGACAAACCAGCTATTAATTAAGCTATTTTGAGATGTCCTCATATTGATGGAACTTCTGGTCCATTGTTTGGCTCTGTAACCACTTCGCGATCTTGGCCTGCAGCAAGAGATGTCTCACGGTCGAGCACCATCGTCAACAAATCCCGGCCTTTCTAGGGGATGCATTAACACCATTACTCCAACGACCTAAAAGGGCTTTACTGGTTGTCCGGTGTCATTCCGGTGTCTAATCCGACTGTACGACAGTGAGTTCGTCGTTTAACTCGTAGAGCTCATCATTGTGGCGGCTCCTCCAATGTTCTTCCACACATCCTCTATCACATCATCTCCTCTGACATAACAACCTCAAGAGGTCTGCCATTTCTGGCCATTTTTTACTTTATTTACCCGGTGCTAGATATTCAGTCCTGCGTACGGCGGATTGATCCGGATGGTTGTGCCGTGTGAAGACCGGCGCCTCTACCGGGCAACGCCTCAGATAACGAGGCTGTCCTTCGGTGCCAAACAATGCCTTCTGATTTTGTTCTCGAACGCCGTTAAGAGGGTTCCGTCGCTTTTGGATCAAAGTCCATGTCTCAGGTGCGTGAGTACTGGAACAATATAAGTTCAATCTTAGTCGTAGCTCTCTTCATGGCGACAAGTGTTTTGAGTAGAGCAGTTCCTCAGAAAGACGACTTCGAAGGTGCACTCATAGAACAGATTAAAGATTAGTTTTATCAGGTGTAACAAACGATCACGAGTAGTTTATATCGATCTGGTCTCACCACCAGTACAGCGTATACAAACATTTTTGACGGCACCGAGTTACTTAGGACGAGGACTTAGTTGCGGCCCTAATACAAAAAAAAGTCGTTAGCTCTCCCTCTCGCAAAGCGATTCCACCCCACATCAGCATCATTCGTGGCGTTGTGATTCCCTTGTGAAGATAAATCCCCCCCCCCCCCCCCCCCCCCCCGAAATGTTCTCCGCACACATTAACGAGTTCTTTCCCGGCACACGGGAACGAGCGTGGGGTAAGTGAAAGCATTAAAAATGCACGAACTGTTTATCACGTTCGTTGTTTCTTTTTTGTGACGTGCGCGACGCGGGGACCGGAAGGATGCTGTACAGCTGGAGCGGCAGCGAACAGCTTCAAACACAAAATCACTCAGCATGTCATGGGCATGCCGCAGCCGCGTCTGTCATGGGCACTTATTGCACGGCTTCCCGGACAAGCGGAATGGCCTGCGCTACTGCAGAAGCGCAAAACCCAAGCAAGAAGAGATGGAGGAGGTGAAAAAAAAAACACTGTAATGATCCGGAACGGGAGTTATTTATTGCACATGGCAGAAGAATGGAGGTGTATGGGATAGAACCGTCCGGAACATTCGCAGCAAAGCTGATGTTCCATTACCGTTGGAGATCTCCCAGGCTCGCCGGTTTCAGTTTTAAACCACACGTGGGTGTTTTTCTTTTTCTCGCCCCATTTTGGCCTACTAGGCAGAACGGTTTAAAACACTCACACACACGCCCAGGCAGAAGTGA
This sequence comes from Anopheles marshallii, assembly GCF_943734725.1. Classification (NCBI taxonomy): domain Eukaryota; kingdom Metazoa; phylum Arthropoda; class Insecta; order Diptera; family Culicidae; genus Anopheles; species Anopheles marshallii. The sequence continues at coordinate 64,249,461 of NC_071327.1, forward strand.
GGGAAAAGAAAATGGTTTTTTTTGCGCGCTGCAAACGGTGTGGATAAACAAAACAAAAAAGATAGAAACCGTGCAACAAAACCAATGGCCCTTGAAGTGGCCGATAGGGATGGCGACGGCACGGCCATTCGCCGCTATATAGGTCAATGTAACGCAAACACCCATTCCCTCGGTGTCTTCTGTGCTCAAGGTTTATGCGCTCGGTGCGAGAATTGTCATACTGCAGATGCATATACACACACATGCGAAGGACGCCCGAGACGCCATCACGCCGGCGAAGCGGGACCGGGTGTGGACCCTTTTGTTTGCATGGTACGGTCGCGGACCCGATTAGTGTCCGGTTGCAAATTGACTTGGCAAATGCGTTCGTCTGTCCCTGTTCGGCGTGTTTGATTTTGACTGTTAGCTTCAGCTAAGGCGGGCGCTCCATTGGCCCTGACAGTCCTCTGCCCAAAGTCATCTCTTAAAGCGACTTCAAAATCGTTCGATCGTTCTGCTGCGCTAAAATAAAAACAAAAACCATCAGAGAGCGTAAAAAATAAAAGAACACCACGGAAAATCGATTACGTTTCCATCACGCCAATGAAATTAAAGCCCGAAACACCCGGTGCATATTTTTTTCCCCCGCTGACATGATGACAATCACGCCGGTAGTGTGTGCTAACGGGGTGGCCCCCATACAAACGTATCCACCGGCCCCACCACTCCTCTTTTGCCCGATCTTACCTCGTTGAATGGTTTGATTTTCGTGTGCATGATGAACGGGAACTTGCACAGTTCGCAGGCATTCGTTTCCGACGCCGTCAGCCATTGCTGCAGACAGGTCTGGTGCACGAACTTTAGACTTCCGGAGCAGTAGCAGGGCGTCAGCAGCGGGTTGTGGGTGTCCGATTCGCAGTGACAGATGCGGCAAATGTCGCCACTGCTCTGCGACACCTGACTGCTGGTGGAACCGTATCTGCGAACGAGGCAAAAGACGGGGAAAATTCAGTAAATCAGTTTTTGTCGAGGAACCGTTGGTAACAGGTGAATAGACAAAGGAAGCAGCTACTAGTCAAAACAAACAGACCGACGGTGACACGCTTTGGTAGACAGCAGGGCAAAGTACGGTTGCCCCCCCCGGTAAATGACCGCAGGGTTATTGGGTGGTGGTCCATTTTTAAGCTCGCTTCTACCCAACGGGCGGTGCTCAAGTGCACCGGAAGCGAGCATACTTATCAGCCGTCAAATATCGAATTAATTCCCATCGAGAGTATGTGTATGTCCTCGAACCAAACAACCGTAGAACCATCATTACGAATGGATTCCCCCGATTGGGTGCATTAGACACACCGGCTGGCCTGTAATGGGCGCTCGGAATGAGGAAAAACCACGCATTGTTAATGATGTTGCGTGATGAAGCGCCCTATTCTGGTTCTGGAACTGAAACACAGAAATAAAACCTTACATCCACGCGACCCAAGGCCGTGCAGCGTGTGATAGGAATCGGTAATCGGCTATTACTTGGGCAGTTGGGAAAACCGCGCTGCGCTTCGGTCCAGGATTAGCGCCCAGCGCTCGTACGTACGGGAAACCAGATAGATGCAGGCGATAGAACTGTGTCAAGGATGTCTCCCCCGGTGTAGAGAAACCACAGACAATTTGAGTGTGCTACTTTACATAGTAGCAGTTACACTCAGGAGCACGAGTCATAAATCTTCCTCCGGTAAGGCGTCGGGATGAGATGCGAACCAAGCGGACATTGAGGGCACACATCAGTTGACCATCCTGGTGGTTTTCCACATTTAATTATCACCACACAGAGTGGACTGAGGCAGAGATACCTTGAAGCATCAAGAAGAGATAGCTTTTGTTTCGTGGTCTACTATTATGTCGTGACCTATTTCCTGTGCACGGCACGGTAAAAAAACGGAATGACCCCCCTTCTAAACACTGTTTTTCCGTTTACCCTAATCTTAATGCGCGGAAGGAGAAGAATTTATCTCGTCCGGGGGTCTAGCAACTGTCACCGGATGGATGTGAAAAGGTAGTGACGCGATCTGAGCTAGAGTTTGAGGGGATTTTGTTTTTTTTTCGTAAGTCAGTTTTCCAACTCCATCGCCGGAAAGATGGACCGGAAGTGTGCACATAAAGTAGGATACAACTGGCTGGTAATCTACTTTTGTGATACCGAGCTCAAGCACAGAACAGAGGGATTTAATCAGCACGATAGCTCGAGCCATATAATAGAATTTAAATCCTTGAGAAACTGAGTTCTATTTTGGGATGAGATCCACTTTCAGTTACTGAGATGACTCTTTAGGAGTTACAAGAACACGGGGTGACTTATTGCTGATATGTTGAGGTTATTTAGTACTAGAAGTCTAATTATTCTTGGGTATAGCGCGAGCCATATAATAGAATTTAAATCCTTGAGACACTGACGTCTATTTCGGGACGAGGTCCACTTTAAGTTACTGAGATGACTCTTTAGGAATTACAAGAACACGGGATGACTTATTGCTGATATGTTGAGGTCATTTAGTTCTAGAAGTCTAATTCTTCTAAGGTGTAGCGCGAGTCATGTAATAATATTAAAATCCTTGAGACACTGACGTCTATTTTGGGATGAGATCTTTCAGTTACTGAAATGACTCTTTAGGAGTTGCCCAAACATGGGAAATAAGTCATCATCATATAAGATATGTTTAAGCTTTTTAGTTCTAGAATTCGAATTCTTCATCACGCAACTACAGGCTAGCAACAGGCCGAGTCGTGAGAATCGCAACGTTCTGTTCGTGATCCGGGCTACCACATCTGGAGTACGACGGAAAATAGTAGAACATTCGGAGAATTCGATAGAGAATTCCCATTAAGCCACGTCCCTTTAGTGGCAATATCAATGGCGTCTTGTGCTACTTCCCTGGGATGAATAACCGACCGAGGTGTTGTTCGCTTTCCTAAAAGTAAACCAAGAAACACACATGAGAGCACGTGATTCTTCTTCTCGCCCAAGCTTAGAACCAACGATGAGGAAAGTATTACACATTTATTCACTCCCAACGGTGAGGTCATGCCTGATAAGACACGGAAATCATCTTCCCCATCGCAGGGTTTGGTACCATTATGAGTCCCATTTTACAGCCACACAGCCACACCATCCATCGATGCAAAAACAAACCCTCGTAACCTTCCAACGACCAGGCACGATCGCGTGTATTGTCACCGCCATCGTACCCAGGCATACCATTGCATTAAATGCTGCTTATCAGAACGGATTTTGTTGTGAGTGCATCGGAACGGCACGGCACGCCGCGGGTTGTGTGTGCGCGTCGCGGCACGGGAGGGGGGAAAAGGTTCGGGAAAAAACACATACCCGATAAGATAATGATTGGCGAACGGGGAAAATCAATTATCATTACTGATGCACGCACGCCCAGCGCACCATGCGCTAAAATCAGGAAATGGAACGCCGGGCTGGATCGATCATCTAAACATGCACTTTGAATCATAAACTTAGGTGGCATTTTGTTCGCCGGGGTCGAACTGTGCTTAGTGATAATGGTCGGTAATGCGATCGCCACACTCCGTTCTGTACCAGCTTGACTCTTCCTATTCCAAAAGACATGTCGATGATGCTTGCTAATTCTTTGACAGTCGTCAAATGACGATCGCGAACTAACGTTTCTGGCTTTTGCGTTACACAGCGTCATTCGGTCGGTCGAAAACACACGCGTACACACGTATTGCAAATTGAATTACACGCCTTATAGGTCTGCAAGGGAACCGGTTGTACGAGATCGATGTGCGCCATACTGCATTGAGATGCATCAGAAAATGGAAAAATTGCCCCTTTTGCCTAGTGTGCAACACCGTTGCGATCTAGACGTGCGCACCCCATCGGTCGTTTTTTTGTCCCCGTTTGGGGGGGGGGGGGGGGGGGGGGGGTTGGGTTTGGTCATAAGTTGTAAACTTTATCACTGCCAACACTGGTGGTGTGAGATGGTGACACCGTAGTGCGTTGCAGAATCGGATCTGTTGCGACGCTTAGGTTCAACTTCAACTCGTCTTTGTGCTCGAACTGTACCGAGTACAAAAAAAAACTCTCCTGCACATACCCTAAAAACTGGTTTTCATTTATTACTCAGAACGAACTGATTAAATCATTTAATATTCACAACAGCAAAAAAAAAGATTAAGAAAATACAATATTACAAAAGGCCTATCAATCGGGGGTCACATTACATTCTCATCCCATTTCCCAACCAATCCTTGCGCCGTTTGCCGACTGTTTGTTTTCCTTTCACAGTGCCTTGCACCAGCATCAGGCACTTTTGCAGCAGCATCTTGCGGAACTGTTCGCGCTGTTTCGCCTCACGAAGCTTTTGCTCCATCAATTCCAAACGTTTGCATTCCTCCGTGGCAGTTTGCAGTACGGCTCTCAGCGGCGGCTTCTTCATGCCCAATGTGTCGACAAGTTCCTGAAGGTTGCAGCTTAACCTATCGCGTCTGTCCTTTTCGAGTGCACTTTTCTCTCGTTTTAACTCCAGCTTCGTTGGCGGTTGCTTTTTCTTCCCCACGGGCATTACTGTCACCGGTGGTATCTTCACTCCGTTACCGATCGCTGGCTTATTGTTGCAAAAATGTCCACAGTACCGCCGGTTGGCGGGCAGAATGGTACACATGCTGACGCGCTCCATTTCCACAATCTGGTTCAGCGTGTGGTCCTTGTACCCGATCCGCACATCCCACAATGCGGACTTTGGCGGTGGCGGCCATCGTACGTTGGGGATAATATCGTTAAACGTTACGTTCACAGCATCAGGATCGTAGTTGTATAACCGTTCGTTTCTAGCACAGGTGTCCAAGAGCCAGCGCCGATATGTTGCCATCGGTATATCCATGTGTGGTGCCGTATGTCCTCGCGTTTCGCAATCACGATCACGCCTGTTAGCCTGAGTTGATCCGTTCGTGGCGCGTCAGAAATGGCCGAAAAATGATTTGCAAGCGACACATTCACACACATCCACACACACACACCGATAAAAGGGACGTATTGGTAGGGCGCGAGCGCGCCTTTTTTCAAAGAAAAACCGACAAATGCGTTACTTACGATGAAAGATACGTGTGAATGTGTGTGTGTGTGTGCGATTTTTTATTCCTTCATATTCATAATGCACTCACTTGTCTAGACGTTTCACACACTGATCGGTGTGAAGCGACCAGTGATGTGTTTCATCTTGAAACTGCATTCTTCTCGGAATTTCAAGTTAAATCTGTGCCTAGAAAACGAAACATTCTTGCGCCTAAAATGTCACAACTTTAGAAACCCCTGCATGTGTGACATCCGACATTTCATGTGCCAGTCGTTCACGGGGGGAGGCGAGAACAATTGCGTAGATTGTTTGGGCAATCGGAAACAGTTTGTAGATGTAGGTGTCCTCATTAGCTTCATTGGTTCACCATCACCACCACCACGAATGTCTCTAATATCTGGAGGGGTGGGGGCTTTCGGGTAGAAACAGTTTCACAAAGTAATTTCCAGCATCCAGCCCCCCCTTCCTACCCATTAGGATATACCGGTGTGACGACTTGACATTTCCACTCCTGGAGCCTTATACGGAAGGGAACGGAAACCAAGGGAGCTGAAGTAGGGCATTAAGTGTGTGCGTGTGTGTGTGTTTCCTGTAGCCAGGTAAGCCTAACGTCAATACATTAACCGTTGAAATATAAATAAGCTTGGTTGGCATTTTCCAATGAGTGTGACGAACGAGACAAACGTACGCAGTGCCGTGCAGTGGTAACAGCGTGTATCGATTTACACGTCTAATCAACTTATCCACCGTCCACGGAACCGACCACAGAGAGTGTCGACCGAATTGGGCCGGTATTTTCTTTTAATATCCAAATGGGAAATTCGAGGCCGTAAGTGTGGTTTTCGATCGTTCGCTACCAATTATTACACTGCCCCGAAAAGGAAATGTGTGGTTAGGGTGACGTGTACACACGAAAGGTGGTGACTACGAGCGCTAACGAAATCTCATTAAATAGTCCGCGATTAAATTTTCAACCCAGGGCAAATGTTTATGCACCCCTCCCTCCCCGTGTGCAATCCGTTTCGGGAGCGATTTTTCATGGTCTGGGGGGGGGGGAGGGGGTTCGATCATCCGCTTGTGTCGATAATTTGTGCAACCGATCAACGACACACGCGCACCTTTCTCACGGTTCTAAACATATCTCACACAATCCCGTGGCGCGACGATGAGGAAAATTAATGTTCACTCATCACCCCCTCCCTTCCACTGATGGTGGAAAGGCCTTCGGGGGCATGAAATTCCAACCCCTTCACTGACGCACTTGGCGGACGTCATCAGGTACAGCATTGGCATGATGATGATGGTGGTGGTGGTGGTGGTGGTGATACTCCTCCGTAGTTCTCCAAACATTGGAAATACATGCGCGGTCGGAAAAAGCGCTACGTTTCATCGCCAGATCAACCCCGTGTCAGGGGAGCCGGGAAGGCGGTCGGTGGTTCGACACTCGGTAAATCGCGTTAATCGTGATTTATGTTTGATTGCAGAGCGATTGGGAAGCCGTTTTTTTTTTGAGTAAATGCAGCTTTGCCGGACGATCGATAATGTCAGATCGGTCTTTCCTCGGTGTGGTTTGATATCCTTCAATGCGTCCAAAACGGAATTGGAATTTCCAGAAATACGGATTTACATTTTAAAATCATCCTTCGGCAGGCAAATTCTTCAAAGCACAAGTCTCTGCTTGTACAAGTAGCAACACCATCCTAAAAGTATACGAAAAACAGACATGTTATTTCAGAACCGTTAACACCAACGACCGACGAGTGCATCCGATCATGTACCCGGGGGATGTTGCTTTGTAACAGCAAGACCGCTCTTCCGCTCGGTGTTGTGGAATTAAAAATTAAATCAGCGATGCGTAGTAGCGGTCGCTGTCTGATATAAAAGCACGGACAGTCAGCGATACTTCCGCGTTATGCGTCGCAACACGCGTATGCTGCAGCCCTGCTTCATGGTCAACCGGTCGATCGTATCGGCCAAACGTGAGAAGAATGCTAAAGAAGGGCCAATGGCCCTGGTAGTTGTGTAAATGCAATCCCACACACCAGGGGGGGGGGGGGGGGGGAGCTCATATCGGAAGTCGTTCGTTCGATGCATAGTGATTGGGACGACGGATTGGGTCCCGCGATACAGCGAAACGTTGATTGATTCATTGCTTCTTTTTAGGGACGTTGGATTAACTTGGAAGGTGAAACTGCATTCGAGACGACTCAAAGATCACACAGGTAATAGATATATTAAAGTGTTTCAAGTAAAACATTCGCTTTCGATAGTCATTTCGCACTAAAATGATTGTCTCATCGATGATCTTCTTTTAGGAGGTTGACCTTACAAGAGCATTCTTCAAGTCACTGACTTACGGTTGTAAGTGTCCAGGACAGCAAGACAACAAAGAGACCGATAAAAGGCCAACCTTTTGCCAGGGCACCTAAAGAACCGTCGAAATTATAGCACAATTTCCTCCGTGCAAGTGCAACTATTCTAAACGCCCTTCAAAACAGTGTACACTGAAAACCCCGAAACGATCCCATGAGAGCTGCACTTGACCTTTTTTATCACCGTCACCATTACCCACTGGAGGTAACTGCACTCCAAAAAATGGACTGCGAGGTCATCGCCACTCCAAAAAAACAAAAAAACATCTGATGGTTGGGGTGGTCGGTTCGGTTTTTTTTTATTATTGTTGGAGCTTTATACCACCTCCGTAAGTACCTCAGCATATCGAAGGGAACACGCAAGAAGGCCAGTCTGTAGTAAATCGGATCTCGATTGGACAATAAGTAGCGTCCGCCAGCAAGGACAGCAAATTTTGCTCTGTCGCTGGTTTTTTTTTCTTTTTGGTTTGTTTTACGGTACAAAAGAAAATTCACCTTCACCATTCGGGGGGCACGATGCTGTTGCGAGAGTGAAAAGGGCACAGGCACCAGAGTGCAAGGGAAAAAGCGTGATCACCCTTGAATGGTTGTGTTTTTTTAATGTATAAATTGCTTCGCCAAAGCGTGGAGATGTTGCCACAAAACCAGAACACCAGATGCATCCATCTTTGGGGAGGTATTCCATTCATTGAACTCCTAAGTTAATACCGTACTTAGTTTTATTTCTGCTGATGTTGTGTTGGGTACACCTGATTCACATTTATGAATCTGTATGTATTCAGTTCATAGGTTAACTGAGTGAGACTTATCTCTACATCTCTTTTATTTTATCTATCTAGGTTCATGAATCCACCGTGATTTATGAATCCTCAAATATTCAGGAATCCTCACGGTTTTATCAATCCTCAAAGATGAAGGAATTCTCAGGGATTTATCAATCCACAAATATTAAGGAATCCTCATGGATTAATCAATCCTCAGAGATTGTCGGAGATTTATGAACTCTCAAAGATTCAGGAATCCTCAGGGTTTTATCAATCCTCAAAGATTCGGGAGGCCTCAGGGGTTTATGAACCCTCAGAGATTAATAAATCGAAGGATATTTATAAATCCTCAAAGAATCAAGAATCCTCAAAGCACTTTAAAGTATGAACTTCTTATTTCAGTAGCAAAACAAAAATTAAACCTGAGAGATTCGAAGATCTCTGAGGATTCATGATCAAATAAAAATATTAATTAAGCACACCACTAGATGAAAGATGGCAAATCATCAATTATGCCGGAAATGGTAGCCAAAGAATCACCCGAACCGAATGTCGAGGTGAAAGTTTTGGCCAATTTTCCCATGCGTGCTTACCGGTTTCAATTTCGGAGAGCTGTAAAGTGCAATTTACAACACACGGCCAAAAAACCTTGACCTTGGCACACGACACGATACACATTCCTCTCCGGGCAGGCCGCTTCTTTTGATTTTTTTTTTCTTCTCCCATTCGCTTTCATTTTCATCTTCGTCTGTGTTCCATTTTCGACCGCAATTCGTGCACCGTGACTTGTGGAGACGCTGAAGACGAGAGACCTCGTGCAAAAGACGCACTCCAAATTGTGTCCCGCTCCGTGGCGGCCGGACAACTTGAGGCGCATAAATGAGGTAACTGAGGCTTCGTTGTTCACACAGGAAGTGAAAGGAAGTAATAGCAATAACCATAATAATTTGCAACGAGAAGCAAGAAATCTCCCGGATGGTAGCCCGGCTGGGTTTTCTAATAGTGAGGTTGTGAGGTTTCCACTTTCCGAGAGTTTCCACCATACGCTTTTCCAACCGTTGAGCCGTACCCTCGTGTAACCTCGGCAACTTCACTGCTCGCGGTGAAGAAAACCACCCCAAAGCGAGAACGGGTCTTGGGGTTTATTTATTTTTTTTTTGTTTTTCATGGCACAACCCAATACACCTTTACTACAACAAAAGCAGATTGCATATGCTAATCTTGGCAAGGAAAAAAAAAAGCGATTTTATCACGAGCAGCAGTATCCTACCACGGGGAGACATGCACCGGTGGGCTTTATGATTCTCGCGCAAAGAAGGCGTTCCACACGCCGGGGATTAGTTAGACATTGCTTTGGGAGCGTTTAGGAGGCGAAACAAAAACAAAAAAAACAGAACAGCACCATAACCTTGTGCCAAAGTGCGCGATTACAGCATCGATGCCAGCCAAACGCGTGGACTTTCCCTATTGCCCCCCGGTGCCTGAGATTCGCCCGAGCGTGGCGTTTATGGTCGACGAGCCCTTAGGTTAAAGGAGAGAGAGAAAAAAACCGTTTTTTTTAACACCTACGCCCGGCTGACCATTAAAGCGCGACAGACAAATTTTGCGATCGCGATCTACTCGACCATCATCATGCCCAAGCGGTGGGGGATCGATCTGGTTGCGTAACATCTCCCCGCCTGAAGGTTACGGGGTTTGTGGACGCCGATCTGTGGCCCAGACTAACGAGACGAGAGACGTCTAAACATGGAACCGGTCGTGTTAAATTTTACACCCTACCTCCCCCCCCTCCGTCAACTCGACTTGTTTGCGAACGTCATCAGTATCTTGGCCAGCCTCAACCGTGCACTGGAGAGGGCTTGCTGTTGCTTCCAAACCTGCAAACGGCCGGTAGCCATCTCACGAGATAGGATGCACAAACCGGGGCTCTAATAGTAGTTCCCGACAAGTGGCCATACCGGTTAACACGGGCTTTGGCAATCAAACCCAAACAACACACCCCATCACCGTGGCTGACTGAGTGACGTTGACGTCAGAGATCGTGTGCAGGGAAACTTATTATCGGAGAAGATGCACACAACGCCACACACACACACAAATACCCTACCGAGGTGGATGTTGAAGTTGTCCACCCACACCCCCCCCCCCCCCCCCCCCCCTGCATGAACCCCATTTGCAACTCTTCCCGAGCTACCGGGTCGCGACGACCGGGGAGGGTGGTTCAGAAGGTTGAGTCATAAATGTTCTAATGAGGACCACACCACATTAGGGCGGCAAAGTGTTTCCCGCCGCTCTCCCCCCTTCCCGTGTTCCAATATTGCACAATTTACATGCGGCAATAGTCGGCATTCAATTTGAGGGCAATTACGGGTGTCGGGAGTTATGGTGACCTCAGTGGCGCGTATTAAATAATCGATCGTGAGAGGGGTTAACAGGAGAGATAATCCTTTGCGCTTGCACCTCCATCCAATATCCTTCGCCGGGAAACTGCACCGTGCACCGTGCAATGACTTCTGCGGGTGCGAACGCACCTAAACTACGCCACTTCACAACTTATTAGCCGTCTTTACCCGGTAACGAGCGTAGACGATGAACCGCTGGCTGGCGAAAATGCACATTAAAGCTGATTGCATCATGTGTTTGTCCCCAACTGGCGATACACGACGAGGGGCGATGCACTTGACAAATTGCACAACGAACGGAACAAGCCAATAGTCTGGCCGGTTAAACGATACTAAAAAATTATACTTCACATACGGAAGGTGGATGTAATAGACGTTAATCGTCCAACTAAAGGCTAGTTAAAAATTAGCTTAAAGTGTTCATTAAATAATGTTTGATGGATGAATTACACTAACTTTTTTGGAGTTGGAGAAAATTTGGGTTTTATGTATTTTCATGAAGATTTACATACATCTGATGAGGAATTCAAGTAACATATCAACAATCAACGAAGTTATCGTCCATAGAGTTAATGTATCGTCTTCCGCGAAGTCAAATTCTCCAAGTTTAAGTTTCGCAAAACGTGCAACAGAATTTCTTGGAGATCTTTCAACTGTTTTAGTTGAAACTCCAGATTCAGAACGGTGGTATTCTATACTTGTTATGTTATCTATGCTAAATAGTGATAAGTTTTCGATTAAAAATTTAAATTTTCTTTGCTTATACGGCTAAGCCGGGTCGAATTCCGCTACGACTAGAAGTAGATTTAAGCTTTTGCTTGGAAAATATGTTTCAATTTTAATATGTTAATGGGTTTTTCTTTCCTAAAACTTCTCAGTGCATATGTATCCTAAACGAAAATGGTCAGTGTGGAGTGTCAACTAGTAGTTTAGTCCTGGTCACCACCATCAGAGAACGCCGCCATGGTAGACAACGCGCGTAAAGTGCAGCAAAAGATCGAAGATGAAGTGATCCCAGGCGGTCACCGGAATTGTTGAAGCCATTGTCCAAACAGTGAGGAAGTACCTGGACTAGACGGGGTTTTGTTTTGTGAAGCTGTTTGCCAAGGCCAATCGCTCAGAAGCAGCAGAAGCTCTGAGGTTTCATGAATCTTTTGAGAGTCGATTCCTGATGGGAATGACTCCTCAGAGGCCTTAGGAATGGCTCTTCTCAAAAGCTTCATTAAGCGCAATACGAGTGTCGTCCAATGTGACTTGCAATGTGAACCCGCCTATGCATTCCTTCAAGCACCTTCCACGGCCCTTAATCACAATCTTAATCGCCAATGATCTTTAAGCCTTTAGTATCTGTACAAAGCTATTATCTACAATGTTCAACCGCAAGGAAAAATGAGAGTTATTTCATAATTAACGTGCATTGCACATTCTTATTATCACAAGCGTAGTGCAGGTGTTAATTAAAGAGTCGCAATCAAAACGTTTTATTGATCATTGTTAATTAGATAGTGAAAATAATTGGAATTTGGCAATAGCAGTCCTCTCAACACTCGTTCCGTGGAGCCGAAACACAAAGCGAATGCCTCTCGATTGTGTTTGGGAAACGTTTTCACAATGGCGTTTTTTTTATGATAAGATAATTCCTTTATCACTTACCCGTACGAGTGCGTGGTTGAGCGGAAAACACAGACAAACATTGCCTTTACCGCGCGTGAAGCAAAATTAAGGTCTAAATCTAGGCTAAATCCTAAGCCACCAAAGGCGCGGATATCGCCGTGTGGTTTTGTTTGTCGCCGTGTTGACTCTCGAACCGGTATCATCGTCACTTATTACCCCGGCATCGTGGGATCTCATCATTAACCTCGCGCAACCACGCGTGCCCAGCCCGTTACCGGTGGGCGCAGAGAGCAAAAGCACACCCGCCGGCCGGGCTACCGGTGTTGACCGACGTTAAGCGCAGCGAAAGCAAGATAAAACAACGACAGCGACGAATGCGTTTTGTTTGCGCGTTTGCACTGATAACATAACCTCACCGCGCCCGGTGCTATCCTTACTCGCATCGTTCAACGGTAAACACGGCCGACTTCCCGCCTCTGGTCCGGTTGCTGCTGCCTCGCTGTGGTCTCGGGTTTAATTCTGAGCTCGCGAGACATACACGACACGGCGTCGTGCTCCAGTTTCCAGCCGTTCGGTAGGAATGCATCAGCGGCACGTGCATTCGTGTGCCGGAAGGGTACGGTCACACACTGCCCAGTAGGGGAGGGGGAGTAGTGGGAACGTTTGCACGAGAGCGAGGAGAGTAATTTAATATTGTATCAGGCACGTTCTTGCCCCATCTGGCAGCGAAACACAACGGCAGCAGCGAGAATCCGATGCCATTCCCTACCATTGGGCGATTGGACGATCGTGTCGCAGGTGTTCTCTTTGTGACGTCTCTTACAAAACTCGGCATCCCGGCCATTGTGGTTCGTGGAAAGCCTGGACGGCCATCGTTTGTACACACACAAAACCGCATAAGCTTCCCGGGAGTGCAAATGTGCGCGCGATGGCCAACCAACTAGAAGCATCGATTGCATCGATAAAACCCACCAACATCAAAAAACTGGGTGCACGATTGGTAAAGGGCTTTATGAGCCATCCTTCACAAGGAGGAAAAGCCCTCAGTAATAGCAAGTTGCATAAAAAAAACACTTTCTTTTAGTCGAGTTTTTCTTTGTTTCCTTCGTGATAATATCGTAGCAGAGGAACAAATTATTGAACGTTGTGGGGCAATATCGTCCGGATGTTTTCTTTGTTACTCTGAGACGATGAGGCACACACCAACGCCAAAGACAAGTTTGTAGAAGAATTGCCCATTCTTTAACGGAAACGCTACCCTTTTTTTGACGAAGGGAATTGGGAAGTTACAGAAAAGCAGCTTTAAATTATATATCTGGGCATGTCGAATTTGTTGGAGCTTTAATGTCACAATGCCTTGAGGATGTTGGAATGATGGCAGCGAGAAAAAGGAGTATAGGAGATTTGAACTCTGGAGTAGTGTTGTGCTCAAGGAATCTTTTAAGAAGAGTCATTCATATGAATCTTGAGTGAGGAGTCATTCAAATCATTCAAATCAGGAATGGACTCTCACAAGATTCATGAATCCTTAGACCAATGGCGGATAGTGTTGTGGTTAATGAAACTTTTGAGAAAAAGTCTTTCAAATGAACCTTTAGTGAAAAGTCATTCAAATCAGGAATCGACTCTCACAAGATTCATGAATCCTCAAAGCAGTGGGGCGGAGTGTTGTGCTTAATTAATCTTTTGAGAAGAGTCTTTCTTATGAATCTTTGTTAAGGAGTCATTGAAAGCAGGAATCCACTCACAAAAAGATTTATGAATTCTCAGAGCAGTGGACGGGAGGAGTGTACATGACGGACATGAGCTCATAAATGGAGGTCATAGAGTATCTTGGAGGATCTTAGAAGATTCATTCGGGGAGGAGGATGATGACGGACATGAACTCTTTCGTGGAGTAAATATATCTTGGAGGATCTTATAGGAATTATAAATCTCTGAAATAAAGATTCAGATTTATTCATTCAGTTAAAAGATTCAATCCGATTTATGAATCTGAATCAGATTCACCCAACACTAGTGGCTGTATCATGTCCCTTGGAGGTATTTTAGTTGAACCCATTTGAGAGGGGGATTCTCCAAATTCATACAGCTTAATGAATCCGAATCAATCAAACACTGCTCTGGAGTATTAGAGTGAATTTGAGTAACCCATGTCTAGCTACATTCGGCTTACGAGGTCACGAGATGAGTTAGTCTAATGGATATAAAAATGCCATCACTGATGTCAAAGAATTGTATCCTATTAGCAGTGAAGATCATGCAGATATCTTATGCGAATTTTCCTCTCTAGATGATAAACTTATGCTTGTATGCCAAATCACAATAATTTGTTAAGCTTCAAAGCAATTCCCTGAAGAGTCTAATTGTTCCTTTCGCTTCAAGCAAGCCCCTCATCAACCGCGCGCTAATTGTCAGGGTGAAAACAGTATCACGAGACCTTTGCCGGAGACGGCACAGACACGCTTCCGAGCGAGATCGTGCGCTGAAGAAAGTGCCAGAACATTACAACTGTCCGCCCAAAACCTTAGCCTTTAAGAGGTCAGGCAGCTCGTTAACAGTTGCCGAGCTCCGAAGCGCTGCCAGCAGCGAACGACAACTAATTACCGAGCCGCGCACCGCTACAAAACAAACGTGGCAAGCAGTGGGCAGTAGTTTAGGAAGGTGCACATCTCACTGCACCTCGGCCAAAAACCGCACACGCGCCGCGCGTACATTACCTTCAATTACACGCGATGCAGGGCGCCGTGTTGTTATTGTGCTTCGCAAAACCCTCACCCGAAAAGAAACCGCCAAAGCGACAAAGAGCGAGCGACGTACCGGTTTATAGTGAAGATTGTGCACGAAGCAGTTGAGAGACGTGCAGTTCTGTGCGTTTTTTTTTTTTTGTTTGCTGCATTCATTTTAGATTTTGCGTGGGTCACGTTCATTCACTTCGGTGTGCCTCGGATGGAGGCCATTGAACCGTGGCAAATTGCGCGTTTTCCTTCAGTCGTCACCGACCGTTTATCACTCGCACCAGTGGCTGATGATGCTGTGGAGCCGTGGATCACACCAATTTGTTTGCCGCGAACGATGTGATCACCCCTTTCCATTGACCACGGGCAGGATTAAAATTGGGGCTAATCTTTAATCGCATTAAACTATACCGACGATATCCAACGTCTCGCTAACCCGTCCTTGGAAAAGGCCGCCCGCAAAATAGACGAACGTTGGGGAAAATACATAACCGGGCAGGCAATAATTCACCACCAACGCTGGGAAAAGTGTTGAAGGTTGAGAGAACGCCTGACCGTATTTACAAGGCTAACCATAATTTTTCATCACATATTCCACGCTACGCCTTTTATCCGCGATAAAACACCTAAAAATAAAAATATACGATTACAAGGTGTCCATGTCCATAAAATGGGGTCGCTTTTGGTGTATGGTTCCGAGCTCAAACACCTTGACAGCTTTAGACCTGGTTGGCAAATTAACTTCGAATGTCTTCGCTTTTCTCCGGCAGCCAGTTTTTGCCGAATCTACTGAATCTCCTCGCAGGGGAATAGATCCCAAACATTAGACTGGGAAACTTGCAAGTTTTATGTGAGGTTTGCTGGAGAGGACGTTTTTTCCAGCTCCGGATGTTCAAAGCCTATCAGAACTGGTTCTCTAAACCTCTTGAGTATGCAACGTTTTGTTGTCTCAAATGTCCAAAAGGAACTTTTGATCCATTTCAACCACCGTCTATCGGGATATTCCAGCTCAACTCATCCTTCCAAAACCGCGAAACAGGTTCCAGAGATCGAGTTCTGCCGCGTCCCGCTCCGCTGTTTGTGGTGCGATGCGCACCACAGCAACGTCTCATACGATCCCGCGGGTTGTTGAGGAAGTAAACAGAGACTTCTGTAGCAAAATATTCGCTAACGGGTGCGGGCGCGACATTGGAAACAGCGACAGAAACAAAAACCATCCAACAGCACTCGTGCTGGAACCGGTTCCCGCTCTTCCCTAATGGTGCAAAACGGATGATGTAGATACCTGCAGGAATGGAATGACATTATAACGTGATGCCCTGCCGCCTACTGGTGTACCTACCTGGTGTGCGTTAACATCCCGGACGAGTTCCAGTCCACGTTCTCGATGTCGGAAGAAGTTTTCCCGTTCGATATCGACATGGTTGCAGCGGACGTTTTGGCGGTATTTGCCTCACAGGTTTGATCGCGATGTGTGCTGATGTTCCGTCGGTTATCGCGTCTTCACGTGCGCGTAGAAATGCCCTTCAAGCACGGTTGACCATCACTAAACTATCCAAGCGGTGGCGGTGATTTTTTTTCCGATCGTTTGCGCCCTTACCACACACCGAACGCGCCAGGGTCAGCGTGCGTGCAAGATCGATTTTTCACTTCACCCCGAACCCAAGGCTTTTGGCCACCGGCTGCACACACTTACACCCCACCCACGAAGCACATACAACAAAATCAAGCAGATTAGTGTTAGTTTTTTTTTTGTATATTTTTAGAACACCTCCATTACTGTACCAAGCGCCAAGAATCTATCGCGCCGCCATCGGACTTGATGTTTTTGTTTTCGCGATGGTTGCTGCGATCCGTTTAGGACGTGCTCGGTTTGTAAAGTATGGACCAGCTGTCAAAAACGCACTAGAAGTAATTAAGGAGAGAGAGAGAGAGAAAGAAAAACCCGTGGGAATTGAAATAGGGAAATTTACGACCATCCAATATAGACGGTAATGGAAGCTGTACCGATTGAAATGGTAATTAACACAATTAAGGGCTCCGGTCGAATGTTCTAAACGTTCACGGTGCCTTGAACTTTAAGGTTTGCGTAGGAGAGCTACAATCCCCCCTCCAGATGGAACGGCACGGGACGGAAAAATGGTGAATAAACAACGATTTTCCATCCATATACCGCACGCAAGGTGCGGAGAAAGGTAGAAAATTGTTACATAAAGGACACACAAGCATACACACGGTTGGCCATTTCACAGATCGACCGGGTTCTCGACATAGCGGTCGGTTCTCATCAGTGATTCCTTCCGTATATATCAAGTGACTGTAGAGCCGTATGCAAAACTTATTGTTGCACTTCATTTCATGACCGATTGTTTTTGTTTGCTTTTGCCTTGATTAAAATGTCAGTTCCGCACATGCACACACACACACACACACGCACACATACTGTAATATGTTCGATGCGTATGTGTGCGTAGACGAAAATCTGACGAACCACCCTCTTTGGGGTTGGGAAAATGGGAAAGCTTGACAAAAAAAAACACTCACACGCACGCACTACAAATGAAATCGATAAGCGGCAACACCAACAACAGCCAATATACGCAAGATTCTTCAAACTAGATTACTGAGATCGATTTTATATTGTTACTTTTCATCTATTGCTTTTTTTCCTTCTGGATACACACAAACACACATACACTTACGCGGCACTAACATCGATTGATGCGTTTTTCTCTTTCACATGTTATTATTTTCAGTTAACCTGCTAGGTACACGCATCGACCACATCACATGTGTCGACCACGCACACTCGTTTTGCCTACCCCAGCACACCACACGTCTGGTGTGGCCAGGTTAAATTAACACCGAATTAACGACGCCCTGCCGTGTCGGATGGGCGCGGATTTTCCTTTTGCACTCCGCGCGCTCGGACACTTCATTGCACTTTCATGGCTTTTTGCTGCGAGCACGAAAGAAAGGTATGTTCTGGCTAAATTCGAGATGAAAACTCATCTCCAATAATCGTCGACGTCGACGGGCTGGACACTACGCAGCTGGGTGTGTAACCACCCCCCGCGATATGCAAAACGGGCTGGCTGTTGTTTTACTTTTCCGTCACGCATTTTCTACGAGCAGACGTTTGTCACTCACATTGATTACACTTTCCAGACAACTCTCGAAAGTAAAAAAAAAACACAAGCGTCTCTATCACGGATCGAACGCTTCCTCTTTATCACGCGCGCACCGTCCCGTATCGTTCTACATGGAATGAAAATTACTGTTAATTCGACGAATTTCTTGCGAAGGTTGGAGGCGCTGGTTTTGCGGCCTACCGCGAAACCGACCGACCGACGAGTAACCGTTGTGTTCGCTCGCTTCGTAGCATGTAGTGGTCTCGGGGCCGCAAACACTTCCAAACACCTTGCGTGTAGGTACGAATGCATATATGCATATACGTTCACATACTGGCAGCCCCCTTTTTAGAGGTAGATTTTGAAAGGGATTTATTAAACATTGATTCGGTATGGTATTTTACACGTTTCCTAGGGCGAAAGTGATGATTTTTTAACAAAATTTTAACTTTTTTGTTCATTGTTTGACTACAGCCGCTTTGTTGTTTTGGTTAATTTGTTGTCAGCCATGTGTGTATAGTGTGGAGTTAAATACTCACGCATAGGGTGACCAACAACACATGCTGTGAGATTCGATTGTTTTTATTAAAAAGTAGAGCAGGAAACACCAAATCCTGTACATTATAAGCATAAGGCTTTAAATAAGAAACCACCAAAATTATACACACCAAAAGAAATATGTTGAATGTTTATCACTTCGAAAAATCATTGGAATGAGTGTAGACGCGACCTCTCCATTGAAATCCAACTTGTCAAACGTGTACCTCCGTGATATTTTGTTTAGAAAACAATAAATACCATTATCAAAAGGTTAAGTAAGTTACAGTGTTATCGGTATATTTTTTCGAGATGAACATAAGCCAACATGTGTCCTGGAACTGATATCACCTCGGATAACTTAACATCGTAATCACAACGTTGCATCCTGTGCGCAGGCGCACGACGATGGATAGAATATCCGTGCAGGATCACCGAGCGGTGTACGAACAGATGTGCAAAGATTATTTGAATTTGAAGCTCCTAGCGCAGCACGCTTGCCTCGGTCGGGAACATTTGGAGCGCTGTAAAAACTCCGTACGAGAGGAGATCTGCTCCAACAGAAAACTGTGCCGTGTTACAGAATTCGATCATCTTGTGGTGCTGCTGGAACAAAGAAATCTTCTCAGTCTGTTGAAGCCGGATCTGATCGGACGGTTTGAATTGGTGCTGGATGCAAAAGATGTTGCCTGTGCCTTGAAATCGTACCAGAGCATGTTAAGTTCACATTATGCAGCTATTCGACGATTTCATTTAGAAGGTACAACCATTCGTAGGGTACTCTGTAGGATTTTTTCTCTTTAATTCCGAGCTTAACATTTCGTTTCGTTCTTTTTTGCCAGATTTGCGTCACCGGGATCGTCGAACACTTCTTGAAAAGGAGGTAGAAAAGATCAAACTGCACGAAGCGGGTGACTCCCCGATGACTTTGCTCCCAAATGCAAAGCGTGACAAGTATCTTCAGCAGCGTGATAACGTTTACTCACTACTGCAGCTAGAACTTGGCAAAAACTGGAAAGCTTTCGGCAGGTTTTTGAACGTTTCACCAGCCGTTCTGGAAGAGGTTGAGGAACGAAACAGACACGATCTCAAAGCGCGAATTTATGAGGTGCTACAATATGCCGAGATGCAGTTTGCTGACGATACACTCGATCGTTTTGTCGTCATTCTATTGAAAGCGCTGGAAAACAGCAGGAGAAAAGATCTGAAACGAAAAATCGAAAGCATGCTACAGGAATAAAACTACGTAACATAGATTTATCGAAATCGACTTACCTTTTTCATAGTGTTCTACTGCTCCTTGGTTGTAAATATATCCTATACATTTTGTGTGCCAACTATACTAAACTATTGCAAGGATAAATATTTACTACATAGTCGGATGTTGCCAAACAACGAAAATATCAAACATTTATTCATTTATTAACCTCATGTTCTATATTTTTGCAACGATTTTCCTGTGTTTTTTCTTTACAATATAATTTACGATAGGCTTTGATTAAACATAAAAAAGTTATATAAATTGTATTACGAATTAAACAATCAGCAGTAGCTCCGCGTTCTGCCGAGCAGATGCTTGTATTTATATGCAAATTATTCCATAAACGATAGTAGTACATTAATTAGTAGAGATAGTTCCAGCACATATATATGTTCAATACAAAACCGCAATTCCATGCTATGGTTATCCTCAGCTACCAGTACGTACCAGCGCAAACAAAGCTCACGCCATGCGGATGTGTAGTTCAATTTAATTATGTTCCTTCTACGTGCCTCTAATATGCTCTAGCATGAACATTTCATTACGATCGATAAGCAAATCGACCGACAAAACAAACCCCGAAAACAAGTAGTAATGATCCGATACTGAAGACTATTCTAAGTGTAGTCAACACGGACTGTATAAAAGTATGAAAACATTGTTACCTGAACCTGACTGGAGAACTCTTCTTGCACCAAAAGAGTGTCTGTACAAAGGAACCTTTACTGCGTCCTTATGCTTTATGCCACTCTCTCTCTTTCTATTCCGGTTAGCTCACGGGTACATGCGGCACAATACTCCGTTCTTCTGCCAATATCAAATATGCGCAATCATTTGGTAAGCAACTTCTGTATAGAAAAGCTTGAAACAGAAAAACGAAACACATAAAAAATATCAAATTCGGGCAGACGTTGCAGATTGAACACACACGGCTTTCCGGTCAGACTTCGATGCGGAGATGCATGTGAGGATACAATCAGTCCACGATCCAGTTGATAACGAAAGCGTAGATCGATTGACGGTTTCATGAAGTGCGGCCGGGCCTATATTTACTATCCCTTGTGAGCAATTCATTATATCTATCCTACAGCCGCCCCACACTAAAGTCCCTTAAAATCGAACGGACTAGCACTAGAAGCACGATCAACCAAAGTTATTAGCAACGTTAACGATGCTTTAATGCTTAGAGCATTTTCCCGGCCTTCGACTGTTCGACTCCTGCTGCTGCGTTTCCATTTATATTAGCTCCTTTTAAACCCACCTAAAAATGGACTTGAAACATGTCTTCAGTCGCTAGAGCTCGGTATAATGAAATCCGTTTTTTCTCCCTTTGAATGTCGATATTTTTTGCACGCTTCACTGCTTTCCTCTATCGTTTCGAACATGAATATTCCCATCTCTTTTTTACCGCACACTTCGATCCGTTTCGTTCATCAATATCGTTTTTCGCTGCGACCGCACAAAAACCATTGTTCAACGAGAAAAGGCTCCAGGGTTCATTATCCGCCTAAACGGTATACGTTGCTTTTGTTCCGGATGACGAAGATTTCACCATCGTGTCTTTATGAAGCTGATAATGAATATTTTCGCGCAGTCCTAATCGGTCCTTGTACGTCTGGCCAATGTTCATCACCGCAACGCGATTCTCGTAGTTGGCAGTCCAGATAGCTGAAAGAGTTTCAGAATAAAATTGGTCATTTTTCCCCGATCCATTTTCGTGGCGCAATCAAACTCACAGATTTTATCAATCTTTTGGCGAACGTTTACAATCGCACCGCAGATCTGATCCGAATGTTCGAACGTTTCTCCGATTAAGCATAGTACCTATTTCAAGGAAAAAAAAAGTCACATTATCATAGATATTCTTTGTGGGCTTGGCCAGCTGTTAGCCGAGACATACCGTATCCAGCCAGTATTTGTCGGACAAGCGTTTGTTAAGGCTAAGTGTCCATCTGCCACCGTGCTTGTTCGATTCGTCTTCCCACATGGGACGAATGTGTGATTTGAACAGCATGTAGTCACCGCCCACCTTGATTTCTGAAGGCCCACGGATGTGATTGTAAAGGCTCCAAAAATCTTCCACCGTGGAGAAACTGGTTACTTCGTTCATCGAATCGGTCCAGGATTTCGAACGGTCCACCTCCAGATACCACAACGTCCAGGTGTGCTGCAACGGATGCTTGATCAAACATTCCGGATCGATCGTTTCCGATGCGTTTGTCTGCTCGGCCAGCTCCTGGCTTTGGGTTTGTTCTGCGTTATCATTTTCAGTTTGTTTTTGCTGCTGCTGCTATTGATGTAGAAACAAAAAAAGATTAGCAGCATTAGTAAAGCCAGTTGTTGGGAACATTTTAAAAGCAACACCGGGTTAGAGATTAGGATTTTAATCAAGTACGGTTCTCTCGTAGATACTATTCCATCCTCTGTCTGTAATCAAGGGATCCTGCACAGGCAGAGCTGGACAGCTAAAAATTCTTCCCAAGGAAAAAGGCTTCTGGAAATTGGTTCTTCCGCCGTACATCTTAACGGTGTCAAACTTTATTTGCAACTGGTGACTAAACGGCACGGCTTTTCCACATCACAGATCAAGCCTACTACCACAGATTTTGCTGCAAACGACCGACCCAATATCCCTTGGTTACAGTCTACCCGCATCGCTTCAATCGAAGTAGGCAAGTAGGAATTTCTGCCAACTTTTACCTAGCAACAACAAGATCCTTTGGAAATCCATTGCCCCGTTGCTTTCTTTCACGCACTGAAACTCTCTCTCTCTCTCAACACCTATTTCACTCACTCCACAGTCATAACGTAAATCTGTCAAGGTGTACCAGCAAAGTGAATGCAGCAGCTGAAAGATAACCTCAAAGTCCGTGCCGTGGCAAGAGAAACCCGGGAATTCGTGCCAGTCATCCGAAACGATCGCGTGGCCATTAATTAGGACGAGGAAAAATCGCGACCGCTGATTCTCTACGCTATCCCAAGTACGTTACAGCAATGTAGGAACGGTTCTGCCATGATTTATATCATCACACTGAAGAATTTATGCCATATTAGGGGCACATGATGACGGGTGCACCCTGCACGGTGTACGTACGTACGTATGGATGATTGGATGTATGCAGCCCACCGCATGTGTTTCCATTCTAACACGTGTCCAATTTGTTTTCTAGCTCCTAGAACGATCAGTTTTCACTATTCGGAAATCACACCGTTAAGCGTGAAAACCGTACCGCGAAGGGCGTTCGGCAACGTTACACATTATGCAAAGGCGCACACACACGGGGTACCGTCGTGAGAAGGTCGACCATTCTTTCACTTCAACCCACGGCACTTGGACGCACATTATGCACACAAAGAATTGCAATGGAATGCACCGCGTAAGATTTACCTCAGCTTCTTCATTGGTTTTTCCTGCCATAGTCGGTCACCGTAACTATTCTTTCGATATTTTACGAGAAAAGAAAGAACTTGAGCGAAACTGCCAAACGAGCAAGATCCGCGATGACGCTTCTAGTCGAGCGCTTTCGGCCCCATGGAAATTGCTCGACTGGCTTGGCTCGACTGCGAGCTGTCAAAATCAAGGTGTGCACAAATCCGGATGGGGTGTGACACTGCACGTGTATTCGATTTTGTGCGTACAACGCAACGTTCATTTGCTCGGAGTGAGAAAATCGGCTGCAATTCAATGCATAAAAGAGCTCAGTACACAAATAAAGTCGGTTTAACTAACAACAAAAACATATAAGCAAACGATTGCAGGATGTAGTTTGTTGTTAAATTCGGTATTAATACGGTGCAGTAGCGATTGCCAACTGAACAACAACAACAATCATGGGAGTAGATTGCAAATCGCAACAAATTCATAGCGAAAAATTTGTTAGAAGCACAGCGAATGTTTCGTAGTTTGCTCGACGAACAGCGCATGGGACAACTTATCCTACATATCCGTAGCACGAAGATTATAAAAGCAACTGCTTAGAAGAAGCTACAAAAACGAAACCAACAATCATTTCATTGATCCGGGACCGGGAATTTGTTTGCCGATCCTTAAACTACTTATGGAATCAAGTAATCTCGAACGAAAATATGAAGAAAATCTCGAAATCGCAATATGAAGAAGTACACAAATGTGAGTATTGTTTGAACCATTTATCATCATTTTATTTACAACATACAATATATGATTTAATTTAAGCACTGTTCCCTTTTCGTTGGCCTACACGTTCGAAAAATTTCAAATCCACCGACTGCATGTCTAGCAGCTTGGAAAGCGCATTCGCATATACCAACTGCGACGCGATCATCTGCTTGTGGGTTAAATTGGCTGTGCTCAGCTCATTCGCTTCCTTCTGCATCAGTAGCTCCGCCATCTTCATCTTGGCTCTGCTGACACGCGCCGCTTCCGTGTTGCGTCGACGCATCTCCATCTGCTCCGGCGTACGCTGCTTGCTTGGAAACTGGCGTGCCATGCTTTTGTGGTAAATAAGCGGAATTTTGGCCTCTGTCATCGTTATCACTGCGTTGTACCGTTTGAGTGGATGGGATTGAAGTGAGTTCTTGAAGTGCAACATCGATTGGGTGTCGTTGGTTGAGCCGCTCGATTCTGATCCTTCGCTGTGGTTCGACTGAGTTTCATTGTTGTCACCGTTCCAAGCGATCTGCAGGCGGTTGCTGTCGCAACTGTCGTCACTTTCTAAATAGCTGGAGTTGTCCGACCACGCAGCAGACTTCCGGTTCTTTTTAGTCCAGCTTAACACATCGTCCATGCGTGCCTCAATTTCTCTATTCTGGCTGGCTTTAGACTGCTTCAGTTGTAAAGGATTGCCGACGGTGAAACTGGTGGCAGTATCCTCTGCTTCCTGGGGCTTCGCTGACTTTCTCGATGCACGGTTGTGTTGAGAATCCATGTTGAGCAGAGTATCGATGCGTTTAATACGTTTCAGTAACACGTGAATAACAGCGAGCGCACACGTTGACACGAGGAATAGCTTAGTGGAACTGATGTGTTCCCATCCAGTTGTGTGCCCTTTTTATACGTTGAAATCAGAAGGTACCCTTTCTTACCCTGTGCTTGTTATCGAAGAATCCTTTACCTTTAGTGTACTTTAGCCAGGCAGTACGTTTTTGTTTATCGTACCTGCATTCTTTTGAAAATATTTTAGCACAGGCAAGTAAAATAGTTTTACCCTTGGAAGGTGTGATTTGTTCGAAAAGGTAAAGGAATTGAAAAATCTTTCCCATCCATGAACCTGAAATATGTGGGAGGGTAGTTGTAGGGTTATTCCAGAACGGAAATCTAAATAGATTCTGTTAAAAACCCTAGAATTGCTGACTAAGGTGTAAAGTGATGCTGGTTAGATAAGGCTCCAACAGTTTGAAACGTACAATTCACTATCAGCTTTTTTTATCCCTCGGTTACGTATCAGCTAGTTTCCTGTTGCGGTGTCGCATTTCATGTTGCTCTGCTGTACGATATGGTGGATGCGCATCGTCAGTTGGAATTGTGTGATACGAATTCATTCCCTTAGTTAAGGGAAGGATAAAGAGGCAAAATAAACGAACGACTATAACTGCTTACAAGTCTACGATATACGGCCCGGCCGTTCTTTAGATAAATTAAATAAAAACTGCTTACAAGTCCTAGAAAATTACACACGCTCGGGCGCCGCTATCTGCCAATCAAATATCACGGCCCTTCGGTGAGTACGGCGGTGAGGGCACATCCTTCTTAACACGGCTAAGA
Organism: Anopheles marshallii; assembly: GCF_943734725.1. Taxonomy (NCBI): domain Eukaryota; kingdom Metazoa; phylum Arthropoda; class Insecta; order Diptera; family Culicidae; genus Anopheles; species Anopheles marshallii. Next base: position 64,275,098 of record NC_071327.1, read on the forward strand.
GTGTTTGTTCAGTTGTGGACATGCTCCATGTGTGAGAGACGTATATGAGTATCGGGAATAAATATTTTTTATGCAGTCCCAGCTTCGTTCGTCCCGCCAGAGATTTTGCATTTCCTCGAACTGTAGAACGTCAATGCTGTTGTTGTAATAATATGTGCTTCTCTGGCACCACTGGCGTCAAGGTTCACATGACAGGAAATTAGACACATGTGTACGGTTTAAGCGCACGGTTGTACGCAGGAGCTATAAACTAACAAAATAGTACAGTTGTCGTTGCTGACTTTTAATGCAAGGAAGAAGAAATATTGGATAACTTAAAATGTGCGAACACCTTTGAACCATTATGCGTAAGTCAGGATTTGTTAGTAGCGCCGCTGATGGAGCCATTACCATTTTTTTTGCTTCGTTATGTGCGACCTGAAATTTTCCACCGTCTGCTCTACCATCCACTGACAAGCATCCACTATGTAAGAGTGTCGTAACTTAAAAATGTCTATGTCAACAGGGGTTGCCTGTAACGGGATTGATTTATAAAAGTTGATAACGGGCGGTCCTGTCTAGCGTGAGGTTGAAGAATAGACAAGTCCATTTCCTTGGAGTAGATCCTTGGGTTCATTTTCCAAAATAAATTTTGCAAACTTCATCCATCCAGCATGTGACGTTCGTTAAGTTTGACCGGCATTCCAACGGAGCTCATTGCAACGGTTTTACCCTGACTATGCTATCTACATGTGGGCTTGAAGTTAATGCAGAAATGGTATGAGTGGAGCTGCTGTGCACAGTTTAAAGATCTTCCACCCATTACATCCAGTAATAATTATTATTTTAGAAGATTTTTATTGAACAGAATATTAAACAATAAACTGTATTGCAGATGCATAATACCGAGTTCCTTAATATAAAGAATCGTTTGGTACAATTGCGGCGTTAACGATCGATCGCGCCTTTAGTCTGAACATCCCCATAAAAATGGATATGCAAACATCTTAGAAAACATAGTTGTATGACGCCCTGCATAGTCTGATGATGATTATTGCCAATTTTAATGATTTGGATTGTCAGTTTATTCCAAAACAGCTCATGAGAATGTGAGAAGCGATTCCAGCTTGCTGTTGAAATACAATTACCAATAGATAATAGGAAATACCAAAGAAATTACTATAAGTGGGACTCTACGTAACAGGGAATTGCGTATAATTGCATTACGAAGAATTGATAAATTTGGATTAAGGGATTTTATACTTTTTGGAATGAACCGTTAAGAACTGTATGCAGTATTAATAATTATGCAACAAATAATAAGTACAAAAGTTGTGTAGTTTTCTTTAAAAAAAATCATTTTATTATAAACAACCAAATTACGATTATGAATCACAGATCATGTATGGAATATCTTATGCAATATTGCTAGTTCTTCGTCCGACTCGTTCCAAAATTTGCAGTTCCACCGTTCGCATGCCCAGCCGCCTCGACAGCTCATTCGCATATGTCAAAAGTGATGCGATCTCTTGTTTGTAGGCCGTATTTACCGTACTCAGGTCATTCGCTTCGTCCTGCATCAGTTGCTCCGCCATCTTCACCTTGGCTCTGCTGACACGTGCCGCTTCCGTGTTGCGTCGACGCATCTCCGTTTGCTCCGGGGTTCGTTCTTTGGCTGAGTACTGGCGTGCCATCCTTTTGTGGTAAACGAGCGAAGATTTGGCCTCTGTGGTCGTTATATCTGCCTTGTACCGGTTGAGTGGATTGGTTTGAAGTGAGTTCTTGAAGTGCAACATCGATTGGGTGTCGTTGTTGGTTGAGTTAGAGCCGCTCGATTCTGATCCTTTGCTGTGGTTCGACTGAGTTTCATTGTTGTCACCGTTCCAAGCGATCTGCAGGCGGCTGCTGTCGTGAAGATCTTCTGTTTCTAAATAGCTGGAGTTGTCCGACCACACAACGGGATTCCGACCCTTTGGTGTCCAGCTTAACACATCGTCCATTTGGCTGGCTTTGGACTGCTTCAGTTGTAAAGGCTTGCCGACGGTGAAACTGGTGGCAGTATCCTCTGCCTCCTGTGGCTTCGCTGACTTTCCCGATGCACGGGTGAGTTGAGAATCCATGTCGTGTAGAGCATCGATGCGTTTAACACGTCTCAGTAACAGATGAATTACAGCGAGTTGTATGCACACACGTTGTCCAAGGAATGGCTTAGTGCAACTGATGTCATTCCTTCCAGTTGTGTGCCCTTTTTTATATGTTGGACAGGGTACGGTACACTGAGCCGGTACCCTTTCATACCTAACCCTGTATTTGCTGTAGGAATATTCGTTACCTCAGGTGCAAAGTTAACCATGTACCGGACAAAATATTACTGCTGATCGTACCTGTGTTCTTGTAGAAGAATTGTTGCCTGATTCTACCCAAAAAGCTTTAGCTTAGAGCGGGATGTGGTCAAAGTACCTCCTCGAATTCCGTGCAAAAACCAGACATCCAAGTTTTTCAATGCTGGCGTAAAGCGGCCGTGAATACGAACAACAACGATTGTGTACGTATGTTGTATTGTATTTTATTCACTTTGAAAAGAAAGATATGCAATAAACATATGGTTATTTTTTTATTAAATTGTTTAAGCTTCTGAATTACAGATGTTTGCCGTATTGTCAACACTGCTTATGCTGATTGGTGTGTAATGCATAAATACAATTTATTTCCTCCTTACCTATTGGATTGTTACGGGCTTACTGGGTTACGACTGTTGCCCTCTTTTGAAGGTGCTGAGGTTGAGGTGCTTTTTTGGATACTATTGCAGGCATTTTTATATGCATAAATCTACACCACTGGTCTCATAAGACTGAAGTGGGGAAATATCTTGTTAAAACACGCTCACTAAACAACTGGAAGATGTATGACTGCAAAGACCAGAAAGTGCACATGAGGGGAAGGATAGACTTAGCATTGCATTTACTTTCGTGGCTTGTGGCTTATTATACATGAGTCTTTCTTTTTTATAATAAAATGTGAAATATTTTCAATTGTGTCATGTGGATCTAGCCTTATGTTGCATATACTGCTGATCTTGAAAGTGAAACTGAAGATAATCGTAATCTCCTGATGATTCTTGGTACTCTTTTCCATAATTGGTACTTGGTTTCTGGGTTGTCAGTTTATTCGAAAACAACCCATGAGAATAAGCAAAACTATCTTAGCCGGATGTTGGAGAGTATGTGCCAAAAGACAATCGCTATCGAGAAAATGCTCACGTGTGATTCTACGTGGCAGAGCTTATTGCGCAGAATTGCTTAATCTGCATGAAGAGTTAAGAGATTTGAAAGCATCGTTATTTTTGCTGGAATGTACGAAGTATTCAATCAGAAATATGTACAAACGTTATGGGTGGAAGTGGAGTGTTTTTCATTCAAAAATAATCATAATCGAGGGAAGTTCTTTTTATGTAAATTTATAATTTATTTCATAACAAACAAGCTAGGATTTATTTTATGCAATATTGCTAGTTCTTCTTCCGACTCGTTCCACAATTTTCAGTCCCACCGTTCGCATGCCCAGCCGCCTCGACAGCTCATTCGCATATGTCAAAAGTGATGCGATCTCTTGTTTGTAGGCCGTATTTACCGTACTTAGGTCATTCGCTTCGTCCTGCATCAGTTGCTCCGCCATCTTCACCTTGGCTCTGCTGACACGCGCCGCTTCCGTGTTGCGTCGACGCATCTCCGTTTGCTCCGGAGTTCGTTCTTTGGCTGAGTACTGGCGTGCCATCCTTTTGTGGTAAACGAGCGAAGATTTGGCCTCTGTGGTCGTTATATCTGCCTTGTACCGTTTGAGTGGATCGGTTTGAAGTGACTTCTTGAAGTGCAATAACGATTGGGTGTCGTTGTTGGTTGAGTTAGAGCCGCTCGATTCTGATCCTTCGCTGTGGTTCGACTGAGTTTCATTGTTGTCACCGTTCCAAGTGATCTGCAGGCGGCTGCTGTCGTGAAGATCATCTGTTTCTAAATAGCTGGAGTTGTCCGACCACGCAACGGGATTCCGATCCTTTCGTGTCCAGCTTAACACATCGTCCATTTGGCTGGCTTTGGACTGCTTCAGTTGTAAAGGCTTGCCGACGGTGAAACTGGTGGCAGTATCCTCTGCCTCCTGGGGCTTCGCTGACTTTCCCGATGCACGATTGTGTTGAGAATCCATGTCGTGTAGAGTATCGATGCGTTTAATACGTCTCAGTAACAGATAAATTACAGCGAGTTGTATGCACACACGTTGTCCAAGGAATGGCTTAGTGCAACTGATGTCATTCCATCCAGTTGTGTGCCCTTTTTATATGTTGGACAGGGTACGGTACACTGAGCCGGTACCCTTTCAAACCTAACCCTGTATTTGCTGTAGGAATATTCGTTACCACAGGTGCATAGTTAACCATGTACCCTTGGACAAAATATTACTGCTGATCGTACCTGTGCCTAAGAATTTTAGCATTATTATTGTTTTAGAATATGGAGAAGGAGGGTCTTTTAAAACTACCTTGTTGAATTCCGCGCAAAAACTCTTAATATCCAAGTTTTTCAATGCTGGGCGAAAACGATTATATATCGCTTATGTTTGTTGTAATGCTTTTCTCAGGCGAAGATGAAGTTCGGGTAGACAATCGTTTGATGTTTTATGACACTAAATCAAGTCACAATAAAAAGTCACCGCACATAGGCAAAAGGAAAAAAGGCAGCATAAGCTAACGCGTCTTGATCTACTGCTAAGAATTGCTTGATCACTATGACTCTTGTGTATGTGCCAAAAATAAATATTTCGTTGGAATATATTATTGTGAAAGTTATGTAGTATAATTTTAAAGCGATTTTCACACGATGACGAACGACACCGGTCTTTCACACGACAGGTCTGGTGCCAAATTCCCCACGCAGCATTTCCTTCGGAGCCTTCCGGAGCGAAGTCTAGTAAACTGGTTATGACATTATGACATCTAGCTGATCGTTTTTCCTAAAAAAAAGTTGAAATTGAAAAATATGTTTTTGTTGCCTCAGTACCTATTAAATTGATAAATTGTTGTATAATATTCGAAGTGCCGTAAATAATGCGAATGTGTGCCTAGCAACACGCAGAACTTACGCATTATGGTAATGTCGCTGGGTGTATTGCTATTCTGCCAATATTTTATCTTCAAATTTTTTTATCAAAATCGTTTGCAAACATTGTTTCGGAATATTATTGCTACGTTAAATGGATTTCGAAACTGGAAATTGGATTTTCCTAGTTTTTATTTACCTTTTCAACATTATGCTATAATGAACAGTTAAGGATGTATATATAAACTTTGTGTATATCTTTTATTTATTTTTTTAACATTTATTCGTAATTAACAGCTCGTTAACCATTTCGTTCGAAATATTTTAACCCCACCGTTGGCATGTTCAGCAGCTTGCAAAGTTCCTTCGCGTACACCAACTGGGAGGCAACCATTTCCTTGGTGGTGAAATTTATCGCACTAAGCTCCGTGCCTTCGTTCAGCTTCTTCAGTTCAGTCATCTTTCGCTTGGCCCTGGTGTCACGCATTTTAACTGCCAAGCGATGTAGGGTTTCTTGCTGCTTTGGAGTACGAGCTTTGGAGTTTGGGAATTGGCGAGCCATGCGCTCATTGTATGGAATTGGAATTTTCGAATTTTCGTGCTTGTACATTGCGTTCCATCGTTCCAGTGCATTCGATCCTCCATGTAACTGCGTAGATCGGCTGTCGAAATCGACTGTACAGGTGTCGCTCAGTTCGGATCCTTCGCTGTGATTTGACTTCGTTTCATGGCTATCACTAAAGGTGGGCGAACAAACGGTCTCTAGACGGTCGCTGTTGCTGTTGTCCGCTTCTAAATGGCTGGAGTTGTCCGACCACACAACCGACTTCCGTTTCCTACTGGCGTTGCACCAACCTAGAGCTGTCGACAAACCCTTTTCCCTGCTTGCTGTCTGCTTTAGTTGTGCAGAGTGTTCTGTGTTGGACTCTGCAGCTCCTGATTGCTTCTGCAATCTCGTTGTTCTTCTCGGATTTCGGTTGAGTTGAGCAGCCATCTTGTAGCAATAACTTGATAAAGGTTCGTTAACGGACGACTAGCAGATGCTCGATGTACACTACAAGGGTCACTTGCAGGAAAAACAACAAGATTTGACTGAAATGAATTTGTAAGTTGTACTCCATATTTATATCATCTACCATTGTAGAAGTTACCTGCCTCTGGCCCATTACCTTTCGATACATATGCAACGTAGAGCATTACCTTACACTTGGAAATGTTTGGCTATCGTACCTGGACAAAATATGACAAGTGTGCATGGCAAAAATCCGCGTGCGAAACTTACCCTTTAGCAACTGTAACTAGCAAGGCAAACATTAACGTAGTTATCGCATTTAAAAAAATGCTCTGCAAAATATATGAGACTCATCTATTCGATACACAAATGTCGGATTCTTAAAATGAAGCAAATAATGATTTTATACCCCGGACGATTATTGGTTGTGAGTAAATTCAGATAGTAGATGAGTCATTGAACCAATGCAGCAATAGCAAATATAGCTTACCACCAAATTGCCGGATAAAACATTTGCCAAACTGTTCCGCTTGGTATGAGCTCGTTGTCCTCGTTTGAAGCATGTTTTTTGATTTATTTCACATTTTGGCACAAGTATAATCACATGTTGAATCACACAACGTTTCGAGGTCTATTTTAAACTGTGTTTCGATACTGCTACGATCGGGCCGATATTGATTGCAAGCTACACATGATTTCCAGTACTAATCTCGATCCTGACCTAAACGCGATTGGCTTATGTGAATGTAACCATACGGCGACGTGTACATCAAAAGCGCACACCAAAAAGATGCCCAGTTTAGCAGTAGTGTTTTGTTGTTGTAGATTTATTAATGATTTTTCTCTGTATTTTTTTTATTACAAAATCTTTCCATCCGTCGTTTGCTTGTTTCGATTTGCTTCTTTTATACATCTATGCATTATGCGCTAGCATTTGTTTGAACACGCGTTCGACAACAAACTTGGTTTGCGGCCTTATATTAAAGTTCGACATGGTAATACATTAGATGTTGCCAACCATACAGACACACCGATTGGCCCGTATTCCGTGTTTGTAGGCGAGGGGAAAAACATAGTTGAAAGCATTGCCGAAGCACGGAGCTGTGGTGTAGTATTTTAAAACAAAAAGACACCAGCAAAGAAAGTAATGCACATGTTACGAGTAGAGCGGTACGCCTTACCAGCGGACTAGTGATTCGGCTTCCTATCTTCAAACCTTCCAACGACCTGTGATCGGTTCGATGGGTTTCATAAGAACTTCAAGTCAATACGATCAAGCTTCGAATCACCAACAATTCCGTAGATATTATAGCTAATAGTAACCACATTCCTATGAGGAAGGAAATAATATCATCCTTGTTTGACATAACGTATATTGGCAACGCATGCCAATGCAATCAACGTAATTTAGATTTTACCGTTTCAATTGTGTAATAAAGTATCTGATAGATGTTTAGCAATTAAAAATCAACGCGAAATCATCAACTGCTCCAGAAATAAACCTCCTTTAACATAGTCCAGAATGGTTGAAACAGAACAGCAAGCCGAGCAGAACGTAGAATCGTTATGTGCCAATAGTATGAACCTCTTGAACAAGATGATTGATGTCGCAATGTTTAAAATTCAGTTAATAAAACAAGAGTAAACAACGTAACAAATACAATTGCAACAAAGATACCTTCACTATGGCTTGGTTGGAAGCAGTATTCCTGACAGTTATTGAATGCAATGAATACGACTCTACATTAAGGAAGTAGCCGACGTTCACCTTTCGTTTGATTGCAAACTGAAACCCTGATGCAACAGCAATGCAATAGAAGTAAAACCGTATCACAGTGAGATCAGCATGGGGAAGGTTATGCTAGCAATGCGCCACCATACTACATATCGGTATCGGGCCATTATTGGGCAATGCGTTTGTTCCGACCTCAGTATGTTTACTCTTTACTGTTATGCTCTGTTTGAGTTCTGCATGCGCTTCGTCAAAAGGTAATACAAAGTTGTTTTTCGTTTAATATAATGTTCGTCCGAAAAATGGACATCGTCCATTGGCAAAAAAAATGGTACGCGAGACCTAGAAGGATAGGAAGTGGTACAATATCTACAGTAACTTTGCCCGAGCGTAACATGTAGTCGTAGTCAGTACTGGTGCATGCATCTACTGTTTGCCAATCGTTTTGCTCACTGTTCTAAACATCTACATTCCCTGATAACATCCTCCCTAATCGGAACGGTGGCATATGCTAGTGTGTGTTTGAACGAGTGTTTACTTCCTTTTTGAGACAAGCAGCATATTCTTAGTACTTTGTTGTGGGAGTGTGCCGCGTTCTCTCCGCATCGAAGAGCGGTCATCCATATCGTTTGTGTGTGGTTGTGTGTATATATGTAATATGTTTATGTAAAATTATATCACCCATCTAAATATTCCATTTGCTTGCACATCACTCCGGTCCCTCCAAGGCTCCGGTTTCGTTTGCGGTACGTTCCCTTCGTCTCTTCTGCTTTCACTCGAAAAGTTGCCTCCAATCCTATCACGCTTAGCTCTCACACGCCCAGTAATGTAGCGGGTAGTACAATAGTTAACAACAATAACACAACAGCAACAACTTCGCGCTCACAAATATCTCTTTCTCTTTCTAAAAAAAACAACAAACACCTCACCCTGAACGTTTCACGAAACGACCGACCATAGTTCTCTTCGTTACCTGCCTATATCACGCATTCCTTGATTTTCTTTTCCCAAACTCCCAACGTAATCCGCCCCTAAAAACATTCGTGCTCCATCACTTGGTAGGTGGTAGGTAGCTCACAAAACTGGCCAAAGGGCTTCATGCCGCCGGTCGGTAATCATGTCATGTATCGCATAACTTCGCGTAAGGCATACAGCAGCTCCGCCTGATTGCGGGCCTCCAAGATCATAAGATTGATGTGAACCTGGAAGCGAAACGAAATGGGCGGTTAGTATATCGGTTGCAGGACGTTCTACCGGCAGCATCTACCTTTTCACTGTGCTGCAGCTCGACGAGCACACTGTCGTAATCCAGCTTGGTGATGCGCTCCGGGAAACAGCAGGCCGTCTTGATGAACATCTTCAGCGAGCGATCAAGCAGCTGGTTTACCTCCCCGTAATCGTAGTCATCGTGGCGGATGCCGTAGATGCACTGGATATAGTTCCATATGGCACGGCGGAACTTGGACGTGTCAACATTCGTGCGTCCTGCAATCGTGTAATACGTTAGATTGTAGGCCGCCCGGAATTTGTCATCCAGATAGAACCCAACGTCATTGTACAATCTGCAGATGGGAGCAATGAAACAGACAGCGTGTTAGCGAGGGGTTTTGCCGTCGTCGCCGAAATAGGGGTTTACCTATTAACTAGTGAGTATCCATGGTCGTCCCAGGAGTAGTCCTGTATCCGGAACGTTTGCGGAATGTTTTCCGCACCACGACGAGCGAAATCCTGATATGTGAAGCACGGATCGTCAACGTATCGGCCTATCTGCTGCGGTACATCTGCCGGTGCCTCCCGAACAACCGGCGGCAATTCTGCCGCCTGTTGCTCGACATGCTTGAAGCGATTGCTGAGCTCTGTTTCGCTACATTCGTCGATCTTCTCCGACAGACGCTTCATACGCTGCATCAACGCATCGACGCTCACTTCCGGACGGATATTACCTGTGAAGCACAAGGAGATCCCGAGGAGATCAGTAAGGCGGGACGTTTCGGTGCTATTTGCATGTAGCGGGTTTTTTTTTTTAACTTTTTACCATCATCACTATTCGGGAGGTTTTCGGGATGCTGAGAATTATACAGATCATGTAAACGATTGAAGGCAGTCTTCTGGGTGAGAACGTTGTTGTTTTCAATTTTGTGACTAGCGCCGTCCACCTCCTGGGTAAGCCCGCAGGAAAACACGAAGGAGGAAAGCGAATGGTAGTGGGCCAGTAGCACAATCGCGTGGACTACCTCGGACAGTGACCAACTGTTCTGCCCTTTTGTAAGCCGCTGGAAATGTAAAGAAACATTTGGACAATGATTTGAGCTTCATTCAACGGATCATTAGTAGCAGTAATGGACAGTGGAACATGTCCCCGCACTAACCTCGATGTGTTCCTTGTTTAGTAGCCATGGACGATGGGCAAGGATTTTGTTAATGTCTGAAATGGCACGCAGTTTCGCCGGGATGTGTTCGAGCCCGTTCAGCCAGTTCGGGTCACCACCGTTCGCCAGGAATATTTCCTCATACAGATTAACCAGGTACGTGCATTTATGGCGGGCAGCAGCCTGGAATGAAACAATAACTCATCAGTGACCGAGTGGAGGGAGGCTTAAATGTGAACTTGTTAATCTTACCATAATAGCGATGTAGTTCCTATAGTCGTACGCCAGCGGTCCATCGCACTGCATGACAAATTTCTGTGTGTTTAGAAAGTGGTCCAGGTAGCGTGGATGGTATGCGATCACCTTAGTGACATGGTCCAGATTCGAGCTGTCTGTTGGCGAGTTCTTGGAACCGTACTGGAAGAGGTAAAGGGCAAAGAAATGTGTCAAAAAAAAAAACAGTTTAACAAACAACCCGAACGGTGGAAGCAATGAAGGAAAGACAAAACAACAAGATCATAACGTCACACATCGGTTAACGCGGTACGGTACGGTTGCAAAACAATAAGCGCAAAGAAGCGTGAGGCTCTTTAATCTCAAGATGTCCTCCCGCAGAAATTATCATCAGTGGCGGCCGTTGACCCAATGCGACCGAAGGTCCTGATAAAACGAGTTTGACGTCAATAGCAGCGCGGTTGGCTAGCGAGCGAAGTTGACCTCGCGAATCTATGATGGACTCCTTTTTTTTTTTATTTTCAACCCTCAAGCTATTTTCCTGGATCGCATGATCGACCGATCGCTAAAGCTAGTTGTGAAAAAAAGAACCGTCAATCGGGATGTTTTAAAGCACACCTTGGTGGGAATTTTCCGAACAGCTAAAGGAAAAAAAAAGTCCCAACCACCGCTGTTTTGCCAATCGGCCAACCAGCCGGGACAGTTGACGTTTTTGCTTTCACCCTCCAATCAGCTGTTGTTCGACAGCCGGTAGCTGTTGTAAACAGCGCAGCGTTCCGACCAGCACCAACGTCATTCGGTGAAGCCCCGACAGACGGTTTGCGAATCGGTTTTGGGTCGGTAAAAATAACAACCACGTTCCGCCATCGACGCAAGTAGCTGTGGCCGGTGAGGTTAGGTTACTTGATGTACGGGCGGGTAAACATCAGAAAAGCCGGTACCATACCGGCCATCGAGATGGTGGACAAACGGCCACTTGCATTGCTCGACACAATATTTTGTCGCCTGTTTTTCAAACGTCCGTTTACATTGAGTACCATATAATGTGGATAAATATTGCACCTTCATTAGACCTTCATCCCCCACCCCGTGGTAACGTTTGTTCGACGACAGCCGGAAGTGGCATTACCGCCACCTTTGCCACATTCCGCTTGCAAATCTAAGCGCCCAGCGGTGCGGTTTCACAGTCAATCGAGAATCACATCTGTTACGCCCCGGGGTAAACAAGTTCGGTGTGGCACGATGAAAACGCGGTGTGTGTCCCTGCCGTCCAGACAATTAGGAGGTTTTTGTGGCGGGGTGGGGGAAAGGCAAGCTACCGTTGCCGTGCATTGCACCAAAAAGTCCCGACCCTGCACGCCTAGGTACGTGGTGGATGGGCTGTGAGATAAGCGCTAGATTTCCTTGTTGTTTTTTTGTTTTGTTTTGTTTTTTTGCAAACAACAAGCGCGGCCCCAGTATGTGCAGGCAATCCCTACACCGTCGGCCATAATCTGGCGGGAAGGTGCCGTGTTGCAGGGTGCGGCGTCCAGATGCAGCGTGGCATTGTTTACTGTCACCGGTTCAGCGAGAACGATCGGGAATGGTCGCTGACTTCCTGCTTCGCAGCCGGTGATAAGCAGTCGAATAAACACACGGCGTTGCATCAGCGTACTCCAGTTTACCCGATCAGTGCACACAGTCCGGCAACATTGTAGGCTTTTATATTGGTGATGCTCACCGCGATTTAAATAGGTGGATCGTGTACAGGCTCTATCGTTAACCTAGTTGCGGGCAGAAGGTTACGTAGGATGTTCAAGTTGTCCAAACATTTCTTTGCGACAGGAACATGATAGTGTAGACGAATTCGGTGGTGGAAGTTTAGGTAGACACTACATCTGACATTTGAATTCTTGAAGAATTAGCAGAGTTATGGACACTGGACAACTGGTCGTTCATCTCAAAAATGTTTGTTGGGCCATGTTGACAACATGTTTTTAGTTGTGAATAAATTAGAATCCCTGAGGTTTCAAACGACACAGATGAGATCCTCAGATAATCATCCAATACAACAGTTTTGAAACATACCCTCACATGGACCTCAACCCATCCCTTCCAAACGCTCCCGCTCACACGTTCTGTCGCATCAGCAAATGGGAAGTGCTTAGTATCCAGCTGTACCAGCAGCAGGTCCACTCGCACGGTGTCTGTTTGCATGCCCGTCATGCAAAACCCCGCCGATAAAGCGACGGTTTCGCGCAAAAGCTAATGGGAAACATCTGTAGCGCACATTCTTGCCCCGTATTCGAGGTTGTTTCTTTTTTTTTTTTGATTCGGTAGCACGTCCAACAGTTTTGTTTATCGCAACCACTCAACTTTCGCTACCCGGCGGTGTTGGCAACAACGAAGGTTTGGCCAGGGGATTGAACGGAAGAAGAAATAATAAGGAGGACACTCGATGCGGCAGCTACGACACGGGAAACCTGATGCGGACCGTGAACAGCGCCAAGCGGACCGTCCGCTGGTGACAGAATGTGTTGGCAAGCTCGCGTACACACACGTACAACATGTTGTGCCGTTTGCCTGGGCGTATCGGAGCAGCTGGATCTTTCGTCGTAAATTTGCCACGATAAAATGATTAATGGTGGTTTCGATCATAATTAGTTGCTCTTCCGTCATAAAGCGCCTTGGTTAAACAAACCGTTCGACACTGGGAGTGACTGAATCGGGTGGAACGCTGAACCGTGTCAGCGATGTTATTAGAATAATTTCTCAAATACGTCTATAATGATATCGGGTCCGGGACTCTTTGTTTTTGGTCATCTAGCCTTCAAAATCTACTAATGTCCAGTGTCCTTCTATTGCAAATATTGGTAAATGTTGTGAAGTTCAATTCTTCGTCTGCGATGTTATTAGAATAATATCTCAAATTCGTCTATAATGATATCTGGTCCGGGACTCATTGTTTTTGGTCATCTAGTCCTCAATATCTACCAGTGTCCAGTGTCCTTCTATTGCAAATATTGGTAAATGTTGTGAAGTTCAATTCTTCGTCTGCGATGTTATTAGAATAATATCTCAAATTAGTCTATGATGATATCTGGTTCGGGGGTCTTTGTTTTTTCATCATCTAGTCCTCAAAATCTACCAATGTCCAGTGTCGTTCTATTGCAAATATTAGTAAATGTTGCAGACTTTTATTCTTCGTCTGCGATGTTATTAGAATAATATCTCAAATTCGTCTATGATGATATCTAGTTCGGGGGTCTTTGTTTTTTGGTCATCTGGTCCTCAAAATCTACCAATGTCCAGTGTCCTTCTATTGCAAATATTTATAAAAGTTGCGGAGTTCAATTCTTCGTCTGCGATGTTATTAGAATACTTTCTGAACTTCGTCTATGATAGTATCTGGTTCGGGGCTCTTTGTTTTTGGTCATCTAGCCCTCAAAATGTACCAATGTCCAGTGTCCTTCTATTGGAAATGTGTATAAAAGTTGCGGAGTTCAATTTTTCTTCGGACAGTGTACTTTTATTGCAAATATTGGTAAATGTTGCGGACTTCTCAAGATCATCCTGCCAAAGACAACGCCCAATAGACAGCGTCTGCAGATATCGTCCCGCGTACCGATGTGCGCGATCTTACCCATTTCCTCGCATGCCTTTGTGCTATCAGGTTTCATTATCATAACCATCACGAATCGCCGTGCTGGCCGTCCCATCACGAGGCAACGGCGTGTGATAATGATTATCTCACTCGCAATGAATTTGTTTGCATGGCTGTCGGGGCAACAGTTGTTTGCCGGTGTAGCTGCTACAACTACCACCACGGCTACTGCTGTTTGCCATTTATTGGACGGTCTTTTTTTTATTCGTTTTGATCAACTCTTTGTGAACCTTTGCTTGTGCTCCCGTGTGTGCAATGTGACCCCCATGGTACCAGCAAAAAAAAAAAACCTCCAAAAGTGGCTCCATTATTCTAGCACCACTGCACACGACTGTAACAATGGGTTAAGATTTCACGCACTTTCTGGATGCTCCTTTTCGACTGTATGTAGTGTTAACGTGACCGAATGTCAGCGAATTTGCATATTTGTTTGGCATCCAAAACGGTGTATGACTTGGCTGTGTGTGTGTGTGTGTGTTTTTTATCTTCTTTAGTTTTATTTGCCAACCCCGGTAAAACAGCTGCTCGCGAACATATGATCGTCGCGAGCTGTCAAACCCGCTCGTCAAGAGTGGCAACGCACAATGATGATGGATCGCGCATGTGTGTCGCTGTATTGGCGTGTGGTGGGAGGCAGCACCGCAGGTGAGCGGGTCGTCAATTTTAAATTGTTTACATTTCACTCCCGGCAAGTTTGCGTCCACTCCGCACCGATATACACCGACGTGCGCCCGTTGCTAGACGGCCAAATATGTGGAGTTGTGTACGTGCGAGGTACATATGTGTTTTTTTCCTTTTGTTGAGGAGGTTTGTTTCACCGTTTAAATTGTGGATAATTCATCATCGTGCTGGCATCGGTAACGAGCTACACGAAACGATGCGCTGTAATCCACTCATCAGCTGTGGAGAAGAATGACACTGCCTAGCGCACCCTACTCAGCTGTGTCCGGTTTGTTTTATTACAACAAAAACACGTATTTTTTTTTATTGAACTATCATTTCCATTTCGAAATTATCGAATTATAAAGCACGTAACATTTTTCTTGTTTTAGGGAACTACCAGGGTGCCCATAAGAACACGTCGCATTCAATAAGATCAAGGCTAACGCCGCCGTTAAGTACAAGCGTACAGAGGGAAAGTTGCTATTGAAGAACGAAAATAAAACACGTCCTCCAGCCGGCAAACTTAAATGACCAAAACGTGCCCCATCTGAAGTTGCAGATCTCCCTTGGAAGTTGTTTCCGGGCATGCATTGCGGAAGCCATCACCACCGTCATCTTTACGACACGACACGAGCTCGCATAGGGGACGATCGAACACCATTTGGCACGAACTCAGCTTCGCTGCGCACTATCCTGTTGCCGGCACGACTTCCTTATTGCACCGGGCTGCGCTGTAAGCTTTATGACCCAAACAATGGCCGGATCGCGCACCAAATGTAAAACAACGGCCAAAATGCACATGAAGGGGGGGAGTTCCTTCGGGGTCTTGTTCTTGATCTGCGAGATAAGATACAATTTATAGTGCAATCCGTGCACAGAACTGCTTCACTAATGAATGGGAATCACTCCAATGGGGTTTGATTTACGTAAGGTTTGTCACAGTGCTTGGTGGAATTGCTGGTTCAAGTCTTTCCCTGTTGGAGAAATTTGCTTTCGTTGAGATTTCACTCATAGGAATCCAAGGTCGTTTATTCGAGATATGACTACTGGAACGAAGCACCCAGTAAAGCATGTCCGATAAATCTTATAATCTTTAGTACCTGGTTGTTTATGCACTTCGGTGCACTAATCCCGCTGAGCAGTGTCCTACTCACAATGTCACATTGTATGCAGCGAGATAGAGAGTGAGGAGGTATGTTTAACGCCATCGTACATTGTTATCAACTGTATACTATTTATTGAGCATCGTTAAGTCATCGGGGAACTGATGCGATGTGTCATACGAAGTAGCAGGGCTAATTTTAGATTGAAAAGACTATGTGTGGATGTGTAGTCGGTAGAGAAATCATCCGAGATATCGTCTTGCTCGTGGATGGGATGGAGTAGAGTTGACCTCCATCAACTACTGCTGATACCGCAATATCTATATAGTCAAGAAAGTGTGGTCAACATCATGGCGCCGTTTACCAAACGCCTGTGTTGACAGTTTAATGGAAAATGTTACCAAAACGGACCATCACGGCGCTCGCAATGGAACGACAACAACGGTTCGGCAAACAGTCCCAATAGCGCAAACACACTGGTAAGCGGAGGATGTTTGGGGAAAGTGTAGACAACTGTGCTCAGGGGGGGAAAAAAAACCATCTTCATGGTCATTTGCGAGGCGTTTGCTAGCGGCGGGTCTAGAAGCTTATGCCAAATAGTGCCACAGTATGCAGTACGGGATCCCGATATAATGGGCGGCAGTCATCGTGCGATCAGTGCGAACCTTGGGCGAAATGTTTCGGGACAGGTTAACGCCGTACGCGGAACTGCACCGGACCGTGACCTTGACCAGGACCGGTTTGAGTTTGATAAATGACAGTCAATAAGACCTGCCAGACCTGAGAAATGTTATGTATTCTCGTGGCGTCACTGCCTTTAGCAATTAATCCATCAAAGCCGGGAACCAATCAAACATTTGTCCCAAATGCCGGATACCCACAGGTTGAACCTCTGTTTTGTGATGCCCCCCGTGTATCCGAATGTGTTGTTAGTTGGTAATAAGAGTTAATTTCCAACCGAAAAAGATCTGTCCATCAACATGACGATCGTATCCTTCAGTCGCTCCACTTAATCCTTTCTGGTAGGGGTTGAACATATTTCAACACACGCACACCACGCTCTCTCTCTCTCTCTCTCTCTCTCTCTCTCTCTCTCTCTCTTTCTCTCTTGCTTGCTCCCTTGTCGCCACTCGTTCCAGCTTTTGCTGCGGCCAAACACTGTCCTCCTTCCCGTAAGATCGTTTCGGAGTTGATGAGATGTTTACAACAGACTTTACCGCGCCGCACCCGAGCTGACCCGAGTCGGAACCGGGCCAGAATCGGTCCGGTACCATAGTAAACGCCGTACGCTGCCTACCCATCCGGCGGTTCCCATGCGGTGGCAATGTACAAAATCTGTTGACAGAATCAACTCGGGCATCTGCGACGCACTCGCGTGTGTGACCTTCTGGTTCCTACATTCTCCGAGTTTAAGTGTGTTTTTTTTGTTTTCATGGTGGAAGATTGTTTTTTTTCTTCTTCTCTGCCTTCTCTAGCCTGGTGTCGTTGGTGAAGTGTGTGAAGAACGCTACTCCAAGAACACTACGCGTATCTTACCGCGCCAAGCTGTGAAGCAACAGCGACAAGTAAACATTGCGTTACGCGAGCCGAACTTGAAGTGGAAAGTTGAAATATTTCACGCAGCAACTTATCCGTGACGTTTCTCTCGTGTTGAACGCATCGTATGCCACCGGCGGGGAGGATAAAGTTAATTTGAAATTCTTTTTTTTATACCCCTCCCCCATGTCCAATATGTCCACCAGCCAAAATATGTGACGGAAACAATACGAATCGTTGCCACTTTTCCACCGGTTATGTCCTTTTGGCGGACAGTGAGCTTCAGCTAACAGTTGCGCAACAAGGCGATCGCGTAGCTGGCTGGCGCCGGCTGAAATCGATCGGTTTGTACAACTAGACGTTAACACAAGCAACAATGAAGGAAGGGAAACACACGCAACTAGCCGCGAACCGAGATAGTTGCGCGAACTAATGGGACCTCGGCAGGTCATCCAGAACAAACGACCGCTTTGACGCAGTGTCGAAACGGCCGGCAAGACGCCCACGACGAGCACATCCGCAAACTTTTGGGACAACCCGGGGGGGGAGGGTGGATGATCCGCTCATACTGCCACTAATGGGCCCCCGTTGGAGAATCAAAACAAAGTGATAAATTACACCAGAAAATGAAGACACCAACTTGGCTTTGAACTTTGTGTGAACTAGGAGATTTCGAGAGGCGAGATCAGGTTGTGTTGGTTTTGTTTGTTGCTGTCTTTCTAATAACGAGTTGAAATAAAACATACACCGATCTATCACGGCCCCCCTAAACGTCACCGTCCGATCTGTTTTTGCTTATAATTTCTAGCCGGGAAGAATGGAAGAATCGTGAAATCGATGATATCATCCACGTATGGTTATATGTTCCAGAGTAGTGATGAGAAAAATCGCTCCCATCAGGGATTCGATCCGACCGATCCGGATCCACCATGGGATCGATCCTTCGAATCCGATCCGAATCTCTCTTCGGACAAAATGGAGTGTCTTCTTCTTTATGATTATAAAGAATATATTTTTGTACATCCAAGTGAAGATGTATGCTAAACATTCTCACAATTTCACCATTTTCTGAAAATGCGCAGTAAATGATGGCGAAATATATATATTTTTTGTGAACATATTTTGTTATTTTGGATATTTAAAGTAGAAGAAGAAATATGTGAAAGAACAAAATCTTGCTTCACTCGAATTTATACGAAATAATTCTATTTTTGTAATAAATAATATGGATCCCAGTACCACGTCCTTATCATCACAAATCCCGAACGATTTGCAAAAAAAAATCTTGTTTTGGATTACTTTGGATTGTTTTGGATTACCAATCCTCGGATGATAAATCCTCCGAATCTGGACCCTTGTTTTGGACTTCGATCCCGGATTGTCGTCATATTCGGATCCAAAAGGATTGTTTGGGATTCCAATCCAATTTGGGATTAAGGACTGGATCCGGATTGATCCGGTGAAGGATCGAATCCCAGAATCCGATCCGATCCGTTCCGCTCAACACTGTTCCAGAGAGTATTGAAGTAAACCAGTATGGCCGTAAATGGATGTCATTCACTGAGCGAACAAGTGTGGTATCCACTGAATGAAAATGTGCTTTGCAGCACCTCCTTCGCGTGGTGCATTACTTCACACTAAACTAATACTTTAAAGTGCTTGCTAGCAAAAAGGAAACTAGTTTAGCGTACTTATATAAGCGTACGGGCGTAAAGAATAATTTCAGATCGTCGCACCAACTGCAGCACCCATTAGGAGGGGGTCGCACTCGAAACTCCAACGGGGCGCGTTACAGACCCAATGGCGATTACATTCAATCACTACCCATTTGACTCGCCCCGAAGCGTACTTTGTATGCAACGCGGTCGTAAAGTTCAATTACAAAATATGGCTCCACATAACCCCCTCCTTCCCCCCCCCCCCCCCCCTCTCTCACAAGTGGGGCGTGCGTCGGTCTGCATTTGGTGACACTCGATCGAGACCAAGATACTGGTCGCGCCGGGGGTGGTTAGATGGCAATAAAAAACAATCACTCATAAATCACTTTATTTCAAATGCACTCCAGTTGGGGGGGGGGGGGGGAGCTCGTACGCGACACGCTTGCAGTAGCGGGGAGGTACCAAATATGTGTGAGGTTTAACTTTTCCATAGATGAACCAGAGAAGTCCGTCCGGGTCTCCAGAAGCTGGCAAACAATGTACGTACGAACGCTTCGGACGGCGCGTGCCGTTTGCGGTGTCACCAAGAAGGTGTGGGAGGCAAATGGATTGCAAGTAGTAAGATCTTACCACCCTCCCACCCTCCCTCCTGCAACCCAAATAGGAAGAGCGAGTACCATATGAGTGTGATGTTTTATGCATTGTGCATTTCCCGCTCGAGACCCATTCGATCGAGTGCGCCCTTTTGCGGGTTCGTCGCTTTGGGTGGCGTGTGTCCCTGCGTGTTCTGCGTCACAATCCCAAACCCCTGTTGTCACGTTACGAACGATTGATTCGCTCGTCAGTTGCGAACCATTTTAGGTACCCTGGGGGGGGGGGGAGTGACACCAACCAACGAAACAGCAAATCTGCACCATCCCGGGGGTGATCACGTGCGTGTCAGTCTTTGATATTGTCACAAAGGTAAACAAAGGAAGGGGAGGGCTGGGAGGATCAACCGCTTCTTTCAGATATCTACGATTTATTGCATCGTATTAGCATAAATTAAAACGGAAAGACAGTGGTAAACAAAGCACCAAACACACACACACATTCGCATACCCGGTGCGATACGATTTGTTATGGAGATTTCGGGCCGCGTTGGAAATAGTCGCGATCGTTCCGAGTTCCTGTGCTGTGGTTGTTTTGCTAACCGTGTCACCTACCGTGTCTGTACGGCACTGGAATCACCGCTCCAAATCTGGAGATCTGGATGCCAAACCGCGATCAACCTGTGGAAGGTCGTAGATCAGGTTGATCTACACGGCGATTCTCTAAGCTCCCGGATAAGATCTCACCCGATCCGCTCGATCCGTACGTTTGGGTAATTGTGAGCAGGGTTGGCTTACGGGGAACAGCTACATCACTGTCCGATCTGTAGCTAAACGAGTACTTGTGGCATTTTATGCAGATTTGAAACGAACCAACAAACAAAAAAAAAGCATAATTAAAGACACCCCCCCCTCCCCCTTTTGTAAGGTGAACATGCGCATCATGGATCCACAAATGAATGAGCACAAAAAAAAACAAAGATCAGCATACCTGATACATCGCTTTGGTGGAAATAAAAAACAAAAAACACACCAAACAATACATTCGCTGTACAAAAAAAAAAGCAGGATCCATCCCCAGCAACACGTTTATGCAAAGCGCGTACTCAACCGGGCACTGGGGGGGCAGTCTCTTAACGGCAACGTGCACAATGCGCACTGAATACTTCCCCCTTTAGGGCCCGTATGTAGTGCGTCGTGTTCGCGGTGCAAGCTCAAGGTTTCCCGAACCGCTCCTATTACCCATCCGGGGATGGGCGAGAGGGGGCGCAAGGGGGTGGGACGGGGGAGAGAGAATAAGCCACTTCAAGCTTAGGAAGTGCGATCATCTATGTCGGTGTGAGTGTGTGTGTGTACGGGCATCCCATCCCGGTAGTGTCGCCGGTTTCGGGGGTGAAACCACTTCCCCCGAAATGGGTCCATCATCGGTTGATGGGGGTGTTATTTGATGTGGGTATGGTTTGGAATGCTCCATGCATCACCACCGACCACCCGTTCTGGTTGCTATTATTAGACGAACCACCCCGACCCTCGGACAACCCTCCCGACACAAGCTCAATGGACAAATTATGCTGAAGGTTAGGCGTGTCTTCTGTACGGCACGGTTCGCGTGGTTTGCGGTTCGGTTGCCAGGGTTGTGGAGTTGTTGGCATTCTGCACCAACAGCCATGATTTCCTACACCGGTGAGGTTCTGTGCGCATCATGGCTGGTACGGTAATGCTTAGAATACAAACTAAACAACCTGTGCGACGCAATCGAACCGGGGCGAGGTTCGCGTACGTGCCCGTGCCGTTTGACAGTTCAATCGTTCGTTTGACAGTTCAGTTGATTTCAATTTCTTCGGTTCTGCATCTGTATCGATAAGCAGCTCTGCTCCAAACTAGAGATGAGAATAATCACTCTTTTCAATGATTTGAATCGGAGTCAAAGAGTGGGTTTAAAGATTTGAAACGTCCAGGAAACGACAGGGCGGGCGATGAATAAAATCCAAAGAGAGCGATAAAACACGTTTTCTCACTCATCCTCGGTGTTTACAATCCCAAAAGAGTGATAATACTCTTTTACTCACTCTTACAGAGTGATTATAATCCAAAGAGTGATAAAACAGTTTTACTCACTCCTGAGTGAGTTTCTAGTCGGCACAGAGAGTAAGAGTGAGTATAAACGCAAAAAAGTGGTTAAAGGAGTCATTAAAACTCTTCGTGCTGATTTATATTCATTCACTCTCTCGAAGGTTTCAAATCACTCACTCACTCTTACTCAGCGTGCACATCTCTACTCCAAACACATCTTGGCTTTCTGGTAAAGTGACGCGGCTAAGAACGCTGTTTCCGTACCGCAACAACGTTACAGTTCCGATGCACATACTTTACGACCGGCCAGAGAGAGAGAAAGGAAGAGTAGTTTTGCACCGTACTTGGCGCGCAGTGGGTACAATGTGTAGTAGCTAAGTGATTGCGAACGAGCAAAAAAGGAATAGGTCAGTTTGATTGCTCCCCCATCTTGTGAACTATCGCGGATGGGCGCAACGCATCGAGCCACCGCCGAAGCATGGCGACCTCGGGCTTTCAACCGCTCTGAATACGCATCGTTAATACGGTTTGCAATCATCGTAAGCACCGGCCAGCTAGGGGCCGCGCGACGAAGGCGGGTCAGAAAGGACATAAATTTTGCCAAAACAAAACAGAAAAGCAAAGCAGCAACATAAATACAACGCAGCCAAGAAATACAATACGGGGATGATGTAATCTCGGTTCAAGTTTGCAACATTCGAACCCAGCGCTGGCCTGTGCGTCGAACGCGCTCGTTGCCTGTTGTCGCCCGTTCGCGCTAGGTAGGTCATCCTCTCCAGCTCCAGCGGCACCGATGGCAGGACATTGGGTGGCAGCACCCGATCCGGTTTATAATGGGGAGGCGTGCGATAGTGCGCCCATCGGAAGGCACGAGAATAAAGATGAAGCGAACGAACAAAACTAGTAAGAAACGAACCGTCTTTGCGAGATAAGTAAATGGATTGGGGGGGGGGGGGGCATGTATACGTATATGGTGACGAGGCGCTGTCGACAGGACAGGACACTCTGCAATCGACGTCGGTGAGTACGCGGTTCGAGTGGTGCCCCGTGCACACGAGATCGAGGACAGTTTAAGTCACTGGTCAACCGTTTGCCGCAGGAACCATAGGCTATCGCCAGGCCTCGGGGTCGCTGTTTATTCACGCCGGTGTGAGAATAATGGGTGTAAGAATGAGGGGTTTTTTTTGGTGCGATTGCTTACAGTTGAGCACAGGGAAAGTTGTACGGTGGGAGGAAAAGGTTATTTTTGATTGATTTTTACCGTTTTTTTAATAAACGGTTGTATTTCGGGGTTTGGGAGCGGTTAGGAGGGTAGTGACGCCGGTCTTCACACACGGCAGGACCGGGTCCAAAATCTCAACCGGACCAATCCCACCGTACGCAGGACTGGCTAACAAGCTACGGGTGAATAAAGACAAATAAAGGCAGAAATAGCAGGCCTCTTGGGGTTGTTGAGGTTGTTGTGCCGAAAAAGAAGAATATTACAGGGTTTTCGAGGATTATATTGCATTCTTTAGCGGGATGGGTGTGCTAGGGTCTCGGTGGTGTATTGGTCTTTACACGACCGGACCGGTCCACCGTCGTATGCAGGACTGACTAACACCCGCTGCGGGTAAATAATGTTAAAGAAAATCAAAAATGGCAAGTCCTTTGGCTAGAAATGGCCAGACCTCTTGAAGTTCAACGAGATGTTGGTTTGTTCGAACTTATAATTGACTCCTATTTTCTTATTCTACCATGAGCAATATTATAACATATTCAAGTTCTTCGACATTTTTTACAGAATAACACACAATGAAAAATGTTAAAAAACTGGTTAATCTAGGGTTAACACTGAAACTACTAGCCCAATCATTTACTGGACCACACTGGAACGCTTCAATTTAATAACATTAATTCTTGATTAATTCATTGACCATTTCTTCCGTAGTTGGTGCAAGAATTTTTCATATCTGTTAAGTAGAACGAACTCAAAGCAATATTCTATATGAAATACCATCGAGTCGAATCGATTATCCATTACAATTCTACGTTAGTCCAATTTTTTGTCTAGATCATATGAAGATCTCGCTAAGTCGAAGGCATCCCCACTAGGCAGATACTAAGGAGAGTCCAACTCTAGACAACAGTTGTAAAGAGACTTATTTATGATTGAATCAAGAGTGCTCTCATAGCCTTAAGCTCTGGTGTTGAGGTATTGGAATCTCGCATGGAGAACGGCCTTCCTTAGTAGTCCTTAGTTCCTTAGTCTAGTAAATCAATATAAGGCAAGTTCTGATAGATTGTTGGGAAGGAAATGTTTCCTTGCGACTCCCAACGCATGTTGCTCACTTAGTGCAATAAAACGTCGAGAATCGCTTCCACAACTCGCAGCCACATTCACAAAAACGAAGCAATTTGACCAAAAATCAACGTGTCCCACTTTCCGTGCGCTCCACTGTACATATCGGGATGGAAACGCTGAATCCGGTCCGGTTTAAAAATAAGCAATAAATGAACCGATCAAGTTGATTCGAGCACTTGCCTGCCCCAAGATGGAGGTGTAATTGTAAATAGCTTCGGCCCGATACGTAACTTGCCCCAACAGGTCCTGAATTCTCGTATGATTGTACTGTAAATTATTGCCATACCCGTGGTTCGGTGCGTTTTGTTTGGTCACCCCCGCATGAAAAAAAGCGCCAAATAAAATCACGTTTTCACCACCAATATTTACCATTAATGCAGTCGGCTATCTGTGGCATCCTTGCCAGCCCGTAAGAGCGGCACAATTTGGCGAGGAAAAGGATCGATGCGTGCACAACCCCGGCAACGGAACGGTACATACACACGGCCGGACACGCGCATACATAAAACGTACACACGGCCGGGTACGGTGCGATAGCTTTAGAACGTGCGGAAAACATTGCGGCCCGCTATATTTAGTATTTATTTATACGCTGAAAGCAACAACTTGCGACCGAGAGCCGGTAAACAACTATTTAAAATTGGACCACAACACACTGAAGATAATGGCAAGAAGAAAAAGAAGGCGAAAAAAACATGCCACACACACACACACACGCACTGTTGTGCCGGTTCCTTTCGCTTTTTATCCTTCAACGGGTTGTATTTTCATCAAACGGTTGGCCTTTAACGTGAAGGTGCGTGTGTTGTTGCCTTCGTTGGTGTTGTTTGTTGAAATTGGGGATGCGGGTTTTTTTTGTTGTTGTTGAATAATTCTCGCCACAATTCCCGCTGATGGATGTTTTCCTCGGTGTCCGTTTCCACCGATACCGTGCCGCTTTTTTGCGTTTATTTGATTTGTTTCGATTAAAGTGCCCCGGGTACACCAAGTTGTCGACGTGATAAAGCAACAAGATCGTCCAAAGGAGCAACGAGATCTTCCGTTTTTTCAGACTCCAAAACGTGCTGATGGGGGGGGGGGGGGGGGGGGGAGGGGGGAAGCTTACTATTTTTACGACCAAAAACCTGAACTTCCCATTTTTGGACCGCAATCCCTCTTTTGCCCCCATCCCCCCCACCCCCGGATATCCCGCGCAAATGGGTGCAATGTACCGGTTTGCTGATGTTATTTTGTTTTCGTGAAGGTTGATGATTTGTTTTCTTGCAAGTTGCAACAACCGATCGTTCTGCCACTCGTACGAGGCGAGATTGTTTTGAGCGCTCAGTAAAGTACACAGTATTTATGCTCTTCTGTCCATCGGGATATTGCGAAAAGTAGTGAAAATTTTTCGAAATAATCCAAACACGGAGGGAGAAACAAAACAACCCCCCATTCCCTTCCCCAACAACGCTCATCCCCTAAAGTTTTGCTACTGCCGATCCACCCTTGGTGGGGGTACTTCTGTTCGTTGTTTACCAATAAATGGTCGTCGCTGTGCGCGGATTGCAGTGCGCCAAACCGTCTACTGCTGGCAGTGGCCGCGTACCTTCGCGCAAGAGTAGGGCAAAACGCGATCAGCTTACTTATCTTCTGCCAACCCAACCCACCCTTTTTTTTTTTAACGCGCCGCGGTAAATTCGTGCGCTTAGTGATATGCAGCTAAATGTTGCTGTTGATGTTGTTGTTGCTGCTGCTTCCCCTACCGGTACCCTTCACCGGCCCCGTTCTGTCTCCCCATCCAAGATGGGTTCGTTGAACTAGCGTGTACGACATGCGGTTCTATGTTTACACACGCCAGAATGATACGATGTACAGGGTGGGAGGGGGAAGAGGGGTGTGGGGGGTTGGGTGGTTGGGTGGAAGAGCAATATAATACACACAGCAGCACACAGCAACAGAAAGTAAAATAAACATCTGCAACCGCGAACAGCAACAGCAAAACACCCACACCCATCCTTGCGCCGAGAAACGCAGAGGCGGCAGCAATTGTTGTTACGGTAGAGCCAGCATTACGAGCAACAATAATCAAACCAATTCGCTAACGCTAGAGCCGGTTGTTTTTTTTTTTCGGGAATGGTTCACGACCAAACAAACGTGCGTTTCGTCCGTGCTGCTCGAGACCGACCGGCAGCTTCCTGATTGTTGCTGCCACTAAAGAGATGTGTGATCTGCTCTGTTTACGGCTCATTGCGGTCGTTTGCCGTGCCGGTAGCTTCTCCACCATTACGAATTCGAGAGAATTGTATGACAAATGAATATGATCCTTACGAGCGATCTGTTCCCTCACCCCTCTGCCTATTGTTGCGCGAGATCCCCTTTCGAGGTGGATGATGTTTACATTGCCCAGCCCTTCCCAATAGAATGATGTGCCAGGATGATGATGCGCGCTCTCTTTCTGTCAGTAGTGATGGCCCTCTGGTGATCGTCTGTTACGTAGGGGCCACTATTTTTAGTTCCACTGGTCAACAACGTTGCCACACCCGGGCGCCGACCACGAGAACGCTCGCCTTGGAGTAGTTTCGAAGACGGCTTTCGAGCAATCAATGCCAAAGTAAAACAACCCTCCCCCACCACTCCCACCCACCCTTCCCCTCCTTCCCCATATGTGCATTTTCACCACACGGTGGCCTCCGTGCAGCAAGACGCGCAACTTTTTCCTACGCACACACTCGCTTTCATTGTTGCCAAATTTTGGGGGGAAAGAACTCGAGCAAGAATGGACCTGCAAACCGATGCCATCCATTGACAACTTTTGCAACTTTCATAAAACCAACTCCAGCACCTAGACACAACGCCTTCCGCATTGTAGACGACACAATGGCAAACAAACTCCGAGTGTGACGGTAGGAAATGGGACGGAAGGCCCAACATCATCATCCTGCGCCGAACTTTTGTCCACCGTTTGTCCAAACGACAAATCGGGGTGGAAAAACGCACGCCACGCCAAAGAAAAGGGAACCCCCCCCCCCCCCCCCCCAAACGGCGGGTTCCAACTGCAATAAATCAAACCCTCCATGGTCAACGGGCGCGCTGCTGGGTTTGTTGGCGGGTCATGTGCGAGCACGAGGCGAAAAAAATAAAACAGGAGCACCATTCACGCGCGTCTTCGCACGCAGCAAACGTTTTCGGGCGGAGCATTTCGGTGCCTTGCGGAATTTTGTTTAGCTTCACATTTCAGTAGCTATCTTTCACCCACCCCACCCCCTTCTGCCTTCCCCTCAATCCCAAAAAAACATCAAAGCTCTTTGGTGGTATGGTGAGGAGTCCGCGCATGTAAGGGAAGGGACCCGGTACTATATTTCACCACGATATGGATTACGCGGGATGGCATAAATTTCGCGAGTCCTAGATAAAGAAAATAGCGAAACGGTGTCATGATCGCCAATTTGGAGAGGGGTCAACGGATGGAGGGGGGGTTAGAGGGGAAGGTGGCGGTGTTGGGTGCGCTCGACGCGGGCATGTTGAGTGGGTTCTATTTTAGCAAATTGGTCATTTTGTGACAGGGGGTTTCGCATTTGGGGATAATGCACAGCGGCGAAGGAGGAAAAGAATTATAGCTGCCTTGAGCAAAAAACCCCAAAAAGACTTCACAAGCGGAATGAGTGTGTTTTTGTTTTTCTGTTCTGCCGTACGGGACGTTTTTTTTCACTCGCTCTCTCTCTCTGTCTCGTGGTGTGTAAATATTTAGTACAAACAAATCATTGGTGATGTGTGTCTAATCGGCAATTATCAGGACGTCCATCGTTATCGCAAGAACCGGTGTAGTAATTAACGCTGTTGCGTAATGGATGCGTGATACTTTTGTTTTTGTTTGGTTTTACGGAAAGGAACAACGATGGAATAAAAATACTAGATTCGATTCGCTGTTTGGGAATTGTACTAAAACGTTGTACTAAAAATCAATGGCACAGCGTTTGACATTGTGTTCACACGAGAGAGATTTAAAACTGAGTCGTAGGGGCGTAATTGTCAACAGGCATTTTATTTTCATCTGGATATTGACAATTCGCGCAATGCCCTCGTGTGGACACCCACAGATGTGAAATAAGCTCATTTGACACTGTGTTGAATAATTAGAAATAAAGATTTAAAATTTTGCTTAACTTTTTAACGTCTGATTTGTTTTAATTAACTTCCAAAATTCCAAATCCTTTGTTGCCATAAGTTGAGTTTGTATTGAGAGTGGCTTGCATGGCAGATTCTTCCGAGGGCCTACGCTTCCCAGTTGTTTAAAGTCATGCAGTAATCCAGGGCCGAAGCGAGAGCCAGTCGGCCTTTACATGGAGAGCAGACGCTGATTACACTCCCTCCCTCCAATTTAGCCATATCACCCATCCTCCCAAGAGTTTGGATAAGGAATGGAGAGTTTATGGAATCCTTCCAGATTCTGCGCATCGTTCCCCGTATCAGTAGGATATCGCTACAACACTACCAACAGAACTACAGCCAAAGTCAAGAAGTAAAAGAGCTTCCAAAATTAAGTTATATAAGGATTTTAGATAAATATTTCTACATTTCAACAATAAAAAATATAATTTTCCATTCAAATTCCTCCTCCAACGGCTCAGCTGTCAAACTACGCAGCGAAGAATGACAGCTACGCTGGCCCAGATCGATGTTGTACTAAAAATTCTCGCATAGTGTCATTTCGCTCCCATGTGAACACAGTGTGATGTAGGGTGTCTACGCTGTTGGCAACGTGATCGTTTGTAGCTAAACCATAGTCCTAACAACCAGGAGTTTCCGTACGCAAAAGCCGGGTAATATAATCGCTAGAGATACGCTAACCTAACATCAACATCAGCTACTTGTAATTGACACACGCGGCGTGTGTTGTGGCGAGAATGACCGGTTAGCGACATTGGCAAAAAAAAAGGGAACACTTTAACCCCTTTTTAACACATGAACGAAACGCACGATCGTGGATCGTGAAATAAACTCCACCACAAAACGAGAGTCTTCCCAAAAATAGGCCTGGGTACCGTAGTGCTGGACCGTTCAAAACCCCCTCCCCTCATATGCACATCGTTTCGGACAAAGGAAGCGAGAAGCGAGGGCAACCAATGGGAAGATATTCAAATTCAGCGTTGATAATAAAGCTTAATTTACACCAATTAATTTGTAACCTTGAGAGACCATAACTGTTCATCCATGGCGTCCCCGGGGTAGACGCGGGTTGCTTCCTCCGCGCCAAAGGCGCCACGCAGCCGGTACCGGTTCTGACGCTACCAATCGCGGGCTACCTCGTTTGCTGGTGTGTCGCGCATGAATGTGCACTTCGACACCACAGCCGTATGTTTGTTTTGCTGTGCGAGGAATATTAATTGCAAACCCCGGCACCGATACCCCGGGGACCGAGCGAATCAATCGTCCTGCCGGGACATTGAAGAATATCCAGCAATGTCATGTTGCCGTTGAACGGCACGCCGCGATCGGATGGAGCACACAGTCAAGCGACGCTGCGTGTAGAAGCTTCCGTATGTGTGGCTATCAATGGTCCTCCTTCATACGGCGACCTCCAAGCGGTGTTACGGATCGATGGCTATCACCGGTGGCTATGCGTCACACCGCAAGAAGTGTGCGACCTCACACAGAACGCCCACACCAATCGCTATCCCGTCCTCGTCCCGGCTTTGGCAAACTGATCTGAGAACCGGTTCTTCCGTACCACGCTCACCAGATCCAGTGACATCAACAGCATCATGATCGGAGCATATTTAGAAAAAAGGAGTGATCTCGGCGAAACAGGTTCTATTCTTAGCATGCGCCCGCTGTCGTCCATCCCCACTCGCCAAAACGTCCACCAACGGGGCAGGGGGGCACTCCTTGTTTTAGTGATCTTGATAAATAAAGGTTCAGAGACACACAGCGCGCGTCGTGCCGATCTCAGGTGTTCGAGGTTGTGTGTGAATCAACAAAACAAACAGCTCTACGGGCGCACAATTAGAAGACTGTTCTTACCCTTGCGCTGCCACAGCCAACCTCTGCGGGTGTAGTTTTTTTTTTCTTCTCGAACCATGAAACTCCAATCAAAAACAACGTAAACAAAAAAAAAACAACAACAACACACACACGATCAACACAAAAACGCAACCGATCCCGCGTTTACGCTTTAGTGAACACACTCGCAGTGGGTCAGCGGCAATTAAGTAATTATCGTTCGGTATTAACCACTGTTCCGCCTACTGTCTGCTGGTTCCTCCAGTTGCTCTAGTTCGGGTGCCAAGTTTAGGCAGACGATAGGGCAACAGAACTTCGTGTTCTAGAAAAGTTACCGTAGGTCGCTCGGAGGTCGACAGCCCAAGTGAAGATCACGGTTCTAGTGGTCTAATGAGCTAAGGCGGAAACAGTCTGCCGCTTTTTGGTAATTAGACACTATTCACATTAGAAAACTGAAGGTTTTTTACCTTATTTGCACTCTAGAACAACTTTGGCTGCAGTTAAAAGCTTAAGAATTCGAAGCTATTGATGTCTGTAAGTTTGTTGTAGCTTTTTTAGAACATGTCAGATCTTCAGAATACACTTTGTGGAGTTATCTGGCAGTATCTCTCGGTGAAAAACACTCTACAGTCCTGCTATAGCTGTATTGCTTTTCTACTTCAAACTCCTTGGTAGAACGCTACAGCCCAAAGGGGTACAATTGTATGCACAGCAACAGCGTTTGTGCCGGCACTGACGAGGGCCCTCCTGTCCATGTCTAGTGCGCTTCGCTCCAGCCTCCTCAAATGCCTTACCGGTACCGTGCTGGGGGTTTGGACGTGCAGTTTGTTTGCTTTGCCTCCAGCCGGCTAGGTGAAATGTGCCCGATTCCCAATGTCGGCCGGTACCACTCCCATGTGTACACTCCCGCTCTGGAGTGTTTGTTGGGTTGCGCAGGTTGTCTTCCCCTGCGAAACCTCCTTTTCCCCCTTTTGGCAGTACGCAAGATGCACATTCGGGTGCCTGTTACCGGTTGAACTTTACCTTACCGCCGGCACGGCGCTCGGTCGCCCGTTCGGTGCACCGGTCGAGGTGTTGCTGCATCTACTTAAAGACCCCATCGCAACGCGAGTCCACCACCAGTCCAACCCGAGTGGGGGGGGGGGGGTTTCTTTCTCGCCCATTAAACCGATGCGTATGGTGTATGCTGCAAGTACTGCCTGTCTGTGTGTTAAGCGTGATTGCGTGCGGGGCCAGCGTATGCACCCGCCATGTAGCCATGTGCAGAGGGCAATGCACTGTAGCACTGTGAGTAGTTGGGGTTTTTTTTTTATCGGACACTTGCCACACGACAAGTTTCGTTTCGTAATGGTGTACATTAGGCCGGCAATGGCGGCTATGATCGTAAGCGAAGCAATCTGCCTCGATCGTCCGTTGGAGTGCCCTATCTACAATGATCGAGTAGCGGAATTAGTACAACAATTGCGCAACAAAAGCTCCAGAATTACAGTGAAGTCTCTCTGAGGAAGTATCTCTTAAAGATATGAAGTCTCCCTAAGAAGAACATTTTTGACAGTTCCTTCGTTTTTAATACATTTTATGTCTCTCGATTGTAAAGTTGCTGTAAACTCTACTTAACATCACTTTCTCTAAGCTGGACATGATGTTTGTATACCAATGTCTCTCTAAGGTAGCCGTGTTTTGGGGTCTGTCAATGGGGTAGATCAAAAGTTAGAAAGCTTAAGCTTTAGGCCTGTATCTGTCAAATAATCCAGGTACCGGGCTGTATCATTCTGTACAGATTCGTAAAGGACATAGGATTTTGACATAAAGAATGCACAAGGGATCATTTTTGTGAAACTAAAATTTGAGAAATATCGATTTAAGTTTAGTAATTTAATATTAATTTCAATGTATTTGAAATAATATACAAGTCTGATTATCAAATAATCCTTTTTCAGTTCTTTTCGTTAAAAAAAAATTGTTTACCTTTTTCGCACACGGAAAACTTGGCCTAACCTGGCTCAGACCAGCTAGCAAATTTCTTTGTTTTGACATTTGTCGAGTTTGGGTTTTGGGTACTTGGGTACTTTCATTGAGAAACCAATCTAATCCTTCGTTCCTAGGCTTAACTTGGTTTGCCATTTGTATGCCGAGCTGTAAGCGGATAAGCCTGGAAACGTCAAAACGCATACAAAAAACTGGCTTAGAGCGTGATCTACCCCAATGACAGCTCATGATAGTTGCGTTTACAGAGTATGGTTGAAGACTTTTGCCATTCATAAATAGTATATCATCCAATTGTTTTTGTTTCCCAAAGTTGCCAGACTCTTTAAGATTGCGGTCCCTTCAGCTTGCAGGTTAGTGAGACTTGACTGGTGGGCATCTTGACATCTTGCATAGGGGGACATCTTTCAATTCCAGGAATTTCCTTAAGGGACCCGGGTACCCCGGGTAACACCGATTGTCCAATCAGATTACGGCAGTGAAATAGGAGGCTTTTGAGATAGCTATCATCATCTTTCACTTGCTGGAACTACGAAAATAGCACCGTGTCAACAAGATAAGCAGTGTGTGTCCATAATGTGTAGTATCGATCTGGGCTCGTACGATACGATTCGATGATTTTTGCCTTTCTTATCGTGCCGGGTGATGCTTTGGACTGACACACGATAAAAGGAAAAACTGGCAGTTGTGGTACGGTGGATAGATAACGATTTTCATGAAGTCATTGACCTCCTCGTTGCGCTGTTAATCATGGGAATTAGAGGAATAATAAGCGCTAGTAATGTACGCTTTTTCATATGCTCCCAACGAAGTTGTCGACCATGAAACACTTTCCTGGTGGTCGCCGATGATCTTCACCAATAGGTGCGAATTACATGGCACGATCGGTCAACTTTTGGGAAAAAAAGTGCTCACAGATACATCACCCGTTCGGCTTCACACAAAATCCGGAGGGAAAGCCACCATCGCGCAATTATCTGACGCTGAAGTTCGCCGCCAATGTGGGGCTGGAGGGGTATGACTAAGCGCGCCATTGTCATGGTGTCGATGGGGTGGAACGACGCACTTGACAACTAGTCAGCCGATCGGGTGCCATCGGGTGCCGATTTCGCCGGTCTCGTGTTATGCTGCCATCGGATGAAACGTGTTCGTGCCCCCGGTTGGCCTGTTTGCTCCGTTCTTGCGAATGAATTTCGTGACCAATTGGCTGACCCTGCCTAGCAACGGAAGAACAGCCTTCTTTTGGGTCCACTTGAGGGAGAACAAAAAAAACAACATTGCTACGACAGTGCTCACCGTAAGGCTTATCATTTTTTTCACCCTTGGAGGTTTTGTTTTTCGCTTGTCTCATCATTGTTGCAAAGTCTTGCCCGGTTTTGGTGCACTCCACCGGTTGGGATGGGTTTGAAAACTGCATACGACGCTTTGTCGCCAGGAGAAGGCTTTGGACAGGAGAAAGTGAGCTGTGTAAGAGTGTTCCAGATAGACGTCGACATCGAGGACACCCAGACATTGTTGCTTCCGCTTATCTAACGGGGTGGAACCTCTTGAGACGCTGTACCGTACTTGAGACGGTCTAATCGTTCAAGTACTTATTCACCTACATTCGCACAGTGCGAATCGACAAAAAAAAAAGTGCAATCGACATGCCGATAACGTGGCCGGTTGCCATACGGGCCAGCAATATACTGTGTCGATCGATCTGCTTTGCTTGCCCAGTTGATAAGGGGATGCGTGACTTGCGGAATGTGGACGGCGAAGACTCTCGAGAATTGAGTTAGGGTTTAGCATGCGGCTCTCAGGCAGATGTCTAATCTAAATAATTCTTGAATGTGGATGGAAACGTCTCTTCAATATTTTGCTGGACTCCAATCTTTTACACCTAACAAACATACTTTGAGCAGCTGGCCAGAAATAACCTCGGAAAAGCTCCTTCTCTTAGAAGATAAATAGCCACTTGTGCATAATTTGCCTGTATCGTCCAAGCTTCCGCGTGTGAGTACAGAACATCGTTGCTGTTGCCTACTGTTTGTAGGATAAACACATTTATCGTCTCTCCCGCGCAGCCGGTTGACGGTAATTGCTTTAATTTACCGGCACGTCCTCCACACATTGGGACCCTGAGAGATGTGCGGCCTATGCTCAGGATTTACTCCATCGTCAACAACCCACGTTTGGGGTCGCAAACGCGGCCAAATGAAGCCAAACGAAGGAAAGCTTACACTTTATTGGCCACCCTTATTCCAAACGGTCCCGGAGCGCGTCGGCAATTGCTTAAACAGCTTTGTTCCCCGCGGAACTCGACCGAACGCGAAAGACCGGCCGGTTTACCGGATTGGTTTGTCAATTAGAGCAAAGGATTAACACAAGACATCGACCCAAACGGGGGGAGGCACAAACGACATCAGCTGCAGTTGTCAAACAAACACATCAGTAATCTTCGTCCATTGTTTTTGGTTGTCTGTTCTTGCCGACGGTTGTTTGTTTGGGGCAGCACCGTTGCAGAATAGTGCGCGCCACGGACGAGAACTTTACGGGGAATCGTTAACCTTTCGCGTGCGGACGCGTTTCGTTCGATGTTGTGACAAATGTTCGACCAAACAACGAGGACGAGCACCATTTTCCGCCGGTTTTTGGTTCCGTACATTGCTCACCAGTAACGTTGGGTTGACATTTCAGGCTTCTACGTCACGGGCGGGCGGGTGTTTAGATAACGACCTCACGACCTCTATCCTGAGCAGGAGCGCAACTCCCCTACACGTCCCGCCACTCGGCTGTGAATCGATATCACGAATCGGGGCGAGGAAGTGATAAAGCCCAACACTTATCACAAAATGTGCTGAACATGCAGTGCCCTGATCGAGTGCAGAGATTGACAGCCCACGGTTACGAGCGCGGTTACGGTTGCGGGATAAGATGGTGCCTTTCGGACGCTTTGTTGCGTGGGACACGGAAATTGTAGGCAAACTTGGGCATGATGAACCTTGCTGCGTTGCCTTGCCCGCGGCCGAATGCATGTCTTCGGACACCCGTTTCGGTGCCGACACCGCACTATGGTGCGACCGTGTTTTTCTTATCGGCAAGCGTCGAAGCTTTACCAAAGTTCTATGAAAGGCAGCTCGAGGCAGTAGCGGTTAGCAACAGGCAGACCAAAAAAAAACCCCCCCGCCGACACGCACTGCGCGTGCTGAAGAAGGTCGAAGTCGACGGCCGTACATGGTTGTGGGGGTGCACAATGTGGAGCAAATAAGATAAGTCAGTATTCATGCACGGATGCGTCGGCACAGCAGTACACAATGGGGAAGCGCTGGACGGTGGAGGAAGCCCAAGCGCATTACACTACATCTACGGAGCTTTAGTACAAATGCATCAACAATACTTACGTCCTGCCCGATTTGTCCCATGTCTCCGAAGTATTCCACCATGGAGTACATTTATTGCAATCACTTTTTGGCCGCGAATAATCAAACCGATCACACACACACACACGCGCGGGACACTGATTGGTTCAATTAGAAGCAAACGCACCAGAGTGGCCCCCGAGCTGTCTCAGAAAGCATCAATTCCACCAAACCGTCGTTGTTGACCGGGCTATCTCCGGGCAAAGCGCTCCGTGCTTGTATTGCTTCTGCTTTTGTTTACTCTCCCCGGTACACAGGGCGCGCACACGCACACACTTCCAACGGGCACGGACGCGTCGACAAACACACGCAATCTATTGCTTATCTCGTCGTAGATCGATCCGTCGTAGCCGAAGCGAAACAATCGATCCAGCCGGCCAACAAATAACCGGGGGGCAGCAACACTATCGCACGGCGGTTTTTAGTACAGCACCACCACACATACGCACCGAGAATGATTTGATTACAGAGGTTAAATCGCTCGTTTCTTAACGGACAGACCAAACCCGTGTGTTTCGTGGTATTGATTCGATGTGTGATACTGAATTTTTTCACCGATCGCTCACTACTTTCACTTTCGTTCGTTGCGTATACACTTAGTACTGGTAGGTGCTGTATCGCTTGTTGTTGTTTTTTAGTACACGGAGAGCTAACACATGTATTAGACGTTCACTGTTTTCGATGACACTTTGCTGTGGAGAATGGTAAATCATAGGGTTACTAAAAATGATAACTAGTCAGCATTGTACTAAACAGCACCACGGTTCATGAAAATAAACAGAGTAACTAGGCTAAACAAATGCAACGGAGCGTCCGGAGATAGGCAGCGGGTTACATATGTGTTCGTTTGTTTGCAGACGTTTCCAATGCAGCTTACAATGGCGCAACTGTTTTAACAGCTTCGATCGATGCCGGTGCCTTCTGCTCACCCATACAGGCCCAACAATCCCGAACCATTCTCGAATGCGCACGATCGAACCACCTTTTCGCTCGGACCGTGATTGAACGTCCCCGGGGTTTAATACCCCCGCCGGTAATCTTGTTTATCTTACGCTACGCATCATCGGTGTGACACTAGCAGGGCGCCATACGCTACACGCGCACCACCATCTGTCAAACGGATCCGGAGATCGGTGCAGATCATCGCTCGGGATGGAGCATCACCCCACACTGGACCTTTAGAGTGAGGATTATGCCATTTTTCAGTGTGTTTTGTTTATCCTCCTTTCGCGCTCGCGTATACCCACTAAGCGATAGTGGGGAAAAAATACTATATTTAACTCTAAAAAAAAGGTGTGTCGTTGCGTATCGGTTGCGAGTGCGTGCGTGAGTTTGAAGCGTTCCATCAACAGGCTTTGGGAACCTTTTTTTGCGGTTTTACTCATATACTCTCGAGCAAAGTAGCCATGCTCTATACTTGCTTAGTAGCTCAACGTCAGGAAGGACGCCACAGTGCTACAAGTGCGAGATAGATAAACGGTTCGCTTGTCTCTCTGTACTAAAGAAGACAGAAAGGGAGATACAGGGAGCGATAGAGAGAGAGAATGCGAGTAAAAAGCAGACAAAATGGACGCACCGTGGGGGGACTGATGCGTTTGTCGAGCTTGTTTTGTTGTCGTTACCGTCGAAGGCAAACCGGCGACCGCGACTTGTCTCTAGCCAAGGTGGACGGGCCATCGGTAGCGGGGAGGCATGTTGTTCCTCTTCCCACCCTCAAATGTCCCACCTCACCTGACCGTTCCTTTGCTGCGATGCGTACCAGATACGGCGAAGCCGGTTGTTGTTTACCCGATCTTGGCGTTTGTGCCTCCATCGTTGTGGTTTTGTTTTTCCTTCCTCTCTCTGTATTCCTTGCTCCATGCCAATTATCTCAAACTGCTTGCTGCTGCACCGCTCGCTATACCGCATCGTAAGATGCTCGCGTCCAGCATTAGCATCATCCTGCACCGGTTCACCCGGTGCTATCCACTGCATCTTTTCCATTCCGAGTGGAACGGTTCGCTTATCATATCATCGTGCCAAACAGATACACTCAGCACACCCGGACGGACAGCAAGACGCACTGTGAGGTTGTGGGTTACTTTCGAGCAACAAGTTGGGCCAGCGCCAGTCGTTGCTCTGCTTTGCACAAGAAGCTGTTAAGCTACTAACAAGCTATGCTATTCAGTGCTCGTGCAACAATTAATCGATTATTGGAATAGAACAGATAGTCCAATAGAGAAAGGGGTTGTAAAAATCTTTCAAAAACACATAACCGCAAGAACCGGGGCGAACCAGTGTACGCTTCGAAAACACTTCTTTATGGTTTAAATATTAATTTGCTCGTTTTTTTTCCTTCTTTTCACCTCTCGAGCGCTTTGAAAAGGATTATTTTACATTAGCTATTAGCACAACCTTCCAGAGCGGGCTAATCCCGCGTGGTGTGGGTTTAATAATCGACAGGAAGAAAGCAAACCGACGATGAAAATAGCTCCGAAATCACCATAAAAAATAAAAATCATACCCAGTATCGGTCGGTGCTCGAATAATCTATGCCATCGGTTTGGGTTTCCATCGGTTGGGTGTATTTTTTTTTTTTTATCTCACTCCCATAAAATCAGTAAGTTCGATTCAGCCACCAAACCGGTTTGTTTCGGCAGAAGGCAACCGAAAGAACCGATTTTCGAAGGAGTCGGATGTTGCCAAAGGAAAACAACACAACAACAAATAATATCGCAATAATCGGATTCCTACACGCAACGGTATTTTCCCTGTTTGGGTTTCGGTCTTTGGGTGATCCCATTTCCTGGCGATCGTGATGCTTTTTTCCACTTATTTGCTTGCACTCGGTGCATAGGAAAATGGAACCGACACCGAGCGATAGAAATAATGAGGTGTGGACATCGGACATCGGGTGCAACATCGGCAACAGACGGATGCAATTGCATTTTTACGTTTTCTTCTAATGGATTTTGGGCATGGTGGGGAAACTATTGCTAATCCGAACATATTGGTTACTTTGCCCAAACCCTGGCTCACTCCCTTATGCACCACCATCGATCGTAAAGAACGTTGACTCGCCAAAGGTACGGCCATGCGTCATCGCATGGAAGCACACTTCACTTTCGTTTTCACATTCGCGTTTGACAGATCGTTTGGAATAGGTCCCCTTCCCCCACTGTTCACATTACGAAGCCGAGCAGGTTGTGTGGATGGCCATCTTCTAACCGGCCAGACGGCTCCGCTTCAGTTTTTCGTCCAATTAGTTCGTACCCGCGGGGGGAAAAAGGGGGACTAGGAAATGCAACTATGTTTTTTTTTGTTGTTGTTGTTTCGTCCCATCCCTACTGAAAACATCGAAACATGCACCACCCGGCAACAGAGCGTCCACCACTCGCCAAGGCTTTACCCGGTAAAAGCGCGCTCGCACGTGTTCGCGTCTAGAAATAGTCGTACCAGTCGTAGGAGGAAGTGGGAAAAAAGTAATGCCCGGCCACTCGCACCCTCGCACGCACCTTGTGCCGCCACGCACGGTTTCGGTGTGTGGCTTTCCATACACCGAATTGCATCCTGCCGGCCAGGGAAATCGTTCATTTTGCACAATATGACTGCAAACAGCACGGGTATTTCATCATGCCTTCGGTGGTAGTGGTCGGGCGGTGTGATACAAATTCAATTCAATCGTTTTTGCGTACTCGTCCACGGTGCATTCAGCGCAAAAAAAAGCAGCACCTAAACAGTGCATCTGGGTAAAACACGCCTCACTGCACGCACGGTCCTGTGTAAGGTGAAATTCTGCAATTGCAACTCCACGCACACACAGACACTATTAATTTCGCTGCCCTTTCGGTCACACCGCTCGGGAAAAGCCTACAAAATTTCCATAAAGTACTTCTGGTGTCAAATGCATTCGAGATCCTCGAGATCATCCATTGCGTGATCGGGGAGTTGTAGATTAGGCACTTAAATAACTTAACACTCGCAGTTCGTTGGTGATGTTACAAGTGTCCACGATAACAGACATTGATGTACGGCTAGAGTACTATCCGAACCGCAAGCAATATTTTTAATACATCACATATAAACGAATTTAGTACACTGTGCACACGTTGTAAAATCAGCACGTACCGTAACCGCTGTTGAATAAAAAAAAACCCTAACACAACCACTTTTCTCAAACACTCGGTGACAGCACGTTCGATTTCTTTCCGTTGCTAGCGCACGCCACCGCAACGCTTCTATGTGGTACTCGATTGGAGCGGCACCGCTACGAAGTTGTGGCCCAAACTACTCACAACGACGGCATTTGTTGAACTGAGATGCGAGAGCGACCGCGGCGCGAACTTGTCTCGTATCTCGCGATGTTTTGCGGGCACCCGGCACGCACACAACCGACGGGCCTGTAGCGCTTACTGGTCCCGGTGCGCTTAACGTAACAAAGGCTCGTAAAAAGCAAAACACACAACCAAACCGAACACAACCGGCCTCCGACGATGGTCGCTACCAACGAACACATGCGTTGCCACTCGCGCGAGTCTCCCCACTTGTGCGTTACGGGTGCCCGTACCGGGTCGGTAAATGTGTTAATGATGGTCGAAAGGGAGTGGTGGTGAGGGGGGAGAGGCGAAGGAGAGGATGATACTAAACAGCTTCAACAGTAGCAACAGCCAGCAGCTTCTCTCGCACCATATGATTCGTCTTCCTATCAAACAACAAAGAAAATCATAGCTCATAGGGGGAGCGAGAGAGAGAGAGGGAGCGGGATAGGGGAAAGCCGGTAAGGAGGGGTCCGATTCGTATGTGAGAGCACCCTTCTGGTTTGTATGGATGTGTGAGCGATGTTGCTACAGGTTGAAAATGTGAAAAAAAAACAAGCAGCACAGCAAAAACCAAAGCAACACAAACACGAGAGGCAGCAGCTCATCTGAGATTTGGCGTAAACAACAACCAACCCCCCTAGGAGCAGTCGCAGAACCGTGGCTGTTCTGGCACACGATCACATTGCGAGACGAGTGTGTCCTTACACCGGGACGGTGGCAACTGCGAGAAAGTACGTAAGCCGATCAACCAACACCCTGCCATTCCACTGCCAGATTAGGGGCGGGGGAAAGAGATCGTTTAATTCATTATGAGATTACTTTATGATGGCAAGATTTCTAATCGGTTTGTTTACCACAACGTTCAGCGGACACCTTCTGCTGCTCTGGGGCAGCATGTTTGATGCGGGCAGAGTGAGCAATGGGAAGGTGTGATATGAAATTTTTCGTTCCGTCATCACCGGAACCACCGACCACTGTTGTGATGGGGACCGCTCATGTCGAAGGGATATAGTCCTGATTTTTATGGGCAGATTTATGCACTGCATGCAATGTAAGGGCAATGGTGATAACGATGTCAGTCTGTTGGTTTTTTTATGGGTAGATACGTCATACATTTGTTACTTTCTACATAGTGTTGAGGTCTGGTACAGTCATGGTGAATGATCCATTAGAAGTGTTAAGTAAACAACTGGGTTTTAGGTTCTCGTTAGTGTGGGTGTAAATTATTTGGGGGGAATTTAAATCTATCATGATATATTTTTCAAATAATGTAGAAAATACTGATGGTCTGCTGTATAGGAAACCCCAAGGAACTGGGATGTGAGGAATAGACCTCATAGATCGTGTAATG
The DNA here is from genome assembly GCF_943734725.1 of Anopheles marshallii. Taxonomy (NCBI): domain Eukaryota; kingdom Metazoa; phylum Arthropoda; class Insecta; order Diptera; family Culicidae; genus Anopheles; species Anopheles marshallii. The sequence continues at coordinate 64,316,139 of NC_071327.1, forward strand.
GGGTGAATCCGATTCAGATTCATGAACCTAAATCTACTGGCTGTGAAAATGAATGAATGAACCTTATTTCTTATTTCAACGATTCATGAGTCGTCTGAGATGAATCATCCAAGGTTACTGACCTCCACCTATGAGCTAGTCGTAGGCAGCCTCCCCTCCGCCCAGCCATCAGTTGCTATTGGGTCCAACTACCGTTCTGCTTCAAGCCTCCAAGAGTAAGATCTGCCAGTGCTCTGAGCATTTCAGATTCCTGATGTGAATGACTCTTTACTGAAGATTAAAATCAATGACTCGTCTCAAAAGATTCATTAATCACTAGTTCAAATGTATCATTTTCATTTTAAACTACCATAATTGGGGTAGGTCAGTCAGTCACGGTCTAAGTCAGTTTTTTGTATGCGTTTTGACGTTTCCAGGCTTATTCGCTTACAGCTCGCCATACAAATGGCAAACCAAGTTAAGCCTAGGAAAGAAGGATTAGATTGGTTTCTCAATGAAAGTACCGACGTACGCAAAACCCAAACTCGACAAATGTCAAAACAAAGAATTTAGCTAGCTGGTCTGAGCCAGGTTAGGCCAAGTTTCCCGTGTGCGAAAAAGGTAAACAAATTTTTTTTAACGAAAAGAACTGAAAAAGGATTATTTTGATAATCAGACTTGTATATTATTTCAAATACATTGAAATTAAAAGCAAATTACTAAACTTAAATCGATTTTTCTCAAATTTTAGTTTCACAAAAATGATAAGTAGATAATTAGCCGGGTCGTACTATAATTAGCGGGTCGTTGTCTTCAGACCGGAGTCAATGATGTCTAAAACAGACAAGCAGTAAGCAATTTTTACCAATAGTTTCTTGACCGTATCTCAGAAGTAGAGGACAACCAGTTGGTTTGCAGTAAAAAAAAACGAAAAAGGGACCATGATCTAGTGATTTTGCTCTGTTTTTTAATATTTAGAATTAAGGGAACTTTCCAATGAATGATTAAGACATTCTACAATTATTTTATTCTCGAATATAATACTTTTCCCCGAGTTCCAGCTACGCTGCCATGCGAAACATAACGCCAAAACTTCTAATTCATCTCAAACGCTTCCCTAAGCCGGTCGTCGTCGCCGTACCTCAATTTTCACTCTCACTCTCACTCGTGAGCGAATACACAACCGCCCCGTGTCGGCATGGGTGCGTTCTGTACGGTGGCAAAAGAAGTTTGAGCCCTTTGCCACCGTGCTGTAACCAGTACGCATCCCTCTACACGCACTTTCTATCGTATGTTTTGTTTCTCTTGCTCGCAGGTGCTTTCCTGCCGGCTGCACATTAGGCCACACTAGGGAAAGGATTTGAGTGCACGAACGCGCCTCCATCGGTGGACAAGCGCCTCCACCGTTAGTTGCCTTGCCGTGGGGTAAGGACCGGTGGCGAATAGATTGGGGCTTTATGCTTTCCCTTTTTGTTTGCCATCATTGTCGTAGTCCTGGGGAGTCGTTTGTCCCAGGATTTAGCGAAATGCGATTTTTTGAGAATTGTTGTCGGGAAGGGAAGGGAGGAGAAGGGAAGGGAGTGGGGGGGAGGGTTCTTTTATGCTCATTTATTCCGTTTGTTAGCAGAGCCCGTGTGAAAGATGTAACGACGACCCAGCGAGCGCATTACCATTCCCAACCCTGCTCGCCTTCAAATGACCTCGGATAAGGGGTGAAAATGAGCGAATTGGGCTGTTGGATGGATCAAAAATGGCGGGTGCGGCGCGGATGGTACGCGTACGAAAGGGCGGCAAGAATACATTTTGGAGATTGTTTAAACTTTTATTTCCTTTCCTGGCAATTCGAGAGCGAAGCCGGCGATAGTAATGATCACCGGGCGGAAACCCTCCCCCCCCAACCCCGTTCCCTCCCTCGCGACTGTGTCCTTCTGGGGGATGGGGTAGGTTGTGGCTCGGTTACTCAATCGCCGTACTGCCGTACGATTAATGTTGTTTCTCGCACTGCGCCTAACCTTGCCCAACTGCGTTTCAGTTATTTCGGGGCGGATTTCAATTTTCTTTTGCGCTTGCTAGCGCACGCGGATGAAAATCAATAAATGGTAAATGCTGTACCCATTTGCGCGTGCTTTATTAGATAAGTAACGGCAAAGGTGAGGAAGTGTCCAGCCCCACAACGCGTTGCGTGACTGCTTGGTTTTTCGGACCATTCGGCTAGCGGCAACCCGTGCGTATTTAGAATGGGGCAACGTTGTTGCGTGAAAAAGTTGGCCACCAATACCCCCCAAACGACACACTGACACGTTATTCCCTAGGAGGTGCTGTTGTTGTGCTTTGCATACGTGAGTTGTTTCATACGCAAATATAATAATTCCCATTTTACTACGCCGCATTTGTGAATAAACGTAGTAAAAATGCGTTTGACAGGCGGGAAGCAAACGAAAATAGATAAATCGTGCCGGGCTGAAACGATGGTGTTTGGTTAGCCGTAACAGCGAAACGGAAGGGCACAACGATGGACGTTTTTAAATTGATTTCTTCCTTTTGATTTGCTTTTCCGCAACGCACAGCCCTGATTGACATTTATGCTAGTTTTTCCCCCCTCCGGTAGAATGACACAAAGTTTTCCCTGGCGCAGTTTGGTTTGATGGCGCGTACAGCGCAATAGACATTTGGTCCGTAATTTAATTCGCCTCATGAAAAATGACAACCTCCTCATATCGAAATCCCGCAAGGGAAGAGCGTAATTTTCACGATCGTAACAAAGTAGCGGAACGTTCAAGGACGCTGCCCGGGACTCGGTGAAGCGGGCCCTATCCAGGGGACAACATCACACCGCACACAGCGAACAAAGAACCGAGCTGGGAACCCAGAGTTCTACGGGATCGCCTGCCCAAAAAAAAAAAGGGGTTTCCTCGCACGTGTTCCCGCACCACGCAACTGGTTGCCCTTTAAATGGGAGAAGGACACCACCGAAGCGTCGAAATAAACCGGGATACGGGACAACACGGGATGGCTGTAGCAACAACAACAACAAAATCCGTTATGTCAGAAAATTGAGTTCTGGACTTTCGGCTCTCCAGAACTCACGCAATCCCGCAGTTACGTAAACCGCCACTCCGGTTTCCGGCCGAAGAGTTCCCGGTTGGAATGCGTGCCGGCACAATTGCGCGTTACATTGTATAGTCCATGGCGGGGACAGTGGAATGGGCTGTGCATGCGCGTGTAGCGGAGTGCGTGAGATCCCTTCATGCGGAAAATATCGAACCATGCGAACCACGGGACAGGACAGGGACACCGTTACCATCCTACGGGAACTTGTTTTGCACCGGTGGCTCTTCTTCGCACCGGTCGGGGCAGGGTTTTGCTTCTTCCCGCATCGATCCGCTGTGTGCGTTTGATTTCGCTCGCTTGCGTTGTGGTAATGTTTGAGGTTCGTTCGTTTTGTAATCTTCCAGCAACTAAATGCCAGAAACGCACCACACTGTACGCAGTTTGGTGTGGTGCGGATAAATGATAATTACATTTTGTTTTTTTTGGTTTGGGGACCTTTGTCCGGGGCAGTCGGGGATATTCGATAGGGGCTGAAGGGCAATGGTTGTGGTACGCATCGTAGGGAGTCGAAATTCATCGATTTCTCCGTGTGTGGCGGTTCCGGTTCGCTGAGCTGGCACTGGCGTAGTGGAGAATTGATGGGTTGACGCAGTGTTGGCTTTAAGTGTTGGTGGTGTTGGCCTTGGAATCAGCAAAACCTGGAGACAAAGAACAAAAATTTTATAAGTTCATGCAGGAAGAGAAGAGTTTTATATTAAAGTTTTTTTTTTTCGCTATTTCAAACATACCAAAACTCGGTAAAATTCCACACTCCACAGTGAATAGATTCAGCTCCCGAATCACATTATCAGTCAATTATCTGCATTCGACCAATTCGGCCCACTCGGTGCGCCAAGCCCCAGGAGCAGCCCGGCGATGGCGAAACTCACCAAACGGCTCGAAAAACCGCACGAAACGGACGAAAGTCGACGCGCCCGATAAGGTTTCGTAAGCCAACGCAAACAAGCACCGGGGGGGGCTAATGTTTTGTGCGCAGTTTAGAAGCAGTCGCCAGTTTGGCCTATTTTTGATGCATCTGCTAGTTCCCCTTTCGCTTGGTTGATACGACGGGATGGCTGCTGCTGCGACATTCGCGCTGACTGCGGGAAGATCGAGGGCACTCGGCAGGTGTACTCCAAACTTTGCCCACTCGGTGCAGTCTATTGAGGACACGGTTAAGGTCAATGCGATGTAGGCGTTCTTCAGGATGTTCGAGAACTGTCATATGTAAGTCACCTAGAAACTGGGGCATGATCGAGACATCAGCAATAATAATATTCTACTGGAAGACATTTCCTCTTGTGGACTCCAGCATCCAGTTACCTTGAAGCGTTAATGGGTTCTAAGAATAAATTCGAACTCTGATCCGAATCCTTGTCTTAGGTCCAAAGCCATAGACATCAGCAATAATAATATTCTACTGGGAGACATTTCCTCTTGTGGACTCCAGTTTCCAGTTACCCTGAAGCGTTAATGGATTCTAAGAATAAGTTCGAATTCTGATCCGAATCCTTGTCTTAGGTCCAAAGCCATATTACTTTCTTGGAAAATTGAGATATCTCCTTGAGGTCTTAACATTGGACAATACTCGATCTCCTAGATGATTATTGTAACACGCATAATATGGGGGAAAATGTCATTTAGTTTAGTCGTAAGAATGCCATCAGAATACCTCAATATCTCAGAATATCAGCAAAGGGTAGGGAAATTGGGATGGCATTAGAGTACTGACAGTTCGATGCATAATAGACAGTAGACTTTATATTACTTCACTTTTCGCTTTAGTTTGGCAACAATACAAATCGAAGCATGTTGTCTCACTACACGAACTAGACAAACAAAAAGACAAACCAGATTCAAGAAATCTGCACAGCCCACGATACCCGGGAGAATAAAGATACCAACCGCCAAATGTGGAGTCCACTCATCCGTCGAACGCGTGTACCGGCGAGAGAAGTTGGAACGCAAGGAACCACTCAGTCTAGCGTTCAGTAAATAAATATCGCGCTTATCGTATCGGCACCACCATATTTGTTTGGCTTATTTGTTTGGCCCGTCGCAGCGCTCTATCCTTGCACATCGCTATCGCTATTTTTTTGCCCCCCCCCCCTCACTGAACCTTTATTGTTTTTTTTTTCTTTTTCGTTTAGTATTCACTACACAACTAAACCAACCCAACCAGTCGGCTGTTATCAGGTATTGCCTGCGACGACAACGGCAAACATTGTGTATTCTCTGCGCTTTTCGTTTATTTATAACTTCTGCACCAATTACTGCCAGCTAGTGTAACTCCCATTGGCCGATGCATTCGACACACCGGCGGGGTGGCGCAACGCCGCACGCACAGCCCCAGCGGCGGCGTAGATCACCCGTGTGCATGGGGGTGCTTCGTTTTGACAGATTTTGGGCGGTGGTGGAGCGTAGATCCCGAACGAAGCAAAAGCGCCCGAGACTAAATATTTGTCCTCATCAACCAACCGGTCGCAAATTATCAGCTGTTGTCAAGGCTGGTGAGTGCCCGGTCGTAGACACCGGGCGTTTGGGTAGATCATGTTTTGGACGATCGCGAAGTTGGGTGTGTTCGATGGGCTGTGAATATTTGCGTCTGATGTTACACTAACGATATTTACAAACGACACCTTCGTCGAGACGTTGCGGAAGTTTTGCGTGAGTTAGGAGATGAAAAAACCCCGCAATAAGATGCGTTTAGACAGCCACGATGTACTTGTATGCTGGTTTTGATACGAACTAAAGTTCGCTTGTTGAATAGACATTAGGCAATCGTTTGATAGTATTGATAAACACACACGATCCACTACCATCTCGTTGCGCTCGTTATGAACGTCGCCCGGTTTCAATTTAGGCACATTAATTGCAGTATCTATTTGCACGATAACGGCAGCGCGTATCATCCGCACTATCACACACGCGCACACCCGCTTTTCGTGGTGTGCTCTTTGTTAAGCTGCCGTTGTTAACGCCCGTTTTGGGGGTTTCGCATCATCATGTGCACGGGAACAGCGCGTGCCCGTCCGCGTCCATCTTGCGTCCGTGCGCACACCAACACACAGGCGCGTCCGATCGCGGTTGCCTTTTGAAATAAAAAAGCGACCACCACCACCAACACACCACGATTTTGCATGGCACCCGGGCACGGGCGACATTATCAACCTCGTCGTTCAGTTAGGCCAACGCTCTCTTCTGCTGGGCATATGGGGCTGGCCATCAGGCAGTGCCGCCGCTGTTGTTATTTTCAATTGCCGCTGCACGACAAACCCCGACACCAATACGTGTGATGCCGGGTGGGGGGGCGATCTTTCGCTGTGTCGCTTGCTGCGATTCTTTCCCCTTTCGCTAACACACAACAACTCGTTAACAACCAAACAGAACAACAACCACAAAAAGAAACGAATGAAACAACTCACTGATAAAACCGATTACAATTCTTTGTTTATTTAAAGACAATAAATGGGTTTCGTTTCGCGTGCGCGCAGCATTTCACCCGTTTGTTGGGTTTCGTGCATTTTTTTTTCCACGCACATCTACTGTGTCCGTACGTGTGTGCTACGCGCTTTTACGCGATCGTCGCCATCATTCGTGCGCTCGCACAGTTGATGGTGTTGGTGTGTCCGAAGGAGGGAGAGCGCACACAGCTCGCACCATATTTGGGTCGGCTAGGTTACGACCGATAATACTGCTTACATGCGTGGACGTTTCATAGCAGTTCATGCGTGTATCAGCAAGAACCCTTCTCAGCACTCAGAAAGGAATAGACTTTGAGAAAAAGATTGAGCAAAAGCTAGATTAAAACTCAGTAGCAAATTTGATCACAATTTCAACAAACAAGTCGTAGGTGTTGAGTGATGTTAACTTACTCTTCCAATCCACGCCACTCACCCGAGATCGAGTCGTCCAAAAGTTCCAAGCAAAAAAGGGATTAAACGTTCCCTTGCCTTACGGCACGCCGAGCATTGCGCGGTTTACTGATTTATAATTATTTTGACAACATAAGGGTGGAAGGAGGTCAGCTACGGTAGCTATAGTCACCTTAAGCTGCACTTGCTCAAAACCGGTGGCGTTGACCAAAAGCGATAAATATAGGTCTGTGAGGGTCTGTCTGTGCATTGTTCCCGTACCTGGACCGCCTTGAGCGATCGGTCCCTCGATCGATGATAATTTTAATTAAAAACAAAAAAACTTGCATAATGACATTCTTTGGGGCATGGAGTTTAAAATTGTACAATGTTTACCGTACATTAAGAAGTAATTATAAACCGTGGATGAAGCAATGAATAGAGCCTGTGTAAATAAAGCTGGTTTTTGTTTATTTGGTTGTTTGGAAGCAAAGCGGCTGCTCCAAGCAATCTTGGCAGCTTTTGGGATGTAGATTTATTAATTGATTTCGATTAAAATGCTCCACACACGTACTCGCAAAGACTTGCGCTTGGTATTGGAGAAAGAGAGAGAGAGTGAGAGAGTGAGAGAGACCTTCACATCAGTAACTGATCCTGAATCGGTAATCGGACGAGTTCGCGTTTTGGAACATTTGCATGTTGGGGGGGGGGGGGGGGGGGGGGGGATTAATTTCGTTCAATTGCTAACGCAACCAAACTGCCACTGGTTTGGGGGCGAAACATGAGCTATAAATTATAACCACCACTAGCCTGGCGGTAAAGGCCCAAATGCTGCGTCAGTAATATACAGCGCTCAGCTTGTGCGGCGTGTGACACATGTGGCAAAGCCTATAGCCCACCGTTCGCATCATCTCCCACGGCTTCCCATGGGTTGTGTATTCTATTTTCTATCACCTCAACCGGCTGGATGCATCTGATCGCAAATCGATTGCGTCGCACCACCAACGGAACAGCAAAGTCCACCGCTTCCCACAGCGGTGGCCTCATTACCGAACGAAATATCGCTCGAAAAAAAAAAACGCATTTAAACGCCACTGACCGAAGCCGGTTGTCACCCATTAAGACAACAGTGCAGGCCGCACAAAGTGGCAACAAGTCTTTTGTCTAGCGGATGAAATCATCGTCGGTGCAAAGTTAACAAAGGTTGCATCGGACGTCTGGCTCGGGCGTGTACCTTTTTGCACCCTCCGGAGGGTGCCCCCTGTGGGGAAGGGGGGGAACTGTCTTATCGGAAGGGGGAAAGAGATGGATCAGAGGTGGCTGAGGAGGTGCCGAAGCGATTGGAAGGTGGCCGTAATCTGCCTGACAAACAATCGATCATGAGGCAGACGTCGCACAATCACGGTGCGGTGGCTACCGTCTCGGGAATGGCCCATGCAAAGGGAGGTTCTAAGCTCGGAGGTTGGTGTGTGATGACGCTACTGCCACCGCTGACAAATAGGATCGTACCAATACCACGTTATGCAATCGTTAGAACGTTGAAGGTTAAAGGCTACCCCTGCATACACCCATTAGGATCCACACATCGTTTGGCTCTTGGAACCGGCCTGTTTACAATCAAACCCGCGACGACGTATGCAGATCCATCTCCCAGGCGGTTCACCCTCGGGGATCGGTTCCACCGATTCTGATCGCGTTGACACGACCGTTGCTTCCAGCGCGATAACGAACTGATGGTGCAGCGTTCGGTGCACCAGTGCACAACAACAAACAGTCACACATCCGACGTGAATCCGTCCCATCGCACCAACAACACGGCAGCACATGCAGTTGGAAGCAGTGAGTAATGATACGGCTAATGGCAAACACTATAAATAATTACACCGCAACCGTCGGACGGCACATCGGTCTCGGGACATCTGTGCAAAATTGTCTTTCGTTGTGGGAAAAAGAGGACGTGGAAAGCACCCGTGGAAGATCGGTTTCCGGCCGCTTCGAAAGTGGCGGTGTCGGGGGAGCCAGACGCTACAAAGTTGAAGTTGACATGCGTCCAACATGAGTCGGCTCACGCTACAGAAACGGTGTGTTTAGCACCCACATCCTTATTGCCTCTGTTCCGATCAGTATCAGCAGTGGAATGAATGAATATACGAGGCGATGTTTATAGAGCATCTATTTCGGAACGGAACCAGCACCGAGCTAGACCGAGATATTGGGAGGTTTTCGGGCTATCCTTGGCTGTTCGCCTTTGATGATGATGGCGCTGATGCAATCAAGTGGAATAGTGTCGTGAGATGGGTCGGAAGGAGTCGTCTAACGTTAGATAGTGACATCTATTTTGAACAAAAAAAAACATGTCGTTCTATAGTCACGTTCCAACCGGGAGTTGGGTTATTTGAGTGCCATAAAACCAACCAGCAAGGATGTTGTCGTTAAGGTGTGTTACATGGATCGTCACCATTCATCAGCAGGTCGTGAAAAAAATAAACACATACTATTTATACTTGCGTCGTTACGATAAGCACTTTGTTTACAAATCTAACCGCGTAGTACGTTTGATTGGCAGGGAGTTGAAGATCTTCAAAGAGATACTTTAATCGGGCCTTATCGATAGAGGAACAGCCCTTTAGTGTCCCTTGGTATATCTCAATTTGTTGAGCAACACATTTCATAAGATTTGTTTTGTCAAGCAGTTACGCTGGCGAAGGAAAACAAGTTAATTATCAAACACACAAAAAAAAATCGGGCCCTTCCGCTGATCACCGCCGATGCTATCAACTTTGTTCTATGAGGTGTAGGTCGTGGTGTGTTCTACCGCCGTATGCAAATCAAACTTAACCCAAGCCACTCGCCGTCTATGACTAATCAATTTCCTATTGTGGTGCGTCCTATCGCGATGACTGGCTAGGGCCACTGGCCACTAGACGAACCGCATAATAGCGCCAGGCTGGGAAGGGTCTCGATCGGTTCACGATCGCTGATCCTAGCCTGACCGCGCTGGCGACTTTCTACCCTTGACCGCGGGGTCCTCGGTGGAGACAACAACTGTTTCCTCGGACAGCGGACAAACACACCCGGGGGTGTACCCCTCTCGGCTAGCTTCAACTAGTCGATGATTAATGTCTTATTAACGGCAGCTGGTCTCCAGCAGGGTGGCACGCTGGTGGGACGGTTGTGTCAATGTAATGCTAATTTATGGCCTACCTACCGCTTCACGATCTAGACTTAGCCGGAAATTTGACACGACGGTGCGTAGAGCAATGGCCCTTCTGGTTCGCCCTTGGACTTGATTTGACAGGCACGCCAACCGAAATTCAGCCCGGGTCTTAATAGTCGAATTTTCGTACCACGAAAGGGGTTACGTGCTGGACCGCCCGAAACTGATCATCTGTCAACGGGGTTTTTTTTTTCGGGGCGAACACCTTAATTTCCCATGCCCCGTAACCCTGGATACCCGAAGCAATCGGCAGCAGTTAATTCGTTCGCTTCGCTGATTCACAAATCATCCAATCAGTTGTACCGATTGGGCCATAATTTCGTTGATCGCTGCTATGGTTTGGCGCTTCAAGAACTTTGGAAGATGAACGAGTGTGAAGATGGGACAATCCGTAACGCGCAGACTGCACTTCGCCTGCCAGTGTTTGCCAGATAAGGGAGTCAGGGAGTGATATAAAATAACAATGAAAAAAAAAACACAAGATCATACAGAATTGGAGGCAACGGAACGCACGAGCCCCAGCACACGCTTGAGCATAAAACAAAGCATAAAACATCGACCGAACGATCAACAAATTCCCTGACGGTGAATTCGGCGAAGACCTTGAATTTGTTTGTCGTGTATAAAGTAAATTTAAAGGGCCCGCACGCTCTATCGCCGGATCGCGCATCCCCGCGGATCATGACAGCGCTCCGCGCCTGCACGCTCGGAAGACAGACCGGGGACAACATTGTAGCGAAACGCGCGACGTCCGCAAAACCCCGTGGGCTTGTTGAACGTTGCAAAGGGTAGGAGAGAGGCCAAACTAGAGAAAAAAAAGAATACATAACGTTAGCGTAAAATAATGCTACAGCATGAAGGGTGCTGTAGGGTCGTGAATAAACGCGAGATACAGGGAAAATAATAAAACACAAATCACACACACAGCATACTGTAAACAACGTAGGAAGATCTTCGCGATCCTCTTGGTAAGGGCATACAGAATCTTTCACGAACCGATCGGGCAAGTTTGTATGCTGATGTGTGGATCGCCGCGCCCTACCAACCATCCTTCTCGATCGTGATATGCTGCAGTGCGGATCGTACCGCTACCCCAATGTCCCAATGGTCGCAAAAGGCTTATGGCGTTTGGAGCATACGGTTGGGTGAGTTTTGGAAATGGAACGAAGGCTTACGATACCGAAAGGAGTACAGAAACTGGAAGCGAAAATGTCTGATTCCAAAAATTATTATGATTGCTTTGCTGTATCTTTCCACTCCGTGGGCCGTCGCACCGTTTCCACCACTCCCCGTCCTCACCTGACATTGAGATGCACTTCGCGCAGGGTTTGTGTTTCGGGCACGGTCCTCTTACTTTGCCTGTGTTTGTCCCGCTTCCCCAATCCGAAGCCTGAAGCGCTGAAGTTGACTATTTTTAAAGTCCCAAGTTTGATTTATTGGCCGTTAAAAAAAACCGAACGCCGTCCGCTTTGCGCGCTTGGTACAAGCGCAAGGGTGTCGGAAGGTTTTTTTTGTTTAGGTTGTTTTGGGTATTTATTTATTGTTTTTTTTTTATTATTTATTTGAACGCACGATCTGGGCAGCTTATCGCATTCGGAAGATCTATTCGATCGAACGGCAATAATTGTGCCGAATCGGTTTTCGGAGCTGTGGGGCGATGGGTTTTGTTGGATAATTTTGTTTTACTGTTGATTGCTTTTTGAACGACTTACTTCCCAAATGTAAACCCGGAAATGTCAATATAGTTTATGATTTGTTGTTGATATTTTATACGGCTGAAGATGCGATATTCTGGAGGACCTTAGGTGCTAAGCAACGTATTAAGAATGACAGCCATATGTCATACGGAGTTAAGAGTCAAGGAAGGTCGTATTATGTTATTGGTTTACATTAGAAGTTTACAGGGGCGGCCCGGTAGTGATGCCGTTCTTCATACGAACGGACCGGACCAAAATCCCATCCGGACCAATCGTCCGTACATAGGACTGACTAGTCAGCTATAGGTAAATTAAGTCACAGAAAGCCAGAAATGGCAGGCCTAGACCTCTTCAGGTTGTTGTGCCGATAAAGAAGAAGAAGAAGTTTCCAATATGGAAATGCTAGTGATAGTCTTTTGAATCTTTTGGTAAGAGTCATTCATATGAATCTTTGATGAGGAGTCATTCCAATCAGAAGTGGAATCTCACAAGATTATTGAATCCTTACGGCAGTGGGGTGTTGTGCTTGAGCAATCTTTCGAGAAGAGTCATTCAGATGAATCTTTGATGAGGAGTCATTCAAAGCAGAAGTCAACTCTTACTAGACTTATGAATCCTAACAGCAGTGGGGTGTTATGCTTGAGGAATCTTTTAAGAAGAGTCATTCATATGAATCTTTTATGAGGAGTCATTCAAATCAGAAGTCGACTTTCACAAGATTCGTGAATCCTAATAGCAGTGGGGTGTTATGCTTGAGGAATCTTTTAAGAAGAGTTATTCATATGAATCTTTGATGAGGAGTCATTAAAATCAGAAGTCGATTCTCACAAGACTTATGAACCCTCACAGCAGTGGGGTTTTGTGCTTGAGGAATCTTTTGAATGATGATTCTTTTGATGGAATGATTCTTCTTCCGATGAATCTTTGATGAGGAATCATTCAATTCAGAAGTCAACTCTCACAACACATCACTGAAGTGAGGTGTTGTGGTTAAGGAATCTTTGGAGATGAATCATTCATATGAATCTTTGAATGAAGTCAACTCTCACACGACTCATGAATCCTCACAGCAGTGAGGTGTTGTGCTTAAGCAATCTTTTGGGCAAAGTTATTCATAAGAATCTTTGATGAGGAGTTATTCGTATCAGGAATCGACTCTCAAAAGATTCATGAATCTTCAGAGCAGAGGGGGAGGGGTGTTCTTAGTGACGAAAAAGCTCCTTGAAGGTTACAAATCCTGGACTATTTAATAGATGGATTATTGAACTTTGATGACTCATAATTCTTTGAGTTGAGAATCTTTTAAAAAGGGATTCAGATGAATTCTTTTAACATCAAATATTCATTCAGATGCATGAATCTGAATCCGATTCACCCGTAGTGGGCACTAAAATATACTCGATTTGATACTTCTGTTTAACAACGACAAATACAGTTTGATAACGCTTGACCACGTGTTAGATAAAAGGAAACTGTTTTGCCGACTCCTGCCAACAAACGGGGGGTTATAGGGCCAGCGCATAGAAATAGCGCTGTACCTGATGCTGACGGTAAACACCTGCGACAAGAATGTTGTTTACAGCACCGTGAGACAAACAACCGCCTCACTCATAAAGCTGTCCTCGAGAATTATACGCCTACTTTTCCTTTTATGGCAATGTGCACTCGTAATAATGCGACCTGGGTACACCTATCATCTCTTATCAGATGATCACCCCCCCTCCCCCCCCCCCTCCCTTCCCACCTAGTGTAGGCAGGCAACAAACAACACTTTCTCCTCTCATCCGCAACAAAATCCGCCTGGGTGGTGTACCACCACGAGTTATGTTATTTTTACGCTCACCAACTCACCCCGGTAGATCTTCCGGGTTTGAGCAAGCGGGCGAACAACACTAATCGGACATCAGGTGACTAATCCCCGTTGGGTCATCTGCATCCGCGGTTTTGGGTGGGGCGAAATTAGCGCGCACGAACGGGGTGGGTCGGTGGGTGTACAGCTATGCGGCCCCACCTCGCCGCCAGCATGGTTGGCCACATTCTTTTTGTGGCTCAGCGCAGGTGCATCGGAACGGGTGCACCGTGAGTCGTATCGCGTGATGCAAGTTCCTAGATTCCTAGCGGCCACCATCACCATCGCTCTCGCCGGGAAGGAAGTGGGCATGATGGGCACTAGAATAGGAGGGGGGGAGTTGAGGAAAAGGGGAAAGTCATGAGCTGCGGTTACTAAAAATAGGTGTGAAACGATCGCACGCAAGATGCACTTGCGCGAAATGTGACCGCCGCTGCTTCCTCCCCATCCGCTCCTAGCTTCCCACGTGGGGGGAGTTCTCGCAGTCATCCGCATGTATCCGAGCTCGCCGTAATGTCTCCCAAAAATTGTATCGCAGTCGATGCATCCGGTAGCCGGGGACCGGTGGAGGAGCAGATCCCTGCGGAACGGGATCATTTCGTTGCCAAATCGCAGCAACTCAGCAGGTATGTTCGTGCGTAGCTAGTTTAGTAGTTCGATCAAATTACGTACCCGGCGTGATTCAGCGGCCAGATTGGGAGTGGCATCTCAGGCGGGAGGATGGAGGTAACTATACCTGGGTTCCTTTCGCCACAAATTTCGTTCACACCGGGAGGGAGGTTGCAAAAATAAAGAAAGAATACACTCAGAGACTGGTTGACGGCAGGAGTATGCCTCCGTTGTACGGAATGTGTCAGAGAATGTGACCTCCTCCTCCACCCTCCCCCCCTCATCCTCCTGAAGCTGTGATGTTTTTGCGATGAGGAAACTGCTTTGCATAACCGTGTACCCCCCCCCCCCCCCCCCCCCCCCCCCTACCTACGGCAAAACGGCTCAGCTGTCCGAGTCCGCAATGTGGTGCCGGGAAAGGTTTATTCTGATTACGTTCGGTCGCGTTTCCCCACTTGAGCATGCAAAACGGGCCCTATCTATCACGTAGGCCATTGGCACACGGTGATTATTCGTGGCTAATTTGTAACCAGCACTTGCTTAGCTCGGATCCAACCAACACGGATGCACAGACACAGCAGTAGCTTGAACTCACGGACGCATTCTACTACACCGTTGCATCGATCGCGTGGTCGAAGGATCACGTCAGGTGCACGGATTGAGTTCTTCGCTACTTCAGTTTGTGTGCTAGGGTTGGGTAAATCATTAGTTTCGTATGAACTTGAGCGACCCGGGTCGTTCTTTGTGAAGAATTGAACGAGCGGTACAGATGTTTCGAGCTTTTGTCTCGAGAGTCCTATACGATTATGTGTCTCTCATACTTTATCTCGTTCATAAAGTGCGCTCAACCTACCGTTCCAGGTCGCTCACCAGATATTGCTACATCCGACAGGTAGTTCGTTCTTCTAGGCCGTTTCAGGTCGCTCCATCTACGTTACATTCCGTTAAACCTGCGTTACGGTCAGTTCAATCTGCGTTATATACGCGTTCTACGTTATAAGCCGTTCAACGTGCATCAGCTGCTTCTTAGCCCGTTTAATTACCTTTACATTTATTGCATAATTCACTCGGCCTGTCTATATGGATAGTTCAACTGGAGGACTCTCCGCGAACTGCTGTAACATAAGAACATAGTTGTCCTACTACCATTCCACCTTAGGTCTCCAAGGGGCATGATGTACTCTGAGTATTCATCTTTAGAGAGTCAATTCCCGATTAGAATAACTCCTCGCTAAAGATTCAAATGAATGACTCCTCTCAAAAGATTGGATAATTGATTGGTTTCATAGTAAATAAGATCATTAAGCTGCGGGGCCACGAGAAATCTCCTCAGTCACTCATTTACCTCAAAAAGTCACTCAAAACCAAAGTCTCCGTTGCCTCTTGAGGTTTTCCTCAATTTCAGTTCAGTGACGACCTTACTGGATTTGACGTTGACAACACGCAGTGTGTGACGAGTAAAATGTTTTTCATGCAGGTTTTCCTCAAAACTCAACTCACTCAATGTTTAGAGTTTTGAGGGAATCCTCATCGCTCGTGGCCCCTTGGCTTTAGATCGAACTGTACCGGTTAAGTTCTTGTGACCCACCTCCAGCGTGTACACCGGTTGGGTAAGCGATCGGTGCGCTTTAATAGCCCCCGAAACCCCGGAAGGGTGCCTAACCTGCAGAGGAGATAATAAGATCGTTAACAAGCGATCACGATCGGAAGCATATGGTACGGTGTCCTCCGAGCAGGGACTCCGAAAGCACTTCCAGTTCGTGTTTTTGCTGCAAGGTTATGGACTTACCGTGGCTACGATCCATTACCACGGCTACATTACGCGGAGTGCGTGAAGTGGGCACTGATTTATTAATCCGCACGCACACGATCGATTGTGTTCTTCGCCTCCCCGTTTTGCCCTCCCCGCCCCCCGCCATTATTCCACCCCGGGGCATGATTGATCGGAGCAGAGTTGCAAAACAAACACACAAGATATCCAAATTGGCTGCGTCATTTCGAGGCTGTCTGCAGCGTGGCTGGATCGTCTGGTTCGCGTTCTAAAAGATGTGATCCATCCACACTGCCGGTTCAAGATGGCGCACACGGTGGGAACTCTTCCTGAGTGCTTGTTGAAGAATCAAAACAAGTCTCGGTCGGCCGCAAGAAAAGGGCCCATTGTGTGTGCGTGTGTTTGAGGGGAGACTAACCGTCGCAGCGGTGCAACGTAACTGGATCGTCAGTTTTCCAGGTGTCCAGAATGGCAAATACCGGTCGCAGCCCGGTCCGGACGCAGTCCACGATGGGAGCCCCTCATTACGCATGTGCACTTTCAAGTAAGTGGCATTCGGTCACGTACAACCACACGTACACAGAATGCGGTGTTTTCGAGCAGCGCCAAGTTTTTGCGATAAGCCAGACCCCGCTGGCTGCTTATTATTCAATTAATTTCCTTTTCAGCTTCCGCTTTCGTTTGTTTTTGGGTGGGGGTTTTACTGTGTTGTACCTTTGGGGAGCCATTTTTTGTTTTGTTGGCTTCATTTTGGGCCGAAAGGGGGGGGGGGGGGGGCTGCTTCATTGTCAGGGGTGGCCTTGTTTTATACACCACCCGACCAACCCACCAACCCCCCGGGAGGGTGGTTGGGAAGTGGATGGTACTGCGTTTCCTCGCAGCAAGAACTTCAAGAATGGGGAAAAACAGGAAGGCGAAGAAAAACAGCCCTTCGATGCCATCATCGTTAGCATGCCCGGACCACCGTAATGGTGCTGAGTCACTTGGTTTGGTGTTTTCGTTTTCAAAGTCAAGGTCAACCCGCGGTGAAACGGAACAGCACGACAAGCAAAAGACAGAAGAAGAAAAAAACACCCTCTCACACACAACCATAAACCGGAGTTACCTCCCGCTGGGAGTATGTGCCTAACGCACGGCATGTCAAGCGTGTCAAGAGAGGTCGGGAACCCAAGGGGCTGCCATGGAACGCGGGTGGGTTTGGGGGATGGTGTTTTGGGGCGAAATAAAATGTGCCAAGCAATGGTGTGCAGCACAAAGCAGCAAAAGGGAAACTCGTTTCCCGATCGAAGCGACAAGCCCACGAACGAACCGTGTGTTGTACCATTACAAAACAAAAGTGGTCAGTTACAGCTCACTCCCCTCCCCCCCCCCCCTTCTATTGGGGGGATTTCGGTGCAACAAAACGGCGATCCATCTGCCTGGAAGGAATGGTGCTTCATCATCAGGTGCGTGTGTGTGTGCTGTATGGCTAATAAAAAAGGGGGAATCGTACGGCGTAGCCTGCAAACGATCATTTTCGAACGATCATTTCGATGATTTATGTCCGACCAAGATACGACGGAAGCGCGTCCAACCCGCACGACGCGGTACGGCAACACGGGGTCGTTTATTTGGTTGGGCTATTTTTAACTTAATAGAACGCAACAAAAGAGTGTAAAATATTAACCTCTCAATTTTCGGCCAGAAAGGATAGGAAGTAAACATCATCTCACGGTCGTTTCGAGCGAGGTGATAGTTGAAATTTATTAACCGAATTGCAGATATTCCGAAATGCGTGCGCAGGCGAATGGTCAGCGCGACCGGGATTTAAACGTCTGTATTTCTGTTTGTAAACCGACTGCACTAATCCTGAGCACTTGCGCCGCTGTTGTTTGACATGACAACACACAGACACAGCATGGGTCGCTCGGTATCTAGAAAGCAACTATTGGTTTATTGATGTATGAAATATGTTTGCCGACAGTTTTGGGAGCGTCGCGGAGACCCATTTACCAAGACGCTCGTTATCTTCGCTTGGAACATGTGTAAACAAATTTTACACGCTTGAAGACTAGCGAGACTGATAACGGGTGTGGTTGTTGCTACCGCTTGGTAATTTGTAGGCAATTGAATGAAATTAGTATGGAAAATTGAAACATTTTTCTTTTGTTCACTATAAATGCGTAAGGTTGTGTGATTTGAATGACGTTTAGACTTAAAAAATAGGAAAAAGAAAAGACTTTCGCCTAACAAATTCCATGTACTGCTTCACTGTGTGGCCGATTGTTACAACCTTCGAGGGGAGCGAAAAGATCACTTTACCTTCGATCTTCAATATTTAGATTCTGCCTGCCTTAGAACAAGCCTGCTACTAGGTACTCTTTCTTTTTCTTCAGATTATAGGAGGTATATTAAAAGCCAGATTGGATATATCGAGTGTATACGAAGTGTTGTACCATGTAAAATTTCTTCGTTCCGATGTGATGCCTGGAGTTTAAAAAACAAAACTCAAAAGCAATTGCCCTACTGCTAAATTTCAGCTGTGCATAATAGCAAACATGAAACAATGCTGGGCGCTCTCCATTAGGTGGTAGCGAACTAAACAGAGTAATAATAATGTTGGCGTAATGTCATTATATTTGTCAGGCATTCTTGTAAATCTCGTAAAATAAAGCATTTTTGCGATGAATTTTCTTTATTGCTTCTATCAATGTTGTTATTCTAAATACAATCTACCTGATCTAACGATCGACTTGAATTAGATCATCGAACTCTACAAATTCAAATTCCAGTTGCCATTGTGCGCCACGTGTTTGGAAATGATGGTTTGAAGCAGTGAACTTGGTTCCATAAACAAAATTGAAAATTAAAATAGAATCACTGTGGGATTCGTGTAAAATAACGTTAACATTATTGTTATTTTTTATCATTTGCTTAGTAAAATTGAATGAAATTCGCATCAGTTTCTTGTATTTAAATTAAATAATGGCTTTTTGATTTTTCTTGTCTTTTCAGCAACAGGCGAGCTGATACATTCAATCGTGTTTCGGTGTGTTTGTCCGACGGACCGACTAGTGTGACAAACCGGCTGACGTATTGAGAACGGGAGCAAAATCAAAACATTTCGATACACTGCTGGAACGATGGGGAAAATTCCAGCCAATCCGCCGAAATCCGTGCTAAATCGGAAGGAAAATCAAAGTTTGTTGGCCAAAATTCGCAAGGAGTACGTTAGCATCACGTTTGCCAAATCGCTAATCTTTGATCCAGCCCGGTTACCCTTGATCTCGATCCTAATTTTGGCCGCTGAGTTGGTGCTAAACGTGTTCGTCGTGCAGAATGTGCGCTACACCGAGATCGATTGGAAAGCTTACATGCAGGAATGTGAGGGATTTCTCAACGGAACTACAGATTATTCGCTGTTACGAGGCAAGTAGAACGATGGGACGTATGATTGAAGCTAGATCTACTTATCGTTTTCATGATTTCATACCTCTCCTCAGGCGATACCGGTCCGCTAGTGTACCCTGCCGGATTTGTCTACATCTACAGTGCGCTGTACTTTCTCACATCGCACGGCACTAACATTCGCTTGGCGCAGTATGTGTTCATTGGCATTTATCTGCTTCAGCTCGCGCTGGTGCTGCGGCTTTACTGCAAAAGTCGTAAAATCCCACCGTATGTGATGGCCATCACCATTTTCACCTCCTACCGGATCCACTCCATCTACGTGCTGCGGCTGTTCAATGATCCGATTGCGGTCCTGTTTCTCTACGCCGCACTGAACGCATTCATTGATGGACGATGGACACTCGGAAGTGTAATGCTCAGTTTGGGTGTTTCAGTAAAGATGAACATACTACTTTTCGCTCCTGCAATTCTACTACTCTACATAACCAATCTCGGTTGGTTGAAAACGGTGCTCCAGCTAGCGGTGTGTGGTATGATACAGCTTATCCTAGGAGCACCGTTCCTGCTCACCCATCCCTGGCAGTACATCAAGGGAAGCTTCGATCTGGGTCGTGTATTTGAGCACAAATGGACGGTGAATTATCGATTCCTGGAGCCGGAAATTTTTGAAAGTAAGATGTTTCATCTCGCACTGCTTGGACTTCATCTTACACTGCTGGTCGTATTTGCGTCACCCTGCTATAAATACTTCCAAAATTATTGCCGCTTGCGCCAGTTGGAAATTATGCTTCTGCCTCAGATAGAGGCACAAAATCGTGCTGAAAAGGAGAAGCAGAAGAAGGCGAAGAAATCTCAAGCGCAGGCATTGCCAGCATCAAAAGAACATAAGGGCCAAGAGAAGCTAACGGAAGATCAAGAAAAGTTTTTAAAATCTTTCGAGAAGGGCATTAAGAAGATGTCTGGCAAGCAGCAGCAGCAGCAGCAAAAAGTCGAACGTGCTGTCGAGGAACCGGCAACGAATGCAGCAGCAAACAAATTCTCGATCCATTTCGATCGATCCACTCAACTCGCACTGCTTCCAATCTTTCTGTCGAACTTTATTGGTATCGTGTGTGCACGCAGTTTGCACTACCAGTTCTACGTATGGTACTTTCACAGTTTACCATACCTCACCTGGTACACGGAGTATACGAATAGTTTGAAGTTTTTGCTACTTTTGCTGTTGGAGTTTTGCTGGAACACCTACCCGAGTACGGTTTTGAGCAGTCTCGTTCTCCACACGTGCCATTTGATACTGCTCGTCGGAATAGGAAGGAAGATGTTCCGTCGAATTCCGGATCTTGCCCAGTTCAGTAAGACGGAATAAAATAAAGAGCCACGTGCCGGGGTATCATATCGAATAATCCGTTTCAATTGTGCCTTACATGAGCTAACGTTCAGTTTGCATTTTCATTTGTCGTGTGATGTGTATAGTGAAAGCAGTATGTTGCTGTAGAATGTTTGCGAGTGACTTGATAATTTTGTGTGTTTTATAAAATGACATTATTTATGAGTTCTGTAAGTAATTTAATTCGAGCAATAAAGACAAAACGTTTTCTGGTAGAACGAAATCTAAATCGAATTGAGGCAAAATATCTGAAAAATTAAGCTTTGCCAAATACAAGAAATTCTGTTCAGAATACAAACACCGATAACGAATAATTTCTAGTCAGCTTCTAAAAGCCCGGAAGAAAGAGAACGTTGTTTTTCGAGCACTTTCACTGAACCAATCTGCCCGAAATGTTCGCACTGCTCGATACGAACTATCAAACGCATGTGTTCAATTGAATAACATGTAAACAAATAAAAAAATTGTACATAGCAGCGGCAAGAATGGATTACGAACTGCGAAATGTAAGTTAATCGTATTCATTTCTTCCCTTCGCAATAATCATTGCCATCGTTTGTTTTAGATCAAAGACTTTCTGCAGCTTTACAACAAAATTACGGACATGTGTTTTAATGCATGCGTAGACAACTTGTACAGCCGTGATCTTACCCGTGAAGAAATTTCCTGTGCCGACAATTGCGTTCTCAAGTTTACCAACGTAAACCAGCGATTGCTTAAGGTTTACGTAGGTGTGCAGTCCGATATCAATCAGAAAAGAATGGCTGAAGTGGAGGCACAGCAGGCGAAAATGATGGCCGAAGCACAGCAACAGCAGCAGCTGCAGCAACAAGCAGCACTTCAAAGTACTCCTGAAATTACTGGCACTCCCAGCACTACCGAACCTACTGTGGCATGATAGAGAGCCACATTAGTCCAGTGATTACTTCTTAGTGAACTAGCTTAATGTGAGTTTTGTACTTTAGTTGAAAGTTTAAAATGCCTAGAATATGTTTGAATATTTTGCTGGGCATCCCCGGCTCAGGGAAAACGACCTACTGTCAACAAATTGTTGCTTTACCTTGCCGGAAATTCGAAGTGGTGCACGTGTGCTATGATTCGTACATTAGAATCGATGTTAATTACGATACATTTCGCGATACAAAAGGCTTTTATAAGTTACAACGGCAGAAGCTTATATCGTACATTGAAATGATTATACTAAGCTTAAAAGAGAACGATCTACCAAAGCTAAAGGGAGTTGTAGAACGTTGGAGAAAGGAATTTGAACGTGAGCTGAACATTTCTGCAGACGCCATGGTTTCGGACGTTGTGTTTCTTATCGACGATAACAATTACTATCGAAGCATGCGAACGGAATGGCAGAAGATGGCTAGCAAACTTTCCACAGGCTATTTTGAAACTTATTTCGACACTGCTCTTTCGATTGCAGTGCAAAGAAATCGAACCAGAGCACAACCCATCGCTGAGCAAATCATTAAACAGATGTGGATGCGTTTAGAGAAACCTAGTGGGAGGCTTTATCATCACGAAAAAGATGTCATTACCGTTCAGGACGTCGTCGACTATGAGCGTGTTGTTGATCAGATACAATTTTGCTTTGAACATCCTCGAGAACACTCTGTTGTACAGAAGCTGGTAGCAGAACCTATGGAACAATCGAAAGTTCACAAGATAGACATAATTTTACGTAAAATTATAGCAAAGAAAATGATCGAAGCGAAAGATAGCATGTCGAAGGAGGAAGTTCAATCCTTTGCTAAGATTTTGCAGAAAAGGAAAAAGTCTACATTGGAGCAAATTAGGAAATGCGAACAGAATATAACAGAGGAGTTCATCCATAGTGTTGTAGAGGAGTTATTCTAAACTTGATTCGGTCTCCACCGTGTTTTACCATTTCAATAAACAATAGAATGAATTGTTGGATTCCACAAGCAAGAGTTTGAACATGAATAATTATTTGAAAAATACCTGAACCGCTTCATCCGATTATCCGGGCTCAAATGACACAGGGTGTTGCAAGGTGTGGAGATACATAATGATTAAAATTAAATAAAAAAATAGATTATTTGAAAGAATTTATTGTATGAAAACAATTGTAAATCTAGTTTTTCCTATTTCCATCCCAAAGTAGAACCAAATTACGACGAAAGGCGTTTTTTTCAAACAAAACAACTGATCGCTGATTTTAAAACCAACGCTTCTTTGACTTTGACAGCTTGGCGTCGCTTGCTGTTTTGACAGCTGGAGTCAAAATATTTACGCGCTTTTCCTAAGTCTGTTTGCCAGCTTTTCTTTCGCGCGTTTCTGGCTGGGATGTGGAAGATAACAGCGAACATTGAGCGGGAAATCACTTGTCCCAAATCTGTCCAATAGCGCACAAGCTATGCGCATGGTTTGATCGATCTTGGCGGCGCGCCTACAATTTACGGTCTACATGAATACAGTGTTGAATTGCCGGAACCGCGAATCAGGCCGCGGTAAGTATTGACGCAGTAAGCCCTTACATGGATATTCCTGGAAATGTTCAAAGTGATCATCATTTGGGTGTGCGTTGATCTTGCTGTTTGTTCCGTAGGTTTCTCTTACCAGTACGATGCACCACTATGCCGGTTGCACGTTCACCAGCGGGACAGTTGGAAAGGTATTACGCCGTCCACGTTCTCGGCGGATTACAATCCCTCACCTCCGATTCTGGCAGCCAAATTTTCAAAGTGCCATGGACAGGAACACATTCTGGCGATTGCGAACGAGGATGGAAAGATAGCGCTGCAGGATACGAACCTCACAAACCAGGAACCGGGTGGCGAACGGGCACTCGAAGGGTGGCAGTGTCACTACAATGCAGTGTTTGATATCGAATGGATGCCGGGCGCAATGAAGCTGGTGACGGCATCGGGAGATCACACCGCCACGCTTTGGACGCTGGCCGAAACTCGCATGGTCAGCACACAAATGTTCCGCGGTCACTCGCGGTCGGTAAAAACAGTCGCTTTCCGGCGCGATGATTCGGCAGTCTTCGCCACGGGTGGTAGGGACGGAGCTATACTGATCTGGGACATACGGGCCCAGGTCGGGCTGGATATGACACCACGTGCGGACAATTGCATCTACAGTGGACATGCCGGTGGACCGGGCACACCATCCTCGCACCGGAAGCGAACACGCCAGACGCCAAAGATACCAGCACAAGGGTGTAGCAGCAGCATTACCGGATTAGCCTTTCAGGACGGCAATACGCTGATATCGTGTGGTGCCGGTGACGGGGTGGTGAAGGTTTGGGATACGCGGCGCCATTACACCAGTCACCAGCGGGAACCAATGCCAAAGCATAGCTTTTCATACGCGGGCACTACGACGCTGAAGGGTTTTACCAATCTCGTCATCGACGACAAGCGGCACCGGTTGTATGTGAACTGTATGGACAACCACATCTACTGTTACAACATATCTACGTACGATGGGAAACCGCTGCAGCGGTATAGCGGATTTAACAACGGAACGTTCTATGTGAAGGCTGCGCTCAGCTCGGATGGCCAATATCTGATCAGTGGTTCCAGTGACGAGCGCTGCTATATTTGGAACGTGGACAATCCAAACCCACTGTTGAAACTGTCGGGACACTCGGCGGAAGTGACGAGTGTGGCCTGGATGCAGAGTGACCGTGACGTGCGCATAGTGACCTGCAGTGACGACGCGCGCCACAAGGTGTGGCGGATCGGGCCCGAAGAGATGGATTCGGACGAGTTGCAACAGCTGCGCGGCAAGGCTGAGTATTGCGATTCCTATCGTTCGGATCATGCGGAAAAGCTTCGATTGAAAGCGCTAGAATTCACACCGAGATCTGTCCGGGGGCTCATGCAACGTAACGAAACTACACCGAGCACCCAGGAGGATGTAAACCGCACGCCAAAAGCGTCCGGTGGTGGCTTTAAGATGTGGGCGGGTACGTTCAGCGCCGGTGCGTCCGCTTCCGAGCGGGCAGCGAAGCGAAGTTTCTCCGACATTGCGGAAGCGGATGGTCATCATCGTCCACCAGTAAAACGAACGTATCGCGAGGAAGGCCGTGGCCGTCGGTTGTTCAGTCCGGCAAACTCGAAATCGTCGTACAGCTTTAAAGCCCTTGAAATTGCCGCCAGTTCCTCCACCTCTCGCAGTCTCAACGTCATTCTGGAAGCGTCCGAAGAACTAACCGTTGGGTTGTCACCCTGTAAATCTCCGCTAGCTACCGCAGATCTTAACATACGCTCCCCGGACCAATCGCTGGCGCAACGATGCGCATCACCAACGTTGAACCTAATTCTTCCAAACTATGTACTCGACGGAGAGGCACCGCATCTGGTAAACGTGCTGGCCGCTTCCGGAGGTAGTGAGCGTGGCAACCGATCAGCCTTCTCCAGCAGTCTGCCGTTCGGCGAAAGCTCCAGCCCGGTCGGTAGTGGTGCTGTAAAGCGAAAGATGAAGGAACGCTTGGACTGGTTGACAAAGATACGAAAGCAGAAACAGTTACAGGCTGCCAAAGGTATCGAAAACAGTTACGGCACGTCGTTGGAGAAAGCAACAGCAGCAGCATCGCACCTTCTTTCGCCACGGCTTCAGCAGTTGAAATCGTGTGACGAGGGAGTCAGTGGGGAAAGTAATCATCACACGCAAGAGCATAGTATCGCTACCAGCAGTGCCGAAACACCAACAACGCCACGTAGACGATCTTCTTGGGCTTTGAGTAACGGTAGTCCTCGGGAGTGCGTGGAAGATACAACCCATCGAGCTGCTGCAAGGACAACGCCAAGAAGCAGACGATATTCAATGAACGGCATACGGGTTGGAACATCGGATTCCACCTCGATAAGACGGTTCCTAACCGTGACTACACCTACCAGCCGAACAAATGCTCAGGCGTCTAGTTGAGCAGACAACTCAGCTATAAAAAAAATAACCCATTATCGTGCTGCTTGAAGCAACAAGGTGATGGTGTCTTATTATTCGTGGCCTTCCCATTGACTGACTGTAGTAGAAAGGTTCGGTGTTCCACATGCCACACCAAACGCGTCCTAGTGCGGACAGTAACACAATACCTCTTGATTTCTGTTTTTAATAGTATCCTAAAGTTTTGTGGCGTTGCCAGATCTAGCGATAGTGGCAAATATTATGTATCGTGCCAGCGAAAATGTACATAGATGAGAATTTAGCTGCGAGTTGTGAGGAAACTCAAATACCCGCCAATATCCAAAAACAAAAACAAAATACAGCCTTTAAACTATTTACTTTTACCGCTAAAGAATAAGGACGTACGAGTTTGCATTATCGTATTATGCATAAATAGATTTCAACTTACTTTTAATCCCTGCTGCTCTGCTTTGGACAATGTAACCATGCACTTCTATTACACACGCGTAGATTAGGGAGCAAAATGAATTCACTCTGTTTTGTTTTGGTTTTTCGATTGGTTGAGGAAATGTTGCGAACACGATAAGCAGTACGCCATTCGTTCCGAACAACTTTATGGAAGTTATGTGATAAGTGTAGTGGATTAAGTGGATTATGGGATGATTGAACTCAGCACAGTTTGAGGATCATGATGGCATTAATGCATCGTACGAACTGCTTAAGACCCTCCGTAGCGATAGAGAATAAAATCACCAATGCATTTGACTGTAACTCTGCTGTTTGTACGTGTGCTTAATCAAAACCTCTCGAACGTAGTTCTTCTATCGTAAATCTGAAATGTCTTCTATCGTACCACCACACCATGGTAACAAATTGCAAAGACAACAAACAAATGATGCGGACCACTCAGTGTCTCAGGTCTGAAGTGCTCTACAGTTTTGTTGTTGTCTGTGATTCATTAGAGTGAAGACGAAAGTGAAACACTTCACTTGCTTATTATAAAAGCCACTTTTTATTGCTACCCCGGCCAAATGGTTCAGTCGTTCACAGTCAAGCGTGCCGATCAGTACGATGAAGACCGCACTGTCACTGTTGCTTTTGGGATGCGTTTTATCCACGACCGAAATCGCGGCGCTTAGGTGTAATCCAACCGGGAACGCCAACGTAACCGCTAACGGCAGACCTGCCTATACTGGACAGTTCCCGCACCATGCGCTGCTGGTAGTTAGCTTCGGCGGGGAGGAAACGCGTCACTGCAGTGGTGCGCTGGTGGATGAACGGCACGTAGTAACCGTGGCACAGTGCGTCGTTGGCAGCACCGCCGTCCAAGTACACCTTGGTTCGAACTGTCTGCTAGCGGATGAGCACGATCAGTTCCGGTACGTGTTTACCGCCGTGGAGTACACCGTACGTGACGGGTACGATACGGAGACGTTCGTAAACGACGTCGCTGTGGTGCGGTTCACTGACGAACCGGTAAGACTTCCGCCCTGGGTTCGACCAGCACGCCTACCGGAAGCGGATGAAGAGCAGTACGTCGGGCGGGAAGTTGTGTCCAGTGGGTACGGATTGATGAACTACGGTGCGGATGGTGCATCCGATGCGCTCCAGTACATGCGATTGGTAGTGCTGGAGTTGGAGGCATGCCAGGAGGAGTTCAATTTCATCACCCCCGATACGGGGCGGTTCTGTGCTCAGGAAGCGTCCCATGAGCGAAACTGTGTCAGTGACGTCGGAAGTCCGCTGGTGCGGAAGGAGAACCGGTTGCACGAGTACGTGCTGCTTGGTTTAAGCAGCTTCGGACAGAAGTTTGCCTGCAACTCGGGCAATCCCGGTGCATTACAAGAGATGCGTGAACATGCCGCGTGGGTGAAGGAAGTGATGGTTCGGGCGAAATGAAGAAGTTAACCGGTTCCACATCTCCAAACGTTGAAAACTCAAGAAAGCGACCTAAATTGTTGTGAAACTAAATTGAACCACACACAGGACGGATGTGCCGAATTAATGGCACCATGGCACGGAGCACCAACCATTTTCAAATACAATAATAAAGACAACTTCCAGGCAGCACAATCACCCCCCGCCTTCCCCCCACCTAGCGTAAACACATCCACCTGATCGATTTAAGCACTCTAAATAAACACACTGACCATAGCCGACGTTGAAAAGTATCAAATCATCTAATAAAAGCAAATACGTACAGCTAGCCCATAAACAAAACGCAGCACGTGTGCGTTTTAATCGTGGCGCACCGTCAAGCACCATGCGTACCACATCGTAAAACACCGGGCGCCTCCATAGCGCTAGCAAATGGAGACGTGACGTGACGAGAGCACGGGAGGAAGAATTACATTCGCGGTAAGCGAACGATGTGCCGTGAGATGAGTGTGAGTGTCGCGCTCATCGGATAATGAATTTCCTACGCAATAAAACACCAACAAAGGAACGGTGATTTAGCTAGCACTCACATTTCGTCCAGAAAGCAAAGGATGAGTTCCGTTCGGAACGTT
Source organism: Anopheles marshallii (assembly GCF_943734725.1). NCBI lineage: Eukaryota > Metazoa > Arthropoda > Insecta > Diptera > Culicidae > Anopheles > Anopheles marshallii. The sequence goes on from NC_071327.1 coordinate 64,344,379, forward strand.
TCGGGTGCTTGTATCCGATCCCGGTTTTGCAAATGCAACAGGCGTCTTCGTGAGCACAGTCTCACATATTCACCTCATCGAGCGATGTTTGGGTTTTTCTGGAGACTACGGTGGAATAAGTAACGCTTGCGCATCATCCCCAGTCGACCAGTCGGTTAACATTCAACAGATGCGACCAACTTCTCCCGTGCTTGTTGCACTCAACAATTTCACGGCAGTGCAATGGGTGACGTTTCGTGCCAGCGTCGAGGCGAACTGTGAGAAACGTTCATCCGTCGCAGCTTCCCTACTGTCACGTGTGAGTGACGCCTGTTGCTCTAGTGGGGAAAGAGAGCAACCGCGTATATCGCACCAGGTGACGGCCGTGACGAAAAACCCCGAACGTGTGTATGCATTGCCACATGCCACAGGTTGGTCGTGGACGGATATCCGTTGGCTGTTTCTATTTATTCGTCGTGTAGTGCGCCCGCACATACTGTCTCAGCAGCTCACAGGCACACATGCCGTCTCGCATTAACAGCAAAGTTCACCGCCTACTAACACGATGGCGGCTCGTACGTTTGATGATGGTTGCCTTCATAAAAAGAAAATACCACACAAACACACACAGGCAGCACAGGTGTGTTGGCTATTTTTATTACCGCACTGTTGGTTTAGCTTACTTTATGTGACTTTAGCTAGTAACGAGTAGAGGAACAGGGCGTAGCGTTACAAAGTTGAACCGATCCATTTGAAACGGACGTTGCATTATGGATTGTTTTATTTCCACGCACGCTTTGTCGGGGAAGTGTACTTGTCCGGCAATACAATGAGCTTAAGGTTTTGTTACACGAATATAAAAATATTAAGCGATTTGCTCTCATCGGCAGAATTGATTGGAGTTTTTATGGAGGTTTTCGCGCTATAAAGTACTCAAAGTTTAGAAACATATTTCATAATTGACAAAAAAAAAGATTATTTATTTTAAAAAGAAAGATTAGAACTACAATTACAAAAAAAAAGTTAAACCGTCGTTAAATAATTTTTTCATAACAGTAAAAAAACAGTAGAAACCTTCCCATCCTCATCATTTACCGACGTACGAACGTTGAAAAGTCAATCGGTTAAAAATGAATCGCCCAAGAGCGTCTTAATGCGTTGCACATCCTAACCTTACAAGCGCGAGGTGAGCTAATTACAGCTCTCGCTCACTGACAACGATGGGGACACTCACGCAACAGCCACGCTCACGCAAACACGATACGCTGCGCACCGTTCACCTTCGTCGTCATTATCGTACGAGCGCGTGAGTGACCGAGTATCGAGTAGGCTAAGTAACAGCTGGGGAGCGGGCGCTATCGGGTACTAGCAGGGCGAGCGAACAAAAAGCAACCATGGTAGAGTAACATGGGGCGAAAGGGCGATAAAAGTGCGATTTATCCGAAGCTTATCTTTAGTCAAAAACTTAACAAAAGTTTTTTTTTTTTGTTCAATAAACTGTTAACAGACCCCCCTTGATGTTGAGTGAATTTTCAGTTTGCGATGGGTGAAAAGGTTCATTTTCTTCCAAACACTACTCGTTACGCTTGCCCCACCGTACACTACTCGGTAGTAACACGCATCGAGCAGGCAGTCGCAGCGGGCAAACAAAAAAAAAAAAAGGAACCCAATATTCGCCCGGTCGAGAGCGGTCGGTTCGGTTTGTGTGTGTCGGGACGAACCGTCGAGCGCGCGCGTTTTTTTTTTGTCTTCCCTGCCGTTGTTGTGTGTGCGAAATTCACCTTTTGCCGCGAAGTCAGTATTCTCGCGTTGCTTCGATTGAGCGGTCGTGTGTGCTCGCCGGCGTGCATGATTCTCTGTGCACGTGCACCTGAGTGTGTGTGTGTATGTGCGCGGTCGCGTGTGTTTCTTTTTCCGGACACTGCCAAATATTAAGAAGTTCAGTGCAGTTAGACGAAGAAAAGCCAGACACACACACACACACGTACGAGTGTCGGCGTTGTGTTGACGTGGTAGGTGTGTGGTTTTTTTGTGAGGTTCTGCGAGCCGGGGTTCTTTTCTACCCTGCCCTCTTTCCCCGTGTGCGTTTTGTGCGTTTGCTATCGGCTCGAGTAGCTTTGCTTCCGGTGGTGCGGGTCTTTGCCGAATGGTAGAAAACAACCCTCGCGGCGGGTGGAATTGCTGCCAAACCGCGGTGGCGGGTTTTCACACCTTACGGTGTGTTACGCTGATCCCCAAAAGTGCCCGATTACGCCGTGACCGGTGTGTGACCAGAAGCGTGACGCCACACGTTAGGGGCCACCGTGGATGACGAGCGATATCCGCGGGTGTGTGCGTGTACAGTGACGCGGAGTGATGAAGTGATGTGAAGTGAAGTGCAACGGTGTAGTAGAACAAAATCCCGTGTTCTGCGTGCAACGCAAGTAGAAGAACAAAAAACAAAACACAAAAACTCACCCCGTCTTGCTGGGATTCTTCGCGGTTTTTCTTGTTAATTACAGCTGTGAGGTAATCTTCACACACGAAGAAGAAGAAAAAACACTCCAACGGGACTGAAAACTCACACCTTCGCATAATCCGCGCATCGTGTTCTCGCACACCTTCTTCCATACCGGGGTTCATCGGTACCGATCGGTAACCGGGGTAACGAATCGTTCCGCTAACGAAATGATCTTGTTTTCGATCGAGTGCTTTCGGATCTTCGGAGCTTTACGTCTCGGTGCAGGCGAAGGAAGACGCTGGTGATGAGTCGATACCCGTTGCTTACACCTCAGAAAACCCTCAACCCCTGTCGTACCACCTACCTTCTGAAGGTCGCCGATAATGCTAATGTTCTCACCCTTCCCGGGGATGAAACCCCCCCCGCCTTACGGGGTGGTTTTATATGCCGCGAACAGGAACACCACATGTTCCTTTTCCCACAGTGTTCCCGCGGTGTGTTCTAGCTCGCTGGCCCTATTATTTCTACGTGCCATGTTCAGGTTCGCGCCGGAGAGACACTTGGAATAAAGGGACCGCTCCCGCTCCACTTTACGGGTTTTGCGTGGGGAAGGGGGCAACTAGAACAGGGGGGGAAGGGGGTGTGAGAAGGCATGTAAGGATACTTTTCCGCCTTTTGTGCTTCAATTGCATCCCGACCGTCGCTTCACCTATCCTTCCCAACCCCCCCCCCCATTTACGTGACAAAGCGAGACGCTCTAGTAGTAGCGTCTTTGTCTGCGTGTGAGTACATACGTGTGTGGGTGTGTGTGTGTGTGCAAACATTTGCGAAATAGAACATGAATTACAGAAATTACAATTGGCGGCGCTGGTTGTGATGAGTGAAGAATGGCTACAAGAAGATACCTTTTGTGTGCCATGGTGTGTGTTTTTTTTTTGCTCCACCATTGCTGTATGGACCCCCCCCCCCCCTTACGCTCTCGACAACAATCGAGAATGACAGTTTTGTCATAGCCATTGTCCTGTTCGGTGTGTTGCAAAATGAAAGCATTAGTAGATGGGATTTTGCAATACCGTTAACACACAGACATACAGAGACACGTACAATACTGACATTTGGCCAATTGGTACCCTCACCTTCAAGAACCGTCGGATCGCATCGGGCTGACGTCGGCATGAAAAAAAAAACGTTTCTTTCGCCGTTTGTGTTCGAACGATGTCAAAGATCAGCCCAACCGTCAGTCGGTGATGCAGTAGTATCGCATCGACCGGCACACGACGACGACGCATCGTGGTGTGATTGAGCGCGTGTGTTTTGTTTGCCTGTGTGAAGGTGAAGCCATTTAACTAGAATAAGAAAGCGAGAGGGAGAGAGCGAGAGAGAGAGAGCTCGATAATGATTATGATGAGCAGTGGAGGTGATCGTATCGGTGCGCCCGTGCGGTACGAACGAGTGAGATTCATCTTATCACGCTCCCGCAACAACCACGTACCATGTGATCGCCGTGCAGCACCTTTGCAGCGATATTTGTTGCTTTGGCGGCGTTTTGTTCCGCGCACGATCTCGGTCCGCGGATGGGCGATCGAATCGTGCTGACTGCTGCTGCTGCATATGAAAATCACTGAACCAAAAACAGTTCACCCACGAGTTCCACGATGGTGGTTTTGTGTACTTCAAACCAGCCAGTGATCGCCGCGCTGTGTGTAACGCGGGTGTGTGTTCCTGTATATTGGGAGGGAGGAGGTGGTAGCAGAGCAAGGCTATCAGTGACGCACGTTCCGCTCGGTACAGACGGTGAGCTTGTAAATTTTGCGGATAAGAACGCTTGCCACCAACCGCGAACCCTCCGCCCCGACGACGGTTTTTCTGCACGCCGTCCGACTGACTGACGAGATTCGAGGGCGCCTTTGCGTTGATAGAAGATAGGCCGTTGCGCGTAAGAAAACCCCATCGTACGCTGTGGTTCTTATCGGCAGCAGACGTATACGTCTTAGCCAAAAAAAATAAATAAAAACGATACACACACAGCCCACACACACACACACGGACGCGAAGCAAGGTGTGTGCGTTTGTGAGTGTGTTTTTGTTGTTGTTGGTTGTTGTGGATTGTTGTTGTTGTTTTCCCTGTTGTTCGATTGTTGCGGAGCCGTGTCGAAGCGCCGCTAGCGAGCCGGCTGCTGTTTGCGCTGTGTGTCACACATTATCGCACCTAATCAATCCCAGTTAGAGCGTCGCTAGGGTTCGGTCGGGTTCGAGTGTATGATGAAGTTTGGAGCAAACAAAAAAAAAAAGGCTGCTGCTGGAAAGGGGTTGATATTAAGCGCCATGCAAGGCAGTGGAGTGGAGTTTTTGGGGGTGAAGAAAACAGAAGACCCCATGTGGCTTGTCGGAGAATTCAACGAATTGTAACATTCCATTTGCCACTGGATAATAAGCCATTAATAAGCCGCTGAGTGCCATATTGGGATTAGGTGGTGTAATTTTATTGATAAAAGTAAACTTTTTGGAAGAATCTCATCATAAATTTGTTATTGTCAACAAGCGCTACAACAAAAATCACCCCCCTTGAAAAAGTCACCCTGCAACACACCGGCCGATGATCACACTCGGTTTTGTTATCTAATATACAGCGTAATCCAATTAGTGATGGGAATACACTCCGATTCCAGGGGACTCCGGTTTTGACTCCAAGGAAATTCCTAAGTTGAATATAGGGAAACGGAGGTCCAGGCTACTCTGATGACTTTACCGTCACCGAAGTCGACTTCGGATTTCAACGTTTACTACTCCTATGTTTACGACTCCAGTACTTCAGTACTCCAGATACTTAAAATTGACTGCAAATTTGTTCATTGCCAGGAGGATTGTGTCAATTACCATCGAAATTTCTGCTTGTATAGAACGATTGGTATTTAACAAGAATTTATGATGAGTTTTAGGATGATATTAGCTTACAGCGTACACGCTACTACAGTTTAAAAAAACAAAGAAATGTAAATGGATCATCTCCGGAAAGCTGACTTCAACTCGCTCACTCGCTGAAGTACACAATAAAAAAGTTTCCTCACTTCAAGGTCTTTTAATTTGTTAGAAATAATCCTCGGGTTATTCTGGAGGTTCTTATAAATTACCCTCCGAGTGTAATCAAGTGCCACTGTTTCTCTTGTTGGTGTAACGACCTTCTAGGTCATGCTTGCCATTTCTGACTTATGAGACTTAATGTAACCACGTAGCCGGATAGTTAGTTCTTGTTTCGAGGGATTGGAACGGATGAGATTTTGGGCCGGTCTTGTCGTGTGAAGACCGGCACTTCTGCCAGTGCCAGGCCGCTCCCTGTATAATAGCCACTATAGTATCACTATGCGATTGGCTAATAAGCTACTAATAAGCCACTAATAAGCCTCACTGTGTGATACTGGAACAATAGGCTAATTTCGTATCTTTAAAGTGCGAACTTTGGTAGAGACCCATCTTAAACTTGTCAGCTACGACAAAAGCCCACCAAAAGCGACCCACAGCACACATCGCCCGAAGATCACGCTCGCTTGTGTAATCTAATATACAGCGTGATATTTAAATCGTCAGCACAAAAAAAAAAGCGCCGGTACAGAAAACAACCCCATCTTTCATCCCCATCAAAGGGCTTGTTGCTCGTCGCAGAAAAGATGAGAAGGAATGGGGGGGGGGAGGTTTTCGGTTTTCTTGTCATCGTTACTGCTGCGTTACCGGCAGCAACTCATCTCATCTTTTGCAGTTATTCATTGCAAACCCCACCGGTTGCCGGAGGGCAGTAGCACGGTTTACGGTTTGTTTACTAATTACACCACATTTTCGCACCATACGCACACGCACGCACCGCCTGTCCACACTGCCGACACTGGGGCATGGTTGTCGGATGTCTTCCACAAAAAAAAAAAAAAACCGGCCGTCGCAGATCGCAAAGGTAACCGTACGCCGGGAGTCGGCCGCCCTTTGCTCGTGGTTTCGGCAGCATGCCCACCGACCGCTCCGGGTTTGTTGTTGACGGTCTTACGTACGCGCTGACCGTAATTTTCCACCCGGACAGCGTGTGTGTGTGTTTGTGTGGGAGTGTGTTATTTTTTCCTATTTTCACCGTTCTTTACCGTGCCCGAGTTGATGGAAACGGTAAACAACGATCTTAACGATACGTTGCACGACACGAAAAGAGGTACAACGCGAACGTGCCGGTGACGGTTTTGTGTGCCGTGTAGTTGGCCCTCAACAACGGGTAGAGAGGGGGAGAGAGAGAGGCAGGGTAAAAATAAGCAAGTTCCTTTCGAGTAGTTTTTCTCCGTGCGAGTCGAGCAGTTTAGAACCGGCAGAATCAAAGCACCCTTCGCTGGTGGAAAATTGGGACGCGTGTGAAGCACTAGGAAAACAAGACCAGTAATACTGAGCCCAGCCCCAAACCATTTCGACGTGTGTGTGTGTGTGTGTGTGTGTTGGTTTCCTTTTTGAAGGGGTTATTTGCCTGTAATGGGCCCTTCCTTCTACGGACCTGACCTAGATAATGGAGTCTCGTGTTTTTTTTCCCCCTCGTCGATGTGTGCAATACACGTGCGCCACTGCTCACGCGAAAGACAGCTAGAACGTGGCATCTGCCGGGATTGAGCGCGAGAGTCGGCGGTGGGCAAATGTGCACCACATTTCGATCGCATTCCGTACCGGCGGCTAAAGGAATTGCATCGCGATCGGGTGTGGCTGTGTGTGCGTCGATCGAGCGAGGTGCGCTGTGGAGCGGAGCATTGTTTGGCACCTTTGGCGTTGTGCTGGAATGCACCAAGGGTAAGTGTGTTGAACTCTAGCTGTCTCAAGTTGGCTGCATGCACGCATTGCGCGCTGCCGGTCGGCAGGTGTAAATGCCGTGAAGCGGCACCAAAGTGTGTGATACAACGCATGCCAGTGACGTGTTTGGAGCTGGGTTGCTCCTTTGCCTCCTTTCCATTTAGGGTATTTATTTATAACGCTTTTAGATCTATTTGGGCTAGTGTCGGTTGATTCTGATTCAGATGCGTGAAGCTGAAAAGATGTTTAAATAGAATAAATAACGATGAATCTGTAGTGAGCTCATAGAGCTCATGTAGCTTTATAGGCTTGAGAGACTAGGCATAAACATGCCTAAATTTCGCGAATCATTGAAATTCCGTCTTGAGTCATGAAGCTTCAAAAACTTGGAAATTTTTTGAGAATCAACTCTTCACAATGGCTATTCCCTCTTAACAATGGCTTGGAATGTCTGTTTTCCGACTTCTCGAATGATTCAAGAAGAATCAACCTTTAAGAAAGAGTTCTTTAATTTAGAAATAATCTTTAAGAAGATTTAAGAAACTTTTGTGAGGAATGACTCTTTCCTGACTACTCAAAAGATTGATTCTTCGAAGATTGAAGAATCTTTTGACAGTCAACTCTTGATAATGATTCGTCCTTAAAGATTCACATGAATCATCTGACAACTCAAAAGATTCAATTTTTAAAATTATCTGAAATTTAAGACTCTTTTCACTGTAAACTATTGATAGTGATTATTCCTTCAAGATTCACATGCATCATTTTTCTCTGACTTCTCAAAGGATTCAATAACCGATAAGAATATAAAATAACAAAAAGAATATATATTCCGAAATTCTAGATATTCTCGAGAGTGAGCTCATGATTCGCATTATTATTACTTTACTAAAAAGAATATATCTTTTTAAACTTTCTAAAAACACAACCCTAATGGAGGATAAAAAGGAGATTATTTCCGAGTAATTTTTCCGAGCAAATTTTCCGAGAAAAATGTAAAATTTTCCCAATGAATTATTTTAATTATTCAGTATAGTTTTCCCATCGATTTATCACGCCTCACCGTTCAACGGCCTCAGGTTGCCGGTTTTGTTTTAACAAAAAGCTCGTTGCTAAATGTATGCTTTTGGGGAAGTTGTACACGTAGAACCGAAGAAAACCCCCTTTGCCATGCAGGGGGTAATGTTTACCCGATTGGGCTTTGGTTTCACCGGCGAGCCATGGTGTTTGTTTCGGTGTGTTTTATTTTTATTTCATTTGTAAGGTATTGTTTTTATATTTCGCTGCAACACAGTGCGCTCCTACCAATTCTGCGCATGTATTTCATCTTCCGGAAAAGCCGTACCGTTTTGGCAAACCAAACTTTTGCACTAATGCGGCGCGGGAAAAAAAAACCTCGACAGGAACCCGCAGGCTAACGCACGGTAACGGAACCGGGTTCGGAATATCCGATTGGCAAGGGAACGGTTCCAGAGACCCCCAACGGGGGTAGTGTGAAGGGGGGAAAGCTTTTGGTCGAAGCATGTCAGGTTTCGCCAACTCACCATGTGTGTGTGTGCGGGTGGTGTTTCGGTGAAATGGCAGCAAAATGCCGCCAGCTAAAAAGAGGCTCGGGAAAAATGGGTTTGTTATTTAGCAAGGGTAAAGGGGAGGAGGAAAAGTGTTGGGCTGTGTCCTGGGTGTGGGATCCCTCCGACAGGTAGATTATGTGAAGGATTCTTAAAACAACCGAGATGTTTATTGATTTCCGAGAAGCTACGCTGGTTTTTGTAATTAATTAGCATGCAACACGATACACACTCATCCGCGCCCGGTAGCGTACGATGAACGGTGATTAAATTTTCATGTCTCAGCTACCCGCGTTATCGCATATTAGCAATTTGTTTTGTAACCTTTTACGGCGATGAACTTTATTTACACTGACACAAATCCCGGCCGGCAGTGCCTGGTATCCGGCGCAAACAGACCGGTTCGTTTGCTCAATCAACCCAATGTTTGACGAGTCAATTCGAAAACAGCTTTTTAACCGAATCGAACCCTTGGCTGCTTTTATTTGTTTGGTTTCGTCTATTGAACTCGGTGCCGATTGTGGCACATAATGGGATCGCTTTAAAGAAGATGAAACGTACCAGGGGGGGAAATAACCATCTCTGCCATCGGGACGTAGTAGTAACGCTAGGGGGTGGCGTTTTACCCACCGACACCGAGTGCATTAGTTGGCCGTGTGTTATCAACAAACGGGCGAACTTGTGTTCCTTTCGTCAGAAGTGGCTGGCGTCGGGAAGGGGAGGGTGTAAAGTTGTGCCAAACCGTTGTGCTTCACCCCGTACTTCACCCTGTGGCTTGAGCGGTTGATGATTTTTTCGGCTGCGCTCTATTCCAACACGTTCCATTTGCAACACGGCCGAACATTGTAGTCCATTTGTGCCCAAAATGCCTCACAGTCAAATCGGTTTCAAAGCGTGTTTAACAGCGGGAAAAAAGGGACAAAACTACACTAAAACCCATCCCCATCGAAAATGAAAACGACAGCAACAATGTTTTGTTTCCAGTGAGGAATGTGTTTTTCTTTTTGTTGTTCGTTAGAATTCGTTTCAGTTAGCTGAAAGTTCAACATAAAACACAACGAGCAGTACTATGTGCGTATGCAAATTGAGCAATACGTTGCGTCGGAGTGTTTTTTCCTTTTTTTTTTGTTTGCTTCGGTGGGGTGTAAGGGAGGAACCCAGCATTGCTGCGGGCCAATTTTCCGCCATTTCGATGTGAACGATTTTATTACCTGTACATTTTGTAAAGTGTGTGTTGGTTTTTTTTTTCCCTTGCTAAATGTGTTTCTTTTGCCCGTTGTTTAGCAAGGTGTTAGTAACGCTGGTTTGAACGATCGTTTTAAGCGCTTTATGAAACTTGTGATCTGTACAAACGCATTTTCCGGTGGAATTTAACCAGTTTCCGTTTTTAAAAAGTTGGGTTTATTATTTAGACGCTCTTAGACAGTGCGTCAGTTCAATATTCAACCAGATTGAGTGCTGACTTTCTACCCCCTTCCGCTTTCAACTACCCTTCGAACTGAGTATTTATTTGCATTATTAACTGTTAGCTATGTTCAAATATTCTCCAACCTTTCGCCGCCGCAATTCTGGCCCGTACCACCTGTGCGAAACGGCACAGGCCACTGCAACCACTGCTTCACCATCCAATGTTTACGATCGATTACCCGCAAACGGGTATTTTTCAAAAAAAAAATACAAACAGTTTTATTTATTTTGCTCTGTTCTTTGTTTTTCGCGCTGCTTACTGTTGGTTTTTTTCTCCCCCCCCCCCCCCTCCTGGTTCCGTAACGAAGTAACGTGCCGCGGTCATAAACAGTTTTTTTTCCCAGTTTGCTTCTTCCTTCGAAAAACTCGTCCAAAAGCAGGAAAATTGTGTGACGAGAGAGAGATAGAGAGATAGAGAGAAGGAGAGAATATTCAGCATATCAAGTAACGTAACGTGCATACCGAAATGGTGCCTAATGTTGTCTTGGTTTTCCACCGAATTGAAACACACATTCGGTGCGAATGGTGCTCTGACTGGGTCCGACGACATCCGACGATCGAAAATGATTCCGTGGGAAGCGTGCGAAACGCTGTTCGTTTGCTGCTACACCGTACATGGGTTTTCCCGGGGAAAATGTATTACATCCCCGGAAGCGTTTTGTTTCGATCGTTTGGGATTGGTGTGCCTGCGCCGATCGGTATCGTGAGGCAAAATATCTTCTCGTTACATTTTATCTTATTACATGCCTGCTGTAATGCGATGTAATTGATTTTATCGATCGAAAATCTCACCGGCGATGGTTGACAGAAAGTCCGGGATTTCTGAGGCGTTTTGGAAGCAGTGATTGGGACGAGATATTGGGGGAAATTAAATGTCGCCCCCCATTGTGCCACAGACGGTTGTTTAACGGGAAAATTATACTACAACCATTGGGAGCTTAAAATAAAACACTAATTTGATTGTTATCACACGATTCGTTAAGCTTGCGAGATTATTAAAGTGTCAGCAAACTGTCAACAAATCATTTTGTGAGGAGTAAGGCCTTCCAAAACAAGGTCCCTCCCCCGAAACAAGTGTCCCATTCTAAAGCCTCCTTCCGTCCTCTTGGGTAATAAAATTTTGATTCGGATAAATGTAACATAAAACATCTGGCCGTATTAGCCGGTGGAAGCAACAGCGACGACCAATCGAATGCGACATGATCCTCGTGAGCGCATTCGCGGCACACATTTGACGATTTTCGTGACAGTTCCCAGACCGTCGTACAGCGGGCCCTCGGTTGGCCTCTTATTTCCGGTGGGAATTTCACTGACAAGCGCATGTATTTTCCCTAACATGCGTTTCCGAAACCTGACGCCTCGATCTCGTGTTCGGGTGGGTGGTTTTTTTTTTGTTTGGTGCGAAGTAAGAGGACCTTCGCGTCTTGCCCAACACCCGGACCCCCGCCTGCCGCACAAGTGGTTCCGTTTTTGGGAGGTCTTTGGGAAGCGGTTTTCTTTTTTAAGTGTGCTTCCCCGTTAAAGTGCCGACTGTGGTGAGAAAAGTACAAGGTTTAGACGAAATACAAGACCATTGACATCAGAATCAGCGTCGCACGGTGTTCGCATGTTTAGCGAGCGGCTGATACGTGCGGGTTTTGCAATGGTTGTGTTGAATAATTCGGCAGATACGGTTGAGTTTGCATATTTTTAGAGCGTAAAATTATGACAAGCGGAGGAAAAAAAATGAGGTTTCTTCTGTTGCGGAATTTTGTTAATCAACGATGTCGTCGTCTTTTCGGTTACGGCCGACGGCGAATTTTGCTGCCGTTGTTATGGCGTTGTGGCAGTAGTAGCGTCTCAAGAGCAATTGTGCGTGGACGTAAGTAATTGGGAGATAATTTGCAATAACCACTGGCTATTGAGCTGTTTTGGAGTAGAGGAATTAATGTTATCAGAATTGCTAGCGTTTTATCCCTGGAATAAATTTCTTTAGTACAAAATATTACTAATTTTTCTTACAATTAATAGGTGTAAAAGTTAATATGATCAGAATTTCTATCGTTTTATCCCATTGAACAATTTCTTACGCACAAATGACTACAAATTATTCTAACAAGCATTTACTGTATTGTAGATTGCATAAATTTAGGCGTATTGTTATTGAGATTCTCAAGACATTTATAGTTCACAGCATGCAGCCACCTTACTCGATGCCATTGCCATTTTTATAATGGACCTCATTCGATCAACAATCTTTGCGGCCAACTTCAAACACGCTTGACTACGGCATTAAATCGACAGTATCTTTCGCTGCACGCGAAGCATAGCGACTCGGGACGAACCGTGGGACGGTAACGGGCTCCAACAAAAACCATATTTATATATATTACCCCTACCCCTTTGTTTGTTGCTTGCAGTCCTGCCACACTGCGTATCGTGCGGTGTGCCGTGCGACATCCACACATCCTTCCAACGGCCAATGGGGCCATGGTTCTGCCCACAGAAATAGCAACATCGCCGGCACACACAGATCCTAGCCCCGGGATAGTGCTCTTGAACTTTGCCAAACCGCGCACTCGCTCTCGAGCAGACAAGATGGGGTGTTTTCTTCGCCTCGGTATGTGCTCGTGTTTGGGCCATTACTGTGGTCATAATTAGCCCTCGCTTAACAGGCGAGGTTTTACAATGAGGAAACACTAGTCACCCCCCACAGTTTGGAGTGTGCCCGGAGCGGCGGAGAATTGGATAGCGTTTGGCGTACCGGGGCTTAGTAAAACGATACTCGGTGTGGAAGGTGGTGCACCGAGCTACACCAATGTGTGTACCAGTTTAGGGATAAAGAAACCATTTTTGTGTCCCCATGTCACGTTGCTTGGCAAGCGTGCTGGAGTATGTTCACTTTTATTAATAATGCGATAACACGCTGTAAATGGTGTGTTGTTACTATGGACTTTGCCTGCGTCCCTTTATGTGTTCCTCCTGGGGACGATCGAGAACATTTAGCAAAAGTGTGTAATTAAATAAAATGGCGCTTAATTTAATGGTACAAAGTGTGCTACACAAATTTATTGTTTAACTCCCTTTTTTTACTTGTGGTACAATGTTTTATGTTCCATAAAATATTCACAGCGAAATAAATCGTATCGTGTTCCCCATCAAGGACATCTTATGTTGATGTGGTTACATTCATAGCTTGCAACAGATATATACTGGAAGAAGCTTTAGCCTTAGGTCCTGACGGTTTTCTCTCCGCACAGATGAAACCAACCGAGCGAGCAATGGGGACGACCGTGTACGAATGACCATCGATGATTTGCCCGGGCTGAAAGTAGGCCAACCCATCCGCATAGCGACCCGGTACCGGCTCAATTTAGCCTGCCCGAACGACCCGTCATTTGCGGTTGTCTTTCCGCCCTTTCGGCATGCCGTTTGCAGTGCGCACTCCGATGGAGGCGGCTGGTGGTTTGTAGCAAAACACCCCGGCGCCGGAACGGGAGTCCGGTTGAGATGTCTAATTAGCTTGTTCGTCCGCATGGTTGACGGGCTGATAGACCGGCTAAACACCGTGCGATGGAAGAAAAATCTGTGCACGGCCAGAAGTTGCGTCTCGTCGTTCGGTCGTGCGAATGTTTATTTCCTGCCGCGAGGGAAAAATCGAACTTCCGTACCGTGTTGATTAAAGGAGATCGGGCGTGTTCGGCCGCCACGAACAATGCACTGTCTGTAGAATGGTTTATTGACAATAGCAATTCCTGGTAGATGAAAGCTGGCGGCTTTAAGACGATTAAAGTGTGTTGTATCTACCTGTCACATGAGGACAATGCTGCTCACTTGAATTTTAATGGAATTGCGCTCTTTCTGGATGGTTTGCACTTATGTCCTTTGTTTTGTTTATTTTTCAATCGATTTCGAATGGTGAAAATTTGTGTCCTTTTCTTTGCTCAAATTGGATACTTCATTACATAAATTCAATATATCTGACAGTTGTTTTTTTTTTTGACTTCCGGGATGTCTTTTCCAGTCCGTGTTCCGGAACCATCAACATTCTAGGGGGTAATTTATAAAAGCTTTAGCATTATTGTGCTTGTGGTTGGGACAAACACAGATGAACGATCCCGATTCCACCATCGCCCATTAGCAGGCTAAAATAAAATAGTACGGGGTGTTACCGGCCCTGCAGCCCCAACCTACCTGCCCAAAACAAAATGTGCTCGATTTTTATCGATTAGCCGAAATACTTCCAGCAAGTATTCCGTGGCGTGATAAATAGTTATCGTTTTGCCTTTTTGGAAAGGTGGTCCAACTCGTAACTCGGGCATGGCTGATTAGTCTAGGGACTCCATTCCACAACCACAGATCACAAAAACACGAGAGACATCCAAGCAAGCGTTGGCCGCTGGAATGGAGAACCGTTTGTGAAGTTGCATATCGAAAGACCCTTAACGTTTATGGACCGTTTGGGGGTTTTGGAAGGACACTTTCGTTTCTGTTGGGTAGTTTCCGGTTTGACAGTTTGTGTAAATGTATTTTCCTGAGCGATACATGAATAAACTGTCGGTAAGCGAAGGTGGTGTGTAAAAGAGTTGAGAGAAATAAATTGCACTTTTAGGATGAATTACACCGAATTTTACCCCAACATGTAAGCTTTTTAAGCACATGAGAATATCCTTTTATCACACAGAACGCACATACACATCCTTTCATCGAACAGCAAAGGATCACTGGCACCGATGTTCTAATCCGCCGCCATGTTGATTTGCGATAAGAGATGTGTGTGTGTGCGTGTGTGGAAAGGACCTGCTTCCCATGCGGGAGAATACAACGCACCTCAACAATGGGGCCCTTTTTGCCAACGGCTACTCGCTCTACTCCAATATCCCAATCCACGTGTTGCTGTCAGTCGGCATACTATCACCGATCAGTCACAAACACACGTACAACACGCTTCCCCTTTTTTTAACATAGCCCCCAACCGCCAACAATGCGCCCCCGCCCGAGCTTGGCCCTCTCCACCCGCCTGGTAATGGACAAAGGGAACACGAGAATTGGTTGCAGTACGGAAAAATTAAGTTCATTTGTGGTGCAGAGCGAGCGAACAAAAAGATCCATACTTATGAATAGCTTGATTAGATCGGAGTTTGTATAAGGGATGGGTTCCCTTGTTTTTCTTCCCGCCGTACAGCCGTTGCCGTACGGTTTCTCCCTCACCATCCACAATTTCCCACCTCGCGCAGGGAAGGGAGGGGAAATTCCAAGAAAATGAAGAAAAGTGATGGATAAAAATAACAAAAACCCCTTTTTCCACCGCGCACGTACACCCGGTACGCGCGTGTCACGGAGCAACCTTGAGCTGTCGGGGCTGTTATACTATCGCACACCTTACCCGCGACGACACTTTCGGCCATATTATGTACCCTTGAATTGCTGCCCGGCCCAACGCACACCGGTGATCAATATCTGGCATGACGGCGTGGGGTGTGCATATTGGGACGCAGTTTAAACGCTCGCTATGTTGGCGAGGTGGCGGATTTCTTGACGATTACAATGTAAGTCACCTGACGTAACGTGTCAGTTTCGATATGTTTTTCAATGGGCTCACGACGAAGCCTTTATTCGAATGCGATGGCTGGAACGGATGGAGCGGAATTTTTAGCTCGCTAAGATATCGTCGTGCAAACATGACTCCACTCGGAGTGAATAATTCCAGCTCGCGAAGAAAAAATCTCCAAAAATAGCACAACACTTTGGAAAATTGTGTGACTTGTTGAAGAAACTGTACGTACGACGAGAGTATGTCCCATGGTGCGTTTCCAGCAGCAAATCATGGTTCCAAAAAAAAATGGATGATCTAAAGCTGCCCTCCCAGACCACATCTCGATCTCTGTCATGTGCAGCACACGGACAAGATGTTGCCCCACACACACACACATTCGTCGTCTCGATTGTCTCGGGAATTGTTGGAGCATTCTTGAGTGGAATGATATGCATTACTTGCGAAAACTCCCGAAAGCACATCACACTTGACATGAAGTGCCAATTGATATCGTCTAGGTTTCATTGCTGTGTACTGCTCACAGTTGCGCTCGTCCCGTATGGCCTGCTGAGCTTCGGAGCAAGATTTCTCGCATCAATTTCCTTTTTCCAAAAATGAACCACCGGTGAGAGTTGGATGGAATTTTCTCATTAGTGCCATGGTAACCGTTTTCGGTTCGGATCAGGCCGGAATTAAACGTGGGTACGTGGAAAATTATGGAAAATCCTCTCGGAACTCGGACACGGTAAGGCAAACATTGAAGGGTTTTTTTTGCAGATAAATGCTATGCACTAGTGGAGGGGAATGTAGTGATTGGAATGTAGAAGTGAGCTAGGAGTTGAGATACTGTTGCGAGAGTTTTCGGTAACTGGTTCGGTACTGCAATGAAATCGTTGCGTAGATCATCTTCATTTCCGTACGGGGAAATTTTTGCAGCAATTTTCATGAGTATAGAACCGGTAGTAGTTTCTTTGCAGAAATAGCTTTTAACATTGCTCACCATCATTAATCAAATCTTGTGCCCATTTTTCGCCGTAGCAAATGGTTCGCTTCGTCTACCTGCCGGTGTTCATGTGCCACGCAAGACCACTTGCGTTAATGTTGTGCACGATGTCTTCCGCGCGGTAACAGGAACCCGTTGTGCCCATATTTCTTTCGAAATCCCGCTCAAAAGATAGTGTTCTAGGCTCACGTAGCACCCAGCAGGACGGCATTCCCTAGCTACGCGACGCGCCGAGAGCCGAGTTCCTGCGCTTGGTTGCGTTTCTAGGTTAGAACCGACGGGGACGCCCCAGACGTGTGCAATGGGCGGGTCTGGGGCGGGAAATGTTAAGCAAAAATTATGCATTCACATTGCATACGGTAGGTGGTTTTTGAGATTTACCCTACGCTGTCGTTGGTATTCGTTTTTTTTTCTTCTCTTCCTCACTCTGTCCATCCCACCCTGTGATAGTTCTCATAGCACGTGAGCCGTGCTCCACCTTTGAGAGGGGGGGGGGGGGGGGGGGGGGGTGGAGTATTTTTTCTCCACCCCGCGCGGGACCTGCGGCAAACCATGATTTCAATGTAACTCGTCCACGATGGCTTATGCCGGATAACGAGAAAAAATGAGCTTAAGGGAGAGAAAAACGACCTGCCCAGAGTGACAGCAGCATGGTGGAAGCTTTAAGTTGATCCGAGATGTAGTAAGCAATATTTATTGCCACCGTACCAGGTATAGTTTTTTAGTGGGTAATGGCTTATGTTGGTTCGGTTGCGAAATATGAAAGAAAGTAAGCTGTTAATGAGGAGAAAAAACCCCCAACTCCCGACAGGCATGTGTTCGCGAATGGAAGGATGCAACAGGTATCAACCGGGGGCCGTTCACTGCAGTGGTGACCGGTTGAACTTTGGAGTGGACCAAATGTTTTACATCACCCCACACTTACCAGGTCCAGTGCGTCATTCGCGATGTTGTGCATACCTGACGCAGCAGATCAGATTGTCACATTTGTCTCGTGCGCTAGTTATCGGTGAAAGAAAGCGAAACAATAGCCCATTAGGCAGGCCTGGGCAGGCCTCTTTGGCGGGAACGTGATAAACAGTAAGCAAAAACACTGCTAAAGCATTCTCGTACCGATATCCGATAAGCGAATGTACGTCATGGATTGCGTTCTTGAGACGCGAAGTAATAAAATAATTATCATTTTCGGCAGGTATAATCCCAAGCGGATATCCATACGCCAGTGTTTGGGTTGTGTTTGGAAGGTTTCCTTCAACAAACCAAACTAATTTTTTCACCCATCGTTTTCGTTCAACCCTGTTGACGCATTCGAGAGCATTCGGCTTGCGCTATCCCGTAGCATGGTGCCAATTTATCTACTCACGTTTTGTTATGGTTTTAACCATGCTTTGTACTGCCCGTCCATCTCCCCATACCGAACCGCTTCATATCACCGCTAATACGGCCCGGGGAGTTTTGTCTACGCGCTCGCGCGGTCAGTTGCGTACGAGTTTGTGTTCGCTTTCTTCGCATCACCACCGAGGCACGGCACTTGGTGCTCTTTGCGCCCGGTTCCCGGACTCAATCTAACCTCGTTTGTACCATGCCTCGACGCATTCGTACGCGTTATGCTCGATTACGGTTTCTCGGTGATGGCAACCGTTTCCTGTTGCCAACCGTTCCAAAACCCTTCCCCGATCTAGCACTAGCTAGACGATGACGTCAATAAGACGGTTAGCTACCCTCGCGGGGAGAGAGAGAGAGAGCAGAGGCGTGTGTGGTGTTGGACGCGAAGCGGTAGCATGCCGTGATTTCGTATGACATTCGCGAAACCTATTGCCAAGGGCTGGTGACTTTGGGGTTTGATTGTGACTTTCCGGGGGCACAAGTAGTTTGACGTCGTCCGAAAGGGGTTTTTTATCTTTGGTCGTAGCGGATCTACGGTCCGTTGTGGCGAGTGCACTGAACTGGCTTAATCCAGCGAGTAACTGGTTTTGTTTTGTTATCCAAGCGCGCGGCTTAAGTTGTTATTAATTTGTATCACATCGAGTGCAACCGTTGGTACACATTTTATCGACATCGGTGGAAGATGATTCATTACAACATGGTAGGAATTAGGGCTTGTCCTTGAGGGGAAGTTATATATTATTTGGATGCTTGTAATGGTAAAGTTGTGGAGAGCTTTCAACTTTTAAATTTGATTTACATTAATGAGAAATTTTCTTGGGAATATGAGTTTGGTAATTTAGCATCTCATTATGTCCGATGTATAACATTATTTGGTAATATGCGCCATTTGTGTCTTTGATTTACAGTTTAAAAATTAATTTTGTTTGCAGCTTAATAAACCATTTAATTCAATGATAAAGGACGACGTCGTGTTTTACCGCTTCAAACATGATTATGGTATGCGCACTGCTGACAAGGAATGCTTTTGCACAATATTACGAAATAACCAACGGGCAACACGAGCAGTAAGAAAGGGATTCGCTTCCAGACGACGTTTCATTTTGTCCTTCCACTTTATCCGTCCGTTGGGTATTGTCGTAAAGTTTCAATTTCAAAACCCTACGGCACGTTGCCGTACCGTACCATCTCGCACCCACCATGCCACCACCATCACCCCCATGGGTGGTCAATTTACCCTTCCTTCCAAGCACTTATTAAAAGACATTTTCTCAGCACAGCCGCTGATCGCATATCCTGCGAACGCGTGAAGTTAATCCTTTGCGCTTGTTCCCCCTGTGCGTCCTTGGCACGGGCAGCACCGCGCAATGTAGAAAACAAACATCCAATCTCTTGCACACTAACGAAGCATCGCTTCTAATCTGCGTCGCGGCATGCAGGCCAGTTACCAGTTTGCCAGTTTGCCGGCGGTAAGGCTAAAAGGTCGCGACCAAGAATCCGCGTAAATCACCTGATTATTTCCTGATTGGTCCGGACATTGGACGGCGTCAAGTAGCCCCCCCTACCCACCCTGTTTTTCCTTCTGATTATTTTCTTCTTCTATCCGGCTTTATCTGCTTCATGCTTCCTAAAGCGATTTGCCGCTTCAATTTAGCAGAAACAACTTGACTGTTTTTTGCGAGCAATTTTCTTGTGTTTTCCCAGCTTTTTCCCTCCGCCCGGGTGTGCCCTATAAAAGTGGGCAAATAGCTGACATATGCTTTCAATTTGTGTCGTCGTAGTGGAGTGTAAGTTTGAGTTTTTATTTCCGAGCTGCTTCGTTGTGTTGCTTTTACCACGCTGATGTCCTGCCTTGGCTCGGTCGATGGTGGTTGAAACGAATGTTCCCTTTTGCGGTAGGACCTTAAGGTCAACGGGGGAGAGGGCGCAGTTCTTATCACTGTTTGGATTGCCTTGTCCTAGCGTAAGGGGTGAAACCTCACGGAGGAAAGTTTTTCCATCACATTTCCCCGATCTCGATGTAAGATTGAGAGAAACACCAGGAATTTGTTGCGCATTTGTGTGGTCCACCGATCCCTTGTACGGAAGCTAACCTTTCTATCACGTTGTTAAATTTTAACGCAATAGTTTGCTGCAATCCCCTTGCCTTTACCATACTTTCGACTACTGTAAACTCTTAAAAAAAAAAACACGCTAAGTAGCAGAAAAATTGCACCAAATAAAAGTAATGGTCCGAACGTGGACACAGGCTGGCCATTAGCAGGAAGCAAACAGCAAACCCGCCAGCCGGGCTTGGTGGAAATTAATTTTCCTTCGCCATAAAGTTCCGCCCGAACGAATGGCAGGAATTGTTGCATCCCGTCGAAGCGGGAAGCAAAACCCAGTGCCGACCCACACCATTGAACAAATAGTTGCAACAGCGTTCGCTTTTGCGCGCTCCCGCCCGTCCGTTGGCGGAAAGTTTTGTGGTTGGAAAAATATGGCTCCCGTATCGTTGTGGTCGAAGTAAAAGCAAAAAAAAAAGAAACTACTGGCCACACATTCGGTACCTTGCCATCCTTCCCGGCGTGTGGTAGATTGAATTGTTGGTCAACCGGGCAGGTGAATTTGATTACTTTCCCCACAATGGCACTGCTCGCTGGCTCCATGACTGGTTTGCTGGAAAATTACTTTGTCTGTAGTGGGCCACTTTTTTTTTATATTCTTGCCACATCAGACGACTGAAAGTTTGTTGCTCTTCGTCCAAGACCGGACGGACTTTATTCCCGCTGAAAGTGCATTTTTTTTTTGTACAATCGTGGCCACTTCTGTGGAAGTCACTGGTAGTCCGGGGTGTAGGATTGACGTGGTTGGTAATTGAATTTCAGTGTCACTCGGTTGGGCCGCTTGCAGTGCAGTTGGTTCTGATATTTGATTCCCATCACGGAGCTGCTTCTTCAATTGGTCGTTACGGAAAACTTTATTAGTAATTAATCGTATGCGATAAGTATTTTATGGGGTTTTGATACCTGCCGGTTGGTTAATTGGTCTTCAACTTGCCAAGAATCCATTCTGTGGGTTTGTGTCTTGGGTTTGGGTAGTGCGCCTAAATGTATGCAATCTTGGTGTTAATGATCATTTTTAATATTCTACGGGAAGCAGCACTCGGAATCTCACATTCTGGATGACTATTGTGGATG
The DNA here is from genome assembly GCF_943734725.1 of Anopheles marshallii. Taxonomy (NCBI): domain Eukaryota; kingdom Metazoa; phylum Arthropoda; class Insecta; order Diptera; family Culicidae; genus Anopheles; species Anopheles marshallii. The sequence continues at coordinate 64,365,722 of NC_071327.1, forward strand.
TGTTCAGAAAATACCTAAAAAAAAACAGTTAAAAATATTATTGACAAATTTTAAATAACAATTAAATAAAACAATATGTTCATCTAGAAATGCCTGAATATGGCAATTTTACACTGAAATTGGATAACTTCGACGCGAAAATTTTCTCCCTGCAGTCGTCTGCACTTGATCAACTGCTCATCTTTTCCATTATCAAAACTTGTTGAACAAATTGACACCGCAAAACTAGCGTGTTGTACGTTTGTGTTACTGGTCGCGGTGCTAAAAACTTTTCCTACCAACGTGTATGGAATTAAGTGAAATAGTGTGGAGACCCACCCCCCCCAAAAAAAAGGGAAAACCAAGAGCATCAGCATCAGTTTTCCAGTGGAAAAGTTCTGATCGTTTACTTCATCCCCCGCAGTAGTAGCCATGTGAGATGGTCACTTCGTTCGTTGTTGCGGGCAGCTGGCGGTATGAATTATCCCCTACTGATGCCTCAGCTTAACTGACCAGTTAGCCTTTTTCAAGCAGCTGCTTTCTGGAACTCTGCGGCAAAAAACAAACCCCCAATCTGCTTCACTTCGCTCTAGTGTTCTCTAGTTTGTCAGAAGTAGCTGCAATAGGCGGATGATAGCAAACTTCATCATCCTACCGGAGCGGACCGGTGAAGTTTTGCGAGAAAATGAAATGAAAATAAACTTTCTTCACTTGCACGAACGCATGCATGTGTGTGTGTGTGTGTGGCGAGGTTAAGTAAATGTTTGTATTTTCAGCACAGTAGTTTTGTGTGGAGTTAGCTTTAGGGGGTTGATTTGTTGTTGCTCGAAGTACGAGAATTGATTTAGATTGCATTAGCTCTGGTTTGTGTCTGGGTTTAATGGCCTTAAGCTTAATAACAGTTAATATTAAATTCATTTAAATTCTGCATTTTATCTGCAATTATAGTTAAAATGCACAGTTTTATGTTAACATTCAAAAACATAAAGCACAATTACTTTCAACCATAATTGATGTGACTGCAGTATCGCTTCTCAGGCCAAGGAAAAGTTGTTGTCCAATGTAAATACGCTTAAAAGCTGCTGCGGGATGTTTAGACAAACGAAACATCGTGCTCGTGCAGAATGGAAGAAATGAAAAAAAAAATCGGTCCAAGCGCGGTCTATGCAAAAGACGCAACGAGCAGAAGTTTTCCCCCGATAATAATAATTTAAAGCATTATGGTGGGCACAATCAAAAACGAAAAAAAAAAGAAGAACGTACCCGAGTTCCGTAAAGTTCCGGAAGCTGGTGCTTAATATGTGCAGCGCAGCACAAAGAGCGTTAAGTGCAATCGCTTCCCCAAGGACACACTGGAAGAGAATCGTTTCAGATGTCTAGCTTCATTTTTTTTTTAGCTGCTGCGAATCCTTGATACTCGCAGAGTTCTCGGTGTTGATCGTGTTAATGCTCCTGTTTCCAGTGTGTTTTTTTTTGTTTCTTCACCCCCTCTTTATACTAAACTCCCTCCATTTTCCCGACGAGGGCCATCATAATAACTACAAACGCTAACGTGGCTGTAACGGAACAAGCATTAAACCGACCACCCATCGGTGGCGTCTCCTTGGTTGCTAATGGCAGTTGGGGTGGAGAAAAAAAACAATAGACAGACGACGCAGTGTGTGCATTTAGTGACGTCGGTGGACGGATGGGTGTCGCGGGTCGGCTGGAAGGAGTTGGGATGGGAAAAGTGCATGAACAGTCACAGTCACCTAAAATCGCCTAGAAACCGTTTTTCAGCCGGAATAATGGTTTCGTGTCGTAAAGCGATCGCTCTCGAATGCCGAATCTTCCCTGCTATCATAAATCATCACCGGCTGTGTTTTGCTGTGGGTTGTGGTACAAATCGCAACGAATTTCGTGCGTCACAGCTCCCACTCGGTGATGCAGTTTTCGTTATAATGATATGGAGGTTTATGAAAGGCGCGCCAAAATAACGAGCACATAATTTGAAAATGGCTCAAAAATCTACTTAAAATCGAGCAACTCGTGTGTATGTGTGCTCCACACACCAGCGACCGGAGAAGCACAACATATTAATGTGGTGGATGTCATTGATTTATTGTCTGTTTAACATGCTTCTTCTATTATTATTATTACACGGTAATGGCACACGCCAAAAATGGCCGCTAAGTGTGCACAAAACAGTATTGATCTTTTTTTTTTCGCCGACGCGCGTGATGCCTTTTCCCGCCGATGGAGAGACAATCGCGCTCAAGGACGCGGCCCAAATGAAAAGCCGTCAATTTTCCGGAACCATGAAAACATCAGGAGTGTCAATGGCTTGTTGTTGAAATCCAATTACGTTGATAATATTTACACCGCCATTCTTCGCACCGGCGCGCTGGTATCAAGGGGCGCTTAAGCGCACTTGGAACCATTAAAGCGGCCGTGGTTCCACTTTTGGGGGTTCTGTTTTTTTTTTGTTTTTTGCTCACCAAAATGGTTCAAATTAAATGCTTCATATATTATTTCTGTGAAAAGTGGAGTTTGTAAGGCTCTTCGAAAGCATTGTGCAATGCATCGTTGTTATAGGGCAACACAACATTATAAAATCATTTGTTTCGGCGTACATTTACTGTACGGAGTGTTGCGAAGACCGTGTTGTTATGCGGATTGCATACTTCGTGGCAAATAGTGTTCGAACAACATTCGACCAGCGATACAAACCAGTTACGACAGTGTTTCATTTAAATTCCTTTCCCAAAAGCAAATTTCTACGGGTGCAAAAATTAAAATTCTTATCAGCTGATCCTCTTACACCTTAGCGCCCTGCAATGTCGCGACAACGACAAAGGCTATTGGCAACCAACCTAATTGAACCGATTGTGGAGGGTTGCAAAAATTTGTCGCACGGTTTGCTTAAGGTCATCCGTCTTCTGCCGTATAGCTGCGCCTCGCCAAATGTCGACGTTTTGAATAGTCGACGGTCTGAATACGTTAGCAGTCCACCGTTTTTCGGTCACCTTAAAGTTGTTCAATTGAAACAAAAATATGTGTACCGGGACTGTCACATCACCCTGTGTCGGTGGTGCCGACAAACCAGCAGCTAGAGAGATAGAGTGAAACAAAAAGTGGTACTGGTTCAAAACGCTCGTGGAATATGGATTATAATTTGAATAAATTACCGATCGCATCGGGTACGATTCACGGGGGCCCCCGGAAGTGTGGAGTTGCCGATGGCATCGGATGAATAATTCCGCGCTGTGTTTCGGCGAGGTCGCACGAAAGTTGCGAACTTAAATCGCTCTTTCCGCGCTGCACGGGATGTTAAAACCTGAAGGAGATTTAAATGTATTATAGTAAACTTTTGTTCATTTTTTTGTTTTCATTATACCGCATGTACTTTGGTTGGCCACCAGGAAAAAAAAAGGAATTGGGTCATGGTTGAAGTTTGTTTTCGGTCTCGTTATGCTGGCGAGTAGTGAGAAGAAGCAACATTAAAGTAAATCGGTCTAGAACTGCTTGCGGGAATGGTGCTAACGATGATGAAGCGAGTTGTGCCGGAGTTGGGGTTCGTCTTTTTTTTTTGTTAAAGAGAGGATTCCGACAGTAGGATTTAACTAATCCGGTAGTGAAACGTGTATTTTTCGATAAAAAAGGACAAATTATTTAAGCAAAAGTGAGATTTTAAAGCGTAAAACTTGTTTCAGAAAATATTTCTATATTTTACTTCTAAGAGTAGAAAAATAATTACAAACATTTTCGAAGTAGAAAATAGACAAATTATAGTTTTGTCACAAAATAAAACATTAAAGACACCTCATACCATCGTTTAAATTTACATACAGCTCCCCGATGCCACCACCTAGCCGTGTGACGTTTAGACGACCTTACCAACTTTCTTCAAACTGTTCCAAACAAAACTTCAAACTGTTCGTGCGACTCCACACGCCTCGTGCCCTTGCCCAAGAAGGATGCTGTTCGGTTTGCATAAAGTTCATGTTTACTTTACAGTTCAAAGCAAAAGAAATTGGTCAGCAAAAGGAAGTTTGCCGGTTGTGGTACGTCACCATTCATCGCAACACAAGGCGCTAACGACATCAACAACGCATAATTAAATTCCCCCGGGCGCAATCTTTGTGGATGTGGCCGAGGGATTTTGTCATCAGGGATTGTCGGCCGAGCGGAGTGGGATCGATATTTTGTCTGCCGAAGAGGAAAACTGCGATGCTTTCCCGGTGCAACACAGCAATGGAAGAGAAGGAAAGAGGTGGAAAATCTATTTTCCAACAGGATGACGATGATGGATGTGGATGTGCTGCTCCAGGAAATTGTGACGAGCAGAAAGGTGATCTTAATCAAAGCGTTTGATTTCGTGGCTGGAAAATGTAATTTCACGAAACGTTGGCCTGGTTATAATATAAATTTCAAATCTCATTTACCGCTCATCATATCTAGCCCGGGAAATCGATCTGCACAATAATTCATCACTTGCTGATCTGTTTGTTACCTAGTGAGTGTTAATGTATTCTATTGCCCGGATGAATATTACTCTCGTATTAATCACCTGGCACCTGTCCGGTATGGTGCAATAAGAAAAAAAACCATTCACCACCATTGGCGCCGAGATGCTTCATCCGCCAGGAAGCGCATTGTGTCTCGGATGAGCAGAGATTCGGTGGATTTCCGCTGAAGACACTAAATCATAGTTTATCGTCAGATGCACAAATCATATGCATATCAAAAGCGCTTTCCGTGCACGATAGCGAAGGCTATTCGAGTGCAGTTTACGAACGTTATCTTCGTTGCCACAACATTCTCGCATACTACACGTGGTTGACGAGTTTACCTCCAGCACATGGCAGATAATTTTCTCGGAACACGACACGACTGATTGTGGGCTAGTAACGTACACGAATGGATTACCGTTCGCGTTGGTGCAATGGTCACAGCATCAAACGGAGTGCAGCTGTACATTATTCACACTGCTGTTATGCTGCCGGCTTTGATAAAGTAAATGAAATGAAACTCTTTTATTAATTTCACTCCGCAAGGAAGCATGTCTTTTGCAGCAAACAAGCATGGCAAACATCAAACGAAACAGCGATAGAAAGGACACACATTCACTGTTGTGTTTATTTTGCCCTCTTGCGGACCACGGCAAAGGGGGGAGGCTAGGGGTGGGTTGTCCATTCGCTGTCAACACGAACGTTCCCACATTTCGTCCTTTGTTGTCTATTGTTTCTGGGTTTCCATTGTGGTTCCATTTGAGCAGCCGCATCGATGTATTGCAGCGTTTCCCGCTGGATGCATTTCGTACGCCCTGGTCAAACACCCGTGCTGCGTAGTTACATGTAATAAAGTTCCTGTGCACACATGCCCACAGCATCCCTTCGCTTCCAACGAGCTGTTGATTCGATTTCCTTTGCGATAGTTTTCATTTTGCAACGTTGGTGCCTGTTGGTGTTCGCAGCGAGCTGCATCAGGAGCGTTCGTAGGTGCATTGGGGACACGGGACACGCTGTAGTGCAAGCATTCATCTTCCACAAATCAATAAAAAAGCATAAAAAAGAGTCGCACATCCCTGTGCTAGGATAGGGAAAAAATAACATTCCCTTCGTGCCGGAAAGGATCTGCACACACAAATTAAAGAACTTCTTGAATAAAGCTCGAGGGTTTTCCTTCTCAGTGGCAAGGAAGAACAAAACCTAACCTTAAATTGCTTCATTTTCTTCTGCATGATGGCGGGTTTACTGTCGCGTTACTGTCTCCTTCCGTTCAGGGACCGGATGATGGTATTCCAATAAATGTAACCGATATCAACCCCCCCCACCCCGGAACTGAGCATCGGACGGGGAGATGGTTTGAGATTTTTCGCCGATGCGAATCGATGACAATTTGTCTCGCCGACCGTCGCCGTTTGCACTTTCAACACGGACGTGGACACTCTCGAAGGAAGATCCTCCCAGAGTAGATCGGTAAAGAGTGTGTGTCTTATTTTCCATACAAGCAGTTCACATTACTTCCCTCCACTCTCGCTTTCGCCACCTGTTTCACGCGTCGTTCCCACACGCGAACGTGATGAAAATCAACCCGAAAAGTGTCGAAAGTGTCGAACCCCGCACGACAGCAAGCATTACTTCTCGGAAGGATCTATGATGTGGTTGACTTTCCGACGAAAGGGACATGCTGTCCTCGGAAGTTATCTCCATCGCCGTCATCCTGCGACCTTTTCGCCCCCCCCCCCTCTTTGGGCACACGTCAGAGTTCAATGGCTTCGAAGAGCGAATTGTTGCTGGCGCCTTCTTGAGACGAGTTGGTGGATGTCTTTTCCTTTCTTCCGGAGTTTGAACGGTCGTGTGCGGTGACAAATTGTTTGTTTGACCGAGCAAATGATGCAAGAGTGGCGTGTTGGTGATTGAGAATGGAGTTTTGCTATTTGTTTTCATTATTGTTTACGTCCTTTTGGTCGGCCCCAGTGGACACTACAGGGAGCGGGTGAAATAATGGGCAAACTTGCGCAAAATCTCTACATCGTCTATTATTGACTGGCAATCTTAAACTGTTGTCAAGTGGTAGGAATTGTGATGGAGCCAGCAATTGCTTACAAGGAACGGAGAAACATTTCCATGATCAGCACAACCATTTGTGATTGTATGATTTTAACGAGAAGTCATCCTCGAAAGCTACTCGTTGCGTGTATAACAACATCCTCATTTAGTGCAGCTTGGTAATGACCATTAATGGCGGTCATGGTCATGTTGTACGGATTGTTCTACCGCCTAATTAGAGCACAATACATCTCGATAACGAGACCATGGCCAGTCTAACCGGGCTTGGTCGCCTTTCATCGCCCAACAAGTCCACCATTAAAAGCTCAGCTTTCTTTTGATGGAGGCAAATCTTCAAAGCAATGTCGGTACACGTTGACGACAGTGAACAAGAGGACGCACAAGGATGGGTCCGAGCTAAGTGGGTACCCGGTTTCGCTTAATTGATAGCAGTAACAGTAAGAGAAGGATCGAATGGTTTTACCAACAACATGGCTGATCCTTTCTGTACACCGGAGGGAAAAGAAGATGGACATAATTACTAGCGCGTAAGTCTGCATAGTTTGTAGTTCATGCATCATCCGCCAGGAATCAATGTCAGAGCAGAAGTGCATCGTTAGCTCTCCCAATTAGCTATGTTGTTACATTAATCGCATTGTTTTTATCATTGGTTTGGTAAAGATGTTGGTTTGAATGTGCTAATTTAGTTGCTTCATCGATAATTAGTACACAAACATTCTTTGCTGGTGGATATAAATTAATACCTGATTTGGGTTGGATGTCAACTTCGGACAGAGTTCAGAAGGTCAGAGTCGGAGAGATCTGCAAACCCGAGATCCACCAGAGAACCACGTAATGACACTCTTATTTATGAAGGCAATTAGACATCAGGCAAGCTGTCAGCATCAGGAGTCTATCTTAGATAAACATCGTCCATATCTAACTATTTAACTTAAAGTATGAAAGTCTCAAGATAACATATATTAATATCCCTGCCCAGAGTGTTCAGTCACAAGCACATTGTAGAATGTTTCCGGGCGACCCTACGGCGTCGCAGCTTCAGATAATGTTCTACAACACAGCACATGCGGCGTTGGCGTTTGGATATAAATTCAATTTGCGCCATACGTAATGGGAAGAAAAAGCTGACGAGCGGAATAATGTTTCCGTAGCCATTGTTCCGTGCGATAGGTAAAAGCTAGTGCACACCCCAGCTCGACCACACATAAGCTGATTTCGCTTGTGTGCATCGGAACTTATGCGCACGCTTTCCTCAACGGTTGCAGCGGAGGGTTGTGGAATTTCCTGGAGTTTTCAAAAATAATGGACAGAAATTCAATTTCCTGAACAAAAATCACCGTCGAGTTGACTCGGAGCTCGGTATAAGCGGCTAGTGTGCACGGTTCCCCCCACGGCAAACCATAGCAGCGTTCTAACCGTTTTGTGATCGATTGCATAAAGGATTCGATCTTAATCGGCTGAGGGCGAGTGGAGTGCAACGTTCTGCCGACAGAAGCGATGCACACTTCAGTAATGCATCCCGTAAATGTATACGGGGTATCGCTGGTAGTTGTGATTTGGCACTGAATTCTCCAAAAATAGTTCAGTCCACCGTTTTCGATGCCCACACCAAGAAGCTCCTCTTGTTGGAGCGCGTGCACGCTGCAGGGAATCTGGCGCTTCGCATTCTAACCAGGAATGACGAAATTAAATTTCCTTCTATTTTGTGAACTCGTTTCCGCGCTGTCCGGTGAAGATCGCACCGGCGGGAACATCATCTGCGTGGTTATATTTCAAGAGCAAAAACTTTACGACATTCTAGTGTGATCTGTTTTTTGGGAAGGACATTTATAACCACCAGTTGAGTGGTTGGATTCCATATTTCATTCTGGGAATATCTGTTAGCTAGATATAAATATGAGAAATGTTGAATATGCTTGCTGTTAGTTGCTTGTTGAAGGAAATATTACTGAGGAAATCGCAAGAAGCAACTTCATTAGGTTTTAAGTTGAAGTTTTAGCTCTTCATTATCATTAACAGTGGGATCGTTCTTAATTAAATAGACGACGATTTGCTACTGGTGATGAAACCGCACAGTATTTTGTTTATGTTTTGCTACCGTTACCAAGGTAGGAAAATTGTGGACAAATATTTCCTTACGTTTCGCCCGAGTACGAGAATGTAGGCCACCTTAGTGGGCCGCCCAAGCGTTTAGCGTAACATTCTAGCGCAGTAATTAATTAGCACGAGTTTAATGAATGGAGCTTTGAAGTAGAGTGTCCTTGTCCGGGGAAGGAATGTGTGCGTGTGTTTGGGACAAGAAAAAAAAATCCCATGCGGCCCAATTAATCGCGGTGCGGTGACCTATATATATATAGAGTACACCAGTCGGTCGAAATTGGTGTGGTTAAGTTGGAATTTCGTAGCTTATATCCGTTTGTCTCTCTCGCCATCGTTTGCTACCTAAGGTGAAGAAAACCCACAAACGGTCGTAAAATGGCATTCCAACCGATCGTCTTAATTTTGGCACTGGTTACTTTTATGGTGCCTGATGAATGGTTCCACATGCCTGATCCGTATGACTTTTCGTTAAATTGAATTTTACAAAATTAATTGATGGAACCCACGCGATTCACCATCGAAACCTGATTCGTTTAGCGATGCTGGTGCGATATAGTCCTATCGAACATTCGGCCCACCCGATACCCGATCGATGGCGCAACAGATTTCATGGCCCGCGTTGGAAGCCAATCAAGCGCCCGGCAAGGCATCTGTCTGTGTGGAGTGTTTACGCAGCTCAGCCTTCGAAAGGACTACCCACTTTTAGGCTTTAATTTTCTTCACGCTTTGTAATTTCCCCTTGTTTTTTGCCGGGTGTGCAAAGACCACAATGAAATCGTCGTTGTGCGGTTTTTCGCAAAATCAATACACCAAGAGGATCTCGGCGCTCGCGGGGGGAAGGTTGACGGGGTCTCTTAATATTGGAAAAGTTTTCCATTCCCCAGGGAAAGCCACAGTCCTGAAGGCATCTTTGGGCCCTGGAGCGTGTTGCCCTTGTGCGGTGTAGTGGATTTCAAGCAGTAGACATTGAGGGAGCTTCGGTAGAGGCCCAGATTTTATGCCGGGCGTCTAGATGGCGCTGTATTAGGATGAAAAGTGGTACACAAAGCGTATCAGGTTTAAATTTTCTACATTTTGCACCAATGTGCAGAAGCGGATTCGCATTTCGGGATTGAGTTTCTTACTTACATATTAACACGCTTATTCCGCTGGTGAGTGGGAAAGTAACCCGAAGCAACGAGCTGTCTTAAAGCAGATTGGCAAACAATGAAAATGGAATCCGACAGGTTCATTTTCCTTCCACGAAACAGCCCGCAGCTTCGCGAACCTAGCCACGGCATGAAATTTTCCTGTCGAAAAGAGGTAAAACAAGCGTTGCATAATTTTTCGACAGCAATGTCTGCCGGCCGTCCCGGACCCGTTGAGGTGAAAGATAAATGAATTTGCATCTTGAAGGCAGGAAGGCAAGTCGGTACACGGTTTGGAGGTTGTCGCCACGGGTCCTGTCATCGTACCGTCGTAAAGGACACCGTAAGAAAAGTGGGTTTTTGGGGTGTAGCTTAAGGGTTGATGAAGTCAGTAACCGTCGCCGCCGCCCGTATCGATGGTCAGCCGTGTGTTTGGGATGGAAATCCGTCATTCATGCAAATGTAGCGCAAGTTTTTCCGCGATGGGGAGTGATGTTTTGAGCATAATTATACGCAAAACTTCCCTTCGCTCAAAGTATTCCATCACACTTCTGCGTTTATAATGCAAAAATTCAACCAACCGGACCGAAACTCCCAACCCATCCCATCATGCAGATGGAGGAGTTGAGTGAAGTTTCCGCTACAAAATGAACACCATCACGGCTGTGATGTGTCCCGATACCAGACACACGCATAAGCGTTCTGTTTGTAAACTGATTAATATTTCCTGCTGCGATTACGTCCATTCGGTCGTGCGTTCGGCCAGGCCAACCCCGTCACCAGTTTGTTGCATTTGGTTGTGTTTAATTTTCGGCTGAAAATCGTTTTGGGGGAAAATGGTGAAAGGAGCGGGAAATGAGCTCCCGAACGGAAAGGGACATTAAGCCGGTAATTTCACGGCACACACACACATACACCCGCCAACGTCCGGCCGTGTGTCACGGTGAACCGGAAATGCACTTTTCGCACGGGTAGTGGGTGTGCTGTAAACAGTTTGCCTGCCGTGTCTGTTGTGTTTCTACCGTGTCGCGTGTGTTTATGAGCCACTTTCGAGCGCTGCTGGGTACTTCCCAAAATAAACTAGTCCGATCGAAAGCAGATACAGCACTGCTGCACATTGAGGAAGCGAATGCTGTTTAAAGTGCTTTACGCTGGGTGTACTGGCATTTTTATCTGTTATTATCCCTGCTTTGTACATTAAATCAAATTGAATATGTCATCAGTTTTCATTTCATTGCATTGCCCGTAGGAAATGGGGATGGGGGGGTGGACCAAAACCAGTCCCGGCGTCCTTGTCAGTCACTTTTCGCACTTGATTTCAATCCCGGATTCAATTTTACTGCCCGCCCGACTTTTCATCCGTCGTAATGGACGGGTTCGAGCCGGTCTCCGTTTGGCTGTGTTTGTGCACATGCACGGTGCGCGCGTTGTTTGCCTCCCGGTGTACATTCTGTTCCGTTTCCCGGTTTTACTTGTGCTGATCGGTGTCGTGGCAGTTGTCGGAAACATACACCGAACGCAACGATACACGGTGGGACACAATTTTCTGCTCCATTTTGTGTCCTGCCTCTATCACCCTGCGAGGCGAGTGTGGAATCGTCTGCTAGAAACAAAAGCTCAAGAGTGTCCAAGTGTGTTCCCGGGTGCGGGAAGTTCTGTGGGGTCGGGTAAGGGTGATGTGTCATGGACCAGGCAGCGCAAATTCCATCGCTGCTGACGTGCCTTCCAACCTCCGGCGGTGGCTTGCCTTGCCCGATGACTTCGATGCTCTATTCCGGCGCTGACCGCATTCATCTTTCGCAGCACCCGACTCCGGTGGGTGTCATCTTTCAGTCTCTGCTCGACGATTCCAGCAGTAGCAGCGTTTTTTTTTTTATTACTTTTCTCCACAATCCTCCTATTTGCCTGCCATCAGTGGTACCGAAACGGATGCATCGCTTGTGGCTTGTGGTGGGGTGGGGTTCCGCATCTTCTGCACAAACTGACAGAATTATGATGGAACCCACCGCAGGAAGCAACGGCGAACGAGCAGCACTGACGGACGAACGACAGAACAACGATCCGATGGGAGCACTCGATGATGGCGTTGTGTTACTTCTTGCCGGAAGATTTTAAATGTCGGTCCATAGTGTGAGTCCATCGGGTGAGAAAAACGAAGGGCGGAATATAGTGGGAATTTTGAAATTACAGCGCAACGATGGTGAAATGTTGGTGTCGGTTGATTTGAACGGTCCTCTCTTCCTGACACCATTGGTGACACGTTCTGTCAAAGATAAGCACAAAAAGTTACTTGTGCTGGAAGTTGAATTGTTCATTGTTTTCTATAGTTGGGTGAGTAGGAGATAATACTTCGTCAGCGTATTTGCAGTGCGACAAATAGGAAAGAAGTGTTGGGTACTGGTAGTTCTAGTTCGTTTCATTTCATGATCGACTCCCAAGTCGAGGAACGGTGCTGTAAGATGAATATTCAGATATTTAACGATAAACTATTACCAAACTTTTGTTCTCACTTCAGGGTTAATTCGTCAAGAATATACCAATCGAAGCACTTCGCACACCAGAACAGCTTAAAATACCGATGCCAGACAAGCGACCATCGATGTCTGCGCGTTGCGCATGTTAATTGAATGAAAGCCAGGCTAAACTTTTTCCACCCAAAACCTTGCCAAACCGAGCCAAAAGCGGTCGGAGTCATCTAGCTGGCGGTTGGTGGACGTTTCGGCAGCGACTAGTGCCAAAAGACAGCTGCTGTAAACGGTTGCAGTAGTGCGGCCGTGCCACGTAAACGGGAACCCCGACCATGCCGTGCCGGTAGTCGGCAGAGCTTAGCACATTAAAATGCTCAAACATTCGTTCGACAGCGACGATGAATGGAAATTTAATTTTAGTTCACCATCCTTCCACCGGGAAAGCTTGCCCAACCGCGTTGGTGTAGATCAGGCTCGTGCTGCCACCGTTGTGCTTTGAGCATGGTGTACCGGGTAGTAGTTCCTTAGGAGTTGGCAAAATGAGCTCCACTGCCGAGGTTTTGTCAGTCAAGAGTGCTGCCAACATTAGCCAGCGCGGTACTGTTTGTCTGCCGATGGCGCAAGGGGGTTTTTGGAGGCTTGCGGCAGAGTGATTGTTTATCGTAAAATTTATCTCAAACTCGTTTGCCGTACATGCTTGCACGTCTGTCTGTGAACAAAGGAAGCAAAGGAAAAGGGGAGTTTGAATAATTACGTAAGGATATTTGAAGTAAAATTAGGCATAGTGCGAGCTAAGCTAAGGCTGAGCTTTAAAAAGCGCCCACTGTTTGTGGCTGAAAGGAAGATGAATAGCTTGCGTTAATTTGCTCTACAAGGCCCTGGAATATTTTTATTTTATCGTTTTTTTTGTGTCGCTCCTCTTTCTTCTTTGCCGGGACAATAACCTCAAGAGGTTCACCAGTTCTGGGACCCTGCCATTTCTGGCTTTTATTTAACTTCAGTCAAAATTTCAAATTGTCAGTCCTGAATAAATAAGGAGTAGCTATTTTCATACTGGCTTGACATTATTTTAAGTTATTCTTTCAATTAAAGACAATTTTGTACATTTTTACACACTCATACATTTGTCCTTTACAACAAATAAGCATTATCGTCCCTTTCTCATTTTAATTTTATCGATTATGTCATGCGGATTGCATGCTTTAAGGCGTATTTTGATGCTTAGAATATAATGGTTAATCCCTTGGCGTATGAGTTAAATGCCGGAGGAAGTAAATGATGGAGTTGTAGGTAGGTGGAGTTGTGCTTCTGATTCAAGATGGCGTCACAAAAAAACACTTGGGAAAAATATTGTCAAGGTCTGTACGTTACGCCACGTTGCGACTCCTGTGCAGTCGCCCCAGGTTTCTCGTCTTTCCGTTCAGATCCTGAAGCCTCTTCCATTCTTTTTCGAACGCGCTAGCAGCATCACGGTAAGAAGAATCGGGCTTCCGGCATTCTTTTACTGGGGATCCCTTTTTGTTTCTCGCACGTCTCGCGGATGGCCGGTGTCTGGTGCGTTTGCCACGTTCCGGAAGCGGAAATGAAGTGGATGCCGTAACGGTGGATGGGCACGCACTTGGAAGCGTAGCGAATCGCTGTTCGAACGGTGGCAGACTGCAAAAAGGAAGCAGGCAAAGAATTCGATTGTCGTCCTATTTTATGCCGCCGTCTCTGCTCATCGACCGGCAAAGCGGAAAAGCATACCAATTGGGCTGATGGATGTATACACTTTTTTTCTGCGATGTTGTTGAAGGGAAGCGAATTTTGCGCCCTTCATCGCTTTATCCCTTGTGCTTTCGGTAGGCTCCTTCGGTTGGTGCTGTTTCGTGTTTGCTGCTTTAGCTTCCTTTCCTTTGCCGGTGTGGGTGTTTGACTTTTGCATGGAAAAAAAACCCCGACATACCGGCCAAGTCACACCGGGATGTCTGGAGCGCTTGGCGAAGACAAAAGCATCTGCATATTAAAGCTGATAGATTTGGCAAAACGGGAATGGCAGACAAAGAGTATCAGTTTATTGTGGAAAATAATGATAAATTACTGCGGTTACTCTGGATGTCATCGGTGTCCCAGTTAACCGTCACACTATTACCTATTCCATCAGCGGGAACATTAGGGAACGGGCACATTTGGGATGTATTTATGATAACGTAATACACCTTTCCATCGGGTACATAAATAAAGAAAAATTGGATCCATCCTAGCTGATCATCAATTTCCATTTGAACGATGAAAAACGGTCTTTTATTGGATTATTTTCGCTTCGCCCTGTTGTTCGCCTCGCTATTTAAATTAACCTTGTATGTAGCGATGAAGTGTCCCGGACGAATTGTTTCATGCCTTTTCCTTCCCGTTCGATGTGAACAACTTCACCTGCGTATTGCCACCTGTTCGTGAGAAGCCGTGGAAGCTTGGCACAGGGATCAATTTATTTTTTTCGTTATTTGCATGAATAATAATCCACCCGCCCACCGGGACCTGGGCTGTGCTCAAAACCTAATCAATCGTTTGCGAAAAAATCGAGTGGAAACTCGGAGTGAAAATCATTCTTCAAATGAAGAAAAAAAAAATACCATGTTGTACTAAACGGTAGCAAATGCAATATTAGAATGGAAATTGACTTTTTCTCTGTTAGTCCTTACACGCTAGAGCTAGAAAACTGATGAAAATGGGAAAACCGACCCGGTGCTGGAAAATGCGCACGTGTTTTGAAGTGGAAAGTTCACCGGAACGAGAGTAGTGATTTATTCGTGTTTACATATTGTTTCGTATTTTTTTTGTAGTTTAAAGTTTGTTTGTGTATGCGACTTAAATTTTGGGGTATTGAGAGGAAAAAAAACTCCATGCAGGGTTGTAATTCACTATGCATACAGAATCCAGATGATTTTTTTTTCTTGGAAATAGTTTTCAGATGGTGAACGAAAGTATAGTATTTTAACCGTCTTGGGAAATTCTTGTTTAAGGTCTTTTATAACTGGATTAAATTGTCTTTATTTAAAATTACTTTCAAACTCATCGCCGAAGCGCCTACAATTTTACGGAAAACGGGTACTGGCATGAGCAATTGGCTGCAGCAAATGATAACTCTCTTTAAGATAAACACATAGCTCTTTATTCTTACGTACCATCCTTTCCCTTTAAAGCTTTGCCGATGTTCTTTTTGCTAGCAGTAACGTCATCATCATCTACGCTGTTAATAACTCATTAAAATTTTATCCTTTTCTATTTCCCACTCTCTCTCTCTCCCTCCCGGTGTGTGCAACCGGAAGTTGGTAACATAAGGCTTGTAATAAAATTAATCCGCTTATCCACTGACTGATGGTGAATTTATATGGGAAACTGGTAAATAAAACAGGCTGGGAAAAAATGGAGTACCACATACACCTAGAGACACAGTGTAATGAAAGCAAACAGATTACTGGCAAAACTTTTCCCCGGCTTTTCATTTCATACTAAGCACACATACACACACATTTTCTGGGGTTGGAAAATTCAATAGAACGCTTAACACGCCTGCCGGGCTCATTATCGACTTTCATCGAAGTTGCTCCCGTGCGACCGGCTGAAGCGATAAGTTTGCATTCTGTCCAATCCTTGCCCACATGTTGCGCGTGCTGGTCTTATTTGTGGCGGTCGTCTTGCTTTATCGCCAGGTACGATGTTAATAATCTCGATGGTGAAGTTTTTAAGCTCAATAATTATCCCCCGAATGAAAATGCGACAGTTGCGCCATAGCGTTTCGGTGTACTGTTGCAGCGTTCCTGGGCGGATGGTAAGGATTAATTTGCTTTGTTGTGCTTCTCCACAAAGAGAAGCTCAGCTATAATTGTTTGATAATACTTTATTAACCGTTCGGTGAAGTTAATGATTGTTTTTGCGAATGGTCATAATGAGGTGACTCTCAATGGATTAATAAATCTTGGAATGAATCTCTAAAGGTTTATATATCTCTAAACATTCATAATTTTGGGCGTTTTGGGGATCTTCCAAATAGAGATTCAGAGTTATTATTTCACTTTCGAGATTCAATCTGAACCATACTCGCTCAAAATTATTAATTGTTGATTTTGTTTGATGAACGTTAAGTACAACTCACCACACATTCAACGGCAACGACAAATACGGCTCAAACCAAGCAGTTACGATGGAAGTTGACCACAAAACCATTCTCTTACTGTACGTTAGTTTTCCCATTCCAGCACGGTGCGAGTCACGCATTTTCCAGCTCATTCTAAAACCAAAATCCCCCTTATCTTATCATCCCCCTGTCCACATGGTAACCTTGACATGGGAAGCTGCGAATCTCCGATCACGCACTTTGCCTGGCATCGCTTCCAAAGCCATCGCCGCGGTTCGCCAGGCGAGGGGCAACAAAAAATTTCCATTGAATGGTTTTTAATTAACTGCAAACGCGGCACCGCGGCTCGCTGTGGCATTCAGCGTGTGCACGTTGCATTTGTACCGGCATGCTGGGTGTTGGGGCCGTGCACGAACCGCTGCCGATAGAATGCAGTTTAAGTGCGGATGTGAAGTGGGCCGTAATAATAAAACACGCCAATCAAGTTATTAACACTGCTCGGTCGAGAAAATGGGCGTTATGATAAAATTGTGTTGCAATCGTTGTAAGAGGATATGCAAATTGATGCTTTGGAAGCGCGTGTGTGGAATTGATTCTGAAAAAGCTGAAGAATGCTTTATTTGTGGTGTTTGATTAGTGTCGAAAATTTAATTTAACTAACTTTTTAAATATTTTATTTTCGCCTCATATACCAATTTACTATTTTTTTTCTTATTTCTTTGTACTTTCAGATATTCAAGAGATGGCGAATCTCTTTCCCCATCAGGTCAAATGTTAATCTAATGTTGCCACAGATATTGTGCACCATATTGCACCGTGTTTTTTTTTGTTATTGTGCTGAAGCACCTGTGCCAGCTTGTGCTCGAGATCGATTGCGCTGCGATTTGTAACGAACGAGATGCTGTGATTGCGAAGGAAGTCGAAGCCGACTAGGAAAAGGCGAACAACACGCAGCAACACTTCCCCGTTCCTGCGTGTCGCCGGGTAGGCAACATCGTTCTCAACCCGATCGACGTTCACCCGATCCAAGACCGACAGTGTTCAGGGTCAGCTGCTCGGATCGGAGGCAATTATAGTGCGGCGCGCTAGATGCTTAGAAACTCGCCGGCTGATCTTGTTGGTGGTCGCCGAAACGCCGATCGAGAAATAGAACTGGCAGGGTGTTGACGATGAATTCCACAATGCCCCGATGCAGTGCTGTACGAACAATCGTCGCGGTAACGTGAATCTCAGTGTGCTGTGGGAAATTCGTTGGAGGCTTTCGTGACTGGTTGCGTGTGTGTGTGCGTGAGTGTGGGATGTGTCTTTGAAAGCGAGAAAAGGTTGAAGAAGATCCTGGAGGAAGCTAGAAACTGCTGTGCAACCATCCATCACAATCATAAATCCATCAAATGACGATTCAATTGAGCGATTTATTGATTTAAGAAAATCGTAAGGCCAGAACCGATGAGAAAACGAATCCATGCTCTCGGCCGTCAGTTTTCCGATGACCATTGTCACCGTTTCTTTTGTTATTGTGTGCTTGTCAACCATTTTCTGACATTGTTGTCCTTTTGAATTCAGTTGTCTGTTTCCAACTGTTTTTTTTCCAACGAAGGCAAACAACATTTTTTGTGTTGCCGTTGACCTAAAATTTTTGGAGAAAGGTTTCAATTCTTTGCGCTATTCTCTTTTCCCGATGGTTGGTTCCTACCATGCGAAATAAGACGTTCATCCTTGCAAAACTCGGTTGTATAAAAAAATAGCAGCAGAATTGTTAGCCAGCCGAGTATTTTCCCGTACCTTTCGGAAAAAGGTATTTTCTTAGACTGTATATCTGCTTTGACTCATCGGTTCCTTTTCGCAAATCTCTGTTAAAATCTTAAAGCATTTATAGACTACGGCCCGTTTTTCCTCTCGAGTCGGGCGATTAGCGTTGAGCGATTACATCCCTGAGAAGATAAACAACAGTTTAAGGATGTTTTAGCTCGTTAAAAGAAGCGATCCAAGGGTGAGCTACCACAACGTGGGTTTCATTATCCTTTTAAAGAAGCTCTCATCATACGCTCGATCGCACGTGCTTTGTTAAGCTTGGGCCTCGATGGTGCGGTTCGTTAGAGCCGAAGAAAATCGATTATCGGGCAAGGAAAAGGTGTGCGAGCAGCCAGACACGGTGAAGCGGAAGGAAGAAAGGATAAGCGTATTTTATGGTGAAATATGAAAAAAAAGACACACGAAAAGATTAATGACGTGTAAAGAAGGTGATAATTGATATCAGTGCGTTCTGTTCCCGTGTTTGCAGTTGGCGAGCTAAACGAGCATGTGCGAAAGTGAACGTGAATAAATGAGCAACCGGTGGTGGGAAATATGAAGTGAGCGTTAGACGAGCGGGTAGATATTAAGAAAAGCATAACCAGCCCCATTATCCTTGCCAGCTCGTCCCCCTTGTTCTTGGTGTGGCCCGCAAGCGCCTTCTGGCATTATACAACCGCCCGGTCCCGTTGGTTTCGTGTGCGTTAATGAATAAATGATGAGCGACATCCGGGCGCTGGATTCTCCTCCTCATTAGGCTGGGGCTCTACCCTGTCTACCAGTGCGGCAGCTACAGCGACAGCTGAGAAAACGGCGAGGCAAAATGTTTACCGGAATTTCTCCTAGCATTGCGAAGCATCAGGCCACAATGGGTCGCACGTGTCCGGGAGGGCTGCTGGCGTGAGTGGGCGGAAATTGTGAAAGTGAGTGACGAAAATGCGAATTGTGTCCCTGGAGGCAACTCCTGCACCCCTAACCTAATGTGCCAACATGTCCTGAATTGTTTGCCTGGCACACGGTCGAAGGTTGTTGCCTAGTGGTTGTTGGTGTGTCATTTTTTTTCGCGGCCAAATCACACCGTGGTGCTGTATTGAGGTGGGCCGCAGCCTAGAAGATTTCCTGCACGGTGTTTGGTGCAATTCGATTCGGGTGACATTTAGTGTTGATTTCCTGGCGCTTCGTCCCTACAGGAGGGTCTGTGGAGGGTCCGGGTTTGTGTCCGTCTGTCGTTGCGCGGTGCATGTGGTTCACCGGGTACTGCTGCGGCGTGAACGGAGCACGCACAGCAGCAACGGTGGGACGGGATTGCGACGGTGGCAACCAAAACCACGACCACTACGGCGAAAATTACGAAAATTGCAACCAGAACTGGAAGTACCAGCAGCAGCAGCAGCAGCAGCACCGGCAGCACGAGCAAACCGTTATGGGTTGCACACCGAGCATCCTTTCGAACGGAAGCAACAATCAGCAGTCGCGCAAGGACAGTGGCCTGTACGTCGGCAACGTGGCGGCCAGTGGCAATGGAAGCAACGATACCAGCAGCAATGCCGCCGCCAACAACAATAAGCTAAGCAACAGCAGCCCGGTCAACCCGACGATGGTCAATGCGCCCTACCCGGGTGCAGCATCGAAGGACGGTGGTACGGAAAAGGTAAGCAGCGCTGGTGGTAACACTTGTTGCACGGTACTTAAGCGTTGAAAAGGATACTCTTTATTTTGGTCGAAACATCACTAGCGTGTACCGTAATCCAATTGAATCGTTATTAAATGTTCCTGTACCACATATGGTGAGACGGGAATGGTAAGAGAATAACATTTTCCCCATTCAAACACAGCACGAATTTGACTGTTTTGAAATTGAATTTGAAATTCCTTGTTGAAATCATATTTATTCCTGAAGAAGATCGAGAGAAATCAATCAAAAAACAGTCGAGACATGCGATATGGAAGTGTCAAGATCCGGTACCAAAATAAGAAATTCAATCTGCTTGCCGGTACAGCAGATGCGTCGGAATGATCGTGGCATGTTCGAGCTTGAGCCGGTTTGAAGGTTTTTTTTTCAATTGAAAAAGGATAGTACGGGCCGCCCGTTCCATGCGTGTTGAGTGCGGATACTTTGAAGAGATAAAAATAACACAGAAAAAAAAAGAAGAAAACGATTTTGGATAAACGTTATAACAGGTGAATTGAATTCAGCAAAGCAATTGTGATGTTTGTTGAGGAATATTCTCTGATCAAATAAACCCGTAATCACATTTTGTGTTCCGACTGTACGTGAACCTCCCTCACGGATCTCCCCTGGGGAGGATACAACACGTAAACAAACCGTTGCAACTAGAAATAAACCTTTTTAACCATCGCATTCCTTTAGGGAATAATCCAACTGTACCTCATTTCCTTGACATATTTTTTTATCTTTTCTTTTGCTGTTGTGGTTTTATTTTCAGGAAAGTGCGAAAAAAGATTCGATCGTTTCGATATCCGCCACGGGGCACATTACAAGCTTTCCTGTCGTTTCCACCACCGTTAGAAGACCGACCGCTGGAAGTAAGTAATTACATTTGCTAGCATATGTCACGTAAATTGCTGTTTTTGTGGATTGTGCAAATGTTTTTTTTTTTTCAAGGAAAGCGAATGCTTTTAAACAGTCTGTAGGAGGAAAACATATCGCGGTTATTTAATTTTGGTGAAAACTCACCCCTATTTTGAAGCAACAGTTCAATTGAAGCGCAAATATAGGGTATGATATGCGCGTTGCATAACTTTAGGCGTTTAACATTTGTGTGAGACACGCGGATGGTGGTTACATTTTTCGCTTTTATTACTTATGTAGAGCACTTTTCTTTTAAATTTTGTGATGACTTTCAACAACTATTCAACAATTAATAAAAAAAAAATTATAGCTTTAGTTTTTAATTGTATGACCCTTTGAGATATAAGTTAAAGCGACGCGAATTATTTTAAAACTTTTGAACGTTATTGTTAAACGTATTATTGTATTTTTTCAAAACATCGAGTTTATTCGTTTTATTTGCATACTTTAAATTATTTTTCTTTCTGCTAAGGAACAGGAGTCTTTTAAAACGATTACCAGCTCCATTGAACAATTGTTTATTCTCTTTCATTATCAATTTGATCACGGCACCAAGCGTTACACCCCGGGTTACACGCTGTGAAGAGTGTGATTGTATCAACAAATCTGGAAAGGTGTTGATTACATGTCACCCTCGCGGTCTTTAGGTTGGTACACCGATCCGACGGATCAGGTCCAGCTGAAACCGCAGCCACTCCCGTCCCCCGTTACTCTGGTGTTTTTTTTACGATCCGATTTGACTGACAGAGATCCGTCCGTGCGACATTTAAGGTTTGACTGCATACACTCTACCCTCTGTTTCTGCCTTATCCGACATCCACCCGGTGAGCAAAGCATTTACTGATTTGTTGCAAATAGCGGGAGTTGTTGGTTTAGTTGTTGTGCTAAATTTGCCATTTGCCTTTCCCGCCCTTTGCCGTGACAGTAAACGTCATCGCCCGGTGGTGGCGAAGGCAGCGTTACTGCAGTGAGCCTCGCTGAAGCACTGTTCACTCGCACTGCCCCTATTGGGGATGGCTAATTAAAAGTGACGCGCTCGGTAAGCGAGATGAAGCGAACCGGCTGGCAGACGCGGGCGAGGTTGCGATTGTGGAGCCTTTTGGGAAATTAAGAGTGACTTGCATTGGGTCTTGCAGGGGGGCCGATGGGGCATCCAGGCGGGACGGTGGGTAGGACAAACTCGATCTCATTCCGCACTCGCGGGCAGCTGTCGAACAAATTGATATTCGCACATCCAAACAAACATTCGACATGCCAGTCGCCAGTAGTAGTGGTGCTAATGAGATGAGCATGCAGGGGGAGTGGCCAGCAGCAGGGTGGTGATGAGCTTTTGTTCGCTGCACGGTGATCATCAGCACACGTGGAAAATCGAATCTATTCTGCGGAACGGCAACCGCCGAGGGTCGATTATTTATTTAAGCAGAAATAAGCAATTTTTTAAACATGCTGAGCGAGTGAAAAATAATGTTTGGAAGCTGGGTGGGATTGATTTGACATGTAACAGAAATGAAATCGTACATTGTAATGATTGTGCAGCCGTGCCTGCCAGAAACGGCATGAGTAAAGGTTACCATGGTTTGCTCTGTGACTCAATTTTCGGATCTGTCAGCGATTTTTCAGCTCATGTTGTGATAATTGGCACATCGTAGCAGAATGTGCGTAAAATTGAGTTGTTTTGAATCATGTTCAAACTGCTATATGACGATGATGTTCGAATGTCACGATCGCTCAAACAAAGCGAACGCAGGCAAGCACGCGTGCAGGTTCGCGATATTGTGACGCGTGGGTAACCGAGGAATATTTCAAGCAAAAATGAGCAAAATTGCCACCGTGAGGGCTCTATTTTCTCCTGCTGCGATGTGACGAGACGTGTAATCAGTTGTTTTGTTCCTAATTTATGCAAAGCAACTTTTCATTTAATATTTATTTCGCGATGAGTTAACGATTGTGGTTGCTAACGGAGATAAGAGATTATTTGCTGTGCAAATTGCATACTTTGAGGCTGTGACACTTACAAACCCCCCCGAGTAGATACGGCCAATCTTCATAACCATTTCATTATTTTCAACCATTTGGAATTCAAAGAGTAGAGTTTTGTTTTAACTATCTTTTGCTCTCCGAACGCAATTGGGGGTGACATTCTCCCCGAAGGCACACCTCTATGTAACTACTAAAAAGTGAACACAATTAACCTTCCTTTGCCGTGACGTCAGCGCGACAATCAAAACAATACGACCAGTAATAACTACACGTTCGTTCGTTTGATCGTGAAATCTTATCTTACGGCCAACGTTGATGCGCTACTTACATCCGACCGTGTTTTTACTGTGTGCAATGTTTACTGTGACGTTTCACAATGTCGTTGTTCCTGTCACCGGTCCGCTCGCTTGATGTAACGCTCCCGTTCTTTCCCACCCTCCCGCGGGTCGTGTTCTAGATGGGGTTTTATTTCCTCGCAAACGGCATCGTTCATTTGACGGACGGCTTTTTGCTTCCGTGATTCCAGCCAAAGCTAGCCGCCGGCGACGTTGTCAATCTAGCGCTGTAAAACAATGGTGACATCTGTGACGGTTAGGGTGCGGTTGCATTCATTTTACGGACGGTGATATGGCGCCGCACGACTGTTCTAGCGAGATGACTACTTGCATGCCTGAGCTAGATCTGTCTACGGGAACTAAAACAAGCGTAATTGAATAATTAGCAAAGAGTTTCATCACTTTAGAATCAACTTTAGTTCCTTGGTGCATATGTGCGTTGTTTGAAGTTTCAATTAAATGGCACGGTACGTTCAACCCTTGAGACCATCCGTGATCGGTGGTTGATTAGATTAGGTTGCGTTAACTGGCATGCGAAATTATACAAATGTGGCATTTAATGAACATGAACCAGCCGTCGAAGTTAAGACGTATACCCTTTACGAAAAAGTAGAACACCGATTGATCCGCATGGAACGAGACACATTCGATTTAATGCAAGATTAATGATCTCTCACGCAGCCTTATGATACCGGCGATTAGCAAATGAGCATCACCTTCCCTTTCTCGCGGTCCAGCCCGGGCAACGGTTACGTCAAATAAATAAATCATGCTTGTGCTACTCATTTGCCTACCGCTGCCACTGGTTTGCGTTCCAAGGCAAGCGCAATAAGGGCAGCTTCTTGGCCGGCTCCTTCCAAGAAGCTTCGTTCGTGGAGCCATCATTTATCATCGAAGCGGCTCATATGGACCGGTTGCGTGACGGACGGGACGAACCGTCGAGTGGAATCCTTCACTTCACATCATGGCACCGTGCCAACCGTGCGTCCAGTTGGCACAGTTGTGCAGTTTGAAATTACAAAACAAAACCAAAATCTCCTACACACAGGGACAGCAGCGGGACTGAAACTGCTGACTGAACCCTCACCGTAGGCGCGATGTGATGAATGAACGGGATGAGGTTTTGGAGACGGTGTTTATGCATTTTTTGTTTTTGTTTTTGACCATGCTCGATTTCTCAAGCTGTCCATCATGGGGTCGTGCTTGGCCCCCGGATTAGGCGCATAATTTGTGTCTCGAAGCACCGGACACACCCCGGCAGCACCTGGCGCGGTGATAGGTGATGTATTTGCACCGCTGACCAGGTCGGTCGGTCGGTCGATGATTTGTGACTATTTGAGAACCGGTTAATGTCACGGGAGCTGGAACTTTGTGTTGCCTGTGGTTAACAGGTTGTGCCACCTTTCCTGGGGCTACTTCAAAAAAGATCATTTACGTTCGTGATGGAATGGGGGGGCTACGAAACGAAAGAAAAAAAGATTGAAAGTTAATTTGTATTGGAGCAAAACTTGGAAGTTTGGGGTGGTTTTCAGATTAGTTGAACAACTTACATAACTTTAGCGATGCATTTTAAAAGTCCCTCAACGTATGCTTTAATGTCTAGTCTCGAAATCTTAAAAGCCCAAAGTTAACGTCATCTCGGTGACCTCGGATTTCGTGGTAAATAATAGAGGAAGTACCTTCAACATCTGGTTCCTCAGTTGATTTCTTTTTTTTTTTCTCTCACTTAAAACATGTCAGCGCGTGAGCATGGATAAACTTAAAAAAAAAAACAGTAAAGCAAAAACCTTCGAATGTCCAAAATCTGGTACGGGCATAAAATCTTACCACCACGCTGGAGCTGGATGGAAGCAGCGGAGATAAAAGGTGGCGCTCGTGGCGCTGCACCGGTGCAATAAAATAAAGATCGTGTCCATTTATGGAATAATTTACTTCTGTCTTCGTGTGCAGTAAAAGGAGACCGGGTCCGGGGCCGGGGTCCATTGGACGTTTCCCGCGCTTTCGAGCTCGTGATTGTGATAATGAATTTGCCAATGGCGCAATCGACGCCAAAGGAAAGGAGTTCCCTTGTACAACTCCAGAAGGTACCTCAATACCTTTCCAATTTACAACGACCACCCTCCCGCTGGTGCTGGTGTATGGGCGGGGAGTGGGGTTCGCCGTACAGATTAAACTGTTGCTATTCTTCATCTTTTTGCCTACAACTAGCAGTAGTTTGCTCCTGTGCACATGCTCAATCAAAGGTTTTCTTTTGTAAACACTCCGTGTAGTGGAGTTGCACTGCCGTGCCGCCGAATAAATCCTCGGTGTGGATTATTTTATTACGCTCCGAAAAGGTTATCCGATGCAACAACCTTCAATGTCGAGCGGGCGAAGGATCTGCACGAAATTTACGTCCATTTTTATGGCCCACCAGTGCGCTAAGCCGTGCACTGCAGAGGGTGGCATGAAATTTTAATAAAAGTTAGCAAAAACTGTCGATAACACCGCGTGGGAAATCTCGATCAATAAAATAAAATAAGGTTACGTTCGACTGGTGTCCATCTCCAACACTCCGTGCCCTCAAGTTGAAGGTTGAATTTCCGATAGCACCTAAAACCCTCTGATAACGTCTTTATGTGACAAACCCCTTTTTAATTCGGACGTTAATAATGACATCAAAAGTTGTGTATTTCCGGTTTTTTTTTATGTCGCACTCCTCGCTCAGATTGGGATGAATTGATACCCGTTACCGATAAAGCGGCAACACTGATTCACGGACGCCTGGGCGGAACGCATTCGATTTTCTGCCAGGATTATCGTTATCCTGCTTTTATGTCAATTATTTTACAACCGGCACATTTTATGACTGCCCGCGGAGGTGCAGAAACCCCCGGAGAGGAGTTTTAATGAGGGCAGACGAAAGGAAGGTTAATTAATTGATGGAAATGGTTGGGTTTTGGTTTTTTTTTTTCGCGTGCAATTGCTGCATGTTGGCATTGTGTACTAAAATGGTGTTTTTAGTACCACTGCACTCATGTGTGGCAGAGTGCATTTATTTTATCCGGCCACAATCGTTTGCGTATTTGTCACATATATGGTGCATACAGACGGGGATAGGTCGGGTGCTCTGACTACTCGCCACTCACCTGTACACTGGACGACGCGTTGCTCTGGACGACATGCAACGGTTCGGGCAAAAAAAAAAGAAGGGGGCGCCATACATAGTAGCGCACCACTTTCCATTAAGTACAATCGATCGTGCAAGTACGCCGACAGTGGAGAAGCTTCGGACCCCTTTTTTCCTCAGCATCATCACCCGCCTCGCCGCATGGTGAAGATTAGCTGTGCTCGCCCTACACACAAGCAGTTGTTTGCACCATGTTCTTTGCTCGCAATTTTTCGCAAACCGTTCACGGTTGCTGTTTCCTGCTGAGAATGTAGCGCGCAAGGTATCGCGTGCATCCTGGCGTGTGTGTGTTCGCCGTCACGGGCGACAAAAAGCCATAATTTATCAATTTTCTATTTTCATTCGCTCCGGCTCGGGTGGCACATCCGGGAAAAGCGAAGCACAACGACATACGGGAGTAGTTTGGTATGGCGTAGAATGAGCAAAACCGTACGGACCCAGAATAAATGTGATAAGGTGACGGGGTGCATTTGGGTTCCTTATTTTTTTTTTGCTGTTTTCATCCCGGCTGCCACCAGGCGGGAGGCATTAATGCTAGGTTTTATTTTCTGAGCTATGTTTCTTGGAAGTAACCGGTACTATTTATGGTAGTTGTTATATTGTTATTTATTTGCCCGGTTATGCTTGTTTGGCAACGATGCTTGTTTTACGATAATGCAAATAAAGTGCTCCTTAGTTATTGTTCGTATACAAGTTTATATGATTAGGAATTAATTTATATATCTATCAATATCTATCTACTAGAAATCTTAGAATTTATTTTTTATAGAATTTCTAGAATTTTTCCAAAAATGAAATCCCAGAATTTCCAGAAATGAATGAAATTTCTTATCTTTTTTATTAGTGATTTCTTAATAAACAGCTGTTGAGAGTTTGCTTAAGTTTTAACAATTTTTACTGTAGAATAGACACATAAAACATATGCAATAACTGTAAAATCGGAAAGGTCGGTTGTAATGTTTTCCAACCTCCAAAAACTATTGAAGTAACAGGACAAGTCATAACGACACTTCCGGTAGTTTTAGTGTAAAATGTACTAAATGTACAAAGCGTCAAGAAATCCAGCTTCAACTAGCTG
Source organism: Anopheles marshallii (assembly GCF_943734725.1). Lineage (NCBI taxonomy): Eukaryota > Metazoa > Arthropoda > Insecta > Diptera > Culicidae > Anopheles > Anopheles marshallii. The sequence goes on from NC_071327.1 coordinate 64,393,013, forward strand.
CACTCCCCCTCAATTCACTTTACTTTATCGACTTGGCTGCCTTATCCCTTTGTGGACATAAATTTTCACGCCCATGCCAGTTAACGAAGCGATGTGTTCGTTCACGTCAGACAACAAGAAACACCCGACGTAAAAGTGATTAGAACGCATTGTTTCGTTGGAACTTTACATTCTTTACTGTTCCACGGCGAACCCGGGCGGTCCCGGCCGGACATGTTTTGATAAGATTGATTTAACAGCCACTAGCGTCGTACGGCAACCAGCGTCACAACATTGTAGCGGTCGATTTGCACTGAATTTGTGCTGCATGCACGAACCGCGGCTGAACACAAACACAACTCCAAATCGAACGCAACTGCATACAAATGACCGGTCGCGTGCGGGTTTTATTTATCTTTTTTTTTTGTTTTGTTTGTTGCGTGGGAAGAGCGAAAACGTGCACGTGCTGACGCATTGCAAATGCGATTTGAATGCGTGCAATGGGATGGTCCTTTTACGGTGATGTGCACCTGAGGCTGGGCAGTATGTGGTTTTGAGATGGATTGGTTTGTGCGATTGAAATGCAGCGCAGCTCTAACCGAGTGGCCAAACGAAATAGTAAATAAGGGACACACAACTCGTGCGTGGGTGTTGGAACAAACGATTTCAATCCGGGTCTGTGATATTTCACCTTAAATGGTACAAAACGAGCGAATGACGTTGTTGATTGAGTGGGTTTAAGGTTTTTTTTAACTAAATGCAGTTCATTATGAAACACAACCCAGCTCTAGTTTAGTGAGTCGTAAGTCAGAAATCTATTTATATTTTGAATAATAAACGTTTAAAAAAGGTTATCAAACCGTTTCCATCTTTATATCTCTTTATCGTGTTTCTGTCCCCAAAAGGGAAAGTATCCCGAACCTTCCACAATAACATTCACCTACAAACAATAAAGTCACCCGGCTCGAGCGGCACACGATCGACCGCCCACACCGTTGTCGCAAAAAAAAAGTCGAAAGGGTTGCATGCGTCGGCGGGTTGCACTTTTGGCACGTGTGGCGTCGTGCGCGACCCGATCTCGACCCGATCGCTATGAAACGACGCCTACGAACGCTATTGCCTCACGCACCAAGGTCTAGGCCACAAACCATCGGTCCGAATGCGTGCGTGGGTGGGCAATGGTTGATCATTCGATCGCCGAACAAGCAGTGTGTGTAGCGTGCAAAACGCTGGCAAATAATTCATCCCACCAGTCACTGGATGATCGCTTAATCGCGCATCGGGAAGTGAGCGATGGGCTGAGTGCACCCACCACCGGCCTGATGTCATCTGCCGCCGAAGCGTGCCGCCGGCGGTGTGCGAGTTTGCATTGAAGATTAATTTATGAAAATTAAACCTGCCCAAGGTGTTGGGGGGGGCAGCGTTTGTGATGAGTGTGCGGTGCGTTATTTATTGCCTGGATTGGTGTGAAGGATCTTATCGGTGCGATAAATCAACGCGGCTTTGATGTTTCTATTTGGTGGAAAGGACACATTGTTGCAGCACCGTAACGTTTTGTTGTTGATTTGTGGCGCTCCAATGGCGCGGAGAAGATTGGCACGAGGGAATTAATTTGGTTTTCTCACATTTGCATTGCAATTGGTACAGAGGGCCATATTTAAAATGGAGGCGCTTGGTACTACACCTTGTATAGTTTTCGAGTTTAGGTTATAAACTTGGAACCATTACTGGACTCTATTCAATTTAAACTAAAAATTGTCTAGTTGGATCTATGCATCTTTCAAACACTCTGGACTCTGGATTCATTCTCTCAATTCACATGGTTCCAAAGCTATCAGAGTCGAGAAGTTAATAAGTTCTAACCATAATTAGCTTCTTCCTGAAGAGGATCCAGAAAGTGCGAAGAGTTTAAGACCATCCCGTGCATATTCTAGACCTAGAATCAAAAAGTTCGAAGAAATCATACTGTCCTATGCACATTCTCATCCAACTTCAACCCAATCCAGACATCAAAAACTTGCTTCGATCTCAAAGGTTCGCTCATCTCCATCTCAAGAATACGTCTAATCCGGGTGCAATAAGGTTTATACTTTGAAGATATCGAGTCACCTCCAATTATTTGCTCAATAAATCTAATAATCTGTCTAATTTGACAGTTCTTGTAGCTTTCCTTCAGTATTAGAAGCATATCTTGGTTGATTGTTTCAATTGATACAAACAACAGAAGTACCTAAAGCTAATCGGGCTCCCCTTTTGCCTTCATAATATTAATTACATTGCGCTGAAAGAGCGAGACGTATCCGTATCAAAGCAAAACGGCACCCAAACAAATATTTCTTTCCATCCACGAGCCGATTGGTGAAATCAATTTAAAATCCTGTGTGACATGGGTATGCCGGGCCTGGGTACGTTTTCACTCCCCTCACTCACCAGCTTCCAGATGATTAAAGAACTGTTGATTTAAGAAACGAATTGAGCGAAGGAGAAAAAAAACACCCCCCCGGCACACCATCATCATCTCCGCCGGGCAAAGCAAGAGAACGTGATCGTTAGCGGTTTCTCGGTCAGTGAGTGCCAATTTAATTGATTTAATGCCAACGGCAAACCGTCCTGCTTGACCACGGTGCGGGGGTCGGCTGAGCGGTGGGGGTTTCCTTTTTCTAACCGCCGCCCGGTCCTTAGAAAACCGAAACACTGTTCGGTGGATATCGCGCGCGCGTACGTCCGTGTGGGTGACAGTTGATGAATGGAGTTTTATAATTTCAGCTCTCCCAAGCGGAGATGACGCGCATACGGAGCGAAACGGATTGAGACGTTCAAGTGTGAGTGCGTGTTTTTTTTTTTTGGTTTGATTTGGTGGAAGCTGTACTATGACTAGTTTTCATCTACTTCAGCATCCAGTCCGGGATGAGCGGGCGCACCGTCGGGCACCGGTAGAGGACGCGGGTGGACGATGAAGTTTTTCTTAGCTCATAAAACCGCGTGAATGAAATTGAACGACTACGGAAAGGTCAAATGTGTCTCCGCGGGCGAAAAGTCCCGATGTGTGCATGTACCGCCACATCGGTGCGTTGGTCCGCTAAGTGGTGACCAGTCGTTAAACTGTTTGCTTCTTGCACCGTTTTTTCGAGGGTCATGTGTCAAATGTCATTTGGAAAGGAGCACTTTGTTTGTCGTAACTTTTGCAGAAACTCTTGCCACCTTGTTGAAATCTGATACTGCCACCTTTTTGGTGGGGAATGGTAACGCCAAAGCCATTGAAACAAACTTTCCAAACTTGGATATCATAAATATCTCTTAAGGGAGTCACTTTTGCAGGCAGCGATGCATTAGGGGTGCAAATCACGACATCCAAAGGAAGGCCTCCAATAGAAGGAATTTTGCGCAATATAAAAGACAAATGTTAATTTATCCCGCTTGATACTGCAAGATGTCCCCAAAATGTGTATTCTGTATGCACCGCAGTACCGAAGGATTCAACGATCGTCCAACGGCCTCCTCATCGTGTTATGTGACAATCATATTCACCAGCAAAATGATGACGAATGAGGCATTGCAGTACACTCTGTTTGGCATAATTTTGCGTAAGGTTTTTGCGCATGCGGCTCAGGTTCGTGTTGGCTCTTCTGTGCGTTAAGGAACATTGGTATTCGTGCCGGCTCAAGGCAGCTCCATTACTCATGTACAAACCTGATCCACACGGATTATGCGGATATCATTGGACCAGATTTAAAAGTGTGACGCTCGCACACACACACACACACGGGAGCAGGACGCCACCCGATCGGTGCGTTATGATAATCGAAGTCTGGAGGTCGATCGATTGGAGGGCATTAATTTCTTGACAGCTCGATGATGAACGCCACTGCAGGAGGGCACCCACCGGTGGTCGTCACTGCAACGAACGAGGAAACAAAACGAGCTTGGAATATATTGATCGGTGCCTTCGACAGCTACCTCGGGGCCACCTCCGTATGGTTTCCAGTGGTGGTACCGTAAGGTGATGCTGCAGGCACATTATGCATGATTATTTCACACCTTCCCATAAGAAATCGAACCGCTCGACCGGAGAGAGGTCCTTAACGAGCCGGCTATTAATAGCCCCTGGTGCGGTGCCGATGATGATAATTTGTGACAATTTTTAATCAAAACACTCCGCCTTCGGTGGGGTGGATTTTTTGCTTTGCTCCCCAAACCCGGTGTACCCCAACCAGGTTCCCAACCTCACGGAATCGCTTTGACCCCAAAAGGAAGGAATCGAAACCGCCCTGGCATGCTTGGGGCAATTTGGGGTTTAATAAGCTGTCCAGGTGGTGTGGATATCCAACCAGCGGAGGTCACCTGCTCATAATACGGGGGCTCTGGAAATCAGGCACACACGCCTCTCCAAGGACCATTCCGATCTCTTTTGCTCCCTACCCTCCCTTTCGCCCTTCCCGCCTACTCCACACCTTTTCTGGCTTAATTACAACACCATACGGACGGCGGTTCGGCGGGCCATTGTTCGTGATCCGTCCGGTCACAATCCGCGGGCGGATGCGTCGAATGTGCCACCATAATGCAACATAAATTGCTCATGTTAAACGTCACCCGGGAGTAAAAATGTGTGCGTGTGTGTGTGTGTATAATTGCACGCGTTTGTTTCGCTCGCCAAGGGCCCGAAGGAAAAGACCCCGGCATGGACACGGGGTGGACCCAAAGGGGTACAATTTATGTAGCAACTGTAATGGAATCAGCGATGCAATTTTTTTTCTTTTCGCCTGCTTGTACCACTCCCATTTCGATGCTTTTGCTGCACCGATTCAAAGAAATAAGAAAGGTCAAATTCATTATCGATCATAACTCTTCCCGCGTGGCCCCCCCTTGGAATTGGGGGTATTCGCTAACCCCCCAAAAAAAACCGAAACGGATCGGCTTCCGTGCCGGGGAATGTGAATGTGTGGCCCCAGCACTTGCATTATTGGTTTCGCGCGGTGTCGATGGTGCGTGTGTGTGTGTGTGTGTTTAATGCACCACCGGCTGCATCGGTACGGTTGCATAAAATGGATTCAATTTCCCCCTTGTGCGCGCCAACCACCTGTGGCCGTGGTGAAGTAATTCAGCACTGGTTTTTTTTTTATTCTCTCGAATCTCCGGTCCACACAATTGGGTGTAGTTTGCTGATCGTAATCGGAGAACAATGTGTATTTTAAGTCAGATTGGTATTTTAATTCCATTATGGGAGGAGATATTTAACAAACAAAAAAACAGGGATTGCATTACAGTTACCTTGGTGAAGGCATCCATTTGAAGGTTTATTCGGGAACGCTTTCCAGCGAATGTAATCTCAATCGCGGCTCGTTATTTGTTCGATCAAAAATTGTGCGGTGGATTTCTATTATTAGTGTGATGCTTTTTAATGAGCCATAAAACACCATCAATGGTAAAATAATTGTACATCACTTCCCGCTTGCTTTGTAATATCAATAAACGCCCCACCATTAATAATTGTTTAGCCCAACGACCAGTAATGAGCTTTGCCGCGACCAATAATAACTTCCATTCCAGTCCATGCTAAAGAGGTATCCAATATCCTGCACTAGAGTGATTAACCTCCGAACCCACGCAGGGATGCTGGGTGAAAAATGTTTCAATTACATGAAAATTATGCCCACTCTCGTTACCTGCGTTCCCTGTGTCCCTATCCAATACTCCCAAAAAAAAAAACCGACCGATCGCACTGGATCGACATGGTTCATTAAAATGGTTTTGGTGCGAATTTGATTTAATCGTAGCGTTGCTTCCCGAACCCCGGGACGGCTAATTAGGCCGCTTAATTATCGAGCGCAAATCATAACCGTTCACCGTCGCAGCTCGGCGTTTCGTTCGGCAAAACCATCGCTCTCTGTTGCTAGCCGGTGGCTCACATATCTACCGTTTGATGTTTTTGGTTAGTCCGTTACGGTGGTTCACACTCGATGGTACGATGGTTGTGTGTGTTTTTTTTTCGCGCGTGTTGTTGCACGTCATCTCGATGCTGTCCGTGCAACGGTGACCAAGCTCGGCTGTGGTCAATTAGCAAGTGGTTAGCCGCCGCTAACGGTAATCAAATCATCCCCCAAAAACCGGCACACGAGCCGGACACGTTCCTTTGTTGGGGATTTATTTACAATTTAGAGATAATGGATGGATTTGCAGTATAATTAATGCTTGATGCGTGCTGGTGCGGGATTGCGTTTCTGCATCAATGTTGCGTAGGTTATTTTGGTATCATCTGTTGGACGAGAAGCAAACAAATGCAGCACTAATTCAACATATCAGCTGAAACACACGTGTGCGCGGTTATTAGTTTTGGCTTAGTTGTTATCATTATACTATTTACCTGTCGAACTCTATGCTGCAGCTTATCTATTTAGTGCTTGAATCTTACTAGATTCGAGATCCAAGTTGTGATTACGCTAATCCCATCAGACAGCCCGATTGGAGCAGTTCGATGGCTAGTGCCAGCTTTCAAAGCTTTCATCAACGGAATCAATTCACATTGAGGGTTATTTCTCATACTCAGGACGGACTTAAATGACTATGAGTAAATACATTCAAGGAGGGTTTGATTGGAAATTTAAGACTTGCTGATGATGGTCCTGTCATTATCATTATTAAATTATTTTCATATTGAACTGAAATGTATTAAATAATATGTGGAATCGCTCCCAATTTTCATAAGAATTCTTGGTTAAGAAGAGTTAGATTTTGTACATTGCTCCATTGCCACCATTTTTGTCGGAGAGCGTTGCATGTGCGTGAGCACGGAAAACTCTGCACAGAAGCAATTTTATGTTGCAAAAGTTTGGGAAAGCTGGAAAGATTCCAAGCCTACTTGATCATACTTCAGTTCAACTTGCATTTGATCCACCAAAGGTCGAGGTCGGAGATCATCAGCTCTCCTCGCATGATCAAGAGACCGTTGTAATGTTGGGGTGTAAGAGCTCAATTGTAAATAGATTGAAATCATTATTGAGTTATTTTCATATTGAACTGAAATGTATTAAAGAATATGTGGAATCGCTCCCAATTTTCATAAGAATTCTTTATTAAGAAGAGTTAGATTTTGTACATTGCTCCATTGCCACCATTTTTGTCGGAGAGCGTTGCATGTGCGTGAGCACGGAAAACTCTGCACAGAAGCAATTTTATGTTGCAAAAGTTTGGAAAAGCTGTAAAGATTCCAAGCCTACTTGATCGTACTCCAGTACAACTTGCAATTGAACCATAAATAGCTTCAACTTTATTACTTGACCTCGAATATCTCTGAGTTATTCGCAGTAACTATGGATTTAAGTTCGGAAAAGATACACAAATGCACTGTGGTTTTAATGAGTGCATAAAATGCATTGAAAAAAACATCAATATGCTTTGGTTCCGCTCTTCCCTTTCGATGCCCAGTATCGATTGACGTAGTATTGAAAACTATATCGCTAATTATTTTATATTTACTTAGCTCCGCATATTATTACGACCACCTACCGGGGGCATCAATTACCACTGTGGCCGTGTCGACAACATTGAAACCTGATCCGTTCGCCACTTCGCCACTCGCTTCCGACATCTCCCGGCGGTCGGGCGCATGATCTGCGCCGGGCCGGGGCAATTACATAATAATTATTGACCACATCGTCCCGGCGGGTACGAATGGGGTAGAAAGATGTAGCATAAAAAACTGGAACCAATACCGCTAGGTCGCAGTCCTGTGTCCCGGCTTTGGTGGAGCATTTCTGCTGCTGCCTCTTTTCTTCCCCGATGGGGACGCACCGGATGTGTCCATAGCCGGGGACACGGAGATCCCAGCCAGCGACAGGCGCGCCACTGTCCATATTAGTGTTTTCGGTTCTTTTCCCTTCGGGGTTGGGTGGCGCAAAAAGGCATTCACACGCCACTTTATAAGCGCGCGCACGAACCCGTGGCGCGTGCACCCCGACCGTGGAAAGACGTTCACACACGGGCGCGCCTCCAAAAACGGGCATAAAGGGCTGCATCGTGGTCGCCCGTCGCTTCATCGCGTCGGGGTGCGTTTGGACTGTCTGTTTGAATTTAATTTCATACCACCGTGTACGTGTGTGTGTGTGTGTGTGTGTGTGTTCATGCTTTGTATGCTGCGTACCGCGTAAGGTCGATCGTAGACGTGCGCACCAAAAACCGCACCACCATAACGAGTGTTCGATCAGGTTCGAAAGCGTAGCAAACGTTGACTTCATTAGGTGCAATATTTAATAAGTTCTCCGATTTTGTCGGTAACGATTCGGTAGCAAAAAGCGATCGGATAAAGATTGTAACTAACCCGGCTAGACGGCATTAATGTCACTCATAAATTCATGCAAATGAAAATCAATAACCCCACACACCAACCCTCCGCTAGGGTGTCCCGATGGCTGTTATGTCTTAAGGGATGGAGGTAGAAAAAAAAACACACATCACAACCTACTTTTTCGGATGAAATTTTCCACCTGCTTGGCAAGGGAAACAGCTGCACCGTGGCTGGAGCTGTGATTGAAAGTCAGATGAGAACCTCTTTAGTTTGGGCGTAAAATTCAGATGATTAAACGCTAGAGGCCTGTGTTTCTGTGCCCTGTACAGCCACGACAAGTGGCCACTTCTGATAGACAAGGAGCTATTATAAAATCAATCAAATCGATAAGCATCAGACCCTACCAGGCCGGTAGGACACAAACCGCCTAGTGTACCGTATAATTTTATTAAGATTTTTTTTAATATACAACCCACCGAACGCATCGAAGGTGGTGCAAGCAGACAAATGACATCCTGTTGGCGCGTTGGCAGAGGTCACGCGAAGGTAAATATCATTCACTTTCGATAAAAGCGGCGGGGGGTGGGATTATTAAAGCAAATAAAAGTTCATGTTTGATTTTAAACACTTCCTAATTAAGCTTTAATGGCGGTTTCTGTCTTCCTGCGTACAAATGTTCTTTCGCCTCACATTAAATAACCTCCACAAAAAATGAGGACGGTTCATGATATCGATGTCCGCTATTGATACCGGCACCGTTCCATAATTCATTCTCGCCACAAAGTACAGCCGAGCTAGCTCCCGATGCATAATCATGTTAATAGGGCTATCAACCCCGGCGGAGGCGATAGTTGTGCCTTCCTGGTTTTCTTTTGCCCGCTTCACTCGCACACCCACCGGGCATGAAAGCATTAACCCGAAAAGGCTTCAAAAAAAAAAAGCGTTTATCGGCTTGTCGTCGGCTGGTTCGCTCACACCTTGCGATGAGGGTGGTTTTTGGGGGTGGGTTTGTTATTGTTTTCCCCACCCGTACGAGTGCACCGACGTTTCAAAACGGGTGAGTCGCTTATCGATTTTGAATACATTATTATCGATATTATTATAGGCTTTAGGGACGAAGGTACGCCCCGTTCGCAACCTTTCAATTGCTCCCACTCCCAAACGGGGCGAGAGAGACCTTGTTGAGGCAGTTTTATTTTGTGTTCTTTTCTTTTCTGATCACCCAACGTAGGTCGTAGCTTATGGTCGTAGCTTAACTATCGTTCCGAACAAAAATATTTTTTTGTTGTATTCGGCAGCTAGTGATAGTATTCTTTTTTGTTTCAGTATGAATTCTGAAGACACGAGGAGGTTACTATTTAATTTGATATTTGTCAAGCAATTATTGGTCGATTTTTGTCTTTTATTGTCATCTGTTTACAATCGCCGATGCTCCAAAGTAAGTTGTTTACATGCAATTTAATTGATCTGATAATTAATGCGCACTGCGGTTATTAATTATGTGCAATAAAATGTTACTTTGTTCGCACAGCCGGTTACTCAGTAAGGTTGGCTGAAGGTGGGATACCGACTGAGTGTCAAAAAGAAGTCCAAAACCAATCTAACCCATATTGCGCATAATGTCTTGTTTTATTTGTTGCATTTACGCACGTAGCATCAGGCGCTGTTTTGGAGTGGTATCGCGCTCACAATTACATCTACCCATGGTATCTTCAGTGGTCGTCAAATCATAAAATAGAGTGGAAAAAAAATTATGCACCCCCTAGTTTTGCCTATCTTTAACATGTCCCAACTTCATCCCTTCTTTGCACTGCTTCACTACAGCCCCAGCTTATCTGTAAACTATTTCCCCCTCGGGGTGTTTCCTTTCGTTTTTTACTGTTCATATATACACACACACACACACTAACACACGATCGTTTAAAGGTGGTACCGAACAAATCAATTAAGGGGCAAGTTTTATCTTAATCGCTTGTGCTTGAGCAGCAAAGAAGAAACAACAACAACAACAACAAAAACCGTCACTCCTCCAGCACCGAAAGCCGGTTCCCTTTTGAATTTGTGCTCATATGTTGCAAGCTCACCAAATACGTCTATCTGATCGCGCTGCACATGGATCATAATACGGCGCGGCGGTTGCGCCAAGGTTGGCGTTAAATTAAAGGCATACTAATAAGAAAACAAACGATCGAAAACTAAACTTTCCACTTTGGCGAACAAAACACCCCGATGGTCCCTTTTTGTATGGGCAGATTTTGATTTTTGCCTATTAAAAGCTGTCAATTGGATTGGGTTCGATTGGATCACCTGGTCGCATTGGACAGTTGAAGGAGAGGTTGTGGTTTTTTTTTTTAATCTCGCTAACAGTTTTATTAATGTGTTTGACTGTAATGATCATGTGTGAATTTTGTTTATTAAAATTTGCATTTCGACCAGTGGAGAGGATTAAGTTACTTAATCGTGCTTCAGATGAAAGTCTCTGCCTTTTTCTTGTTCCTTTTCATTGCAATAATTTCTTTGGAATGATTTATGAGCCTGCTCAATCGCTCACTGCCATAGCGCTCGTTTGCTGAAAAATTAGTCTTACACCTAGTCAACACAACAGCGCGCCAACTGCTGGCACATAGTTGCCAACGTCGCGGGCGTACGGGATCATTTTCGCGCACGTTTCATTTCACGCCCTGCACGGTGACAGATAACACGCGTTTCTGCGTGTCATCCGATCGGGACAACGTCCAAGGAATGCTGAAGTCAGGCAAATGTTTGTGCAAAAACCAACAACAAAAACAACATCAAAACCAGCTGACAACCATCATGCGGCCGCTGCAAGTGCAAGGGCAAAGTACAGCCCGTCAGCGTCCGCAGTGTGCATTGTCAGCGATTTGTTTTCGATAATTATTCTTCTGCTGGCGACACCGCAATGAAAAAAAGCGCTAAAAACCTAGCCCAACAGCTTGCAGATAGTTGTGATGATTGTTTTCGGTTTCCTATTTGCCCCTTGTTTCAACCTTCCCCCCAACAGGCTGCCCCACACACCCCCTTTGTGTGCAGGGTGTGTTCTATCGTTGGTGTTGGTGTTGAAAATGGTTTTTAGAAAGGAACCCCTTTTGAAGAGAGGAAGCGAGAAGGGAGTTGCTACGGGCCGCTAGAAATGGAACCGCGTTCAGTCGTGAACGCGAATCGATTGACGAGTAGAGGAACGACCAAACAACCCGCAACACTCCAACACACCCTGCCGGTACGTGTGCCGCGTGACGTAGATGACGGGCCCGAACCAGCAGCATGATCGGCGTCACTATCGACACCAACACTAAGGGGGTTACGCGTGACTACTACCACCAGCAGGGTGGTTGGTAAGGCTACTAACAAGCTCGGGGAATGTACTACACCGATTGATAAGTATCTAGTGTTAACAAAAAAAAAGGGTTTATGCACGGAACTTAAAGAAACTGCCCATTTTGTACTGCGGTTTGCATAGATTTAGGCTTGATAAAACGCCTGAAGTTATGTAACTTGTAATGTATTATTTTTTTTACACTGCCGACCTTTACGTGTGATTTCATTACGATGATCTACTAAGTAAAATTTATCAGAGAAGAATTCATTAGCATCCCCTTTTCCATCACGTTTCAGCAACAAGAAGGCTACTAGTCTACCACCGTTCTGCCTTTACGATAGAGCACGGACTGCGCACACTTACACTGAACCCTACCAGACGTAGAAAAGTGTCTAAGTCCTTCGTTAAAACCCACAAGAACAAACTACGGTGCTAGTTGTAGACCGTCCCCAAACCCAGCACCGTTTAAGGGAGGTCATATTTTATAACATTTTCGCTGTGGCTTCTGCATCGCCTGTTGGGGTTGTTTTCGGTTTGGTTTTTTTTTTTTTCGTTTGGTTGCTCTACCACATCATCCGTTCGGTTTTCGTTTTCATTTCGGCCTACTGCCGATGGTACCCCTTTCCGCTTCATCCCCCCACAGACACACACACATATACATGCGCGCGCTCTCTCACTCTGACGCGCTCACCCTACAGCCACAATCGGCTGCCCACCGTCAAGGGGGTTGGGTGCAAGTTCTTTGCGTACGCGAAGTCGACGCACGGCTCGCGGTTTCTCGGCGCGCTTCGCCTTTTGGGGCCTGCTGGTGTTGATGATTGTGTCAGCCAGTCAGTCTCGGTCGGATCGGTCTGGTCGGTCTGGTCGAGCGGTGCCTGCTGCTCAGTCTCGTCACAGCCAAACAACTGTCATAACGCGCAGTTCGCAGTCATTCTCGTTTCGCCTCTGCTCTCGCGAGTGAGTGTTCGAGTGTGTGGCCCTGCATTCATTCCGTTTTGCGTGGTTCTTTTTTTTTTGGGGTGCTTTTTTACCGCGTGCTGCACCGTGAGGATCACGATCGCGATGATGTGAGGGTACAAATGGGTACCGTACCGTGCTTCCGGTAAATACGCATTGGTAGTGCATTGTTGTGGTGGAGTTATTAGTGCAGACGAATAAAATAACAAATCAATAACAGAGTTGTAGCTGCAATAGCCCTAGCTGGCGCTGTTGCGCTGTATAGTAAAGCATAGTTCAAGCGAAGGTGCTAAAAAGTGTACTACCAACTGCTGCTGCAAGACACAACCAGCGCTAGTGTAATGTGTGGCGTAATAGCTTCCGACTTTACCGCTTGAAAAGGGGTGGAAAAGAAAAAAACAACAACAACATCGTGTGGGTAGAGCCAAGTCCAAGTCACTGTTCGTTTGTCCCTGGTGTATGTGCGGGCAGCACCGTCGTTGTTCAAAGTCCAAACCCCTGTGCCGGCGGTGAAGAGTGTGTCCTAGTCTGCCTAACCGAGCTCTCGCTCGAAAAAAAAAACCAAACTAGTTTGCTCGGCGGTTAACAGTTTGGGATGCAATACGGTGCGCTTGGTCGTAAAGCCGTACCGTGCCGGTTAGCCGCCAGAGTGTAGTACCGTGTGGTGGTATGATAGGATTTGCAATGTTTTTTTTTTCTCACCCCTCAATGCAGCATACGCCCGTAGGGATCATACGCCAGGCGAGCGAAAGCGAACGACGCACTAGCACTATAGTTGATTGCCTGCCGGCATTCGACCGCCGGGCTGATAGTGCGCTAATGCGCACTGCTGCATATGTGTGTTATCTACCGTCAATTAGGTTTCCAATATAAATATACCTTTTTTTCCCATCCCCACAACCCGGTGGCCCAGCGCCCATAAATTACGCGATCCTGTATGGGTGGCGATCCCAAAGGTCCTTTCACGAAGGCGTCCCCTGGTCGTAACACGTGTGCGACGGTCGAGCCGCTGGTGGGTTACATCACGAGCCTGTAACAGTGTTTTCGGTTGCTGCCGGTTGGATCGAAACATGGGGACGATCCTTGCCACACTCGATAATCCCCCAATGAGTGCTCCATTGGCCAATCGCCGTATCCCTATCTATCGTTTGATAGATAATGAAGCACGTTTTCCGTGATAGCTTCTCAATCGATTATATCCAACCAACAGGGGGGAAGCACTTTGGGGGTCGCCCGGCATGCGAAGTGCAGTGCGGTAATGTAAACTGTGTGGCGCTAACCGCGCAATCCCCGTCGAAGAGCTGGCTGCGAGCCATCGATCGGTTTTGCGGTAATTGTTGCTGTTGAGTGGAATTAGTTTTATTTCGACCACTTCGGCAGACTTGCGTGTCTGAGTGATGGCAAATTTATGTGTTTTTTTTTGTGGGTGAATTCCTATACAGTTAAGTAACATATATCCTTGAAATATATTCTGTCGTGACAGGTGACCGAATGCGTCCATCCGTGTGGCAGTGGTAGTAAGATGTTCCTGCGGTATTCCGTGCCCGTACCCCTGTGACAGTGCAATCAACGTAATTGTTTATCAAACCCTGTGATCGAATATTGTGTCCACTTCCTGGAACCGTATGCCAATCAGTCCGCAGCCCCAAAAACCTGGGTGTGGCGGGGTGTGAGGATGGATGGGAAATAAATTTTCTTCCCCAAACACCGGCAACAAGATAACGTGCGTGTTTTCGTGCGTCTACTCGTTCCGTACGAAAGTGATGCGAGTGTTTGTGTATTTTTTGGTTGTTGTTTCGGTGCAGATTGCGGAGCATGTTGTGAAGGGGGGGTAGGTCAGTCGGGTGGGGATCTCAAAATCAAAGATCTAACGCGATGCTGCTGCCCCGAAAGGCACCGGTACAAGCGTAATATCGACATTCGAACAAGCAGGAAACGATTTCGTACCGTGTTTTGTCCCAAAAACCAGAAGTGCCCGCAAGGGGTTGTAGTTGTTTGACAGCAAAAAAAAAAGCAAAACTGTGTAGTGCAGTAGTTCTGACCGCTCTTCCGACTTCAACCCCGACGGAGGACGGTAGAATAGAAGCAAAAAAAAAAAAACACACTCAAACACGCTACCTACCGGCCGATACAACTCGGCATTACGACTTGCTGTGTTGTGATAGCGCGATAGAGAGCTGGAAACATGATTATTATTACCGGCAGTACATCGAACGGTGATGGCGATTTGCCAACGACGGCCACTGAGGATGACGAGCGGCACCAGATTGAACTGGTGGGTTATGGTGCGAGAAATGGGTCAGTGGGGTCGGCGTTGGAGGAAGGAACGTCGTTGGAGTTGTCACCTGTTGTAGAAGGCGTTTCGATGGACGAGGAGGAAGCGGAGGAAGCAGAGGAAGTCGGGGCGGATAGCTCTGGTGCAGATGGTTCGGCAGAGGATCAAGCACAGCTAGCAAACGGAGCAACATGTCTGCTTGACTTGGACCAGAAATGTACCAGCGATGAAGAGGATTCGCTACATGTAGATGGTAGGTTAGACGATGTCATGCTGTAGTGGAGTTACAATTTACAGTACCGAAGTAAAATGTCAATCAACTTCTAACTTGTATGCTAGTTTTAAATCATGCACTATCCCTTTTAGTACACTAGCTCGTCAAGCTACACGCCAGCATTGAACGCTCTACCAACGCAAGTCCTGAAATTTGCTCGTCTAATTCACTCCGCTCGCAAGCTAATATAGTAGGATGATAAGATTAACGTCCATAAGTGGTACTTCACATTGACCACCCGCCTACTGCGACCTGGATTATGCATGCGAGCGGTAAAAATTCAAAACGCTTTCGACCCACCCGCGTGCCGTTCCATCGGACGGACACGATTGGCGTGCAGGCAGTACCTCTGTTCAACCTCATCGGGATCGTCGGGATACGGTACGTATCACGGGATCGCTTCATCCAGGGGTGAACCCTCCCCCCGAGGTCACAACGGACGAGGTGGGAAGGTGGTACCTGAATTTAATTTGAAATGTAAAACAGAAATTACACTGTTCCGGGATGTACGGCTTCCTGGCTGTGTATCAAAGTCAATGGAAATAAGCACCATGCACTGAAGTGCTGCTACCGTAACCGTGGCAAAAGTGCATTAGATTGTACCGCAAAGAATGCCCCCTTATCTGGTTCCGATAAGCTGAGGGTTTGCATAAATTACGCCGTTTCGAGACCATCGTGTGGTGCGTGTGTTGTGAAACGGAGCGCATCGGTAATTTCGGGACGAGATGATGTACCTTTAGAAGCGGGGCGCTGGTAATAACAAATTGTGCCGAGCCCCGAGTTCCCGACTGCTGGTAACAACGCCGGAAGTGTTGCTGTAAAACGAGCATGTCGGAGGGTTATTACTATGGTTAGAACTAGGTGTTTCGAGAAGCGCCTGTGAAAATGTGGTGCAATGCACCGCATGAATGTTGTTGGGTAATTGAACAAGTGCATGATGAGTTAATACTGCACAGTTGCATTCGAACCATTTACCAGTTTGATGATCAGGATGCCTATGGTCAGAATTGCCTAGAATTCCGTGAATAAATTTATATTCTGGTCATCGAACCGGGAATCATGTGGAATTTCTTTCGTGATTGGTCTATTAATCACCTGCATAATCATTATTTACTTACAAAACATAATTATTGCATTTTACCTATCAGAGGCTCACAATAGAGATTTTTTACTTGCTCCCACCGTACGGAACAATCGAATATAATACATATGATGAAAGTGAAGACGAGTTTTTTTCAATTAAATTAGTACATAAAACAAATTTCAAGCTTGCTGGTAATGCAACATTACATAAATCATATTTCTTTCATTACATAAATATCTTATTTTCTCCCTCTGTCTCTTTTCTTCCAGGTAAGTTGCGAAATCTTATCTCGTTTTGCAGTAAGTATGATTTTTCTCCTTTTTTATTTCGATTCGGGCCCGCTCGAGTCCGGTGACTAATCAACTCATCGAACATCCAAAACTAATCCATTGAGCGAAAAACTATGATGTTTGCGCGATGATTTCAAGAGTTTACCACCTCCCGCTGTCGTGTGCTGCGGGGAGGGAGCTGCCGTGTCGTAGTCGCTGCTGTCACGTGACCCGGTGTATCGACTCCGCGTAACTGGTTTCGTTGCCTTTATGGCAAACGATTCTTGAGCGAATAGTTTGTTGTTTTTTTTTCGATGAAATACTTTAATGGTTGAAATTTCCGTTCGACGCCGCTTTGCCGGTCTGGTGCCTTCAGGAAATTCCCAGCTCAATCCAGTTTTTGGATGGCGTTGGGAATGAACGAGCACACAATACGGCAGAATTCTTTCGCTGCAGTTCAAGTGGCGAGGGAAATTTGACATTTCGTAGACATCTTAAAATGTCCCCGTCCCCGTAATGGTTGAGGCACCGTGCGCTTTGATGTCGCACCCGGGATGGGTCAAACGGTATGTTCATAACATTTTGTTGGTGCGACCAACCAAGTTTGTATTCTGATTATCGTGTGGCCCGGGCGGGTGTTTTGAACAGCACAAGTATGTCCATATCGCTATCTTTGGCAGCACGATTGCTGAAATGTTGTCATCATTCTTCTTTGCTAAGAAGGGCATGCATCGTTGCTGGTGTGGTAAGAGTGCGTACAACAGCATGAATAACAAAAACAAAATTATTTTTAGTTGTTATTATCACTTTTCGGACAAGTTGTGTAAATGAGGAAACAAATAAAAGAGCTGCAATAGGAGGTGGATTGAAGTTGGTTTGGCCAGTGAGACGTAATGGAGATAATAATAATACAGGAAGGTGTTGTTTAGCAAATTGTCATGAAATTTTTCTGAATTATATATTAAACACAGGACAAGCTAATTCCTTTGATAAATTGAAAACAACCTTCATGTAGTAAATCAACGGTAGGAACTAAAAAACACAATCACTCACACGAGGAATGTAACCGAAGAATTTGTTCTAATCTATGCTCTGCTCAGCTAGTAAATCTTCCTCCCCACGATCCTAACAACATTGACATTGCGTTCCTCCCCTTTTTAACCTAAAACACTAATAGAATCACGCACGTACGCGACCACTCACGTGCACACTGATTTCACACTTCATAATTTATTGTGCAGATAGCATCGTGATTCACAAAGCAGCAGAAAACTGTGCGGGACCCGGTGTACTGTCGGGTTGACGTGTTGAAACAACACCAGAAGACACTGGGGAACCACCGCACGCGTGTAGTTGTAACGCTACAAGAAGCGGCAAATACATTCTTGCCCCCTTTTTTTTTTTTTGTTTCTGCAGCCGGAAAAATAAAATTCTTCCCTGACGTTATTTATTGCCGGTGGTTCATATTTGCATAAAGCGTTTTCGCCCATGCAACCAAAAAAAAAACCTCCCCCAACGGTGGCTTGGCCATGAGTAGGTTGATGGGTTGGTGGGGTCAGTGATTTTGCGTTGGAAAATGGGTTGGTTTTTGTTGTGGCGTTTTCGAGGGGAGATACCGGCGAACGCCGTTCGGTTGGCCGACCGGCAATTATGGGACGTGTTGAAACCTGGTCCACCGAGTGCTGAGGGAATTTTGGGGGGACGCTTTAATAAATCTAGCAGAATAAATTATACTCCGGTTGGCGATTTGGGTCACCGATGAGAGCAAAGGGATGGTGTTGTAGAGGAGATAAATATATATTTTTTTAATGTTTACGGTTAACGTCAGATTATGATGGGATTATTTGTTCTTGGGAGAGTTAATCGTGTATTTATCGTATCGGGTGTGTAAGCGATCTCGATTTATTGCTGTGAGCTTTTGTTTAGCAATGTCGTCACGTATTCCAAGATGATAAGATGTATTTTAAATCAGAAATAATCAGAATGTCAATAATTTACATTAATTACTGAACATTAATTAACATTAAAGAATCGTTTTCTTAGCACATTTAGTGAACAAGGAGATGGCCAGATTGCTAAGCCTCTAACTGATAAAAATCAAATCATCGTTGAAGCCAGATAAATAATTTTGCTGTAAAGAAAAGGTCCCTTTACATAACGTCAAAAGACACAAAGATATAAATGTTCTACGTTTTATATCACCAGCGCAGTTGTTGTAGATAAAGCAACATTTCACACAATTTTATATAATTCCATTTGATTCCTATAAAACCACCATAAAACATCAATGCCTCAAACACCAGGACCGCGCACCAACAGCTGATGGCACGGTCGCTATCGCGGATTAAAAATGCATACCATCATTAGTCACATAGTTTAGTCGCATAATGCGCCCGGTTTGGATTTCCCACGAGGAAGATCTATCAGCTGTCATGATCTGGACCAGCTGGTCATCACGAGCCCGCGGGACGGCGAGTGCGCTGTGTAAGCTCCCCCTGGGGGTCTCGCTGCTGGATGTAACGCTCGTGATCATGGCCCTAATGGCGTCTCGATGTGTGCCCTTTTCGGAGAGGCAAAAACCCTTCCGAGTGCACTAAGAGCACTAAGGCACTGTGAGGATGTGTGAGCGTTACATAGAGAGAGAGAGATAGGGAAAGAAGAGAATAAGTTGTGTGCTCTCGTGCTGTTGGAGCTCGAATGCGAGTTGCAAAGCCATTCGGTATCAGCAGGGTGGTAATGAGAGCAGCATGCAGCGGAGTTATTGAGAATGAGTGACCCTTATCTGTGCACGGCTCAGCATCACTCGTAGTAGCACGAGAGTACATCATACAGTTTCTCTCTTGCTTGCGCTCTCTTTCTCTCTCTTTCTCCCTCTCTCTCTCCCGTTCATTCTGTCCCTTCGCTAGCCTCAACAGATACACAGCTGACTATCTCGAATGCTTCGATTCAACGTCGACAAAAAGGGGTGGCCCAGGGCGGGGGTTGTTTCATCCCTTCCCCCCTTCATGCCGTCCCCGCAACAGCCACAGCCAGCGGCTGTTGATTCGCAATCTCGCACGGTAGTGTATATACCACTACCAAGCGCAGGTTCTGTTGTACCAACACACCGAGTGTTATGTTGATTGTGATTTCGTGAACCAGTCCTTTTCCATGCCCAATGCATCACACCACCCCCCCTCCCCTCCCACCCCCTTTTATCAACCCTCAGGGAGAGGGCACAGGGAATTCCGACACGACGGTACTGGTTTGGTGTGGTGTTTCACCTGTGTGTGAGTACCGCGATATACCGACCCGTCCCGATACACGATGTTCGCACACGTACACACGGTGTGGCAGATATTTCGTGCCCTGTGTGTGCCCGCCCGTTTTTTTTCTCCCTTATTTCGTTTGATTAATTCTAGGCCGCACGGTTTGCCTGCATATCGTACACCGTGCTCGGTTGTTTAGTAGTTCTATCGCTCGGCAACCCCAACGGTCTCGTCAGTAGGGCGCTCGGCGTTGGAGTGTGCACGAGTGAACGGCAAGCTCGAAAGCAGCTGAAAGCAGCCCCCAAAGTGATTGGTGTTTGGTCTGGCGCGCGCTCCGGAGCTACTGGAGCACTGAAGTTCTGGTTTGCAGTGTTACGGCGGGTGCGTTACGGTGCGTTACGCTCGGTGCGTTTTGTGCTGCTGACCGCCGCAGGCCAGGCCAGCGCACGGGGTGGATTTTTAAAACGAAAGCCAAAACACTGAAGAAAACTTATTTTGCTTCTTCGCCTTCTTCCTCCTCTGCGCGACTCACCTTGTGATTTGAAAGTCGATACGGTGACGTCTCTCTTGGTGCAACCTTCCTCCTTCGTTCTGTGCAAACGTGAGTGTGTGTGTGTGTGTACGTGTACTTAGGGTCGTGTCTACAGGGCGAGACTTAAAAACGATGAAATGTACAAAAGTATGCAAGTGTTATGATAGGGATTTGGGGTGTGTTGGGGGATGATAAAAATATCCCACAGGCGGAGGTACTCAAATAATCGGTATTCGACCCGATCTCCCCAGTAGTTGGCAGCGTTACCACAGTTGCGTCCGCCAAAACCGCTTCTCGCACTTCCACTAAACGCAAGTCGCATCTGCATGCTACAAAGATTTCAACTGGAACCCACTGCTGGTGCGTGTTCACAGCTTCCTGCAAAAGTGTCAATAAGTAGGGAAGCCAAGCCAAGGACAGGCGTGGTGTTATTTTCTCTGTTCTCTAGGTTGGTGAAGAGATCTCACCCTCAGCTGGTTTGTGCTGAAACGAAAACCACCTGTATCACCAACACACACACACACACACACACGCACGAAACGCCGCGCATTTGCGGTCACAAAGTGGTTCAATTGGACAAAAACTGAAAGCAGCAGCAGCAGCAGCAAGAAAAAAAACATAAAACAGTGTGCACGCCGCGTTCTTCTGCACATTCTTTCACAGTGCCCGCAAGAATCGCGATGTGTTTTTCAATTTATTTTCCCATTTTGGAACGGTTTTAATTATTTTCTCATCATCCAACGGCCCGGGTGGATTTCCAGCACCAGACACTGTTCGGTTGTGTCTGAGGTTATTATTTTTTTGAGGTCCTGTGTGCTTTGTTATCCTGAAGTAACCTTACTGTTACTCGCCCGCCGTTGGGGCATGCCTTGCTTTGCGGCAAGAGAGCTCAAGGACACCTTTTACCGTGATTACTGCATTTGTTTGGTTGAAATGAATTTTGCAACGTTCCGTTCTGTGATTGCCGTTGGTTTCTTTCGGTTGAATTTATTTGTGAATATTTAAATTGGAAAGAAGTCTATAAATCGTTTAGATCTGCGAGTGTTTACTAATAAGGTTTATACAGTTCTGCTATCAAAGACTACCTTTTCTGACATTCCATAGCGATCTTTCCTCGGTGAAATGCTAAGCCAATGAATGAGCCGACGACACCGGCGGAAACTTCCGTAACTCAGTTTGCCGCTGCCGCTACCGTGAGCTAAAGCGGACAAAAGTTAAAGAAAAATTAGCCATCATTTTTGTTTTCCCTTTTCTGCTTCAGGCCTGGGTTTTTTTGTCGGGCGGAAGTTTCAGCGTACCTATTTCCGGTGTATCGGAAGCAAGCAGTATCGCATCCAGCAAGCAACAGACACTTGCATACGAAACCCCCACACAGGTGGACACAAAATCAATCCCAACTCGGTGCGGGCGGAAGGTTTGCGTGCGGATGCAAGTGAAGTGTTAGTTCCGGCATTCCGAAGGAAACCATTTCCGGTGCCGGCTAAAGCAAACAGCGGCAGGGTCGGTTCGTGCGCGTGTGACAAAATCCTTGCCCGTTTACAGCGAGTGAAGTGTTTCGGGTGGAAGTAGTGCAGTATTATGCGACAGACGACAACCGGCGACAGGTGCACGTAATTGTGTTGGGAAGCAAAATCGCAAAACGATTGTCCGGGGGAATTTCCGTTCTTTATTGCGTGAAAGCAAAACAAAAAGTGATCCAGCCAAGTAACCCCTTTTGCGTAGCTGAGCTTTTTTCTGTGACGCCTGCAAGTGACGTCACCTGTTGTATGAACCAAACCCCCGTAACAAGAACGATGGCGCACCATAGCTCGATGATGGATTATACACGTAAGTAACAGATCGTTGCGTCGCTCACAAGGGACAGGGAAATAGGAAAAATTTGCCCCCGAGTATTTATAAGGAAACTTTTAGGAAAGTTGCTAAACTTTTGTGCGTAGGGTAAATAATATGAACTAGAGCAAGGTCTTGCTCCCGGAATGCTTCCTGCCATGACCGTGCTGAACGGTAGTTGGCGATAAGGATCAGTTTATTTATTAGCAATTCGACCTTTGAATCAATAGCAATAAATCCACCAACAATTTCCTACCCCAAAAAAAACAATAACCTCCGGTAGTTTAATGAAACCCCTCCCCAATTTCCTATCGTATCTATCGATCGCTTCCCACAATACGCGGGAGCAGCCGCGCTGTGCTGTGCTGTTTAGTGAAAATATCAATTATCGGCCGGCGGACAGAATGCCACCGGTGGGCGGCCGCCCTGCCAAATGGCAATCCAATAAATTCCACCACCATCGATGCGAGCGACATCGATTTCCGGCGGGGTGACGATTGTTCCTGTATCGTGTACCGCTTCCGTGCCGGTGTTCCGCCATTTACTGGGATCAACTTCCGCTTCCTACCGACGTCCCACCGCTGGGACCGGGGACTTGTAACGGGGCGGGTGGTTCAGTTGTGTAGCGATTGTTGTAACGTTCCGCATTGTTCACCGTCGAATGATGGTGCAATTGACCCAGATAATGTCCTAAAGATTGATCATTCCCAAAGGAGGAGCGGATTGAAGTTGGTCGATTGAATTGCACGGGGTGGGAGGGAACAAGGGAAGGAAAAATGGTACGAGCACCACACGAACAATTCCATTCCCCGTCCCTACGGACCTTGGGAAGAAGTTTTACCACGACTTGTTTTTTTTTTTGTTTAGTTTGTCCTCCTCGACACGTAATGCTGTTCTGTTTCGCCGGTACGACAGCCCGGAGGAGCTTAGCTTTGAGATTCTTACAAAGAACAGTAATCTGGCGCATATCTCCCGAAGCAAAAGGGGGCGCGATAAGATAGCATTGTCGGCACAGGGTACGCGCGGTTCCCATTCGGATGTTTTGCTACACGCGAGTTCCTCTGCGCTACCATGATCTTGTTGTTTCTTTTTTTTTTGAGGGTCGTAAAAGATTGGTACGTCGCACGGTACGGTAGCTGGCGACAAAATCAGCAACAAGTAGCCGGTACGGAACCTGATGAATGAGCCCGTGCTCGGAATCTATCGACAAATCAGATCTTCCCCGGCATTGTGTGACGCACTAAGCAAAAGGTGACGTGAAATTCCGTAGTAGCATTATCAGTAATTCTTGCGCGAAGAGCATGAATAGCCGATTGAGGAGAAGGTGATGATATGTTGAAGAAAAATTTGAACCTCACATTCCGGTTCGACGGAACCATCAACAGCTAACTATCAAAGGGGGAAAGCGAACGTACCTGCAAACGCGAAATATTAGCGCCACCGACGTTCACCGAACTCCATGCAGGTCAGCCGTCCCACGGCCGAACCCCCTACAAACGATAGCCATTGTCAACTATACTAATGAGCTGATGATATCATGTCATGCGAGCAGCAGTTGACATTGACCGATGTCTATCAACATCGTCTGGGACGGTGGAGAATGACGATTTTTACAACACCACCGGCCACCGTCCGTTTGCCCACCACCACTCGGAGGCTCGGTGGGGCTGGTTGCGAGGTCTCGGGAGTGTGCATTCTCGAATGCTCACACTGGCCCCGTCTCGACAAGCCATCGACATTGTATTGGAAAGACATGTGAGAACCATTGGCCCCGGGGCGCCTCCACGCGTGGTCGATTATATTTCAATAGTTCACCCGCCTGCCCACCCCGCGGGACACTAATTCTCATGCAGCACTCGACCATCGACTTCAAACGGTTCCGAAACGCGTCCCAAGGTGAGGGTGAGTGTGTGTGTACGGTTGCTACTGGCAGGTGTCCCAATTTCAACCCCATCGTCCAATGCTTAATGCGTTACGATTCAGGTGGCCATTAGCACCCTCCCCAGCGGACGATGGAAGGATCCTGTGTACGACTCAAACTGCTTCGCGTACTCACCAGCAACACTCATTCAGCGCTGCA
This sequence comes from Anopheles marshallii, assembly GCF_943734725.1. NCBI lineage: Eukaryota > Metazoa > Arthropoda > Insecta > Diptera > Culicidae > Anopheles > Anopheles marshallii. The sequence continues at coordinate 64,417,159 of NC_071327.1, forward strand.
AGAGCGGATCTCGTACGGATGGCGGAAGGCTTATTAGAATCAATAAACGTTCCCCCGTGCGTCCCCGTGGGCCATGGCGTGTGTGTAAGTGAGGGAGAAAAACTACAGCGTACAGCAACATTTTTGATGACGGAGGTTTACCGAACGTGATTGTGAGGCCGTTAGGCACGCCTACACCGCGAGCGGCAGGCAGGCAGGAGCATCCAATTATACAGCCCCGCGGTGCAAAACAATCTCACCACTGCGAAAAACCAAACAAACACGGGCGGCCACGGGCACCGGGTGCTGGCATTCCAGCGACTGAATCTTGCGCGCAACAGATAAGAATCTTCGAAGGGAGCATCGCCACGCAGTCCACGGTGCGCCTAGCCCTGGGGAAGTGTTGTAACGGTGTCGCAAAGCAGCTGAGATAAGTTATGCAACACACCAATACCCATTAAGGTGCATTCGAAATGGGAGAATATTTGACAAAACTTGGGGTTTGAAGTACGAGAATTGGCATTAAGATGTCCCCGGCTGTATTAGCGCAGTCCCGTGTGCAGAATAATGCTTCACCATTAAAGTTAGATAGATGTTAGTTCGCAGAAACTCGAGAAACTTCCACCACTGGCAGATAGTTGGCATAATTTAAAGCAAAACTTTGACGCTTCACACAATGTTTATGTTTTCCATGGGGGGGCAGAAGGTTGGCATTGCACTGTTGGGGAAAAGTGTTGCACTTCCTGCGGGAGTTTTGTCCCTGTGATTCTTGGCCCACAAAACTTCCGCGTGTGAGTTTCGCGTCGGACGCATCGGATCGCGATGTGTGTGTTCTGCCACTCCACACCCGTGTGTAACAGTTGTGTTGCTGGTGGAAGTTTTCACCGCCCGATGGCTGTTGTTGTGCGGCTTATCAGTTCATGGCGCCCCCGGTGGTCGTGAGATAGCATCTGGAGCATCTCGTTCGCTAATGGGGTGGGTGTTGTGGAGATTCCAGCGGTAGTTGCTGCCAGTAGCCTTTGCGTCTAAAGCAATACAAACGGTGTGTTACGGGGTTGTAGCTTTCGTGCAAGTTTGCAGCCCGGTGGACCTTTCGTCACGCTCGCTACAAGCCCGTCGACAGCATCGATTAGTTGATTATTTTTTTTTACAATCACTGGAGATGGAGATGGTGGGTAACATGCAACAGGTAGAATCGCAATACATCCTGTTGCATGTCCCTGAAGGAATGCAATGGGTACTGCAAGTGTATCATTTCCCGAGGACATTTAACATGTTGGATTGGTTCGTTCTGCTCCATCAATCATCGTTCGATGTAAAGTAGGTGCTCCGGATATATCCGAGAAGTTCTCCGATATAGCCCGTATGCCTGCAAGCGCTTTGCTTGGTCGGAATCGATTTTAATACATCCATTCATCGGCTTGAACCACTTGGCAAAAGCAAAAATTAAATAAAGGATAATAAAGCACAAAGAAGTTCCAATCAACCAAGGATGCGTAGCTCAGCTTCGCATCACTGATAGAGTTATCCTTATTTCTGAGGAACTTCTGTTGCTCTTCTTGTGGCCCTCCCTTGCCACCTTTTGAATAATGCATGAACGGAAGACGGTTGACTGGTCGGAAACGCAATCATTTAATGGTAAATTTGGTATCGTTTTGCTTCGTAGTATGCCATTTTCATTATCATTCCGAACTGATGTTGTGCTGTAGAGGGTGTGTATGATTGGAGTTGGGTGGAGACATGCATCCCCAAAGTATTCGTGGGATTTATTTGAATTCTCTTGTAGATTCTCGTTGCCTTTGGGGTGTTTTTTGTTTACACAAAGTCCCACAACAGGTTAGTGTAAAGTATGTCGTAAGGTAGGAATTGCGCTAGGTGTATGCGAACGAACCATCCATCACAACCTTGCCCTGGATGACTTTGGCTTCTTGCCATGGTATCCCTGACCGGATGTAATACAACCGTTGGAAGCGATAGACATCGATGGGAGGGGGCCAAGATGGGTTGTGTAAATAAAGGTGAAGGTTGCAGCGCAGGTTACGATTACACCCGAAGTCTCCTGACGCAGCAGCTGACAGTGCACTTGGGCCCGTATCTAGCCGGGTGTGAAAGGACGGGAAGATGAATTGGGGTTTTGCCATCGACCCTGCCAGTTTCTTATCGATGGCGGTACGCAAAGAGACTATCCACGTTCGGTGGAAGTTAAGGAACGAATCCAGCCAACCCAGCAACGGGCAATCGGAACAAGCAGTACATGGCCCGGGTGAGGGGTGGATCGTGATTGCGGGCCGCGAAACGAAAAACCCCGCACGCTCTGACGCAGATGGAGCAGCGCTCAAGTACGGCTAGCGTACCGCGTACTGTACAGACGGTTCTGTAAAAGTTTGTTACGGCTGCATTTAATTGCTTGTTAGCACGCGTTCACCCACTGTCGCCGCGGCCCTGTTTGCGCTGCACGAACGCTACATGGGGCGCATGTTTACCCGACACACGGGCACGGTAAACGCGGTTCGGGCTTCACCCAACCGCCAGTCGTGCCACGCGGTTCCGTTCAGCTGTGTCGGTGCCGATCGGTTATGAAGACTGTTGCAACAATCTTCCACCGGGTCTGGAGTGTCTTTACGGGCATGTGTTAAACCGAACGCGAATGTTTGCTGCTAAACGAAGTTACTGCATGTGAAATGTGAAACCGTACCGTGCTTACTTGCCGCAGTACGGCTAGAACGACGAGCAGAACAAGAATCGATCTAGTGTAACATCCTTATTAGCCATGGCCCATTTCCCGATTGACGCTCATCGTTGGGTTCCCGAGCTCATCTTGGAGTGTCTCGGAGGTTTATTGGTTGTGTTTTTTTTCCGTTTTGCTCGGCAAAGACACATCGAACGGTGCTACGGGACCGATCGTAGAACGCACATTCAACAAAGCCGTGGGAAAGTGAATGGTTCGATGGGAAAACCTCGTTTTTTTTTTTTGAAGCTCAACATTCAACCTTAACCGCTCGTAAAGTGCGATAGAAAAAATGGGCTTCACCGTGAAGCCCACCGGATGCTATCGGGACGCAAGATACATGCCTTTATTGGGGAATGTAAATCAATTCTACCGTATGCTGCACCGCACCGCTGACGACGTATATTTCGCGCCATTTTGTTGTGTGCGCGAAGCGCATGGAGCAGTTAGTGACGTGGAAAATCCATCAAATCCGGCTGTTGATTTTGAACGATTATTGAGCAGATTATTGATTGGATCAGCAGCCAATTGATGTAAAGGAAACGAGGACGTATTAGTGGTATTTATGACTGTCTTTTGGAAATTGGTAATTTAACGACCTGTTTAGAAAATTTATAATTGAATGAGACGTTTAAAATGTTATGTTTTATCTAGAACTTTTTGCGATATCGTAAGCAAACAAATACCTGTTGTCGTTGTGCTTTGTTGAAGAATTTATTTTATCAAGGGATACATAAAACTTAGAATGAATCAACAAAACATGAAATGCTCGAGGTACTTGAGTCGAGTACTGCAATGCCTTGAAGTCTAGGATCAATTGTTGTCGAACATTTTTTTGCTGAAGAGCGTGGATAAAATCATAGCTGGGGAGAGAACATCGAATTGCTAGTTCTTTCGTTCAACATTTAAACCCGACAAAACAGTTTCCTTGATCTTCGATTCGATCAAGTTGAACCATAATTACTCTCCGCTACGGAGACTTATCACAATCGCACTGCAAGTTTCGAGTGAAGTGCCCTGCGGCGGAATCAATCCCTGTCTCCACACTGTCTACTTAACGTGCTCGTGACGGCGTTTAGCGCTACTAAATACGCTCATTACGAGCCGCATCTAATCGTGATCATCCTTCCTGTTAGCGATTAACTCTCAGCGAATGGCTTCAGGCGGCGGCTCAGCTACTAATAGCTTTAGCGCACATACACAATCAGTGAAGGAGTGGACATAAAAAAATAATCCCTATCGGCGGGATTGGGTGTAGTTAGGGTGTAACTCGGGGCAATCAGGCTAATCCTTCTTTCCGACTCCGCTTCAAACGCCGACCGCTTCAAAGGAAGTTGAACAGCCCCGTCCACGTGTAGTGTGGGTCGCTCGGTCTAACGACTTGTTAGCGGTTCGTTACTGAGCGAATAGTAAATGGCCATTAATTTGTAACGTAACGAGATAAGAGCTCGGAAAGAATTGTACAACCAGGTGACACATGTTTGGAACAACGAGCCTGTCACTAATTGAGTGGGTTTTGTGTGAAGTTCCTGCTTTCGAGCAGTACTGTTACAAATTTCCGGCACAGAAAGCTTATTAATTTAGCTACACTTATTTATCTCATTCGAACATGTTCATGTTGCAGTAGAAGGAAATTCTGATTGTACTAGGTATGTTGCATACAAAATATGCAAGAATTCCTGTATGCTTGAGGAAATTTCACATCGTTCCATTCCTTCATAGCATATTCATGGAGCATTTTGTGTTGACATACCGGTGAACGGTTGCTAGTTCCCGCCACAAACGTTCGCATGATAGTTAAATGAACCTTCTGGCACACAAAAAAGTGTCCCCATTGTGGGCAAGAAGGATCAAAGAAGCGAGTTCGGCGAGAGGACCCATGTAACCCGAACGAGCGAATACCCTTTTAGACGATGCTATTTTCGTTTGGATTTAGGTTCTCAAGCTCTCAAGCATCCTCACCAACGCCCCGAGGTGGAAACCTGCTTTTGTTTTCGGCTGTCGGATGGAGCCTTGTTTGCACACATGAGGAAGGAAACACACGCCGGTTTTGCGGTGCGAAATACAAATGGAGAACTGCGTAAAATGTAGTATCCACCCACAGCATCATAGTTTTTGCCCCTGAACGCTTCAATTCGCTTCAAGTCTTGCGAAAGAGTGCAAAGTAGTGACGCGGTTGGAAACCTGACAATGCACCACCGTGGAAACCAGGAAAATGTGTGCTGGAACAATGAACAATCCTTGCGGAAATTTCAGAGCGGGAACAGAAGCGAAAACTGCAGCAAAAACTTTCGCATGTTGTTATGAAAAGCTTCATAATTCAATAATGAAGTTTCGGTAGCGGAAAAGTTTGAAAGGCTGTAATGGAAATTTGATCCAGCATGCAGCTGCAGAACAGAATTGCACGTAATTAGAGCCGTTGCACATTTGCCCATTTCCTGGGCAGAAATGTGTTCACTTATCCCCGGTACACACAACCTTTAGGCGCCGTAGCTGCGCGCGTTATACGCCTACATCGCTGCAAAGCACAGCGAAACTTTCACAAGAAAGCTTAACTTCACCCGCACCGCGCGGGATCAAGTCGCTGCCCCGAGGGGCGGCTGCGTTCATCCATTTATAAATGTGGTTGTAATGGTTTAATTAAATTCGCCCAACAACAATGCTCGTCAACTTTGCAACCAACGCGCGATTTCGATCCGATTCGGAAGGTTAAGCGAAGCTGGTAAGTCTTTTCACTCGGCGCCAGGGGTGGGGCGATAAACACTGGAAACAAACACATCGAACATTGTGGACGAAGCCGGCACAAAGCTTTTTTTTCCCGTTCGATCCCGGCTATCAGGCTGCTGCCATCGTCAGTGTGCGCTGTTTATCCAACGGAAACAAGTGTCAAACTTTTATCTACTTTAGGAGTAATCTCCCCTGATGGAAGTGCGATTATTTTTGGCCTTTCTGCTAGCGGTAATAACGCTGGAATAACAAAAAAAACGGTGAAAGAAGCGTTGCCCTCCAATCATGCGACCGCTTCCATTCCGTTCGGTCGATTATTGACCGTGTTTTGCTTTTAAAAGTTTAGCAGAAAATGAAATTTATCATGTTCGGCCGAGGAAAAAAATGATGAATCTTTAAACAGGACGCCACGGAAGGATGCTGGGCCACCATTTTCGGTTTGATCGATAAATCAGCTGGAGCTGGGGATGGTTGTGAGTGAGTATTTTACACGTAAACGTAAAGTGCACTCTCATTCCCATTTCGATACCAATTTTCCAATTGACAGACGTGTCGGGATGGTGGAGTTTTCGAACAGATAACGATAGGTCCGTGGAAGTCCAGTGGTGTGTTTCTCGCTTCCGTATTCGAAGCATAAAAACGCTTGCTACAGGCACACGAGCTTGGATTTGGGAACTATAATTCGTGGCACCGTGGGTTTATTTTTATCACAAACCCTCCGGACATTGTGTCCCGCAGTGAACCGGAAAAATATTGTCATATCGTGTCCGGTGTGATAACGTAGGACAGGGCCTTTCACCAGACATTGCTCTGGTTGGTTTAAAGTCCTTTCGGATAGAGAGCAAGAGGTTGTGTACTTTATCAAAACCGTAACATATTTTGTAACATATCAAATGGAACAATTTACGAAAGAAATGGAAACACATGATGATAGTTCACGGCGAATACAACCGTTTCTTGGAAAAATATGTAAGTAGGACAATGAAATGCGCACTGTCAATTTGACAGCTGTCAACAGTAAGTTCATGTTGTGTTTTTCGAGTGTAAACGAAAATAAAACCCCGTTTTTCCGTAAAGGCAATAAAGTAGTTCCAATTTTTGTTGTTTTACACATTTCGTTAGATGTCCAACGGTAATTTCTTCGGCCTTGACGAGACGGGAAAAGTGTGGATAAAAATAAACCTTAGCGTCGGTTTCTAGGCGCAAAAGGACACCGGTTTCATGATGATCCGGATGCTTGGTAGCTGCCATGTTCATCGAGCCGGAAAAGCGTCCACCACCTATTCCACCCTTTTCCGGGCACCCATTCCCGGGTCATGGCACTTTTACGACGCGCTGAATCTTCCACGATAACAGATCTGGTTCGATGTAGCCGGTGTGTAATATACAGTCCCACCTCCCCACCTCCATATCGATCCGGTGTTCGATTGAGTAAGCATTACACACGTATCGAATCGGTTGGAAAATAGGAAAATTCTTCACCCGGTACAGTGCAACCCGGGGAAATTGCCTTGCGGGGAACCCGCACGTTTTGCCTCACGTTGCCTAGCGCTCAAGCAGAAAAACAACCATTTATTAAACCCCAATCGATGTGCCGCATCGATCGTACCCGGCAACCGATCGATCGTATGCGAAAGTCATGCTAATGATGCACATTTTATGCTACCACAGTTGAGCTGTTTGCGCTACGGTTCTCTTCGATTCGGGCAAACTTCAACGGTCGTGTGGCTACAAGAAGGAAGCATTGCACGAGCAGTGCGGACAAGAATGACAGCAGTCGACGCCGAACGTGGGGGGGGGGGGGGGGGGGGGGAGTGCACTTCCGACTCGACACTCGCTCGCCGCTACATCCAATTTCCATTAAAAAGTTTATCTGCCGCGCACCGTTCGGACTTACTTATTCCGGTGTGCTATAAAAGTAAATGAAAACTCTCCTCCCGGTAGTGGACTCTGGTGTTTGGTATTCCGTTCTAAGCCGGCAACAGACACCGGTCCGCTGGTCAACAGAACAACAGCATAACTCACACAGAGCGACATCCGTGATTGCATCGCAAACCGGAGCGAGTGCGGGTGCGTCATATCGGACGATGGAAAAGCAATGATAATGGTGTGCAGTTGGCCGGCGGCTCGTCGAGGAAGACTCGCTTATAAGATTTTGAAAACTTGGAATACATAAATTTGATTTCCATCTGCTACTGCCACCTGCCACACCTGCGTACACATCGGGAAAAAAGATGAACAATCAGTGCCCGATGGCGAAAGTTACGTGTCGTCCGTTGGAGAATTTGTGTCGCAGATTCGCTGCGGCGCCTTATCTGCACCATCGTAATCTTCACTTGCAGTCGCTTGCATCGTCCCGGACGGGACACCAGGGAACCGGGGTGTGATGGATAAAGTTGCTAATTGCAGAAATTTAGCGGTCATTAGTGATTGTAATTAGTTCACGACACAAACGCAAACGGAGCCGTTGACGAGATTATGCTGACCGGGCCGGTACCGGGTCTGGTTGCGTTCTTTGGCCGTTGAAAAATTAAGTTAGCACATTCTTACTGTCGTTATGATTAGCTGGCAGTGGGGTGGTTTTTTTTTCTCCGGGTGCCATTTTTATGTTTTCTGCTATTTAAATGTTAATTTAAACTGCCCGACGGGGGCATCCCGGTGAACGTTAATGCGCAGGTGATGATCTTTTAACTACTTGGAATTTTTTCCGTGTTTTTGCACCCTGCTCACTACCGAAACATAATGTTAGAGATGTTTTTCTACCAAATTCTTATGAATTATTAATTATTATTTGCGATAAAAGAAGTTCAGAAAGTTGTTTCCTTATCTAAAATTGGATTGTTGGATCATCCTTTTTCTAAGTATTCTGAGTCTAACTTTCAATATTTCTGCCTTTACTGTCAATACAGATGATAGATATCTCTATATAAGCATCGTTGTATTGTTTTCACATTGAAACCTTCCATTAAAGATCATATTACTTAGTCAACCTACCTTCCAATATTCCACGTACATAAACAAGGGTTCTTTTTATTGATTAATGAGTTTTCGTTTAAGATGTTATTTCCATCTCTTGTGAAATCCTTTCAATGGTAGCCTCTAATACTTTTCTTTTCGTAGCATAAATGTCAAATAATCGATTGCAAACTTTCCTTCTCAGACCCTTGAAACTTAGACAACAAAATTTTCACCTTTCCACTTCGGAACAGACCGCAATCGATTGCTTTCGTTCGTAATTAAGCATCATCCTGATCCGATTACCCTACCGTACCTTGCTGTTTTATTGGAGCACGAAACTTTCCTTCCCAAAATCTTATCACCACCACCAGACAGTTTGCAGCAAACGCCACCTCGGATCGTTAGGAAAATTACCACTTGTCCAAAAGTGCCGGGAAATCGACCAAGCAAACCCGCAACACTAACGTGTCCGTCCGCATTTTCCTCATTTGCAAAAGTTGTCTTCACAATCGCTGGCCAAAAAAAAAAAAACAGAAGTGTGCAGATGAACTGTGGTGGTTTTTGTTAGATTTAATTTCCACCCACGGAAGAGGTCGTTTCGATTAAACAAACTAATTATTGATCGTGTGCGCACGGGAACGGAAACCTCCTGTGCCCGTTCGCTTTCGCTGCGAGCGGGCGTTTTTAGAAGTGCTGATTAGTATGCAAAGCGAAAAGCGTGGAACGACGCCGGTGCATTGCCTCCCATTCTATCGCGATCTGCAATTATCTTGTTGCTGCGGAAGATTGCTCCTGCCACTACACTTTAACTGTGGGTCATTCATTCGAAGATTTTGCCCCATTTGCCCCACTGGTTGTGCACTTTTCTTGCGGAATGCGCTTCGAATTATTTGCGAGTTAATTTCCAAGGCATGGACAAGGTGAACTGCAATCGCAGCTGCACAAACTCAGTTCTTCTCGCGCACGGATTATCGGGAAGTCAATTAAACGAGTGACAGTGGTTCGTTTTTTTCTATATATTTCAAGAGGGGTTTTTTTTAGAAAGAACAATTATGCAAATGAAATAGAATACCGTTGGCTGCTTTTTTATGATTACGACATAATGCAAAGAAAGCATAAAGATGAATGTATTATGTTTTTTTTTATTCAAATCCACCAACACTTGGGAATCCGGTTTTCTTTTGTTCACTTTTCGCTTTCAATTTCCATTAACAATTTATACTATCATAACCATCATCACCCTCTTGGTGATCATCATCCACCTGCGCAGGCACGTGTACGCCCCCTGGTGGGTGGAGGTTAAAGTTCGTTCGTTAGAGGGAAAACATCCCGCTGGTGGGCAGAGGGAAAAGTCAGGGTATGGCGGGAAAAAACACAACCACCACCACCACAATGGGAGGGAAAACTCAACACACACACACCCAGTCCCGGTCCCCTCCTTCCATACTGGGACAACCCATCCAGGGTCGACAAAATGATGCGTGAGAATTTCTTTCATACGCTTTCGATTTCATTTCATTTCCTTTTGCCAGTGCGCACCCGGTACCGAATGTCTGCCAAGCCTTTTGTTTCACCTTTCAACTCCAGCTCCAACGGTGATAAGCTGAGCGAGCGGACGCAAACAAAGAAAACACCAGCCAGCAGTTCACATTCACATTTTAATTTAATACTTTTGTTTTCTTTTATTGGTCATGTCGTTTGGTTTCTTTCGGTTTTTCTTTCTTTCTTTCTTTCTTTCTTTTTTTCTTTCTTTTGCTCTTCCATCTCGTTCTTGGTTTTTACTTTCTTCTATAAGCATTTCTCTGCTGTTATTATTTGCAATTGCAATTTTTCTTCCATTTTCCCACATTTTACTCGCTCTTACCTTTACGTTTATGTATTTTCCACCTGCGTGCGTCTGCTTGCGTGTTGCGTACAGTTTTTTTGTGTCTGGTGTTGTGAGGAAAGGGTTTTAATGTTGAAATGTGACAATCAGATCGGGTTCTTTCTTTCGATGGTTTAATCTTTGCGTAAATAACCTTTTTTTTGACAGTGTGCTTTTCCATACTTTGTTTGACTCATGTTACAATTTTATTTACCATACACACTCACACCTCTGTACACGGTTTCACAAGTTTCACTTACTCCCAATTAATTAAATTAATTCGTTAAATAACTTCCCCTCGGTACGCACGTTACTTTACGGCTCGATTTGTTTGCATAATATACATCATTTTCTACAACTTCAACTGACTGTGTCTGGAAGGTGTAGATTGGCAGGTAGTTAAACCCGATCCGATAGTTAAAAATCCCACCCTATCCCAAAGTCCACCATTGCGAAAATTTTCCCTTTTTATATAAAATTGATTGGGAGGAGGATGGAACTTTAATTTTTCTCATCCTTCGCCTCACAACTTTTTCGTCTAATTCCTCTCACTTTCTTCGGCCGATTATTCCCAATCGGGCTTGCACTTTTTACATCGGGCAGGCAGAGTTTTTTTTCCCAAGGTTCATAATGGATTGTTTTGTCCCGCTTGCCGCCCGTTGCCGTGCTCCGTTGAAGTTAGGTTAGTTATTGCTGCTGGTTACACTCCGCGGAACGTCTGCTGCCTCTGCGTTCGCTCATTACCGTTTCTCTAATTAGCGTTTATTCAAACGCACTTTCATTGAACCCGCATCGTTTCGTTTTTTTTTGTTTTAAACCTAACCTCCGTTTGTCTCTAGTTTCTAATGTTTTGTTGCTGCTTCTGCACTGTCTTATACATCATTTACACGTTCAGTCATAGTTAACCGCGGTGGAGATGCGTCCCCCCCAACCCTCCCAAAACGATGCCCCTCGTGGCAACGACATCAGGGGTAGAAAGATCCATCTTGATCGTTTCTTCCACGAGCGCTAATGCTACCTGTCCTGCTACCTTAATGCCCCATCCCGGGGGTGTAGGAACCGTACCCCCATTACACAACCCCACTAAAACCGATGTGTTGCACCATCTGGAGCATGTATACAATCGCCACGAACTACACCTCTATCGATCACAGATTAAACGTATTTTTATGTGTACGCAAACCTACTCATTAAGAACCTCGATAAAGCCATCCCCATCGCACTCGATCGTGCATAAAGTGACACTTAAAAACAAAACCCATGTCCAATGTCTCTATTGCCTTGCCGGTTACGCTCGATCCGCAAAAAGCCTCGTGATAAAAGCGATTTCCGATTTCGCGGACAAACATCCCGGGCGAGAACGGTACCGTGACAAATGGTCACCCTGGCCGTCGCGCTGATTTATATTGACCTAGCTTTATTTATTTTGTTGTAAGCGCTTGCCTTATCGGTCGCAGTCGCACCCTCTTTTTTTGTTGCTGTCGTTGTCCGCCTGTCTAGGCACGGCCCATTTCCGTGTTCGTTTCGTACAGTGACGCCTATTTGCGTACGAGATACCGAACGCTGTGGCATTTCTTCATTCCGACGTTTGTTCGATTCAGTTTCCAACTCATTAGTCTGTTAGGAACGGCCTTTGGTACGGGGTTTAGTTCATTTTTTTAGTCTTCCCTTCTTGCCTTACTTCCAGTCATGCGACAGTCTGGGTTCTGTGCATGCTGCTGTAGCTACACGTCCTCCCGGCTGGAACTGGGCCGCCCCGTGCCCGGACCACCGTAGGGCAGTTTCTTCCGGACGTACTTTCGCTGCTGGAGAAGGTGTTTCACCTTTGCTCCAGTGCCGGCGGTGATACTGCTACTGCTGAATCGATGCTTTGGCTTCTGTTCCAGTAGATCGTTCACTGGGAAATGGGGACGAAAAAGTAAAACATAAGACTCCGAGTGTATTAAAAGCGTAAAAAGACTTTAAGTTAAACTACAGCACCAATAATTCTTCACTCGCCATACACCTCATTTAAGTGTGTGCTCATCGAACTTCTGCCAAACATGACGCATCTAATCGAATTTTCCAACCTTTTCCTTTTATCTCGTTGCAGGTAAGTTTCACCAATACTCATCGGCAAGATTGTGCTGTAAGTCATTGCATACATTTTCTAAACTGAATGTGTTAGAGTTCCTGTTCCTAGTAGCCTCAACATGTGCCACCACCATTCGATTGGTTAGTAGTTTGTAGTAATAGTTTGCCCGGTTTTTCCCCTCGAACGCTTTCCCAGTTGAAGTTCACTTACCGGATTCGGGCGATACATCCACCGTCGAGGAGCCGGTCTGGTAGATGCCTCCACCCTTGTAGTAAAGTGGCGTTGGCCGCACGCTAAACCGTGGCGTCAGTACCCGCCCATTGCGTTCCTCCAGAACCTGCGGCGGATGATGATGGTGATGCTCCTGATGATGGTTGTGATGACGGTTGTGGGATGGATGTTGATGATGGTTGTTCAGCAGTGCCGCCGTCCAGGGTTGCGGTGTGACGACATAGATCTTTTCCTTGGTGATAGGAGATATGGCAATCTTCACATGTTGCCACCCGGACCGGCTGCTTTTGCCTGGTTTGTCGTGCAGTGCGGGCAGCATCGTCGATGTCAGGAACTCCCAGGGAATAGCTTTGGTGACGCGGTGCAGCGACAGTGTGCTGGCCTTGCGCGCAAAGTCATCCGAGCCGAACTCCTGCTCGGTCCAGGTGTCAATCTTGCGCTGCAGCTCGTTCGGATCGATGTCCCAATCGATGGTGCGCTCATAAATCGGACCGACCGTGTTATCACGGTCCTCTTCCGGTGCCGGTGGTTGCTCCGTGGTCGTAGTGGTCGTGGTGGTCTGCGGCGTTGTGGACGATGTCGTCAGTAATGTTGTGCGGCGTTGTTGCTGGTACGTTGTAGATGCGGGCGATAGCGGTGGTCTCACCGTGCGACTCGTCTCCGAGACGAGCAAATCGTTACCGAACAGCTTGGGACCTTTCGGGATGATTTTGGTCGTGCGTAGCAGCTGCGAGATGGTCGTGCGAGACTTTTGCGCGTAGGTCGTCGGTGAGATCTTCACCCGGGTCACGTTGACGTAGTGTGGCGTGACCGGTTTGGCGTACTTGGACAGTGCAACCGGAGGAGCCGGAGTTCGTGAACCAGCGCCAGCGGTGCCAGTGGAGCCGACAGCACCACTGTCGGGCAGCGGTGTTGTGTGACGTTCCATTCCACCGCGTACGCTGGTCAAACTGCTCAAGCTTACCACCGGTGGCAGCGGTGTCATCTTCGGTATCCGCACGGTAAATGGCTTTGACTCCTTGGAGATCTCCACCGGGCGGACCTTCTTCACCTTGGCCGGCTTAGGGGGCGTCTTTGTAGGAGGCTTCATGAACGGTTGTGTCGTTTCCTTCTGGAGAATCTCTTTCAGATGTGTGGTGGATTGGAAGTACTTGACCGAATCGTTCTCAATGAAGCGGGTCTTGGATTTCGTCGACTGCTGGATGGCGTTACCGGACGGTGCAGTTGGTCCAGAGTGTCGCGAATGCTTCGATGTTACGATGCTCGACTCTTCCGGCGCATTGTAGTCCAAATCCTCCAAATTCTCCTGAACGGGCAGTGGCTTAAACGGTTCCGGTTTCTTGTACGTGTTGTAGGGAATAATGATCTGAATTTGTTTGGGTTTCTTTGTGGACATCAAATTTTGGTAACCGCCGAATGTTGCCGTCAGTGAGGATGGTAGTGGATTAACCGTCGACGCCGGTGTCTCATCGCTCGTCGACGCTGTCTCCACTGCCGTTTGACTGGGAGGTTCTGAGGTGGGTCGCTTCTGGAACTCCATCGGCAGGCTGGATCCTATGTGGAATGGTTCCGAGTAGATGTCGGTCGGTGGAGTCGAGTCCGCCTCCAACGTGGTAACGGTCGTTGGTGGACGGGCCGTAGTTTGAATGACTCGTTGAGCGGCCGCTTCCGTTGTTTCTTCCTCATCACTCAACTGATTGTTCACCGTATCGACCGGAGGATTAGTTTGCAAATTGGCCGAGTAAATAATCTGCACACCGTTGCCAAGATCGGACGGGGCGGGCGTTGGAAAGGTGCTGTAGCGTTCCGGCCTTGGCGCAGGTGTGGTGGAAGTCGTGGTCGTTGAGCCGTAGTAGCGTGTTTGGGGCACAACGCTCGACACTTCGATCGTCGTTCGGATGATCGGGGAACTGTGATCGTCTTCTTCGGAATCGTACTCGGCATCATCGCCGTTGCTGCCTTCCCGGTGTGGAACACTTGCTCCACTGTTTCCATTGCTGCTGGTGGCCACGTTGCGCTTTTCCGACGCCTCGGGCTTTGAGTCCTCCCCGTTCGAGTATGCGACCGTGGTGTAGATGGACGAAGAGGCAGAAGATGCGAATTGTTCTACGTCAAAGATGGAATCGTTCTTGCCGGCCGGTTCGTGCGGATAGCGGATGTAGCTGTTGGACATCGATTTCGACGACGTTGGGTAACCGTGGCCAAGCTCTAGGATGGGCTCTACCGGTCGGTAGGGCCGATAGAACTTGTACGGATCGTTGTGGAAGGATCCGGCCGTGTAGAGCGGCGGTATCGGTGTAGCGCTCAGGTTCGGCAGCGGAATCGGGGCCAGGGGTTTACCTTCGTTCTGAATCGGTAGCAGCTTGGCCGGTGGAGCGTATTCCTTGTTCGTGAAATAAGAGGCCGACACCTGGCGCAGTGTGATAGGTTGCAGCGTGGATGACGGTCCGGCCGTCACCAACAGGTCGGGTGTTTTTGTGATGAAATGAGCACCGACCGCCGGTGCTGGCACCGGTGGGCTGGTGGTGGTTGTTCTCAATTGTTGGAGTTGCTGCTGAAGTTGTTGCTGTTGAAGTTGTAGCTGCTGTAGTTGCAGGGTTTGTAGTTGATTATGTTGCTGCTGCAGTTGCAGTTGAATGAGCTGCTGGGAGTGAGGAGCCGCGGTGATGATGGCGGGTTCTAGTGCTCCCGCTGAACCGGAAG
The DNA here is from genome assembly GCF_943734725.1 of Anopheles marshallii. NCBI lineage: Eukaryota > Metazoa > Arthropoda > Insecta > Diptera > Culicidae > Anopheles > Anopheles marshallii. The sequence continues at coordinate 64,432,423 of NC_071327.1, forward strand.
CACCACCCGAATACGGGCTTACCGACTGAACTTGCCCTTTGGGAGCGACCTGTATCTTGATCGGTGGTGGTCGATTCGACGGCACATTTGGCGGTGGCGATTTTGGTGGTCCAGCAGCAACGCCTCCCGTTCCACCGACAGCGGTTGGATATTCGGGCGGTGCTGCTATCGGTACCCAGGGCACGTTATTGCACGGATGATAATTAACGTCCCCAATATTATGCGCCACAGGTGCCCGGCCAGTTGTTGGCTCCGGATCACGAAATACGTTCACTTGCGGGACGATCTGTTGCTGCAGCGTAGAGGGTACAAACGTGTTCTGAGGCACTCCTGGTGCTACCGCCGCATGATAGCTGGAACCACTCTCCTGTATAGGGGCACTGGGCTGGAAGCCCACACTGGCGTCTTGCTGGTATGGGGTTAGCTGCGTCGCTCTGCTTCCATTGCGAAATTGGAACGGATAAGGAAACGGTTGCTGAATCGGTTGTTGTAGCTGTGGTTGATACTGTTGCTGGAACTGCTGCTGCTGCTGCTGTTGTTGTTGTTGAAACTGGAGCTGTTGCTGGGTCTGCACAGATGGAGTCGGCTGTGCGGCGTACTGCGATGGAGGAAGCTTCCGCTGTGGTGGAAGTTGTGGAACTTGCGGTTGCTGCTGTTGCTGCTGCAGTGCCGGCCGCCGTTCGTCACTATCATCTCCCAGGAAGGAAAACCAATTGGAGATACGCTGGAAGAAGGTGGGGGCTGGGGTGGTGGCAGGAGCCACTGGTCGAAAGCGGGATGGTGCACCCGCCGGTGGATAAGGTCTCGTTTGCTGTTGTTGTTGGTTGGCTGCACTGTAGAGCGCATTTCCGGCGTTAACGCCTCCACCGGCACCACTAAAATCGTTCCCACCGGGCTGTTGCTGGGGTTGATAGTTTGGCTCACCGTACGCTACTGGCGCGAGTAAACTGACAGCGGTTAGCGCTATAAAGCAAAGTGTCGACAGTTGCTGCAAGTAAAAGGAAGACGAGATATGTATAATTATTCACGCTGGCTGATCGCGATTCGCGCGATGTGTCGTCTTATGATTGCTAAACGTTCGGCAGCAAAGCGACAGCGTATATTCGCACTCATGCGATAAATTTCCGTAATAAAACGTATCAAGCGAAATCAATCAACTCACGTTTTCTCGTGCGGGAATAGAATAACAATAGCAACCATTCAGGCGCGATAATCACGATGCTGGTGGTCACACCCTTAGGGTGTATTATAAAGCTAATTACACACCCGAAGCGGACCCACGGGAAAGACGAAACACAGCTCGGCTTGAGAGCGCGAGTGCCGATGGCAAAGGAAGCGAAGGTAGCGCAAACAAAAAATAAAGCTCCATCTAATTGGCTCATCATCAACCCCTGCGGAGGTTAACTTCTGAAGACGCACGGGCAATAGAAATACTTTCTATTTCAATTATCGAAATTATCCACACGGGGCCAAACCGGCGGGATGGGATCTGCCGGGTTTCGATTGAAGGGCGTAAAGGAGAGACAATTCGCGAAGTCAACCGTTTGTATGATGGAAAACATTAAAAATGAATTAGTTTCGAAAAAGAAACATCATCAACGTCGCTTTTTTTTCTTTAATCTCATTAAACGCAAACAAGCGATTGTGATGGCGCGATTTTTCCTATCAGTATTAAGTTGAGAAGGAAAAAATATGCTAAATCCTAATAGCAATACTTTTGATAATGGGATGGCGGTGAAATGGTTGCTCAATGTAGCTCAGTTCGTCGGAAAATTCCAACCGCCCCCCTGTTTCGAAGTGAAATTCCACCACATAGTCAACCTTCCCGCGCGCACCGTTCGCCATTACAAAAGCGTTCGCTTCGCCGGACCTCACGATGATGAAAGATGATGCGAAGACGCATGCATCCATTCCCAAATTACGCACCGTGCGAGTTTTACCCTGTTGGATGAGGCAACTTCCGGTCGGCGATCGCAATTGCTTCGGTAGCTCACACCATTTCCCTCCCCAAGCGTTTGCTAACAAGCGCCCGTGATCGCGGAACAAGTTGCATCTGTTTGGCGCATGGCAAGAAATAGAGAGAAAGAGCTATCGGCACAAAATGTTCGCCTCCAGCAGGAGGAAGGGTGGAAAAACAAAGGCACAATAAGGCTTCCATCGAATTACCAAAAGCAATAACCGCACGAGCAAAAAAAAGAAAAGAAGCGCGCTGTTTTGGAAAACAACCTCCAGTTGCGTAAAGGTTCGTTGTAAGATGCGTCCCCTAAAGTTCCCGCGCGTAATAACTTTCGCTTACACTAAACCCGTGGTAGGGTGGTCATTTTTTTTTTTGCTTTTTAAATCCACTGCTTGACCATTGTTTTTCCCGTCCCGTCTTCCCGGGTGCGCATCAAACAATCCCGCCGCTCACCACCGGGTGCATTGTAAAAATCGAAAGGCACGCTTGTTTTTCGCGCACGCTGCCGATGGGGAATGCGTTTCGGGAACTGTTGTTGTGAGTGTTACCCCTCCCCCCTCTCGGTTTGCTTTCTCCCTAAGCCCGGTGCGGATGAGCAGAAGATCACGACATTGACCACTAAAAACCGGTACCGGCAGGGTGGTGGTGGTAGGAGGCATGGGATGGAAGGAAAATATTGCGCGATAGTACAGCATCCCCCGGCTGGCTGGCTCAACTCTTGCTGTACACCGTATCATATCAGCGCCATTCATCGTTGATACCTTTCGGAGGGGGCGTTTGGGAAGGAAATTAAAGGGCAGAAGAAGGTGGACACGCTGTCTGCGATTAAAAGTGACGGCGGATGGGAATGAAATTTTCGGCCAAGCTCGGCCAAGCCAAGCCAAAAGGTCGATGAATAGACTCGCCTGCTTTTTTTTTACTGGCTGACAGCGCTTTCGGCATTATCTTGGGGACATCAAAGATGGTTGAGAATGATGGTGTTTGGATGTGAAGCTGAAGGGAATTTTCCTCATGAAATGCGTGGAATTGTTTTGTTAGGATCTTTTCCCTTTTCTATGCTGTATCGGATCATTGCAAATCCAGTCCGAAATAGGGACAAGACATCGGTAGCGTTATTAGAAGCTTGTAAAACGTAAGCATAATTCACAATTTCAGCCAATCTTCAGTAAGGACCAACATACATTTTTTTTCCATCACACGATGCTGCTTTTAATTAGCTTAATGAAAATGGCACACTTTTGCTCTTCGGATCGTGACAAACAAAAAAAAAAGTTAATTATGTTTGAACAGGTTTGCGAACACTTCAAAGAGGAAGGAAAAAAAACACATTTCGCAGTTCGCACATCTTCAACTGTGAAAACGGGACTGTTGTGTCCCCAAAACAACACACGACGACAAAGAAAAAAAAAATTAATCAAAACAGAAATCAAGACACACGATCGGGGGAGACCAAAAAAAAAGATAAATGCAGATAAATAAAATAAATTCCTTGCCAAATGGGACTCCATCGGTCTCGAACGTTGGGCGAAAAGGCAAAAAAAGACTCGAAAAAGAATTACTCCTCCCGGAACCCACCACCGACCCGACCCGGGCACACACACACACACGCCCAGGACACTGGAGTGAAAGTGCCGGTTTATGAAAAATTATTTTCATTTCTCGTTTTGTTTTGTTTTTTTTTTCGGGGCACTGACTTTGTGATGGTGTGCGTGTCCTCCTTTATGGCACTTTGGCTAAATTAATTCAAACTATGTGAAGTCCTTCGAGTTTTTTTTTGCGGGGGGAGACACTCCGTACCGTCTCCTTGCCCTCTTGGTCTGGGTGAACTTTCCGGACATCGGAAGGAATTTGGCCATGTCGTGCTTCCTTATGGGCTTTTGTGTATTTTTGTTTTGTTTTGCACAAATCCGGGAAACCGGAAAAGTTTATCATCATACACTCGACTACCGTCCATTTGTTCCAAATTCCACAGATCTCGTATACGGTTTCAGGCCGGTATTTACGCTGGTGCTTTACGGTAGTCAAGATCGCACCATGTAGCAAAAAAAACAGTATCAAAAACATGCTTCCTCTGCATAAACACACACACACCACCGTCTTTTGCGGTTCGACAACGCGCGTCCCGTTCAGGAATCGATCGCAAATGAATAAAACATAAGTGACACACAGCGAGCGATGACGACTGGCAACCACCGCCATCGCTCTTGCACACGGCTCCACGTCGCAGATTTCACTTTCTGCGGGAAACCCTAGCAAAACACCCGCCCCGTGAGACGGTGGCCATTATCACGCAACCTCGGGTTGTGGGGTCTCGGATGCTGGACTTTGATGGCAAAAATTGGAATTTCAAATCCTTCGTTCGTTTCCGGCATACTTTGAATCGCGCCTTTGAAAAGCGATTTTTGCAATACCGCGAGCAACGCCCGTTTTTTTTTGTTTTTGTTGTGCCTACCCGGCACCGAGGGGTCGATGTGTTGTTTTTATCTCCGGCTGACGGTCGGTTGATGAGATTTTCGATGGAGATGCCATTTGCCCACACGAAACCGGGGTGGTAGGATTATGGTATTTTTCGGTCGTCTAAACCCATTGCCCGAAAGCCGTTGCGTTGTGACTTGAAAGGCTGTCGGGGATTGGCGATTATGGCGGCGTGATAAAAGTAATGGTTTTTTGCCAAAGCTTCGTGTAAACGAGCGGAGGTCACTGTAGTAAATTTAAGATATTAATTGAAAGATCACTGCAGCTTTATGTATCGTCACCGAATGTTGGTGTTGTATGTGGGTCTGTTTTCTTCATTGGCCCAAGTCCCTCTATTTATCGTCCGTTTGAGACTGGATTTGAGAATTCTGTCCTTGTTTAGTGTCCTTACTTGAATTCTTGTTTCAAAAATCAACTGAAAAAATCCTTAAGACGATGCTCAATATCGCATTTATGCGAAGATAGCCCTTCGACGATTGATCGTTCAAAGTATTTTTGTGGAAAAAATACTTAAGAACATATTTGAATGCTCAGAATTCTTGATCAAATTCAATATTAATGTTACAACAAAGATGTTATAACACTTTAATTAAACCCTGAAATCGTTTTGGGAGGCAAAAATAAACAACTTTAATGAATATGGGTCCTTATCTTCCAACCATGGTCCCTGTTGTCCATGTCTTCCACCTTCAATTTGTAGTTTGACTGTAGTACCTTTGTCGTCACAAAAAACCCATCTTGTTGCTCCATATAACAGCCCACAATAAACAAATATGCCCAAGTCGTTAATTTCGTACACTACCGACTGTATAATGACGAACAGTCGTCCAAAAGGTTATCAGTAATTCATATACTTAGCATTACTTCGATGTATACTTAAAAGGCATTAGCGAATTTCCACTTCAAAACCTTTAAACTTTTCATCTAGATTTATGCGCACATCCTGATTATAGTTTATTAGATGTCTCACAATCAATCAAACTCACCCTGTTCAGCCTGTTCGCGCCGTGAAAGCTACAGTATCGTTGGTAATGTCACTTCGCTCCTTGGCGCACATTTCCACCCAAACATTGTTTCACATCGATACTATCATTTTTGCATAAATCTTATGCTTTGACACGCAGCGCAGCCATTTACTGCGGGCCATTTGTCTCCGCTCTCGTCTGTCTCTTGCTGTTCCGGCACGCGGTGCGAAAACCGTGGCCCTCTTTCTCCGGACGGTGCGCTAGTTAGTAATTGATTAACTGATTAGCGCAGACCCGCATTTATCACTCCATCAACACCTCGGCTACCCGGTTCCGAGGGGATGGAGGAGTGGGTGGGTGGCAGAAGCATAGCAACCGGGTGGTGTGCATTAAACGCAAGAAACCGTCCAGTGTCCACGGTTCGGACGGAACTGCTACGGCCAGTCCTCACCACGGCCGGCCGACTTTATGACGGACTCGAACGCATATAATCGTTTGACACCCAGCACCATTTATCATCGCGTGTTTGCACGCTCGTGATTGCAACGGCTGTTGGTCCGTGAGGTTTGGTGGGTGGCTACTACGCCCTTTTCTGTCCCTTCTACTCCCTTTCCTTCCACATCTTGGTTTTCTCCCTTAGCAAGCAAAAAAATAAAAAGAGGGAACGGTTTTCGCGACATCCGCGATTCGCTCGACTTTTTGGGGTTGGGCCGGGACTGTTTCTAACGATTTTCTCCTCATTTAACGTGCCGGACGATCTTGTAGCTGGGTTGCCGTTTTACTTTTAGTATTTTGTTGCTATTTCTCTGTCCCACACCAGCGTCGGCTTTCGCCCGCTGGCTGCCATCGTTTTCGGGAAGCCTTTTTTCGCACGCTTGATGAGGGTGATGATCGAGAAAAATGGCTCCATTCTTGTGCTGGCTGCTGTCGGACGCTCTGTTCCAAAATGTCGCGACGCTATTTTACTGCAGGTTGATTAATGGAGGAACTTTTGCACAAAGATTAGCTAATTTTCTCACTGGCGGGTTGTGGGGTGAAATCACTTTTTTCTTTTCTTTTCGAGCACCGCGAGAAAAGCTGTGCAATTTTCCACTGATCATAACATTTAAACAATCGAATTGCAGTTAATTTTTCGGAGAGGAGTTTAATGCCTTTTTTTCGTTAATTTATGTAATTTAATCCAGTGGCATTAAAAAAACGGCTTGGAAGATAGTTGTTTGTATCAGAAGTATGCTTGGAGAAACGCATTCCATCCAATAAATTGTCCATTCAATAATGATGCTTTCGGGTTACATTAATTAGCAAAAATAATGAGCTAGCTTTTGATATAGTTTTCATTTATTCGTACCTTTTCTAACAGTGAAACCATTACAAGAAACGTTCATAAAAGACGATCGTCAAAAAGTCAATTATCTCAACCTTTCGCCATAACGTCATAAGTCCACCTTCATCCGCATGAAGGTGTTCCGAACGTTACCTTCCCAGACCTGTTGGTTTTACCCTTTTTCTTAGCGCCCTTTCCATGATCCTGCCCATCGCCAACCGAAGAAAAGCCATACACAGTTGTGTCATCGTCGATAACACCTTTCGACCCCAGCGTTGGCGCGTCCCGGCCCGGGCACTTGGGCCAATAAATGCAAATGATTTGTTTGCGTAATGAATGCAATCGTCGCTGGCGTGGCGAGTACCCGGGGCAGGAAAATTGTTTGTCCAAGCTAAACGCTTTGCACGACCCTGGTAACTGGGCCAAAAGAAGTGCTGCCTTCTAAGGACGGTGGGGTGTGGCGCCGGTCAGCGGGAAGACCCCGTAATGCAAGCAAAGCAGGAAGAAACGATGACGCGCGCGCGCGCGCGAAACTTGCCTGTTGGGGGAGGGGGGGGAGGGGGGAGGGGAGTTCAGTTTGGGGACCACCCTCACGGTTCCAAGCGGAGGTTCGCAGTCGATTACTTCCAGGGGTTGTAAGCATCTTACCAACAGCGACAGCGAATAAGTAAGGGCACAATTTATGCAAAAACAGAGACCACCCTCTCGGTGAAATGGTGGGTGGCGGGCGGGCGTGCAGTGTGTTCCGTACGCTTGTTGATTTATGCAATCGATCGATCGATCGTGATCGCGCATAAGGGAATGATGCGAATAATGACAAAAGGCAGTGCAAAAAGGAAAAGTGCACCGTGTATTAGCATAGTTCGGAACGGGTGGACGATTCCCTGGTGCTTTATGTACCTTTCAAAACAACTTCAACCCTATTAATGGCTGGCGGTCCGCGATAAAACCATTTTCTTTTAATGAACCTTCGACCATCGCAACGGGAACGGACTAAGTTAGAGGCAAACACACCGTAACCAGCATTGTTCTGTTTGCTTGGAAAGTTGCACAACAGAACAAAGAAAGCACTGGCACAATGAAGATGCACTGCGGCGTGCATTTTCCCATCGACACCACTAGGAAGTGCACATCCAACCCGGTGATTGTACACTCCGCTCATCTGGAAAATTCACCACCAGTGCCACCGAAATGCGCATGTAAACCTGATGCGATAATACCATTAGCTCGAACCGATCCGCAAGCGATCGGATCATCACGCGTCATCTTGGAATCGGCGGGTCGGGGTTTGATGAATGATTGGCCTCCCCCCGCCCACTCGGCAAATGGGGTTGAATTGCGTACGGATTGCGCGTGCAGCTCGATACCCGCATTTGCACTGGCCCAGGTTCGGGGTTCGAGGTTCGGTACCGGGAGTGTGAAATAATTGGCCCGAATGGTGTGTGCCATTCGTGGTTGGGCTGCGGTTTTAATTGATTTCTCGTTCGGCACTGAGCAAATCGGTATTATTGTTGTTTGCCAAGGGGTAAGATTAGCGCAATGTGCCCCAGGGGGGGAGGGGTGTGATGTAAGTTCTTTCGCGTACGGCTTTTCTTTCCCCTTCCCCAGCCCAGGTCACCCGGGTCGGTATTACGAGGTCGGGATACCGTTTGCTTTGAAGGATGGCACGGGTGGCGCGGATGAGTCACAGCGGCAAAATATCACCGTAAGGGATTACGTGAATGTGCACCCGCTTTTGTTTGCACTCTGAATCTGCACCAGATTTGCCTCGTGGGTGGGCATCAATCAAGCCGCCATCCTTTTATTTTTTATTCATCTTAAGTGGAATGTGATGTTTATGAATTTCATAATTCAACCCCAATACCCACATTTTTGGGGCCGCTGATTTTAGGGAGACGCGGAAAGGTCACGTACAATTATAGATGGTGGTGAAATTATGCACTCGAAGTGCATCGGTAATGTGTGCGAGCGACCACATCCCGTGCCGTTTGAGTGTGGGATTGGCAAAATTTTAGGGCTAGCGAGGGGTGAGTTATTAGTTTCGCTGCGCTGCGAATATGCAAACAATGTTGTAACGATGATTTATAACATTTTTCATGCGCTAGTTGTTGCACAATTATTGGCACAAGCGTTACCGGGTAAATGGTAGTATGTGGAACGATAGTGAAGACAAAATTCGTACAACTAATTCATGGAATTTTCCAACAGCATTCGGGGGTAATCATTTTCCGGTCGAATTTCGTAATTTAATTTACGTTATCCCCGTCTATCAATCTCAGCATTACTAATTGTCGGTGTCACGTTGAAATTATCAAGTTTGGTTAGGCTAAACATCAAACATCCTCCCTCCATTGAACGCTCACCACCACCTCGCCCGCCGTTGTTGCGTTTCCGGAAAAGCGCGAGTAAATAAGTGGGGCTGGTAAAAATCAAACACAGCATTGCGTCGACCGGAAACCGATATTTCATTATGTTTTTCCGCCGCAACATAAAACCACAACAAACAAATTCGGCTTGGAAACGGTTGCCCGACCAGGTGCGCGTAAGTGGTGGGACGAAATGTCTAAAGGAAACTCGCAACTCGGTCATTCTTCCCCCCCCCCCCCCCCCCCCCCCCGGGGGGTGGTTGTAAATGGTCGAACCGATTTCCCGATGATAAACATTCACACACACACAGCCACACAAGAATGTGCAAGATTTTGTCTCTTTTTTTTTCAGCAGGAAGCAGAGGAAGTCGGACCGAAGAAGGTCGGTACGTCAATACGCAAAAGGGCAAACATTTGCCGTCAAACATTTTAATTCCGAGCCGAGTTGTCAACGTTGACATTGGGCCTTTTTGGAGTGTGTGTATGTGTGTGCGTGTAGGTACGCGATGTTGATTTGTTTGAACTGTTTTGAAATACCTTCTCTTATGCTTATGCTCGCCTTCTCTTTAACCCGCACGTGTCACGTTTCCCCCCCGCAGGGAGTATAACTGTGCATCTTGAGGACGCACTGTTTTGGTGCTACGAAACCGGCTCACTAGCATACATGGTGTGCATGTCGGTGTGCAAACCTGCCAAAGGGAAAGGAATTTCTCCGGTGCACTTCAGTTGCAGCCCGAGCTTGGACACGTGTTTTCTTTGTGGTTCATTTTTCATCCCGACTGGGATGTCCGTTTATTTTGGGTGAGTGCTCTTGATAGCGAAGATGGATGAATGGAATGTTTTTCTTGAGCTTCTATGTCCGTCGACGTGAGCACTTGAATGTCGGAAGGCTTGAAGGGTATATTTTTACGGAAATGTTGTAATAAAAGTACAATAAGTTCTGTGTTATTTATCTCTTGCAACAGAATATTGTCAGTAGAAGTGTCTTTCCATGTCTAATCTTCAAATCCCAATTTCTGGAATAGAAATCCCTAACATTTCCCATAACACACAGCTTCACAGTTGCTGTCCCGAGGACAAACAGAAGACTGTTTTAAATCATCCTTGCGCCATATTCACTTACCATTGCCATGGTGCGGCAAGATCAGTATCCGGTTCAGCGTCACTTTAATCCAAGGATAATATCCTGCCGGGCCGGGCCTGTTTGCTCCGGTACGCTTCCACAATCCCTATCCTCACTGTCAAACAGCACATCAAAGCCACGGCCAGTTACATCGGGGTTACAGGGCTTCCCGCTGCAGAACCACTGAGCTGATTACGACTTCAAGAACTGCTGCTGTTTGCCTTTATTCCTTTGACCTTTCCCTTATTTCGCGCACCACACTTTTATGACCGACACACGGGGCTTAGCTTTTCACGCTAAGGAACCTTACACCATTATCACTAACAGCGGATGGATCGTGTCACAGCGTCGGTTTAGTTTGCTTGAACGCGTATTAAAACTGCACTGCCTTGCACCTCACCTTTTGCGCACGGGAGAAGGATTTACCAGTACTACTTGCATTTCATTAAAAAAAAACCCGACATAATTAAAAAACCTCCGAAATGCACACCACTTGCCACTGCTTGAATCTCCACTCACTGTTTGCACCAAAAAAAAAAAACCAACACCAACTTTATTGACGATTCTGTCGAGCATAAGCTTTCACTGTTTTGGCCACCGTTTGGTACAATCACCAAGCATTGCACATTGCCAGCAGCCGTCAGCATCCCTTTTCTTGCTGTTGTTGCGTGAGTTGGTATAAGTTTTCACTTTGTTTTGCTTTATTTTGTACTACGTTTTATTGGAGTTTCAAGGCTCGTAAAACGTCACGACACTCACTGCGCCTTTCCATGTCCACGGAAAGGATGCTTTCTTTCTGCATTGCGCGCGGAATGAAACGAAAGTCTGCTGCAATGAAAATTATTTAGCATTTAGAGAAATTCAATCACATCGTTTGTTTAAGATAAAGCTTTAACACATCAACAAATAATAAATTTAAATCCCAATTTTAATTTATGAAATTAAAATAATTCACTGAACTTTAATAAGATCAAATTAACTCAAAAATCAACACAAATATTTTCTTCACAATTTTCTACCACAAACAACTGGAGCACTTCTGGATGTCAGCTTTCGATTATTAGCGTATTAAATGTACAAGCACTGTTGCGAATTAGCGGTTACAATTGACAAAACATCAATCAAAACCCGTAACCATCAGCACGCAAGGCGTTCGTAAAACCAATATTAACTTCCTGCTAATGGAGATCAATTTTCCACCTGATCTACGTCCAACGAGCAGCGGGCAGCGAAGCGACAAATACCGATTATTGTATCGCTCCAAAACACCGCACCAGTCGCTTTGCGCACCGTGTCTTTACCGTTCGGCACCTTCTAACGTATTAAACCGTCTGCAGACGGTGATCGCGCGGTACCGGAGAAGATCCACAACCAGCCACGGTGAGCGATGGTGGTGATGAGCCAAACGACAGCGATTGAACGCACAGATGAGAAGGGTGAGAGAACGGCGATGGACGCGAGGGAGAAGAAAGCATCGTGGAATGCTTAATGCGGACGCGCAATGATAAACAGAGCAGCCGCGGGTTCACTTTTCCGTTTCTTTTGTTCTGCATTTACGCGTGAGATCGGTGAGCACGCGGTACGCCGCTTCTCACTCATCTCACCTGCGGATGCTGCCCTTAGCGTAACTCACAACGACTCTTCTCATGACTTTAGTGTGAGTTGATTTTTTATCTCATCCGTGTGATGAGTGAACTGTTTTATGGTTGTGTTTTTGTTTTGTTTCACTAGTAATTTGTATTCTCCTTCTCTCGCCAGTTTCACGCCGGTCTTCCTATTTCTTTTATCTCAAACACTTTTTCTTTCACCAAACATTACATGTCAACAAACGCTGCAAGAAAGCGCCACCGTCGGTGCGTCGAAACAGTGTTGCTTCTTTTCAAATTAAAAAAATAAATTCTCACAACCCAAGCAACCTCTAACGTTTTTTTTTTCCCATCACATCACGAGTTAGCTAACGAACGCAATGAAATGCGGTGGAAACGCACCAACACTAACCATAGCCGGTAGTTCCCATTGCGGCAAACCCGCACACTTTTCCTTCGGGACAGAGCGATCAACGTGATCCCGGAGAAGGTACTGCGCTTATGTGTGGTTTTTGTTGTTGTCTTGCTTTGTTTTACTGTTCGAACAGTTTTCTCCTCACCTTTGACATCGCGCTGAGGAGCATCGTCTTTGCTTGGTACGATCTTGACAGACGGTGAATTACTGCCGTTCGTTCCTCGTCGCGCCAAGCGATCGGGCAGAAGACGATAATGATGATCGTGATGGGTTTGTGCTCGAGTTACACATCATCAGATCGTCTTACTAATTGCTCTCCACGGGGATTTTTTTTAACTATCACACACACTCACACAAAACAAAGCCACCAATTCTAACACCTTCACCGTGGTTTGTTCGACCAACGGGCACACATGAAACCCACCGCGTTCACTTTCGACCGTTCGCCAAATACTGAAGCAAATACCTGCCAAAGCCACACACGACACGAATTCGCGCGATCGCGGCTGGATGCTGCGGTTCATACTCTGCTCTCCACCGCTCCAACGTGTTCAAAATAATGTTGCTCACGCTCCTTCAATCCCACCCTGCCCGCCAGGGGTTGCTTTCTCTCCCGACCCAACTGCAAGCTGCGAATCTGTTCCTTTTTGAGTGGATTCCCAACGAAGCAAAAAAAAAAAACAAACTTACTGAGCTACTCTTTCTCCCGGCAGATTCGCGGGTTTTTAGCGTCACGTTTAGCTCATTCGTTCCCTGCCTGGTGCTCTGTCCTTTTCTCTTTGATGTTTCGTTTTCTTTCCACGCTTGCCGGTGATCGGCCCCGTTTGACCGCAAACGAAAACGAAAGCTCCCAGCACCATCAGCAGGGGGGCTTGATGGTGCAATTTCCCCTTCGAGGTGGAGCGTAGCCGTTTTTTTTTTTCTTTGGTTCGCATCTCACACTCACCCTTTTTCGCCGAAGGGTTGCTCACAATGAGCGGAGATCATGTTTTTGTGTCTCTCGAGAAATGATCTGGCTGTCATCTAAAAGCACCCCCCCGAAATCCAAAAGGCGCGTGCTGTTGACGGGCAGTGATCCGCAAATTTAAAACGGCACCGACAAAAAACAGCTCCGGAATTTAGAGCGACTAATGGAGGGGTCCAGAAATAATAATCACCCGTATGTAACGCTCCTAGGAGTGTGCCCCGTTTTCCTGTGCGAGCGATGATCACTTTCTTCTGCTGGTTTTTGTACAGCAGGATTTATTCAACAGGGAGAAAAGGAGAGCAGAAGAACAAAAGAAAGATGAAACAATTGACATACTCAGGGATTCAAAATGGAAGATTTTTTGTTGTTTTGTTGTAGGGAAGTTATGGCGGTCTGGCGAACGAATAGGAATGGAAGGAAAAAGGGCAGAATCAGCTGATAGAATATAGAGCTATGACTAATATCTTAGATTTAAAGGAATCTGAAGAATTCTCGTTGTAAATTTCATTATTTGATATCAATAAATTTTGGACACATTCTTACGTCCTTTAAAAATGTCATAACTCATCATAGAGCGCATTAAACTCGATTACTAGCTTTCCAATTTCTTTTAATGCTTCGTTTTAAATGTGGGAATTGCGTCATGTTGGACAACAATTTTCCGAATTTTCAATAATTATTCCCCTCTCTTCCACGGTAATTTCCTATCTCGTCTCGTCCCGTTCGTGCGTTCGTTTGATCCATCGAGCCTCGATCGTTTGCTCACGTACACGCGATTCGCTCGTGAGCATGGTCTCCGGCGTCCGGTTTGCGCTGCAAAACTTTCCTCCACAGCTCAGCAAAAAGTGAAATGGAAAGAGACGAAACGAGCATTGCGGCGTTTAACATTTATGCTTTGTGTTTTTTCGGCAATCGGCATGCTGGTAAATAGCGTCTACAAGAAAGGGAAGCTGTTTACTTTCGTGTACACCGCTCGGAACCGGTCGCGTACGCCGCTGTCACGCTGTCCAAACGAACCAGTCCACCAACATGTGCGTCTCCCATCGGCCTAAAGCTCGCCGGTGAGAAGATCTGTCACCGGGGTGGGTTGGCCTCAGCTTCCCGAGCAAACCGATTATAAATTCGTACGCCAAATCGTTGGCCATTACGTTTCTAGGGCACGGAAAAGCTTTAGGATTTGTCAACGAAAACAAGAGTTTGCGGCATGGACTTTGTGGCTTTCTCGAATCTTGATCTTGCTTCTTATTTGCCCACACATCGCCATCCATCACCAATATCGGTGACAGGTTTTTTTTTTGTGGAGTGGAGAATTTACAAGCGAAGGAAGACGATCGGAACCAAGGTAGGCGAACGGTAAAGATCGCACATATGCACGGTACACCATCCGACCGGATATATTAGCATAATCAAACAAGATTGTCCGGTGTGTTCCAATGTAGCGACTGTATGTTATGAATATTGATACCAAATTAGTTGCCGCTCTTAATCGCTTTCTCATCGCACCTCGGCAACGGCTTCTCACCGGATGATCTCACTAGCTCGTAAGTCATCCGACGGTTCACTTTCCATATCGTCGGAAGCATTTCGAGATGGAGTCCATTTCCCTGGACAGTTTCGTAGATTGCGAGACGAGATCTCACAGTATTATTGAGTTGTCACTGACCTCAATTACATGTTCCAAACTGGCCGGAAAGGAAATTAAACACTAGTGGTGGCTAGCATAACCCCCTGCGGATGAAAGGGTATTTAGATTCTGATGAAGTTTACACGCAGTTTGTCTCCCAAAAGTTTCTTCTATACCTTTAGCATTCCCCTGTCAAACAACTCAAACAGTCACAACAACAAAAACACTCAACAGCTCCCAAATCACCGATAAAGCCGAAAGGTTTCTGGTGCACCTTTGGGGCTTATCAACCGAAGGATTCGTAATTTAATTTCCTACCATTTTGCAAGTAAATGGTTCGCTTCTTCGGCTGTGACCATCACTAAAACTTATGTCTTATTGATCCTTTCCTTTCAGTTATTCGGAGTGGACTAAAATAAAGCTTTACAGGCAAGCTCTGGAAAGGAGCTCCGTTTGCCATGTTTTAGTCCCTCGGGGACGAGTTTACGCATCGCTTTCCTTCCAACTTGGCAAACTCTACCTTTGATACTTCGAACCCAACGAAAAGGTTTCAATTAGCCTTGGGATATTGGTGTCAATTCACCTTCATCGAATCTAGATACTGTTTAGAAGCTTGTCTTATATCGAAGAGAAGTACAAGTTCCCGAAGTACTTTTGACACAATGTTGACTTCTGATGATGTGTAAAAAAAGCTAAAAAGCTATGATATGATATATGGCGTATTGTGTTCTCATTCAGGCTGTAAGCTTCAATTTAATCCATTTAAAGAGTAATATGATTCTAAAAGAAACGATAATAGTGTTCCCCAGAATAAGGCTTTTGGTGAATAGACATCATTCGTTTCACCGAGTTCCAATGATTTCAATCTAGATATTGCTGTTTTGAGTTTCAGTTTTCCGCTGTTCTACCGGAAATACTAAGGAAAACGATAAACGCCCAAGTTTACAATTACGAAGTAAAAGCTTATGTAATCCGTTCAAAGTTCCAAGCAAATTAATTTTGATTAGAAAATGGTTGCTAAAAGCTTTTTCTTGCGAACCCTAAATAGGGAGTATCTGATTTATGCATCTACCGTTGGATGAAAAGCGAGTCAAATCAATTCTCGTTAGCCAGTGTGTTGTTCTTGTTCGGCAATTCTACGCAAATAGATTGAAGCGCTTTTAGCATTATGATCGATTACATACGAACCAACCAAGCTTGGCCTAAGGCAATGTAGAACAAACATCCAACCCAGGTTTCGGAAATTATCCTCTAATTAATGGATGGTTTTGTGCGTTTATCTTCAGCTATTTTGGAATGTAACATCCCATACGATGTTCAAATCGAAAAATAATTATTCCTCATCATACGCTGGAGAAGGTAGATTCATAATTACACATCCAACCCTAGCAGATACTTAGCATCCTTTTTCAATCAAGAAAGTTCTAGACGAAATAAAAACCATTCACTGGAAATCGGTTTAAAAAAGTTATTTCAAGTCAGGTGAACCCTTGTCCATTTTTTTCTTGATTTTAAACCATATTTGATCCCACCGAACGCTTCACGCAATGCTCGTTGTGCATTGTGTGGCCTTTGCCCGCTCATCCAGTTTATGTTATTCTCGGGCCCAAATAATCGGTACGACAATTAAAAACCATCAACTTAATGACGCAGTTTGTGTAGATTCCGAAGTTCTAACTGTATTGAATATAATTTTCTAGGAAAGGGAGTCTAATCGAAGGCGTACAGGTGACTGATTTTGATCACG
This sequence comes from Anopheles marshallii, assembly GCF_943734725.1. Taxonomy (NCBI): domain Eukaryota; kingdom Metazoa; phylum Arthropoda; class Insecta; order Diptera; family Culicidae; genus Anopheles; species Anopheles marshallii. The sequence goes on from NC_071327.1 coordinate 64,448,972, forward strand.
AAACCGAATGCGGTTGCCCGACATTCCGTATTCTCACCCAAGTGCCCCGTTGCCGTTCGGTCATATCGAATTCGTTAATTCGTTTCACATGTTTCCGAGTAATAATCATAACGATCAGTCGCCATCTCCCGGGCCAGGCTTCGCACCCGGCTGTTCGAGTGTACTTGTGACTTTCCTCACCGGGTTCCGATATTTTCTCGGGTCCCCGATACACAAAAGCCTGCCCAATCGCCGCCCGGTACCAGCAGGTTCCATCAATCTTTCCACCGAACGCTATCCTCTCTTTGCGACGTCCGATGTGTGGCGATGATTGCCGTCCGTAATGGAATTGAAGCGCTGGATTCGTTTGAAAAAAGATCGTCTGTGGGTGCGAGATACGTCGCACAGCAATGCCCGTACGAGAGCCGGCTTAGAAAAGTCATTAAGAAACCATTCTTGTTCACTACCGCTGGGACAACACGCCTAAGGGGCATGACTCCTTCACGGGCACTTCCTGGCGACTCGATTCGTTCTGATTTCGATTTGATTTATTCTTCACACGGACACGGACTTATAAACACACACACACACACACACACACACACACACACACACACAGGGACGTAACTGGTAGAACAGGTAGAAGAACTGGGTCGAATACCGTCGGATACGGGTCTCTCAAGGGAGTGACGTTGAGTCCGAGGCAGTTGCTGGACTGCGACCGGTTGTTGATTCTCCTTTTCTTGCGTCTCCCGAACCTTCGTAAGGCTTTTAAAGATCCCCGAAATGTACTCACTTATCGGACTTCTTCGAGCATTACAAAAAAAAAAAAACACACGGAATAGGAAGCACATTCCAGGTATGCCGACGGTATTACATTAGCGCAAGGATTTGACCTCATCATCGCATCCAAAACCATACAAAATTTTGATTGATGCCAGCCGGCTACTCCCGACATCGACGTACCTTCGGCAAGGATGCGCCGGGACGAAAGGAAAAGGAATGAACTCACATTATTAACGCGGTGTGTTCACATTTTAAAAGGCTGCGTCACGGTTGAATGCTGACTTCAATTACGATGCTAACGTTGTGTGGTGAGCGCCAGAATGGAACCAGAGCAGGTTGATTCTTTTCGTCTAGCATTTGGAACAATTCCTGTGGTTTCCTTAATTTACCCTCCCTTTCTTGATGAATCGTGTTGAAAAGAATTACGCAATTTAACGAAAAAATCTAAAGCATTCTATCATTTCTTCACTTCGGTCACCGTCACAAAAGTTGCTTCGTGTGCTAGAGGTGCAAGATTACTGTTTCTCTATGAGCAGAAAATGCTTTCTGGACCATTCGAAGCGTGAGCGTCCATCCACGCTAATGGGCATTGGGAAATGGGCACGAAGGTTTAATTATAACTTTTAATAAGTTTATTTTTCCAGCGGAATTTCGATTCATTTTCTGCCCATCTTTTTCCACTCGGCGCCACCGGATTGAACTGCGAATATTGATTGCTGAGATTGCACGCAAGCAACTGATGGCATGGCATGGCGTTGATACTTTGATTCGTGGAATAAAGAAACGTCCTGGTCAAGTTCTGAGTAATTAAAGTCAAGGTATATCATAGTGCTTTCGACTGAAAGAGCAATAGGATTACAGCTTACAGTGGGCATTTCTTTGTGGCTAACGATGCTGTGCTTATCTCGTGCCGTTGATTGCCACATCTCGACAGCATCGGTCACAACAGAAAAACTTTCAAAAGTGACACACGTACACAGATCTTAAATTTAAATGCGCTCGCCCTCTAACGCATACCGCTTCGTTCCGTTGAGCTGTTTAACCGGGATCACGATCGTTAGCAATGTCACATGGAGCGACACGGCTAATGTTCGTGATATGCATCCATATCTGCTGCACTGTGGAAGTAACTTGAACTTCACTTTAGTTTTTGCTCGACCCGCCGCAACCATCGATCGGTACACTAATGAAGCTGCTTAACCACTAGCACAACCAGCAAATGATGCGAAAGAAAACGAGACGCGCTGCATAGCAGGGTTTGTTGATGGCGCTCAACAACAGGAGGAGAAAAAAAGACACAACGCACTCTCCACAGGCCAGTCCATTGGCTCATGTTGCAATGTGGTGTTCCACTGCTAACGGAAGTGGTTTACAGCAAGATCAGGGAACCGGTTAACCCACCCACCAACACCGCTGCTCGATCGCAATGTATGTGCGATTCCTTCCGCTATCGATTAGTTTATGCCCGATTTGACACCTTCAGTGCGCGCGTGTGGATAAAAGGTGGTTGCTTAGTTGATGCTAATGTGGAGCTGATTTTCAACTGCAAGCCCACTAATGCGGGCAACTGTGTGTTGATGGTAAATGGAAGCTGGTGGATCGCTTTGGAATCACTTTTATCCGCAGATTAATAACCCTTTGCACGTACTATAACATACAACAAATCTTGCAATCGTAGAAAATAAATTCACTTTGCACCCCCTTTTTGGTGCAGCGAGTGTAAATCGCAACATGGGCCCGGGGGATTTGCATCGCTAATGAGCAAACCACGCACCGGAAGGTAGCGGAATGGCACTGTCAGCTCCAACCAAGCTGCAGAAAAGCAGAAAGGAAAATGAAATTTTCCTCAAGCAGCTCAACGAGATCAGATCACAACAGCGAATGTGATTGCATTGCCCGTTCGCCGATATCGACTTCGTTTCGTTTAGATCCGTTTGCCGCGCACAAAACATGGAACGAACGAACGAGTTTTGGCACACCTCACGGCAGGAAGGCAGCAGCCGATGCAACTGGTGCGTTCGGAACTGGTGCACCCGAATCCGTGACACTACATCAGCCACCCTTCCAAATGGAAACATTATCAGCGGAGCTGACTGGTGCAGCATACATCGAGATCTCCCTTCGAACGATGCAATAGATGCTGTGATGCAGTTCATTGACTGAGTAGAAGAACCAGCAGTGCTAACAAAAAAAAAGCAGAGTAAAGCGAAAACATCATCACACAAACACGATACATACCCCCCCCCCCCCCCCCCCCCCCAGGCACTGCGTGTGATCGCATTATCTCGTGTTATATGTGCGCTCGCTTTGATAATATTTGCCCTCGCCCACTTTGGGTGTGTATGATGCTTGGTGTTTGCTTTCGTTTTCACCCGGCGCCCGGCGCCCGGCCATTCTTCGACGGTTCGCTTCCCGCGCCCTTTCACTGTGCGCCAACGTGCTGAAAATGATGAGATCTCCGTTGACGTAGTTATGCTGCCCCATGCCCCCCTGATCCCGCCATCCCATCCCATCACGACCGGTGTCAAAGCTTTATGGCCGGGAAAGCGCTTCACGCGGCAATGTGATTTAGATGTGAGAATTTTCTAACGATCCGTACAATTTTTCACCCACAATGCAGTGCCGCCGCTGCTCGCCTTTCAAACGCCTAAACCTCTGCACCCGGTACAGGAGGACAGTTTTCCTATGGCACTCGCGGATGGGTTCGGTTTTTTTTTTTTGCTACCCACTCCCTCATCACGGCGTTATGTGATGCGCTGCTCGGCGCAAAAGCGATGGTTTCGCTGAGTGGAAGGTTTATACTTACCAGACATTTTTCATCATTATTTTAACGATATTGTTGCATTCGCCGGTTGGCGTCGGTTTCACACCGACACCAACTGTTTGCTGATCCTACCGCGCTAGCAGGGCTTTAATTTGCGATCATCGTCGAGTTTCACTTAGTCTAATTGTCGTGTTCATTATTTGCTTTGGAAGCTAATTTTTCCCTCTCTAATTGGTGGGTTTTTTCAGCAGTTTGCATATCGTTTTTTTATCCGTTCGATTCAATTTGCATACTTTTTACCTTTGGGGTGTTCTTCATATTTCGTTAACTTTTGTGATACGAAAGCTTGCTTTACAGTTGGGGTAAGTAAAAACTATATGTCCATGCTTGGCTCCTCGAAAATCCCCCAAGTTATTATGCAATTAAAAATACAAACTCCAATTAGGAGTGTCGTATAAAATTGAACGATCCTCTTGACCCGTGACGAACCCGGGAGGAACATCCCTTTGCGCGCTTCCCATTTGGATTCTCGCACAACCGTCCCGCGTGGAGTTTACGAGCAAAACTAAGCTCCACTCCAAAACGACGCTAAAGGTCGTTGGTGCTCGTTTGGGATAAATCAAACAATCCTTCCTTCGCCTACAATCACCCGTTTGCCCGATGTCACATTTGAGATAACGCGATACGGGAATGAAACCGTACGAAGCAGAACATTCCAATTTCCAATCGTCGAAGAAGCATGAAACAGGGCTTTATTGGAGTTCGCGTCGAAACGGTTCCAACGGTTTTATTCCGAAGCCATTCAATTTCGATCCGGCGGACCTTGGGGAACATTGGCTGCAGCTTAATTCACCTATAAGTCATAAAAATGTGGGGGCAGCTTGGACGGGCCACTGCATCGCATCCCTCGACCGAAAGAATTAAGATAGCGAGAACGTATTTTACGGTGTTTCCCTGCACCTCGAGCGGGGTGGACACCGGCACGGGAAAGGAACAGAAGCATTCGGTGGATTAAATGTGAGCCGTTGCCCCGTTTAGCATTCGGGAGTGCAACGAACGGTGGCCAATAAAAAAAAAAACAGAACCGATCCCGCAGTGTGGAATGTTTCGTTCGTTCAATTCCGGATTCTTGTAAGTAGTTGCCCCTTACACCGTTTGGAAGATGTTCGATCACGGGTTTTTGGCGGGATCTTCCCACCCGAACAGGTTCACGGCACGGGTACTTTTCCTTTTATTGTGTGCAGGTAGCGAAAGTGGTCTGAGACTGATCGGAAATTAATGGCGAGAAATTAGGGAACATTTCCGTCGTGCTTAATGGCTTAATTTGGTGGACCATGGTATCTGTTTTGAGTTAAAATAATCGAAGATCATTTATTTCCTACCATCATGGTAATTAACTTGTTGCTTTATCTAGCGCAGCTAGTTTATTTACTGTAGCGCAATACGTTACGATTTAAGTTTATCAAAATCATTGCTTTAATTCTTAATAAGTAACAACAATATTAATATTAAAAATGATTTATAAACGAATAAGATGTTAAGCGTACTTTAAATTATACTATAATGAGATCCATTTTAATATAAACAATATTAAAAAAAAGTGTAATTGACATTATTGTAACAAAACTTTCCTTTTCATAGCTTCAATTTTCGCTTCTTTCCCTGAAATAGACGATGAATTTTCAATCCCAATTTGTACGCCATTGTACACCAAAATGGACACATTGCTACCACGCATACTCCAACGGCCACCTAGACCTCCAAATGCCACCTCAACCTTCAAGTGGAACCGTTTATGACTTATGACTTATTACTTTACCCCTTCCCCCACCCCTCCTCCCGCCTTGCACGTGCCTACCCAAAACCTGGCCAGCACTTTCGCTCCCATCGGATTCGTTCCATTCGGGAAATACGAGAATGGCACTGTGATGTCTCCAAACCCTTCTCTATTGCAACCGGACGTACACAGTTTAAGCACAGTTTAAGCTCAAAGCAAATACAACCTCAAACCCATCCCCAGCCAGCCGCAGTGTCGTACGGGAGCGTGCATAAATTCAGTTGCCACATGCAATATCTCTATTACTCAACGGGAAAGTGCTGCCACGAATTCGGCACTACGACCAGACAAATTGCGAATGGTTGTCTGAGGGGTATCTTTCTCCCGAAATTCTCCCGCAGCAACAGTTCATTGCCTTTACCCGAAGGGGGCGGCGGCAGTGCGTACGGACGCTTGCATGTGGCATCTGAAGAATGAAACGCTGTGGCTGGCATAAATCGAGCCTCTTATTGTTGCGATTATGCTCGAAGGCACGCAACATTTCGAACGCTAGGCGGCAACCCTGTCGGGTGCTCATATTCCACCCCTTTGCGCCATCATAATTGCATGCGTACGTGTGAGGTCTTCCCAACCCCCACCCCAAACTGCAAGCATTTCTCTGCGCGACGAAACCCAACAAGGCAAACAATATGTGTGCGTCATCATGCCATCGCGAGAAAGAAAGTGCCCCCACGACACGTCTATGATGAGGAGCTTCCCTATCGTTCCTGTGGATCTTTTGACCTACGAAATCTCACACATTTCGCCGCCACTTGTTGGGCAATGCGCAAACCCGGCAGGTGCAAGCACAGGTGCCAAACAGGTTGAATAAATGCCCCGCAAAGGCATCGAAGTTGCGCCCGCCAGTTTTGGGGCTAAAACAAGACAAACATAAACACATGGTTTGTTCCCGGATGGTTGTTTTTTTTGTTGCTTTTCCTTCAATTTGTTTGCCGCTGTCGTTTCGGAACCGCTCGCTGTGGGAGAAGATGTTCACAAGATTGTCACAAATTTTTACAAAATATGCAAACTTTCTCCGCGTTTGCAGATTTGGCACATTGGTGGCATTTTTTGAAGATTGACCACAGTTTGTGATGTGATTTCTCCTTGCTGGTTGGCACGGGAGTGGTCCAGTTGAAGGATGTACAGTGCGGTCGCATTTTATAGGCGGATTTTAGCATACGTTGATCGGCTAAATTTGCAAATTAATTCTAAAATTATCGATTTCAATTTATCACCACAAATGTGGTATAAATATGCATCGTGTCCTACTTCTGTTGGATGTTTTTAAAGGAATGTATTGTTTCACAATATTACTCATACAAGCGCTTCTCGATGTTCGTACAACGAGCTTTGTTGGGCGTTACTTTATAAGGAAAATCAAACACCACCACGAAGGGGTAAGTAATTCGAAGGCTAAAAGTTTATAATCCCCAAAAGCTTTCATGCAATGTGAGAAATGGAAGAGAACCATTTTGTAGAACCAAGGGATTGACTTCTCAAAGTGCCTCCTTCACACACTGATATTATTATCTTCCATATGGCAATATTATTATCTTCCACCATTTTGTTCGAGATATCTTTGATACTCGAAACAAACGGGACCAACATAACAAAAGCTAATGGAATCTTCAAAATGTCAACGCTCGTACGAAGTGCAGAACAATTGTTAAGCACTGCCAGGATAAGTTTTCATCGTGGAGTTGGCTTCTTCATTGTGCTGAATGTCTGATGAGTAGCAGCAGTATTCTCCGTTTAATCTCCTCAAGATATAAATACTTTTTGAAGATTGCCACACAGTCGATAGAGTTGTAACAGCTCTCTCGTACCATTTTCCACGTACAAATAGCCCACACCGAACATCCATAACATTCCTCATCAATTGTACAGTACGTGCACGAATGTATCACCATCACAGTGTGCCTGGAACAAAAACCCGAACCGTCCGAAGGGATCTGCCCCTTGGACCGCAAACTCTCGAACGGTCCGATTTTCGTCCGCACTCTTGTGATTTATCTTTAACGATAAATGATTGATTTTGGCTCCGCCGGCAAAGCACGTTCCTGCGTGTGTGTGTGTGTGTGTGAGTGCATCGTACGTGCACCGACAAGGACACCACATGCTGGGAAAAAATAATTTACTACCGAGCGAAGGAAAAAAAAATCCGAACCGTACCGAATGTACCGAACCCCACTCCACGCGCCGTTGGCTCAATTAAAGGTTGCAAATTGTGTTTGTGCAGTGTTTGCCATTTTCCAACCTCCTTCCCTCCCGGCTCCCACTACCCGGCAAAAGCAAAAACGCACGGGATGGCCATGTCGATCTGCTGCTGCAAACGGTTGTGGCACTTTTATTTTCATTTCGATTTCGACCCGTGCTTTGAACCGTTCAGGACACTAATGGGGTTTTTCTTTCTCCGCCGTCCACGACCATAACCAGAAGGAAAGTTTCATTACCAGGGTCATCGGCAAATCGCGAGGGAGAGAGAGAGAGAGAGAGAGAGAGAGAGAGAAGTTCATTTTCCGTCCACCGACCGACCGGCAACAAGAAATAATTGCAATTTGGAAATGGCACGCGGTGCTTGATGTGCAGCAAAGGGAGACTAATCTTATAATCAACTATTTAGTTCAAAATTAAGTTATCAACTAAAGTGGTACAAATATATGAAGATGATAGAATAATTAACTTTTAATTATTATTCTTCCAATCCATATCAATAAATATTGGAAAAAACATAAACATGAAACATAAATTATTTGTTTTGACAACTCACGATTGCCGTTGTCCAACTGCTTCCTAAACACCAATCGATCGACTGCCCCTTTTCCAAACGGAACTGGTAAAAATACAGTAGCGAAAACAGCTCCACTCACACGCGCATACACGTTTGCACTCGAAAAACGCACACCCCCGTGATCGATTCTGCATTTCGCGATGATGATGGGTCATTTCCTGCCCCTCGCGATCTTCGGCAAAGTGCTGGCCAAGAGTGTGATTTGATAATCTCTTCCTTTTTCACCATTTCGCCTCATCGATCATCAACCCACTTGCGCCATCTGCCCGTCATCCATCCATCACCATCTCAGCTTCACTCGCATCTGGCCCCAACGCCCCGTCAGCTTCGGTGATTTGAAGCGGTTCTCATCCGGCTCATTAATTGAGCCTATCGAAAGCGAAAGTACGCACTAGCGCCAAAGGGGTGGGGGGGGAAGGGGAGGGAATGATGGGTCGGAGTGGGAAAACTCGACAGTATCAAGCCATCAAAATTAAGCAACGGGAAAAAAGCTCTTTTTTTTTCTCTTCTCTCCGTGTACGTTGTTTTTGGAAGCGATTCGGATGCGCATCGCACACGCAGCAAACGGACCAATTATCGGCGAACCTCTGGTTTTGCTACCATCAGACAAAGCCACAAAGATCTCTGACCGCGGAGATACCCGTTTGCATCACCGGGCGGATGATGGATCCGATCGGATCTCGCGGATCTCTAAGCGGATTGCGTGATGAGATTGCGTGCCCGGGTTGACGGATCGGCCGCTCGGCGCATGAACTTGACGAACTTCATGGCTTTATTTGGTTGCATTACTTCCACTCCCCAAGCGCTGCTGAAAGCAATACAAAATAGAAAGAAAGCAAAAGAGAAGGTAAATAAAACAAAAAAATAGATTCCGCACTTCCGTTATGACATTGGGATGGTTTTGAGCTGGGAATCGACCTCCAGATAGAAACGGCCATGAATCTTTCGCTCATTAGCGCCAACGGTAGGCAAACCTTTTGTCGGTGAGGGAACTGTAGAAATTTATCTCCTCTCGTGTTTTTGTTTTTTTGCCATTTTTTGAATGTTTTTTTTTTCCTTTTCTTTTGCATTTAACAAACTATTTACAGCTAACAATTATTGCTATTTTCTCTCTAATCGTGTACGATTTGTTTTCGTTGTTTCTTTGTCTATTTGTTCCTTTAGGTGGTACCTCCAGCAGCTCGGGACGGTACGGTCATCGGAAGTCGTCGCTGGCATTAACACCGGAGGAGGAACCACTCGACTCGTGCCCGGTAAGTATAGACCAGGATTTTAATCGAAAACAAGCCTAGTAATATGGATATGACCTATCTTCCTACGTGGAATGTACTCACGATGCGATGTTCAGTAATCTTTATGATTCGATTTACGCATGAGAAGCCTCTCATTAGATCGGCACCAACTCGCACCACAATCCCATCATTAGCACATACCAAACAAAACGTCATGGTTTTGTTCGTTCTAAACCATCCTATCGACGTCTCAGCAGGCGATTGTTTACGCTTTGCGTACATTTGTTTTCACATCCCTGTTACGCAAGGTGATTGCAGTGTTCAGTTTTTTTTTCGATAATAATCAAAGCACTCATCGAACATGCGTTGAGAAATTGCTGCTTTCGCTAATGAAGTACTCCAGTGCTAATTTGAACCAACCAACATTGCGAGGCTCGAGCGAGTCCCCTCGGCTATCTGACCTGCGCCACTATAATACATATCTTTAATGAATTGCCCTTGGAGAAAAACTGGGGTTTAATATTACGAACAAACCGAAACGACCATAAATTACTGTCGAGCATATTGCCTTCAACCGTTTCGATTCGATATTGTACTACGAACGATTACTGACATCCTCTGTTTTTTTTTTTCCTCCCGGCGGAAGGTTGTTTTTACTTCTGGAATACCTTCCATATCGACGAAAATCGATACACCTCTCGGCCTAGTCTCCAGTGTGCCTCCGCCCCCGGTACGGTTTGATTAGGGGTAGTAGCTTCTCTTATCGCCTGCGTTATCTGATAACGTGTGTCTACTTCACACGCACGAAGCACGTCCGGCCGTACGCATCCGCAGCCGATGCATATTCTCCGTTTTTAATAAGTGTCAAGTGATCTCATGAACCGATGTTATATGAGTCAGCCCGACGGAACGTTGGACGAAAGACGAGCAGGTTGTGATGGCGTGCGATAAATAAAGCCCCGATGATGTAAACGTGCGCCTTTTCACCCCGTTCCGGTGGCACAGTGTGGTGATGTTTCGTTGGGAATTGTGCTGATACTAAGACCCATCGAGAGATACTTAGATGGACTATTTGCTGCACATGGACTTGTTACTTGCACTCGCGTCATGCAAAGCTTTGGTGTTTCTAAAACGTCATCGATTTTATGACTTTGAGCTACATTCAACAGCCGGTGCTGTTCGACCGTACGCTTCTTAGGCTTCCTGCACTGTGCGCCGTGTGACCATGGACGAATCAGCACGCCCCACGCTTATCTTATCGCTAAAGCAATCGAGGTTCCTTTCGCCCAACAATCGTCTTCTGTTTTGACAATCCAAGCCACCCAACTGTCCCGATAACGGTCAACTATCAAGGCGTTGTCTTCCTCGTCATCTGACGGTGAATGGAGAGCCGTTTCGGGTCTGGTCTGTCGTGAATGACGCGTCCTACAGTCCCGGGTTTTCATGTCTCCCGCCAGAGCCGTCCGAGGAAAGCTCTCCATAGTCTGACGTTTTTGTAGACAAGTCGCTGAAAATTGGCCACCTGATAATGCGCGTTTTACAATCGTACCGTCCTGAAGAGGACCAATTAAAGATGTTGAACAGGCCACGGTATTACCCGCCGGCCACAATCAGTCGTTAAGTGGAGCTGGTTAAGGAAACTGCTCGTGGCAGTGAGAATCCAATGATATCAGGTGTGAATTACAGTTCATCGTGTCGAGCTACAGCTTTGGACGACTCCTCCCAAATTGTCCTTCCGGTGGCTATCAAGTCTTGTGGAATCCTGTGACCCGATGTGCTTGCCGCACCTCACTGACGTCAGTGATGGAAAATGTGTAAAATTCTTCCTGAAACAGTGACACCCGTTTCGAGGCGTACAGTGTAAAACATGCAGTGTGGTGATAGTTTGATATGGGAACGACCCGTTGCCGAGTGTTAACCGAGGACACAATAAACTGTCCGTCATGTCATGCAGGCGTACCCCGCACCAAAAAACCCCACCCACTAGATGGCGCTGGCATTCGATGCAATTTCAACGTCAAGGAGCGTGTAATTTACTATCGTCCTTTTTACTGTGGCAAAAACCGCTTTGCCCTTGGATGCCGGAGGATTTGTCTTGCAAATGCTCATAAATCAATCCACGTTAGTGCTGGCACCACCAACGACCGTTGGCTGCCGGTGGACCGTACATTAGACCGGCGAGGTGTAATTAAATCTATAGCTGTCCAGTTATTTCACCTGCGGATTGTTCGCCGTAATTAAAGAGAGTAAAAACGGGGTGGAAATTTCTATCCCAACCAGCAGAAATACAACGAAATACCTGTTGTTGTACGGTGAAACCAGACGATAAGGAACAGTAATTGGCTAGCACCAGCAGGATCTTTTTATGGCACATTTATCCACTCCGTGTTGCTGCTTTGGTTGGAGCGCAAAACCAGTGCCGGGAATGTGTAAATGAAATTTAAATTAAAAATATTCTTGTACAATGGTTGCCCAGCTCCTGCTCCGGCGAACATCTCCCAAACACCAGTTCGTCGTAGTTTCCGAGCCAATCTTCATCTTTGACCAGTACTGTGGCGTGCATTTATTCAATTAATCTTACTTTTAAATAAAAAAAAAAGCAGCACTCATTTACAACTGAGCCCCTCCCACGGGGAAATGGTTGAAAGTGAAGCAACTGCAGCCGTGCAATTGCAGCGAGCTTTGCATTTCATGATTTGCCGACATTAGGGGCCCACTCGAGCAGAGTCGGCAGAGGGTAGTAATTTCTTCCTTGGTGGTTGTATTAGAGCAGTGCTATAAAAAAGCTTTAATCTCTTCCTGTATTATACACTTTAACCACACAGTGTTATGCTCTTTGCGCGGTTAAAAGACACCCCATTGATGATATTCCTGAGGTTGAGAATTGCAATTGATGGAATAGTTAAAATTAGAGGTTTATTAGAGAAAGATAAGACATTGCCCGTAGTTTAAGCGTAATGCAATTTCTCCCACTCGACAAGTCGTCACATTAAAGCATGAAAACATTCGAGAAACATTGCTCCATTTCTTACAAATAAGATAATGATTATCTTCAAGTGGTTAGGGGCTGAGTTCGCTACTCGTGCGTAAGCTCTCCCCAGCCCGTCCGACACGAGGGCCACCGTTTTTTTTTTCTCCAATATTCCACAGTTGTAACTAATCCGCTACAGGTGGCAGTGTACCACCACCGCTTCCCACATTCGCACGGAGTGGGCTGCATCCATTAGCCTCTGAAGTGGGGTAAGTGGTCGGAAAGCTAAAAATACTCCAACACAAATTGCCGATAGTTGAAACGTTGCGGACATTGTGCATCTCACCAGCGAGCGAAAATCGTCGTACCACACCCGAAAGGTCGTCTTGTTAAACGCTACTTCGCCTTCTTGACGCACCAGCAGGAACAGCACTGCAAAGAGTGCAAATTCGATCCCAATTACAACCACTGATTAGGTGGCAATCCATCAACCGAACATCGTTGGGATTCTGGTGCAAAAAGGGGGGGGGGGGGGGGGAGGGGGGGGGTGTGGCGACTTCATTGTTCCCGAATGAATTTGCATTCTAGCGGTGCGATGATAACGGCAAAGGATGGCGCCCCCGGTGTGTACGCGATGCTAATGAACGCCACTGGACGGGGGGGGGGGGATTCGATGCAGCGATGCCTAATGGAAACCCGGTCCGTACCAACCCGGGGAAAATCTAACAAAACATGCATCCACTTTGCTGTTTGTGCAGGGCCCTACCGACCGTGGAATACTTGCGCCATTGGCCGAAAGATTCGACCGGTGAGATACTGCCGACATAAATCAAAGCGCTCTACCACGGGTGTGGGTGTGTTTGTTGGAGGGAATGCTTCAATTTAGCAAACCGTTTCCCATTGATCGCAACGCAGTGATAACTATGAACAGATACGGGTGTTACGAGGGGAGATTGCAGGGGTTGCTGCTGAAACAAACGATCCAAGTGTGACTATTTGTATGCATTTTTTTCCCTACGATTCTTACGTGACGCTAGTGTGTGTGTGTGGATTTTTACGTGCGACGTCTCAATAGGGGTTTAGTGTGTTGGTTTTACTTAATGATTTCGAATTTCCGCATTCAATTCCAACTACTTTCTAGCGAAAAATAGATCTCAAGTGTTAAGATTGTTAATCGATTTCCGGTCATCCAGCTGCGTGAAAGCTTTCGGCCCGAGTGATATTATTTAAAGGTGGACATTGGACGTAGTAACACGAATTCCTACAAGAACTTTTCGCCCCCCCCAACGTACAATCAATCTACTCGAGTGTGGGCAAACATGGACGTTGCAAAATAATTGGAAATGCTAACAGCGTTTTCCCGTCCCGTTTGAGGCCACCGTACCATTCGACCCGCCAGTGAAGGGTTATGAAAGACGACTACGCAGCCGTCAGCGGATGCTTCAAGATGAAATCCTTTTTTCGCAAGTACCAGAGCAAAAGCATGGAGTCGCTGTACAAGCCGGCGCCGGCCGTGCTCACGGTGAAGCAGCTCGAATCGATGCCCCAAGCCGAACGTACACGGCCAGCTCGACGGTACAGCCTGATCGGGACACCGTCCTCCAACGACCACGGCGACGAGGGCAAAGTGGGGAGAAAACTGTCCTCCGCTGTCGCACAGTACAGCATCATCCCGGAGGAGAAGAAACCCGGCGCCCTAGATGCGGACCTTCCGCTGACGGAACGGGTGGAGAAGCTGGACAATGGAGATTCGCTTATTACCGGTCCGACGCTAACGACGGAGCTTATCAATTCACCTGAGCCCCGGCGGTCGCTTCCGTTGGAGCGCAACCAGTGCGCACCGGCCAGTGGTACGGTAGCTTCCAACCATTCTACCGTCCAATTTACGTCCGTTTCACTTTATTCTACACCGTTTTTTTTTTATTTTCTCTTCCCGTCAACCAAACTCGGTTACACTCACTGTGCCACTGAATACACAATGACGTATTCACGGACTGTGTCACCAGATAACGAAAGTGAACAGAAGGTATACTATAGAACGTACTCGGCCCCCATTTTTCGGCCCAGATCGTACGGGCGCCGGTCGAACGGTTTGAAGGTGTTCCGGTTTCCTGACATTATGGAAGAATCACCATTCCTGGACCCAATGCCAGTAAGTAAGATGCGGTAGAACATTCGCGGGGTCAACTGTAACAACAACAGGAAAAAAAACCTTGACCAAAGCGCACTAATCTTAAGAACAATAGAAATCCATCCCAGTAGTCTGAACCATTGGCCGTATCGATGAAAACCAGCCTGACTTCTGATCTGTCACAGTAGCCTGCCAAAATTTAGACATTGCATTAGACGTCACATCGAGCTGTACGGGTTGGAGCAGTGTGCTTTAAGAATTTAGTGAAGTTTATCTCGTGCGTAGTTACCTCGAACGCTTGAAAATCAATTTTCGTGCTTACCTCACACTGACTCGCAACCTCCGCAACACACCCAACCGGATGGACATTTCAAAGGTTTTAATCCGCCAGTTGAGTGCTCGCGAATGGCGTCGGTTTGCTGCATTTCGAAGTCTGCCGGCCGATTCCATTGACCCGGCGTACCGCCAGCATATACTCGCCAACTACGATGTACACTTTTACGAGTACGGTGAGCTGGAACCGCGAGATCGCTCCCCGCGCGATACGGTACTGTTCTCGGTGGACGAACCGGCACCGGGTCCAAGCCGACAGCGGCGGTCGGAACAGTCCGTTGGGAAGCAGCACCAATTAGCCGCTGTGGTTATCGAGCACGGCGCGATGGAAGGTTGTTTTACTTGTGCCACAATACGGATTAGCGCGCCGTTTTGTTTATTTCACCGGATTTCACAAAAAGCGATTCGCCCTATCCGTTTTGTTTTATCTTCTCTTTTAGAGGTGGAAGATGAAATGCTACCAAGTCTCTCGGAAGAGGAGGTTCAATTTATAGAGGTATATTTTACCCGCCGCAACAATGGGGATGTTGTTATACGGGGGGTTTTATTACCTAGGTCATATCCGTATTACTAGAAGACACCGTTTACTTTGCATCTCAACAAGCGTCTAGAAGATAATTCCGATGAAGCTCTAATTGTACTTCCCTTCTTTGTTACCTCGTTTTCAGAGATTAGTATCGGATCTGAAGTTTCCCAACCTGCTACCACCGAATCCTGTGATTAAGGTAACGCACACCAGTAGTTCTCGGTCGATGGCCAAACCCGTGGACAGCGCACGGTAGCGCCTCCCGATAGCTGCCTCGAAACAATGCGCTTTATTTTCCCGCCCCGGTTGGTCTTTTTCCAGATTTTAATTGCCTTCTGCAAGAATGATCCCGTGTTCGATGCGCTGGTCAATGCCAGCCATCGTCTCAGCCTGGAGCCAACGTTCGTCAAGTCGGCCGAAAGTGCGATGGAAGCGTTCCAAAATCCCAGCTCGGGCGGGCATCACATCATCATCGTGGACGCGCGATACCCGCGCTCGATGGAGGCGGAAGCGCTCGGCAGGTGAGAGCCTAAATGTAGACTATTCGCATTACACCGCCGCTGTACCGCACGGTGTGACGGTGTATGCAGGGGTGTCAAACGCGCTTGTGCATGCATTAGGAAAATGGTAAAATCGATTTACCGTGTGCGAACCATCATGTTGCATTCTGCTAGGGAAAATCTCATCAACTCGGCTATTATTACACCACCGGCTCATAGTTCATTTTCCACATTGTTCACAGGTCAATTCGCAATTCGAAGGGTAGCCAACATACGACAATGGTTGCGGTAGTGAAAAAGAGGTAAGCATTCATCATCATCACGGGTGTGATTTTTCCGTGACGTTGCTAACAGTTACGCCAGCGGCAGATGATGTCCTTCATTGTGCGTGACCATTAGTAAGCTGCAACTAGGATATCTCCATTACACCCGTTACCGACCCAAAGCTGATCCCAAAGCGAACCCACTTGCCAAAATCTCCAACCGGATCGATTCGGAGATTGTGAAAACTGGTGGAAATTACCAACTGTGACACTGTAAATCTTTCCATTGAAAGCACCAGTTTTCGAAAAAATCAGTTATCGCAATTTAAAGCAACATCTATAGGCTCTTGTAGGTGTCACCGGAGCAATTCAAAAGACTTGTTGAACGTGCTGCGAATAACAGGTGCCGATGGGTAATAAATGGATTCGTGACTATGTTCTTGCCGGGTGGATTTTATCCCGAGGTTTCACATTGATTGCCCATCCCACACGGGCACGGTAATGTCCGGTGTTGGATTTTCTCCTTTGCTACTCTTCTTTTCCTCGCTCTCACGGCACATTCACCGGCAAATGGATCCTTCGGGGAGACAATTTCAATCACAGTAAATTGGATCCGCTTATGGGCAGATCAGTTTCGAGTGGCGAAGCAGTGCGGTTGGAAAAAACGGACAATTTGTTAAGCTTGCGTATACACTAATGCTGATTTCTTTTCCTTTATTGTGTCTTTTTTTTTTATTTCGTCGCCAGTGTATTTGAAAAGGATGATACGGCTGTGATTTCTCTGCTGGATGTTGGCTACAACAGGGTAAGTATGCATGCAAAGCTGAAACGCTTTTGAATTTGGGGGTTTTGCTTCATCCAGAGCCATTCGAACAACATGTGGATCACTTGGAAAGGTTTAATAACGAGTGTTACTATGAAACTAATATCAAACTACGAGGACCACTCAACAATAAAGTATCGAAGGGAAAGTTTCCCTGACCATTGCTGTGTGTGATTGACACCGAAGCAATTGACGTCAATCCATTTATCCCACCTTACTCAACCACCTCTAGTTTGATTAGTTTCAATAGATCCTTACGCCAACGCTACCGCACTACCCGCGTTGGTCACACTTTCCTTTATTTGTTTGGAAATTGCTCGCACCACGCTCGGTCTGCTTGTCGCTGGTGGAAAAGAATGTGGCAAATTGACGTGCCTCGATGGAGCGACTCACAATTATCCAATTGACGTTTGACATTCAATTTACCATATCCATCCACGGTGACGTGGGTGCACTGCCACGGGGCGGGCCCACCATTGGCCGACTATCGTCATTAACTTCACTCACCGGTCCCACACGGTGCTTGGCCGATGGTTCTGGATGTCGCGAATGCAGTCTGGGTGCGTGTTGCCTGCTTTTCGGTGCAGCAAATCCTGGCAACATCGCACCGGCTAAAGAGAACACCATCAACCGATGAACCACCATCGATTACTTCAGCTTAATGGTGCCGCTTAATAATGGTGCGCTCTATGTATTTTTTTTTTTGTCCTTTTCCTTTTGCAGTGCATTATCGAGTCTCCACATGTATCGATTTGTTCGTCGGAGCTGCGGCAAATCCAGCACTCGCTCGTCCGACCGCAGAATGTGATATCGACTCAACAGGTAGGTTTTAATCCCATGCTTCAGCTTTATACCGTCCCGTTGCCCTGTATTCCCTCCTCCGGTGGGTCAATTTTGCTTTCTGGCAATGTCATCGTGCCATCATCATCGTTACCGTTCAACCACAACGAGGCCAGACACTGTCCAACGTCCGAAGCATGGTGGTTTATCGTTGTTTATGTGCCACTCATATCGCTACGATCGTCCTGCCCGGGCAAATGGTTATCGTTCGAAATAGTTTTCCTGCACCACGGTCCTTTCAATTTTTCGTACCGGGGACTACGGGGGAAATTTTTAAATTTTGCTATTAGCACGATAGAATTGACCGCTAATGTCGCTGCTTTTACCCTTAATAGTTGTCGGAAAACAATTTTCATAAGCTAATTTAAAATACTCAAAACAAATAGATGATTCTGATGATGGCGATGGGTCGGTAAATAAATTGTTTAAATAAGATGGTATAGGAAAAAAATAGTATATTAGAATCCGTAGCATATTGTATGTAATACCATATGTTGTTGCTGTTAGTTAGTAATATCGACTAGTATTGTGTCCGGTGAATGTCTATTTAGATTTCATCAATCTGAAGCAGAATCACCCAACACTACTATCGACCGTTAACAGATTTTTTAACACCCGCTCACGCGACCTATTTCGATTAATTCGATCTACCGCTGGTATCCGATTTACCAACCGTATTTGCATCAACCTCCATTAACTCAATCAATCGTAGTTTACTATCGCAATCCTTCCTGGCGCTTCCGGCGGTGCAGCTCGGTTTGCCGTACCGTGCGATGCATAGCAATCGTTTTATTAATCTGTTTCGATCCTCATACGCTTGAGAAGCGTTTTGCGGAGAGAATTGCTTCACCGACTGAAAGTCCTGGGAAAATTCCTGAAGCCAGGTACCGGTCCCATACAGTGTTTGCTTCCGTGCACGGTTGAGGACTTCATTGGAGGTGCTTGTTTGTTCCGCACCACCGATCCTACCAAGCCCAGGGGTCAAAATGGGCAGTTAGACGAGAGCAAGATTTATGGTCGCCCGACGTCATGTTGTCTGTCACTTTGTGTCGGCAGCGTACTGGGCCGGTACGACACACATACGCGCCGTTACCATTTTCCCAACCGTTGGGGTGCCTATATCTGTGATTTATCGAGTGCCGGCAGGTGAATAAATTGAATCATGTCATCAGCCGCATGGCTTTAAATGAATAGTTTATGCGCTGTTCGAACGGCAGAATTGGAAAAGGGTTGAAGCGCCCGTTGTGGAGGAGGAGATGTTGATTCCAACGGGCTCTTATATTGGACATTAAGCGTATGTACACACGAATGCACACAGCGGAAAGCGCTTGAGAGGTGCATAAATGTAATTCAATTTATAGAAAATATAATTAACTCACTCACTGCTGAATGGGTCCAGACGATACTGATGCAACACAACGTTAAACCGGCCTTTAAATATTTAATGCGATCTGTGCGTTCGGCCATCCGTCTAAGACGCTTCAACAAACACTGTAAATCGTCGCCGTCCTTCAGCAGTGATAAAGTGTCCCTCACTTCCTTAAGCATGGTACACAATTTTATAGCAATTAGTGCAATTCCTCACATATCCAGTTCTCTGACGCTGTCATCGAGCACCACCGAGCGCAACATCTTGATAAATGAAATTATTTGCTTTTCGCAGGCACTATATACGGCGCTTCATCGATCGAGGGAAGCGGTCATCATTACCGACGATACGCTCCGGGCACAGTATGCGAACCGAGCTAGCGAACGTGTGCTGAATATGAAGCTGGTAAGTGGTGGACCCCCTTCAGGCCGGCCCGGTTGGAGTTCTCTCCAAACAACAGTAATCCTTTAACCGTGTCTCTCGTTCGCTATATACCCCGCAGGATGAAATCGTTGGCAGATCTCTGAACGACTTGGTAACGGCCGATATTAGTAATATTTTATCTCATACCAGTAGATATAAGGACTACGACGGTTACCTTACCACGCGGAGAAAGTCCCAAGAATCATCACAAATCCATGTTCGTGCCGTACCTGTCTCGTGCATCGGAAGGTGAGTGTGGTTAGGATAAACAATACGCTTTCAAGATATTAAAGAGGCTTGCTATAAAATAATTTAAACGGCATTTTCTGAGGCAATTTTACGCCTAAAGTTATGCAATTCGAATAACAAACTTGCCTTTTTCAACGCTTATCCAGACTTGTTTGCATTTAATTCATTATTCTATTTTCTTATGATTTAATTTCATCCAGGAATCCCACACACTTAGTTTTAATCCTAGAATCATCATCCAGCGCACTCGTGTCATCGAACGCGATCGGTGAGGCACTGCAAACGTTACCGCAGGGTAAGGAGGTACCGCGCGGTTCGCTGCACTCGATTCGACGGGGCAGCTTCGACGTGCGGTCAATCGCGTCGGATGGGCTGCGGCGGACCAGCCTGGCGAAGCTGTCCTCGCTGCCGCTCGAGGCACCGATCACCAAAGTACTGAGCCTGCTGGCACAGGTTCAGGAAAACTGCTCGCTCGAAGAAGCCAAGCTGCTGGACCGGGTGATGGAGTTCCTCAAGCGGGAAGGACTGTACAGTCCGCAGATGAAGGAAATCCGTACCGAGGACCCGGTGGCCACCGATCTGATAGGGGCCCTGCTCACGGTAAGTGGCGCGCAGGGAGGGAAACCGGCAACCGGTTGTCTAATTTACACTCGTATCTGCACCGACAGCAAGGACCAACGAACATCCTGTCGTCCAGGCGCAGCTCGAACGACTCCATCATACGCGGCGGTGGCCGACCATCTACAGGGAGCATCGTTTTCAACAAAACCAAAGAATCTTCAGAACTGTCCGACCTGCTACAGACGGCCCTGGATTGGGATTTTGAAATATTTAAGCTAGAGGAACTTACCGAGAAACGTCCATTAGTGTGTTTAGGTAGGCGACAACGTCAACATCATCACGGTCGAGTGTCTTCGGTCCACTTTGTCCGTTTGTTAAACATTTCCGTTTTCTTCTCCTTTTCTCTCCCTTCCTATCGCTCTTCTTCCCACCTGTAGGATTAGAACTGTTCCGGCGGTTTGATGTGTACAATACGTTCAACTGTGACGAGATGACGTTCAAGCTGTGGCTCATTGAGATGGAGAAGCACTACCACAGCGAGAATACATATCACAACAGCACCCATGCCGCTGACGTGATGCAGGTGAGCGGAAAATAATTAAAATTAATCCTCTTCTATCTCATCGCCCAAACGAGAGGTGCCGCATTGCCGGCAGCATCAGCCTATTCCGTCGCTTTTCTCAGTACAAACCCCATTCGCTTTGACGGCTTTTGGTGGAGGGTCGAAGGATTTGTTTTGCCGATCCCCTACCTTCACATCCTTCTACATGCAAATCCACTTCCACGATGGCTCTCGTTCCTCGGTACTTTTGTTTCTGTTCGTGATGGGTTTTGTAATATCGTTTTCTGAATCTTCCGCCCGTCTACCTTCATAACAATTGTTGAGTGAGGCAGTTTGAATGCTCGTTGCACCGCCGTGGGAAAGCGGTTCGGTTGCTTTGTCGGATGATGGCTAAAAGATCTGGTTGTTGTAAGTAAACCGTACTCAAATGGGGAATAATTACATGAAACCCTTGATGAGTGCTCATCAAAGAAAAGAAGGAGCTTTTAAAAGTAGCACCCATCTCTTTATCTTGTGAAGAAATCTAATATCTGACATTGCTTTGAACGAGTGGAAGATTCGCCGAAGGAGACGACTTATCCAAGTACTTCGCAAAGCAATTTTACTCTGCAAACAATACCTCCGCTAATGTCCATTCGTTGCGTGTTCCGATGCGTTCCAGGCCACGGCAGTCTACCTGCAACAGCTGAGCAACCGAGAGATAAAAATAATGGACCGAATGGACGAAGCGACCGCTCTCATTGCCGCCGCAACCCATGACATAGACCATCCGGGCCGTTCGTCTGCCTTCCTGTGCAACTCCGACAGCTCGCTGGCCCTGCTGTACAACGACATCTGTGTGCTGGAGTCACACCATGCGGCGACCACATTCCGGCTGACGCTAGGTGAGTTACGCTCGGCACAAACACACACAACCGTTCAATTGCTTTGCCTAACGCGCCGCTCTGCTTTTAGCCGACGATAAGATCAACATCTTCAAAAACCTGGACCGGGACATGTACAAACTGGCGCGCTCCATCATTGTCGACATGATACTGGCAACGGAGATGACGCGACATTTCGAACATCTCGCCAAGTTTGTGAGCGTGTTTGGCACGGACGTTGAGTCGAAGGAACCGATACCGCCGGACAACGACGACAATCAGATACTAGTCCGGCGTATGCTGATCAAGTGTGCGGACGTGAGCAATCCAACGCGCCCGCTCAAATTCTGCGTCGAGTGGGCCCGCCGAATTGCGGAGGAGTACTTCATGCAAACGGACGAGGAGAAGCGCAAAAATCTGCCAATCGTGATGCCAATGTTTGATCGCACGACCTGCAGCATCTCCAAGAGCCAGATTGGCTTCATCGAGTACATCATACACGACATGATGGACGCATGGAACAGTGAGTTGCAACGTCCAGCAATGTATTTGCAAATTGGTCTGATTTCCGTTTTGCCTTTAATGTTGCAGGTTTTATCGAAATGCCCGAAATCATACGCTACATGGAGTTCAACTATTCGCAGTGGAAGCTGTTCGAGGAGCAGGGCATCAACACACTCAGCGACATCAAGCGGAAGCAGATGTCACTGCACGAAGAGACGGCAAGCACGATCTCCCTGGAGGAGAAGTTCTAGTAAGCGTCCTCCGCCGCGTTTAGGACTTGACGTCCATCTCGCTCGGTCACGTTTTCAACGCTATTTTTTTTGCTGGTACAAAACAAACACACATTGAGACGAAATTGTACGTGTGGCGGACCGGCGACCCACACCACTCAGCACCATCGCATCGCATGGCATCCCCTGCCATGTGCGACGAATCCGAGTGTCACAAAAGGAAACGAGAGGAATTAATGTAATTACGGATAACGCCAACGCCAAAGGCCAAACGTCCCATAACGTGGACAGCTAACGCGATCATCAATGGGGCGGATCTTCCTTCCATGATTGTAGCAGTATTGTTTTCATACCATCGTCATTTACCGCACATCCCAATCCTTACATTACAGAACTCGCAGAGTTCTTCGTGCATCGAGGAGCAGCGACACAGAAATGTTGGAAAATACACAACAAAACAACAAAAAAAACAATATAGAGCGAGAGAGTATCATCCGTTTGCACGTGCTAGGAATTGTTGTCCGTTGTAAAAAGAAAAATGTAACACTGCACCATTTTCTGTATCACGTACGTACGGCAAACGGTTGGCCACGGAGCCACAATTCAATTCGGGAGCGCACATGGAAATCACGGTAACATTATGTACATCAATCCATCTAACACACACACACCCAACACGCATAAATACACTCGTTTTTTGAGTTTATTTAGTTTCGCTTATTACCTGTTCGTTTTAAGAAGTTTGTCTCTTTTGTAAATTACGAAATAAGATCTACTAACTTCGCGGTTTTGTTTTAGGTTTTAGGCACATCGCGTAAGCGTCAGGGGGCGAGGGCGTTCAAACGATATGCCACGTACAATGGGAGATATTGCAGGGATCTGCTGTGTCAAGTTAATTCTCGACCGATGTGTCTGTTCGATTAGGTTAGGGTTAGGTAGTTTATTTTAATGCCATTTCCTCCCCTCCCATCAAACGCTCCCCCAGTGTTGCCCCAATATGTTAGTTTACTCGATTAAAATTTGAATCATACAAGCGGTAGGGCGAGCGACGTTGCTCCACGTAATGTTAAGCCCGGGGAGCTGTATAGATGTATTATCACAAAGTAGGCATAATTTATTAGCTTTTGTCACCGTATTAGTGCGCACAAAACCGTGTGCGTGTATGTGTGTGTGTGTGCGTGGTAGGCAATCCGTCACCTATCCAATTTACGCCAGAGCCCCCGGCAATAAAACAGTATTTATTGGACCCAGCGAGGGCAGCGATCATGGAATCAGCTCCATGCAGCCATATTAACTTGTACGAAATCTGCTTTCTCTCCCTATTGCTTATAGTTTTTTTTAAACAAACCGATGGAAACAGGTGTCATTGGCGTAAGATAGCAAATGTAGGTGTTTTTATCTTAGCCACTTTTTCTTCGTACATCGGCATATGTCTGTAGGTAGCCAAAGGGAAAGGTATCATTTAGCACAACACTACTTCGTTGATCGAAGCCACCAAGGAGATAGTAAGGAGTTAGATTTTTTTTTTTTGCAACCGATGTTTGGTAGGCGAAGTTCCTTAACAACAAAGCGACGGTTGGCGGGTGGTGAATTTTGAAAACAAATCCTGCCCAGATATAGTAGTAGCAGATACCGGTACCGCTTAAAATTAACCCTTCTGAACAGTGTGTGTTTGTATGTGAACGCATATAATTGTGCATATGTAAGTTACAGTAGATCAATGTTTCTGTTAGCGGATTTGCAGATTTGCTAAGTGCACCATGTCTTAGGGTCCTTAACGGTGGTCATACAGAAAAAAAAACACGCTTTCTTATGTTTATCTCAATATATTTGCGCTAGTTCGTTTATCGTGTAGTGTTTCTTTTCGCACGTCGCGTATTGCGTGCACCGTAAACAACCGGGCGCCTCCATGCCGCTCACCTGTCGCCGTCTTTCTTTCCATTTGCCAAATCCCAGCGCTACCGTTGAGACCTGAAATGGGTTGCATGAGCCAATGCTGTGCAGGTGTAGTAGAAAAAACAAAAAATCATCTATCGTGAATGTTACCGATTCAAGCTTTGTTGGGGCCGTTGGAAACGACTGCGATGGCGTACAATGGCCAAAGGTGTTTCCTTTTGCGTAAGTGTTGCGTTGTACTTTGGTAGTTGAATCTGTGTAGAGTGCGTATTGAACCGCGTCGTTTTCAACTCTTTTGCTTTGCATTGTGGAGCTTATAGACACAAACAGGAGATGATTATAATTAATCCAGCAAAACAAAAAAATCAGTAGATAATTCCCATTTATTCCTGCTAGTTGTTGTCCCCGCCTGTTTGCAAACGCCGCAGTCGGCAGCAAACAAACAAATGCACATCCACACGCGCGTTTACGAGTGCGTTGATACTATCCTACCGTACGTTGATGTGACAATAATAGGGAACATGTGATAATGTGAAATAACAAAACAGAAAACAAAGAAAAAGCCACAGATTTGCGGTGCATTCGACACTTTCGCGTACTGTTGCGGGGAGGGGGCGAAATGGGTGTGCTACCAAAGTGTTCGGCGTAGCCACCAAAGCGTGTAACCCACCGAAAGTACTTCCCAGCCTGAACAAAGCAGAAGGGTTCTATCATCTTGTACTAATTTTCCTTATGTAATGTTGATTTCTTTTTCCCACCCCACAAATTAGTCTGTTGTAGAAAATGATTCACACACTGAACAACTGATCCGACGGTTTCAACACTGAGCTCAAGCACTTGCGCTGTATTTGTGTACCTCCTGTTGCTGCATACAAGCACAATCGTACTATTACTGTCATCACCATGGTTACACAGGTCACAGTCACATCTATATACAAACACTGTTACTGAAATACAAATGAAAACGGCACAAATAACAATCTATTTGAACTATTTACTTTTTCTACTTTCTTCCTCTCTCTCTCTCCCCCCTTCTCTTTCTCGCACACACTCTCTCGCTCGCTCAGCTGACAAGAACGCTTCCGAAACATATTGCTGGTTTCCAAAAGTGCGGTCTAATTTTATCACAGATTAAAGCTACTAACGAAAACTTACTAATTTTCATCATACTACGACGCGATATACAAAACTGAGCAACACTACACATTAACACACACTCACACACATACACACTAATGCTAGATAATTGTATCGTTCTGATATGCTGGTCATATCTGGTTTTAAGCAAAGCACCGTCAAATGTTTCACCATCTTTAAACTGTAGAAGCGGAAGAGTGAAGCGAACACGAATAGGGCCATTTAATGGCATCCGGGGTGGGTAGTAAAGCAAAACCACTTTGTAAAACCGTGCGTCCGGCGCGGTGAATCTTAGCCGTACGGCATAGATAAGGCGTTAGCAAGCGAGTAATAAACAAAAATCAAGAAAGAACACAAATAATATATCTAAAAAATTGTACCAACCAAACCGAGAGCCGGACTGACGATAGAGTCGTTGGTAGTCGTGTTGTCTGTTGATGTAATTGTCTTATCACTAGCGAACATAATGCGCCAAGGTAAACCATCCTTTCTCTCACTGTCATTGGTAATGCATAAACAGAAAACCCGAAACATTGTAGTTTGAACGGATTAAAAAAAATCACACACACACAACCGTGCTGTGCTGTACACGACGCTAGATTATTTGAAGATGTTTGGACAACTGTATCTCACCGAAGCCTAAAAGCCGTGGGGAAATAAAATTAAAGCAGAACCAACCTGTTGAAACAACTTGGAAAACAGAAAAAAAAACCAAGAGCGGGGAGAAACCGATAACATGTAATACAAAATAAAATAAAAAACACCGCAAACACACTTATATACTATGCGAATCGATGTGGTCTTCAATAGAAAGGCGCGTGTTGGCTAAACAGGCAAACAAAACTGAACGTGAAACACGTCAAAAACACTCAGCTGTGCTACTAGAATGTGTTGATGGTATGGTACGATGGTTGGGGGATGAAAAAGGGATGAAGGGGGCTCCTTCCAAAACGTTACTGGCATCAGAAGTCTGATAAAATGGAAAATTTGAAGAAGAAAAAAAGAAAAGATGGCAAAACACAAACTAAAACTAAACCAAAACAAAACAGTGTAACGAATTGTTTTCCGCAAAATAAGTCTGTCTAATAAAGTGTAATAAGTGAAAATAGTAGTGAAAGTAGGTCGTGTGGCGTTTGGAGATTATGTGGAAGTAAAACACAAAGGAAAATTAAATTGCTGCCCACACATATGGACAAGGAGGCAAAAACGAATGTGTGTGGGAGAAGTGCATCGATGTGGTGTGAATCATCATGCTCCATGTGGAATCTCTTCCTGTTACGATGACGTACATTCCACTTGCTGTGTGGCGTTTGTTCTATAGAGCATCCAAGCTTAAAATAGAATGTTAGTGTTATGTGTATCACGTGCGACAGAAAAATGCATCCGCAGTGTATTCCCAAATTGCGGCAGCAGTCTTTTGGAGATCATTTTCCGCTTTGTATCACCTTAAATGTTTTCTCAGACCAAGGGTGCTTCAGGTTGGTGAGTTCAGAATACAAGGTTTAGGACGAAGATGATGATGAGTTCCAGCTTTTAGCCCGACAAAGGTTTGAGATGATCGAATTTCTCTATGGGAGTTCTCAAAAAGTTGATATTTAATTGTGATATCATGACACTGAAGTATCATATATTGTTGTATAAAATATAAGGCTACATACTACTTCTACGCATGAAGAATTCTGTAATATTTCGGAAATGTGTCCCAAAATCTTTGTCAAAATCAAAACTGCCTCCATCTCCCTCAAATGAGATCAGACTGGGAATTAAATTCATGATTAACATCTTACAACTATTTTTCTATCATCATTGCACACACACAGAAATGGCTTCAATTCATCTTGCCCCATTCAGTTGTGGATGAAGAAAAAAAACAAACACAATCGTGTCATTTCATTGAGCGGCGCTAATTGTCGTATCTGGCAATCTGTGACAAGCGGCAAATTAAGCCCCGTGCACCAATGCGGCACTTAATTAACCGCACGCGAACATTTTCACCGATTGCTTGAATTAAATGTAAATAAACAACAAGGCTAAAAATAACCCCGATGACAAAACCGCTCATAATGCATTCTTTAGCGTCGTGTAGAAACAATATTTTGCTTGAATTTGCAGTAGGAAATAATTGTCCATCGCAAACACGCACACACAAAAGAGAGAAAACTCAAAAAAAAAAAACAAAGCATGGCTTCCTGAGTTGGAGGAACTTATTTATAGCAAGCCAACGCACCCAGCCTGCCGGTGTCTAACCTTTCGCCAGCGTCTGTTGAAGAATCACATTTTAATAATTTACCTTCCTTCCCGGTGGTGGTGTGCCCATTCGCGGTGTGAAAGCTATTTTCGGATGCCACGAAAGATGCGATGCCCCACACAGGTGATCACACGCCCACCTTCGGCATGATCATACCATCCATCGAACAGCACGGCCTGCTTGATCCGTACTTGATCGTGGAAAATGCAAGGAAAACCTATGTCGGAAAATTTCTCTCCCGCTCTCTCATTTCTCACTATTTCGTTCTCTTTTGCCCTTGGGAGAAAAGTCTCTCGAAGAGTTTTCCTTTCGCGTAAACAAACACGGCTGGATTGGGGCATTGTTTTCTCTCTCACAAACCGTTTGCTCTCATTCTCGAAGGTCTGCTTCGACGACCGGTCGTTTTGTACCGCCGATGGAAAATCGGTCTCGGCTTCCAAAGGAGCAAACCCAATTCTCGCAGGGAAATGCGTATCAAGCGGGGTTCCAAAAATAGTGAGAGCAGTCACTATAAAAGTGGAAAACCGGTGCACGCAGGTCGTCAGTCAGTTCGACAGTCGGTGAAAAGTTGGTGCTTGTGTGAAAATTCGATTTTTGTTTTTGGTGAATCATTAAGGTTGGTGAAAATGGAGTGAAATGAACGATAGAAAATGGAGTGTGATATTTGTGCGTCTCATCTTGGTGCTTTCTATTTCTTTTCCCCCCCACAAGATGTCCGTGGTGCCGATGTTGTTCCGTGATTGGTGGGAGGATTTCGACACTCCACTCCGTTCGTCCAGGCTGCTAGATCAGCATTTTGGCACCGGATTGCGGTTAGTAGCATCAAACCCCACCTGAATCGTGCGAGTGATTCAAAGTCATTACTCATCTTTGCCGCGTTGTGCTTCCCTTTCCACACAGTGCGGACGATCTTTTCTCATCCTTCCCGGCCCGGGCACCGCTCTCGTCTCCGTCGCTCCTTCGGGGTGGTTACTACCGGCCGTGGCGTAACACCGCCCTCACGCGGCAAGATTCCGGCTCGACGCTTAACCTCGACAAGGACCGGTTCCAGATCATTCTGGACGTGCAGCAATTTACGCCGGAAGAAATCACCGTCAAAACCAGCGACCGGTGCGTCGTGGTGGAGGGCAAACATGAGGAGAAACAGGACGAGCATGGTTTCGTGTCACGTCACTTCACACGCCGCTATATGCTACCGGGTAAGCCCATCCGCTTTGGGTGATACAACGGAGAACATTCGCAAGATTAAGATCGTTTTTACTATTCCGCTCTCTTAGGTGGCCACGACCCGAACGATGTTGTGTCGACGCTCTCCTCGGACGGTGTGCTCACCGTGACCGCACCCAAAAAGTCGCTGCCAGCCCCAAACCCGGAACGTAGCGTACCGATCCAGCAGACGGGACAACCGGCTAAGGACAAGCAGGAAGCGCAACCGAGCGTAGAGGGAACGAAGTAAAGGTTGGGGGACCGCGTCCAGGGAGAAGGACATAATCGAACACACAGACACATACACACACACACACATAAACAGACGCAAGAGTATTAGATTGGATGTATTTGCTTAGAGTAGGCTCTACCGGGTGAGATTCGATCCATTTTCTGTCTATTTCTTTACTGAACTGATCGTACAATAAAGGAAAATGCGATTTTATTTTTTTGTCTAATATTGCTGGTCCTTTTTTATTATCTAAGTAAGGTACAGGTACATTAAAGACACCGTAAGAATACGCGAGCGTGTTTTTTAAGGTTAGACATTATCATGGCTGAAGATCTTCGCTCAATGTCTACCTTTCTCGCAGTACGAAAGGGAGTAAAGGATAGTGTTGGTAATTCTCAAGACATTAAAACAATTATTCATCACTTTAAGGTGTTGAATTTGAGCTGCAGCAGAGATATAACCCTCCAAAAACGCTTTGTTTCAGGATTGTTGTTACCAATAGAGCATACCATGATAAGTGCAACACTAGTTTCTATGAGATATCCTCTAAGATTCTCCTGTTATTATAGGATATTATTGAAGATCTTCTACTGATGACTCAGAATGTTCCAGTATTTTAAGTTGAATATCTTAGTAATATTACTAATCAAACGCACTGTGTGCTGAGCGTACTTTCGAAGTCGTCCAACACTTCAGCTATCCTGGGTCAGCACCGACAATAACATTGATGTTAAAGTATCTACAGTCTGAGAAAAATTCTCCACTCAAAACACCTGTCGCAATGAACGATGGTGGGACTATATAGAACTTATGTAGTTCCAGTGCTCACATACGCCTCTCAGACATGCACTTTGTCCAAAACTGACGGAACCCTCTAAGTCGCGTTCGATAGGAAGATGCATGGAAGAAGTTCTGGCCCCGGCCAATGGAGAAGCCGCTACAATGACGACCTCTATGAGCAGTACAACGGATCAGACCTGCCAGGCTCCGGTGGGCTGGCCACGTCATGAGAATGACACCGGACGAATCAGCCCTTACAGTCCTTTTAGATCGTCCACATGGACAGAGGAGGCGTGGTAGGCCCAAATTGAGATGGAGTGATGGTGTTGATGCGTCCTCCAGAAAGGCCTTTGTTGTAGATTGAAAGATTGTAGAATAGCCAAAACTCACAAACACTCAGCTGAGACACGAACCCTGTGACGTTCAACAGCTCATACACACTTAAAAACTCACAAACTAGTCTTACAACGCAAGCTTCTTCTGTCCTTTATTCCACTCAAAACGTTCACAAAACCTCCGACACTTCTTCGTTAATACTTTGCTAATCACTTTGGTTCATAGTACTGTCGGTAAACCAAACAAAAAAGAGGGTTGGGGGAAGGGGGAGGAGGGGGGGGGAGTTCCAGATGTTCATTTTCCATTGCTTTCGCTGGTCACACTTTCCGAAGTCGTCCGGACACTTTCCACCGTTCGCTCCTCTACGCGCTGTATCGGTACCGTGCGTTCGTACAACACTTCCGCCGCTGGTTGCTGTACCTTCTTGGGGGCCACAATCGTCAGCACACCGTCCGACGACAGACTCGAGATGACGTCCTTTGGGTCGTGCTCGTCTGTGAATGGGAAAGAGTCAGCGTAAAGAGTCAACGGTGATTAAACAGCCATCGGCCGCGTGTCGCTTGTTGTTTGGATTCTCTTCCATTTCAAGTGTTGTTTCAACATGAAAATCTAAACACGACCACACTGACCTGGCAGTACGTAACGGCGGACAAAGTGTCGCGAGATGAACCCATGCTCGTCCTGCTTCTCCTCGTGTTTACCCTCCACCACGATCGAATTGTTGACGGTTTTAACGGTGATCTCATGCGGTGTGAATTGTTGCACGTCCAGATTGATCTGCAGCCGGTCGGTGGTGGTGGGTCCGCTGTTGATCAGACCGTTGCTAAACTTGTACCCACCGAGCTCACTCCACGGACGTCGAAAGCTGCCCAGCCGGGATGAGCGCAAGTTCGACGAATGAAAGCTGGACGCCATCTTCTGCAGATCCTCAGAACTGGTGGGCAGACACAGAGAGGTCACGAATTAAGAATCATCCAATGCAGTTTTGTTGCGCACTGGCACAACGTACAACAAGCCCGTAGCAAACTGTTGATCGAACAGGCGCGATGTACGACGGGGATTTTCAAACAGATCGTCATCCCACCAATCGCGGAAGTACATCGGAACTGAAGACATTCTGTCTGTTTTCACCTTTAAAATAACCACTTTCACGTAAGAACACACTTTTACCACGCGTTGCCCGGTGCCGACTGAACCGGATTTCATCTTCCGTACGCGATATTTATATGACATCGGTCACTTAACACCCTGCCCAGTCCTTCCCGGCACTCTTCACGTCAGATTCTTCTCACCAGCTTCAACGATAATCCACCAAATGAGCATGAGAAGGCATCGAATGCAAGAAGAGAATTTTAATTTTGAGCCGCCCCGTTCGCCATTTATTTGATCTTGGCATGTGCATGTGTGTGAGAGAGAGCACAAACGCCAGCGTGTAACTCTTTAAGGGTTTCTAATGAAAAACTCACCCATAAGGCATGGGGTAAAATAATGCTCCCAACCCTTGCTGCTCCCAAGGGTTAAGGCCACATTTCATCCCGCAAGCACTTGGCTGAGTGTGCGAAGAACAATTGTGCAGTGTCGTCATGCCGGTTTGTTTACGAAAGATCACGCTCGATCAGCTGCTGCGTGAGGAAAGCGGGAAGTAGAATGAGACGGCCGCCTCTCGTCGCAATTCCGCCTCTGCCAGATCATCTGGTAAATTTAAATTAATGATTAAACAACGATAGCAACACGGTGTGGGTGGACGGCGATCGTTAAATCGATCGCCATTTTAAACGGGAGGATTTCGAGTCAATTGAATGGAAAATTAATAAATTGCTCTTTGGGGTGGCAAATAAAAGACATATATTATTTTAACCTAAAGTGGACCTAGTTAGAAGAGGATCGATTTAGATATTTTCTATGTAAAATAATGCATCAAAATACGTTGAAAAACGTTCATACGCCCCCTAGTGATAAGTAGTTGTTTACTTCGTCTCTTTCTCACACTGCTGAAGAATATGTTTGTATAGCGCGCGAGACATAAGTGCTTCGCAACCTGCCCAAGTGGGGGGTTCTCTGTTTGAATAACTCATTTTACCGGTGCGACACTGTTGATTTGAAATTCTATTCCCGACAACCACGACTCACTTGCCCGGGGGATGGACGATTGCTCAAAGGAAGAAGATGATGTGGTTAAGTATAATTAACTTTTAGTAATTTATCGAATCAATAATTGGCGCTCGGTAATTTAAGCATCTGTAGAGTGTTGTTGGGAGGAACGAAGACCGAAATACAAAGCTCGCGTAAGTCATTTTTTTTTGGACATCTTGTAAGGGATTTTGTTGTGTAGCAGATCGTCTAGAGCACCTTTGCTTCACAAATTTCTTAGGTCAATCGACATCCAATTCGGATCAATCAACACGAATCGGACTGGTTCTTGAGCTTTCACTAAAAAGCGCCTGTAGTTCAGCTAGGTTGAAGAGCCTTTAGAACACAAAGATAGTTATTATTCTATGTTCCATCATCGTGTATGTCGGGATCTCTCTTCGTTTTCTTTGCGTTGAAATTCCTATTTCTTTAGGATTTTTTTCTCAAACAAGCAAGGCATTTTGCACCCCTTGGAATGATGAAAGTGCTTTCTGCTTTTTTCGACGTACCTTAATTCTTAATTACTCTCCTATGTTTAATAACGATGTATCAGTGCGCAAAATAATACACAAAACAAATCCAAAATGCCATTATGAGCGCTAGCTCCCTGTGGTTTGTGCTTAAGTACTTATTTGACACAACACTCCATGCTCTGTACTCCACAATCTAGAAGTTTAAATGAGTATGTCAATAAAGCATAAATTCATCTAGAGGTGAGAACTTCAATTGTTCAGTTGAGGATTCAATTGCTGTAGCTCAACATATTTAGGACTAATTCCGGATCATCTCAGACATTAGCCAGGAAAGGAATATGTGTGGAGGAGCCGCTACAAATCAGTGGATTAGAATCGCCAGGCTCCGGTGGGCTGGTCACGTCATGAGAATGAGACCGGACGACCCAGCCCGTAAAGTTGTTTCGGATCGTCCACATGGACGGAGGAGGCAAGGTAGGTTCAAATTGTGCTGGAATAACCAGATGAAGGCGCTCGACCATGAGCGGTTTAGAGGACTGCAAGCCTGCAAGTGTTTGTAACGCTGGAAAAGTAATTAATTAAGTAAATAGGTAAGTAAGTCGAAGGAGGAAACCCGGAAGTCAGTCAGTCTCCAAATTGATGAGCGAATTGATCTAACATAGGAGATTCTTGGTTTCTTTTGGAGACTTCAACCAAGTTTGTTTACGGTGGCAATCTTGCTGCTGTTATTGTAGTTAACTTGTGTGTTGTAAAGATTTCCGTAGGAGATCAATTTATCCTTTTGGTCTTTAATCAAACGTGGCTACGTTAATTTACATCAAGTTAGTTAATAGTCAGTCACTGAGCTCAATTACGAGCAAGATCACCTTATTTCTGGTATCCACTCAGGTTTTTTTTAATGCAAATATATTGCTCTACGCATCTGCTACAGTAATTCTGTGTTAGTATTACGACGGGCGGCACTCAACTTCCACCAACACATCTACCCTCATGCATGTTGTTCTGTTTTCCTTTTGTTCCCCCGGGCAACCCGCTCGCTCGAGTACCGTTCCAGATTAAACCCTAATCTGGCACCAGCCGAACAATCCACCAACTGTTCATTGAAGTCGCATCAGCGATCGCAAACGCACCACACCCTTCGGTTGCTTCGGCTCCGCACCCCAACCGGCACAACAGCTGACCACCCAAGACCCAGATGCTCCCTTGTACGGTAATTATTACGCTACGCAGACCCACCCGCTCGGCCTGCCCTGCCTGCCCGGTCCGTGCATGGTCCACATAATAGAAACCACGTGTCCGCAAGCTAATCAACCGACCGGCCGCGCAAACAAACGCATCCGCGGCCCGCATCCACCCACGCGCAGCCGCGCATTTGGTTACACGCGCGAAATAACAATACCAAACAAAGCGTTACCGGCGGCACCAGCGTGCCCGATTGCGGAAGTGCCGACACACCGTTTGCGAACCTGTGCTCCCGGTGCTATTTATTGCGCCCTGGGATTTAGGGTTTTTTTTCTTTTTATTTGTCCTCACCGATCATCGGGTGCGTCGATCGAGGATCAAGCGACCACGACCGGCCCTTTTTCCACTCGGTTTTGGATAACCTTGGCGTAGTATTGTATGTGTTGGCAGTATCGGAAGTCGGTAAGTGCGATGTGTGAGTGTGCGTGTGTTTGTGTGTGTGAATGTCAACTTCACGCTTGATTGCATTCCGCGGGTGAGCAGGGTGTCATTGTTTCCGGTGTTTCTAGTGCAACGGTTGGGGTGGCAGCATTCCAATGCTTCACCCAGTGGGAACAGTAATATAAGCAATAGCGTTGGATTTATTGGACTCTCGAATGTTTGTTCTTTATTTACTGGAAATGATGGGCAAACATTTGGCAAAGAATTGAATTTAATTTAGCTAGAAGTTGTAATGTTCATCACCAAAGTTATTAAATTATTCGCGTACAGACTAGTACCTCTATTTGCCAATAGGTGGCGCCTCTGTTACAAGCCCGTAAATTAACTTTACATCAGTAATGCGTTTTAATTTCAGCTCAGAAATCATTTTTAATTCCATAAAAATAGTCTTATGTGATCTTAATAAACTCTATTATTACAATTATAATTAAATGATCCACTTTTGTAATAATTTTGCTATTCGTTTAACACATTTATTACACAAAACTCAAATCCCATAAATAAATTAATCATCTCTTACGATAATCAATGTTTTACCCACTCTCATTTGTAAACTTCGGATCGATCAATACCGATCAAATGGTCGTTCTAGTGCTAACCAGAACCGACCGTATTCCGTACAGCCGTACGATTTACCTGTGGTGGTATTCTTTATTTATACCTCCACCCTGGAACCCCTAGCGCCCAATGTGCCCGTATATTACCCACAAGCCGTTGTAACAAACGCGCGAATCGCGAAAAAGAGCGCCCAAGCCAAAAGTCACCCGTCCGACGATGAACATCAACAACAATCCACCCGATACGCCCGCCCCGGTACGATCCGATTTTTTTCCGCCTTGCTACAACCATAAAGGGTGCACCCTTGGTAGCACGCGAGCACATGGGATGGATGGGGCGGGTGGTAAACCATGCGAGAGGATTGGGGTAATGAAAGGGGGGAGGAGGGGAGGTGCGCAAAATCAAAACAAAATTCAAATCCATCCGCCACGAGCCATAGTCTCGCGGGCGCGCTCGTTGGAAGCGGTTCAACTTTTCCCTTGCCCAAGCAGCAGCAGTACTGGTACTCGGCCTCTCAAGTCGTTGCACTTCGTCGTCGAAAGCATCATCACTTACTAGTTAGTGCCTGTCACCGACCAACGTGTAAGTCAAAGACCCGCCGGAAGGATTCACAATCATCATCATCATCATCGTATATTCGTTTGTGAGCGTTTTTGTTACGACTCACTTTCGATTTGGTTCGCTGCCAAAAGGTATCCGCCAGTGGTCTGGCCCGAAGGTCGTGTTCTGGGGGAAAGTGATTAGACGGAACTTAGGACGGAGTCAGTGTCGATAGATACGCCTCACTGTTCAGGTGCTGCTTGCAGTGTGTACGCAAAACCTGGTGCTGGTCCAGAGCTATCTTCCTTCACCGTTAAGGTAAGGTGCTGCGCCATTACTTCAAGATATTGGAAAATCAAGGTCGTTTGGAATACTTCCAACCACAGTTGACCGTCGAATATACGAACAAGTGCGTCAGTTCGAGTGAATCAATAACAGATGGTTGGATAAGTATCAAATATGAGCCAGAATTAGAGGTTTCTACTGATTGAGAGGGACATTTGTGTAGCTGAATTAGAAAATCAATCTAAAAGTGCCAAGAATCTGAGACATCATGGAACTTTTCAAAGTTAAGGTTATCTCTTAATTGACAGTTGCTCTTCAACGGTTTCGAAGAAGGGCGAATGGTCCAGTTCCTATCATTTTCCTATTGTTTTTTTTCCCCAAGCCCTTAAAACCAACACTCAATCTACCCAAGTCCAAGTCCAAGTGCGAATTCGCGAATTCTTTCGCCACTGGTAACGTCCTTCGCCAAGTCTATATTTTTATTAACCTCCAAAATGTGCCTTCTCCCGAAACGTGCGAACCGAAGGGCGACTGTCGTTAACAAAACCAGGCAGCAGGCAGCTAGAACAATAGCGGAGCAAAACAAAAAAAGCAACCTCCCCGTCAAACACAGCACCGGAACGACAGCTCGGGCCCCGTCCACCGTGAAACTGCCCGGAGCGGCCGGGGCGCTTCACGATTTTTTGCCGCTATTTATAATCGGCCTAATCCACCGTGACAGTGTTAAATCGATAAATTGCACTATCAGCTCGGGCCACGGCCACCCCGAACTTCTTTTGTAGCGAATAGTTTATTATTCGCTTGTGCTGTGCAAAAATGTGCCTCCCATGACCTATCTCCTTCGCAACTGTGTGTGTCATCTTCTGGCTGCCCGGAAAGTTTCCTTTTTATCATTTCCCCCGATTGCGTTGTCCAATTGCAGGAACATTCTTCAGAGACCTACCTAACCTCGACCTTAAAGGATGTCGCTCGTTCCGGTGCAGTACCGTACGTGGTGGGACGATTGGGACCTGCCGCTGTACACGCGCGTCCTCGAGAAGTCGATCACGCAGGAGGTGCTCGGTTCGGATGACTACTGGCGCGTGCCACCGCTCGCACCACTGCGCTGGTCCAGCCTGTACCGGCCGTGGCGCTACTTCAGCCTGCGGGACGTCGGTGCCAAGGTGGACACGGATCGGGATCGGTTCCAGATCGAGATCGATGTGCACCAGTTTCTGCCGCACGAGGTCACGGTACGCCGCACGGACAAGTACGTCACCGTCGAGGGCAAGCATGAGGAGAAGCGGGACGAGCAGGGTTACGTGTCACGCCAGTTCTCTCGCCGCTATCTGGTACCGAGTAAGTTATCACCCATCCCAATTTGTCCCTTCGCTGTACCTATTCCTGGCACGATCTCCACTATTCTTCGCCCTCCATCAGCCCCTGCACCTACCGTCATCTGAGTTGGATCACCTGAGATGAAGGTATTTCTGGCACCGGGAATCTACTGCAACCCAGAATCGCGGGTTGCAACCTTCATGAATCATCCCACCGTCTGGCGTCTGTGTGTACGAACGACCCATCTTGATTGCACAATCCCACTGATGTCCCCTGATACACAGTCCTTGTATTAGTCACACGCGAGCTTTATTGTCGTATCGGGTTGGCATCGGGGCGTGTGGTTAATTTCGGGTACGGGGACATTGGTTTGAATGTTTTTTTTTCACTTTCGGTTCACTGCACGTCACTAGGTAAATAGTATTCATGCACGATTATTCGGTAAGTCATCGATTACGTTAGCGAAAGCCAGGTTAGAATAGAAGCGAGTTACCTTGAAGCTAAATTAATCCTAGAACGTAGAGCTTTTTGTCATTCTGCAACGATGTCATAACA
Organism: Anopheles marshallii; assembly: GCF_943734725.1. Classification (NCBI taxonomy): domain Eukaryota; kingdom Metazoa; phylum Arthropoda; class Insecta; order Diptera; family Culicidae; genus Anopheles; species Anopheles marshallii. The sequence continues at coordinate 64,486,867 of NC_071327.1, forward strand.
AATCTATTCATATAAGTGTAAAGTTACACGCTGTTAAAGATTTGTAGCTTTCCTTTTCCAATTATAACACGCAAACTATAATAGACGCCAAAATGTATGCAATCAGCACGACATAACGCATATTTTATCTTGCGCGCCACATTTAATCAACCCAATCATTTGTCAGAGCCAATTTAAAGCTTCAATTATATAAAAAAGGAATGGATTATGACATCTCAACCTACTTAAGGGTCCTTTTTGCTCAGAAATCTAACAAAATCGCCATATTTTTCTATTCTTTTCTATACTCCTTCACAGTTGGTTATGATGCGAACCTGATCGTCTCTTCGCTCTCGTCCGACGGTATACTGACCGTCACTGCCCCGAGGATCGGACTGCCGGCGCCGAAAGTCGAAAAGTATGTCCCCATCTGGCACACCGGTAAACCGGCCATCGAGGACAAGAAGTAAATGCACGCATGCACGCACGCACCAAAACCCCCAAAACGCGTATTTCGGTCATTTCGGGCGGGTGGAATGAACGCTGCCGTGAAAGCACCGAGCACCATCGCCCACTTCCCACTCTGTCTCGTTCGTGGTGTGCTTTCCGGCCTATAAACCAATTGCCCTTACTGCCAGCGACCTGAAACGCTTCGTTCCAACTGCCCGTTCTAGCAACCGTTTCGCGAAACCGTTTACAACACGAATGTTGATCGCTTTTCGTTTCTGTTTCTGTTTCGTTTCATTTCTTTTTTTTACAACTGCTTCCGGTGGTTCTTGTTTCCTTTCTTTTCGTTTTGGTTTCTTTTCTTTCCTTTTTCATTTATTATTTTTCCCACAGTTCGCGGCGCTGCTTGACGTACTACAAGTAACGTCATTCGAATACATTTTTTAAGCGAATACCGACTCTCTGAATCTTTCCTCGAATCGATGTGGCTTTTATGCGATGCACCGGACATGTAAAACACCGCCGAAAGTGTGTCTGCACGTGGTATTTCCGTTTTGCGGTGAAGCATTCTCCGTGGAAAAATCTGTTTAAAGTGGTTTGACTTCAAAATGAAAAACGATCCGACTCAGCTAATTTTGTGTAGCAGCTTGCCTACCTTTAGGCGTTGAAAAGGAGACCGCAATGAGCGTGAAGCTGGGAGCGGAAACACTCAATTACGACCACTTTTAACAGATGCTTTTCGTTTATTTTTCACGGGGAAAGCTTCCCATTTTCTGCACGCACACAAACGTATCCAAAATTTCAATGTTCGAAATATGCATCACTAACACGATATGTAACTTGTAAGCCCACGACGCATACCAACTAAAAATGTGATTCATTAGCGAAATGTTGTTGTTTGTTTCAATGGAGCCCTAAATGTTTGTAGTTTAGTCTTAAAATATTTTAAAAAAAACAGTCAAACAAAATCGCAAACAATTCCCTTACTTAACATCGTACCTAGTCGTGTGCGTAACATTATTTGTGTTCTGTTTCGATGCTGTAAGCACGATGCGATTGTGTCCGATTTCGCAGAAAGCTCCAACTAGTCTAGAACTATAGCAAAAAAAACATAACCGTTTTGCGAATAACAACGTCCACGTAATAAACTAATTCCAATAAAGAACAAAAAAAAATCGAATCGTATTGAATCTAATTTGGCACGCACTGTAAGTTTGTTTATTATTCCACTTCGCTTTCCGTCCGAAATTGATGAACCGATCGATCGGAAGGGGAAGCAATAAGGTTGGAGGGTCCAAAGCGAAGGGTCCGATTGACAGATTAATGTGAAACAGGTGCGGCTATATCGCGTGCTGTGCGACGGAATCAAGGGCTCTCCACGCAAAGCACAGTCTAAAACGCTTCTCGCTGGTGATGTATCGCCATCAGACAACGTATTTTCGGTTTCGTTTTGCAATTTTTAAATCATATTTGGGTAGCTTCAAGGGAGATGCAAGGAGCAAACTACAAAAAAACTAACAACGAGAAAGTCTAATGGCGTACAACTATCACCTGACACAATTTCGTATGCATCGAATGTAAGTCAGTTTCAGCCGTTACGGCAGCAAAACCCCTGTTCGGACTGTTTACTGCAACGCGTAAATCCTCGGCACCAGTCGACCACGACAGGTCCCATCAGCTGACAGGCTGGTCGAAGGTGAATCGTTGCAATGGCGTACGCGTGTCTTCCCCAGAAACCTCCGTCTCAGTCTATTGCCGAGGTTATTGCCATGTCTAGTGCCAAGTTGGACGACTGACGACTGTTTATTCAGCACCCTGCGCTTCCCGGTCGTACACCAATCAAACAAACAAACTTTCGCCCGCGAGCGAACTTTCCCGCGCGGGCTTCAAACTATTGCCTTTCTACTCCCTGGTGCCAGGGTGCTACGACGGTGTGGCATCAGGAAAGAAGGAAAACTTCTCCACTAGACAGCTCACTCGACGTCCTTGGGAAATCAATCAAAAAGACTGTTGCAGGCGCAAACGTTCACGTGCCGCAAACTTTCTCCCAAGACTTGGACACCCAGAACTTTTCTCGCCCGAAGTCGGCCTACATCGGAAATAATACCAGGCTGTGCCCGGATGTGTCATAAAAATGGAACAAACGTGTTGTTAAAGGTGGTTTCGGTTGTACCCGGGCCACGGGTAGGGCGAAAGTTACTTTCTCACTTCCGGCCGTTGTTGGAGTCCTGTGGGATTTTCCAATCATGGCAAAATTGTAATGTCACTCATGTCGGACAAATTGATCGGTTATTGATGGCACCACAATTAAGGTACAATCTTTTCTGCCCGAAAGTGGGCTATTATGGCCAAGCAATTTTCTCAACTGTCATAAACGTACGGTTACCAATATGCACAATTTGAATTAAAAATATCAAAAGATTTTGCAACAAAGTTAAAAAAAGCTATAAATCTGTAATATTTAAATTCGATTCGATTCGATTTATTTTATTTTATTTGATTCTCAATCTACCTCCAATTAAGGGTCTAAAAATACACCGCCCATGTGCTGTACACGATCATCAACCTCGATTCAAATACGGTAACGGTTTACTTCCCCTTGTCACATTGTGGGCGAAACATGCAACACAAACAGCTGCGTTCGATTTACCTTTCGTGGTGATGAGATGAATCATAATGTTCTCACTCGACCGTTGGACCATCGAATGTTCTAGTAAATTCTAGCACTTCGCAACGCTTATTACTCATTGAAACAATCTTGCAAAACTATTATTTCTACTTTAATTCAAGTATATTATGTGCATTATATTTTTAATGTCATTAAAAAAATTTAAACGACAAAAAACACGCATCGAATTTTTCAACACACGGTGAGTTTGTGCCTCTCGCAACGGCTACTCACTGCTCACGAATGTTCCATCGAGCTCACTCGACGTTTCGAGAACGCTCTCGCTCGTTCACGTTGCGTGCGCTCTCATGTATATAAACCACGGTGAGAGCGCTGTGAGTTCAGTCAGTTGAATACAACCGAGCGCGATAACAAACAGCCCAAAGCGAGTTAACGCAATCAAATCTCGTCCGAAAGGATATCTTCCAAGCGAAATACCGTGAGCAGTGAAAGAGAATCGCACTTTCTCAGTGAACAGTGAAAATGTCGATCATCCCGATATTCTTCCGCAACTGGTGGGACGACGAGTGGGACCGTCCACTGTGGAATTCTCGCCTGCTGGACCAGCACTTCGGCAGTGGCGTCAGGGCAGACGATCTTCTCAACGCTCTGGTGTCGGTGCCCGACCGGCGACTTCAGCCACAGTGCCAACAACAGACCCGTCGTTACAACCGCCCATGGCACAGCTCCTGCGTGGCCAGCAAACGAGACACCGGATCAACGGTGAACGTCACCAACGACAAGTTCCAGATCAGCCTGGATGTGCAGCAGTTCACCCCGGAGGAGATCTCGGTGAAGTACGTGGACGGTTCGGTCGTGGTAGAGGGCAAACACGAGGAGAAACAGGACGAACATGGCTACATCTCGAGACACTTTGTGCGGCGCTACATGCTTCCCAAAGGCCACTCTGAGGCGGACATCACCTCGGCGCTCTCGTCGGACGGCATCCTTACCATCGCCTGTCCCCGGAAGGAGATCGAGCAGAAAAAGCCGGAGCGCAGCATTCCCATCACACACACGGGACAGCCCATGAAGCAAGTCGCCGAAAATGCTTCCCAGCAGAACGGCCAAAGCAAGAAGGAAGGGGAGACTATGGAATCATAATCATCTCATCTAAGCCAATTTCTATACCTCATGTTTCATTTAAGTAAAAGCCAATAAATTACTCCTAGTTATGTAAAGAAAAAAAATTGAATACCTCATTTGTCGATAAGTAACCGAAATTAATTCAAATAGAATACTTACAATGCAATCAAATTACATCGCAGATTTTTGATAAATCCATTTATATACATATACAGTACAGTAGTAGTTTGATTAAAACATTTGTCTCTTACTTACTTATTAGGAGCGCCCAATAAGTGCCTAATAACTGCTTCTTGGCCTCCTGCAGGAGTTCTGTAATGCATGCTGCTTGATTCCTCAGACTTGGCCTGCTGCAGGGGGACGAGTACCGAAAACCTCTCGGTCGAGCGCCTTCGTCTGCCAATCTATTATCTCGGTCTTTCTGGCAGACGCATCAACGCCATCACCCCATTTCAATTTTGGCCTCTGTCCACGAGGACGACCTAAGAGGACTTAATGGGCTGGGTCGTCCAGTGGCATTCTTATGGCGTTTCTAGCCCACCGTTTCATGGCGAGTCTAATTCGCTGTATGACAGTAAGTTTGCCGTAAAAAAAGATCAGTTGAAGCCGGGCATCGTTAACGGGCTGCCCGATAACATCCTTAACGAGTTGCCCTGGACATATTTTTTAACTGTTGAGCCGGGATGTGATACACTTTGGGGTCCCTCTAGCATACGGAGAGGGTAAAAGCGACGCTTTTCAGGCCCATTTCTAGGTCAATTCATACAGTTTTTCCTACTAAACAGCTGTTTTAGGTCTTCCCACACGCCGAGGCCCTAGCCAGCCGCCTACTCCGCCCACCGATAGATCCGCCACTGCTTCGGGCAATAATTAATTTCCTATTACTTAAGATTTTATTTTTGGCGGCCTGGTGGCATGATGGTAGCGGCGCCGGTCTTCACACGAACGGACCGGACCAAAATCCCATCCGGACCAATCCCCCGTAGCAAGGACTGACTATCCGACTACGTGGTAAAATAAGTCGGCCAGGCCGTTCTAACGAAATAAAAAAAAATAATAATAAATAAATTTGATTTTCCTTTGCTACATTGTTCATTAATCATGTATTAAGTTTGCGTTGGGAAGTCAGGGCTGCAGAACGAGTTTATGTATAAAAGTCATCAGTGACAATGTTAGCGAAAGAGGTTAGGTTTGGAGTTCGAAAGAGAAGAGTTTGGACATCTATATTTCATTTAATTTTACCACATTATATATCAATGATCCGTATTGAAGCCAAAATGTCTTGCCTAAAATTTCTATTTTGATTACTATAAACATTAGGCGACTCGCAGATTAATGCTCCAAGGGCTTTAAGGGTGGGTAACAAATCGAAGGTTATTTATCGAATGTCAATAAACAAGATACTACTAAACTAAGTAACCCTAAATTTCTTGTTTCTATGGCTTGAATATAAGACTTATAATCACAAGGCTTTCGAATGCATCAAAAGTGTTTAAGAGTTTATATCAGTTTTGGAAATGCATATTTAATTTATTGGCTTTTACTTAAATGAAACATGAGGTATAGAAATAGGCTTAGATGAGATGATTATGATTCCATAGTCTCCCCTTCCTTCTTGCTTTGGCCATTCTGCTGGGAAGCATTTTCGGCGACTTGCTTCATGGGCTGTCCCGTGTGTGTGATGGGAATGCTGCGCTCCGGCTTTTTCTGCTCGATCTCCTTCCGGGGACAGGCGATGGTAAGGATGCCGTCCGACGAGAGCGCCGAAGTGATGTCCGCCTCAGAGTGGCCTTTGGGAAGCATGTAGCGCCGCACAAAGTGTCTCGAGATGTAGCCATGTTCGTCCTGTTTCTCCTCGTGTTTGCCCTCTACCACGACCGAACCGTCCACGTACTTCACCGAGATCTCCTCCGGCGTGAACTGCTGCACATCCAGGCTGATCTGGAACTTGTCGTTGGTGACGTTCACCGTTGATCCGGTGTCTCGTTTGCTGGCCACGCAGGAGCTGTGCCATGGGCGGTTGTAACGACGGGTCTGCTGTTGGCACTGTGGCTGAAGTCGCCGGTCGGGCACCGACACCAGAGCGTTGAGAAGATCGTCTGCCCTGACGCCACTGCCGAAGTGCTGGTCCAGCAGGCGAGAACTCCACAGTGGACGGTCCCACTCGTCGTCCCACCAGTTGCGGAAGAATATCGGGATGATCGACATTTTCACTGTTCACTGAGAAAGTGCGATTCTCTTTCACTGTTCACGGTATTTCGCTTGGAAGATATCCTTTCGGACGAGGTTTGATTGCGTTAACTCGCTTTGGGCTGTTTGATATCGCGCTCGGTTGTATTCAACTGACTGAACTCACAGCGCTCTCACCGTGGTTTATATACATGAGAGCGCACGCAACGTGAACGAGCGAGAGCGTTCTCGAAACGTCGAGTGAGCTCGATGGAACATTCGTGAGCATGTTCGAACATTCCACAGGGTGTATGCTAGCAGGGTGTAGAAGCTTCGTAAAATATTACAAAAAACTTATTTTATTACGTCATTTTGATTTAAATCGCTCACCAAAAAAAATTGCATCGTTCTTAATGAATAAGAACCCTAAATTTTCAATTTTATTAGCCGATATCACTCTTTTCAATTCTTTAAACTGAATTTGTTTAGGCATAGTTTCTGAATCGTATTAATTTAATAATGCAAAAAAATTCAAGGTAATTGTTAACCAAAATAATTGATGATAAACTAAAATAATTTCACGAATAAAATTAAATAATTTTGTAAATTTTCGAGACGTCAAAACCGCAACGGAGCGGATCGATGCAGTCCCGGGTCGGTTTAGGTGCGTCTGAACTCATAGTTCCCGCGCCCATCACTATTCCTTCCTTCTTTTCGGTTTTTGACGTCGTGCGAAGCTGCCGTGTTTTCCGTACATCTGAAGTGAAATTATTTCACCGTTGCCCGGGAATAGCACGTGTTTTTCCAGAAAACTGTACGCAACAAGCAAGTGAAAATGCCGCTCGCCAAGGATTTCTTGCATCCGCTGCCCGCTGAGGAGAAGAGGAAGCACAAACTGAAGCGTTTGGTGCCCCATCCCAACTCGTACTTCATGGACGTCAAGTGCCCCGGCTGCTACAAGATCACCACCGTCTTCAGCCATGCCCAGAGCGTCGTAGTGTGTGCCGGTTGTTCGACGATCCTGTGCCAGCCGACCGGTGGCAAGGCCCGTCTGACCGAGGGCTGCTCGTTCCGCAGGAAGCCGTACTAAGAAGCCTGCTAGCACCATCCCCTGAAACCCGTGACGGTCGAATTGGGTGCCTTCCGATTGGATGGATGAAACCGCAGAGTGGATTCATCGCTATGTTTGCCGGTCTAAATGCAAACGAATGGTTTATGAAGGGCAATTCCGACATTGAGTTCCCAACGCTATCAGTGAGCATTGTATTCGTACCGAAAGGAGTGTAATAAAGGCAGCAATTCGATCGTCTAATCGTGTACCGTGTGTGTGCGTTCCATTTTGTGAGGTTATGTGTCGTATCGGTGCCATTGCCTGCGTGTTTCATGCTGTATGGGTGGTGGTGTGTGTTTGTGTGCATGCGGCATTTGACAGCTTCGTGTTGTTGATGTTGTTCCGCGGGGCATTGTTGTGCTTGCCCATTACGCTCTACGGTTGCAAGTTCTGGTGTAATTGCGAGTTATCCAGCTACATGTGAAATATCCATTCTGCATTTCACAACATTATGACAATTTCGTGGAGTGGTAGCTTTGTATACAAAGAATGAATCATTCAACAAAACGGGCAACTCATGCGTAGATCGATTGTTTTGATTCACGCACCGTGTGCTGGTTTGCAAGGAGAGTGCAATATTCAGTGGCTGATAAGGTTGTTTTTTTTTGATAAAAATTCCCATAGAAGTTTGTGATTCAGTTTGACTCTGAAATATTCTACTGTTCTCTTCAGTATGCTCATGAATTCTTATTCATTTTATTTGTAAAAATTCATATATCAGCCACTTGACTATTTTATAGCTGATGTTATTGAGAATAATCTATTACTTTTCCGTTATTAAAGAGTTCAATTTATCGTTCTTTTAAACGTGTGGCTTATATTACCCCTACCGGTACAATGCTTGTTAATTACGATGATGGTTTGGTCGTTTGGCTCCAGCGTTTCCGAACGTTTCCGAAAAACACTAGATGTATTCATACATGTTAATTCATATTTGAAGCTGTATTCGTAAAGTTTCTTTAAATTTAATGCAATTCTTCTAATAACGTAAAAAGTATCATCCGCTTGTTTGCTTTGTATTGAACATTCTAGTTAATAGGTCACGTGTTTATTTAATCCTCGTATGGTTAAAATGGGTTACGCGTCTATACTTAAATGAAACATTTACAATAACTATTTTCACTTCGTTTTAGGAATATGAATAAACAATCAAGAAACCGGCGATGAACACACTCTTTCAGTAATGGAACAAAAGGAGGAAACCTACATAAATATAGCCTAAATTTGTGCTTAAATAAATCGTACCTTCAAATGTTTATTAAAAACTAGATTATAAATCGAACCTAAATGTAATTTTCATGTTCATTAAAGTTGTTTCTCGTACCCGTCACCAGATGGCGCGAAGCTCGCATTCAATTCATTGTGCTATAAATTCACATACTTTTAGGCGTTTACAATTCATATTTCTTCAATATCTCAGTTTGTTTTTGTTACGTAAACAAAATTACTTATTGTGATATTCTGACCAAAATATCTGCAATGAGTAAATATAACATGTAGGTTATACTCCATAGCAAATAAAAAACTTCAAGGTAATTCGCTTTTATTTCTTTCGATTTGCTACATTTCCGATTGTAAGCTAGTAATGACGAACACATCAAATGTCGACCCGAAATTACCATAAACTGTTGAAACCAAACTCAGAGCGCAGGAATTTTATTAGTATGCAGCGTATGTGTCGTCAGCTGGTCTACCAATGTCGCGCTCACTGAATCGGCCTTTAGTCCACCGCTTTGATCCAATTGAACAGAGCAAGTGGAAGGGTTTGGCAAATGTTTTACGAGTCCGCCCCCAAGAAAGTCCTCCAAAATATCACGTATTCTGGCTCACTATCTTACGGCCTAGTCTGCAAACCAAAGAGTCCAAGGATTCTTGCGCATGAATGGTCCACTATATAAAGCTCATCGAAATCTAAGCATTTCATCAGTTCACTTGCTAACGCATCCTCAACAGCATTTGCTAACAATTCAACCAAACAACCCTCACAAACCGATCCAAAATGTTCAAGATTGTAAGTATTGTTAGATGCGCACGGTTCTTTGAGTTCCATTCTAATGAACTTTCTTCACTCCAACCAGGTGTGCCTGTTCGCCATCGTTGCCGTTGCTTCCGTTTCGGCTAAGGCTGATCCGAAGCCGGCAGTTCTTGCCTATGCTGCTGCCCCGGCTGCCGTTGTCGCTGCTCCGGCCGCTTATGTTGCCGAGGGTGCCGCAGTGTACGAACGCACTTTCCACGGAAACACTGCCCCGCTGGCCTACACCTACCCTTACGCTGCCCCGTACGTTGCTGCCGCTCCCTATGTGGCTGGAGCTCCGCTCGCTTACTCGTCACAGTACGTTGCCGCTGCCCCTGCCCAGGTGCTGCTGAAGTAAAATGGAAAACGGTGCAAGGAGCAAGGAAAAAGATTTTCGTTACCGCATGAAATAGTGAAGCTGTAAATATTCTCTTGTTGACTGAATGAATTCACTCATTTGCTTTATCTAAATATGATTGTTTCCTTACTGTTTTGGTCTACCTGATGACAATGATTGAAAAGGTATTTGAGAACTTCTTTGGTATGACGACTTTCCATCTGGGCTAATGTGAATACAATGAGTTCTCTAGGTATATCCTCCTTGTAATTTTTCGCATCTGGAGCATCCGCATTTACAACTGATCGCAATAATAATTTATTACAATGAAGTTTCACAACACTAAACATAGTATGTTTAACACCCTAAAAAAATTAAAATAGAAACAATTTTTAGTAATCATCATGACCCTTAGTCATTTATTAAATAAGCAGCGTTTTATGTAAAATGTTTGACCAACATTTACAACTACCATGACAACATTACAATCCTTAAGATACAAATCAACATTTTTGTACATAATGAGATAAGATAATTTGAAAAATGTTTAATTATAACAAGAGCGACTAACTGAGAGCTTGCAATGTTAAATAAAATAAAAATACACATCAAAATTGTTTTGACCAAATAAAAGATTATTTTTAAAAACCGCCTAAATGAATGCAATTTGCATTACATGACGCCTAAAGGCAAGCATTCTACAGGACAAAGCTGCCGTTGTACCAATTGTCATCAGTATGTATATACAGGCAGTCTCCGAGATACGCTATTATTGTGGACCGCTATAACCCGGGAAACATCCCACGTAACTCGAATTTCAGCGTAAGTAAAATCCGTTTATAGTTTAGTTTATATTTGAAAGATAGATAGTTGAATTCTTTCTCTGCATTTAATTTATTCAGCAAATTAGGTCATTGTTTAATAGATTACATTAAAATTCTTTTAAAAACATTTTTTTTTAACATGATAAAGGAAGTTGTTTTCGACCAATTTTTCACCATTTGGCTTAGATTTTGTGCTATAAACTAATTCGGCTGTAAAATTTTCCCCATCTCCGAATCCGTGTATAAGAGGAACCGCGTATCTCGGGGACTGCCTGTACTACAAAATTTTCAAATTCTTTCCTTCAATGTTCAGTTCAAAATCGAATAGGTCACTTAATCCAGTGTAAATCAGAAGATTTCTTATTTTATGACATTACTAAACGAGAAAGTTTTGCCAAATACGCAAATTTTCTCGTGCATGACAGTAACCCCAGTGTGTAGGAGAAGTAAAATAAAATATTTCAACATTTTGAGTTATGGAGAATGGCATACGTTTGTATTTATTTGTCTGACATATTATAACACAAGTTTGAAACCTATCTACAGAACGTACTTAGCGGCAAGAGGTGCACTGTAGGCAAATGGAGAAGCCAGAGCGGGAGCCGCCGCATAAGCGGACACGTAAGGTGCGGCCGTATAGGCGGCATAGGCCGGATTAATGACCTGCGAGCTGTGCGATGTGACAACGGCCGAATCTCCCACATTAGCGTACCCAGCAGTGTACGCGAGGGCAGGAACAGCTGCTGGAGCGACGGCCAACGGTGCTGAGTAGGCGAGAGGAGCCGCAGCAGTATAGGCAAACGGAGCGGCAGGCAGCAGACCACCTGGCTTGGCACTGACACTGGCAACCACAGCCAACAGGGCGACGACCATCTGAGCAAATACAAAAAGAAATCGTGTTGATGTTCTTACAGAACGGAGCAGATTAGAATATTACCACTTTGGAGAACATGTTGATGGTGGATTAGTTGTTTGTGTAGCTGTAAAGCTTCGATGTACTCGATAAGATGGGAGATGAGCTGACTGATGTCTACCAGCAAGCAGTCATGTCTTTTATATACCTCCAAACGATAGCGTTGGACTACTCTCAACCATCATTTGCCACCACTGCGTCGTGAAATATCCTCCACAAATCCTTACTCTTCAACACTTTTTGCCTCACTTTTTTCGAATGTTCACTCCACCACCGGCTCAATTGGCTGCATTTCAACGAGATGCAAATCCACAGTTCACGCCTTGTCCTTGCAATGTCGCGCACGAACCACCCGCTGGGAACCCGTTTCCTTCTTCACACTTTAAAACGCCGAAGAAAGTACCGAGCTGTTGCCAAGGGTGCCCATCAGCTGTTGGAATACTAATCGTGCGGGTTACGTGGAAATGGTTTGGCACAACAGAAATGCCGAAATCAGCTGCAACTTGGGACAGATATGGATTATTGGGTGATTGTAATCTTCGCTTTAATTGATTAATTCTGATGCAGTTCTGCGATAGCTTAGCTAAACCAATTTTAGCGGTTAAGTACTCTGTAACAGGACTAACCATTGCGCAATGTTATAGTTTATATGCGAGAAATATAAAATAAAATTATAGGTATAGACGCCACTTGTGGTGAAGAGACGATTTGTTGGGCATTAAACCCCTTGGAGACCGTGGGCGAAATGATAGTTGGGGCCCCTAATTACCTCGTAATTCACGGGCTGCCCGATAACATCCTTAACGGGCTGCCCGATAGCATCCTTATCGGGCTGCCCGAGAACATCCTTAACGGGCTGCCCGATAGCATCCTTAACGGGCTGCCCGATAACATCCTTAACGGGCTGCCCGATAGCATCCTTATCGGGCTGCCCGATAACATTTTTGACGGGCTACCCGATAACATCCTTATCGGGCTGCCCGATAACATCCTTATCGGGCTGCCCGATAACATCCTTATCGGGCTGCCCGATAACATCCTTATCGGGCTGCCCGATAACATCCTTATCGGGCTGCCCGATAACATCCTTATCGGGCTGCCCGATAACATCCTTATCGGGCTGCCCGATAACATCCTTATCGGGCTGCCCGATAACATCCTTATCGGGCTGCCCGATAACATCCTTATCGGGCTGCCCGATAACATCCTTATCGGGCTGCCCGATAACATCCTTATCGGGCTGCCCGATAACATCCTTATCGGGCTGCCCGATAACATCCTTATCGGGCTGCCCGATAACATCCTTATCGGGCTGCCCGATAACATCCTTATCGGGCTGCCCGATAACATCCTTATCGGGCTGCCCGATAACATCCTTATCGGGCTGCCCGATAACATCCTTATCGGGCTGCCCGATAACATCCTTATCGGGCTGCCCGATAACATCCTTATCGGGCTGCCCGATAACATCCTTATCGGGCTGCCCGATAACATCCTTATCGGGCTGCCCGATAACATCCTTATCGGGCTGCCCGATAACATCCTTATCGGGCTGCCCGATAACATCCTTATCGGGCTGCCCGATAACATCCTTATCGGGCTGCCCGATAACATCCTTATCGGGCTGCCCGATAACATCCTTATCGGGCTGCCCGATAACATCCTTATCGGGCTGCCCGATAACATCCTTATCGGGCTGCCCGATAACATCCTTATCGGGCTGCCCGATAACATCCTTATCGGGCTGCCCGATAACATCCTTATCGGGCTGCCCGATAACATCCTTATCGGGCTGCCCGATATCATTAACAGATATCTTCCTTATAGCTATCTCGTCCAGGGTGAAGTATCACCAGTTCGTATTTAAGATACTATCGATCACTCTTCTGAGATTGAAGATCAGGATTGATGATAACGATGAATTAGTATTCTTGGAATAAAAAAAATCCTAAAATTTATCTTATTTTGAAGTATTGCGATCAATTACCACATCCATTGTTGAGAGATTTTAATGACCTTAAAAAGATGATATTAATGATTGGAACTGAATAAGTTTAACACGCATTAAAACATTATCACTACAGACTTTCCAATTTCGTGAACTTGAGGGTTTGTGAGTCACCGCGTCACCAACGTGATGAAACTGAAGTGAGCGACTTGAAAACAACACTAACCACACCATTGTGCGCGCCCTTGAACCAGTGCACTAAATAACGCCACCGATCGATGACACATTAAGTCGTGCACATATGCCCGGTTAACCCTCCGGGACCATAATTTACCGCTTGGTTCGAACCGACATCTATTTTTGCTCTACTCTCCCCCCGTACTATACCACCTAACCTGTTCAACCTTGCCCGTGCCGCCGTCCGTCATCGTCCAGCGTAATCCGATTTCTTGTACGGCGCGCGGTACGTGATCTGCATATTAACTCGCGCAAAAGTGCATCGTTGTGGCACGCGTAATCAGCTGGTACGGGCGAACTTGGTTGCTATTTGGGTATTTTATTGCTCGCCTGCAGGTGACAAAATGAATGATGAAGAAGAGCACCGTGGTGGAAGCGATGAGCAGTGCACTAGTTTCGGACTGGCCGGAGCGTCCTAGTCCGTTATCCTCCTGTCATACGCTGCACGTGCGTGGGAGGTGGGTTGGTGTTTTGGCGTTTTTAATCGCATATAAAAGAAGAACCGAGCGTTACAAGGATCATACAGCAAACAAGCTTCAGTCAGTTAGCAGCTCCTCCACTTTAGCTCAACAACACCTCCAAAACCAATTCCAAAATGTTCACCAAACTGGTACGTAAGATCGACCATTTCTTCGAAGGATTAGTAAGGATACTGAGACTATTATTCGCCTCTCCTGCTTTAGATCTGCATCGCCGCTCTGGCCATCTCGTGTGCTTCGGCCAAGCCAGGATTTTTGGCCGGTGCCCCGGTGGCTTATGCCGCTGCGCCGACCGTCCTGTCCGCCGGTCCCGCCGTCGTCACCGCCCAGAGCTCGCAGGTTGTGGCCCGCAACTACAACGGAATTGCGCCGCTAGCGTACACCGCACCGGCCGTCGCCTATGCCGCCCCAGCCGTCGCTAAGGTTGCGGCACCGCTGGCTTACGCTGCTCCGGCACCGCTCGCCGCGACTTATGCGGCTGCACCGCTGGCCGCTCCGTACGCTGCTGGGTTTGCGGCTCCTTTCGCAGCACCGTTTGCTGCGGCGTACGCGGCCCCATATGCGGCGCCGTACGCTAGAGCGTTCGCTAGTCCGCTCCTTGCCCGCTCGCCCTACCAGCTGTGGTGATGAGGTGACGTAGCTTCCGTTGTCGTTACCTGCGACGTCAACAGTTCCTGAAGAATGTCAGTCTGGTGAACGTTTTTTAAAAGATGTTGTTGAGTAATAAAATGTATTAGAATGTTTGAAACAAAGTAACGCTCAGTGAATGAAGTCTCAATTCTAGAAAGACAAGCAAATCACTATATAAATTCTACTCGTGAGTAACGGAGCGTTACTGCAGGGTAGGTATAGGTTTTTTCAATGAGAAAGTTAAAAAATTAAATTTCCAACGCATTTGTGCTACGTAAGCTCGGTCGTCAAACCCTGCATGCAAACTAGATTGTTGTCGTTTTTGGTGGTCGTACAAATCTAAGCTTACTTGGATGATATGAATATGATTTGGTTCAAGATAAATTTACGTTTATTGCTAAATTTTCTGCAACAGGCTCGAACAAAAGCTTTCGTGGAAGAATATGCCGATTCTAATTTTAATACTTTCAGTAAATACTGCCTTGAAATTCTACAATATGTTAGAAAATTGTTTAATTCATGTCAAAACTTTAAACTACATAATTCATACCATAATTCACACCACAATACATGGTGGATATACAAAATGAATGAATCGCATAGGCAGTGCTATACGATAAGGAACAATCGTATATTTTCACGAATCATTCATAGCGACAAGCGAGTTACACTATTCTGCAACAGTAATAATTCTTCGAAATTCAATCGATTATTGGCGAATTCAATTGTTTTCAGATTCGTCCGTTTCAGATTCGTCGAAAGCAGTTCCCAGTTCAGATGTGTTTTGCGATGACCATAAACAAGGCTCAAGGCCAGCCCCTGCATCACCTCGGTCTATACTTACCTACAGAGGTGTTCGCGCATGGGCAGCTGTAAGTTGCACTGTCTAGAGTAACCTCGCGATCAAATGTGGTGGTGTTGAATGTGGATCCTGAACGAGAGGATCAGGATGATGTCGGAGTAAAGAACGTAATTTTCCGTGAGGTGATTGGTGAATGAATGGCAGGTGGTGTGGTAGGATCATTTGTTTGAGCTGCTATTCGGATAATAACATCTTTAATTATTATAGCAAAAGATCAAGGACATCACCAGGGCTGTGATAGAAACAAATCGCACTGTGAAAAATGGTTCTCAGATATTACCGTTTTTGGAGAGTGAATGCCAGTTAAGGCGGATTTGTACATAATTTTTATGTATGATGATGAAAATGATGATGATGTCTATGATGAAAATGGTAAAATTGTTAACCTTTAAATCGGTATATTTCATTTTTTTCTTATGTTTACTAATGCCTACAGGGATACATACATGGCTGTGGCACAGCTTGGAACTGATACCAACATGAATGAAAGCCGATAACTGATATAAAGTGCCTGCAAGCGACAGAAGTAGTTTTAGTGGGATTATTAGGGCATTTGGGTGCATTTCTCTTTATAAAAAAGAAAGAAAACGGAATATTTATAAAAATAGAAAAGTATTTTATTACCTTCACAATAGATTTTACAACAAAGCAAACTTTATCACTTTATTTCTTCCATCTGTTTGTTTGTCTAGAAGTATATAAAGTTAAATTAAACCTGAAGAACGAACGAGAAGAAGCCATTTATAAAGGAGTATTACATTAAATATCCTTTAAATCGCATAAAAAAAGATTGAACACCATGGCGTGAACCTCCGAATTTGCGTATGCCATGAAGTTTGCTTTCGTAGCCCTGTAACCGGGCCGATTAACTAGTACTTCAGAAAAACCAATATTCGGAATAACATCAATATCTTAGGTGTCCCAGATCTCGTGCGATCTAGTGTGCCTTGAGACATTCAAACCCCTATCCCGTTCTTGTTCTCTTGACAACGTGATTGATATAAGAATATTCCAGAAATAGGATCAATCTCATTCGGACTTCCAATTACATAACGTCAGAAATCGAAAGTAAGTGGCGAACTGATCGCTTAAACCGGTTTTACCATCTATGTACTCGTCTATACACTGTTTCTGCGTTATTTACACATCGACTTTAACCACATCTAATGCCGGTTCCTTGATTTCGGCGATCTGGTTTCGTTTTTCTTTGTTGCTTTGGAAGCAACAACGACCACAAAGCTAATTAGAAGAACGAAAAGAAGGAAACAGCCAAATGTCAACAACAATCTAAAAACGGAATCAAATAATCCGCACAATTTGTGCTTCTTCCGTTTCTGGATGTAGGTGTGCGTCTGTGCTTGAAGAATGATCATTGATTGTTAGTTGCAGTTTCGTTGTTAAAGTGACATCTACATACATTGAAACAGTAGGATAAATTGTAAATCAACTCACAACAAAACTGACCGGAGATATTCCACTTACAAAAATAAAACAACTCCTTGGAAGAACCACAACTGAAAGCCGGCACTCATCCAAAAACCTTGTGACAATGTATCGTTCGGATGTCCAAGAGTTAAAGCAATTCTAATGATACTTTAATTTATTCTCTGTTGCTTTATAGCTGTCACTCATCTACGGCTCTAACACCCTCATCTTCCTATACCAGACACGCATTACATATCATCGCCCAAGGAACTCGTTTTATTTTGTCCTCTTATCTATGTCTTCTTGGAGACTTCACATATTCTCCGGACTTCCAGGTCTCATCATCAAGAACTCAGTATAAAAGGACCATCACGAAATGTGTCTTCATCATACATCAATCAACAGGCATTGTACCAACATACTCTGCAACAGCTTCTCGGCACACTCGGCGCAATAAAATGTTTGCCAAACTGGTAAGTTCCGTGTGCTCGGCAACCCTTCTCCAAGGACACTAGAGATCGGAACCATCTCTTTACTCCCCATAGTTCATCGTCGCCCTCGCTGTCGTCTGTGCTTCGGCTGGATATGTGGGTCCTATCAATACGGCGCCTACCGTGTATCCGTTGGCGTACAGTGCGGGAGTTGCGCGCAGCTTGAGACACTTTGCCCCGGCTGCATCGTACTCTACCTACTCCGGAACTCCAATCACCTACTCGACCTACTCCGGCATTCCTGCGGTCTACAGTGCACCAGCAGTACCAACCTATTCCTATTATTAAGGCGCTACCCTGGAAGTTTAGTTCGTTCTTGTCTAACTCGTCTACACATAAGTTTCTACACAAATCGCAATCGAAAACAATGTAACTTTGTACAATAAAGTGACTGGTGTTTCATTCAAGCTCTTCGCGTGTTTGCGCTTTTTTTTATTGTGTGCGCAAATTTGCGTTCCACCGCCGAATGTGCTCATTACAGCTGAGCGACGTAATGGAAGTCTGCGCATCGGAAATAAAACACCAAAATCCTGCACCCATGGGCAATCGTTTGGTGGACAACACGTGCAAACCGATGCCCGATCCGTGCCGATTATGCGACCATGTTTAGCATAAGCCAGCGTTTCAATGCCAGCTCGCGATTATGTCACAATGGAGCTTCGATTGGTTCGATCGGGGCAGACTTAGGATCGTGCCTGGATGTGATGGGACCCGCGTGGAATAGATTTGCTTTGCAGCGTTTGTCGGCGCACGGCGGTTGCAATCGTGCCAGCCAGGGGGTGTCGGACTTCCTCCGGTGGGAATTTGGGGGGAAGCTCAGGTTATCGGTTTGGCAGATGGGCGGCAGCTGATAGCTTGGCCGACGTGGAAACGCTTCTGGGGGGCGCTTTCTGGTGGGACAACGATCGTGCTGCCATATAAATACTCGATATACGGGTATTATTGGCTCATTACACACTAATTGACCGTCCATCAAGCAACGAGCGGTCCCGAGCTATCCCGAGCCAGCAGTCGAAACAGAATCACCACCCTACCATGCTTACTAAGCTGGTAAGTAAATCGTTACGAGTGACTTCCACACGTTCAACCTGATAACGAGCTGTGCTTGATCTTCATCGTTACAGTCCATCGTTGCAGTCTGCAGCCTGCTCGCTGTAGCTTCCGCCAAACCACATGTGCTCACGCCCGTTGGTCCTGCTGTTGTTACGGCCCAAAGTTCACAGGTGTTCGCCCGGACGTACAACGGTTTCGTGCCCTTCGCTGTTCCGGCTCCGGTTCCTGCTCCAGCCTTCCACTACCATACACCCGCCTTCGTACTACCAGCACCACCACCCGCTCCAGTGTTCTATCCACATCCCGTCGTCTACAACCCACCAGTCCCGGTTCCGGTCCCGGTTCCGGCTGCCCCGGCTGCCGTACTGCCGACGGTGGTGGCCGCTGCACCCGCTGCCAAGCTGGTGGCCGCTGCACCGGTGGCGAAGGTTGCGAAGCTCGTACGACCCGGTCCATTCCATGCCACCTTCCGCTATCGATCAGTCGTTGCTTAATCGGACTGAGCGTGTGTCTCTGTGTGTATGTGTGTGTGCAATCGATGCGTGTGTTGGTGACCCCAAAGGCAAACATGTGATTAAGTAGTGGTTAAGCTAATCAGTGACATAGACTGCAATCGAGTGGCACAACTTCCTCCGTTCGGAGCTAAGTGTTGGGCAAAGCGGTAGACTGTTGCTTCAATAAATGTACGGTTCAATCTGTATTCCATGAAACTTATATGACGTGTTGTATGACTTTGCTTTTATTATGGATTCTTCATAAAAATTCTATCCGTTTAGTTATGTGATGTGATTTATGAGTTGAGAGAAAGAAAGAAGGAAAGGAAAATTTCCACTTCATTTGACATAGACGAGCATCTCTGCTTTGGCTTATAGCAATGTGATATTAATAGTCAATATTAAAAGAATTACATGAAGTACTAAAATATTGGCTAGATTAGACCACAGCGATAAAGCAATATTATTCGTTATACCTTATCCTTAGCCGATGTAATAGAGCTATCGCTATCCCGATGAAAATATGGTAGCCGCACTATGGGTAGGCATCAAGGGTATCGGTGTCAACTCCTCCGGGGTATATTCTCTTACTTACTTACTTACTTATCCGGCGGCTTCACGGTCTTGGTCTGCTGCAGGAGTCCTCTAAACCGAGCGCCTTCGTCTGCCAATCTATAATCCCAACCTTTCTGAATGACACTTCAACGCCATCACTCCATCTCAATTTGGTCTTACAACGCCTCCTTTGTCCATGTGGACGACTTGAAAGGGCTTTACGAACTGGGTTATCTGGTGTCATTCTCATGACGTTACCAACCCAGCGGAGCGAAACGAATCTAATCCGCTGTACGGCAGTAAGTTCGCCATAGAGCTCGTCATTATAGCAGCCTTTTGAGCAAATCTGAACTTCCTCCTCCCGAAAACGATAAAAAGGGTTTTGACAGTTTTGGAAAAAGTTAAGTTCTCAGTTCTCAAAAAGTTCTCAGAGGCTTACGTAAGTACTGGAACAGTATAAGTTCTATATAGTACCAGCTTCGTTCGTCACGGTGTATATCCTCTAACTATCCGCAATTGTGAAAACTAGTCGTTTCAGCATTATGCGTTAACTAATTTGCCAACAAACGCTCTTCCTCTTCTTGATATTAACAAATCTTTCGTAAAACATCAATAAACATCAATCAAACATGTAAAAAATGTTCAATCTTGACCAAATATACACGATAATGTACTGCGAATGACTAATTGTAATGTTTTTCTGTAGAGATTACTTTCGGTATCATGAAGATGACAGTAGACTGCTATAAAAGCTTGACTGATGAGCAGTAAACCTGGAATTATAGCATGTTTCAAGTGACATCATTACGAAGGGAAACATCTCCTTCAAATTTAATATATTTTACCTATTTTATCTGTCTATAACTCTTAAATAAATTTCTTTCTTTAATTTATTAATTTCTTTGTGATCTTAAACTTAATAAAAGGACTTTAGAGTTAACAAACTCTCCCTCTCTTCTTGGCGTATCGACCTTCCAGGTCATGCTTGCCATTTCTGGCTTACTAGACTTATTTTAACCACGTAGCCGGATAGCCAATCCTTGCCACGGGGGATTGGTCCGTGTGGGATTTTGAACCGGTCCTGTCGTGTGAAGACCAACGCCGCTACCAATATACCAGCGGCCACCAATCCAACCAATAACGTCAACCTAATACACTCGTTTTGTCATGCGAATTGCATACTTTGCTTTGTAAAAGTTTCTTTAAAAGAAATACCACAATTCGTACTTGCAATATTGTTTTTATTTTTCAAACATAACCAACTTCACTCATGATGCGTTCCAGACAGAATGGGCCGTTTTACAGCAACAACGATCCGTAAGCGCTGTAAGGGTAAGCACTGTATGCGTAGGGCGATGCGGTGTAAGCCGCCGCGTAAGGAGCAGCAGTGTAAGCAGCCGTGGCGAATGGAGCGGCCAGCGGAGTTGCAACGGCTACGGAAGGAGCCGCTACGTAAGGAGCCGAGTAGGCCAGGGGAAAGACGGGCTTGCTGTAGGCAGCAGCGACTAGCAGGCCGAAGAAGAAGATCTATGGTTAAAGAAAGATTAGTCGAAGCCGTCGAATGTCCTGAGCTAAAGGATCGTGCTGCTGGAGACCCTTCAACATCCTTCGAAGCTGCGTTCACTTACGATTTTGGCAAACATTGTGGAAGGATTTGGATGGTTTTTGCGGTTGGCAGAACAACTGTGCTGACTGTCGAAGAATGCCCACCGTATTTATACCCTTCTAGGTCTGGCAGATGGGTAGGAGGACCCACCAGGTCCTTGGCAACCGCGCCCATTGCAGTTGTTTTAAAATGCCAACAACGATTATATCGGGAGCACTCCATAGCCTTCAAACAGTCCACCTGTGGCAACGTGTAAGACTGCGTAACTAACGATTCGGAAGGACCCGTGCCGTCAAGGTCAGAGCGCGGCTGTCCTCCTGAGCGGTTGTGCAACTGTACGATCGCACATGACACCGTTAGCATGATCACGTCCGCGAACCGTTTGCGATTGGCCAACCCATGCGCAGTACCGTTTATTATGCGCCGCTTTGATACCGATGATGTTACCAATCGACTTCCAACATTAATATTCCCATCGTACGATCGAGGTGGATTGCTGGGGTGGTGGACTTTCGGGACTGTCGCGTGAGGTGAAATTGACCAATAATTGTGCATGCAAATGGGGTTTGGACACGGCGATCGCCAGTATAAAAACCATCCTCAACTGCAACAATGGCATCAGTAACATCGCTGCAATCTAACAAGCAAGCTTTCACCTTCTGAACATCAGTTCTCCTCAAACCCACCCAATAAGCATCATGTCTGCCAAAATTGTGGTAAGTGAGCTTCTTGGCTGTTCCAAGTGCTCCGAAATTCCATTCTAACGCTTGAGTGCATCTTCCACCTGTACAGATCTGTCTGGCTGTGTGCGTGTTCGGTTCGGCTTCCGCCGGTGTTGTGCCCGTTGCGGCGCCTCTTGCAGCGGCCGGAGTTGTTGCACCCTACGCCACCTCCTACAACGCCCACACCGTCAACCATGCCGTGGCGGCTCCAGTCGTAGCGGCCGCTCCGGCCGTCGTTGCTGCGCCAGCTGCACGTTTCGTCGCTCCGGCGGCACCAGCTCTGGCGTACACCGCTGCCGGACTCCCAGCGTACAGTGCGTACACCGCTGCCGGACTCCCGGCGTACAGTGCATACACCGCCGCCGGTCTGCCGGCCCTCAGCCCGTACACGGCTGTCGCCGGTCTGCCGACCCCGTACGTGTTCTAAACCGTGCCAGCAGCTTTACAACGGTCACAATGGCAAGACTGACAGGGTTCTGACGAGTTAACGAGATTGTTCACACTATCACCTACTTCCTGTTGCCTTCTTTTGTACATACCTTATTCGCTTCTTCAATTTTTATATGAAAAGAAAATACAACATCTCATAGAAGGATTATTCCTAAATGGACGACCTTGCCTTACAAGTCGACAACATCCGAACACCCATTTGTTAGAACTCTTATCATGTCATTACCAACTTTATTCCTCATAACCTCCTTTAGAGGGCCCTCACAAACCTGCTCGATAATTTCCAAAGCAGACGTTAATTGCTCCATCAGTTTCCACTAATCCAATCGATGTAGAACATTGCAAATGAAGCCTTCTAATCGATCGCGCTAATTATCCCCATTATAGCAATTAACCTCACTTAAGATCGCCCAACACTGCCGAGGGTGGAACGATAAGAAACCAAAATATGTTCCGAATGTCACGCAGGTCCCTCTTTTCCCATCCGTTCGCTACACGTGTTCGGACCATCGTGTGACCCTGGTGGAGATTGAAAACTAATTCTCGGACTGTCATTTGGAGGCTATCGGATAGTGTCAACTCATCGTGTAACAATTAAGCGTTGCCAGAGATTACGTGATCAGCGACACACACACGATTTTAGTGGTGTTACATTGCAAAGGGCTTTTCGAAAGCGTCTCATTTGGTTTGATCGTTACAACGTGATTAATTCCTCAAAGATGCTCGCTCGGTACGGCGAATGATGAACGATGATCGTGATTGCAGATCATGTTCTACAGTTGTGCTCAGTGATACCTTTCCTGCTTAAGATGGATCTGGAAAGGTTTGTACAATAAATTACCGACACATCCACCAACACCTCGCCCTGTTGTAGTCGGAGGCACTACGACAAGGAGTTATTTCTTCAGCCACGGTGGTCATGTTTGTTGGCACCGTACGGGTCAAGCCCTGTTTTTTTTTTTTTACGCTGACCGTGAGATATGTTGAAGAGGTACACTTTGGCCAGCAATTGAACCACGCGTAAGAGCATGTGAAACCGCACCGAGACGATCAATATTATGCTACACATTTTACCTCTCAACCTTTGACGCCTTCCCGCTCGAAACACCCTTCAAGGGGTTTGCCCTTTTCGAAGCACAGCTGTAGCACGCGGATTCGGGTGATATACGTACGAGCGACGCACGTAAACCCTTTTTGTAGGTCACCCCGAAATGCACCCCCGATATTATATCGGACAGCATGAAATTGAGTTTTTTCAATTTTCCTCCAACAAACTGCGCACCGTCGTTCCAATCGATTTCTTAGTCGAACTCTTGGCGGTGGCCATCCCTTAGGCTGGTGAACGTTTGAACAAAATACCTTTGTACTGTCCGCATCGAACCAGCGCGTAACGATCTCCGGCAGCGACCGGTGGGACCTTCAGCTTCAAACTTAATTTCCTACTCAAGGGTCGACCGTCGCCCACGATGTGTGCGTTTTTATGACGGGAATGGCGGAAGGGCGTATCTTAAATGTAGCAGAACGTGATGGTGCACGGTGACGGAGGATGAGGGAGATACTAATTATCGGTAATTTGTTGAGACACCGGCCGGACTCACTACCGGCTTACAGTCGTTGATTCACGTATTAATATCCTGCATGAGTCACGGTCACTGCACTAATCGAACAGTTCCCGGTGCAGTGGGAAAGGAGCTGGAATTTATGAGGTTTTGCTTTGCAAGTGACCAAACTGTACCATTTATGATAGAAGAGTTGGTCATTTGAATTCTCCAATATCACGGTTCCAATATCACGGAGATTCCTTTCTCTCTACCGTTGTCTGAGGACGTCTTGATGGCCTAATATGATGGAATGTATCTATGAAACTGTATTAAAAGTGAGATGATCTTCAAAGTTTAAATTAGGGTGATGCTTACTGAATCTTTTGAGAAGAGTCATTCAATGAATCTGTAGTGAGGAGTTATTCCATTGATGAATCGACTCTCAAAAGATTCAGGAATCCTCGGAACATTGGGAAGATTCGTGAATCTTTGGAATAGAAATTCAGATTCGAGATTCATTCAATTCAAAGATTCACTCTGATTCAAGAATCTTAATCAGATTCACCCAGTTTGGATGGTCTAACTCAGCAAGAGAGACAAAATTCAACTACTTCTCAGACATGGTTCAGAGAGCACGGACTCCCATTAGTATTGCGGTGTGCTGCGATGGAGAACCCGAGCCGTACTCATAAACGGCAAGAGCCGACGGGAACTGTTCAGGAACAAGATCAACGAATCACCGTGCGAGTAAATTGTCTGCAACCATCATCCGAAAGATTCCCCAAAGTACCGATAAACTCTGCCTATCGTTTCGTGACAGTCATCGAAGTAACCTAAATCCCTTTGAATTAGTTAGTCAGTCAGATCTAGTACGTCAGTCAAATACGTTTCCATGTGTACAGAGAAGACGGCGTGGGATATTTTGTTTTAAGATTGCATTCCTTCATCAACAATTTTTTACAGCAGTGACATTCTTTGAAGTTATGGAGTTAAGTATGTTCTTTGACCAATTCTAGTGAGATAAACCTTACCAAATGTGACAATAAATTATTCCTCTCCGCACGTGATTGTTTTGATTCTTAAGCCTGTCCTTCGCTGGTAACAAGAAACGCTAAGTGGCTTTCGTCGACCTCTGCAATAAGCTCCAAGAACATGACCGGCGTACGGTTGAAAGGTGCCCCATAAATTCACCCTCCAATCGCTTCTACACACGATCGGTGCGCCTGCCTCGAGCAGTGCATAGGTCGCTTAAATCGCCCGCGTACTAGCGCAACGCAACGACCCTTCGAAGGTCTCCAAAGAACCGTCAATAACCTATTGGGAAGCATTACCAAAGTAGCTCCATTTTTACTGGTCCAACTTTTACGGGGCAACGCACACCGAGCGGTGGTGATCGGAATTGCATACGCTGCAGCCGTATCACGTATCGGTCGATGATAATGCAAATCGAGTGTGCCACGCGTTAGAAATTCCACGCGAATATACACCACCAGCTGCTTACGCTAGCGGGACGAATTGCCCGCGGGACGATTAATCAATTTTATAGCATTCTCATAAATGTTATGAAACGTGGCGTCGTGGCGGCTGTGCTCGATTGTGATCTCACAGTCCGGGTCGTGGACCGGGTGGACCAGTTTCGGGCCCAGAATGCTTCGAGCCCCGGACGCTTTGCCAGCAAACTCTTCGATACGCTTCACACTCCGCGGTCCGCGCCAAAGAACGTTACCCATACCGGCCGGGGAGCTGAGAATATGATTTATCGCATTTACGTCCCACTTCCAGAATCATTCCATATTACCCAACCACGGCCCCAGGACTCCCCGCCACCCGTGGTTGCGTAATTGAACCGGACGGGGACGATTACTGTTCGCGTCGCGCTTGTTCTTTGTTTCTGACAAAAAAAAAACCCCATTCCAACTGTCACATTTCCACGCGTCACGGCCTCCCCACCCTTCCCCACCCCCCCAGGAATGGGACGACCTCAATGTGTGAGTTTGAGCGGCTCGCAGCTAGAACGCCGCGATAAGCATCATCATGGGGCTATCGAGGCCCCTTGTTTGATTTGACATTCCGCGCAGCAATTATTGAACGTCGCAAGAATTAGGAACAATTTATCATCCCTTTAATGGTAAATCCTTGCCGGGCGTGCTCACTAGCCTAGCGGGTGGTGCGTTAGCGTCAAAGTCATTGTCACCATCAAATGTCCTATTGAGGGGGTTGAGGATTTTGTTTTTGTGCCGTCACCATACACGGTATGTCTATTTGTGGCAATCTGAGATGTGAGTTAATTGATCGCTGCGTTCTACTTTGTAAGTGCTCGGTTAGTGTTGGTGGGGGCATGATTTAGCGAATTTTGATCCACATCAAGCTTTCTTCCTTAGGGGAGAGGGAACATTCGTAGTCCAAACATTATTCTTCCAATGTTCCAATTCTGAACCAGAACCTCCCCATTCCAGACATTCGTTCGCTCCACAAGCGACCACTCGTTTTGGGGCACGAACCAACGCAAGCCAAGCTTTGGCACATGAATTGCGTTGTTATAGCAGGCGATAATGTCACCGCAGAACAACACCAAACGAGCAGGTTTATCGATTGACATGACGGGTTTTGCGGGTCGCTGTACTCCTTTGCCGTCCCAGAGCAACAAGACCCTTTCGTGCATTGAACTGACGTGCAGGGGGACAGAGAGATGTTAAGGTCCACACCGGGAATGGTAGCGTGGCGAAAGGGAAGGTCGAAACGTGTGTCCACCACGGTTACGCTCGATCGGTTCCAACAGTTGTACCCTATTTGCGCCAGATGCAATGGTAGGCAGAGACCGTACACGGTCTGCATACGCACAGGAGACGTTACGGCTTTCGGCTGACGGTGACGGGGGAGACGGCAACGCGCAAAAGGGATCCGGTCAATTCAATGCAATGTTGCAATTTACGGTGATTAAATTTATAATAAAGTCTGCCCAGGTACAGCGGGCTACGGCCACCAGTCCGTGGGCTGGCAAACGATCCCGCGTCAAACCACTGGAAACAAAACGTTACCATTAGGATTTAATTTATCAAACCAATCGACGGTACCGGACCGATCGACTCGGCTGGCCACAAATCTGTGTACGTACATGATTGGTGGGCAATCCGTAAAAAAATGTGACACTTGTGGCGATTTGCATTCAGCTGTCACTTGCCAGCTGACCTTCGCTATAATTAGTTTCCACCGATCGTGACGTGTTCTGAGGCAGTGCTTTTGACATTTTTCGATGGTGACACTCCGAAAAAACAGGAGCAATTCTTATGAATTATTCGTCTAAGTTTGGAAAAGGAAAGGAATCATGAGAGTTAGCTCCCACAATACTATTCCTTCATCTTATTTTGGGACAATTATCCACCAAGAAAACAGCTCGTGCTGAGCG
This sequence comes from Anopheles marshallii, assembly GCF_943734725.1. Classification (NCBI taxonomy): domain Eukaryota; kingdom Metazoa; phylum Arthropoda; class Insecta; order Diptera; family Culicidae; genus Anopheles; species Anopheles marshallii. The sequence goes on from NC_071327.1 coordinate 64,514,314, forward strand.
CATTAAAAGCACCCTTCAAACACCTTCCAAACACCTGATACTTCTGCTACCTCGCTACACACAACGCCATGCCACGCCGTGTGACATGAACCGGTGAACGCAACGCTTTCACGAATTTATTAGGTGCGTAAGCTCGCTCGATGCGACATCGACTCGATCAGAGGATTTATTTGCAGGCCGAAAGGGTGACATTCACCACGCACCCGATCACCGCACTGGACAGGAAGTGGCTATAATTTGTGCTACTTGTACGCTTGTGTGTTTTGATGGTGCACCTTACGTTGACCCATAACGCTTCGCTTTCAAATACTTTGTAACGAACGGGGGGGGGCTGTTTTTTTTTTTTGTTACTTGCTATAAAATAAATATATTGCTGATAAGCCTGCGAACAGGTTGGCCCATGCCACCGGGCAGCGCAGATCAACGATAGGCGATCATGCGGCTGCACCACTCGAACCGCGAGATGCAATTAACCCGGTGCAGGTCCATGTATGAATCAGCGAACGTCGGCCGAAGATCGATCGGTCACGCGAAAGAACTCACCACCCGTTGGTGTGCCCTTTTCGATGGGTTAGGTTAACCAGGAGGTCCCACGCCACCGTCGTTGCAGTGGGGCTTCCATAGCTTTGCCTGCATGTCGCAGGGCGTAAGTGGTAAAGTTCCACAGGCAAACATGACACCGAGCGCGGTGGCAGCAGTACCCCAAAGAACCTGACTCCATTCCCGGTACCACCTTCTCCGACCGTTCGGAATCGTTCGTGCCGGACCGAAACTGAATCACAAGTAACGCTTCGTTAAACGTGTAATTATTAAATCAGCATCAAAATAGGAAAATTGTCGATAATTGCTATACGCTATGGCCGCCGGCAGACCGATGGCATTGGTGGAGGTGTTCGTACGTCTAACTTCTGGGTGCCGAAAATCAAAAAACTGAAATCCCTCGGAATGTCTAACCGATGAGGAGAATGGTTCGCAGGCAGTGCTGGAATTCGTCCGAAACGCAACAACCGCAGGTCGTACGAGGTCTTCCTATCTCTTCCATTCGACGTCCATTTACGCACGTGTCGTCCCCAACAATTTCGTGCGCACTCCTTCGCCGAATGGAATGAAAATAAAACTGTCTCAAGGTCGAAGCCACACACACACACACACGGCGATTACTGAGGCGAGACCTGGCCCCCACACATGCCAGCTATCTTAAGCGTCGCATAAAATGGGCAAGGTTCCGGTCGATGATTTCCATGCCCCGAGCCCCCGTTTCTATTTTAACACATTTATGCAAACCGTGCAAGATGCACTGTCGCAATCGTCTCGTCTCATTGTCGCCTGCGGACAATTGGGGTTTTGAGGCTGCGGGAGAAGCGGATTGCGACGGTGGCCAAACACTTGCCACACTGTTTTAGCTTCTGCTTTTCTGGGGTTTGCAAACCGACACCGTGTTGCATTCGGCAGGCTCGGTCTTATATCCTCACCGTTCGACAAGAGCGGGGCCACATCGTTATTCATAAAATAGAGTACTACACGATACAACCGGGCGGAGGGAGGGAGGAGGGGGGGAAGGGGTTTGGTTTCGTGGCGTGAAAACTGTTTGGCCCCATGTCAACGGTTTTCCTTCCCCGAGCGAACCATCCAGTTGCATCAGGTCACGATTGTTTCATACCAGCGCCGATGTACCGTCGCTGCAGGGATGAAGTCACCAACGGGCTTCGTGCCGAATGCCTCGGCAAAATGGGCCGCACAATGTGTCATTATTTTAAGTGAACTTATAGATGTGTTTATTACGTGCAATCTGTCGGCGGGTCGAGTCTCGTGGTTCGATCGACTCGAGCGGTAACGATGGTTCATTGTCCAAAAATCTAAGCGCCGAGCGTGGCGTTGACATGCGTCGAAAAAGTGTTCGACCAATTCGGGCTCTAAAACGGAGGACACTGGGTCTTCTACTCCTTCATGCCTTTCATTGTGCAACCGTAAGCAACTGATCGTAAAACTACTCTCTTTCCCGGACAATGTCTTCATCCGATCGCGAAGGGTTGTTTTGTTTTCCTCGAAGAATCGAAACCTATTCTCGCTGACATTTGATTCGTAGCCATTTTTCATTTCTCTTCCACAGCAATACAAATTGCATACACCAGTTCGATGCGGTTGCGGAACGTTCATTACGCTGCACAAATGCCATTTTACAACAAAACCACTTCATTGCCCATTAATATACACCTACATTTTATCAGATTAACCATCGCGCTGACTCGCGCGCGACAAGGTTACCTGGAGTTAAACTGGCCAAACAAACTGTCCCGAACCAAAAAAAAAGCAATCATTTCACCAGTTCAAAGATCACCCACCGGTACAAATCGACGTGTTCCTGCTGACATTTTTCGACCGTAAAGTACAAGGCTTTTGGGCCATTTTTTAATCCCTGTTCCGATTGTTCTACACGACTCCCGCGACGAGTTTTGCTCAACAGCACCATCCCCCTCGTTTCGGACCGTTTCTCGCTGGCGAACGCGGAATAAAGCACAGCATAAAAGTTCTCCGCGGCTTGATTCGTCCGTTTCGCTACTGATTTATCGCTGTCCGCATTGCTCCAGATGCGATTGTTTTGACATTTGGTAACGCTCTACCTTCAATGCGGGTTTTCGTCGCCTTATCGCTCGTTGAAGTCTTTCGTTGTGTACCTACGCTGGAGAACAAACGGACGCACGGTACTCGCGCGACCTATTGCGCTTGGCGGTGGCGATACGGTTCGGTAGCAAATGGAGTCGGCCACCTGATGGTAGCGTAAATCAACTTGACCCATATTCTCCCGTGATCCTCCACTGCCCTTCGTGTTGCGCGCCACACGGCCACACACATCTCATCTGTATCAATTAAAGCCGGCTTATTTATCGCATTGTCAGGTCAACATTGTCCCTGTATAATTGCTTCCAGCTCACCTGGTTCACCTGAGCCAACCTGCCGTCTAATGTATGTACGCTGCTGCCACCCCTTTGCGTATCCCTCCCACGGTCCGTTACGTAACAGGGCGCACTGTTCATTCTAGTGCACGACTAGCCCCGAAGGGTTGGGTTTTTGCGGCAAATGCATAGCAAATGCCAACGTTTCTTGCACCAGACGCCGGCCATCGGCTAGCGCTGCAAGCGCGCTCCGGCCGGCCTAGTTGATATGCTGCGTGAGAGTTCGTGATCCCCGATGCCTGGGCAACCTCGTTGGCATAGGCGTCTCCGATAACACATCATGTTCAAACACGCATTACGCTACGGGTGCGATAAATAAGACGCGGAAAGCGTCTTGGAGAAAAGTCACCGGCGCACGTACGCATTGACGCCCCAGGACCCAGATAAGCCGTGGCTCTCTCCCGCTGCGGATTGATTTATCTCCCGGCCGTATGCAAGACGCCACGGTCATTTCGAGCAGTGCACACTGCTCGAATGTGGTTCAACTTTTCTTTCCACTCTTCAAATCACCGAACGGTGATCGGGGCCGTCCCACTGACCGCCCACTGTCCGCTACCGACCTGTCGCCAAGCAAACGAATGCAGTGCCCTTTTGCTTTCATCGCACGGACCCGTTTGCCAAAACCCGTCCCGTCCACGGCAGCGCCACTGGATCTCTGGCACCGGGGCAGGCACCGCAGCGCTTCCAAGCCGACCCACATCCAATTCAAAACCGTTGCGCATGTGCTGTTACTCTAAATTGTGGCATGACAACGAATTGATTAGTCTTTGATGAGAACGGACCGGGCGACGCAGCGGTTCTGCGGTGAATAGTTTTCACTTTATCACATTAATTATCGTCCACCGCTTGGGTAGGGGTCGACGGTGGACGGTATCTGTGCGAGGTTGCCCTTTTTTGGGGAACGACCAGAGGCGAACACCAAACACTAAGATGAGAGGAAAGTGCCGGCACACTAGCAGACAACCCTTCATTATCCAATCGCTTGACCGCTTGGTGTGATTACTTGCCCGAGTTATTTCGATAATGCAACTCCTAGCCTTAATGATCGTGTGGTGGCGGGTGTTATGTTTATCGGGACGAGTTGTGCAGTTGTAACGCTTAACCTCTCGCAAGACATTTCAGTTCACACAGCTCTAGAATTTCGTCTGTTTTTACGTGTTGGTCTCCGGCGAACTTGGGACATTCCAACATCTTGCAGGGGAAAGCAAAAGGCAGGTGCCCGTGTAATGCGACAATTATCGACGATTGTGACGCCATTTGCCTTCCCAGGCACGTGGCTATCGATTCGCTTAATATCGTCAACTTGGCGAGTAGAACAACCGCGTCCCTGATCAGCCACTCTTTATCGCTCTTCAGCGATCACTTCTCGTCTCGCGCAACACGAGTCGATCATAATCGACTTCGAAGTCGATTGGTCTGACTTTGATTCGACATGTTGTCATTTGATCAGTCATTTACAGTCGGTGGAGAATGGCTGCAATTAATTCCACGCTAAATAGCCTGATCGCACCGGCGAAGCTGCACCAAAAGCGCACTGACAATGCGTTCTAGTTGGTAATGCGCGGTTCGCACGCAGCTGCAACATGTTTTATCTGATCGTACGACAGGGTTCGAAGGTTCTTGTCCCATTGCCGGAGGGAGAGAACGTTGGTGGAGTAGCATTTTTAGCTGTATTGGTTAATTATTTGAGGTTAGAATTACGAAGACCAAAAATGATACTTGACTAACGGCCCTTCAAAAATACAGAATAATGCGGACAAAATATTTTGATTGAAATTTGTAGCCCAGAATTGGTCACATCCAATCACCAGGAACTTGAAACAATGTACTTCCCCTTTTGCAAAATTACGATGTGGTAATAAAAACTCCCTACTTCAGGGGCAACATGCGCCATGAAGCTGTACACCGCGTATCCGTCCGATTTAACCTGACAAGCTTATTACTGCTCGACCGCAGCTTTCCATTCGCGCGATTGGATAAACTTTTACGACCCTATAACAAGCACCCGGCACAGATGGCAGGTAATCAGGAACTAACATCTTACTCCGGCCAGCCATACCATTCCGGGTCCTGGCACCCGGACCTAGCGGCTACTGCACGGCACCTTCGTCTAACGCTTCGGAAGAATGAAACTCGCGGCCCAGTAATCTACCACCTTTTCGTCCCAATCCGGGCCCGTGCCGCCCGGCCGAGATCTGTTCCGCACAATGTTGTACCCATCCAACGCCATCGCGAACGACCTTCGCTGACATTGAAATCATAAATCAGAGCGCGAAACGTGTATAGGCGAATGGCGAACTTTATGGTTGTCTACAGCACCGGGCATTTGCTCACTCCGAAACGCCAAGGATGACAGACACGGGCAAAACTTCATTGTCCGCGAGCTGATTCCGTTTCGTCCAGATCTGGATGTGTCCGGGCATTGTCGTGGATTCAATCGGTGCACACCTGGTGCATAATTGTCGATGCAAATTGCACTGCTCGCGCGATCTGCACCCTCGGACAATCGATCCCTACCGACCGGCACGGCACTGTTCGCATCGACAGAACGTCGAGGTTAGGCCACCGGGGAGGTCTCCAAGTTGATCCGCGAGCTTAGAACGAATCGTTCCTTCCCTCGCCGGGCGTAGAAATCAATTCACACAGTCGCTGCTGCCTCGGTGCGCACTCGCAAAAGGGAGAGACACTTTCGGTTTCGATGGGGAATTAATTACAGCGGGCAACAATCATTCCATCGCACCGCTCGCGCGGCACCGCCGGTTCGGAAACCGCAGCACGGTTCAATCGTGCTTGATCTTCGTGTGAAAAATGCACTATTGACACACTGCGAATAGCAGCCGGCGGCTGCTGCCGCACGGTGCTCCTTGAACAGCCGCGAACGTTTGTGGCCGTTTGTCCGCCCAACGGGCAAACGAGCCGAGACCGAGTCAGCTGCTACCATTGCCGTTTGCTGCAGGACGACAGCAAAATTACACAATCAGGGGGCCCGGGCCCATCTCCGAGCCCAATCGGGCCACCGAGAATCATTCCACGAATTTTTACCGACCGTTTAGTCGCGTACGGGGCTGCTGCGGGCAGACCGTCGTGTAGCCGGACTGAGCTGGGTGGTGGTTCGCTAAACATACATCAGATGACATTCGATGTGTGTGCGTCGCTTTTTTCGTCGTTGTTGTTTCTGTTAAGTAAGTACTTAAAAAAAAGACACTCACTCAGCAGATCGAATCCAGGCCCAGCAGTTTATGGAATGTTTATTTCTCCTCATGGTGAGCGAAGCATCCGTTTACAGACATCCGTCTGCCGGTGCTGGGCGATGGCGCAATCGGTGCACCATGCGTTGACTGGCGCCCGGTCGATTAAACATTGCACATGTACGAGTGCGTACATTCTTCGGATGCATCTCGGGGCGATCAATCAGCGTGCTAGAGTATGCCCGAGTGTATCATGAGTGGGCAAAGTGTTATAGATTTATTTGAAACGTTTCGCTTCAGAATTCCCAACTGCTTCTTGGATTGCGTAAAAAATATGAAGTTTCTGTCGGTAGAAGAGCCAAGGCTTTTTTGTCCTTAAAATATAAATATTAAATTTGATTTTATGACTCATTGAAGAGAGATCATTTATAGTCTAAAGAATTGTTTCTGTTGTCTTTTATGTAATTATTTCATAGCTGAAAAATAAATGATCGTCTCGTTTTCATGTCCTCTTCTAACTACAACTCCCTTTAACTCCTACAACGATCGTTCCTTGTTAGCTCATTTACAATCTGTGCTCTGAATCATAACATCATTAGCTTCTCTCGTGCACCTCGCATATAAAACACCAATGTGAACGCCTTTATTGGAATCTAATGATCGCTAATATCGACGGGAGCTTTGCGCTGCGCTTAATGCTAGCTCGTGCGATCCATTCGCCCTGCCCAGCCTTGATTGCACCAGCGGTCTCCCAACCGTGGGAATTGAGTTGGCAAAAATGTCAACCGCATCACGACTTCCGCAAACCCATTACAGCTTCGTTCGGAGTTCCTTTCGCACTGCTCAAAACCACATCCATCGTCCATCACAGAGTCCAGTTGACAAAGTAATGCTCCCAGCGCGAACGCATTCACAAATTGTTCGTTATGCACATTTCATGAAACGATTCTAATTCCGTTTGCAGCATTTCGACAGGAGCAAATTTACTCAAAGACGGTTCGAAGCACATGAATGATTCCACATTATGGCGCTGCCGTCAATGAATGGATCGACTTCATATGGCTCCCCGTGTAGAACGGACCTCATCGATCGTACCCAAGCGAAACCGTCCATGCCACTAGCCGGGCGACACTAAGAGGTTAAATCAATGGCAATCTGCACAAGCGTCGGCCATATCCTCCGCGTCGATCGTACCGAGTGTGAGAGAGGGGATCGACTTCTACCGGGCCACCTTTCGTCGGGTTTTCCATCGTGTCGTGCTGCTAACCGCTTTACAGCGACTTCGACGACGGTGTCGCCTGCTTCTCGCCCTCTCGGACATCGAAGTTGCGCTGCGGGGGGAGAGTGTGTGTGATTTTTTTTTTCCTGCACCTTCCTTCGATTCGGCTTCGCCAAGAACTGGCGCTGGCTGGCTTCGGGTCGGGTCACTATCAAAACGCCCCTTCCCACCCTAGAAGCGAAGAAGCAAAACTAAACACACCAGCCACAATCTTGGAGACAATCCCTTCAGAAATTGCCCTCTGTTGAATGATCGCCCCGGCGGAAGGGGGCCGTGTGTAAACACAACAATCGAAAACACCAACCAAAGACACACCGAACGTGTGTGTGTGTGTGTGTGCGCACGCGAACGTTCGGAACTACTAATGCACTTAAGCGGGACGTGCGAAAAAAAAAGCCGAGACGGTGAGAACCCATTGGCCAGAGGGAGACGGCATAACCGATGAGATATCAATTCTTGGAGCGTGGAGCGTACAAACACCCGACGGCTTCGGATTCTGAACCGTTACCGGCCAGCGAGCCCGAACAGTGCACGGTTTCAACTATAAATAGTCAGGATCGGCAGCCAGAAAAGCATTCCAGTTCCACGCCTCAAAGTGTAACAAAGCTTCTAAAGCCTTACGAACTTTTACGTTCCAGCAAACCAACCGAAAAACTCAAAATGTTCAAGCTTGTAAGTGTCCTTGCCGTCTAGAGTGTCCTGTTGTGTCCGTTTTGTGCTAGTGCCGGTGTCCTGCTAACGTGTGCTAACGTGTCCCTTTTCCTCTGTCACTCCAGCTGGCTCTTCCCCTGTTCTTCGCCGCCGTCTCGGCTGGATACCTCGGCGCCCCGCTGGCCTACTCTGCCCCGGCTTACGCTCATGCCCCGCTGGCCGCTGCCTACCACGCCCCGCTCGCCTACCACGCACCAGTCGTCAAGACCGTCGCTGCCCCAGTTGCCTACGCCGCCCCGGCCTACCATGCTGCCCCGTACGTTAAGGCTGTTGCCCCGGTTGCCACCAGCTACGCCAACACCTACAAGGTAGGAGAACACAACATGCGTAGAAAAGAATATTCCCTTCGGGAAGAACCACGGGTTCGTCGCTATTAAAACGGCGACCGTTGAAGTCTTTTGTACAATAACCCAAATTCCCTTCAACAAGAACCAAGGGTTCGTCGCTTTTAAACGGCGAGCGTTGAAGTCTTTTGTACAACAACCCAAAATCCCTTCAACAAGAACCATGGGTTCGTCGCTATTAAAACGGCGACCGTTGAAGTCTTTTGTACAATAACCCAAATTCCCTTCAGGAAGAACCCCGGGTTCGTCGCTTTTAAACGGCGACCGTTGAAGTCTTCTGTACTAAACCATTAATCTGAACCATTTGCTTTCGTTTGCTCAGGTCTCCGTGAAGGCCCCAGTTGCCTACGCCGCCCCAGCCGTCGTGTCGCACGCCCCGGTCGCTTACGCCGCCCCGGCCTACGCTGCCCCGGCTTACGCTCACCACGCCCCTCTGGCCTACGCTCACGGATACTACCACTAAGCGCTTGAGTAGTCCGGGGAACGCTCCCGGGAACGGATGGACGCCCCGCCCCGGGGAACAGGCCCGTTCAGCGCCCGACTGTGCCACCGCCAGATCCAGCAGTGATTGACCGCGGTCGGTGTTTTGCGGTGCTAGCTAGCCACTACCAGCGGGGCCCCATTCTCCTCTTGCCATTAGGTTTACAAACATTCCGTTCCGGCGACACAGCATCTATCAAGAGCAATAGCTGAACTTTTGAATGCCAATCGGCAAAACGTTCGGGCGCCGAATGAAACTTGCCACATTTCATCCTCATTCCCGGCAAAAGCGTTAACAAAAAACCGAACTCCCCATCCAAACCAGAACAAACTGAGTCGAACAACTGTGTACATACGATGTAAATTCACTGTATTTATTACGGAATAAAAATCTATAAAAAAAAAAACATAACCTCACATTGTGTGCTTGAGTCCACCTCGCAGAAGGGTCTAAGCCCCGGGGGGCTCCTTCTCAGACACCGTTCTTATTCTGCGCCAACCTAACCAACAATTACGTCACATTGTGCATGTCAGCTTTTAATCTCTCAGCACCACGATTCCGTTCTCGTGGCCTTTGCAGTGCCGGGTCTCAAATGTCATCCCCCGGGTGTTTTAGCAAAATCAAGCAAATCAACACCCGAGTTCCAGTCCACCGCTTGCCGCCCTTTTCCGGCACCGGGTTTCAAACCCAAGGGCAGGATATACATTTTAAGAATCCATTATGCAACGACGTGCCGCAGCACGTTAGACGCGACACCAAACGCCATAAACCGTCCGTTTGCCACTCCGTTTGCGGGGGTTGTGTAAAGTTTTGTGACCGATATTTTCCCCACGAAGACTTAAAAGTCCTCCGTCAACCGCCGTTCGCTGGCTGCCCTTTTCCATGCGAACGGCAGCTTCCCTTCCCAAACATGGCACCTGGTGGCTTGGAGCAAAAAGTCTAAGAAAATCATTGAAACCGACCGGCACCGAACCAAGGGGGTTACCTTGTCGGGTTTTCTCCGAACCGACCCAGCCCTTTTACGTTGAAGGTGGCTCTAATTATCATCGCCTGGGTTTTTTTTTTTTTTGCTGCTGGCAGCAAATCGAACGAGAAGGTTTTCTGTCGAGAAGCATCCGGCACAACCGGCACAAATGGTACGCAAACGCAGGCAGGCACATCGGTTGCCCGATCTCCTTTGGCAGTATGAAAAGAAAGGGAGGGAGAGAGGGAGAGAGAGGGAGGGAGGGAGACTTTGCTGTACACCGATTCGCCATACCGGTGGCTCTAATTTAATTGATTCTCCCCCTTCTCGAAGTGAACTATGTACGCATGGGGCTATATTTCCTAATACATCGCCGTACCGTGCGTTTGACAACTTCTTCGATTGGTAGCGGGCAGCTCGATTCTATGCTACGCAGCAACAGCACCAGTGGGTCATAGCTCCATCTGCGGACAGTGTGGAGCTGTGGGGGGAGGGGAAGTTGATTGCAGCTTGGTGCAACTGCCGTGCTGAACAGTCTGATGAGTTTGACATGCGATACTGCCGATCATCGACTTGGTTGGTTGATGGAGTGATTATGATCACCGCCCGGTGGTGATTCACCGATTTCGCACCGTCATGCTGATCAGCACAAGAATGCACCGCACTGCAGCTAGCCCAATCAAACAGAAAAACGCACGAAGCCAAACAAGAGGGACAAGAGTTGGACTCAAATACAAAGAGGGAGTGGAAATAAAAAAAACAGGACATTTCACAACACAACATGTTTTATACCACTAAACAATGCATTAATATAATTCGTTTGTAAAAAAGAAAACTCCTTCGAAACAACCTCGTCCTTACACAATAAAAGTTGTCTTCTGTGAGGCATGGAATTACACAGCCTACTCTACTCGATGCTCATCTTGCTTCGGTTTAGTAGATGATTAAAACCCCTACAATCAATCAATACATCCACCCGAACGATGCGATGCCGGTTTTAGGTCACGCAGGAAAACTTCAAACCTGCTCCAAACGTGCTTTGCCACACCATTGATTGACACCGCTTGTCGTTATTGAGTACAAATTTTCTAACCACACAAACTTCAAGGAAAAGGCTTTTCGCCCAAAACTTCAGTGCGAGGTCTGCCCTAATTTATGCTCATTAAATAGAAACTAGCGTACGCCCCGCCGTACAATCGACCAGCGACCGGTTGGCGAGTTCGGAGCCCTTTTGGGAGACCCGAAGCTGCCGGCCACTGGCTGGGACTCGCCACCGTGCAACATTGTAAACTGAGCTGTTAATTGAGCAAATCACATTCGATTTGATCGCAAACAGTGCTCGGTCACGTGTTGATTCAATTTTCATAAACCACCGTACCGTTGGACCATATTGGGGTGGTGCCGCTCGTTACTGACCGCTTTTGCTAGCATTGGCCACTGTTAATAATTTACTGCCTGCTCGGATGTTTGGTTTAGCTCGAGTAAATGGGTTTCAGCGTTCAGTATAGAACTTTCAACGAGATCCCATTTAACGATACGAATATCTAACGGTGGGTTCGAATAAAAAAAGGGATTTTTAACTTGAATTTATGTGTGAAAAGTGTGTATGCTTTGCACGATTTCTTGAGAAGAAATAGTTTCTATTGAATTCGACATCTCTCGATTGTCGAGCCAATCAACAGCGAATGCGACGGCACACAGCAACGAATGGCGAACACATCGATCTCGTAACTTTTCCGAAACTCTACCAAATACATAAATCAACCTCCCCCTATCGGTAACGCAAGTGCAGCCTATTTATTTTTCGCCTCATCGCATCGGAATGCGTGCACCATTTTGTTTTTTTTTTTTTGTATTTTTAGGACATTTACCGTGTGTCTTTATTTTCCGCGCCGTGACACGATTATGCCCCCGGGTATTACGCGACGCGAAGAGAGAAAAAAAAGCGAAAGTGCGACGACAGCCGGGCAGACAGTTTATTTTTCCTGCCCGATTGATTCATTCGATTGTCGTTGTCATCCTCTTTCTCGCGCCTGAGTTCGTGAGCAAACCGGTTCGGTTTGCAATCGATCGATCGCACGGAGGATCCTCGCTGCAAACTAATTCGTCCGTCATTAAAAATGCACTACTTGTGGGACGTGCGGTGAATGAACAGCTCGTGCCCCGTGCGTTGTGTCGTTTGCCGCTGCCGCTGGGTGTTATGAATATTTCGCTTCCATTCAACACACAATCGGTGCAGTGTTTCTTTGTTGCTCGTTCGCCTTACAGGTTGAAAGATGCAGAAGGCAACCCGCACTCAGGACGGCATCCCTGTGCAGCATGTGCCACTTCGAATGGCTCTATCAACACCGGCAACTTCGTAACGCCTCTACACCCAGTGGGGTTTCCCTTGGCCACGCTCATGCACCCCGGCAGCGGTGAGAAAAACAATGTCGGGCTGCCGTGACGTTGCGGCCTTGAAAAGGTGTCCGATTTTCTGGTATGCATACAAGCCAGCCGACGACTCACCTGAACATTGTTTTTCCCGTACAAAACGACCGCCACCTTCGCCGGCTGCAGCGCCCATGCACTTATGCTGCCGCATTGCGAAAGGTGATCATAACCGATCGGTATCACCTGCGTTTGCTGTCCGAAAAAAAAAAACAAAACAAAAAGCAAAACAAACCCCCCAAAGCCGGTAGGCGTGTGAAAGTCTGCATGGGAAATGTGTAGAAGCGGGAAGCAACAATAAAGTTTGTTAACGAGGCAAACGAAAAAAAAAAAAACACACGAAACTATTTGTTGATTAATCACCTGACGAACAGACTCATTTGCATAGTTTAGGGGGAGCCGATACGCCTATCAACCGGGGTTGATCTTATGCTGCACTCGTACTGTTGCATATCATTTTTGGAACATGAATAATGAGCTGACGGTAGCCTTAATAACCACTTGCGCTGTCTATTATGCGTTAATTGTTTACTTGGTGCTTCTTTTATGCCGGCAAGAATATTAAGTATAAAAATTATATAGTAATTTATAGCAAAATTTATAGTAATTTATACTTGCCATTTAATTATATATAGGTCATTTTCAATTTGTGATTAATTTAATCATTCTCTTGATAATTACACAACCGATGTATTTGTTTCAATGTATCCATAAACTAAGCAATTTTCCTGCTCGACCTCTTCCACCACACTCTTCACAGTTGCTCACACGATTAGAACTCCCAATGCCCGAGCAAACGTCAGCCTATTCCAAACGTTGCTGGTTGCTCTTGTCCTTGGTACGGAATTGCAATCAAACGATCAGCGAAGCACGGTGACATAGCATAAAGTTGTAATAAAATAACATAATCAACCCCGACCTGCACCAAGGCATCGTCTAACTAACGCCGCGGAAACAAACTATTGCTAGGCCATTCTTGTGGCATCTAGCAGGTACGTATCATCATCAGTCTGCAAGTTAATGGATTTCCGTTCGAGCTTTCCGGTGGCAGTTGTATATTCGCATCGGTTGCAAATTGAATATCAACGCGCACGATGACATTCGACAGAGTTTAGTCGACGAACTCGCTGAGAGTCTCATCTGAGAAGCAAGTCTCGGAAAAGCTGATTTTAATTACTGCAGGAATGACCATCAACGGAACAGACATTATCGTTCCAATCTGTTGGCTTCACTTTTGGACACAATCGTTTCCTATTTGACATGCTCTGTGTCAAAATTGTGTCTAATAATTATGTAGGCGCTCATCTGTCTCGTAACGCTAAAATCAAACTAGTTATTGTACACGCGCTTTGGAACCTGAATGGTTGAGAGCTGTCACGCTATACAGCGCCATCTCAATTCAACTGTCATAAGTTTGATTATCTAGTCCACTTTAACCGATTAGCATATTACTGCACGCTTATGTTTTAAGTACTCGAATTCCTACTTTTAGCCCTAAATTTGTGGTCAGCAGCTAACGTGTTTTGTAATGTTTGGATAGAAGAATTTTCAAAAGATATCAAACAAATTGTTCAATTTAAATGTTTATTATATATATTTTCAATACATCCTATTTATTTATTTGTAGTATTTACATTAGAAATTATAGGGAAACTGAGAAAAAATACCAAAAGGAAATTGAGCATGCTTCGGGTTTTTTCTGGGTGCTTTAAATAATTCGCTTTTGCGCTGTTAGTGTCAACGATCACTTTGAATAATGTACTACTTTTGCATACCTGCAGGCGTTTATTGAATTTCCCACCAGATGGAGCGACCCAGGGAGCAAAATTTGCTAAAGCTGGCACGAAAACCATTAGCTCATTTTGGACTCAACAATGGGTACAACAGCAGGATTGTTGTGCCCAACGGCTGGGAGGGAGGGGGGAGGGGGGGGGGGGTAAAAGGATGGAAGAAGGGGCCACTCACGTCGATGGAACGCTCTTGAGTTTCCTGTTAACTTTTGCCATCAAGGTATAGATTATCATTGAGCGATCGCTTGTATTTGGTTCAATTATCTTTAAAAATAAATAGCTTAGGTTAATCTTAGGACAACCCTCTTCAACACCGCCTTTGGCAGCTGCGCGTGTGTTCACAACAGCGGAATAAAATTTTAGTCTCAGAAGAACCAGAAGGTACAAGAAGCTATGCAATGTATTAAAGAAATAGGTACAACATCTTACCAAGAGCCGTTCAGTTTGTGGAGTTTGTCAGTGTGAAAGGCAGGGCAACTGGTAATTGCGGAGTAAAAATTACTCCCAGGGATGAGAACTGGTTCACTCAACCCCTCGTTGGGACGTATGATACAATCCGGTTCGCTGTATGCGCATAATTCAATCAACCGGATCGTTTCGCTCTCGTTGTGACTCAACGGCCACGCAATAAAGCGAACCCCACACCACGTGCAGCGAGCCCCGGTGTGCCCACCACACTATTGAACTTGACCCTGGCATCCTGAACTGTCCTCCAGCATGCAGTGCACTCCTTTCGAGCGCACGTTCACATTGCGCCTCGCAGGCCCGCGGTGACGGACTGCAACGGCTTACCGGATTCGGATTCCGAACCCTGCGAGCGCGTCGTGACTTTCCGTTTCGTTCGCGTGAGTTTTATGAGCTGCCATCGGTTGATGACGTTGATGGCGCGTTTATGGCGCGTGTGTGCGCCATGACACTAATTGCCCGCTGCCCAACCCCGGTGCCGCAATGAATAGGCGTTATTTTCGGGGCGTTAGCTTTTCCGTCCGCACCATTAGGGCGAGATGATTGGGGCGTTGATTTTTCATCCGCCACGTCTAAGCTTGGGCGAAGAAATACAAACACCGGCTGTTATGTTCTGTAAACTCAACTGATTTATTTAACTAAATATGCAAAAATCGTACGCGGGTTGATCTACGTGTTTCTCTTTGTTTAACTCACAAAACTCTACTACCCTGGGTTGCATCGCTTGGCTCCGAATGACAGCGCTGCGTACTCAACTGTCAAACATAACAGTCCTCCCCGCTTAAAAGAGGACTACGGTGAAAATCGTTGTGGTGGACGACGTGTTCTCTCTGAGCGGCGCGGTGGCGGTGGTAGGTCTTGGCAGAAACGACTCGGACTGCCTGTAGGTGTTGCGAACGGGGTATCCGATGGGGTAGTCGTCTCAGCTGGCGTTGTTGATGAACTGCATGGTTCCGGAGCTGTGGTGGGCTCGAAATAATGCCGACGACGCGTCCATAGGGTTGAGCCAGACGATGTATTATCGGCTTTGTGGACGGTTGATCTCATCTGGTCCACGTGGCGTTTCACGAGGATCCCTTGACTGTCGATCCGGTAATGAAGATCTCCCAATCGCGAGACCACAGTACCCAGCAACCATTTATCCTTCCTTGGATTGCCTGATTGGAAGAAGACTCGTTGTCCTGCAAGGAAAGTTCTAAAAGCGGGTTTTGATTCTGCTCGCTGCTTTTCGGTGAGCTTCGTACGTGTGTCTTCGGGACGAATCAGGTCGAGTCGTGATCGAATATTGCGACCTAAAAAGAGTTTAGCCGGTGGTTCTCCCGTTTCCGAGTGGGGAACTTTTCTGTACTGCTGTAGAAATTCGTTGAGATTTGAACTCAGTGTGGTGCTAGTGGTGTTCATGGCCTTCAGTGCTTTTTTTACCGTTTGCACGTAGCGTTCTGCTTGACCGTTGGTGGCGGGATGATACGGTGCTGACGTTTTGTGCCACTTCACTCCACTACGCTGTAGAAATGTTTTAAATTCTTCCGATACGAACTGTGGTCCGTTGTCTGTTACCACTGTAACTGGTGCTCCATATGATGCGAACAGGTCATCCAATATGGCGATGGTTGCAGCTGTTGTCGTCGAGTGTGTAACTCTGACCTCGGTCCATTTGCTATGCGCATCTACCACTATGAGTAACATCGCTCCCGCTACCGGACCAGCGTAATCGACGTGTACTCGATCCCATGGATTACTGGGATACTCCCAATGATGTTGGTTGTACTTGGGAGGGGATGATGCCGTTTGTGCGCATTCGACACATGCTTTGGCCAGCTTTTCGATGTCAGTGTCGATGCCTGGCCAGTAGACATACGATCGTGCCAAAGCTTTCATTTTGACCATACCTATGTGTGCCGAATGGAGATCCTTCAGAATTGACGGGCGGAAGATGCACGGAATCACGACACGATGCTCGAAGAGCAAGCAATTGGCTACCATATTGTACTTTGATTCTGGCGCTTTGTACCCTACTTGACTTAGGTCTCGTCCCATTTCCAGATCCTTCAAGATTTTGCCTAAGTGTTCATCCTTCCGTGTTTCACTGGCGATTTGTTCCGCTCTGATAGGAAGTTGTTGAATCTGATGGAGTACAAAACCTTCGAATTCGTCTTCTCCGTCATTTCCTCCTCCGAACAAAGACAATGTGTTTACATCTGAACGTTTCTCACTGCTCTGTATGCGTGAACAATAATCAGCGTTCTTATTATCGTTCGTGGATCGATACACCACTTCGAAGTTGAAGTGTGCAAGATAGTCGGCGTAATTTGCCATGCGACTTATACAAAGTGTCGGCAGTGACTTATGGGGATGGAGAATCTGTGTCAATGGCTTGTGATCCGTCACTAGCGTGAACGTTCTGGCGTATAAGTAGTTGAAAAACTTCTTCACGGCCCACACGATCGCCAGCGCTTCTTTGTCAATCACTGGATAACGTTGCTCCGTTGCGGACATAGTACAGCTAGCGTATGCGATGGGTCTTTCTAAACCATTGTTCATTCTATGGGAGAGTACTGCTCCGAGTCCTGTCTTGCTTGCATCCGTTGCTAATATTAGAGGTAGAGCAGGGTCGTATTGGGTAAGAACTTGAGGTGAAATTAGAGCGTTCTTAATGTCTCGGTAGGCTTCATCTGCTTCGGTCGACCATTTGATCCGATCCGTGGCCAGTAAGTTACGAAGAATGTTTGCTCTAGTTGATAAGTTCGGAATATACTGCGAGTAATATGTTGCTTTACCCAAAAATAACTGTAACTCCTCGCGGGTAGACGGTCTAGGTGCGTCTCTTATCGCTTCGATGTGTTTGGTGGCTTTGTGAAGGCCTTCTTGATCGATTCGATGTCCCAAGCATTCTAGTGATGTGGTGGCAAACACACACTTCGAACGATTCAATTTTAATCCGTGTTCCCTGATTCTGCTAAGGATGCTGGTTAATGCTAGAAGCAGCTCTTGAAAGTCTTTTGCAAAAACGATAATGTCGTCGTAGAAACTCACGACGTTTGGCAGACCAAGTAGAATTTCTTCCATCCGCCGTTGCCAAATTGCTGGTATGTTGGCGGCGCCGTATACAGCTCGTGTTGGTCGAATTAGACCATGGGTGGTCGTATTTAACGTTAGCACTTCTCGGAATTGCGTATCAATTGGTAAGTGGGTGTATGCATCTGTGACGTCCAGATGACAGAACAGAGTGGCACCCTTCATTCGGTTGAAGATACTTTCGATGCGTGGAATAGGATGCTCATCTATTATCATCATAGGGTTTACTGTCGGTTTGTAGTTCCCTGTTATTCTCAGCTTACCATTTTTCTTAACTACAACGTGTGTTGGGGATGCCCATTCCGAATAATCGACCTTCTCATAAAACCCTGACTTGATTTTAGTATCGATTTCTGCTGCGTACCTATCTCGTAACGCGAGAGGGACGTCGCGTGCCTTCGCGAACACTGGGGTGGCATTTTCTTTCAGGTGCACTTTTGCTGGGGGACCTATCAACTTACCGGGGAATTCACTGAAGACATTGGCAAAGCTGTCTAATAACGTAGAGAGTTGCGTTTCGCGATCTGGAGACAGTGGACTTTTATCTACCGTGTGGACTGGTGTACGTGCAGAGAACATCCGATTTAAGTCAATCTCCTCGGCGAAGTGAGAAATCCAGTCGCGTCCCAGAAGTGAATCATGCGTTCCAGATACCACATATAATTGTTCCTGATGCGTTACCGATCCGATGGTGACATGAACCTTAATGCGACCGAGACAGGTGACACGATGACCGGTGTAACTGGAAAATTGCTTGTCGCTTGGTTGCAACACGAAGTGCGGTTTGATCGCTCTCAATGTGGACTCCGATACGATCCCACAAGGTGCGCCGGTATCTAGCTCCATTTTCAGTGTCTTACCGTCAATTTTCACTTCTACCATCTTCTTATCACCCGATGCAAGATTGTTAATCCGATTCAGCCGTTGCACTTGATCTAAAGACGTTGGGGACTTTCGGTCGCGTTCCGGAACATTACGTTTCGACTTACCCGATTTGCAAACTTTAGCGATGTGGCCTTTCTTGTTACACAGGTTGCATTTCGCGCTATGGAAGCGGCACTCGCTTCTGAGGTGACTACCTCCACAGCCGTTACAAACAGCACCGTGGTTGCTGTCCGTTTTGCCATAAGCTCTGTTCCTTGGGGCGTTGTCGTAAGCTTGGTTTGCGATGTTCCGGCGTGTCTGCGATCTTTTAACCGTTGGTTTTTCGTAACCTAGCTTGTTAGTTGTCTCAGGAGCAGATGTATTAATGTCTCGAGCGATTTTATAGGTGGCTTCCAACGCCAGAGCGACGTCAAGGGCGTCTTGGAAGGTGGACGGATTTTTTGCGATGATCTCGTCACAGATATCACGATCTATCAACCCATGGAGCATTTGTTCTATCAGCATGCGGTCAAGAAATTCTCCGTATTCACAATAAGCCGAACCTTGTTTCAGCTTTAACACATATTGCGCAATCGACTCGCCTCGTTGTTGTACAATGGTCCGGAATTTGACACTTTGGACGAACTTATTTTTCTTTTCGTCCCAGTGTGCCTGGAGTATCTTGCGCAGTTCCGTATATGTAACTTCCTGCGGTTGTTTTGGAGCAATCAAAAATTTTAAAGAAGAGTTCAGCTCAGCACCCATATGCACACGTGCGAAATCAGCGTACTGCGGCTCCGGGATCTTACTGAGTTGAAGCGCCCATTCGAATCTATTGAAATAATCCTCAACTGTTGCTCCTTCACTGGAACGGTACTCCGGCATACTGAATGTCGGTGGTTTCGGATGTGGAGCTACGCCATCTGCACTAGGACTGCGTAGGCCAGCACTTACTTGCTCGATCGCAGGTCCGATTGACGCCTTCAGTGCCTGGACGAGCATTCCGGATAGCGCCTCCATCAGCTCCTTGTTTTCGGTATCCATCGTGGACCGTTTTCTCGTATAACAGCGCTAGAGCGTACTTTTCACGAAAGGTTATGTGTGCGCGTGGTGACGCTAACCTCACTTTACACGAAAGGTTATGTGTGCGCGTGGTGACGCTAACCTCACTTTACTGTTAGGGATGTGAGTGTGATGTATCGCGTGTTTTCGTAGGCACCGATGTATCTCCTGCTATCCCACTTCTGACACCAATGTTATGTTCTGTAAACTCAACTGATTTATTTAACTAAATATGCAAAAATCGTACGCGGGTTGATCTACGTGTTTCTCTTTGTTTAACTCACAAAACTCTACTACCCTGGGTTGCATCGCTTGGCTCCGAATGACAGCGCTGCGTACTCAACTGTCAAACATAACACCGGCTAGGGAGTTTGACATTGTAGCACAGGGGAAAACATTTCTTCCTTCTACGCCTTCAATGTCACAAAGACAGGACGTCGACAGCGGGCTTTATCGCCAGGCAAGTTGATTGCGGGCCGGGTCTGGCGTTGCTAATAAAAAGTGCTCGCCTTACTGGTTGGCGGAATTCTTGGGCGACGACCGCGTCTGGATGAAAATGACACGTTGCGATAAGGAAATCGACTGTCTAGGTGCAATTTAATCTCCGCTGATGGAATATAAACATCTTAATTTTATGAGCCATTCGTACATTGCCTCACTTACGTCTGGGTGCGGCGTTAATAGTGGGTAGTTTATATGATTGGTTTGAAAAATAAAACACCCATAAATGAGCTATTTATCTACTTTTATCTTAACTCTTCTTGCAATTTTATCAGATTTTACTAAAATATAAAAACATGCTTCGATTACACTACTACAGTAGAGTGCCGATTATCCGGGTGTCATTTAACTTGAAGTCTGATTATCCGTGTAGCTCGGAAATGACAGTTCAAACGAAAATTTGACGTATTCCCCGCAACATCGTTAACAGAAGAAATTAAAGACCTTATTTTATAAGATAAAAAGAGCTTGAATTCCAAAAAAACACAACTGCAGTTGCTTTTGCAACAATGCAACACACAGGAAAAGTAAATTATACACAAAAAAAGCCCCACCGATGACGTATTTTATTTGCTTGTTATCACATAAAGGAGATGTACCTATTATCCGTGTTAATCGATTATCCGGCAACCATCAAGTCCCGATGAGCACGGATAATCGGTGCTCGACTGTACTTTTTATAGTAAATATTTTAGGCTTGAGGCGAGCGCTCTTACGAAGTCGTCCAAAACTTCACCTATCTTGGGTCAAAAGTCAGCACCGACAATGACATTGATGTTGAGATACGCGCTAGGATGCTAACTGGTCTGTCTATCGTCTGAGAAGAAAATCTTCAAACAAAACAATTGTCGGCGGGACCCGGGACTATAAGAACTTGCATAGTTCCAATACTCACATACGCTTCTGAGACATGGACTTTATCCAAAATTGAGGAAACCCTCTTAGCCTCGAGAGGAAGATGCACAGAAGGATTTTTGGCCCCGTATGTGCTGAAGGACTATGGAGGAGCCGCTACAATGACGAGCCCTATGAGCTGTACGGCGAACTTACTGTCGTACCGCGGATTAGACTCACCAGGCTCCGGTGGGCTGGTCACGTCATGAGAATGACACCGGACAACCCAGTCCGCAAAGTCCTTTTAGGTCGTCCACATGGACAGAGGAGGCGTGGTAGGCCCAAATTGAGATGGAGTGATGACGTTGATGCGTCCGCCAGAAAGGCCGGAATAATGGATTAGCTGACTTCTGCAGCAGGCCAAGACCTCGAAGCGTTTGTATCGCCGGATAACAACATTTTATTCTTGAAGCGATAGCCCTCCTTGTTCTTTAATCTTCAATTTAATATCTTAACTATTATTCAGAGCAAACAGATATATCGATAAGATTAATCTTTGATGGAACAATTTTAGAAATCCTGAAAGTTGAATATAACATTGTGTTTTGTTGTCCAAACGGTTTATCCAAGCGTAGTTTATCCAAAACTGATAGCAACCAGTCTAGCAACCCGGATGTGAAATAGTTCAATCGATCGTACGCAACAGAATGAGGCATCGTAAAGGAAAATGAATTTTTCGTTTTCTACTAAATTTGTACCATGGAAGCCTTGATCGTGGCTAGCCACACCGTACAAACCAACCGCAACCGATCGTGCCGGGACTTCCGGTTGACATTTGGCAATCGCCACAACAGAAACCGTTGCTTCGACCTGTTCGACGCTGTTCGTAATCGTTTGCGTGACGTGAACGGCAAACGGTTTGGACGAAAAGAGTGCAAAATAAAAATTCCGAGCAAATAAATTAAACTTCTGATGAAGGTACCAGCCCGGTGAACCGTTGCATAGTGGCCGTTTGGTTAGAACCGTGCGAACCGGGCACGGTATCGGCAGATTTGACGCCACGGTTGGGCCCCCGTACACCATAATTAATGTCCATCGATCTGGCGACTAAAGAGCTTGACGATTAAGTTAATTTATATTACACACCGGATCGCGCACACACACACACACGAACCCATGTACGACCGCATACGCACAGTGCTTCCTACGTTCTTGCGCTCGTTTGATTATAGATGGCAAAACTGGTGCCGGCGCATTTGCTTGTACTATTTTCCTCGCGAAGCAACGATTGCAACAGCGCGGTGCGCAAGGTTTCAGGCATGTGTCCGCGCGCTTTGTGCACGTTTGATTTCTTTTTCTGTTTTGGTTGCTGATCCATTTTTGCCCCTGGGTGCCTGCTTCTTCTGGCGGGTGTTGCAGGGGTGGTAAGTTTTGCTCGAGAGCAATTACAAGATCATGGCTTTACATGCCCGGCCGCTCTACCACCGGGGGGACATGGTCGCGGATGATGAAGCCATGCGAACTGCGGGTTAACTACCGGTAGCAGTAAATAAACGGTTGCATTCGCTTAAAACACTCCGTACCCGACCGGTCGGTTTGGTCGGGCTAATCCGACCATCAAAGCCTTCAGCGTCCTCCGGAGATGACAGCGAAATTACATTGCCTACCGTCCAGTATAAATCATAATCAATTTTTGAACCGGCAGCCACAAACCGTCCTCTCAACGGTTGTCCGCTTGCAAGTGTTATTATTTTTCTCTTCCCACACGAGCGCTATCCGTCCTAGAGCTTGTTAAGTGACCTATTGGCACTTTCCGGCCCGTCGCATTGAGTGGTTCATTTGCTGGAGAAAAAAAAAGGTGGCCCGCACCGAGGTTCTTTTCGCCCAACCAACAAAACAAAAGGCCCCCGAAGCGTGTGGTAAGGTCGCGAATACATGTGGACCGTCGAGCCACGGCAGTACGGTCTTTTAGGGTAGTTGCATAACAGCGAGCTGCACATGATCGTGGGGACCTTCCCGTTCTGAGCGTTCATGCGCGTGTTCACACACCGATCCCCACACCTTTGGCGCAAATCGTTCGAATTAGGCAACATTTAGAAAGGATCATTTTATTGTTTACACCCACAACCGGCCGGTAGAAAGCGCAAGCGCGCAGATCAATTGGGAAAAATATTTACTTTTTATTGAGCGCCTGCAGGGTTTCATGTATTGCTTTTATTACTCGCACGTCCTACGTTTGGGTAATGGTTTTTTTTCCAATAAATATCATTTGCTTGCGGTGTGATGTAATGGTCAATTATCAAAATGCTAGTCCGCTTGATTAAACATTGCACCGTTCTCTGTGTCGTGAAGAGGGAACGAAGGCACACATTGGGGTGGATTATGTTTAGTAACTGAGCCGAAGATGAAGGGCATCGGGCTGTACTGCTTGTCGGCTTTATAAAAGTGATCGCAGTGCAGGATAGCAGCAGCGACTTTTTGTTTTGGGAGGTCCATCTCTGGACCATAAAATGTGTCATGTTGAGCCCTGGTGAAGCTGACATGAAAGTGCTCCTTTCGAATGTTGGAGCAAATAGCTGCAATTGCGAAAGGGATTGATCATGTACAGGGGAGCACCGATTATTCGTGCTCATCGGGACTCGACGGTTGCCGGATAATCGGATACCACGGATAATAGAAACATCTCTTTTGTATGTTAAAAATTATCGGTTTTTGTCTAATAAAATTGAGTCTTTCATTTCATCTGTCAACGATGTTGCAGAGAAAACGTCAAATTTCCTTTGGAGCTGTCATTTCCGAGCTGCACGGATAATCAGACACCCGGTTAAATGGCACCCCGGATAATCGGCGCTTCAGTATCTCTTAAGATACTTGCTCCAGAATAAATCTCTCACGAAATGTGCGACCACCAACAAGTACCGTATCATATCACCACCCTCGACCATAATGGATGTCCACAGATTGTTGAGATGCCTTTCACTCGGCCACACTCGCGCTCACTTGCACCGAAAATTCATCCAGCCGATCATATTATGTTGTCCTTTGTCACTTGCCTCGGTGGTGACGCATTTGTCACCACGCTTGCACACCGTGTGTGGAGGTTTTGCAGAACCACCGCTTGGTATTGGGTCACTTTAACGAGAACACTACCACCTCCACGGCATCACGATCATCCATCTTGGCGCAGGGTAGTTAAGCAATCATCTGCAGATTGTCATCGTTCGTGGCAAGTGCTTCGCGTTCGCTCGGTATATGAGATCGATTAGGTAATTTGGGGGAACTCTGTACCTGGTGTGGACGTGACATCTGTCGACGTGGCGTTGCGCTAACTACTGTACCGACGGACAATACTCCAATTGGCCTATATTGTGTGGTTTCGAATCGTGGGTTTTGCGACATCGCAAGAGTTAATCATAAAACCCGTGCCCTCACGTACCCTTCTGCTCAGGGCCATCACATCCTGACTGGTACGGTCCGACCCGACGTCCGGCTATCGAACTGCATCAGGCGTAACAAATGCGTTTCTTTGTATTCACACCCTCCACGATGTGTGGTTCCGAAATTGGTCATTGGACGTACAATCGATTGGAAACACATCTAACCTGCCGGAGTATGTGTGGTTCGAATGACTAGCGCCGGATGACCTTCAGACGGCCACTCGACACCCTTCTTGTTCTGGTGCGCACCGAAGTGTTCCATTCATTTCACGCCAAAAAATCGCGTGCCGTGTTGTTTAATCCGCTTCATTCACAACTCGATGCCGGTCGGGAATTCCGGTCGTTAGAGGACGGTGTCCGCTGTTAGCTGTTTTGTTCCGTGTTGTCGATCGCGCAGCGAGTGTGAAGCCACTCACGGAGCATAAAGATAAGATACTTCAGCACGCGACGCAAGACACATTTGCGGTACGGCTCTAGCTGCGTTAGAATTTGGTGTCTTGAATTCTTGGAATCGTAATCTTAAGCATAAGCCGCACAGGAGGATGTTGAGTTTTGGTTTCAAAATGAAAGTCAAAACCGCAAAGGTCAAGTTCACAGGTCCGCCTGGCCTCTGGGGGACCGAAAAAAAAAAAATTGGGAAATGATAAGTATTTTATGGACCAAATTCTGGCATGACATTTCTACCATTTTAATGCACTTTTTGGTGTGTATTAGCATATAATAAACAAGCATCAATAGAATGCTACAAGTGAGAACTCTTTCAAAGCTGCCTCCAACATTCCTTTTTGGTGCAAAAGCATATCAAATATGCATCGACAGCTATTCCTTTGTTCTCCGTCTGGAAGCTTCCCAAAGGACGGGTTGTTGACAGAATGTAACAAACTTCGCGATTCCTGCCGAAGCCGGTTAAACTGGATTTATGCTCTGGTGCGCCGTGAGAAGCATTGCAGAAATATTCTTTACGTGCGTGTAGGCTACGACTACAAAAAAATTTAAACCATTTACCGAACAAGGCGCAACGGGCACTGCTTGATTGGTCGATCAACCGCAAGTTTCGCTCGGTTCTTTGTCGTATACGGCGACGTACACAGCCATCTTTCCGGTGCAGGCATCATGAACATCATGAACAAAATGAAAGCAAAAGCCACACAGTCGTCGAGAAGCCACTACATAGAAGACGCTGTGGAAGCGTTCCGATAAAAGGGAGAGCAAAGCGAAGGGTTCAGGTTAAACAAATCATACAGGGCAACACAAAAAAAAAAGCGCCCCATACCAACCGCACCAGATACGATTACAACTCCTTTTGGAGCTTTTGCAAGTGTTTCTTGTTTTGTGCAAACACGCAACGCAAGAAGCGGTAGACGCAAACACACCTGGACACGGGCACCCGAAGCGTCCGGTGCCTGTGGCCATTGTGAAACTAGATAAACATATTCCAAAAAGGCCCCGCACACCACAATCCAACCCAAGTGCTGCACCGTAGCATAATTATAAAACGAAAAATTGACACTAAAAATAAAAAAGCCTTCCCTCCTCCCCCCCCCCCACTGGCGCAGTGTTCGTTTCGCTCGATTGTCGGTTTGATCGTGACCGGTCTTCTCGGGTGACGAAAGCTGACTCAGCGCATTGTGTGCAGTGTGTTGGGCAGCGTGATTGTGAGGGAGAGATTTTGCCCACTGCAACCTCCTGTGGGCCCACGACCGTACCCGTGAGTGGGTGTTTGTACGGTGTTTGTGTGCCTGAATTTAAACTATTACCGAATAGCTCGCTCGGTGTTGGAGTCCAAAAGGGAAAAAAAACCCTTCCTGAATGGCTGTTTACTACCTCTTTTTATCGCGGAGCAAGAACATGAAGAACATATGAACGACAGCGCGACATCGCGACCAACGGTGGCGGCCCTGATGTAAATGAGTTCTATATGTATCGCGTTAACGTACCTTGCGCACCGGCCCGTAAGTGCACGATCGCGGATAATGTACGCGCGAGCATATAGATCGATTGAGATTGCACCCCTTCGGACGCAACAAACCCACGCCGGGCTGCAACCGGCGAATAATGCACCGCTCAGAATAAGGGGTGTTTGTTCGTTCGCTTCCCACCCCACGAGATGGTCATCGGTCCGGCCACCAGCCCATGATGGACGGTACTTAGAGGCACAAACACACCAGAAAAAAAAACAACAACAACAGCTCACATACACTCACCCGACAAATGCATCCACCCCGGGGGAAACTTGTCCGGGCGGCGTGTAGCCGGTTCTCGTCGAGGGCTCGTCACTTGTTGCCGCATAGAAGTTATGCGTTATTTTCCCTCCGTGCTGGCATTCCCTCGGTAGTGGTGCGCTGTTTTTCCTGGTTGGTTTCGTACTGGTCTACCCGCGGCCTGCCAGAATGCCGGGCGTGCTGTATAAAAGCTACCGTGAGCGGATGGGAAAAGCATAGTCAGAATCTGGCCGACCAACAGCACAGACCTTCTTCTCCTATTTTGCACCCAACAATCCGAAAACCATCCACACTCAAAATGCTGAAGTTGGTAAGTTTGTGAACGTCACCGTCGACATGGGATCGAAGAAGAGTTACTTACCGCTCTGTCATCCGTTCAGGTGGTGCTGTCCGCTGTCCTGGCCGTCGTTGCCGCTCGTCCCGGTGCCCTCACGTACTCCGCGCCGTACGCGTACGCACCGGCCGCCTACATCGCCAAACCGGAGATCTACTACCAGAAGAGCATCATCGAGGAACCGACGGTGGCGCACGTTGGCAGCCTGGTGAAAACCATCCCGACAGCCGTCTCGCACCAGAGCTCCACCATCGTGCACAACTCGGCCAAAATCACCGAGCCGATCTATGCACCGGCGGTGAAGCAGACGCTGGTTTCGACCCCGATCGCCAAGACGACCTACATTGCTGCACCGGCGGCCTATGCCTATGCTGCCCCCGCGTTGGCCTATCACGATGCTTACGCTTACCATCATCTGTAAACCGGCCCCGGCCGGCCACAGTCACGATGGACGCAGCGGGGAGTCGAGGAACAGTAAGGATTTCGAGTGAAGTGCGCCAAACCGTTTGGCCGAGTGATACACCAGTGAGATTCCTGCCGGGAAGGCCGATGGATGGAAGAAGCGGCAAAGGACATTTCGTTCTGCGTTTCACCGCGGATGTGAGGAGTGGTTTTTTCATTGTTCATTTTGATTGTTGGTGAAAGATTGAAAGACACACACACACACAGCCCTCGCGTCTGCTGTGAAATAAAACAAATGTCTCACAAAATATATTGTACTAAATTGTGTACTAATTTGAGTTTACTCTCCCAAGCAAGATCTTCTACCGCCTTCGCACAACGTACTTTGCATGGTTATGCCTAACGATTGACTAGCTGAAGATCGGAAGAATTTTGCTGTTGAGATTTGAACCCAGTCCAGTAGTGTTGTTAAGTTCTGCCCTATTAAATTGAAAAATTCTTTACTTTACTTAATTACTCTAAAAATATTACTCTAGCAACAATTCTTCACTTTCTACCCCTTAAAGTAGGCAAATTTCATTGCAAAACGCCTGAAGTTATGCTTTCCCCTCTACATGTTTTTCTTGTTATGAACTTTCCGTTTACTTATTCGACCTCATCTTCAAACCATTAGCCTCTTGAAACGGGTTCTTCAGAAGATCTGCTGTCTGCTTGAAAAATGGTAGCACTTTAAAGTCATCCATCATCCACTCCTCACAAATGGACAGGTGTTTGATACAAAAAAGGAAGCTAACAGCTGGTAGTGTACAACAAATTTAAATAAAACTGTGTGTGAGACTCCTTTTGTGTTTCCTCATTCCAACTAGAACAGCTTCATGTTTGATGCATGTTGGCGCAACTTGCTACACCTTAGAGAGAACTTAAAACTGGTGCACTCGTTCTGTTCTTACGCCCCTAAAGCAGGTTTTTGCTCAGCACAAGCGCGACAATTTCCATCAGCTCGCGCCCCCAGGCCCGGCCGGCTTACGCATCTAATCAGCATTACAATTTTAACTCATTCTTCACCGGCAAAACCCCGCTGCACCGACATTTTCAACACTTTAAAATGTCAACCAGAAACGACCGTCAAACCAGATTTATGTCCCGCTTGCCCCATTCGGGCTGATCATCTACGTCCCGGCAACTGTTTCCAGCTTCGTGCGACCAGCGGTGCTGCAGGACGTTTGAGTACGATTTGGTCACACTTCTACGACAACTGCCACCCTGGACGGAGTCGGTTTCGGTGCAGATTGTTTGGTGCGGCGTGATCTTCCGAGAAGTACTTAGCCAAGGCCGGGTAACGGTGGTTCCCCGGGACCCGCAATCGACGAAAGGTAGTTTTGGGTGTTCTTTACGTGGGGGAAAGGCATTAATTAGTTTTCGTTCCTTTCGTACGTGTTGCCGTGTCCAGCTTTGTGACCTCTGCTCGCGGGGAGAATCCCGCTCGGTTGTGCGCACCAGTTGACAAGGGTCTACAGAAATGTCGTAGCGATTTCGCGAAACCATGAACTTTAAGCGGTACACCGTTCGCAGCTAAAATTAAAAAAAACCGGTAAGAATCCCCCCACCGTAACAGTAATGTAGGTCGGGTAAGCGCGTACCTGAACTATCGTGGTGCTGGCCCCAAAAAATAAAGCAGCACGAAACCAAACTCGGGCTAAAAATGGTGCACGGCGAAGAATGTTCGCACCACCACCAAGGGAATCGGCTCAAAGCTGCGCTTCCTCGTTAAATGCCATCCGCGTGGTAGAACTACTTTCACACATCACACACACCCTGGGGGGGGGAACGCGAGGGATTCTGCGCCAAGGACACGGACACAATCCCTCCCGGTGCAACAACGAGGAAGATCGCGCCGCGTCCACTTTCCGGCCCGAAAGCAGTAGACCGTGAGGTGGATCATGTCAGTGAACCAATTCTCTGTTCCTTTCTTCCGCAGTTTTGCACGATTCGGAAACGATCACAGATCCTCACAGATCTTCACAGGCTCCCGGGAGCGGACGGGACCAGTTGCAGCGCCGTGCTCGTCAGTGAGCATCAACCGCTGGGACAGTCAAGACCTGTTGCTTTATTTCGAAATCGATATAAAGTCGAGCGATTCGCGGGAAGTGCTACGCAGTTCACGGGAATAGTGCCAGAAGAGTCGTGTAGCATATTCAGTTCATCGGTGCAACCTGTTCCAGTACCTTCGTAATGTCGCGATTCGTACAAGTGGTATGTCTCGTTTCAAATGTCAGCAGCGGGTTTGTGCTAGTTCTAGGTTCCTTTTATATCACCTTCTTTATTGGGTTCGAATTCTCGCATACGTTCTAGCTTGTTCTGGTGGCCTTCGTTGCGGGTGCGTTGGGACAGGATACGTCCAACGACGCCAGCACGGTATCTCCTCAAGACATCTACGATCTTTCCGAGGACGACTTCAAGCTGTGGCTCTCCGGACGGCAACCGAAGGCTTGGGAGGGAGGCGCTTCAAACACCAGCCCGTCGGCAACCACGACCACACCGCGCCCGACAACGCCCGCGTCCGTTTTCCGCACAACCACACCGGCCACGACGCCAAGTACGCCCAGCTTCCTGACCACCAGCACAACCATTAGACCAACCGCACCCTTCTCGGATGGCAAGTCTTGGTTCGAGGAGGAAGACACGGCCACTGCTGGACCCGCAGTGCTCGGCGAGCAGTTCAAACCAGCCGGTGAAAACTTTGAGCAATGGCTCGAGCGTCAGATGAACCGCGTGCAGGAGGTGACGTTCGTTCCGCAGACGACCTTGACGGGAGATCAGCTGGCGGGAGCGGGACTCGTCACCCGTCTGACAACAATTCGTAACCGGATTCCCGCGACTACCTTCCGCTCGGTACCAGTGACAGATTTCGCTCCAGTTACCACCCCAACACCACCGATACCTGCTCCCGCTTATCTACCGGCAGCGCCCCAAGGTTCCATCGCTTCCACTGCCTCCTCAGGACCGCTCGATCTTCAGCAATGGTTGCGCGATCAGCTACAAACGTCTCAGCGTCTGACCGACAATCTACTTGCCCAATGGGGAGCTAGTGGCGCTATCGTCCGTGCGGATGGTCACCATTACACGCCGAATGCCGTGTCCTACCAAACGTCCGCCCTGATTCACGGACTTCAGGGTGTGTCCCACAGTGGTCATGTTCGGAACGAACCCGTTCCTGTTACCGTCCAGCGTCGCCCAACACCCAACGTCCCGCGGCGCGTCTTCTACCCGGCCGGTAGCTTCTTTTACTCCCATCCACAAGTGCCACAGTACGGGTCGTTCGTGGGCCACCAAACACCACTCGTCATCAAGTACCACTAATGATGCTGTTCGAAGTGGCGGAAGCCGACACACGACGCTTAAATTTACTAAACGATTGGTTATTGGTTTTCATTTTAACATGTTTTTTTTTACTTTAATGTAATGTTGTACTGATTTCAAATAAATGTCTGACATAAATATTCCCACAACACTTGGGTTGATTTTTTTTTCTACATTTTGCGTCTTATTTATGTCCATTTTCAATAGAATGAATAATGGAAATTTTAACAAAGAAAAATCCATCCCACACAACAAATCAAATAAGAAGAATGACTGCTTCAACGCGACGACAAACAAAACACAATTCTTGTGTCTGCAGACTAGCAGAGTGTTTCAAGCTTTAATTTTAATCAGTGTTGCATTAAAATTCAACACTTTTAAGATGGCATTCGACCTCAAGCGTAACGAACCTAAGCAACATGTGGTTTTTTACGATAAGAAACCTGTCACGGATCATAAATGATGGTCAAAAAGGCGTAACATGAAGGAGTCTAGTGCTTCCTTGCTGGGGCGGCCCGGTGGTGTTCTTGATAGCGGCGCCTGTCTTCACACGGCAGGACCGGGACAAAATCTCATCCGGATCAATTCCCTGAAGGCATTATTGACTATCTAGCGATGGGTAAATTAAGTCAAAGATATGGCGCATGCCTCTAGGCCTTTTGATGTTGTTGTGCTGGTAAGGAGAAGGAGTTCTTCCTTGCCAATCTTGCCGTTTTATGCTCCAAGCTTCCTGTATTCGTATTAGAGATGAGAATAATCACTCTTTTCAATGATTTGAATCGGAGTCAAAGAGTGGGTTTAAAGATTTGAAACCTTTACTCACTCTTTTCAGATTCATTAAAAAAATTTACACTGCATTTATGTTTTTACCACTCTTTTGCGTTTATACTCACTCTTACTCTCTGTGCCGACTAGAAACTCACTCAGGAGTGAGTAAAACTGTTTTATCACTCTTTGGATTATAATCACTCTGTAAGAGTGGTGATACTCTTTTACTCACTCTTACAGAGTGATTATAATCCAAAGAGTGATAATACTCTTTTACTTACTCTTACAGAGTAATTATAATCCAAAGAGTAATAAAACAGTTTTACTCACTCCTGAGTGAGTTTCTAGTCGGCACAGAGAGTAAGAGTGAGTATAAACGCAAAAGAGTGGTTAAAGGAGTCATAAAAACTCTTCGTGCTGATTTATATTCATTCACTCTCTCGAAGGTTTCAAATCACTCACTCACTCTTACTCAGCGTGCACATCTCTAATTCGTATCCACGTAAACAGTGAAATAAAATAAAAACACAGCAAGCATTTAAAACATTCGAATCTCAATCATTTATTCTTCTCGCACGTAGCTGCTTGTCTCATCTTTCACCGAAACAATCAAAGGAGAACAAAAGAACAAGCAACCGTCACCGAAGACGCTAAGGAATCAGGAACGCACAGTCATGGCTTAGTGGTACTGGCTGGCATAGACGGCCGGGGCGGAGTACACCGACGGGTAGCTGCTGACGTAGGCAGTCTTGGCCAGCGGAGCGACGTACGACACTGGGGCGGCCTCGTAGGCAACGGCAGCTGGGGCAGCATGGACGTAGGTCTTGGCAACCGGCGCATCATAGGTGTAGGTCTTGGCAACTGGAGCAGCATAGACCGTCTGGACCGGGGCAGCATAGACAGCCGGGGCGGCATGAACCACCGGGGCAGCAGCCTGAACATAGGTCGTCTTCTCAACCGGCGTCGACACCACGGTCTTCTTCACCGCCGGAGCATACACATTCTCGTGCACCTTCGTGTCGTGCACCACGGCCGAGCTGGTGTGCGTCACACCGGTCGGGATGGTCTTCAGCACGGTACCAACATGCGCCACGGTCGGCTCCTCGACGATGCTCTTCTGGTACGAGATCTCCTTCTGGGCGACGAGGGTCGGCGCGGCAGCAACAACGGTCGAGTAGGCGACCGGGCTCGAGTGGATGTACCCCGGAGCGGCAGCGGCAACGGCAAGAAGAGCGGACAACACCACCTTCGCGGGAAGGAAAACAAAGCATACAAATTACACCACCAATTTTCACACCCGTTTGCCAAACCACCCTTATGGTGAACTACACTAGAATTGGTGTCGCACAAAAATCGCACAAAACCCACCACCCACCCACCCACAGGTTGCTTTGGTTTTTGGAATCAATATTTACCAATCGGAACATTTTGATTGATTGTTTTGTGAGAGGTCTGTGTTGATCACTGGAAAGAGCTTCGCGTTGACTGTACTGTTTCCAGCGTTCGGCGATGCCTTTTATAACGCGGAACGTGGTTTAGAGTATGCCCGCCACCCCAAGCGTATGTCGCGATACACACCGATCCATTCGCCGTTCGGATCTTGCTCGGAGGTTCTCGTTTTGGTTGTGATTTCTTGTGTTTTTTTTTTGTTGTTGTCCAGAGGATCTCCTCACGGACGGCGCACCACTGTAGCGCGTACGCACACAATCACCCCTACGGTGCGTTTGGGGTTCGTTGTTTCCGTATCGTGTGTTTATTACCCTACGCGACTCCACCTTTGTGCTGCTGAGGGGCACGGCAAACCCCGAACTGGAACCGAAAGTCCACCAAAAAGTAACCGTCATTAAGATTACTGTTGTTGTCTTTCCGTGCAATAGGAGAGAGAAAAAAAAAACACCGACCGTTCTATGCTTTTCCTTTGGGGAAGTTGAAAGTAATCCACCTGGAAACAGTCGGACGCCATGACGTTGTTACAGCGAAACAGAACACAGAAACGCTTGTGTGTAGTCGCCTTGTGTTCCACCATTTGTCCCCGCACGCGCCCTAGAAGGACACGCGCGTACATTGCTCTAAGACAGCAGCGATCACCACCCCGAGCCGAAGGAAGCCAACCAAGAATACACCCGGATATCGGGGACGCGCTCTGTGACGCTCTCCACCGTGGCAAGCTTCCTTTTCCAGGGGCTCGACACGATAAGCGAACACGGCCATACGTGCGAAAGGCCACAAAAGAACCACATGCGACCGGGAACGTGTGGGCCGATTGGTTGCCTGCCGCCTAGCGCAAGAAATGTCAACGTCTTCTGGTGGTGTTTCGCATTCTGGCGTTCAGGGGAATTATCTCATCGTAAATGTCAAACCCGTGGCGGGCAAAATTGGTAGTGTTCCCGGGCGTTTTTAGGAGGAACCGTCGGGATAATCTGCCGGACAGGAGGTTAGCTTGGGCTGGGTGGGATTTGTTCGAAAGAAAACAATACAATATGTATCTTTTAACAGTAACAGAATGTTTTAATTAATGGTTTAGCGCGGGGCTATAAATTCGGCTTTAATTATGTCCTATAGGCACAGGCAGTAAAACGTGGTCCCGTCCATTCTTGCCCATAAGCATTAAACCGTTGATAATAAAAATGATTTTTGACATTTTCTACACTAAAAAAGCGTCGCTTTGGAAGTTCGCGTATTCGACCGTTTTCCAGTAAATCATACATACGTTAAATTACATGTTGAACATCCTTCTAGAACCCTGCAACACACGAGAACATGACGGTTTACTGTCCGAAAGCAACGCCAATGGTTCCGTTCTCGCGTAAAGCATGAATCCATCGCTAGCAGCGTGACATTTCGGAGCAACGTCCCTCAAGTTCGCACAAAAGGTTCGCCGTTATGAGTGATTTGTGTCCGTAATATATTCTCGCCGCCGGAATACTACCAGCACCAGAGCACCAATTCCAACCGTCATTACGGTCCGGTCCCCTCGGCCAACCGATAACCGAAGTCCCAATGTAATGAGATTCGGAAAGTTAATCACTCCTTCGAATCGTTCGTTGCAATAAGCAAATAAGCACAAAACCACGAAACGCAATCACCCGGAACGGGGGAACAAAACTTCCCGAGCACCCACGGGACCCGATTTGCCCACAAAAACCCTTCCGCAGCAACCGGGCCGCGGCGATCGTTTGTACGGCGAACAAAGAGAT
The DNA here is from genome assembly GCF_943734725.1 of Anopheles marshallii. Taxonomy (NCBI): domain Eukaryota; kingdom Metazoa; phylum Arthropoda; class Insecta; order Diptera; family Culicidae; genus Anopheles; species Anopheles marshallii. The sequence continues at coordinate 64,548,976 of NC_071327.1, forward strand.
TTCAATTTCCTGCATCTCGTGCACTTACTCCCTTCACGAAAATCAAGGACATCCATTGCGCTGGTACATTTTTCCACCGTTCGGCCCAAACTGCACCCCAAAACTGCAGAAGAAAAACACACCGAGAGCGGCCCATGCGAGTCGTTCGGTGGTCCGTCCGCCACGGAAAAGGACGCACGGAAGGTCACCGGTGGAGGAGGACACGTAAGTCGCATCGATAGTCGCGAGTGCGAAAGCAAAATAAAAAGTGTGAAACCGTAGCAAACATCTCGGCCGCCCGAGAGACAAGAGATGCCGATGCGTGCCGCATGTGTGTGTGTGTGTGCGTGTGTGTTGGGTGGAGCAAGATGGCGAAGGATCCCGGGACGGCAGCAAGAGTGAGCAGCGAACCGGCGACAGTGTTGGGCTAGTGCCGGCCAAACCGAGCGGATGATGTCGTATTTTTCGTGATCACTATATAAGATTGGTGCCGGCGGTCCGAAAAGCACAGTCAGCGTTCAATCGTTCAAGCAAAAGCTACCCCAACAAACAACACAGACCTTTCGTTGTTCAAAACCGAACCCAAAACAATCCAACATGTTCCGATTGGTGGTGTTGTCCGTTGTTCTTGCCGTTGCCGCTGCCGCTCCGGGGTACATCCACTCGGGCCCGGTTGCCTACTCGTCGGTGGTGGCCGCTGCCCCGGCCCTGGTCGCCCAGAAGGAGATCTCGTACCAGAAGAGCATCGTCGAGGAGCCGACCGTGGCGCACGTCGGTACGATTGAGAAGTCCGTCCCGACGGGCTACTCGCACCAGAGCTTCACCCAGTACCACAACAAGCAGGTCGCTGAGGCGGTCTATGCTCCGGCCGTGAAGAAGACCGTGGTGTCGACGCCGGTTGAGAAGACGACCTATGTTCAGGCTGCTGCCCCAGTGGTCCATGCCGCCCCGGCTGTCTATGCTGCCCCGGTCCAGACGGTCTATGCTGCTCCAGTTGCCAAGACCTACACCTATGATGCGCCGGTTGCCAAGACCTACGTCCATGCTGCCCCAGCTGCCGTTGCCTACGAGGCCGCCCCAGTGTCGTACGTCGCTCCGCTGAAGACGTCCTACGTCAGCAGCTACCCGTCGGTGTACTCCGCCCCGGCCGTCTATGCTCACGATTTCAACTAAAGAACCTGACTGTCTATTTACGATCATTCTGACGTTCGGCAAGCGAGAACCTTATTTTTCTCTTGTTCAACGTTTTTCGGATTGTTTTATTGAAAGATGAGGAAAATAAATTAAATTGTAAAAAACTGTACAGCTGCTCGCCCTTTTTTTCTCCTTTCGTTCCTTAAGGCTCTCCATGCTCCATGAATTTATTATTGTGTCAAATTTCTCGGCAATGGTTTGATAGCCTTGAAATACCTTCGAGTGACTCTCAAAATGAAAATTAAATTAAGCAACAATAACAACAAAAAAACCGCCCCATCTCACCATCCCACTTCCGGCAAAACGTGTCTTATAGTTGCGAATAGTTTTCGCTTTCATTCCACCAACAAAGAAGACCCCGCGAACTATCCACACGCATACGCCCCATAGAGTAGCAAACAGCGCGCTAGCAATTAATTCCTATGTTCAACATTATACACCCCATTTTGAACTACTTCCTCGTTTATTCCCTCTACAAAAAACGCTAATGTGCCGTTTTTTTTTAATGTCCGCGGGTCTGCGGTTTGGCGATCTTTACGATCTTTAACCAACCGCAACCAGATTTTGGGCAGTGTCCCACACACACACGGCAAGCCTATTGGGGGAAACTTCCTTGCGCACATCGCTTCAGGGCAACGGGGCGAACGCTACCAGTACCTTGCCGGCTATTTGCCGCCCATTCAAACACCTACCGGGGTGGTGGTTCAAGACGCACGAATCACCCGGCACAAGCTACCCTCCCCGCGAGGAGGGTTGGCATTACTTTAGGGGTGTGTGTATGTGCCTTTTTTTTTGCTTCTCTTAAGAGAATTCTTTTGCAACTAATAATAACAAATGGCATCGATCAGTTGTCAAATTGATTTTAACGCTGTACAGCTTCACCGTGGCACTTTTTTCTACGGCAATCGATTAGTATGATCGAGCGTTAGCCACCTACTGAGGGGGTTGAGCGATCAATCACGCCATTGCCGACTCGTTTAAGCAGAGGAAGTGATGAAAAGTACTCGGCTAGCACGAAGAGAAAATATCGATCGCCCATTTCTTGGTTGATTGAGATTTAAAAAATAATTGCCACCTGTCTGACAGGGTTCGTTGATATACAAAATTACTCTTCATAGTAGTAAAGGCTTTAGAACATCGGTGACTTTACGGCCTACCCACACACAAGCTAGCCACAACCGATGATGGTGGTAGAAATCGCAGATCACTGCGAAAACACACTTCGTCATGCACTGGTAAACTTGAGCCGGAATTCCTTCTTTCGGCGGTTACAATGCGTTGGTGCCATAACATACGCATTCTGGCTTGCCAGCAAATACTAAACAATTAAAACAAAAACATTAATACTACCTCCACCACAAAAAAAAACCCCCGGCACAGCTTCACACCGCCCATTACAGCTCAACCACAGCGCAGCAATGAGTTGCTCCATAAAGGGGGGAAACGACACATACACAGCTGCAGTCGTCAATATTGGCCGGACATCTGACGGAACCTTGCCAACCCTCATTGGCCGTGTCTTGTGCTTAAAGTTCAAGTGCAAGTTTACCGGCCCAAAAGTAAAAGTGTATCGCGTTGGCAGCCGGTTGCGAGTTGCTACCTTTGGGCTTTGCGTTGGTTTTGTTTTTTTGTATGGTCCGACCGAAAATACCACAACAGTCGATGAAGTTTGCAAAACCAGGATATGACATTGACGTAACGGCAACGGTTGCACTTCCAAAAGCTGGTTGTTGTAGCATGCATGTCTTGGCGATTAGATTGATATGGGGTTAAAATTGTTCTCGCACCAGACTCATGACAGGGCGATATACTGAAAGGTCCGCTACCGTCTTATGATAAGCCTTCCGAACAATTCCTCGGTAACTAGTGAACGTACTTTCAACATCAGTACACGTTCATTACGTTGCTGCAAACAAGCGCCCCACTTTGATGGAGTGCAATAATCAAAGATGATTGACAATTTCCATTTGAATTAAAGCATTGCTATGGGGATTTTACGAGTGCATTGCCAGTCTTTAGAGGGTTTGGAACAATGTGTCAATGAGCAAAAGCATGTCTGTTATTTTTGTTGTGAAAATTGTGAGCTTGAAGGATTGATTTTAACTGACTTTAACACAATGCTATAAACTAGATCAACAAGCAAGCATAATGCAGGTTGTAGAAGCAAATTAATTCTACCATGACCGCCACTTGCTGCGTGGCTTACCACTCACCCACGCAACAATTTCTCACACATTTTGCAAGATTTGTATCAAAATTATTGCTCGGACAAGTCCCAGTTCAATTGCCAGCTACATAAAACAAGCACCACTGCTAAAAACCCTGCCTGCTGTACGCGATCATCGATAAACGCCTAAAAGTATGCAATCGCGCGTTACACCTTTCAGCGGAGATTTCCATCGCCAATCGATTTCTTTCCGTTCACGGTTCAATCTGTTCCAGTTTTCGTTTCAGATGGAGGTTTTCATTTTCAGTTCACTGGGTAAAAGCTAATCACTAACAAAGCTAAACACTAACCCACATGCGCACGTGCGTCTTTACCAACTTTACAGCGTCAGAAGGCTTCCAGACGTAAGCAGCGGTTTTTGGTTCGTTCATTCTTAGGTAAGACCTGCCCGCGCCCGGTTGCACCAGCTCGTTCGCGCGGGTTGTGCAATCGGGGCCGGTGCTCGGAGGCTGCGGCGCCCCCTACCCCCTTCACGCTCACCGATGACAGTAGAGCTTATTGATTTTCTGTACATCCTTCACCGAAAAGCCGACGCGCTGTCCAAGCTGCCCGCTGTACTTAATCTGCCGGAGAGAAGGAAACTGCGTTAGCGCCATTATGCAACGGAAACGCGCTCGTCAGCGTCGCGCCGGGAGCGAGCGAACAGCCGGACGGCGAAGGGAAAACGGTAAATCAATCAGTTGCCTCGCAGCCGATCGACGGTGAATTTTCCCCACAAAACAACAACACAAAAAGAAAGAGAGGAAAAAAAAACGATCCTACCTTCGGTTCCAACGTCGGTTTGCCGTTTTTGCTGAACGCCGTTCTGGAGTAGTGCATAACGCTGCCATAATCGTACGGCATGCCGAGCGTCGTGGTCTGCGATTCGCTCTCGCGGCCAAAGTTGCTGACGAGGTTCGGGCGCACATTTCGGAAGAAGATGTTCACGTACCGGTCCCGATCGTGGCGCGTGTGCTCGTGCAGGAAGCCCAGCACGTGCATCAGCTCATGCACGATCGTGCCCTCCATCTGAAGGCACCCGCTGCGCTGGAGGTTCAGTACCTGGCGGCCACCCATCCGGCCTACCGCGGACCAGCACCCGGAGCTGCGGCCCTCGATTACTACGTAGTCGCGTTCCTTGGTGCGCGGCACGAACCGGATGCAGGTTTTCTGATGGAACTGCTCGATCGCCGAAAACAGCTTGGCCAGATCACCGATTGCTGAAAGACACACACACACACACACATTCGAGCACACATACACACACACAGAACCACACGATCACAATCAACCACAAGAGAGCACGATATCAGTAAGCGGGTACGCTAGAACATACGACATCCTCCAATGTCGCTCGGAGGAGTTCCCTGGAAGACTACTCACAAAACTCGTCACTGAACTCGTATGGCACTATACCCTTCTTCCACTTGCTGCTGGTGAACTTGAGCGCGTTCCGTTCGATCAGCGGCTGATGGATGTCCCCCTCGGCGTACGTTCCCAGCTCCTCCGGGTTGACGGTGGTCCCGTTGTGCGCACGGGACCACGCGCGCACCAGCTCGCCGATCGCCGCCGTATCATGGCTCCCGTACAACGCTTCGCCCAGGTGCGAAAAGTCAAAATCGTAGTCGCGAAATCTTCGACCGCTACCGATCACCCGACCATCGGCAAACGCACCCAGAACCACCGCCACCAGTGCCACCCGGTGCAGCCAACCCGTCACGCCGCCGCCCATTAGTCTGCAGGTGGATCTTGTGGATGCAAAGGCACTACGCTACCCACCCGGCCGCGTACCGATCGAGACTGAACCGTTCCGTTACGAAAACGCCGGCTTTTAAGTATCTGGCCGTCTGCCTCGGACGTCTCCTCCTACCTTGAACATACGCCCATACCGGTAGACCAGCAGCCCGGTTGGCGGTGAGATACGACGATAATGGGGTGATAGCATCACGGCCAGATAATCAATCCGCTACCTCCCTCCCAAAAAGAAAAAAACACTTGCACCGTGTTTTGGGGGAGGTTTGGAAATCTTCGTACTTCTGCTGCCAGTTAGTCGAACACGTGTGTGCTCGGTCTCCTGGAGAGTATGGGGCGCCCCCGTTCGAGAGGCAAAACTGGGCGAAAGGTATGTTTGATTACGGTAACATCTTCTTCGTCCTCTTCTTCTAAACTCACCTCCCGAGCAACGTCGGATCGACAAAAAAAATTACACCGAAACACACACACACACACACACACACGAAATGCGCTTGCCTACTACCCCAGAGGTGGTGCATGCATCTCATCCACCGAGCAAGGGAGCAGCCCATGCGCCATCATAGGGTGGGAAATAAAAAAACAGCCAACCCCGCTGGCCAACTGCCCAAACATGGGCCTGCTCCGCGATACCGAGCATGCCGATGTAATCAGCCACATGCTTCGGCATTCGGCCAACGCCGAATCCAACGCCGCTTCTAACGCCGGCCACCGTACTTACTGGCGGGCGCGCGTGCAAACTCCCATTCGGTCGGTTGGTAGTTTTTGGCAAATGTGGTCGGATCGTACGGTGCCGGATGATCATGTAACAGACCACCGGGCGCGGGTCATTATTTTGGAGCACTTCGACCCTCATTGCGGCGCGGAGTTCCTTCGCGCTAAGGGTCTTTTCTCTCTCCCCCTATTAGCACACTCATGTACACCCCGGTTTTTGGTTTTTTGCTCCCATAATCAAACCTTTTACAAATCGTCGACCGACCGGCTAGGTATGCGCCCTTGCCTCGATGCGCACAATCCTCGGACATTCAAACAATCGACTATTTCAGACGCTCATTAGGCCGATATTGTCGGGCTCACCTTTCAGCCCCATTAGGAGGAATGGTACTGGTGGCGCACTGTCTTTGTGCCGGGGGGTTTTGTAAACGCGCCGAGAAAAAGCACAACCACCACCGGGGCAATTGATATCCGTCTCAGTTGCGATGATGACCTGCCCGCTCGCAACAGCCAAGGCTCGGCGAAACTGGAGCATTAGGCCTTTTTCATCTCCGTAACACAAACCCGTCCAGGGTGGAATACGCAGCAGGAACAGTCAGCTCCGATTACGTCAGGGCGTCGTGGAAGGGGTGCACCACCAGTGAATAATTAATTTAATAAGTGATTAAAGCGCGTTCTTATCGTATCGCACCGATGGATGGCACAAGGTTGGTACACACCGCGCTGTTAGTTACACCCACGGTGGAAAGCATGCATGTGCTAGACATTTTTCACGCCCTGCTCATCAGCAACGTGCGCACGGTGCTGCAACAAAATGGTCCGTCAGTTGGCTACAAAATAGCGCGGGTACATCTGCAGCTGGTGCTGCCACTGGTTGCGATTCTGGTACTAACCGTGCTAAACCCGTGGCTAACACGCGGCAAACAGTGCACCAAGTGCCTTAACTGGTTCACCATCGTTGGCCGCCTGCTGTCAACGTTGGCCGTCGTGATACTGCTCATCTGCGACAACTTCCGGCAGCGCCACAAACTGCTAGCGCTGCTCCAAAAGATACCCTCGGCGGGAAGTGTCGCGTTTGGGCAAAGTAGGCGCTGCACCGTCAAACGCACGCAGCTAACGATCTTGGTGCTATGCAACATTCTCTCGGTGGTGGAACTTGTCCTCAACCTCTACCGACACTGGGAGTACCAGTACATATGGGGTGTTGTAAGTGGTGTACTAGTTGAGCATTACATTCTACTAAACTCACTACTCTGCCAACTGCTAGCCGAAACGCTTGCCGCGCAGTACGAAACACTGCAGCACATCCTGCTAGCCCGTCCACCGTCAACTGTCACCGTCACCAAGGAAATAGTTACTCTGGAACAATGCAAAGAACAGCTCGCGGATGTGACCGGCATGAAGCTGCTGCTCGTTCTGTTGCATCTACTGTTCAATGTATCCTTCTGCACGTACGACATCTTGCAGAAGTTACTCAGCCAAAAGGAGTTGTTCAACATCCTGCGTTTGATGATCATCGCAGTGCAGGAGACGGTGATGCTGTTTGGGCTGTGCTTCTACTACAGCATGCTGGACCTAAAGGTAGGCAGCGAATCGCGGTGCCGTAAGTCGTACACTATCCAACCGAGCGGGGTCGTCCGTCACTTAGCGCAATTTATTATTTAAAAGCACCTCAAACATTCAACAGCAGCGCACACAAAATGCCGGCACGAGGAGGTGAGCCACCGTACACCGTTACATCAGTCAGTTGTCATCGAGTAACGCGTAACGGTTTGAGTCAGTTATGTGTCAGTTGCATATTGAATCGAACGTGAGATGGACAGTACGGACGATCTTGAGATCTTAAACTGGTTCAATCACCTTCTCGTGTCACCCGTCTATCTGTGCCGTGAGGTTGGAGGTGATCGTTACATCTTCCGCACCAGGCATCTCTACTGGAATGTAGCACTTTTTGCGGCTACCGTCATTGCAAGCAGCGTATCAGCGGTAGCGCTGATGCTAGAAGACCTTCCCGGACTACTATCGAGTGTCGTGGGAGTGATCACGATTATTCTGTACACTATGCGCCTTGCGGTTGCGGTACCGCTTGTTATCTGGACACTGGCAAACAACCGCGCACTGGTGGACATTTCCAACCGTGCCCTACACATCGTACGTCAGATTTCATCTGATAAATCGATCAACCGTACCGTGCGCCTAGTGACGCAGGCGCAACTTTGTATCTGCATTGTAATGTTTCTTTTTAACGCCGTCCATCAAATGTACTACATGATGATATCGCCACTTTTCCGCCGATATCTTCACGTTACACTACTGTTCGGTTTCATCACCGTGGAAAGCGTTATATTTACGCATCAGACATACACACAGTTTTGGCCCGTGTTTCTCAGCACCAAATATGCCCAATTGATCCGCCTCATCGACCGGAAGGATAAGGAAACGCTGGACACGGTTATTGCGCTCGCCCGTGTGCTAGACAACTTTAAAGTACGATTTGCGTCCATTTTTGGGCTGATGCAGTTACTTCATTTCCTGAACGTATTTGTAACATGCTCCGTGCAGACGTACATCGTGCTGTACGTTGCCGATAGGGGTCTGACGGTGTTGAGCGTTCCCACGAATTTCTTCGCTGCGGTTGTGTACGGATCATCGCTGTTAGTTTGCACATACGCCTACGACCTGGTTAATGCGAAGGTAAGTCTACCAGCAAACGATACACTTACATGTTGGATGTTAGAATCCTTGAAAGTGTCCTCCGAGCAGTAATTGTACCACCGCCGAGCACCGATGCATAATGCACAAACACCCTTTTGCGTTACATTAATTATTTACAGTCTATTCATTAGTAACGCATTATTACTCGACTTTGCTTTTCGGCAACATTCTGTTCCCGCGTGCCTTCACTGCACGTCGATCGGTGCCGGCCTCTTTAGTTACGATCGAGTTGCGCACGGTGGCGCATTATGGAAGAGCTACAGTTCTTTAACGTTTTCAATTACTGTTTCGTGTCGCCTACTTATCTGCACTTCGAACACCAGACCGGGCGTTACATTTTTCGCTCCCGAAATGTCTGTTGGAACGTAACGCTGCTAACCGTAACCGTGGCGAGCAGTTTAGTTTCTGCCATTATAATAATAGTGGACCTACAGGATAAGCTAGACAACGTTATGGGAGCAACCACCATCATCCACCATGCGATGCGGCTCTTAGTATTGGTACCACTTATACTGTGGGCATTGGTTTACAGCCGCAAGCTGGTGAACGATTGTACCATCGCGTTGAGAATTGTACAAGAAAAGCGTACACTCCTCCATCGAACGCCAGACCGGCGAAACGTGTTCAAACTGTTCTGGCTTCAGATCTCTATTATCGCCGTGGTACTCTTCCTTGGACTTGTCATTCAAAGTGCCACCGTGTGGCAAATCGAACGCCTACGACAATTTCACTACATATACAACCTATGGGCATTCGCATTTCTGGGCTTCGTCACTCGGATGCATCTGATGCTTGCCCAGTGCTGGGCGCTTTTTATTGGCCACCATGTCGAGGAACTAGTGTGGCTATTGGAAGTCGACCAATCACCAGCAATGCTCAAGCAGGTGATTACCCTCTGGGATGATTTGCAGTACTTCAAACAGCGCATTGTGTCCACCTTCGGCATCATTAACGTTCTTCATACGTTGGATGCAATGTTAACGTGCGCCGTCGATACCTACACCACCTTCTATGTCTATGAGTTGGGTTTGGGGTTGAGAGGCGCGTTCTTAAACCTCGTAACAATGTTTCTATACGCCGGAACGTTTTACGCATTTGCATATGCCCATGATTTGCTTCAGAGTAAGGTAAGTGGGTCCATTTCATTGCTTAATTCCACCCTTTGATCGATCTGCTTATGTTTATTGATTAAATCTACCCGTCTAAACTAGTTTCTTCAGAGTATCTAAATTTCATTTTATTTGTTGTTTTTTTGTTGTTGCTTGCCATTTAACATACAAAAATGCCAATCAATCATTTTCTGATATTATTATTGTATCCCAATTGTTTGTTTACTTCACGAGATTACGAGATGCCAGCAGTAGCGGTGCAACATTGATCAGTCATTGTTCTTAAATTGGTTCACGCATCTATTAATTTCTCCCACCTACCTACCCATCGATTCCCGCACAAAACGTTACGTTTTCCGCAATAGAAATCGCTCGCTTGGAATGCTCTCAATACTGGCAGTCCCATTAGTGATTTGCACCGTCGCTACATCGATGCTGCTGTTACGCGACATGCATCTAATGTTTCAACGTGTTACCAGCGCCCCATCAATGATTCTTCACACGATGCGCTTATTCACCATTCACGTTGCTCCTAATCTGGACATTAGTGAGCAACAGTAAGCTTAATGAGTGTGTGTGGCAATCATGCCCTGCGCATTGTTACCGTAAAGGGGCGATCGATTTGATAACCGTACCGAACGGCGACATAGTTTGTCGGTGTTAAAAGTACAGCATGTACATGAATTTTGCTATTCTCGCAGTGCTACGTTTGGCGATCAGATCTGCACAATAACAGAACCACAGAACCATCTTTACACACTCCGTTACATAATCGTTGCGTACGGATTTTCCTGGACGGAGTTCAATTTATCGGTGTTATGGGAAACGTTTCGTCGTCTGCAGGTCCGAAGAGTTTGTAGTGCGGGTAAAAAGTAACCAACAAAAACCAAACCTTTGTACAGAGATCGTTCTTATCAAGACTTCCCTCGACTACATCAAGACATTTGATTGTTTCTCATAAACTACGCATATGAATTTATCGACAGCTACACTAATTGGTCTACGATTATCATATATGAAAGTACATTTTTATCATTTACACCTGAATTCGATGAAGTCGAATTAAACGAAACATGCTGATAAAAATTGTTTTAGTAGCACAACAAATCATCTAATGGGGATTTGTTATGTTATTAAATATTCATCAAACATATTCCCGTGACTTGTCTGAAATAATATTCCAGTAAGTGACATTAAAAACCAGACCGTCACAGACAACTTGTTACCAGTAGAATACCTATAATCGTGCAGAACAAACGTCTCTTCGTCCGCCTTTGCTTCTCAATGAGTCATCTAAGAATGCTCAACCTATTCAACCATTTGTGTGTTTCGTTCGTTTTCATCGAGCAAACGCCCAAAGGTGTAATCGCGCGGCGCAAAAATGTGATCCGAAACATTCTTCTTCCCACTGTTGCAGTGGCGATTGTTAGTTGGTTCGGATTGATGCGAGTATCGAATAGTTTTAAAGATTTGGTGCGTTCGGTGATGGAGATAGTGCATCTGCTGAAGTATAGTATTAACGGACAAATTATGTACACTATACTGAGCTGGATGTACCAATACCGCAACCAAGTGGTTACAGTATGCAGTAGAGCCATCGCAATAGACAACGCCATTCAACGGTTGCAAATCGGAGAGACAATGTTTTCTCTTCGACATGCTTTGCTAAAAGTGCATATCGTTATCGTTATCCTATTGCGAGGATCTTTTGTGGTGATGCACCTATTCGTACAGTTCAGATACCATCTTACGTACGACATTTACATAGTGCTGCATAGCAGTGTGTTCGTGGAGCTAGCTATGGACTTACAAAAGATTTTTCTGACGTATTTTGCGTGGTACTTAACTCAACGGTATCAAATCGTTATGTACTTACTGCGCAAACGGAACGCAGTTCATCTGCTTGCCATTTACACCATATTTGAAGATTTGATCACTTTCAAAAAGCATGTATCGCAAACCTTCGGCATTCTACTGCTCGCTCTGGTACTGCAAACATTTATAGCATGCTCTTGCCATGCATACCTCATCACCGTGCAAACTCTCTATTCGTTTCAAGTATTTACAAACATTACTCAGTGTTTGATAAACTTACTCTTATTCTACGTGTTGACTTATGCTTATGATTCGGTTGAAACTAAGGTGGGTGGTTGTTTCCTTAACCCTAGTGTGCTAATATTAATACATGAATTATGAAAAACATCACAAAGTTGTTTAAATATTTCTCACTAACTACAGCCCTTCGTCTTCGTCATTTCAGGAGGCGGAATTGAAAAATGCCCTCAAATCCATGCAATACACAAACATCAAAAAACAAACAAGAGATCAGAAGGTAGTTTGTCACCAGCAAACAAACAACATAACATATCGGAATTAAACAAAATCCATTTTACGCAGGATTTCTACGATTTGGTCAATCTCAAGTTAATGATGGAATCACCGAAGATAACCGCATGTGGACTTTTCGAAATAAATTTGCAAATATTTTACAACGTACGGTGACCTAAACGTTTACATACGCGTACTGCAAGTAGATTAACGAGACGCATTTTATCTTATCTTTTTAAAGGTTTTTGCAGCCATTATAACGTACATTGTGATCTTATTCCAGTTCCGAGGGTTTGAAAAATCACCGTGAAGAGTACTAAGTTGTTACTGCTGTTCGGGTCCCTCATACAATAAATAGTGCAAACAACAAACAGCATAACGGGACCGTATTGCTTGCAATGCATTCTGCCATTTCAACACTAATCCATTCAATGAGATTTGTTCAATATGATAAGATATAGCATATTTGTGATACATCACACACTCGAGTTGGAAGACTAAGATAGAAAAAGGGAGCATAACTAAGCATTTACCTTTGCTCATGTTTACTTTTCTTTGTTTGTCCCTTTTGCCGACATACAAACTATTTGCTTCGCAGTCATTTATTCGCATGAAATTACAGTTCGAGCATTGCTATCAGTATGATTTTCCTTTGTCCAATATTTCCATTCCAAATCCCTATCTGCACATAGATCGATCACTCGGTTGCGCACAATAAACTTTTTTAAAATATATCAATAGATTCACACCGGTATCAATCGTCTAATTGTTTCATTCAATTTCAATATCATTTCGTTCACTATTCGGCTTTACTTACGCACATACTTTATGCTACACTAACAGGAAATAGAGGTTTTTTTTTCTAGCTACATTAACGGTTAGGTAAATTTCTTCCTTTATGTAAGTTTGATCTTCATTTGAACGACGGTTTTTTCCTTGCAGTAAGATTCTAGTTGTCTCGTATTGCTCCCAAGATTGAATAATATTTTGTTTTAACATGAAAGGGATACTGGAACGATAGCTTTTGCTACAGTATGTCGGAATTAGTACATTGTGCCCTACCAATATCATTAGGTTGATGGAAAAAAAACCGTACCGAATAAAGTTTTCGGTTATTCTCAATACTATCAACGGACTCTGTTACACCGCAATGCCGGACAGCAGATTTTAATACACGTTTTGCGCTAGAATTTGAAATGCTACGAAACGTTGGAAGATGTTAATGTTAATTTCACCTACATTTGCTATCCCACCGCATATTTTCTTACAACTGCTTGCAGTTATATATTTCTGAATGACGAGTAAACGCGCTCACTTGTAGAATTTAGATTGTACTCAGTTCTCGCTGGAAAGAAGGAAATGGAATAGAAAACTTGGAAACCTATTCTGCTTATCTACATATATATATATTCTTGACCACACTACTATTTAGTCTCAATAACAAGCTATAGAAACGGTGCGTTTAAGAGGCACGATCTATAAAATTACGCCTGAAGGAAAATGGATCTGAAGGATAAGATAATAAATGTTTGCTAACGTGTAGTGCATTTGATACTACTCATGCCTGGTGCGCAGCTAATTAGAGGGATCGTTTACTAAATTTTGTGAAATTGATTTAAAAAACTTTTCAAAATAACAGATCAAAGAAAATTAATTATATTTATAAACGTGAGATAGTGAATCCTTTTGTTCCTATCACAAGGCAAACTAAGAAATAGGAAAACGTTTTACTAGGTTTTGCAACAAGTGGTAAAGTTAGGCCATGTAACAAATAAAAATACAATTCCTCTTGTTAGTGAGCTTTAAAACCATCGAACCATACACGCATAACTCGCTGTTTACCGCTCTACAACAATAAACCTAGCACGTTTATCACAAAAATCACTAAATTTAACAAAATAGTTACAAATCGATTCAAAGCTCTTAGGTTTGTTTCATTTATATACACTACCCGACCACACGTACGCCGTGGCTAATTTCGTAGATGTCAGCGTTAAATTCCACTGCTTCCCGTCTGTGATGGTCGTATTCATGTTAACGTTCATTTTTTTCTATTGTATCTCTTTAATTTTCAACAATTTCTATGCATTTGACATTCGGTCTCTTAGTGAAACATAGTTCTAAATAGTGAACATGATCGATCGACTCAATCGTAGTGCAGTTTTCGTTCATGCTACAAGCTAGCGTTTAAAACAGTCGACAAGTTCTGTTAAGTATTAGATTCCTAATTGTGCACACGGGTCCACCCTACATGGTTTTTGTTTCTTCTTTCACACACACAGTCTGTTATGGGCGCGCACTGAACCTATCCCGATCCTGAGCAACAGTGCGAGTCCAAAGATTATAAATATATATATTTATGGCTTTCATTTATCGTAAACACAATACATACGACGGTTTATTGAACTATCTTCCCTATTAAGATCTTTGAGCGTTAGATTGCATTTCCTAATTCCATGGCATACGCCTATGCAAGTTTGTTCATTCTTCCATTCACATTATACTTAGTTTGTTTTGGTTTAGATGCTGTTTTTATTTCCTAAAATGCACAATTTACTTATTACTTTCCTTCAGGAGCAACTCGGCTGAATGCAGACATGGGCAAAAATGAATGTGTGTTGTGTTAGAAAGATACAGTGTCAATATTTGCCAAATAAAAATGAACCAACGCAGGATACGGATCAGCATTACCATGCAATAAACAGCCGCTAATCACATAACCATCACATTTGCGATACATTTTTGAATGAAACACTGAGTGGCTTAAGGAACTTTTCTTCAATCATTTCAAGAACATACAAAAAACAATTCACAATCAAATTCATGTACTTTAATCACTAGAGACTTGAATTTCTATAAAAATTGTAACGATAGCCATCAATAGAAAGTCACGTTGTGAAAAAGTATACAAAAGAACTAAGTAATCACTTTGGAGAAATAAAAAAACAAAAAAAAATAAAGTAATAACAAAACCCACGAAGGCGTAACGGATCGCCAAAAATCGACCTCATAAAAATTAACTCAACTATAAATCTGTCAGATTGAAATAAAAAAAAAGGTGCACATTTGAAAATAAAATTGCACACTTCAATCCTTTGCCCCATGACCCTCAAACTCCTTATCACAAACAACATGTAAGACGGGTTTCACCGTTGCCATGCGCATGCTATCGACCAGGACGAACCGTTTCCCAGAGCCGTTGAATCTCATCCATCGAGAGGTTGGGATTGGTGAAAAAGAACCCCGCACGTCTAGCATCCGCCCGTTTACCGAGAAGGTCACTCTTCGCTTCACTATCGAGATACAGACCATCCATTGGCGTAATGGTGACGTTCACCTGCTGTGCCACCGTACCGGTGATGTGAACATCGTCGATCCAGAAGAAGGGTTGCCGCTGTGCCTCGCGGTACAGCTGCCACGCCACGTCCGGTGAGTAGAGGATCGAGTAGCCTGGACAGTGCGGTGGATAGTACCGTGCCGGGTACTCGCGCCAACTGACGAACCACTTGGAACGGTGCGTCCGCTTAACGCTCAGCTTCGTCACCAGCTGGCACAGCAGCAGGTTACGCTGCGGCGCGACCCTCGCCAACGCATTGTACAGCACGGGCGAGTTGATGAAAACGTCATCGTCCGTCTTGAGCACGTAGCGCGCTCCGGGGCAGTGATAGACGAACCATTTCAGTGCCATCACATGCTTGTAGGTCATGTTGCGGTACGCATCGACAAAGTTCCCCTGCACAATATCGTCATGCAGGCGCGATTCGCGCTCGATGGATCGCTGACTTGCGCTGGTATTGACTGCACCCATGAGAAAGAGCAGACGGGCCCGGTCGTCCGGTTCGCCCCAGGTCGCACGGATCGTATTGCGCTTGGCCAGATTAGCTGGCGCCGAGTGGATTAGAACTAACACTAGCGGTGGGGACGCCGTCGCAGATGACCGCGTGCCCCGTAAGGCATCTGCACGCTTAAGGCTACGTTTTCTTCTGTTTCCACCCATCCCCGTCCCGCAGTAATCATAGTTTATCGTGAACTTAAAGTCCTTCAGATCGATCAGACTAGTGTAGTCATCATTTGGCAACGAGTCTCCCCACGAACTAGCTACTGTTAACGATGCTGTCGACTGTGTACTACTGCTAACGCTACTGCTACTGGTTGGGGCTTTATGCGGGCCTGGCTCCGCACCATTGCCCACCTCCTCTCGTTCTCGCACCCTTTCGATACTGTTCCAGCTGTATATGCCCGGTGTTACTGTGCGGGTGCCGGTAGGTGATGCAGCTACAGCAGCGGCTGCCATGGCCACCAAAAAACCCGGTGACGTTTGATTTGTGAGATATGTACCGCTGGTTCCGCCGTTGCTAAGCTCTCTGCTGCCGTAACCGAACGGTGGTAACGCATCGATGACGGATCGTCGGTCATCGATGGCATTGCTTTCGCCGCTATCGTACGGGAGCTTTTGTTGGTCGATTTGTTTTCCCAAGGCTACCGACGCTGACGCAGTGAGAGCGGACTGACCGGAGGGCAGGTATGGAGAGGTCGCATCCCGGTAGACGGTTACATCGCGCGGTGAGATCTGCCATATCGTCAGCACGAGCGTCAGACAACCCAGCACGCCCAGCAAAGGCCGTCGCTCGAACATGATCGTGTGATCAACGATGCCTTGCGAGTGATCGCATTTTATTTAACTGCCTAAAAAGGTAAGAAAATACAAAAAAAACCAATTAAAATATGTTCAAACTTTTAGCTAGACTAGCGAATAGTTGGCTGTCTTCAAACATTTTCCAACTGATATCGTTTTGTTCGTTTTTTTTGTCCAAACTACACTCTAGTTTCGATACTATCGATACGTATTTGACTACCTAGCACATAGAAATTAATACGTCCCATCCAATAAGAACCAATTAGTGTTTACTTTTAATGAGCCACATTTAAAAATAGAACTGATTCACACGCGGGATGGTAAGTAATCCATCATCATCCAGCAGCAGCATCGTCATCAGCGGCATCGTCGGTGACACAGTTGGAAGTAAAATCAATCATATGCAGCGCTATCGATTGCCATGAATGGTTCAAGCCGCTTTTCACCATCGCGCGCTACAAGGCACCACACACAACATCGCTTCGTCAAGCGGGGCAAAGAAAAATACAACAGGGAAAAACTTTCTGCCCTACTCGTGTCGCAAGACCGTCAAGACAAACTCTGCACTCTGCTGCTGACAGGACTCAGGATATTCAGGAGGGGTGTGTGTGTGTGTTGTTACCCTCACAGCATATCCATGCCGTAGTTCCATTCAACGCCACAAGAACAATGGCGCTCATAAAAGCATTGAAGATATGGTTGCCGTTGCCACTGCTGTCGAATTCCCTCCTCGGTCTCATCAGCGGACGTCTTTTATCAGCCGCAGGTATATATTCTAGCCACCTATACGTGCCCGGGGCATAATACTCCAATGCTAGAGCTGTTACAGGCGCATCAGCGGCACGCGAAAGTAGGGAGTGGAAAGGACGAGACCGACCACCGCCACCAGTACGGGGCCCGCTCCGCAATTACTTAATTGAACCCGCAGCAATTACTCGGGACGAGAGCGGGTGTACTTCAGCATAAAGGGAGTGCCTGCAGGATACAGGCCAAACGAATGCACACTCTCGCCAACCGGCACAGATGGGGTTCCCCTTCCGCATTGAGACACGCGCATAGGGCGCGTATGTTAATGAATGGCGGCCGTATTTGGCCGTGTCGTTTCCCTGCCATCCGCGGGGCCCGTCCACGGGTGCACACTGGCAAAAAGTGCATACAGTGTGCATTTTGCGCAGGAGGGACAGCACAGAACCATCCTGCCGCCCCCATACTGTTTAATAAGCGCCCTCTCCCACTCGCAATCGGTCTACCAATGGGCTTTTGTTCTATTTAGCGCTAGCTTTAGCCGAAAGAAAACATGTCAGTTTAACCGGGCAATTATTGCGTTTTAATGGAGAATAATTATTCGACAATTAGTACACATCCGAAAACCGGTAACACATATGCATGCAGTTTGTAACTTCAATAATAAAAAAAAAACCCGTACTTAATTTTTAAATAATACCAACCGGTACATAACTCCATTTTAAGCACTATGCTTCGCTGTGTTTGACCTATGCTCCCTTTCGGGACACCCTTTTAAAGGGTTCATTGCTGTGCATACACGCCCATGTTTGCGTGCATAATACGTGCCCAAGTAATGTTCCGCACATGAGACTCCGGGTGGGGGATGTGCTTCGGGACGGAAAAATGATTCTGAGTCGTCCCGACGGCGGCAAAAGCTAGAGAAAACTCAACCGGTCAATTATGAGGCCCACAATTATAAGGTTCTCGAATCCGCAAACCGCTTAGCGGACCGCAGGGGGAAACCCCAACCAAACTTGGTGGGTTCGGGGAGAGGCGGCGAGATCTTTAGCCAACTCGACATGTCTCGCCACTGTCTGCCCGCCCCGTTGCGGTCTTTTCCCCCCGACCCCATGCCTCAAATGTCGCAACGGTGATGTTGATGATGGCGGCGATAGTGAGCGGGGAGTTTCCGGCGCCAATTCCAACCCATCCTATTCAATTGATTCTTCTCTTTTTTATCGCTTTACGGTGTACGGGTACAGTGCACGATAGCTGTTATTTGGGGAGCAAGGAGGGGGGGTTCATTCGCTAGCACGGAAGTCATGAAGGACGACCGCCGAAGGACGAAAATGGGAAGAGAAGAAAATTGTTGGGCTCCCCGTGGACCAAACAAAACAAAAAAACCACAACACAATACGGTCCCACAGTAAAGTGAACCGTCTTTTGATGGAAATATGATGCCACTGTCATTAGGGTTTTCCGATCTTTCGGCACGGCAAGCTAGCAAGGATAGTGAAACGCCACAGACAGCAAACAGAGCGTCAGTGCAATAACAGCTACAAGCTTAATAGTCTTAACTCTTTCCCACTGCTGTTTGGAATTAATTTCACAGCGAATAGGAAACATTAATTCTCTTTGCGTCTAAAACGGCTCTCGTATAAATAATACAAAATTAATAACAGCAAATTCTACGCACGACTAGCACGGGAATATTTCAACGAAGTTGTGAAGGCATATAACCACACCGATAATAACACACAACGGAAGTCGATTGCAAATATATGCGCACGACCTCCACTAGTCTAACCATGCGAGCGGTCCCGCGGTAGCGCTTCCGGTCGGCTGTGGTGCATAGAGTTGCTCCCTTGTTTTGTTTGCTTTGCTGCAACCAAATCGTCACCGACGCTCTCCTGTCAGTGGAAAAGAACCCCAAATTGTGCCAAAGGACACCGAGCAATAAGGATAAAACTCAAACAATAAACAGGACATAGTGCACCACAAAGCGGAGGTTTAGGTTAGAAAAAGACCCCAGCAATCGACTTCCCCACACGTTTTGCTACAAAAGGAGGTTCTTAATGTGCACATGCGGTGACAAACTTTTATTTTTAAAAACAACATTTCATGAATAATATACGAAAGTGATTAATAAAATGCTTACCACCCTAAATCATATAAAAACTATTAAAACTCTTGAGTCTTTTAATCGAATCGCGTCAGGGGTTGTTGTAGAATATACTGATTCGTTTTTCAATTCACCATCTATTAACCGATCATGTGGCATGTTACTTGGGCAACAATAAAAATGGAACCCCCTACGGAAGGTTCGCATTGCCCTGTATGAACGTTTGGGCGTTGAAGATACCGTTTAAAAAATAAGGAAAACGAGGCAATATGTCGTTTGCCACCTTTCCTCTCTTCAGCATTCTTCCGACTCATTCCCCGAGTCGCATTCTTTTTCACGACAGTAAAGCTAAAAATGCAGCTCCTTCCAATGGGTCTGCTGTTCCCCGCTTGCTCTCTCATTTGCATCCAGTTGTGCAGTTCCCGCTGCGATATGTATTTTTGCGCCGTCCTTTCAAGACGGACTTCCACCAACCACAGGGTCACAACGACAGCGGGAATGCGCTAATGGACCGCAAACAATGTACGATGCAAGACAGAAAAAATGCAGAAGAAAGCCTTCAAGCATGCAACAATCTTGTCCTCCCGCCAGACGGAGAGGGTGGTGTCCTGTTTTTTTCGCTGTTCGGTCGTTTGAAACACATGGTGTTCACTGGAGGTGTGGGTGTAGCTGTTGACCCCGCAGGGGGACTTTTCCGTACTTTAAACGCATGAATGTAATGTGTTCCATTTTCCATCCTTGATTTTCCCACCCACCGCCCCCCGGGGTGGGGATGGGGGGCAAGTCAAACAAAGCATTAGCTATTGCTGAGCTGGAAGGTAATTGTGGTCATAACCTCACTAAAGCGCTGCAAGGTTTAGCATAACAAGCTAAAGAAAGCGCATTACAATGTTGTTCCATCTTTGTCATTGTTGTGCAATGGTTTTCGCATACCGAACATTGATTAGCATCGTAAGCACAGCCGTTTGTTGTTGTTGTTTTTTTGCTTTCTCACAACCGTCCCAACCACGTGGCCATCGCCAACGAGGACACGTGGCGGAGAAATAATAATCGCGGCAGGATGCGTCCGCAAATGGGATGTAAAATTGCATTTCCTATTCAATATTGATCACCAGTTTTTGAAAAAAGCTTTCGCTATTAATGGAGGGTTTTACTGCAGTCAATTAGACGAGCGACAATCGATTACGTTCGTGCCATCGATCGATATTTTTTGTTTTTTTTTTTGCTATGAAGCGTAAAACTGAATGGCACTTTTTTTTGTCATTCAATGACCGCAATTCCATTAACTCGCCAAAGTGCTCTGTGGGGATTGCGGGATGTGATTTCGATAATTGGATTGCATTTACGGCCCTATCGGGCGCGCACTCGGACTTGGACACACCGGCACTTGGAGGAGTGTGTTGAAATAAGCAAAACAATAAAATATAATAACACTTCAATAATAATAATAACTTCAATATCAGATCAGATAAAAAAAATAGAGGCAAGGTACAATAGCAGCTTTAGATGAAAAATAATATTCACGCTAGTCCAGTAACGCATTTATGCATGGAATACATGAGTGCATCTTTATGGCATATGATGCTTTTGCATAAAAGTGTTATACTGTATGTATATCGTGGGAATAGCCGACAGGCAACAAATCACTGCACCACGCGCAATAATGCAGTTCCGGAAACCGCGTGCTCACTGTGCAGCTAATGCATTAATTGTCGGCACATTGCACCGTTCAGTCACGGGAGCGTGCTCGCAAAAATGAAAAACCAAAACAAGCAAACCCTTTTCCCGAGAGTAAAAGTATGCAAATGGATTTGAAAACAAAACAACAAAAAAAAGTACATTAAGACACTTCGTTCCTGGGTTCTAATATTCGCACGCACCGCGTAGCACGGTAATGAATGGATGGATCGGAAACGTACTTACGGCACATTAACCGAGCGCTAAAGGGCGAAGGGAAAAACAAAGCATCACCCGGCATTGCCGATGCCGCGATATGATCATGATCTTGGATGGCATAAAATTTGCATTTGATTAGTTTCCCCCCCGCTGACGAGTGTGCACCGGGTGCAAAAACGGACGGCAACATTGTTCGCCCGACAACTCATCGACGGTCCTCGGAAGGGCGCAAACCCAACATCTGCATAGCTGCAGCATATTGCTGATGCAACGGGAAAAGAACCATAAACTAAGGGCGAAAGAAAATTCACCTCCCACCAACCATGCTTTGCCCCGCATGAACTCCCACGTGGCCGCAGTTCGGTAAATGCAATGTGTGTTCTTTGTGTCTGCAGTTTGCATGCCATATTGCTAACTATGCACACAGCAAGAGGGCGGGCTACACATATGTGTCACCGCACGGCTTGTAATTAGATCCCACGGTGACTGGGTTTTCGCCACACTGACACTGGCACCGAGGGGTCTCCTTTTGTATTAATAAACTGCAATTCTTAGTATAACATAGACCCCACAACCAGGAGTTTATCTTTGCACAGGAGAAAAAGGAAAGTTTTAGGCTCTGATACAGTGTGTACCATAACTATAAGGCTTTTTTTATTTTTGCAATGAAAGAAATTGTTGAATTTGATAACATTTTTTTACACTCTATTATACTTTTTCGAGAAAATCTCCATGGTAAATTGATGTTAAGTAAAGTAAAGAAATATGAATATTTTCCATACGTATTTCTGTAAGGATTTTTTAAAAATATTTTTAAAGCCTAATTGCTCTTTAAACTCCATTATATAAATATCGATGCATAATTTTATGTTATCTTAATTTTTAATATTTATTTCACTGTACAAGTGGTTTTTTTAAATTGCGCAAGTGGGAAAAAAATTATTATTGATAGAAACTGGCCTTGGCCTTCAAATAAGTCGTGAACTTTGAAAAGCAAAGGTAAAAATATAACAAAAAGTGCCATAATAAGAGAAGTACAAATAATAATAATAGGCAATACATTTTTTTAGGTTATTGCCATTATTTGTATTGATCGCAAAAAAGGAACCCTACAGCTATGTGACGATCTGTAGTTGTCAATCTAAATGGAAAAAGAAGAAATTTTTTTTCGCGTGCATAATGCACCACTTTGAAAAGGTGAGTGAAGGGTTGTAAATGGCACTTTCGCATGATAAATTTAAAATGGCCAAACAGCTGCAAAATTTATTGTTAAATAGCAATTGGTTGTCCTACCGATAAGGGTGGATGATGGCCTAGTAGGTGGCCCTAGAACGGGTCAATAGATGTCACTACCAACATTTCTCGCTCATTGACTTACCCCTATTTTGCATATAAAATTAATAAAAACTTTTCAAACGTTCCATTTCAAAACAATTGTACACAACATCGAATTGATATGTGCCTTTTCATGTTTATCTACGCAACATGCACATTTTTCAATGCGACCCCTTAGCCAACTTTAGCCTCGACTTTTACGACGCCAAACGATGAACTTTCCACCTTCCGGTTGAATTATGAAACGTGCCACGCGGGAAAACTTTGCAACACGAATCACATGTCCATCCCTCTTTTTCGCACCTTCTCCACCCCCCCTGCTAGGGCGCTCTTCAAACAAACGCGCCACGATCGACATGCATCGCGTCCTCCTGTTATCATGGTTTTATTCCCTGTTAATGTCTACGATCCCCGCTTGCATCGAACGCGGTGGTTGTGGGAGGTATTTCTATTACCAAGGCTTTTCCTCACATTTTTATTTTACCCATCCCAATATATCGCCATTTGCACGCTCACTCGACCAGAGTGTGTGTTGGACGGTTTGAGCCATAAATCGATACTGGCGGTGGCGCAAATATATAACCCGCGCGCAACATATGCCATCCGTCGGACACGGACGCGCTCGAAACGAAACGAAAACCATACACCACACTTACTACACAGCAGCAAAAATATTAATACGTAAAATCGTGAACTTTCATGGAGGCCACGCGAGAAATTTCCATTTATCACTCGTTAAATCTAGCTCACCTTCGACCTTCGAACCATTTTTGACCTACCCCGTGTCCCGGGACCCGGCCCCCCCCCCCCCCCCCCCCCCCTCCCGTATGCACGTCGTCCTTTTAACGATTTTTCCACGAGACCCACCGCAAAAACAGGTGGAAATCATCGAAGAAAGCGAAGGAAAGCAAGACGAGGAAAGCACCGGTCGGGCATAAGAGTGCCGATCGAACACCTAATCGCACCACTAAAACCTTCTCGAGGCTCGAGAGCGAGAGGTCAACCTTAAGCTAAGGTCAAACAGTGAAGGAAAAGAAATTTTCCCATCATTCTCTCGTACGCTCGCGGGGTGTGTGCGTTCGTGTTCGTGCGGTTCGTATGGTTTATGGCTGGTTTTACGGGAAGCGGAAAGGCAGCCGTTGGTTCTACGGGTTTTCTACGGTGGGGCACAATGGGCGCACGGATTTGCTGCCAGATCGAGCGATATTTTGGCAAACGTCTCGCCAGTCGCAGACATTCTGTCCCCACAGCAGAACGACCAAGGCTTTTTATCGGCGAGTTTGGCCCAGTTAACCCCCCCCCCCCCCCCCCCCCCCCCCCCCCCCCCATCCGTTGCATTGGGCCACTTCAGCGAAACCGAGGGGCAACCAACAAAATTGAGTAGAAGTAGGAAAAATGAAGGGAAGTAACATCACGTCTCAGTATTGATTCGTACCTTGGGAAGGACAGATAGCAGCAGCACAAGGAAAATAATTCGTAAACTTCTTAATTGTGTTGCAAATTAATTTTAAACTGCAAATTAATCAGCCACGCTGTCGGATTGCTTTGCAAAAAAAAGATTTAATTGTTACGAGTAACGCACATAAACAATCTCCACCAGCGAACGCCACAAATGGCCGGACTGCATTGAAATCAATTCGCAACCGGGATGTGCGTGAAGCGTTTTTGTTTTGCCGAATAATCAAACCCCGCGCAGTGTTACGACAAAATTTGGTACGCTGACGTACATTGGGTGCAAATAAACATATTCCCACCGGAAAGCAAAACACAACACAAGCGTCAGCTGCTCCTCACGTTCGGCATTTGGTGACATTTTCCAATTAAATTCCGACATGCTGGCCGCTACTGTCCTTTGGTCCCACAAACGAATGCGGGACGAGTGATTTTAATTTATGCAAAACCAATCTCCAGCAGACTGCAGCTGTCACCTACCGGGAAGGGTGGGGGAGGGGGGGTGGAGCAACTTCACCCAGCAGTTTGCCAATTATGTGCAGAATTTATCAACAGCTCGTTTGGGGGATCGCTAAGCAGTGGGTTCAGCATAATCACCGCACGCCAACACAACAGGTTAGGAGTTTCGGGTCACACACAAACATATCAGACTGAGAGCGGAGTACGCTTTGCCGAGGTTATAATTCACCAATGCGGGCAGGTCCTTCGGTTCCGTTTCCTGGCGGGAAGTGTTTACGAGTGTTTGCGATCAATACTGGTCCCGGGGCGTAGTGAAAAACATCTCAAACAAGGCATGTTCAAACTTTATGCTAATTGTATGCGTGCTTTCGAAATGACCCCACATATCCTTCGCCTTGTCATGTAGGGCGTGCCCTTGTTAAGGACCACACAACCAGGGGCCAGGACTTGCGTTGCTAACGCACGGTGTAAACGCAGACAATCTGCCCGTTATCACACCAACAGTGCTCTGTGTGACTCAACACACCCTCAACCAACCCACGCCTGCCAGCCCTCACACAACCGAGAAGATCCGGTAGCCCGAAAAAAAACCCCCCCAACCGGAAGCGACTTCGACCTGATCAGTATGCCGTTCACCAAACAATCACCCATTACCGAAATCAGACACCTTTTTCCATTCGGTGTGTTTGTCCATTCCATGTCTTGGTGCGGGGTCGGCTCGCCCCGTCCGCCGACTCACGCCGACCATTTTGCTCCCTTGCTAATCATGGGATTACACCACCAACGATGAACGAACGGACAAAAAGGCGGAGTTTTTAGGACGACGATTGCACGACAAAAAGCTTTACCAACTGCAACCATACCGCATAGCAATGTTTTATCGTTTTTTCGGTTTGGGATGAGATTCTTTTCGCATCCGGGGTGTGCGTCGAGCGTGCGCGCATACGGAGGGAAATGTTTAAACATCTTTTTTACGACTTATTAGCATTATGCTTTATGCGGTGGTGGGAAATGTGAGGCCTTTGCCATTGAGGAGAAACTCTGCGGACGGTGACACTCTCGGCCTATCTGAGAAGAATATTGATAAGCGAACGCAAGGAAATGGGTCCCATATAAGGTGACGCGTGCTGTCCCTGTGTTCGATATCCACATTTTTCATGTAGCGTTTTTTTTCTCTGTATCGTGACGTGACAGTACCAGTTAAGAGTATTTGGGTGGAGCTTGCACATAAATTCAATACTAATAACATAATATTATAATCCATCCATGGGCGCTCTCGTGGATTTGAGACCCTCGTTGTCCGGTCTAACAGATAGGAGAGATCGTGAATAGAATGTTATCTTAATCGGAACTCCCTGGCAGGGGTTGCCTACGTGATAAAAATAAACCTGATAAGCAATCTCAGTAATCTCACTGTCTTTTGTGGAGGTCAGTTTGTAAATCAATCATCAATCATTGGCGATATGCGGCTTCTTCTAAGGTTATCTTGAAAAGTGGAGATTGAATACTAGAAGCTCACTTCACTGAGTTAACAGATGACAGCAAGACACCAGAAACAAGTTTTGATTGGTGTCCAAAATTAACTGATAAGAGCGTGCTCCGCGTTGGATGTTGGAAGGATCTCATGTGCGGATACTGAAGCGAAGACACTAGACCACTTAATTTAGACAACTGAAGCGATCTTAAAGCTTCGTTTGATCAATGTCACATTCGGCATTACTTTCGCACAGACGATAACGCAAAAATATGCCAATTATAATGACAGTCACACCACAAACCATCATACTCCCAATGCAATACACAAACCACCATGCAAATTAGTCACAACGCTGTGTCCCAAATCACATCAGAGGTCACATTCAGTCGCTATCCACACACAAACAGCCGATGATTTCCCGAGCCGACCCATAAAGCACAATGCAATCACGGCCCTGCATTATGGATGGGGGGGTCGGAAATTAGAACCGATGCATACAGCCGTACAGCGTAAAGTCTATTAAGCGCCGGATGGAACAATTATGCATGACGGTATGACGGTACTGCGCTCCGAAAGGCCATCATTAATCAGTGCGTTCTGTGGGCTTCATAAAGCGTTTCATTATCGTGTGATACTTCATCGGCAAATCGGGAATATGTGGTTCCACGCGGGAAGTGGATGAATCCCTGCAGGGTAGATGAACTAATATAATCGGGCGTACACTTCAATTCGTCAGCTGGAATCGATTGATGACGCATGACGAACGGTGAAACATTTCTTGGAAATTGTGTTATGGAACCTTACTGAAGAAGATTTAGTAAGACTTACAAATACAGGGACTTACAGATTCAGATTACCGATCTATCTTTAGGACGCCGTCACTCCACCTCAATTTAGGCTTACAACGTCTTCTCTGTCCATGTGGACGACCTGAAAGGGCGTTACGGGCTAGGTTTTACGGTGTCATTCGCATGACGTGACCAGCCCACCGAAGTCTGACAAGTCTAATCTGCTGTACGACTGTATTAGTTCGTCATAAAGCTCGTAGAGCTCGTCATCGTAGTGGCTTCTCCACGCATACGGGAAGAATGAGTATGATAAATGCGACATATTTGAGATGGTTTAGACTTTTCGGTTTTAAAACTCCCATGTTCTTCACCTATTTACCCCCCTTAAAAGTATGCTAAGATCTTGAAGCGTAAAAAATTGATTCTCTACAAAAAAATCTATCGTCGATAACAACAAGTTATGTTGGACAGCAAACACACCAAACCAAAAACCAAACGATGTACGAACCATGACAAAAAAAAACATCGCCCAACAAGATCTGCCCCAATTACGGGATCCGTGTAGAAACATAGGTGGTAGAATAAAGTTTGCCAAACGTGTGTTATGACAGAACGAAAACATCCGGTAGGCTGTCACAGAGAGCCATGCGACCCGGGTAGTCACATCCTAAATTTTAGACGATGACGTAAGTGAAATCCCAATTTGGCATCCCGCACATCGGCGTGCCTCGTCCAGGGGGGGGATATGATTTGCGGTCTCCGGTCATCCTCTGGCAACGTCGAACACGCCCCCGTTGGCACACGGCCGGGGGTTTCCGGTTCGGGATGATGATTCGGGGCAAATTCTCACCCTCCTTGTCGGACAAAACTCCACCGAACCCAATATCCTGCATGGACATTCGTTCGAGCCAACGGTAGACGGGCTATAATATCCCACCGAAGCGGCACGCTGAAGCTGCTCATCAATATCTAATGTCGCCCACAGCGATAAAAGGCGACCATAATCAGCAGCCCAACGCGCGGCACTGGTTCACCGTTCGGTTTGATTTCTGGTCGTGAGATACAATTTAATTACGCCACAGCTTGTTGATACGGTCGGCAAACAAAGCAGCAGCACTAATCATGTACCGGCGAAACGAAACGACGGGTTTCGTAAACCGTTTTTTTTATTCGACGTGACAAAAACCCGGAAGAAGCATGCCATTGCAATTCACACCAGACAGTAGGAGCGACAGAAGGTTGTGAAGTTTATTGGGAGGTTTTCATTTTGTCGATACCACCTCAGAAGACTTTCTATGGTCTGTTGGTTGGTCTGTTATGGTTTGTAATTGGAGCAAAGAACCACATAAAAACCCAAGTGACGGTTTTGAGGTTGTGGTACATTTTGAAACAAACTTGCATGTGACACGAGCCTGCACAATGTTGAGCTCCGAATGGTACTTGAAATGTGTGGTTGGATATGATTGGTTAACATAAACAGAAATGAACATAGTAAAATACATTGTTACAAGTTCGGAAAAAAGACGCATAGCGACTCTTCAGTAAAGGAAGTTTGGGTAAGATCCGTCTTGGGTTGGAATGTGCTACTATTCAGGGATGCCCCCCTTAAAGCACACTAGCGACATTGTTTAGGTTTATTTACAGTTTACGTAGCGCACAGCCCCCCAACAAGTGCTTCGTGCATGTCTTAAAACTGAGCTCCTGCTAGCTGCTTCTACCATAACACAACAGCATGCCACTCTGTGCCTGTTAGCACTGAGATGACGACGTCCGTAATTAACGGCTGGCAAGGCAAACGTGGCATACCGAACCAGTAAACACACGCTTTTTTGTTGTTTTGCCTCCCAAACCCATCACCGGACGAACGGATCGAACGGTTAGGGGCAAGACGAGGGAAGACTTGCCAACACGCTGGAAACCATACGTCCGCAACAACGGAACCATTCGCGGTTCACTTTCGCACAAGAACAATGTATTTGATTATGTTGACCAGACCCCAGTA
The DNA here is from genome assembly GCF_943734725.1 of Anopheles marshallii. Classification (NCBI taxonomy): domain Eukaryota; kingdom Metazoa; phylum Arthropoda; class Insecta; order Diptera; family Culicidae; genus Anopheles; species Anopheles marshallii. The sequence goes on from NC_071327.1 coordinate 64,577,866, forward strand.
GAAACAACGCCAATAAAACCCATGCACAGATTCACCCGGCTCCCGTCGACCGGGGTGGGGACGCGAAAGGGGTTGGGGGAAACAACATGTTCGATGGTTCGCTTCTCGGTAACTGTCGGAAAATAATTTCCCGCCGGCCTCCATTCGGGCAGGGGTGAAATTACGATGAGCTGCAAATAACCCACCACCCAAAAACGCTTGGTTCCAATCGTCGCTGTTGAGTCATTATCGATAGGAGTTGGTCACCTCTACCCGCACACAGCTAACCCCGCCTGCCCCCCCCCCCCCCCCCCTGTTTGCTCCCTACGCGCCACTTTTCTAGCGGAGATTTTTCGGCTTCTCTTTTAGCCATACACAACGGCCCAGCGGGAGTTAACTACACCCCTCCTCTCTACCTCCCTCATCACCCCCCCAAAATGATGATGTTCCGGGAAAATCTCTCAAAATAGTTTACACGCCGCCGTTTCTCCAGACCGTTGCTCGTACCCGATGTGGGGCCCCGGGAAGGTGGCGGGAAAAATAATGAGCCAAACAAATAACACCACCCATCACCCCTCCCGTCGGTCTGAGCGGTGTGCAAGGTGAAAGCGCAATGTGTTTACGGCTACTTTAGCTCGCTTTTGTATGCGAATTTTATAAATAATCCATCCTGCGGGTTTTGGGTGCTTTAATGGCTATGAAAACCAAACGGTCTGGATAGATTGCTGCCAAAACAGCGGTGCCTGAAGCGATTCAGCCCCTGATTTAGCCAAGGAAAATAAACTTATCGGTTCATCCTTACAGCAATATTATTAATACTTAGACGAGTTCCTGGAACGCTCTGTTTGCTAACAATACAACGATTCGTCACAAACACACACACACACACGCGCGCGTACGACCAACCCCCCCGAACAGATTCTAGCAGACAACGTAGGTCATTAATTAGCGCCGGCATCGCTTTTACGCCGGATTTAGCGCAGTTTTCCATACGCGAGCGCATCACACACCCCGCGTTTTTTCGTGTTGTGTGTCTTCCTTTTTGGCCTGCTCGCGCTATTTCACCACCGCCGAAACATGTGAAAAAGTGCTCCACACACCACGTGAGTTCGTGAAAATTCTCCACACAATATCCACCCCCTCCCCCATGGTTACGACTTTTGCCCTCGGACGATCGTTCCGTGCCTGACGTCGTGATCGTGAATTTTATTTCCCACTTGAACGGGCAAAGATACCGATGGCGGATTTGGGGGTGGGGGGAAGGGGGTGGTGTACATTTTATTTTTAACCTTGAATTCAAATCGAACCAACCGACCGCGAAAAACTACACGCTAAACACACCACACTATCGGAGGCGGCCAGTAAAGTAGGTGCCAAAAACGGTACATTGCACCGGGGGGGTGGTGGGGGCGGGTTAGGGGCGCAGCAAAGGGGTAAGAGTTTTATGCTTTTTTATCCCACCATCTCCACCCTACGCTACCGGCTATTCTCCATGATCACAGGCCCATTCGCAGTTATGGCTTTAAATTTTCCCTCAATTTCCTGTGACGCCATACCGACTTTGCCAACCGTGCATGGTTTTTTTATTTTATTGTAGAGCGAAAGATTTATGCTTGCTGGTCCAGAATTTATTGCGCTCGCTTCGCAGGATGGAGCATGTGCATTATCTTAACGCACTTTCGCTTCATTTCCGAAGCGTTGAAAAATTTATCGCACAGAAGAAATGAAAGTTGTGCTCGATTTGTTTTAAATAAAACACTGCCCGAACAAGACGTGATCACGATCAAGGTTGTCCTTTGGCCAAAAACCTTCCACCAAACCAAGGACATTGCGATTCCACTTGATCCACCCACCGAAACCGACCCAAAATGCATTGTTAGCTGACACGATGCCGCAAGGCAGGCAGGGTTTAGAACGAACGGCAAAACTAAACAACCATTTCCCTCCGCAGCCAGGATGATGAGTAATGTGCTGGGAGGAAGCAAACCGCCGAGGAAAAAGGTCGGATGCGACAAGGGCAAAATCTATAATTAGTTGCCGTGGCACGAAAAACTCGTGCCTGCATTGAGCGAACATGCACCAGACCGTTAAGCCCTGCACCATTACGGAGCGCGCACACAAACGCATTAGTTGGATTGCATGCTGCGGTTTTTTTTTTTTGCTGATGCAAAAAGTGTCAAACAAAATGGTATCTCTCCACCCCGAATGGGAAAGGCAAGTTAGGGGGGACGTATGGGACAAGGGTGCACATTTGCACTTCATTAGGCGATGATTAGGGCTATGAAGCGATTAAAATCAGAAATGCTGGCCGTGCACGGGACATTGTTCCGGGCGAATACATTCGCAAGAAGTATGTTTTTATGGCGGTTTTTTAAGAATTGTTAGATGCGTTCTTAGTTTCGCAGCACGGAGGTTGGAAGATTGTAATTTCTTCATCATATGCTTCGAATTACTGTACGTATTATCAACCCCGAACAAATACATTCGAATTACCTTGTTCCAGCAGCATTTTTTTCTCATTACTAGTGATGGGAAACTTCCATTTTATTCGGAACGGGCTTGAACGGAACGAATTGAACCTAGTAGGTTCGTTGAACCTACTTGCCCAGGGAGAACAGTTGGACCTCTTCCATACAAAATCGGAAAGTGCTCGCTCTAACAGCTATTTCGCTCCTATATATAATATTGGACGAGAAAACTAAATTAATCCTCCATCTTAGGGAAGGGACCGTCATGTTAGAGAGACTTGACTGTACTATGATTTCTACATTTTCATTACCATCATCAATCAACATTTGTATAATGCATTTAAAGTATTAGGATTACAAAAAGTTTTTGATGTAAATACGTTACTATGAACTCTTGGCGAATACGATAGACAATACTTTTTTATCAGAGTGTTGAAAAAATCATTAAATAAAAAATTAAATTTAATCAAGCAAACTGAAAAAGTAACGGAATGGCTGGTATGTCACGATCGAGTGATCTTTCTAACAAATGTCCAAAAATAAAACGTAAATCCAACTATGGAATATTCGAACCGATCGCAACTACAACCTTTAACAACCGTTCGTAATGTTTTATAAACATATTCTGTAAAAGTTTCTGTAGCGATAATGTTATCCGTCATTCTGTAGACATCTGTCCATTTTTAGAGAAAATCTGTTCCACGGAGAATCTAACTTTCTAAGCATACACAACAATTTTTTTTGGCATACGGACAGCCGCTATCAATGAGAATGGTAGATAATATTATCACTCTACACAAAAAAAGGGTATCACGCTTCCAGAAGATCATTAAACTAATGAGAACACATTCTTGTTGCTTACATTCCACGGCAGCTTTGTGCAAGAGTTGTTGAAGTAAACATTAACTTCACAAGATAAATAACGTACTATGTGATTTTTTTGCGCCTAGGATCAATTGTTCCACAGAAGGAACGGAACGAACCTAACTCGGAACGGTTCGGTTCGGAACGAAATTCTCATCACTACTTATTACTGTCTATCTAAGTAATTATTTTTCTTTATTTATTGTTTTGTCACCGGAAGGATAACAATGTTGCCAATGCTTTGTTTTTTCTCAAAGCCATTTTAAAAGGATGTTGGATTATGGTAGAACTCTGAGATATCAGTTTCAAAGGCCAACTGCCAACTGAAGAAGGCAAAAACGAAAGATTTCGGTAGGGAATGATACATTGTTCGCGATGTCAAAATCCCAAGTAGTAACCGTTCAAGATATATTATCAGACACCCACTCTGACGGTAAAATTTAATACCTTATGAACTTTGTGAACCTCAGGTTCATCCGCGTACGAGACGCAGTATTGAGGGAAAGACAGCCTTCGTGGAATCATGGAGTATCAACAAATTTATTTGTAGACGCCGTTTTCTGCCAATTCGCTCCGACTATATCCTACACACATCACTCTTTTTGCTATAACTCGCGCAATAAATACAAACCATTCCAGGCAATTAGCACAAACTCACAACCTCGCGATTTTAACTCCACCGGGTTAGATAAAGTTCTAGCTAATCCTCAACAATGGCAAGCAAAAACTCACTACCGCACGTCACGTGAATCAAGCATGGCGTGCGCTTAGTGCATAACGTAACCCTTAAATATATCGCTCTTCACAATCTTTATGTGTGCCATTCTTCTTCTCCACATTCATTTTGCTCTGTGTTCTATTTCGCATATTTTAACTTTGTGGCGCCGCGTTTCATTCGCGGTTCGCACAAAATATGTTCCACTGCTTGGTATGAGGTTCAAAAAAAATACCAACAGATGTGCAAGGAGAGCTACCAATTTGACCAAATCCAAAAGCCACACGAAAAATAAAAAAATTTCAAACATTAGAGGACATGGTTTTAGTCGAGGCTCTCGTCGCGTGGAATTTCGCTTTACATTTTTGCGCCTACATTAAAGTCGAAGTTAAGTTTGCATTTGATGAGTTTCGGCATTTCAAACCGTTTCATATCGTGCACCAAACACCAATGCCGTCACCTTAGTTAGTTTACATTTTCCCTTATTGCACTTTGTTTTCGCGTCTTTATTGTTAATGCGACTGGTGCGTGCAGTATGGTTCCGCGAGGCGACAGTTTTTTGCTGGTGAAGGTGGCCGACCCACGGTTACTTGCCTGATTAAGCGAAACCGGTATGCGCAATAAGTGGGTGAAGGTAGTTGGCATGTGATGGAGATTATAGTGGAAATGAAATAAAAAATATTACGCCAAGCGACACAAATTTCAATTCCAAAACAAATGAGTCATGGTAACAGTTATCGTATTAGTCAGTAGAAGGCCGGAAAATAGGAAAATTACCTTGTGCTATAGGTTGTCGTTCTCGTATTATCAACAAAACTTCCAAAATACCAAGTTAAATGTTGAGGTTATCAACAAAACTTCCAAAATACAATGTTAAATGTTGGGGTTGTTCTATAAATTTAACAGAACCTCTGGAACTATTCTTCGGCGATGGCAAAGTTTTCCTGGGCGATTATTAATCTCTCTCGACAAGAAAATTTTTCAACCAACCCAACCATTATTTGACGATCTATTTGATGTAACTCGCGAATTGATTCACCATCACGCGCCAGTCACGACCTCTGTGGACGCAAGCAATTGACGCCGGTGACTTTGGTTTCTTCCACGAAGAAGAAGCAAAACGCCGTGCTGGTCCACCAACAGCGAATACGCTTGAAAAGGCCCACTTCATCGCCGTGTAGTGAACACAACAAAAGCGGGAACAATATTTCATTCACGCGTCAAAAGAACTCTCCCAGGGTACGGGGTCGTGTATATAACACCCAAATTAGTGATGGGAAATTTAATTCTTTTTAAGGATTTAAATCCGAGTTGAAGAGTTAGAATGATGATTTAAACTCTTATACTCACTCTTCAAGATTTCAATAATTTCAAATCAACAAAGGGAGGAGGGTTTGCTGTGTCACCTCCATCACATGATTTAAATCGTGGGTTAACTCTTGTGGGAGTTAACAGGCGATTTAACTCCTCATGGCAACCATTAAATCACGATTTAAAACGCGAGTTAACTCCCACAAGAGCTACTCCCTCAAGAGTTAACTCACGATTTAAATCAGGAGTTAAAGGTCTGCCGTAAAGAATCAAATCATGAGTTAACTCCAATCAGAGTAAACTCACGATTTAAATGAGGAGTTAAAGGTCGCTGTAAAGAATCAAATCACGAGTTAACTCCCACAAGAGTTAATTCACGATTTAAATCGTGAGTTGAAGATCGCCATGAAAAATTAAATCTTAATTATTTTGAATGATTCAATTCCTTGGGAGTGAGTTAAATCGCAAAGAGTAATTAATACTCTTCTTCGAGATTAGAGTTAACTCACTCCCTCGAAAGATTGAAATCGTTCATTCATTCTGAATCATTGTGCACATCACCAATCCAAATGCACGACTTCACCAGCGAGGGCTTGCGAGAGATTCGCCAAAATCCGTCCACGCAACCGAATCCACTTGCGAGCGAACACAATTTGGACTCCGGCCGGACATTAACCCAATCACAGTCCTTTCTCGAGGGGGGGGGGGGGGGGGGGGGGGGGGGGGGGTGTGGTAAGAAATGTTTAACAAAAGGTGGACAAAGCGGAAGGAAGGGAGTTTAGCAAACGCTACCACAGCAACAACCGCCGACGACAATCAAGCCGGCACACACGACAACCAACCAAGACGCATTGGAATGCGAAATATTACGGACGGGGTCACCTTCCACAGTGTTGTCCGAAATTGGCTTGGAAGGCACTCACGATGCTGCCTCAAAACGTGAGAGACACAGTTCGGGGTAAGCGTTGCCGTGTTGCTTCTGCTTCACAGCGAATTTCTTAATGCCACAAAATCCACCAAAAATGATGGTCACTGAAAGTTGTTCCGGGATCCGTGGCAGAACGAGTTTGCTGCCGGCGTACCTGTTTCTGTGTAACCTGAAATTGCAGTGCTTTTGGGGGTATTTTTTTACTTCTGTTTTCTGCCCTCAACTCACTGGTAAGTACCTATGGCGGGAGGTTAACGAACATTGGCACACTCCGACGCGGGAAGTTTGGTTTCGCACGGCGCTCACACGCGGTTGCTCCATTATCGGACACTGGGGTGAAGCAGTATGGTCAGTTGCCGAGTGGGGAGGGGAGGTGTGATGTTATGGCGGTGCGTGTGAGAGTTAGTTTACGGAATAAATTATATCGTCACCGAAAGCGATGCCTATCGTCACGCTTTGTGCCGTGCGGAACTCCGCGGTCACCACTGCCCGGTACTTGCCCGCCCGATTGCTCAATGTTCAGACAACTGTGACCGACATCACCAGAAGGCAAAAGTCACCTTGCGACATGAAGCAAACAATCGCGTCCGAGCTTGATGTCGGTGTCAAGTACTACTTGGAAAACAAATTGATTCTATTGGAACTCGGGCATGATTGGAGGACATAAAGTGTTACGGGTTGATTTGTTGTTGTCGGAAAGGAATCGGATACATTCCAAAAGTTGTTGGAACTTTATCATTTTTGACCAAGAATTCATCACGGAGGACGCTTGATCTTCCAGATCTTCCTGGCCTGGAGGTATCCTCACATTTACCTAACATCGAAAACATGGGTCATGGTCACTCAAAGAATCCTGGTACGACTAGTCATAATTCAAAAATAGCTCAATGAATCACAGAATTTGATTCCGGCCGTATTGTTTTGAGTCGAAATAAAGATGATAAGAATGGGGGCAACTGTTCCACCACATCAGAACGAGTTCCATCGTTCAGTCTGACCCGTTCATTCACTCACGCAATGGCACTTGAATACATCCGGCAGGAACTTAAGTACTCCCGCGAGCGCCATCCATCCATCAAACACACCAAAAGCCGACAGTGTGACATGGATATTGAACCCATCCGTGGGCAATGTTGCAACAAAGCTCCAACCAAGCACACACCAAGCGAAGCCACTCGCGGTCAACTCCACTCCGCTCTTGCATCAGCGGGCTCCCTATCATGTCAACTGATAACGTCACGTTAGGGACAACGGCGACCACAGGATGACGGTTCCCAGTGGTAGCATTTTCCAATTGCAGGTAACACACACACATATCGCTTGCACCAAACATGCAATGTAGTCATTACGCTGAAAGTATTTTTTATTCTCACTCCGTTCCTGGGCAACCCTGCCCTGCTGCAGCCACGGAAGGAAGGAATGGATGGTATCGATACATCATAGGACGGGACAGGACACCCAATCAAAGGATTGCCGGATGACGCTCTGGGCCGCGCTAAAACAAACCAGGAAAACGACTGCCCCGGAAGTAGTGTCCAGACCCCCCCAGAAGTGCACCATCCAGCGAAAGGCCAGACTATAAATAAACGCTACCGTTGTTACACTTCCGGATGTGTGGCTGATGATGCAAACCGGGCGGTGGAAGGATTCTCACACCGGACTCGCTATACTGGACGGTGCAATCACCGCTCACACGCAGCGTGTCTAGTGTCAATTCCAATGCTGTTATGCTGTATTATGTACGACACTGTCTATGGGGTGCGCGACGGCGGAATCGGAGGGGAATCATCTCTCCTTTCCAATGTTGAACGTTGGATTGCAAAGGTCGATAGCGAAAAGGTCAATTCCAGGCAGCGGACCAGCTTTGCACGAGGAGCTACCACACTATTTTCCTACACCTGCAATTGCATCACATGCCACAACCAACAGAAGAGCTATAGCCCCGATGGATGCAAGGGAGTTTGGAATTCATGAAGAATACTCTTTTTCGATTGTACAAAACAAACAAACAGACAAACAAACGGGGAAACCATAAAGAATAAAGCGACTGATATGGTGCCGAGAGGAATTCTGATACTTCCATGAATATGGAACTTTTGTTCTCAGAACTCAGGGACAAAAAAAATTCTCATAAACATCACCCAAAGAAAATTGGGTAGATCATACCAAAAGTTAGAAAGCTTAAGCTTTAAGCCTGTATCTACCAAATAATCCAGGTACCGGGCTGTATCATTCTGTACAGATTCGTAAAGGACATAGCATTTTGACATAAAGAATAACACGAGGGATCATTTTTGTAAACTACAATTTGAGAAAAATCGATTTACGTTAAGTAATTTATTTTAATTTCAATGCGTTTGAAATTATATACAAGACTGGTTATTAAAATAATCCTTTTTCAGTTGTTTTTTGTTAAAAAAATTGGTTTACATTTTTCCTGGCTCAGACCAGCTAGCTAAATTCTTTGTGTTGACATTTGTCGAGCTTGGGTTTTGGGTACTTGGGTACTTTCATTGAGAAACCAATCTAATCCTTCGTTCCTAGGCTTAACTTGGCTTGCCATTTGTATGGCGAGCTGTAAGCGCGAAAGCCAGGAAACGTCAAAACGCATACAAAAAACTGGCTTAGAGTATGATTCCGGCCAATGATGACTTCATGGGAAATATTGGAATTAGGCCTGCTAATTACGTGGATTCATCGAAATCGTTTGCCCCTATCGGACGGACCCAATGATGACTTAACCGTTCGGTTGCTAATTAACGCATGCTTCTATAGAGCGGCATACATACATTATCCCAATACAAATCAGAACTTTGTGGATCGATTCGCTCACACACTCGCAAAAAAAAGAACCTCCAAATGCCTGAAAGCGATAGTAAATTGTTAACAAAACGACAAACAAATTAACAGATTGTACCGGTCAATCGGAAAGAAAGCGACCGCGAAGCCCACAATCGGTAGCACCGCTAACCGTGTGTCCTACACAACCCCCGGGCACACGATAGGGATGGGAACTGATGCTACAATCGCTCCATGATTTGTCGTACAAGGCACTCGAATCGGGTGGGGGAGGGGAAAATATGCTCTAGTCCGTCCAATTTTGTTCTATCGCGATAAGCATACCGATGCGCTACCAATTGGTATCGGCGGTTTTTTTTCTGTCACTCTGGAATAATGATAACAATAATTAACTCCATGCACCACACCATTAGCTTTTGTTGGTAGCGCAGCAGTATGAGCGAGCCTCCGAGCTGCCTGGCGGTTTCGGCTTGGGTGCCGGCATGTTCTAATACCGACAGCGATAATCAATCATCCCGTTTTTGTTTCCCATCATGCAATCCATCTTTTATTGCTTTGATCCTGTCGTTGACAATACTGCCGAACAACGCACATTAATAAGTTGGATGGCACTACACTATCGGACACGGACACTTCGATTGGTCTTGCAGAACGCCATCGGTCCACATCCGCTCCAGAATGGAAGCAATCGCTTTACTGGCTGTTTGCATTGCTAGTTGCCAGTAACGAGTTGTACACAGCGAGACATTTGCTGCTGATAACGAACGCGAAGAGAGCGTGGGGAATTTCTGCTCCTTTCTACCTACCTTATTTGCACACACTACTTGTGCGCATCATTGTTGTCTTTGCGGGTCTGTCGACGTGCGAGTACACCACCCATGCCTTGAAAGTGATATTTAAATATCTGTTTTTTTTTTTGCTGTATACTCTACAATCTCCGGACTCATTCAGCTATCTGCTAATGATGTCGCCCGTACGCTCCACTGAAGGGCATGATACCTCCCCACGGTTAGCACACAGGCCGTAGACGAAAAGGCAAACAACGCCGATGCACGTTTTTATCCGACAATAAACTTGTCGTCAAGCTTTGTAATTGACACTAGTTTACGGTACACGTAGTGTGAGTTAATAATGCTTTTTTTATATGGTTTGCCCACTAATGGGTTTATATCTCCATTGCAAAATCTTACAAATGATACAACTGTGACCTCACCTCAGAACTTTTTCCTGTATGAAAACAGAGAAACCTTCCGGAGGGCATTTAGTATTAGGCCGGTGTTGGGTGAATCTGATTCGGATTCATGAATCTAAATCAATCTTAGAACCGGATGAATAATCTCGTTGAATCTCTCCAAGATTCATGTATCAATCAAGATTTAAGAAAAACCCCATCCAAGAGCTTGTCTGTTAGGTACACCCGCCAGGGGCCTTTTAGTTCTCAAAGGAGCATGAGCAGTTAGTGCTCTGAAGGTTCCTGAATCTTTTGACAGTTGATTCCTGATTTGAACGGCTCCTCATTAAAGATTCATATGAAAAAATCTTCTCACTAAAGATTGACAAGAATGACTATTCTTCAAAGATTTATTAAATCACAACACTATTACGGTCCGGTGCGAGATTCTGACACTTCAGAAATTCAGAGATACCTCCGAATCTGGGACATTTCGGGAACTCGGACAACTTCAATTCTCATTCTAGTTTACAAAAAAAAATTGTTTTTAGCTCAAAATCTCCACCTCCAAAAACCCAACAAAAACGCCCCACCAACACAAAGGACTTTCATTCTCAGGTCGGAATAAGCGTCTTGTCGCTAACCACACCATACACCACACATTTGGGTTCCCCTTGACAAAACCATTCCGTTGTTTGCGGTTGTCTTAATAAACTATCGATCGGGATATATTGCCCAATAACCGAAGACATGACGTCCATCGTACGGCCGTTTATGAGGGACCTAAATTACGTTACTTTATTTTACCCTCCCCCCTTGGCAAGGTCCAGGCATCACGTACGGGGCGTGCATAGTTAAAAGGTTTGGTGGTAGTGTACTAACAAAAAAAAAAAGCCAAAATGATCTAATTTAAGCCACCTTATGCGTCATCACAAAATTGTAACAATTATTAGGCAGCTCTCGCCGGTTGGTTCATTGCTGAAGCAATAAAGTTAGTTTAATTATCGTTAAACTTTGCTTTCGTTCAAATTTTCAAACGTTTGCAAGTTTTGCAGCACAAAACGGAATATTTCCCAGAGGAAAGAAATTGATTCATTAAAAGGCACTGGCACCCGGTGACCTGTGAAGCAAAATTGGTACAAGTTGGCTTTCCTTCTACACCCCTTTCGCTTGGCAAGTAAAATTACCACTCCGTTCGATTTCACTTTCACCCCGATGGGCGCGATGATGGGAAGCGAAAGTTGCGTCCGTGCACATCGACACCAAAGACGCGTGACGGAAGCAGATCGTCGGATGCAACCATCATCGATCCAGCCAGATCCGAACGCCAAGATACGGCCCATATCAGTCCCGCAAACGTCGTTGATTGAACAACTGGTGAACCTTCAGCCGATAATGCATGTACGCGAGGCAAACAAACCGGGCGGCGCGCTTACGTGTAGAGGTACAGCCGTTGAATGGAGACAGTTTTCTTAACGACACGTGGAACGGTAACCGGTTGTCGGCGGTTAGATGTAGTAGACAGAGAACTGGAACAATTTTCTTACACAAACAAACCCCAGAGACCCCGACCGGCGTCGATGGCGCAATGGAAGAAGCAAAACAGAACCACCGAACCAGACAAATGGCATGGACGGGTGTGCCGTAAACGGAGATTTAACTTTTGCCAACTCGTTACAGCAGTAACCTGTTGCGTTGGCGCTGTTACATCGTTTCCACACGGCTGTGAAGGTGCCAAATGACGCCAAGAAGCGGAGAACGCCCGGATAAGTTAGGCTTCGTTAGGATACTTAAATATCAATCAAAACAAGGCAACTACCTTTCATATCCTCTCTCAACACAACTATTTCTAATTGACGATTTAGAGTGAATTAAGGTGGTAGTATGCTCTGCAAGTTTTAAAAAATGACTACCTTCAGCTTTAAAAATTCTTTAGAGTGTTTTCCTATTAGCAAACTAGTGACGTTCGTGAGACACTCTGTCCCAGTGTTGCCGAGTGAGGACTAAGCCGAGGTCTCAGCGCTTCGAGCGAGGACTCATCCTTAACTCCAAAAGCGATTATGTCGAAATCATGTTTTCAAAGTTGGTGGACATCACAACTCAGAAACGGTTGGTTTCGATTTGTACGCAGTTTAAAGTGTTGGACTATTTAAACCACTCCAATCATCGTACGTAGCTGTATTTTTTCAGTGCCAGCTTTTAAGTCAATGTTGGCCTACGGCAGCCTAATTTTTTATTCTAAACGATGTCTATATTTCATTTTTCAACTAAATCAATAACTGCTACGTACGATTACAAGAAATTTATCGCAAATATGGAGACAAATATCGCTTTTGTTCTGGACCTTCAGGTGAGAACTCTATAATGTCCGCTAATGCACAAATTACCGCCGTCAGAGAAGAAGTTGCTTAATGTAGCCCCCAAAATTATCTTTTCTATCCAAAAACCAACAGAATAAATACATTTATGCCATTTCTTGTACATATTTAAAGATGAACTCCAGTGTGTACTACTCAAAAAACCATTTCATCTGCCTTTAAAAGATCCTAGTATATTGGACACTTAGTGTACGATACTTTCTACTACGCCAATTTTCTGAAGAAAAACGAAAACAGAAAAGATAAAAAATAAAATCTCCATCTACTGCTCACCACTTACCTAACATGAGAGCAAAAGCCCCGTTTGTTGCTCGTCCATTCGCTCGTTCAACTCACTCCGCGTGATGTTGTGTGCGCTTATTTTGCGTGTATGTGATTTTTCCCCCCAGCGCGTCGATGCTTCAATGCCTATTTCATCGGCGTAATTGCCTCACGCCACGCCACTATCGTCGAAGGTGTCGACTGTGGATGATGATGATGACGCTGTTTGCTGATGATTACAGGGCCGCAGGCCTGGCAGGGGGCCAGTACAGCAGCCGCGCAATAGAAAACTTCCACCGCAACCGTGATTTCGTGCTGTCGATTTGGATGATTTTCGTTTCCTTCTCCTGCTGCTGCTGCTGTTGCCGCTGCTACTACTACTGCCTGTTGGCGTTTATCGGTCACTCGGTCAGTTGGGAAGCAGGCAAATATTCTGAGGCGCGTGAGGTGATGATGATTGACGCGTGGTTCTTCTGCCGTTCGGAAGCTTACTACCGAATGCGTACGTGTCCCGCCGATTGCCGGTGCCGGAATTCTAGGATTCTGGGATATTAACCACTTTGCTTGCCGCTTCCCCCGTAATGCGCACAGTAAACAGCACAGAAACACATTAAAACAGAACAAAAGCACGAACGGACGAGCGCCTTGGGAAGCTGTTTCTTATTTGCCAAAACGGCGCGACGATGCCAACAAAACGATAACTAAACACACGCAACAAAACTTTCCATCGGCCGGCAGTGGAGTTTACCGATCGTGTACGGGTACAGGAACAGGGGCACGAGGCATTCGGGGAGGCTTTTTTCGCTGTAAAACACTACATTAAAAATTTAACACTTTCACTATGAACTCTTCTTCTGCCGGGACGGTGCCGATGAGTGCGACATTTGGAACACGCCTGTGCCTGTGGAGGGATAGATGAGGGGGTTGAGTCGCGGAAGGGAGGAGAGGACGGACAAACCATTAGACGAGAGTTGTAACGGCGCCCAACAGCTGTGCCAACATGCCATTTTCCATTTTGCATTCCTTCCGGTGGAAGATGGTTCCATCTTAAGGAGTCATGGTGGTTAGATAATCTCTTCGCATATCATTTTGCGTTCTCTCTCAGTCACCAAGTTCCTCCTATCTCTCGCACACTCGCTATTCAAGGGAGCGCATATTCTAAGCACGTCCAGAAAATGGGACCCTTCCATTTCACCGTCACCTTTACATCCCAATCCATCCCTTTTCACTGGGACAGGGCCTGAACCCTTGCGGTGTTATTTCTAGCGCCGTCTTATGTTAATTGCTACCAACTTCCCCCAGGGTCCCGACATCAAACACCAGGTGTCAACCTTGCTAGCAGTAGCAACAAAAAACAGGACCAAAGCGTCACCGAAGGAAACACTTTCTCCTGCGACCGAGTGCTTCGGGACATTACGGAACGAGGATGGGTATCGAACATCATCAACGTTGATTGATGAGCCGGAACATTTACTAGATTGGACACAATACACAATTAGCCTTCAAAAGCAATGGCCAGCAGTGTCGGTATCGTCCAGTGTGCTCAGCCCATCAGCCACCTGTCGTCTAATTGCCATGCGTTACCGTAAAAGAGGAACTCCCTGGAAGATGGAAAGAAAATTGGTCAAGGTCCTCGTCAACATCAATTTCGCAACTTGCACATAACACTGCCGAAGGATCCAAATCCAATCGATTTTCCCCTTTTTCCCTCGGGAAAACTGCACCTTTAGGATGTGGTAACTATCCCCGGAGCGATAGGTCCTTCATTCGCTGCAGATTTTCGAGTGTCCAATGCTAATGGAATGTGACTGCCAAATGGAACACTACCTACAGTTCTTGAAAATGACTAAAATGGTCCATGCGCCCCGAATTCATGCCGGTTACTGATAACATTTATCAAATTCTGCCGCACGCACATTATGTGTACGTCTGCTCATCGTTCGCCAATCATCATCATCATCATCTCTGTTATTTCGTCGGTACTCCCGACGGCCAGCATCAGGCGGCACTACGGGTCTGGTAGGGGGAAGAAAAAAGCAATCCCATAGAAAATGAGCTCAGTTTTGGGTATACGAAGGGTGTGTGTGCGAAAGTGGCAAAGCGGTCGAGAGCTCGGTTTGCTTTGCTGCAACTTTCTTCCAACATTCACGGAGGGGTTGTGGTTGCTGCGTCTTCTCAGTGTGCCTTCCTCACGGTGCTCTGCTTATAGGCTTGTTTCTCTCTATTTTTCTTGATAATACACATCATGTCTGCACTTGAACATCCCAACAAACAAAAAAAAAAGCTATACGCTTCAAAACAGTGGTTCGAGCTCATTCCAGCGTAAAAAGCCGCACCACAACTTTCCCGGATCGGAACCGATTTCTCTTGCTTCTCTTGCTCTCCTGTTCGCTGCTGATTACGAGCGAAAGAGCGAGCCACAATAAAAGGATCAAAGCAGGCTCCTGGGAGGCTGGACACATTCGAGAAGCAATCGTATTTGTCGTCAGAATTAACCAGCAATCATCAACCGTCAGGCAAAGGATATGCTCGTGAGCATAAAATCACAGTAGCACAGTTCTTCTAGCCGGTTTTTGCTCCGGAGGCTGCAGCTACCCGAGCCCGGGATCAACGTCTTCGTTCGCATTGTCAACTGTCAAAAAATGGTTCACCAGGACGCGGCTTTTGGGCTCCGTTTTCTTTTCCACAAAACCGCGCCTTTCGAGAAAATTTCCGACCCGCTAAGAAACAGATTTCGGCACAAGAGGCATTGTTTCGCGCACAGTGTTTGGTTTCATTCCTAGAAGCACGGATTTGCTTCAGAAAGCTACACACTTGCACACACACACACACTAATCATTACTGGTATTGGGCTGAAATTTCCAACATAATGCTATTTTGTCATATTTTTACTTTAGAGGTATTACACACTCCAATAGTACACTCGGGTTCGAAACTGTTATCAGCGGCTAACGCTTATTTCATGAGACTCTTGCTGCTTTTGCTGTTGCAAAGCAACGACGCGCACCCTCACACTTCGACTGTACAAGGAGAACTGTTATTAGCTCAAAAAGTACGTGATGAGTTGTGTCAGCCAGTGGTCGACACTACGATGCGACGGACACTATTAAATTGGTTCTTTCTCGTGTCGAAGAGTTCAAATAGTATTGCGTTCAAAAAGAAGTTAAAGCAAATGGATAACATAACATGCTTTACTTAAAGCAACAGGGTAAAACCCACCAAAGCGAAATATAATTTTAATTGCTAATAAACATAAATTGGAAATAATTCACAGTTTTGGTTTTGGAGCTTGTCTACCACTGGCATCGGTAAAATTCCTAGCATTTGACAGCATTCGACTCAGAAACGACGTGACAGTTGAAGACCGTTTAGCTCAACACTACAGCGACCGAAGGGTCATTCTACCCCTAAACTGTTTTCGTTTTAGTACTAGTTCTTGGCCTTGATTATAAATGGTTCGCTCTGAGCAGATCTGTTTGAACACTTCAAGTGATCTGCTTGCGACCATTTCGGACCTTAATATTGAAAAAAAATCCTTATCAATCGGTTCTAAAGCACAATGGAGATGAACGTTTTAGAACAATAATTTAAAATATGCAATTTTGTAGCGACCAAAGCGTAGTCAAAATTAGCCAAACTAAATAAGGCAAGACCATTGATTTCGAACAAAAAAGTTCAATACAATTACAGTACATGTTATAAACGTATTCATTCCACAAATCGATGTTATCCAATATTTGACAATGTCCGTACAATTTCCCATTGTGATATACAGGTCAACTGTCCTACCCCCGAACTCTACTTTTGACAGCACATTTCATCTCGTCGTCATCGAATCGCAGGCAAAAGAAAAACTAGAAGAACCCGAACTGGAGTCAAAAAAGCTGCAGAAAAATTACACGCAGTGAAGAAGGAATTTAGCTCGGGAGAAATTCAACGTAAGCAGCAGAAACTCGGGGAGTTGTGCGTTCGCCCATCATCTAGCAAAGAGTGGAATAGGTGTGTAGGCCAGGAGTGTTCGAAATAGTGCAGTAAATTGCTTCTTTTGGGTTGAAAGTGGTGCATTCGTCGCATCGCGGCTCAAGGTGTGTTTCGTACTACGTTCTTCTGCGCGTGCTGTTTTTTTTGTGTTGAAGAACATAATTTTTCCCCCAACAGCGAAGTGGGTTCAATTCTTGTACTGAAGAATTGCTTCGCTTCCGTGAAATGTGCTGCTATCAGATAAGCGAAGGGTGATACCAAATTTCGGGAGTGAAAAGTTTGTAGAAGAAATTACTCATCGTCCCCCTCCCCGAGATTCGCTTCGTTGTCGCCGCGCCCTGCCACACCAAAGGGGAAGGAGTACTAGATCATCGTGACAGTTGTGAACACAGTGAACAAGTGTCAAACCCGTCCTCACCGTATTGCTGCAAACTCGCTTAGTTTGTCCTCAAATTATTTGGTGGTGGATATTTTAATTGCGTGCTTAATATTGTCTATCGGTAGTGCGTATTTGTAGCGAACACGAGTTTGCAAAGTATCGGACTGAAGAGCTTGTCGAAACGTCACTAGCGTCGATTTCTGTCCGTCCGTACGAACCTACTGATATCTGACCCATTCTCATCTTCTGCATCGCAGCGAGAGGGTTTCCGTGGAGCAACCGAAGGTAGCGGCAGTAGCAACATCATCCAGACAACAAACCTCACCACAGGCAACACAATGGCAGATGTGGACGATGTGATAAGCGACCAGGACAAGATCCGAATCGCGTCCGACTTCCTGATGCACGCACCGCCCGGCGAGTTCAACGAAGTGTTCAACGATGTGCGCGAGCTACTGAACGACGATCGCCTACTGAAGGAAGGCGCTAGTGCCGCCTGTGCCCAGTACAACAAGGACCAGCTCACTCCAGTCATTCTCGAGAACTCGGAACTGGCCGTGCTGGTTACAGAGTTTAACGATCTCGGTAAGTGCGCTGCGAACTTGAAGCTAACATCTCGACTTTGCTACGCTATTTTACATAGTAGTGGGCATCCCCACATCCGCATGACGTCGACGACACAGTGGACCCAAAACCGACCAAAAACCTGCCGGTGGGCGCCATTAATAGTTTTTTGAATGAAAATGCGATCCAACATCCTACTACGTACGCGTAGGCTGTATATTTTTAGAAATCTTTGTCTCTCGCTGCTCTACGCCGCCGTGGTATCAAAACGGAGCGATACACTTGCCACCGTCCCCGATACAAGGGAAAAAACGTAACCAAATTGAAATTGGGATCAACGGCTCGACGAATCAACGCCCTGCTGCGTTTGCCATCGTCTTTATCGTTACAGCGAGATATAAATGCAGTTTGTAAAGCTTACGAAGCTGTCGAAATAACACGCCCTGCCGGCTAAAGCCAACGCAAGCTTCCAGCGTAAAGATTAATATAAAATCGGCCTGAAATTGGGCAAACTTTCAGCCGACCAACCGGCCGATGGTGTGTCATTATCAGAACGGTCTATCCCGGTCAGGCATTTGCTTTGCAAATCAAACACTTCTGATAAGGAATTGGAAACAGTGTGAAGTTCCCGTTTTACGATTAGATAATGGCAACAAAAACACTGTGCAGAGATTTATTTCCTGTCAACGGGAATGGATTGAAGCAAACGCAAGTAATCGTTCCGTTTTATCCGCATACTCTGCTACCAAAAGGCTACTGGCCACCAAACTCTGCATAAATCCAATCATATGAATTTTTATGATCGTTTAAGAAGGAGAAGCAGTTGCAGACGATAATTAGTGGACAAAATGTGATAAATTCTTCTCCTTCGAGACGTTTCATTAATATTGAAAGTGACAAAATAACGAAAATACATAACAGCGAGATACCAATCGAAATGTGTGTGCAAAACGTTAAAAATGTCTTCCGCAATGGTTGGATGAGGTTGCGATCTTCTCTCCCCCAGCTGTAGAGATGTAAACGTAACTGGATTTGCGTAAATTCACGGAGAAAAAGATAGCCGATCGTTCATAACAAACCATTAGCAATTGTTATCCGATCTTTTATTCGCTCCGGATCAACAGGTAAAAAAGATCTCCTGATTATCGGTGCCAGTGAAACCAGTCCAGTTGTTTCAGAATTAATGACCAACATTTAACTCACAACATTTTACAAACGTAAACAAATACTGATACAAGATCGATTGTCGCTTCGATGACTACATGGTCGTCTCAGCGTCCAGCCCGCAAAAGCAACCAGTATGCGTTGGAACATGATTCATATTTGTTATACCCCCACCACCATAAACAAACGCCCTGTTATGGATTGCAATGAGCTCATGCCCGCGTACCGTGGCATAGTTCCTTCTTTCTCGCTTTGCTGTATCTGCCAGCTTTAACACCGGGCTACAAAACTCTCGCTGTGCAGGCCAACCCATTTCCAATTGCGTGATCTTCAGATGGTGGAAACGCGAAGCTTAGGTTGCCACATGCTTGCCGCATCCGGTATCCACCTAATCATGCTCATGAGGGATTTACGGATTATTCGCACCAACAAAAAAAAGGCTTCATTTTGGGATATTCTCCGTGGAGAAGAAAGAATTATTTAATTAACCTGGTGCGATTATTTCCCTCTCTTCCTGTTGCCACATCTTAGATACAGTCCGCGATCTGGTGCTAAATGCTGGTTACTCCCATTCGATTATCTTTTTCTTTTTGTTGTAGCTGGCCGTGTTTAAAGGGTGCGCACTCTGTGGTTGATAACAGCAGCAGCATACATAATAGTCGAGTGAGTAGCACTCAAGAAACGTGCTGGAATCGAGCCGCTCGCTATCATTCAGCCCAATGAAACCAAATGATACGGGAAAGAAAACTCAACGACGGGACCCGTCTCCTGGGTTGTGGCAGTGTGTGTCTGCATTTTTAAAAAAACAAATCGCATCGATAAGAATCGTTGCCGTTGACCGCTGTGTGCGCTACGTCCTGTTTTCGCTCCGTTTGGATGGGTGGCGTTGGTCAACGCTCAACAAGCGTCGTACAGAGGGCATGTCCGGAAAGGATGATAGTTGATTTGGCACGTTGCCTCAAACGCTCAGCCTTACCACACTACTTCCTAAGCTAAAGCCCCGAAAGAGAGAGAGAGAGCGTGTGTGTATGTTTTTCACTTTCACTTTCCGCGCAAATATGCCGAAGCGGCGGATTATAATAGATTCCGCTGGGGGCGTGTGTGAATGTGCTTGAGCGCTCAAACACCTCGTGGTGGAAAATGTAATACCCACGGCCAACAATAATCCTCCCCTAGTTTTCAGCCACAGTGGACCAAGTGTGATGGAAGCATAAAAATATGTGCATTACATAGCGCAAAAAGGAAGGAGAGCCCTCCCAGGGGCTTTCCACGTGCGAAAATTAATTTTGGAAAAGCTGCCTTGCTTGGTTGGACCGAAAGCTGAATCTGTCTCGGTGCTAATCGCATATTGTTATAGGGCGGGCACAGGTTCGATTTGCTACCGAGTCTATTCCATCTTTAAGTTAATTAATTCCTCAGTTAGTCAGCTATAAAATCATAACAGAAGGAACTCTTTTCTACAACCAGCCAGCGGCTGAGGAGTTTCAACATGATGGTTGACTGGAAATTTTTATCAGCAACTGTCGCCGAGACAGTGAATGGCGGGTGTGCTTTTTGATCTCAGCGCTAGCCAATATGGCTCTGGTTGCGAGTCACCATGCAGCAAGTAGCACAGCAGCACCATAAAAGGCAACGTCGTGACGGTGTATCATCTCGCCGGGGCTATGGAGGATGCGTAAGAGGCGATCGCCCAACGCTACGATGGAATCACTGACCCGCGACATATGTTTGGTAATGATCGTGTGATTAGGATTCCTGTATTGCCGTTTGTTTGTTGTGTTGGTAGAGGGTGAAGGTAGTGGTTAGATAGTAAACGTTTCGCTATCTATGACTCTAGACCGTTCAAACCTCTAGAGACATCCGTTTTCTTTTGAAGATTTATAATAATTTTATGTGAACCAATGGGTCACTCCTGATATTACCCATCGCTATTAATGACTTTAAGAGATTAAGGAGAACAAGATCAGTCAGTTTCTTGACCGAATCATCCAGATCACGTGCCTACGAAAGGAACTGGTAATGTCCTAGGTGAAAGAACAGCACGGCAAAACATGCAATAGCTTGTCCATTCTATGTTAATTGATGGATATTCTGTATTCGATCGGAAGTAACTACACATTCCCCGATCTCATCGCTTGGGAGATCGTTGCGTATAGAAAGCATTAGGTAGCGTTTCAAGCTCCGCAGTTACACGCATTCAGCTCCGGTTATGCAACGGTACTACACCGTGGTTTGTTGTTTGTATCGGTGATTATGCTTCACTTCGTTGCTGATACGCGACGGAGTGCGTGATTTTTCCTACCAATTAAAACACAAACCGCACCGAAGGCAAGATGAGCGCAAAGGCAGCAGAAGCGCTTCTCATAGCAGTGCCCTACGGCTCGATGGAAGAAAAAGAAAATGTAACGCAGATAAATCAATGTAACGATGAGGCAACGCCACTGTACGCAGTTTGCTGTTTCGCTCGATTGGAATACCTTTGAAATAAACTCACTTTTATTGAGCTGCCGCGTGTGTTTGCCGCTGGGGATGAGCAAAATGTGATACTCCGTGTGTAGTGGCGGTAGCTTCAGCAGCAGCTAGATTCTCACTTTTATTTGCCGTCTATCGAAAGCTTATCGAATAACCACGATTCGATTGTCGGATATGATTGGGGCAAACAAACAAACAGGCATATCGAAACTCTACAAACGCTGCCAACCTTCTCCGCCTGTGTACAAACGCCAATAAGCGGGTTTTGTTTGATTTCCGTCCAATCAACAATGCAGAAAATAATGGAACAGTTTATGGTTAAGTTAGTGTACCACACACATAGTGTCCAATCGAACAGAACGATAAAGATAAAGCGTTTGCTTTTGGGGGAAAAAAAACCCCAATTTAATTAGCTATTCAAACAAAAACCATTACGCATTGTGCCAATTGATGTAAACGATTGTATTCTAAGGTAAGAAAACAACACGGCGCAGAAATTAAGGTAAACCTTCTTCGACCACACCTTCATACAGTGCCACACCGAGCTTGTCCGTGGGCCACATTGTGATGATCCGTTTTGTGGCGATTAGTTGAACAGCCCCTTCCGTGTGACAACACACAGGTCATAGGCCTTCGCTATTAACACCGCACGGCGGAATTGTTGCCACGAATTGTTGTCCCATTAACGGAACCACTCGTTGACACCTTCTTTATGGTGGCGACGGTTTATGGCGCAGGTTTTGCTGTGTCGCGTACTGTCCATCCATCATGCGCCAAACGGCGCGAAGTCGAGAATTACTACGTCAATATATATGTGTGTTTGTGGGGGGAAAATTGCAAATACTATTATCCCATTACAGCACCGCGACCTCTCCGTTTAGGCAGTAGGGCGAAAAACGTGTACAATGAAATGTTCGGAATAGCTTAAGACACATCTCCGCGTGAAATGTCCAACGGGACGCGTAGTCGCGAGACGTCACATAGTTATCGCAATTGTTTAATGGGTTTATCGGCCCCACTAATAAAGGTTGCATTAAAGCCGCATCTTCTTTGTAAGAAGGTTACAGTGATGCACAAAGCCGGCAAGATTTTGCCCTGGGAAGTTGCTTTGTTTTCGAGAAAGCGTAGACATGGCCAAGTACGTTAACTAACCAACCACGGGGTTGCTTCTTACCAAGGTGCAAAGCACTGATCTGTGCGTAATATTAAAATTAAATGTTCTTTATCTCTTACGTATGTAGCGAATGTTACTCTATCTCTATCGTTGGTTTCTCTTTGTTCGATTGCAGGTGGTGGCCGTTTCTTCGATCCACGAACCAAGCAAAGCTTCAAGTTTGATCACCTGCGCAAGGAAGCAACCGATCTGCAGAACCACGACGGAGACCACACGTCGGAACAGTGGCGTGCGATGCTGGACATCGAGACGCTCACATACTCCGCCAACCATTACCGCAGCGGGTCCTGCTCGGTGTACGGTCGAACGGTAAACGGACAAATAACGCTAAACGTCTGCATCGAGGATCACCAGTTCCAGCCGAAGAATTTCTGGAACGGCCGGTGGCGCTCCGTCTGGGCGATTACGTTCCCCGCGACCGGCGGCGGTACGGCCGAGCTGAAGGGGTCGCTGAAGCTGCAGGTCCACTACTACGAGGACGGTAACGTGCAGCTCGTGTCGGCGAAGGACTGCCGCGAGACGGTACCGATCACGAACGAGGCCAACACGGCAAAGGAGATCATACGACTGATCGAGGAGAGCGAGCACGACTACCAGACGGCAATATCGGAAAACTATCAGACAATGTCCGATACGACGTTCAAGGCGCTCCGGCGGCAACTGCCGGTAACGCGAACGAAAATCGACTGGAGTAAGATAGTATCCTATAGCATCGGTAAGGAACTGAAAACGCAGTAGATCGGTAAGGTTGCGGTTGTGCGATCAGTAGCCCGGCATGATGACGAGAAAGCCCCCCTTGGGGTGAGAGCATGATCGGATGTGCTGACAGTCCGCAAACCCCGATAGGAGCACACACTCTAGGAGCTAAGGCATGTGAGAGAAGAGGGAAGGGAAACCCCGCGTGGGACAGCAAGGCGGATATGCGAGATAGAAAATTTGAGAGGAAAGCTTTTTTTTTGTTAGTTTCATTCGTACAATATAGCAGAACCATGCTAATGGAGTATCGGAATGGTAAGAGAGGGCAGTAATGTGCATACAGAAGTTCCACACAAAGGACCGACAGTTCTTTACATCATCCGTAATTAGTATTCAACAGTGCGCGCGCCCCTTAAAAATGGATGAATAGGAGCCACAATGTTGTGGCACATGCGACCTCTGGTGTTTCTTTTCTGCTTAGAGGATGATCTCTGTTAGTGGCGTTTGTTTGTTGCTGCTTTGGATTGTCGTTTACTGGAGCTTTGCGAGCTGCGGCCAGATCGACGACATCATCCAGGTGTTCATTTCATTTTCGGATTTTTCTCTTTATCATTTTTTTTAAATTTTTTACAACTACCCCGCGTAGTGCAAGTAACACAATTCAATCGATGGGAAAATACACCCCGCGATATAAGGCAGGCAGGGTTGAGTTGTGAGATGCATATGCGGGATACAGCAAAAAAACAAAACGCCAGCTTTTACACAGAAAAAGATGCAGCGCAGAGTGAGAGTGATGAAGGCGAAAGGCTAAGCAGAAACATACATTGCGAAATAAATATGTAAAAAAGGAATAAAACTATTTAAATACTTCATCCTTCCTTCCCATCCTCCACCAAAAAGAACGTAAGAAGCAGGTAACTAGCGCAAACAATCGGTTAATAAGTCTTTGCCCATACGAATCGAATGAATGTGCATTTGTCTACCCAATGATTTGCGGTTACAATTGTTTAGCTGTTGGATGGGATGTGGATTAGTTAAGCGTAGGCGAACGCGCTATTTCCCTCTAATCAATGAAGTTGGGTGTTACAGAAAGTGTTACAGAGCGAGTAGAGCGAGATTATGGGCAGGAGAAATTAGCTTGAAGCCACAGAATATGCAGCAGTAGCAAATTAAACTGCGCTGAATAGTTTGTTTTATCCATCTACAGGAGGAAGTTTGAACATTTTGTCACTGTTCCTTCTTATCTAGGAGTACCGAACAGAGCGTGTTCAGGTTCCGATAAGCAGAATTAGGATGTTTTTTTTTCTTCGCATTATTCAGTTCCGTGATTAAACCTTTTCTGATGAACTGTTAAAGCGCCTACATACGCCGTAAAAACACGCACACAATTCCAAGTTTTTTTTTCTTATCAGTTCTTTCAAGAATGTTGTTTCTCATGTTTATTTTAAAAACTAAATCACATTATTTATTGGTTCCATGAGCTTTGAAATGAAACGATTTTTTTGCCAGAAAGTTGAGGAAACCCGTTGTATGCAAAGAAACAGTAGGGCCCACACGACTTAAACCTTCGTCGTAGTAGACACAGCTGTGTGAGGAAAATTTTGTTTGAAATGTTTAATTGTTTTGAACTGCATTTACAACAACAACGACAGAAAAACAGCGTCAAAGCGCCGCGCAGGAGTTGAAATGATTAATTGAACAAAATAAAATGTGAGCAGACGCGCGGGCCACATATGAAGCGTTCGAAGACAAATGAATGCCGCGCGCGTAATTTCGATACCACCGTTAGTGTGTTTTCATTTGCCACTTTGCGGAACTGGAACGGGATTGCCGTTCTTTATGCTATGGTTAGGAACGATTGATCGTGAAAAAAAAACAGAAAAACACAGTAGTAGTGCGCCAAAAATGTTTGGAAAAGGCCAAATTGCAAACGAAACCCGGCGAATGTGAGTTCGTGTTTAGTAGAATAGCGAAAGGAACAGGTTAACATTGCGAATGATAAAGCACCAGCCGTGCTAGTTATTACGATTGAAATAGTGAAACGCGCCCTACAAGAGGTTGGTCAGCATGAGTGTGTAAGCATACGGGCCGGGGGCCGGCGGCGTTGGAAGTAGTTAAGGCAGTGACACGGCACGCATACCGTGAACGGCCACGCATCTTATACGTTACAAGAATCGAATTTCACTCTGCTCCAACACTCGGCAATGGAAGAATAGTGTGCAGATGATACAAATAGGTGCAATTATAGAGTGATACAAAATCAAACAGCCGAAGCGGAATATTAAAAGCCAATAAAACGAAACAATTGCACCATTATGACGCCGCGCAGCACCACAAAAGCAAGGACGCTAGGACACCCAGAACACAAACACACACAGCTGCGAGGAGGGATGAAACGACGCTGCCTGATTGTTGCACACAGGAACGGGGAGAATAATTGTATATTTAATTACTATTACAAAATATATAAAAATTAAATAAAATTCATACAAAAAAAACGCCTCTTACTTTGCATTTGGTATAGATTTTGGTTATTTTATGTTTGAACGAACGACACATTATCTACTTACAAGACTGCTATTACCAATATTACCCTGAAGCAGGACAGCACTAATTTGTACGCGTTACTAGTTTTAAACAATTTGTTCAGTCCAGCTTGTTGCGCTGGAGTCAATTGTGTCGCAACAATTACCTAGCACAATAAATCACGTTGCTGCTGCGAGAGCACTACCGCTCCGTTCGGCTGTCTGCTTTGATCAGTAGACGACGGTCTGGTTCGTTTGCCAGTTCCAACTCGGCCCGACTAATAACCCACTCCTGTTCTTGGATTTCCGCCCAGAAGTAGTATTTGCCGCGTGTCTTTTGACCCCGAACCGGGACGGCAAAGCCATCGATCTTTCCGCCACCAAACTTTTTGCTTTCTTCCCCATAATCGAAGCTCAGATCCTTGATGGGCTGGCCCATCAATTGTACAGCTCCTGGAAGGGAACGGAAGAATAATAATTAATTAAAATAACTGTTTTTTAACACCATGGCACGGACCATTCGCGAATGCAATACCCTGATGTGATCGTAGCAATTTTAACGCATCCTTGTAGTACGGTTGACTGCGTATTTTATCCTCTAGTTTAATTTTCATTACCATTGCTGCTGTAATTCCACCAAAGGCTATGTACATAGCTGCTTTGGCGAGTTTTTTTACGGACTTCATTCTGTAATAGGTGGAGAAAATTGAGTTTCATAAATTTGCAAAAACTTTCTACACTGAAGCTGCTAGACGACCATCGACCATCTCAAAGCAGGAAAAATCATCACTTTGTTTGCAGCTCGTTCTGTCAAGTCCATTTGTAAATCGGTCTGTTCATAGCAGAAGGTTCATTGCTCCAGTTAGGTTTCAGCAAGTAACTCTCAATAGTGATAGTAAATTTACGTACGATTTTATCTGGTTTTACGCTTCGCTGGACCATCACATTAACGATAAATTGAATGGAAAGTTGTAGTTCTTTAATTCTTTCAACAGAAAACAAAATTAAGAACATGTTTATGGCGGAATGAGCAGACGTTAGGGAACTGTGTTGTAAAAAAATGTTATTAAATTTTATGATTGTACTAAGAATCTTCAGCAGCACTCCATACGTTGCTAATCCAAAATACACCTCTCAATACGGGTATAAACGTGGCATACAAAGCTTTTCGGAGTTCAAGGCTTCAAGGCGGGAACTCCAAGATGCCCAACGATGCCTTCATCGACCCAACGGTACCAACAGCATGCGCTTTGATCTCATATACTTAGCATGTTTATTTTCAATATATATATATATATACTTTTCATAGTTCTTGTTTTGTTGTTCTCCTTTCTAGTGATCTTCGCATTTATCGTGTTCCTTCATACAGCTGCTAATTGTTGTCGAATCGACTTCGAGTTTTATCCATAATTCGGTACATAACCACGTGCAAGTGCTTATGATCTCGATTGTTAATTTAAACGTGTTTCTTCCGTGAACCAAGATTAGGGTCAGACCATTTTGCCAGACCGCTTGGATCACGCTACATTGCTCAACTGCTGCATGACCTTATCAAATTTGTTAGCATATGTTAATAGTGCCTCTCCTGCTGTTATGTATTCGAACCACGGTTTACTATCCTTTCGCTTAAATGTAGTAACAATTTTTGTTTTCAACAGTCCGTTACAAGTGTTTCGAGTTACGAAACTAGCGCTACAACTTTGCTTCGTTTGACTTTCTCACCTCTCGCGTTATGTTAACCAGAAAAAATAGAAGAAAAGCAAAAAAAAAAACAAACTCGAAAACAATAGTAAACGAAAATATTACGCTATTCCTCCACTCAATGACCGGGAGAGATGGATAAACTCGGGGAGAATATAGCCTTGCGGATACAGGATTGCGTTGGCTTAAAACCTAGATTAGCAAAGCTTACAAAGTATTTATTAACGTTCCTCACCTTTGCGTATAATGCACAGTGCAATCACTGCAATGCCTAACCTTAGCTACGTTTTCCTTGTTTTTCACAAATTCTAGTTTTGCCCCCGTACAGCCAAAAATTGACTAAATAAAACATCTGCCCAGCACTGACCCGTTGGACACATTGAGGTCAGCGCCACATAGCATTGATAAATTTGGTGAATTGTGAGAACCGAACGTACACATCAATAACCGTATCGTGTGGAGCGCATTCGCAGCGGCTCCAAAACTTATTGATGCAATTCCTATCGAAAAACCACCTCGGGTGGACCTTTCATACAACAATGCACATTGTAATCTACCATGTTCGCTCCTACAGCTCCGAAAGTATATGTTCATCTAGCAGTGCCCTGTTAGCTTCCTATACTACAATCTTTCTATCGTTTCCCCCGTTGGTAGCAGTTTAACTCGGGGACGATATATTTTGTCAACCCTTGGTTTCATCATTCATAGGCAAAATGTTATCCCCCTTTCCGCAATTGTGTCGATTAATTTCGATTCTTCTATTGTAATCCTTTTACTTTTGTTTGCAGTCGAAATCAGTTGATAGTAATTTTAAGTTTTTCACTAATGACAAACGCTCTTAGGAATCAAACATTTGTTTTCTATAACAGAAAATGAAGAAACATATTATATGCCAGTCCTCATTCGTACATACCCCACTGTTATGCTTCTTATCGTATTGCCCGCACTCTGCTCCATTCCAGGGCAACTTTCATACCTTTTAAAATGGTGCTCGAAATGTGTGTGAATGTGTTATTTTTGCTTCTAATCCTCTTTATCACCTTATCACCCTTCCGTTTCCTTCTTGTTTTCGCTCACACTACCACACCACCCAGTGGCAAAGCCGAGACTTTAGCGAGAACGTACCATTACCGAGAGGGACCGCGCCAGACCGAAGGAACATTGTCCCAGGCGTTCAAGGCCTTCTCCTTACTCGAGTACTGGCTTCCGAGGTTTTGCCGGTTTTGCCGTCAATGGAGGCGGTGTCGAGGCGGAGCTCGTCACCATCGTTGCCGCTGGCTGAGCAGGACTC
Organism: Anopheles marshallii; assembly: GCF_943734725.1. Taxonomy (NCBI): domain Eukaryota; kingdom Metazoa; phylum Arthropoda; class Insecta; order Diptera; family Culicidae; genus Anopheles; species Anopheles marshallii. The sequence goes on from NC_071327.1 coordinate 64,606,687, forward strand.
GTCGTAGCAGTACTGCTTGCATTATTCACTTCCGTACTCGTAACTTCGGACAGTGGAGCATTGTCTGCGTCCTGTTCGGCCCGGCTCGTCGCAATTGTTTCATCGTCAGCGGGACCATCTTCCGGCTGCATCGGTTTAGTTATCGTGCTGCTCACCGTAGGCGAGGATGTCGGATCAGTAACGTTCGCTGATGGTGCGGCTGCGACTGCCGCCGTCGCCGGGGCGCTGCTACTGGCCGCATTGAAGCTCAAATCGTTCGCATCGAACAGGGAGGATGTTTCTTCGTCAGTCGTTTGCGATATTGAGGCGGCACCGTCTCCTGCTTCCCGGTGTAGGTGTTGCTGTACCGCCGGGGGCTGTGGCTGTGGCTGGGTTAGCGAATCTTCGTCCGGTTCAACATGCAGCGGCATTTCACCGGGCTTCAGATTGCTATTTACCGAACGGGAACTATTATCCTGCAGCGGGCCAACTGTGGCATGCGTGTCATCGCTTCGTTGTCGTACGGCTGGTTTAGGTCGAAGATCTTTGAAAATTAAGAACAAAATGAGCGTTCAAAACGTTGAAATGTAAAGCTTCCTTTTATTTGACACTTACCAGCTTGTGAATTGTCCTCCGTAAACAGTCCCATGATTGGATTAGAATCATCCGATCGTTTCATGCTGGTACTATCCTCATCGGCACTACCGTCGCCATGCAAACCGGGTCCACCGGCAGCTGCGGTACTCGTCGGTAATTCTTTCGCGACGAACGAACTCGTCGTCCCTTGCCCGACCAGATGATGAGGTATGTGCGGATTATTGCTGGAACCGGTCAACGCCGCTAGCTGGCCGGGCATCAGTCCAGCACCGGCCGCCCCACCCTGGGCCGCTGCAATGGCGGCCGCTTGCGATGGAGTGAGCGATTTGCGGGTCTTCTCCGCCTTGCGCCATAGTGTGATCTCCTGCTGTTTGAAGTACCGCCGGTCTTCGGTGTCAATTAGCACCAGATTCAGGAAATAGCGCACCGAGAACTTCTTGTTAATCTCGCGCATCGTTACGGTAAGATCGTAACCGGCGAGAAACACGCGTATCGGTATGCTTTCACCCTTCACCGGTGAACCGTCCATGATTTCGTACTTGGCAATGATTTCATTCTCGGTATACATGTTAGGTCCTACAGATTGGATGGCACCAACAAACGTGCATCATTGATTAACAGGCTGTCGAGACAAAGCGAACAGACACGATCGAAACGATATACTCACCCGAACCAGTCTGTTCCCGCTTGATAATGGCTATTTCCATGTGTTTTATTTTGATGCGCACCAACAGAAAATAAATTTTGCCCACGATCACATCCTTTAAGTGGTACCTAATTGGAGGAAAGACATGGTGTTAAGCGTTAGGGATGGCATTCGCTCGTTCCGCAGGGTTTCTGACTCACTTGCTCTTGTTGTACTCGAACTCAATGTGCAAGCAGTCCTCGATGCCCACCTCCATCTTTATCGGGCTGTTCGCATCCGGGTAGCTCGACAGCGTATGCACGGCAATGTCCACCTCCCGGATGATATCACTCAGGCGGCGAACAATTGTCACCCGCAGGAAATATCTGGAGCGGAACGGAACGAAAACATTAGGTTGGTCAGAACGCAAAGTAAAATAAAAAAGCCGATGCCGGTCCAATTTTGCATACCGTAATCGCACGTTCGAGCCGACGTACACTTCGTACGGTTTCTCGACGTTCGCAAACTCGAACGGATATGACGTATTCTGGATGAGATCGCCCGGTCGCGCTAGTTCGCGCACGAGGCTCAGGAAATCATGGTGATTGCCTCTATCGTAATACAATTCAATTTGACCTGTAACGACCGTAACAGAACGATTTAGTGACCGAGGAACGAACGCAGATTCATTTGACATTCGTTTATCGATGCTCACACCACCACATCGGGGTGTAGTTAATTTATGTGTATTAATATCCTTCACATTCCTTCCCAGTATGTTGGGCTGAAAAAGTCAACAAATTGATAAAAGTGCCCTTGTTCCTAGTAGCGCGCGTATGTTTGCCGTTTGTGATAAGAATGCTTCTACGAATGAACTACGCAGGGGCAGCAACATTTTATCCGAATTCCTTTCCTGCTATTGAACGAATATCAATGTATGAAATTGGCTAAAATGTGACCTTCCACGAACGGTCAACCTACTTGCAATACACTGATTCAAAGCCTAATCCATTTCACAGGCCTGCTACCGTACCGAATCAGTCTACATAGTACGGAATTGGAATATACCAATTTACCAATTCACACGCAAACACACACACCGGCTAAACTTTCATTCACGATCGGGGCCTCTCAGTGATATGGTCGCGATTCGCAAACCGAACCACACACGGTGGAACGTTGCGCATCCATACAAATAGCGCACTTACCGATAAGCTCGATTTTGATACCCTGGTGTTCCAGCTTGCTGCCCGGTTTTTTTAGCGTTATGTTCACCTTTCCGCCCACGGTTTCGCCGTCATAGTACAGCAGGTACTTGTCCTTCTTGCCGTCCTCTGTTTTGATTTCCGCCTGCTGACGGTTTTCGGCCCCGTCGAACAAAATATCGATGTCAGCCGACTGGCCGAAACGCAGAAAATTCTACCAAAAAGGAAAGTTAGGACGTTATCTTCTATGTTGCTGTACGATCACAGTAGCCTTCGGTGATCACTTCACAAGCGCAAGAAATAGGATGGCTTACCATGATTGATTAAATAATATGGTTTCCCTTCTGGTGAAGAAATCGGGATCGTGCTTGTGTCAGTCAATTTGTCCGCCCCAATCACCAGAGTTCAGTTACGACTGCTGCTTTACTCTTTTCGACTTCCGTCCGTTTTATCACTTGACCGATATGGGTAGCAATAACGTTACTTAACCAACAGCCGGAACACAGCCGCTGCAATCGATTAATATATTTGTCCGCCGCTATTCACTTCTGTTCGATGTTGCTGCTGCTTTTGGAGCTACAAGCACAACAAACATTCAAACTTACACGCTTGCATACGCACAAACACACACACTATCGCAATGCACGCACACAAGGCACCAGCATCAATCTTGCACTGTGAAAGCTGTGCCGAACACTGCAAGGGCTTTGCACGCTTGCTTCAATTAACAATGCACCGATGTGACATAGTGGATGATTCTGTCACACAAAACCAGAACACCACTTCCGGCCCACCCGGGGGTAGTTTGATGCGGCTTCCGTTCTTCCGCTACCCGCAGACAGGCGGGGAGTTAGAGATGGGAAGAGTGGGTCTGCGGTTTCCTGCCACTTCCGTCCGCAGCTGCACTTTTGAAGTTGGTGCGTATTACTGCAACCGTATCGCCACCAGTACTAACGGTGTGCAATAGTTTTGTCTACCTTTGCTTCAATTGGGAGGGTACCGAAATGGAAAAATGTTGTGGTATGCAGCACCACCTCGCCCGCACTAAGAACAGGCTGTGCAGCGCTAGGCGACGACGACGGCGACGTTCTGGATGTAGGGACGGAGAATTCGCTCGAGAACAGATTGTATTATATAAGAACGACCTGCACATACGGACGCACAATGCCTGGGGGAAGTTTCACGCACCGATTGGAAAACACTTTTCCCGGTTTGGCGATGATGAAAATATTGCTTTTTCGACACTTTTCCGCGCCGCTGAACCGATCGTTCGTCGTGTCTTTCTTCGTTTCGTTCGTGATTAATTTTTTTTACCCAATTAGCCCAAATTGACGACGACTGTCATTTTCCGCTTTGACGTGTGCTGTCAAAATCACCGGAAAGGGGTAGGACAGTTGGACCTTTTCTTTCCACTTTGAAGAGCTGCGAAGTGTATCGATTTCTACGAACTGAAAACTGTTTCAGGACAATTTGTATTTTACAAAAAAAGTGCTTCAAACTGCAACCTAGTCGAATTGAGTACAGAATTTCTTGATCCAAGTTTGTACATAACTGGTAAATTACCTAGCTAGCCTATGGAATACTTCAGCAGTATTCATTTGTGCCCTTGAAACGTTCGAAACGTATGTTCATTGAAGCTTTTTGTCTGGCGTAGGTTAACATTTGGCACAACTTCATCGATCCACGCCGGATCGATCTCAGTTACGTTGCGTAGATAGTTTAGGCGCGTTGCTACCAGCTCCGTGTAGATCACAACCGGCGGTCTCAGTTTGCCACAGATGGAACTGGACGGATGAATACGCGCTTTCAGCCCGCTAGTCGAAGTCAGGTAGAGATGGTCCGGTTGCTTGGTGGCAATGTTGGCAAACAGCCCGGTCAGCAAACATTTCGCTACCGGTATCGTATCAGTGCCGCAAGAGCTGGTTGGAATGTTCAGCGCTTTGCAGATTTCGCTCAGCTGCTCACGAATTGAGGCGGCATGCGTTAGATTGCGTTCGTGCAGGAAATTGTCGAAGCACCACATCTTGGGTTTAGCTTTCGTTTTAAACTCGTTGTACACCTTCAGCAGCGTGATGTGATCGCCCGATTTGTCGTAAAACTTCGAGTGCGCGATCAGCATCTGTTCGCGCTTTTGCGCACTGTTGGTGAAAATGTTCTCGCCCGAGAGCATCGCGATGATTGTTAGCATCTCTTCCAGGCAACCGAATTTCGGAGCCGAAAGCAACATCTTGGAGTATTTGGGATCGAGCGGAAAGCGAGCCATCTTGCCACCGAGTGCGGTAAGTATGGGATTCTCCACCGACGAGATCGCATTCAGTGCCTTCAGCTCCAGCAGTGCTCCGACGATCGCCTCTTCCGGTGGTTTATCGATGAAGTCAAAGTCCTTATAGTTAACGCCCATCACGAGCAGATTTAAGACAGTGGCAGAAAGATTGCAGCGCAGAATTTCCGGTGCTGTCATTTTCTCCAAATGTTCATACACTTCCTTGGAGTACGTTCGGAAGCAAATTCCATCAGTAATGCGACCCGCTCGTCCTGTGCGCTGGTGGGCCTGCGCTTGTGAAATCCAGCACACTTTCAGCATATCCATACCAGTGATGGGGTCGTACGAACGCACTTTAGCCCGCCCACAATCGATTACGTACCGGATGCCATTAATGGTAATGGACGTTTCGGCGATGTTGGTCGCAAATATAACCTTCCGAACGTTGGTTGGCGCCGGGTTAAAAACGTCCAATTGTTGCGTTTGTGGTAGAGCTGCGTACATAGGATATACTGCTAGTTTTGGAAGGTCCGATGGAAAGCTCTGAAAATGAAATGTTGTCATAAGCCACCAAAAATCCCATGAAGCATTTACTCTCCCACACATTTACCTTAGCTAGCCGACGCATCTTGTTAACCGTGGCATCGATTTCTTCCTGCCCTGTAAGGAACACCAGCACATCTCCAGCGGGTTGCGTTTGATGAATTTCCACCACCGTCTTCAGACACGCCTCAATGTAGTGCATTTTCTCTACCATCTGGTAAACCTTGACCTGGTACGTACGTCCTTGTAGATACACGATCGGACAGTCGGAAAAGTAGTTCGCAAAGTGGTCACAATCCATCGTGGCCGACATAATGATAACCTTTAGCGGGGCCATACGCTTGAGGGCTCGTATTTGTTGAGCTTTTTTCACCACCCCGAGCAGCACGTCTGTCGCAACGGTGCGTTCGTGTACCTCGTCTAGTATGATCACGTTGTAGTTCCGAAGCTGTCGATCGGACAGTGCTTCACGGCACAGTATACCATCGGTCATGTATTTGATCTGTGTGTTTTCCGACGTCATGTCCTCAAAGCGCACCGTATAACCCACTAAATCTCCCAAATTGGTGCCCATCTCGATGGCAACCCACTTCGCCACGGTAATGGCAGCCACACGCCGGGGCTGTGTGACGGCAATTGTTTTGTCTCCGTTCAGTCCGGCTTCATAGATGAATTGGGGCATCTGCGTGGTTTTGCCACTTCCCGTTTCACCAAGTACGATGATGGTGGTTGACTTCCGTACCATTTCCATCAAACTGTTTGAACGGGGGATTGGAAAAAAAACATTAGCCACCGGCAAACCGCGTGGGTGTATGGCGTGGGAGACTTACGATTTGCGCACCGAGTAGATTGGCAGCGAATTGCGCTGTTGTTTGGCATTATCCTGCTTCATGTAAGACCTGGAGTACTGATTGCCCAGCGTGCTATTACGACTCGAAAGTCCAGAATCCATCATGTCCAGTTGCTTTTACAATTCTAGACGATTTTCTATTTGAACCACAATAATAAAAGGCCTGCACAACCGCGACGTAAACATTCATACCGGTTTGCAAAACACGCCGCCGTAAATGACAGTTGGGCGGTCGGGTTTATGATTATCGTTCAAGGGCTCGGTTCATATTCGGCCGCCCTGGTACAACATGAAAAGATTTCCGGGACAACAACCAAAAATAAAATAATAATTATCACGCTACAATACATTTCTTATTCATGATTTTATCGCTACCTTTTGTCAAATGAAATACAATCCCACAATTTAAGCGCTTCCACCCGCTATGTCAAAAAACGGTTTCATTTTTTTGCCGACCAGCTGTCAAAGGCTTCGCGCATAGACCACATACTTCGCATTCATTCGTTCGTTGGTTGTTGACTTCTTCTCGTGGCGCACGCTTCGCTCCCGTTTCTACCAAAAGTATGTGTTTCGTGAAATGTTAAACAAAGTGATAATTGTCCAGCTTGTAACATAAGCATACGTGAAGTATTCCAAAATATCAGATAAAAGAGCAGAACGCACCTCGTGCTATTGTTTTTCAATTTGGCCAAAAAAGCATACGAAAAACTGCTCTCCTCTGTGCGTGGTATAGCATGTTTTTTTTTGCTACAAGAAGTCCATCTGTTTGTCCCACTTTTCCCACTGCGAAGCATAATTCTGCACACATTGGAGTGTGTGCTTATGGGCCTTCTCGAAATGTGCATGTGCAGTGCCGTGAACCTGCTGTACATCTATTGCTCAAACTTGTATTACCAAAGTGTTGCTTAGACCTGATTTCGTAAATCCATTGCATGCTGAACACGCCGAACCGAATGGAGTTTTACTTTCCGTGCTGTGTGTGTGTATTTTTTTTGTGTTCGCTAGTGAACAATGTTGCAAGAAGTGCCCGAGGCGAGGTTGCATTAGCCAGTAGATAATTATCTCTTCTATCCAGTAGTGTGGCCTGTACCAAAAGTTAACCATGCGGAATTTGCACCATCCATGGTTTCGTGCTATGGAGTGCCAGAGAATGAGCTGCAAGCCAATGCATTGGAAACGTTCTCCCAATCATGTGGCAATGGGTAATTGAATAATCGGCTCACGATAGCAAATGACGACCACAGCCCTGTGTTGTGCGGTATGGCTTCCAGCTTTAACGACACTAACTAATTCACAAAGGCAATGAAACACAGGGCATTGTGCATCAGCACTAGTGCAGCCGAGAAATGTATTCGTTTTTCCAGGATGAAGACGCCGGTCTTGTAAAATCCACATAGCGAGAGCAGAAATGCTTATCAGTCGCATGTGCACCATGCGGTCATGACCGTGGATCAATCGAGCAAAACCTTAATCTATCGACCGAGAAGCTATTTGTAAAATTACGGACATTCCGCCTCTGTCGATTCCGTATCTGTTCGATTTAGACAAATCCCGCTTAATACATCAAACCGGCGCAACCATCGTCCTCGTCACGAGCCAGTTGCTTTTGATGGTCGTTATCTTCCAACAGCTTTCGTGAAACAAAGCGGAAAATCCTGTTACCACCTGTTAACTACTGTTGCACTATCAGACACTAGGTCACCGGCAGCAAAATATTTGACCGTCGCGCGTGTTCTCGTGCCGTAATCCAATTCTCCGGCTGGTCGTTAAGTTATTTTTATCGTAAACGTACGACACGCCGTGTTACGGAAGGACACAACCCATTTAAAGGTGGATGTGTTTCGTTACTTTTGCACATAAACCCAAACCCAATCCGACCAAACCCGATTGGACTGTTTAGGTTGATTGATTAGCTTCGTTCACACGATGCTATGGTGACTATTTCGCACACCATTCTCTACATCACACATGCTGCTGTAATGAAGAGCGTAGGAGATTACCATGGTTACAAATGCCAATGAACCTGCGCCTGCCGTATGTAAGTTAATTGTAAATCCCCGGACTGCCCGTTGCAACATTGTAACTTTTCCCATCCTTTCCGTGACCGTGATTGCTACACACCCTATTCGGTGGTTCATTGACGAGAACATGCAAGCGTCGGAAAGATTTGTTTTACTAACCCAAAAATAAACATCAACCCAATGCAAGCCCAGTACACTGTACGTTCCCGGTGGTTCGTCCACGAGCATCGCTGCCTCAGGGTGATTGTGAAAGACAGCTTATAGAACAGGTGTTGTCGCAAGGGGGTTGAGGTAGGTTTCGCAACATCATACCGCCAACTATTCTACGTACAGAGATTTCACCAACATTTCGAGTACACCGGTAATTGGCGTAATTGGATTTGAATGTCAAGATATGTGGGAAAGCGTGAAAGAATGTGCTTGCAGCGTTGTCTAAAATAGACGACCTTTCATTTTTCATGCCGTCCAAAAATGTCTTTCTAACTTTTCCAACCCCATAAATATACTTAACGGAAGTATGTTATCATCTCCAGATAACCTTAACGCTCCTGAAATTACCTTTTTCATCTGTATCTTCGGTTGGGTTTTGCGAGTGAGTAAATCATTCATGAGTTTTTTTGTTGTTCTCAGCTAAGCACAGCAGATGGTTAATGGTTCTAAACACATCGTATACCGTTCGGATAGAGCAACATTGAACGGAGAAGATTTCGTGCGTCATTTGCTGCTAATCTGTCTGAGGCGCCTGAGAGTACCTCTTGCCCACAGGGTCATCATGGGTCACTTGAGTGGAAGATTTCGTTTTTTTTTTCTTTTGCATCTCCCTCTCACTTTACTTCGCCTTTAGCATGCCGTTAAAGCATGCTCGATTCAGTGTTTGCCGCTTAATGTCTGCAAAATCTCAACGGACACGTATGTTCGCGTAAATACTGCGAAAGCGATCAGCTCATTAAAACCGGCCTGAAGTTTAAGAAGAGAAAAAAACGCGCCAAAGATAACGTGGAAGTGCATTGAAATATAGCAGCCAACGTTATACAAACTGTCGAATGTAAATGATGATGGAAAGCGTTGGCTTTATTTGTAAACAAATGTTGCTGTTTATCGCGCACTCCACTGATTCGGTGGATCATGTGTAAGGTTCACATAATACGCGTCCCGTGTGCGGACAAGAATGTACTGTGCTATCTCGCACCGAAAGCCTTATCTCGTTCCGACCATCCGAAGAGTCACAGGAAATGTATTACTTATTTGAGAATTGAACATGTCTAATAAGAAAACTTTTCGAGTAAAAATAATTGGAATATTAATAAATTTTCTGTAATACTTTCAGCTCGCGCTCGGTGCGAATCAAAGAAACGGATTTCTTCACTGTCACGATCAGAATAACTAAACTTCAACCCAACATCAAACATGCAAGATGGTCTCATTTCCCGCGCGGGAGCAACTATCTACAATGAGACCTACGCAGGAAAAGGGCCCACCAACTATGACCCGATGGACGGCACGAGTCAATACTCGCCAGCGAAATCCTGCGCCCAGCTGTCCCGACCATCTCCTTCGCCCGCACACACACCAAACGGTGATTTCAAACTCTGCGGATATGAAGGTACGATGAACTCCTGCGGTCCGCTGGGCGATGAATGTGTACCGATAACCACCGGTAACCCACTTGGTGCAGGTACCGGTAAGGCAGACATCTTCGGTGTACTGGAATTTTGGTTAAGATTGCGATACGACCTGACGACCGTACCGTGGGAACAGTGGAAAACGGTCCAGCTGAAGAACCCACGTGCGGCTCCCGGCTGTGCGTACATTCCGACAAAGGTAAATTAGTTTTGTGCTGTTTGGTTTGGTGAGATAACCACCTGCTTTCTTATCGGCAAGTGATGAAGATCGTGATAGTAGATTTATGACAGAGATCCCGACGTGGTGGAATCTTTTTGAAGATAATGTTGTTTTAAAGTCCTTTGATAAGCTCGCCGTCGAAAGGGCAAGTGATTGATGTTTTACTGCCTTTAAATTAACTCCGATAAGGAAACTGCCGGTGATCGTACAGCAAATCTGTCATGAATCATTACGCGCACTTTGTCCCCCTGTATCAACATCACATAAGGAAGACCCGCCGGTCAACTGGGGATGATTAGTAACTAATGGTTTTTCTTGTGTTTTTGTTTTTAGGTTGAACATATTGCTAACATAATCACACACGGGACCTGGGTGTTACCTTCGATGTATGCTGGATTACAGCTTTACGATCGGAGCCACACGTCAGCGCAAACGTTGGCCGCCGTCATTTACGGTGCCGCACTATCCATGCTGTTTTTCGTGTCGACCTGCTTCCACTGTGTCTGCTACTGCAATCACAATCGCCCACTGAAGGATGCGCTGCATCGATGCGATCGTGCCATGATTTACATCTTCATTGCCGGTTCGTATTATCCGTGGCTTAGTCTAGGCCACACGACCCACCCACAAATCGTTTCGGTGGTAAAGTGGAGTGTTTGGGTTATGGCGGTGCTGGGCATTGTCTATCAACAGGTAATTCATTGCGAATATCCGCATGATTAATAGAAGTTTTCATAGCTTTATCTCATTTGTCCTACTTTCCACAGATGTACCACGAACGGTACAAGTGCTTGGAAACGTTCTTTTACGTTGTAATCGGACTCGGACCGTCGGTTGTGATTGTTCTCTGGGGCCACGAATTTACCGGAATGTCCGAGCTAAAGTTTGGTGGCATACTGTACATTGTAGGTATCGTGTTCTTTAAATCGGACGGACTTTTTCCGTTCGCCCATGCTATCTGGCATCTGTTCGTGGTTTTCGCTGCATACGTGCATTACTTTGCTATCATGACACACTTGTTCCCGGACTCAAGCGCCATCGTTATGCCTGTGGTTGATTCCGTGGCTGGTTAAGTTAGTTGCTACTAGCAAAAGATGCTAATGGTAGACGGTGATATTTATCAATTTTTCATCCATTCTCATATGCAAAGCGGGTATATCCGGGATGAACAAAAAATAATTGGTCGACGGTAATGTTTTTTTTTTTTGTTCATACAACCTTGTGTTCATTGTTTTTATCATAGATTTGGTTATTTCGTATAGCGTAACATAGATACTTTGAGGTAGGATAGGAAAGTGTCCCTATAAACTAAAGCAAACAATGTATACAAAGAATGGCATACCCCACTTAGGAGAAAGGAAAAGTTTCTTAGAAACGAATAATATATTTTTATTGTAAAATTTTCTTACCAGTGGTGCGAGAAAATGACTAACAAGATGCATCCTACCGGGTGTAGTTGCTAACGGTTCTCAATTTGCCCAGATACGTTTCAATCCTGCTCAACTTATTGGTATCTTTCCAACCTTTAAGTACTAGGCATTTTTTGTCTAATGGTAATACTCAACTAGGATGCTATATATTCTGTACTGTTTTTTTTCTCGAAGCCTTTTCTTAAGTTAGTGTACCTTTAGTAAAATAAATGCTCGAGATGTCGATATCCTAAGTGACAGACAGGGGCCTGGGGCTAGCATAGTTTTCGTCTTATTGTGATATGTAGCATGAGTAAGGAATGGTTATAATTAGTTAAATTTAGTTATATTATTCCCAGTTTTTGTACAACCTGTGGTTTACATTATACCCATAAGCAAAAGCAGCACATTAGTCCCAAAAACCAACCACGGAATTGATTAAGAAAACTGCACATACTTCAACAATCACAGGAAAAACGCTGAATAATTATAGTACCAAAATATAGTACATATAGTGTAAGTTTAACCACCGGAAACCAATTGTCGATGAGCAGAACGGAGCTCTCTATTTGTAAGGGGGAGGAGGGGGGGAAATTATTAGAGGAAGTGGATTGATATTAATATTAGAAAATGAAGGGATAATAGTTAACCACAACCATAAATGCGGATAACTCAACGTTTGTCCAATCGAGTAGTTGTCATATACAGGTTTAAAGTCTGAATATCGTTATTTAGGGTTCATAAATGAAACAAAATTCACCAAGCATGATGTACGGGATGATGTGTGAACTCGTAGCCAAAATAATACACCGTTAATCACTAGACTTTAGACTTCACCAAAATCAATCGAATAGCGAAGGACTCTCTTGAACATTACACACAAACAAATTAATACTCGAAAGATCACCAACCCACCTTTAAAGTAGAATTAAAAAGCATTGTCTAGAATGAATACTACAAATACTACTTCTGCTCAGCTTGGAACAACTCTTACAAAATGGTATTTATCAGAAACGAATGTGTCCAAAGTATTCTATAAAGGAAATATGTAGACGACAGGAAACCTCTTTGGAAACATAAACCATTTGCAAAAGTTAACCTAAAGATAATAACAAGAAAAATCGTCACCCCTTACCAAACTAGCCCATCGAACGTGAATTGTAACAGTAGAAATGGTAATGGACAAATAGTGCAACCTTTTGCATCGTAAATACTTCCTCCAAACCGGTTAATACAGTTAAAATATTTAAAGCTCAATCAGTATTCTATTTAATGGGTTTGATTTACGGAAAGAAATCAGCTGTTTGTTTTTTGGAACGAAACTTTTATTAATGACAAACTTTTCCCTTTATCGCTACACCGTTTGTTTGTATGTTGGTACGCACGCCTGTTAGTATGCAATATATTTTTTATTTTGTCAGAGGCAACAAAATCATGATTGCCTACCTTTAGGCGTTTTGAACCCGAAACATCACTAGAGTCAACTGGTCGATGGGAAACTCTATTTCACTGTGCTAACAATTTTGTTGTTGTTCGAAATACATTGGGAGACAACATTAGTTAATGAACAGGACCTTTCATAATTTCGTGCAAACGACGAGTTTGTCGCTCGGAGTGGCGGAAAAACTTATCCAACACATATTCGATCTCCTTGCGTGTGTGCAACGGTGGCCAAAGTGTAGTAATAGCGAAATGGCTGCAAAATAATTGGTAAATTGTATGAAAAGACACGTGAAATGTGCACTAATCGCTATGTACCGGTGGAACCGCATCGAATCGTAGGCCGAATTTTGCATCAACTCAAGCATTCGCAACTCGTGGTTGAACTGTTTCTCGTAGAGCATGTTATTTGCGTGATATCGTTGACGACAGCTGGCCGAGCTGAAAGTAAAACCCGTTCAAGTCATCATCGTGTCGTGGGGAGATCGGAAAAAACACAATCGAGCCCTCTATCTTACTATGGTGGCTGTAAATTGGTGTAGCTTGGATGTAGACTTTCCTCGGATCGGTTCGATTTGGGTTTCCTTTTTTCACCCGACTTTCGTTTAGCTTCACGACGTTTTTTACGCTGCTGTTGGAAGTTGCTTCTATCCATCGTGTGATGGTGAATTTGGTATGAAGACGCGCCTCTTTTCGTCCCACGCAAATATGCGAATGCGAACGTAGTTAAGAAATAAACACAAGCACAGACGTTCTAAAACGTTTACTATCCCACCAACATCACAGCACGGAAAGACGGAAATAATCAAGATACCAAACTGCACGTTTTTCCAACATTATAGTTGCCATGGTAACTGGCACGGAATAGGAAAAAGCAATCGATTTGTTTGGTTAATGTAGGTCAGCGAAGAGGGAAAACCGCGCAATCAGGTGGAAGAACGTTTGCCGCAAACATTTTCTGATTGACGGTGGAATTTGCTTTCGTTTTCATAGTATTTCGCAGCGGCCGGCAGCAAACGGGAGCTTTTCGATGTTAAACGTTTATCGATCGTTAGTTTGCAAAACAATGACAGGATAGAAACAGCTCATATACTAATTATCGGTTGTCTGAAATCGTGATGGTCGTCCTTGCAAGGATTTTTAGTTTGAGCGAGACATTCAAACACACACACACACAACGATTTGCGCTTTATCGTTTAACGAATGTTCCTGTCCTTTATGTATGTTCTACGGAATGGTGATTTTTCAATACATTTTACATTAAGCTTCAGAATACAACACGCGCCACCAATGTGCAACAGTCGTTATTATTAGCTTTCGAGACATGTTTCATCGAAGTTGGCGTAATATAGTATCGATTATGTACTATTGCATCGCAGCAAACTTTGCCCGGTATGTGAATCGGCTGTAAACGGCGTTATGTGGTGGAGTGTTTCAGTTCCTAAAGTACTTTTTTTTAATACTTTTTTTTCTCTACTGCGCACATTTTGTGACAATGTTCCGGAACGCTTTCCAGCATCGCTTCGTTACGGTGTTCAGTAGTGGCGGTAGCAAGTCGCTTGCCATCTGGGATGTGCATACGAAAAATGGCCACGCTAGGCGTGTGACCGATGAGCATACACGTTCGCTGGCCTTCGAGCTGACCGGCGTAAACGTTGCCACCACCTTCATGGTAGCCCCATGCGCGCCCTGTCCATCGCTCTCAATCAAACTGCCGTTTCTTGTGATGTTGGTAAAAAATATGAAGAAGTTTTTTTCCTTCGAAATTCAGGTGAGGCTTAGTGTATGATTTTCTTCCGTGTCCGATCCCGCCATCGATGATTCTTACGTCTATTTTTTTTTTTTGTTTTGGGACAGATTCTGGACGATAGACAATCGCTGCGCCGTTTACGCTTCTCCAACTACCAAAGTGTAACGCGTGTGAATAACTTCAGCACCTTCTTACCATTATCTTTGTCACCGAGCTGGGGTCAGATACAGATCAACCTGGCTGATTTTACACGAAAAGCCTACGGCACGAATTATGTGGAGACGGTCCGGTTGCAAATACATGCCAATGTGCGTATCAAGTGCATCTACTTCTGTGATCAACTTTACACGAACGACGAAACGCCACCCGAGCTGAGACTGTTCCAACCGATCCGACCAAACCGTATAATGGAGTTGAAGAAGCAGCAGAAGCCGCCCAAGATTCCACATGAGCCAATTGAAACTGTACGTCCGCCGACACCGGTAGATAGTGCTGATGTTACTAATCTGTTGGAGAATGAGCTAGCAACTGCACAGTGCGCCGCTGGAACAGAAGTCTAAATTGCTGTTAAATAGTGGAACGATTACTAAGGCGGTGTATTTTAGGACTAATCGTATGTTAGATAGATCTTCTGTAAATTATCGGTTGGCGGATTCCTCCATTAGTTTCGTACAGCAGTTTGTGGCCCCAGCTTAACCTATTTAGACCCTTGTTGGGTAAATTTTTAAAAAATTAAACAGCTGACGTATAGCCTATTTTATTTACTCAATGTTTTAGATTTATGTATGTGAAGCATTTGAATTGACATAAAAAATCAGCCTTGAAAAATGTAGTTCCGATACATAAATACGTCTCTGGGACATGGACCTTGTGCAAGACAGACGAATCTCTTTCACCCACGTTCTAGAGGAGAAGGCTCAGCTCAGTAGGAATTTTGGCCCCGTATGCTTCGAAGAACAATGGAGATGTCGCAGCATTAACCAGTTCTACGAGTACGAGACGACGAACTCACTAACAACGTATAAAAAATTAGATTCGCTATTCTCCGGTGGGCTGGTCATGCCATTAGAAAGACTCAGAACGACCCAGCCACTAAATTCTCTTTCGGATGGTCACATGGACAGAGGAGGAGGCACCATAGGTGCAAATGGAGTGATGTTGTTGATGCCTGGGCCCAGCAAGGCAAGAATATTGAATTGGCAGACTACAATGTGAGTGGTTTAGAGGGTTCCTGCAGTAGAGCACGAAGCTGTTGTGACACTGGTAAGCAAGTATGCTCGTTGCTTCACACCAAACACGTGGTTCATACAAATTTATCAACTGATATTAGAAAGTTTGAACTAGCCGTCTGACAGCACAAGATTGACATTTGGGAGCAAAACGCAAACCAAAAGGCGTCAACATCAGACGACAAGTTCGTACAACACTTGTCAACGCTAGTACGGCAAAATTTCTGTTTATATTTTTCCGCCTTATACAACGCAAATTCAGAGTGTTTCGGTAACAATAAATCATCTTTTGTATGAAACCTAGCAGCAGCTTATCAGTGCGTGTTGCGCGGGCTAAAATATGTAATTAATATCAATCTTGATTGAAGCCAAAATTACGCGCCTAGCAAAATGCTTTGACAATGACCTGTCAAAGCTGTACGCAACCAACACTATCATCAAAATGTACAAGCAGGTACGATAATTGCATCGAAGTTTTGTGTGTTTTCTGCCTTTTTGTGTACGGCCACGAACGTAATTTAGTTTATTACAAGTAAAAGCTGGTGTGTAGCGTTGTAGGATGTTAGAAAAAGTTACAATAAAACGACCTGCATAGATGTAAAAAGCGAATAATTAGCGGTGGCATTGTTGTTTGGCTGTGGATGTGTTGTTAGGAAAGCAGTGAAGAAAATTCGTGGTTAGTCTTGGAAAGCTAGCGGTATTAAATCGTCCAACGAGATAGCGGGAAAAGCGAGATATTGTAGAGTGTTTTTAACAGGAACAGAACATGCGATGAAAATGAAAAAATTGTCGGGAAAAGACGCATCTTTATTTTAATGACGCTAGCGGAAAAGGGGAAGATAGGCTGGGATGCAGAAATTTCAGATGCGTGGTCTGCGCGTTACCCAGAGATGGCGTTAGTGTGCAGCCGAGCAATAGAAGCTGAACTGTGATTGGGCGATCGAAAGCTGGAGTGAAAATTTGTGAAAATGTGATATTTTGCTTAAAACTGTGCACTGGAAAAGTCAACATTGGACGGAAAATTTACGCGTGAGGTATTTAAAACCATTTTCGGGTGGTAAAATTTCATAGGATGCATTGGCGAGTAAAAATGAATCCATAGCATCGGCGCTTGCCGATTGTCAAAATGGCGACCGAGCGCATTGGCCAATCAGCGTCGAGCTTTGCTAGGTGCCGTACATGATCTGAATTTTCAGTACAATCGAGGTCTTCGCGTCATGCTCTGCAGAAGTGCGTCTTCTGTGAGCAAAGTCGGGTCGAAAAGATAGCACAGCCAAAAAGGAAGCAACGATTCGAGCCACCGTTTGGCTGGGAAAAAGGAAGAAAATTGCTACTATTTTGACATGTGTCACGAGCAACATAAAGTGCAATAATATAGTGACAACAATTGATAGGTTTGGAAAGCGATTTTCGTGAAAACCGTCGCGCGATACATGGGGGAGGTAGGTTTTTCGCTCGCCATGGGTAATAATGCCCGTGTGGCATAAAATGTGTGGTGCTGCTATGGTGAAAGAGCGATAAAGTAAAACTCTGTGCTCTGAAAATGTGTTTCGTGTCCTGGTTGGTGTAGTGCGTTGCGACCTGCATCATGCGCTATGTTGGCCAGTTGAAAATGCATCAACAAATCTGTACTGCAGGTGAAGAACTGTACCGTCACAGCGTGTGCAATGTGTGCAGTGGAAACGATCGGGGGCCCGTTCCGTGGGAATAGATTAGGGAGAAAAAGTTATACGCGTTTTCCGCGGCACCGCGGACAATTCGATTGCTAGTAACAAAGCATTCGATTATTTTAATTATTGTTCGATCATAGCATGCACAACTGTACTTTCGCGAATGGTGGTAACGATGCTAAGCAACGACGCGCAGCATAGCCTATTATGGGAAATTATCTCTACATCTCTATTTTTTACTGGAGGCCTGGCTCTAATCCGATCCTTTCTTTCACATCTGGCACATGAAGCATTAATGTTTATCTTTTTATTTATTTTTCTCTCTTTGCAGGCATACGTTTAAAGAAGTGGATTACAATAATAGAACATAGCAATTGATGTGTTTTTTGAGCTTACCGTGACTCGAGTTAAGGCTTGCATCCGCTATACAACGATTGGACGGGGAAGGCAAAAGCTTACTCGAAACGGATTACTGAGTGAGCAAGAGCCTGACTATGCACGATTTACCGATGCTGACAAAAGATTAATCGCAGAACATATAGTTTGCCTGTAAGATTGCATCTAACTTAGTGAAGAACGCGGACAATGACGGGACGGCAGTCAAATGGCCCGGGTGGCAGTGCATCCGTGGGCAAACGGAGGGGCCGCCCGCCAAAAACAGCCACATTGGAACGGGCGAAGAAGTTCCAGTACCATCTGGTGAAGAAGCCCAAATATTTGTGCAAGGATACGCAAGATGGCAGTACACCGTCGGCTTCACGCGCCTCATCTCCACATGGCAGTGAGGAGAGCCGTCCCTCCACCTCTCGGAGGACACCGGCAACGAAAAGTACGAGAGGCAGAAAATCGACCACCCGTGGACGCCCAAGCGGCCGTGGACGTGGGGGACATAATAATTCTTCCGCCCGAAAAGGTATGTTGAACAAAGCACCTTTAATCTACACCACGCACCGTAACATGACACATACTCCGGTTTTGCATCATACTCCTTCCAAAACAACATAACGCCAGCAGGGTAGTACCCTCTTTACGCGCGACACTGTTAGGCTGTGTGCGTGCGTGTGTTCGTTTTCCCTCCATTTTTTCGCTCCCAGGGTTGAACCTTCTTTTTGACAGTTAGTTGTTGGGACGGACGCACAAGTGTGTGCTGCAAAGGGGTGGAAGGACGCATTTGTCTCTCGAGCGGCGGGGAAACTTTGTTTTGATGAAGTTCCCTTTTCAGTTACTTTTCTTTTTTGACGCCACTTGTCTGTATTTATGTTTTGCTGTAGTTAAAGCGAAACAGACGATGTGTAGAAAGAAACAAAATTAATGTTTTGGAGCAAATTAAATGTTTTGTACCGTCGAAAAAGCAAAAGCTCGAAAAGAACGCAACTCGATGATAAATTGAATCGGATCGTATTTAAATAAAATTAGTCTTATGATTTTAATGAATTAAACATTCCCCCGGATTGGATAAAACTTATGAAATTTGTTATATTTTAACAGCTTACTCGTACCACGATTCGGAATATCATTACGGTTCCGACTTTGGAGATGACAGCGATAAAAGTGATCTCGACGATGATTACCTACGTTCGCCGAGTGATTCTGACGAAAGTCTCGGACATGAATCTGAAAGCGACTTCTCGATGACGAGCTCGAGCGGAGGACCCGGTATCAACGGGGCGATCTATCTGAAGGATCCGAGTCCGGATCCCGTGTGGCTGCAAGAGCGTGAAGTGCCAACGCTTGAACTGCCGGAATCGTCGAAGGATCTGCTAGTGCCTACGGACATTGTGCTCAAGTGCACGTCCATCTATGAAATCATCCGACGGTTCCGTCACCAGGTCCGCCTGTCACCGTTTCGCTTCGAGGATTTTTGTGCCGCCATCTGGAGCGAAGAGCAGAGCGCTTTGCTAACGGAGCTGCATATCATGCTGCTGAAGGGCATCCTGCGCGAAGAAGATTCGCAGCAAACGCACTTCGGGCCGCTCGACCAGAAGGACAGTGTGAACATTGCGCTGTACCTGATGGACTGCATTACCTGGCCGGAGGTGTTGAGAAGCTACATCGAAAGCGATCCCAGCTTGGATCAGAGTGTGTTAAAGATTCTGGCCACTACCGAGTATCCGTACGTTCCGGCCGAAGATCGCCTGTACGTGCTGCAATTTTTGACGGATCAATTTCTGGTAACGTCCCAAGTGCGGGACGACGTGATGCAAGAAGCCATCCGGTACGATGACCACTGTCGTGTTTGTCATCGGGTGGGCGAATTGTTGTGCTGTGAAACATGTCCGGCCGTTTTCCATCTGGAGTGTGTTGAACCACCGCTGATAGATGTACCGAAAGGGGACTGGCAGTGTAATCTGTGCAAATCGCACAAAGTGTCCGGCGTAATCGATTGCATCTCGACGCAGGAAAAGCAGGGTATGCTGTCGCGGCAGGAAATGCTCGGATTCGATCGCCACGGGCGAAAGTATTGGTTCGTGGTACGCAGGATTTTCGTGGAAAATGAGGACTCGTCACAGGTATGGTACTACAGTACGGTGAAGCAATTCGAGTTGTTGCTCTCGAAGCTTGATCCCGACGAGCTCGAGGCGGAACTGTACCAGGAGCTAGACCAAAAGTATCGCGATGATATCGTACGGCAGATGACGCTTACCGAAACTTTAACAAATCAGCACAAGGGAGGAAAGAAATCGTACATCGAGGTTGACAATCAGCGCGTCGAAAAACTTTTGGGCCCGTACGATATGGATGAGCACGGCAAGGATAGCACTAATGTAGCCGATATGGACGGAGAAGAAGATACCAAGGAGGGAGTGTTAGGAACAGCTACAGAGAACGATGGTGGCGGACAAGTCAAGGACAAAGAAGCGTCCGATGAAACGGTGGTGAAGGAAGAGGACGGTGCACAACAGCTGAATGGTGGTGGGGGCAGTAAGCATGTGACCCGATCGAAAACAGGATCACTAACCCCGCGCACTTTTAATTTGGATGAACTCAAGAAGAAAAATCCGAAGGAAGAGTCTGCCAATGCGACTAGCTCTTCTTCCTCAGCAAGCATCGCTAGTACGGACGGCATCGATAGATTGACCCGCCAGAAAGTAACACAACTGTCGAATGGGACGCTCTACTTCAAGCTTGGCATGGAGAATGGACACAAAAACTACGTCAACCAATATGCCGTGCATCCGATTGCATTGAACAAACCGCAGCGCAACGAAGAACGCGACAAGAAGAGACACCTTTCGCACAAATTCTCACTCACGCCGGTGTCGGAGTTTAAATG
Organism: Anopheles marshallii; assembly: GCF_943734725.1. Classification (NCBI taxonomy): domain Eukaryota; kingdom Metazoa; phylum Arthropoda; class Insecta; order Diptera; family Culicidae; genus Anopheles; species Anopheles marshallii. The sequence goes on from NC_071327.1 coordinate 64,627,384, forward strand.
GCTAGGCGGTGGATTGTATGCCACTCAGCAACAAATCATTACGACCATTCGTCAAACGTTGCTCGCACTGGAGCAAGCGATCGTGGCGGCTTTCATGCATCATAACTGGAACCGCCTGCGGAAGCTGTGGATCAATGCGATCGGTGTGTGCACCAGCCCGAATGAGTTTGCTCGGGTGATGTGTATGTTCCAGACCTGTCTGCGCGGTGTGGTGTTTGCTAGCGTATGGCACGAACAGCTAGGCCACACCAAAATGTACAGGATAACACTGGCCGAGCGGGAGGAAAAGAAGAAGCTTGAAAAGCGCGAAAAACGTGAGCGTGACGACGAGGAAGAGCGGAACAGAACGGCGATAAATTTCGTAAAGTATTCACTCGGTCTGAAGCACCAGGTATGGAAGCAAAAGGGCGAAGAGTACCGCATCCACGGACAGTGGGATTGGGTCTGGATGGGAAATGGGCGCCGAAAGAAGATGGTCCCCGGGCGAACGACAAACGAAGCAGCGCACGTGGTGCTTCCGGTGCTAACACCCGAAACGCAGGAACGAAAGGTGCAAAAGTTGGATTGGCGATCTTACGAAGCCTTCCTTAATTGCCACCAGAGCATCGCCGGCACCATATTGTACCGGTCGGATCAGACGCCGGTTGCTGTTGATTTCCTAACCGACATAGACTCGTTGAACGAAAAGCTGCTGCAGAAGATAAATCAAATCGAAACGTTCGAGGTCCCGCAACAGTTCAGCTCAGAAATTGATGTTTCGCGTGCTCTTTCAACACCGCAAGGCCGCATACTATATCCAAAGGTTGGTCGAAAGTGTCCGCTGCTGGAAGGATTGCTGCAGCGCCGCATCAACTTGCGCGATGCGGAAGAGCAGCGCATTAAGTTGGCCAAAGAGCGCCAGGATGAGGGTTTGGGCGAACAACCGGCTGTGGTGTCGAAGACGGACGCTACACCCAGCAATACGACCGTCATAACGGTGCGTGTGCTTCCACCCAGTGAGTGCATCGAGAAGCAGTTGCAGCGCATCATCAACAGTCGTGGAACTGCGGGACAAGTTAGTGCGGTTCCCATAAAACCGCACATTACCGCTTATCAGCAGCATCTCCGCAACCGGCATTACCGGGAAAAGCTACAGGCCTTGGTCAGTCAGACGCAAGTTTTACGTGTGAAGTATCATTACGCGAATCATATGTCAACACAGAATCGGTGCTACTCGGTTTCTTGCACCAGTACCACCAGCTCGTCATGCTACTCTCCATTGTGTCGCGAGAGGGGAGCGTTAAAGGCGAAGCTATTTGCTCTGCTTAAGCAAATGCAGGTGCTGGAAATTCAGCACAACAGCACCGTTCAATCTGCGACCACGGCCGGTGGTGCGGCAGCAACTCCTTCAAAGTCCATCCTAGAGCAGAAGTTGACAGAGGCGAAAAAGGAGAGCTTTGAAAATTTGCTCACAAACTTCTCAATGAATGTGTTCAAATTGTTGAACGATGATTTGGAGCGATCAAAGCGTACGCTTGTGGATTATGACGAAGAGCTGCTGGCCAAACTAACGGCGAGCGTGACGCCAAAGCAGGAAAGTGGCGAAAATCAGGAAGAAGGTGTAACGGTGAAAGAGGAACCGGATACGTCCACTGGAGCCTCCGTAATGGATTGTAGCGATGTGGTAAAGGAGGAAGTCGTATGCAGCAGTGAAGACAACGCAATCGATAGTACTGCTGCGATGCTGGACGTAACCACGACAGCGATAATCGCCGACGCAAAACCGATGGATGTGGAAGATGGTGCACCGTTGAACGAGAATTCTAATTCCAATTCGCTATCTTCGGATGTTTCCAACGGTGATGGAACTCGCGTTACTCGCGGTCGCGGTAGATCATCACGGTTAGCAACGAAGCTCAACGAAGATGTAGCTGCTGGCAATGTGGCGAAGGAACATCCCAGCCCGATTCCACCTTCCAAGCCAAAGGAAGAAGAAATGCCGGATAAAAAGTTGGAATTTATGATTCCTCTGCGACCGAATCGTCGTTTTGCGCTACCGTCACGCAGTGTGAAAAAAGATGAAGCGGAAGTAAAGGAAGAAGCACCGGATGGAAGTGTGCGCGTTTATTCGGTGAGCAATACGAAGGGCAAAATTTATCTCAAGAAAACGCTTCCACCGGTGGTGAAATCAAACAGCTCAGGTGCGGCCGCTGAAGGAGCAAAGCCCAAAAACGAGATCAGAATCCTGGGCAATGGTAAACCGCGCTATCCGGTGGTCAATTATTTCCGCACGAAGAAGGCAGGCGTATCGTCGATAATGGTATTGCCGCGTGGCGAACTGCTGAAGCTAGCCAAACACGGTGGACGTTTGCAGGTGACGGGTTTTCATCATTTGGCAAAGGCAAACACGTCCGTCTGGCCTTATCCCTGCTCACGCCCGCTGTTTAAAACGTGCTGGTTGTATCGGAGCGTTAACCTTTCATCGCTGGCCGCAGTAGGACTGCAGTTGCGCATTCTCTGGACCTGCCTGCGATGGGACGACATGGCCATGAAGCCGGTGACGGCGGACGGCAAACAACAGGTGACGACAGAATCGGAAATCATGTCACTGGAATTGCTTCGCCACCGGCACGTTGGAATGTTTAACGAGCGGTTACAGTATCTGCGCCGGAAAGTGGTCATTCCATTGGAGCTGCCTAAAACTGTAAGAGGTAAGCGTATGGAACTGGTGGTTGGATTTGTGTTTTGTTTTGAAAGTTAATAATTAATATCGAATTGTAAACCCACAGCAGAAGTGCAATCCATTCGATCGGGACTGCGTAAACGGAAACGAGCCGAATCACCACAGCAAACTGAACCGCAAGTGTCAGAAGAATGGATCGACGAAGACAAGCTGGAACTGTGGGAGATAAAGCTGTACGGTGAAAAGCAGGAAAAACTGGTAGCGGCTTCTGCACAACCGGTGACGCGGAACAGTACTGGCAAGCTGCCGGTGGGTAACCGTTTGAACGATTCTTCCTCGACAGCTTCGCCCGGTGGTGGTGGTACGATGGTTAACAAATCGTCCACCGCCGTTACCAACAAAGTATCGCGCGACGAAATCAATGAAAAAATGGAACAACAATTACGCATACAGCGGGCAGCACATAATCAAAAGCGAGCTTTAGAATTGAAGCAAGGTACGTATGGTCTTATGTATGTAGTAAGGATCGTGCATAAAGCAACCGTTTCTTGTTTGGTTGTAGAAGGTGGTACAACGCCAAAGGGAGCCGGCATAGTTCAACGCAAGATTTTAGTGAAAAATCCGGACGGTACTACAAAAATCATTCAGCAGAATGTCGCGACAAACGTATCTGGTAGTCAGCAAACACCAGGAACCCCAAAACCGGACGGTCCGCAAAAGGTACAAATCATTCGTGGGCCAGATGGTAAAGTAAGCGTACGTGGTTTGAACCCAGGTCAACAGCTGATTCAAACTCCGGATGGTAAATTACACGTGCTGAGCAGTAATCCCAACTGTGAGTATTTATATATTGTTTTCCAAAAAAAATAGACGATACATTTTTTCCCTTTCTTTCTTGCCTGCCTGTAGCACCCAAGCAAATGATTACAAAGATTGGGCAGAAGATTGTAAAGGTAGGTCAATCTGGGACGCCCAATTCCTCAGCGGGTGCCACATCGACGGTTACAAGCGGTGATGCCAGTGCATCATCCACGCCTACCCAACACATTCTAAACAAGGGAGTGTTGATGCGCAGCGTAACATCGACACCAACGGGTGCTGCATCGCCTCAGCCGGTCAAACAGGTGGTACAGCGTCAGCTGTTGCAAAAGGTATGTACATGTAGTGTGGCAACATTTCCTCTTTTTTTGCTAATTATATTGTTTACACTCGCTTTTATCTTTAAAGGTACAAACCTCAAACTCACCGGCATCCGTGCAAAATGTACAGCAGATCGTGTCGTCCTCCACGCCGCAAAAAATAGTGATCAACAACCAGAGCACGCTGCAGAAAGTCATCACAAGCAGTGGTCATCAACTGTTGGCCACTACGACGCCTGTGCAGAAAGTGGTGACGCCATCGAATTTGCAGCAGTTGCTGCAAGGTACGCAGCATCAGGGCGGTCAGAAGGTGATCGTCGAACCGACGGCAGCAGCTGCAGCTGCTGCTGCCGCGGCCGCATCGAGCACCGCCCAATCGCCAATGCCCACGCAAAAAGTGTTACTAGCTACAACGCCCGGTCAGCCGACGGTTACCAAACAAATATTGATACAAAACGCGGCCGGTGTTGGGGGCACACCGCAACAAATCATCATCAACCACGGTGGTCAGAAAATGGTTCAGCAAATAGTTGCATCGCCCGGCCAGCAGATAATGATCGGTGGTCAACGGATTATTCTAAACAGCGGTCAGAAGCTCGTAAACAACACTCCGCTACAGATTCAAACGCAGCCAACCGTCGTTTCGGTGGGTGGTGGTGCACAGTTGACGACGACAGGGACGATGCAACAGATTCAGAAAGTACAACAAATCATGACGGCGGCACAACCGACTGTTGCCTCCACGACCATACAACCACAGCAGCAACAGCAGCAGCCAACCCAGCAATTACACTTTCAGATTCAACAGTCCCCGGGTATGCAGGCCGTTGCCACATCCTCTCAGCCACAGCAACAAACCGTAGCTATCAGTCAGGTGCAAAGCTTGGCCCAACAGCTCTCTACCGGCAAATTGCAGCTGGCGAATGTTAACGGGCAGCAGGTCCTGCTGCGACCGATAAGCAACAATCAGGCACAGGTTGTCGCACACATTAAGGCGCAACCGAACGGCACGTCACAAATTATTCCTGTCGCTAACTTAACCGACCCTGCCCAGGCACAGCAGCAGCAACTACAACAACAGCTGCAGCAGCAGCAACAGCAACAACAACAACAGCAACAGCAGCAGCAACCACAATTGATACAGCAGCAGATTATACAACCAGCCGTACAACAAGTAATGCAAGCAACAACAGACATAAATAATGTTGTTATACAACAGCAACAGCAACAACAACAACAACAAATTAGCAATTCTGTGGAACAATCACTGTTACAAGGGCAGCCCCCAGGAACGGTCATTAAATGTGTTACGGCCCAAGTGGTGCATACCGGCCAAGGACCCAGAATCGTTTTACAAGGACTGCAGGGCAGCGATTTTACACCTCATCAAACTGCACTGGTACAACAGCAAGTCAAACAACAATTGCTTCGAGGTAAGTGTATGAACAAAGTGAATCAGAGCTTTTGTTAGGCATTAGCTGTTTGGACCGCTGTGCTCGAATGCTTAAAGGACATCGATAGGGAGTTTCCCGTTGCTTTAGCGTGAGCTGACCTAAACGGAAGCAATGATATCATCAACCTCATGTGGGGATTTTGTCATAATTTTGCCCAATGTGTCCACGTTGTTAATGTCAGTTATTGATGCGTTGCAATTTTAGCTTTATTCATGGTTTCGGTCAAATTTCTCTTTTCTATCCCTGATGTTCTTACGGCGACATGATTTTATATCTTCCGCTTTTCGTACTCTCTGTGTTTGCTAGCATTAATAATAATGCCTTCCTTTTCCTTACCTTTTATTTATAGTTCAAGAATCAAACGGGCGGCAAGGTGGTATGATTGGTCCAACAAAAATCTACCTGGCCATTCAACCAGCCCAGAACGCGGTAGCGAACGCCGGTGCAGTTGTAAGCCAGCCACCACCATTGACCCCGGTGCAAATAAAGCACGAGCCAGGGGCAGGAACACCGATACAGATACACCATCAAGTAAGTCGTTTTTAGGCTTCAAAGGCCCACTTCCTCCCATTTCATGCTCTCTAGCCTACCATATGAACTATTCATACTTAATGTTGGGGCTGGAATTCGTAAAAGAAGTGACGATACAGTGAATTTAATCATAACCCCCCCACCCCATCATCACCATGTACATTCCAAGGGAATCGTGTGTTTGTTTAAAAAGTACGCATAACAAGCATTTAGGTTAGGGTTTTGTATAGGGATTTATTTTTTTTTGTTTCGATCTACTATGTTTTACAATTTTGACAAAAGCCACCTTTTCGGTACGAATATTCCCTGCCTGCCAACCCATATCACGATGCGCATCCGTGTTCTGACAAAATGCAAATAAGCCCAAAAGCTGCTCGGTTATTAGCAATGGAGGATATATGTTTTGCACGAGTTTATCGTGTTCAGTGCGTTATTTTTTTGTTGTTGTTGCGCAATTTAACATGATTAACTGAGCGATTAATATTACATTCACTCTAATATTGTACGTTTTCAACTGACTATCTATATCCGTTTGGTAAGGACTAACCTTCTGGAGACAGTAAGCAGACAGCAAACATGCAAAAAGTGTCCGATCCAATGGGACGAAACGATAGGGCATACCAACTGTTTTATGTTGCATCGATGGAATTGTAAATTTGACGCGACCGTTGTGCTAATGTTGCAATATAGGTATAACTCTCAGACACTTATTTTGTTTCGTTTAGTTAAGAATTCATTCATCAAAATGGCAAGCATCGAATTGATTTTTCTATTTGGCGTTACGGGCCTATAAGGTCGTCATGCCTGCCATTTCTGGATCACTAGACTCATTTTGTCACGTAGCCAGTCCTTGCTACGGGGGAACGGTCCGGGTGGGATTTTGTGTCGAGTGTCCAATATTTAATCGAAAATAATACAGTTTGCTAAAAGATTAACTTCATCGAGATTGGAACAGTGGACTCACCTACGCTCACCCAATATTCCAGCTATAAGAAACCTTAAATAGACAAGACAAAACAGGACAAGCTCTATAAACCGACTACAGGCTGTAACGCAACCAATGTGTTTTTTTTTATGAATACAACTTATTCGCTGCCTATTTATGTATGCTTGCTAGCACCGTACGCGTATGAATAATTAATTTCACGTTACTAAATACTTAACATGACGATGCGTTCGCCGGTGTATGTTGTGTTATAAACATCCAACATAACGCAACATAATTTTAGAGATATATTATCGGAGACTGTGTATGCAAGGCATACAGTGAGGAATAAGAGTTCGAAAGAGCAAATCAGCAAATGATTGTCGTGGTTTGTGTGTACAATCGGTACGGTACGGATGATGATCTAAGCCACGCTATTCCATGCGCAGCATTGCTTTGAAGTGTGTCGACCCTTCAGTGTACACCCCAACAAAGCTGTATAAACAACGTGTAGCACCCATGGAGCCGAACGGTTAAGACATAGTAATTGGTTTGGAAGAGCTGAGTATGAATGTATCATATAAAAGTACATTTATAGGTTCACGTTCCTTCCTTTGTGGATTCACGTTTTCAAATTCTTTTGCTGTACGTAGCTTTCTATTATTAGTGACCTTTTTTTTCTCACTGAAGATTTGTTTTTGCTCGATCGATCGGTCAAATGAAGGCTCCCCCACTCACAGGTAGCGGTGTTTATGTGATGCATTATTGCAACGACCAAAGTATGCTCTGTTTAAGTTTCAGTGAAATAAACAAGCACCGTTCCTTGCGAACAAGCAGATCAAATTGTAAAATTAAGAGCTGGTCATGGTTGTATTATAGCCAGTAATGTACCGCTCAACGATAAATACCCATGTGGATTAAAATTTCCACTGTATCATCACACTTTCCACACCATTGATCATTTAACATGCATGATCAACTGATCATGTGACTGATAACCAGACATAGGGCAGACTAAAGAACCGGCTAACGGTTGTAGGGAACCATTAGTGAATAGTAAATAGAGAGAAAATATATACTCCAACTGAACTCAATCAACCTGTATGAAACTAAGCAAAGCCATTTGAAATAGATTTTTCGGTCGTATTTAACAATCTTCAGTTTAAGTACCATTCCATTTTCGAGTTAAAATACATTAATCCCGTGATGACTTGTGAAAATTTTGGACAAAAATCATTTCATTTTACGAGCATTTATTTTTTTTTTGTTTTAAGTAAGTCTTTTTTAGAACTAATAGACACTTGTACCAGACTGTTTTCCCATGACTTGTTTACGTGCGGTTTTTTAAGCAAATAATCGCTCAAAGAGAGATCGGAACCGTAAGAGATTCCAATTCCAGTGTTTTATCATAAACCACCAATAGATTTGTCAGTGTGTGTTGTCTTAGTTAGTTGCGTTTGCCCAGTAATTGTAATATTTTCACAACATGGACAAAAATAGCAAGAAACGTACTTTATGATTCCTTTTCCGTATCGTTTATGGAAATTATGCGTCTATCTTGCCCCTAGTAAAAACATAATGCAATGCTTTTGATGTTAAGATTTATCACAATAAGTTTGGAGATATTTTGTTTCCCCCTTTTTGTGTTTTACGTACCGATTCCGTATTAATACCTGTGTACGCTGTGGCGTGTAGTTTATTTATCCATGTGTACCACTACTATCTCTCATTCTTTATTGGAATGTACTTTACGTTGTGTATTGTGGTAGCGCTCTCGCAACATATTGTGTGTTGAAACTGCCGAGCAAAGAAAGAAGTACGTCTCCCCAATAGACCCATTTAACCATCACGAAGTTGACGATTCTGCAGCATATTTAATTGAATAAGCATTTTGTTTTATTGCAAAACAGCGGGGTTTCTGTACGATAAGCTAAACACAACAGCCCTTAAGGCAAAACAACTGTGTACATAAATACTATTAAGATCTAAATGCGCTATTCATACTTAACAAGCATGGTAACATTTCTATTACTGTATCAGAGGCGCATCTGTAATTAATCAACTTAAAAGCACTTCAAAAGAAAGTTGATAAGTTAACTTCAATACACAACACATTACACGCTCTCTAAGGCGTGCTGTAGCGAAGGGAATCATTGGAACGGCCAGTTGACTTCAGAGCAGAGAGAGAATAGAGAGAGAGAGCGCGCAAAAGGACAGGTGAAAAGAATTTACACAACTTTTTTATGAATAAATAACGACTTGCTGTGTAAAAAATAGCAACAAAACAGAAACATACTATATTCCTCATGGATGTAAGAAATAGTGGTAGGAAATTATTCATGAATTGATTACAACACGCATAATGATATTAGGAGAGAATAATTATGAATTTGACAAGCGACAACGCGATACAAAAGCAACAATGGTAATCAATAAAGAACAAAAGTAATAATAATAATAAAACAATGTATCTGAGCAAAGATAAAACAGACAAATGAATTTTACAAAAATAATTCTACCCCCGGTGTGTGCGTCGTGTGTGTATTGTTAATCCTATATAATGACATGATGAAACTAATATCCGTTTCACTCTTACTGTTGTACGCCATTGGCTATTGCTAGATTGAGTTTGTGCTTCGTTGATTGTTATGTAGTTGTTTTGTTTTCTTCTTTGATACTAAATCGTTTCCACGCCGCACACCGGTCTCCGAGCCATACTATACACAACCGTGCCGTAAACACGATCGACACCAACAAATAAAAGGACATAAGTTAGCGAAAAATGTCTTACTAATGCATAAAAACTGTATACGTATATAATTACCTACGTACAAGCGGAATGGGCGCGCGAAAGTGAAGAAAGGAAGCCACATGCTGCGACATAATGCGGGAATGCAATTTCTTCTTTATCCTTGTCTCTCTAAGATTACGGACTTGTTTTGCACATATATAGGACGGCGGGATGCTGTTGGGTGTGTGTGCGCGTGTGTCGGATGAGTTACGCAAGGTATTAAGTGAGATAACTCCCGGTACTTAAGTCGTTACGGTTAAAGCTCTCACACCACCACCACCACACAGGAATCGAATATTCGAAACTAATAAACGATCAGGAAAATAGGGCAACAACAGATAAAGAGAAGCAAAGCACAAAAATGTTGGCGGGCAGGGTTTTGTCTCAGATCTCTTCTGGCACACCGTTCCTGATTGTTTCATTTTCCCAAAACTTGTATTGTATGGCTTTGTCTTTAAGTATACCGTTAAAGTTTAATGGCACGAATTATGCAGCTAAAGTTTTTGTTTTGTTTTGTTTTGGATTAACGAAGTAATAAGAACAACATAAAACTAAACTAAGAGGCCATACACTTATCACAGTTGCAAACTAACTACAACCACATTTTCCCAGTTTATTTTTCCAGTGTTTGTTGATTTTGTGAACCATGGTGTTTTTTTTTATTATTTTTGCTCCAATATGTTGATGTTGTGGTTTGAAACAGCTTTTTTTTTATAATAACGCTTTTGTTTCCTTTCTTTTTGTTGTTTTTATGTGCTGATGCGTACAGTTATTATTTTTGTTTTACGATTTTCTTTGTTTTTGTTTTTTCTTTTGGCTTATTCTTACAAAATATGGTTGTTGTTACCGGTTTTTTGTTTTATTTAAATTTCACTTATAAGAGCATAATTTGTCATCTTTTTTTCTATATTTTTTTATTATTGCGTTCTTTTACATTTTTTTAATTGAAAACAACAAGAGCTTCATTTCGTTTATAACCTCTTTTATCCACATATATCTTTCCTCTCTCTCTCTCTCCATCCCGTTTTGTGTGCGTGTCCGTGTGCTCGCTTTTTTGATCGCAAATGAGAATTAGTTTTTAAAAAAAGCCGGCAAAATGAATACCAGAAAGCGAATTTTGATATGATCCGAGGAAGAACCTGCATTCCATCGATCTCCGACCACTGATCATCAGTTTGTTTTGTTCTGAAGAGAGGGATAAAGGATTTTTGTTGTTGTCTGGAAAACAAACTACACTGAAGGAACAGAGAATTCATCATTTGAGACAAAGGACTGGAAACAGGACAGTATGGAATAATGCAAAAATTATCATTCTATCGACGCAGGCAAAGTACCAAAGCGCGCTTAGCATTTTGATGTTAGGAAAGGTTAGAATAGTGAAGGAGAATAAAAGGAGAAGCGTGTCAGTTCCTGAATGTCGTCTTCCTATTGCACATATTTTGTGTTTTGTTTATTCTTTTCTTGAAAAACATAGCTTTTCATCTTAAATGATTGGTTTCACACACTTAATAATACATATGTTTACAAGCAAACACTACCCAAGCCTGTTAGCTTTTTGTTTCGTTTCGTTCTTATCTCTAAACAACAATGGTTAAACTTGGATGGTTATTAGAGCGATTCAACGGCAAGCAAATGATAGAAGATAGATGATGTCAAAAGATTTTTAAAGTATATGAAACTAAATTGAACAGAGCAATTAGGGCGTGTATAAGCAGGAAGAGATGTACGTATTGTAAGGATCAGATCTAGCAAAGACGTAATTAATTCCAATTGGCAAAGCTTGTGGCTACCTTTCCGTAATTTGTTGTACACGTATCAATTTCCGCACTTTGTCCTTTGTTTGGATGAATATCTTCACACTCTCCTACAATTACAATAATTGCATTTGAGCAAGATGAAACAATCCGTGGAAGAAGTATAACGATGGGCAGGATGTGTGTGTTGGCTGACGGAGAAACGCCGTGTTTTTCCGTGGTTGGCAGCATCTTTGCTTTGTTTTTTTTTGTCCTAGTATACTTACCCCCAGTATAAGTATTGGTCGGAGATCGGTGGGCTTATGTGCATTTGAAAGAAAGTTCTTCCTCGCTCTCGATGTCGACGCAATCGGAAATGGTGAAAATCCTTATCCAGGATTTTCATCGCTCTGTTGAAACAGCAATGATGGTTCGTTTTGCCCGTTCAGAACTGGTTTGTACATTTTGCGATGAAACGAGCGAAAACGAAACGGATTCAACAGTAGTCAAACTAGCAGAATATTTTACTAATATTATTGTCCATTCCGTGTGCGTGTCGTCGATTCACTTTGCTTCGACACCCGTGGTCGTACAATTGTGTTTGTTTTGTTTTTTTTTTCTCTTTCGTTCGTCTTCGTCAATCCTAACAGGAAAACACAACGGAAGCAGTTGCCGAAATGGCTGCAACAGAGAACACTACTAGCAATACTACGATACCTGCTGTTCCGATCATTCCCGGAACTAACAACAATAGTTCGGTCGTCGATGACGGGAAACCTCGCATCCTTTCGAACATCATCATCAACGGTGCCAATAACAATGCGACCGGCATAAACCCCCTGGTCAAGAAGGAGCTGATCCAGAAGGTGAGCAACAATCTGAACAAACAGCAGCAGCAAAAGATGCAGCAACAGAATGTACAGATAGCAGAGGCCGAGTCGTCCGATGATACGGCCGCGCGGCTCTTGAAGGATGTAGCAAACGATGCGAAGGAGCTGGAAGGAGATGAAGGCAACGATGGGAAGAATTCGTTCGTTGTGACACCGGATTACATTCAGCAGTGTAAGTAAATGGTATATTCTAAGATATGCAATTGTTTCAACGAACCTTTTGCCCGTTGCGTTTTGTAGTGATAAACAATGCACGCAAACAAGGAAATACTCCAGAAATAGAGGAAAAGCTGCTGAACTTACAGCGCTACCATGAAAAGAACGCTAAACCTGAAGATCGTCCCGATCGCACGATTGCACTGCAGCACAACTACAGCAACATGACCGGGAACCGTAGCGAGTCGCACAGTAACAGCAGCCGTACGCGCAAGCGTACAAATCCACGTGTCGACGACGATGACGATGAATGGCAGATGGACACTCCGAAGCGCTCGCGTCCTACAAAAAGCACCTCGTCTGCCGGTGGAAGCGGTGGCAACACATCGTTTAGTCCGGGATCAAGCAGCCGGGAGCGTAAACTTTCGAACAATGAAAATCATGGCAGTTCGCCGAGCAAAAGACGAACAGCGGCAGCACCAAGCCGTCAAACGCACGAATCGCCTACCGCCGCCGCAACGACGGTTCTGTCGCCTGCGGATGGAAAAACCGATTCAGCTTTGTCGACTGGGCGGAACAGAAATGTGGACAAGCGGAAACAAAACCCGACCGGTGATGGTTCTTCGGGTGGCAATGTTGTCGTTAGTGCCCTGGGCACTGGTAACTCGCCGCAGCAACAGAGCCCACAGCAGAGGCAGAATAAATTGCAGGTATGTTATCGTTTACCGTTTCCAACCGTGTGATGATGCAATACATTATCTATCCTGCACCAAATGGAAGGAATGTTTACATTGAAAACAGCATCCTAGAAGCTATTATTTCCCCCCCCATTCCGATATCCCGTATTGATTCGCCTTTTTTAGCTTTAATTTGACGAGCTTTCTTCTTGCCGCTTTAATCAGGGTTACCACCCTTTCTAATGATGCAGGAAAAGTTTCGTTACCCACCATTATCATTTGTTTCTTTCTCCAATTAGCGTTTGATCGTTTTTTCCACCGTTTTTTATTATATTATTATTATATGTGTTTTTATTATTATTACTAATTTGCTTCCGTTGTGCAAGTCCCAGCCATAGTACACACAACAAAAGCAAAAAAAAAACCGAAAATAAAATCCTTATTTCTGTGTGTGATTGTTCTTTTGCGCTAGGCACAATTGAATCGTCACAAGGAACAGTTAAAGAAAGACATTCTCAAGAAACGATCTCATCTCGAAAAGGAATTGCAGGTACAGATACAAAAGGAACTCTCCGTCGAGCTGCAGTCGGCTTCTGGCACCACGAATGTTCGGGCGGCATCAGCGGCAGGTGGAGGAGTGGTGTTGGCAGCGACAGCTGGTACTACCGCATCCCTCCAACAGGCGCAGCAGCAGCAACAGCAACGGAACAGTTCGCTACAATCATCACCAACATTCGAGTCGATCGTGTCCAATGCGGACGAACATGGGGAAACTGAACAGCTGGTGCCGCCCGGTCGTGGTAGCTCGAAGCAAGCGACGGATAAGAGTTCCTCAACATCAACCACAGCCACCACAAGCCGAAGAAGGTTGGTTTCCTCTCGCGATCGGTAAAGTGATGTGTTACGTTATTGATGGGTTTCCTTTCTAAATGTAGAACGGTTGTTGGAGCAAATGCGGCAAAAGAACAGCAATCCAACACACCAGCCCCTGGCAATAGCAAACGGGGTCAAAAACATGCCACACCAGCAGGTTCAAAATCTGGAAACACCCGATCGGCGGGAGGCCGTGGTGCGGGTCAAGCAAAGAGAAATGCGAAAAAGAATAATAAAGCTCAAACGCATTGCATCTGCCAGACGCCGTATGACGATTCAAAGTGAGTTACTCAATACATTGGACCAGAAGCCAGAAGCCACGGAAGTGAAGGTAACGCACAAGTCCGATTACTGATCCTCGATTTCTTTTCCGCCTCTCTTGCAGGTTCTATGTCGGTTGCGATCTGTGTAATAATTGGTTCCACGGGGACTGTGTCGGTATCAGTGAGGAAGAGTCGAAGCGAATCACAGAATATATCTGCAGCGAGTGTAAGCATGCTCGGGACACCCAGGAGCTGTACTGTCTCTGCCGACAGCCATATGACGAATCTCAGTAAGTAACGCCCGTAACGCGGTGTAACGAGTCGGATCGTTCTTAACGTGTTCTTTGTGTTGGATATTCCAGGTTTTACATTTGCTGTGATAAGTGCCAGGATTGGTTCCACGGACGCTGCGTTGGCATACTGCAGTGCGAGGCAAACAATATCGATGAGTACAGCTGTCCAAACTGTCAGATGAACAATGCAATTAATTTCGCCAACATGAAAACGCTAAGCATGAGGGAGTTTGAGAATCTTAAGAAGCTGATCAAACAAATCCAGGTAAAAGTCGTTTTCTAGTCTTGCGCTCCGTCCCACAATTAACATTATCCTTTTGTTGTTATTCAGCAACACAAAAGCGCCTGGCCATTTATGGAGCCAGTTGACCCAAACGAGGCTCCGGATTATTATCGTGTGATAAAAGAACCAATGGGTAAGTTTTGTTCACATGCCACCATGTGTGTTTATACGAATCCGTTCATCTCATCATACTTGATCCACCCCTTTACAGACCTGCAAAAGATTGAAACCAAGATCGACAACAAAATCTATCAAACACTGTCCGAGTTCATCGGCGACATGACGAAGATATTCGACAACTGTCGGTACTACAACCCGAAGGAGTCGCCATTTTTCCGCTGCGCCGAAAGTCTCGAATCATTCTTCGTGCAAAAGATCAAATACTTCCGCGAGCATCTCATCGATCGTAACGATGAGTTGGTGGGTGGTGCCGGCGGTGCACTCCCTCCAGCAGCTGCTGCTGCTGCTGCAGCACCGGGAACGTCTGCTGTGACCGCAACAGCGTAGTCTTGTCCCTCCATTCTGTACAACTATCTACAGAATGGTTAGGTGTTGCAGTGCAGAACCGGGGGTGAGATCGTGTTTAGTTTAAAACATAATTTAAAACCACTTTAAATTATTATTTCCAAGGAATTAGGCAACGTTACAACCTGTTCTATGTAACCTGATCCTGGATAAAGGAATGGATGAGTCATCATCCTTTAACATTGTCCAACGTAGAACACATTTAATTTTAACAAACCCCACGAAATTTTAAAACAATGATATCAGTCTGTTAATAAGCGAAAGTGGGATGTTCGGATGTGTGGTGAAGAGGGTATGGGCCGGTTCCCAAAAACACAGTCGTCGGGGGTGTAGTAAAAGGCACGTGGTTCAAATCGTCTGACTGGACAGAGCCGCCGCCCCTAATGGCCCGAAAATTTCACTTTCGTCCAGCATACATACACGTGTATAGTTTTTCCACCGATTTCTTTGAGATGCATATTTTATTGTATATATGCCGAATTAAGTACACGATGGCGATTTCGTATGATAACAAAAAACATTATAAGAAAGTTTAATGCATGCGTGTGTGTGTGTGTGTATAGGTGATAAAATGTAAGAATTTTAGCGTAAGCGCACAGTTTATGGTTCCATTCGATATTGATTAAATACCGCCAGCTGCTATAGAAGGTAGACGTTTACCTATATTTACTTTATTTTTATCTTTCCTGTATATGTTTAACCATTTGTAGTAGTAGAGGAAAATAGAAGAATCAAATGAAATATCCATTAAAAAGAAACATTTTTAATGTAGATGCATCAAAACACAAATCACACACACACACATTTGTTTATTGCTGCGGATGGCGTGGAAACGTGCACACGTTAAAAGCTGTAAAAAAGGTATAGTTGCATAGTATTATTCCTCTTACACAAACTGTATCATTTATTGGAGGAATCGTGAGTTTTTGTTGCCGTAGGAATGGCAAATATAGATTCTAGATTTAAATAAGCTACAAACGCGCGCGCCGCGGAAAGAGGCCCCTATTATATTGAACTTGCAAATAAATGTAAGAATCTGGACAGGATTTTTAAAACGATACGACTCCTTTTCTCATTTGGTACGGTAGTGGAGGAAAGAAATTATTGTGTTTTTAGTAGAATGATTTATTAAAAGGTATTTTGTTTTATGGTGAGTTACAAAAATATAACCATAGCTCTTTATATTTCCTCTCGGTGCGTTGCAAACACGTCATCCAAGCGGAACCGTGGCCGAAATTTTATCAGCCAGAGGGATGATGTCTGTTGTCCTGGATTTTCCGACGCTTTGAGGTGGTACCCTGTTGGAAAATGGAAAACGGAGCAGAAGGATGCGGTGATCGCGCAGAATGATCGTTCATGCAGACGTGTAAAGCGGTAGCGATGGGTAGCAATAGCTAGTTTTGTCTTTTACGCGTGATAATAAAACAAAACGAGTGAAAACCATTTCTCAACACTGATATCTTTGGAACACTGGATCATGAATTCGGAGGAGAGTAATGGGAATGATAGTGCGATCACTCACATACCTTTTAAGAGATTAGAATTTCGCCCAAAAAGGGGCCGCCCAGCAGCCCGCTTAGCTGCCTAGTTTATCACACACACATGATCGCTTCAGTGTACTTTGAAAGCTTCATTACGACTACCGACGGTGAAGAGAATTATAAAATAGCTAGCTACTAATGCTGCGCATAAGATCACAGAGAGCGAATATTATGGATGAAATCTAATACTGGCAATTACTTACAAGTAAAGTAATTTTTTAAAAAAAGCCAACAATAAAAACATCCCGTTAGGGGCTTTAAACGCGATCCAGTTTAGTCCGCATTCTCGATGCGGTGGAGCGTATATGGGCAGCAAAAAAGAACACCTTTACGCATCGCGCATCATCGTGACGCTATGATGGCCACATCAGCTGGTCCAGTAGGTGGTAAAAGCGCACGGTAATCAGATGGTAGTTAGCGCCACTCGCCCACAGTTACTTATCGCGCATTAGCCGTGCCTGTGTATCCAGCCGTTTATAGCCACTCGCACGGCGACGGCCACTGTTCAATGATCGCGCGGAGGAACGCGTGACGATCAAGTGCGATCGACGACGACGACGGTGGAGAGATGAAAAAGGGCATGTGATCTACTGCAGGAAAAGAGTGTTCTGTGAGCGCGAGTGCATTTGTCGTGTTGTGTAGGCCGCTGCAACCCGTACGCAACCCGTTTCTTTTGAGCGGATCTTCCGGTAGTGAGTGACGAGAAAGAAAAGGACTGTTTTAGATAAAGCAAAATGTTCGAAAAACGATTTAAACGACCGAGTGTAGCGAATGGAGACGGTTTAATATTGTACTGCAACCAATATAGCTACTACTGTCTCAAGGTATGTAAGGCATACATCATTATACATCAATAACAAGCAATTCCTTACTTAACAGTTCCATCATTTCAACAGTGTGAGTGAAGAAAAGAGGTTCTTTTTTTTAATTAGTAGACGCAATTTGGGGTGTTGTGCTTTTGTAAAACAATCTTACAGATCTGTATAAACTTGAAGACACTGCCTGGCCACAATGACCTGGCACCACTATTTATCTTTCATTTTATCATCGTTAGACGCATCAGCTTTGTGGCTCCTACATTGCGTAATGTGTGTTTTTGAGATGGCACGATACGATCTTGTTCTTCTACTGCACATTGTTAATTTGTACAGCTTTACAGGTGGCAAAAAACAAGCATTCAATTTGTCACCGAATGGGCATTGTACTTAACCTTGGACTTTACGTACTGGACCGGTAATGTTTGTTCGCGCATTTAAAACAGTCATGTGCTCCATATGCGTACATGTGAAGAGTTGAATGATGCTACCTACCGGTCATGCATCACCGGATCGTATCGGTTGGGTGCGGAATAGGTTTATCTAGCTTCATGTGTTCTAGCCATATCAGCAGATCATTCCATTTATATCATTGCATTTATAACTGGTGCGTTACTCCATCCGTACTGCTATACCAGTTATCATGGGGTATTATATTAATAATTAATATTATATTATTAATATATTATATTAATATTATATTAAATATCATACAATGCGGAACGACGATGATGAACTTGATGTACTTGTGGTAATGGTTTTCACTCTTTTTCACGCCAGGTGCTACAGGCTCTGCACGAGAAAGGGATCCGGTTCACCAAGTATGATATCGATGTCACCAATGATGAGCACTTTTCCGAATGGTTTCTCGAGCTGAATCCGCGTGCTGAGCTGCCAGTGTTGCAGAACGGTTTGTTGATCGTGCCCGGTTCTACCCGCATACTGGACTATCTGGAGGAAAACTATCCAAAAAGTGAGTTCCGAAAGCAAGTTTACGCCGCTAACAGCTTATTCGTGATGATCGTTCTATAATTCCAGACAAACCCCTCCGGATGCCAATCGGGACAGATAAGCTGATTGTTGGGTTTCGGCAGACGATCGAAAGCTTACCGATCGGTGTAATAACGATCGGATCGTTTCTTCATCCCCAGCACGTGGGCAGTCCCAAGTTCCCGTTCGTGCTGCCCGTGCGCCAAACGATCCTGGCCCGGGAGGAAACGCTTGCCCAGCGGCTACGTTCGTACGCAACCGAATATCCGGCGTTTGCCGAGGTTCTGATCAAGAAGGCTGATTTCCACGACCGTAAACGAAGCATCATTGCGAGTGAAGAATACTTCTGCAAGCTTTTGGTAGCGTTGGACGAATTTCTGACCAGTGTGGAACAATATCTAGCAACGATCGACATCGAGCGGTGTTGGCTAACCGGCACGGATACGTTCACGCTGGTCGACATCGGGCTCGGTACGCTGCTGCACCGGCTGTACGTACTCGGGCTGGAAGATCGTTTCTGGGGCGAAGGGAAAAGGCCCCACATTGGGCGGTTCTTTACCAAAGTTTGCCAGCGCGAATCGTTCCAAAGTGTGCTCCCGTCGAAGGTGTCGATTTTGCGCACGGTGTGGATCAATACGCCGCCGGTTTACAAGGCCGGTCTGGCCGCCGTCTCGTCCGTATTAATTAGTTCCACGCTTTTGAAGCGATAATAATGGATTGGGGCGGGTGTGTGGGCATTTATTTACGGTGGTGAGATTTTATTAAGCGAGCCTCCTAGCTTACAGCCTTTTGTGTTTATTTCGTAAAACTTAAGGAAAAACTCTGTACTTGAATGATTTTTTTTATGTGTGTCTATCATCGTCTTTTTATCGTAGCACGGTGTTACTATCCTCTTTTTCATTCGTATAAATCTCTGAGCAGTTGAGGCCGAATCCTTCAGAAAACAACTTCAGCATGCAAAAATGATATTGATGTATAAAATCAGACAAATTTGTTGGTAGCTATCGGGGATTAAGACGAGTGGAAAGATTGATAATGTTGATGAGCAATATAAACACTAATAGAAATAGGTACATACGTTTTTTTCTTATCTTTACTGAATGAACAACACACCAGCATGTACTAGGATTTACGAGTTAGCTCACCGGTAGCTCCCGGCGAACTTATCGCTCCTGCTCGCTACACTAATCTCAAACCGTTAAAATCAAACAACAGTGATAAAAAAGAAAATTAAATACGCGATACAATATATATTCAGACATGCATACAGTTAAAAAAACATTCCGAGCATAGTGGGTTCACGCTATAATTACAACAACAGCAGTGGAATAAAATAGTAGACGTTCAGTTTAGTAAAGTTTCCTACTTGTATTTGGTCGTTCGAAAAATTACAACAGAATATAAACGCGCAACAATAATATCAACGAAAACATAAAGTTAACACAACCATCAGCTAAGAAATAACAGATAGTGAAAGACATTCAACATAAATAATAACGTGTGTAAGTCTGCCTCATAAGTATGTAACGTAAAACTAAACTACAAACCACCAAAGACGCGTTTAAATGAAAGAACACAATAAAGTTAAATCTAAATTTGTGAAAGTATAGCTTTTCGTGTGGTGGTTTCGTTCGGTCAACCCCCTAACTGTTACGTCGGATGCTGCTTATTAAAAGTAGTTTCTTTGAGCAATTTGTCATGCTGTTAGGAAATATGAAAACAGCCATTGTCGCTGTTCTGCTACAGACGCTTCTGTACATATAGCTTCAGTTCCAGTTCGCCCTGTCGATCTGTCGTGATTTCGATATTTGGCTGCTCGATCGTGAGACTATACCGATATGATTGCACTTGCTTTGTCGGCAAACTAGATCTGCGAAATGGAAAGACACAGGGGGTGGATTGGTAGAGTGTATAGGTAGTGAGAGAAATATTTTTCGTGCACCTTCACTGTACGTCACAAGCAGGCCAATTGTACAGCATAGAAATGCGAGATTCAAGAAGAAATGCCTACTGCAAATAATACGTTCCCTTCACCTGATGCCATTCCCAACCATCAACACACGATCGGGCGATCGTGCATCATGCTGCTGTAAAAGCGTATTCCCCAAACAACATTATCCCAGCGAAACCGTACTTGTACTACCTACAATTTACAATCACCAATGTTATCAGGCCTGCAAACATAAAACTAAAAGGATTGGATGGACGGCACACACACGCACACACACACATACATATGTACACACTACGACTCGAAGCGCTCAAAGCGACTACGATAGCGAGCGTACGAAGGATGGTTAAAGTCCGGGTTGCTATAGTTACTACCACCGCTACTGCTAATGCCACCGCTGCTACCTACACGCGAACCATACAGATGGCTACTTACGAAGGATCCCTGCACACCACTGCCCGCTCCTTCCAGGGGGGATGCGTTTGAACCGATGTTTGCACCCGCCGCCGAAGGGTTGTATGTTTGCCTAGCAGCGTACAGTGGCATTCCCATGAATTTGGGAATTTCTTTGCTACTACCTGTCGTGTTGTTCAAATTCGCTCCAGCAGCCGCCGATGAACCACCTCCGTGCTGCAGTAAACTGGCTCTTCGTCGAAGACCAATTTCCGGTTTGCTAATCGATTGGTAGTTGAACAGCCCTTTTCCAACGGGATCGGGCAGTACGGTCGGTATCGGGTACCAGGCACGGTATGTCACGAACCACGTTACGACGGCAATAATGCCACTCAGCACCTTCTCCACCATCCGATGGTGGTAGAGCATCGTACCGACAAGCATCAAGTCCCAGAGCAGTTGTAACATAGTCATCCCGATGAAGAATAACCGAATGGTGGGCGTGAAGCGATTGTAGAAGTATTTCAGTGCCTTCAGATCTTCGTCCTTTAAGCTTTTGAGTGGATTGGACGTTTGTGACGTATCGTTGTTGTTGCGATTGTGCTCTTCGTTGCGCAGCAAATCCTTTATACTTTCCCACCCAATGATGGGACGTGCCTCCTCCATCAGCACCAAGCTAGAGTAGATCAGGATAAACGCGTGGCCGGAGATGTCGAAACCATTCCACAGGTGGCCCGCCTTCAGGCAGGCCGTTTTTGCATCGAATCCGCGCACACTGCAACGGCCGTAGCTCGATTCGATGATGTTGAACAGCTTTGTCCACACGAACCAAAACACGGTCGCTATACCGAGCCGGGGCAGATGGTTCCTGAGTAGCCGCTGATTGTCACCGCAGCATATTGTGATCGATGTCATGGCCAGATAGGGAAAAGCGAACAGTAACGTCCATGCCCAGCCTAGTTTAACGAAATACACGTTGAACAGATTGTCCGTGCGCGCTAGATAAGTCTTTGGGTATGGCAGAAAGTCGCCAATGAGGGACACGATGAACAAAGAACCCAAATACAGCGGGACCTTAAGACTGGTGTCGAAGAAAATTATCTTTTTGCACACGTGCAGCACCATCATTGTGAGCACTTCCCTTATCGAGGTCGGTGTAGCGGTCGGCCGGGTGCCCTTAGCTTCGCTTCGAGCCGTTGTATCGTTTAACCCCTGGCGAAAGTTCATCTGCGGACGGGCAGCATTTCCTCCCGCTGCTCCACCAACACCTCCGGGGGCAGATGGTGTGTGGATTGGTTTTCGTTTGTTTGCCATCGGTGCGTACTGTTCCTGCAGTTGTTCGTCGGTATCGTTCTGATTTGTAGCGCGGAAATGGAAAGAAGAAAGAATAAAGCCCTTTGTTGATTAGTCGCCTGATGTTGATGATGGTGACGGTAATGGGAAATTTAGAGCGAAAAAAGAAAGTGCAAATAACATTGCCTTTGCTGCAGGAATCTAGCAGTGCGCCATGCAAAATGATTCGAACTTAAAAATAAACACAGCCACTTCACACAGGGAGTGGGAGGGCAAGGCTCACCCGTCCAGTTTTCATACAGCCCCCTTTGCATTCCAAAAATAAAAAAGCCCACTCAATCAAACGAAGTTTCCGCGTGATGCGGGCCGAAACTTACATCACTTGTTTGTACCACGGCATTAACAGCATGCAAAATCGAATGGAACTTATAACACCTTGTATACGGCGAGCGAAGGAAATGGATTTGGCCAAATGGCAGGAAGTCGCGTGTGTTGGCCGTTGAGTGATTACGCACTTTTGAAACGCACTTGTTCACGCAAAAACAGACGATCTGCGTGTAATTAACAACATCTGCAATTCAAATGACACTTGCACCTTCAGCTGATGTTTCAAAATGTGGAGGCAATAGCAGGACTGCGGGTAGTTCTGGTCCGTAAGATATGTTTTGGGTGAGAATTGGCTTGTATTGTAGCTAATATGTTCTACGAATTCGATATATGGTTCTGCGGTTGTCCTATTTATGCAAAAATACTGAAAAAGTGCCTTTTCCCTCAACACAATTTGTTGTGTATTTTTTGTTTGGCTCAAGGTGAATAGAAGTTTCTTTTCTTGTGCAATTTTCTTTTTTCATTCAATTTTTCATAACATAAAAATGTCCCAAAAAGAATCAAAAACTACTCGTATAGCTTCACCAATATTTGCTACACATTTTGCTTTCATTCCTCATTGTTAGGTAAATTTTAAATATCCGAAGCAACCAAAACGTCCCATCTCTTTGTATGCATGTTGGTGGTTGTCAATGGAATAAATTGACAGCTGCCAGCGTATTGCTGTTTTCTACTTTTTCCTCTTGCTTCGAAGGAATCAATTCCATTCGGTGTGTGATCTGGTGTTTTGTGGAGAAAATCTTCAATTTCGTGTCGCAAGTAAACGCCAACAGCATCAATAATGTATTCGAACGAAGAACCGTGGGATGGCGTAAGTAAATTATCGCAAAGAGCACCGAAAAACGAGTTCCCTTGTAACAGCCAGCACTAGCAATAGTACTGTTGGCTATCCAACATTCCTAACCTAACTTTGTTGTGTACCGTAGGGCTACGAAGAATACGGCTACGAGATGGGTATGCCGGATGATGGCATGTACGAACGGGGCTACTTTCCGATGCACGAGGATGTGAAAAAGTTTCTGATGTACTTCTGCACCGTTATCAAGGACGGTGTGGTGTATGAAATTCAGAACTTGTACGAAAACACCTTCCCCAAGCTGAGCGAGCAGCACTTCGAGAAGAAAGCTTGGCCAAGCGAGGAAGAGGTGGCCCATCTGGTAGACAACGACAATCTGTTCTTGATCCTGTACAAGGAACTGTACTACCGTCACTTGCACGCACGCATCCAGGGCGGACCTTCGTTGGAGCAGCGACTGAATTCGTTCTACAATTATTGTAACTTTTTCAACTACATCCTTCCGTCGAAGGAACCGGTCCAGCTGGAATTGCCCGACATCTGGCTGTGGGAGTTGATCGACGAGTTCGTGTATCAGTTCCAAAACTTTGCGCAATACCGTGCTCGGCTGACGGACAAGACGGACGAAGAGATGGACATGTTGCTGAACAACAACAGCAAGGTGTGGAACATCCTGTGCATCCTGAACGTGCTGCACTCGCTTGTATCGATGTCCAAGATTAAGGATCAGCTGGAGGCGGCAGCTGCGGGTAAGGACCCGGAAGCAGTTGCGGGTGAGTTTGGTCGTCATTCGTTCTACAAGATGCTGGGATACTTTAGCTTGGTGGGATTGTTGCGTGTGCACTCGCTGCTCGGCGATTACCATCAAGCGATTAAGGTACTGGAACCGATCGAAATTCACAAGAAGAGCCAGTACTCGCACATTCCGTCGTGCCAGATCAGCACGTCGTACTATGTCGGTTTCGCGTACATGATGATGCGTCGCTACTCGGACGCGATCCGTACGTTCTCGTCGATCCTGCTGTACATTCAACGTACCAAGCAGCTGTACAGTGCCCGTTCGTACCAGAATGACCAGATCAACAAGCAGACGGACCAGATGTACCATCTGCTTGCTATCTGTTTGGTGCTGCATCCGCAATGCATCGACGAATCTATCCAGCAGGTGCTGCGCGAGAAGAACTATCACGACAACATGTACAAGATGCAGTGCGGAGATTTGGATGTGTTCCGCAATTTCTTCGTGTTTGCCTGTCCGAAGTTCGTGTCGCCCGTTCCACCACCACCGGATGCACCGATCGATGACTACGTGAAGGAAGCGCTCGAGCATCAGATAAACGTGTTCATGGACGAAGTTATACAGCAGCAGGAGTTGCCAACCATTCGCTCGTATCTGAAGCTGTACACGACTCTGCCGATTATGAAGTTGGCCGCGTTCATGGATCGTCTGCCCCGAGACGAGGTGGACAAGCAGAAGGTGGAGAATCTGCTTACCCGATTGCTGTGCTTCAAGCACAAGATGAAGAACATCGTGTGGACGAAGGGCTCCAGCGGTCTGGAAGGCAAGTTCCAGTCTGGTTCGGAGTTGGACTTTTATATCGACAAGGACATGATCCACATTGCCGATACGAAAGTGTCGCATCGTTACGGTGACTTTTTTATACGTAAAGTAATGAAATTTGAGGATCTGAACCGCCGTCTTCACGCCATCAAGGGTTAAACAGCAGTGGACTAGGTGTGCACGATACTTGTTTCTATTCATACTGTAGCCTAATCTGGCATTAATCTAACATACAATAGCCGAGCACGTGTGGGGTGTGTGGAACAGAGACACGCGAATTTATTCTCGCGAGAAGAGCGAATCAACCGTATTACATACATAGAAAAACCAGGGAACCCTTGATAGGAAAACACTGTGGCATAATAAACCATGCTGCCAACGTTGCAGGTTCTCACCAAAAGTTCGAGTTGAGTTAATGTTTGAGAAATTTTCATTCGGGACCGTGTCAAGAAGAACGGTCGGACGGTATTGCTTATAGTTATCGATAAATTATTGTATGGCATAACTCACACTAATTTCCAACTAGTCCAACCTTCTCCAACTAGTGAAAGTGCACCTAATCCCGGGTGTACTCGGTCGATTTTCATTCGTGTATTTTAGTGAACTTTAACTAGAAATTTTAAAATTTTGTAAAAAAGGTTACGTCGACACAGTGACATTTCGCAAATGTCAACATTGTTTTGGTTGTGCTTATGTCGACAAAAGGCAATTTCACTTTCATCTGCGGTAACGGAGAAACAACTACTAAATTCTCAAATAATACACCGAGCAGTGTATTCACCTGCAAATTGGTCATTAGTTTGGTTTTCGGTATGACTGGTTTTCGCCTAGAACACTTTCCAAATGTGTGTCACATATGTTTACAGTATAATCCGGAGATTTTCTTGATTGCTTTGGATACGATTGATCCTAGTCATGGGTTCGAACTGAGGGATGTGGTAAATGAGTTAATGTTCCCGATTTCACCGGTAAGAACGCGTCTATTTCCTTAACTCTAACCGTAATCTGTGATTACTAACATGTTTTGTAGGAGTTACAACATCTTACACCGGGCGGTATTTGTGAATCATGCTACAAAGAGCTGAGCGAATTTATTGTCTACCGCAATCGTTTGAAACTGATCGGGAAGTTTGTGTTTAGCCTAGCGTTATTACAAAAAGGACAAACAGACCAGCTGGAGGAACTCTTGGACGAGCGTCATGCAGAACTGTTAATGGTACTGCGTGATCTTAAAGTTACTGATAAACATCAGCTTGTCGTTCAAGATTTGTTGGATGAATTCACCGATTGCAAGGTCAAACAGGAGTTGAAGCAGGAAGATACTTGCATTCCAGACAGCTTGTCATTAGAAGCGAGTAAGGATCTCGTGGTGGTGCAAACCCAGACACAAAACCAATACCTTGAACTTCATGACGAAGAAGAATTTTTTGCTGTAAAAACGGATCGAATTACGAAGGAGTTAAGCAATGAAAGCGAAAAATCAGGGTGGGAGTTCAAACCCGATTTCGAGCAGATTAAGCTGCCTGCGTTGGAGCAGAATGATCAGAAAATTACTAAAACGAAATCACCGTTATGCTGTAATCGACAGAGCAAGCAAGCAGTACTGCCATGCCAGTGCCAGCAATGTTCATCAGCATCGTTACGTTCAAACGCATTTCCGCCACACAAGAAAAACCACCAGAGGTATTAGCAACAAGAACCAACAGCCACCAGTATCTAACCGCTTTTTTCTTGCGCTTATTTTAGGGAGAAACGTAAAGTCCACATCTGTAAGCGATGCGATGAAGAATTTAGCACCAAGCAAGATCTCATGCAGCACAAACGGTTCTCGCACCGGGACCATATGTGCGATACTTGTGGATTGGCTTTCGATACAAAGTTCGTGTTGGAAAACCATCGCAAACGGCACGCAACGGAGCGCCAGTACAAGTGTGAATATTGTCCGCTGGAGTATTACACGAAGGCGGAAAAGCTTCTGCACGTACGGCGGTTGCATCTGAACGCGTTCGAGGTAAGCTGCCCGGAATGTGCACTAATGTTCCGAACGAAACAGACGCTGGCACAGCACATGAAGACACACACCAACCAGCGCACCCATACCTGCAACACGTGTGGGTTTAGCTTTAAATCGCACACGCATCTGAACCGACACACCAAGGAACTGCATGAGGGTGTGCAGTATCGATGCGAGCATTGCGACACGACGTACCGGCGTAAGGACAAGCTTCGTATGCATGTGGAGAAGATGCACAACGTGAGTAGAAGGGTCCTCGATAGCGCACCGTATCCTTATAGCTATTATTAACCTACAGATACAAACGTATTTTGTCTGTGATATCTGTTTGCAATCGTACGATTCGGATGCAAAACTGCAAGAACACAAAGCACACCACCGAGCCCCGAGCGGCCTACAGTGTGGAGTGTGTCTAGGGGCATACGTGACGAAAGAGGAGCTAGCCAACCATCTATGCATTACATATCGGTTAGTATCCCAAAACCAGTGCGATCAACAATTTACCAATTAACTGCTCACTCGACACTCATTTGCAGAGAAAGCTACGTTTGCTGCAACCGTGACTTCAAGTATCACTATTTTTACAACAAACACATGTTTCTGGTGCACGGTGAGCAGACAAATGTGCGCGTCAAACCCATCGATGGCGTACTGCTGGGCCAGTATCGTGCAAAGCGGGTACATTTTACTATGGCAAAAGTTTACATACGATCGCACAACTGACGCACACCAATCTCTGTCTTCTAGAAACAAGCAGAACGATGTCCTAAATGTGAACAAGAGTTTGCTACGCGCCAACAGAAGAAAAATCACATGAAACAATGTGGTCAGATGCAGTACGATAATTCGAGTCATGTCGCTGGTCACGAAGAAGAGCTGTTTCTTACGATGAATACAGTCAGTATCGTGTTATAAGCTTTAGCGCACTGAATTACTCTATCCGCTGTTGTCTAAAAACTTAGTGAATGTTTTGTAAAAAAAAAAATACAAGAAACAGCTTTGCTACACATTTGTCATCAATCTTTATTCAGAAGTGCAAACTTACACATTCAATGTTTTCATTTGCGAACTTATTGTAAATTCCCATGAGTGGTTTTATTTTTAACACAACTCACGAAATGGATGCACCACACCTTCGCGGAACTAAATCCACGAAAGCTGTACACACCACCTCTCACCGCAACAAATCCTGTATCGTTTTCAGCAGAGACATCTCCTCCTTACGCAATGTGAAAGCTCTATTGGCCAGCTGTGATAAATTGGACGAGTAGCTTGATTGCCCGTGGTTTCTGGTTACCGGCCGTTGGTACCAGTGATAAGGATTACTTCTCGGTGAAGGTTTCTCACGCTGCTGTGCGCGATTGTTACCATGTCGGGAATTGTGCGGCTGTTGTGTATGAGCCACATTTTCTCTACCCTGAGTTCTTTGAACGTGGCGCGTCGCGTTATCGAGCTGTTCGAGACGATTCGGGTTAATCGGCCTTGTGGCTCTTCTTATGAAATTAGCATACTGTTTATCAACAGGCGAAGGTCCCTGCGCAAGTCGTTCGGCTACCTTTTCCCTTGATTTAGCTTTTTTTATTTCTTTCTTATTCCTTTGCTGGTTCTGTTCCTCCTGTCGCGTTTTTTTCCGGGGAATGCTCAAATCATTGTACGTTACTTTCTTCAGCTTGTTTGTCTGTTTCAGCTCCTCATATTCTCTCACAAACTCAGCATAGTACACGTGATCGTATGCCGAAAAGATGTACCGAATGGATTCACCAATCATGTTGCGCCGTTCCTGCGAAATCCCACTCCGGGGGTTCGCCTTCATGCATATTCCCAGCTGGCAGCGCAATCTGTTCAGATGCTTTCGACCGTCGCGCAAACCACACACACCGAAGAGTTGTACGTTTAACCGGCGTCGGAATTTTTCCTTATTTTCCAGGCTCTGTGCATTGTTGAACTTCTGCAAGAGTTCACTCATACTAATTTGGTCCTGTACCAAACCTCGAAAATACAACGCAATATAGCGTGTCATTTCGTTCGAGTCCTTCGGTCCGAACGCCTGGTGGTATTTATGGTTTTTAAGCTGGAGCTCCGCTTCGGTTAGGTAGCGTACCAACTCCTCGTGAAATTTATTCTGTGCCTCAAGCGTACCAGTGATGAGCAGCACATTGCCGATCGTTTCGAACATAATGCTAAGCTGTAAGCAGTGTTTCTTGCCGCACTCCTTGAGAAATTGGCTACCTTGCGCAGACAACAGCAACGTAGCACGATCCGGTGTGAGCAGCACTTTCGCTACATCGCCCACTTTCTTGTCTTCCTTTTGGGGCTTTACTATAGAAGCAGGTGCACTATTTATGACCAGGTCTGTTACTTGTGCTTCTGCGGATGGTACTGCTACTGCTGCTGCCACTACTGTTGTAGTTGGTGGTGCCAGGTGGTAGTGTTGTGGTGATTCTGGTTCTGGCAATGGTGCTGGTGGAAGCGTTTCTACCGGATCAATTGTGAGAGGAATAAAGTCAGAGAACATCAGCTGATTACCGTTGCTGAAGTCCGTCGGGACAAAGTTGTCCGATGGTGGAGGCATTATGTCCACATTCTGCTGACTATCATCCATTTGCATTTCATCGGTATGGAATTCTGAAAAACTGTAGTTAGAGTTTTCCTCCACCTCGGGAGCTTCGCTTGCTGCGCTGCTGATGCGTTCTTGTTTGTACAGTTCGTCGACACAAACCGTTTGTTTCGCACTTTGCGGATCTGGCAGGATGCTGGTTTCGTCCATGTGCGAAGCAGGAAGTTCTGAACGGATGGATTCCAATGATGGAGCTTCTGCTGCCGGTTGTATAAGCGCTTGAGGTTGTTGTATGACGGTTTCCTCGAAATCGTTGCTATCTCCCCGTTCATACTTTTCCAACAGTCCAGTTGCTTTGAGAAAGCCGTAATAGAACCCATTCTCGTTTTGGGCTAGTTCGGGCAAATTGAACTCACACTCATTAGCGTCGGTGCTGAATAGATTGTACCGGGCAGTCGGATCCATTGCAAACCTTCTCTCTTGCTTGTCATAACGATGCTTATCGCTTCGATTATATTCCTGCCGGTAGGTCGGCATGTACGAGCTCACTCTCATGTTTGGTATCGGATGGCTAAAGATGCGTCGGGCGTCATTGCACGCGCTTGCCTGGTGGCCAACTTTACCACAGATGGAGCACCACCGCGCGTTGTGATTTTTCTGGTAATCCTCCCGCAGCGGTACATTATCTTCGATCTTTCCGAGACGAAATCCAAGATGCACAAAACGAAAAATTATTAGTACCATTGTTGTTTGGAACTGGTATTGATGTTTCGGTCGAAATGATTTTTCTAAAGATTCTATACAGTGACGAACGAAGCACAAAATACTTACCGTACTGTGATATCGCCGCCAGAGATCGGGACAGCTGCGCTGGGCATGACCACGCATCCCGCAGGAGAAACAGACGATGTCAGCATCCCGATTACACGATTTGCATCCTCGCACAAAGCTACGCGTCTTGGCACCACACTACAAACAATGACAAAGCAAAATAAATAAATCCAGCATTGCGGGTTTGTTATCAAGGGTAGGTGTGCTTACGTTTAGGCAGATCGTTTTGGGACAGCGTGGTTCCTTGTGTCCTTTCTCACCGCACATAAAGCAAATCGGCTGTTTCGGTGGATTGCGACACTTGAATTGCATATGGCCACGATCACCGCACTTGCTGCAAATGATATCCCTCTTGGGTGGATCGGGATAACGATCTTTATGCAGGATGGACCAATGTCTGCTATCGTCTGCAATGGGATTGGGAGAAACAGGCATTATAGACAAAATCCTACACAGATTGGCACAGAAGCATCACTTACATGGCATTCTATTCAAAACTAAATCCATGTTAAAATCTTCGCCTGTCCACGAAGTGTTGTAGAATTGTTTCATTTCCTCGTTCCACGCACAGTCTGGTCCACTGGGTTGAATTTTCTTGGAGCTCTCCCCGGGTATGCCAGAAACGACATGACACTGGATGTCCTCATACATTTGTACGTCTTCAGAATCTAACACGTTCTGAGTAGGCTGTGGTGGTTGTACGTAGGCTACAGTAGCTGAACTTCCATTTCTCTCCATAATCTGAGCTTGTTGCACGCCATCAGTAGGACAGTGTGATTTATCCGCCAGATCCATTTGAATCTCTGAGAAACTACTATCAATGGACACATTTGCGTTCGCGCTTGATTTTGGTTCTTTCGATTTTTTCTTCTTCTTCGCAACTAATTCCGGTTGTTTCATTTGTTGCTGCAAGTCTGGTTTGTTGTTGACCGGACGCATTGGGCCCCCTACTATGCTCTCTGGTTCTGGTGGTACTTGTTTAATTTTTCTTTTTTTCTTAGGATTACGATCTTGCTTAGAAGATGATGTTGGCTGTTCTACGACCGTAGTTGCAGTTGCTGTCTTTGAATTAGATTCATTATTTACAATACCAACAGCTTCAGTATCGTCGTCCTCATCGTCCGTGTCTGATAGAGCTCGTACAATGTCCGTGAGCGCACAGGCGAAGTCTTCATCGGAGTATGTTTCCGAATTGTACTGCTTTCGTTTGCGACCGATTCGTTTGTTCGGTTCCTTCTCCACCATTTTTTTCGATTGCAAAAAGCTATCATCGTAATCACTTTCGGACGATACGTCACCGATCTGCTCAAAGAACGTGGACGCTGATCGACTCCCCTGCGATGTATTGCTGCTGTTGATTTTAGAGCAAATATCGATATCGCTTTCCGAGGACACATTCTCATCTATGCGGGGAAACTTTTTAGTTTTGGATTTTGTCCCAGCACTGTTCTTCGAAGCCATGCCATTTTTGTTACGTTCGGTCGACTTATCCGCTGTAGTACCAGAGGCTTGCGTAATCGATTTCGAAATAGATTTGGTTACTTTTAACGGTGCAGCATCTTTTTTAGCTTTCGCTTTTTTACCGGAACACTCAAGATCCTGTTGCCTTTCAAACTGCTTGTAAACCATTTCCATCGCTAGAGTCACAGGAGATTTGCATTTAGCTTTTGATTTTCCCGTTATTTTGGATGAGTTCGTAGTGCTGTCGTTCGATATCGCTCCGGAATTAGCTTTATTGTTTGCATTGCGCTTAGAAACGGAGCTCGGAGACATTGCTGCCTCGGCAGTGGGAGTGGATGTAGCCATTTTCGAAGACTTCTGTTTCGAAGGAGTCTTTTTAGAGGTAGCAGCATTATCTTTTCTACTTTTTGCATTCGTTTCATTGCCGAAACTATTAACCTGTAGTTGGGATTTGGACATGGGGATTTCTTTGCTTGTCTCTGCTGGATGGTTTTCGTGATCGGTGGTATCGCCACTGGTACATACCGTATCTTCCGAGGAGATGGATGGAACTCTACTCTGTCGTACTTCAGTTGCATTTTTCGCTTTACCGGACTTTCCTTCCATCGAACATGCCAGCTCATCATCACTGGGTATGCTTCCGGTAAAACTATCATTCAACCTTGATCGATCGTGCTGTCCGATAAAATCATCCGACATAATCGAACTGTTCGATGGACTGCCGCAGCGGGGTGAGTTCGCGACGACAGTGTGTCCCATGGTTTTGCCTCTCTTCTTCGATTTCGGCAATGCAAACCGATTGCTTGGAGTTTCTTCTTCGTCACTGCAATCGATACAAATTTGTGGCGGTGGTGGCGTTGGTATGATGATGACCTCATCGCCTTCACCATCCGATATCGACTGCGTGGCGGATTCATTCTTTTTTGTCGTCGACTGTGAATCTTCGTCGGATGAATTGAGCGTTATTTCAGCCACAACGAATGGTGGAGCCTTGCGTTGCCGTATTTTGTTCGCTTTCGTCTTCTTTGACTCGAACGTTTGCA
Source organism: Anopheles marshallii (assembly GCF_943734725.1). Lineage (NCBI taxonomy): Eukaryota > Metazoa > Arthropoda > Insecta > Diptera > Culicidae > Anopheles > Anopheles marshallii. The sequence goes on from NC_071327.1 coordinate 64,660,212, forward strand.
TCGCATTTTGCTTTCTGTCCTTGTTAATGAGCTTCAACAAGCTTTCCAGCTTTTTCTCTACATACTGCGCTTTCTGTTTGGTTTGTTTCTTCTTCTTCAGCTGCAATCTTGGTTCTTTCGGTGCGACTTTGGGTACCGTTGTTCGCTCTGGAACAGTGCTCTTTTGGCCGGCTCCCACCTCTGACACCGATGGTTGGTTTTCACTTACTTTATCATCCATATTTCCAAGCAACGATTGATACGGCGTCAAAAACATTTTTCTCCCCTCATTGCTTCCACCCTCTTTGTTGCTTTCCGGAGTATTTTTCTCCAGTGCGGCTTGTTTCGGATCAGCAACGGTTGGTGGGGTGTTAGGGTACGGTCCGCGTTCTCCGGCACTGGAAGTCGAAGAACCGACCCAATACCGATTCATGTTAGCTGGTAGCGTGCCCTGGGCATTGTTAATAACCGACGTGCGTGAAACAATGCGCAAAGGCTGTGCAGGAACTGGCGTTGCGTCCGGAATCTTTGGCGCTTCTGCATACGAGTGGTGAATAGAAGAGTATAAGCGTTCCTCTAACACGGCCAGTTCTCGATCTTCCAAATCCTAGAGTGGAAGCGCAATGTGAAACCCCGGTCATACGTTAAGTATGCTTCAAAGATAGCGATCTACGAACTACGGCCTTACCATGGTGAAACACAACAACGAACGTAATGCGGGCTATGGATATTTTACAGTAAAAGATAGATATAATAGCTAATAATAACCTAAATTATAATTGTACGTGTTCACCACATTTTATGTTTTTCTACACATGCGGAAAATGAAAGGCTAAAGGACTGTCACAATTGACACCTTCACAATAACATCAGCCCAAGTCTTGAATCAAGGTACCTACAGATAAGCTTCGCTTTGAAACTGCCACACCGTGTACACGTCTGCAACTTCACGCTTTCGCTGAACGGACCATCCACCACCGACCAGGGGAAAAATAATATGATTTTGGCGTTGCTGTGTCGACTTTGATGTCAGATGACAGATGATGTAGAATTTGAAAAATGTACGAGTTGGGACAAATCGGAAAATACCACGAACGAAGATCATTGACATAAATCGAACGCAAATCTGTAGATTGCATTTAAAGTTCTTTATTCAATGTTTTTGGTATGATTTCGACAAATAATGATTTTTAAACAAATAGAAATCACTTCAAACAGAAGTTTCCGTGCTCGGGTCCATTAGACGTGGCTTATGTTAAGTATCGTATTGATCATGGACAGTGCCTACTAGTATTCTACTCAGAGCGATGCGCTTTATGCTTGTTGATGCATCCGGTTTATGATTGCGCTGCGACGGTTGTTTCCTGCTGCTCAGTGCAGGTCGAGGCGGCCTCTGCGGGCAACGTTTCGGTAATAGCCAACCAGGGCAGACGCTTCTGCAGCTCCATACGGTATCTCGGATGGCTGATGGCGTATACGTACGGGTCTAAACACGCTACAAACTTGCAGGCGCACGCGGGAAACATTGTAACGCCCGGTGTCAGCAGACTCTTGTCGCCGAACGCACCGATCAGTGCCAGCACCGCGTACGGCGTCCACGAGGCAACGAACAGGAAGCAAACGGTGATGGCTGCCTTGGCAATCCGGATCTCAACGGACGCATCGTTTTTCGATTGATTCGATCGCAGCGATTCCACGTTCATCTTCTTGGCCTGTTCGCGGAGCGACTTTTCGTGGTTGACGACATGGCTTACGATCTGGCTGTAGTAGAAAATGATCAAACTCATCGGTAGTACATAGCTGAAGACGAAGATCGATCCCACAAACAGCCGTGTGTCGAACGTGTTGGATAGATAGTCGAAGCTGCAGGACGTAAGGAAGCCCTCTGAAATGGAACCGATAGAAGTGATACTAATTGAAACAAACGGGATTCCTCATGCACTCAGCAGATTTGCGGTGCGATTGCAAGTGCGTTGTGCAAGCTGCCGCACAGCACACGACTGTCTCTATACACCTTGTGCGTCGCAGATGTCAAACGAATAGAAACGCTGGGAATAGCAAATGATAATCGATTGACAATTTGTGCACGATCTTTGTGCTCGGTTGAGTGTTGTTTATAATTACGTGGTACGTAAATAAAAATTTCTCCAGATTGCGCTGTGTACCGTCGCGGGCAGGTGTAGGGCCACAGATCGGGGCAAGTGTATCCATCAATGTACGCCTAACCAACCAACCCACCAACCAACGAACGAACGCAGCAGTACATCCGATCCCAGAGCTGCGACCTGCGACTGTGAAAGGTTCGGATTGATTCTGTGTGATACCGAACAGCGAACGCTCTGGGCCGCAGTGCATGCTGACGGTGACGACCGCACCAACGCATCCGCCACACACGGAAAACGCAGACGAAGCACACAACAGCACCATGTCGAACAAACTGAACAATCCGAAGCGTCGCGAGGTAACGGGTTCGTCATCGTCGAACTCCTCCATATCTTCGGTCGGTGCTGGGGACAATGGTATATCAGCCGACCTGGCCTCACTTTTCGAGTGTCCCGTGTGCTTCGATTATGTGCTGCCTCCGATACTGCAGTGCCAGAGCGGCCACCTCGTCTGTACCAGCTGCCGTTCGAAGCTGACATGCTGTCCCACCTGTCGCGGTTCGCTCGGTAACATTCGCAACCTGGCGATGGAGAAAGTGGCCTCGAATGTGAAATTTCCCTGCAAACACTCCAACCACGGGTGCACCATTTCGCTCGTGTACACCGAGAAGGCGGAACACGAGGAGGCGTGCGAGTTTCGACCGTATCTGTGTCCCTGTCCTGGTGCATCCTGTAAGTGGCAGGGGTCGCTAGACTTCGTAATGCCTCATCTGATGATGTCGCACAAGAGCATTACCACACTGCAGGGCGAGGACATCGTGTTTCTGGCAACCGATATCAACCTGCCGGGCGCAGTCGATTGGGTGATGATGCAGTCCTGTTTCGGCCATCACTTTATGCTGGTGCTGGAGAAGCAGGAAAAGTACGATGGCCACCAGCAGTTCTACGCCATCGTGCAGCTGATCGGTTCGCGGAAAGAGGCCGAAAACTTTGCCTACCGGTTGGAGCTAAACGGCAACCGGCGTCGACTAACGTGGGAAGCGATGCCGCGGTCTATCCATGAAGGAGTTGCCAGCGCGATCCTCAACTCGGACTGTCTCGTGTTTGACACATCGATCGCCCAGCTGTTTGCCGACAATGGTAATCTGGGTATCAATGTTACTATTTCCGTTGTTTAAACAATACACCGTGTAAGCGACTGAGGGTAGGGGACCAGACTACGATAGACAGCCCCGTGTCTAGAACAATTCTTACCTATTTTTAATGGTAGTGTACATTTATAATTTAGTTTAATTGATTCCCTTCTTGTTTTGAGCTTTCTGTACGTTTGCCCGTTGGAGGAGATCATTTGGTCCGTCACTGAGGGTAGAAGGACGTTCCAGGTTTTTGCTAATGTGATGCGGAGTTTCAACTTTTGATTCCGTGGCAGCAAAATATCGAGCGTTTTAATACACCTGAAGTATCCAACTAATGGGAGGGATTGGGTATATTCTCACGATACGCAGCGGTTTGCAATGATTGGAAAAGCCTCAGCTTTTATTAATGCTTTTAATATTAATTCATGCACCTAACTTCATATAATTTTAAGAAGGAAGGCATGGTCCAAACCAAGAGAACTACCACGGTACGATATCGCCGAATGATGTCGGAGGATCAGCTCTCGGTTAATAATCGTGGTATAGTAATAGCCTATAACTAAAACCTGTTTGTATGTTTTGTATGTTACAAAAAAACGGAATCGTATGAACGAGAAAAAGGACGAATGAATGAATGAATATATGATATAATAAATGATATGAATCATAGCGTCTGTGACCGCGTGAACGGTGTGTTTGTGCGCGTGTGATCGATCGTATGAGAATGTGTGTCGTTAGGGGAATTAAGATGAATGAGTGACCGCCCAAAACGGTCCGACAATTTGTAAATGAAACCATGATAACGTACCGTAATATTGAATCGGGAGGGACGCGTGCGACCTTGCTCCGAGGAGGCACCTTGTCACTTTAACCCTCACCAATTCACACTCCTTTAAATTTAGCGTATGTTAAACACGTTTCAACGTATAATAAAACAAATAGCGAAATATGAGATAGGAGAAGAAGCTGTTCGTGAGAGCCGTTCGGGAAGTACCAGTACCAGTAGGGCAGACCTTTACATGCAGATGAAGTTGAAAGGCAGCAATTTCAAATCAGCTAACACTCAAAGGAGGCATGAACTCGGAAAAAAGCCTCGTTCTGGAAGTGTTCGTAGGATTGTTCCGTTCAAGATGGTCACGAGAGAAGCACGTGTACGAAATGTATCGTCTGTATCCCACACAGTTTGCCCGCTAAATGCAAGAGCTTTCGTACACTTCGAAGCGTACACGCGTGTTCATAGTTCAGAATTCGATTTGCTGTATTTAACTTTAAACATCTGTAACGAGTACCAGTTTTTAACGGGCCATTAGGATTGCTCAGGGCTTGCGAGCAAAAAAGAATGAAACGAAACTATAAAACTGCCAGACAACGCATGATGTGGTGACACATTTTGCGTAGGTAAAACTTTCAAATGATCGATGCAAGTAAATGATTTGTACAGAATAGAGCTGAGAATACCTGTCCTGTGGGACACTCAACTGTTACGCGAACCAGTGGCGTGTGATCGTCTCTTTCTCCAGCAGGAGCGTTTGTCTTTTTTCGAGTGAAATTAATTCGTGTTATAATAATGCTGTTTGTTTCATAGTCTTCGGCACCAAGACAAAAATCATGGTACGGAAGTTAGGTTCCAACCGGAAACCACAGTACGGGACAGATAATTAACTATAGTCTACATCCAGTTGGACGAACACACGTGTGCTGCAAATAAAGTACTCTGATTTCTATTAATCAAGTAGGCGAACGGTGTACGAGTTTTGGTTGCCATGGAAATAGTAGCTGTTTAGGCGGAATAATGCTAGCGGACAACAAAGATCGCTTACCGGGTACGAAACGTCCCCAGATTTCCAGCAACGGAAGCACTCCCCACGGGATGGTGTACGCCCAGATGAGAACGATGAATATGATGGCTTTCGTTTGGGTAAGTCTTCCCTCAAATGGACGGGTGATGGTGTTATAACTGGAAAAGAATTAAGATGGACTCTTGCTAGAAAATGCCGGACTAGGTTGAAACTACATCGCTATGTAACATACCGATCATATGCAATGAGGGCGTTAGTAGCACCAGCTCCAATTCCTGCAAAGAGATATTGATTGCTTCTCAGCGCTCTTGGTACGCAGTGATCTCAGGTGCTCTTACCGGTAAGAGATCCAACGAATGCGAATATTTGGCATCCTAAGTTCCCTAGCGTGAATCCTTTCGTGAAGGAGTTGTAGATGAAGATCGGTGTCTTGGCCATCATGAAGAAATCACAGATGGCAAGATTAATCACGAAGACGTTCGAGGGTGTCCGTAAGGATTTCGCGCTGGCGATGAAGAAAACCGTTTGGGTCAGAATCAAAAGAAGCACACGTTTTCGGACATCCAAGCCGTGTCACTTACGCGATAAAAATCCAAATGACCAGCCCATTGCCAATGAGTGCGAAAATGGTGAAGGCGATGTACAGCAGTCCAAGCAGGTAGTGCAGTGATGCTTCCGGTTCGGGAAACTGAAACCAGTGCTCGGGAATGTGCACCAGCTCCTCCGGTGGTACGTTCCAGCCGAGATATCGTAGCCCCGACTGATCTGCACCGATCAGTGCTTCCGGTCGGTAGGCGGTCTGATTGTCAAGCTGGACAAGTCCCATGACGATGCCGATTGGTGGCGCTGCTGCGTTTGTGATGTTATGGAAACGGTTGGATTTAATTTCCTGCACTGGTTATTCACCTTTGGATCGTTGCAAAAGCACACAAGCACTGGTTATTCTGGGTTAGAGTTGAGGATAGGGGGGGGCGAGTTGGTCACCCGTTTACTTTCACTCCTTTGTAAACGGACGCAACACACTACACTCGGGCCTTAATGGGATAATTTTACCTTTTTGTCTTCAATCGGGAACCGGATTGACCGATTTTCGGATCCTAAATCTGGCACACCGCCCTAGACACGCTCACTGTGCCTACTGACGGATTTCACGACAATGGGCAAAGATTTTATAGCCCTGTGCCTGTTGGTCTGGAGGCCGGACCAGGACCTGCACGAATCTGGTGGTATATTTGTGACCATAACCTGCACCATCCCCGCAGGACTCTTGCCCAGCAGTAGCAAATAATTTAATCAACGATTGGATCAGAACCAGCCCCCTAGGTTCCCGATACGGAGTAAGCGTTGGGATGGCGGGGACTCTGTTCCTCTGAGGATTACCGAGACCGATTATTGGCTGCTAGGGACGATTAAGTCGGGCAATAAGTATTTGATTAAGTGGCGTACTGGCACGGTCGGTAGAATCTTATGTGTTCGCGTGCCTTTTTAATTTAATTACTGGTCCCCCAAAAACTTCTATAGGCCATTTGGGAGGGGGGTGTAGCAATCGCTTTCGATAACACTTTTTTACGGAGATAGTATTTGATACGGTCTGCATAGTATGTGTTGTGTGGACTTTTTTTTTAGAAATGCTGCAAAGAAAAGGCTATACCGTAGTTTCAATGTTAGCTTCTAAAGCTGCTTGTCACCGGACAGTTCCGGTAGGACCGTTACAAGGTGTTGCAGTTAAACATGGCCAAATAGTTTTGTTGTTGTTTCCAACTCGGGAAGTCTGTGTTGGTTCTTGCTTGGATTCGTGCCGCAGCCATAGAAGTGAAATTCGCGTGATTTTAAATCCGATAGTGTTTGCAATTGTAGTCCCAATTAATGGCAAGTATCGGATTGCGGATCGGAACGATAGCGGATAACACTATGCGATGGTTTGGCTGCGTTGGAGCGCTTGGTGGTTTCATTTTCAATTCGACCATTTCGTTCCAAACCGCTGCAGAAAGCACATGTGCTGTTTGGTTTAAACGGTTCGGAAGTTGAACGTTTGGTCGTAACATGTGCCCCGAAAGTGATACAAGATAAAGGACTCATTACACAATTCGTTGCGTGTCAGGAACTTTCCGCTACCTTTTCCTGGGGGAAAGCTCAAGGCTACGTTCGTTACCCGATTATCGTATCGTTACGGACAAACGGGGCCATTGCCATTTCGGAATAGTCTTCTTAATGCTCTACTACAAAGCGTTATGCATTGTAAAAGCAGACGAGAATGCTTTGTTTATTTTTACAATCCTGTTGCAATAATATTACCGCTTTCACTTTCCTTCCGTATGCTACGCGTTATTTAAAGCAGTTCAAAGATTCCACCCTTTACGCCATCCTCAACAGCCATGGTTTTGTTGCGCGAACCGTGCAGAAGGTTACATTACTAAGTAGCCTGTCTTAACGCTTCTGGTCGCCGAGATCGTCAATGAAATCCTCATCGATTTCGGGCCACTTTTCCGGGATGATATCAAACAGCTCATCCTTGACGTCGCCCTGAATTACAATCTCGTCATCTCCGGTGACGGACGAACCGCACGCAAACTTGGTACCGAAGAACTTGGCCGCAAGCTTCAGATCGATATCGAACGTCGCCAGTCCGGTGACCACGGTGACGGACTTTCGTTTGCCTCGCGCGGACCGCGACAGGCACACCTTCTTCGGTACGTCGTCCTTTGCCTTTTTGGTCTTCATAATACCTTTACCGCCCCGTTTCTGTGGTTTCTTTCCCTCGTCAGTATCGGCCGGCTCGGTTGCGGGATTGGTGGTGGATCCCGTTCCGGCACTACTGCCTCCATCTCCGGTACCGACCGCGCCCATCTTCATCCGTTCGAACTCGCCCGGCAGATTTTTTTCGAGCCACTGTTTGCATTTTTCATAGTCCGGATAGTATTCACAATACTCGAGCGGCATGGAGCAGTTGCCGCAGTAAGCCACCGTTAGCGGGTAGGTTACACCTGCCTTCGGACCAATGATTAACCGCTCTGGCACTTCCGTTGTCATGACTGTTGGTGTGTTTTGCTTAAGATAAAGGAACCTGAAATAAGCATTATGATGTAAATATGTGTATACATTTGTTGAAAATAGAAAAGAGCAGCTATTTGCACTACCTTCTGCTTGTTTTAAACCACCAATAGGCGAAACGCGGATGAATACGTATTGTTTACAGCCAGCTGTCACAGCTGTCACGCACTCGTGCAAATTACAGTAGAGCCTTCGGGGTTTTACGTCGACTGGATGGAAATCGACGAATTGAAAAAGCCGTTAAGCTAACATGTAATTATTTACAAATATCATATTGTCTCTACATCTCGTCGGATGTTATCAAATGTGTCCTTTTTTCGTTATAAATGTTTTGTTTGAGAAACCACGAACCTTGAAACTACAATAGTTTTCCCGATGTGTACATTTATTGTTTGAGGGTCATTTGCTACAACGGATGTATTTTTACATCTGCATTTCGTTTAGATCGGCTTCAATCTTTTTCGTATCTGCCTTGCCTTTATTCTTTGCCGGCAGTGGCTTAGGTGCCGGCTTGGGAGCCTTTTTCGAAACTATTTGAGCGTGCAGGTCCTGAAACTTCTGGTCCACCTTTTCGCGTTTGTCCTGCACCTTGATCTGAAATATAACCACAAGCGAACAGTTTAAGGTGAATTTTGTCCACAATTCTCCACTTGAAACTCTTACCTGCTTCAGGTTGTTCGAAACTTCCTTCGTTTTTTTCATGTTTTTCTTTTTGGCTTGCGATACTGTGAACACATTTTTAGCCTTTTTCGCTAACTGCTTACGCTGATCTTTCATTTTGTTTGCTTTTTTGGCCATTATGAGTCTTGTCTTGATCGGTTAACTGTTTGCCTTCGGATGTAGCCGATATGGAACGAAACAAGAAAATATGATTTCATGAATTTGGGCATTTCGTACAACTATTCGTTCAGCTTGTCGGTTTGTATTTGTCAGTTAAATTACATGGTCGTTTGGATTCTTCCGACAGCGTTTGCACTTCGTCTAGCGGACGCTTTTTATTGGTGGTACGACCAAGCAGCAAATCTTCCGTAAGATAGAAGCTAACACGCATCATGTCCTTGTTGGGTGCCACATTGCGTACGAAAGCGATTTCTTTTAGCTTATCCTCTACTTCCGTGCCGAGCCATTGTTCCACTAATTCGCGAGCAATTTGTTTCTTATCCTCGACGCCTTTCGCAAAACAGTACACGTGCACTAGCGGTTTTTTATGCAGGACAATATCCGCACCTTTCAATAAACCGGGAAAATGCACCAAATGTTCCACCGCCATCGCGGGTAAGTTCATGGTGATGTGAATCTCACCATCAAAACCCCTGTCGGCACATTTTGCAAGCAGAGCTTGTTTCAATTCTTGCCCAATAAAATCTATTGCATCCTTGTTGTGGCACGTGACGTTTTTGGACACTTTGTTCAGTGTACAGTTGGTCACCAATGCATGGTACGAGTCGGGGTTGAGATCGTTCGCCAAGACCTCACATCCTTTGCGTGCTGCCGGTACAGCGAATGGACCGACACCGGCGTACAGATCGTACAGTACGTCGTATTTGTTGAGCATTTTTACGATCTTCTCATGCTCGGTAGACAGTCGCGGATTCCAATATACCTTGGAAAAGTCAAACTGAAACAGACATCCATTCTCCTTCACCGATACTTCGTAGTTGGGCTCACCGCACAGCAACTCCATCTGAAAGTTCCGATAGGTGTTATCGATTGAAATCGACTTGTTCACCACTGTCCGGCAATCGGCTATTTTGTCGCATATCACTTCTCCTATCAGCTTCTTGTACGGCAGCAAGTGATCTTTAAGATTTAGGTGGACTATGTGGCCTATTTTACTAAACGATGAGAGGGCCTCCTTGTCTGCCGGCAGCACGGCTTTAAAAATTTCGTTGTACTTCCAGTTTTCGTAGTTTAGCTGGATTTCCTCCCAAACTAGCGCTTCGCTTCCGATGTCTAGCTTTTCCAGATTTACCTCAGCCAAATCCTCCCATTTCTGTACGGCCATCGGATGAAGGGTGATTTTGTACTCTTCTGTTATCACCGGTTTGTACCGTTCCATTTTGAGCAGATACTTTTTTATCGATCGGCAAACTTCGTTCAAGTTTTTGTCCTTCGGTACTAGAAGATGAGGCGCTTTGATAGTTTTCGAGAAAGCGGCACGGTCAAGCTGTTCCATTCCCCGAACCGTCGCTGGTGGGTGCAAATCCGAACAGAGCATATTCTTGAAGTAATGCCTGAAGCGCACTGTAAACCGATGCGTTCCTATGAAGTGTGCTACCGGTTTCGTTGTACAAATCATTCACACCTTCGTTTGAAAGGATGTTTTTCACTTATTCCGATGGCTTTTAACACAACTTGTACAGTAAATTTAATCCAGCTAGGCTGAAATAATTACCTTTCGATTTACTTTCGCTCAGAGCAGAACACAACCACGCTGCTTTTTGTTTACGTATTTATGCTTTGACGTTTCTGTGACGTTCGAGGCAACGTTTTGGATGCCTGCTTGCTACACCGAACACTAGGTGGCGGTAATGAACACAGATGGTTTGAAAACGGCGATCACGTTTTGTCGCATTGCAGAGCTGGAATGTTGTGAAACGGATTTGATTAAGATTGGTTATCTCTTATACTTGTTTTTAGAGATTATAATGCTTCGAAACACTGGTTTTGGATAGAAATTTATTTATTTTAGAATATTTGCTATTCTCTGACATCTATTTACGAGCAAGATTAATATCTAAATTGCTGATAGCGGAATCATCGACCATCAAACACTTCAATTCGTTCAACATTTTCATTAAACTTTATGCTCTTTTTACGTTCCTGTTGAGTGGGTGGTGTCGGTTCCGCCTTGTTATTCTCATGTTCCGTATCTTCAGCGATAGTCAACAGATCACTCAGCAAGGGTGGATTGTCAACTGACTCTGTAAATAAGCAATGGAAATCAAGCTTAGGTTTACTCTAACGATAGTGTCGTTCTATGCTGACCAGTTAATATGACTCCGGATATTTTAAGATCCTCAATTGGAGGTGTGCTCGATGAAATTTTGTGATCGTTTTCCACAATAATTGCATCGGATACGTCGGAGGATCGAGACGGGGAGACCGACGAATCGTTTGGTAGAATTGGGTGGCGTGTTTTGGCCCGATAGTAAAATGCTGCCGCTGCCATGGCGACAGCAAGTGTACCACAAAAGGCAGTTGCTATGATATAAGGATAGATCACGGTTGTGTCGGAATCGATGATCGTCACTGACCCACCGTAGAGCTCACTTATCTTCGATACCGTAACAGTGAGGGTTGTTTCCAGGGAATCGAAAACTCTGCAATGTAAAAAAAAGGGAGGGATTAAAACTTTATGTAATTGTGCACAATTGTTCATATTACCCTTTCAATTCATCTTGGGAAACAAGTTGACCGTCCTGAAAGGCATACACTACAGCTGTGGTTGTATATCGCGCATCACTTGCTGAACGGCTGTAAAGATTGCTTGTTGCTGCATCAACAGAATACACGCTTCTAATCGTTTCTATTTGAATGCCTGTCTTGACGCTAATCTCCTGAAGTGTTCGTTGGAACGTGTCCGGATCCATATCCTTTACAGTCAATGCCGCAAGTTGATCGTCAGCTGCTTTATGCACGTGAAGTTTCATTGTCGATGTATTACCATCCTCAGCTCCATCGCGATCGGTTGCGAATATCTCGATCGTAACACTTTCCCCTAGCGCAAACGCCGATTTAAGCGGAAAAATGACACCCGTCTGAGGGTCAATATCGAAGTGATCGTTCATTGCAAGTGAATAACGTATTACGGCATTGATTCCCTCATCCAGATCACTCGCCCGGACTGTGAGCAATTGGTCGGGAAGAAGTTTACGCGAAAGTTGAGGCGATGGAAACGCAACCCTTGCATTATTTGACGGGAACGTGAATACCGGACTGTTATCATTGATGTCATCAACGACTATGTTGAGATGGGTAAGGTCGGTGGAAAACTCGATGTCCCTCATCGGACCGAAACGGTTTGAGGTGTTGTACGATTCCGCGCCCATCGTTGATCGAATTGGACAGGCGAGCCTAAGAACAATCCAAAACTGAGGAAAGTCTAGACCAGCGAACAGATCCGCATCTTCACGATTAAATTCCCGCGAGGATAGGGAAGTGTCTTGAATGAAGAAATAATCACCAGGTGTTTGAGATTGTATGCTGTACGTGCAACTGTCTATCACAAGCGGAAATATGTCGCGATGTTCGGACATTTCCTTTAAATGCAACACGCTTAAAACTTTCTGCACCGTAGTTTTGGGCGGTTCTGGAATGCTTTCCGGCGGGATGCTGAGCAGTATTACGCAAGATGTCTTTTGTAGTTGACTACGTTTGGCCACCACAACCACATTGAGAAAAGTTTTCGCCTCAGGAAGCGTGTGGAGATTGTTTACTTTTATATCTACTCCAGTGTTGTTGGCCCAAACCGTTAGTGTGAAGAATTTAGCATCCGCGCCTTCAACGCCGTACTGTACATCGTGCGTCTCAGTACCGGGAATCAATTCCAGCTGTAGAAGAAGATCAAGTTCGATAGTTCTGTTTATGAAAGTTTCTTTAAACTCCGGTGGATCTTCGTACACGATGGAGAGATCGGGTTCAATGATAACACGAACTTCGCTCGACTTTTGAGGTATTCCTGCATCGACTGCCGTGACAGTGAGTTCCAGCACGTTCGGCATCTTCAGAACCTGCTCCTTGAGGCGCAGGATAGCCTTGAACTGCTTGAGATCATCTTTCACAGCACTGCTTTCGATGAGCATGTAATCGTTGGCGGAGATGCTAAACGTTACCGTATTGTTTATCAAATCAATATCACGCGCCATTATTCCAACACCATTTCCAAGAAACGGCGAAAGATCGAAGTGTTTGGGCAGTGGTAAGGGCACTACCGCTTCATATGTTTCCTGCAGAAAGCGTGGTGCATGATTGTTGGCCAACTTAAAGTACTGCCGGTAGAGGCCTGTTACTGATCCGGACGTACACTGGTAGAACACTTGAATGATGACGATTTGTTGTATTTCGCGTTCTTCGTACTGTGCGAATGCTTCCGTCGTGAAAAACTGCAGTTCCGTTCCATTGATCCTGGTTTCGATGTAGTTGTCTTGCGTTTGAATCGTAGCCGATTGTACGTGTTCGACGGGAAAGCGAGCAATCACACTGCCCGGCAGCGTTGTAAGATCCAACAGTTCTGGATTCAAATATGACTTAAAGTCGAACGTTGGGGAGGAACACTCTGCAATAATAAAGCGCGATTTTGCGATTGTTAGTAACTTCACCTTTCAGCATACCGCTCCAACATACCTTGAGATGCGTATAAACGTAAGCAAATAGCTAACACTGATAGGAGCAGGTACATTTTCGTTCAAGTGCTCCGTCGAGAGCCGGAAGGCGTGAATAGTGTGTCAAACCGTTGGAATCGTGCATCAGAATCAAACTGACACAGGTGCTGCACCGTACCGTCTCGCTGAATGCTGTGATCGAAGAACAAAAGCATCCATTCGTTCCTTCGCTGTTCGAGTGGCACTATCTTATCGTGACTTATCAAGTGGTTGTTGGTGATTTTTTTAATAAGGTGAAAGCATCATTCCTCGTCGAAAGATGACACATGATGATTTGTTTGGTTGGGCAGGCAGACAAGGCAGCAGCTCCTGTTGTTGTTGTTCTTTTTTAATTGAATTATCTTGTCAAGTGGATGTTTAGATTAAAAAAGGTGAAGTATTAATACTTTCATCCCAGTACAACGCTTCCGCAATTGCATAAAACTACAGAGACTTCAAAATATTCTGACATCATAACTGTATGCGTTGGACGTAGTTTAAATATTGCACATTAATTTATTATCTGGTAACTTCTTATTGCAACTATCTTTAACTATTTATCTTAGCTAGGATACCCTCAATTACATGTAACCGTTTGAAGGTATTAGGGATGATTCAATTATTACGTAACGCAAAAATTGAGAACCTCCATTGTCACAAAACGTAACGTAACGCTTCAAACAATCCCCCCTGTTTTTTTAAGAAAGGCAGTTGACCAGAATTTTAGCACAGACTGAGAAAAAGATGGATTTGTGAAGTTTATCATAACCTTTAGTTTTGGTCTCGAAATTATTGGAAAAGATCCGATTTCTTAGGTCTCACCGAAATTGTCATGTCAGTTGTATCGGACGTAACGTTTATCTTCAGCCAGTCCATCTTTTCCATTGACATAATTGACATAATGGGCCTGGACTTCTTGAAAAGCATGTCAACCTACAGAAATCATGTCTTATCCAATCACCCCAACACGTCCCCAATGAAATAGTAGTTTCTATTCGCTGATCGTCAATCGCTACAGAGGGATGTATTGGGATGTATTTGTCATCCATTCAGTACCAGACATCATGAGCGATTTTGTATTTAATCAGCACGATCAACCATTTCTTTGGCGTGATGATTGTCAGCTGCATAGGATAGGCCACTTGCGCACGACAATGTCCGCCTTGTCTAAGTATTTCTTCTTCGTTTCGCCCGTTGCTGCGACTTTCGGATGGAATGATGAAGGTATTTTGCCCGCGATATTTATCGTTTGTTTCTGCTGCACTTTACAGTAACTTTAGCTGTGCTGAGGACAAGAATTATCGTGCCAAAGCGAAACTCTAGCGGTAGAACCAACATTCTTTATCACTTTGGTGTGTCCTTGTTTCCGTTTGGGTTGTACTCGTAACAAACTTCTAAACCCTTTGTAACAAATGGTAATGTTCATGCGAACTCATACCTTCTCCCTACCAGTGTTACGTAATACATGGATGATCCATAACAGCTGACTTTTTTGGGTAACCATTAATAAAGTCTACTATCTTTGGCTGGAATGTAATTTCATTTTCATGTGCTGATGGCAACAATGGGCGGATCCGATCAAACAGTTGAATGGGTTCCTTTTTGTTGTAAGGACTCATTACTACAATGCCCGGTGCTTCATGTTACATTAAAAAAAATCTTTGTAAAGCTTTCAATAGCTTTATAATTGAAAAACAAAAAAAAAGAGTAAAATGGAGTGAATAGAAAGGCGTGTAAAAAAATCAAACCGCCAATCATTTTTAAGGTAAGTCTTACATATATGAAAATATTTGCTCTATATCCGTATTCAGAAAAAAAACAACGATTCGCAATCACTCACGTGCATGGCAATATGGCACAGCAGGGTTGTTAGATGAAGGCTTCTCTTGTTCAAAAACTGATATAAAGCATTTCTTTTGTTTATCAAAAAATGTTTCAAGAACAATCTGAACAGCATTCTACTCCGTATGTGTTCGTGCAACACAGCTCAACATTATTCCACCAATTACCGCTGAACAGATAAGACAAATACAAACAGTACCCCTGTACAAATCACAGGCAGTCAAACATATCACGCGACGAAATGGTACGCAGTAGTGTGTGATAATTAATATCGTTCACACAAACAAATAATGCACGATGGAGCAACGGTGAACATAAATTTGTATTCAACGAGAAATGTTTAACATAAAATTGTTTCAGTATTTATCTGTATTTTTTATGCAGTACTACATTTACTGCGGCTTGTTTTTTTACAATTGACATATGGATAAGTTTAAAATAATATTAATTAAGCATTAATAAATGGGTAGCAACGACCGTGGTGCGTTCCAGAGTGTCCCATAGTGAGGTAGTAGTAGCACAACATTTGGGCAGCGATTTGTATTTTGTCGTGTGCCGGCTATCAAATCGAGCGGGCCGTTTTTTGAAAGTGTAACGTTTTCATTGTGCAACAAGGTAATCGTAGTAGGCTTTAAGCGTAGTGATTGACGATCCTGGACATGATTTGATTGTTTAACGTGAAAACCGTAAACGACAGGGCTCGTGCACAAACGATGGTAGAAGCATGCAAAAAAAGAGGTCAAATTTTACCTTCGCCAAGAGTCCCGAAGATGCTGAAATCTTGCTAAAACACATTTGCTTTATCATACGATCGATAAACCGATGAGTAAACATCCGCTGTGCAGGGAACCGTCTCATCGCCGGTGATAGCGACCACAGCCCAACGTGTGCTTGCGGTACGTGTGTGTTACGTTATCAGCCGTAAAACGGTACGGACGGATGTGTTCCAAACATTGCTTGAGGAGTGATAAAAAAAAGTGGAACCCCTCAGGTTAAGCTTCAGTGTTCGGGGATTCCAAATGAGGTGTGAGTGTAGTGTAGTGTAGCCACACCAACAGAGGTTTCGGTGGCCTCTCGCACAGCTCACACCGTTCCCGTAGCTGATGATGAGGTATCGTTCCACCCGGTTCCTGAAGGTTGCTCTTAAAAATAGAAGCCTAACCGGCACCATGGGACGCCTGACGTTTCACCAAGCATCATGTGGCTTGTCGTGGTGCACTGTCAACAAACCCCGCAACACCCAAGCAGCTCTCCCGTCCGGGCAAGAAGCATCGTAACGGCGTGAGAAATGATACGATGGAGACGCATATGGAGGGCATTTATTTTTCATCAACCGGCGGCGACATGTTGCATATGCCTGCGTGAGGGGTAATTTACAGGCTGTTACTTTGTTTGGGTCAACGCTGGAAACGTCCAGTGCGCTGAATGTAGAATTTCAAAAATGATAAAAACGCTTTCGATCGTTACAGCTGTACGTCACGCGGGCGGCGACCATTAAAGTTTCAGTACCAAAATCGAATCGTTAAATATGAAACGTGTACGTATGCTGGAGACCTACCAAACCTCTTCATCAAATTCTGCTGGATGTATGACTCAATACGTTGGTTGTTTGAAGAGAGTACCGCGAGGGGCCCGCAACGATTGCAAGTGCGTCAATGTTGCATCACTGCAGTTACTGTAGTTGAAAGGTAATCTGCAACAGCATTTCATCTGGAAGCGAGTAACATGAGTTGCTTTCCCCGCAAAACACTCTCGGTCTTGTGACCTGACCTTAACCCCTAACCTATGGATATAGCTATACCCAAGGACAGGATGTTACTCCTTCAAACGGGTCGATCGGGTGCGGAAATGCAAGGAAGATAAAGGATGATGTTTCATCCAAAGGCAGGCTTATCCCATCCCATGGTCTGATGAAAAAACACACTGTACGTCATAACAGCACTATTTGCCCCGTTCGATGCCGTTGATATGGTATTCACCCTATAGGCGATAGTTTATTTTTAACAACTCCCTGTTTGCCTTTCCTGCGGCTAGCAAGCATAAAACAAACGGAAGAATGGCTTTGCGGATGTTGTTTTTTTTATGGTCGGTCGTATAGGTTCAGGATGGATGATATGGTCAGGATGTGCGAAGACGCAAGATGGTTCGCAGATTCCTTTCGTCGTTTATAAATACCGATACAAACACTTTCGCTCATTTGCGAGCCAGCCGCTCGCTGTGGACTTTTTCGATGGAAAGGGGAGTTAGTTGTTGCTGCTTAAAGCTCGTCTACCACAGCCAACACATTGGACAATCAGTGGGCAAACTGTGGCAGATGATAAGGAACGATAAGGAACATTCTCGGAAGTATTAGCAACACTCAGCAGTGAAGTCATTGATGGAACAGAAGGTGGGTGATAAGTTAGAAGGTAGTCACAAACGGCCCACCATGACATCATCCGGAAGAGGTCTAATGCGTTTGTCGAGAGCTTTGATATTAGTTCTACTTTGCTAATAACACTTGAAATATACTGAATTGTAATTTACGTACAATAATTTTTGTATGTTGGCGAAGGTTTCGTTAGGTGTAATATAGTTTAAGGTAAACGTTACTACTTAAGGAAAGACGGTAAGAATGGCAATGACGGAAGGAATAATGGTTGAAATTACCGATCGACACGTGAATGCAAACGGAAACTTCTTCAGGCAAAGCAAATAACCCCAGCACCGGGTGTTCAGTGCACACGTAACAACCTCTCCAGTTGCAAGCTTGCCGATTCTCTCGTGAATTCTCGCATTCTCTCCACGGTGGCGCTCTTTCAGCACCGTTCCCGGACCGGAGCGTGACTGACTGCTACTAAACGGCGACGCTCAGTATCAGTTGGCTAGTACGCGAAAAGACTTGCGGCGTTCGTCTCGGGGCACGCACACCGTCTACATACACCTTGCGTGGTGAGTGTTTCGCCCTTGCCCACCAGTCTAACGCATTCAGCTTAAGGTTGGATCACGAGCGAATGTTAATCCTGAGGCCGGTGTCGTCAATTGGATAATGGTTCCAATTCCTGCTCGTGAAGCGCCCGCAACCATCTTTTGCATCGGTGAAGGTAGTTCGAAGGTAACGGACCGTCGGTTTTGTTATCCACTGCAAAGTGCAACATACTGCCATCCGCGCCTGCCCACGACAGGCGACAATTGTTCATCGTGATTTGATGTGAGTGTGAACATCAGCTGTCGTCGTTGAGTGTTGGAAATTTAAATATTAAATTTACCGCACTCGGTGTATGAGCGAAGGTGTGCTGCCTATGGGTGGTATGGCCAAAGGCACTCGAGGTATGGGAAATGATAAGGAACGTCGTGTGCGCTTCACGCTGATTCCAACCGATGTCCAAGGCTAACACCTTCGCCTGAAGTGCGGTGTGATAGAAAAGTGTACTAAACAGTAATCAACGGCAATTGGTCGTGGCTACGAGCTGATGGCCCAGTGTCAAAATCGGCGTTGACCTCTTTTATCGTGTTGTATGCACACACCAAAAAAAAAAGAACTCTGTGTGTCTGTGATGCATTTGCGTTTCGAGAAAACCCAGGCCCAGCGGACCCGGGCACGAAATGTGAGCATGTGTGCAAATCGTTTACTCGCTTCATTGGTGCTGATGGGTATCTGACGCAGAAAACGTTTCGTTCTTAAATGGAGTCAATTAATTATTCAAACGAAACGTATCGAAAATGGATGTGTTCATCTTGGGAGAACAGGAAGCAACAAACGCGTTACAATGGATCGTGCGTAAAGTTTGCAGTGGTTAAGCGTTAAGCATTACGTCACGCACAGGAGAAGATTAAAACAGTATAACGATATTACTGAATGTAGAACTATTCCACCGCGTCAGACGTGGTTCACTTGAAACGTGATCATTTTGCACCGATTTTTTGCATCGTGACTACAAGCGATGGGAAGTTCAAGTTATTCAGCATCGGTGCTGTAGTAGCTGACAATGTGCAGCAGAACATCGTCGCGCCAAAGCTCACTTGGCTGCCGTTGTACGGGCGAGTCACACAATCCTTGAACGACCGGGCGCACGATCATTCTCGCACGATACACGATCAGTAGACGCAGGCAATAGCTGATGCTGAATTGCTTGGAAATGAGAGGGAGAGATAGAACGGGCAAAGTGAATATAACAAAAAAAAAACGCATCAACACGACTTCCATGCCAGTGATGATCAATTGTTTTGTGTGGTTGCGAAGTGCACTCGGCTCAATTGAACCGCATCGCGAGTTTTTAGTCTCCGTTCGTTCTTTATCTCTAGCGATAGATCTTACCAACAGTTTAGTTGCAGGGTTGTCAAAGTGTTTATTTGTAGAAACGTGATGTTGTTTTTCTCCTTTTCGTTTGAAATTTGCATTTAAGCGTTAAGTATATCGGCTAGTGACAGTCTCAGTGTTTTGATCGTGCTCGATGTTTTCTCGCGTGTTGGACAACCCTGTGTCTCCAGATACTCAGCGCGTTCCGTGAAACTAGATCCGATTTAGCTCAAGTACATCACACTAGCTCACCATCGTCTAGGTGGTGGCCTACCGTGCGATTGGCAGCGCCTGTCACATGCAAAAATTAGCAACGATCGACTGTTCTTCTGCTTTGATCTGAGCGGGCGGCACACGAGCAACTATATCCGGCCAGATCGGCGCGGTGTGAGATTCGCAATGGTTTGTCAGATTCTCGGTGTGAGATAAACAAGCCCCAACGGTGATACGGTTATTCCACCAATCGGCCGAGACCGAGAGAGGCGCACGCATTCGTCAGATGGATTGTGTAACGTTGCGGAGAAACGAGCCTTGCAGGTGTCTCCGTGTGAGCGAGTGATTAGAAACCTAACCGGTGACGTCGGAAACCGCCCCTGGACGTAGCAACTTATCGTCGCCGTTTGTTTTGATGCTGGCCCGCTCCATTGGTGCTACTATTGACACAGCAGTGGCCGTGTGCGAAAGGTTGAAGAAACTTTGTACGGGGCCAAGATTAGGCAGCCGTACTGATAGTGATCGTTGGCGTTAAACGTAGATGGATGACTCGTATTTTTTGTTTGTGTTTTTGGAACAAGCGCTTACAAGTGAAAGTAAAAGGACAGGCACGTGTGTTGCATGCTAAAAAGCAATTTTGACAGCCGCGCCAAATGGGAAATCCAACAAAAATGGACATTCAAGATTGTTGCTTAGCGTACCGTGTACTGCGTATTACTTAAGCAATGTACCATATGATCTCACCTCGTGATGACACATCTTCGGAGGGAAATATGGTGATGATCGTTTAATGAATTTATAATCAGTGTTCGAACAAGGTGTCACTACAAAAATTCCATTTAATGAGTCATGGTAGATTGAACCACAGCCAGTCAAACGTGCACATGAGTTCATCAGACGGTTGACCTCAGAACTTGATTAACATTCGCACACGTTTGTTTTGCGCAAGTCAGCTTCCTAACGATCGAGTTAGATATACTGTTTATTTCTTTATAAAACGTTTAGTTTGTTTGTTTATGCTGACGACTTCAATTGTATCTTTGCAGTATTGATCGTAACGCGCCATTGGAACTGTATGAATGGTGAAAAATGAGCCGGTTAAACAACAATGGGCCGGTTGAGCCGGTGGTGGGATTCAAGCTTACGTTGCATCCCAACTGCTCCAACAGTAACGATACGAACGATTCCGTTTCCTCCACCCCCGAGCTTCATGTGCATCTGGTCGGGGCCCGTCATTTGCCGTCGAACTTTGGGCTGAAAAGCGTCGAAGGGTTCATGGTGAAGGTGAAGCTGTTTCCCGGTGCGATCAAATTTGATTCCACCATCCAGAGCAATTCGTGGCCAGAGTTCAATGAAACGTTCCGGTTTCCGTTGGTAACCCCACACAAGTAAGTGTAATGAATTAGGTTAAGTAAATTAAATTTTAAGTTGTGAGAGATCAAGATAAGTTTTGTGGTTTCCAGAATACAGAAGAATTAATTTAAAGAAAGGAGTAGAATAATAACTGGTAAATTAGATAACTCACTCAACCCATTCCTCTAATACAGGAGATAGAAACACAGAAATTCAACAATATTTTATGTTGTTTAGTACCACGCTTGAAGTAGGCGCCGAAATAATGAAATGCTTGTGATGAGAAACTGGTTTATTTTGTACAGCGGTGCCTTTGTTTACAGCGGTTGTAGCGTTTCAGGTTTACGTCAGGGGTGAACAACTTTTAAAGCCCGTCACCGACTGAAGCTTAATGAAAGCTTTGAGTTTTGGGTTTTCAGTTTCTGCAACGAATAGCTGGTAGTCGAATGATAACAATAATTGATTTTATTCAGTAAATTTGAGATTTAGTATGTTATCTAAACCTTTCAATACACGATAAAAAAATAAAAAAAACATTACGATAAATTAGTTTGAATGTAGTAAAACAACATTATAAGATTGTTTGGGTTAGTAGAGTTACGAGGTGGAGAAGCAACGAATTTAGCCAAAGTTGTTGCTTATAAATAAGTTAATTAAGAATGTTCTATATTTATTACCCGTGGGAGCTTATCATTAAACCTTTTCAATGTAATCATTTTTGCCCTTTTTATTGTCATTCTCACCCTTAGGTCTTCATTTCGCGTGAAAAAGAGCGATAAACAGAGGGACAATTTGGCCCAATCGCTTCCGGAGAAGATTTTCAACGGGAACTTTGTCGTCTTTACCGTGTTCGCGCTCCTGGAGCTTCCGCCCGGGGTAAGTGTGCCGCGGCAACATGCAAACCGGTGGCTAATTTGTTGATAATATGTTCGTTTTGCTTCGCTGCACAGTACACGTCAACGCTCAAGAGCAAAACGATGTCCTTCATCCGGCAGGGCAGCCAACGGTTGAAGGATAAGCCAGTGATCGGCAAGCTGGTCAAGGATATCGAGCCGGCCACGGAGAGGAACGCCAACTTCGACCAGAAGCAAAACCTCAAACGGCTTACCACGAGCGAAAGCCAGCGCAACATCGGCTCGGTAACGTACTTTCTCGATCCGAAGTGTTTCAATGCGGGCGAACCGGGCAGCCGAAAGCATCCGCTCGTCTTCAGCACCGAGGAGCTGTGGCTACCGATCAAAGACATCACCATCACACCCTCGGCAGAATCGCGCATTACCGTAAGTATTTGGTTACGGGCATGGTTGGTTCTGGCGTGTCGATTATGTATCGAGCATATTTTACGCTTGTTACAAGCGAGCAGTGTATTCGACTTTTTTTCTTCACATCGAATAACTCTCACTCTTCACGCGTTATATAGTAAGGCAGCATTAGATATGCATTTTTAACCCCTGCCAAGATTAGTTCCCACTGGGGATCGGAACCGAAACCGTTTGTCGGAAGGAAATGGAAAGTGTGTCCAAATTAATGGTTCCACGCGGAATCGTTGGGCTTGGGCAGAGTGACTTGAGCAGAGTGCCAATCACAATCATCACGTACAAAGCCTATAGGCTTCGGTAATATGCTCGCGTGCTAAGCGCGGTGGCGTGTTGCATTTCTTGTGCGCCTTAGGATCGATAACAAATCAATACAGTTTACGGTTTCGCCACACACCAACACGCCGACGAGTCTTTCAGGAAGCTACCACTTAAGGAAGAAAAACGATTACTTCACATCTGTTGCCTTTGGAGGGAAAAAGAGCTGTGCGGGTGAAACATAATTTATACTTTTTTGTGGCATTCACGAGCGAGCATCGGATGCAAACAAGCTCATTAACAGCTGCGGGCCAACCGTGATGCCAAAATGCTGTTGCAAACGATCTTCATAGTTTCATGTTCCGCTACTAATAATTAGGTGCGAAGAAACTTGCATAACCAAGGATAACAATTACGGGTGCCCTCTGGCGGGAAAAGTGAAGCTTGGGAAAATGACCCGAAACAGCAACTCGCAAAGGAGGTGTTAAATCGATCGGTTGCTGGTCGGTGGTAACGATTTCGTTAATGGTTTAGAACCATTATGTCCGTTTGTGATATAACCTGTTGTATTTTCACTTTTAACTTGAGATCATTCTTTTTAGCAATGCGAATCATCAGCACGTTGTTAATTAAAATTAAAATTAAACTGTCAAACATCCCGATCAATCTTCACGATCATTTATCTAAACCATATACTAATCATTATAACATGGAGGAGAGTGGTCGCTGCTGCAATTCACTTTAATCTTTGAATTAATATCTTTCATTACCTTCTCATTGTGTGGATCAAATAAAAGGAGAAAAACGTGCTTTTTTCTCTAGTGCGTGCATTTCCGCAACACTCACCCCATTAGGCAGGGGAAGGGGGGAAGGGATGGAAACTCAGTAGAAAGTGCGGCGTCAATGTATCGCCACAAATGACTTTTTTTCATTATTCAAAACATTTAAAAGGTTCACGAGAGTTAACCACTAAACGAAGCTGTACGTGCGCGCTCACCAAAGCTGATCGTAATTAAATCTTAAAACGGCGCACTTTCAAATCGGTAGCTTTTTTTTTTTGGGCGGTAGATTTCCGAAGCTGATTAATTGAATTAAAAAAGGGTAAAATATAATGAAGTTTAAATGCATGTTGGTTTGGGGTGTAGGAAGCAAATGTAGGAAGACCATAGAAAAAAAAACACGCTTGCAATAATTAAATCGTGCATAGTTAACCTTAATGTTGGGGAGAACAATAAAAAAATAAAAGAAGAAGCAAAGCTCAACTTCATTTTAATACATTAAAACAATGCAAAAGCATTGCCAAGTTTAATGAATGGAACAAGGTGTAGTGTGCGCGATTGCTCCAGTTAAGTTCAAACAGTATCAGTGCGTCGTTAATTTCCCCATTTCTCGCTTCTTTCCTGCAGGTTCAAAGTAGCCCCCGAGGTCAGGTGGAGGTGACATTGCAGCTGTGCGATTACACCGAGGTGCATATCGACACGAAGGCTTCGTCGCGCGAGGACTGCAGCTTCAACATTGACGGACCGTACTCCTCCCCACCGACCTCACCGCTATCATTCACTTCCGGCAGCTCGGACGGGCCGAAGGTGGCCCCGTTCGAGGCGCGGCGCGGCTACTCCAACGGTTCACCGGTTCCCACCACGAATGCGCACAAAAACCGTTTCAGCTTCGACGTGCGCAAGATTGTGCGCAGCGTTAAGAATAAGGACAAAAACCATAAGGGCCTGTGCCTGAAGATCTCGGTGGCGAAGATGCGGTGCGGCATCAAGGTGAAGGAGGAGTTTGAATCCATCGCGGAAAAGGTGTACCTCAAGACGACCGTGCTGGAACACCAGATACTGGCGGCGAGCTGGAAATCGGACCCATTCCGACCGGCGCTTTCGAGCCGGTGGAATGCGGACGACTGTACCGTGGTGGTTCCGCTCTGCGGTGAGGCTGGGTTGGAGAATCTTTCGATCAAAGTGGCGATTGCCGCTAAGAATAAGGTTGGGAAGAAAACGCGCCTTGGGACGGTCTTCCTGGGACCGAAGTCCCATCATACCAACCCGGCCATGGAGGACCAGTGGCGGAAGATGATCATGTACAAGGGATCCCCGATTTCCGTGTGGCACAGCTTCGAGCAGGAGACTTGAACTGACAGTGTCGATTAGCGGAAATGCAAATTGTAAATATCGAATGAAATGATGAGTATTTTACATGGTGTGACTTACTTATATGAAATAAATATTTATTACGTGTGCTTAGCGTGGAAAATGAGTTTAATTTCAAGAGAATAAAGCTTGGTTATGCGTATTTGCTATTAAAAACTATAAATAGTATCTTAAAAGTACATTAAACAAGAATTTTAAGTTATGAAATGTGGCGTACTACATGAATTAAAGCAGCCACTTAAAATAGTAGTAAAATAGTTACATTGTGCAAAATCAATAACGTTCTGCTTGGGAACGAAATGCAAAAATAGTGCATTTATTGTATCTCGCAGCATCCCACTGTGCCGTTTGGTTCTCACGTGCGATCTCTCACTATTGTTCTCTTTGCAATGCTTAGTAGCCCGAGAGAAAACTCACGTCAGTTAACCTTTATGATTGCTCATTGCGCGACGATGATATGTTGCTATGAGAAGCAAAAATGAGGATAGCATCAAATGCAGCTATAAAAATCGAGATACACATTAGACAGCAGTTCCATTGGTGGCAACATTGAAGTTAAAATATTAATATTTGTACATCCGTTTTCTCGTCCGCCGTGGCGTTCCGCACCCAAGGGTTAAAAGCTCGTGCTCACGGATCAGTGCTCGATTCACATCCCCTCCTGCTCGTGGTGCGACGATGCACGTATCTCGCGACGGTTTGTTTTCGGCTCATCTCATTC
The DNA here is from genome assembly GCF_943734725.1 of Anopheles marshallii. Classification (NCBI taxonomy): domain Eukaryota; kingdom Metazoa; phylum Arthropoda; class Insecta; order Diptera; family Culicidae; genus Anopheles; species Anopheles marshallii. The sequence goes on from NC_071327.1 coordinate 64,685,774, forward strand.
CGCCGCTATCAACAACACGAGCAGGTTGTCCGTACGTGCGCTAGTGCGTCAGACATCTTCAGACAAGATCTGTGCTCGTCGGGAGCGTCGGTTCGCGAACGTTTGGGAGTAGCAGGCATTTCTGGAGTGTTGCTAATTTTGGTTGAAAAAGGTTAATCGGTTTCGCGGTGTATTCGTCATCGAAGAAGAAGCTTCATCGTGGGAAACGTTGGGAGTGAAGCGTTGCAGATCGCTACCAGCGTTTGGGAATCGGCAGTATCTGCCGGGATTGATAACGATTGGGAAATTGTGTGTGTCTGCTGCGGAGTGAGTGATTGGTGTGCGATAGTGTGCCTGGTAGTGTCGTCCGGTTGGTGGTCCCAAACTGGGTCCGATCGTCCCGAAAGTGGTATTTCGATATTTTCCGGCGCAACATACGCATTTGTGAGTGCCACACAGTGTGTGGAGATGATGTAGAATCGTGTTTTATGGCATGCTAGCCCCCCGGCACTGATAGAGCACAGTTGCTCAAGGCTAACAACGATAAGTGTGCCGTTGGATAATCTCACGTAACAAGAAAACAAGTTGCTGTACAAGTGAGCCCAAGTGTACGATTTGACAGGTAACTTTCTTACAATTTACAATTTCCGGGTGTTCGATGATTTAAATAATATTCTCCGTAATATGAACTACGTAACCGTTCGCAAGAATTTTGCTCGAACAATTTACGAGTGGTTTACGATCGAAGGTAGCGCTAGTACCGCAAAGTACAAAGTGCAAAACTCTTCGCCCACAACTCGGTCGGAAGTATTCGGAGGACTTTTCGTCTCGGGTTTTTGTGACAAAACGCGTAAAGCATTGCGAGGAAGCGCACAAACTCTACGCGCAACAATTTCTCAACCGGGTAACGAACGGACACAACACTGCACCGTTCGGGAAGAGCGCACGGTCGTTCCCGTGATACGAGCGGGAGATGCATGCACTGCTGACAGCGAAAATTGGCACCGCCAATTAGACACCCAAATTAATTTCGGTCAACTGTCGCACAGCTTGTCCCGCTGTCTTGCTGCAATATGGCAAAGTGGAGTGTAGCCGGTTCGGTTTTATGGCCGGCAGGGTGGGATCGCGTGATGCAAAGCAACACGGGAACATAAGTGATCGCTGCTTGGCTGTGGTCGATTTATGTTCCACTGCAGTCGCAGTTGCAGTTCGTTTCCTGGGTTTTTGCATCTTTTAACGATGTTTCAAATAGTGTTGTGCTTAATGAATCTTTTGAGAAGAGTCATTCATACGAATCTTTAATGAGGAGTCTTTCAAATCAGTAACTCGCAAAAGATTCATGAATCCTCGGAGCAGTGGCGGTTGATGGCTCTCATGAATCTTTTAAACGGAGATTCAGAGTCATTCATGCAGTTCTAAGATTCATTTTAATTCATGAATCTGACTCTGATTCACCCAGCACTAGTTTCAAAGTTTATACAGAAGGAGATACAGGAAAATGAATCTGGTTATCTGGAAATATTGTTCTAAAATTTGTTGCAGATGACATGGTTTGAACATCTTGGAAACAAGTCTGGTCCCATACAGATAGCAACATTCACAATCGCGTTCACGCATCCTTCGCTAATTTCCTTCAGGCTAATTGAGATCTTTGCTTTGCTATAAAAAAAATCTACCTAAAACGGTCTGCGGGAAACCCATTAACAACAATTTTATTGGTGAACCGGCACACACGGTGGACGATGATTCTACGCCTGTGACGTGTTACCAACGTTGTGACGCAAAGGACGATGCGCACAGCGTATGGATCGAAACGTTTTCCCTGTGGCAGCGCGGTTTTATGCAACCGAATGGCATTCCGGTGGCATTCATTGAAGCGTGCTAGAGTTATTTATTCTCCGAGCATCGCACGAGAATTGGCAAACATATTGGAAACACATGTACGCCGCACTACTCCGCCGCTCCACAAGGGCAAGGCGCGAACCGCGGCTGGGCTGGGATGAATCGGCCGGGGAAGTTCGGGAGTTCGCGCGAGTTTGAGCGTTTTTACGATGGTTTTCCACTTGATGCCCCGCAACCATGTGATCTGTGCGCGCGAAGACGGGACGATCGCGTCGTCGGGCAGCGCTTTAGCCTATTTATTGGGCAAACAAATCAAGCACATGCTAACCAGCCTGCTGTATGTTAAACACGGATTCGTAATGGATTCGCAAAACAGCACATCAAATAAAATCAATGCGCAGTCCTGTCCGGGCCGGGCATTCGAGGGGAGGAACAAATCTGGATCTGTTTAACAAATTTGTCCGGACAGACAGTCGCAAAAGGATTGAAAAAAATAGAGACCATCATAAACACGAACACGAAACGTTAAAAAAGTGATCTCTGCTTCAGCTTCTGCTGAGCACTAAAATGATCAACTCGCGCTGATGAAAAAAAATGTCAACCAGGAATCGCGATCATTGAACCACGTTTGGGGTGGTACTGGGCGGTTGCGGTTAAACTGCTCAATGCAAACTCGCGCCCGGCGTGTTGTGTCATCGCATCCATGTGCGCATCCGCCCCGTCAACCATTGTGTGGAGCAGAAGAATCAGAACTAGACCCTGACGGCTAGACGATAAATATTTCGGGGTTTGCTTCGGTCGCGTGTACTACCAAACGCGGGAACGACCCTTTTTTTTGCGCTGTCATATGTGGCTGCGACCATAAATGATTGCCGTTGCGCGTTGCGTGTGCAGTTCCGTGCGTCTCTTTCTGTTCCTGCGCGTAAATTATGTTACAGGGTTTTACACCTTAGTTTTGACTGGAATCACATATTTTTTTTTGACGCGCCGCACTCGATTTCTTGTCGCCGGCGCACATTTTTGATTGATTGGATTTTTCAACGGGAGCATTTAATTTCATCATCCCGATTGTTAGGTTTCTAAAATAGTATATAAATACTAAAATAGTATAAATCTAGCGTAATGAGGAATACTAAAACTGTATACGAATACTAAAACTTTTTCCACTTTCAGATACTATTACGGATACGGATACTAAAATAGAACACGATACTCAAAATAGTACTTGGTTGCTAAAAAGTACAAACCTAGTATACGGGGGAATACTTAATCGCATGTTGTCCATGTACAAGTGTACACAGTGTATGTTTTTATATACCGTATACTAACTTAGCAAGCACGCGGGAACTGCATACTTACTGCTATATGGGAATGGTTCACTACTTACGCAACTTACTTATTACTAATAACAAATAAAGAATGTAACAGAAGTTATTCATAGTATAAACAGTAGATAGTTGGTACTTCAACTATCTTTGTGCAAGATTGGTTTGAGTTTGAAGTACTTCTTTATATGCAATTTTGTTTGTTTTTTTAGCTACTTGATATTTTGTAGTGTAAAATATATTTAATGAATTATCACAAGATTTTTAAAATATGTATAGGGTTACGTATGTGAAGTATTATGCCCAAATCCCTCCCTGCATATGAATAACCGATTCAAACTCAACCCAATCATTCACATGGGGGGTTATAAACATGCGGCCGAAAAGCTGTCAAGAATCGGGCTGATGACATTAAATGCTTCCGTTCAAAAATCCGGTGCTTGCAATCAAAAATGTGCGCCGGCGACAAGAAATCGAGTGCTGCTAGTCAAAACTAGAGTGCAAAACCCTGCATTAGGTGCGGGCGGGTTGCACACGGTGCGTGTGTGTGGGTGTCATGCCATGCAACTCCCGAAATAGAGGTCAATGTCTACCGTTTGAAACAAAAGAATAAGGGGGGGAAAAATGGGCCGCAATATTGTGATTTTCCGCCAAGAATTGTGTCACAATAAGGCAGTTTTCACGTCACGTTTAGTGGGCTGGAAGTTGCAGTGGCCGAAGAGCTGACGGTCTACTAGCGGCTCATCAAGATTGTCATGTGGGTCTTCTCCTCTCGATGTAAATATATCAATATACGTAACTAACGTCGAACGACACACACTCTTTCCGTTACGTTTGCTTACATTACACCCGATAAAAGCCGCTCGGCCACGCAGGGAAATGTGGCAACGCGGTTGAAAAGTGCAGCAAAAAGCTTTTAAAAAAAAAAACAGGCTCGGTAAGGGTGTTCGATTGCTCGACCTCTCGACTAGCGACGGCTGCGCCCCGGCCAGTGACCATGGGCTTAAATCCACAACCCAGCAAACCGCTTCCCTTGAGACGACTGATAATCGAAAATGGAGAGGTTCTTCTGGTGGCAAAGCAAAGAAAAGCAAAGCAATGCTTAAAGTGCATTTTTCTCGCCCGTTTGCAATGAGTCTTTCCCCATTCCCGGAGGTAAACATGTTGTTCGCGCGATGCTCAGTTGCTGGGAGCGTCGTGGACGTGGAGTCCACGGTGAGATTGTTAACGAAAAAATACCAATCAGACGGAAACGGTGGAAGCTGATGGGGAAGCATATTGAAGAAAATACATCATACACGCGGGACGACAGGCAGAAGCCTTCCAACAGCTTCTTTGCCTAAGCCGCGGCCCGTACCCGCGCGCGTCTGCATCTGTGAATGAAACGAATCGGAATCGTTGATGAATGAATGAATCAACGCCACCGTTTGTTGGAGATTTCCAGGGAAGACGCAGGAACGCTGGGAGTTCGTCTGCAAAAGGTGGAACAAAACAAGAAGTGGCCAAACCGGAAAAGTGACACCTTCTCGCATGTGTGGTGAGTGCGTTTGTCTTTTTATGGTCAAAACGATCACAGACGACGACGACTTCGACATGTACAGGAGGATTACATTTGTGTTACATTGATTCTCGACCGTCAAACAGTTGTTGTAGCCTCAGACATCGACACGAGTGTTTGTATCGTCCAATGTGTCCGGTCATGGCTAATGGAGTGGAGAGCGCGCCTGTGAAGAGGGCGCGTCACGGTTATGCGTAAGCCAAAAAACAAACATTGAAGTTTTAAGTGCATCCCAGGGAGGATCAACAATAGAGCGTGTTTTAAGGAACTTATCGCGACTGGACAGTGGAAATTCATTACATTACTGCATCGCTGTTGCTCAAAATTGATTCGAGCAAATGAGTGATTGGTCTAATTAAATGCGCAAACAAACCGACATTCGCCGTGGCTGTTCCACAACTTCCTTCACTTGACCCCTTTCCACCGGCGAAGCGGATTAGTAATTAAGGGCGGTACTGGTGGCCGTGTACTTTCAGCTTCGCTTTTTTTTTTTGCCATCCATTTACATCTGTTTGATCAGTCAATTAGGAAGCATCTTGTAACAAATGCAATGTTGCAACAGTGCCGTGTCTCCGCGGGGAAATGCAGCTCTGTCTAGCAATAGGTCAAACCGTCCAGGGGACATCACATCATCATCGGTCCTGAGGAAGTGCTGCAGTACTTCCAGCGAGTGGCCGGCGAAGACATCACGGTCAGAGTGATGCCCTTCGCGATGGGGTGCGCGTGTGACTCCAGCACCCTAGCGGAGCTCGTTAAACAACCGTAAATCGTTGTTGCCGAACGAAAGTGATCGTGCGGTACGGTGCGCCAAAATGCATGGGCGCTGTAAAGCCTGCATAATATTTCACCGTGCTCATTACTGCAGGACAAATGCAATTATTCTACCGTCCCGCGAAGGGAAGCGGCCATACGGGCAAGTGTCGTGCATGTTGTGGGTGTTGAAGTGTTGCCGAGTCGGGGTGTGTGCATTGTTGGTGGGTTTGCCGACCGAAGAGGCTTATTAAACTTTGACAGATCACTTGTTTGACGGGCCGTTTGACAGGTCGTGCAAAGCTGCACAATTGCATAAATTAGCCGCTCGTGGGGCATTCGCGACCGCGACCATTTTTGCTGTTTGGTGCCGTTGTTTTACCACAGCGGAATGGCAAATCGGTGTACGCGAGTGAAGTGAAATCCAACTATTAATCCCGAAACATGGCGATGGTGCTGAAGATAATCGAACGGTGGATAGGTTTCAATCAAGCTTGAATATCGTTGGCTGTTGCATAATGCTTCCACAGTGAACCGACCACACACCAGTGTTGTGTAGTCGCTTGCATGACGACGCAAACGGGTCATCAAATGTAACGGGGGGGTTGCGTTATGGTCTAAAAATACTGGAACAATTTTGCCACTACGGTAGCACACAAACAGACACCAAAGTCATCGCTAGCGATAACCCTTAGCTTTCAGTTAGCCGAAGCAGACGATTAGCATAAAGCGTACGATGATCGATCGCAAATATTTGTGCAGTTTGATGCATGCGAGTTGCGTTGCAAACTCTTTCGTGCGTGACGAACTTGACACATTTTGTAGCAACAGCAACAATGGTAACGAAAAGAATTAACAACACACAAGTGAACCACTTCTTCTAATAAACGATTAGCAGGAGATAATCCTTAGGACAGAAAAAAAAATGACACAAATATTCAATTCACGTCACAGAAAACCCATCTGGCGCTAAACGGATTAAGAGATATTTGATAACGGAGCGGGCAGTGAATTGATTTCGCGTTTCGAGTTCATGACATGTGTCAGCCGTAATTGCTGATAAGATCAGGAATGGATCGGTTTCAAACTTGCCCGAACAGCGGCGACCGACAGTGTGCTTTAAAAGGGGATGAGCATTTTTTTCTCCTTTGTTTACTGCCGCTTCCTCGAAATCGGTGTTGTCCGGCTAGGGTTGAAACATTAATCATTCAAACACGCCGAGCGGAGTGATGATTTATGTCATCCTTCGCCAAATCCAATCAACCGGCGTGTACCGAGAATGGCAATCTGTTCACGAACAAATTGAAAATCAATTGCGTGCGTCGCTAGCGTTTGGTTGGCCGTAGAAGGAGTGAACATTACACGCCGCTTCTCACGCTTATCGACGCTCGGGTTGTTGGAATGCGCAAGGTTGAACATGTAGAAGGAACTTTGCAACCACTTTGCCTTTGCCAGCCAAGCCATGTCCGAGAGATGGTGATAGTGGAAGTAATTAAAAACGAACGGCAACATGATTAAATGATAGATTTGCGCCCAAGATACGCTCAACCGTAATCGGTGATCTGATAAAAATAAAACTAAACGGGGCATAATTTATGGTTTAAAAGCTTCCCTTTAAAAGCTCGATCAATTCCCTAACGCGTTCTGTGGCTGGGAGCAAATAAATCAATAAATTGAAATCGAAAGGCAGCATGAGCGGGCCGCCGCTCGGTTTGGTTATGCATTGCAGCCAGCTGCGGGAGCTGAGGTGCGTCCGTCAGACTTTGAACGGGGAAGATTTATGGATTTCGCCTTCCGGTTTACGGCACAAAGTGTGTTCCACTGTGGTGCATTCGGAACAGACACACACTTGAGTGGGTACGAAATATGGTGCCCTTAGGGCACGTGTCACGAACAAGTCCAACTGCATACGCCGATATGCACGTCGATCAACGCGATCTCGATCAGGACGAACCCCTGTTTGTCGATAAGTCGTCCAATGGAGGAAAAAAAAATATTCACTTATCGGTTGCACATTTCCATTCGAAACGAAAGGGAGAACCAGGGCGAGCTGATGCATTCCAGTCCACCAACCAAACCCGGCACGATTAGCTCACAATCGATAGGATCATAATTTGGAAAATGGATTGAAAGGCTCCGATCGCGATTCGTGATTGAGGGCAGTAAATTAATCTCTTTAATGATTTAATGGCCCGGCCCGGGGCTTGGGTGAACGGTATCTTTACACTTTTTTTTTTTGGTCCACAGCGGCACCCTTACGGCATGCTGCAGGCAGCAATCGCTCACCCTCCCGGAGGACACCACAATTCTGAAAGGCACGCGCGCCTAAGAGTTGCAAACTCCCGTGACCCACAAGTGGGCCCGATTTGGTGCGATTTGGGTTGGTATGGCCAATTGGTACCTTCCCGAAAATGGGGTGCTCATAATTGTTTTTACCCCTATTTTGCGCACCGCTGGTGATAATATGGCAGCGCAACCTCTACTCGCTATTAGTCTGCAAAACAGTGACGATAATAGCGACAACCGTAACGACAAGGAGCAACGGCTCGATGCTGGGGGGGTGTTCTTCAGTGTTCTTCAAGATCCAAAATTCCCCGCGAGCGGGTTGATGTGGTTTGGGGGTTGCGTTCTAGGCGCGTTGCGCACCAAAAGGGAGCGAAATAAAATCCGCTCGCCTTCCAAAAACGAACGCACATGGAGAGCACACGCCGTATTGCGCCGTTGCTGCTTCGACCGATCGGCCTTTATGTCGCAGCCGTTGCGCCACTAGCGTGTTCTTTGGGGGTAATTATATGAATTATTAATACTATCGATGGATGATGACGGGGTGGACGACCGGTCGTGGGACGGGATGGAACTGTGCGCGGATGGGGAAACACGCCGACGGGTGCAAAAGAATTCCGACGCAAAGTTTCAAGGAAATTGATTGCTTTCGGAATGCTATCCGACGGTTCGCAGTGCCCCGTTTGGATCCGGTGCAGGAGGAATAGCCCCTGGCCGTACTGACAGGGCAGCATTTTTTTTAAAACTTAAACGCTCTGCTTCATGACAGATCATGACGTGCTACAAACACATACCAATGGTGTCATAATTGTTCGATTCGATTCGATAAACGGTGTGGAAACGATTTGCTGGCTGGTTGGTAGATCAAGCCGAGATGCAGCTGAAAAACTCTCTATTTACAGGCCGCTTCCGATGTAGATCGCTTTTGCACAGTAAGAAGTTATGGAATATTTTGTAGTTACAATCAATATTTTTTCCAACATAATTCTGTATCACAAATGCTAATGGCAGCATGTCCTTCCTTGCGGCGAAATAATGCACGCGAAGGTGAAACCAATATTTGACACCGCCTCGTCCACGCTTTCTCCCGTTGGCATTTCGCATAATTGCCGGAGACAGGTTAAATGAGAAACGATTCCTTTTTTTTTAGTTTGGTCTTGGATAATTGAACTGTGCATTCCTGCTGCTTACCTGTCCGTTTGATAGGCTTCATCAGCACGGCACGGTGATACCACGTATCAATGTGCATAACCGTGCGCCACTGAGCTGAACGGTAGCTGCTGCGGGCGAGATTTGTAATATGATCATTTGACAGGTTTGCTCCTGATTAAACTCCCGAACCTGTCAAACTACACACAACCATCATCAACTCCCTGCGGTCAGCTACTGAGTACCGCGGTACCCGAACGCTGTTTGCTCGCTCACCAATGTTGGCCCAACCGGCGGCATAACATTCCGCTCCCAACTACTTGAACCAGTCGTCCGGCAGAGATTAAAGGTTTTCCGCTGGCTCGCTTAGCCGACTCATTACAACAGCATTTTGTTGCAACATATGCATATGCGACTCGCGATGTGTGTCCGACCTGCACGGCGACCCAGAAGCGACGCGAAGAAGCCACCGGATGGTTGGGTAATGAACGCGCCCCCTTCGGGGGGTTGCCCAGTTTTTATGCGCCTGGTATGTAATTTCACTTTATCGCGCTTTATGTGTCATTTCAATTAATCGCACGCTTGATTCGCACCCGACCGTACATGCGCGAACCGGCCGTTCGGTGTAGCGTACGGGTCCCGTTTTTGTTCCCCAGTAAAAGCCCAACCTTCACTCGTAAAAACGAAGTACGAACGTACGAGTGTCGCGCGGTAGGTTGGGATTACTTTCCACTCAACCGGGCCGCTTGCCAATTGGCAGAAGGTTCGCAGAAGGAAGTGAAGAAGATTTGCTTATTAATTTAAATTATCTTTCGGCCGGCAGTGAAATATGAGCCAGAAAGGGTCGGCAGCCCGCAGGCAGCGCAGTATGATCGAAGAAAGAGTCCGATTTTACCGACCAGCTCTGCCGAAGGAGTAGGCAGTGTGGTTTGTTTGAAGTCTGGAATTCGTCGTGGAAATCGAGAAGCACACGATCATCGGCAATGAGCGTTAAATTGACGGTTCGGTTTGGTAGCGTAAGTGATCGCTCGACGGGGGAGGGTGGTCTTGATGCGCATGTTCCGCACGGTGTTGTACTTGGACGAGGACGAGTACCCGTATCAGCCACGGTTCATCTGGTCCATGCCCACCCACGTGGCATCCGAAATGATCGGCCAGTGGTTCGACTACCATCGTGCGGTGTTTTTCGGAAAACAATTCCCCACGGAAGGTTTATTGATCGAGATGATTCGATAGGAAGGTTGAAGGTTAGCTGTCGTGGGTGTTGCGACGAATACTGTTACCTTCGCTGTTCCATTTTGGGCAATTTCTTGCTTTGCCCGATCGTATCAGTAGCTGCTGGCGGGATTTGTGGCATTCGAAAATGTTTCCACAAATATTTACGCACACATAGTTTGTGTCAATCAGCAGCAGGCTGATTAAAGATTACCACCGGAACGGAACAACTAACCGGTGGCAGTATTTAATTCCCAAAACGCCTCCAAATTAGCATTCGCTCAAATCAAACTAATTTACTTGCAAGAGATGGTTCCCTACCCCCCGTAGAAGCCAATGAGTGTTATGACGTGATCGGTAGAAAATTTGTTCAATCGGTTCATACTCCTACTGGTCGAGCGGCTAGACGTTCGAGAAGCGCGTGGCATAGATTAAGATATAACGGTCAGTAGCAGCCAGAGTGCATTAGAGACCGCTCTGTCTGTCAGTCACTCCAGTCGCGTTGCACTCCCCGGGAAGATGCATAATTTAGCAATTTTCTCCCACCTCCCCCCCCCCGGTTCCCCTTTTCCCTCGGCGCCATAATGACTCCGTCATTTGAGTGTAGATTATCAGAACAAAACGCGCCTCGCTTTAAGATCAATCCCCATTTCGGGCAGAGCGGTGGAGGTAAAATAAATACAATTTATTGGAATGATCCCTTTCCGTTGCCGGGTTGGCGGGAGGGTTTACGTGAAAGTATCACATTAAAATGAATTAGTACGGCACTGGTGGGGAAGTGGAACGATAATTAGCAGAAGCGGTCAGCTCGTTTCGATAACGCATCGAACGCACCGTTAGGACGGTGGGATGAATGTTTAATGGAAATTGTGCCTTACCTTGAGCAAATTGGGTAAAATTCTACTAGCCCAATATTATGAGCATTGCTGGGTAAAGAATGGAAAATGGTTTCCACTTCCACTGCACACCTCAGTATCTCGTAATAGTGACGTTTTATAGCACGCTATAAAATGGAAGTTTTTATGGCATCAATGCATCATACAGAGTTTGAAAGAATGTCGATCGGGGCGAGAATTCCTTTGCGAGCCGATGAGCAGTGCTGAGTGATGTTTATGAAGGTTGTAACCATGTTTCGAAGCTGTGCCAATGACAGTGCGTAAGGGCGGCGCCACCATATGGGCAAGTGGCGACATCATCCCCAGTGTGACAAAGCAAAACGCTTCCATGTGCGTCACATAATGTCCTAAATACAGCTTGAAAACTGCAGTTTACAAACGTGACGATTTATTATTTTAATTCCATTTCTTTGCGGCACTGCTTGTTGGATCTTCCATGGTGACTGCGAGGAGTTGCGATCCATTTGCTTCCGATGCTATAACAGTGACAAAGGATTTATAATTGGTGCAAACTGCTCTCGTCTGGTGTCTCGGCGGGTTTTTTTTTCCACGCGGAATAGTATAAAGAGGCTGTCGCTAAAAATAACAACCGAAACCTCGCCTGTAATAAGATCCAGCGACACTAGAGCGCCGGGTATTTCCAGTTTTAGACTTCCACTTCAGACACTACTCCGCTTCTGGTTTGTCTTCGTATCGGAGTGATCCTCCCCAAGGGCAATTAAAGTTTTGCTGCGCGAAGTTGCGGGTGTATTGCGCGAAACATATCCACTGCACTCTTCAATGAAACCTCAACACCTCCGTTTTCCGTAGAACTCGCAACGATGTAAACGATCTTCAAAATATGAGCTTGTTTGCGTATTTATATCTTCTAAAGGGAGCAGGAAACAGCATCACTTCCAACTAATGGAAAAGATTCCACGAACGCCTGGAACGATGAACCGCAGGTTGCATCATGTACATTTAAAGGCTGGTTTAACATTTAACCTGCGAGCGGTAAAGCGATGAAGGCCGGTTCTCCATTTCCAATCGGAGTTCCCATGCTGAGAACTCGATACGTCAATGCGGAAATCAGTCCGCGGATAAGTGGACTTCGAGGAAATGTTTGTTCCGCATGCTAGTGATGGCTTATACGGCTTATGTACTAATCTATTGACGACACTAACTGTAAACGCATAAGTCATGTGTGTGCTATTTCTGATACAACTTATCACGCGTTCAGAGCTTGTACCATTGAAACAGCAAAGGTTGTGGATGAAACTGAGAAAATAAAACCCCACTTTAGAGTACAATCATCCGTCTGATAAAACCCTGTTGGCAACAGGTATTATGACATGATTTTAAGAGCTTCGATACAATGTATTAATCAAATAGGATAGTGTTAGGTTTTGCTTCAATATCTTATCGACCAGCAAAACGTACGAGGCAACGATTATGGTTTGCGCTAATTTTTGCCTGTTTCTTCTCTTCCTTTTTGCAGGCGGTTTCCGTTGCTGGCTCTGTCCGTTGGTGTCACAGTCGACACCCAAAGCTGGAACGAAGAAAGAAAAAAAAAATCCATTTAGTGTACCGTGTTCGGTGTTTTGGTCGGTGTAAACAAGATCACCAGCACTCACCGCTCAACGCACCTTACGCCGGAACGCTGATAAACGGAAGATAGTTGGCCCATGACAGGCCCGTTCCTCAATGTGTAATTGCGCTCACCGAGTGCGTGGTGTCCTGCCCGTCAGTCAGTGTTGGTGAAGCGTTGAAGATTTATGCAATCGTAACATCGGAAGCTGCCACGATCCGAGACGTTGTGTGTGTGTGTGTGTATTGTGCGTGCGTGGAGCAGCTGGCTGTAAGATGAGTTATGTGCGCCACACCACCGTAGTCGCCGTCTCCGTGCCAGTGCTTGTGATCATTCTGTGGGTGCCAGCATTAGAGGTAAGTTAGGTACACACCGCCCTGTCGTTTTGTAACGCTTTTTGTTCTGGACTGGGGAGGTTGGAGGTTTTTTTTTTGTTTTTGAGGTTATGCTCAGTTGTACTCGTTTTTTTTTTTTGGGTCGGTTTGTTTACATTAGCATAGGCCCCGCGTGCGAGAGCGACGTGGCAGCAAACGGTGCCAGATAAGAGCATCATCATGTAATGGTACACAGCACGGTATCCAGTTTACGCTGTTGGATGGTGGATTACTGTCCACGCTTTCAACACCAGCTTGGCAGCATGGCTATGGGAGATAAATGCTCTTTAATCCTTGGCTTTGCCATCGCGGTGCGAGTGCATCCGAAGCGTACACAAATGTTATTCCAATGCAAATAGTAGTAGCAGCTTCACGTTTACTTCCCGTGTGAAGTCTTCCTGTGTGTGGCGATCTTCAAATACAACTCATTGCTTTTCGGACCATCGCAATGGAAAGGAAACGGTTTGCCGGGTTTTGTTGCCTTCTGTGGCGCGTCGTGGTTTCCGTGCCACATTTTCCACCCCGGTAACGGATTTCAGCAATACACCCCCAAATGGGGCGATAAATTTATGCACCTAATCATGTCGATTTGTGCGCCCACGAGCAGCAGCATCCACGGGCACGGTACGACTGTGGGGCACTGACGTTCTCACGACCCCCGTCGTAAAGCCTCGCAGGCATTCGTCCACCGCCGGGTTCGTTTCGTGTTAAACATGATTGTTTTCGCGAGATTATCTCGCACCCGGGGACGGTTTTTGCGTTTCATTGCTGTTAAATGTTTCGTGACAAGAAGAAATTAATTGTCACACGTTGCTTGCGCCTTCCTTCCTTCCCGCCTTTCCCGTGGTTGGTTGGAAGTGATTTGCAAGCGCAAGGAAATACAGTTCGTGATGCAGGTTCGGTTCGGGTTTGTTGAGGTTGCAATGAATCGTGGCATCGTCAGGTCATCGGTTTCGCAGGACCGACACCGCTCGGATGGTTCCCAGATGAACTCTTTTTAATTATTCTTCGCAACGAAACGGGGCGGCCACAAGGGGTAACGGATCTGGGGTACCAATCGGTTGGGGCAAATGATTCGTACGGGGTGAGTTGGTAACGGATCGCTTGATTTGAATAAAGTCCACCATTGAAAGCAAGCATTCACTCGGCGGCAGAACGCGTAACTGAATTAGGCGAGCCGATGGATACACAATGTCGGGTAAGCTCCAAGGGTTGTGCCGGGTCGTTGAACCACAAGCGCAATGCAGCAAAACATTGGCGAAGGTTATGAAAACTGCAGCGCACCCCTGCATCTGTTTAACGAGCACCCAAACGCACACGAACGGGCGAAAGAGTCATTAAAGGGCCCGGGCATTTTTGTTTTTTGTTTGGTTTTATGTTCTGCGACTGCAATCCACCCCGAAGCGAAGATCGCTTTTGCCAAAAAAATAAACCGACCCGCTCATTATTCAACGCAACTTTCTCCCGGTGCCTTAATTACCCCATTTGCAGCGAGGAAAATAATGTCATGAATTGCACCCTTGTCCCGGGCGGAGATGGCGCACCTAGTGGCGAAGGAAGTGGCGGCCATAAGTCACGGCCGCTGTACAGACGGAAGCGGCAGTGAAGCTTCCAAACAGCAACCCGTGGTGTGGCGGCTGGAAACATGATATGCTAACATCTAACCTGTCCCATCAAAAGGGCGCGCTTTTCCGCGTGTCGTGTTTCGTTTGATGGCACCAAATAGGTTTCCCGTCCACAAGTTGCCCACATTTTCCAACAGCCCGCAGCTGGGAGATCAGAGCCGGGCGGCGTACGATCGTGTGTGCGTGCGTGTTCGTCACTGGTTTTCCTCCCGACTCGTTGTTTACGTAGTCCAGTGTCGCTTTTCCGGGGTTTTGTTATTGTTATTCCTCGCCGGCTTTATTATTCCGTAACGACCCTCCAAATATTCGGTGTGGCTGTTTGTCATCGGTCTTCGGGGGGAAAATGTGTCCATCTGTCAGCCGGCCGTCACAACAAGATTCAGCTGGAAGATTAGTGTGAGGTTTTTTACATGCGCTCTGTGCGGTGTGGTCGGGACCCTCCCTAGTGGATGATCGTTTCCAGACGGTGGCGTTAAACGAGCGCCAAAAGAGACTGATTTGTGTGTTGGAAAAGTGAGACAAACTCCCCGTAAGCTTGTTCTGGTCTGGCAATAATCCACCGCTTTACATGATGTAACAAACGGGAGTTACAACGGTGATCATTACGTTGGGGGGAGAGAGCGTGATCAATACCCTGTCTATTCTTCAAACAAGAAGGAGTTGATGCGTGTAAGTCTACGCTTAAGCGGACTTTAGATATTTTCCACCTGAAGTGTTTAGCGAGTGAAAACTTTATGACAAATGGGGTGACCTTAACCGGAACGCGCTTACCCGATGACGACGAGGTCCACGAGTTCACTTTTATGATCCGATCCGAATTAACATCGTCGTAAGGCAACGATGTGCAAGCTGTTCAAACGATTGCCGGATGGTTGTTTAGACTGGTTTTGGTGCAGCAGGCCGCTTGGGCCGCAAGGAAAGGGAACCTACTTTTTATGAAGATGTTGCAACTGGCAGAACAATCAACGGCCGTAGTCGGGGTACCGCTGGTTCGTGCACGATCTCGAAGGTGCTTTAGTATCTTGTTGCGGATTGTGCTGAAACCCGACCACTCGTTCGGATAAAGTGTCTGTAAGCCCATGACGCGGATATGACGGATTGATGGGTTGTGGCCTATTGCCCATCTTTGGTGCAACAGTTCGTAGTGCGCCGGTATAAGGTAATGGAAAGTGACCTCCGGGGGACAAGAATGATTGAGCTCGACTGCACCAACGGAGCCGTTCTGGAGAAGTCCCATTTTGGTGTGAAGATGTATGGTTTTACCCACTCTGGTTTCGGTAACGAGCGAAACGCGACATGAAGAATGGAGAGTTTCTTATATATGTGAGGTAATTTCACTATTACTTATATAATTCCAATATTATTTACCTTCGTAAGTTTAAATATTATAAAACAGGGAAAAGAAGCGAACGTTGGAAGAAATTTTTATTTTACATTGAAATAAACACCGCGCTAATGCGAACCTGGACAAACCTGTTTAGTTCCATCTGGCGCGTTTGAGGTCGGTTTACGAATGTTTCAGTTCCAGTACATTAATAAATAACAGTTCCGTATTAGTGATGGGAAAGTTCCGTTTGGCTCTTCTTTGCTTTTCGCAATTGAATTCGTTACCAAAGTTTCCGTAGTGTGAATTGTTTTACTTTTTGACGTGGAAATCACATTCAGGGCAATGCCCTAAAGAAGGGGCGCACAGGAGGGAAACCCATCTGCTAGAACAATAATTTGACTAATTGTGCACGGGAGGCGAATTTTCCGCAAAATGATCCGCACTCATCATCTGTCCCATGGGGGGGCAAAAAAACGGGGACGCATTTTCTGGCTGGGCCGCAAACTAAATTGAGCATGATTAACGGCGCGGCGCGTTAACGCGGACGGGAATAATTGTGGCTAGACGAAACACGTCAAAACAATTTTAGCCAATCATCATAAATAAAAGGGAACAAAAAGGCAACAGCATGATGGTGGATTAATTCCGTTCCTCAATATTCCAGCATGCCATTGGGCGGCCGGGAAAGGAAAGAGAAGCTATTCGCTAACCGTAGGTTGCAGCATTAACCGCACTTTCCCTTCGGTTTTGTGTTTAACGCGAGTGCATTGCTGAGCCTTTTTATACAGGCTACAGGTGTATTATGTCTTCCACCAGTGTAAGAATGGTTTCCATTCCACCTTGCACTTACGGCAGCGCACGAAACAATGTCTAAACCAACCGAAACTAGCGTGAAATTCGACACATCACGGGGGGACACCAATTAGGGATGGTGTTTGTCTTTCACTCCAGCTCCATCGCTCCCGTTGTGTGATTTATCTGCCCATCCCTCTCAAAACTAGAATACGGTGAATTATGGGACCAAAAAATCAGAGACCAAATTGATGCCGTTACACCGGGCCAGGGGCCAGAAATTAAACACCACACCATCCTGCCTCAGGCAGTTATTGCGGGAGGGTGGAAGATTTATTTAGTTACGCCAGCCACATACGGCTCCATAATGAAGTTTATTCCAATGTTTTTACCGCATTGGAGCATCTGCACCCATGGACGGATGCATCTTCGGATGTTTATCAGTAGCCCGCCTTGATTGACAGGAGACTTCCCTTGCTGGTTGTTTGCGCACTCCTGTTGGGCCGTCAATTTGTGTTTATGGATTTTAGTAGTTCGGTTGGCCTTCCGTACACTGTCTTTAATTATTTTCTTACCACGACACGACACGGCATGTGCCCATGGTACAGAATGTGTGTGTGTGTTTTATGATAAACAAAGAAACATTGTACCGTAATGGCGGCGCTAGTTTGTTGTAGTGTTGTGCTTAATGAATCTTTTGCGAAGAGTCATTGATGTGAATCTTTAACGGGGAGTCAATCAAATCAGACCTCTCTAAAGACTCATGAATCGTCAGAAATTCATGAATCATCAAGATTCATTCATGAATGAATCTCTGGGAATTCATGAATCTTTGGAATAGAGATTCTGATTCATTTATTCAGTTGAAAGATACACTCAGATTCATCAATTTGAAACTGAATTACCCAACACTAGTTATTTGTATACGATCGGGGGTTGGTAAAATTTATAAAATTATAATGCTGCATTATTTATTTATTTAACATTCATTCATCATAATCGCAACGGTTAAGTGGCATTTAGCATCGTTTTTTCCACCCCGGAGATTGTTGATTTAAGCTTTCTTTAAGCCGAACCGTTTATCAAAGCACAAAATTTACGATTTTTTAAACGAATGCTCAACGAATAAATCTCGCTCTGAAGTTCGTTTTAATTATACGATCGTGCAAATTATTGACAGCGTTCGCCAACCTTCTACCACTCGTCCCGGGACGGCGTTCATCATTTAGTGGCCGAAATGGGAGAACCAAAAAACTGTCCACGCATTAAGCAAAGGCCAACACATCGGTGGTTATCAATAAATTTTAACCGCAACTACAGCACATTCACATTCGAATCGATCGTTTCCACGTGAAATGTTGGGGTAGGTTTTTGGGAGATGTTCGCACAGGGTGACCATTTACATTATCCTCTTTCTCGCCTGGTTTTGCGGACTGGTGAGTGTTGTTTTGTCTCGTTTCAATTGCTTTATCTTTATCGTATGTGCGTGTTTTTTTTTTGTTGCACGAAAAAGTTAAATACCTGCTGACATATCGTTTTGCGGGTGGTGGTGCCGCGTTTTTAAACCGCTCGAAAATGATTTATCCCCAACGGGGGACTGTTTTTCCCGGGGGACGTACGTCTGCTTGGATTTTATGCTTCTTTTGCTTCACCGTTGTAAAGAACGGCAAAAGTGGAGATCAAATCTTAATTTATCGTCACTAAATTCTCGGACGATTGCTTACACGCAGCGCGAAAAGCGTATGGTGCGAACCAAACAAAAACCACCTCAAAGCAGTATATAGGTAATGCTATGGGATAATAAATACAAATAAATAAATATACCGCGCCAAAAGAAAACAAAAAAAAACGATCAAAAACGGTTACTTTATGACGTTTTCATTTCAAATTCGTTCCACTCGGTGCTGTTAATGTGATGGGTAGCGTTGGTACTCCTTGCCGACCAATGCCAATTTGTCTTCCCCATTGTGCGGCGGGGGGGAGTATTGCACAGCTTTAAGCAGACCATGTTTTGCAGCGTTGTGCGCTTGTAAAATGGCCAATTGAACGCTAAATTATGGTTTAAAAGGTGAAACACAGCGCGCTGTACCGCTTGTGTCCAATACCTTTCCAATCGATTTTTATCATGAATTACACGTCACGGGTTGGGGAGCGGGGGAGTTACATTTGGGAACTGCCGTTTCATAACCTACTTTATGCTACGGGACGTACGGGACCTAGGGGGACAATAGAAAGATATTGTTTCGGGTGGAAATAACGGCGATGAAATTAAATTAAAATGCTGACCTTTCGTCACGGTTTGATAAACGAATGCTTGATGTTCGCTTCCGAAGGTGCGGATTAGACGAAAATTAAGTGCTCTTAACCAAATAACTTCAGCGTGTAAATAAAGTAAACGAAATGTTTATGTCTGCTAACAATCAAAACATTTTTTTAAAATACCATTCAAATGAGCTCACAACAAATTGCAAGCAAACGAAACGAGGGAAACGATCGCATTCACGTCAAGTGACTTGACGTAGAAACCCCCTCCCCCCTCCCCCCCCCCCCACACACAGACACCCCCGCCGGCAGATCCAGAGTGTTGGAACCAATTTTAAGCTCGATTTGATTAACAAACCCATCCAAAGTCAATGCAGCACGGGCAGCCGTTTGCAAACCACTCTGACGGGAGATGGCGCATCTAGCGCTCGCTCGTTCGCATAGGGCACACCCCCCCTATTTTCTGTTGGCATTCGAACCGGGGCACGGTGGTTGATTTGAATTTTGCGAGACGTGCGTCGCATTTCCGACACTTCCGCCACCTGCCAATCACAAACAACGGGCGCTCGCTGTTGTGCGCCCGTCGGGCCGCGGGCGGGAAATTTGCAGGCGAACGGGTGAAAAACACAACGCGTTGCACCCTTTAAAAAGGTGCAATATATTAAACGGTGAGGGTAAGGCACACGGGCGCGGACTCAGGTTTGCCATTTTTTCCACTCACCCCCTCCCTCCCCCTGCTTGCACCGCATCTTCCGCCACGATCACAACCATGATCGCTGTGTCATACCTTCCCCGGGAAAGGTAGTTCCCGCATGGATCGGTTTCTATTACAATAATCGGTAAATCGGTGGGATCCGCACGAACGTCACTCCGTCGGACCTGGAAAGTTCATTATATACCGCAACAGATACCTTCCGGAGCTCTGCCAAGCAAATGCCAGTCTGGCAGTCGGGGAGCACACCACGGTGGAGGCGAAAACAAAAAGCCCACATTCCACTGCACACTGGCGCTGCTTGTTGTCGACTGCCAGTCACGATCGAAACGACAAGTCTCTAGCACGATCGAGTGCAGTGCTCCACCGTCGTCCAACCGAATGCTCCGTTCACATTCCGCACGTTTTGCATATTGCATCCACGCGCGCGACTTGCGAGACTTTTCACGACACACTAAAAGCGCACAGGAAAAGTGGCCGCATACTAATCAATTTTCGCGCGCACGGTGTGGGCCCCGACGACGTGCCGGAATTTTTCGGTGAGATTCCACGCCACCGATAGGTGGATTTTCTGCCGGGTGCGTTGTGGACGGTGGGAAGAACGACTTGCTATGCACGGCACGGGAGGGTGCCCTAAGGGACGGAGAGATGATTTACGCTTCCGATAACGTGACGGACCACCCCTTAGGGTTGATGATTGTGTACAAAATGTGACCAGAAAACGTGCACCGTTTTACTGAAGTAGCTTAAGTTTGTGATATTCCCGGGCGTGTAGTGTACATTGCACAACAAATCGGGAATCCTCTAAACAAGTACCGAAAACGACGAATCAAACTCGAATGTAACAACTCATTTAAACGGCCGGAAACTCTTGTCCACAAGTATCGTTGATGAGAGAGCAAACCGGACGTGCGCATTGTTGTTGCTGTTGTTAATTAAAGAGCATTATGAACACTCTCACCCTTCCCGCCCAACTACTCGCGCCGGAGACAACAATTTATGACTGCTTTTTTTGCTCTTGAAAGGCGATCGAGCGAAGTATGTTTTACACATTAAGGCGTGACCGTTATGGAAGCAAACAAAAAAAAAAATTGCACAGAATAGATGTATCGCAGAAACATGCCGAAATGTTTCAAACACAATGGATGACGTTCGCTTCCTAGTGCTCCGCGCGCAGTACCACGTGCGTAAGCGAAAGCACTCCGCTTGATTGATCTCCACTTCGTTGCACCACTGAAGTTGCATATTGAACATGGAAAAAAAGGGAAACGTAATTTGCAACCCTCCCTCCCCCCTTCAGGGGGGCGATCGCGGTGACATCGAGCTGTAGCAAATGCGGTTTTCTTTGACACTTTCTGCGACACGCTCGTTGAATTGCTTATGAACCTTGGCGCCCCGGTTGTGGCCGGTGTGGCACGGCCACAGCAACACAGTAGGGCTTGCGGAACTTTCGAATAAAGTGGCTGTGAAATCGATTAGAGGACCACCTCCACGTCAGAAGGGAAGCTCTGCGACGCGAGATGTCTATCTAGTGGGCAACGGTGGTGACTCGCATCGTTCACATCCTCAAGTCTTTGTGCATGGCCTTGGAGGGCGCAAGACATCGGACTACAATGCTTGCCTATAAATATCACCACCTCAGCACGGTTGTGCTGCCGCGCTGCACACGGCTAGTGCACGGTGTGGTGTTCCAAGAAACGACGTGCGTTCGGGGCGAGATGATCTTGAAGTAGTCGGTCGGCGGCTGTACGTCGGACCACACAGCATGCAAGCGGACCGATCGATCAAATGTAAGTTCGAGTTCTTCAAAACATGGTCATATATCATATTCGTTAAGGGCGACGGTCTGAGGGTGGGGGGCCCGGGCTATTGCTACGTAGGGCGGCATGCATCTCCGTAGACATCCAAGCTGTCGATAGCACAACCGAGCAGCTACTAAACGTAAGAACGTAAAACCGAAACGAACCAAGTTGACGACGGGTCCCATCGCTAGTGGGGTGGTGCCCGGCCTTTCTTTTTCCGTTTTCACATTCTTTCCCGCACAGAATTGTCCGCTGTCGTCGAGTCGGCGACCATGCGAAGACACGACGGCAAGATCTTGTCGAGGAGGACATGTGCATCCGCAGCAAAAAGGGATTAACTCCGTTCTTTCCCTTTCTCTGAGCTGATCGGACTGATCGGGATAAACATTCTATCATCATCGATGACCTCTAAATCATAGACAATGTTGGTTGTGTGCGGCTGTTAAACCGGCCCTGTTACGGCGTTTCGTACAGGCACATCACATGGCCCCCTCGGTGGGAAGGGTCGGGAGGAAGAGTTGTCGATAGGAACGAATGTAAACCTATTAGAGTATCATTTGATTTTCCGTTTACCGCTTTTCCACGAAGCAAAAAAGGGCCTTAGGGCTACTACCCCCCCCCCTGTGCTTCGCTCGAACGCATCAATTAATCTGCCGCACCGGTTGAGGGCGGTGTACGACTTGGCCCGCTATGAATTATGTTGTCAGTGGGAGGAGAACGTGGTACAACGTTGGGTCGGGAATTGTTTAGACCAGCAACATTAAGATATCAATAAATCTGTAACCATGGGTATAGGGAAGATACTCTGAGGAGGGGGGGGGGGGAAAACCCCCTAGTCGTTTGGAAATTGCTTGGAGAACTCCCCCCGCTAGCGGACAGATGGAATTGGTGGATAATGGTTTCGGCTGGTTTGAGACTGGTAGCAGCTTTGAGGGCTGGATACCAATTATTTATTCTATTCTTGTTCGGGTTTTAGGGGTTCCGATTAGGCGGTGAAGTGGCATAAGAAGTTGTTAGATTTGCTGGATTATCGCTACAAAACGCTTACCGACTAGACACATGTGGAATTCATTTTCTGAAATGAAGTTTGGTGGGTTGGAAATCCCTGTTTGAAGTGGATACACATGTAGTCTTGTAGCGTTCTTTATTTCAAAACATTACGGTGGAGAGGTCTTACTTACTTACTTATCCGGCGCTACAACCGCTTCGCGGTCTTGGCCTGCTGCAAGAGTCCTCTCTCTCTTCAATCCAAAATCCCGGCCTTTCTGGAAGACGCATCAACACCATCACTCCATCTCAATTTGGGCCTACTACGCCTCCTCTGCCCATGTGGACAACCTGAAAGTGTTTTCCGGTATGGGTCGTCCGGTGTCATTCTCATGACATGACCAGCCCACCTAAGTCTGTCAAGACTAATCTGCTGTGCGACAGTAAGTTCGCCGTACAGCTCATAGAGGTCGTCATTGTAGCGACTCCTCCATTGTCTTTGTCCACACATATGGGGCCAAAAATCCTTCAGAACATCTTCCTCTCGAAGAGGTTTTCGTCAGTTTTGAACCATGTCCATGTCTCAAGAGGCATTTGTAAGTATTGGAACTATAGAAATTCTTTACAGTTCCAGCTTCGGCCGTCGCGACAGGTGTTTTGAGTGCAGCTGGTTCCCCGCGGAGAGGTCATATTATTCCATAATTCTGGATTAATTTCAATCGTAATAAAATAATATGCAAAATATCTGATTCAGATTCGTTTTTTTCGGCATCCACGACGATGAAAACAATAAACTACTCGCAGTAACTTTTCTTGACACATTGACCAATAGCATCGAAAAAATTAGGTTCCGAAAAATTATCATTCGATTACGGCTATAAGCATAAATTTGCCATAAAAAGTCGCATGTTAATTGTTGTTGCTCGCCTGCCTTCGGCCGGTGGTGCACCATAAAACTCTCACCAAGAAGCCAACCGCGCGTCCGCACAAAACCAGTTCGCTTAATATGCACCCATGAAGCTCGGCTGTCGGTTGGGGCTTCGGTCCGCACAGAACACAACCGGAAATGTCGCTCGCTGGTCGCTGCCTTGCATCGTACGCGCCGAGAGCCAACGAAAATAGCTCCGCCACAAGATCGGATCCGATATCAAATTTCTTTCAACGCAAAACAAATTTCGATCTCCTGCTCCAGCATTTGCACCGCGTCCGCGCGATCGTTGTCCGGCGATAGGGCGATCGAATATTAGAGTTCGCACCGATTGCTGCGCACAGATGTCTGGCCAGAGACGCGGTGTGTCCACAGAAGATCGTCCACGCTAAGCATGTTTGCCATGATCTTGATCGGGCGCGGATCTTGATCGGTATTTGTGCCAATCGAAATGTTAAACTTTAATCGCGGCGATGATGAAGGGTCAGAAGCGGACGGTTCTGCGTTGCCTTGTGAGCAAACAAACGAATGGTGTGCATCGTTCTTCTGCCCATTGCTGACACTGTGCGCGCCCTGTGCTGCGATGATCTTCGATTTTGTTTGTGTAGATGCAGAATGAGATAACGAAGGCCCGAAAGCAGAGGAAAATGGCAGGAAATGTTGCAAAACTCAACCGTCTACCCGCTGGGGATCGGTTGTGTCCATGTCCGCAAGAAGCGGCATTCAACGACAAGTGGAAAAAAAAACACGAAGCCAACGCGCGCGCGGAAGAGAATAAGCGAATAAGCATTTGCAGCATTTGGGTTTCATAAATTTATGTAACACCTACGTACGTTACGTTTTCGGCCGCATCCGTTGAACCCATCCTGCCGTAGCCTGGCCGTTTCGGCCCGGGGAAGCCGCACACACACGGCGAAGTTTTGTTTGAAATAAATGCAGCTGTCAAATTAATTTATCAGTGACAGCGTAAATTTGCGTGTCGCGTACCAGAATTTGCCAACAATGACGCGACCCAGCCCGGGGCCGGCGCTGGCTAACTCGGTCGGTTTGGTGGATTGGTGTTTGCCGTGGCGCCAACCAATGCCATTCCGCGATCGAGCTTAGGCAAACCGCTCGATAAGAACAGCTGATACAATCGGGCGGTCACATCCCTCTGCCGGCTACCGGGTCTGCCAGCAAAATGCGTGCGACAATCGGGAGGGGGGCCGTACACATTTACATAAATCATTTCAGCTTTCCCGGTCGATGAGCTCCGGATTGATTGATTCTTCGCCTCCCATCCCCCCCCCTCCCCCAAACTTGTACTGTTGTCCATCGTCAGCACTGATTGGATTCGTGCTGATTTATGTTCTACGCGGCGAGCATACACAAAAACAGGGCACGATGAGCACGTGATCGCACGGAATGGGGAATGTGATCTGGCGAGCATTGATGGATTGGATGACGATCGTGAGAGCGCACCCGCGGACATAGCATGGCAGAGGAGTGTGTCGAATGCACAAATGTTGTTCCCAAAAACAAACAACAAAAAAAAGCACCTCAACAACCTTGCGTGAAGAATGGTTGGCGACACGCTGCGCATTGATTAGATTGGGTGGTGATGATCGTGGGGGTGGGTTCGAACCTCGAACAGGTGCGCACGTATCATCGTTAGAAGTAATTGATGGTGGCCGTTGATAAGCTGGTGGAACCAACGAACAAACAACCCACCGGACTTGGTTAGTTTGCTGAGAAAATGGGTGTTTTTTCATGCATTTACATATCATGTTGGAGATTAGCATTAATCTGAAACTATCTTTACCGTACGATCTCTTACCAGTATCAGGAAAAACAGTTACGGTGGAAGGATATAGTTAATTATAGTTAATATATTTTATAACTAACAGCGTAGCAGCAGTGTTATTGAAAATGGAAACAAACGGAATGCAGTGCCTCCGGACTCCGACTCGCGCACGCCGTTTGTTAAGTGTAAATAATTTATATCGCATTTTATTAAGTGACTTCTGGAGCGTGCAGAATTTATTCCTATCTCCTACACTTCCAGCAATACGTGTCCCATCCCTGCTAAAGCGGATAAAGCCGTCCGAGTCGTCTAACCGTGTATTTAGCAGCAGCAGCAGCAGCAGGAAGAAATAGACACACACTCCACCATATTAGACGCCCGTGGCGGTGGTGATCGTAAAAAAAACCAGAGCACATCAAAATTAACACCATTTTCCCATTAATGCCGATGCGCGCCGAGAGGCAAAAACTGTCTTCGTGCGCCCAATATCCGTGCGGCTTTGATCTAAATGCGACCCCATCCCCCCTAATGCGGATTTCACGGCTGCGAGAGCTCGAAGGGTCACAGGGGGGCAGGTTTTCCGTTTGCGATTCCTCCTGCTGCAGGGTGGTGCACGGTAATATTTTTGCCAATGGCGTGTTAAAGAAGTAGAAGCGTACACTTTAACCATTAGGGCAACTAGCAGTGCGGACTGGATGTCTACAAATTGGTACACGGTCACCTACCGAGGTGGGAAATGTAAAAACAGGTCGGCAAGAAGAAAAAAAAAAGCGGACAAGAGATAAAGTTAAACAACATGATATTTTAACACATAATTCAACAGAACGCTAGAATGCTGTCTGTTATAGCTGTGGGGATTAACAAGCGTTATGAAGATGTCTCAGCTTGAATTCTCCTGCCAGAAGCATAAATTTACATACATTGCCCCGTGTGTGTTTGGCGCTAATCGCGCAAGGCAGCCCCCGGCGTATTTATATACTTTCGCTACTAAGTGTCACACAGTATATACTACAAAGCGTACAGGGATTGATTAATTTACACACCGAGGTACTGCTACGCGACGATCACAATACTTTTCTGGGCAAGCATTTCTCTTCCGCCATATTCCCTTCAATGGCCAAACAACAACAACATTGCAAGCGATCAAAATGTAAATTCCATTCGCCGGCGAGATTGGTGAGGAATTCTTTTCGGTGCGCTAATGAATCTCCCGTTGTCTTTCTTATCGCCCATGTCATGTTGCAGTCATGTTCAAGGCTAATTATAAGCGAGCACACGACCATCGTCTGGCCGATCGGTGACCATTTTAACAGCGTCCGAGAAGGGATGAACTCTCCCCGTTGAGTGTCTGTCCCCCAAAACGTGCGCTATACACACACACACACACCCGTTCCTCTTCTGCGGCACGATCCCTTCCGCATGGTGGCGCCTAAACCCCCCCAATGTGAAGGTTTTCATTCTAAAAGAACGCATAAATTTTATTCCCTCGTCGTCAAACCTCCTTCACCTTCCTTCCTTTCTTCGGATCGTTTTTCCCACTTTCTTTCAGCTGAATTTCACACCTTTTCGGTTTTAGACCGTGACCTACGGTGGGAGGAAGATTGGCCTGTTCATCTTAAGTCATTTGTAGCAAATTCTCTAATTCGCTGCGTCATCCATCTTGATCCACACTTAACGAAAATGGCTCTGCACCGTTGTTTACTTCTTGCGCACTGACCTTCGGTGACATTTAGCGGAGCTGTCAAAACATTTAGTAGCCATTTGCTGTATGGTGCACGAAAAATACGATAGATGGCGTGCTCACTACTTCTTATCCCGGCTGGGCGCTAACAGCTGACAGCGTTCAGGTGGTGGACAAATTGGATAGTGGTGTTTTGCCCGAAATTAAATTTATTCAACAGTGTTTCTGTACAGGTCATGATTTATAAGCGACGACGGCAAGTGTTTTGTGCTATTTGGTAACTACTGGGGATTGTTTCTCACATTTTTCCCTTTAAGTAAACATTTATCATCCCGAGCTTAGTGGTGGTGTTTAGCAGCCCAAAATGGAAAGTTATGATCCGCTCTTGATCGCCCTCGGTCCGTTGGAATGTCCAGGAAAACGAGTTCTCACCGTTGTTTGAGAAATTCAGTAAATGATCGCGAATCGCAAAAAGGGGACAATGCAAACATGGTAGCGTCGAGGTGTGCAGGAATCAAACAGTCCCAAAGCTAGAGAAAGTTAAGGAAGCTAGCCAAAAACACACACAACCAATAAACGGGTAAAACATGTGCATGACTGATCGGTACACGAGACGATGAAAGTGATAAACGCAAACAATGCACGCGGCGGGCTGGAACTGGTTGTGCTTTAAAAATAGAACAATACTTTCCAAAGTGATATAAAACCATCACACTGGCCAGCGAATTAAAGTTAATCCCTTTATCTGCTGAAGAAAGAGTAATTTGTGACGCGACAATGCCTGTTAGGTGCTCGTCTAGACCAAAAGGGATCTCCATTAAGAAACACCCTGTGTTCATACGGTAGCTCTTTTTCATCTCGATGAATGAACGTAAAAACCTGCTTTCTTAACCCGCGGCTAGCCACTTCGCGCCAAAGGGAAAACGCAACGAGCTGCTTCCAGTGATGACAAGTCCAAGTTGGTCCGGTCGTGTCTGGTTTTGCCTGTACGTTCCCATCTCACGAGCCGCCACCATCTTTGTGTCACTGTAACACAGGGTACCGTGGTACCACTCACGGTGCACTATGCACACCGGCCAGACCAGCTGGAGCCATGATTTATTCGTGCGGGACACATAAATCATTCACCGTGCTGTCAGTCGCCCGTTGTGGTGGTGGTGCGGTTAAAAAGGGCAGAATGACGTATGGGTTGTGGGGAAGGTTTTTTTTTTTTGGTCTAATGTTGAAGATTATGGACAACGGAGACACGGTTTGCAACAGTTTAACCAAACTCTAGTGTGCGCGAGCGTGCATGTAAGTGTTGGATAATTTCTGTTGGTATTAATTTTACAAGTTGGACGTGTGAAGGAGCACAAGTGACTACAAAATGAACGCACTTCAGG
The DNA here is from genome assembly GCF_943734725.1 of Anopheles marshallii. Taxonomy (NCBI): domain Eukaryota; kingdom Metazoa; phylum Arthropoda; class Insecta; order Diptera; family Culicidae; genus Anopheles; species Anopheles marshallii. Next base: position 64,713,993 of record NC_071327.1, read on the forward strand.
CCTGTGTTTGATGCCCGCTAACAGCTTGCTTCTGGTTGGGTTTCTTCTACGAGCCGTTATGAATGGTTTTGTACGCATCTTCTCGCGTTCATTCAACGCCTGGTTAGTTTGGAGAGGTACACTCGAGAGGTAGAGCAAAAAAAAAACACACACACACAAACCCGCACCTATGTAGATCGCGTCACATCAAGCATTTGTTAACAATGCGTGTACGATCGGTTAAACTATTCCGCCAACAGGCGTAATGGATTCACGCGTCAACATTCGCCCCCGGATCGAACCGATTTGAACGATCGCATAGAGCGAGAGAGAGGGGTTGGGGCCTGGAGACCCCCATTCCAACATGGGACCATATGGTTTTTCCCCCTGTACGCCCGTACGCCTTGATACGCACATGGCGTTGGCTGTGCGTTCCTCTTGCCACACGCACACACACACACACACGCCTAGCGCCAAATCGGTTCGGCAACGTAAACAGTCTAATGATTGTCAAACGAAGATTTATAATCACTCCACCCTCGGGGACATTGCAACGGTCCCTGTCCCACTGTGTTCCGGAGACGGCATATCCAACCCAAGTGCAGGGCCCCGCACAACGATTGTGGGCGAAATACTCGGCGACAATCGGTTTTTACCTTCGTTCCCGCGTAACCGAGCTCTCTTGTGGACGAGTGTTTTTTTTTTTCTTATAAACAACTTTTTGGAACCACACCACCCCCAGGCAAACACACACACACACACAACACCCCCGAAAACAGAAAACCAAACAAAACTGGCCCGCGTTCGCCGATACAGCAGAAATGAATAAATAAAGCGTTACGGGGCGTTACAGGGGCGAAAAGGATTCAGCAACTCCAAACCGCCGCACGCTAGCGACCCCAACAGTGCCGCAAGGGCGTGCACGGGGTATTTATGAATGAAACGCTGCTTCTTCACGCCTGGGGCCGTGTGATCTTTACGTTCTTCTTCGGCTTTTTTTTGCCCTCGCCGAAGATCGAGTGTCAATGTGTTTGTTAAGTTGTCAGCCAGGGGTTTAGGTGAGCATCAGCTCGTTTCGGTGCAGCATCTTTACCGCGGAGTAAACACGCACCCCGTTGGGGGTTGGTATAATTTACGGTGTTAATTTCGGTACATTTTACCCAACCGCCACACGGCCATTATTTCGCACGATCTGGGTGCATAATGTGGATGCGATCGTTTAATGGGGCAGGCCCCAATATTGTTGGCCATTGTGGTGTGGGCAATAAATTTGTGACATATATGCGGTTGCGCGAATCGTCCGGTTTGCTAATTTACATTGCGGCGCAGAAGCTCAGGCGGTTAATTAAATACCGGTTGGGAACACACACGCAGTGCGGGACTGCATGCTTCGCTTCCGGTGGAAAACCTTTCCCGTTGTGGTAGAATCGTCCAGAAAAAAAAGGGAACCAACGAATTAATCAAACACACTGCGGGGAGTCATCCAGCAAAGCCCAGCCTAGAGGGTGTATGGTGATGTAAACTGAACGATGTCCAGTACGAAACTCACCGAGAAGTTGCCACTCCAGATCCGGCGAACGACTAAGCCGGAACGCTAAGCTGTTTGTGTGTGGGTTGGCCGATTTTTTTTTTGTGTGTGGTTTTCTTGCGGATCGCCACTCAGTCTCTTGGGTTTGGTGAGCAGCAGCAGTTATTGCCTGTTGGTCTGATTTCATTACTAAAGAAGCGACACCTAAAAGAAGTCCTACGATTTTGACTCATCCCGCAAACACAAGCGCGAAGACGCACAAACACACACACGTACAGAATTGACCATTAATGGAAGGGTGTGAAATTCAACTCCAAACGACACGAATTGGGAAGCAGCCGAAATTTATGGAGTGTGCAAAAATGGCGAGTGGTTTTAATATACACCGGGATAACTAGTTTGCTTATCAGCTCGTACCGCTTAGACACAATCCATTAATTTGAAGTAAGCGTTAAAAGCGACCAATGTTCTCGATTCGTTTACTCTCGTGGTTTCGATTCTCCTCCTTGGGCGCCCGCAGAAATTAATCCGACCGACAACTGAAAGCTTAAGATATGAACTCATTAACATAAACGGACATTTGGTGATGTGTTTGTTTGTGTGTGTGATTTGGATGGTTTGTAGTGTCGATTTATATTGTTTGTAATCTAAGAATATGGAGATTAAATCGCTACATTGGAATCCCTTTTTTTCCCCCGTGACTTGGAGCGATTATCCACCACTTAGTTAAGAATTTCTCGCCGGTAATTTAGAAAAAAGATGACTTCTGCAGAAGTCACCTTTATTTCCATTCCAATCAATATGCCCTCGAGTGCTAATTTACATTCAGATTGCTCATAATGACACACCTGACCGTTGGAATGCACTTGCAACTGGCGATGGCCCCGGCACCATGATGCAAACCCTCCTGACACACCGATTAGCCGCGGTGTAATCAGGATGACATTTCAATATTTCCCATCCCTGTCACCGGTGGGAAAATAAATGGTTCGACACGCGGCGATTGATAATGAACGGCGGCAAACAGCATGGCATGCAATGACATAGTTCACGGCAACATTCCCCGGAAGCGTGATCTTTCCCGGTGCTAGAGAATCCGTAGAATCGGTTGTCGTTAATTACGATAATTATCACCTTGGAAATGATATTACACACGCCGGCGTCATAACTAGCAAACGGGCAATTGGGATTGTTAGCGCGGCTATTTCTCGAGAAAACAGAATGTCACCTCATCCGGCCGGTAGCCACCGCCCCTAGAGCTGACCTTTGCGAGCAGATACGCGCAGTGCCGTCGTCTCTGGGTCGTTTCGTTTGGTTACATTTTAATTAGGAAATATATGATCCTGTACACCGGTTGCTTCCACCCGGGGTGAAGCAAATGCAATGTTGTGAGTGGTTTTCATTGCAACAAACTGTTACACCGGAGAACCGCCAAAGGAGATTGCTGGTGCACCTATCGGAGTCTTCGGTGCCCGTGGCACCTGCTGGGAACTGCCGCAACCATTACGCTCGTTTAATCGCAACCGAACTGCGGGTTGGTTCGATGAAAAGCACTAATTTATTAGCTAACGTGCTTGGCGAAGCGCGAGCTTTATGCATCGTACATTGGGAATGCGCCATCGCCGGATTAGTGGACGATTTATAAGTGAGCGGTTGTTAGTAGTGCGCAGTCGTAGCTGGCTCTAGCGGTAAGTGATTGATTCCGCTTGTCGCGTAAATAATGTTTTATCGGAACAACGCTAGAAAGGAATGTCTAAGCTTTGGGCACACACACACACGTCGTGCAAGAAGGTTGTGGGGTAATTTATCGATACTTATGCGCTTCAACTTGTGTATACCATACAGAAATGAAGCGGAGAGTATAAACAGCAAAATACTTAAGTGGCCTTTCGTACACGCGATGGCCTCGATAAGCTGGTTCTTCCAGCTCCGATCCGATCAAATCCGCATCATCTCTTCCGATAATCATCACCAAACCAAACTATTCGACCCGCGCCCGTACGACAACGTTTCTCCCGATGCTTCACGATAACGCGCGGCACACGAAATGCGAACGATAAAACATAACCTAGAAATTGAGCCGAACATAAATTATAGTTTCGTTCCCTATTTTGGCACGTCGGAGCGTATCCAACACAGCATTTATGCAAATCCTGCACCCACTTGATGCGGACCCCGTTCCGATTTCTTGAAACGGTTGAACAGCAGCAGTGTCACTGCTGGGGGACGCGGTTCTTCACTATCAATGAAGTTCTTCGCCGTATACACACAGATGTGGGTGCGCGTTTGTTTCGTGCACGAGATGATGAATGGATGATTGTTTTCGACCAAAAACGGCCGAAGAACACACATTCTAGCCTTGCTGTAGGTGGTTCATCGGGTGTTAAAGAACTAATTTTGAATGAATTTCGAAATATTACACGTCATCTCTATTCTGTTCAAATCGAGCAGTTACAATACATAAGTCGATCGATCGATAATTGAGCTGTAAACAGCCTACCTGTAAGTATCAGTGAACACACTCTAATCCCAGCGGCTTAGCGCTTCCCCGAAGATCGCGTGCCGCCAATGATCCTCGACCATGGAATGTGTACCAATTGGATCTTTGTGAATAAAGCTAAGATGACTTTATCGACTAACCATTCCCCAATTCCGTTCCTGCCTGTTGTCGATTTTTTGTTTCCTTCATTTGTGTCGATGACGAACGCGTTGGTTAGTATGAGCTGACTTCTCCGACTCGTTACTTTCCATCTTGCCACACCCACCCACGTTGCAGACACGCCGCAGCCTCATCAGCACACCTGCCCATGCACCACTACATCCGCCCAAAGATACACACACACACACACCAGCAACACAATTACCACAAAGCGAGTGGCCAACGAGCGACCCACACTCGGGCAGTGCGCTGAATCTCTTAAGCGTCCGGTGACTTCAACTCCCCTGCAAGCGACGGACTCGCGGAACTACGAACGGTCGCTTATTGAGCAATTTGATCGTAGCGCGGTCTCGTCTACTTTATCGTCACCCGATTGTGACTTAATTGTAGTTTTATGGTACGGAAATTGTCTTCATCACCTCGTTTGCACCCTTGGTTGGGGGGGGGTGTTTTCCTCTACTGCGTGTTGTCGCAACCAAGCGCCTGGGACAACACTGGGACAACTCCGGCTGCAGTTGCAATTGGAATCAAATCTCGACTGGATGCTGCTGGCGTGATGTGTTTGCGTTTGAAGTAAAGTAAAGGTTCGGTTTAAACAGCGGTAGCACACCAGTATGGGCACGTACGGGGTGAGATAAAAAGGCTCGTTTCCGGCCAGAAGAGAAGTGGCGTAAACGCCCATTCACGAACATCCAAAGGAGCACAGGTTTTTATTTTTTATGCAAGATGACACTCGCGCCTAATAACCGCCCCGAACGTGGTGGAATGCACCCACGAGTGGAAACGGCACGGTAAGCTGAACTCGCCGGCACGATAAAGCGTTGCGGTCCGTCGGCTTCAGACGATGGTGCCGTTTGCACAAGACTACCAAACTGCCGCAGACTAAACGGTTAATGTTCGATAAACATTGAAAATTTATGCTTTCCGTCGCAAGCGGTTCCCGGCCAACCAGCGATTTTGCGGACCGCTCCATTCGGTGTGGGACTCGACAACGGAGAGACTCCCTTTTTTTTTTAACCCTCGGCGTACGTTCGTTTCTTTTGCTTTGTAAGCCACTCGCGGGACGATCATCAGCACAGATCTCCCGACCGTTCAACGAGGCTGGATGGCTCGGTAATTTTTGGACCCCCCCCCCGCCAAGGGAGTTGGAAGGCGGGTGGGTACTATCTCCATTCATGAATCTTACTAAGCCTCATGCCTTTGCTTCGGTTGCTTATTGAATGGGGTGATGAGTGGCTTAAGGAAAAAAAAACGGACGTCCCATTCACAAAGGCAAAGGTACGGCAAGACCAACAAGATTGCATTTGTGTGCGCGACAAGTTCGAAATGAGGTGGACGCGCGTGCGTGGTTGTCCACGGCGAGGACGTGCCGTTGTGGGATAATCTCCGTGAGGTTGTTGTGCACCGTCTATCAACCGACGATCGTTGTTGAATTTTTAGGGGGGGAATTCCGGGGGGGTTTTTTTCGGTCACATTGCAGTTAACTCTTCTCGCATGAAGTTCGAACTTTTGAAGAATATGTTAAATTTCTTGGAAAATAATGTCCGGCACATACTCGACAAGAGATAATCACCATTTTGTCCATTGTGCCCTTAAAGTTTACCAAATATGAGCGTTACAAGTTCAAACTGTGTGTCTTTAACACAAACTAACTAACAATACCTCCCATATATTCTTGTTCTACTTGCAGTCTTACAGTATTCCCCAGCAACAGTCCACGCCGGTATTCGGTAGCAGTTTGCTGATACGGCCCATAGCCACACCCGACCGGGGTAACATCGATGAGAGACATTTCACACCGCGGAAGCTTCAATCGCCGAAATCACAACTGTTTATACCCGAACAGTCACCGGCGGCGACGGTACCGGACAACGGATTTGGTGGATCGACCGAACAGGATGGGATCGACCGTAGCTACCGGAAGGTGAAGAAGGTCGTCAAACATCGGCGCCATCCGGTACCGCGGCGTATTAAGCCCGGCTGGACGCACCGGAAGCGACGGTTCAATCCGCATATCTTCACACCCTTCACCAAGTGGGGACCGTGCGATCACTACTGCCACCAGAAGCGGGAACGGTACTGCATCGCGAAGCGCAAATGTGGCAATCACATCCAAACGGAGGAACGGATATGTCCCAAGAGCATGTAGGCAAAGTCGTTCCCCGGGGGCGAGAGATACGGTTCCGCCGTTCGTAATACTCTATGATTTGTTTGTTTTGTCGTTAATATCTTCCCCACAGTTGCGTCCCGCTTCACATTCCACCGATACCGACCGTACACATCGAAGATACCAAGGAGGAGTATCATTCGTCGACGCTGCCGCTGAACCAGTTCACGATCGTCAACTTCGACGGGCACGTGCAGAAGCAGCTGCAGCAGCACGGTAAAAAGAAGAAAAAGATCATCATCCAGGAGGACGACGAGCTGGACGATTCGGACAGTGACACCGATTACGTTATACTGAAGAGTCCCGCCTCGTCTAAGTATCCGTCGTTCCATCGCAAGGAGGAGCTGCTGTCCCAGATGATCAAGGGTAAACCGTTGCTGATCAACCTGGACGATTTCGACGACAAGCGCATACTGTCGCCAAACCTTGCGCTTGCCCCACACTACGACAATGGGTACGAAACGGCCGCCCATAAGTTTGTCAAGTATCCGAGACACCAACCGCATCAGTATCATCTGCCGCGAAGGCAACCGTCAAAGTTGAGTGACTATTTTGAGGATTACTACGATCATCTTTACCGCGACGGGACGGGGTTCTCCAACCGCAAGGGTGAAGAATATCCCGATGCTGGCGAGCAGGAAGAATGGCGTCCAGTTGTTCCGCTGGCAGCGAACGTCAGCAAGCATCGGGCCGGTGCTGATGGATCGCAACGGTTAGATAGGAATTATGGTGCCATTTTCCAGCACACTACCGAGTCGGCGGAGGCAAAGTTGATGACTAATGCCACCAGCACACAGCGATATCAACAGCTGCTGGAGTCTTTCTCCACCGTCACTACGGACATGGGCGAGGGTCGTTACGCCAAGCGTGAAATTGATCAAGAATCCATCGGCTTCTCATCGAACGAAGACGAAGAAGCGCAAGGGAAGATGCTCAAGTCCGGACCGAGTATCACCCAGCGGAAGGCACGCGAAAAGGCGGTGTTCGAGATGCCCCGTAAGGTGGAGAATCCCTACACGAAGTGGAGCAAATGGACCAAATGCACGGCCAAGTGCACAACACGGAGATTGAAGTACGTCTGCTCAGTGGCGCTAGCAAATCGGAAGGCAACTCTACTCAATCTTTCCCTTCTTTTCTTGCAGACGTTGCCGAATACCTTCCTTCTGTGGGAACGATGTCATACGGGAGATCGCCTACTGCTACACCGAGGGCAGCTTTTGTGAGGAGTGGATCGGGAATCAGCTGTACCAGAACAGTCGCAACATTATTCTTCCGCCGGCGATTCCACCTTCCACTAGCACGACCACTACTACCACCACCACAACAACGACGACGCCCCGACCCACCCGACCGAGACGACCGCATCCGAATGGGTTGAGCCGAAGCGACACGGTATCGCTTCCAGCCTCGATCTCTGCCCAGATATTCTCCAACCGCCGTGGTCTGCTGCAGCCGGAGTACATGCCGCAGCAGCTGACCTGCGGTTTGCCGATGGTGCGTGACAAGCCAAAGAAGAACTATCTCTACAACATGCTGCGAATCATTGGCGGTAAAACGAGCCGCCGAGGACAGTGGCCCTGGCAGGTGGCCATTTTGAACCGGTTTAAGGTAGTGTGCGGGATATGGTGAACTGGGTGTGAGACAGATGCTCATTTCCTTTTTTGTTTGTTTTATCCCACTTTAGGAAGCTTTTTGCGGTGGAACTTTGGTATCTTCCCGGTGGATCCTAACCGCCGCTCACTGCGTTCGAAAGCGGTTGTTCGTGCGGCTGGGCGAACACAATCTCCAGCAATCGGATGGTTCGGAGATCGAGTTCCGTGTCGAGCTAAGCATAAAGCACCCCCGGTACGATAAGAAAACGGTTGACAATGATGTGGCACTGCTGAAACTACCGCGCGAGGTGGAGCGATCGAACTTCATTGGCTACTCGTGCCTTCCGGAACGATATCAGGCCCTGCCGACCGGGCACACGTGCACCATCATCGGTTGGGGAAAGAAGCGGCACAACGACGATGCCGGTACGGACATACTGCACGAGGCGGAAGTGCCGATCGTGCCGAATGAACGGTGTCGGGCCGTGTACCACGATTACACCATCACGAAAAATATGTTCTGTGCGGGACACAAGCGCGGCCGGATAGATACGTGTGCCGGTGACTCCGGTGGTCCGTTGTTATGCCGCGACTCCACTAAGATAAACAGTCCCTGGACCATCTACGGTATAACGAGCTTCGGCGATGGCTGCGGGAAGCAGAACAAGTTTGGCATCTATACGAAGGTGCCGAACTATGTCGATTGGATTTGGTCGGTTATCAACTGCGATGGAAACTGTCGAACGTGAGATCAGCATACGGATTCGAGTGGGGAAAGACTTTTTCCTTGATGAATTATTTTATTAGCACCGCAACGACCGGTGCGGTGTAATGTGCAGGATTAATGCATATTTGATACATCAGATCACCGGATAGCCGGCACAAAAGCGACGAACAATGATCTTTGATAATTATTTATTTGCGAATAAGCCAGATTACTGTGTATAGTTTATTTACTGTTTAAAGAATAAAAAAAAAACAAATAAAGTGATAATTACAGGTTTACAAAAATGCTCGTGTTTTTATTCGGCTTTAGGAACAAAAAACTATTAAGAGCAAACGATAATTACTAACTCAACGGTCACAATCCAATAATTTCAAACGCGAAATAAATCTCGTTCCTCTTTGCTGTCGCTAGCGCCGCTTTAGATAGCAGCGGACAAAAGTAGAACCACCCACGTCCGTCAATGTTTGTCGACGATCAAACTCTGTCAAACATTGTTTACAAAAGAAGATAGCTTTGGTGAGTCTTTCCTAATTTCTTTCAGATAAAATGTAAATCTTGTTCTCGACTGTAAGAGGTGTATCCGTTCATTATAGAATTAAAATGATCTCAGTGCACAATTGGTTGTGCTTTTGAACAACACACGGAAGCATTGCTTCGACTAGAAAGTCGAAATTCACGACACGTCACACGCACGAAACACGACACGTCATTTGCCGGGAAATCAATCGAAATTGGTGACAAAAGGACAGCAACCGTAGCAGATGTTTGATCTGGAAAACGTTACGAATCTGCGTAGAAGTTCGGAATTCTCCCTCACTGATCGACATTGCTTTGCGTGAAGCTTCCACCGATCAACATGGGTCGTTCGGTGTTATGCGAATCGTTCGTGGAGGATTATTTGCGGCAGCTGAGCCGAAAGGCAGGGGTGTGCATGGGACTGCTGATCGGACAACCATCTGCTGGAGGAAAGGATTACATTGTTCACGCTAGTCGCATCACGGGCCAAGATGAAGAGGAAAGTGATGAATCACAAAAGCTGAACGCGACCGTTGCATCCCAGCAGGCGCTGGATGCAACTCGAATGCTTCCGGGCGGAATGTACGTGATGGGTATCTTTGTCATTCATCCGAAAAATGTATTCCAAGAGCAAACGCTGCTGGCATCAGTTAAATTCATATTAATGAGCATGAAGGCCACCTTCGATGCGAACCCGCTGCTCATGGGCACGTGCGAAGAGTTTGAGAAAAGTGAGAAGCTTGTGCTTTACTACTCGTCCAGCAGCAAAACCCAGCTCTGCAAAACGGTCTCGTTGGCGGCAGAGAATCCTACCGTACTTCCGTGCGAATGGAAGTTTGTCGAGCGTCTTACAACCTGGCACAAGCTGAACGTGTTCTTCGAGACAGACGACGTGTACCCGTTGAAGCAAACAAGTGACCAAGAATTGCACGACACCGAAACTAGCCTGACAAAATGTGCGAAGAAGTTGAAAGAACAACTGATGGATGCAAAAATTCTTTTCGATGGAGCCCCAAAACTAGGCGCCGATACCGTGGAAGGTGTGCTGACCATGAAGAATCAGGATAAATTTCTCGCAAATGTTTATCTACCAACGGTAAGCCCAAGGATAATGGTAACACCGTTTGATACGACAGTTATGATTTACTCTTGTTTTTCGCTTTAATTTCAGCCTACCGAACTATCCGCCAGCGATGCAAAAATAGAGCATTTCGAGGGCACGTTGAAATTTGACGGGATTGTTAGCTCGCAGATATTTATCCACTCGCGGTGCACTTTCAGCGAAGCGGAACGTTTCATCGTCGCCGATATCGTGCGTTCGCTTATGTCGCGCATTCAAATCCACTGTGATTCACTGGTTCAGACTGAAGACACAACGCAGGACAAGATCACGCTGAACGAGCTGCCTCGTCGCGTCTATTTTCCGGTGCGCAGCCAGGCTGGCTTTCCGGTACAGTTCAGTGACTATCTGTTCCCGGAGGAGAGCGTTGAAACGCCGCTAGGACGGATAAGAGAAATTCTAGACATTGGTGTTACTGCGAGAGACCTGAACAGTAAGGTCGAGCTAGTGCCTGTTGTAAAGGAGGACGAACGGCCTACCGAGGAGGCGGTATGGCAGCGGCCTGCAAACAAGGAAGATGATTTCGAAGGGAAATTAAATATTCCGGTAGTCGGTGGATTGGTAACGGTGATCGTTTTGCTGATTGCTTTGTTGGTGTACTATTTAATGAAATAAACTAACGCATTTATTTTTTCACGAAGAATGATTATTAAAATTTTGATTGGAACGCATCGGTGAATTCATCAACCAACCCGAAAACAGGTTGGTGCTATTATACGTTTTATGATGGACACCATTGATATGACGCGCTTAGCAGGTGTCACAATTGGGAGGGAAAATCTGGCACCCTTTAGGCGGTAATGTCAACGCAGCAACCAGCGCCCTACCATGTTGCCATAGCAACGGAGGGGAAAGAGCCGAAAAATGCTGGACATCGTGTCATTATGAACCAATGCGCTTAGTTCTAGTTCAGCTTTCAGTTACCGCAAATCGCGAGCAGGTGTAAAGATGAGTCTTGTGTTGAGTGACATACCGGAAGAGGAATTAAAAAAGTTTCGCTTCATACTAAAACTTTGGATCGTTACAAACGACCCGTCGATTGAGTATTTAAGATGGAATCGCGATCAAACCGTTCTGATCGCCAACATATTGTCGCTAATGCATATGTTCCGCACGCACACAAGCAACATCTTCATGTGCGAATCGCCCGAGAAATTTATCTGGCTGATGTACAAACACGGCTTCGATAGATGTATTCCGCTAGCGTTGGAGGAGTCAGAGCGTAATGAAATCACACCGGAATGTATGCTCTTTGTGCATCCGCAGTTTATTGGTAGCAATGCCAAAATGTTCGACGCATGGCTATCGCATCCCGCGGTGAGAGTGCAAGATGAAAATGGACAAAAAGGAAGGTGCACGTTGCCATCCAGCGTGCAATTTATGGTTAGAGAAAACATTGCGGAATTTACCGACCTTAGGTTGCAAGTAATGTTTACGATGATAAACTTGCAATCGAAATTATGGGAACCAATGCGCGGACAGGAAAGTGCCTCCATAGAAATACCCCAAGAGTTTGTAGACTACCCAGTGATGGAGATGCCCGATTATTTTAAAACGCAAGAAATCGGCGGTAACTATGGTCCGGTGTCTGTAGACGAATTGAAGCAATGTCTTGGCAACCTACTACCCAGGTTTCGCACTGACGGTAAGTTAGTTATACAGTTTCATTTTCACGCTTGGTCTAAAAATAAAACAATGTTTGTTCTATTTTCTTTGCAAAAGAATCTGAAAATGCTACTGATGTAATGGAGGAAGTGGAAGTGGAAGAACTCGCAGTGAACGAGATATCGCAGGCTGATGACGCTGTTTACGTTGTACTAGAACCTGGTGCAATGGAAAATGAGACACCCGTAAACCAACAGTTTAACGATTTGCGCGAGCTGTATGAGAGCCTCGATATATGGACAGATGCTGAAGGTAATCTTCTTGAATATCAGGCGAACTACAAGATAGATGACGAAACAACGCAAGTGGTCAATAATGACAGTCTGAAAGAGGAAGCTGCTGCGGAATCATCCCATCCAGTTTTACCAACCCAGCCGGCAGAGGCAGATGTCTCAGAAACGAAGGAAAATATGGCTGCCTATCTGACGAAAAGCATGCAGGCTTGCCTTCCAGCAATTGATTTCGATTAGAGTTAGTTAAACCAACCTATTCATAACTTAACTCACATGTCGTAACACACCTAGAAAGCCCCAGGGCACGTTTTAAAACATGGATTGTTGTTAGGTGAGGTTGGAGATTGTTTTAAAAAAAAAGATTAATTGTAAATTTTATCAGAACCGGACTATAAAAGAAATGGAATGAGAATGAAAAGGCAATTTAGATAATGCTATGTGATTAGTATCTCATATTAGTATGTGAGCAGTTTGTGTAACGAGTGCTTTACGAAGCGAAATGGAATAATCTTTAATTAAATTAATTTAAATTAATACAAACATAAAATACACCGTTCATTGAGTTATAAACGACGTACGTCTCTCCGTATGTAAATCTTTCGCCACATAAATACCTGGTTGCTTCTGATTGATTTGCACCAAATTATGAAATCGCCTTTACAAGTCAGTTGAGTCATCAGAAATCAACCTGATTTTGACCTCAGATGCATATCTGATTAATAGCACCGAAGAGGACGCCACACTGAAATGGTATCTTTATCATTCGCCTAACCTAATGACCAGCAAACAAGGCTTATTACGATGAACACGGAAACCCTCCACACATCACAGTGCAATTTTATGTTTCGCAAATGTCGAAGGAAATCGTTAGACATTTCAGTCCACCGCACGGGCGAGCTGTGGTCAAGTTCAAGTTGGATTTAGATTGCGGTGAGGGGGTGTACATTAGTTCAATCGAACGATCGAGAATTGTATGCTGATGAAGGTACATAAGGGGTTTGGTTTCGTCCATGTATCACAACTCGTATTGGGATGTGCTGCAAGCTAATTGTAAAGTGATTCCAGACACGTAGCGAACGAAACCCAAGTAAGTGTCGAATTTTTGGACACTTGTTTACATTTCCTTCTTAATCACCACGAAACACAGCCCGAGAGGACGTTAACCGATGCGTGGTCAATGTCACTATCGCGTACAAAAGCGAAGAGAATTCAAACGGCCGTCACAATGTGCAAAACTTTCGACCATTTCATCAGTGTCTAACGTGAAGATTGTGGAAGGCTGTAAGAAAACTTTCCCATTACATACGGGTCCTACACAATCCTACCGCCACTCGTGCAAAGATGCGATACTTCTGTTTACTCTAGCGATAGGTACGTCCTCTCCTACATGTTGTCCACTACTCACCAGCGCCTCTCCGGTGGTGACATAGAGCGGCAATCAGCATATTAGCGCAAATTGCAAGGTTGCTGAAGACGTTACATAAAATAATGCGACAACATCGTGCTGGTATGGTGCAACAAAAGCAGCTGTCGCGTAATGTTGTTGACCACCAATTGCCCCATTAAGAGAGCGGACAACCACCCTGCGGAAATATGCCAAATCTAGTCGCATCTCGGGTAGGCGCAAATGTATTTCACACTTAAGTAAACCATTTTTTACGCCTAGAATTAGTTTGATAGCTTCATTTCGGGTCAACTCTTTGTCACGTTTAAAAGGGAGTTAATCATAGTGCGGGGATAAAAGCGGCATGAAGCGTCGCATAAACGTATTATGTTCCGGTCTTTTTCACTTGCTGATGAGTTAATTAGTGGGCCGAACGCACTGTCCTTCCACTGCTTGCGTGGCACTTGTGTTCGGAAACGGAAATCGCCCTGTTACTGGCCGTATACCAGCTTAACAAATATTGCAGTGAAAATTGTCCTATTCAGTTGATTTGCATCGAACAGCAGACCAAAACTGGCTAATGATTTACGTTTTGCATTCGCATCCCTTTCGAAGCAACACAATACACATTGGTTCGTTTGTGGTTTTTCTTCTATTTTTAAGCATTCGGAAGAGATCTCCTTTTAATTTGCTTCCACCACCATTGCGGTGTCCGGTCATACCACCAACAGCTGCATCCTTCCATCTTTCATGCAAATTGGACCGTAACCGGACGGGCCCCCCGTGCGGTACCCCTTGTTCACGGTGCGTCGTTTATTAATTATTTCTCGGGTACCCTTCAACCGGAGCAACCGGCAACGTCTCGGAAGACGTTAACGAGGAAGTGTGCCGAGTAGTGTTGTATCGTTGTTTAATTGAAATCGCCACATTTAATCACCGGTGCGCCGATGCAAATGCGCCCCCGATGCGAACACTAAATGGCGCACTGTCGTACCGACAACGTGGGTGAGTGGTGTTGGTGTTGGTGTTTGATCGGATAAAATCTACGAGTTCTTCTCCTTCACTAGGTCAGTGGGTACGGTGGCGCTTGTGCCGTACCTGGGATGGCATTGGATTAACGGCATGCGAGAAACGTTAATAAACGTTAATATCGTTGTGATGTGGCTGGTTTATTAGCACTGGTCCCAACGCATCGCAACCGATGGTGTTAAGGGTAGTCATAATTATAACAAGACGCTGAAGGAGGTCGTAGATTGGACCGATGATTGGATTGTGGTTCATTTTCTTTGCCACGTTTATGGTTACCAATTTTCCACACTTTTCGCCACCTTGCAAATCTCTGACCATTGTGTTTGTGTCTTCAGTTCCGGTTTCTTCCATTTCTTCTCGTTAGCGCGTGTTTGCTTTGTTCGCGAACAGGGCATCGGTGGTACTAGAGAAGATGACCCTGTCGGGTTACGAGGAGGATGTAACCGAGCGAAGGTTACGGGTATGGGAAAATGTATGATCAAATGTATCTTCACACCTCCATTTCTGTAAATTCACACTGAAAACAAACCATTTGCATATCAATGAAAAAATCTTTAATAAAGTGTTGTACGGAAATTATCGTCTAGCGTGAACCTTACCAAAAGGAATATCCAAATATTTGCAGCTTACCCACAAAAACCGATTTCACACATAAACGTACCCTGGATCGGACCAACAAAGTGAAACTTCATTTATCAACGTCGGGTGAAATTTGCACTTTTAATCCCGATTTTGTGTGTTCTATTTTTTTTGTGCTCCATTCCGACAGCTTCAGTTGGAATGTGTTCCAGTGTGGGTGGGAGGAAAATGATTAACGAGCCTTACAGGCTTATGAAATGTGTTTGCCAATCTTTTAGGGCACAACGGTGAAAGGTACGTGATCGTGACCGGAAGATAGGCAAAATGGAAACTTCAGCCGCACGAGCTAGCGTACAGTGCCCAAAAGCCAGTAATGGAAACTCTACGTTTTGCTTTGTATCACCTGATGTCAATCAATGTTTGAATTAAGGTTTCAACCGAAAAAAAGAGGTTTGCGGGTATCCTACCCACATTTGAATTTGACTCCTTAGCTAAGATCAACGAAAAGAAAAAAAATCCATGCGCTACCCTAAAAACTTCCGATAAACGAAACGAGCACGACGTCAGTAAAGGCAGACTTTTAAACGTTTTGAAAGCACTGCAAATTATGACACCATAGAAACAATGACCTCACGAGCGCATGCGTCGGGAGGGTTTATAGCCCGGTAAGGGCAAACAGCACGCCGATCATGTCGGCAAAGCGTCACATTTCAAAGACGATCATAAATCGCAAATATGTGGAAGCATATGCTGTGCAGATGCTGGCCGCAATCGTAAACACTTCTCATTAGCCAATTAAAATCCAATCCAAGAGTGGATGGATTGGTGGGAAGAATTTTATCGAATTCTATCTGGAATCTAGAACCAGTAGGAACAAGGTCGACCGTATGGGAATAAGGTCGACAAAGAACGGGCACAAGGGTAATTAATCGATCTAAGTCACCAACGTTAATGATCTGCTGTCATAAACTGTCTCCGTCTCCGGTGGATGGCGCGGGTTAGCCAGATAGAAGACAAGTTGTCAACCTCGATTTCAACCAGCACCCAAGGCAAGGAAATGAAAAGCATGCAATCGTAAGCATGATTGGAAAATATTATTATTAGTCTGACTCTACCGGAATAAATTCACATGAATCGTTTTCGTTCGGGGGATGTTATTCGCTAAGACGTAGGGCTTGAGTTATGATTAACGGTCTGTCATTTTCTGTTCTCCGTGGCATAAACGAATAACAAAATGGATGAGATTTCAATTAATCGAATCCAATTGCCGGTGGAAAATTAATCGAAATGAATAATTTTTCCCACAACCTCAATATGATCTGAGTGCCGCAGCAGAGCACGATTAGCTACAGCTCGACCACATCATTTTTATTCCTTAAGGCCATTCGTGGGCTTCTGTAGAAGCACAATAAGCAACGAGTGTATGTACAATGAACATCAATTCAAATTCTTGAAGCGTTGAAGACACGAATCTGAGGCATACCAGGTTTGGATTTAGTCAGTGCCCGTGCATTAGTTTCAGTTTTATGTCTTATCCAATCGCATGATAAAACACACATAACAATCAACTTAACAACTCTTAACAACGTGAATCAACATTTGTCGGCAGCCTTCACACGCCCCAAATGTGCCTCACGATAGTATAACGATTATCGCTTTTGCACTCGGTTCGACATAATGGCTGCGCTGCAACACGCGGCAATAAACATTTGCCTATGACGAAGGTGACAAAAATCCAACAAACAAAGGCGCACACACACACGCACCCTCGATAGCTCAAGTCCTCGATGCCATTGAACTGAATGAAGGCATGGGATGCCGGGTTGGCAGCAGAATGCAGGCACGATTATTCCAACATTAAACCCACGACAAATGCCGATGACGATGGTGTCTCTTGTGCTACTGCACAAGTGCGCTGATTGCACGTAATACTTCGTGCACAGCGTGGCCAACACCGAGGGCTTCCACGGTGCTTGAGAAAAGCGTAGAACGTGAATCAGTCAGCCCTAGAACTTCTACGTCATAGCCTTCGAAAGGTTTAAACGGGACCCAATCTATGAGGTTGTTGGCTCAGGATTCTTCGGACTGTCGTGAGTCAGATTAGCAGTGTAAAAAAACGAACTGAAGTAATAAAATTGCATCGAAGCTCATGAGGTGGGAAAACGAGTAGCAATTATGATTAATATGCGTTATTTGAAATTTGCGCAATTTGGATTGAGGTTTTTTTTCTGTACTCACTTGATTTGCAACCGCCTTCGAGTCTCATTCTTCAATATTGGATCGAATTCACTCACAAACACTTCTAAAATGATAAAATATTCATTAGGATATAATGTTGAAATATAAACTTCAAACAAAGATGAAAAATACAGTGACGAAAATAAGAGACTGATAGTAGCATACCTTATTAAATGGGATGAAAGGCACTCAACCCTCGTGACAATGTTGTCATTATACGGCGTTCGATTACATAGCTCGTTCGATAAAGATGATTCACAACCATCTTCGGTTCCATAATGCTACCCTTTGGCAGTTTCACATCACTTCCTTCCCATTCATTAGTGGGTCATCCCGTGTGGGTGTAGTAGATGCATCCGAAGTCACACATCAGCTCACGAACCGATTCCCTTCGGTGACGTATGCCCTTGAAATTGGATCCAGTTTTCCAGTGCCACCGGAGAACGCGCGATGTGCCCGGGTGCCTGCCCGTCCGTAACATCGCTCAAGTGCCCCTTGTTCGCGCGGACAGGTGTCCTTAAGCTAGCGATTAGGTATCGCTTGACCTAGAACTTCACCGTGCAAAATTGTGATTGCCCATCCACGTCTCTCACCGGTGACAGTGGAGCGACAACGAAACAATGAGCCGTCCCTCGACCGACTCTTGCAAGATGCGCCGTGCCCGACCGCCGGTCCAGTTTGATGAGGGATCTTCGCTTCGCTCACGAATTCACGCACCGCTTTTGCATGCTGTTTTCCGGTTCCAACCGGCTTCCGAGCTTGTGCCATCATCTCGCTCGAGGGCGCTAATTAAGTCATTTCAGCAAATGCTGTTTTTCCCAAGCGGTTTGGCATGCGGTCGATACAAGCTTGTTCACTTAGCTTCAAAGGCTAACCATCCGTTTGCGGTGTGTCCCGGCTGAAGGTGAAATGTGTACACAATGTGACTGTTTTTCTTTCGCGCGAGTTGATAGGAATATGATTTATCTCTGGATATCTGTTGTTTGCACTTCTTTTTTTTTTGTCCCCTTTCTACGATTGATTGTTTGTCGATTAATATAGCTGTCACTGACGCAGGGTAAGTAAACAAAGCAATCCACCACAATGATGAAGATCGCTGCGAAGGAGCTGCAAAGAAAACTAAAAAAGAAACATTTCTCTATTTTGCAATTATATTCATTTGGGTGGTGGATAATTATCCAACCTGAGATAATCGGGTAACGGTTCAAAACATTCAGATTTGTTGATTTTGATTAGTAAAATGGACGCTTAAGAAATCAAGTGTACGCCGTAAACGGTGAATAATCGATTAAATCGATTATTGTGATGATCTCCATTTTTTATTTCCTTCAAGCATTGAAAATTGCTTTCAAATCGCAAATTACAGATCACTTTCTTTCACTCATAGCGAATTTAAAATGAATTGCTAAATGAGTTCCATTCTCGTAACATTCTTGAACCTCTTTGACCCCTTGGGAAGCTGAGAATATAAGCACTAGAACACCTTAATCCGACTTTACACCGTCGAAACAAAAACAACCGAGAAGCGAGTTAAGGTTCGCATGATTGAAATCGCTAAATTGCAATCAATCTTAAGCCGTTAATAGCTAATTAATGGTAGATGCAATCGATCGGAGCACTTCGATTATGAGTCGATCTACTAACCACGCAACCAACCAGATCGCACCGATTCTGCAAGATTGCCTACACACCGTGCGGCTCACGGGTACGGTCCGGTAGTAAATGGTCGCTTCATCGTGTGATGATGATCGATTTAAGCCGATCCATAAATCACCGGATCGGCGGATCGATTCCTGGGTGCGATCCATTTCGATTCGGTGTAAAGTACCACCATTTACTCGCACAACTGCAAATTGACCCCGATCGGGGCTTTTTGTTGGTCGTAAAATTGCGCCTCCTGCAAAATGATCGTACTGATCGATCGTGCGGATTGAGGATGCGAGCAATCGGCAATCGGACTCGTTTGAAAGTTTCCGTCGAGATAAGGGAGTGAGAAACTTAACGGGCGTAATTTTCACATGGTCAATTTTAAAAGGGGTCAATCTGATTTTTCTTTTCAATCATTTGTGTTAACTTAATGTTTTTTGTTGTAGAAATAAGCTGAATCTAATGGAACGAGAGCACACATAGTTTGATTTAAATAAATTCCTTTGCGCTAGCCGATTACGTAGCCATTTTAGCGATTGTTGAGCCATATTTCATAGTCACCCAAATCAAATCTATGCCAGGAATTAAAACTCACACTCTGAAACTATTTACAGCAAGAAATAAAGATATCTCGTACCTTCTAACCCTGAAGCAATACTAAACCACAGCGATATCGATCAACATGCAACATAAATTTTATGCAATTGAACCGAAGGATCGGGATGACATTTTCGCAGTTGTTCTAGCATCCGTTCTTAACCACCGTGATGACATACTGGATTTCACTGCCGATTTAACCATCGCGATATCGCAGCCCAGTCTGTCCCGGGGGCTGACCTTTTCTCGGCTCGAAACGGCATGTAAAGCGTATAAATAATCTCCTGCAAACGTGAGCGCAAATGTGTGTTTATTTTGTGCCATTCTAAAGACCTTTAAGAACACAGTCCGAGAACGGTGGAGATTTTGGGCGTTCCATCACCGGAAGCGGTTAGAACTTGTTCGCGTATGGTTGCGTGACCTCAAGAAATGGCAAAGGTAATACCCGGGACGATGAAACTCATCGATCGTTCTGTTACGGTGAGTTGGCTCAATGAATGGGTTGCATTAATGGTCCACAAAAGTAACTTCCATCCTTGCTACTTATCCATCTATCATGTACGCCCGCGTAATCATAGCGTAAGCTGATGCTCCGCCACTGAAAAACGTCATAAATCATTGCACAGGCGTCATGATTCTCTTTTGCACAATGACCTATATTTTCCATGCCTTTGTCGTGCGAGATTCCTGGCAACAACCAAACCCCGGGAGGACTTTGTTTCACTGCCCCGATGTGCACGTACCGAAAAGCAGCAATTAAAATTGTCCTTTCAATTAAAATTCCACCCTTACCGCGGTCGATCGGACCGCCGTACCGAATGGTACCGCCGACGAGGAAGCAATGGCCCGGGACAAGAAGCAGCAAAAGAAGTAGCAGAAGCGCAAATATCGGTGACCGTGGCACACACCACACACACACACATGGTCACGCCGTTTGTAACACATGCCGACGACGACGGTGGCTACAGTGTGGGTCCGGAAGCGTAGCGGCGGATGTTTGGAATCTCGGACCGTGGCAAACCGTCGTGCAATGGCGTTGACATTGAACTCCAAAGCGTTTGCCCGCGCGATCGGTAATTATGCATGCTCGTAGCGTATATTAGTACCCATGCCCGGTTTCAGCTCTCTCCCTCTCTCTCTCTCCGTCGCCCGATTCCATTCCCCCTTCGCACGGTGCGCGCTTGATCGATCGAATGTAGGAGGCTTCGGTGGTTTGTGCACGCGTCCGATTAGCAACGATTGGCGCACGGATTAGGGCGCCGGGTGCGGAAACATTATTAGCGACAGCGCGTCGGTCAGTCAGTCCGTCTTGGTGACGGTGACGAAGACGATTAGGTCCGAGATTAGGCAGACGCAAATGCTGTTACGGTGCATTTTTGCAATCAACCACCGCGAGCGTGATTAAAACTTAATTGCACCCTGCACTCGCACCTTCGATGCAACTGGCATCGGCCTCTCATCACTCCCGAAGCAGAGTAAACAATCGGGTAATCAGGCCGACAATTAGAGACGGTGGTCAAAGTTTATTAAAGTGGGTGGCAAATCCCCGGGGAGGGAGGGCGACAAACACTAGAAGGCGTTGGAGAATCAATGAAGTCGCCAATGGGTGGGAGGTTAGATGTAATTGGAAAAAGCGGTACGTACCAAGACGGTGGGTTTCCCTTTTCAAATACCGCACGGTCCAAGCAACAACAGTCCCAGAAATAGTTACAACTATCCTCGCATGATCATCGTGGGTGGCCTTTCGCAGCGGCACCTGAAAAGCATAAATCGTGCCCTTTCGGTAGTACATCAGATCGCTTTGAGAAGGCCGGATGAGCGATCGGCGTGGCAGGAGTGTGGTATGGCATCATCAGCTATTTTCGATAAACATTTCAACGTGTCAGCATATTTACATCTATCAATCATCGGTGGGATCGTTGCTGCTGGAGTAGAACACGGGAAGGTGCTTTTGGCGTGTTTAGTAGGGCAAAAGGGTTCTCTTCTTAACCGTGTGCTGCACCGGGCCGTTCCCTGCACCCCCCTATCAAGGCTAACACGGTGCCACGCGGAATGGGGGCGCCATTTTAGTGCGAAGGAAACGACTTACAACGCAGCTTACACGATGTCGCTGACGTGTGGACCAAATTACATCACATAAATAGTTCGGCTACGTACGTTTGTTGCTACAGGGTAGCCAAACATTGTGGGTTTTGTGTTCCAAAAAAGGGACCAGCTGTGAAAGGTATTGTGCAGCTTATTGTTTTTAAAATTTGTAAGTGAATGAATAAGAAATACAATCATTGTTGACTTCGGAACCGTGGCGAGTAAAAATAGAAAACAAACTCGATCCGTTTTACACGACGATGCATTCTGCATTCTGAAAACCGAAGCCAAAACCGAAGCTACTTCAGCTCATCAGCCATTTATTGATGTCTGCACAGGGGTAGGGATCGACACCAGAACCACCCCCGATTGTGCCCAAGCAACAGTCCACCAAACAGTGTAAACCACACACACACACACGTACATCAAAGACAAAAAGAAAAAGAAAAAGGTAATCGAAATCGACCACTGGCTGGCTGGCCCCCTCCCCCCACAAATGGGTGGACACACGCTTTATGGACGGATGATTTCGATGCGACGCACAGCGACGAACCTTGGCGTTCGTGTGCTTCGGCCCGCGATGGTGGGAAAAATAAAGGATGAACGAAAATTTTCACAAGGAGTGAACAAGAAAACAGAACCGAACAGGGAGAAAAACCTACGGACGATCGGTAGACGTGTGCATGGGCAATGCGTTCGCCCAGTCACTTGTTCGTTCGCTAGCCAACAGGCCGTTTGGTGTCTTCCACCGATCGAGCTCGTTGGAGTTTTTGTTGTTGTTGTTATCGCTGTATTGTTTTACATTTCAATTTTTTTTCTGTTCCGGTACATGCTGCTTCAGTGTGCTTTAGTTCTACATAGGTTTTTCATTAGTGTTTACCATTCTGTTAGTAGCTGTAGTTATTTTTATTTGTTGTTTGATGTCTTAAGTACATCTTCAAAAGATCATTCATTCATTTTGTCGTGCAGCCGTGTTCATGATCGTTTTACAAACAACAAAGCGCGCAGACGATTACGTGCGTCAGACAGGCCAGCCCAATGATATGCCCGTGAGTGTCGGTGGATTCGTGATTCGTGAACGCAGTGCGATACGTCCCCGCGGAGGCCCCGGCTGTTGGTATGTGGATGATGTGCTCACGTCAATCAATGGTCCGGCGATCGTGCTTTCTATGTCCCACAATCGATAGAGGCAGCAGTGTGACGGGATGCGGGTGCTGGGAGACAGTTAATTAATTGAAATGACTAAACCGATCGAAGGCGATCATCGCACGCGGAGTGATACACTTCCCTCTTCCTCTTCCTGGCTCCACAGCCCAGTGACGTAGATTTGGTTGAATTGAGGAGAGAAAACAAAACAAAACAAAAAAAAAAACGGTACGTTCAACGCCCACCAATTGCTTGATAAGTGATTTCAAATATGTAACCGACGGAATTAAGAATTAAATCGGCTAGTTTATAACCCCCTCGTTGCTTCTTTAACTCGAAAAGGCAGTAAAAAAAAAAAACAAGTGTTACAGAATTGTGAAGTGAAGTGAGGCTCGGTACGGCAATTGGTTTCCGATTTACGTAAATTGAACGAACGGTTTTGGCCGAGTGTAATGGAGAGTGTTAATTCAATTGTCCCCCTATTGATCCCTATAATTGATGGGTGTTTCAACTAATCCCTTAAAAAATAGCTCCCCCCTTAAATTATTATATCTAAAACCAGTGATTACCAGTGGCATCGAAAATTGATTGCAACCAGTTGCGCAAAAAAGAAAAATACACACAGCCAGGGGGTGCAAAATGTCGACCAACGTCAGCAACGAAACGATTCCGGAAGAGCCCACACCAGAGACGGAGCCACCAGTCGATGAGAATGCGGAAGAAAAGGTACGTGAAGGATGTTACTGAGGCATGGACAATAAATACACCGGTGGCGGTGACCGGCCACCGAGCCTTGTAACTATTGTTTGTCGATTTTTAAGGATTTTATTATTTTCAAAAGATACGTAAATTACCCCGGCGGGGTGTAATTATGAGCGGAATATGATTTACCACGCACTGTATCGCTATATAATCGTTGTGTTTGTTTACATTATACAAAATTTTTCATTCTTGCGTTGGATGATAATTTTTTCGGCGTGTCGAAAAACATTCGAAGGTTTCTCGCCCGCTGGCATTGAAGTCTTTTGTAATATTATCCAGAGCAAACGCAAGAACTCCGCGAATTGATTACGCTTGGGTTCTGCTGTTCAACGTCGGATACAAATAGAGTTCATTGAATTTGATTGCATTTGGGCACGGAAAGGTCACACACCTAGTTGCGATTCCGGTTGGACGATCACTTTCGAAAGCTGCTTGTCGTTGGCACAAGGATGAATGGCAGTGGTGTTAAAGGGGTGTTAAAAGAAATGTTTGCTGCAAATCCTAACAAAACCGACTGTTTACGTTATGCTAAATCATTCCATACTAAAAGGTCACATTTGCGATGCGCTTTTTTAAAAGATTGAAGAAGAATATTTTTAACGACTCTTTGACTGTTGTCCTAAAGAAAACTGCTTGACATTGAATTGAAAACACGCAATTGGCTTCTGATCAGCTCTCTGCTTAGAGGGTTTATCATAAAGTATGTCCAAATGTTCATTAAGTGTTAATTTATTGGCCATATAAAAACGTTTGTTTCGCACAAAGATCGTTCGGCGTGAAAATGCATTACAAAAAAGCATGCTCATTCTGCATGCTTTTAATTATGTACGATAAAAATGTTTCTCTTGAACAAAAAAAAATCCAACCAACTCTTGAGTGGATCCTATTTTGTTTGCTCGTGTGTATAAATTAAACCATGCACAAAGTTGCTTTTATCCGTCAGCGAAGACTCGCCGCCTAGCGTGTGCCTAGTCAAATGGGGCCTTCGCGGGGTGAAGGTCTTCTAGTCCGGCGTTAGGTCAAGTTTGTTATTCTACTGTCGCGATGCTACTTTATGGCACAAAATGCAATTATTTCAACCTGTATCTGCGTGCCATCGAACGGAACGTCCAGTGCAGGCTGCTGCAGCCCGATTAGCATAATTCAATCCGTATCGCCGGACAGTTGGATGAGCGAACGAAATGTATTTCAATATTTATGGTTGAAAAACATCTGCACGTCTGTTCGCTAAACCCCATCGCATCTTGTCACCGCATTCGGAATACATTTTAACGCCTCTCACTCACAACATTAACGATCACGATGTGCGCTGTGGTGACAAACGAAAGACAGCTGGAAAGGTATCGTTTTCAAATAGGAACTATCGCACAACTAAGTCTTACGTTTCTAGCACACCAGTTAACACTTTGCTAATGGATCATTTAAGCGAAACTCTCTGCACTTTAGCCACACTTACGTGGTTGTAGCAGTTCGAGAAAGAAAGAGAATAAACGTAGAACAAAAGTGAAGCGAATTATGCATTATATAATCAGTCCTTTGTGCGTGTAACGTGAGTGGTAGCGTTCGGCAATCAGTGTCGTGAGGGCATTTATACGCAACCGTTAGCAGCGTTGGTTCATTTGAGAAATTTCCACCATTCTAGTGCAGTGTTGCATTTTTCAACTAATGACAAGCATATTTTCTATTACGGTGAGCATTTGCTAAATGGTTAGAACAGGGTAAATAAAGACGTAAGTTGTTGCTGTACTACACGTCTCATTAGGGACAGTTAGTGTAAATGCCATATTAAGAAAAGAAACGCGTTTCAACGCTCAAGAATTCAACTCAACTAAAGGTTTTACTGGGAAAGGATTTTGCTTGACACACGCAGGTGTTTTATTCTGCCGCAGAGTGCAACTGTACCAAAGTGGCACCTGTAAAAACGGGCTCCACCCAACAGTAATTGGGGACGAATATAGCGATCAGCGTTAATCGATTTTTCTTCGAGCGATAAAGGGATTATTAGACGCAAAACTGGGATAGCCGGTACGGCACGTGTCCCTTCACCGTACAATACGTACCAAGGATCATGCATTTTTCGCATTCTGGAAAGCTTCCCGGACACGATCGAATAGCACGTGTAAGAACCTCCCTTTCCTGCCGCTCCCTCCATTCCCTTTCCATGGTGGACACCAATTTTTGCACCTTCGTTCCCGCGTTCTCGTGAGCGAATAGTCCGGTTCAATCCGAAACCATGCGTCGCAAAAAAAAAACGATCTAGATCGTGATCGAGCACCGGCAGCAATCAACCATATCCGTCGCGTTTAGTGCAAATGCATAGTCATGAGCGAATGATCGTTTTATAATCGTTCCGCGTGAGCATGGAATGGGCGACGCGCACGCAACGCGCTGAAGGGATGGCTCATTCACCAGCTGTGCGGGCAGGCCCGGGTGGTGGCGGTGGTTAAAGTGCCAGTCGGTGGGCCAACTGATCGGGAACGGTCAAGTGCAAACGCGTGATCATGGCGAGGTGGTACCTTGTTTGGAATGGTAAAATATGCTGAATCTGTCGCTCTTTTTTTTATTTCGAGCCCACAATTAGCAGTACCTGAAGTGTATCTAATAGCCTGAGAATGTGAAGCAGATGAGGAAGACATTTCATTTTGTCACATCACTTTTTTATTATTCATGTAGTACGACCAGATATTGATTATAATTAGGCGAAAAATAAACAACTCACATTAGTTGGGAGACCTCCGCTTCTCGGTAACATCTCTCTTGGCTCGTCGATACATACAAGCTTGGTAACAGATAGCACTTTTCTGATATCCTCAGGAATTGAAAAAAAACCCCCCCCGAAAACCTTTTAAACAGCCTTGAAAGTTAGACCCAGCCACCGATTAGAAGGTCGTAATTCAACCAGAATCTCAACCATTTAAAAAAAAAACCGAAATGCCTCATTTACGATCCGCACGGGGGTTAAAAAAAGGAATCAGGTTTTACTGCCCTTGCTGGCCTGGCTGGAATATTTCGGTTAATCTTAATGTGCTAGGGATTTAAGTGCTTGTCCGAGCGAAGAGATGTAGAAGATCTCTCATTACAAGGCTAAAATGCTGCATACCATCGAACACATCCCAACGGCGGAATGTGGTCGTTAAAAGCGTGCTAAAATCTCGCAAGACTTCTGCCATCATGCCATCCTTCATTTATTTCTTCTCGCGTTTAACAACCCAACAGTGTGTTGCTAATGTGAGCGTTCTAATTACAAACCTACCAACACAAAACACAAGCTGACAAAACAAAAAAAAAATCAATCCAAGAACGTGTTCTGACCACACTCGTTCTTGTTCTAGGCGTCCAAACCAACCAACCGAACAAAGTCATACTAATCAACAATCTTGGGCGGAGGGCAGTTGCAAAGTCAAATGGTGGAAAGAACCAAAAAACAAAAAATAGTCGTAGGGAACCGTCTCACTTTAGGTTCCTTTCACTTTTAACCAAGAATTGGCCGGTTCTAGTGAAACCGTGAAACAGTTAGCAACAGCCTGCCGAAAATATCTGCCCCAAACAGGTGCTGCACGTCGCGCAACACGCGTTTTTATCCTCAATTATGCTTCCCTGGCCACAGACTTCGCGTGTTGAGCTATCGACGGTGTTGTGTAATAGGTAATATCCTGGCGATGAATATCACAAGAATAAAATACTTGGCAGGAAGGAAGATTGATGAACTTGCATGCTGTGCTCTGACCTTGAAGATGTCAAGGACAGGGTTGCTTTTTTTTTTTTGGTTAAATAATGCTTGAATGAAAAAAAGCTCCTTTAAGACAGATTAAGCATACACAACCACCCCACTCCACAGTGCAGTAAATGCATTCCAAATTTGGCTTGCGTCGAGAGCTGACTGCAAGCTGCAAATTTCAACACCTGGATGTTAATAAATAAGAAAAAGTGCGGTCTATTATGGAGAGATTCCATTCATGTGGCGTAAGGCGTAACGGGATGAAAATATGCCTATTTTATATTACAGGAAGTTTCCGTGCATGAGCCGTTTAAAAGGATAGTGATAGGAGATACTTTTATTATCAATTTATATTGCTCAAGACCTACCCAACTCATAACTTTACGATCGCTAATCGATTTATACCCCAGCATGCACCTCACAGGGGTGCAATCCTGTGCTATTGAACCAGCCTAATGTCCAATGCTTGTTGCTAAAAGCTTTACTTTGCTTTGTCCTTCTCCATTATCACATCTATTAGCATTCGTCCGAATGCAACGCAGATTGCATTAGCGCAGATATTTTGGTTATAATTTTTAACAAACAATTACTAAAAATGCACCAGCCGTCAATCGGTGCTCCATCAACCATTATCCCCAAAGGAACCATCTGACGTCAGAACAACTCTCAAGGCGTACGCCGTTAGATGCTTTGTTTAAATCACTTCACCAATCTAACCACGCTAAATAAAGCGCTTGCTGAAGGCGGGTAACAACCCCCTATGGCAGGTTGTCCAGCGATCAAACGCTAGCCACAACGACCGCTTCGGACTGCTGGGAAATGCTGGCACCTTTACCCAAAACTGAGCGGCCCGGTTGACGTCACAGACGAAACTTTCTCAGCATTACTACCCACCGACCCGGAGCACAATCCGGGACATGTTCTGAAATAAAGCTGCTTCCCGCAAAAATTCCGGAGCTCCTTTGCCCGAGCGCCCACATCCACTGGACACCGGAGCACCGAAGGGCGTGGATAATGTTTTGAAGTTCATCAATTATGTTTCCACCGGGTCTCGGGGCTGTCAGTCAGCCACGTTTAACGGGGGGGAGTGATTGTGCCGAAAAGCAGAAATCAATTAACCCGTGTCCGTGCGCGTGTTCTCATCCTGGTCCCCCCTTCCGTCTAGATGGTTTAGTTCCTTCGAAACGATCAGATAGCCTTAGACATTGACCACCATCGTAGTTTGCGGCGGGGTGAGACGGTCGCCTGGCTGGCTGTGGAAGCATTCGCGAGAACAGATTACGATACCGGCTAACGACTTCTCGATCGTCTGATAATCGGCCAACCAACAGTTCAAACATGGCTCGACGTTGACCCTCATTCCCGTGGTGGATATTTTCGCTGAAACGGTATCCTAGTAATTGGGCGATTTTTATGGCACCTCACACACAACAAAAAACGGCATGACACGGTACTTTGGGTCGTGTTTCTGTTCTTGTCATTTCATGTGTCAAATGACGCCCAATTTGGAACTTACTAATCTTCCATCGTACCACACACCAGTACGATGCTGGGCAGAGCCAAATTAACGTTACGGTTTACACTAATGAGCTGGGGTCTCCGATTGTCGATTGTTTCCGATTGGGGTTTTCGTGCGTGAAATCGAGCAGGAAATTGATTGGACGCGCATAGTTCAAACGCGTGCGTTATTTCGGTGCCGTACCACGGACCGCACATTCGCTGTTACATTGCTGAATCTGTAGAGTCATTGCATAGAGCAGCAGATCATCTTTATTTGATTACGGACGACACGACGCGAGAGGTTGATGCTTAATAATGCCTCAAAAAAAAACAACAACTTCACACTTCACAGCAGCGCATCATCACCGCACAC
This sequence comes from Anopheles marshallii, assembly GCF_943734725.1. Classification (NCBI taxonomy): domain Eukaryota; kingdom Metazoa; phylum Arthropoda; class Insecta; order Diptera; family Culicidae; genus Anopheles; species Anopheles marshallii. The sequence goes on from NC_071327.1 coordinate 64,743,237, forward strand.
AATTGCCCTCGCAAGGACGTCTTGTGCGTGGCGTTTGGAGCTTCACGTGCTGCGAGTTACTCCTCACGGTGACAGAAATTGGTTTCGTCTGAGATGAGAGGAGACAATAAAAAAAAATCATCCCAGCATTGATGGATTCAGCGGTACGGGACTGTGCGGTGTTATGTAAATAACCCATCATACTGTGACGCATTGTCGCGGACGATCGCTGTTCGCCGTCCGAAGATCTCGTATTTCCACGCCACCGGACACAATAGGCACCCATGAGTCTACGGACAAATTTAACACTAACCTGGCGTAAAATTAAACATCTATCCCTCGCTCTTTTATACACACGATAGAGAATAGTTCCGGTAGCAAAGCCCAAACGGAACGGTACACTCAACACCTCAAGCAACGGTCTTACACCCAACCAGCGCTGTCAAAACAATGCATCATCATCGCATTTCGATCAAGCGTCGTCTATAGTGCGGAACTATTTACTGAGCTGGTGGGGCTATTATAACGGCTTGATTTATTACCAGTGGACCCTTGTTCGAACGGAAGCAAATTAGGTACGCGCTTAGACATCAGCCGGGGTGGTGATAAAAGCGCGTGCACCCAAAATAAACCATTATTGTGTGATGAGCCTTTAAGATTGCTCAATTTCCAGAAAGGTTGTGCTGTATTTGAGATCCTGCAGACGAGAACTAGCGTGGGAAATATCAGCTTTTCAGTGATCAGTTTGATTTATTTGAAAATAATTCCCCCGAAAAAAGCTCTTTCAGACGATACTATCGACTGCTCGACGTGAACACTTTAATGCTTCTAAAATCGATTAATGTTCTTAGACGAACACGGACACGTTGCTGAGATACTAACTGAGGCAAATTACCAAACAAGGAACTATTTCTCGCCAGATGCAATTTACATGATAAAGTAACGATCGTACCCAGCGAAACCGACTTCCAACAGAGCTTAATAGTAGTAATCTCTCGTGAGCGTTTTGCGAGCCAGTACGATCAGACCATCGTTAAAAGACAACTAAAAAAAAAATCCCACCAGAACGACTTCCCGGTCATTATCGTGCAATCGTCTCAAAAATGCGAGGAAGTGTACCCTTTACAAATTGAATCCATTTCGGTACAGCTTAGATCAACACAAACCCCCTTCCCTGCGACTTGCGTTCCTGCGCAATTCGTTCCACCGGGACCGGGTGGTGTACTAGCAACTGAGCATTGCAAGCAAATCCCTCGGAAGCTGACAGCTGTTTTCTACAGCTGATGCGATAAAAACAAACAAACAGCAAACGGTTCGTAAAATGTTCAAGTGTCAAGCATGAGCTTGTGACTTGTGGCGCTTTATTTGCTTTTGGCTTCAGATTGACCTTCGCATTCCCGCGCAGAAAGAAGCAATTTTTGCCAAAAAAAAACAAAGCACAAAAAAATGCTCGCTAAATGATTCAAGCACAGCAACTAATGCTCCTATACATAGTCGTGCGTAAAATGTCAATATTGGTGCGTGTGGTGTACAGTTTTGCTGTCATTATCCTAGCGATTTGCTGTCGGTCAATATCAATTAGATACCGCAAAACGGTACTCTGTGTTCGATGTTCGATAGTGTATGAGCTACAGGCAGTAGGCACCTGACCTTCCATACAATCTTCTCACAATTCTCACAATATTTGTTCCATCGTATTACGCATTGCTCCGTAACATGTTTGGGGTGTTACTATTGCCTTTTGCTAAAAGTCCATCTCCATCGGTCGCAATCGCAATACAAGCTTTATCTAACCTGACATACTTCCATGTCCGTTTTGCCGGCAACGCACCGGGGGGGGGATAATATCTCCATTATCTTTCGCGCACATATCATCTGGTCATCTGCATCACCCATCCCAACCTATGTTCGAATGTCACTTTGAAACCACCTGTGACATTCATAGCCCACACGGTCCAACCTCCGCCACCAAAACCGCGCATTAGCAATCTCTCTTGCATAAAAACCCATCTTCGAGCCCATTTGCAAACCAAACGATCGGGAGTGTGGAGCATGGGGTCGCACATGTTACGTCATGGGGGGTGTAGCATTTGGGCGCGGGAAAAACCTACCCGGCCCGAGATGTCGCACGGGGCACCGGTTGGAACGGTGATGCTAATGCATATCGCAGGGCGACTGCATGCTCCAGTTACACCGGGTAGCCATAAAGGGGGCCAGTTATATGAGCGCAGCCACCACCCTTGAACTTGACACGGTAGGCGAATGTGGAAATTAAATTACCACAAGTCGTGAGCGACAAAGAACCCGATCGACTGGTGTTTTGCCGTGTTTTTTTTTTAAATGCGCCGGTCGTGTTTTCCATCAGTGGCCCATTCATCAGCGTTTAGGTAACGGAATGTTTATTTTAAAACTTTGCGTTTGCCGTTTGGAATTAAATCAGGTCGATTAGGAGCGATCTACACATGTGGGGAAGATGGATCCGATGTTGCCGGTTGCGCTCTTTCTTGAACTCTTGACTCGCATTGCAATGCAGTTTGATTGATTTTATTGCACACGGAAGTAAGCGACCCGTCGGCTCAATCAAGCTGCCACGTGGAAGTGCATCATCTCGAATGCATTTCAATTAATGCACTCCTTCGCCCACTCGCTTTTGTTCGGTGCCAAGCACATGGGTGGATGCAGCTGCTGCTCACGGTGTGCACGTGTTTGTAATCGTTGCGAGCCACAAATAATGCGCACTGATAGGATACGTGCAGCGTCGATGGATTTCGATAGGTTGGCCGATGAATCGCACGAGTTTTACAACCGATCGACCTCGCAGAGGGTGTTTGCGACAGACCCACACACGCTCCGTGGCAAGTAATTAGCAGCGAAGCGACAACCGTCTTTTTTTTTCTTGCTGCTCAAACGTTTTCCGTCAATCATTTGCGGAAAATTAAAGATGATTAATTCACGGTACATTCACACACCGCTGCATGATGTTAACAGTCAAAGTGGACGAGTGTAAATGCAAAAGAGAATGGAATGCCTTCCAGTTACAGTTAGTCGGGAGGCACAGTTCGTTGAACACCGCGTGAGCCCACCAAAGCTCAATGTCTAACCGTGTCTAAAAATACGCGGGTTAGAAAATAAGTCGCATAATTTTGCATAATGAAACCGAAAATTGGGCTTCAACAGGAAGTGGTCCATGTGTTTTAGCAGCCAACACATCCGTCTAGACTCGAACCGTATCGTCGAGGATCGTCGATGAAACGGTGTCTTGCGAGCTTCTCTATTACCGTCGCATCATCGGATCGCTTGAAACACAACAAAATCCTAGAATTAGGTGGTTTTGTTGAACCCTTACACGTTTTCCACAAACGGTTCGGATCCGTTATCTCGCAACACTCCATCAACCAAGCGCCTAATGATGCTTGAGGTAGTCTTGGCGTGGTGTGTCCATTCTTCTGCCACAGCGATACCACCACTTCGGCAAGACCTCCGACATCAACCGTCGACAGAGCTACCTGACATGAAATGCCCGTACAACGGCTTCAAAACCTCACTTGAGGCGCATCTTCAAGGTTACAATGGGAGCAAAAGAATAGAGGTGGTTTGATTGATGAAAAAATCGATGGGCAGCAGCACGGGAAGGCAAAGCTTGATACTGACACAACGCGATGTCAATCAGAAGGTGGCTCCTTTTTATTGTGTTTCTTTACCTCTATTGAATGAAGTGATGAAGCCAAGGTGGGCTACCATGAGTGACGTGAAGAGTTCTAGCTTGAAGCAACACGCAACACGCGAAACAACCGGAACAAACAAAGCGATAAACAAAGAAATCCAATCACATGCCAACGGGAGGTCCTACGGTAATAAGCCCTACGGGGTGGGTTCCTTCCAAACGCTAGTAACACGAGCTAACTGGGGGTCATTTACTTTAAACCCGTAAGACTCCAAAGGATCTCCCGCTCTAAATTATGTATTTAAATTCAAATTTTTAAACACTATAAACAGTTCCAATCGCCAGCAACCCAGAACGATATCGTTTCGGAACGATCGCAACTAAAAGCATGATCTCATGGCCTGGGCCTGGGGCTTCTCATCACTCATGTTGCATGTTCATCACCGTGCGGTCGGTGCGTGTGTGCCCTGGTTGGGGTACATCGTATGTAGATTTCTTCGCCCGGGTTCTGGGGGAGGCACAGGCAAATGGCACGATAACGAGCAACTCGACTCCCGGATGCGAAACGACCTCCGCTATGGTTCAACGAAACTGTGTCTCGTGCTGAGGCACGAAATGATGACCGGACACAGGAAAACTGTGGTGTTACAATGTCTAATCCACCGCTACTTGGGGTGCGCACTGTTTCTCAGCACAAAATGATCAATTTGAATTTATTGCTATAATACAGCAGTTCTAAAAATTAAATTTCTTCCATATTACGATTAGAGATTATATTAAAATTCTTATGGAGAATAAAATAAACTCCAAGACTTTTCTTATGCAATCCGTAAAGTAACGTCCACCGGCAGGATCCAATATATCATTGATTTGCTACGTGAAGAAAAAAAATTACAATACGATTGTTTTGCCAACATTGCTAGCAACTTCTCGTGATATGTAATTTTGTCTGTTGCGCTTTTTATTGCCCACTCGTTAAGGCGTTTTTTTCTCCTTCGGCTTAAAGCTCCGTGTGAGATAGGTCATTTTTCCTCGCTACACACGCGCAGGAAAAAAAAAAGACGCTCCTCTAGCGTTCTTCCATTCGTGTATAATTATGGACATGAGCAAATGGAACATTTATAGTGATTGCATAATCAACACCTTCTTCTAATCCTATTACCCTGCTTCTGCAGGATGTGATCCGTGGCGATAGAATTTTGGAAGCTATTTTTTTTGTCATTCCGAAACCAATTGATCGATCTGGCATGGTAAAAGGTCAGATAAGATCATTGCAATGGAGGGTTTCTAAATTTAGCATCCTAGTGGCAGCGTACGGTGGTCGGTGAACCTTTCCAGTGCGGACAATACAGCTCCCCAACGCAGAGCATCTTCATTATTTTGGACAAAGAAGCAGAGGGAAAACGCCTCCTCGTCACGGCCCTTCCGCGCGTAGGTCCGGGATTCGCACGCTGAGCATGATTGCTTGGACGATCGACTCATGAGTTAGCGCAAAACGATTTGCGCCTGGCGTAAAGTTCCGGTATTATAATTGAAGAAATTAAAATTCCAATACGAAAAAATCGGTGATTGTACGTTGCTTTCGCTCTGTCCCAAAATAATTCCCAATTGGTGTACAATGTACGAGAAAATTGGTACTTAACTTTGTGGTTTTAAATTTAACCGATTATTCAAAAACCTGTAGCCTGTAGTGAGATAATCTAGTGAGCAAGCAGAATCTATGGCTCTTTCTCACTGGGAAGCAACAGCTGATCAGATCCGGGCCAGCAGTCGAGAGATCGCGAGAGCAATCAATCTTAGTGAACCGCATGCTCCCCGGTACAACACAAATTTTACTCTCCCAGCATCCACAAAGATCACTGAGAATTTATCTTAGCGTCTTCTCTTCGGGCATTCGAAACGCGCTCTCGGCGCCCGTGCCCCCTTTTGCCTGAAAGGGGAGCACCCGAGCGAGCGCGAGCGTGTGCGGAGAGTGTGCAAATTTATGTAACTCCCATATAACTCTACCGCCAGCATCGAACGGACTGTCAGTTTATGCACAGCCTTTGCGGAGTGTGCCGACACCGAAAGCTGCAAGTGCGGAGTGACTACAAAGCGGACGGCGCCCAGAAACGCCTCAAGTGGGGAGAAACCAACGTCCCGAAACAGACGGACACGACCGTGCGCTGGGTGTTTGCGTGCCCGAAGACTCGTGTGCCCGGTGGTCTGTGCGGTTTGCTGTGCCAAAGCACACCTACCACAGCATCTCCTGCGAAACACCCGGTGTGGTGTTGCGCAAGATACGGTTTGCCCGCGCGCTAACTCCCGGGAGCATTGGCGGGAACTGCATTGGTGGGAAGGTCGCGTGCAGTGGAGTTCGTGCTGGTGCAGTTTTGAAGTTCATTTTATGAAATGTTCGGTGGTAAGGCACCAGTAGAAGCATCCTAGAAAACGAGACCGATGAGCATCTTTAAACGAACATTGTGACTTGGCGGGCTTAGTGATCGAGATCGGCGCGTCCTTGATAAAACGCCACCAGAAATAGACGACAATTTCAAGAAAAATACACCCAACTCCATCATCCCCGGTTGCGCAATCCTGCAGGCTCTTTCAAGGACCCGCATCACCTTCCAAGTTGGAGCGAAACGTGATGTAATCCGGACACAGACAACCGCTCCAGACACAACACTTCTCTGGGGCCGGTAAAGCTGCCCCCAAGAAGAATTAAAGATACATTACTTTCTTCAACCTTCCTTTGCGGGTTGACCGGTGTCCCGCCCACCACCCTTCGTCGCCCTCAATTTGCTGAGCTTCTCAATCGTTAAGGCAATCATTCGGCCTCGTGCCAACGCACACGCATGATTCATTGCGATAAACGTCACCAACCCGAGAGACGACTAATACACCACACGAGTCGGGCGTGCGGTTGGTTGACGGTAAATGTCAATCAATTCCGCGTGTGTAACCCATTTCCCTGAGTAGTATCGGCACACATGCAGTTGAATAATCTTGCCACCTTGGTTGGCTGTGCAGTGCCGCGGCAAAGATTGGCAAATGCGTGTGTGGTGAAGCTATCGCAAGCCGGAGTAAACTGTCGTTTGGAGTAGCGCGGTAACAGGTAACACACACGAACAAAAAAGTGACTTCCAAAAACAGGCGTGCCAAAGTGCAGGTGTGAAAGTGCATTTAGTGAAGACAGAAAAAGAAACAAACCACTCGCTCCGTGCTGCATGTTGCAAACACATCCAAATCGATTATGCATTGAATCATCGACCAAGAAAATGCATATGCTGCAATCTTAGTAGGCAGTGAGGCAAATGAATTCGCATCATAAAACCTCAGTGTTTACCACGATTTTGGGTGATAAAAAACCATCAAAGTAGCTCATCAGCTTTTTTGAACGTGAGAGAACGGTAATTTGTTTTTTTTTGTCCGTGCTGCGCGTTAGTGTGTGTGTGAAGGAGCAACAACAACAAAAATAGTACAACGACCCACCGGCACCATGAGCTTTAACACCTTTATGCAGGTAAATATATCCGTAGCGAAATGATGTAAGAAGGGCTCAATTAAGATATTAGCACCGGGGATGGTGGGATGTACGTTATGATTTAAGGTTGGTGGAGTTTTCTCCTGGGCGCCAAGTCCTCCTATGACCTTTCCGCGTCGCGGTCTTGTGGCGCAGAGCAAATGCAGTGCAGTAAACAATGGATATTGTGATGTTTAAAATGATCGTAGCGAATGCATAAAGTGCACAGGACGAATGGTGCGTATCTAATGGTGGAAAGTGTGCCTTACGCTAGTACACACCACACGTGTTGATGGGGTGTGATTTAAAATTTCCTTTCAACGTTTACAGTAATTATTTGTCAATTCGTTAGATAATCCAAATGGTGCTCTTTAATGTGTTTTCCACTTAAATTTATCGATGTTTACTTTCATCCTGGTCACGGCACCAAAATTCAAAACACCAATATCAAGGTATATACGGCAAACTACGTACCGATGCACAATGAAGGTACATGCATGGGAACTAGCACACCCTAGCCCATCTTGAAATCGACAACCGCTAGTTTATTATCTGATGGATGGTGCGTTTATCACTCATCTCTTCATGCGCATACCCATACCACATGCATATGCACCAACTAACCCATAGAAAAACAATTTTGAGACCCAAAGTACACTATCATGGGATTCACACTGTACCCTACGATTAGAGTCACCGGCTCTCGTGAATCGTGCGTCGTGGTTGGTTTGTGATGGAGGTTTCACCACAAAACAAAACAAAAAAGTGCATTTGCGCCCCATTTGCATATGCCGCACTGTGCCGCAGCATCATCATCCACAACCATGTACGTGCCTGGTGCGTTTGCTTGCTGTACATCTTATCAAGCCTCCAAAGAAAGACATAAAATAGCACTCGAGATGAGCTTTTGCCAGTGTGACCAATATGCAATGTTTGCAACACCCCTCTCTCTCTCTCTCTCTCTTTCTTTCGATGGCAAGTTTTGGGGCACGCTAAACGAATAAAAATTTTCCTTTCGTGACCTCATACTTTGTTTAATGATGAAGATGATGCGCTTGTATGGCTTGTGGCTTGCATCAGACACTCGATGTGAGGTCAATCGCAAAATTTGTTAAAAAATGCAAGCAAATTTTATAAAAGCAAAATAATATACTCATTACAAAAATGAGCTGAAAACGGATCGTTTGATCGTGAGACGCGCAAAGTTGAAGAACAAACAGACACGAATCGATACAAAGCATAATCAGCTCTAAGAGGATTGGCGTCTTTAAACTCAACCCCCATATGGAGCAGGTTTACGTAATTGACCTTTTAAAAAGATGAGACGCTTTAATACTCTGCGCTCTGCTACGGCCGGATAATGATCAACTTCAAAATTGATATAATTGAATGGTGTCAAAGCTAAACAATACTTTGCACTGCTTCTCTTGTTTTTAATCCGGAAGTTCCGCTTCAAATAAACCAAAAAAAAAATCACATTCCCATGGCTTATAATCTTCTACCCTTTATATACTGCCGCTTGACTTTATACAAGCGCCTTAATCGATTGAATTCCTAACCCATTTTTCTCATTGTTCCATTCGCATTCGGAACTGGGCAAAGAAAACATTCAACTGCAGTGTCCGATGATACACCGCGCATACCCAAAGGCGGTGGTAAAAATAGCCGACCTTCTTACCATTGCCTCTGCCCCTCGCGAAGGTCAACCGTTTTTCCAGTAAACGCTCCAATTTTGCTCGTCACCGAGTCGGAAAGACCGTGCCTTCGCCATCGCATCGCGCCAGTTCGGTGGTTTAATATTTAAATCAGCTGTTCGTGCACCCCGCAGCCAACGTGGCCACGAACACATACCGCTTGCTCTCGATGGCGTGCAAGAAGGATGATGATGATCATGACGCTGCTGTGCCGTTGTGTTGAGTTGGGTTTCACTTTTTACCTTCCCTGTCTGCCTTTAACCCCGTGTCGATGATCGATCATTACCATTGCATTGGCGCAATTTGCATCTTCCGCTCGTAAGATGGCTCAATGTTGGTCGTACCGCTGTGGACACCGTAGACATGCGCTTCCTGACCCGTTCCGTTTGGTTCGGTGTCAATTTACACAGCACTCCTCGTGCACAAGGAGAACGTCCGTGATGCTAGAACTCATCGGGCACTGTTATGCAAAAAAAAACCCGATACATCCAGCCAAAGACAAAAAAAAGCGTACAATCGCATCGCCAGTGTTCTAGAAGGGATGTTTCTTTGCTCTGGCAGAATGACATAGATTGAGAACGACACAACGACCAAACGAAGAACTGTGAGCTGAATGTGTAGAAGGAGTGTTGGTATCTGTTTTATATTTATTAGAAGCAGAATGAAGCACCATTCGTCACGCGATGCGGTAAAGGAATTCTAGATTTCTATCAATAAATTAACATCGGGACGCGTTATGCATTTGTTAGCAAAACTCAAAATCTAATTAAAAGCTTTTTTAATTAAATGTCAGGCGTAATTATTGTGCCATGATTGCCACGCTTGAGATGGACAGAAAATGTCGAATAAGCTATTAAGATTAAGATAACATTTAGACGATAAGAATATTTCTATGACCATGAATATTTCCCAATAGCAAATCGATAGACTTCAAGCGACGAACCCGACAGTTTGTCAACACAACATAATCGCGATCATGGGGCGTGTGTGTGTTTGTGGTGGTGTGTTGGTCGTTTATACACTGTTGCAGAAATATTTCTCCGTTCCCCATTCTCACAATGGGTGTTTCGTGTGCCCTTAAAACGTTTTAATTAACCTGCCCAACGGTAAGCACCAGTGTCGGCACCCTGGTGACCATTAGAAAAAAAACCCCCCATTGCAAAACCACCCGTCCGCTGGTTGGCTCTGACTGCGCATATCTTTCTTCACACCAGGGCAGGTTGCAGCACGCGATAACGATCGCCCGCGTGGATCGAAAACGTGTGCGTTTCGTTCTTTCTTTTCTTTCCACGGTGATGATGGGACACGCGCGATATCACGCCACGAAGCCCTTTAGAAACATCCACCGGCACCGCTGTCCAGCTTCAATCGCTGGACGCTCCGTGGGGCTGTTGGTCAACCGCTACACCTTAAGTTGTTGCACCGACATGTGCACGCGGGTAAGTTTCATGCACACCGGTATTTTGCTCACGCCTTACAACGCTTGCCGGTTGCGAGTTCTCGGGCTGAGGGCCGGAGGTGCTCAATTTTGCGAGGATCGATGGCGTGCTTATCGGATGCCATCCATCCATCGTCGATCGCTGCACCCATTCCTGCGTCAAGCCGGTGTGCGTGTGAAGACACTTTTCCAGTTGCTCGAATTGCCCTAAAAGGTGCAACTTGGGCCGGTGGTTTTGTAGGTCAGCCGCATAGGTGCTTCGAGTGGGGTACACTAACGGGCCGATCCTCAACTGTCACCCTACCAGATTTGACAGCAACAAAGACATTTCTCGGCTCAGTGTTTAATCTATTTCTGACGAGCGGCTCGTTCACTATCATTCGAGAGCGATTACGCGATTACTTCCACCTAAAGCGCAACTACGACCCAATGGAGAAAGAGTTTACACTGCACGTGATAGACGCAACCGCCGTCCTGGCGGTGATCGTGCCTCGGATCTTAACCCATTTGCGCGACTCGGTACCAGCACCAGGGGGCGGTGCGTTGGTAAGATTAAATGATTGATAGAAAATGAATGACAATTCATTCCCGCCTTCTTTTGCTAATACTTTCCATACGCGCACACGCAGCTACTCTCGCTTTCTCGCGTTACGTCTGCCAGCCTTTGATCCTGCGTGTCGTTCGTGTCGGCAAAAGCTGCCCATTATGCAACACGGCACCACACGGTGACAATTTCATCTTACCCGGTGCATTATGCTGTTGCTGCATTCACCCATTTTGGTGTGAGCTTTCGCGTTATCCGCATCGCACATAATCGATCGACAATGCTAACGATATGGCACAAGATTAATCGTCTGTTGGTGTAATTGTACACGGTGTGATCCGGTCGTTCTTTTGAAATTCCCACGTCTATATCTGTGCGGGTAGCTTAAGGAATTACTTTCCAAAATAGGTCAACCTTTAGTTATCTAACGGAACAACGAGCTCAAAAGAGTGATGACGATTCTACGAAATTCCCCCCAAAATTCCAAGCTTTCTTGAATATGAATCACCGCGATTATCTTTACGCGAGAACAACGTTTATCTAGTCAGCATTCACATCACCACGCGGTTATACGTGATCACTCCACCATCTGTTCGCTGGCGTTCGTCTCCGCCACTGACTCAAAACAGCTTAAATAAACAGCCGCTCAAGATCCGGCAGCTCACGAGTGCTCCCGTGCGAAACGTAACGGTGCCGTTTGGTGCGACACGTTCTGGTAAAAATAGCCCAAGCCATAGCGTCACAAAGTGGCTTTAAAACGCTTCCCAACAACCACCCGGCCCATTCGTCACACACGGCCGGCCCTGGCAATCCTTGCGAACAACTCAAAACGCGGATCGTAAAATCCGCCACACGGCTAAAAATATATCGCACGCGTCGCCTCTACAACGAGTAAGAAACCCACCCTTTCGGGTATGCGTTCTGCTGAAATGGCTGAAATGTTTAGCGCTTTAATCACGTGCCAGAATCAAATCGGAACAGATCGCACAATGGTAATGACAAATAAAAAAAAAACACAAACAAACTCACACCATCGAAAAAGGATCCGATCTAACCGTGATGACGAAAAAGACCCAGCAGGGGTGGCTATAAAATAACGTTTCGGCCGGTACGTAAAGCCGGATCACACGCCTACGGTTAGTTCTAAATGTGACGCATTGTGTAGCCACCGACCGTAAGCGACACAGTCGAGCGGTGGCAGCATTAGAAGCGTCTTGATCCGGGTTGCCGGTAAAGTGCATTCGATCTTATCTTTCTTTTACTACGCGCTTCGTCATACCCGCGGCACAGCTATCACCTTGACAACAATCCCCCCCGGGGACCCGCTGCTGCAACGGTAGTTTATGCGACAAATAGTAGCATAGCACGCTCGCCAAACATTAATTACTGTTGCCAAACTTTTCGAAACCCACAATAGAAAGGCACGGTTTGGGGGAGATTGGGTTTTTTTTTTGTGGAAAAACTTATCACACCGATCAATCTCAAATCAGCGTAACGATGCTGAGAAAATGTCATACACCTTGCAGTGCAATTCTAATGCAACCCACCCCGCCAAACCGGGAGCAATTGTCATCCCCTTGTTTAGTAGCGCCGAATGCATGAAAAAAAAAACAAACCTTAATGTGTGCAACCACGATTGAAGGCAGGTGGTGACACCACCCGCCTGTGTCTCCAATGTACTCAATCGAGTGTAACATAAGCAGAAAGCAGTGAGTAATATTTACACCCATCGACTGTTTGGAGGAACCCCCTGTTATTCGGTTCTTTTTTTTTCGTGTTTCACATCGCAATATTGAAGCTCGTTTTATCTAACCAACCGTGCTTGGAAAGAAAATGGAATTGGAATGGATAGAAGTGCAGCTCCCATTGCAACATTCCAACAGGGCTGGCTGCCAACACGGCCTGCGGCTTTAAGGGTGCATTCAGGGGTAGAACACCCCACTCGAACCAAACTCACCAACACGACGTTATCGACGATGCGCATTTGTTTTATGTGCTGCGGCAGGGCTGCGAAACTGTGCGGTGCTTTGTTAGTACCACGTTTTGCTAAGCAACCGCGAAAAAACAAGCAAGAAGCTAAATGAGTAGGCTGTGTGGCAAAATGATGGAGGGGGGGAGTGCAGTGCTGAAGAAGGCACACACATGTTTTATGTTGCATCTTTTTCCACCACGGTTCGTCGTGTTGCGCGATGTGTTCTAATGAGGTGCAGGTGGAGCGTTCCATTATCGGGCACCATGATTGGATGCGTCGGAGCGAACGACAGGGAGTTTGGTGGAGTTTGATTCCAGCAAAATATTTAAGTGTATCACTTTGTGTATACACAATCAAGAACATCGTTAGTCGGTGGTTTGACGCTTTGTGAAGTGAAGCGGGAAAAACTGAAACACATAAATCAAATACTGCCGGGTCTTTTGTTCGTTCGCAACCCATCGGCTGCGTAAATGAGAACAACCTTTTTTATGATCTATTTAGCGCGAATAATGCAAACGGATACAAAGTTCCACAATTTGTTCGTTCGCAATAAGTATTACATTCTAATGTGCACAATATTGTACTCCGTGCCCGTAACGAGCTGTATCGCTTGCACCTGGCAATTCGGACTGTTGGGGTTTTACCATAGAACGTTGTCTGCTTTATACGCAAATTTAGCGGTTCGGGTTGTTGAACAAAACAGCGACGTGTGCGGTGGGTTTGGGTATAGGAAATTGAAAGACACACGCATGCGTCATAGTCGTGCCGGATGCAGTCGATTCCCTGGCAACGTAAATCAGATAGTCAAATCAGGTCAAATACTACACGACGTCAAAATGCGATAAAAAATAGATTATTTTGTCTGTTCTTGCAGTCGGTTGGATGGTGTATATTCTATATCAATATTACCTAAAACAACTATTATTGTTGGTATTATACTTCCTAGGGTCTGTCTATTCTGTTCTTCTGCGCCATTTTACACCACAATGAAACATTTGTCAAAATGATTTATGCGTCTACCACGAACTCAACAAATCGTAAATTAATTTTCCAACAGCTCCCAACTGTAATGGAACGCTGCTCACCGAATCGCCGGCAAAGGGCTACGGATAAACGCGATAGACAGCAGACAACGAGTCAACCCAGACGCGTTTGCGCCGTCGAATCGCTATCCCAAATAAAAAAATGCCCCCAAACAAACCGTACCGCTTCCAGCTGATGCTAGCGTTGAAGTCTTTCGTGGTTCGGATTTTCTGTGTCAGTGGGTGATGAAGCGCATTTATATTTCCTTCTTCGGGGGTTTCGGTGCACGATGGGAGTCTTTTGGCCCAACGTTTTATGGCAAGTGGTTCAGAGGCGCGAGAGGTCTGGAATTTTTATTTGGCCACTTCGTGCGGCACCACGAAACGTTCGTTGCGCGGTTGGTGTAACGATGAGCTACGGCTGCATTGTCTGCTTATTGTATGTTAAAGAGACGCACTTTTCGGGTTGATCCACCGAACTCCTCGAACACGTCACGGTGGCCTTCGGTTGGGCTTCTTCTACCAGCTGGGGGGGTGAAAATGGGAGAAAATGCAAATGGGTGTACAATTGAAAGCAGCAAAATACATATTTTATCACAGTTTTCACCCTCTGTGAAGGTGGTAACATAGGGCTGGGTATTAAAATTTACAGCAATCGAGCGCTCAGAGCGCTGAGGAGTGAAACATATATATTTTCTTGCAAGATTATTGTTTCGTAATAAATACAGATGCATGGGTATTCATTTGTGCTTAAGGATGTATTTACATTTCCATCACGCTTTGTCGGCTGATGCCTTAAAAATGCGCCAACACACGTAGTCAGGACTTGTGAGTGTTGTAAGCCCTGTTTGCTGAGCCACCGTTGACAGTTGACCCCCAGTGGTTTGAAGCATTCCCGCCGAAGTAGTACAGGTTTTAAGGGCACCAAGGTAGCAAAGCAGCATGCGAGAAGCTGTACCAAACAAGCGACACCGGTGTTACACCGGGGTGACCCAATTCCAACCTCCTGCAGCATATCCTGCCCCATCCACCATTGTCTGTCAGTCATGAGTGTTGCACGAAGGAGGATTCACGGTTTGCCAAATCGTGGAGCTTCGTGTGGCTGCTGGTGGAAGATGTCACCACGGAGTGTCGGGGTTTTTGTGGCTGTAATACGGTGATCCTAGTTGCGTTTAGCTGCTTTGCAATCCGATGGACCCGCAACGATGACAGAACGATTATCGTAAAACAGAACGACTCGCAAGAAGGTGATGTAACCGGTGTTGTCGTTGTTTGCGATTACATGTTCATCGTGAACCAAGTACGTGCGGGTATTGCACACGATGCTTTAGAGTTGTGAAGTAAAAAGGTGAAGCATTTGATATTCTGATGGAGTGAGTTAGATAAATGTAAAGCAAAAACAAAGAGCTTATAAAATAAAGAGAACCAAAGAATTCCTCAAACGTACTCTAATCAATGCCCATCGTTACATCTCCATGATCGCTTGTGTTCTGAGACACATTATTCCACATGCTTCACACGGTTCTAACGAATTCTAAATAGCTACTGCTTGTGCTTATTGTGCTCTTGAACATCAAGCCTTCTGCAGCGCAAGAACAAAAACGCAAACCATGCAGATTGCAGCAAATCGATTCTGTCGGGCGTCGCCGTACACAAAGAGTTTGCTTCCGACAGCTTCTGAGCCGCGGTTCGAACCGATTCCTAAGTCGCACAGCCGATGCCTCGGGGAGCTGCCACCGATCGGACGCGATTCGATCCGGGAAGGTCGGGGTCGACACAATCGGCGAGATTGATCTGTAGATTAGTCCCAACATGACAGCCGACAGTCATCAAGCTGAAGTCGAGTTCGGAGTTCGGTTCGCTGGTTGAAGGCAGCGGTTAATCTCATCATGAGCGCCACACACTAGTCGAGCTACGGTGGGGAGCTAGCGGGTCGTACAAAACAATAGACGATGGTCTATGGCTTGGAAGAAGAAACAGTTTGGAGTGGTTTTTTTTCTATTGCCTAAAACCCCCTAAAGCACCTTCAGCATCGCTTATCAGCACACTGATACGTCGAAGTGACCCACTGCGCAATCGTTTATCTCCACCGGTTTGCGAAAGGGAAAGTCATATCATCCGCACGGGGCAGTGTGCAATTTGACACCACCAAGTAAATGTGCCCTTCATTCCCGCTATGCCCGGACGGATATTATGTTACACACCAGCCCAACTACCTCCAAATTCGCCAGCATGTTGGCATGTAACACAAGAGAGAGAGAGAGAGAGAGAGCAAAAGTACAGCTTGTTTCACACACCTTTTTCTTAATGGAGCAATGACTGTGTGATCTCCCTGGTGGTGGCTGCATCTATTACCACCGCCACGATAACTGCCACCCGCGGACGGTGTACTCTCAAGGGAACGTTTGCTGACCTTGGCATAATTATGCAATCAGCTGTGCACGAGAGGCTCAACGAAATGGTCGGCGCCATCCACCCCACACCCCGCCCCGGGCGCGCTACTTCAACAC
Source organism: Anopheles marshallii (assembly GCF_943734725.1). Classification (NCBI taxonomy): domain Eukaryota; kingdom Metazoa; phylum Arthropoda; class Insecta; order Diptera; family Culicidae; genus Anopheles; species Anopheles marshallii. The sequence goes on from NC_071327.1 coordinate 64,759,565, forward strand.
CTTGGAAGGAAGGGGTTTTAAGTTCATCTCTGCTACGTACGGTAGTGCCGCTACTGGCGAGAAAAGATTATCGTCACAGTAAACGCCCCGATGCCCCGTACCATCCACACACGAGATCGCCTTTTGCATGAGGCGTAAGTAGGGTGTACAACGGCCGGCACACTCACCACTTGTCGTTTGCGAATTGCCAAGATGATCGCGTTCCTCTTGACGGAACAAATTATCGTGTTTTCTTTATGAACTTTTCTGTCAATCAGTGGCTACTTTGGTGAAGATGCAGTACACGTCAGCTAGAAGGCAGCTTTATTGTTAGCAGGGGTTCTTTATAGTTCCACCCTTTGTAATAATTAGTGTCAAAATTATCACAAGTTAGCACAGCATGCTGCGTTCGTCCAAGATGACATTACTCACACAGCAGGGCAATAATGTAATGCGCTCCATTCTTGTGCAGTGTTGTTTAGCATGTTAAACAAACCATTATGTAAAACATTATGATTACATTCGACTTGCGCGGTAGCGACGTAGACACGTAGTACGTATGACACACGCCAGTAGACATTCAATTAACTTCTGGTCTTACGTCTTGCTCTCCTCTTGCGCAGGTTAGTATCAATCCGTTGTGATCGTAATCGGTTTGGAGTCGGATTTTCACCACCCGCTGGCCAACTTCTTCGCTGCGTGCTACGTGAGTAACCCTGAAATATCTCAACCATCCAATTTTCCATTCCACTTGACCGCGTGGCACCGGCCGAACAAATTCGATTTATCTGGCCACCAAGTAAGGCCGGCATCGTACCGCGTGGGGGAGGGGGGGGGGGGGGGGGGGGGGAGGAGGGAACCAGCTTTGGGGGTGTACCGAACATTCTTAAACCTCGCTTTAATTCAATTACCTTCGCGCGCCCCGGCACATTGCCGCCGACTGCAGCCCAAAACCGGGCTGCCCGTTCCAACTCCCACGTCTCCTCTGCAGGGACGAGGGGGGGTGATGGATTGTCGATGTATCGTTTGGTCCTAAGATCCGGTGGAAACAACGATTTGTAACGATCACGTATACACCACCAGCACACAGCCAGGCCGTGTAACATTGAATAATTATTACTATTATTAGTGTCGAAGGTTAGGCGACCGCGGGTCGGATCCACGTTCCCGCCGGTTGCAGGGTTTTCTAATCGATTGATCGGTTTGGGACCATTTGGGACCACGGGTTCGGAAGCCGGCTGTTGTTGTTTGTGGCAAGTGAATCCGGCAGAAGTGTCCTTCAGCCGGGCAGCACTGTCTCGGACGCCATATTGCAGTAGGTTAGTATTATCACGCGCGGGCACGAGTAGTCGTCGACCGGATGACACATAAATCGTGCCCCGTTGGTACAGCCGACATACCACACTCGAACCAGCGGCCAGCGTTTTGTGTGGAATTCTTAATCCGGTAGCGGCCGATCCACCAGCCCCAAACTCCCAGAAAGAGTCGGCTGGTAGGTGTAGGTGGCGGTGGTGTTGTCGTCACTATTTTCGCGGTCACGGCCTGCTACGGAACTTCCACTAGCCACCATTAGCCGCGTATAGTTTGTGTATCCGACTGGAGCAGCCAGTTGTCTAAACGCGTCATTGACTCTCACCTTCGAGAGCACACGACTGATGCACCGTACCGTGGGGGAAGGAGAGCAAACATATTCAAGACGACCATGCACGGTGCATGATGGATGCAGTTGCATTAGCATACCGACCGATGCGAGGAAGCAGGTTCGAGTTGGATTCACCTAGCGTGTCTTCTTTATTGCTCGCCTGCTGTTGCACTCACGCCCCCGTCATTATGCCGCATTGCGGTGACAGAGGTCAGCGGGTTTCCACGCGACACAGCATGGACGATCTGTTCCAATTTGTTACATGGGACTTTTCCACGCGTCCAACCATGCTTGGACCGTACGACACCTTTGTCCGGTTTGTTAATAGTGGCGAATATCGTCCGGTGTTACGCTGCTTTGAACCATCTTTCTCAAGCCACCCTGTAGAGTGTTAGGTAGCTTACCCAACAATCCGTCTTTTCTAAAGGTCTTTGCATCCTTCTGTACCGCCTATAAAACTGAGATTGAGGTTATCATCATCGCAAGTACAGGTCGCACAAAAAAAAAAAGCGTTGCAGACGAAATATTCTACAAGTGACCTTCTACGGCCACCACGGCACGACGGTGACAAACGGTGTTTTTTTTCCCAAACTCCTTCCTTCAGGCTTCGTTCAGCTCCACTGCAAGCTGTGGCTGTGATGGTGCCGTGAAATGTATCACACTCCAATCCTAAACCACCCTAGCTGTGCTAGATCGGTCCAGCCGACGATATCGGAGACAGAATGCTGGGAAAATAAATCGCGCCATGGGGCACGTTTTGGCGTTGAGAGCGCTAGAATCGCGCTGCACATCGGTACAAGGTTGGCAAATAAATTGGCAAACATCCCCCCGTAACGCAATGGCCACCAGCGGAAACCGGCGGATATCAATGCAAGCTTCCTTCTGCGACCGGAGTGTGGGGTTGGGAAATTCAGAGCAGCGGAGAGCACCGTACCTGAGACACTCAGAGTAGGCGAGTGAGTCACTAGGCGAACTCATTCGCGATGACTCTATACCGCCTCTCGAAGCTGTCAAGAATTCTGGGGAATTCTTAACGACACTCTCGAGCACACTCATGCCAACATTGCTTCTGGTCGATTGGAAAGCTAAACATTGCGCCACGATCGTTATCTTGTCGGCTGTGTTAATGACCCGTGCAGTAAAAATCCCCGTACGCTTCATGAGAATGCGGAAGCCGTCAGATCTCCAGCCCGTATTCGGTAGAATTTGTACAGCTCATGATGTGCTCGTAGTATCGTTTGTTTGTTTGAACATTATTTAAGCTATATCTGCCTGTAGAAATTGGTTCCACTGGTAACGCACTCGACGTCCAACCGAAATGTATTCCCCGCAGACAACCATTCGGCCCGGCGGTTTGAATTGTCGTGGCGTGGCATTGACACACGGTAAACACACCGAAACAGGGCGCGTAGAATTGTTTCGTATCGGGCAAATTGTTCCTACCCTGCGTGGTGCCTTTCGTGGATACCATTGGCATGTCCTCCAGTTAGACAACCGCTGGGGAACAGCTGTTTGCATTGCTTGACAGCTTTGCATTAAATATTGCACGGTAAATATCGGTTACTACTCTCGGTGGTCACACTTTTGAGCCGCTCGGATCAGAACCGTTCCGCTTTCATTGAGCGTTTTAAGAATTTTTAAGGATGTTTTATAACCTAAAAAGAATTAGGTTGTAGTAACTTATAGGTAAAAACATAACAAAGGTTCGTTTCTTGCCCACTACCAACTCTTTTCACTCCGGAATCACTTCCATACGTGCAACAAGCTGAGCCTTAACCGTTCTATTCCCATTCTCTTCTTCTCAATGCATATTTAACGCTTGGGCAATAAATCTCTCAAATGCATCTGTTGCGATCGTTCCCATTTCCACGTGACTTCTTATTCATAAGCCATCGCTAAACTATTCCTTTAAGACCGATACCCGGTTTCTCCCCGATGCATCAACCTTTAGGGCCTTCTGGCAACTCCGTGTACGGCTAAATCTTGAGCAGTACGGGACGAATTATCGCGTAACCTTCACATTCGTACGATCGCGATCACTACCGTTTCGGTTTTGTTCCCCCTATCGGTTTGAAAGTCGATTGGCTGGCATGATTGGTTGCGCGAGGCAGTGGAGAGTAGGAAATGGACGATCCTGCTGGCACGGTGGATGCGCTTCACCGAACGTCTCAAAACGTTGTTTCGCCATGTGTCGCATGTATCTTCGCTGTTGCATCTGTCACCGCGACGGAATTATTAATTCACACAGAAAAGATTGTAACGAACCGGATCGTAACATTGTCCGCCGTGTGCGTCGTACGGAGCTAGAAATAGCAAAAGTTGTTATTATTTACAACAAACAAAAACTGTTTCAAGTAGGACAATACTTACAACCAGTAACATATGTCCTTCATATGTTACTTCCTTAACAAGCACTCGGGAGTAAACTTTAAACCTGGTTATCGGTTTTGTAGTCCAACGAACCTTTCAAGCAGGGTGACACAATAACACCAAACCACCTTCTCCCAAGCGGGAAACGAAGAATGCGTCCCTCCCAGCAAACATAGCTCGCGTCGACGCAGATTCCGATCGATTGTTGCTTGCATAACATTTCACATGTACAACTCCAGCCTCTTACCCATCCTCCACAGTCCAGACGCCACCACAGCACCAATTGGCAATAAATCTGCAAACTATTCGGTTTGCCAGCTCCACGAGTTCGTTGTGTTCATTTTGGGGCGCAAAGCAACCGAAACAACAAATCGTCCCTCCACCATCCATCCATCTCCACAAGCTTCCCAACCGGCACCGGTTATATGCTGTTGTTCCGATTCCTCTTGTTTACGAGCGGTCCGAAGTTTTGGCGTGGCCAAAAGAAATGACATTGAAAGTTTTAAGTGCGGTTGGTTGTTGGCCCACAGTCACTTTTACTTTCGGTGTGCATGCTTTCGTCTGTGCTGGTACAGGCTGCAGGTCCGTTAGGACGTCTGCCAACGCTGGTGAGCAACTGGCGGCGGTGAGGAAAGGTTTCGAGAAAGGTTTAAATTTAATTACCTTCTGTTCCGTTGCGCAACCGCCAATCAGCTTCTCCAAGGGAGAGGCCACCCTTCAGCACCATCTCGCAGCTGATCGTGGTTTGGGTTGGCCGAGCGATTCGATCGATCGGTTTGATTGAGTGGTGAGTATTACTCCACCCGGCAGTACACACAACACCCCATCAACACGGGCGAGTGGTTCAAACAACCCCGTCATCCGGACGGTTGGGATTGTTTGGTTTTTCGTTGTTAGACGGGCGAGTTCATCGACCAGTTGGCATCGACATTTCGCCACCGGTATTCGTTTATACGACGGTAGCCTCCAGTAGGTCTCGAGGGCCACGATCAAGCGGCACACCGCGATCAAGGTTAGCCGATGGTTGTGCAGTGCAGGAGGTCGTTCAAAGGTGGCCGCCCAACAGAGTGTACGCACACAAGCGATTTATTGCCGGTTGCATCAGCCAAGGATATCCGCCCAGAAGATGATCGATATTTGACGAACAAGGTGGAGTTCGTTTGTTTACGAACACCGACGCGTTATCATTTAAATGCTAATGTGGCATCGCCCAAGTGCGGGTTGTCCCGTTCGGACAATTTATGTGCATTTAGATAGCAGTGTCAGATGATTTAAATCAATGTTACACAAATAGTCACATAAAGATACCACCATTAATTATGCATGAAACATCCGACTAATCTAAACGCATGATTAAAAACTGTACCGGACAGCCTAGCAGAAGCCTAGCCCGAAGCTCGGTAGTTATCGAACTAGTCACCGGCGAGTATGAAAATAGATCGATCAAGGTCTCGATCGATGGGAATTGGAATTCCTGCAAAACATCCTGCACCAAACGACCAAAAGCGCGCATTCCAGTACGTAACAGACAAACATTGGCGGCGTTTGTTGAACTCTACCAGCGGCATCGATTCTCGACACTAGTGACTCAACTCTTTCCATGCACACACACACAGACATCCATGGAGTATGCAACCACGCGGAGGAAAATCCACCTCGTAGCCGATCGATCGTCGTCGGGTTTGCATCTGACCGGAGCGTCTGATCAGCATACGAAATGGACTGTCGAATAGGCGGTTGGGAAACGGAACGATGATTCACCGGCAGAAGGCACAAAACTAGTCCACCGGTACGCCCGCACAGTCAGTCGTTGCCGCTAGTTCAGTGACCAGTGAGTAAAGAACCAGCAACCAGTCCCATCTCGCAGTATCCGGCAGCAAGATTTGGCACGTTTTGGCTGCAGTTGCGCGTTGGTGGATTTTGTCGCCCGGTGTCCACAAACCGACCCACCAAGAAAGGTAGTGTGAGCTAAAATATAAGAACGGGGAGAATTAATACAGCGTGGCGTAAACAGGCGGCTATTAATGCGATGACACTCCGGGGTGCGTTGGAGTCATCAGCACACCGCAGAATCTATACAAACCAGACGGGGTTGTGACGTGTGGCTGCCAAACATGTTTGTTTCGGCGATCGCGACCCGGTTGGAGGAGGCAGAGGGTTTGGAAAAAAATACCAAAAAACGGGTGTCCGGCACAACCGTCACCTGGTAGCCCCCGGGTCAATTTAAAGAAGATTCACCAGAGAACGGCTAGGAGTGCGCTAAAAACGGCGACTGGTTTCTGCCAGCGAACGAAAACATTTACATGTGATTAGTAAAAACACTTCTCCGGAATTCTTAATGGCCATCTAAGAAAATAATAATAATAATAATAAACGTCGTCTCCTATTCCTGGTTTTGAGTGGATCATATGAAAATGTTAATCAGATATACCCTCGGGCTTCTATCGACTTTACGGTACCTGTGCCTCAAAAGTGTCTCGAACCTGATCTTCTTCACCGGCTTGTGACGTCGGCTAAAGATGGTGGCCCATGTGGTTGAAGCGCTCCGGACAAAAACAACCGTACCCAAATGGCACCACGAACCTGTTTCCGGGTGTTTTGGTTTTATTTTTACCCTTTCTTTGTACCGAGCGCTTCCTTGCTTATCATTTTCTTGCCCGTCCGTAATGATGTGATTTACTACGGCCGGGAGTTTGTTCAACGTCTCGCTGGGAGAGATTCCTTCTGCCAATGCCGGGGGGGGGCCGATGCCGTTTTCTTTTTCGCGCGTGTGTGCAGGAATTCGCTAAATTGGTTAGAATCGCGGGCTTCGTTTAATGATTTTACTACAAAACGCCAAAGGTTGTAGCCACCACAGCCAGCGCAAACGCGCGCAAGGTCGTGGCCGCGAGTGGCTTTGTGTGTTGACGCGATGACGGAAGCCTTCGGGTGAAGATGGACCGACAGTCGCGTAGAAGAAACGGAGTGTTTATACGTATCCGTGAGCATTGTTCGTGAGGGTTTTTTTTTATCAACGTACAATAAAATAAATGAAAAATAGTAGTAAAAGGAAGCACGGATTGAACCCGATGCCGCCGATCTAGCTGAGGATCGTTCGGAAGGATTTGGTGTGAAGCACGTGGTGGGGTGTTTGATGATTCTCCAATCAAGCGAAAATGTCGTCCAGATGGACGGTGGCTATACAGTGCATAATAATTAAACGGAATAAAGGAAGGAATCCTTTTATAGCATGGTTATCACTGACAGGGAAGCTTAACGGATGGATGAAATATGAATAAAACTTCGATGCAAAATTCTCCTTTTTTTTCTGGTGATGGACTTTAAAACGTGAAACATTTTTTTAAAAATAATAAAGCGATCTTTAAACGTCTTCTGATCGTTCTTCTCTCATCTCATACTGTCTTAAAGGTATTCTGTACCTTCTAAAAGCAAAAAAAACAACAAGTGAAGTGTATCAATCAACAAACGAGCCAACCGCAAAATTAAATGCTCATCTTTAATTTATCAACCACACAATACACAATCAATGCACTCCCCAGCAATATACACGTACACACCAAGCAACACGGTTGGCACTGTCTGGTGCTTGGCCCATTCGCGGACCGGCGCGGCAATAAACCGGTGTCGCCAAACCGTGACTCTTAAGGCCGTAGCCGAGGTCATTCGATAGCATCGCACCGAAGATCACCGCAACAATCCGAGCCAGCGTCCAGAGTGTACGGTTCGCCGTCGCATGACAATCGCTCGCCGCTCGCCGTTAACACAACGCGGAAGCCGGTGTCATCGAGCGTAACGTTGGCCGCTCTTCGTTTGCCATTATTCTGGCAGACCACAAGAGCAGATAACCCGATCAAATCCGTCAGCTGTCAGACCGACGGTACTGTAGTATTCCCCCCCAGGGTAGATGAATGGCACAAATATTTAAAACTATGTTAAGCGAAGATATCCAACATTGTGTAGGATAATGGGTGTGAATGGAGCGGGATGCACTCATCCGCGGCCAACGCTTTTAGAGAGCGCGCAAATGAAGGCGTTAAAACCTTTCTTGGTAATATTAAGATATTTTCGCAAGGGATTTTATAAGACGCTTCACACATTCACCCCCACATTAGACCCTTGTCATCTTCGTTCTACAAAAAAAAAGGAGTTTAATAATCCATGTCCAGCAATTCTCACCCTGGCGCCCCGTACAGTCACAACCGCCCAAGCAAACGGTGCAATAAATCAGAAAGCAAAAGAAAGGAAGCATTATGCACACCAAAAAAAAAACCCCTCCAAAAACTCCTGAGACAGTCCGATGCTCCGTGAAGATCTGTGCTGACCGCACCCAATTGCAGAGAAACCCGCGGCAGCAGCCATTGAACCCGGATTCTGGAGCAACCAGCTCGTGAACGGGGTTTCGGTTGTGCGAATGACTTCGGCCAACCAGAACAAAACCAAACTGCTCTTTGGTCATTCGATCATTTCCATTCCTTTTCTGACCATTCCCAAATGGAAAAGCATCCCCGCTGGTGTCCGGCGATCGGGACGATTAAGAACTTGATGAAAGAGAAGCGCAGTCGATGTACGTCTCGTGCCGAAGTGTCTTTTATAGTAAGTTCGCTCTTTCCAGCAAGTCATCCCCCCAGGAGAACTCCATTCAAATGTCGCTTCAATCACGAATCGTCTTTGGCTATTTTTTTGCTAACTAACGTCCCCATTTTGGACCAAAAATTTTGCCATCCATCCGGAACGCACACAAGTGCACGCGAACAACTCTCCAAATGCCGCCTGGTGAACGATCGTCAAGGCCGTTCGTTCGGCCGACGAACGAGACGCACACGGGGTGGTGGTAACGGATCTTCCGAAAATAAACTACACAGAACGGTAGCACGGAACAGAAGGCATTTAACGCGCTCGAAAACAAAGCAAAGCAAACAATGAGCTCCAAATTTTATACCACCATCGGGCCATCCAACCTCTTCAACCTCGCCGGATATTGGAGGTGGGTTTGGAGTCACAAACATGCACACCACGCGCTGTGCTCGTTAAGCTACTGCTTGGTGATCGGAAGTAGCTTTCTTAGTGCCAGCACTGTAGCGGAAGTAGCAAATGAGCAAGTACTCAACGCACCCGACTGCAGAACCATCGCTAAATTGCCAACGGTGGGTGAATTGTGCGCGCCAGGAGATACTTCACAGGCACCGTTCTCTGCCGTTCACTTCTGGCGCACGGTCCGCACGGAAGGGGACAACATTATTCTCCCGCGAGTAACGCGACCGCACCGTTGCATACCAGGAGCAGGAGTGTCAAGTAGAGCAAGATTTAGCGGGAAAACAAGCAGAAAACCACCGATCAGGGCCGGTCAGCGTAAGATATTGTACCATTGCGCAATACCAGCGCGGAGTAACACACGCGAGACAGCAATCGGGGTGCGAGAAGTTATTACGATTACCAACCTGCCACCACGCAACAGCGAGCACACTGTTGTCCATTGGGAACTGGCCGTGTAATCCTTGTACTTTCTTCGGGGCAAGGAGAGCAATGAGAGCCACCATTAATTCCGGGAGATCTCGTTTGCCTCCCGTCCGAAATGCTCGTTCCTTGCCAAGGATATTAATTTTTAAGCGTATGTTGACCACGCGGAAGGGTAGTAAGTCACCCACAAACGAGCTGCAGTACCGTAAACATGTCGGTGATATTTTTGTTTTGAAAGAGTGGTATTAGTGCGTCACGACAAGGTGTGTCCGGTGACGATGTTACGCGAGATTCAAATGGTGTACATTGGGCAAAAACCAAGGGGGGTTTGGGGGGTTTTACTTAAACCGGCTCGAGACTTCCACCACTTTTCGAAGGGATTTGTTGCAGTATTGCCGAACCTGCGGCCTGGGGGATAGTTTGGGTGTAGCTGAGTCATCAATAGCTGTACGCTCGATGCGTGGCGGACATAAGGCGCCCGACCACACCGGGAGGCAAGAAGCCGCGCAGGCGCTCAGTGCAATCAGACTACGTGCAGATGTGAACGTTGCGCACTAACTTATGATCATTCGTAGGATTGGTTGTTGCGCGCGAGACGTTTGGTAAACGTAACGTAGAAGGAGTATTGGCCCCTATTGGCCAGCTATTATGTATTTAAGAAACAGGCAGATGAACTTTTGCTATTTAAATAACTCATTTCCAATTGCAATATTTACCATTGAAATCTTATTTCAACACAACTCGGCAAATTAACTACAATTAAACCATGCTTGTCCTTCCCTTTGCCGTTGCAGATGACAAACAGTTGGGAGGCAGCTCGGGCTTCACTAGGTTCCCTCTCTGGTAGCAGCAGTTCAGCACAATCCAACGCGCCGAAACAGCCGCAGCAACATACGAAACAAAAGCAACAAATGTATCTTCCAGCCTCCGGTGCCGTACCAGCAGTGCTACCAGCCGCCACCGAACCCTATGATTATTTCGATACCACCGTCAATGCCAATGCCATCGCCGAACGGACCAACAGCTTGCGACGGTTGCGAAGGGCCGGCTATGCCAACCGTAGCTTTATGTATCACGGCGAATATCCGCTCGGGGCCGTAGAGGACGGGTACGGTGATGATGCGGGTGGTGGAATGGGACGCTTGCCGTACTATGTCGAACCGACCTACCGTTCGCTCGAGTACGACCGAAGGCAACGGCGCCGGCACAGTGTGCATCAGCTGGCCAACTTTAACCCTTCCTCGAAGCTGGACGATCTAAGGCAGCGCTTCGACGAGTACAGCTCGTCGGCCGCTGTGCCTAGGGGTGCGTACTACGGCTACTACACGCTCGACCGCCACAAGAAACTATCCCGCCAGATGGCGCCGAATCCGTTGCCGCCGATTACGTACGGGAAGGCGTTCTCCTTCGGACAGAGCGCACGGTACAGTGGGAGCCGATCGTTGGATCGTGTACTGGTGGAGGAAGAACGCGAACAGCGCAAGGGCCCCAAGAGAGGTTCCCGCTCATCGCAGGGTTCCACCGATAGTAATAACAGTACACATGTAAGTATCTTCTCCCAGGCTGACATTAGCTTGGAATGCTCATCGGAGTATTAATAACATTTTATCTACCCTACAGAGTGCATCATCCGGGTCGCTACTGCTGACGGTAGCAAACCTTGAGAACTTTGCCAAAATACACCGTAAATCGACAGCTGGTGGCGGCAGGGGTGGTGGTCATCACTCCAAGCAGGATGGAGCCGCCAGTAGCCGAACGCTTGAGAGATACCTTTCCTCGACGCTCGATCTGGTCCCGCATCCCCATCCCGGTACGCTTGGGCGCCGATCGCGCTACAACAGCAACATCCTGTTACCACATCAGCCGATCGACGACGATGATGAGCAGGAAGATGACGATCGCAGCGTTCATCCAGCCGATCATGCCGCGATCGATTACAGAAAGGATGCGCATCACATTGGCAGTGGTGCGATCGTACCGATCGATGAAATTTCCATCGACGAAGGTGAAGGTAGTGGCAATGGGAGCGAACGGCAGCTACAACTTGCCGGTGTAGGACCGGCCGGCGGTGCCAGTCTCGTTTCGCCATTCCGATCGCTGAAGGGCAAAGATCCGGATTCGGTGTCCGTTGCCAGCTCAACGCATTTTACCATGGTGAATGGGATCGGGGGGCCGCAACGGGTAATCAAAACTGGCATCTGCTCCAGTGGCCACCAGATCACGATACTGATCGTCACGATGAGCATCATCTTCATGGTCGGTATCTGTTCGGCTGTTTTCCTGCTCGAAAGTACGTACAAACATCCAAGCAGTGGACAAATATCATTATAGTAATTTCCCTCCCTTCTTTTCTCGTTACAGTGCGAGCTAGGGAAATGCCAAAGTAAAGCTTGATTCCACCGTCAGCCGACAGAAGAGCTCGGGAAAACGTTACGATTACGATTACGAAGTACACTTAGCAATCAAAAACTGATAGATTAAGCGCTATCGCCCCGCAACACCGCGTTGCCATATGGAAAGTAGAATAGTTGTTATCCTTAAGACTTTAAGATATTTTCTTCTCAAATCATATTAATCGTAGGCAGACTCTATAACGATGAAACGCAGTCATTATTGAAAGGGATGTACTATTTCTGATACAGATAAACATATAGTTTTGCGGTTTGCTCCCTCCTGATAGGTGGGCAACGATAATTACATTAGATTGATATCATTTAAGATTTCATTGTCCTCTTGCTTGTTAAGGATTAACTTTCTCAATGCAAAGGAGAACCTCAAACGAATTATGCATTAGGGTCATCTTCTAGAGTTCAATTAGACTCCGAAGAGCGTATAATTGAGATAATGATAAGTCAGCGTGCGTTTCAAATATGCCAAATGCCAAAAGCCTCTCCTACCCAGCATTCTAGTGGCAACAACAGATACGAAAGACGTTCTCCTTTTCTCATTTTAGCAACAGACTATTTTCCCCCATTTCCTGAGCCACCAGTATCTACATTTCACTGATTCAGTTCTGTGATATTTATTAAATTATTTAACTTATGTCGAGCGCATAAAGAAATAATGAGAATATTTTAATGCGGTGTTTCCATTGCTTTGGTCGAGAATGCAAGAAAGAAAATGGTATTAAACGAAAGACTTTAAAGCTACATTAAATGTACAAAAATACGAAAGAATAATTTTGTTTCTTTCCGCACGCATTGGGACAAAGCGGCAATTTGAAGGAACTCTTAAACGACCATACTCTATTTTCTACGTCAATGGGTGTAAATGACAATGTAATACGTGGAAAGTAAACGTAGCAATGAGCCAATCGTCAAGCTACGCGCTATCTGCATCACAAAAGTACAAATATACCATGGTTAATGGCGATGGCCTATGAGAGCGCGGCAGCCTTCTTAAAACCTGGTGAACCTTAGATTACCCATCGATCGATTACATCTGCTAATTTTGTCATGCACCACCAAGATCGAGCAACATGCGGTTCGACTGGTTTGTGCAAAGCATAGTTAAACAGAGATTTTCAAATCGATTGGACTGTTCGAACCCGTTTTTGATCGTTTAGGTAAACTTACACTTCGAAAAGTCCATCTCAGGATGCTGTTGCATGAACCTGTGCGAGAAAAGCAGAATGAATGTTAGCAAAACCCAAAATGAGTTGTTCCGCAATTAGGATAAACAATTACTTCTTTAGCATATCCTGCTTCTTCTGTTCGTCGCTCGTGGGTAAACCCATCTCCTTTTGCCGCTGGTCGTACATCATCTTTTCGACCATGCTGCGCGTCGATAGGTCCAGATCGGACAATTTCGAAGATTCGGGATTGATTTTGCGCGTGTTAATCAGCGGGTCCGTTTTCACCAATCGGTCCCACCAGTTCATTTGGTTTATCTTTTCGAACGTTATTATTACCGCGTTTTTCTCCAGGTGCCAGAGTGAATCCTCCATTTTGATCTCCGCACAAAGCTCCCCGTCAATGACCGGCGGATGGCCCTTCAGGCCTACTTTCAGCGTCTTTCGCTGCATGTTCACAACGACATCTTTCGCTTTTAAAGTAAACTTTACATCGAACGGAACGCGCAACTAAAAGGAGCACGAGAAACGCATGAAAACCCGGGAACAACATTTAACTTTGTCGTTACTCTGAAGGACAATTTTGGAATCAAATTTTACTTACCTCTATTTCCTGAAGCGTCTGTGTCCAGCTGTATTTGTCCAGATCACATCCATTGCCGCGGTTTGGCTTCAGCTTACCTTCATCACCCGGTTCTACGTCCTCCGTATCACTTCCTGCTTTAGTTTCTTTCTCCTCATCTGTTGGTGTTGGTTGCACTGGTGGTTCACTTTCCTTTTGTCTAGAATAGGCAAACAAAGATGTGCTGTTCTTAGTTTCTGTGCAATACGACGCTCATTACCATGGATACCGGATTACCCAAGCAAACCGTGACATACTTTTTCGCATCCAGTTCTTTCTGCAATTGTTCTGCTTCTTCTTCGGTCAGCTCGGTAATGGAAGCTGAATTGCTTTGTTCTTCCTCTTCCTTTTTCTTGCGCAGTACTTCCTGACGTCTTCGTTCTGCTGCCTCACGCTCTTCGCGCTTTTTTCTTGCCACTTCCTGTGCTTTTGCTGCTTCTTGTCGGAATATCTGTAACACCAGCTTCTCCCACTCGCCTTCATCTCCGCCAACAAAGAAGTCAGTCTTTCTGTTCAAAAACCCGGCGAATGTGGCCAACATCTGGTACGGAAGAAAGGAAAGAGTGCGTAGCGGTGAATGATTTGTTAGGTTAGGTCGAACCGGGTTAACGCGATTTTATTTTACCTCCGGTACACCACCGGAATGTTGTTCTGCCATCGCAAACAAAACGGAGTCAAACTTTGCTTCGTTTTCCGACATTTTCTTTACTAAAGCTCTGTGAACTGTTTCGCCCAAGAAATACGATATCCACAACTCACGCACGACACCTCTGTTCTGTACAACGGAAAAAGGTAAATAAATACATTTTCTAGTTTTTCTTGTTGCCGACCGATTTCTTGACAGCTCTCGAATATTCGAGAAATATCGGCAAAATTTGACCTATTCTGAAAATTACACTGTGCGACCAGTGTGTTCGGTAAATCCATAGCTGGAATAATAGCGTGGATGACACTTTCAAAATTGTTAATTTGAATCTCTTTGTTTCGAATTAATAAATTAGCTACTGAAAATATATGAACATGTTTTACATGTCAAAAAACAGTAGTTTTTATCCCATACACTATTTTTTATCATTTACTGATTGCACAGATCCAATAATTTATTAATTGGTTGTACATGATTAATAAGCCATGTTCGATGTTCCGCTTATCTTATCACATGCATGTTTTATGGAGTGTTTATGTGACATCGTCCTTATTAGTACCGTGGGGCTATCCCTATTGCGTACTTCAACCCTTTTTTTCGCTTGTTGTTTACCCCGAGGATATCGAAAGTAACATACAGTTCCAGTTAACACCCCACATTGTAAAAAATGATTGTAGGGAGATTACTTTTATGACATGAACGATGACGGATCGATTTGCTTTTCCCCGATCGATTCAGGGCTACCCTTGCATAAAAGGAAGCCTCCCGATGGAGTGGCTCCCATGTTTATTTACCGTTTCTGTTTGCTCAACTATACATCGTAATGCTACCAATTTGTTTGCTTTAATTGAAAATTGTACCAATGCGCTATGAGTTTCAAAATTTAATTTGCTCTATGCTCTATATGATGACTACTATTGAAGGCAAACCATGAGGGTGGTTTGATGAAATATGTCGGCAGTTTCAAGATATAACGATCTATATTAGAGTATCACATGCTCCACATGATCCACTGTTTGATGTCATCAACAAGATGTCGATCAACATAAAGTGCAACAAAAGCACCTCATTACCGCTCAATAGTCCCAACATCCAGACGTATGTAGAGTTCACTTTATTATCTTGCTGGTTTAACTTGAACACCTTCCACAGGCACTAAACATACGACAAAGACCACCATCACCATTATCCGAAATCCGTTAACCCGTTACTGATCCATAACCTGGATAGAGAAACAACAGCGCATGATTATGATTGTGCGGAAATTTATGAGCTTTTCCCTCCCTCCCAACCGTACGCCACGGGCTTATCCTTTGATTGATATCTTTGCACGGATTGTGCCCGGAGGGTGTCCGAAAGGTCCTCCTCGCTTCAACAAGGACGAGGGACACAACTTCTACTGCTGCATTTGCTTTTGCATTCGTCCCGGCCCGGCGACGATACAAAGTCGGGAAAGCTAACATCATTTTTTCTACATTAAACTACAACAAAGTTCTGCACCAGTTTTATATTTTTTTTGTTGCCAAACCTTTTGTTGTACTTGAACAATTTTATGCTCGTGAAGCGGGTTAACGATTTTTTTTTCTTCATATTTTATGACATCATTTTTACCTTAACCCTCTTCCTTTCGCCCTCTTTACAGCGCACGTTTTGTTTGTTCAAAAGCTAGAAAGAGGCAGCACATTCAAGCGCATCATCGCCCGTTAAACGTTCTGGTTTTTCCCGTTTGCAAAAAAGAAACGGCAAGTTTTTATTATTTAAAGTTTTTCCTATACCCAGTTAACTAGTGACATCGCCTAACGGAGTAAGTAAGGCAGAAGCGGTAGTTCCTCCTGCCGCTCGAATAAAAGGGGTTGCAAAACGGTTCGGAAGGGTGCGATCGAGTTGCATTTGTTTAACTTTTGATAGAGTAGCAGCGCCTGACAATCGGGCCAGAGCGGGACACACAACCGGGGAAGGGTGAGGCGCCCAATCGGAAGGAGGTAGAACTTTAAACATTTTGTAACATTTTTGAGGTTAGGAGGTGGTCGGTAGGCGAACGCAAGCATGATCCTTGCTGCAGGAAGAGAAAGTCAGCCGTGAGTTGAAACGGTCGGGCCAGCATTTCTAGGATGCTTTCGGAACACGTGTAATTTAGGTGTAACGAGCATTTGGGTCAGGATGGGTAGGGTTGTAGCAAAAGTTTAGCTGGAGCGAAATATTCTATTTTAAGTTCGCTTAAGGGTGGTAAGGGCCCCCAGTGGCGTTTACTGTGGTTTCTGTTTGAAGATTTACTCCATTTAAAAAAGGGCAGTAAGGACCTCTTAAATATATTGACTTCCTGTGTAAACCTCTATAAATTCATATTGTTTTAAACACTATAGACTAAAATAAATTTAACGAAGTTTTTTTAAATAATTACTTTGGATGTAATGTAGCATTAAGCCATGCCTTCATTACAGGGTTTTGCGTTCAAATGGAGACTTCCTAGCCTTTGCTGGATTCTCTTCAAGTTAAACAAAAATGTGTGGAGGTCATTTCACAATTCTTCCTACTCCTTGGAACTTTTAAGAATAGAAATCTTTCGATGCTCAAAGCTTTCGATGCTGACACACTGAAACCAATGGAAATGCATGATTTCTGAGAGAAAAGATTCGATGTCACATTCTGAAAGTTTCAAAAAGTACAAGGGTTTCAGCAGTATTTCAACACATTCCAGTTCAACTTGAAATCAATCTAGAAATGGCTGTTAAATTGATACTTGGGCTCGGAATCCCTGGAAACTACACACTCACATGTCATAAAACTTTTCGTTCAACCCAACCTTGCTACAATCTTGTCCCTTTCCAGCGAGATTTTACCATCCACCCGGAAATCTGGATCTTCTTCGGGGGGAGGGAAAAAAAGGGTAGAACACCAGCAACAATAACAACAAAAAGGGGTTGATCGTTCACTCCTCCATGTACGCGTGCTCGCGTTCTGTTTGCGGACGGATGGTGGCTCGTCCTTTACAATAGGACAACCAAAGTGTAACATTTATTTTGATACTTTACCATGTCGTACGAGCGGTAGAACACAAAAAAAAAAAATTAGCTCTCTCTCTCGCCCTATCGTCTTACAGTGCGCGCGAAAAATACCCATCCAACGCGACAAACGCACATCCACCGGAGCAGGAAGTGAAGGATTAGCCCGTGAATGTATTCATTACCCCGTGCCGGGTGTAACGGGGTGTTTAACCGGACAGGACAGGATTAAGGCTTGTAATTAGAATTTTATTCACATTTTACAGTGCCGCGGAGTGAAATCAAACAATAAAAATCACCAGCTTTGATCTGATACGGTGCACCAATGCAGTGGAACGGATTATCAAAGAACAAGCACGGCGCGAAAACAAAACCCCCCTCGTTTGGATATTTATATGGTTTGTTTTTTCTCTTCCATCTCTTCAAGTTTGACAACCCGTAACGGGTTGCTTTTGTGGACGAGCTAACGAGGAATAATGCCGCTACGGTGTTGTTGAATTGTGTTATTTTAAAGCATTTACCAGTAGCAACGACACCGGACAAGGATTAGCGCGCTTTATTGCATGTTTTATGGTATTATTACTTGCCGCACTGAGCCTGCCGTAAAAGTGGCTTAAAGCAACTTTCATTAGCCACGTTATCGCACACACTGTGCCACATTGTTATCGACTGTTCCACATTGTTTGTTCGAACACATTAACAATATTAGCGGTGATCATATCAATTCAATTATAAGCGAAATCTTTCCTTCCGTACAACCATCCCTCGGGAGAAGGTTCCTTTCTTACGTTGAAGTCTCTCGATACAACTCACCCTCGTCTCGACGCCTAAAATGTCCCTTCTTCCATTGTGCAGGAAAATGGAATATAGTGCAGGAAAAGCGATGGACTATAGGCTTATCATTTAATTTCACAATCATAAAACCAAATGCAATAATTGTTATGCATCAACGCCTTCGCTCGCTTGATGCGTACTGCGGTACCGTCCACCCTAAGCGAGTATGTTTTCCGTTGAAATACCGACGACCCGGCGTACCGGATTGGTGGTTGAGTGTATTTAATTAAATTTTTCCCTTTCCCGATTCCAGGAGCGCCGTTTTCCTTGCCCGCGCATTCGAGGATGACATGATTTCGGGTGGTAATGAAAAATTACCACACCAAAGTCAAAAAGAAAGGTTCATTACCGAAGCGATTGTTATTCAAATCATTCCCCCGTTGCACATCAACCCGGGTACCGAAGGAAATGGTAAAGTTTTGCAGCAACAAAATGCATCTCGTGACGGTGGTCGGCAAGGACCTTCAACAAGAATTGCTATTTGTTTTATATTCGCTACAAACTTTGCACCGATTGTTTTTTTTTTCTTCCTCTCTCCTCATGATGAGCTAAAGTCATTTGAAATAATCTGTACCCAGATAAAAATCCATCCAGGAGGTCCTCGCCGACAAGCACAGCTCGCCCAACGCACGCGGAAAGAGGCAAATTCGTCTACGGATACCCGAATCGTTTGCATAAATTAAATTTTTCATGTTTATTTGCGTCTGACAAAACAACGCATAATTTATGGGCCAGCAGCTCGGGTGTTTTTTGCGGTGCATTCTCTCGGGAACGCTCACGAGCAGGGCCACCGTCGGCCATCGCACTGTTCCTGCTGGAAGTGACGTAAAAAAGAACGTATCAAGCTGGAGAGAGGCGTAAATGATGTAACGGTCCGTAACGGTAACGAAAGGATGATGTCCTCCGGGAGAGGACACCGATCCACCGGCAAAGGGATGCACCGTTCCGAATTGTTTCGAGCATACTCCGATGGATGGATATAAATATTATGCAAATTAATTTTCATCAGCAAACCCCCAAACACACGCACACATTACCCAATCACAAATACACTTATGAAAGGTTAGATTTGATACACACTCGATTCGCTTTGGTTGGTTAGGAAGGCTCCTCGAACGGAAGGCAACAACTATCGCCCAGGAGTAGAAAGGGCAGAACGAAATGACATTAAACAACGGACAAAAGGCGAGCTGCGGGTAAAAAAGAGTCTGTGGCCAACCACATGAATTCAAGTGGGATTTAAATAGCACTACATGGCATAACGAACTATCTGTTTTGTGTTGTGATCATAGAAAAGATCGTAAGAATCTTATTTTTACGATCCATAAAACTTCTGTTCCGTCCATTCATAATTTAGATTACGGGTTCGAACGCTATGCCACGTGCCACTAAACGGAGAGATAACGCGTGGATCCCTTGCGAAAAAAAAAAACGCCATTCGTGTAAACATCCCACCAATTCCCACTTCCCCTGCACGATGGAGCGGGCGGCACGCGACCATTGACGCTGTTTGTCCGGGTGTATGTTTGCCAACGACTTGCCAACGGGTTTCGTCACATGTTGAAGCATATGTTTCCCCGTTTATGATCTATGGGTTGTTTGCGTACCCGGGAGCAGCAAAGGGTCAGTTTTACACCAACCAAACGCGCACAGGTGTCCGCTTTACATTTACACGTTCTATGTTGACTTTGGTGACGGCGAACGGTACCATACGGTTTAAGAATAGTCTATTAATTGTGTTTTATTTGCTGACTAGCACAGTCAGAAAGGCACCAAGAGATTAGAAGGTACGTGTGTGCATAAAAGGCATTAGCAGGTAATTTATTTTTTTCCAGAACGGTAAAGGATGATAAATAAAATGGGCTAATATTTGTAGGAATAATGTAGCATATTACTTACTATCCATGTGTTTCAATTTCGTCTCATGTGTATCATAGGATATAAAAAAACATTAATTCTTAAGTTTCATGTTAAGTCACAGATAGGATAGAATACTTTCTGAGGAGTTACTCAGAGACCGGTTGAAGTAACGGCGTTACGCTAAGCGCCCACGGTGTATATAAACCCGCACATAAAACTTAAACACTTAACCTCAAAATGCTCTTTACAAGTTGTGTTCAATTGTTTTTAAATAACTACAGGAAGAGGTGAGTTTCAGTTTCCGTAATAACTATTTATCCTTAAAGAGGATTTCTTTAACAAAATGTTGTTCCCGCACGACTAGCAACAAGGATGTCTTTTAGCTCCTCGAAAAAAATCCTTTCTTCCCAAGATGCTTTCATGTCGAAACAAATATGATCTTAAATGGCTTTCTTGCTTATGCAAATGAGTTACCGGAAGGAAGCAGGAAAAGCCCAGCATAATTATAATAACAACACTAATGAGATTCCAAGACCTCGACACCAACTCGTCTGAAAGAGTGTTTCATCCTTTCACAGACACAAAAAAAGGATAGATCATCCTCGCGGCAGAATAATTGTTACCTTCCTTCCGCTTTTACCCGGTAGCTACTGACGCAGCAACTTTCTATTTCCGCTTTTCGATTCTGGGTTCTTCTCACCTCTCTTTTATACAGCCCAAAACCATTGACCAACTGTGGGGTGTGTGCATGCACGCATTTACTGCCTACCACGCGCTTACGCTTTCATCGTTTTCAGATATTGTTTTGGCTAGGACACGTGCGAGCTATTGGTGAGTTCGGTGGGCTATAGCGCACCCAGTTACGGAGGGAACGAGGCCTGTCGACTTCGCACGTGTCCTCACTTAGTTAACTCGAGCACGATAACCGTTCCATAATTGTATGTTTGTTTTCTTGGGTATTTGAGAGCAAGACTTTCAATCAGGCCACAAACGAAAAAAAACCTCAACAGGACAAACAATTCGTATCTAGCACTAGAGAAGCCTCACTGTCACTGATCGATCGCAAAGCTCTCAATTTCGGCCAGTGGTCAACACATTGTGTACAGCCCTAATCCACCCACAATCCTTCCAGTGAAATGGTGTCGTGTTGCTGCAGCTTTCACCACTCTACGAAAAACGGGAGTCACCGATGTGAAGGGTGCTGAAAGGCTTAAAGGATTGTCCCATCCAGCAGCGTGCCAGAGCCTTGATGGTTTAATCCTTCAGCGAAAGAGTTCGAAACGAAATAATCCTTCCTCGAAAACTTGTCACTTCTTTCGAGTCATATCGTTTCGAGATGTTCCTTCGCCAAGAGACAAAAAAAACACCATCCTCCATCCTCCATCTGGATCATTTTTTTTTTTTTGTTGCAAAAGCGTGACAATTGCAAGCTGCACCGTTTCACCAAAGCATCTGCCGATCTGTACGTTCAATCGATTTATCACCTTCAATTATTGTTAGACATTTTCCACCGATTCAGCGAACCGATTCAACCGGTCGCACCAGATCGTCGTTCGCCACCATCAATAAAATCAAATAAAATTTCGCCACGCATCCGGACACATTTTGCACTTTGCGCATTTGTAAATAGCGCGCTGATAAAGGATGTACAAAAAAGCACACCGAAAGGATGCCATTTTGCCGTGCCGGAAGATAAATAGAAACGCCCGGTTTAGCGTCGCAATCGGAACCACGCACACGCACACGAGAAAAAGGCAAACCCAAACACGCCAAAAACATTCCGAAACGAATCAATCTTCTGCCTTCCGTGCCCGAGCTGAAGCGACCCCGGGTGGAAACAAAAAACTAACCCGTCCGCCCGAAAATATGTCGCGAAAGGGTTCGGTGGTGGTGGTGGTTGGTGGTTGGTTTTGGCAAAAAGATATTCCCAATCCCGAAATAGTACACTTTCATCACAACCCGACCTCTGTTTGACAATGTGGTCTACTTGTGTCAGCGATCGATCGAACGATCCGTAACGAATTCACCGTCCCGATCAGATTGTCTTCAATGGACCTGATGCTAGACGATACCGGCCGGTGTACCAAACAAAAAAAAAAAGGGTTTGCAAAAACATAAAAATGATAAAGCATAAAATCGCAACGACCCCAGGAAAGGCTAGGGTTAGCCGAAGATCAAACATTTTCCATTGATCCGGTACCGCCTTCGGATGACTTTTTTCAAGGGTCGATGAATCCTTTTTTATTGTGGCGTTTGATTCATTGCCTGTCGGCACGTACGGCGCGGGACAGGGGAATTGTTGCCATTTTTTTCTATTTTTGCAAAAAAAAGGATCTATGGTTGTAAATTTTACGCATATTTGTAAAAGGACGAGTTGCAGCAGTGCGATGCATTGGGAAAGGATCACATCATGATGGACGATCAGGAGATACGTTGGAACGTTAAATTCTTTATTGTCTAAACTATCACATGTATCACATGTAAAAATATGTTCTACTTCCCTTTTGGACATCGTGTTAGCAAAATTTACGCTTTCGTACAAACCACCCGCTAAACAAATGCTCTCTACAGCGCTACAAATCATTTGTCACCCATGTCGGTCATCGAAAAGTCCCATTAAAATTCGATAACTACCACCCAATCCGACCAGACGCAGCATCATTGAATATCCTGCAGCACCAACTAAAACCTTCCCGCAAAAACTTCCTGCTGCAGATAAATCCTCACAGATTAGCAGTAGTATTAGCAGCGGTAGCCACCCGCCTACGGTCCCGATCTAACCCACCCATTGTACACCACCCGAAAACCCGGCAAAGGAAGGGCAACCAACCATCAGAACCTGCCATAAAACCATCTCCTTCTCGGCATCTTGAGACTGCATCAACCACTGCCGGGATCGTCGAATTTGTCCCTCTGCGACCGAAGCGTGCGGGCCGGGTTCGTGATTAGCATCCGAAAGAAACACTCCGGAGTGGTTCTCCGTTCGGCGGCACATCAAAACAACATTTTCCTCACCGCCCAATTGGTGGAAATTGGATTGATGCCTCGTTTGATAGTGCCTGGATGGAGGGGTTGGTCGTCGTTTTTTGGGGGGGTGTTGGGGGTGGGGTTTTCGCTTTATGTAAAAACACCCCAGACACCGGTTGCCGAACGGTGAGGGTCGTACGAGTACGAGTACGAGTCGTTTGAAATGTTTTTATACCATTCTTATAGCACATTTTTATAGCACTTGTTTTAAAAACTATACTAGCTTGTACTTGTTTATACACTCAAATTCAATTCGCAATTTTATTATTTTATAATGCGTTTTACATAGAATAGTTTCTAATTCTAATGTTTAACACACGACTGTAGTTTGCTTAGTCTTTCCTGTCAAGGACACAGCAGAATCCACCCTCTCTCTATACAATCCCCCGGTATACCAGCTCCCGGTCCACCGATACTGACCTGTACTAGCGTCCATGTCACCGAGAACAATTGAATACTTCGGAAACAAGTGAACGAGGGTTGCCAGCACGGTCCCCGAACCGATTTTCCATCCCCTTACGCACGTAATCAAACCAACAAAAAAAAAAGGCCCGGCACTTCTAACGAGCTGCTGTACTGTATGGCAAGTAAGGACGAGCAGGACAACAGCAACGCTGCGCTTCGTTCAGCATAGGAAGAAACGAAATACCCAACCGAGGGTAAAGGGGGAAAAAAAGGAAAACCCCGGGAAAAACAAACGCCACCGATAGGACGCACTTCGGGAAGGGGGTTGGACGGGAAGATCGGGCGGAACATAAGGGATGAAACGAGGACGAACGCTACCGGTAAGCCGAGGGAAAGCTAGGGCGAATGGGTGAGCGAGACCGAAGCTACCGGCCCCGGTAGGGGTTGTTCGTTATAAAACTTTTCAACCCTGCCGGTCGGGTGCGTATTTGGTGTTCGTTACCGGTAGAGTACGGTAGAGCGGGAGCGTGTTTTATTTTTCCACTCGACAGTCGCGAACGGACTGCACTATGCGACTTTACTTAAAGCTAAGAAGAAATTAACCGTACGTGTGTGTGTGTGAGTGAGTGAGTTTACTAAGAATAGTTTATAAAGATACTAACTATAGTGCCTGACGGTGAAAGTGTAGCCACATGAGTGTGCTTTTATCCACGAAGTGTTGTCACCTCTGTACCAGTGTTCTGTCCCAGTGCTCCAAAGGCTTCGAGTGACCCGCGAAGTATGTCCTCGTACTGCGGTTTCGATGATCGCTCGTTTGAAGACT
This sequence comes from Anopheles marshallii, assembly GCF_943734725.1. NCBI lineage: Eukaryota > Metazoa > Arthropoda > Insecta > Diptera > Culicidae > Anopheles > Anopheles marshallii. The sequence goes on from NC_071327.1 coordinate 64,783,803, forward strand.
TCGACGACTACACGTCGGAGGACAGTGGGTTCGAAAAGAGCTATGAGTCGTGCGCCGGCGATCTTACGTTTGCCGGCTGTCTGCAACAGGGCCCGCGGAAGTTGAGTTTTCAGCATGGAGCGCTCGCCCCACAGATACCAACCCAGATGGATATGATGCTTGCCGAAACCGAGACTTCACCTCCAGCGAAGAAACGAGGCCGACAATCGCTTAAGGATAAAACGGCAGTGGCGTCCCTAAGCAAGAAAGAAGCCGGTGGCTCGTTCTGTCCCAGTCTGGGTGTTCAAACTTCCACTCCGGTTAAACCCACGCCTGGCGATGGTGGTGTGGACCAGAAGCCAAAGCGAAAGTACGCGATGGGCAAAAGTCGTATCACGCGCAACCGGAGTCCCACGCAGGTGATGCGCATCAAGCGTGTACGGCGGCTGAAGGCGAACGATCGCGAACGGAACCGGATGCATACACTGAACGAGGCGCTCGAACGGTTACGGTTAACGTTGCCGACCTTTCCCGAGGACACCAAGCTGACCAAGATCGAGACGTTGCGCTTTGCGTACAACTACATCTTCTCGCTGGTGCAGCTACTCGATTTGGACGGCTCCATACAGCTGGATCTGGAGAAGCTGCAGAGCCTCACGCTTAGCGGGGAGCGCATCAACAAGGAGCTGTTCGACGCGATGTTCATCAACCCACCGCCGCCGGGTCAGCACTGGGGCATGGGAGGACCGTTTACGGCGGGCGAATTCTACAGCAGCATCCAGCAGTACGGTGCCGTTGTTAATGGGCCCAGCACGGCAGATATTGCGTTTCCTCAAGCAACGGCTGCGACGGGACAATTTTCCAAACAAAACTATAACCTATTTCGTGGTGCCTTCGATGCGGCCTACAATGCACGGTCGCCACCAGTGAACCAGTCCACATATCCAGCCGAATATTCACACCAACAACAGCAAACCGCATCGCCGATGTCGATGTCCCAGCAAAGACCTCACCATCATCATCATCCCCATCATAATGGCACTCGACAAGCGTCGTCGTTGGCCGCAGGACCTCCAAACATGCAGCCCGGACAGCAGCCAACGTACAGTCGCGACGGTTACTACCCACAGATGGCACAGAATGGAATGTCCGAGTTTAGACCAACAGCAAGCTGTCCGGAAGTGGTCAGCCAGCAGCAGCGCCATTCACCCCCAGGAGGTGTTGGTCAGTCAATGCACTACAACAGCAGCTTCTACAACCAAACTCCACCCTGGCGTGAAGGCAACGGAGATCCCAGCTATACGGGGCTAGATTCGGGCATATTCGATGACTTTGGTGGTGCCGCCGTAGCATGAAGGTGGAGGCAACCCCCCCACCTCTCCTACTGCCCAGTGCTTAGTGAAGGTTTAAACACGAAAAGTGATATGCGAAGAACGGTTTTTAAAAGCAATTCTAGAGGTACAATAACTATAGGTTAGACGCAACTCACGGCAATCATGTTGTTCATGGCGATAGACTTGTGATTGTTCTGTGGCAAGAACTCAACGGGCTGGCGTGTGTTCCAACAGGTGTGAGGATACAGTAGGGCCGGTTCTTAAAATCGCAGAGCAATGGTGATTCTATCCACGTAGTTATCAGAAAATGCATGTTTAACTGTTTCAATCGTTTACTCCATTACAATCGGTGCTGGAAGGAATTTTGTGACGGAAGTTTCCCATTTTTTTCGATTGTCTATTTTAATGTTCTCCTAGTTTTGTTTGTTTAATGTTCCGCTCTAGTTTTGTTTTCTATTTTGCACCATCTTTTTCTATGTTTTCACACATGTTTAGTGACAGTTTTCATTTACGATGTTCTGTTCTTTTCATTATTTTCATCTTTTTTTTTTTTTGTTAACTCCTCTTATAGAAATATGATTCTAAATTCTTTCCAGCAACGACTGTACGTTTCGTTAAGATAAACATTATTTTTACAACTTTTCTGTCGAGTAAACAGCTTGTTTTGCTTCATCAGTTTCGGAATGGAAAGCAATGATCTGAGGTAAAATGATTTGCTTACTAACTTGCAGAATGTTTTTCAACATAACGATGGTCTGATTTAACTAGTCAAGTTCTTGCCGAAAGTTTACGTAGACGTAGAAACCCTGTGGGAAGTGCAGGAGGTGAACGATTGTTTCGTGACATTTCGGTGCTGCAAATCTCACTCAACAATCGTTTGCGGAGAAATCCGTTGGAAGGATCGAAATTCTTTTGCTTTTGCTCCTTCCGATCCGATTTCAGCATCTCGCCAATTCCTTCTGCAACATTGCCTTCACAAAATACAAATCATATACATTGTACCAACTAAGAGGTATAGCTATAAAGTGCTCTTCGGCAAATCAGGGCCTCTTGAGAGATTTTTTCTATATATACACAAGCTAAGTAGGAACTTTTTAACACGTTTTTAGCGCCACAGAAAATAGTAGCGAAGAAAAGCAAACGATGAATAAAAATAAAGTACCGGAAAACACCAACCATTATACATAAATATGTTTCGTATTGCATCTGTACGCTTGGCGGATGACCTTGTTATGCTGTTTATGATGAAGTTTGTTGTTTTTTTTCCACCAATTTAGCGAATAATTTGAACCTTCTAATCGGTGATGCCAATCGCAATGTCACGAGATTCGTTTCGCGCATTAACGGACAGGTCGGTCCGGCTTCCGAGCGCTACCCTCGCTATTTACACCAGCCGAAAGAAAAGGGAGTTCCACAATGTCCAAACAATGACTCTGAATCGGCGATGAATGGATGGAATCAAAAATTCATTGCTAACGTTTGTCACCCGCTAGAAGCTGACGTCGAGCTGCACTGACGTACGGACCCAACTGCTGGATGGGAAAGGATACGATTTTCCCCTCTCACCAATCGCATCGAATTTTGGGTGGAAAACGGAGAAAATCACGGGTGCATTTTGGTGGTCCCTTTAAATCTGAAACCTGTCCAACGTGGAACAAGCTCAAACTCGGCTGGCAAGCGCAAAACCCCAATTCATCACAATTACCCGAAGCAAACAAACAGTACAAAAACGTCATCCGGCGTGCGCGCTCGGCTAAGGGTCGGTTTAAATCGCTGGCGCACGCATGTTCGTTGCCTGCACAACGTTGCTGGAAGCGCACAAAAGACCCTATTGAAGGTGATGGTGACGGTGGTTGCACATCCAAATCACCGCTAGCATCCGACACGAACGACAGCGCGAGGCAACTTCGTCAAACCCGAGGCGAAGAGTCCTTGCGGGTCCTTTCTGCGCGTCCCTTTTATCCCCGCCGCGTTCCCGATCCGAACCGTACGGGCCTGTCAAGCGGCCGAATTATGCGAATAATCCACTGTTCAACACCTCGGGGGTTCCGAGCGGTGCATTGGTCGGGCTAGCACAACGCACAACGCTGCCAACGGGCTGCCTAACCGACGCGACGTGCTGCCCTAGCACTCGAGGGCTTGGAATTGAATTTCCTCTGCACTATTATTGTTATAGCCATTGTTCCACGGGCACCGGTGCACCAAAGCGTCCCTCGTGCTCGTTAGAGAGTGCTCATAAATCTCGCTCGGCCCTTTCACCTTCATCCCCGGTGCGCGGCGCCAGTCTCTGACAAACTACTAAACGTGGCTGATTGATGATACGTTTTTCGTCGTTCAAATTCTCGTTGCATCCACCTCCCGTTTTTAGACGAGCGCCGCGAAGTTCGCATCGTCGACCATTCGCAACCGGACGGACGGATTGGCTGAATCTCGAGCGCAACGCTCCTCTGGTAGTTTGTAGCAAACAAAAAAATAGACAAACGGGCCAACTCTAACGCTGCTGCTCTCATGAATATCCGACCTGCAGATCGTTAATGTTCGTCCTGCAGCATACAGAAGAGAATCCTAATTGCACCGTGTTCCGTTTGGAGAAATATTAATGATTTTGACGAAGTACTTGCCATCGATTCCTCATCAATCAGTACTGTTTCGGGAGCGAGTGACAACCGGAGGTACGAACCTCATCGCAACACCTCATCATGTGATGGCCATTTCCATCTATAAATTCCATTTTATATTACATGAATTATTTATAAACCGTACTGAATGCTTATGCGGAAGACTAGAGAACGGTGGAGTTGCTTGAAAGAAAGTGTTTTAATTTCACAGAGAATCTTATGGTTTAGGGCCTCAGTGTTTGGTCTAAAATATTGAAGGCTCTAGAATGGAACTTGTCGGAGGATCCTGTAAACTCCAAGGTAAAAGGAAGGACATGATAGCAAAAGTACGATCCCGATCTTCAAGTTGGTAAATAAAGAGTATTTTTCGCTAAGTTTTTTAAACGAAAACTACTGCTTAAGGCGGGTTGTTCGGTGTCTTACTCGTGGCATGGCTTACAGATGGAAAAATGTAACACCATTTTCATGTCCAGTATGTCCTGTCATGTCAGTTGTCGTTACATTTTATTGGATTTGTCGACGAATTTCCTTTGGTCCCACGTCCATTCATGATAATAGTACGTTACACTGCGCTAAGTACATCGGAAAAAGCCGGTTTTTGCATTTCATACACCTTCTTTTTGGCGGAAATTAGATTCAAACCGATACAACGCCCGTGAATACATTTCCAATTCTTTGCCCCCTTTTTTCCGCACCAACCGCACTCGGGCGAAAACGGGGGAGAAAAGGGACCAAATCCATTTACAAACAATGTGTAAAGCCCAACATTTGAGTTGGCTCTACGGCCGTCCGCCGTGTTCCCTTCGAAAAACACAATGAGCCACGGTACAATCGTATCGCCCCCGTATAATTTTGTCATAACCTCAGCAAAACCTCTGCAAGGTGGTGCACGGCCACAAACACAGGCATGGAAGTGTCCTGCACCGCAAGGCTCATGTGCGGGGCCGTTATTGTAAGTCGAACATTGGACAAATCAAACATTGGCATAATTTTTATTACCAAGTGCGTGGCCAGTTGCATCGCTGCAGGAGGTCCTTTTCGGTTGGAGTGTACAATTTTCGGTCGTAAAAATCATTCTGCAGCGCCGGTAGACATAATTGCCCAACTATGCCCATCAATTTGGGAAGATCCTTGTACCACAGACCTTGCAGGTCAGCTCATCAGCTTAACGATCATTTCCGCTATGTTCTAGACACCAACCAGGGATCCGGGGAACTTTAAAACCAGGTTCAAACTGTTGACAACTCCATTGATTGTTCAGGAAAAGTGGAATGTTTTCCGTTTCTGGAGCCATAAAACCGGCGACTGACATTTACGACTGTAGTCGTTGGGGAGTTTAGATGTCGCACCGATGATAAACCCCCTTCAACTGGGTCAGAAACAGAATGTGGAACAGATGTGTCCCATCATCCTCGTCTGTCACCGGACCTGGAGACTATAAGAGGCATCAAATATGCAACATCAGGCTTGCAGAAAAAAAAGGGTTCTGCACGGGTGTTTGGATGCACCGAGAGTGTTGCAACTAAACCCGTTTCGAAAACCACCCCGCGTGCAGCAACAACTTCAAAACGGGTGACATGTGAAATAACATAACTGGCGGCAAAACCACCAGTGCCAATGTATTTATTTTGTCCCTCAACACTTGATTGGCCGTATCGTTGTTTAGCCTTTCGCGGTTTGGCATTAGGTTGCGGGTAGCAGATGCAACAGATGGAACTAGATTGCATCGAGATGAAAGATGCTACAACTGCAAACGGTTGAGCGGAAGTTGGAGTGTTTGTTTTTGCATGCGTAAATAGAGGTGACCATAGTCTGTTTATTTCATTATTAATTTGATAAGTTGAAATCGTTGTGCTTGGAGAGGTCTTGTTACTTCCTACCTTCATTCCGATCTTGTGAGTCTGAGATTCAAGAGACAAAACGACAATCATATTGGACTATGAAGAATGAGACATTCATACAAACAAACTCTTCTCTCTGCAAAAAAAAAAACCTCAAACTCCAACTCAAACTGATCATTCTATGAAAGAATACATCTGGAGGATTCAGATCACCGATCGCGAGTCAGGAATCCTGATCTCCTAATTCAGAAGATCATCCTATATTGAAGTACGGTATGCATCTAACATGGAGGATCTTTCAGTTTCGTACTTCACGTAGAACCTCAGAAGATTCAAATCGTGGAATTCGACGCCACTGCCACATGTCTTGAAGATGACCTGCCTTATACGCTGAAGAGTACCAAGACCTAAGTCTAGACATCATTCACCATTTTCAGAAATACATAAAAATCAATTCTCCAAGGAAAAACTTTGAATTCTCCAAGAATGATCGAATTCCTAGTGGGGTCTTTTTTGTTCCACATATTCTACCAACTGGGTGCCATACAGAGCAAGGTAGGTACTATTGGGGTAGGATGTGCTCATCAAAATATCCTTGCATCTTCCAAACCTCCTCTTTTGGGCAATTAGTCCTCCAAACCTAAAATGTGATTCAGAGATCTTTAATCTTAATGTTCTATTCAATATTGGAAGGTGAAACTCAGTAACAGCATCGATCAATCATGTCAACTATTTGGAAGAATAAATAGATCATCCTGCAATATGGACATCAAATCAAGTGCCTCCGACCCATTCGTTGCCACCGGTTTAAAGTTGTAAAACCTTCAAACAGCAAACTAAAAGTCAATCAATCACGGCACTCTCCCCAAAACGTTAAAGTGTTGCTACAACTTTAAAGTACCCAAAACTTGTGTCGCAACATTGGTCGCTTGGTCTGAAGAACAACAAACAAACAAACCCACTTTGCTACGGGCATGATTAAAACATTTTTGATTCGATGCCCTACCACACGCACACGTAACTCAAGAAATTAGCCACACCAAGCGCACCCAGGGATTGTTCGTTCGTTGCTTGTCACGTTCCAACGGGACCAGTGTTTTTTGGCCCAATGCGGGCAAATCAGGGGAAAAAGGGATCGACGGTTAGATGAACCAAAAAAAAAAATGCCAACTAACCTCTAATCCTATCAGCAAACACGTTTCTGCCCAACGGGACGGCAGCATTCGTTGCCAATCTTTACCGATGCTCATTGGCAGGATAAAAACGCTAATGCATCGCTCCCGTGCGTCTCATCCCGTCTAATCACCTCGGCGTAGGAAATCATGATTGACGTTAGGTAAATATGTAATGAATGCATTTGCCTTCCGTTTGCCGTACCGCAGCGCCTCGCAGCCATCCACAACCGGAAGGCAACGTAAACTTTTGCCCGGTTTTATTAGCTTTTAATAGCCTCGGGACAGTTTGCCGCAACCGGTACCACCCGTACCCATGTGTGCAGTGCTTGTGTTGCTATTAAATCACCCAATTTATAAGGGTTGCAACGGTGCCTTCAGTACTCCCTCCGGTTGCACAATGGTTCCGGACGGAAGAATTTTCCTCGTGTAGTTCGACAATGAAAAGAAGCAAACAAATTGAATTTTCTTACGCACCCACACCCGGCTGCATATGCCGTGGCCCATAATTAACCGTGGCCAGCTTCCGTCCTTAGCTTTCCGTAGCCTGCAGGTAGAAGACAATCTTCCACTTAACGAAGTTTTGCTTCCAGCAATACGGCGGAACCACGGAATCGGCGTCACGAATCGGCCGGGAAACGTTGGAGACAATTTTCTCAATCCCATTTTCCCCTTAGGCATACGGGGGTGGGGGGTGGAAAACAGCGGAACAGAAGCCCATTTCCGGGACCACATACACTGGCAGGCAGATTTAGCGTGAAATCTCGGTACTTCCTGCAGCCGGCAGTTCAATTCTTGCTCCCGGGCCCATTTGCATCCGTGTCCTTTTCCTTTTTCCTTTGAGAAGATTTACTGTTTTTCTTTTTTCGAACAACCTGATTTTTTTTGAAAATATTTAACCATATTGAAATGCACTTTCCCGATTGCCCGCTCCGGATCGGTGTAGCGAATTGGTACAAATTGGTTTTTTCGGAAAAAATTTCTTCCACCTTCTTGCCCACCGTTCGTCCGTGTTTGTCAACCGCAACCAATGCGCGAACATCGCAACGCATGTGGCACCGTTTAGTGGCCCTTTTCATCTTTCATGCCCTGCCCGCAAAAAGGGGACAAATCCATCCGAAAAATTAACCATTCCTTGAAATTGGTTCCTATCGGATTACGGTGGCGGCCGGTTCCGAGGAAAGCAGCCGGACCAGTAACGTAACATGTGACACGGACAAGCAAACAGTGTTGCGAACCGTTTGGAAAGTAAACAGCATTTAAATTCATTACCATTTTCGATTTGTTTAGCAGCAGTGCGTCCGTACGATACGTTCCGGTGCGGTTGGCGGCAGGACACGCTCCGTCCGGGGCAGCCCAGTTAAGTCGAGCAGCCGGAACGAAATGCATAAAATTTCACGCTCTTTAAACAACTCAATCACAGCGTTCCCGTTGCGTGACGCGTAAACCAGTTGTGCTTGGGTCGGGTCGTACCAATGGTTGGGAAAAGCTTTTTTCCGAAACGAAGGGAAAATACGAATCAAATCAAATTATAACGCACGACCAACGCAAGCCAATCAAAGCAGGAGCGGGTTGAAGCCGTTAGCCACGTGACTACTTGTCACTCTATTAGAAACCATTTACGACGCTTCGGGAACCGCACCACCATCCGGTTGAGGCGATTTGGCTAATTGTTCTTAATTCACCGATCCGGATTTTGCCCACCCGGCACGTGTCCTCCAACCTCCAAACCGGTGAAAGAATAAACAAATCGTTCACCCCGTTTTTCCCCGGATTGCGCCACCACGAGCACCCACTTGTTGGCGCGTGTTGTCACTTAAATGTAAACTGAATGCTAAACGTAAACGCGGCACCACGCATATAGGAGGAGCGAATGAGCGAAGAGCCAATCTTGTCACACCCCAACACCTACCGGAGTGTGCGCAAACACGACGATATGTGCCGCCATTGCTAAACAACCGGATCAGTTACCAACGTGGCACGTGGCGGGTGTGAAAAAATCCCGGCCTTGCAACATGCGCTGTTTGGCGCCGATGGAGCGACCAAACCGGGTGGAAGGAGTTTGCAGCGATGGCGCTACCGTAAGTGGTGGTTTCCGGCTTCCGGAAGACTCATCGGGAAGTGGGTGAAATGGTGTGAAAAGTGATTTCTGTGTTCTTCCATGACAGTTGTGGTGTTGGGCCGTTTTTTATACCAAATCGAGGTTGTATTTTCACTATCATCATTCGGCACTCGTGCCCAACTTTGGGATGATTGTTTGCTAATAACACTCAGGCATACGCGTGTGGTTTTATTGTGTTATCTACAAAAGTGGACAATTAGTCCCGTGGGAAAAGATTGTCCAAATGTTACGGACATTACACCGCTATGTGAATGTTGAGACATTTAAACAATCAACTGGTTGTATGAAAATGAAGGATGGAGTAGCAACATCACATATTTAATTCACTTACATACAGTTAATATAGTGAATTATTACATATCTTCCGTCACGGCGATAAAGCCAGTACAACCGGAAATATGACTCAATATGTTCAATTTTCGTACAGCGTATTGGTCCAGGCCGGGTTCCGGTGGGCTGGTCATGTCATGAGAATGACACCGGACGACCCAACCTGTTTTAAGTCGTCCTCATGAACAGAGGAGGCGTAGTAGGCGATGGAGTGATGGCGACCATTAGCGGTTTAGAGGACTCATGCAGCAGGCCAAGAATTTACTGAGATTTATCCAAAAATATTCTGTCCACAGCTTTCGAGTGCTTTTAAACGGGTTAATGGTCTTCGATAAAACGATATAATAAACTCTGTTCGAAGTAATTCGTACAAGTCGCTCCTTCAGGACAATTACCTGCTGGCTATATGCGATTGGTCTTGAAAAATCCAGGTTTTTCTTGTCTTGTTTTGATTTAGTCCAGGTACTTCTTCAATGTTTGGACAATTGATGCAACATTCGGGGGCTTTACCTTCTGGTTTTGCTGCACTTCACGCGTGATGTCTACTGTCGCGGTGTTTTCTGATGTGGTGTCCAGGACAAGACTATTACTTGGCACTCCTGGTCTTGTTGAAGCTAAGAAAATACATAAAAGAAGTCAGATCGACCATTGCAGACAAATACGAAGTGATTTTAGTGTGTAGAACTTCTTCGGTTCGGGTGTGACGCATGCAGCCTAGGTTGCAGGGTACCTGTATGAAAAGTTGGTAAAGTTATTTAAAACAAATAAATAATATATAAAAAAAATAGAGAACATCGATTCAAGAAAAACGCAAGCTACCTCATAATTTATACGACTAGATGACTGTAGAAAACTAGGGATCTGTGAAGTTCTTAGTCACAATTTATCGATCCTAAAATTCTTCCAGAATCAAAGCTATTTGGCGCTAAAAAATACCCGCACCAGTAAATCTGCTTAGTACGAATTCTTCTAACTCCAATAGATTTATCCAATATCTTTTTGCAGTTAATGCAAGAGCTATTCAGGAATAAAAAGTCATCAAAACCCTGGAAGTTCTAGTGATAACTATTGAACAAACTGAAACAGTTACCCGACAATAGAATGTATTAAAGGTTATTTAACTATTAAATTGAGAACTTTGCACTAAAAGCAATCAACAGCTGTAGCCAATATGCAACAGCAAAAACACCGCCAATTACATTCCATTTTTTTGCCGAAATCCCACCATCGCTTCAGTTCCTTTCCTTTGTACCGTTCTGCCTGAATGAACGCTTTATAGGACGTCATGTTCACTTTTATCGATGTCCCACCGTGTCCCATTGTTAATGGACAGTAGTCTTAGCACCTTTCCGGCAAGACCCGCTCGAAGTGACAATGTTTATGCGATTATCGACCAGATGAAGCCACCGCAACTAAGCCTCGCTAGGGGAGAGCAAGAGAGCTACCTGATGTCCTGCCATGGTTCACACTTCACCGACACACCTTGCCGGTCGGTTTCCATTTTTTTTCTCTCATCCTTTTTAGATCTTTCTTTTCCGCTCCCTGTTTGTTGGAAAAGGTGTCGGAAAGCGAAAAACCGTTGACATTGGGAGGTCTGCTTCACTATTGTGAGCTGCACACCGCAGGATATACTGGGGACGAAAAAAAAATCTGTTGTCAACAGAAGGAGTACAAAAAAAAACCTGATCGTTCCACACAACTGCACACACGGCAGCACGCCACGTGCTATAAATGCGCCCCGGCATGTCCCCCGGCGTTGCGTACTGATGCAGTTGGCGTGATAAAGTTAAACGCCACCTTCCGGTCCGGTTTGAAACGTGAGTCCTGTGACGCACCGACCGGAGAATTCCGTTAAAGCGGCACCAAATGGGAACGGCTCCAGTGGAAAAAGGTGTAAAAGCCATCGTTCTCCACTATTAAGCCATTAAGGTGCCGAGGTTCGAAAGGGTCCGCAGCCACGCAGCGATGTTGACCATTGGCAGGCAACCAAGCGGAACCTGGTGACAGCTGCATTTGCATAAATCGCAGCCCGGTAGACGGAAAGGACCCAGGCCGAAATCGCTGTCCTTTTTTGATTTATGGACATACCGTTTTCCGGAACTTCCGGTGCGCCGGAAATTTCCTGTTGATTTCAACGATTTTGGACCAAAAATTAATTATTAACACACATACACACATCCTTCGCGCCAACGTGGTTGTTGTGTATTTTATTTTCATCGAGACATCCGGGTGCAATAGGATCGGAAAATCGCTACCAAAAGCGAAAATCCCGACAGATGCATGTGTCGATCATAATCGGTGGCAATCGGTTTTTTTGCGTGCGATTTCAGTTTGCTCCAGTTTCAGTGCTGTCGTGGTTTTTCCCTTTTTTGGGTTATTTCGAAGTGTTTTTTTTTATGAGAGATAAATTGCAAGCCATTGTGCAGTTGCAATGGTTTTATGGGTTGCTTCCCCCACATTGATTATTTCGGTAATCCCGCAGGGAGAGTTTTGCGGACTTGGGGTGTGCGGAGTTCGAACGTTGTAAGGACGGTTATCGTTAGCTGTGGCAATAATTGTAATTGAATGTAATCTTTACTCCAGCGAAAAGATGTAACGATTAACACCAAAGATTGATACTTTCGGAACGAAAATTTGGATACGTCTACAATGTATTAGTAGGTTGCGTTATTCCTTCCTTCCATTTATTACATGCACTAAACACACATCTACTCGTGACGTTGCGAACAGGAAACAATCCCCTCGCGAAGCGGTACGATCGAGCGTACAGTTGTAGTGCCCTTCCGGCTCCGGAAATATTTACAAACAATTGTGCCCTCTCGAGTTGAATCGATGCGTTACGATCTCGTTGCGCCACTCAACTTTGGGCCCGAAGCACGCCGTAACAGCACTAGTGGCCACTTCATAATCTATCAACACACCGTACCCATCTCTACCTGATTCCCTCAACGAGGCCGGTGCGATGTGTGCGGACTTCGAAGGACCCTAAATTAGGCTACTGCAAGGATAGATGTTAGCGAAAAAAAAATATGAATTTTTGAATCGTAGCGTCAAGAATAAAACCAAAAGAAGGGTGGAAAGTAAAATGATACTTCTTTCTTTTGCTCACCACGATCACGGGACGATCGTTCCTGCATGTGGCCCCGTGCCAAGATGGGTACGTTTGATAAGCGATGCAATGGAGGAACCACTGAGTCCCGATTGCCACGTGCAGCCTGCAGTTGAGAGATTCACCTTACCTGTAGAATTCCACCTTTTCAAGCGACTCGAAGAATCCGAACACGAGCCATTTTTTTTGGCGTGATTTTCTAACTTCCGAACAGATTTTGAGCAAAGAGGAAACTTGTTGATGGAATTGCTTCAATGAACTGCATAATTCCCGTTCCAGTGTTTCAACAGTTTGCCGTTGTGTATGACGGTACCAGATAACTACAAAATTCTAAAGGTTACAGGCGCCCCTTGGACATGAAGCGTTCATCGATGCATAGCGAAGGGCGTGCGGAAGTAATTTAATATTTTTGATTGAATGCAAAGCACGGTGATACAACGGCCCACGAGAATGGTTAGCCGTGTGTGCCCCGCGTCATGGGGGTGTGCGCTGATGTAACATAACCCCAATTGAATTTTGCAAAACCCTTGAAAAGCCGCGCCAGTACTACCCAGAACCATTATCGCTCTCATCTGCAACGCAACGGAACCAACGTTCACAGTTTTCCTATCCTTTTCTGGTAAGGACATCCGAGACTGGTGCTTCCGTTGGTCTTTTTTTTTTTGTATATGAACCTGAACCTGATATGAATCTGATTCCATCGACCGATGCTGGGTGTAATTCGTTTTAAATGCATACAAATGCACTTTAACGCCGGTGTAACAGTTTCTATGAAATGCCGTTCGGAAGGGAAAAGTGATGCCGATCCGTTGTTAATCCGATCAGTAATCCATGCAGTAGAACAAAACCACACCGAAATCCGGTTTATGAATTGCGGTTTTCCTAATGATGCTCTTTTTGTAATACGAAACACATTACTGTGGTGTGTTTAGAATGCAGCAACTATCGATAAACAATTTGAAGTGATTGGTTGAATTAGAAATAAATATCGATTTATCCAAAAGTAAGAAAAAATGCAAAAAATATGTTCATAAAGAAACCAAAAACTTGTAATGCAGTGGTGGAAAATGCTCTATAGCTCATGTTAACCGTTGCTATAAAAAATTATGGCTAGCTATGTTCCCAGTGATGCGTGTGCAACTTTTTATTTTAAATTAATTCTATACAATTTGGAAGGCACCTACGCGAAAATGTCTAAGAAATGAAATTATGTTATAGAAATTTTTAAAATCAGTTTTTATCTAATAAAAGATTACGCTATAAAAAAAATTCCTTGAATATGAATGGCGACTACTCGCGCAGACGAGCCCTGCATCAACAAACAGCTGTCATACGCATGGCGATTTTGAAAAATAAACAACCCACAATTTACACTCGTTTTGTTTAACAAATCCTAGTGTGTGTGTTTTTTCATCACCACCAAATGGACATTTCAGTAATTATTCAACATCAAACCAATTCTTGACGTGATGAATTGCTAAATTGCCTAATAGAACATTATTCAATGCAAGGGGTATGTGTTATCTTATCGCCAATTGCCTTCACTCATACACGTGATCCACACGAGCCTTCCAACGCACCAGGGAAGCAAATGCATTTAATAACAATTGCATATTTACAGCGACGCTGTTAGTTCGCATTCAGCTGCCGAGTATTACGCACAAGCCCGGACGAACACATCATGGCCAGCAGTGGGTTTAACCGTGTGCTATCAATTCAAAGCCATGTCGTACATGGGCATGTGGGAAACAAGAGCGCCGTGTTTCCGCTTCAGGTAGGTAGCGTGCAGTGTGTTTAGTAGCAATGTTCAATGTTAATTGGGTCAGGAGAACAAGTTATAAAAGTGCATATTTTGCCACTTTTCCTTGCAGGTGCTTGGCTTTGAGGTAGATCAAATCAATTCGGTACAATTTTCAAACCACACCGGTTACAAGAACGGTTTCAAGGGGCAAGTGCTGAACGAGAAAGAACTGGCGGACGTTTACGGTGGACTGGTGGACAATGATTTGCACAAACTCTACACACATCTGCTCACTGGATACGTCGGCAACCCGGCGTTCCTCCGCGAGATCGCAACCATTCTCAAATCGCTTCGCAGCGTGAACGAGAAGCTGATTTATGGTAGGTGGTGCAAATGTATGCGTGTATACTCGGAAGCATCTATATTTAGATAAGCGTTTGATAGAGAGGAGTGGTGGAGGTGGTAGGAGTGATTTTGCAACATTGTAGCACATTGTCTGATGAGCTGTGTTCTCCTTACAGTATGCGATCCGGTGATGGGAGACGATGGCATAATGTACGTGCCGAAGGAATTGCTGCCCATTTATCGCGATGAAATTGTCCCGCTCGCTGACATCATTACACCGAATCAGTACGAAGTGGAGCTGCTCACTGGAAAGCAGATCAAAACGGAAACGGACATTTGGGATGCGATGCAATGGTTCCACGAAAAAGGTGTTCGAACGGTTGCGATTTCGTCGTCGGAGTTGGGCGCAAAAGAGACACTGCTGGCGTACGTCAGTAATCGTACCAACGCCGGAACGGAAAAGTACCGACTAAGCATTCCAAAGCAGGGCAACAATGTTATCCGCTTCACCGGTACAGGTGATCTATTTGCATCGCTCTTTCTGGCACACTCGACGCTGACGAACAATGACATTGGCGCTACGCTGGAACGCGCGATTGCTACGTTGCAGGCAGTGATTACGAAAACGCTAAGCTTCATCCCGGAACCGGTACTCCAGGGTAAAGTACCTGTTACGTCTCAAGAACGTGAGCTGAAGCTCATTCAAAGCAAGGCCGACATTGAACAACCGAAGATTACTTTAAAATGTGAAAAGATGTAAAGACGACGTTGGACGATGGAGCGAAGGTATTTTATCAACTTTGTGACGATTGTGACAATACTGAATGTTGTTTTTTTGAGGGAAAAATAATGTATGCATTTGTTGTGAAGCCAACTTGAGTGGTTAAATATATCTGTGAAACTGTAGGCATGTAGTACGAATTTTACTGTACTTGCCTTGATCATCATCGTTGTCGTAATAGCTGAGTACAATCTACATAAAGGCTGTCCGGAATGATAATAGCATGAAAGCATGCAACATTGTTGCAGCGCAAGATAAGCAAGATAAGAACCGTTGACCAATAAGCATCTATTTATTCATATTTATTTGTTATTGTTAGCTGATAACTCAAACTTACAATTGTTTTCTTATCTCTTCTCATTCCCTACTCTCCCTTTCACATATTTATAGTTCAGTATCAAGAACACCACAATTGGACCGTTCCTGCCGTTCCTTCGAAATTAAAACGATGCTGCACCCATTAAACCTAGGGTTTAAACGTGGTGTAGAACGTTCAATTTAAACTGAAATATTTTATTTATGCTTCTTTTAGACATATTAGCTTTTAAAACTATTCAACAAGTATGCAGATTACCAAAAATTCATACACCAAAAAATATGGATTGCTTTCCATGCACCTCAACTATCAAAGACGATATCAAAATGGCTTTCCTAGTGGGCTATGCCGCTGTCACCTTCCCTACACGGGTGCGTCAAACAGTAACGTCAAACAACTGACGCAGACGCAGAGAAAATAGACAAAAAAAGCGTAACGCAAGAGCAGGGAAAACGGTTTTGTTCGGTGTAAAGGGCAAACAAACCAAATAGCAAATTTGTTCGTTTATTTCGTGCGTATACGTGCGTGGTTTTAAGTTACACCCCCTTTACGATAAACGATGAGCGGTGCCGTGATGTTGTTTGCCTGCTCCAAATGCTTCTCACGCCATCCGTTCGAGGAGTTGTCTCCGGGCCAGCAGCTTTGCAAGGTAACGTATACACGTTCTTATAGTGGTGTACCTTTTTCACTCGTTTTTGAGGCTTTTTGGGGCGTTTAGTTTGTTGACGAAACAATGCTCCAAAGAAATGCACAAAAGATACGCGCAAAAATGTGTCGATCAAAGTGACCTAAGGCACTACGTGAAAGCGGGTATGACGCCAACAGGATCTAGAAAATGGCATCCTATTTGAGAAGTGACGTGAATCATTTCAAATTTACATTTTCGCTGTGTACACTGGTACGAAACGCAAGGTTGTGCAAAGCACTCTCAACAATTACGCCTCAGCAAGTGTTTATAAGCGAAAAAATAACACAATTTCCACTACTGCCAAGTTGAAAAAAGCCTATGTGTGAAAGCGTCATAGAATGGACGTGCGTGTGTGTGTGTGTGTGTTCGTTCGAGTATGTAAGACAGAAAGAGAGAGAGAGCGAAGAACAAGGGAATGTTTGGGGGACTAAAGTTCACTGTGACCGTGAAAAGTGTTTACGCTGGCTTTGGTGAAAATTCGTAACCTTAATCTAAGAAAACTAGTTATAAAACGTGAAATTGTGCTCAATACCTACTAATTTTTTCCTTTATTTTTTTCTCTTCCCTCCTCGACATCCGGTAGGACTGCCGTGGATCGTTTCCGGTGGTAAAGTGCACCTACTGTCGCTCGGAGTTCCAGCAAACGTCCAAGGGTAGCACGTCGGCTATCTGCCGGAAGTGTGAAGCGAATGTAAAGCAGTATGGAAAACCATCCGCCTGTGAGCTCTGCAACATCATTGCAGCATTCATCGGATCCAAATGCCAAAGGTTTGTGTTAATGAAAGCGAATCGTGCGTTTTGAGGTGTTCTTTGTTGCTTTTTCACACTTGTGTTTCTCATATATCCTAAACCGTATCCCAAAACCTTCCTAAAAGTCACGCCAGAGCATTAACGCTGAACACTGTGTCATTTCAGTACAAGTTTTGCGTTTATTCCGTTCAAGCAATGCCTACTTCAATTGTCGCTATCCTTTGTGATGTGTCTAATTTTTTATTTCGGTTTGTTTGCTCCTTCCTATGACAAAATGTTAATTAAAACAGCATAGATAAAAAATTACTTAACTATTGGTTTGGAAATTGTTTTTTTTTCAGTCTAGTTTTGAATATTTGAGTAAAATTATTTAACATGTTGTTCGAATACCTTCTTCATGCAATGTTCATTTTCCTGTCCTTCCCTATCATCACAAACACAAGGCTTACATTCCTAATCGTTGCCTTTAGTAAGAATAAAAAAAAACAACTGAACTATCTTCCGCCATAAAAACCACATGAATCCTTCAAAGAAATCGTTTGATTATGACGCAAACATATTTGTACCATCCCACCCCGATTAGGTGTACAAACTCCGAGTTAAAATATGGACCAGCAGTAACGTGCGATCAGTGCAAACAGCGGTGCGCCTTTAATAGGCCCGATTATAAGGTTAGAATGGCAAACCTACTGCGATTCAGCCCTAGAGCAGCCCACTAGCGCGAATAAAGCCGAACTCACACAGACCGTGACTGGTGACTGGTGGTGTTTTAAGCTCAAACAGATAGCGATCCTCACTGCAGAGGATGCAGTAAAACCGGTTGTGGCCGAAGCGGCCCGATACACCATGAGCATACACGAAAACATCTCCTCACAAAAGTCACAGAGTCCCTTCAAAACGAATGGGACACTCTCGCGCACGCATGGCACGCAAATCGATCGGTCGGCCCACCAATAGGATGATCGTGCCGTGATATGTGGCCGGCAAAAGCGAATACATATACAGCAAGGCACCATGCCCTCAACCATGGCGTCAAACGATTCAACACCTTCTTCTTCTGTCCGTGCAAACGGTGCAAAGGGACTGCAACCGTTTTAGGATAATATTGAAATCAATGAAACGGTTAGGAGAAAGGAATAGATTAACCTAAATGAGCTAGCGAAAGTAACGTTAAGATAGAACGAAAACGAGGACAATTAATGTTTTGTGTTACTTTAGCAAATAAGTTCGTTATTCGTTCCTGGTTGAGGTAACAAATTGTGAGCAAATATTAATGTAAGATATAGCAAATTATCGTATTACATGTTATCACAACGTCACGCATGGCTGATGATAGTCTTCTGAGCTTTAATGGAGAAAGTTACCAAACTCAGCCTAGCTGTGTGCACATTACATACGTAATTCTTTTTTAGTTTTACCCAAAGTAAGTGATCTGAAGATTAATGTCAGGGGTTAGAAGCATCCCTTCTTATCAGAGCAAACAATTTACATGAATAGCATAAATGTAACCTAGCAACATTGTGCAATGAGAGGTAGAGGCTCTAACAACTAATTTGAATTGAATTAGTTGTGCTCCGTGTTTATCTCCCCCATTCCAGTCAGAGTGTCAGTAATGGATTAATCCTTTTCTTGGCGTAACGACGGCTCATTAGGTCATGCCTCCTCTATCTGGTCTATTACACATATGATTAACACGTATCCCGTATTGTATCTTTGTATGGAGGAACCTATGAGATTTGGGTACCGGCATGGAATGGCATGGCATGGAAGACATGCGCCATTACCACTAGCCAGTAGGGTCGCGCTACTCGGAAATAGATTCTTTCTTTCTC
The DNA here is from genome assembly GCF_943734725.1 of Anopheles marshallii. Lineage (NCBI taxonomy): Eukaryota > Metazoa > Arthropoda > Insecta > Diptera > Culicidae > Anopheles > Anopheles marshallii. The sequence goes on from NC_071327.1 coordinate 64,802,761, forward strand.
TCTCCCTCTCTCTCTCTCTCTGTTCTTTGCGTTACGACCTACTAGGCATTTCTGGCTTACTAAACTTATTTTACCACGTAGCCGGATCAGTCAGTCCTTGCTAGGGAGGATTGGTTAGGTCCGTTCGTATGTAGAACGGCGCCGCTACCATCATGCTACCAGGCCGCGCTTCGGAAACAGATTAGGAACTATCAATAAGAGGACAATCAAGCCTTACTACAAGAGAGCCGCTTCTTTGTGACATTTTGATTCCCTAGTTATTAATTGAGTTCTTGTCATAATTCTTCCCCAAAAGTTTAACTAATTGTTAGTATTCGTTTTAATATATACCGATGTCATTCGGTAAGTAGAAAGTTTAATTAGAAAAAATAATATTTTACTAGGCACAAGTTTGCGATTACATCAACAAGTGATCCTTCAGGCCAAATGCACTGTTACTGTTCAACGAATCGAAAGTCACCGGATTGAATCGCCGAAGATCTATTTATGTTTAGCGTCATGATCAAACGATTGTTCTTTCACTGGTTTCCAATGGATGAAATGTTAGTCACAATGGCTACTCTTCATATATTTATAATCAAAATATCATTTTCAGTTTTATTACAACGTTTTTTTGCTCAGACAAAAAAAAAACAACTGCTTAAACTTAAACACCATAAAATATGCAAAATATTTAATGAACCAATTCAACAATGGCGTAATACGTAAAACATACGTCGATAAGAAGTATTATAAACTTAAGGAACACCATTGGACCAATCAATAAGGACATGTGGAGAAGAAGTGTTGGTGCCATTTGACCAGAGACTGGAATTGTATTCGTGATTAATCCTTGATTCTCTTTTCATTCATTTGTCTTTTGCCCAAACCGAGCAATTTGTTAATGTGATAGTGTTAAATTGCAGCCAGCTGTACTGAAATGCAACATTTTGTTTATTTCTTTTTCAACCAGGTTGATGGCAAGTTACTATGCTGGTTGTGCACGCTGTCTTATAAACGCGCCCTCACTAAAGCCCGCCAGGTAGAGAGCGAACGGCGAAGGGCCAAGAAACGAGCGGCAGAAGGATCTTTCCCGCCTCCACTCAGCGGCAGTGGAACGACCGGTGGTGGCAATGATAGGCGCGATCGGATGCACGAAAAGATGGGTAATGCTGGTGGACAGGGTAATAGTGGAGGAATGAATCTACCAGGCGGTGGCAGTATGTCCAGCCTGCCACCACTCGGCGATCTGAACATGAATCACGGCGGACCAATGGGAGGACCGGGTGGTGTCGGTCCGGCCGGTGGTACGGGTGTTGATCGCATAGACAGTGGTGGTCCCGGGGGTGGTGGTGGTGGTAACAGTGGCGCTGGCGGTGGACGAAACGATAACGGCAGACATTCGTCCTCCTCCAGTAAGAAGCCTCGCTCCGATACGGGTAAAATGGTACCGGATATGCCGACCGATAAGCTGCTAATGAAGAGCGCCAACAGTGGCAGCGGCGGCAGTGGCGGTTACGTCGATCCTCACAGCTCCGATCACGTGATTGCGATGACGCAGCTGAAGGAAACGATAGCAACGCTGCAGCGAAAACTAAAACAGAAGGATGGCGTCATACTGGAAAAGGAGAAAGAGATCAGTGCCTGGAAGGGTAAACACTTTCATCTCGAGCAGGAATTGATGAAGAAGTATAAAGACATGGAGAAGAACTACGAGTTCAAGCTGGACGTGCTCAACAAGAAGCTCAAAGCTCAACTGCTCGAGATCGCTGCACTGTCGAAGGCGGTCAAAGAGCGGGACGAGAGCAAAAAGAAGAAGGTGGTGGTTAGCGGGTATCTGGCTACGACGAAGCTTAGCAAAATAAGTAAATCATCCGGCGATTCGAAGGACAGTTCCGATAAGGAGAAGTCTTCGTCGACGCTCGGTCGTACCGGTGGCGGTCGTAACCGTATGCTCGACGATGACGATGATGAGGAAGAGGATGAAAATGGCAGCAACAAAGAGGACAAGGAAAATGACAGCGAAAAGGGTTCCGATAAGGGTGGCTCTGGGAGGAATACACCGCGCGACAGTGGCAAGGATAGCCCGCGTGATGTGGATTCTGGCAAGGAAAGCCCCCGGGAATCCGACAAAGAGGACGAGAGCGAGAAGAAAATCATGAAACGAGGCATCGAACAACAGCAGCAAATGCAAAACGAGGATTCGCAAAATGCGTCAGAAACACCGTTGGAAGCGTACGAGCAACAAGCAAAAGCAAACAAGAGCAATGGTTCATCGACCAAGGATGAGGACGATTCCGACCGGGAAGAGGAGAAAGATGACCGCCGTAGTTCGGATCGCGGATCGGAGGACGGTTCGGAACAGTGTTCGGAACGTGGTTCAGACCGGGGCGGATCCGGTCGTGGTTCAGATCGAAGTGACAACGATTCAGACAAGGAGAGCGATCGAGAGGATCATTCCGACAAGGGTGGAAGCGATAAAGATAGCGACCGAGAGGGTTCAAACAGTGGGTCCGAGAGCGATCGTGATTCGGATTAGGATAAAACAATGCTGCTTATTTTATGTGACAAGGTGCCCATCGAGAGGTGGATACACCGCTTCTTGCATGCGCTCACTGAAAAGCGGGAAAGCATCCAATCCCTATGCTCCATTTATTTTTACACTATTTAAATTAAAAACAAATGCAAGAATGGTCCAACGTTTGTGTAATGTCTCGTATTAGAAGGGAGATTTGACTATCTCGATTAGCAGATTCATCATTGGCCAGTAACGTGAATGCGCGTTCTTCTGGCTAATAAGTTAATTGTAATGTATGTGGTCTTTCTGTTTAATAGTATCCGTTCTTCAAAACCAATTGCCTCATTTTAAAATTGTGAATGTAAGTTGTTTTTAGCGCCATCAGTCACTTCATCATAATAGTGAGTCGGAAGTAGAATGCAGATTCAAGTCGTATAAAGATTGGAAACGATTTTGTAAATCATGCGCGTGATCGGACGTTTCTTCCCAGGTATCGAAACTGATCGCCACCACCAACCTTCTGAAACACTTTCCACGCAGAATGTGGACGAGAGGATACAAATAAACATATTAAAAATAATCATTGTAGCAGCTTAATATTGAATGATGAACAGTAATGCGGTTTGAGGATGGTATATTTGTCTTCCGTAATAAACTCCGTACTAATAGTTATTATCTCCTAAATTACAACGTTTACCACGCTCTGATTTTTCCCTGTGTGGCGTCGGTTAGTATCCACGTGTTGCGATCATGTTTTTTCATCGACATCTGCTTGTGTCGCGGATGCGTTTTACAAATAACGTACAGCCGCTCCTGACGCATCACAAAGTAGCAATCCTTGCAACGTCGCTTCAGTCGACCCTTTACTTTAAAACCGCTGGCAAAGTTCAGCAGCGGTACTAGACGTGTTTGCAGTAAATTCGATCTAACCACGACTGGTACGGAGCATTGGTTAGCGAGTGGGGAAGCTTTGGCCGGAAGCGCCAACGAGTGAAAATATGAAACCCCGCTCGTTGTCGGTCGGACCTGGCTCGACATCTTGGTGGAACAACGTGAGATCGACACGGTGCAAGCAGACCGTAACCGAGCTAATACCGATCCCCACATAGTGCTCTGGAATTTGAAACAATCGAAAATCAAGAAGTGAAAAATAATTAATGTTATCAAGGACCGGTTCCTATTATATTTTTGCAAAACTAACCTTTTCCCGCAGCTAGTGAAAGAAGTAAACAAACTGAATCGGGTTATGTCACTCACCGAGCATAATGGTAAATCCAATGTTCACAAAACAAATCCTTTCTCGTTCGTATTTTTTCTTACTCCAAAATATTGTTTGCAAAAATAAAAATATAGAAATTACGCTAGAAACTATCGTCCTTAATGTCCACCTATGGCAAGAAAAACTATTTTTTGAGCATGTTTTAAATTTTGCATATTTGAAATTGTTACATGTCATTTGCATGACCACGGGCTCGATTAGGTGCAATTTGACAGTTTGAATAAACGGCGCTATTGTGGGCCAATTCGGAGAACAATCTAGCATGCACAACGAAAACTTGCGCTTGTTTCGCGCTCTCAAACCGGGAAACGCGTGGATTTCTGTTAGTTAATTTGAGAATAGGAAGAAAGTGAGTGTCTTTGATAAAGTGTTGTTTGGTGTGTACGCACGCAAACCTCACATTATGGAATCGTCAACAGAGGATGCCAAAGAAAGGTAAGCGCACATTCGTGTGAGCAACAGCAAAAAATGCAACCGTAAACGTTTTTGCCGAATTCCATTCTTTTAGCGACAGCTTTGATTGGTACCTCTCTCGTTGTTTCCACAACGAGTACAAAACTATACCGATACGGAGCGTTCGTCTTCAATTGGGCCGTGGCGATGATAATGACTTTCAGTTTAGCCCAAAAACATATCATTATTTGTCAAGGAATCATTGCATCTTGCAGATTATTGATGGAAAGCCTACCATCACCGATTGTGATGTAAGTATGGCGTATACGTATGTTAGCACTGTACGAAACTGCAAATATTTCATACCTTTCTTCCTCAGTCGCAGCGAGGAACGTTCGTTAACAGTACGCGTCTGGACAAGTCCTCTTCCGGTCCAACTGAACTAAAGGAAGGGGACCGTGTTGGTATCGGGCATAAGAATGATGAAATACAACAATATTTCAAATTCCATTCGAATATACTGAAGTACAGAGTATGTCGCAAGATTCCAGACGAAGAAGCAATAATCATCTCCGATGGGGAAATAGATGCTGAGAACAGTCCTACAATATTGCCTATCATTACGGAAACGACGTCTTCAGAATCTCTGAACCAAACACAAACTTCGTGTCAATCGAACGAAATCAAAATATGCATGCCAAAAGCAGCGTCACCGGTTCCGGGACCTTCTGGTTTGAAGGCGACGGAATGCGTCTCGATCCCGGTGGAGTTACTGAGGAAATCGAGCTTTGAAGAGGAGTATGACATGTGCATGACTCGATTGAATGAGGATAAGGTCGAATCGGATGCAGAGCCGTGCTCGTCTAAATTTAATGATAGCGAGATTATAATCCTTTCGGACGATGAAGATGAGTATGCGGATCTGCATCACACGCAGCTGGTACTTGAAGAAGTAAAAAAAGAATTAGCGGATATGCAAAATCAGAACATTTGCCATAATGTATGTGACGATACGAATGACAAGTGGACGTCAATGTTGAAAATGGATATCGACGCAACACAACGCTACAAAGAAAAGCCCAAAGAGTACAAGGTTAAAACTGATTCCCTTAAAAAGGGAAAAACTGAGAACAAAAGCAGCTCCTCGAAGAAGGAACGGGTTGAAACCACCACCACAAAATCAAACGATAAAAAGCAAGAGCACAAGTCTGTGAAACACTCAACTGGTAAAGAAAACACGAAACAATCCACCGAGACGAAGGATAAAAAATCCCACAATGGTTCTTTGAAAATGTCCTTTAAACGTAGCACGAAGGATTGGGTTATAGCAAATGAAACGAATGAGGAAGCGAAAAAGTTGCGTAAATCTGTTGACTCATCAGCGACCAGCGATGAAGCTGAAGATGGGGAGAAAGGGCAAAATACGGACGAAACGGTCAAGCTCAAAAGTAAAACTCCAGTTGTGCAAGAGCCATCGAAAAATATTCGACAACGACGCCATTCGGTTGCGGACTGGGCTGAGCTTCAGGCTAGAAAACCCCATGGGGTAATTGAAATCGTTCCACCGGCTGGCTTCATGCACCGATCTCCTGTCTGGATGACAAGTTCCAGTACCGACCCGAAGCTTGCCGGCTCCGATCCGAAGCCAACCACAACGGCTGTCGCCCCGAAGCCTACCACCGTCATTCCGAAACCAGCCACTGCCGAATGTTCATACGGCCCGGCGAAAGATAAGGATGCATCGCAAACCAATGGTAAACCCGGCTTAAAACGTCGTGGTTCGATTGCCTCGCCAGAGGAAATGCAGGCACTTTTCCAGAAGAAATTTAAACCACGTCCAAATGGTAAGTGTCTAGCGTTATCAACCACTAGCGACGGGTTTGAATTAAGTTTTGGCTGCTTCTTTTTTCAGTTCCGGACAAAATATTTGAGTTTCATCGTATAAGTGCTGCAGAAAAGGAGCAAAAGGAGCAGCGTAAAAATCGATTGATGGAAGTGAATAAGAAAAATCAACAAAAAATCACACCAGCGAGTGATGGTCCATCCGTGGCAACAAAAAAAACGAGTTCGACTAAGCCAAAGGTAAAGTTTACTCCAAACAATCGTGGAATGTTTCTTACCGCTCCTATTCCGGCGCCACCTTCGCGCGCCGCATCCACGTCGCGTCCAACATCGACCGAGGAAAGCATCATGTGTACGCAATCGACCACATTGGACCAGATACCGAATGTGGACAGTGCGGAACAGGTGAACGATACGCGTCCGAAGAAGCTTACGTTCGAAAGTATGGCACGCGTGAGCAACGTCGACCGGCCGGTTCCGATCCGAAGTGAATTAAGGAAGATAACTGACCGCCGGTATTCGGTAATAGAGCCACCGACGTATTTAAATCCACAGCCACATGCGAGCGCAAAGGGTAACCTTATCGCAATAAACCAAAACAACACTGCTACTGGTTCGCAAAGCTTCGCAGCGAAAACAGTGCAAACAACTAGCAACAGCACAACGAGTTCAAACGCTACTCACGCTTCCCGCGTTGCAGCTCCGTACGTGTCATTGGTACAAAAACTTCCACTAAAAAGCATACTCAAAATATATACTCCCAAAAATAGAGACGAAAGCTCCACGCGAAAACGCGTGACAATCATGGAGAATTTAAACAAGATGAATTTGATTGAAAAATATATTGTTCCTTCACCGATTGCAGTTCAAGAACATGTTTTGTCCCACGAGCAGGAACTGCTTGCTGAAATATTCAAATGGTATCCACAATGGTTGATCGCTCAGCAAACGAAATCGCCACGCAACGTACCATTTGCCAATGAGGAAAAAATGATGCCAAATTTGGAAGATTACGAAGATTTTGAGTGCTTTAGGAAGCTTCACACTCCGTTCCTAATACGCGAACTTTGGAATGAAGTTAGCGCGGATGCTAAATCAATGCCACTTACCTTGGTCGCAAGTATAATCGATTACCGTCGCCCAAAGTGTAATGCTCTGTGCGAAATTGAATGTGAAGGTTGGTATGCTATCATACAGCTGTAACTACTGATCTAACGCACATTTTGTCCCCGTTTATTTGCAGTTTCCATCAGTACCAGTGAAATGCAACAGTCGGCATCATACGATTTCGGCATCATGGAGTACCAGATATCGCCGCAGCAAAAACGTAGTTGGTTTTTTTACAATCACACGCAAGTGCCATTACAGTACGCAGCGAATGTTCAGGATAAGAGTGGTTCACACTCAACAAGAGCAAAGAAGTACATTTTGTATGCGCCATGTGTCGTGCGAAGCCAACTGGAGCCAGGTCAAACGTTCGTCCTGCGTCCATTCACAAGAATCCTTTTGAGTTTGCGACGCGCAAATGCATTGGCTACACTGAAATTTTCACCGTTGCTGTGCAATATTCTGACGCCTTCCTTTAACGTGACAAACATCCTAACGGTTACCAGGCGGACAAAAGCGAATTCAGTTGTGAAAAACTGTGCACCGAAAATGGAACCGGGTACACTCAATTCGGGCCAGATGAATGTTCTGTCATCGGTGTTGGCTGAATGTTTTTATACGGAGCTGCCTACCATTTCCATCATACAGGGACCACCGGGCACAGGCAAGTCCCGAGTTATCAGTCACTTGATTTTGCAACTAATGCATATAGCTCGCTCAAATGGCACTAAAATGAAGGTGCTGATGTGTGCTGCTTCGAATACGGCGGTAGATGTTATAGTGAAAAAATTATTGAGGTTTAAGGAAAGTACAGGTAAGCTCTATATGAAATGCGATGCACCATTCCACGTCGACGTGCAGAGTAGTGATGTGTTTTATTCTTACTCCACGCAACAGCTCATACAAGAAACTTAAAGGTAGTACGGACGGGATTAAAAACCAAAGTCGACCTGTCCTGCATGCAAGTGTTCATCGATAAGCTGATTCAAGACAAAATCAGTTTGGAATATGGGCATGATCGGCTCAGAAATACCACTGCCACCGAAATAAAACCGGTAAGTGGCTTATAAAACAGAGCATAGTTTTTGGTAAAATAACACTGATGATTATCATTTTCCTATTTTGTGTAGCCCCGAACAAAGGAGGAGATTACGGCACGCTCTCAAATATTAAATGAAGCGGATATCGTATGTACGACGCTCGGCAGCTGCCCAATACTTGCATCGTATTCGCTCGACATACAGTTCAACGTGTGCATAATCGACGAGGCTACGCAATGCACGGAATTGTGTACGCTGCTACCGCTACAGTATAAAGTATCGAAGCTAGTACTGGTGGGTGACATCCATCAGCTGCCGGCAACCGTACTGGACCAGCAAAGTATTGAGGCAGGGTTCCGAAAGTCGCTATTTTCACGCATCTATCAATCGTACATAGATAAGCAGAAGATGGACGAGTTAAAGGTACTTACGACACAGTATCGTATGCATCCGGACATATGCCATTGGCCCAACGAGTACTTCTACCAGCGTCAGTTGAAAAGTGCTCCCTGCACAGAAGCACAGCGCAAGGACATTCCGTTGAAGCCGTATATGGTGATAAGTCTCAGCTACGATCAAGAACTGACACAGGCTCAGTACGAAATCTACAACAAGGACGAAATTCGTTTCGTCGTCGGATTAGTGAAAAAGATCGTGGCTTGCTGCAGTAACCGTGCGTCCGTGGCAATAATAACACCCTACGCACGGCACAGAGAAGAACTCATCCAAACGTTGCGCAATCTCTCCCTTCAGCGTGTGGAAGTGCATTCGATTGATTCTGTCCAGGGGAAAGAGTTTGACGTTGTCATAATTTCATTGGCTCGGTCGAATGGAACAGGATTCCTGGATCAACCAGAGCGCATCAATGTGGCGATGACACGTGCCCGACAATGCCTGGTGTTGTGTGGAAACTTCAACAGTCTGCAAGTAAGTTTCTCCGCACACTGTTTGCTCATCACAATACAATAATTTCGTTCTTGATATTTATCTACACAGCACAAGCCTGTTTGGTCATCGTTGCTAGCGGATGCACAGAAACGAAAAGTTTACTACCAACTCGAAGATCATGACGCGCACGCATACGGCGAGCAGATGGTGCAGAACATCATGCAACGGCTGCGCAAGAACTGAAACTTTACATAACATTTGTTATTTTAGTAATAATCTACACAAGACAAACATCAAGCTGCAAACAGGAACATCCGATGCACTTTGTAGGAGGATGTTTAGTATTGAATACCTTTGTTTATGTACATTTCTTAGAAAGATTAATTTCTTTTGAAAAATGTAAACATAAAGTGCCTTGCATGATCTGCTATCTTGACTTTTTTTTCCTCTTGGTTTCAATGTAATGTTTTAAACATACGAATTTTACAAATTTTCGAAATTTGAAATCTTCACTTGATTTGCATAATTTATAATTTGATCATGCTTTACACCTACGTAGAATTACATTAATGTTCGGGGGTAGAGTGAAGTTACCGGGACGTAACTCGTAAGATCACACTGAGACTGACTAAAGAAGTTAACGCATTGTACGCGGTTGGGATGATAGTGGTAAAGAATAAAGCAAGCACTATCAACCTTCATTGGTTCGGTTAATTTTCCTGTTTGCTGGTGAGATGTGAAATGGTATTGGTGAGAAGGAAAAACAGTAGCGATGAGGGAAACACCTGCAGCGCGTACGTACGCTTATCTGGACGCTCTCAGGATATGCAGCTTGTGAGCAAGGAGAAAGAGAGATAGCGCGAGCTAGTGAGAATGAGAATATTGGCGGTAGAAAAATGCGTGAGCGCGCGAGAGCGTGAGAAAACGCGCGTATAGGAGAATCGGCCAGAGAGAAAGGAAAATGCGGTGTGCCTGCTACGGTTAGCTTGCGTTCCACGAGCAGCAGCCTGTTCAGTCGAGAATTGTTGTCGTTCGTGACGGGAAGAACAGTGAGTACGATTGGTGTGTCCGGCACACATTAACGGGTTACCTTTTTTTTTGGTTGACTAAAAAAGAAACAAAATCTCTACCACAGCCCTCTAATCCTCCCGGCGGTGTGTTGTACCCTCTGTACAGCGTTTCTGCCGCCCACGTACGGTTTGCGTTTCGTGCGGAAGGAAACTATGTGTACACCGGGACGGGATTGTGCACAAAGCAAAAATATGGTGCATTAATAATCGCATTCCCTTCGTGTTGGCAGCAGGTGTGCGCGGGTGTGCGTTGTTCGAACGGGTTTTAAAGAATTAGCAAATGTGTGATAAGATGTCGCTAGCGCAACGCATGACAGTGTGGTAGGATTACAGAGGAAACAAAGGCAAATTTAAACCTTACCTTAAGCTTTTAATCACAGCAGGCGTGTCGGTTTTGCTCAACTGCTCCACACCCCCTTCTGTGGTGTGCCGGAATACAGTCGCTGTTGGTGTGCGAAAGCAATGTGAGGTGAAATAATAGCCAACCGCCGCATACCGTTAGTCGTGAAAAGGTGAGCTGGTCAGTGTGTCGGGCTTGTTGCATCTAGTAGCCAAAGTGCGCATAAATGTAATATAATACATTTTCAACCATTCCTACGTGTGTCGGGCTTTGCGAGATGTGTTGAGATATGTGCGAACGAAGATACAGGGAGAGTCAGTTTGTTACCAATTCCTACCGTCAGTAATCCTGTCGTACTTTCGCCCCGAGCCTGAAAATTCATCTAGTGTTCCCAGTGTAGAATGTGAGTTATGGGATTGTTCTATGGAGATCTGCAGCTGAAAGCTGGAAATTCGTGAAAGGTACCAACTCAAGTTAAACATTTCATCGTAAAAATATATCACTTCATGAACAAAACGTTTTTTCTCTTAAAAAGAAGGTATATAAGAATTCGGCCACGGAGTCGATGCGTGAGAGTAGTGTGGGCAAACGAAACGATTTATACGAATTTCATTACAATTTTGATGCCATTTCAGTATGCGTATATTGCAATTGAATTAAAATAAGGGTTTCTTTTTTAGTTTTAAGTTGTTATCTTTTCTTTAAATTCTATAATCTCAATCAACATGTTAGATTCTTCATTATTCTATGCATCTTTCAAAGCATTCTTGAACCATCTACCAATGATAATTAACCTCACTGTAATATAGAAACTTATCGTTTTGAACACGAAATAGCTTGTCGCGGTTATTACGAGTAAGGAAAGGCCAAATTATTTAGCCGGAAGACGAAGTAGTATCAAACTCACCTTAGGGCCACAACTTCCAAGCCCATTTGCAAAATGGGACCCTGTGTTTTAATTTCTTTGCTGTTTTCATTAGTTTACCTACCGAAACGGGTTCAACGGTAAATCTGGAAGGAAAAGTGCCCGCGAGATTTTCTAGGGTGTATGAAAGAGAATCAGACTGCTGGTGTAAGAAAAAACGTGTTCAAAATCCTGAGAAAGGAGAGCAAAACTCCAGAGAGAGGAGAGAATAAGATACACAAAAAAACACTCGCACACACAGAGCAGGAAAAGAAAGAGAGAGAGAGAGAGAGTGAATGTGTTCGTGCATGTGTGTGTGTGTGTGTGTAGGTAGGAAAAAAGGAAAAATAATGAGCATTCCTGTATTATGTCTGTATTGGTGGTGAACCATCGTATCAAAAATTAGGGGAGAAAAAGGTTTTCAAGCCCCAAAAAGCACTTAAATAAGCCAACTTTAACTGGGTCCACTCAATACCAGTAGCCAGAAAAAGGAACAGAAATCAAAGAAATATCTGACACGGGGGAAAACGTTTTGAATAATATTGTTGCTTATATTTGTAAAGTTATGAAATGGATTGCAAAGGTGTATAACTTAAAAAGCGATTAAATGACAGCTGAAACACTTTGTAACATGCATCGTTGCACTCAATGAAGGTATCACAGCCTAATGTACTATCAGACCTTCGCCCTCTCGAACATTCCATTTCAGCGTAACGAGACACGGGGTTTTTCGTCAAGCGCGGGTGGCTTCCTTTCCGAAACCAAATTTCCCACGATCCCGAAACAGGTCGGGAAGATTCTGCCACCGGTGGTACGAAAATTTATCTGCACTCATCAATCTCTATGCTCGTGATTAATATCCGCCCCGGGGCCGTACCTCCGCAAGAGTGTCCCCGCTGTACCGCGTATAGTGCCCTCCCCAGAAAAAGGGCAAAGCTTTTTGTAACACGCTCCGTGCACATGATGGTGGTTGGTGGAACCCCGCAGAATTATAATGGGAGCGTTGGTGCCTTCAAGTTGAGTTGTTTAAATTGCGTGAATTGTGGAGAAATTCATATTCTCCAACGTTTCTTTGAGAGTTTTCCAAAGACCTTTGGAAGACTAACTAGTGGATGTGCTGATTGGAAAGCAACACTTGATCCGTTTATTGTGATAAGAGTGCTGGATTTCTAAGACTTCTAATTTGTGTTGTATCTATCGATCCTTAGCATCGTTCAGCAAACATTACCAGGAGCTCTTAAAATGTGTTAAGATATTCAACATTTTCTCGATTTGTCTTAATTGCGAATTCCTGTCGTAATCGTCAGAGTCCGTTTCGATAGTATATGCTAATCGATCCCACCTGTCGTGAGAATGCCACAGGCTCGTTCGGGAAAATCCACCAAACTCCCGCACACAAACGGTACCATTTGCGTAAAACTCGTTCAGCTTTCATCAGTGACGTCAAACGCCACGGGGATGCTCACAGCAGCGACCGGGGAAAAAGAAAACGGAACGCCTTGCATGGGGGGTGTAGTACCTTGACTTGTTTGACCAACTCGAATTCTCGCAATACTGAGACTTTTTAGACGAGGAAAAACCACTTCACCGTTGTACCTAACCCGGACCGTTTGTCTGATCGCCACGGGGATGGTTTGGTACCGCTCGTGCACACGGTAAGCGAAAAAGGCTTAAGGACGTCCCAGACCCTCGACACTGCACTGTCGTCGTCAATGTAAAGGATGCTGTCAGCATGACGCGGCGGAAGGTCCTTCCCTGTTTGGTGAATTGCTCTCCAAATGCTTTCTGCCGGGCAGCAGCCCGCATTACTCAGCAGTGAGCAGTGCCCCGTTAGCGTTCGGTATCTTTGCAGTATGCTTAAGTAAAACAACCAAGCAAATAAGTGAGCGCAACAACAAAACCCGGGGGGGCTCCAAAACGGGAACGCTGTAGAAATATCGACCAGCCTGAAATCTTGCAAACGGGTTGTACGCCACTCTATGTCCGCTGTTTTGTTGTTTCTTTTTTTTATTATTATTTTAGAGTGAATCTCTTTTGATCATGCATTCCTCGTGCCAAACGTTCGATTGTGCCAACATAAAAATTAAAAAAAAATCCCCCAGTTCGCCAACCCATAGACCGTAGATAAAAATCAGGGCTTGCAGCAAGCGGTTGGGATATTGCTTTTCGTGAAAAATTCTGGAAAACATAAAAAGCTGCACAGACACAGACACACACAGTTGGCTTTGTGGTGTACTTTTCATGCTGTTTTATTGTTTCTTTCCATCGAATGATGCTGATTGCTTACCGCGAACCTGTGCTTGCGACCTATTTTGCATATCTGCCTGCACTCACGACTATGGTTCAGACAAAGGGACGGCCAAGGACCTGGCAAATAAGAACCCCCCCCCCCCCACCACCCCCCGCTCCTTTACCGTTTCCAAAAAAAAAGGGGATACCAATAATTTACATATCGCCAGATTTTTGCGTTAAACCCTTGCCAAAGACGCCGCCCGGGGAGCTCCGGTGTCCGGTTTGTGCCCGAAGTGTCCTGGCTGGAAAGTGCAATTCTTTGGCAGAACGTTGCTCGCATTCAAATGAATGGTTGCCCGTGTGGCAGAGCTTCGCGGCTGTCTTACACGCAAGTGCGCACTCCCGTGGGGTTCGTTCGTTTAAAATGGGGAGGGGGGGTTGTTTTTGTTCGGTTGGTAAAAGTTGGCAACCACTTTGGCCATGGATGTTGTTACCTATCGACCCTTATGGAAGAGGGGAACCATAGACCAAAGCACTGCACTTGCAGGGGGGGTTTTTTTTTATTAATATTTCAAACACTTAACTAAAAGATCTCCCTGACACTGTCACGAGAGGTAAAAAGAGTTTGGTGGAGTTTTAAAATTTGTACCTCAAACCAACATTAAGGATACCTCCCAACTTTGACGCAGCTAGAAGACGCATCTCTCAGCATTCATCATGCTCCAATTCAGATCGAAACTTTACTGCCCCGTGGCAATAAACATAATTTTATTTGCGCCCAACCGATACGCATTTTCAACCGTTCCGCCATCCGATGGAACTACGGCGTATCATAAAGTAATATTTATGAATTATACCTACTTTATGACATTTTACAATGTCTCGGGATACATTTTAGTTTATCGACCTCTTCCATTTTTTTTTGTTTTGCTTTGCTTTTGCCCACCACTAAAATGCGCGATATTTGATCGTTCTGTGTTGGGGTTAGCGGATTTTTTGTTTATTGATTCGTAAGCAAAAGCGTGTGAAACCGAAGCCAAGCAAGATGAAACCAAATCAACTGGTAAGAAGGTTAAATTGCCGAAACGATAAAACTGTTTCTCGCACGGTGTTGCACGACTGCTTACCAGTCACATTTCGAGCGCAATTTCACCGAACAGAAAACACAAAGCATAATGAACAGTTTCCTTCTGCTGTGAGCAAAAACGAAAAGGAATGGTAACGAGTGGCTGGTTTCTTTTTTTTTTTGTTACGTCCTCCGATGTGCCATGCTCGCCAAAAGAAACAACGAGGAAACAAGCACAACTGAAACAAAACAAAAAAACAAAAGCAGTCACAACTCCCATAACATGACGGAAACAATTTCTCTAGCAAAAGCGGGCTCATCGCCGTGAGATGTTCACAGTAACGATTCTTGTTTCTGCGCTGTGTCTCGGGAGTGGTTCTTTCCTACATTTGTTTTTTTTTTTTGCTTCTTCCGAAAAGCTCTCCCCATTTTCGCACCGATCGAAATTCGTTTATGATAACGCCGGACTCGTAAACTCTGCCCTGCCTCCCCCCCTCCTCAAGGGCAGAACATTGTCTATTTGGCTGTTTGGCTGCAGGGACACACCACAATAAACTGGGAAGCTATAAAACAGAACACGGGAAAATCCACGGCGGGAGTCCGCTGGGACTGAGATGGAACACAGCGAGGAGTTGTGGGAAGGTTGGAGGGGTTGGGTTGGTAGATCATGTTATGTTGTGGATAAAGTTTCTGCCCTTGCATTCCGGTTGGGTATTTTCTTTTTTAACGCTTACCTATTAACCGACGATCAATTAAAGAGAGAGAGAGAGAGAGAGAAAGAGAGAAAGAGCGAGAAAGAGAGAAAAAAAAAGTTGCTCCAAATTAAAAGGGGGATGGAATTTTCATTTAGAATTCAGTAAATCATTTCGGGGTTTTGACATAGCTTGTGGAATAGAAAAAAAACACTTTCAGGGATGCTAACAGTCAGCAATACTACCTATTAGAAGCCACCACGTGGAACGGACGGAACACACGCAACGGTACGCGGGTGAAAATTATTCATTATCGTGCACAAACGGTGACATCGTACCGGGCCGAGTGTTCGCATTACGTCAGACATTGGGAACGTGCGTGTGACTTGGCGGCAGCACCATTAATTCGTTTACAACTCCCACCCCGTTCGATTTTGATTACCTATGGCCCAGGCACCGACGGTGCACGATCGATCCGGGTCGGTGTAGGAGACTCGTGGAGTGATGTGATAATCGAATCCTTGAAGGGATTCGAATCTTCAAGTTCGAATTCTACTTGGGATTCGAATCCCTAAATCCTAATCCCATCCGATTTTCATAGAGCGCGACAGCAAAAGTTAAGATATTTTTTGTTTACAACGCTAGGATCCACTTCTTTGCGTTACGCCTCAACAGACCCCAAGCTAAATAGACACGGTTAAATATACAAAATATTGAAATATTTTACTAATATCATCATATTTTCCCTACCAATACTATACACAAACAAACAAAAACAAAACAAAATCGGTCTGTAAAAATCAGAAGATTCGATCGTGAGCCATCGAAAAATAAAACTTCACCGTACAAGAATGACGCCAGTAACAAGATGCTCTTGCTTAGGCCAAGAACAAAACCATCTCCCTCTGTCTAACAAGCAAACAAATCTGTCACAGCGCGAGAGCACGTTGGTTGGTGTCTATTCCCAACAGAATCCGTATAGAATCCCAATCGGAACCAATCCTTTTAGAACCCCAGTTGGTTCCAATCCCTATAGAATCCCAATCGGATCGAATCCTTTTGGAATCCGTCAAATGGGATCGGATCGGATCTTCGAATCTTCCGAATTTAAATCTTCCCAACACTAGATCCCGAATGAACCATCGATATAAGACAAGTTTGCTTCGCACGCACCCGGCCACGATCGGCAGTCGAATCGAACGAAGATGGTGTGCGGCCGCTAAAGGCCAACCTATGGCTTGCCACGGTGCCGATGCAATCAGCAGAAAGATAGAATGTCGTTTCTCGTGACGCGCACACGTTTCTCCAATAAATGGCACCGAAATGAGCTTTCGCTTGGTGGCTGTTTGGGTGGTGGAAGCAAAAGAGGTTAAGGATGATAGTAGCGGTGGATATACAGAAGCTGGGCGCAATTTATCGCTTAACTTGTCCCAAAACAACCAGAAACACAAAAACATATTTTCCACATTTTCATTCAAAATTTAAGTTTCGATTAGTTAAAAAAAATAGCTGACAATTCGTTAAGGAGAAAAATAAAATCCCAAACGATATCATGAGAAAGGTCGATTAGAAGAGCTTTAGCCTGATGGGTGAAAGGAAGGGACGATTTTGTCGGGTTTTGCATGGAACGGCTGGGAATCTGGAGAAGCGGCACACGCGTATGCCGTAAATGTCGAAATTTCCCATTTTCCACCAATCAATCGCACCTCGCAAGACGAATGGAATTCAGCGCCAGCGTTGGCGAACTTTCGCTCCTACACCAGCACCGGAGCTTTGCAAGCACAGCAAACTGGCGTTCTGTTTGTGGGTGGCCGGGGTTAGTTTCTATTATCGAACCCCAGTTTTGAATGCGATCTTTCGCATGGGTATCGGTGTACGGGAACGGCAGAACTTGTGGTGAAGTGAATAATGAAATAAGACGAGAAGAAAAACCCTGGATTACACACATTGGCCCACGGGGGGGGGGGGGGGGGGGGGGGGGGGGGGGTGGGTAGGAAATACCGTACCATATCTAGGTTCCATTTTGGTGATTAAACCGGAGGTTACAATCGTACACAGAAAGACAGCAGTACCGGTTGGTTGAAGGGTCACACACAGCCACACATTGAACCGATGGCAGCACGACGCCATGCCACACTCCACCGGGAATGGAAAAGTTCAGTGACCGGAAAATCGATTAGGGTATGTTGTTGCGGTACAACAGGATACGATCATGTTGCGAAACGGGTTTTGGGGAGAGAAAAAAAACCCCGCCCAACCCAACCCCCACACGCTGCACGTGTAGAGCGCGCCTGTGTTTGGTTTGGAATTGATGGGGTGTTACGGTACGCCGTACCGAACGCAGCACACGCACACAAAACTAGTCGCTTCGTATTACGGAGGTCATAAGCTCATGCTTAAATTGAATAAAGATTTCTACACTCCATTGCGGTTGGCGGCTGGCATGACAATGCAATCAGCGTACCATGGGGACGTGCTGACATAATTGACAAGCATGGTAATTATGCTCACGAGCCAGTGTGTGTGTGTGTGTGTATAGGTGGAAGGGTTGTCAGGACTTCAGCTAGATCTTCTCTATTTGGCACACGAAGTAATAGACTTTCCAATTTGTCGCTGTGTCGTCTAGCACAACTCATGCTCCGTAATGTCGGAATTCTATAAAGCCCTTCATGCCAATGTACCAACCTTCATTTCCCTTTGTTATTCACGATCGATTCAGTTGGGATATTGTTTTTTTTTTGTTTTGCTTTGTTCATGCATGTTACAACCCATGTAAGACACATTTCAATTCCATGTCCACGGAGTATGTTTGTGTTTTCTTGGTGCTTGGAAAATGGAAATGGTTTTTTCCCTGTGGTTAAAGGATCTTTTGCCAAAAGGGACATAAAAGTCCGTCGTGACTGGGAAGTGTACGGGAATTCCAATATTTCCATACTTCCCATCCACCCATCCACCCACCGCTAGCGACGGTATCGAAAAATGTGTCCTGCGGCATGGTGCCGTGACCAGGATTGCTCCATTACGGTGGCTGTAATTTGAAAAGTTTCACTTGTTTACTTTAGGGAACTGGCGCAGAGTGTGTTGTTTCTTCGTGTTTTCTGCCAGGAAAGGGCGCAGAACTGGTAGCGTTCTTGCATTGTTGGTGAAAATACTGCTCGTTGTGGCACTATGTTAAAGGGCGCTGCTCTTGGCGTCATCGATGTTGGCGTCACACATACACTGCCTGCTCGTTATCGCATTTCATTATACAAGCGACGCACCCGGTCGGTGTGGTAAAGATAATATTCGTAAAATGGCTCCACGGTGTCGAAGTGTTTCCCTTTTTTTTTTGATGAGGAGAGGTAGGGGGAGGGAGGGGGTGGGGATGGAAAACAAAACGTAACAATAAAGACAAAATATACGGCGAAAACGGCTCCTAGATCCGCATGGTTTGCCGCATGTGTGCGCGAAAGGTGTCAAACACGCGTAGGCCAAAGTCGCCACCAGTCACCAGGAGACTCTTCAAGATGATAAGCGCCGCGCTATATGTATACGTAGAGCGGAAAACCAACCAACCAACAACCTAGCCTGCGAGGATAATCTGCTTTGCAAATGTAAACCGATACGAACGACCAGCACTAATTACGAAGTTGTTGGGGGAAGTTTTTGGCGTACGGAACGGCGAATGGCGTACCGGCACGATACACACCGGTACGGAGCAGTATCGGACCGGCCATTGCCAAGCGTTGTTGCGATGGTTGGTCCGCGCCGGTTGCAATCGAAATGGCACGATTCGGATGCGTAGTGGAAGGGAAAATTGTAATTTCACGCTCGAACAATTAGCATTCTACTTCCACGCCGCTTCTGGGCAGGGAAGGAGTCGAACCGGCCGCGTTGTACATAACCACACAAACGGAATCGATACGGTTGCGGTGCTCTGTGGCAAAGCTTGCAATAGATTCGTTTTTCCGCCGTTACGGACGAAATAGGCTGGGCTCTGGTGACATTTGTGTCCGGCACAGATAATTGTTGCACGCCCCAAACGGCCCTGCCCTGGTCCGTGGACCGTGCGGCACGGACATGGGCGGAAGAACATGTTCCACCATCGGAGCTAACATGATGCGATGACACTTTGTTTCTGATCGTACTGCTAGTACAAGTCCCTGGCTATTGGAAGCACTCGTTTAAACATTTATAATTAAAATAAAAGCTCATAAAGTTCTCCCTCGCTTAATGGTCGATGTTTCCAAAACTTCAACACTGAGCCGAATAACTCCCCCCCCCCCCCCCTTCCCAGCAGTACCAACATTCAATTCCCGCTGAAGATTATCTCTGTGTTGTTGTGCGAACGATGAATAAAATGAGTAAATTTGCATTCCCAGTTACTCATTACATTTAACAGAGTTAGTGTGGAAGGACTGCGCAGTGTTAGTTTCAACCCGCTGCCACGAGATGGCGCTCTCCGATACGCTACTTATTAATATTCATTACAAGCCGCGTCATACAATTGCTCTCAATAGACAAAATGTGTTCTCCGTTACGTCAACACCTAAACGGGGGGGGGGGGGGGGCATCCATCATTCGAAGGAACATGGCGAATGGTTATCAGATGCGAGAAGCCATCGACAGTACGCAATCGGCAACAGCAGTATGGGAATAATTATTTAGAACGTATCTTACGTTTGCGATCGTAAATATGCCCTTGTGTCAGATCAATATGCTAACCTGTTTTCGTTTTCTTTTTATTCTTCCATTCTTTCTCAACAGTGCTCCGGGGAATACATTGGACGTCGGGAATGTTGGAGAATTATTGGAATTCTGGTGTGGCATCGAAGTCACTTCAGGTCCTTGAGGTTTAAAAGTCATTTACGTCGCTTAAGACCGAAACCGAGCCACTACTCAACGGTGTTGGATTGAGAGAACATAGTGACAATATAATTTCCCCATAGCTTGAGTGTCTAAAACGTTAAATTATGATGTTGGTTTGTGTCGATATGAAAGGAACGCATCATCATCATCATCACATGTCTATGTCTAGGGTGCGGTAGTTTTTGGAGACTTTTAATATGATTGTATCGAAAACCAATCGCTCACTATCAGAACACAAAGCCCTGAACGTTGAAGGTGTGGCAAACGGTTGAACTGTCTCTAAGTAAACCTTCTGCTAGTTAGCTTCTGAAGAAGTGTGTTTCTTTCTTGAAGAAGGCTGTAAAACGATGCTTAGATTGCAATATTAGGATGAATTGTTGTTGATTGTGCTCTATCAAATCTCCCTTGCTATACTTCTGGATAGTACAAAAGGTTCCATCTCCACTGTTGTTGATGTAAACAGGTGAATGATGTTAGCAAAGAGCTGTTAGTATATTGCAGTGGAGATGCGCGCCTTCTACGAGGGTACGGTCTCGTGTGGCGGTGTTTATGAGTGTGTTGTAAAATCATCCATTAGATAAAGTGATAGAGCGGCTAGCTGCTTTTGCACAATTTGTTTTACTCATCTGCCATCCCTCTTTCTCGCTACAGTGTAAACCGG
This sequence comes from Anopheles marshallii, assembly GCF_943734725.1. Classification (NCBI taxonomy): domain Eukaryota; kingdom Metazoa; phylum Arthropoda; class Insecta; order Diptera; family Culicidae; genus Anopheles; species Anopheles marshallii. Next base: position 64,823,620 of record NC_071327.1, read on the forward strand.
TGCGTCCTTTTCACGACCGGGTTGGAGTTTTCCCCTAAAAAAGCGCGCGTCCCCCGCCCGACCAGTGTTTGCAGTGTTTGCCGGCGACGCTTGATAGGAGATTGATTAAACGGTGCATTAGCATAATACCCTTAGCGCTAAGTGTGCCAGTGCGTGAGTGTGGTGTGTGTTTTGTGGTCACAACGTGCGATAAAAAAAAGTGAAAGAAGGAGCTGTTCGTTTTTTTCTTTCAAACCTTCTAGGGCCAGCTAGGAAGGTGCACTGCGAGTGTGATAATGTCAGGGTTAGGTTTAATGGTGGAAAATGTAAGGCAACAAACCGAAGAAAGGTGTGAAAAGCTTGCAACGGATAGAGAAGAATTTATCATCTAATGTGTGTGCGTGTGTCGCAGTGGGACGCTTGCGAGAACTAAAACGTTAACAAAGCGGAGCTAAACGAATGTAAGTAAATGAAGTTTTACTTTTATATTATTAATTTGTTTCACTACTTGTGCAATGTTTCCACTATCATTCGCTCACATTTCATGCAGACAACGATTGCTTACACCTGTAGAGCAAACGTGATTACATTTTAAAAATAAATGAGAACAAATCGTCCATTAAACGAGGATGCACTTATTGCATTATTTAACGATTAATCGCTGCTGGTGACAGTGGCCACACGCGCTGACGGTGTGGCATACACTATGCATGGCCGAAAACAGAATGGCGATTGGTCGCCAATGCAGCGCGACCAGATTACTGATGAAATCCCCTGCTCGCGATGAATCGTAAGCGGTTTATCCGGGGATGATTTAATCATGCTGTTTACCGGTGACACTGCACCGAGTTCCATTATCCAATCCAACAAGGGGAACGTGTGCATTGACTGGTTGAAGGTAGCGATAGTTCATGTCATTTTGTATTTTAAGAAGCGCTGGTTTTGAGCATTTGTATAAGCGAACTTTACAATTACATGTGCATATATTTTGAATGGAAAGCAAAACAAATATATCTCCAATTCAAGCTACATTCTTCCTTTATGGAATATTGTTCATGCATGGTTTTTATTTTCGTATGTAGCTACCATTACGCTTTGAAATTAGATAGACCACCATTTTTATGCCCTACAATGTACATGTCCTCGGTATAGTTTCGTTCCGGCTAGTTCCAAGTTACTAGGTCATAAAGTTGGTCGTATCGCTGTTGCCAGAACGGAACGGGGTGGAAATCACCTACCCCCCCCCCCCCCCCCCCAAGCAAAAAGGAAACCATAACCATTGCCATACCCAACAAAACCGACTACACAGCGTTGGGTGACCACAGAAATGGTCCCATTGGGAGGCAAAGTGATAATACCTCTGTCCCCTCCCCCCACCAGTGCCTTGGGATGTGCGCATGACTGTGTGCTGCAAAAGGGTATGAACTTTAGCTTCCGCTAGACCTCGTGCACAAGATCCTTTTGAGCCATGCCCCCCATTCCCCTTCCCCGTTGCACCGTTTTTTTTTGCTTTCCTCCGGGGTCGAGTGTTTTATTGGCCACGTCAGGAGTGAACGTGGTGCACAAGTTCCACGGGAAAACCCCTTTATTTCTCCACTGCACGAAGAAGCTGTCCTTAGCTTTTTTTTTCGGCAAACGGAATGCAAGGAACGACCCTCGTTGCAGGGCACACTCTTACGTACACCTCGGTGATTTTGGAGGAGTTTCCCCTTTGCAGCATGTAACTCGTTGCCTTCAACTTCGTCACCATAAACGCCAAGATGCGTTCCGGTAGTCTACGCGTCCCCTAAGAAACGTTTCCCAGCATTTCTGTTGAACGGGGACGAAACCAACCGGGAATGATGTACGACATCCGCATTTACTTTCGGAACTTTCGGTTCCTTTAATGCTGTCTCTCCATCTCTCGGCGGGTATTCTGTCAAACTGATGCTGAATTCCTGGCATAATCCTTGAGCGGGCAATAGTGCATATGGGACGCTACCGAAACGAAAAGGAATATCACCTCACCGAGCGCTTCCTTCAATCCTTTTTTTTTTTCGTTTGCCTGCAACGCACTGTTGTGTGCGGTTTTATTACAAACCGCCCGGAGCATCTCTGGCTGGCATTACAGCACGAATGCAGATATTGTGTTTCAGGAAATGACTCGATTCTGGTGGAAAAATAAATCCAGCAAAGCAAGGAGCCAAACGGTATATTGCTATGGAAAGAGGTTTGTGAAATAAACTCTAGTGGCCCGGGCTCTTTGGGTGGATTATTTTCTTGGCATCCTTGGTTGGCGGTACGTTAGACGAGCGTATAGAGCTATTCGGGTGTGATAGCAGTAACATATATGAGGACCATTTTTGGCATTGAGTGCGATGGCATATTTCAGGACGATATATTTTATGCTTCGATTCTCGTGAAACTATCCATATCGAACCATTCGGCTGTATTGTTTTTCATTTTCTGCGCATGAGTAACAGTAATTGAATTTAGGAATTTTGAAATTTTTTTTTAAATTACATCAAAATTGTTTAATGTGAATGTTTTGAAATTCCACTTCTGGCATTCGTAGACTTCATTTACCAATATCTAGGAGTAATCGGTCTTCCTTAGGAAAGACAACGGTCCGGATGGGATTTGTTACCCAGCCTGTTGTGTGAAGGCCGGCGCCACTACCACCAAACCATCCGCTCGACTCACTTCAGCAGTACTTATTTGTTTGTTTGTATCATTCGGTTGCATTGTGCCAGATTAGTGGGAAAATTATGGCAGATCGTTGGTTCCGTTCCAGCGCTGTCACCCGCTCCGGTTGCACTCATAAAAAAAAGCTCATGAAGCGCTTTTCTCACATCCTAAATGGCGTACGGCGGAGCAAAACAGCACCAAAGTACAAAACCAAAACCAAAAAACAAAAATAGTAAAAGCGAGCAAAACTTCTTAATCCGCTCGGGAAATGAAATGCAATGTACTGCCGTATTTAATTCTTGCAGCAAAACTCACCCTCCCAACCCCCCAGCCTTTCTGTCTATTATCTACGACTATGGTGGAGAAACCATGGCGAAATCAGCTAGTTTTAGTTTTGCTCCCTTGCACCCTTTGGTCACACTCTTCATCATTAGCTTGAATGAAATAATCTTCCCTCCTCCCTCCCCTCCCCCTCCTGGGTGGTAGGGTGCGGCGTTCGAGCGCAAGGGTTGTTGGGGGTGGGAAAAGCTTCCCATTATCGCTGGCAACGAAAACAGCCGAAATGGAAATGGGGTAAAAAAGTGGTGAAAATGATGAAGAAAATCTACATGAAATGACGAACGAACGCAGTGAGCGTAGGAGCCGGAAGAAAAAAGAACTCATCTTCAGCCAGCGCCCGTTTGTGATTTTCTCGCTTTTACATCTCTTTTTATGTTTCAATTGTAGTTTTTCGTTTTCTTCATTTGAAACCAAATTTTCCGTGCCCTTTTGTGCTGCATGAACTCCTCACACGCGGTGCGGGTGTTGCGACGCGAGTTGTTCTTAAGGGCAAGGCTATGCAGAAAAGCACCAGAAGATAGATAATTATCTCCTGTTCCCCGCACACGCGAGACCCCTCCCCCGTTGTTTGGCCCGACCCACAATGTCGGCGTAATTTTCACTTTCATGCTGGCTGCCACACTCCGGTGCGGAATGAGCACAGACAGCCGCATTCCACCGTACCGCAGATGGGCAACGGTTTGAAACATAATCCCCGACCGCGCCTGGTCGTGTGGTGTGATGGTCTGGTCTGATGCTTCCTGCTGGTTTTGCTTGGTTGCCAAAGCGCAGGACGAAACAACCCATCCAATTGTACCTTGCTGTCGACTTCTGCTGGCCCGCGACGTCCGGGACAAGGGGGCTTTGATGGATTTTCAAGAGCCCGAAGAGAGTAAAGCTGGAATCATGCCCGTTCATTGTACGCTTCGTAAATTTGCGTCCCCCTCCCCCGTTCCTCATTTGCTCGTCTACTTCCGGTACTTGTGTCGGAAACTTTTTGCGGTTCTTTGAAGAGAGATAGTGGGAGCAAAGCGGCAACAAAAAGAAGCCAGCAACATACAGCAAAGTATTTTGTATCCTAACGCTACCTCCAAGAATAACTCTGGTTCCATTTGCTGCAGTTTCATTATACCGCCACCCGGCCACCTTGCGATGAAATGAGTTTTTCATCACGCTTCACGAGTGAGTCAGCGAGGAAACGCTGTCTTGTTTCCCAAAAAGAAGCATCGTTTTTGACAATGAAACCTTCTCTTGATGCACTGTTGCTCAATGATACACACCGAAGCAGGGTTTGCAATGTCGATTCGACGGTATCATGATTGTTAGTCGTAAGAAATTCAGCAAAATATACATTTTATAGACCACGGAGCATCACGAGCATCGCATCGAGGCACCCGGGTGTGGACATCTCTTTGCTGACATCAATCGTTCTGCCAACGGAGAAAAGGATTTTAGCCCAATTAGCCCAAAACTTGTATCCGTCCCGCATGCCCCAAGATATGGAGCGGCGGGTACTCTATCATGGCCGAATGTTTTATGCGCGTCCGTAAGCCGACTTTATCGCCGACACAATTAAAGTTATGGCAGAGTGGACTTTGGTGGTGATTTATGAAATTTGTACCGGCACGTGTGAGCTGCCCAGAGTTGGTATGGGGTTGGGAATCCCATCCTGGGTACCGGGACGGGAAGAAGATGCCAGATGAACGGTGTATAAGATCGGCGTGATATTATGTTTGCTGACAAAGGGAGCATTATTACAAGTGCCGCTGAGGTCCTTTCGGGAAGGGATTATCTCCACAAAAAAGGGGCGAGACCTTTTTGGCCGAGGCGTACTTGTTGTAAGTCAGCGCCGTGGATGATTTCATACGCTATTTCGCGTACCGTGAGTGGTTTTTGTCTACCTTGGAGTTTACTGCTGTATGTGTGTGTGTGTGTCCTAGCGTTCTGCGTTTCCGTGGCGTACCGTTGGCATTTCCCAGCTGTGATCGGATCGATAGAAACAGGGTGCGGTAATAAATTTCCGAGATTGCAATCGATGAATACCTCCGCTCGCTCTCTGCTTCTCCCTTTCCCCGCCCCTGCCGTGTGTTTTCCTCCCCGGTGGACTAGCCTGTTGGGCTGGGCAGTGTATTAAGCGTTCTTATTAATAGCCGCACCATTGAAAGAGGTTTCGCCCTGCATTATCTTCTTAGACCCCTACCGTCCACCGACGCATGCCGCATGAAACGCATCGCTGCTGGAAGGTTCAAAGCGAACTAAAAATAACCCGGAACTCATTCGGATCGGGTGCTACTATCAGGACTGCGCCGCACACCGAAAGGCCAACCGGAGGCATTAGTTGGCAATAATTTAACCAGGAAGACCGCAATGAGATATCCTAAAAGATGGGTTTAAATAATATAAATGAAACCTCATGTATAAAAAAACAGCATATCTTTTAAGTAAAAAGAATAGAAGAAAGACAGGAAAGAAAAGAAGAACGTTTAAAAAACGTATCAATAATAGAAGAACATAACAACCTTGTCGCAAGTATACTTCCATCGCTTTGGTGGAAAAATCAATGCACTGACCTCAAACACGCGCTACTCGCATAGATTGTCCTATTTGCAACCTTCAGTTTTGTGCTGAAGGTCGCTAACCGTAAATCAAAGTGCCTCTCAAAATAGCCTCGGCCCCAGCGTAACGTAACCGGTTTGCCTTACCCAGCTGAGCCAGACCTAGTAGGTAAATTATGTTGCACTGTGTGAGGCCTTTTTTGCCACCCTTCCACCCATCCTTCTGCTCTGCCGTGCGATTGAAACGTTGCATTTTGCGCCACAGTACCTGCGAAACCTACACGGTACCGCACCGGTTCACGGGGCGCACCAACAAAATCCCAACGCGTTCTGCGTTAATGTACGGCGAAAAGTCGTCACCGACCGGGCCCCGTAGACGGGTACCGTTGGCGAAGAAAATCGGCCATTTGTGCGTTTGAGCTCGCCAGCCGCTCCGACGTCTCGATCGTTTCGGCCGCTATAGTGCGATTGTGCAGGATATTTTAAGACATTCAGCTGGCGGTCTCTTTCACACGCTCTTTCCAAAAATACACTCAATCAAATGAATCGGCGTCCGCGAGCGCCTTTTAACTGCCACGGCCGGTTCTGTTGCCGTGGTTTGGGGTGGCGTGAAGGTGTTGTTTTGTTTGTGCTGGGATCAAACGAGAACGCACAATGTTTTATGCCCGTTTGAATTGCACCCGCGCTACTGGTAGCGCTGTACGCGCTGTGTACGATGGGCGATATTGGGGAGTTCTTCGTTACCCATTGAAGGATAAATAGGCAAGAGGGTTTAAAAGATACGTGTTCAATTACAAGGGGCAACCCAACATAAGAAGAGACTTGTGTTGTGCCTAATGAATCTTTTGCAATGAGTCATTCATTCAAATGAATCTTTATCGAGGAGTCATTAAAACACGTGAGTCAACTGTCAAATGATTCATGAATTCTCAAGATACGAGAATCTAAAAGATTCATAAATACTCAAAGATTCATGCATCCAAAAACATTCATCAATCCTCAAAGATTCATGAATGCTCAACTATTCATCAATCCTCAAAGATTCATAAACTCTGATGGATATAGCGAATTCAGATTCATATTCAGATTAATTCATTCAATTCAAAGATTCATTCAAAAACATGAATCTGAATCTGATTTACCCAACACTAAAAGAGACCCAAGCAGCAAAGACAGAATCTTCATGTGCAAATTCGTCTAAAAGAATAACAACATTCTACAGTGCCCCAACGAGACATCATCAGCTTCTCTTGCTCCATTTTAAATCGTTTTTTTTTGTTTGCTCCTGGAGTTCTGTACATAATGTTTCTTCCGTTTTTGTTTTGACCAGTTCCGTACTGCGCGTCATTCGATGGTTTGGCGCACCGGCATTGCATACAACACGTGCGTAAACAAAAAGCTGAGCTAGCTGGGACTCAGCTATCCTACTACGCCAGTCGAATATTTATTGTGGATCGTGGTTTGTTTATTTTTCCTCCGCGTAACGTGAGCAACTTAAGGCATATTATTTACAGTGGAACTGCTTCGAGCGGATTTGCGTGTTGCGTGTGTCTAGCGACCGATTGGGTACGTGTGGAAGTGGTTCTGATGATTTAAATACTCTTTAATCGAACTCATGCTACGGTCGATGGTTTTATGCATAAATCTGCGGCGAGACTGCACGGTGCACGAAATGACTGGCGCGAAACCAAAGCCTTTGATGTGCAAACGTTCCTTTACGGATTCGCGTGAAGTAAGGTGAAGATAGTCTATAAAGTATAAGGTATATTGTTCAATATTGTTTATTTATTAAACAGCCATTAAGCGTTGGGTTTTACGACGCCTAGATGAATAGCCCAAGGCCATACCGGAATTGCTAAAAAACAATTCATAAACTTCCATTTAACACCTTTGAGTTTTGCATAATTGGTCGCTTTTCAGCATCAAAACAATTTCCCACACGCTTTTTCCGCCCCATTTTTCCCGCTTGTTATCGTGTTGGTTTTATGGTCACCGCTGTTAGGCACACTGGCGTCACAGCATATAACAGCGCTTGCATATGTGTTCCATTTCCGATATTCCCTTCAATCCGGGGAATGGGAAGAAAAGCCATTTAACGGGAAAATAAAAACGGTTTTGCATTCATCGCCCCGCACCGTGCGCACGGTATGGGGATGTGTCCAATTGTTATTTTCTTTGTCCATTGTTGGTGCGCTTTCATTCTGAAATGCATTTTGTTCCCAACCGTCGGAGGTTTCATGCATTTTTCAACCCCACACACACACACACGCGCAAACCGGGGCGTAAACCTGCCGTGCCATTTGCGAAGGCAAAAGGTGACTGTTCCGTAGCATTTTCTCACCTCCTTCAAGTGGTGCAGCGCAGGCAAGCGGTTCCGTCATAAATGTTGATATTTATGCATCGAGGCGGAAAAATTATGGGGCCCCGTTTTGGTTTTTTTGGTTTTTACTTTCCATCGCTTATTTTCTTCTTTTCCATCCAGGCAAGGAAAATGGAAACACTCCAAGTACTGGCCCATCGTGCGCTGGGTGCACTTTTGGTTGTGCTGTGCGGTTTGCTTAAGTCGTGGCTGTCCTTTGACTGCCAAACCGGAAGAGCTTCCACAATGAAATGATATGCATGGAAGAATATTGTTTTTGCCTTTCCCGTGTGCTGAGCGTGTTCGTTCTGTGTACATGCAGTGTGTTGTCCTATGCACATGTCGACCTGGTAGGAATATTTTTTGTGCAATTCGAGCTGGGCCAAAATTCAATTAAAAATTTAAAGCTTTTGCAGTAGCGTGGTCTGTACACGCTCTTTACCACACTCATCCCTGCGCTATAGCATTTTAATATTTTCAAAAAAGGAGTGTTCCAATGTTCAACAACGTTCAATATCGATTGCAATAGCAAAAAAATGTCCCGTTTTAATTTTTGGTCACAATTTCATTACAGGAAAGGTCCACAAAGTCGAGCAAAACTTGCAATAAAAGTTGTAACCCCATAACCGCACCGAGAAGCTGCCGCTAGCTGCGCTTCTCGGACAAAATATCAACGAACGCCACCGGCAAAAGCTACATTCAATGAACTGTTGCAAATTACGATTGCCCTCATTTGCCTTTATGTTGCACGTTCCATTTCGCCCTTTTGCTCGGTCATTTTATTTGGTGCAAAAGGAAAATAATCGTAACGCTACGTGCAGCAGTGACTCGGTTTGCGATGGTGGGTATCCGCCCCGTATCCGCCATCGATGCCGGTAGCAAATGGGTGTCGGGACGGTTTCAGCAGTGTGCGCTTTGCGCATCCAAAACAATGCCACTCGGGGCGAACGTACGGCAGGGTAAGCAGAAACTAAATTAGGAAGAAAAAGGGAATGGAACCGAACATAAAAGCACATACATGGAAACTGCATTGAAACCGTCCGGCTAAAGTGCAGTGCAGCTCGTACATTGACGTATCGAAGTGACAGAGGGAGAGGGAAAGAGACAAACGAAGCGTTCTTCTACTGCCGATGGCTTGATGGTTAAACAACCAACCGCTAATAAAGGCGAAACTGGGACAGCGAAAAACTGCAGCCGGAAACGAATGAAACAATGGTTGACATTTCGTACAAAGCGAATATCGTTCGGGTGAGGGAAATTGAAAGCGAATTTTGCAGTCAGGCATCCAACAAAGAAACCCATCGTCCCGATCTTGCAAACGAGTACACACATGAGTGTATGCCCTCCAGGCGAGTAGAAAACCCAGCGAAAATGATGCTAGCAAAAGAAATTTACTTTTCACTACCCACTACGTCAGCATGTTTGTCGCAAACGTACACACGCTGCGTTATGATGGGTGGACCATAGCATTACATCTGTAATTTTCCACCAAACCACCGCCTGTTGCCCCGCCGCCATCATCGTGTAAGTGTGCTTCATTGCAACTTTCACCATTTTTTGCACCGTTCATTCTTTTCCTAAGCATCTCCCGTGCTGAGAGGGTGTCGTATAAACATTTTCCTTGGAGCTGGGTGAGAGGGCGAAACGGTACGCGCATATCAAACCCAACCCTCACCCGTTAAGATCATTTGAATGGCACTGAAAGAACTGAAGTTAGATGACTTTCCGTGTGAAAAGTTTACTGGCACACACTCGGTACAAATTGTGTTTTTGTTTCATTTGCATCACGCTTTATTATTACCACATGGAGCACGGTTTTCGCAAAATGCTACCGTTTGGAAGAGTTTTCCTTTCGGTGTGTGAATGTGCACCCGATGGAGGCGCCTGGTGCGATGGAGACGCTTGGTGCGATGGAGACGCCTGGTGGTTCACTGCAAATTAAAGCAGTTACGATTATTGATGAATTATTTCGTGCTCGAAAAATGTTCCGTGCACAAAGTCATGCACTTTAAGTGCATCAACAGTTTGGGCAAGCATGAGGTAAGCACGCGATGGACCGTGTTAAAAATAGAATGCAATCATGAAGAAAATCATTCCACCGCTTTAATTACCTTTTTCTTACGAAAGTCGTCACAGTTCATGTAATAGAACGCTTTAAACCATTCCTCCTATATCTAATTACTTCTACGAATGAGTGACATTTATCAGGGGAAAGTAATTTCACAACTTGGCTCCGATATAATGTTTCACCCTTTTTTTGGTACGAAAACGGCGCGTATCGAGCTTACAGTTATAGCGCACCTAATAAACACATTCATTACGTTACGGGAAGGTTCCGTACGCGCGGCCATAAATGTCAGAAAGGGCTTCAAATGATACCGTATAGCACGCGCGAGCTCCCTCCCTCGTATGTATCCCCCCAATCCCCCAACCCTACCCCTGTTCCAGTGCCTCTGACTGTCATGAAATTTTTCAAGATTAGTACGTAGCGCAAGCAATTCAGTGTAGCATCGGACGAAATTTACCGACCTCATAAAAAACTCATTCTACCGTCATCCAACATGGTCCCCGTCCACGTTATGAGTTAGTGGTGGTGATGGTGGCGGTGATGGTAAAAGGGAGAAAGGAAAACAGAGAAGTGAGTATGCGATGGCGTGAGCGAAAATGTTGTCCCGCATAAACACGCGGTCCCCAAGCCGTGACTTCCGCACACACACACAAGCACCCCCACCCCCCACATAGAGCCCAAAATTTATTCCAGTATTTCCAATCGATTTACCCGATGTGCAATTAATTTTCTCAACTGAAGCATACGCTATGACAGTTCCGCACGTAAATCCCGAAGTCATTTATATAAATATTTTCGCCTGCTGGTTTGGCAGTGTGGGTTTCTTTCATTTTGGTTCTCTTTTGCCCTCCCGAAACCGCGGTAGAAGGATTAGTTGAGGAAACGTTTTGACAACCTATTTCCTGCTAGAATTTGGGAAGTTTGGATAAAAAAAACCACGCCGTTTGTCAAACATAGTGAATGTTTTTATTCTTTCTCGGTTGGGTGGGAAGGGTGGGGATGGTGGGGTCTAGGACAAAAAGGCCACATAACTGATGTTGTTTAAGTTTTTGAAAAAATATGCCCCCAATAGTGTGTACTCTCTTTCATTCAGTGTCCGATTGATTATCTTTAAATATTTCACCTTCCTCGAAACTTCAAACAAAGGATTTACTTTTGTTTTGTGAAATGCGTGTGTGTGTGCGAGAGGGGTTTTTTTTTTTTCTTCACCAAATGCAAATAGTAGGATGTTTTGCTTTCGTCGTGAAGGAGAAACCTTTTACCCTTTTGAGTTCTTCTGTCACACTCGATCGATAGGTGAATGGTGAGTTTTCTCCACCTTTTCACACACATGCATTCCTCCTCTACTCCTCCTCCCTTCCCCCTCCCCCCTCCCCCCTCCTCTCACCCTCCTCCTTCCCACCATCTTGGCATCTTCGAAAATCTCGTACGAAGGAAAAACGATCACAAAAGTACGCCGGCTGGGAAATGTTTTTCCTCTTTTGCCGCATCGTTTCGCGTTTCAATCGTCACGCGTCGTGTGGAAAGAGACTCTTTCTCTCTCTCACTCTCTCAGATTCAGGCTCATATCTTTTCGCCCGCAGGCATCGCCCTCTCATCGGAGTGGCCCATCGCTGATAAAGCTTGGCACAAAAATGGCACAAACAAGCAAATCAATTTCGTGTTCCGCATGTGTTTCACCGAAGCGCCATGAAGGGGTGGAGTGTGGCTCGCTGATGGGGTGGGTGTGCGACAGGAACTACCGCCAGCCATTCTCATGATTTCGGGAGCAATGTGTGGAGGCTGATGTGATTTTCGTTTTTCCAACTCCTACCCCAACTATCGCTGTTTTTGATGTTATCCATTTTCTTTTCACATCCCGCCGAACGCTGGTGTGCGGATGGGTTGAGCGGTGAATGTAGCCTAAAACACCAGTGGCACAACCAGTACACCCCATTATTGGCTCCAGATATCGGGCAGTGCCTTTGCCGGTACTTAAAGTGTTGCGCGTTATCGCTTTCCATGCAGGCGACCCCGTTCGTACGTCACTCGTACGCGTTTTCCAGTCACTCTCCAGTCGCTCCAAGACCAATCAGAGTGATCCTTCCAATTTCGCAATGAGCGCCTGAGCCTTTCCAAGCCTAACTTGTATCGTCCACCCGGTTTATGGTTCCGGTTTCTAACAACAAGCATCAATGGCGTTGGTGGTGGTTCGCGTTTTCTCTGCATCGAGCACAATTCGAGTTGCTGTGGTTCCGTCAGCGACGCGATGTTTTGTTGCTGTCCGGGGTGGGATGTCGCATCAGCCGGCTGGTTTTGCTTTGTCGTGCCACACCCTTTGACTGCGCAGAAACGATACAAACCCCGTTTGTCGGGAGAAAAGCTTGGCGTGAAAAAAAGACTGCCTCAATTACTTATTCAACTACACGTGGTCAATCTTTTAATGGAGAGTTTGAATGTTGGAAAAAGATAATTCGCGCAAGAGTTTGTGGAAAATATTTATACATTTAAGGAAGCATGAAACCATGTAGAGTTTTTTTGTTTGTTTCAGACATGAGAAAGAAAACGATGGAGAACAAAGGCAATGACAAATGCTCGTTGAACTCTCAGCTTTAGCAGAATGTAATCCAGCCTAGCCATTCTCATCCGATTTACGAGTTGCTCCATCCTGGGGAATGGTGGGAAATGTTCCTCCAACCCAACTGAGCATTTGAATGGACTCGAAAAAGCATGAAGCTTTCATCCGCTTCCTTATTGCTTCGGGGGTTTCTAACTTCTTCGGGTTCCGTACCATACATTTCCTTCATCCAAAAGACCCACTCCCTACCGCACAGCAATTGAAAGCTTTTCCGCATTCTCTTGGTTGGCAAGAAAAAAATCTCGAATAAAGCACGGGATGATTGTGTTCGTGCCACAGTGTGCAGGACTTTTCCAGCACCCCACGAGCACCAGCTATTGTTTCCAACGGTTTGAAAAGATATGCGATGGATTGTTTTCCCTTTTTCGGGTTTTGTTTCCTCCCGCCGAAACAAACAAACATATAAATAAACAAACAAAGGAAACAGAGCAAAGCGAGGGAGTCAAGCCAACCAAGCGGTGTGAGATGCACGACGAGCGATTGTTTCATTTCCAAACCAAACGTGGCAACCCCGTCTGGAAGTGGGTTGTTATTCAACCATTCAACCAACGCGGGTTGATCCCACTTTTCGCGCTGTTCCCGGTGTAACGGATGGGATGTGTTTCATCTCTCCACCGCGCATTGATGGCCAGAAGGCACTTAAGGGCACTGGTTTGTCTCACGCTTTTTGTTTTTTGCTTGCTCTCTCGCTCCATGCATTCTACACAAAAGAAAGATGAAGTGCACTTTTTGTCTTCACTTTCCATTTTCCAAGCGTTGCAATATTGTAGCATCCCAAGAAAATGTGGAGAAAGCATTCAAAAACACTACAATCACGATACAGATTGAGCATGATTTGTTTTTTTTTGTTGTCTGCTTGAAAAATGTTCGCCTATTTTGCATTGCGCCCGTAGTTCGTGGTGATTGCAAGACTGTTTTTTTTCCACCGCGGCATGACGAGGATGAGTAGTCGTCGCTATTTTGTAAAGAATATGGAACGTTCGGCATAAATGATTGCACCACGCTAAAAATACGGAAGATAAAAACAACCGACCAATCAGCGAACCAACTGACTATCATTAATCTCAAGCACTGTGTGTGCCCTGCTGCTGGGTCGGGTGCTTACCCACCCACTCGACCACCCTCTAAACGCTTAGATAATTCTATCGGCTGGCCTGGAGAGTGCGTCGTACTGATGGGCAGACGAGAGCTTCCATCTTTCGGTGGTGCGTTTTGATCGGCCCATGAGTGTCTATCATCAAAAAGTTCGTATTACTATTCGAATGGGTGTGTAGTAAACAGGGTAGGGAGGCAAAATCATGACCGTAGAGGGGTGTGGGCTTTGGTAAGGGTGGTGTTGTCGGTTGGCAGCGGCAGGAAAATAATCACCTCCATTCACGCGGTAAGAAGGAGATTCGTTTGCTTCCACCGGAGGTCTCCCTCCCGGGCTGGCACTGGCAGTTTGGTTCGTGGGGTACCACCATTTTCCTTTGATGTTTTTATTGGTGGTGCTTTTTTGCATAAATCTCTCCACCATCGGTGCTTCCTCTCCACCACAGACACCCTGTTTTCCCTATCAACCCGCTTCATAGTGCCTCTGTTGACCTCTTGGATGCGAAACCGTAACCATAGCATTTCCATATCCTTTTACTCCCCACACCCGACACTGGTGCACAAGGGTGTGGCGTTTTCCACCATCGATTTCTTGCCGTCCATCGTCCGACCGGGCGGAACTATGGTTCTCGGTGAAGGTTGGCTGGTTTTATTAATATTTATGATAATCAACCCACATTCGTCGATCGCGCCACCACGGCGAGTTGGATTTGCTCAAAGACAGCTCAAATTTTCTTTCCACTGCACACACACACACACACACACACACTCTTAGAAACACTATATGAATCAGGCCAGCTGGCGGTTGTCGGTCGTAAGTTAGTTTTCTTCGACCGCCCGCTACAACGCTTCGACGCTCGTAGCACTCACGGCCACCCAGCACCGAAAGGCTACGATTGGAACGATTAGCGTGAAGGTTTATGGGTCATGTTCGCATGTTTTGTCAACGCGACCGACCGCAGACTGTCGAAGAAAGCCAAAAAAAAAGGTCGAGTTCAAGGATCGTTTGCTGAAAATAATCGGCAGCTGAGATACAGGTGACTTCAAGCGGTGAAGCGCTTGTGTACTGCTGTTTGGTTGTATTGTTCCTAATTTTAAGTTATTTTAAATAGCTTCAGCGAGTTAGTTAAAAGTCACTAGATATTTCGTATAATGCAGTTCAAAACAGAGCTAATTCTAATAGCTTAATCTGCCCTGTATCTCGACGCTTCGCCTCTATCTCTGGAAGCATCATTTTGAAAGTCCAGATCAAAGCAAGCGTTATTGCTTTGTTACTTTCGAAGCTGTTCGATCCTCAAGTAGCTAAAGATATAAATATTGTTACACGAAACACTTGGATACAATTTAAAACGATCCCTTGGCCCTAGCTCAACCCCCTCCCTACCCCCAGTGACTGACGTACCGTGCGATTTCGAGCGTCCCACGAGAGGGCATCCGAAATGAAAGCATCGAGCAGCGAAACATAACACCGATCATGCAACAAGAGGGTGGACAGCACCCAGCCCCGTAAGTAATCGACCTCGTTAAGGGTTTTCCCGAGGTGCCGGAAACACAATAAGGTCTGGGCCTTATTGAACAACAATTTACCGCCGTTCGAGAGTATTCCACAGTTTGTTGTTTTCCATCCTCCTCCCGCTCTTCGGTTCGGTTTTCGAGCGATAAAAACTAAAATGGCCTATCGCAAATATAGCGGGTGGTGGGTGGATTACACTCGGACATCTAGTCCCACCGTGCTGGTTGCTGGAACGACAAGGATATCATTGTGCGAAATATCAAACATTCGCCCTGGGAAAACCAGGTTTTGTAACGTTTTTTTTTTGTTTCTCACCCCTGTTATGCTATTGTAACCGGAAGAAGGAAAACAACACTGCAGTAAAGAAAGTTGTGAGCAAACGAAGTGAAATTTGAAACACACACTTGAAGCCCCGGGACAAACCGACGGTAAAATGCGACGGTATTGTCTAAATGCGTCCACGTTTTTTTTACGACTTTCTTCCTCTTCGATGACTTCGACCGGGCAGGTTTTCGCAGAAAAGATCCAACTTTAAGTTCGGGGCAGGACGCACAATGATAACAATTTAACGTACCATTAAGCTTCGTGTCCACCATGTGGATGTGGCCGTGTTGCCAGCGATGATACTACTTTCGGCCAAATTACAATTTTACTCCGTTACGGTTGGGTGGTTTGTACGCTTCAACGCAGGGGAGAAATGAACAGTAAAAAACACGCCGGTTCTTCATCACGATATTTTTCAATTTAATCTGGTGGATTTTAGGATAGCTACTCGCCTAGGAAATCTCTGTATTTAAAAAAATAGTTAGGGATTGCTTTATTCAATCATCCAACAGTAAACAAATTAGCCTTCGTAATGTAGCTCAGCACATTTTTTGCTTTGCATCAATAATGAATCAATAGTCATCATCTCGATTGCAATTTTGTCACAACGCTCCATTGTTAGGGAAAGCACCCTCGCAAACCACAAACACACAAATGGCAGCCGCCATTGCAAAGCATTGCAATAATGGCACTCGATCGTACTTGGGTGAAGTCCGAAATCGAAAATCATTAATCAAAAATGCAAACCCTAATGAATGTTTGCTGTTGGTTGTATGGGTTCATCGGGATTTTTTTTTGCTCTCCCTCCTACTACATACTCACTCTCCACGTCTTGTTGTGGTTTAATTATGTTTACCCAATTATTGGGTGAGATCAGTTCACATCAGTGGAGGGTGGGTGGCTGGAAAAGCGACAGGAAAATTAAACGCAATTCGTGTTATGGAAGAATCAGAGAGTTTTTTTTTGTTACTCTTTCTGACCAGAAAAACCACACTGCGTGTGCCATTCGCCTCCCACGGCTAGATGATGCTGCTGATTGTAAAATTAATGCAAATTGTCGCCCATCGATCAAGGGTGGCAGGTGGTTTGGTTGTGACCTTTCCGTACCACAATATCGATTGAGTTCACCTGAATGTACGTAATTGTGCAGGTTGCGTGTAAGAGCCTTGTCGAAGTAGCAAAATCTGTTGAGAATTTATTTAAAAATACGATCATACCATTTCTTAAACGCGTCTGGATATGTTTGAAAAATAGTATTTTTTCTTCCCAAAAGCCTGTTTAAGATGATTTGTAGAGGAGATATTTCGCTCGCAATGACGCCACAACCGACTGGGATCTCAACTGCCCTACGACACGAAGAATGAAGTAGAATAATTATTCCGCTAATAAATTCTTGATTAGTGTTGATTGTTATTGCGACCACCATTATACCAATTACGTGCACTACATTTATGTTCGATGTGAATTTTATGGTAATAACCGGTACCGCACTGTCCCGTGGGTGCTGGTTGGGTGTGGGATGAGCGAAAACCATTTCCCCGGTCCAGAAGTACTAGTTTGTGTGGGTGTGTGTGTGTGTGTTGTGCATGCAATAATGCAATGGGAAGAAAGGTTGGCAACAGTGCGAAACTACCGGCTCCAAGACCACCAGAACCACCGCGGTTGGACTGAAGCGAAACGATAAAGACCATTACGCGATGTCATTTTCGTCGTTTTGCTGTTTCTGCTGTTGTTGTTTTTTTTTGCGTTGCTGCTGTACTTGCTTCCTTCCTTGCGCTTCTAAATTGAGGAAGTCATAAACGAAGATGATGACGTTCGTCGTTTGGCTTGCGGCCTGGCGCATTTATGCAAGCGATACATGGAACGGTAAAGCTTTATTCACGTCGGCTAATGCTTTTGTGAAACAATATTTTGCCTTTTAATGCAAAGGTCAACCCGGAAAAGTGTGTACGTTCTGTTTATTTCTACAATGTCAGTATTGCTACATTGCAAAACATGTAAATTTCCAGTCGTTTTCTTTAAAACTACAACCCTAGTTGTGACAAAATTGTTCCAAATTTAATATTTAAAGGATTGTAAGAGCAACTAAAACCTTTTCCTTGATTCCTGACCATGTAAAAATACAAAAAAAAATATAGAAACATGTACTTTGTCAAAAACTGACGAAACTTTCTCAGCTGCGTTCGAGATGAAGACGCTTAGATGGGTCTTTAATGACGTATTTCCGCAAAAGGTCTATGGAGAAGCAACTGGAATGACGAACGAGCGGTTCGAACTCACTATCGTACAGCAATTTAACCTACGGCTGGGTTGATCATGTCATTAGAATGACACCGATCGACCCAACCCTTTCCGACTAGTGTCAGATGGCCAGTTTCATGAATTTCAATGAATCTTTGAACTGAATGAATGAATCTCCATCTTTTTTTTTAAGATTTATGAGTCATCTAAGAGTTGAGAATTCATAAAAGATTTATGAGTCATTTAAGAGTTGAGGATTCATTAATCTTTTGAGAGTCGATTCCCAATATGAATGACTCCTCACTAAAGATTTATATGAATGACTCTCCTAAAAAAAGATTCATTAATCAGAACACTACACTCGATCGTGCATGGTTTAGAGAAGTCCGACTGAAAAGAAGCGTATTCTGATCAACTTCTGCTAAGACTAGTCTAGGGATCTAGGGATCTTGAACATGATCACAATTGCGATTGTCGATTTTTGAGTGAAAACTTGCCATCAACCCCTCGAAAAGCTCGAAAAAACATCAATAAATATGCCCATATCTAATGATTCCACTTTTATAAATAGATTTCCAACTAATAATTATAACACTTAAGAGGTGACATTCCTGCCTAGCATTGCCCCGTTGTCAGCAACTTGTGCAAAACGCTGGAAACTGTCTTGTGGACCCAATGCATGGTGTCTGTTTGATGGTTTACTGTCAATTAGACGAAGCGTGAAGAGTGCTGTTTAACCGATCGTAAACGGGCTAACAATACCCGTGTGTGCTCAATAGTGACGAGAATAAATTGTTTCCTATTCGTTTTATTTGCACTTGAAGTAGGTCAATTAAGTTGGTCCTTCGAGTAATTCTGATTGCACAATTCCCGCGCATTTATTATCTGCCGTGTGAGACATTCTTTGAAACATGCAAAAACCAACATAAAAAAAACAATAGAAATGACAAACAAACGGAAAACAACATTAATTGCAGTTCACCCAAATACCACAATAATTCCTTCTGCTCCTACTCCTGCTCCTGCTGCTGTTCCTTGGCACACAATATGTGCATAACGAAACTGATGGCTCTACGTGAACACGGTGCTACATCTCGCACACGTCCATCATGCATGCCATCGCGCTCTCGGGACAGATTCTCTTCGGTTACGCTCGATGTAGCATGACTCAAATAATTCTCTGTCAAATTGTCGCCCGTATGCGCGCCTTAATGAAAGAGCGTTTCAGCGTGTGTGAAATACTGCTCAACTGCAGTAGTTCGCGTTTCTTATCCTACCCCCGCATTTGGCCCATGCGGTTAGCTCATCTCATGCCGAATCCATTGCAATATTCATAATCATGCCACTGCCGCCACCCGCTGCTCGATGTTCGGTCTTTTGAATCGGTGTTTTTCGCACAAGGCAACTCGAATTCAATTTCATTCAGTGCGAAACAAAAGATCCCTCATGTTGCTACCGATGTCGGGCAGAAACGGTTCCGTTTTCACTCATTAAAACTCACAAAATGGGAAGGAGCCGGAGTACGCCGACGGTACACGATCAAAAACACATCACGCGCCAACACACAAACGATTTTTTTTCGGCGAAAACATGTCGTTCTCGGTTGCTAACAAAGTATATAAAAGCAAACTGCCGGGAAAAAGTGGGTTGCGCCCGTGTTTGCTTCATTTTCATGTGCTCCTCCACTCAGTTGGACGAGTGCGTTTTTCAATCAAACTTTAGCAAGGTCTTGTTTAAGTGTTTTTCGACTCACTCTCAGGGACGTTTTTATGATGCATCGGTTTCGTGAAGAAGTGGGTTTCGAATATTTTTTTTTATTCATTTACACAAAAATACATTCATTACTCGCGTGTTTTTCTTGTACTGCCCCTCCATTAGCCCACTTGTAATGAGTATCAATTGTTTGCTAAAAATCTTCAATTTGCCTCGCACAAATCGATGGTAGCCCAAGGTAATTGTGTTACCTTCAAGATACATACGAATTGCTACAAATTTCGTTGCGATAGCATTTGTTCGTGTTTGGTCAGTTATTGTGCGATTATTAATTATTCAACCGTATACGCCGTCCGTTGTTCGATTTTCCATCAGATATTCAGGCCTGGTCGATTATCGGCGGGAGTCGGGGCGGGTTAAGCAAAACATCCTTCTAATCGATATATCATGCCTAAATAATATCATACTCGGTTCATTCAGTTCCGTCGCTCACGAAATAGAGCTCAATAAATGACAATTAGCGAAGTAAACTTTTGGGCGCTTAAGACTAACTTAAAAATAATTATTTTCCTAACCAACTTACAACATTATCCTGCAACACATTCAACATTGGCCCAATGTATTGATGTTCTTCTGTTTGAATTTTTCTCTCTCCATGTCTTAGGTAAGTTCGACATCCAGTTCGACGCCCGGTCGACGTTACGAACGCAACCCTTCTTCGACCGGTTAGCCTACACTCACAATAAACTTCACCGTTCAGACCTCGGTCCTTGGTGGCCGAAGCGTGGTAAGCGTGTCCAATACACTTGTAAGCTCTTCGTAACCTTTTTCTTTCACCTCCTCAACTCAGCTACTTCAGGTTGAAGTGTTCTTGCTCAACAACGCTGATTGAATGGCGAGAAATTATTCATAGAAATTCGGTCCGCCCACCCCCACCCCAAACCGCCATTTCGAGCGCAAATCGTTCGAACTTGCAAAGAGCCCAACAACTCCTTAGTGGAGAGTTATTATGGAAAGGTTGCAAACGCCGCTAACGCTCCTGCCACTATTGATGTCCACTCCGCATCCCTCCGGCACTAGTGGGCTGTTTGAGAACACCGTTTCACATTTCGTGCTCCAAAAAAGGACCCTTTCACCAGAAATAGTACCAGCCCGAACTTATTTGCATACTTTTGTGTGAATTTCAGCCTGTTTCAGCCGGGTTTTGTGAAGGGTCGTACGCTTGGAAGATGGTTGCACTGTACGGTGTGCTGGATATGAGGAGAGTTATTAAAACCTGCCAGAGGTGTATGCGGGATAAATTTAACCACCACCACGAAATGACGCACACACAGAACGTGGGTTGTTGTCAGGAAGACTCCAAGCTGATTGAATTCGCTTCGAATTCGCTTTAAGTTGAAACGTTGACACCGATTCCCGACCGTGCTTCATTCTGCCTCGATGCCCACTGTTAGACACTTGCAGTAAAACAAACTCCACTGTTTGCACTTCCGTTCCCCCATACGGATTAGTGACGGCATTTTTATATTTCACACAAGCTCCGTTTTACTGTGGATACGTGATGCTTGTGAGATCCGCATTTTTTTTTTTATCGTTTCGCTGAAAAACCGACCGAGAGCCCCATTTCGATGGCACAAGGCTTCCTTGTGTGACGTCCTGCCTGTTAAGCTGGACTTGTTTTACTGCCCTGCCCTGTTTCCATCGCACAACCGGCTGTTGATTGGGGCAACAGGCGATGGGTTTTTGGGTTGTGGTACGAGACCGTAGCTCGTAAAACTGGCCATCACACACGTGCGGATGGGCGGGGCCACAACGGATAGTTAACCAGCGATGGCCGTGCGTAGAGGTAGCCGTCGTTCGCAATTGTGGCCATTAAAAGAGATGACCCGGTAAACGCTTACCCTGCCGGTGCTTATGCACGTCCTGCGAATAATCATCTACCGCTTGAGAGTGACGGGGGGGATTTTTCGTTGTTTCCATTATACATGACCTAATGTTAGACCTTCTGCTTTACCTCTTACACCTTAAAAGTCGTTGCAGCAATTATCTCCGGACGACTAAGTTTTTGAACTGTCAGAATTAAAGGTACTGCCTTTTTATTTGACGAGTAAAGAGATTAAAGAGAAGATCTTTTAGTTTGATTCGTTATCGTATAGTTGTCTTGCGATTCTACGTGATACCTTGCACGTTCCTTCAGATGGCTTTGGGCTGAGGTTAGCCACTTCAGACGCAAAGCGCACCAATATCTGAAGTGCTGATGGGTTTAACCTACCCAAACACTTAGCAGGTTAATTTGGAGCAAACTTCATACGGTGACGCATCGTACCGACGTCCTGCGGGTAGAACAAAAGCGCTGCCCCGGTGACTTCGTGCACCTTACGAAGGTGAGTTTTCCAGCATCCGAGATTTTAATCAACAATTTAAATTTTCTTTCTTGTAACGCTCGCACCATTTCCCTGCCCTCGTGCCGAAGATCGTTTCGTTGGAGGGCTTTTATGCTGCAGTCACCGTAAGAGCGGGAGGTCGTTAGATTGGTGTGGACCGTGCAGCAAAGTTGGTATGTAAATGAAGTGAGTCAATCTTGCGAGCTGATGACGTGCCGAGCTACGGTTGCCCATCATCTGCACCCCATTCCCGTGTGCCGGGTCAAGTGGGAACACCGCACGGGTGTACGGTGCCTATATTGACCGTGTTGCTCGCCTGCAGGGGCTACGGCAATTGCTAATTGAGGCACCTTTTAAGGCATACAGGAACATTTATTATGATCAGCTGTAGAAGATAGAGCTCGCTTTCAATTTCTTCTTTTAAAAAACAAGCCACTTCTCACCTCCGTGCCCTGGCCGGGCAACCTTCTGCCCACAGGTGTGCTCCATTCTATACCGTCCCTGCCGCCAGCTGTTGACAGAACCGACCATACACGGCCAAAGAGTATCTTCCCACCAGTGTTTCATCGGTGGTGATGACGATGATGATGGGCATCGTCACGTAATTGAAAATTAATTTTCTCCAGCACAAGTGCCGTGCTCTGGTCGCATTGCTACGGCCGGGGAAAAGATCCCTTATCTGGCGGCTTAAGGAGGATATTCTCCCCCCCTCTCCCCCCACCCACCCTGAATCTTCCGGAAAAACCACCCCGTTCCGTCACCGCAACGGTAAATAGCGAGCGAGAAGTTTTGCGCTCGAAGTCGGTGGCAACTTTTGCTTAATAATCCGGCCGACGACTGCTGGTAGCGTGAACACTCATTAGCCCTGAACGCGAACCGCGCCAGTGGTGATAGGATTCGGAAGACGCTTTTTATTGTTAATTGTGTCGGAGCAAATGCGAAAATGTGAAGCAACGTTTGTGTGTGTTTTTTTTTGCGGCTGACGAGATCTGGTCGGTTCAGCAATTTTCACTAACACTCCATTTTGCATTCGCTTCATGCTATTTCCGTCCTGTCAGCTCTGCAATCGTGGTTTTGTTTCGCTTTAGTGTTTTGTAACGGTGTCAAAGGTTAATAACCAAACGGTTTTGTGTCGATGGCATTAGTTTTATGACGGTTTTTACGGCATTAAAGACGTGGTTAGGTCGTCTAGATCTAGACCACAAGCAGTGCTGTGTTACTTTTCAGTATATAATCGAAATATTTCTTGTGAGAACTCCTCTTTAAACCCAATGCGAACCGCATCGAATCTATCGTAATTAATTCTATATGCACCTCAGTTCGTGTTAGATAAAAACGGTTCCCAACAAACGGCCCAAAAAATTACTAAAGCTGCACATAATGCACGTCGGCATTCACTTTATGAGTTTTTCATGATTCATTCCATTCCTTTGCCAGCGCCGGTGCTCTACTTAAACACCACTAATGAAGTGAAGTGTTACAAGATTCGCAAACAAAAAAAAAATCCGTCACACATTCCTGTCGCCGACACGACGACGGTGTCTGTTTCGTTGATTGCTCTCGAAAAATATGTCACCATGAGACAGGATCATACCGTGCCGGGTCGGTTGCACAATGCATTTAGCATTTCGGTGTGGCGTCGCTGTTGTTTCCATTCTGTTGCTATTCGTTCGTCTAGGTGGTGCCCACACAGCAAATGGGCGCATCGATGCAATGGCAACAACTTGTCCCGTGCCGACGTTTGTACGCTGATGTCATGAAGATGTCGCGCTAGAATCGGAAAATCAACAAAAAATGGCTGTACAAATATACCTAGCTAGATGAGGTTTTTTTTGCCTCGCTTCGTTCCGTACCATCATCCCATACGAGCCTAGGACGTATGGTTGAACAGCCCTGTCCGTTTCGTTTGTTCTCGAACGTGTGGTGACGCAGTGTGTGTGCGCGCGCTCTCGCACTTCAGCGTCAATTACGGCGAACCGTCATTGGAAACGTGTGTCAGTCGGCATGGTACCGAGACGAACATGAAACGCTTTGCTTGCCTTCTTTTTGGGTGTTGGGTGATTTGGACAAGAAACTCAACAACAAGAAAGAAATCACAAAGAACATCAGAAGATCATCAGTGTGGCGAATCGTGCGAGTGTTGATTGGAAATTAATGGTTCCGCTCGTTGGCAACTTCGCCCACTTTACAGCTATTGGGAAGCTCATTTTCTTCCGAATCTTTGGCGTTCGTGTATGATCCTGACTGCTAATCATCTTGGGCATTTTTGTGTTGAATAGAAATTCTTGAGATATTCTTCTTGAAGTTCCAATTCAGCATATGAAGTCTGCAAACATATCCTTAAATATGAGACACGCCAACAGATGTAAACTGCTGGTGTTTAATGCTTATCAGTGTCGAAAATCAGAGTCAGAAGAATAGTCGGGGTTTGACTAACTCCTCTCACTACTTCATTAACATCTGTTTGACACCTTTTTTTCCACAATTCATGCAGATTTCGCGAAACACGGACGAAACATTATTCCTTGCGTAAAGCATCATCTCCCGACACCTCGTTGATGGCTTCTCACACCTCGGAAACCTTTCGCAATTCCTATTCTACATTATCCTCCCTGCATAATACGTGTACCTTCATTTCGATTGCCACTCAACTAAGCCACGGGGAAAACTTTGCTTCATTTGCGATTTCGTACTCCGCTTCCAACTTTAAGGTGTATCAGATTACTTTCCTTCTGGCCCGTTTTTTTTTCCTGTACGCCTTTGTTGGAATGTGTTGAGTATGTGTTCTGATTGCAGCAAGTTGCGTTACGTACTCCTTGCCGTAAGCTCAATTGTCAGTTCCAGCAAAACTTAGAAGTTCATCCTGAACGTTTCGATGATGATGGTGCTGATGATGATGAGGGGGAAAAAAAGGTATTCTTCCGTGCAGAAGGGAACAGATTTTTCTTCTCGCCATACCGTCGGGCTGGGGTTTGATGTTTCAAGAGTGCTTCATACTTTGTTCGACACTGTCAATATGCAAATTTCGTTCTCTTGTATTTTTTGCCACACAGTAGTGTTCTGTTTTTCGTATGAAATTCCATCACACTTGCAGTATATCAGTGCTCGTCTGGAAAATGTACCTAAACGTTCGTGATGTTTAGACATTCTTCTGTATTATGAGTCAAGAAAAAATGCTATAATTGTAAGTAATGTTGTGAAATACAGAAAGTCTATTTAAATCAATGAAGAATGTTTAATAGGAAAGCTAACAATATGAATATCTAACGAACGAATACATTAACCCAGTGGCAATTATTGTTAAGGCTCTTTAAGCAAAGCACTTGGAATGTAATACACGTTATCCTATACCTCCTTTTGGTCGACTGCTTCGGAGCACGCGCGTAATTTTCCCAAGCCTCCCAAGCCACCTGAAACAATGTTCATCCCAACCGATCAGCGCAAAGCAACAATTATCATTGACGTCATCGGCGAAGGCAAAACAAACCCCCCAATGCCGCTCCCTAACCGTCACCATTCATGCGAGAAACTACACCCCAAAAACCCATTTCCCACTCCTTGTGATACACGCCCCAGCATCACCCTATGGCAGCAATGCTCTCGGGGAGCTAGGCGGTGGCGCTCCGACGTCTCTTGCATTGCACACACTTCGACAAATTGCTGACCTGCCCTGTG
Source organism: Anopheles marshallii (assembly GCF_943734725.1). Taxonomy (NCBI): domain Eukaryota; kingdom Metazoa; phylum Arthropoda; class Insecta; order Diptera; family Culicidae; genus Anopheles; species Anopheles marshallii. The sequence goes on from NC_071327.1 coordinate 64,849,125, forward strand.
CGAGACGGCACAGCGAACAACCGCCAACGTCACAACTATGACGTCATCGTGAGATTGCTTGCTCCGCCTGGGGGGGGGGGGGGGGGGGGGGAGGAAACCGACTGGTTTTTATTGAGGAAGGGCACACGGCTGCATCCGGAGTCTGCGCACTTTTCGCAACCACGCACCGCAACGTTCAACAAACCGTTCCAATGTTGTGACCACACGCTTTGCACCCACCCACCCTCCGCAGACAGACAGGCCATCCCAGGCAGTGAGTGTGCGAAAAGCACATTCCCTTCCGCGTGTTAGTGTGTTTGTTTTGCTTCGCTTCTGCAGCTCGCAAGTCATTTCGCTTACCGTTTGCCCTTCGCACCGGTTGGTTTTTCTTCACCTTAACCATGACCACCTGCTTCGGCAACGGTTGTGCTGCTGTGAGGACATTCACGCGTCTTCCACGCTGTGAGTGAATTGCTGCTTCGTTCACTGAAGAGAGTGTGTCACGCGTCGAGAGAGCATTCGATGGATCGTTTATGACACTAGTTGAGTTCTTCGTTTGCAGAAACTTCACAACTGTTCACTCGCGGACTGTAGCAAGTCCCAACCCATCATCTCACCCCTAGACGTACAACGGAGCTTAAATGATTTGATGTTTGAAATAATTTGGTTGGATTCTACATTTTGAGGATAACATTTCAGGCCGAATATTTCATCATTCCTCCTTTCCGGTCCAGACCATTCATAATGTATCGCTCACACCGACTCACCAATGGTTCTCATTTCGTCTCACGTCGAAGCTTGGCTAAATCTCACCTCTGGCAGAAGATGAAACCAACACAGTGCCACGGGAAAACAGGATAATTGTGCTCATTCTTTGTCTCCAACCGAGACCGGAAAGCAGTGCGGCTTAGTAGATGTGTGAGTGTTGCTGGATAATGTTGCTCCTAGCCGCTCCCACACTTGCTCACGCATTTCTCTCATCAATGGATGAATGTGCTGTTGAGCTGCTCCTAGTGTATCCTTTCACACACTCGCTGTACCCGGCTATCGCACACATACACTCACCCACTTGTTCGTGCCGCACGCTTTCCCATTTGCCGCCACCGTACCGCCGTTCGCGTTCGGGGTATCGTAATGCGTACGGCATAATAATGAAGCCCCACCTTAATTTTCCGATTTTTCCGAATTTGTGAACGAACGTGCCTAAAACCGCACACGCGGCAACCGTGATGAGATTTGGTTCGCCCTATCTAGTTGCCCTGCGGTGTTCGATGCCGATTCGATCTCTGTTTGTGGGAACTGTGGGAAGCTAGATGTGGGGTTTGGTTTTGGAAAAGTTTAGCGGTCGATGAATAATGGAGTACTTTAAGTTGAACTTTTGACGATGTTACCAAATTCTTTCGCGTTTTGCTGGTGAAACGGCGAACTTAGGTAAATGTTGATGCGAGGAAAAGAACTAATCAAATCTTTCAACAATCTGTTTTTCGTTTACTTGTTTTTCAACCTATTCTATTTCGGAATTTTTTTTCCATGGAAACAAATTGTTTATTCACACTACTAATCTTGCAATATTTTTATTCGAAATTCACTTATTTTTTGGTAAAATTTGGAGTAAAAATCAAAATAGAAAACCAAATATTGCGTACATTTCTACCAAATCTCATTAATCATTCCGAACCATCACAAATTGACATGCAATCGATGTTTAAAATCTAAATATATTTCCACACCGCCCAATGTTAAACCATTATGAATATGGAAACGATGTTGCGAGCTTCCTGGCGAGCTTTCTAAGTTCCTAGAGATAAAGTGTGACATCCATTAAGGAAGTACGTGAGGCTTTTTGCGGTGGGAATAAGGGATACAAAATATCCTGGAAGAAACCCCCGCTCAGCCACTAGTACGTCCTGTGCAGGGATAGACGAATGGCTGCATGTGTACGGCCCGACGTTATTGAATGGTGTGTATTGAACAAATAATCGATGTCGTTTCCTCTCAAGCATCCCTTAATCCATGACCATAGATTATTCCCATTTTTGTAAACGATTTTCACATCATCCAGAACCGGCGAGAGAGGATGTGTTTAGAGCGTAAATTTTATCATCAACCGTTACGATGGTCCGATATCGAAGCAATACGAAGGTTGGAAGACGAATGCCGATACAGCGAAGGACGTAAGGTAATGTGAACCATTCAACCAGCTACATCAAATTACGCCTTGTCGTAACATCGTGTTAATGGCGTGCTCCCTAAGGCTCAATCAAATTTATTTTTTATTAATTGCCTTCCGCTTCATAACAGTCATCTTACTCGACATGAATAATTCTGGTTTCTTTGCTACCGTTTGTCCAAGCTACACCGTGCAACAACGAGTGTATTCAGTGAAACAGACAAAATTTTGGCTAATGATCAATTTTCTGTCATACGGTGGCAGTTGACCACACGCGACAAGTGTTAACGAATTAAGGTGTTTATGTTAGCATTTGTGCTCTATTTTCGATCATTTTCATTCATTCATCTAACCGAGTTTCATTCGCTCGCCCATTTCTTTCTATATGTTGCGAAATGCCTCGCCATAATGCCTGTCTGAGTATAAAAGCAGCTTATGACGAAATGCTTTCCTTCAACCCTAATCCCACAAAACACGCAGACACTTCAACTAGTGAACTGAGTGAACAAAAAACATAGGTCAGAAAGAGGGGAGCAATGGAGCAAAACTGAAAGAGCAAGTTAATGCACTTGGAGAGTGATCAATTTTCAAGAACATTTGCAACAAGCCGGAACGGATTTACCGATGGCGATTAGGCGGGCTTTAGTTTCCACCACGATGATGACGATGAATGTGAGCGTATTTTTAGTACGGTGGGTTCAATGTCTATACCAAAGATATTTAAGCGGGTATTCATTTACTTCCTTTACTTTCGTTTTAAACCGATGAAAGAAATGGCTGCATTGTTTTGCACTAGTGGCTGCAATTCGTTCGAGTTTAATTCGAGCACGAGCGATACTTACGCTCCATTTGTTGCGTCAAATCAACCGAAACCGTAGTCCTTCATTGGTTTCCATTAAATAATCTTAATGTAATGGAGAGAAATTCAGATTTAGCTACGTTTGTTTAAAGCATTGGTATCCATTTTTGCTGAAATTGTTGTACATCTTTACTTCGATTACAATCATGCGTCATCGTTACCAGGCGCCTCCATCACTAGGCGCCTCCATCACCAGGCGTCTCCATCACTAGGCCTTGAACATGACCAGACTCCATCAACTTTCAGATATAATTAGTATTACATTAGCTTAGATAAAAGTAAACGTTAGTTAGTTAGATAAAGTCGCATAAAAAGGAAGAAGATTTTATACATTTTACCAATACAGCAAGTAACAACCAACGCAGAATAAATGCTATCTGTTCCAATTCAATCTGAAATAAATCAGTTCGATCATTACGTCTACAGCGTGCATCATTGATACAATCCATTTCTTTGATCTAAATTATTGGAATTGCTTTTATAGGTGCGTTTGTGACCCAACCGATGCGTCACATCAAAGCAAATAAGGAAAATAGGCTTGGCAGGGCTGGAAAATGACGAGACCTTCAGCATTTACAGCATTGCCATAGATTCGTGAAACTATAAACACTACTCATGAGGCTATAAATATTACATTCACTCCCACTCCTCGCTGCCTCCGATCCCGATCCTTTCCCTAAAGCGATCCACTAGGACCGGCCGGTTCTGCTTTCCGAACCGAAGCATGTGTTCAGCGATGCGCAAAACTACGCATCTACGCGGCGTAACATGCCGTTGGCAGCAATTATTGTCATAAAGTTTTGTAAATAGAAAACAACCGTTGCTTCTTTCGCTTTCTTGCACCGACCGGCCGGGAGGCTGCACGTGGAGGAAAACAGACCACTTGTTGTGAACGATGCGCTGATGGGAAGCAAATGCGAACGGAAGGAAGCGAACCCAGGGCATGGAGCTCGCATTAGTAAAAATAAAGGTAAATTAAGAACTTGTCTCGGTCCCAGAAGGTTACTCGCGATCGCGTCGACGGTGTGCGGTTGAGAACGGTGTGTGTCAAGGACGCCTCTATGGTGACTACCCTATGCGGTCATATATCTCTGCGCTTGATGAAAGCGATGGGATCGCAGCGACGCAACGGCTGTGACACGCAACTAGTACGCGGCAGATGTACGATGTGATTGGAAAGGCAGAAGAAAAATATAAATAAATCTCGCCTTCTCACTTTCATCCACACTCGTGCCCAGATACGTCACATTCTGGGCGTTCGGCCGGGTTAAAGGGGCAACAGTGGGGTGTAAGTTTGACACGACGTCGACGTCGTCAAGCAAATATCATCCTCTATTGCCAACACTTGTGAGATGATGTCACGAAGATGACTTTTTTGTGCTTGTTGTTGCTCACCCATCGCAGCAGTGTTTACTTCCATCAGGTTTGCTGCATACATCTGGGCCGGCAGCTGCTCCATACCGTGCCGCTAGGAAAACATGATGTCTGGGGGACAAACAAAAAAGGCATCCCATATTCGTAAGAGATTCGGCCGAGATCAGAGCATCGCTGCGCTGACCGAAGCCGTTGGTAACATATTTGGCCGCGTTGATGACGAGGATGGCTGCTGCAGCGGCATGTTTGATTGATGCGGATGTGAAGTGAGATTTTATAAATAAATCTGCCCTTTGTCTGTGTCTCCATGGTGGATGCCAGACGGAATCGAATATACCCTTGGGACCATCGTTAGCGCCTACCCCGCCCACTGCCACCCGGACCAGGACCTGCGTTTTGTTTCAAAGTGGATGATTCAAAATTCAATCTGGTTGCAAATATTTGCTCAGCACCGTCATCTGCCGGGGGGGATGGGGCAAGCACGCCCGACCGTTAATGCAAACAAGAACCGCAGTGAAGGCAGCACTGGAAGAGAGGTTTGATGCATTCGCCTTATGGTCGATGCGGTACTGATGGGATCCCATTGCGGTTGACTTCTAAATCATGTGATAGAGGCACGAAAATATGGTACGCTTCAGAGGCCGTTGTTTGTTTTCGTTTGCCAACTATTATTTTCCGACGAGCCAATGCACATAGGAATGCCCATGGTCGGTGATGAATGATCACGTATTTCGTAGCTAAACAATCAATATCCAGTTTAGAAAAAAATAATGAAGACAAAATATTAAACAATTTATAAAATTCCCTTTTCCAATGTGTGGAATCGTTCCACGAAGTATCTTTGCGAAGCGAGCTCTAATATTTCATTGTTGGAAATTTTCCGTCTCAAACACTTTATTTAATTTAAACACACACACACAATCATTAAATGTTTCAAAACGTGAGAGACCTCCTACAGCTCGTGAAACCACATACAGGCCTCGGTTTCACAAGTATTCATGCTCATTAAAACTAATTCTTCGACGTAAACAAATGGTTTTTCCCAACGCCCAAACAATTGGCAAACGGGGAGAAATTATGGGGTGTTCACCGGCTGCGGAGAGCGTTAAAAAGGTTTCCCATCCAGAAACCTCGGTCCATTTATCTTCCAACTTACCAAGAGGACAGATTATTCTCGAGACAACTCGAACTAACCACCAAACCGAAATACGAACTCGAGACACGGCTGCACGCGCCTGCCCCTTCCCGGCACCTCCCCTATCCTCCCGGTGGTGGGAGAAGTTTTCGAGATTGAGGACGAATATTGCCACAATCCGGTCGCTAGTGTTGATAAACAAAACAAAACATTTTTATTGGTTTCGCGGTTTGAAACTCTTCGGGATGGTGATGTTCAATTTCCGATGTAGTTCATGTTTGGGGGATTAGTAATGGGGATTTCCCGGCGGAAACCATTATGGTTTTTCAATATTTTTTCCTACATTTTTTTTTGCTAAAGCTGATGAGTTTTTCCCACGTCGCTCGGAACGTTCTTCTCGCTCGCTTCTCGCCTACGTTACGGTTGGTTAGTTTGCCCCTTGACAGCGCTTCTAAAACCATTACGCCGTTCGCTGTCCGCCGATTAAGGGGACGCACTTCGATGAAGCAGCTGGCTTCGTTTAATGAGTTGCGAAGAGCGGCGTGATAAATTTAGTCCTCCGCACCTAATGCCATAGACAGCAAACCCGTGTCTGGTTGCTTCTCCATCCCCACACCCGCACCGTTGGCTCCGCGTGCCAAGGTTTCGGCACGTTCGGTCACCGCTTAAAGGCGCCTGACTGCGCGATTGCTTCAAAGTCACGGCGATCAATTTTCGGTTCGGCGATAGGTTCTTGAACCTGACATTGGCAAGCTGTGCTTAAATTAACATTGCCAAGCTGTTGATTGCCCGTACACCATTCGACATCCGATTTGTTGCAATGAAAACATTTTTAGATTTCCCTTTCTACAACAGTTGGTGGATTGGACTTAAAACATGTACAAAGAGTTTCCGAACATGTCATCCAACAAACTTAAATAGAATACTGAGTTCTGCGATGCTATATACACTGCACAATCATTGTACTTCATCATTCTTGGCTGTAGCTAATTAATACCATGCTTATCTTTCTGTTCTATTGCTTGTTTCGTAACAGGATGCCTTATCTACAATTTATTGATTGTATGGATTAGTCTATAGGCTAAACATAATTTAGCTAGTTTACCCCAACACCTAATTAGACGTACATCGATGTTCGACAAGATAAGATATCGTACTGTTTGGGTTACTCCATATATTAGGCCTTTATTGCCAGCCCTTTCAATATATTGCCATCGCATCTAATTGCACTACATTAAACGTCACGTTCAACTAGTCATAATTCTCATGCCATTAATATGAGACTGGTAGACAATGGGTTGGTATTGCGACATGATTTCAGCTCAATCTCTTTGCTTCTCTAACCTCCCCAACCGTGCTCGAAATGGTCAGATTGAGTACACTTTTTAATAATGAAAATGCAACACAAGACACCGCGCAGACCGATGTTCAATTGCATTCACGCGAAGCAATTGTAAATTGGCAGCATTCGCTGAAGCGCTTCCACTTTCAAATGCCACCCATCATCGTTGTCGGTCATTCTGTACAACAGCTCGGTCACGAAACGTAGAACTTCATTAGAGCAATTACATTCACACGCGATGGGCTTCCATCGCCTGGTGAGTTCGTTTTTGGAGTTGCTTCCAGGGAGTTGGATTTTTTCCCTCCCAATGTTATATCTACCAGTTGATGCTTGAGCGACATAATTTGGTTTCTTTTACATTACTTGTACGTTTATGTGTGTGTGTGTTTCTTTTTTGCTTTTCCAAGGAAAATGTGAACCCATTTCGCGCAGTTCGAAGAAATTGACGTGAAATAACAATAATCAACTGGTTTAAGTTGGAAACAATTCAATTGGGGTGGAGGTGAAATGGGGGTTGGAAATCCTTCGGCAACCCACCCGTACGAATATATGGAAAGCTAATTTGAAATGATTTTGTGTACATTTAAATTACCCGATCACACGGTACGCCCGGTGGAAGGATGTCCGTGTGTTGCAAGGTGGTGGTTCTTGTGGGGTGTGAATTTTTGAAGCACCTTGCCCCCCAAACTGGGTGCTTTGTTGCAAAAAGACATGCAACCGGAATATGATTTCGCACATGCTTGCTCGCCACACAACCCCCCCCTCCCCCCCCCCCCCCCCCCCCCCCCCCCTAAAGGGTGCACAATAAACATGAGGTGTTGACGACGGGTCGAGGCGCCACAGACCGAACGGGTTTTTCGGTGGTTGCACCAAAACACAAAAAGGGTACCGAATGGTAAGCAGACAACAAAAGAAGAAAAAAAACACCCCGAGGAAGCGAAGAACAAAATAAAACACTCACCGAAAGTTATGAAAATGTACAGTCATCAGCGTAATGTGAAAATTGTTTAAGGCATGTTCACGATTGACACGTACAAACGATTTGAAAATTGATGAGCTACGAGCAACACGCGAGTTGCGTTTTTTTTTGCCCCTTTTTGCGCTCTGTTGCTTACGATGAGTGAAGTGGGAATTTTTTTTTTTTGCTGAACATTCCTGGAACCGATTCTGGAACGTTTTGAAGGATGAGCACGTTAGGTTATATAATAATAGCTTATATAAACATTTTTGTTACATAAAGTTTGTCTACTTATGCTTTACTAGAACAGTATTTACTTTACGAAACGAAACTTAATAATGCGCACCATAAGCGAAAGCTTTGCCCGAGATAAATTGGTTTCTGATGTTTGCATTTGCTTGGAAAGGGTTTTTTTTTCGTTCTGTCAGTTCTTATAGGGCCAATGTTCACGCGATTTTGCTGAAGAGCTGACCGTGTTGAAGGTTTTTTTTACATCCTCCGTTGGTTTCGGGGTTTTTTCCTCGAGAGAACAAGATTTCGCTGCCGATTGTAGTTATCTGACCATAGTGTGTGTACCGTGTTTGGTGAGAGCTTAACTTGCATCCATTTATTTATCAGCTTCTGTGTTGTTTTCGCACTCGTCTGCTCCCATGCACCGTGCTCCGCAGCAGGCCAATGGCACCAGCAGTGTCGCTCATCTGAAAGTGTTTCGTTTGGACGCCTGTTTGGTTTGTTTTTTTGCGTAACAGCTCGTTAGCCCGGTTTAGTACTGATATTCGCCACCCGGAGACAAAGAAGCGAAATGGCAGCGCAAAGCGTACCGATAGCTTATCTGGCATCCTTCTGGACCGATGGTGTTGCATAATCATCAAGCTTACAGCTACACACTGGTTCTCGCTTATTTTTTTCCCCCCACTCGTCGCAAGCATCGTTAGCTAATGCGTCTTGTTTTTCTGTAAAACATGGCTATTGCCTTTTCTAATCAAGCAATTTTGCGCGGCTGCCATCCATCCGTTTCTTGCTTATCTCGGTGTAATTTGCATCTTTCGCTACATGTTTGTGTATTTTTGCCGAAGATTTATAGACAATCGCTTACATAGCATGCCGTAACTGGACGGATGGCGTAATGCTCGGGGCAGAATAGCATACAAAACTGCATGATTGTTTTTCGATCATTTTCTTCACTGTTAGAAAAGGAAAACATGTACCGTCAATTTGAGCAATTTAATTCATATTAAAAATAAATACCTCAGTATACTTAAACCAATAATGATTAAAATATTCACGCCACGGAAAGAGTAACAATTCCAACGGCTCCACAACTCCCGTGTGGCGTTCACAAGCGCACTTAAATTCCGTCCTATCCCTCCCCAAAGAATTTGGGTGCGTTTGGGTACACGTTCGATTGAAATTTTCCATGGAAACGGGCCTCGCCTTAACGTCTCCATTTCCCACAGGAATACGCAAGGGTAGAGTTGTTGCTCGTTAAAAAAATAATACATATATATATAGAAACAGGTCACATTCAGCAGTGAGCGTGAGGTGTAATTTTCTGTTGATTCCTAACCCCTTTTTTTACCGAAGCTCCTAGACGAATGCGATGGCCTCGATCGGCCACCGGTTGGAACCGGGCGTAAGCTTATCGATTTCCATCCATAAACGCTCCAACCAACCACAGAACCACGCTGATGTACGTCGTAAACTACCAGCACCCATTAAGCCGGCTGAATAAAGCCACTACAAAACCGCCGTAATTGGAGAAAGGAGAGCTTCGGAACACCCGTCGCACAGCGTACCTGGTTTCTGATCGGGATGCACGTGCTGTGCGAGAGAAGGGAGAGAGAGAGAGAGCGAATGAAACTGTGCTGTGTTGCCTAACGCTTTGAGCGACATTATCGTTTCATATTGAGGCATTGTTTATCTCACGCAAAAAGGCAATCGATAATCGAAATTAATCAAGCCCTTGAGGGGTTAATGATTTTCTTAACAGGAACTACCAAAGAGAGTGGTGTATGTCGAACCAATCGTTACAGAGCAAGTGTCGAAGGCTGGCTAAGCAGTTTAAAGCCACTTTTAAACGGCATACTATCTTAGTTTAACGCATCTTTCACGTTTGCCATCCTTCGATGACAAATATAAGCTCCAGTTTGTAATCCAACTCCAAGATAATTGAATATTGTCTTCCGTTCTATTGCTCACAATGAGGGAAAAACAAACTCAAATCCGACGTCCCTTTTAAGTTACAGGCCAAAGACCAGTCAAAGTCAATGACACAAAGAGCACCCGGTCCGGGGGTTGGTTCCATCTCTTAGGGGTGGCGAATAATAACCAGAAACACGGTGCTCGCTTTAAACGATCGCAGCGCTGTCCGCACAGTGTGCCAGTGGCGAAGGATCTCGATACACGGTCCGTTAAAACATTATGACAGCGGGACATGCGTCGATGAAGGGCACCGCGTGTATCGAGCCTTACGAGCACGTGTCTCCATCCCTGGTTGTGTGTGTCTGTGTAGTCCAATGGAAGGAAGCTGTCCAAAACAAGCAAAACGGACCGCTGCAACGACCCTACACGTTGCCTTGTTCCACCTCGAATCGATACCATGCCTTCTGCACTGGATGTGAGCACGGGACTCGACCCCGACCCGGCTGTAGCGTGCGAAAGATAGGCGAATGATGAAAAATTAAACCTGTCAGTGGTGAATGAAAATGGATATCATTTTCCCGAGCGTTCCGTTCTAGTTTCGGCTGCAAAGCGAACGTTCGTTGCCGGGTTGTGAAAGGATGTTGGGTATGATTTTTTTTTTGTTTCTCTCGCTGTTGAGAACGTTTTTGTTTTCTTCATACACGTTACGTGCGTTTTTTGGTCAGAGTGTGGTTGTCTGGAGGATGTGTATTAAAGCTATCAGTCTTGTGCTTCGGACAACACGTGACTGGTTAGTGACGTTCATAGGAAGCGTTTTTATCGTTTTTCCTTCCTGCTTTTTGGCGCTAGCAGTGACCACACGGTGGCATATCTTGGAAATGAAACGACACTGAGCGCTTTATTTCGTACCAAAGCGATCCCCAACTTTCCGACCCGGGAAAACTCTTCGTTTGCTGGCCATCTTAAGCAAGTAAATATGGATCACAAATATGAATTTATTTCAGAGTATTTCAATGTGTCTTTCACTAACTTCATAAAGCTGTAATATTAATGTTTGACCCTCATTGTCAACTGCTACAGTGTGGGGCAAAACAGTACGCTTAAGGATCTCGTTACAAAAATTTTTTGTCCAAGTATTCACCACATTATTCTTCAACCAGAATCTACGAATGAGTCTACAAATGAATAAATCTGCTTACGATTAAATTGACTGGTGGACCTACTGTTTTGTCCACCGCTGTACATAAATTTACCTTCGCATCACCAACACCATGGAGAAACTCATTTAGCTGTAAGGGTCGAGTGTAAATTAAATCGATTCGGTTCATCGGTTCACACGGTGCACCGTTCAAACGTGATTGATCCCTTTTTCTTTCCTTCGCTGTTAGTTTTTACTTTCCATTGAACCGTTTCAAACGAGAACCCCGTAGACTGCCTACCTATCGAAACAGTGCAAGCTTTTGGTCGAAGGATTTTTTTTTTTATTTGGGTGGTAACGAAAATATCGGAACTACCCTTCAGGTCCACTCGGTGTATCGTAATGCCTCGTACAATGCTCGTCCTTTCTACAGGGTCCACTTTAACGTTAACGGTGGAAAACATGCGCAGACGTACGAACGAATCATAAACTTTGACAGGAAACACTTGTGTAGAAATGGTGTGATCCGTCCCATCTGATACCACCCTCCCGGTCGGCACGCACGGGTGTGCACCTTATTGTCGAGACGTTTTCATTAAAAGTTTGCCAGAAGCCCTTATGCAATTCGAACCGTTCCCGGCAGTGAAGGCGATCTACGGTCCTTAGTCTTCTCAAGCGTAACAACTGCACTTGTGCACACTGGTACAGCCATTGCGATCGGGGCCGTATTACTTGTTGTGCAACAGCAATGCTAAGGACGGTACACCCTTGACAAACTATACAAATTTCCGTTGAACAGTAAATTATTATACAGTCTTTGTTGAAAGTTGCCCCCGAACACGCTGCAGATGCGGGCCGCAGCGGCAAATCATCTGCCATCTGTTCCGTTCGTTGTACATCGAACCGATTGACGGGCCATGGTATCGCTACCGAAATCGAACCGAATGTTTCGTGGAAGTTTCGTTTTATTACCGGCGTGCAACCCCCCCAAAACTTCCTCCGCCGAGTGGGCGCGGCCCGGGGAGTTTGTAAGTGCGCGCCCGTATGTCGAACGAGCCGAAACACGGCAAGGGAAACGGGAAAATTTAAAAGCGGGAAAATACATCAAACCGATCCCATTTAATCATCCCGTGGCCCAGCCGTTTAACTTTGACCTTTTGAAGTTTCGAGACGCCCGGTTTTGAACTTTTGCCTTACGTTTCGTTTATTCGCTTGCGGAAAACTTGTTGATGAACCGTGCGCTCGCTCTAGCCGTATTTCTTTCCATTTCGAAACGGTTCGGTTTTAATGTCAGTTTTACTACGCTCCGGAACTCCGGGTGACCTTTTTTATGGGGGGGCAAGCCGCGAAAGAAAAAGCTTTGGACGCAAATAAAGAGAGAGAGAAAAAAGAACGGAACATCAAACAGTGAAAGCAAGTTCTCAAGCTCTCTTCAGTAAGGAAATTGACAGACAGGATGGCCATCGGTCAATCAACCCTTTATGATCGGGTTTTTACGTTTTTATGGTTGGATTAGTGTGGATTTTCTTTGATTTTCCGCATCATTATGGCGAATCTGGTAGCCATTATCTTTATGCGCTGTTTGTTCCAAAACAAATGCTTACAATAATCCCCCAAGGGAAGGATCCCTCGGACGGGATGGAGTCACCAAACGCACATAATAACACGCTGCGAATTCTTTCTCCCGTTCCAGATTCCATCACACAGCACCGGCACCGTTATAGTCGCGAAACCGTCAAAATGTCGTGGTGTGGTCCGTCGTCCAGCAGTTGATGACCAGCCGCACCGTTCGCCGCACTTGGCCATGTGCTTAACTCAGCTGCCACCCAACAGTTGTTCGTCTTCGTTGCCGGTGTGCTTGTCGGTTGTGGAACGTTCGGTGGCTAGTGCGCAGCAGGCTTCGGTTGAGTCGCGCGTGTGTGGAACAGACCACCGCAAGGGTTTCTTTCGTCGGGGCGGAGGCACTCGCGCGCGGTACGCCTTCGATGGTCCGAGCGGATCAGTGTTCATTAGTGTGTTGAACTCGTCCCGGCACCGTACACCATAAGCCGTCCCGTCCCTGCCGGTAACAGTAGGCTGTGGTTTTGCGTATTCTAGGCTGTGCCTGCCAGTGTGGATGGAGTGCATGCATCGCATTGGTTTTCTGAGTTGAAATAGAGAGGATGTCGGGATTCATGTAGCGGTGAGTGTGCGAGCTTCGATTGCTGTTGCTCCCGTTTTCCTTTCGTCCTTCGTCCGGATGTGTTGCTGCATCCTTTGTTTTTTTTTGCGTTCTTTCCTATCTTTCCGTTCCTTTCTCTCTCTCTCTTTCTATTTATCTATCCCTTTTTCATCTGTTTTCATGTAAGCCACATTCGATCAACGATATGCGGCTAGCACATCTCATTTAGTTCCATTTTTGGGTGAAACGTGCTCTAAATTTTAACGACAACTCATCTGTTGTTCACTTCACGTCCCTCTTTATGATTTCTTTACAATCAATCGAACATTTCTCTTTCTTTCTTTCTCTCTTCCTCTCCCGATTGTATTGATGTAACCATAACTATTTGCATGCGATAATTGCTAACAGTTGGCCACCGTAATGTAAGATGCCGCATCAGAAGCCGTCATCTTAACAGTGGCAGCATGTAAGCGTAGAGCCGAACCATTGTGTACTGTGCGGCAACGGTTCGAACTGATGATGAACGTTTAGCGTGCGGATCGTGTGCGACCTGTCACTGCACCACGTGGTGCTCTGTAGCGAATACACGCGCAGCAGCTGCTCCCGACCGCACCGGAGAGCGGCTGCCACGTGCCACTTGTTCGCATTGCGATCGTTCTGGTGCACCGGTGACTATAACCAAGCGTTATCCTACCCTCCTATCCCACTTTTCGTTGCCTTCTCTGTATGTGCGTATCCAGTGGCCCTATGGTGGGCGATCGCGACCGAGAGCGTGAAGCGGTGCGCTGGGAACTGGGGGAAACGACGCCACCTCCCTTCAATAATGGTGGCCCGGGAACGATGTGCAGCGGGTCGGTGCTGCAGGGGGCCGGCGCACTGCCGGGCAGCTTCGACGATGGCCACGCGGCATCGAACATCGGACCGTGCAGCGTCGGCGGTGGGGGCAGCACGACCGGACTCAGCGCCCTCTCGGTTACCGGCGGCGGACCAACGGGTAGCCTATCCGGATCCGGACCGGGGGCTGCCACCGGTAGCGGCGGTGGAGGTGCGGGCAGCGGGAAGGAAGTCCGGTACGCCCCGTTCCCGATCCAGTCACCCTCGCACCAGTCGGCGGCCATGGCCGCTGGCAACGCAACCAACACGAACTACTCACAGATGGCCCAGGCACCGCTGCAAAGGGCACATTCCAGGTTAGTGATACTTGTCTAGAGAATGGCAACATTTAGCTGCAGTGCCGCTCCTTGATCAGTCGAGATATAGAAGATGCAGTTTTAGATTTCGTAGTGTCAGTAAACGAAAATGACAAAGTTTTGTTTTATTGTACGTTTGAATTAGTCTAACCAGAGCTAGTGACTAAACACGTCTATTGAGCTTAGTACTGTAGCTTGTTGGTACATGGTAGATGTGTTGATTGCACATTGGGTTAAACATTAGTCAGTAATCCTAACGTAGTCTGTTTCAATAGTAGCCAGGTGCATAACGATCCTTCGCAACTTCAACACTGATCGCAGGGAACAGCTTGATACAAGAATTGCGCCCCAGTACGCTCACTCTAACATGCAACTCTAGCAGCTTCAAGTCCTTTATCTTGTGGCGCCCCAAGGAGCGCCACCCACCCCAAACCAAGCATGTCTCTATCTGGACCTACGTTTACCTTCAGATCGATGTCATCGATACCACCGGAACCGTTCATGATCATGCGCTCGAAGGCACTCAACCGGCGGGTGCTGATCAACGTCGGTGGCGTCAAGCACGAGGTCCTGTGGCGGACGCTCGAGCGTCTGCCCCACACACGCCTCGGCCGGTTACGCGAATGCAACACGCACGAAGCGATCTCCGAGCTGTGCGACGACTACTCGTTGATCGACAACGAGTACTTCTTCGACCGCCATCCGAAGAGCTTCAGCTCGATACTGAACTTCTACCGCACCGGCAAGCTGCACCTGGTGGACGAGATGTGCGTGCTCGCGTTCAGCGACGATCTCGAGTACTGGGGCGTGGATGAGCTGTACCTCGAGTCGTGCTGCCAGCACAAGTACCACCAGCGCAAAGAGCACGTGCACGAGGAAATGCGCAAGGAGGCGGAAAGCTTGCGGCAGCGGGAAGAGGAAGAGTTCGGCGATGGCAAGTGTGCCCAGTACCAGAAGTACCTGTGGGAACTGCTGGAGAAACCGAACACCAGCTTCGCTGCGAGGGTAAGTGCGACACGAACGTGCGTCCGTGTGACGGTCGTCCAACGGTGACGCCGGAAATGGCAGATCAGGGCAGTGACTGCCGATAACCAACGTCAACCAGCATTACTTGCGTTTCATCGCCTTTCACGGTCCTTCCCTTCATTACCGTAGACAACCGAGTGGGGTTCGTTGGTGCCATTCGCTCGGTAGTAATTAATGCTCCCTATTTCCATTGTATCTTCTGTTTGTTAAAGTATGTTTACGTTTTTGCTTCGTCAACATCATCATTCTGTCATTCGGACAAGTTCACTCTCATTGCGCCGGCATGTTGTGTTCGGACATGTTTACCCTCAACATTACCACACTTAGATCCTCTTATCTCGTTGCTCGTGACCTCGTCCATTCGCTACCTTTTGTGTGTTTGGTGAAACAAAAAAAAAACATTGTGTCAAAACACACCCCATTCTCACGATCGTACCGTGAAGAATTGCACTTAGCTAACCGTTGTGCCAGGATGGGGGGGGAGCACTGCATCGACTACTCCATACGCTTACGACAATTGCCCCCAACATTCTAGCGGGTGACCGGGGACAGTTGGCGTTGGCCTGCTTGCAGCTGTTTTCAATCCACTGTCCTCGACTCGGTGCGGGCTCGGTGGTGTAGGGTGGACGAACGTCTATTTAATTTGGCATCGATTCAAAAACAATTATCTTAAAAGCAGCTTTCGAATGCACCATCCGTCCCGCACCGATTGTGCATTGCGCACACGAAAATGGGGTTTTGTTGGGAGGATGTTGGCCAAACGATAACTGGTGAAAACATATGCTCTGGGTGTAGTGAGTGTTTGATTTGCCTCTAATGGAGTGAAGGCTTTCCCTCCGGATTAGGAACGGGCTTTGTTGTGATTTATTGCCCTGTCGAACATCTATTTGGAGCAGCTTATTTTATGTTGATGTCATCAGTGCTCGTCCAGAAAACATGTGATCAACATAAAATGATGAACTGGACCTCTCCAGCAGATAGTTTTTATAAGATTTTGTGATAAGTAGTGACAACTGAAAGCAAACTGAGTTTTATGATATCTTTATTGACCACTGAAGAATTAATGCGCTGCAGCCAATCAAAACAGAGCTGTTATTCTCGGGCACTTTCTTCGCCCCATCGCTATATTACACGAAGGAAACAATTACTTAAGCGTAATCGCTTTTCAACTTCCTACCTCGTCGAAGCGGAATTCTTCGCTGTCGTTGGTCGATTTATTGGATAAACATTGGTGGTGCAAAACTGGCACCAACCGGGCCTGACAGCCACTACCCGGTACGGCTTTCTTTTTCCTTCCGCTTGGGCGCTTCTTGTGTTACTCGTGCAGAACGACCCAGTTGCTTCGGTTGATCGAATTACGCGCCCCGGATTAGTAATCGCTAAAGTGGCATTAGCCGATTTGAATGTTGTATGTGCCCGGTACCGCACCGTAATGGTTCGGCTAAGTACTGGCTAAGTGCAGCCAGCTATTGGCACCGGTTGAGTGGATTGAATGACTATTTAACTTTTCAAACCCCACGGCAGAACCCATCCCTTCTACGAATCGCTCACGTTGATTGGTCGGTGCGGGGACGCTTTCCATTCGATGTGACAATAGCACGACAGTCTCTTGGGCAATCGTGAGCTCCATTTGAGGGGTTTTCCACTATTTAAAACATCTAGCAGAACTAGCTGCAGGGAGATATAGATAGAGTGAGTAATCTTATTAATTCAAATTCTGGCTCAAAGTTTTTTTTCCCCCCCAAGAGGACGGTGCCATTTGAGTGCAGGTGTTAATTTTGTTAATGGTGAGACAAATGAGGAGCGTTGAAATAATTTAAAACTTTCAATCGAATAAACTTTCAAGTGTTTCCAATTATGGTTGAGTAATTGGAAATCTATTCCATTCCTGGAATTTAATCAATCATTTATGCGCATAAGTTGCCAGGCAACTCTTTCAATTTGTGACGAGCCTATGCGTTCATTTACTTGATTACCATTGCAAAGTATTAATTCGTTCGAGGTTAAAAATGCTTCCGACGGTCCTTAAAGGTATCCACGAAGACTTCTTCGTGTGTTTGCTATGGGAAAGAGACCACTGTGGTACATGTTTCGTTTCGCTCGTTCGAGCCAATCTAAAATCCCCGATGATCATTCACAATGGCTCATACACTCATCATTAAAACAGGAAGCATTATTTCGCCGAGAAAAGGTCTCTTTATGCCACGAACGCTTCCAAGAAACGAGCCTCAGCTCCTATTAGCTTTCGTTCGTTGCATCACGAAACAAGCTAACGAAGATAAATGAATTATTAATAGCACTGGCGACGATACTCCCGACATTTGCAAGGCTGCCCCGAGCCTGCCATCTCCGTGCGGTGCCATTACCGGGCGCCCTCGCTACGCTATCCTTGTGCCGATCGAATGCGTTCTGCTCCGGTACAGTTTCGTTGCCAGCGGGCCATACCGTCCGTACAATCAATGACATCCAACTTTTTGTCCCTTCGTTTGCCACTGACCGATGCCCTGCCAGTGAGTGAAAATTCTGAATGAACTGATGTTCGCTCCCGTACCATTCAAACTGACCGGACGCGGTCGAGAATGGCGGCGAGTTGCTTCCGATGGTGACAGTTAATAGGAACTGCTTCACCGAGTTTGCTATTTGCACGATTATGACTAATGAATCTATCGCCGAATGAATCGGCAGTTGAAAGACAGAGGCAAAATTGGGACCGTACGCGGTGCGGATCCAGAACCGTCTGGTGCCAGGAAATGCCGTGAATAATTAATGACTACCATCTAGTGGGCTGGTTGCCCCCTCTGCCTCACTAGTGGCCCACCACCAGCATGGAGGGAAACACTCGTATCCAGCTATTAATTCCAAAGTGGGCACATTTGTTGCACAAAGCGTTCGGTTTCTTCGCCGCTGTAAGGGACCGTACCGTCAGGACGGTTTACTGTTGCGAATGTTGTGTTGCGTGTCGCTAAACTAATGATGCCCACCAAGCAAGACGCTCATCATCGATCAATTTACTAGCCGGGCCAACGAGCGCCAGCTCACCGGTTTCGTTGTACGTTGGAGATATCCTCCAACGTATGTTTGACGAACAATTCTGTCCGTAACGAAAGCTTTCTTCCCGAAATACACCATCCTGAGGAGGTACTGGACGATCATGTTCATTATTAGCGATAAATTATCATTCGCACAGCCCGGTGTCGCCTGCGAACCCGGTGGAATAGCGATAGGAAAAAAAAACCACACGCGAATCACCTTGACAGAAATAGGTTAGGGGTTACTTGCTCCCATCTTCGTGCGGAAGCTGTTCCTAGTGTTTGACAAATGGATCGCAAACGTTTTGTTTCACCAGCGTCTCAAGTGGTAGCGTAAGTGAAGTGAGATCTGATAATCGTCACGAAAAGAGGTCACATTTTTATCATTATTATTTACATTTTGTACACATTTTACTGAAATATTTAAGGCCTACGATTACCATCGAAAGTATTGGTATTCTTAATGTTTTAAGACGAAAAAAAATTGAACGATCAACACAATGACACTTACACAATCACAAAACAATATTGTACTCCCTGTTCTGTACTATAAGTTACACTGATTTACTCAACTGCCAAGTTTATATTTCTATTTAAATCTGACATTTTACAAAGGTTTCTGATTTTGTTTTGTTTCATACTATGAAAAACGTTATTTAATATTTATTTAAATTATGTTAAACAATTACATCGAGACGAAAGGGACGTAGACGGAGCTTCGCCGATAATGACTATGATTTGATATTGATATTCGTAAGACTCTGTTGTGTTTAGACAAGAGAAAGTTTTTTTTTATTTTAATTTATTATAATTCACACTAACTTTATTTTTCTTAACCATGTTCTGGAACATTTACATTTTCTTATGTTTAATGCGCAAGATGGAAAGATTATGTTATGTTGACCTGTGTCATTATTGATTGTGTCTACTGTCAACAGTTAACGTTGGACATTTTTGTCAGTTGCAATTTCGAACAATTTTCCTTTCAATCTTTAGTGTTTACTGTTGCCGTGCGCATAAATATGGTGCTGATTGTTGTGAAGCTCATTGATTCTTGACGTTATTTTTGTTTCGATATGGATTTATGTTGTTTTTTTTTATGTTAATTGTATGTACAACATTGATGTTGCATATAGCGCAATGTCGAACAGTATTTCTAATAAAAACTTATTGTCTGATACAAGACAACAAACACACAGATACACACAAGCATACAGAAATGTGAACACCACCACTAACGTTGAAATTCTGAGGGTCTCCCACGTTCTGGAACTAAAACTAACTACATCTAATCCGGTGGTAATAACTATAAAAACTGTAGCTTTTCGATGGTAAATGTTGTGTAACGAATGTTGTGTACTGTGTAAGTTGATTGATACCATTTTTTCGGGAGAAAGTTCATTAAAAAATGTTCCACCAACATATCGTCCCACTCCGAAAATGGTTTCAATCAACAACAAGCTACAACAAAAAATGGACGGACGTAAATGGCCGCACAACCACCATACCACCGCTAATGTTGTGAAGTTACGATGTCGATCTTTATCACACGCTCATCATATCTTTTGCAACAGATCTCCACACACACACACGTTCTAAGATTTCATCACCTTTATCCATTCTTCATGTGCCCATTAACTGTCACATTATGCTGTCACCGAAGCTTGGATTTTACTTCATTTTAATTATTTCCTTCATATCCACAAACCCCTCTGGACATCGTTCGTACGCGCCAAAACGCCATACAAAAACAAGAAGCCAATCGCTGTAAATGTGTGCGTGGATGTATATCGTTCGATGTTTTGTACGTGTTGTTTTATGTTTTTCTTTTTCTTCAGTACTTCTTTACTATGTTTGGTTTTCCGTTTTCCGATTTGTTTCTGTTTATCTTCCCTCACGCTCATATCCCGGGGACTCATGTAGACTTTGGTTTGTTTTTCTTCTTCTTATTTTGTTGTTTTGTTTTCCTGTTGGCATAATTGCACACACCATTCCGCTGTTTCATGTTTTCGAGCCTTGTTGCGTTTCTCCATTGGGGGTATGGGAGACTTTCCACCGTTTTTTGTTTTTCGTTCTTTGGCTCGAAGTACCATCTTTCATTATTTCCGGTTTTTTTTTGACACCATAACTACTAAACCGTAAGATTTACAGAGCATAAATGTGCTTAGCCGTGCTAAAAGCCATAGGCCATCATCCACCGACGCCGTACCGGGTGTGTGCGCGTGTGTGTTGTGCATGTATGTGGTGTACCGGTCCACAAACTCGACGAGCATCGTTGCGAACCGGGTCGCCAGACTGCTTCATCACCGTCGTCGTGTTGCGGCGGTCCCACACACCACACCGTTGCGAGCAGATAAGGAAAATTCGCTTTCATAGTGCGAAAAATGCCAACCACACGACCGCCAACCAACCGTACACCCCGGCGTAAAAAAAAAAACTACATGTGCTATGAAATTTCTATCTAAACTTTCACCGTTCGGAATGGGCAAACGCGATACGACCAGGCGGCAGGCGTGCTGTAGAATCCTCTGTTGACGACGAAAACTTTGTGTACTATCGAGACAAGCACATAGCCCAACGCCAAAGACGGACGCCAGGCAGCGCCGGGTCATTCCCCGCATACTGGGCGGATGGGCTGGAAATCCGGGGAAAAGCAGCCAGCTCGGCGGCGTTCTGCGGAAGCCCAACCAGTTGCACGGCATCCGCAACCCTCCGCATGACGGCGACGAGCAGGGTGCTGCTTTTCTTCAGCAAAACTTCCCACAGAAATGTGGCGATTTGTTCCGTCCCGAAGTCTCTCCCAAACACTTACCACCTTCCTTCCAATCGGGAGGGCTTTTCCATCCAGCAAACATTGCAAAAATTGCTTATTTCCCGAGGCATCTCTCGCAAGTGGTGGTGCCTCTCCCGTCGCCTCGAAGGAAAAGCCCTCCCGAACATGGCGGGAGACACGCGGACAGCAGGGAACGAAGCCGCCACACAACCATCACTGTGCGGGAATGTTTTTTTCCGGATTTCCTTGTGCTGTGCAAGTTTTGGTCAGTTTTCTTCCCATGTTTCGATGCGAATTAAAAAAAAAAGTAACGAAAAGTACTTCATCTAAAGATAATCCTAATCCCACCCCCCTCTCACCCTCCATCCGGAAATGATCCTCTTGAATTTCCACTCGCCCTCGCTTCAGCCCCGCTGTGTAACCTACCCCCCACCCCTCGTAATGGTTCCGTTTGGAATGAGTTTACTCCTTACCTTCTCAGTTCTATTCCACCATCAGATATGTTCGTTTGTTTAAGAGTTGTAACACATTCTTCTTGTGTGTATGTGTTTTTTTTCCCTTTTGTTACTTTCAACCCCCTTATTAGAACCCCCGGTAGGCAAATGTTAGAAAATTACAACCATTCATTTTCACAACCTCTCTCTCACCATATCTCACTGTGTTTTAGACAAAATATCTTCCGTTTGTCGTTTTGCCTCTTGGATGTTGTTAATCAGTATTGCTTGGAGAGCCGTTGGGAGTGTTCTCGTTTGTTTTTCTTTTGGTACGGCATTCCCAATTAAAACCCCTTTCTCTGTCCCATTTTCCGATGTGTTTGGATTGGGTCTTGTGATATGAAAGTTTAATTTCGCCTTATCTTAATGCTCTTACCGTTTTGCCTAGTGGGCGCAATTTTTGACCCTTCCAATTTAAAAGCTTCAAAATTCACCTCCGTATAGTTTAATTATTTTTTTTATCATCCCAAAAGATTATGGGAAAAATAATTTGAAATGAGAATTAATTCCAAAAACTTTAGTACATTAGTTTTTAGCACAACTTTAAAAAATAAACCTTCTATAGTGTCTTCCCAAGGGTTAATTCCTTCCATTTGCTCTTCCTTCGATTTATTTCGCCTGATTATAGCATACAATCAAGGTCGTCGTATTTACGTTTGTTGGAAAAGTTTCACAAAATGGGACATTCAAAATTATCTTTCTCTCGTTCTTTCCCTCTGTCTCTCTTTCTCTAGTTTCAAAACATGATCCATATCCTCCATCCTGTTATGCTCACCCTATCGTTTCTTTTTATGCGTGCAAGTGTGTTGTTATGTATGTGTGTTTGCGTATGTGTATTCTTGCTGTTTAGAACCGTAATTATTGCAATTGTTAAAAAGTTTTCTATTTGTTGACTACCGTACACACACTTTTTTTTAATAAACAGTGACTCATTTCCGATAGCTGCCGAAGATTGGTTTTCCACGTGCTGGGTGCAAAAAACAAAAAATGTATACAAAAACGAAGAAACAAAACAAAACTATTCATACAGAACACACATACCCTGCCCTCTGCAAACCACTCTCTCTCTTCTCTCTATCCCCGCTCGAACATCACCTGCTCCACCCATAACCAAATACCAACATCAGTAACACAGAAAACAAGCAAATTATTACCGAACCAGGTGAAGAGAACCAGCCATGCAAAACTAGCTACTAACCTAGGAATGTCATAACTTACGTGTCGGTAAGGGTGGAGGAAAATTTAATTAATTTACTTCCACCACCGACCAAAACACATACACCACTCAACCCAAACTCCCCTACCGTCTTTGCTATACAGCACTACTCCAACTGGGTTTCCCCAAAACCAAAATCCGTTCACTGAAAAGGGGTTCGTTTTGGTACGGTCTTACCTTTTCGTGTAGATATAATTTACGGCTGAGGTCAATCTTGAGAATCGCCGCACATAACGCAGCCTAGTTGCTTCTCCAGTGGCTCCTCAATGTCGAGAACAACCTGTTCAGAACACCGGGGTGGGCCTTATTAGTTTTGCTGGTCAATTAGAGAGCATATCTTGCATTACTCTTATCTCGTGCAACACTCTTATCTAAATCTTGCTTTTTTGGTGTTGTGAAACATTGAGCCAGCTGTTCTACGACTTATTAACGCCATCAAACAGCTTACTTCCCTTACTCCAACATATTCTCTTACTCTCTCTTGCTCTGTTTTTGCATAAAGAAGCAATAAAACAACATACGAAAAAGAAATCTTTTATGCAATCGTGCTACCTTTCTTCCACGTAGAACACAAATGCCTTTAGCTGTATACGCTTTTTCTTTTATTACATAAACGCTTTGACTACGCTCATAATGGACAAACGAAACAATTCGAACACTGCATAAACCACTACAACAATTCCCAGAGCTTATCTACAATGTCAAAATCGGAAACACCGTTCAATGTATAGTAGCAACAAAAAGAAAACTTCGTGCACATGTTTGTATTAAAATTTATGTACATAACATTAATGTTTTGTTTGTGTGTTTTTTTGTTCCCAATGCTATGTATATGCTTTTTAAATTATGCTGCTTTGTCACTGTTATGTATATAAGCACTGTCGGCATGTATTTGCTTTATTTTCCGCTCTATATTTATTATTTCTTTAAACAATGAAGCATATTCTCCAACTTATAAGGTTTAAAAAAAGAAGTAAACATATTTGTTACTGGCTATTTATTTCTTTCTGCGATAAATCCAAACCAGGCAAATGGTGTATGATTGCTTCCTGCGTGAAATTTACATGAGTAATAGCCGCGCATTGATGTCCATTAAGATAAGGGCCAACCAAATCAATTAAGAAAAAAAACCCTTTTGCTATTGTCCTGCGCTGGCAGCACACGTAAATCATGCTATCGATAAACTGCGCCTGGACATCCAGCCGAATAATGGGCTGGCGCTCTCGTGCCGCTCCCGTACGCTTTTTATCGATTTATCGTGGCTCTCATTGATGCAATAAATAGCGTTAATTAGCCCTGTGGCGATGACCCCCTTTTTCCGTGGGTGTGAGAGAACGGATACATTCCGGGCATCGCATTCGCGTAGCTCATGCGTTGTTATTGAGTGAAACAATATTTTAATGTTCAGCTTTTATGTTACTCTGTAGCTCCATTTCCTTGGGGAATTTGAAATGTCCTTCGGAGAATATTTCAATATTCATTTTTTATGTCACTCTGCAGCTCAAATTCCTTGGAGAATTTGAAATTTTATTTGAAGAATATTACTACAATGTTCACTCTTGTCTTCAAAATCTTGTTCACCGTAATGTTACTTTCATTTCGTGATGATTTAGAATAATCTGAAGCCGGATATGTTTTCTTTAACTACACACCTCGGCATGTTTGTCGTCAATCAATTTTCATATGATCGATGGCATGATGCAAAACAAAAAAAGAAATCGATTCGGTATGCGTACACGAGATCCACCACCTGTTAGGCTGACCTCGGAAGGAGACGCACCATCCCAGCATCACAGCTCCCCACGCGCGCTTTTCACGCGTCCCACCCATGCAATGAGCGACGCCCGGGTTCGATGGTGACTCGCGTGCTGCTAATGGCTAATTAGTATGTAAATATTTATGTTAGCCCGGATCATTCCGACCCGGTACCGTCCATCCGAACCTATTAGCTACTTTTATATTCGGTTTCGACCTGAGGGGGGCACCAACCATCTCTCAGTGGCATAGTCGATCGAATTTCCGATCGAAGAAGAGCTAAATGATTTCGACCCTACTTCTCCTCCCCGGTTGTTATACCGTTCACACCGGGTTGGTGATCGACTTTGTTTACAATTTCCGGTATCGATAGCGGAACGAAATCTCCCGGCGTGAGCTCCGAGCTTGGGCGCCACACCGCGGGGTGTTCGATCGATAATTTAAGAAACAAAACCCTCTTAAACGATCCCACATCGCATTCTGACAGACCGTTTTTAGTGACTCTTCAAGCGTGTGTTTTCTTTCACGATTTGAGTGGATTAATTGGAGCAATTAATTCACCACATGATCCGCATTGTTTGGAACAAAACCACACAAGTGTTGCAAAGGAGAGAACTGTAAATAATATTTTTTATTGCTTCCACATAAAAAAGCATGGATATGACTTGATACAAGGACGAGAATCTCCTGTTAAAATCTAATTTGAAAACTTTTTTATCAAAATGTCCGCCTTTGGTAAATGAAATGCACACCAGAATTGTGTTTTACGCTTGTTTGTTTAAACCTGTCACTCAAACACACTTGCTAAGACATTTCCTTTTTAGTGGCTGAATCTAACTGGCTCGCTGCACGCTAGAGTCAAATTCAACCCTGGATAGAATAAGTGCGCCTTCTTCTAAGTTGTCCTAGCCGGCAGCAAGCCCGTACAGGGGGAGTTTTAATTTTCCCAAGTAAACATGTTTTACGATCACTCCCGAAATTGTTTTTCAGATTATCATTCTAATAGTAGCATTTCTAGGAGACGTTAGCGTCTACTGCTTGCCTTCCCGCGTACACTTGGAACTTACCTTCACAGTTTATTAGCAACCCTGGCACACCGAGCCAGTCGTATGCATCCTCTTTATTCCCGTACGGTGAATCTTATACGGCCAACCTTGAGCTCCCCTTTTGGGGCTAATTTGCTAATTACGAAGCAAACTTTAAATGTATTCCACTTTAGAATTTTTTGAAAGCTTCTCCGACTTCTTCGAGTCTTTCTACGGTATGGTGTGTTTCTTGCTGTTGTGCACAAGAAACGTCCATCTCCAGCCAAGGTTCCAGGCAGGGTATCTAGGTCGTAATCAAGGTTTTTCTTTTGATCGCGTTCAACGTTACTGGTGAAAGTTTAACAGCAGTAAGTAGCTGATTTGTGCATGTTGGATGATGTGCTTATGAACTACGTGAACGCAACGTAGGAGGAACCCGAGCGGGCAGTACTGAGAAAAATGCAATTGATAAAGTTCTGTTTTTTTAAGCAACCCTTATTTTATTTGCGTAGAAAGTTTCTAGCCAATCGATGCTTGATAGTTTTGTCCAAAAAATCATTTTTACATTTTTTAAAGATTTTACATTAATTCACCGTAGAGTTATTGTAGCTGCGTAGTGATTTCTTTATTTCAACCTTTCGTTTACGCCCGTACATATGCTACCAGTAGCTGTGCAGATTTTCAGGATTATTCCTCCATTGATCCATTCGATCCATCCCTTCCCGCGCTCGATCTTTGATACCTCTATTGCGATCGTCCATTGCCGAAACGATGCCCTCGTTTCTAACAAAAAAGTTGTATGATATCATACAGAACAGCAGCAACTGCAGCACCACTCTTTTATCACCTCGCGGCTAAAAACCTTTCTCAAACCTGACACTCGCGGGAAAAGCAACGACCGTTTCCCGGGGTTCGGTTTTTTTTCCAATACTGTCCTTTAATTTATGTGCGTGCGAGTGTCTGTTTGTATGTGTATTATTTTTGTAAAATGTAATTGTCCATAGTGTGTGTGTGTGTGCGTGTGTGTTTTTGTAAAGCCTAGATGCGTGACGATTTTGTTTGTGCACACACGTTGTTCCCCAAAAATGTCCTCGATAGTTGTGCCCTATCAGGTGGGCGATGATGGCATCGTTTTACCCTTTTTGATAGCCATCTGCAACTTTTGGTTCGCACATGTCATACGATTCGCT